>NC_143434.1:14040000-16758703 GCF_059467195.1 Physcomitrium patens | reverse complement strand
AACCCTAAACCCTAAACCCTAAACCCTACCTAAACCCTAAACCCTAAACCCTAAACCCTAAACCCTAAACCCTAAACCCTAAACCCTAAACCCTAAACCCTAAACCCTAAACCCTAAACCCTAAACCCTAAACCCTAAACCCTAAACCCTAAACCCTAAACCCTAAACCCTAAACCCTAAACCCTAAACCCTAAACCCTAAACCCTAAACCCTAAACCCTAAACCCTAAACCCTAAACCCTAAACCCTAAACCCTAAACCCTAAACCCTAAACCCTAAACCCTAAACCCTAAACCCTAAACCCTAAACCCTAAACCCTAAACCCTAAACCCTAAACCCTAAACCCTAAACCCTAAACCCTAAACCCTAAACCCTAAACCCTAAACCCTAAACCCTAAACCCTAAACCCTAAACCCTAAACCCTAAACCCTAAACCCTAAACCCTAAACCCTAAACCCTAAACCCTAAACCCTAAACCCTAAACCCTAAACCCTAAACCCTAAACCCTAAACCCTAAACCCTAAACCCTAAACCCTAAACCCTAAACCCTAAACCCTAAACCCTAAACCCTAAACCCTAAACCCTAAACCCTAAACCCTAAACCCTAAACCCTAAACCCTAAACCCTAAACCCTAAACCCTAAACCCTAAACCCTAAACCCTAAACCCTAAACCCTAAACCCTAAACCCTAAACCCTAAACCCTAAACCCTAAACCCTAAACCCTAAACCCTAAACCCTAAACCCTAAACCCTAAACCCTAAACCCTAAACCCTAAACCCTAAACCCTAAACCCTAAACCCTAAACCCTAAACCCTAAACCCTAAACCCTAAACCCTAAACCCTAAACCCTAAACCCTAAACCCTAAACCCTAAACCCTAAACCCTAAACCCTAAACCCTAAACCCTAAACCCTAAACCCTAAACCCTAAACCCTAAACCCTAAACCCTAAACCCTAAACCCTAAACCCTAAACCCTAAACCCTAAACCCTAAACCCTAAACCCTAAACCCTAAACCCTAAACCCTAAACCCTAAACCCTAAACCCTAAACCCTAAACCCTAAACCCTAAACCCTAAACCCTAAACCCTAAACCCTAAACCCTAAACCCTAAACCCTAAACCCTAAACCCTAAACCCTAAACCCTAAACCCTAAACCCTAAACCCTAAACCCTAAACCCTAAACCCTAAACCCTAAACCCTAAACCCTAAACCCTAAACCCTAAACCCTAAACCCTAAACCCTAAACCCTAAACCCTAAACCCTAAACCCTAAACCCTAAACCCTAAACCCTAAACCCTAAACCCTAAACCCTAAAACCCTAAACCCTAAACCCTAAACCCTAAACCCTAAACCCTAAACCCTAAACCCTAAACCCTAAACCCTAAACCCTAAACCCTAAACCCTAAACCCTAAACCCTAAACCCTAAACCCTAAACCCTAAACCCTAAACTTTGTTGTAATCTTGACCTTTTTGAATATTCTGGCATAGAAAGAGCTATAGGAGGTCATTTTGATATACAAGAAGGAACTTTACAAAGATTCTTTCAAATATGCCATAGTCATTTAGCAACGTTGGCCAATGAGATTCATGGAAGAAATTCATATGCACCTTCTATTCGAGTCAAGAGTGCCTTAACATTTGCTAGACAAGCAATAGGATGGAGTGGCAAGCATATGGAGCGACAACTTCAACAAGCAAGAGAGTGGAGAAGTGCCCAAGCAAGTCAACAAGCATTGATACAAGTGGGGCAATTCCTCTACGATGGTTGGGAGCAAGATGATCCAAATATTCGTCCTCTCATCTTTGAATTTCTTCACAATGCACATTGGTTTGTTCATAGTAGGGTCGTAGATAGATGTGTAGATGGCTTGATGTTAAAGAAGACCAATAGTGGTGCATATTGGAAAAAGGATGGAGTGTATGAAGATCGTGTTGGAGGAGCTCGCCACTTCATTCAAGAATATGGTGCAAATTGGCGGAATCATGTTCAATCCATTGCATAGGCTTAAAACACATATAATATAAAGTTAAATCATATGTACATATAGTATAAATATGATATTTTTCAAAAAAAAAAAAGACATTTACCTATATAAATTATCCAATATATTATTATAATGTCCAAAAGTCTCTATGTATTTATTTCACATTTTTATAATATTTTTTTCATATATTAATGAAAGGCAAATTTTACTATTTTGAAAATCTCATATCTCCTAAACTATAAACTTGCTGAAAATTTTAAACATACCATTGGAATCAGAAGCATGACAAATAGGGGGGTAGGTCAAATCAAAAATTCAAAACAATAAAGTATACAAAAAGTCAACAGAAAATTGTATCAAGTCAAACGCCTTATATCTCAAAATTGAAAAACATGTATAGGATTTCAAGACCATCACTAGATTCCTAGACCCTTAAAATAGGGGGGTAGCTCAAATCAAAACTTCAAAATTCCTATTCATATGCAAAGTCAACTCAAAAGTCAAAATAGTCAAACACTTAATACCTACAAATATATGCACCTTTTCAAAACTTCAAGTCCATATTTAGAATTGGCAACCCTCAAACAAATCCAATGGACTTTTCAAAAATTTCAAAAAACCTTGTATGACAAAAGTCAAAACCCTAAACTCCAAGTCAAAGTAGCTAAATCTTCCAAACTATAAACTTGTATAGGAAAAGAATTATACCATTGACATCCTAGACACCATAAATGGGGGGGTAGGTCAAGTCAAAATCCAAAAATAATGATGCCCGAAAACCGGGGACACCCTTGTAACCCTAAACCCTAAACCCTAAACCCGACGCAAGTCTCTCTAGTCCCGTGACTCTCAGTCCCGACGTGAGTCCTAGTTCGGCACAAGTTTCTAAATTTTGAATTGAAATTTCTTGAATTCCTTTGAACTTCTTGAATTCTTTGTCTCCATAGACCAAATTTGTATTTACTCTTTGATTTTTTTGTTTTTTGATGCTAGACGAATTCTATTTTAAATAATTATAACACTGACGTGAAAAAGTATTGGAGTGAAATGTACTTAGTTGCATGTGTAGTGAAGATCCTCGAATGCGAAAGTATTGTGTTCAGACTCACAACCGTAACCAAGTAACGTATTGACGGCAAGGCGAAGTTGTGATGTGAGGCGAGGCGAGGCAAGGCGAGGTGAGCCAGACTCCAAGCTTGTAAACCTGGTCGCATTGGAGGTGAACCTGTGCTGGATCAAAATTTGGCTACTCTGTGTTGATCTGTTTTTCTTTCGAAGTGAAGTTGAGGCATTCTTGGGATGATTTGAATCGATTTTTTTATTTTTTTATTTTTTTTTGTTTTATTTTGGTTTGTTTTGTTTATTTTCTAAAGTGAGTAACTATGCTCCTTCGTTGTGTTTGAGGTTGAAGTAGGAGCTTCAAGGAGAGGGACGTTACATCGCTTCACATGTTTCTTATTAGGTCAACTCTTGTCTACTCCACCACCTGCATAACATGTAAAACGTTGTCCAAAACTCTTCATGCTTCCATGTTTGTGTGGTGCATGGTTCCCAATTTAATTGTTTCATGGATTGTTGAAACCTGGTTTAGGATTGAATTTGTTTTGGGATGGAATTAGAAGATTTGAAAACTTTTTGGCTCAATGAACATGGGGTTTGTTTTAAGCCTCCTCATGGTTCTTGTTTTTCATTCACTGCTGCAGTCCCTAAACCTGGTACATTGCATAAAGGAATCGGCCAACGTAATGACAGGGATGGAGCGGTAGGACGGAGTGTGCTGGTCCACAGGTCGTTGAGGTATTCAATTTCTTACAATTTATTTTGCTCTAAACCTTGGTCGCAGTGGTATGTTTGGGAGATGCTCTGCACATTACATCAAGGTCTTATAGGTATTAATGTAATAAGTTTTTGTACTCATGTTGAACTCGTTTTTGCACGTTGCGGGATTAAAGTTTGAGCAAGTTCGAACATCGGAGTGGTAAGGGCTGCAATCATGGTCCTCCTTGCGAGTGGCAGGTTTACAAGTGCATCTCGAGCTCGTACCATTGTGATTTCACTCTTGGGATGTGATTACTAGTGTCGCAATTACCTTTCTACATTTCTTATTTTCATCATTCAAATGTGATTAGGGCTTGTCTCCTACACCTCCATGGTTGGCGCGGGTTCTTTCTCCAGCACTCTTGGTGGCAGCCATGGTGTTGGTCGTGTATATTACAAAGGTCGACAAGGCGACTACTACGTCATGGTGAGTCACCTATTCAATTGTTGTAGTCCAAGTAGACCTTTAGTTTTCATGTAGTCGTCTTCTTTTCAAACTTATTTCATGATTTATTTATTTATTTGTTTATGTATTTATTTATATATATATATATATATATATATATTTATTTATTTTAATCCGATTTTGACTTCGTTCACATGCTGTAGGTCATGGATATACTCGGGCCAAGTCTTCGGGATGTCTAAAACTCTTCGGGGTCAAGCGCAAGTATTTAGGGCAGCTCGTTCTGATTGAGCAGGTATGCACATGGAGACGTGAAGCCCGAGAACTTTCTCCTGGGACAATCCAATACACCTGAAGAGAAGAAGCTTTTTCATGTACATCTCGGGCTTGGTGAGTTTTCAGTATCGTTGTGCTGTAATTCATTCTCTGTTCACACATTAGCAACCTCCTTTGCTCCAATTTGGCGTTACATCCGTTTTTTTTTTGTTTTTTTTTTTTTTTAACATCTATTAACTGTTACATGAAGAGCATCTGGACTGAGAATTGGATGAGTTTATTACTACTATGTCCATGCACAAGTCAATTTCACACCAAGATTAACGTCTTTCTCCCATATATGCAGCTACTCGATGGAGGGATGGTACAACCGGTCAGCATGTAGAATATGACCAAAGGCCTGATGTGTTCTGGTGACCCTAAACCTGGTCGCTATGTGAGTGTGTATGCACATATGGAAAGGACTGGAAGTAGAAAGGACGGCTTGGGATCACTGGCTTATACTTTAGTATTCCTTATGCGGGGTAGTCTTCCTTCACAAGGTTATGAGGTACTGATCAACTTTGTAGCTAGTAGCTAATGAAGAAGTGATCAATGCGATATATATATATATATATATATATATATATTTATTTATTTTTCCTTCCTTCCTTCCTTCTCACTACTTTTCATTTGGACGTGCTCTATATATTTGGTTTTGTAGAGCGACAACAAAGGTTTTCTGGTGTAGAAGAAGAAAATGGCAACTTCTCCCGAAATGCTGTGCTGTTTCTGCCCGGTTTCGTTTTTAAACAGATGTTTTGGAGATAGTCGCAAATATGAAGTTCGATAAAGAGCCAAACCACGGCAAGCTCGTTCTACTCTTCGATTCCATCTTAGATCCTAATCCTACTGTGAGACCCATAAACACAGACGGTGTTGAAAAGGTGCATTCTATGACCTTCTTTTGCTTCGTTTTTCTTGTCCCTACACTGAGGATTCTTTTTTTGAACCTACTCTTCATTTGATCATCATATTAATAAAGCCTTTTGTTTCTAGTGTTCCATACAGGTTGGTCAGAAGAGAAGGCGAATCAGATATTGAAGAAGATGAGGATGACCAACCTAAGAAAAAGATCCGGTTAGGAATGCCCGCAACTCAATGGATTACAACATTTACAACGCTCGGTGGCCAAATGAAGCAGAGGTAAGGCAGTGCAAGCTTTCGTCATTGATGTAGTGTGATGTTCCTCAGTTAGGCATGAGCCCGGTCATGTGTGTATCGTCGATTTTGACTTTGTCCTCCTGGATGTCGATCAGCTATTTCGATTTCTACGACATGCGTTTACTTTCAGCAAGCAGCCTGGATTCGGACAGACCCATTTATTGAACTTTCATTCCTACATTTCTTTCGACGTGCAGGTATCACTACGATGCAGCTGATTTCCGGCTTACGGAGCACGTGGAAAAGAGTAATGAAGACGGTCTGTATATAAGCAGTGTGGCTTCTTGTACAAATCTATGGGCTCTTGTTATGGATACAAGGACAGCATTTACTGCTCAAGTTCATGAGCTGTCGCATGTATTCGCCGTCCTCAAATACATGTGGGCTTATTTAGAAATATATTTTGTGCAAGATTTTGCATGCAGTCTCTTGGAAGATATTACAGTTTTTTTTTTTTTTTTTTTTTTTTTTTTTTTTTCTTTTTTTTGTGTTGTTGTTGTTATTGTTGTTGTTGTTGGGATTTTTGTGTTGATGGAGAATGTGGACTTTTTGTTCATTTCTAGGTTTTCAAGTTTTGTATGACACATTTGTTTTATATATTTTGTTGCTTTATTCGGGCTGTTGGTCCATTTTGTGTATTTGGCTTTGTTTGTATTTTTTTTGTTTTGTGTTGTATAGAATGTGTTGGTTATTTGTGAAGGGGTGCTGCTTCCCTTGGCTCACATGAAATGATGAAAGCTATTGCAGTCTGAGGTATGCAGCAGCCAGTAATCTTGAATTGTGGCGTTGAGAATGAGTGGAGGCATAAAAGTAATTGTGAACTGAGCTTCACAATTTGTGAGTGTTGCAAAACCTCTAATCCCTAAAACCCTAAAACCCTAAACCAGGTTTACCTAGTCCAGTCAAAGATGAAGTTGTGATGTAAGGTGAGGTGAGCCAGACTCCAAGCTCGAACTCCAAGCATTGGAGGTGATCCTGTGCTGGATCAAAATTCGGCTGCCCTGTGTTGATCTGTTTTTTCTTTCGAAGTGAAGTTGAGGCATTCTTAGGGCAATTTGCATTGTTTTTGTTTTTTGTTTTGTTTTGTTTTGTTTTGTTTCTGTTTTATTTATTTATTTATTTATTTTTGTGTGTGTGTGTGTGCGTGTGTGTGTGTGCATTCTTGGGGCGATTTGCATTGTTTTTGTTTTTTATATTTTATTTTTTTTGTTTCTGTTTTATTTATTTATTTATTTAATTTTTTTGTGTGTGTATGTGTGTGTGTGTTTTCTACGGTGAGTGATTGTGTTCCTTTGTTGTGTTTTAGGTTGAAATAGGAGCTTCAGACAGAGGGACGTTACATCGCTTCGCATGTTCCTTATTAGGTCAATTCTTGTCTACTCCACCACCTGCATAACATGTCAACCTGTGTCTAAAACTCTACATGCTTCTATGTGTGTGTGTGTGTGTGTGTGTATGTATGGTTCCCAATTGGCGGAGGTCGACGGATTATATACTAGGCTCAATGAGATGACCAAAGTTGAACAGATGTCATACTATACGATTCTATGATTACATCCGATGTAATCTATTCTAATGTAGTCCGGCTAACATGAGAATCAAGTCCTCCCACTAGAACTCCAATTGATTTCCATAACTCGACTCTGTAGAAAACCATATCCCGGTGAAAAAGTTTCTAGTCTAATATCATGGAGATCGAAAATAATCTTAAAACGGAAAGCATCCACCTGCATACATGACATGCAACAAAGGAAGATGCTGCATGCTTCTTAGAAAGGATGACACAATTTGTAACCTTCGAAATGTGAGTCAGGAAAGCTGAGGGTCGGGGTCCTGTCGATGAAGTGCTTGGAGATAGCGCGTTGGGTGGGATGTATCAGAGGAGCCACAACTTGAGGGGCAAGAAGAGCGTGCAGTTGCACGCATTCAATAATTTCTTTTTCAGCCCGTTGAATTTGCCGGTGTCGAGAGGTGAGTTCTTAGGGTTTTCGATGTTGGATAAGGAATCGTTGATTGAGGCGGGGAGCGGGAAGCGTGAAATGGAGCAGGTGAAGCGGCCCTATGAGGGTTGAGCTTGAGGTTGGCGTCATCGCTGGAAGCCGGGGAATTGTCACTAGGGTCACCGACACTTTTTCATGCACTATTCAATAAGTTTCTGCCGCCGAACAACAACAACAAGGACGAGGAGGCATAGCCGGTGGTGGACATATATGGGTCGACCAGTTGTGGATGTTTGAATTCAAGGTAAAGCGATGGACGAGGGGGAGGATCCATGATTGAACGGAGTGCCCGTTTGTCCACCCAGGCGACAAAGCTAAGCATTGCGATCCGCGGCAATACCACTACTCGGGGACGGCATACTTGGACTTTTCGAAAGAAAGCTCTCGGAGAGGCAATGCATGCAAGTTCACGCACAGAGTGTTCGAGTGTTGGCTACATCCGGCTCGATACTAGATGCAACCGTGCAAAGATGCGCAAAATTATCGTCGTTTGGGTGTATGTTTTTTGCACACACGCTGAAGTAGCTCCGGTTGCTGCCTGCAACGGCACAAGCAGTGACGACGGGAGGTCGAAGCGGAGGAGGTTACGATGGGTCGCTGCGAGCTAGAGCAGCGGCGTGCTATGATGGGGCGTTTGGATATGAGAGCTTGTCTTACGACGTAGCATCGGCAGGTCACGATCCGAGCCACTTATCGAGGTACTCGAGCTCGACCGACTCGAGTGCAGGGTATGTGACATCGCAGAATTCATCGCCCAGGTCGACGGTAGTCAAGTACAAGCAATACGCTGTATTGTTGAGCCCTCCGTTGTCTCCCTCGAAGTCGCCTCCGCCATCGCCTGGGTCGGTTGAGGAATGGGGGCAAATGCGGGGTCATTTGCAAGCAAGTCGATGTCATGAGGGTAACGTGGGATGTTGCAAGTGACGCTACAGCAAGCGACGCAAGCTCAGGGGCTAGGGGACACAAGCAGATGTCGGCGGTGTCGAC
Source organism: Physcomitrium patens (assembly GCF_059467195.1). Lineage (NCBI taxonomy): Eukaryota > Viridiplantae > Streptophyta > Bryopsida > Funariales > Funariaceae > Physcomitrium > Physcomitrium patens. The sequence goes on along the minus strand of NC_143434.1, from coordinate 16,750,027 downwards.
ACATTGGTGACATTTAGAACATTTGAACTTGATGCCAATGCTGATAATACTCAAAGCAGGTTCAATTGGAATCGGCTGCCGAGAGCAGGTCGAGTTGGAATTGGCTGCCAAGAGCAGGTTCAATTGGAATTGACTGCCAAGAGCAGGTTCAATTGGAATTGACTGCCAAGAGCAGATCCAGTTGGAATTGGCTGCCAAGAGCAGGTTCAATTGGTATCGGCTGCCAAGAGCAGGTCCAGTTGGAATTGGTTGCCAAGAGCAGGTTCAATTGGAATCGGCTGCCAAGAGCAGGTCTAGGTTGAATTAGCTGCCAAGAGACGGTTCAATTGGAATCGACTGCCAAGAGCAGGTCCAGTTGGAATTGGCTGCCAAGAGAAGGTTCAATTGGAATCGGCTGCCAAGAGCAGGTCCAGTTGGAATTGGCTGCCAAGAGCGGGTTCAATTGGAATCGGCTGCCAAGAGCAGGTCCAGTTGGAATTGGCTGCCAAGAGCACGTTCAATTGGAATTGGCTGCCAAGAGCAGTTCCAGTTGGAATTGGCTGCAAAGAGCAGGTTCAATTGGAATCGGCTGCCAAGAGCAGGTCTAGTTGGAATTGGCTGCCAAGAGCAAGTTCAATTGGAATCGGCTGCCAAGAGCAGGTCTAGTTGGAATTGGCTGCCAAGAGCAAGTTCAATTGGAATCGGCTACCAAGAGCAAGTCCAGTTGGAATTGGCTGCCAAGAGCCGCTTCAATTGGAATCGGCTGCCAAGAATAGGTCCAGTTGGAATTGGCTTCGATGAGCAGGTTCAATTGGAATCGGCTGCCAAGAACACGTCCAGTTGGAATTGGCTACAAAAAACAGGTTCAATTGGAATCGGCTGCCAACAGCTCAATGCATGTCTGCCAATTAGAATTGCATGGCCGGCAATTGGAATTGGCCGCCTTTGCTTGCTACCATTGCTCCTTTCTAGGGCCCGACACGAAGTAACTTTAGGAGGTTGGCAAGCATAAAGGAATCGACCAACATAACGACAGTGACGGTGGCTGGCATTGATGGCAATGAATACGACGGCATGAGACGAGGAATGAATGCAGCGTATGGCTATTGGCACTGTAATGCCCAATTGGGTGTGAATTGCGGAGCAGGATGGAGGGACGGGTGGCAGATTGGGAAATGTCTATCGGAGCGTGAGTCCTTCGTATTTGCTCCACATTTTCTCAGACTGGGTCCTGACGCCTCCTTATCGCACATTTTATAATATGCATTTCAATGTTGGAAGCACAGGTGCTGGTCGTGCCCAACGCTTGAGCAATGCGGTTAAGCTTCAACAACAACAACAACATTAAGATCGAAGACGCAGATTACTACGAAGTCTGCAAGCCATCCACTCATAATCATATGAGCTGCACAAAGCTCCTGAACCTTGGTCGCAAATGGTGATGTCCAAAGCTTATGATCTCACAATAGATCAATACCTTGGTTTAGGGTACACAATTTATAGTCTTAGTCTTCGAAATAAAAGCTTCCAGTGGCAATTTATAGGTCCAAAGTATACCCTATAAACAAGAGATGATCTGGATTTTTATTCCTAAACCTAAGTACCCTACAGTTAGTCGGAGAGGAAGATGGAATACGTAGAAATATATGAGGTCATATGGCTAAAATCAGGTTTAATGAAGGAGCTTGGAACTGTAGTATCAAAAGCAAAAGACACAAGTGAAGTCTGAGAGAAGTGGTCAACCATGCGTGTGACACCCAATTGAGAGCAGTCCTCTTTTTCCGCAATTCAGCTCGCTCGTCGTTGTCATGGTGGAGGTTCAAGTCATGACAAGGTATGGCTGCTGCAAAGCATTTGTCTTGGGTCGTCGAAACTGGCCACAGGAGTAGTTGTAGACTAAGTAAAGCTAGCCATTTTGACAGTTGTGAACAGGAGGGGAATGAAGTGAATACAATTGTGAAACACAACTCCCTCGCCATATCACCATTGTGTAGCAATAACCCACTTGCTAGATGCCATTTGCACTTCTAATATCAAGACTGAAAACGCTTAGAGATACACTTTAGTTCCAGCTGCAGAAGAACAATACCAGTTCAATAATGCCACCACTACACCTCCATTTAAAAAAGAACGATTTCCGCGTAAAGAATCTATGTGTGTTGATTGAAAGAGAGTTTCCACCTTGGGTGCCATGAGTCATAATCAAGAGGCGACCTCTTCGTATCCTAAACCTGGTCGCCTAGTCTTCCGATCGAAGGCTGCCTCAGGCTTCACAGAAGAGCAAGATAGTGCGGCGCATGTCTCAACGAACACATCGTTCACGTTTGCTTGCAATGCACGGGGAGAATGAGCGGTTGGAGGGCAGTTCAAGGTTGGGAGAGACGGAAGTGTGGCCAATGAGATGCAGCCGAGGGAAGGGAGTGGAGAAAGACGTGGAGTGAAGACGAGTAGGGGCTTGCGAAGGAGACAATGGCAATTTTGGAGAGGCAGTAGGTTTAGGATTTCGTGGGGGGAGGAAAAAAGTCACCGTTTATGAGCGGCGGAGCGGGAAGACTGGCATCGCTGGACGGGAGAGTTGGTGGTCACCATTGTTCTATGAATCGATGGGTGACTACATGCCTATGTCGTAGGATGTGCAAGCGCAGCATGCAATTCGGCGGTGGACCTTATTCTTACCCGCGGCGATGCACGATGCAGAGGCGCCTCGAGATGACGCGTCGGGTGGGGTGTATCAAAGGAGCCACAACTTTTGGGGGTAGGGTTTAGGGTTGCACGCATTCAACAATTTTTTTTGGAGCTTGCCGAGGTCGTCGATGTCCAAGGGTGAGTTTTTGGGATTTTCAATGGCAAACGAGGAGTCGCGGATCGAGGCGGGGAGCGGTGAAGGGAGCTTTTATGAGGAGGCAAGAAGGGAGCAAGTCGAACGGATATGCAAGGGTTGAAGTTGGGATCGGCGTCACTGCTGGAGGCCGAGGGACCTGGTCGCTAGGATTACAGACATTTTTCGATGCGTCGTTCAACAATTTTTTGTCATGGAACAACGAGGACGAGGAGGCGTGGCCAGTGATAGACATGTACGGGTGCAATGAGTTCCGGATGTTGGAATTCTAGGTGAGGCGATGTATGAGAGGGAGGAGCCATGATTGGACGGAGGGCCCATTTGCCCACCCGGGCGAGAAAGCTAGGCGTTGCAATCCGCGGCGGTACGAGGACTCGGGGACAGCATGTAGGGAGTTTCGAAAAAGGGAGCTCTTGGAGAGGCGATGCGTGCGAGTTTGGGTGCATTTAAGTATTTGAGTATTGGCTGCATTTGGTTGGGTACTTGGATGCAGCCGTGCAAGGATGGGCAGAATTAGCATCGTTGAGTGTGGTTTTTGGTGCATACGTCGGAGCAGCTGCGGTGGATGCCTACGGTGGCACAAGAGGCACAGAAAGCAACGACAAGAGATCGGAGCACAAGGCGTCACGAAGGGTTGCCGCGAGCCGGTGCACCGGGGAGCTACGATCGAGCGTGGAGGTACGAGGACTTGTCTTACGACGGACTATCGGGACGTGACGGTCTAAGCCAATTGTTGGAGCACTCGAGGTCGACCCACTGGAGTGCAGGGTGTGCGGCATTGTAGAATTCATTGCCTAGGTCGATGTTGGTCAGGCTTGCATAGTACCCGTTACCGCTGAGTCCTCTATTATTGAGGTCGATTGAGAAATGGGCCAGACTGCGGGGTGATTAACGAGCGTATCGATGTCTGATTTTGCAGAATCTGTAATGTGACTATAGGCGACACTGCAGTAAGCGGCGTAGTCTCGAAGGCTGCACTCACGGATGCATCAGGGGTAGGCACCTTGGTCGCCTGCGGGAGTCTTGCAGAAGTCAAAGATGGAGCTGATATTGACTCCGTCAACGATGATCTAGATGGAAGGAGAGCCGGTGGTGTAGCAGGTGGAGAGCGGGCAAAGACATAGGGGCGAGCAGCCCGAAGGACTCTTTAGACCTGGACTAGGTGAACTACTTATCTATGGAGGATTGCTTTGAGTAAGTAGTATTCTGTACGCATTTAGACTCCATATACAGTTCTTTCATGAGAAAAAATATGCAAGTGAGAACTCTAATTAGGGTCTGGAGACCCTAATTAGGATTTTCAAACCTTAAATTATAGAAAACAAAACACATTTTTTTGAAAAACAAAAACGTTTCTCGAGGTCTTTGGGTGATTTTAAGCCTTGGCAAAATCTTACAACAGAAAAAGCTATGATATATTAAGAGATATTCAGGATGAAAAACCTCTAGGACACCCATGTAATCGTAAACCCTAAACCCTAAACTGCCATTCACATTACAATGTTTCACACAAATACAGACTCATTCTCTCTGCTGAACTACAATCTGATTTCAGCATTCAATCTTTCTTCTTCTCAAATAATACCAATCACATTTCCATTCCATAATTCACTTCATAATATTCAAAAACTCTCAATCCTCTTATTCAAAGAAAATAACAAACAAAAGAAAATAAATAGCACCAAGCTTACTCCAATTTTTGACTCTTCCAATCTAGCCCTCGATTCATGATTCTCACGATCTAGCACCTTAATTAATTTCTACAACACCTATATACTTTTCCCTAATTCTCTAGATTCCAATCATAATTCTATAATTAACCACCTTTAATAACTAAATCACTCATCCGTCTTCCTGAATTTTTTATTATATGGACTATTAATATATTTTATCAATATCTTTCAAAAAAAATTAATAACTATTCTATATAGCCACACTCCTATCTGTACAGCGTCCTCGCAAATACTCAACTAATATCTATCTAAAAATTATCTAACAAAACTCTACAAAAATTGCGATCCCTCTAGCCTATCTAATTAATCAATTACCGCAGTATCTGTTATTGGTTCCACCGATTCTGATTCCAACTGCAAATCTTCATCCTCTTTTAATCCTTCCATCGGCTCTTGCTTCAATTGAGTTGAAAGATCTTCATTGTACTCACCCAGTTCATGGAGTTGTGTTATAACCCGAGTATACCATGAAAATATAAAGAAAGGGGACTTTTATTAATGTTCAGTTATCTCGAATATTGGGAGCAACGACCGATTCCAATGCCAATATTCAGGGGCCAGTTTCAGACACCCTGTCACAGTCAGTCAGGGCATACTTACCAGTAACGAAATGCTCTGTTTGAGTCCAATAGTGGGAGTCAACAGAATCGAAAGGACTAAATTGATGACTAAGTGAGCCGGACGCGAAGGACCAATTTGACACAATTACGGGAACATCCAAGTCTTACTACGGGCCTCTTAGCCAATATGAGACCTGATTTGGTCGGGCGACTCAATGTGGTTCCGATTACAGGGGTTTCGATTCCGTTTTAGGTTGTCCTGTTCTCTGTGCCGTTTCAAGGAACGTTGTTTCCAGAAAAAGAACCTTTTAAAAGGCAAAAAATGGAGGAGAAAGCTCTGACAACGGAGCCAATTCCGGATCCAAGACTATGATTAAGATCAGAGGCTAGGGTTTGAAAGGGAAGGGGAAAAAAAAAAAACATTCGAAAATGATTAGTGTGAAGGAGAGGATTCAAAGATTCAAGAATTAGGGAGGTTAAGAAAAAGGGACGATATAAGGTTTTTGGATAGGGGTCAGAAAAGAGACTTCTGGCGATCAATGCTGAGAGGTCGATGTGTTGTACTACTGAATCAGGGTTTTAATGAAGTGAGTGTGATTACTCTTGATTGTTTTGTGAAATCAAAGTTACGTCTGTAATTGAAGAATTAAAAAGATGTCTATAGGATTGAGTATGTGAAGTGAATGAAAATTTTTGGATTAATCTAACATGACAGTCAGTGGATACAAGGTTGTGAGTATAAAGCGGTATCAGAGATTAGCAGATTGGATTATTCGGGGTTCTCTGTAATATCTAGAGACCTATCGGCTGGGGCAAAAAGGATTTCAACGAGCAGTTGAAGGACATCTATATAGATTTATAGTATATTCTTATAATCGTTTATATTCCAACAGTCAAAAACTGATAGACTGCTTGAATATTAGCGAATCTCTATACTACCTCCTACAGCCAAACGTCTGGTACGTTCTCGAGCAGAAAAGCATGTAATACGACAACGGACTCCAGCTTCCAATTTCAAGATCTGGACATCTCGAAGTTCTAATTGTTAACACTGCTCACTCATCCATTCTAGAACATCCTCAATCGATACTTGTGACTGGCTCCTCATTGTTAATTTTTATTTGGAACTACTACTCTCAAAAATACAAGAAATATAAGAAAATGGTACTCCAGCCAATCCAAAACAACACCACATACTGACTTTAACTAGTGCCCCACTCCTATTCTTTTACTACTTGGTGATAATGACAACATGTTATCCATATTGTCCGTGAAAGGTAATGAAAAGTAATCTTTCTTGGTGGCCGCATTAAGTTTTCAAAGAACTTGATAAATTCGGATTTTTCCATTTTTTTCAGCACCATCACAATTGACGACATCCATGCACTATACGAAACAGGATAAATAAAATCCACGTCGAGAAGTTTATCCAATTCTTCTTTCACTAAAAGAAAATATTTTGGGTTAAGCCGATGTTGTCTTTGACGAACTAACGTAACACCCTCTTCCAAAATAATTTGGTGCTTACACACGTCGGTTGGAATCCCTTTCAAATCCACATACGACTACGCAAAGGCAGATTTGTGATGGACAAAAAACTATTTTCAAGCATCCAATTCTGTACCGATAATACCAACATATATTTTAATTAGTTGTAGAGTTTCGTTGGTGCCCAAGTTAATAGATTGACACACAAGATCTTCAACAACCTCTGATTTAATTATCTTCTCCTGATCTGAATATCTTGTATTATTTGATATATGAGAACCATCCAAATCTGGATCCAATGTGCTGACTCTATTGATTGCGGAATTGTTCATCCATTTGACAATAGCATGATCCGAGTTAGTCGCATCTTCCTGATGCAGTAAATATTTGCAGGGACTTCCACATTGGTAGATTGATGCCTTTGCTGTTGAAGTGTTTTGTCCTACCTCAAATTGTGGTGAACCTATAGCATCGTCATCTGCCTCAATCGATTGACTCTCATTGTCTGATGTAAATTCTGATTTTGGCAATTGAGATTCTCCATGATATTGTACCAAGTACATCTGTAGAACAATCTAATCCCGACCTTTTCCAATTGTCAATGTGCCTCAGCTCCAATGGTTCTTAGCTTTGGCTTGATAAAGCCAAGGTCTGTCCAATAAAATGAGATACGATAATGTAAAACTCTGTAATCGAAATACAATATAATCAATTTTGTATGTCAATCTCGCGATTATAGTGGCAATATTGCATAAGATTCCTATTGGCTTTACCCGACTATGATCTGTCATTTGCAAGACCAATGTCATAGGTAGCAATTGCTTTAGATCCAAGTACTCTATTGTATCCGCATTTATTAAATTCACACTGGAACCACCATCAACTTGTATCCCTGGAATTAAAACGCCATCGATTGATACATCGATTGTTGGTGCTCCTAGATCTGGGTTTAAGCTAACTTCATGAATTTCTTTAGTGCGAGATCTTTGTCGTATTAATGCTAAATGCAATGTAGATCGACATTCCAGTGCTATAGCCAAAAGTTGCTTCATTGTAATTGAAGGCTGAATAACATCCAAATCCTTCAAAATGTCGTAGGGTTCCATATTGAGAGTAATTCCCAATGCTTTTTTGCGTTTCATTGGTTTTGATTTTACTCCATTTGGCATCAATTCTTTCTTGGTGATTGGGATTGTCGTTGGTAACTTTGCCAACTTTTCTATTACTAAAGATTTCTTTAATGCATAAGATCTTTTATTGGGTTGTACAAGTATTGGTACTTGGTTAGTTGGGATCGATCTTGATGGTCCTGGTAAATTGGCAAGTGAGATCAAATTGGGTTCCTCAATCTGTTGAGGTCTCAATATTGGGATACGTCCCAATATTGATATTGATTTGTTTAGCCCCATGGATGGCGCTACTAGCTCTCCTGCGATTGGTTCATCCAGGTCTTGAATTAGATTCTTGTCTTTTTGTTGGCCTTTGGTAAGCACTGCATTCACCACCTCAATATGATGTACTGGTGAATCTCCGCCGGTTGGCTTATTTACATTTGCTGGTCTCGGTTATTATAATTAAAGGATATATTACACTACTGATAAGTGTGACCAGATTGCTTACAATTTCCATATATTGAAGCATAGTCATCATTGGCCTTTAGATTAGGACATTCATTCGCATAATGTCCAATTTATCTGCAACGATAGCAATGAAGTGGTCTCCTATCAACTCCTTCACGGATAATGGATGTCTCTACTAGTAAATAACGGCTAGGTCTGTTCCATGTCGGATGACTAAAGGATCTTGGTTGATCTATTGTTATTGTAGAGTCTGGCATTGGCTTTGTCATGGGTGGATATTGATGGTATCTTGGTTGATTCATCGCCAATTCGTGAGTATTGGATACACCTTCTTGGTAAAATTTAGAGTTGAGGAAATTAGAATAATTCCTATTTTATTTATTCGCTCGATTTCTATTCCAACCAAACCTATTATTCGTTACTTGATTGACATCCCACGAAGTTGGTTGAGTCATTATCGAGTTATTGAGTTGTTGTTGCTTCCGTAAATTCCAATAGTTGGTGGTAATATGCTTGCCCCCGCAAAAGGTACATTGTACAGTTATTTGAGGTGGTGAAGGACATTCTGTTACTAAATGACCTTATCCCTTACAATTACTGCACTAGACATTGGGATGCATATTGGTTGATTTATGCCTTTTTTCTTTATCCTTGGCCAGATTCACAGCCAATTCATCTATTTTTTTCATCAATGTTAACAGCAATGACTCATTGGGATCCCTTGATACCAATGTATTTGGCAATTCCTTTGTAGGTATTGGTTTTTGATATGCAAAATAAGGTGCATACGGGTGTGATGATGATGATGGTACAGCTTGCAATGGAACGGCATCCACTATTCCCTATGAAATTATATCATATTCATTCCTTCCCACATAACTTTGCGATGCATCATTCTAATTTGTCATTTGATAACCTCCTTGAGATGGAATCATCGTGGCTCCAACTACTAAGTTCTGGTCATAGTGGCATTCCTCCCACACTTTTGCTCGCTCAAGAGATGATGCAATGGTCGCTAATTGGGCTTCTTTTACAAACATCTTCAATTCTGGTGGGTGTAGTCCATTAACCAATATGGACAACACAAACGATTCTAGCATTTGGTTATTTGGCCATTTTTGAAGTATATCTCCTACACAACAATAATGCGATTGTACCGCTTCTCCTAGTACCATGCTGCTGTTCATTAAATTTTCTCTAAGACATTTTTCAAAACCAATTGGTCAAAAATGGACTAAAAATATATTTTTCAATGCCTCCCAATTGATAAATTGTCCCACATGTTGGTGATTATACCACTCAAATACTGTGTCTTTCAATGTCGCTGGCAGCCATCTCAGCCAAATGTCTTCTGTTCTTTCATTATTGGCTACACACGCTGGCAAGAATTGAAACAAATGTTGATCTGGACTACACTTGGCAAATCCCAAAAAATAGGTAATGGCGAGACGCTAGTCGTTCGATTGCCTAGTGCACTCATTTGAATGGCAATCGGAACTACTGGTCCTCTAGACGTCATTAAAGATGCCAGTGTTCTGCTCAATTCTTTATTAAAATAAAAATTGTCTCCCGCGAAAGTCTTTTTTGGACTTTCAGGCCTTTCCAATTGACTATTATTATCCCCAAATAATAATACTGGTTGAATATGAGGTGAAAACGATAGGTTTTGATATACTTTGAATTGGTCTTTATTGGCAAGTGATTTATGCCGATCTTTAGAACCAGACTTATTAGGAACGGACGTATTTCTAATTAAAAAGATACCTAGTGAGGTACCTAATTCCTCTGTACCTTCCTAGTTTTCCGTAACGACTTCGAGAGATATGCTGGAGTGTTAACAAAACTTCTTGCGAGTGTTCTTGGCAGTTTGTTTTTAACAGTACATACGACTGTAAAATTAACAGTCTGTCTGGTTCTTGATATGTTTGGATACACCGACAAGCTTGCAACCATGGTTTAATCCAATTCTATCGATGTTTTGTTTTAAGATTACGTTCTTGCTCCTCTCTAAGCAAGTTCCTTCCTTGTACTCTTCCTTGTCTTTCTCTCAACTGATTTATTTTCCTCGATGCAATGCTCTTGTTCTTATTAACCATAATCTTACTTCAAACACTACTAAAATCGTCTTCCATTGCCAATTTTTTCACATGTTTGGTAATTAATTCCTAACACTTAAAGCTATTATCACTGTCCGGCAGTGGCACCAAAATGTGATTGCTCGTTTTACTTATTCCAGAAGAAACCTCCTAGAATAAACTCGTATAGGGGGATTCAAACACGGGGAATGACTAGTTGCTTAAGTGTTCATGTTAGGGTCACACAATCAATTACCTCGTGAATGTATCGTCTCTATTTCCAATATCTGAACACACAAGAAAACTATAATCTCCTCCTTCACCTTATCGATCTCTTCCTTACAACAATTCAATCATACCAATAACTGCTATTTCTACCAATATATTCACCCTTATAATCTCCAACTATAATACTATGCCCTCACAGCTTTCAGCACACAATTATCCTCATTCCAATCACTGGAATACTTCACACAGAACTGCCATTCACATTACGATGTTTCACACAAACACAGACTCATTCTCTCTGCTGAACTACAATCAGATTTCAGCATTCAATCTTTCTTCTTCTCAAATAATACCAATCACATTTCCATTCCATAATTCACTTCACAATATTCAGAAACTCTCAATTCTCTTATTCAAAGAAAATAACAAACAAAAGAAAAGAGGTAACACCAAGCTTACCCCAGCTTACACTATCACAGCGATGGCCCTCGGCTCACGACTCTCACGGTCTGGCCCTTAATTAACTTCTACAACTCCTATATACTTTCTCTTGATTCTCCAGATTTCAACCGTAATTCTGTAATTAACTGGTTTTAATAACTAAATCACTGATCCGTCCTCCTGAATTTCCTATTATATGGACTATTAATATATTTTACCAATATCTTTCAAAAACGAATTAATATCTATTCTACAGTAATTGTGTGCTGAAAGCTGTGAGGGCACAGTATTACAGTTAGAGATTATGAGGGTGAATATATTGGTAGAAATAGTAGTTATTGGTATGACTGAATTATTGTAAGGAAGAGACCGATAAGATGAAGGAGGAGATTATAGTTTTTTTATGTGTTCAAATATTAGAAATAGAAGATACATTCAGGAGGTAATTGATTGTGTGATTCTAACGTGAACGCTTAAGCAACTAGTCATTCCCCGTTTTCGAATCCTCCTATACGGGTTTATTCTGAGAGATTTCTTCCAGAATAAGTAAAACGAGAAATCACAAAGGATATTTAAGAGAGGCCACAAAGCCTTAGTCTTATCTTCCTAACCACCTTCAAGGTGCTACAATCCATATGAGACTTATGCACTCTCTTTTATACAAGGACTACAATAGCTGCTGGTCCTCCTATTTTCTATGAGATGAACCAATATTTTTTCAATTTTAACCTCATTTTAGTATTCAAAAATACCCAATTAGCCTAAGAACCTTGCTAGGCCTTCAAATCTTGCTCCATTTCTTCATAAAGGCTCCCAAAGTGGTAAAACTCATTTTAATTAAGATCTTAAAAATTACTCTAAAAATTCCTAATTTTTTTTTAATAAATTCTGAAAATTCTATAATATTTCTATATTACTAATATCCATCTAAGGCTATATTTTCCTACCTTGTTGATTTTCGATAATAATAAAAATTACTTTAAATCCACTATAAATCCTATTTTTTATAACAATAACTAAAATGACATGAGGTTCTTTGTCATGCTTCTTTTAACTACTAAAATTTGTAGTTTTTATAAGTAGCATATATAAATAGAATACCAATATAAATATTGGTCTTGATAAATAATACTTATTATTCAACAATGAATAAAAATACTAAACCAACAAAGATAATTACCTCTAAGTCTTACTAAGACTCCATTTCCACCACTAACATTTTAATTTTCTATTTTTCTAAGGATTTCTATACTACTTACTATATCTTGTGATTCAAAGTATTTTAAATACATATTTTTATCCTAAAACAATAAGAGAGTTAATTTGATAACTCACACAATGACAAGTATAAAATCCAATCATCTTGTTGATAGTTGATGGTGCATCTCAAATATTACCTAAGAATTTGGTTGTTCCACTTTTTTTGGCTATCAATTTGAAGGTGGAAGGTAGAAAAAAGGTTGATGTCAATCTTAAGAATCTTAAAAAGTGCCTTCCAAAAAATTTCTATAAATTGTGGTCCACGATCCAATACAATGTTGTTTATTAACTTGTGGTCACAATAGTCATTCTTAAAAAAGAGTCTTATCATCTCTTCACCAATAATTAACTTCTTATAGGATATAAAATACATCATCTTAGTCAATCAATCAACAATGATGAAGATAGTGTCAAATGAGTTTGATGGTGGAAGATCTATAATGAAATCCATAGAAATAGATGACCATGGCTATTTTGGAATAGGAAGGGATTGAAGAAGTGTATATGGCAAATGTCGAGGATTCTTTGACCTTGAATAAGTATCACATGATAGTAAAAATTCTTTAATATCCTTCCACATTTTACGCCACGAAAAATTCTAGACAAAAGTTCCAAGGTCATATTGAATCCGAAATGTCTAGTTGCAAGGAAGTCATGGCATGTTTGAAGAACATGCAAGCGAGTTGGTCATTTAAGAATGAACATATGTTCTTCAAATAATAAGAGGTTTTTTTCATACTTAAATTTAAAAGACTCTTCTAGAAGGTTGTTGGCAAGATGCTTGATATTAAAAACAAAAGAATCCATATTTGAGGCTTTACAAACCTGATCAAGAAACGTTAAATCTATAAGCATTGATACATTGGTTGCTCAAAGATGAAATTACTCAGGTTTTAACAAGGTTGCCTATTATTAATCATATGTTGCCTTATCTTCTTTTTATTCAAGATAGAGACGTCTTGATAATGCATCTAATAATCCTTATTGGCTCTTGGATCGATATGTGATGCAAAGATCAAATCATGATAAAGTTATACTCCAACGTGCTTGGTGATGGTTCAAGACTAGAGTTCATATGAAGTGTTCAAGATTCTTATGATCTATATATACAATCACCTAATAAGAGGCACCTTCAAGAAAGTGGTGCCATGCTTAGAAAGAATCTACAATAACAAGTAGTTCTTTATCATGGATTTTATAGTTAATTTTTGTCATTGAAAATTTTCTAGAATAGAATGAAATTAGATGAAGTTTGCCATCTTCTCCATATTGCAACAAGACTAATTTCAATGCAAAGTCTGAGGCATCGGTCTCCATAAAATAGGGCTTATTGAAATCTAGATGTATCAAAATTGGAGCTGTTATAAAAGCATCTTTTAAGCTTTGAAAAGCTTTCTCTGCTTTGGGGCTCCAATTCAATTTGTTATTGCATGTCAATTGCATAAGTGGAGTAGTAATCTTAGAATAATTTTTAACAAAAATCCTATAGAAGTTTATAAATCCAAAAAAGTATTGGACATTATATACAATTTTTGGCTTTGTTCAATCGATGATTGCTTGTACCTTCTTTAGATCCATAAAAAGACCTTTGTTAGAAATAATATATCCAATAAATTTGACTTGATGTACATGAAATACACACTTCTCCAATTTTGCATATAATTTAGCACTTTGTGGCTTTTTCAACACAAGGCGGACATATTTTTTGTGGTCTTCCAAATTCTTGGAAAAGATTAGAATATCATCCAAATAGATCACAACAAAGTCATTGAGATGCTCACAAAATATGTCATTCATTAAATGTTGGAATATGGTTGGTACATTGATAAGTCCAAAAGGCATGATATTATATTCAAAATGTCCATACTTGGTGTAAAATGTTGTCTTCCATTCATCTCCCTTCTTAATGCATACCAAGTTATATATACCTCAGAGATCAATTTTTATAAAGATCTTTTCTTGGTTAAGTTGATCAAGAAGTCTGAATATCAATGGCAATGGATATTGATTCTTTATTGAGATTTTACTAAGACTATAATAATTGATACACATTTGTTATCAGGATAGAGAAAGTTTGCCTCAAGAAAGCATTGGGCTCCTAGCTGCCATTAAATGCTCAATTAAATCTTGAGATAAGAAGGATCAAGTTTGTATATACATATATATAACACTTTTAGGTACTATTATACCAAATATATAAGTCTCAGTTTCCTAAAATATCCAAAATATGATAAAACCTCTAAATCCTTAAATATCCTTATAGGATATTATTCTCGAACTTCAAAAACTCGTATCTTTCAATCGGACTATTCAAATATACTCAAATTTTTCATGAAGTATTAATATACTTCCAACAACTACTACAACAAATTTCAACTATAAATTCATTACAAATCTTAAGATATCACCAAAATCCTAATAATAGCTTCAAATCCTAGTTTTTATACACCCAAGTGTAATTTTCTTTATATCTCACAAACCATGTATTCAAATGCCACAAAATACATATTTAAATTTTTTTAATAAAACTATTTATATTTTCCAAAAGATTTGAGCCAAAAATTTGTCCAAAAACTCAAAATATGGCTCCAACCATTACTATGAATAAAATCACTCACTTACTGCCTTTGATTTAGATGTACTGACTTTAACTCTCTATAACTTCTTCATCCAAACTTCAAATTCATCAAACAATATATAAAAAGTATAGTCAAAGAAGTATTCTTTTCAATCCTTAATTTTTAATCTTTTGTTACTCTTTATAAATATATGTTATGTTCCAAAGAGTGATAGTAGGTACAAAATTGACACCTCAATTTTGGGTGCCAACAACTCCTTCATAAAAATTCCAAAGCACACAAAAATTTTATCCAATCTGTATTCAAAAATCTAAAATTGATGATCTTAGCTTCCAAAACTCAAATATTCTCGATAGAAAAACCCTAATCTTTAATAAGGCCTCAGACAACCTCCTTGAAGTCCATTAGACATGGTATTCGACCAATAGGAATGAAGATCTCTATTCTTTGCCTTCATCTGACCATGTCTTACTTTCATCCCTTCCAATAAGCCTCCTACTAGTTAAGATTTTCATCTTTAGGCTCTAATCTCCTCTCAAGGCTTCATACTAAACATTTAGGTCCTATATTTTTTTTTTTTAATGCCAAAATCAAAATAGATAAAATTCAAAATAAAATTTCTTATATCCACTCTCTTTAAATTAATCTATTAACCATTCTAACACACACCAAGACTTATGAATATATTATATGTTCTAACTAATTTTTGCATACTATAAACATTTATAATATGACATTATAAGGATCCATCTTTCTTCTTTACAAATAATATCAGAGCATCAACTGGCAACTTGGAATGTCGAATAAAATTCTTAGCAAGATTTTTCTCAATGTACTCTTTTAAAGTCACAAGTTCATTCTAGGATAAATTGTAGATTGGTCCAAATGGTGGCTAAACACCTTCTTGAAGATCAATCGTACAATCATAAGGGTGATGCTTTAATAAGATATCTGTATTTTTTTTTTCAAATATATCTGCAAAATCCTTATATGACTTTAGAATTGTTGTTGTAGCAACCACATGTTTCAATTGTGGATTTGTATAGATAGCAAACGTAGTACCTTTTTTGGCAGCCTCACAAATACTCTAGTTCTAATAAATAAATATTATTTAATTTTTGGCTTATTGAGTGTTAAAATTTTTTTTATAGATTTGAAGGTTCTATAATCTATTAGAAGAAAGTCTAACTTTCAAGATACCCAATCTATCTATCGATTATATTTTTTAAGCCAAGAGAGTCCTAAAATAACTAGACTTATTGATGATTGAATGACGTTGAATACTACTTGATTATTATGATTGTAAAAGGTTATTTTTAATAGAATCATTTCATGAATGACTTCTCCAGAGGATAAAGGCCGACCATTTATTACTTCTACATATACGGCTTTGGATTTTTTGACCATATAGATTTTGTATAATCTAGAAAATTCCTTATCAATAAAACATGCAAAGGCTCTCAAATCAAGTAATGCATGACAATTTAGTTTTGTATCTCCTAATCGTATAGGTATAGTAAAAGAACGAGAAGGGCTAGCAAAGAGTACATGACCTTTTTTGATTTGTGATAGTGAAGAATCCAGCTGCATAATTCTTATTGTGGCTGAATGCCCTTGTTTTCTTACAATGCTTGTGATGATGTGGCTATACTCTTCATTTGATATGTACAATGGTATTTTTCTAAATAATTATTAATCTTATGGTCAAATATTTTGTAATATAAGCATAGGCCAAGTTTCCTTTGACGCTTTTTTTCTTACTCAGAAAGAGATTTGAAGCAAACTGCATCAATATACATGTCTTTTACTTCCAACTCCTCATTAGAATTGGATGGTGAAGAAGTTACAAAATAATTGGTATATACATGTGGCGTAATTGAAGAACGTTTATCTTGTTGACATTAAAATAACTGGTTATTGTACTTTACAACTTGACTAATGGCTTCATTAAGTATTAGAAGATTTGACATAGACAATAATAAGTCCTTGACATTATTTCTTAATTTTCAATGAAATTGGCTCATCAGTGTGTCTTCTCTCCAATTTATATCATATTCTAATTGTTAAAAATTTGAAACATACTTTGATGGAGAACATATTTCTTATTGAAGGCTTTAAATTTTAGTTGTTGAAGAGTGAACCTTATCATGTTCACCAAATGCTTCTGTAAATGCTGCCAAAAATACTTCAAAATTATACAATATAGGAAAATTCTTTTCAAATAATGGGGCGAACCAAAATAAAGCTTGACTCGAGAGCAAGATTCTAACCAAACCAATATGAGGTGCTTTAGTGGAATATCATTGAAGTTGAAGCAAGGTGATTAGTTATACTTAGTTTATAAAGCCACAAAATTTTCAGAAGGTGCCATCAAACTTTCTTGGAAGACTGATCCTTGATTCTTTTTTTATTATTGTTGTCAAATCATTGCCTTAAATGGATGCACCTCCTATGTTTGAAGCAGACATAGTCGTTTGAGAATTTAGAATCTCTATTATAATTTGATAGAATAGTTGAGGCATTCAAGCTCCTTGACTATTATGTATGATCATATATAGTTCTTCATTCTGCTTCAATAAAGTCTCTGTCTTAATCCTCAATGATTTAAGAACATTAATAATAGAATCTAATTTGATTTCTTTAGAGTCTATCATATTGACTTTTCTAGCTTCTGCCATAAAAAATCAAAGAAATACATACCTTCAAAAAAAAATACCTGATCTATGGTATAAAGAAATCAAAAGAATATTAAGAAAAGAACAATATTAGTCTAGGGGAGGGTAATCCGTAGCCTCTAGAATGATATAGTACTTCCAAGAAGAAGGGTAATCCACTCTCTGTTAAGAAAGATTAAACTCCTAATATTATTTTATGGTAGTCTTGACAAACTGTTACGGATAATGTACAAGACAAGGATTCAAGTTCAACAAATGGAGTTAGTTTGATATTGGAATAATAACTAAATACAAGGTAAGAATGTCATGACTAAATCACAAAAAGTGAATTGTCGAGACTAAGGATCCTCTCAGCATCAATTCCTATATATATATATTAGTTTTTAGGAAGCTTCTTGAAAAGTTTCTATGAGGCTTGGAAACAAAGCAAGCCTAAGATTCTTCTTTAGCAACTTCCTAAATCATCTAAAGTCTCCTAGAACCTTCTAGGACCTCCTATGATCTTTTAGAACTTTCTTAGAATCTATTAGAATCTTTTAGAACCTTCTAGAATCTCTTAGATCCTTTAAGAGCCTTCTTAGAACCTACTAAGATCTTCTAAAATCTTCTAAAACCTTCTGGAACCTTCTTTAGTTGTATGTCTCTGACAAGTATCGTATAGTTAGGACCATATTTGGTCAAAGAAGTCTTTTCAAACAACTCAATTTGGTTATAAATTCTCAATAGAGAAGATTTTTCTACTAGAATTTTAAAAAATAGATATAAAGAATATAAAGTGTATTTTCTATCATACATGTGATCAAATAATTTATCCTTAAATTTATTCTTATTTAATCTCTTAAATAAAAAATCATCAAAATTATGTGGAATTTAGGGAATTGAAATTCTAGAATTCAAGACAAATAATTGATATATTTATTTATTTTATCTTTTATTCAATTTAATTCTTCAAAAAAAATAAAAAATAAAATAAAATATATCTATATATAGATATATATATATATAAAAAATATTAAGAATTAGTAATTAAGTATTATTTAAATATTTAAATATTGTAGAATTATTAGTCAAATAATAAATTATTAATGAAGTATCTTAAGTTCAAATTCAATTAGAAAAAATAAGTTGTTCCAATGAGCTAGTGCTAGTACAAGAAAGATCAACAATAAACAATTAAAGGATATATAAGCTATGTAAGATTGATGTCAAACTCTTCTCAGATTGGAGGAGATTTAAGAGTATTAACTTTTAAATTTTTCTAATATTTTTTTATCATTAAAAGTCTTAATCAATATAGATTTTAAGTCCTTTTTTTTTCTTAAATAATAAGCTAAATCAATCTAACTTAATTGAAATATAAAATAGTAATAACTCACTTATTTTTATTTTAGAAAAAATAGACAACTTTTGTAGCCATGTCACTTTTTAAGTAGCACATTATACATAGTCAATTCTAAATTCTTCTCTTTCGCAAGTCGTCCTAAATGGTCACCATGAGTGAGTCATCAAATAGATTTATTAGTTTTTTTATTATAAAAAGATGCATTAGCAATTCTTAAAACCACAATATATGGTGAGTAGTGTAAAAATCCTTAGAAAAATAGAAAATTAAAATGTTAGTTGTAAAATTGAGATCTTAATAAGTCCTAGAGGTAATTACCTTAATTGATTTAGTATTTTTACTTATTTTTGAGTATCAAGGATTAATTATTAAGATCAATATTTATATTGGCCTTATATCTATATTTATTAGTTATAAAAAAACCATAAATATTAGTTATTAGTTAGAAGAAGCATGAAAAAGAATCTCATGTCTTTTTAATTAATTATATAGAAAGTAAAATTTATAATAGATTTAAATTGATTTTATTATTACAAAAAAATTATCAAGATAAAAATATATAGCTTCAAATTTATTTTGATATTAAAAAAAAATTATAGGAATTTTTAAATTTTATTTAGAATTTATCAAAAAAAATATGAATTTTTAGAGCAATTTTTAAGACTTTGGTAAAAATTAGTTTTACCACTTTGGGAGCCATTATGAAGAAATGAAGCAAGATTTGAAGGCCATAGTAGGTTCTCAGGCTAATCAGGTGTTTTTAAACACCATGGTGAAGTCAAAAATAAAAAATTATTGATTTTACTAGTAGAAAATAGAAGAACCAGCAGCTAATGCAATCCTTGTAAAAAACGAAGTGCATAAATCCTATATGGATTGTAGCACCTTGAAGGTAAAAAAGAAGATAATACTAAGGCCTCGTGGCCTCTCTTAGATATCTATATGTAATACTTGTGAGCCTTGATGAGGCTCGAATTCTTGATCTCTTAAGTAAGTTATTCTTGAGGTAAAAATTATTTGCTTAACTTTTTATTTATTTATTTGTTATTTTTTTATCTTCATAACTTACTCATAGTAACTCGGATTTATATTTTTCTTATACCATTGGAAAGATAAAAAATATATATATATATTTCTAAAAATATATTTCTTAATTTTTAATTTTTACTTTTTATTGGATAAAAATTCATTGAATAAATTGTGACTAGTTTTGTAGTGTATAATTGCTTGATTGTACTTATTCCACTTATTTTTTTGTTTTGCTTCTTTTTTTCTTATTCTTGCTACTTCCACTATATACCACTAATTACAAGCAACTCTTAATTGAGGCCATCTTGTAATCAAGTTGATGAGTGAATTTTATATTCACAAAGAAGATTGCAATTTTTTAACAATGTTTCATAGGTTTTTGTATACAAGTGTATTTTATCATATTTGGATTCTTTACTATGCTCACAAAGTGGTGTCGGAATGCATGAAGTATTTCTTGAGAGTGCATTAGGTACTTGATTGTAGAAGATAGAATGGAAATTACAATAATAAAATCTTAATTCTAATAGAATATTAAATAAATTCTAATTAAACCTTAACAATGCTAAACAAGCTATAATCAAATTCAAAAATAAACCTTAAAGAAATTATAAAAAAAATAATAAGAAATCTTAAAAGAGTTGAAAGATAATCCACAATAAATATTAAAAGAATCCTTAAGAAGTTCTAAAAAAATATTAAAATAATCACAATATATCTTAAATAAATCTCAACTAAGTTCTAATTTAATCCTACTTGAAACCTTAATAGACTTCAATCAAACCTTATACAAATCCTAAATTCTAAATCAAACCCTAAATCTTAAATCAAATCCTAATCAAATCCTAAATCCTAACAAAATCTTAGAAAAATCCTATCAAATTCTAAAACCTAAACCACACCCTAATCAAACCTTAAATTTTAAATCAAATCCTAATCAAATCCTAAATTCTAAACCAAACCCTAACCAAATTGTAAACCATAAATCAAATTCTATTATAGTTTAGAACCTCAATATCTTTGAATTAAACTATTAATTTTGTTTAAAATTTTATACACCTCTCAATTTCTTAGTAACAAATAAATACAAAAAATTTGGGGACAATTTTACTTATCAAATTGAAGAAATATCCTAAAATCTGCTCAGATGTTAGCCGACCTCCTTCTCCAACCTTAATGCTGATCTTCTAGTACTAATATCTCTCCTTTGAACTATTTCAATATCTCGAAATTTTCATATATGTAGGAAAGTAAGTTTATTACTTGTACACATAATTTTCACTCCAATTCAACTAGTATATTATAAAAAAATCTTAAAAATACTCACTAGACATAAATTCTACTTTCTAGACCTCAACCCACTTAAATCTCAATAACTCTCAATTCACTAATTAGATCAAGTTAAAATTCATAATACATATTAAGCACAAATATAACCATTAATACACAAAATGTCACATATATATCTGCTACAAAACTCCTAAAATTGCCCAAAATATCAACTATATTTTATTTCACAAAAATCCGAATCATCTAAAATAGTCTTCACTTTGTAAAGCACTTACAAAGTCATTACCAACCTAAATCATACAAAATCAATTCTCATAGAAACCTTATCAAGTTTTCTAACAAATTTCATTCTTGGATCTCCAAAGTTGCCGTAGATGTTTGATTTTGTGCCTTGAGGTTTGATTTCGACCTTGGTTGACAACCAGTCTTCTTTGGATATCTATTCTAAACTTCTTGAGGTAAATTTTGCTAAAATCTACTTTGAACTCTCTCCTACACATGTTTATATTATTTAATTTTCTAATTTATTATATTTTGTTTTAATTATGGTCCTACAAAAGTAAATAGAATCTCATTTTGTAAAAGGTAATATTAGCACTTTTTAGTTTTACTATCTTTTTGACTATTATCTATATTTCTAAGATAATTTGCTATAATATTTCGAACTAAGATCTTATATAATATAATAATTTCTACACTCTTTCATCTATTAGTCGTATTACATCACAATAGCACATCTATTATATGAATTATTACGTAAGAGTTAATGGTTTAAATGGAAAAAAAATAAAATAAAATAAAACAAAACAAAAACAAACAAAAAATAAAAAACAAAAAATAAAACAAAAAATATTTAAGTAATGCAAAGATTAAAGAAATTATTGAAATTACCTCTAGTATTGAAAAAAATTGATTATAAATACAATAGATCAGTAATTCTTAGAATAAATATTAATCCTATTGTCATTGAATAGGCTGCAGGTCAAAATGATTTGAATGGATATAGATTTGCAATCCGATTTAGAGCTAAGGTTTCAAGTACTTGCCAACATGCATGTTCATAAGTAAAAAGAGAATCATGGAAGATTGTTTGAGCTATGAGAGCTGAAAAAGATTATTTGATAGGAACAATGGTGGTGATTGAAGCAGATTGTTTGCCTTTACTTGAAATAATTACTAATTGTACAATATCAGATATTGCAATATTGAGATGGATTGCTTATATTAAGTTATTAAATCTAAAATTTAGGTATGTTGTAGAAAAAGATAATTAGATAGCAAATATATTATTTTAAACAAAATATAATAGATGAGATGAGATTATTAAGGATATTGATGATGTGAGTACAAAATTTTATTTGATTTTACAATTGAATAAGGAAGATAAGCCATTTCATAAAGAAAATTATAAAAAAAAAAATTATTACATATTAAACATTATATGAGCACATTAACCAAGCATGCTAATTGGTCAATTGAAAATTTTAAATAGATCAAAAAAAATACATACATATTTATATTATAAAGAGAATTTATTTAAAAGAATCTAAAATCAAACATTGGAATGCTACAACAAGTAGTAGGTACCAAAGAAGATCAACAAAAGTTACTTAAAGAGTTTCATGATAGTCTATGGGCAAGGCATAGAGGAATTTGAGCTACTTTTGCTAAATTGAAGGAATAATATTAGTAGAAGAAGAAGATCCAAGAATATGACTCTTCATCTTTGAATTTTTTCACAAAGTACGTTGAATTCTTCACAATAGGATAATAGATGGATGTGTAGAAAGAATGATGTTAAAGAAGGCCAATAGTGCTGGATATTAGAAGAAAGAAGGAGTATATAAAGATTGGGTTGAAATATCTCACCACTTCATTGGATAATATGATGTGAGTTGATATGTCTATATATAATACATTGCATATGTTTTAGGATTACAAATTATTGTTGCATAATATAACTCATATATATTTAGTATAATTTTGACCTTAAATCCCTCTACCATATTTACACTTGTAATTATAGATCTTAAATCCCTTAAACCCTGTTTATACTTGCACATTCAAATTTTAAACCGCACCCTATTTACAATTATAATTTCTAAAATTTAATCATATATCATGGACCCTAAACAACACATTGTTCACGCTCACATTTATAGACCCTAAATTATATTATGTTCACACTTGCATTTGTAGATTCTAAACCACACCTCGTTCAGACTTGCATTTGTAGACTCTAAATTACACCCCATTCACACTAGCACTTGTAGATCCTAAATCGCATCCTATTGACACTTGTACTTCTAGGTCCTAAATTGTATCATGTTCACACTTACACTTATACATCCTAAATTTTATTTCATTCATACTTATATTTATAGATCCTAAATTACATCCCATTTTCACTTGCACTTATAGATCTCATTTACACTTGTACTTATAGACCCTAAATTGCATTCTGTCTATACTCATATTTATAGACCATAAACTTCCTAAATTTTAAAATCTTTGTGGTATATTTTGGATCCTAAATCACACCTCATTTTTACTTACATTTTTTGTAACCTTATATTTCTTCAATCATAGATCCAATGAAGATTTTAAACATATCTTTAAAATCAAAAGTGTAATAAATATAGAGGCATGTCAATTCAAAAAAAACTAATTAAAAACATACAAAAAGTCAAATTTTAAACTTATATCAAGTCCAAGGCCTTATATTTCAATATTAAAAAACTTATAAAATAAGCTACTTACATCACATGATAAGTAGACTCTACAAATAAGGGGGCACGTCAAATCAAAATCTTAAATATTTTTTTCCAATTATCCACATCAACTCAAATATCTTCATCACTAAATATCTAATATCATCTAATTCATACACATCCACAACAATTCAATCACATGTTTATAATTTGTAATCCTCAAATTGATCCAATATTCTTTTTAAAACTTTTAAATGCTCTTTATATCACAAAAGTCAAAAAGCTTAGAAGCAAAGTCAAATTAACATATATCTTACAAACTAAGAACTTGTAGAGCAAGTTATTCATACCATTGAAATTGTAGATCTAATAAATAAAGAGAGATGTCAATTCAAAATCTAAAAATAAAAAGGTCAAAAAATCCAAGCATACCATTGTAACTCTAAATTCCAAATTTTTTAAATTCTAAACCTAAAATCTTAAAATTCTAAATCAAAATACATTGATGTTTATTAGACAAGCAATAAAATAAAGTCGCAAGCATATGAAGCGACAACTTCAATAAGTAAGAGAATAGAGAAGTGTCCAAGCAAATCAACTAATATTGATTTAAGAGGAATAATTTTTCTACAATGGTTGCAAGAAAGATGATCCAAATATTTGTCCTTTTATCTTTGAATTTCTTCACAATGCACATTTATTTATTCATAGTAAAGTAGTAGATAGACATGTAGATAGAGTGATGTTGAAGAAGACAAATTGTCATGGACATACATTAGAAGATTCTTCGAATATTCTTCTAGAATATTCTCTAAAGATTCTCTAAAGATTTCTTTAGAAGGTTCTAGAAGATTCTTAGAATATTCCCTAAAGATTCTCTTAGAAGGTTCTAGAATATTCTGATAGATTCTAGGAAGTTGCTCGAGAAGTTTCCTAATTAGTAGAAGTTGTTGGAGAAGCGTCCTAGTTAGCGGAAGTAGCTCGAGAAGCTTCCTATTCAGTAGTATATATAGGAGTCGAGGCTGAAGGGTTCTTCAGTCTCGACAACACATCTCTTGGAGTTCTAGCTCACCTTTCTAGTGTTGTTCTTGTACTCATCTGTTTAATCTAGTTCTGCCACTTCTTCTTGAACTTCTTGTTAGATTTCAAGTCTGTATTTTGTGTCCGTGACAGTTTGTCGAGATTGCATTTTCACTGGTATCAGAGCTAGTTCCTTCTTGTTAGAGAGTGGATTATCCCTCTTCTTGAAGGTGTGCTAGTGTTTTAGAGGTTGCGGATTACCCTCCTCTAAACTGATATCTCTTCTTTCTCAATATTGGAGCCTTATTCTTCTTGGAGAGAGTGGATTACCCCTCATCTTGGAGTCTTAAGGCGTTTTAGAGGTTGCGGAGTACTCTCCTCTGAACCAATATTGTCCTCTTGTCAAAACTCTTTTTTCTTCTTTCTGAAGGTTAGCCGAAGGTTAAGACGTTAAAATGGCTGAAAGTTTGGAATCCAAACTAGACGCCATCATAAATGCTCTTGCCTCGTTGTCACATAGGACAACAGAGATCGAAGGAGGCATGGTAGGACTCCATAACAATGGAGCATCTGGGATAGCGCCATCTAAAGCATATCAGCCTCAAACTTCTGCGCCAGAAGAAGCAGTTCTACCTCCATTTCAACAAGATCGAGTAGTCCTACAACGAAAGGAGCCTCGAGTTAGTCTTCCGGATAAGTTTGATGGAATTCGTTCCAAGTTTCGAGGTTTTGTCAACCAAATCAGGTTGATAACAATTTTACAGCCCGAACATTATCCGACGGAGGAAGCGCGTGTTGGGCTTGTTGGAACCTTGCTTACAGCACAAGCTCTGTCTTGGTTTACTCCCTTGTTCGAGAAGCGATCGCCAATCCTGAGCAACTTTGAAACGTTTTTGGAGGCGTTTGCAGAAGCATTTGGCGAGCATGATAAAGTTCGATGGGCTACAACAAAGATCCGATCGCTACGACAAGGAACACGCTCTGCATCAGTCTATGCCTCGGATTTCAGACAATTGGCAAGTGACATTAATTGGGGTGAAGAGGCGTTGGTGAGTCAGTTTTATTGGGGCTTGAAGGATGATGTGAAGGACTTGCTGTTATCTCTTCCTGATCCTCAAACGCTCAACGAAGCTATTAGCCAAGCTGTAAAGTGTGACAACCGCCTATTCCAGCGTCGCCAAGACCAACGTCCAAGACACCAAATGACTCGTTACGACGTGACTATGTTTACAAATAGCTTAAACTCACATTCGGAGGCAACAGACATGCAAATCGACACGGCGCGTGTCCGATCTCTTACTCCAACAGAGAAGAAACTGCGTATCGAGGAAGGGTTATGTTTGTACTGTGGAGAAGAAGGTCACAAGGTTGGAAATTGCCCAAAGAAGCAAAATTGGCACCCTGTCAAGACTAGAAGTGCGATGATTCCGGAAAACGATGACGCCCAGCCACAGTAGGAACCGTGCGGCTGGACAATCTAATATCACGACAACAATCAGGTTCCTCCTTCTCTGTCCAACCTGCCCGTTGTTTTACAATTCCTTTGTTTTTAGGCCCTCAAAAATAAAAAACTTTAGCTTTATTGGATTCGGGGGCATCTACTTGTTTTTTAGATGAAGAGTTTGCTAAACGCCACAAGATCCGTTTAGTACAGAAGTCCAAACCTGTTCACGTAGAAGTGATAGATGGACGACCCTTATTGTCAGGCAACGTTATCCACGAATCAGAACCTATAGAAGTGGTGTTTAATGACCATAGTAGTCACGTTATTTTTAATATTATTAGAACCCCATCAAGCCCTGTTATCCTTGGTCTTTCTTGGTTAGAAGATCATAATCCGTCCATTGATTGGAGGCTACGAAGGATAACATTTCCTGAAAAAAATAATAATAAACCTGTTGGTAGAACCTACATGAAGAAATCCATGTTTATTGGAGCGAGAGCGTTCCTAAGATCGTCCAAGGAAGGCGCACCATTTGTCATTTATGTAGCTCCAACTAGCGGCGAGAATATCTCAACATCGAATATACCAGAGCAATATAGGGATTTTGAAGACGTGTTTCAGAAGAAGAACGCCGATATACTGCCGGAACATCGACCATATGATTGCGCCATAGACTTAGAGGAAGGAGCGCAACCACCTTTTGGTCCAATATACAACCTATCGCAGACGGAGTTGGCAGAATTACGGAAGTACATCGATGAGAATCTAGCCAAGAATTTTATTCGACATTCAAAGTCGCCAGCTGGAGCACCAATCCTATTCGTGAAGAAAAAGGATGGCTCACTGCGGATGTGCGTGGACTACCGAGGACTCAACAAGGTGACCAAGAAAAATCGCTATCCCTTACCTTTGATCTCCGGCCTCTTAGATCAACTTGGACGTGCAAGGATTTTTACAAAGATTGATTTAAGAAGAGCCTACAACCTTGTGCGAATCAAAGAAGGAGATGAATGGAAGACAGCCTTTCGTACAAGGTATGGCCATTTTGAGTACAATGTCATGCCTTTTGGTCTTACCAATGCTCCAGCGATCTTTCAGCATATGATGAATGACATCTTTCGGGAATACCTCGATGACTTTGTTGTCATCTATCTGGATGATATTTTGATATTTTCCAAGAATGAAGAAGAACATGAGAAGCACGTTTGTTTGGTTCTTGAAAAACTACGCGAACGAGGACTCTACGCCAAGTTGGAGAAGTGTCAATTTCACCAGAATGAGATGGAATTTTTGGGCTTCATTGCGACTACAGAGGGCTTGAAGATGGATCCAAAAAAGGTAGAAGCAATTATATCTTGGGAAGTTCCGAAGACGGTTAGAGATGTTCAGTGTTTTCTTGGATTTGCTAACTTCTATCGGATCTTCATCAAGAATTATTCTCAAGTTGCTGCACCACTCACGCGTCTAACAAGCAAAGACAAGCTCGAATGGGGATCACAAGCAGCAAAAGCATTTCAAGATCTCAAGACGGCATTCACTACGGCTCCAATCTTGGTACACCCTGACTTTGCAAAGGCTTTCTATTTAGAGACCGAAGCTTCAGATTTTGCTTTGGGAGCTGTGCTTTCACAGATGGGCATAGACAAGAAGCTTCACCCAGTTGCGTTTTATTCACGGAAGTTCTCTGCTGCTGAGATCAACTACGAGATCCACGACAAAGAGTTGCTTGCTATAGTGGATGCCTTCCAAGAGTGGCGTCACTTCCTCGAAGGAGCTCCACATCCAGTGACTTTTTATACGGACCACAAGAATTTGGAGTACTTCATGACAGCTCGAATTTTGAATCGTCGTCAAGCTCGATGGAATATGTCTCTATCACGATTTGACTTTATTATCACCTACCGCCCTGGAAAACAGCAAGGATTATCTGACGCATTATCGAGGAGATCGTATCTTGCGCCAAAGGTTGGAGAAGCAGCGTTTGATCAACAATGTACAACATTGTTGAAACCAGAAAAATTCAGGATTTTTGCTACTGTTGCAACTATCGATGACGGCTTCCTCAGCGAGGTATGTACTGCGACCATTGAGGATTCTATAGCTCTTGACATCAAACAACGTGTCGATCATGACAAGTTTAAGGTGGAGGGAGATCTTCTGTATTTTGAGGAGCGGTTGTATATCCCGAAAGGACCAACTCGACTCCGAGTACTTCAAACTCGCCACGACTTTCCAGCTGCGGGACATTTTGGATTCAACAAGACTTTGGAGCTCATTTCACGAGATTTTTGGTGGCCCCAAATGTGGAAGGATGTGAAGGAATTTGTCCTTTCTTGTGATGTTTGTTCAAGATCCAAGATCCCTCGACATCGCACGTATGGACTTCTCCAGCCATTGCCTATTCCGCACCGACCATGGTCTTCAGTTTCTATGGACTTCATTACGAACCTACCGCCATCGAATTCATTTGACAGCATCTTTGTTGTGGTGGATCGATTTACAAAGATGGCGCATTTCATGCCTTGCAAGAAAACATCGTCAAGTGAAGACACCGCAAGACTCTTTCTTGATAACATATATCGTTATCATGGCCTACCAGATGATATCGTGTCGGATCGAGGTACTCAGTTTGTATCCAAGTTTTGGAGGTCCCTCTTTGAGATATTGAAGGTGGATATTAAGCTCTCTTCGGCTTTTCATCCTCAAACTGACGGTCAAACGGAGCGGGTGAATCAAGTTTTGGAGCAATATTTACGATGCAGCATCAACTATCAACAAGATGATTGGACTGCATATCTACCGCTTGCTGAGTTCGCATACAACAACACTCTTCATGCGTCAACTCAACAAACACCATTCTTCTCCAACTACGGATACCACCCCAAGCTCGATTTATTGAGTTCTTCAGCAAATAACAACCCAGCAGCTGAAGGATTTTTGAAGCAACTATCGGAGCTTCAAGCGACGTTGAAGCTTCAATTGCAATCTGCCCAAGAGAGTTACAAGGCATCTGCAGATAAATATCGAAATGAGGCGCCTACTTTTAAAGTTGGAAGTAAAGTATGGCTTCTTCGACGGAATATCAAGACCAAGCGGCCATGTGACAAATTGGACTATCGGAGATTAGGGCCATTTGTTATCGGAAAGCAGATCAATCCGGTGGCATATCATCTGGAGTTACCAGCTACTATGAAGGTACATCCAGTCTTTCACGTGTCTTTGTTGGAACCTTATCGAGAGTCAGCTTTTCCCCAAAGAGTACAAAGTCTGCCACCAAGTATCGAAATTGAAAACCATGAGGAATACGAGGTGGAAAAGGTACTAGATTCACGGCGTAATAGGAAAAAATTGGAGTATTTAGTGCATTGGAGTGGATACGACATCAATGAACGAACGTAGGAGCGTACTGAAAATCTTGCCAATGCACCAAAAAAGGTACAAGAATTTCATCAACGATATCCTCATAAACCTAAGCCGATTCAACGATAGCTTCTTGCTGAAGCTTGCTCATCAAGTAGCATAAAAAGGGGGGAGGGCACCTCCAAAATCCATAGTTCGATAGTGTAGAACTTTGTTAGCAACTATAGTTTGCTCTCATCATTTTAGCCTTTGGACATGGATAGTCAAGATACTACACTTGTTATGTCATCTCAAGCGACTAGCTCACGAAGACGACCGCGAGATGAAGAACCGCCTGCACCACGACGACGTCGGAGGATACCGAGCAACAGATCGCTAGTAATTGTATTTGAGGTCGAGCCTGCCTACAATGGTCAGCCAGAAGGTGTGTTTGGAGGACAGTTTCACAATGAAGACACAGAAGTCCACGCTTGGTCAGAGGTTGAAGGTGTTGGTCACTACCGTTGGCTCCAAGGGCCGATGAATCATTTGCCTCGCGAACAACAATTGGAATTCATAGCGGATGTGATGCGACAGATTTTCATTTTCTTGCGTTGGTATTGACTGATAACAACATTGCTTCTCGGAGACCTCGAAGTTAGAAGAGGAGGTGATGTCATGGACATACATTAGAAGATTCTTCGAATATTCTTCTAGAATATTCCCTAAAGATTCTCTAAAGATTCCTTTAGAAGGTTCTAGAAGATTCTTAGAATATTTCCTAAAGATTCTCTTAGAAGGTTCTAGAATATTCTGATAGATTCTAGGAAGTTGCTCGAGAAGTTTCCTAATTAGTAGAAGTTGTTGGAGAAGCGTCCTAGTTAGCGAAAGTAGCTCGAGAAGCTTCCTATTCAGTAGTATATATAGGAGTCGAGGCTGAAGGGTTCTTCAGTCTCGACAACACATCTCTTGGAGTTCTAGCTCACCTTTCTGGTGTTGTTCTTGTACTCATCTGTTTAATCTAGTTCTGCCACTTCTTCTTGAACTTCTTGTTAGATTTCAAGTCTGTATTTTGTGTCCGTGACACAAATAGTAATGCATATTAGAAGAAAGATAGAGTATATAAAGATCATGTTAGAGGAGCTCATTACTTCATTCAAGAATATGATGCAAATTGACTTAATCATGTATAATCCATTGCATAGGCTTAAAAAATATATAATATAATTTTAAGTCATATGTATTTATAATATGTTCAAAAAATGGTATAAGTATGATATTTTTTAATCAAATATATATATATATATATATTTAAATTAATTATCTAATATATTATTATAATATTCAAAATTTTCTATATATTTATTATATTTTTTATTTTTATATATTTTTATTTTAAAAATCTCATATATTCTAAACTATAAAATTATTGAATATTTCAAATATACCATTAGAATCAAAAGCATAATATATAAGGAGGTAGATCAGATCAAAACTTCAAAAAGACAGAGTATAAAAAAAATCAATGCAGAATTGTATCAAGTTAAATGCTTTATATCTCAAAATTAAAAAAACATGTATAAGGTTTCTAATCCACCACTAAATTTTTAGATCTTTAAAATAGAATGTAGATCAAATCAAAACTTAAAAATTTTAAATCAAAATAGTCAAATATTTAATATCTACAAATATATGTACTTTTAGAAGACTCTAAATATATATTTAAAATGGGTGATCCTTAAATGGATCAAATGGAGCTTTTTAAAAATTTCAAAAATTCTTATATGATAAAAAATAAAATCCTAAAGCCTAAGTCAAAGTTGTTATATCTCCCAAATTATAAACTTGTATAGAAAAATAATTATATCATTAAAATCCTAAATATTATAAATGAAGGAGTATGTCAAGTCAAAATTCAAAAATATTGAGGTCCAAAAATTGGAGATATCTTTATAATTCTAAATTCTAAATTCTAAAATCAAATATATCCTTGTAATCTAAATTCTAAATTCTAAATCTTAAATCTTAAATCTAGAATTAGAAGCATGATAAATAGAGTAGCACATCAACTTAAGTTTTCTAAAAGAAAAAGTACACAAAAAATCAACCTTCAAACCTATCTCAAGTCTAAGGCCTTATTTTATACTATTAAAAAACTTATAGAGCAAATTATTTATACCATATGAAATTTAGATCTCAATAATAGGAGAATAGAACAAATAAAACCTCAAATATTTCTTTAAAATTATTTCCATCAATTCAAACATTCAAAATATTAAATATCTAATATCATTATGTCTATATATATATATATATATATATATATATATCTACAATAATTCAATCATATATTTATAAATGATAATTCTCAAATCAACCTAATGTTCTTTTTAAAACTTTCAAATATTTATTATATCATAAAAGTCAACTATTTTAGAAACAAAGTCAAACTACTTATATCTTATAAACTAAGAACTTATAGAACAAGTTATTTACACCATTAGTATCTTATACCTCAAAAATAGAAGATTATATCAACTCAAAATCTAAAAATAAGAAGATAAAAAAAACTCAAGCACATCCTTATAATCCTAAACCCAATAAATAACCTCCATACCATAAGCTATTCTAATTATAAATCATATTTTACATACAATTATCTAAATGAGATGCTTCTTATTTTGATACATATAAAAAAAAACATTCATCTATCTAAAATATAATTTTATACATCTTAAGTATTTCAAAGAGCATTCTAAAATAATAAGTTGTTTGATTATTATACATTGTATACATAAGAAATCAATAGATGAAATTATCATAAATCAACTTTCATCCATATATAAATCATCCATATAAAGTCCAAACAACAAGTATCACATTATTTTGAAATACTCTTACATGGTCCTATAACAAGCCAAAATTAAAAACACCAAAGATAACTTATGCCAAAAATCAGTTTTAAACCCACAACACAAGTTAACTTATACATATCTCAAAATATAAGCATTTGTAGAAAAATCTAAAACCATTAATGGATTTTCCATGTCTTATATGAAGAAGGTATGTCAACTTAAACTTTGAAAATAATTAGTTCTTCAATCCAAAGATTTCAAAGTTAACATAAAATATATAAAGTTAAATCCTTAATATCTTTCAAATAGAACAAGCATAAGAAAATTTTATTACACCATTAAAATCACAATCTTTGAAAATAGAGAGCTAGATTATCTTCAAATTCTAAAATTTTAAAAATATAAGAATTTATCAACATTAAAGTTTATTTTTAAAACCTCTATATCATCCAAACCATATATTTCTTGAAAAAGCTAAATACACCATTAGATTCATAATATTCCAAAATAAGAGAATAGATTACTTTAAAATATTAAAATTTAAAAATAAAAATAAATAAATAAATAAATAATCAATTCTATCTTTACAAGTCGAAGTATTTTATATCTACGAAATGGAAAAAGCATAAATAAATTTTATTATACTATAGGAATCACAACCCTCCAAAATGGAAAGGTAGGTCAACTCAAAAATTCCAAAAAAGTACGTCAATTTTTTGAAAGCACATATGCAATCTTAAATCCTAAATCCTAAAGACATATAAAGTCAAATATGCATTTATAAAGCTTCTTAGAAGCTTCACCGTAAGATAATATCAAATCTACATATAGTTACCTTCTACCAAATACTTTTTATTTAGATAAATATGGATGTCCATAATAACACCTTTTTAATTACTTACACTGGAGACACTATCTTCAACTTAAATAATAATTGTATTCCAAGCTCCCTATGCATCAACTTCTATAGCAATTAATTCTTATTTACATTTAATCATTCTACATAGATGAATTGATTGACCATGCAAGTAATAGAGGAATCAAAGCAAGAATAATGTTGATTGATATGCGAGTATGTTATTGTGTTTTAGAAAATTCCAAGTCCTATACAAGGAAAAGACTAGATCAATATGAATCTGAATTCAATTTGTTACAAGCACTCCCAACTTATGCAAGAGAAGCAACTTTTAAATTATATGAGTGTAGAAGGCTTAGTAATTTTTTCTCGACAAGTAGATTAGGCCCTAGTAGCACTAAAAAAAGAATTTTTGTGATACCTTATTAAGATCAATGGTAGGT
The DNA here is from genome assembly GCF_059467195.1 of Physcomitrium patens. Classification (NCBI taxonomy): domain Eukaryota; kingdom Viridiplantae; phylum Streptophyta; class Bryopsida; order Funariales; family Funariaceae; genus Physcomitrium; species Physcomitrium patens. Next base: position 16,716,261 of record NC_143434.1, on the reverse strand, counting down.
TTGATATTTTCACAAAAGTGAAGGATAGATTTTCTATTATCAAGAATACATGGATATTCCTATTAAATCAACATATTTTTAGAATATATATGATATTTTTCATAAAATAATTACCTTGAGCTACATGTGAAATTTGTAATCATAAATAAAAAAAATAAAAGGCATGAACCTTAAAAAAATAGATTATATTTTTTTATATTAGTAATTTTTAAATAAAATAAAAAACTAAATATTAAAAAATTATTCTTTTAAAGATTGAGATAATTTAAGTATAGGTTATGATTACTATTTATGTTTGATTTATTTGGGTTAAAAATGGTTTAAAGATAAAAAAAATAAAAAAATAAAAAATAAAAATAAAAAAATCAATATTATTTAAGATAAATAAATATTTATTTAAGAAAAAATATCAATGCATAAAAAATAAATAAATAAATAAAATTATAGTTATGTCTAAAGTGATTTCTTTATAATGATAATATATTTAGTGCAATTTTTAAAATGTAATGTCAAAACTTTACTTCAAAATTCTAGTTACAACTATTTCATCAATCTTTTTATCCATGAAAACATTTCTTAGCTTTGATATCATGTATTTAATTACCAAAGATTACACAATTAAATTGCAAATATAGAAGGAGATTTCTAATTAATTTGGTCAAAAATGATAAAATAATGTCTTAATTAATTATTGCAACCTAATAGAATAATTGGAAAAACTCACAAGCTTATAGCATTTGTTTTTATTTTTAAAAGTTTGTTTGTTTGTTTTCAGCAGTCAACATCCAGAATGTTTTCTACTATTCGATTTTAGAGTTATACTGTTCAAGAGCCAACCCGTTTTTATATTATTTTTTGTTTCATAAATAAAATATAAATTAAATTAATATAGGTAATGATAAATTTATTTATGGTAAAAAAATTGCAATCATGAAACTTTGTTTGATAAATTCAACATTTTATTTCACATGAGCTTCTGGTTGTGTGATAAAAAGGTATATCTGTTTAGCATCATCCAAAACTAAGTCATTTAATTTAGGTACATATATAAATGTGAGACCTAAATTTATATGAGAATTATAAATATGACTAATAATTAAATATTACAAAACAATAAATATTTCTTAAATTTCATGTTTTTTGATTCCTTTGTATTAAAGTTTTGACTTAAACAGAGATCTATCTATCTATCTATATATATATATATATATATAAATTACATTTTCTCACAAATTATAAAGCATTTACTAATTTTGATTATCACATTTTTTATTTTTTAGTAGACAATATCTAAATTTTATAGTTTTTGTTTGTACTAAAAAGTTTCATTTATTATAGTTTCAAGGATTCCATTTAAAAGAATGTTTATTTGACGTAGAATTGCATTTATTTTTAGTAAACTAATGTATCATGTTTCTATTCTTTGTGGGTCATCAGCACTATTTCCATTCGCTATGCTCTAATTGACCCATGTCCCTTTCTCTGAACAATTTTTCCTCATATATCTTCCCACTCTGACACCTTTTTATATACCACATGAATGGTTCAACTTTATTCATTTATGAAAAAGAAAAAAAACGCAACCACAGAACAAAACAAAGAGAAAAACAAACTGATCACAACAAAGTGAGAGGAAGGGTAATCCTCTGGCTGAGCTGGACCGCGTTGCTGCCTTGGTGACCTTCGAGTGGCTGCTTGAAAGTGAGCAGTTTCTAGTGGCATTTTTCGTAGACTCGCGAAGCGCGGAATCGTGTGGCCATGCTCGTCATGGTCCTAGCGGACCACACACTCGCATCGCATCGTTGAAACCCAATTACAACAGGATCTTTTGTGCAGACATCGTGGCACACGTCATTTCACGGCGTTGGATGACGCTATTATTTCACTCTGCCACTGTCATGGTGCCAAAATTGGTGGGTACTTATGATGGTCGTCGGCCGCAAATTAGCTTCCAGAGCTTGCAAAAACCTAGCCACCTGGTAGGTTCAAAGGGCGTACTACTAGCGTGATCGGCAGGAATCATAAACATGGCTGAGGGTGGACTACTGTTTGGATTTGCGCTCGCCGATGTCCTTGTAGCTGCAGTGCTTATTTCTGTCGTGGTGCTTTACTTCCATGCTGAGACTCTGCAGCGAAGGCGATGCCCACCAGGGCCTTGGCCTTGGCCAGTTGTGGGGAACTTTTCAGCGTTGGGAGACCTGCCCCACAGAAACCTTGCCGGCAAGTATGGAGGTCTCATGTATCTCCGGTTAGGTGTGACTCCAACGTTCCCTTCACAGTCCAACAATTCTGTTGCTGTTGCCTTGTCAGTTGATGTCTCCCATTTGATCCTCCCTATCCTGAGCCTTGAAATGCATTGTGCCACCAGGGGCCAAGCCGTGTTTAGTGATTTCCACGGCTGCCGTGGCTAAGGAGTTCTACACAACCGTTGATGCAAGCTTTGCTTCGCGGCCGAAGAGGTTCTCATGGACCGTCTGGAACAACAATGACGCGTTCCCTTCACAGTCCAACAATTCTGTTGCTGTTGCCTTGTCAGTTGATGTCTCCCATTTGATCCTCCCTATCCTGAGCCTTGAAATGCATTGTGCCACCAGGGGCCAAGCCATGTTTAGTGATTTCCACGGCTGCCGTGGCTAAGGAGTTCTACACAACCGTTGATGCAAGCTTTGCTTCGCGGCCGAAGAGGTTCTCATGGACCGTCTGGAACAACAATGACGAGAACTACAGAAACATTGGCCTCGCTGAGTATGGACCCTATTATCGCAAGCTGCGCAGGCTTTTGAATACAGAGCTCTTCTCTCCAAGACGTCATGCCTCCCACGAAGTTACAAGAGCACAGGAGATCCAGTGCATGATGAAAGTTCTTCTAGAGGAGTCGGAAAAGGGCAATCCAGTGAATCTCCAAACCTGGTTGCATGGCACAACTTCCAACAACATGACCCGGATGGTCGTCGGCAAGAGGTACGCCATAGCTTGCTTTCTCAGAGTAGTGGGCTATTCTCTTGGTGGAATAAATTGCTACGGTAGTTAGAAGACACACGATATTCTCTCCAGAACAGGTGTATGACTTCAAATCCCTGAAGGAAAAATCATCTTTGGAGCTGTTTTCTTTTCGACTCATCAAAACTTCAACAAGGATTTTGTGAAGTTTTGCACCTTTCCACACAGGATGACCTCAATTTCGTCTTAACTCTGAAACCCCATTCATCTCTTCAAGTATTTTCAACTTCTCTACAATTTTGATGCTGATGCAATATGTCGAACCTGCTTATAGAGTTGTTTTGCAACTTAAGTGAAAGAAAGACACTTCTCTTTTCTCAGTGTGGACTTGTTAGAGTCTCATCCTACATGAAAGCAGGGCCTTGCTACATTGTGTTTTCACTTAGTGATTTAGTGATTTAGTGTTCTTGTCTACTCACATTGTTACACCTGCACGCGCGTGCGCAGGTTCTACGGTGTCAGTGTAGACGATAGTGAGAAGGAAGGACAAGACCTTCAGAAGATGACTTCCAGTGTCTTTGAACTTCTTGGTTCTGTAGACATAAGCGACTTCGTGCCCTACTTGAGCTTCATCACTAAATTGCAAGGACATGCATCCAAGTTTTCCAAGATCCGCGATGTTTCAGACAAACTCACGGCTAATTTTTTCGACCTCGACAGCCACAGAAACAATTATAAAAAAATGAAAAACGACCCAAGCTATGTCCCAGATTTTGAAGATGTACTAATGGAGACGCCATTCGAAAACGGCACAAATCTCCCTGACCAGGACCTTCTAAAGCTACTACAGGTAAGAGATTTTGTGTCTCTCATTTGAGCACTATTTTGCATAATGATATTTCTTAGTCATTGGCGTAGGACGTGTAGGGCATCGAGAGTAACCAACAGCTGGTCTGTAGAACAGGAAATGTTGAATGCTGGGACGGAGACTAGTTCGAACACTTCAGAATGGGCTATGGCCGAACTCATCAGGAGGCCAGAACTGATCGAGCGAGCACAGACTGAGATGGATTCAGTGATAGGTTCCAAGCGCCTCGTGGAAGAATCCGACATCCAACAACTCCCTTTTCTGCAAGCCGTGATGAAAGAGAATTTCCGGCTGCATCCTCCTGCTCCGCTCTTACTTCCCCATGAATCAAGAGAGCCTACAGAGCTTCTTGGGTACCATTTCCCGGCAGGAACGGAGCTGCTAGTGAACGCCTTCACAATCCACCGAGACCCAAGTGTATACGACAACCCTGACAGCTTTGATCCTGATAGATTTCTTGCACAAGTGATCCCTACGAGCTCATGCCGTTCGGAAAAGGCCTCCGGATGTGCCCAGGATACAGGCTGGCGAATACGATGGTGGCCATGATGTTAGCGAATCTGCTCTATGTATTCGACTGGTCTCTGCCGGAAGGTCAAACTGAGGTGGACATGACTGAGACAATAAGCCTCTCCGTCAGCAAGAAGCAACCGCTGCTCTTGGTTCCGAAACCCAGATTTGAACTTTCTTTGGAGAGCGTAGCAGAAAATTGATTGCCTCAATCACACGCTGGAAATGTATCACGGGAGAAAGACAACAACGGATCTGTAATGCATATGCTAGTTGTAACAATTTTTAGTAAGTTGTGAAAATCTTTAGTGGTACTTGTGCATCTGGCTTTGTGGTGGCCAATTGCTCTCACGGCATGAGTACCATCTGCACGACACATCCTGAGTTGTCTCGGCAGACCAGTTTTAAAATGAACTGCTGGGCCATTTGCATGACTTGGGCAATACCCAGTGTTGGTTAACGCACGCATTTCAGAGTGATTCGCGTTATCTTTAAACAACCAACCTCCTGGTTACCAATCGCACATCCTAATGAAAACGAATAAACAGGACAGAATCATGCCACTCCGATGGAACACCTGTGAGCTTTTGAACGACAAATTACACTGTTCTTTGCCAAGTAAAACTGTGCAAAGCCAGTGGTGTATAAATCTGAGTCATAAAAACATGCACAATCAATGTTGTGGAGGTCGACGGATTGTATACTAGGCTCAATGAGACGACCAAGTTTAACAGATCTCATACCATACGATTCGATGGTTAGACCCAATGTAATCTATCCTAACGTAGTCCGGCCAGCATAGTAATCAAGTCCTTCCAATAGAACTCCAATTGATCTCCATAACTCGACTACGTAGAAACCACATCCCAGCAAGAAAATTTCTAGTCTAATATCATAGAGATGGATAATAATCTTAAAACGAAAAGCAGCCACCTGCATGCATGGCATGCAAAGAAGGACGATGCTGCATGCTTCTCACACCGAACACAACGAAGGATGATATAATTTGTAACCTTCAAAACGTAAGTCAGGAAAAGCGTCTTCAATAAGGAACCTCTGCCTATTCAACAAATCGTAGCATACTACGGTTTTAGATTGTCGGTGCGGGTCGGCGAAGTACAGATAGGAGCCCTGACCCAGCGGCACGTAACCTTGCACGCCGAGACCAACCCCTGCAGGCAACAGCTGCGCATCCACCCAAGTCCCAGTCTGTTCGTCGAACTGTTGCACCGAGGGGGAGAATGTGGCCACCGTGGAGAATGTAACCAGCGAAAGCCGGCCGTGAAGCTCCATGAATTTCTTGGCGCCGACCTCGCTGATCAGTGGCGCCTCAAACCTGGAAAACACTTTACTGTACATATCGAACGAGACCCCTTGTCTTCGGCTGACAATAGCGCCATTCTCATGCACCCGCTCGGAGCCAATGTAGTGCATTGATCCGTTGACATACACACTCCGGTAAATGGACTCCAGGGTAGTGTCCTCACAGTACGTTATCCACATATCAGCAGCAGAATCGTATAGAGTCCCCACTAGGCGGCGTTGTGCATGTGGGTCACGGTGAATTTGCATGAACAGAATCTTGAACTGGTTAGGTTCGTTCTCGAGGACGATCACATTGACGCACCCGGAGGCTCGGATGCCTGGAGGGAGGCTGGGGAGGATGCGCCATAACTTGGTAATGGGGTTGACAACAAGGAGCCTGGTATCTCCATCTTCCACGTTCTTCCTTTTGCCAAGATTGCCCTTGAAGCAGAGCAATCCCCCACCTGCAGCTCGCAAGCAGTGAATCTGGAAGTTGGGTGACTTTTTCCAGATGAATATTTCTCGCCACTCCTTCATCGATGGATTATAAGCCATGATGGCTTGATACCTCTTGACGCATACTAGCAAGAAAGGGGTATGAGATTTTCGAACCGATACAATCCTGTCTGTGAAGTGCTTCATCACAAGAAGCTCCTTCCATATCTTGCACACCTCGCGGCACCTGGCGATGCAGTTGTGGGGAAGCCTTGCTAGCACGTCCAGAAGTATTTTCTGAGGAAGCTTACTCCATAATTCTGGATCCATTTTACCTGCATTTCAGCTCCACGGAAAACACTATCAATATGGAGATTCTATGTTGCAATGTCTCAGCTTCAAAAAGACTATATTCATCAGGCTGCGAGATTGCGGAGCATCATGATGTCCCGCAACAGATAACGTTAGAATTTCATCTGATGTTAAGCAAGTTAGATATGGAGGAGAATAGTAAAGCTGACTAAACAGCGTCGGAGTCTTGCTTTGTAAATGAGAAAAACAAGCTAATTCAAGCTCAAAATTCGTGTATCATGCAAGGACGGTCAGCATAAAAAAAAATTAAAAAAAAAAAAAAAAAAAAAAAAAAACTTGAACATGAAGGTCAGGAGCTCGCAGCCTCTCTGAAGTCAAAGTTCTGTACAAAACTGCCAGCTAATTGCGAACGACGAGGATGTGAGGAAGTCAAAAAGAGTCACGACAGGATAAAAGTACGACAGTACAATTAGTAGCGAATTACAAGAAAAACTATAATCAGAATTCGTTTCACATGAGCCTTCAAAGACAGATGATTGAATTGATCCTGAGGTACTGCTTTGGCATCTGCTGAGGCTGTTACTCCAACTTGAAAAAAAGACCCGCCTTCCACTACCAGAAAGAACACAACCCAACCCTTCTTCCTTCATCCCTTTAAATGATCTACACGAACTCAACAACCTGTTCTTCAAGTTCATTACAGCTGGATGCGAAAATCCCGCTCAACCTATTTAGCCGTTCCTTCGACTTTTCCAGCACCCTCACCCTGTTGGATCTCTTGATATGGCTAAACTTTGGCTAATCCGAAGAACAGCCAAACGTCGAATGCGTAGAAAAGAGAGACATGAGCTGCGGATACGGATGACGAGGAAAGGGAGAGTATGGTTCACCCCCCAATGCATTAGAAGGGGTCATACTGGCTCGCAAACCACATTGTAGGAGCAGCCAAAAGCACAAGCAGGAGACCGGGGAACAATAGCAAGTCCACGTGATGTAAGCGAAGGGAAATAATCGGGGTGAGCATGACAGGTCTGGATTGAAATAGGGCTTTATTCAGGATCAGACAAACAGTCGACGGAAACATCCTCGTTGCCTTTCAGTCACCGTGGCAGTTGTTGAGGGATGCAAAACACTGGCCTCCAAGCATCTCTGAGCTAATCAGATCAGCGAGATCGTCCGCCACAGCATAAACGCTGGCGCTTGGGGAATTCTAGAGGCGATCGAAAATATTCTGTCAGGATTGCTAAATGAATTAGAGAGGACGATTGGTAACACGTCTTCCACATGGGTTTCGGCAGGCTTCCAAATCCTTCCCTAACAAGCTCCGACAATCTTTAAGTTGGTGTCAACATATACCTGCCACCCAGACCTCCACCCGACAGGGAAACTAAGGCGTTTACGGAGGGGAGGGGGTCGCTAAATATAGGGTTTCATCGAGGAGCGCAAAGAGGCTCCAAACCCTCGGTGTCCTGATGAAACCACGCATCTGACAACTCACTTAGCTGCTCCTGCACGCCGAGATGATACCTATCCATGGGACCCAAAAAAGGGTTTTGTGATTTATTTAGTTCCTGTTTCCTGACCTTGGCTATTGGATTCTGCGAGCTCCGGACACACCATCGAACACGAACACGCTGTGGAGCACATTTGCCCTTGCGTGGTGATTGCGGGATTGCCTGGCAGAACCCCGAGCAGACTGAGACTGAGCTTAATGTGATGAAGCGACAGTGCTCATGAAAACTGGGCACGATTGCAAAGATCATTACCTTAGAGCTGTCGAGAACAATGCCATATCTTGGGCCAGAATTCGCTTCAACGTCATTCGTCGTAGATTGCCACTTTCTGAGTGAGGGGAGCCTCATGTGCACAACTTGTCGCTGTTGGCTGACCGGTGCGAACACGCTGGTCGAAGCGCAATGAAAAGGACCGGAAAACAGTGAACAGAAGAAGACGAAGAAGAAGGAAGGAAGAGGGGAAAATAAATGAATAAATAAAGCACAAGCCCTTCACTCCTAGAGGAAAGAAGGATCTCCTAGAAAGGTGAAACACACCCCTTGCGGTGGCGACCCTCTTCTCAGCGCCCTCATTGCTCTACACTAACATGTTTCACACATACTAACCACGCGATCTAAAAGCATGTAGCCTAGACACAACCCCATGTTAGCGACAGCACCGCAACCCCCTTTGTGATTGAAGGGGGGGAGGGGAAAAGGAAAAATAAACAACAGAACTCTCAAAGGGGCAAGCTCCAAAAATTATTTGATGGCTTCGGCAAACCCAGCAGAGCTCACGGACAACCTCACAGCCCAGCTTCACTTCACTTTAAGCAGCAAAAACGACCCGACACACTCACCTGGCCAGCCAACATCCGAAGTGGATAGTGAAGCACGAGATTAGCAACATCGTAGCTTACAGGTACTACCGCGCTCGGCCTAGAAGTACCTGCCTCTAACCACAAGGTTCTTATATGCATCGGAGGATGCGACGTGAACAACAAGCCCCTCTGCAGTGATATATTTGACGGCGCCTGCGCACATGGAGTGCGCAAGCGTAGGTGGAATCGGGAATCGGGTGCTACGCTAGACTAGACTCCATCAACGACGGAACTGGACCACCAGTGGCTCTCCCAGGACCTGGACTCCCGAGAGTGGAGGCAGAATCCCCGAGATTCGGTCTCGCGTTGCACTCCAAGGACGTGGCCGCTGCCGATCGGAGAAAGAAAAACACGCCTCCTTGTTGTTGTTGTTGCTCTTGCTGCCAGTGTCCTCGTCGACGACGACGAAGACGACATTGTCACGGGATTCCGACGACGCAACGGGGCTGGTGGTGGATCCTCCTCTCCTCCTCCAGTCCGCAGGCGTCGCAGACAGCACCCCACCCTGACACGTGAGGCTTGTAACACACGACCCCGTGCTCTTATTTTTAGCCTCTCCCTTCCCCGTTTTAGCCCCGCTCTCACAACGCATTCAAATCGACATGAGCAAATATATGTGATTCTGCCACAATTTTGTACCACATGGCATGCGATTTGTTGTCCCCCCCCCCCCCCCTGCTCCTCCTCCTCCTCTTTTAATCCTGCTTGCTTCCACCACCCTGTCGTTCTGATCTACTGGAATCAATCCTGGAAAAGCGGATTTTAATTCCCCACCCACATACCCACACTCTCACTCTTTTGTTGTTGTTGTGGTGTTGTTATTATTGTATTGTGCAGTCGTTTGTGAGCATAGACGATCTGGTTTCTTCATTCTCCATGGACTGGTGGCTAGGCAATGGAGCTATGGTTTTCAAAAAAAGTTTTGACCCTATTTTTATACTTCTAGAGATGCTCGCATGTCCAAGAATTTTCGTTTTTAGCTGGAATGTGCTTGAGCTCACCAACAAAAGTGTTGCAATAAAGGCTGTTGAAGAATCACAGGGTGGAGTTGCTGTTGTTGTTATTGTCGCCAAAATTTCACCATATTTTCTTCACATAGCAAAAATGAAATGGAGGGTGGGAAAATGCTCATTGTCTTCAAGGTTCACCTTTTGAAAGTTCAATCCAGTTAGATGGACCCCTCACTTTCTCCCAAAAGGTTGAATTCTGAAAAGGGGGAAAGAAGCTGTTTCCTTTTGTGGTTAAGGCTAATGAAAGGGTCATTGTCCATGTGAACACCCCTATGGTAATCATAGACTTTTTTATTAATTTTTCCCCTCCTTTATTTCTTGATTTCTTGATTTCTTTTTTCACTTTGTATTTATTAGTAATAGTTTATGATGAATTGGAAAAGGGTGCATCATCATGACGGCAATACCCTGAACACATGAATCTGTGAATGGCTCACTGGGGATACACCCCCAACAAAATTGTATCATTCTGCTTGACTCTAGAATGAGTCATACAGACATGTGTGGTGTTCCTTCTGTTTTTCTCCTTGTTTCCTTTCTTTCTTACCTTCCACTTGGTTCTTCTCATCATCAGCATCATCATGCTTTGGAATTGTGTGGATCATGTGATGAGCAGCATGGATGAATAAGTTACTCAGATGGATGAAAGGCATGTTCCTAACCAAATTTATAAAAAGGGGGCCTTGGAATTGGTGAGTTCCCATCAAGGACTCTTCAAGAAGAAGGAACAGGGGTGGAAAAGGAGGGAGGGCCCACAAGACACAGCTAACAAAGCAACAAAAATGTATATATGTATTTAAATATCCCATTTGAAATAATGTTGTTGACTCACTGACAGACTTGGACTCACTCACTAACATGCTCCCAGACTCTTGCATTTACTCTTTACACTCCCAGTCTTACCCCCCCCCCAATGCATTGATAACACCATTCATGAAGAAGGATTGGATGATTATGAATTCAATAGCATGGGGTTAAATGCTTTATTATTAGTAGCATTTTGATGCTGTGTGAACATGATGCCCAGAGCAAATCAAACAAAGCTAAATTGTGGGACTTGTTGAAGGAGGAATAGCATGAGCCCCAATCCAAGTGAAAGCCTTAAATGTAAAGCCTCACTAAGACAGAATCAACATGATTCATCTGCATGCTTTTTGTGAGATCTGTATCTCATTTGACCAATGCATCACCAAGAGCCAAAGCCCCAGCATTCTACAAAGTCAAACTTCTTTTTACATAATTAAGTACACAGAATAGGGAATAGAATTCTGTGCTTTGTGTAAATGAATGATGTTAGAGTTTATGTGTAACTGTGATTTTTCAAGAAAACAGGATTCATGTGATTTATGTAATTGAATTTGCGTTGTGGTGGAAAACAAGCATTGGAGAGGAGCAAGGATGCAGCAGGGTTGTGTAAATAGAACTAGGGTTTTGTGATCTTGATGTCCTGTAGGAAGGTTTGCAAGCACAGCCCTGGCCTCATTGCAGGGGCACACTCCTAATTTGTCAGCCAAGACCAAGTACTAAAATTTGTTGGTGTTTTATTTTTATTTTTCTTTCACTTTTGATTGTTGAGGTAGCAGCAAGGATGTTGCTAAGGTTCAGGGTGCTGTCAACAATTGTTATTCTAATCAATAATGCAAGAGGCCAAGCAAGTTTGGAAATAAATTGAATCTTCCCATGGATCTAATAGCAAATCCAATGCAAAGTGCTTGCTTCCTTCAACCTTGACCAAATCCAATGCAAATTGCATCCCACCAAACCTTCTCTAAGTGAGTCCTTATCCCCCAGTTTTGCCAAAAGCTATATTGGATTATTGATTTATATTGTTCCTAAAGATGTTTTGGTCCATGAAGATACTATGCATAAAGAAGTTGCTGGATCATCTTGATCCCTTATTATTGCATGTTTTGTGCATGGGATTTAAGAAAAACCCAATTTGAATTATACAAGAAAGAAGTAGAAAAATATATGGATGTAACTATTCCTATTAGTGAAAATCTAGATTTTTTTTTTTTTTTTTTTTTTTTTTTCTAAAAAAAAATTAAAGATGGCATCCTAAGAAGATACTCTCCCATGTTTTGATTCTATCATTTTTTAGATGTAAGCTTGGTATTTTCACATTTTAGGCTTGGAATTCAAAATTGTAATTCTAGCGCCATCTAGAATTTGGAGAGACTCTATTTTATGGGATCTTTCAAAACCTCCACTTAGATGGCTTTAAAATACATTCCAATGAAAATAAATTAATATAATATTAACAACCAAAAGAATTTTTCTTGGTTGCTTTGCACATTGTAGATGGACTCAAAAAAAATTCTAAGTTGTAGTTCAAAGAATATTAGTTCTCTTAAACTAAGATGTTACATTGTAATAGATTTTAGAACAAGCCAGAAGCTTGAAATTCATGTGAAAAACTTGGCTTCTAATATTATATTAATTTATTTTTATTGAATACTTGAAGCTTTTTATACAATGTGAATTTTGTATGACTATGGATCATAGAATTAAAGAGTTCAAGGCTTTGAAAACAACAACAATAAAAACAACAAAAATTGATATTATTATAGAATAATCATAAAGCTAATACAAATATTAGAAATCTCAAGACCAATAATATTAAAAAAAAAAAAAATTCAACCACGGATAATCCAAGTATATTTGATCTATCAAATTCAACTAAGTGAAGAAAGTCTATCATGGATGTAAAGAAATTTTTAAGAATTTATCAAAAGTGCCAAAGAAGTACACAAACCTTTGGCCAAGCTATGCACAAAGAGAATTTAAGATTGCATCTAGCTCTAGAAGATTGGTACAAGATTACTTTTACCTCACCTTGAGAAACTTTTGTATATGTAATAATGCCGTTTGGCTTATGTAATGCTCTTTTAGCTTTTCAAAGGGCCATGATTTATGTATTTTAAAATATTTTTTAAGAATACATATCATATTTATCAATCATAAAAGAATGATCATCGTGAAAGTCTTTAATTGTCATTTCAATATTTTTAAAAAATAAGAATTCTTTTCAATCCAAAAACAATTACTTGGTAGTTAAGAAGGGAGTTTTATTGAGATCATCCATCTTGTAATTAGCAGATATAATACCTATCTTGCTAATCTTGATTTTTCAAAATTTGATATTAAAATATAATTTAAAAAAATAATATAAATCAATCAATTACCTCTTACAATTATCTACAACCATAGATATCTAAGATATAGATAATAAATTTCTTAATTTATATTTGTTCTAAGTTATAGTTATATTTATATAACATAAATATATTACATGTTTTTTAATACTTAAAAACTATTCAATGCCTTATAAAAAAATAAACAACAAAATATTAAAATGAATAATATCTATTTATTTTTTGTAACTAAAAAATTATGTTGTTAAAAAATTATTATTATATTAATACAATGTCATATATATGAAGAGATATCACTTATTTTAGAAGTTTGTGACTCAAGTGATTGTGGTAGATACTTCTCTTATTGGTTAAAAATTCAAAAATTCTTTAGAAAATACTAATTTTGACCTACAATATTTTTTAATTTAGAATTTTTTGCAAGATGTTACGATGTTTTCTAGCAATATATACATTATGATTTAAATCTTATAATATCTTTACATCCATCACTTTTACTTATTCTATTTAAAAAATTATAATATAAATTATTTAGATCCATTCATCCTACATCTTTATATAGAATACAATATATCATTATAGCTATAGAATATTTGATCAAATAGATAAAAGAAAAAGTGGTCAAAATAAAAATATTAAAAAAATTATTATTATTTATATAGAAGTATCATTATTATAAAAATATTGAAGAAATATTTTTTTACTCCATACTACAAAAATATATATTTATTTAAATACGAAGTATTAGGTAGAAGATAAATATATGTAGCTTTGATATTATCTTATAGCAAAGCTTCTTAGAAGCTTGATAGATACATATTCAATTTTATACATATTTATAGTTGATTGATAGGTTAAAAACTTAGCCAATAAAATAGTCATGTATCACACATGTAAATAGCTTATAGTACAAGATAACAATGTAGTATACATATAAAAAACTTACCTTGCAAATTAACACATGTGTCTTGCAAATTAGACATGTATTGGAGGTCTTATAGGATGTTGTCACATAACTCCTAATTAATAGTATATATAGAGGCAAGAGTGAAGCCTTCTTTACTCTTATCAATGTCTTTTTACTCCTTAATCTTCTTTCAAGACATTTTAGTCTTCTTGTCTTTGGCAATAGCCATTTTAGTTTCAATATTGTATTAGTTTTGAGTAAATATCTATACTCTTTGAGTTACATAAGAATGTATTGAATTTTTGGTTCTTTAGGATTCATGTCTTTGATGCTCTAAGAATGTGGCTAATAGTCAAAGATATTAAAAAAATTAGAATTTTTGGCCAAGTTTGATGTTTTTTGGACATGACCATATATTATCAAAGAATTATTTTATAATAATTTATTCTAATTCAAAGCATTAGATTGAAAAGACTTTTTTTATAAATTAATAGAAGTCTAATAAAATAAAAGTATTTATTATAATTCTAATATATTTGGTTATTTATATATTAAATTTTAACCAAATTTATATACTATTTTTATTTTTAATATATTATAAAATTAAATTCAAGGCATTATTAAATATTCTTTTTTTAAGTCATGATTTTTTGTATTCTAATAAGTGGAATTGGACAAAGGTATCATAATATTGTATGTAAAAATAATTTTTAGTTTGAATCTCAATGTCTAATATTGAACTAATAAACTAAATAAAAAGTTTTTACATGTCAAATTTGTGAGTCAAATCCAAAAAATTGTTCTATTTTGATTTTTTGATCACAATTTCAATATTCATCTCTTTTATTTTATTTCTTTTAATTTAATTTACTATCAAATTTTATTATTTTGGTTATTTTTTATAAATTTTATAAATTTTATCAAAAGAAAGAATATGATTCATTCTATTCTTACAAATAATTCCAAATGGCTACCACATAAGAATCCTGCCAATACATTTTAATTAATGAAATTATTAAAAATATGGTTTTATATTATTTAAATAAAATAATATTATGATTAAAAATTATATTTGATTATTTTAGAATTTATTATAATTATGAAGGATCTATGAATTATAAGAATCTTATATGAATAAAAATATAAAAATGAAGCTTTTATAAGTCTTAAATGTAATTATTTTAGTTTTTTTTTAATATTTTTTATAATATCAAGAATTTTTATATATCTATGGAGAGTAATATTTATATTGATATTTTATTTATATATATTATTTATTAAAAATCTATAAATATTTTTTAATAAGAAGAAAAATTAATAAAAGAATATAATATTATTTTAATTATTTATGTAAAAATGTATTTTTAATTTATTTAAATTGATCATATTAATATAAAAATAGAATTAAATTAATTTTATAATTATAAAAATCTTATAGGATTATTTAAAATTATACCTAAGATGTAGTAGTTGTTATATTTAAGATGTTATATCTAAGGTGCTACATCCATATAGTAGTTATAAACATGTCATATACATGTATTCATATTTGTATACAATTTTAGGTATGAAGATAAGACTAAGATCTCATGGCCTTTTTAGGATATAATTCTTAGAAGCCTTAATAAAACTTGATTTCTTAATCTATAAAATAAGTTAATTTTTAAATTAACTATATATATATATATATATATATATATAATTTTTAATTTTTATCTTTAAACCTTTATAATTTATTTTTAGTTATTTATTTTATGAATTTTTTATATTATTAGAAAGATTTTAAAAATCCAATCTAAAAATATATTTTTGATTATTATTCTTAATTTTTATTAAATAAAAATATAATAAATAAATTATGATTAATTTTTGGAATTTATGAATATCATAGACATACATATTTCTTCTAATATTTACCTATAAGATTAAATAGAAGTAGGTAAAAATAGATTTATTTCATAATATTTTCTAAAAAAACTCATAGAAGCTTTATAGATGTTGCTTTGACTTTACATGTATTTGTAGTTGATTGGTAGATTAAAAACTTGATCAATAAGTTACTCATATATTAGAAACTTGATCAATAAATTAACCATATATTAGAATCTTACAAAATAAGTTAATTATGTGGCATACATATAGAAAACTTGCCTTACAAATTAAGATATGTGTCTTGCAAAGTCAACATGTTTTGGCCGTCCTATAGGATATTGCTACATAGTTCCTAATTAAGATTATATATGGAGGCAAGAATAAAGTCTTCTTCACTTTTTTTAATGCCTTTTTAGTCTTTATTTTTTTTTTCAAGACTTTATAGTCTTCTTTCCTTTGATAATAGTCATTCTAATTTAATATCATATCATCTTTGAGTGACTTTTTAATTCTTTTGAGTGATACAAGAGTATATTAAAGATTTTTTTTTTTGAAATTCATGTCCTTAATAGTTTGAAAAGAGTGCTAACTTATTGTTTCTATCTTGTTTTAGAAGTGAGTGGATTATCTCACTTTTATTTTTGTATTTGAAGGTTGAAAACTATCCACTTTTGAACAAACAATCTTGTTTTCTAACATTGATTTTTTTTTTTCCTTAAAAAGAGTGGATTATCCCTCTTTGTAGAAATTTTCATTTGATATTAGAGGTTGTAGATTATTTTTGTTTGATTTAACTTTTGAATTTATTTGAGTTATTAATGAAAGAAAAGATTATGGATGCTCCTCTTAATAGAAGTGAGAATAAATATGCAAATATTGTAAATCTCCAAGAATTTGTCAAGATTCTAAGAGTAAAAATCTCACATATTTTTAATGTCAATCATGGAAGTATTATTCTTATGCCTATAGAAGAAGATTAGAATGTACATCAAGAAGTTGAACAATTAAAGAAAACAAGTAGATTCACCTTACAATCGAATCTAGGAAGTATTGCTTCCACAAGTATAATGGACACAAGGATTAATATGCCTAAAAAGTTTGATGGAACAAGATTAAAATTTCAAGGATTTTTGCAACAGATCAAGCTCTATCTAAGATTACATTCCTTCCAATACCTTGATGGATTTACTCAAGTTGGATTCATAAGCATATATTTCTATCAAGTAATATTCTTTTTTGATTTCCACCTTTAATGAAAAAAGATTTATGACTCCTTTATGATTTGAATTCATTTCTAGAAATATTTATGGCCACATTCAAAGAAAGTGATTGAGAAAGAATAATAGAGACTAAGCTCTTATCTTTACAGCAAGAATCACGGTCAACCACTATATATATTGTTGAATTCCAAAGCCTTTCTTGCAATGTGGACTCAAATGAAAAAGCTCTTATCAATTAATTATAATATGAGTTAAAAGATAATATAAAAGATTTATTATTGACACTGTCAAAGGCATAATCTTTGAAATAATTTATTGCTCAAGCCATTGCATGCAATAATTAATTATTTGAAAGATGTCAAGAATAAAGACTTTTCTAAAGAAGAATAAGTAAAATAATAATGTTAGCTCTCAAGTTTTTAGAAATTCATTCATAAATGCTAGAATTAATAAAAATTAATATAATACATTTTAAATTCTTCTTAGAGCAAGAAAAGACTCGATGACATGAAGAGAGCTTATGCTTATATTATAGAGAAGCTAAAAATACTACTCAATATTGTCTAAAGAAACAACGCAACCACAAAATGAGAAGCATGATTGCCAAAGCTAATATTGTGTCAGAAAATAAGTTTTTTCAACTATAATAGAGACTGTGCGGCTCAAATCTTATATAATTTCTATTAAAGATCATATTCTCTCCTCAAATCCATCATCTTATTTTATAATGGAAGTTTATTTAGAACCAAAAAATCACAAAGTCTTAACTTAGTATCATAGATATATACCTATTGTAATTGTTATCTAGATAGGTAGAACTAAATAAAAATAGATTATTCTATAATACTTTCTAGACAAGATTCCTAGAAGCTTTTTAGATGTTGTTTTGACTTCATATATGTTTGTAATTGATTGATAGGTTAGAAACTTAGTCAACAAGCTACCCATGTATCACATATATTGGTTGCTTGTGGAACAAGCTAATTATGTGGAGGCCATATAGAAAATTTACCTTGTAAGTTAAGATATGTATCATATAAAATCAACACGTTTTTGGAGGTCCTATAAAACGTCACCATATAGATCCTAGATAGATAATATATACAGAGATAAGAGTGAAGTCTTCTTAACTCTTCTCAATTATTTTCTTGCTTCTAGTCTAGATTCAAGATTTTTTACTTTTATTATCTTTTGGCAATAGCCATTCCAGTTTCTTTTTAATATACAAACTTTCTTATTTTTATTTTATTATACTTATTTATTTACTTTCATGAAGTTCTTGTCCCTCACACTTAGTTAGATTCAAGAGCCTCAATTTCTTTTATAGACAAAGATTTTGTCAAAAAATAAAAGATATTATTAGTCAAAAAAATTAAACTTGTACATATAAAAGTTATAGATGGTTGTCTTTAAATAGAATAGAATTCTTATAATCTTAATTATTTTGGTAGTTTAATCCAAAATCCCATAGTTAAGAAATAATATATAAGTCTAGTACATCCATGCTATATCTATTTTTAATAGTAAAAAGATATCAAGTAATATTCCTAATTAATATCAAGATTTTTAAGACATTTTTTAAAAGAAGAAAGTAGACATTTTTGAGAAGTATCATCCTTATGATTTTTTCATCAATCTTCAAGAAAGAATTCAACCACTATTTAGATAAATCTATAGCCTATCACAAAACAAATTGGTTGCACTTACAAAATATATAGATAAGAATTTGGCTAAGAATTTCATATGCTATTCTAAATTTTTTGCAGAGTTCTTATTTTATTTGTGAAGAAAAAAGATGGATCTCTACAAATATGTATAGACTATTAAGGACTCATTAAGATTACTATTAAGAATAATTATACTCTATCTTTAATTTCAAGACTTCTTGATTAATTCAATCAAGAAAAGTTTTATACAAAAATTGATCTATGGGGAGCATATAATCTGGTATATATTAAAAAAAAGAAATGAATGAAAAACTATGTTTCAAACTAGGTATGGGTATTTTGAATATAATGTCATGCCTTTTGGACTTACAAATGCACCAACTACTTTTCAATATCTAATGAATGATATCTTTGATGAATTTTTTGTTGATTTTATTATCTATTATTTGGACAACATCTTAATCTACTCTAAGAATACAGAGAAACATAAAAAACATGTTCATCATATATTACAAAAATTTAGAGATAGAAGATTATATGCTTAGTTAAAAAAAAGTCTGTATTCTACACTACTCAAGTTAATTTCTTAAAATACATCATTTTTAACGAAGGACTAATGATGGATCCAAAGAAGATCCAGCCTATCATGGATTAAAAGATTCTAAGAATAATAAAAGATGTGCAATACTTTTTGAACTTTATCAATTACTATTGGATCTTCACCAAGAATTTTTCTCAAGTTTTAGCTCTATTTATACATTTGACTTGCAAAGAAAAACTTGAGTAGAATAAAGAAGCCAAAGCATCATTTGATGCTTTAAAAAAAGAATTTATTTTTGTATCTATCTTATATTGTATTCACTTCTCCAAGGTATTTTTTATGGAAATAGATGCATCAGACTTTGTCTGGATTGTAGTATTATTATAAATGGAATCAAATGAAAAACTCCATCCAATAGCTTTTTATTCCAAAAAATATTTAGTAGTTAATATTAATTATGAGATCTATAATAAAGCACTCTTTGCAATTGTGGATTCGTTTCAAGAATGGCATCATTATATAGAAGGCACCTCAAGGCACCTCAAGGCACCTCAAGGCTACTCATATTGTATACAGATCACAAGAACCTCAAATACTTCATGTGTGTACATATTTTGAATTATTGCCAAATTCATTAGAGCATATTTTTATGAAGATTTAATTTTAAGATTACTTATTAACTCAAAAAATAATAAGATTTGTTAGAGGCATTTTCTAAATGTTCTTATCTTGCACAAAAAAAAAAATGCATCTTTAGATTAACAAAGAATGATTTTTTTGAAGCCAAAGTATTTTTACCTTCAAGTAATAAAATCAACATTAATGTCAAGAACAAGAACTCGATGAAAAAACAATTCAGACAAGTGAGCCTTCTCTCAAAGAGAGATAACAAAACAAGTATATATATTGAAAGAGAAACTGGAATGGCTATTGCGAAAAGACAAGAAAACTAAAGACCCTTGAAACTAGACTAGAAGCAAGAAAGGAGTTGACAAGAGTGAAGAAGCCTTCACTCTTGTCTCTATATATACTATCTAACTAGGACTACGTGGCGACGTTCTATAGGACCTCCAATATGTGTTGACTTTGTAGGACACATGCCTTGACTTACAAGGCAAGTTTTTCTACGTGTGGGCCACATAGTTAGCTTGATCTTCAAGCTAACATGTGTGGCACATGGCCAACTAGTTGACCACGTTTCTAATCCAAAAAGTCAATTAAAGACACCTATGAAGTCAAAGCAGCGTCTAAGAAGCTTCCATATAAAATATTATAGAATTAACTTACTTTTACCTACTTTTATTTACTTCTACCTATTTCTATATGTAATTATTAGCTTACATGATTATGGCCGTGACATTACCCCCCCTTCTAGGGACGAGTTCCACGAGGAGCGGTCATCATATGTTGAAAAAATCTAACATGTGACGAATTGTATTCGCCACATACTCTGATCTTTGTTCTCTTCGAAGATGATTGATAGGACCTCTCAACCATCCGTAGTGTCCCATACGAGGGCGGGAAGACCATCCAGTTATTTGATCATTGTTGAGGCCTTCGTAACTTCCTTCAAATAGAATATTTGAAACACCATCAGGAGTTGTTCCTACCTCCAGCAAAATCACCAAACATTGGGAGTCCCTTCCCAAATCGTGATACCAAACGCGTTGTATCTCGCCATCTATTCGAGGAAGAACATATCGTTCTTGAAGATCTTCATCTCGATTACGTCATCTTGAAGGTTGTCACAATCGTAATGTCTCGTCCGGCAGGTCAGCAAATGAAGGCTCTTAAGTTGAATCCGCTAGTTGTTGGTTCTCCATCTCCTGAGCGTCACTACTACAACGAAGCTACAAACAAGAATTGAAAGTAGAATGTTATCTTGCCTAGATGTTGTTTCTTTTATAAAGAAGGTTTTCATCTTGATTTTGATGGATATCGTCGATGAAAAGCCTCCACCGCCTTTGTTGCATTTGCAAGATTCTTTAATGGCTCCCATGTGCGTTCACTAATACCATATCTGCGCCAATGGACAAGATATTCTAATTTATTTCGGAGTCACCCTGAATCTAAGACTTCTTCTACTTCAAACTCTTTATTATTGTCCACTTCTGTAGGAGGAAGTGGAGCTTGTCGTCTTCTTAGTATAACCACTGTCTTGTATGGTTCAAGAAGAGACACGTGGAATACTGGATGGATTTTCATTGACTCTGGTAGATCTAAACGATGTGCAACTGGATTGATTTGTGCAGAAATAGAAAATGGTCCCAGCCTTCGATAGTCCAACTTATCACAAGGACGAGTAGTCTTGATATTGCGACAAAGTAGCCATACCTTATCACCCAAGAGGAATGGTGGTTGTTCCTTTCGATAGACATCTGCATTGGCCTTTTGTTGTTCTTGAGCCTCTTTTAACTACGCCTTCATCGTTGCATGTAGCTCTGATAAATGAATTGCCAAATCTTTCGCAGCAAGATTATCAACTTTTGAAAAGTCAAAAATATCAAGTCGTGGATGATAACCATAATTAGCAAAGAAAGGTGTTTGTTTTCTAGAAGAGTGTACTGTGTTATTGTAAGCTAACTCTGCCAATGGCAAAAGAGTTGTCCAATCATCTTGTTGATAATTAGTGGTACATCTTAAATATTGCTCCAAAACTTGATTAACACACTCCGTTTGTCCATCAGTTTGAAGATGGAATGCCAAAGATAGTTTTATATCCACTTTTAGAACCTTAAAAAGAGTTTACCAAAATATTGATACAAATTGAGTTTCCCTATTTGATATAATATCCTTGGGTAATCCATGATAGCGATAGATATTGTCAAGAAAGAGCTTAGCTATTTCTTCACCTGTGATAGATTTTGTACATGGTACAAAATGTGTCATCTTGATAAAACGATCTACTATCACGAATATAGAGTCATAAGAACCTGAGATTGAAAGATCCGTGATGAAGTCCATAGAAACAGAAGACAATGGTTGTTCTGGAATGGGTAATGGCTGAAGAAGTCCAAAAGGTCGATGATGAGGAGTTTTTGATCTTGAGCAAATATCACATGATTGTACAAAATCTTTAACTGCCTTCCACATTTGAGGCCACCAAAAATCCCTAGATATCAGCTCCAAAGTCTTATTATATCTAAAATGTCATGTTGTTGGGAAGTCGTGACGAGCTTGAAGAACACGTAAACGTGCTTCTCCTTCTGGAACATATAGGCGTCCTTCGAAATAGAGTAGGTTATTCTTGAATTCAAATTTAGATTGATCATGAGATTTAGAAGAATTGTTCTTGATATCATAAACAAGAGGGTCTGAAGACATACTTAACTGAACTTGCTTAAGAAAAGTTAAATCAACAGTCAATGTTGATTTTATTGCTCGAAGATGAAATTGCTGCGGCTTCAAGAGAACCATTCTTTGTTGCTCAAAAGCTACATCTCCTTCTTTTGGTGGAAGATAAGAACATCTAGACAAGGCATCGGATAAACCTTGTTGTTTTCCTGGCTAATAAGTGATGATGAACTCGAATCTTGATAAAGACATGCTCCAACGAGCTTGGAGACGATTTAATACCCATGCTGACATAAAATATTCGAGGTTCTTGTGATCCATATACACAGTGACTGGACTAGAAGCGCCTTCTAGATAATGACGCCATTCTTGAAAAGAATCCACAATTGCAAGAAGTTCTTTGTCGTGGATCTCATAATTGATTTCTGCTGCTGAGAATTTTCTTGAATGAAAGGCTACTGGATGAAGTTTGTCATCTGTTCCCATTTGTGATAAAACCGCACCCGTAGCAAAGTCTGATGCATCTGTTTCCATAGAGAATGCTTTGAAAAAATCAACACGATACAAGATTGGTGTAGAAATAAACGCTGTCTTCAAAGATTCAAAAGCAACTTCCACTTCTTGATTCCATTGGAGTTTGTCTTTACAAGTCAAACGTGTAAGTGGAGCTGCAACTCGAGAGAAGTCTTTGATGAAGATCCGATAGTAGTTGGCAAATCCCAAAAAACATTGGACATCTCTTACCGTTTTTGGGATCTTCCAGTCTATAATAGTTTGAACTTTCTTAGGATCCATCATAAGTCCATCATTTGAAATGATGTAACCTAAAAAATCGACTTGAGTAGTGTGGAATAGACACTTTTCTATCTTGGCATAGAGTCCTACATCTCTTAATTTTTTTAACACATGACGAACATGAAGTTCATGTTCTTCTGGATTCTTGGAATAGATCAAGATATCGTCTAGATAACATACCACAAAATCGTCCAAAAACTCTCGAAAAACATCATTCATTAGATGTTGAAAAGTTGCTAGTGCATTTGTAAGTCCAAAAGGCATGACGTTGTATTCAAAATGTCCATACCTAGTTCGAAATGCAGTCTTCCATTCATCTCCTTCTTTAATGCGTACTATATTGTATGCTCCCCAAAGATCTATTTTTGTATAGATCTTAGCTTGATTCAACTGATCAAGAAGTTCAGATATTAAAGATAGTAGATACCTGTTTTTTATGGTAATTTAGTTGAGTCCTCGATAATCAACACACATCCGCAATGATCCATCTTTTTTCTTCACAAATAGAATTGGAGCTCCTGTCGGAGATTTAGAATGGCGTATGAAATTCTTGGCTAGATTTTCTTCAATATACTCCTTGAATTCAGCCAACTCATTTTGTGATAAACTATAGATTGGTCCGAATGGCAGTTGTGCTCTTTCTTGAAGGTCAATTGAGCAATCATAGGGACGATGTTCTGAAAGTGTATCCGCATTTTTTTTTCGAATACATCTTGAAATTCTTGATATTGGCTTGGAATGCCACTTGAAGTCTTTTCACTAGTAGAAACGGGTGTAGCATAAATAATGTATGGTAATTCTTTCATAGCAGCATGCAAGAAAGCTTTTATACCTATAAATACGGGTTTAATTGAACTGGACTTATGACTCTCTACACTATTAGTTATACTTTTAGAGAAAGTAAGAGTTCGAGAAATCCAGTCTATTTGAGGGTTATATTTTTCTAACCACGATAAACCTAAAATGACTGGATTAGAAGGAGATCTAATGATATTAAATACTACAAAACTATTATGATCATTGATTATTACTTCTATAGGAAGGGTTTCGTGAGTAATATCTCCAGAAGACAATGGACGACCATCTATGACTTCTACATGAACAGGTTTAGTTTTCTTTACTAAAGATATGCTTTGTCTTTTAGTAAATTCTTCATCTAAAAAACACGTTGAGGCTCCTGAATCTAACAAGGCAGAGACTTTGTAATGTTTAGATCCTAAAATATCATTTAATGTAAAACAAGGAGAGGGCTCTGAGGAGAGAATAAGACCTTTACTAGAAGTTGTGCAAGGTTCCAGCCACACGGTCCCTATTGTAGCTGGACAAACTCATTTTTTGACGTATTATCTTCTTTCACAGCCATACTCCTCATTTTGTGATTGCGTCGTTTCTTTGGACAATATTGAGTAGTGTGTTTTGGTTCTCCACAATATAAACATAATCCTTCTTGATGACGACAAGTCTTTTCTTGCTCAGTAAGAGGTTTAAAACGTACTGCATCAATTTGCATATCCTCTACTTCCGAATGTATGTGTTGAAGAGGTGTTGGTGTTGCCATTGAATTATAGTAACGTTGAGGTCCACTTGTACGGTTCTCAGATCCTAATTCAAAAAGGCAATTGTCGCACTTCACAACAAAGTCAATTCCTTGACTCAATGTTTGAGGATCAGGTAAGTTGAGCATTAATTTTTTTACCTCATATTGTAATCCGTAGAGAAATTGGCTAATAAGTGCAGCATCATCCTACTTGATATCAGTTGCAAGTTGTCGAAATTGTGAAACATATAATGTTACTGATCGATTGCCTTGTCATAAAATACGGAACTTATTGGTTACAACATGAATTGCATCATGTTTTCCATACATAGATCGTAACTCTGCCAAAAAAGCCTCTAGATTATCCAATATTGGATCTCGTCATTCAAGAAAAGATGAAAACCATGATAGTGCCAAACCAGAAAGAAGCGTACCAATGAATCTAACTTGTGATCTTGGAGTTGGATAGCTTTGGGGTTGAAGTTCAATCACAAGTTGCACTTGATTGATAAATCCTCGAAACTTGGATCTGGTGCCATCAAACTTCTTGGGTAGGATAATTCTTGGTTCTCTAATATTTGAAGGGCGTTCCACCATAGGAAAAAGGACATGGTTTGGTGCAGATGTTGAAGCAGCTCCAACCATTTCTATATCTTCACTTCCTGCCAATCTTATTGCTCCTTATGGTGGTAAATTGAGTTGATGCATCACAAGTATTAACTCCCTCAATTGCTCTTACATTTGTGCCATTGCACTCTTCATTTCAAGAAGTTCTGCCATGATAACACTTAGAAGAGAGAAGATGTCTAATATCACTCAAGACAAATAGAAGAGAGGACTTGCGAACAAAGAAAATACTAAGGACAATATCAGTTTAAAAGAGGGTAATCCGCAACTTCTAATATGCTTATATCTTATCAAGAAAAAAGGGTAATCCACTCTTAATCAAGATTAGACCATGCTCTGATATTGTAGGTGTACTCTTGTCAATCTGTCAAGGACAAGAACTCGTTGAAAAAACAATTCATACAAGTGAGCCTTCTCTCAAAGAGAGGTAACAAAACAAGTATATATATTGAAAGAGAAATTGGAATGGCTATTGCGAAAAGACAAGAAAACTAGAGACCCTTGAAACTAGACTAGAAGCAAGAAAGGAGTTGACAAGAGTGAAGAAGCCTTCACTCTTGTCTCTATATATACTATCTAACTAGGGACTACGTGGCAACGTTCTATAGGACCTCCAATATGTGTTGACTTTGTAGGACACATGCCTTGACTTACAAGGCAAGTTTTTCTACGTGTGGGCCACATAGTTAGCTTGATCTTCAAGCTAACAACATGTGTGGCACATGGCCAACTTGTTGACCACGTTTTTAATCCAAAAAGTCAATTAAAGACACCTATGAAGTCAAAGCAGCATCTAAGAAGCTTCTAAAAAACTTCTATATTAAATATTATAGAATTAACTTACTTTTACCTACTTTTATTTATTTCTATCTATTTCTATATGTAATTATTAGCTTACATGATTATGGCAGTGACAATTAATCATTGATTCAATTTTTGTCAAGCAAATTCAATGAAGTATGTTCTTTGATCTTCTTATCTATTATATTAAGAATAATTCTTATAAATCTCATGATACTCTCAAATTCGAATTTAAGAAAAATCTATTCTATTTTGAGAGATGATTATATATTCTAGAAGGTAAGATACAATTATGTGTTATTCAAGCTCGTTATGATTTTTCAATAACTAGACATTTTGAATACAATAAGACTTTGGAGCTAATATTAAGAGATTTTTGGTGGCCTCAAATGTGAAAGATAGTCAAAAACTTTGTACAATCATGTGATATTTTTTAGAAATCCAAAATCTCTCACCATTGACCTTATAGACTTCTTTATCTAATACCTATTTCAAAATGACCATCGTCTTCTGTTTTTATGGATTTTATTATGAATCTTCTAATCTCAAGTTTATATAATTTTATATTTGTGATAATAGATCATTTCTAATATAGCATATTTTGTACCATGTGAAAAATCTATCACAAGTAAAGAAACAATCAAGCTTTTCCTTGACAATCTCTATTGCTATCATGGATTATCTAAGAATATTATATTAGATAGGAAGGCTCAATTTATATCGAGATTTTGAAAAAAAAAAAAAAAAAAAAAAAAAAATATATATAAAGGTAGATATTAAATTCTTTTTGACTTTTTATCATCAAATTGATGGGCAAAGAAAATGGATAAATCAAATTTTGAAGCCGTATTTGAGGTATACCATCAATTATCATAAAAGTGATTTAATAACTCTTTTGTCATTGATAAAGTTTGCATATAATAATTCAATATACTTTTCTTTTTTAATTATGGTTATCATCCATGACTTGATATTTTTTATTTTTTAAAAGATAATAATCTTGTGACAAAAGATTTGAAAAATCTGTCAAAGTTACGTGCAACAATAAAGGCATAGTTAAAGAGAGCTTAAGAATGAAAAAAAATCAATATGGATGCTTATTACAAGGAACAACCACAATTCCATGTGGCAAATAAAGTATGGTTATTCTATTATAATATCAAGACTATTTGTCTTTATGACAAGTTGGACTATTGTAGGCTTGAACTTTTTCTTATTTGTGAATAAATTAATCTATTGCTTATCAATTATATCTATTAGAATCTATAAAGTTCTATCTCATATTTCATGTGTTTTTTCTTGAGTCATATAAGACAGTGAATATTTCTAGAAGAAGATAAATAAAAGTGGATAATAATAAAGAATTTAAAATTTAAGAAGTCATAGATTCAAGGTGGTGTCAAAATTGATTCAAATATTTTGTTTATTAGCATGAATATAATATTAATAAATATACATAGCAACGAACAAAGAATCTTGTAAATGCCACTTAAAAAATTGTTGCTTTTTATTGCCGACATCCATCAAAACTAATATAAATAATATCAAACCTTTATTATAAAAGAAATAAGATCCATCTAAGATAATATTCTATATTTTAGCTTTGTTTGTAGCTTTTATATATTTGTCACATTATTAAGGTAGAGAAAATTTGCCTTAGAAAAGTGCTTAGCTTTTGGCTATTACTAATTGTTCAACCAAGCCTCAAGATAATAATAATAAAAAAATAAAATAAAAAATTATATATAAAATTATCCTTATAGGAGCAATTTCATTAATACGTAAGCCTTAAGTACCAAAGATCATAAAAAATGTGATAAAAATATTATAAAACCTTGTATATCCTTAAAGTGAATTTTTTCCAAATTTCAATAGCTCATATTTCATGATTGGACTATCTAAAAAAATCCAAATTTTATGTGAAGTACTGATGTATGTTTAACAACTACCACAAGAAATTTCAATTACAAATTCAGTATGGATCTTGAGATATTGCCAAAGTCCTACCAATAGCTTCAAATCCTTACTAACATACAACTATATGCAAATTTCTTCAAATCTCACAAATTAAGTACTCAAATACCATAAAAATTTGATATATTTAGCTTTTCAACATAATAATATAAACTTCTAGAAATTTTTAGCCAAAAATTCATTAAAAACTCAAGATATGGCTCCATCCATTACTATTAACAAAATGACTCCTTTATTGTCTTTGAATTACATATGCTATCATCAATTCTTTATAACTTCTTTATACAAATTCCAAAGGCAAAAATTCTTTCACAAAAAATGTAGATCATAAAATAAACCTTGTGGTCACATTTTTTAAACTTCAAAATTTATCATAAAATCCCTCGTATCATCAAAATAGCAACACTATGTCTTAAAAGATACCTTGACTTTAAATAGGTATAACTTCATCACCTTAACTTCAAATCCTCTAAAATTTTTACACAAATTATAGCTTGAATCCTAAACCTTACAATCCTTACTTTTGATTATCAAATGTCTCTTCTAAAGTTGCCAAAATCCTTGTTATGGTTGTAGACAACCTATTGAATGTCTATTGGCCATAGCCTTTTATCAATAGGAATAAAGATCTTCACCTTTTGCCTTCATCCGACCATGCCTTGATTTCATCCCTCTCCATAAGCCTCTTAGTAGTTTAGATTTTTATCCTTAGGCTTCCACCTTCTCTTAAAACTCTATATTAAATATCTAAATCTTATTTATATAATTTATTAAATAATTTATTTGTTACACATGCCAAAATCTATCATTCATCATTTCTAAGAATGCTAGCAAGCTAAGAAAAATTGAGATTGGTCTAACTCTCTCTCATATAAATTGATTTCTAATCCATAGAAATAGAAACCTTAGTTGACTATCTCTTGGAAACACACTATTTGTTTAAATAGGCAACAAACTTGAATGAGAGATAGTTCTTATGAAAAGATGAGACAAGTCTTGGATAGCAAAATAATTGATATACACTACAATGAATATGATAATTAAATGGAACTCTAGAATTCCATTGAGTGGTTTAGTAATGTACAAAACTATATTACCTTAAGCATTAAGTATACTTACTTGTGATTGTACTCTTAACTTTGCCCAATTTGATATTAGAGATTAAGATGTTATTTGTTACTATCCATCACACCAATGCATTGGGTACACCTTGTTTTTATGTCAAAGAAGAAAAGATTTAAATAATGCATTCTAATATAATGAGTTTTTGTTACTGCACATATCAAAAAAAAAAAAAAAAAAAAAAAAAAAATGAATAAAAACACATGTTAAACCATTTTCATTTCTATTTGTTTTTCTTTCTTTCATTCACTGGTTACTTCCTAAAATTTATCCTTTCATATTAGAACAACACTTGGTTTGTAAATTTTATTCTAAATTTACAAATTTCTAAAATATATATATTTACATTCACATAATTATTTTTTATTCATGACTATTACATAACAACATAATGAAAACAAATCCTTGTAAAACCTGTGCTTATATTCACCTCAGCACCTCAGTTTCACCAGTAAAGTGACTTCAAAAATATTTTCGTAAAGTATTTCTTTATATGATTAACAAACTGGTTCCAAACTGAAAAAAGAATAATTTTATTATTTTTTACATATTTTAT
Organism: Physcomitrium patens; assembly: GCF_059467195.1. NCBI lineage: Eukaryota > Viridiplantae > Streptophyta > Bryopsida > Funariales > Funariaceae > Physcomitrium > Physcomitrium patens. The sequence continues at coordinate 16,686,439 of NC_143434.1, read as the reverse complement.
GTGTGGATTCCTGTAAAACCAATTCACAACATGGTGTTTTTTCTATTGAGATTCGAAGAAAATTTGAATAATAAATTATATGATTATTCAGAAAAAAATTTATTCAATTTTATTTAGTATATATTTTCAATTTGAAAATGTTAAGAATTGATTTAAAACTCAAAATAATTTGATCTAAATGATAAATTCATTTATTTTGTAAATGTCATAATTTGAAGATGATGTCATTTGAAATTTTAACATATTAAAATGTCAAAATATATTTTTTAAGTACCACAATAATGATATGCATATTAGAAAAATATAAAAACCCAATCATAAAAAATTGATTGATAATTGATAAAAAAAATTGTACATTTCAATTTACCTTGACGAAATTTAAATCATTCTAGTCATACATTACATGATGTCTATTGTATTGCATTTCAAGATTCAAAAGCATCCAATTTTGATTAATATGTGCATGATGATGATTATTATTATTATTATTATTAATTTTATTATGTGTTTACTTTGTTATTTTATGTGTTATCTACTTAGATAAATATACGAAATATTTGTTATAAGAAAAATAATATAGATAATAATAGTAAAACCAAGAGTCAACTTTTAATGTCTTTTTATTTACATTTTTAATATATAGATATATATATATATATATATATCATCACAATTGGTGACAGGACATTTGAGACACAAGCACAATATTCATGTTCCCCCAATGTTCCCATGAAGAGAATGCGTGAAAGTTATTGGGAACACGTTGGTATTTAACTAATCCAGGGATGTGCCCACCATCAAGGCACCCACCAATATCATCCTTTCAAGTAGCCTTGTTTTTATTGCTCAATTTAACTCTGTCGCCTTCAAAAATTTCTGATGCATGTCCACAACAAAATGTGTGTGTATATTCAATATGTGTATTCCAAAATAAATAAATAAATAAGTGAATAAGTGAATAAAGCTTTGTGTCTTGCATTGGATATAGTGTATGTATTTAAAAGGTTATTTGTAGCTCTTTTTGTCGTAAACCTTATGTCCTCAAAAAAAAACCCTCATTCCTCATATCACTTCTTCTTCTTCTTCTTCTTCTTCTTATTCTTTTTCCTTTTTGAAGAATACAAAAAAACAAAAGTCTCTTCATTCTCCGTTATTCAACAAAAGTTCTCTATTTTCTGGTGTTATTTTTTAATATGTTTCTCATAATGTGGATTTGTTATGATGAGCTTACATTCTACAATAATCTAAATTATTCACAATATCAATCGAGTGTAACAATGAATGCCTTGGTACTAACAAGCATTAAGACTAGGAATCATTGAATAATGTCTTAAACAGCAAAGCTGTTGGAGGGTAATTTGCCTATCAATTGCAATTTTTTTTCCTAAATGAATAGCAATGAGTGAAGATATCCATAATTGAGGATTAACCTGATTATTTATTTCATCATACATATGCGTACATATAGCATGGCTAAGTTTTATTTGCTGTGATATTTCCCAGTGGGGAGAAATAGAAATAATCTGCTTACAATGGTGAAAGAGAATTTTAAAGATTCAGAAAATGGTTTTTTTTCTTTTTTCTTTTTTTGTCAATTCATTTTACCTTCAATAAATAAAGCTTTTTAAAAAAGAGAGAATGGAAGATTCTAACTGCCACTTTTACAAGAAAGAATCATATTCGTCGTTTAAACCTCCTTTTCAGGATGAACCATGCTTAACTGATTATTAAATAAACATTTAGAATAGAATAGAATAAGACAAATTTACCTACTTACTTATTCCTTCCATTTTATATAGACAATCTCATTCACAACTCATGAATTTAATTTTTTGTGGATATTCGAGGCGCCCTACATTTGATTGTCTACATAATTTACTATTTTCATATTTTCGTATGCGAATTCCGAAGGACATGAAAATAGAAACCATGAATTTAATGGAGTTTGAAATGATTTGAATGCTTGAACATGTCAGAGAAGACCTTCATAAGAAAATCCCGATGTGCATTATGGAATATTTTTGTGATTCACGGGTTTCACAGCTGCAAATTTTTTTATGGGAACCCTAAAATTGAAATCTTGGAAATAAAGCTTATGTCAGCAGTCAGTGCTCTAACAATCAAAGTCTCAGTAGTGGCAGAAAAACGTAAAAGCATCAAAAGATCTTTTACTTTCTCCTGCACTGTGCACGTGGGAATGCCACGTTGGTTAGTCTGTCTGAGAAATCGCAATTGGACCAGTGCTATATTCACATATTAAATATACTTTTGTTTGTTTGTTTTCATTTTTCATTTTTCTAATTATATTTTAACTTTTTGTTATTTTCTTGCTTGCACAGTCTGAATATCAATGATGGTTCATTCATACTTATATTGGTAGTTTGGTTTGAGAGAAAAACAATCATAATATTTTTGGATAGCATTTGTGAATGGAAGAGATCTCGCAGATTTGATGCAAGAATCAAGTCTTTTATCACTGTTCATATTGTATACATTTTATTACTTTATTACTTTATTATAGACATTGTCTATCACAAAAAAAAATAATAATAAATAAAAAGCACTAACTGTTTCAATTCCGAAAATTGATGCAATTTATGCCAGATGAATTTCACAAAGGTATGCAAATAATGTATATATTACAAAATTAAAACAAATTATACACAAATCTAATTTTGTAATTATTTTCGAAATCACTCATTGTAATAATAATAGATATTATTAGATATTATTAGATATTATTTTAAGATTATTTTATTGTAATAAATATCCTAGATATTGTAATTGTTTAAGAATAAAATTTGGATTGTGCAATATGTAAAAGATATTGGAAACATCATGTACATTAGACTGTTTGATGGATGTAAAGGTCTGTGAAAAATTAAGTAAATACTTGGTAGCCTCTGAAAGTTAGATTACTATTGGGTAATTATTTTACATGTGTAAAGTAAATGGTTAGTTAAAAATCAAAAGAAAATAAAATATTTGTAATACAAATTATATTTTATCCTAATACAAGTGATTTAATGATTGGGCCTTAGATTCTATAGATATTAATGTGAAGAATGTGTATATATATGTATATATATATATATATATATATAATTTAATCTGGTATCTTATAGCTTTTATGTAAACTTAGTAATATTAATTTTGAGAAAGTACAAAAAATATTTATTTCAATTTCAAGATTTGTTATCTCAAATTCTTTACTGTTATCAATGTTAACAAAAATGGTGGTAATTTCTTTCATTTTGGCGTGTTGGATATTTCATAAAATTTAATGAAGTACATATTAAAATATAAAAAAATATTTACTATTTTTATTAATTAAAACATTCTCTCTCTCTCTCTCTCTCTCTCTCTATATATATATATATATATATACATATATTACCATTGATAGTTTTGTAATTCACAAGGTTAATTTTTTTAATTGTAATATATATATATATATATATATATATATATTACTTCCATCTTTGAATAAGAATTCTTTATTTCTTTGTTTAATTATTTATCTACTTAAGGCTTTCATAGTTGCATCTTTATTGTAATGCAAGCCTTCATTAATATATTTATCAAAAGCTTTGTTGCTGGAGTATTAGTTTCAAAAAAGTCAAAAGCAACGTATTGTATATGTTTTGATTTATAAGTGATGAAATAATAACTTGCAAAGAACCTATGCACAATGACTAACTCTTTACTTGTTTTTAGTTATCAAATAATGGTTTTGCAAAATCACTTGTAAACTGGGGATCCAAACAACTTTCAATGTAAAGCATGGTAAAAAAGGTGGTCAGGAGAGGGATGTGACAATTCATTCATTCACTCATCCATCCATTTTGTCCTCACTTCTTCTCCATTCTCTAAATTTGACGAGGAGAATTGAGTTTTGGGGATGAAGATGGTGCTGATGTCAGCATTGAGATTCCATCGTAACATCATTCTTCCCAGGGCTGGGATTGGGGGAGGAATGAACCTGGTGCATACAAGTCAACACTACTACAAGTACAACACTATTTGGGGGAGGGCTGTTGTTGGAACAATGAAATGGAATGGAGAGAGAGAGAGAGAGAGAGAGAATGGAATAGAATTGAAAAGATTTGAATGGAATTGAATGGGAATGGAGTGACCCCCCCCCCCACCCTCGCGGCCATGGATGAATGCTCACCCGCGGAACCCTTCTTTTCTACGTTTCATCCATCCATGCACATGAACATCCCTTTTCATTCCATTGGCGTTGAATCTCCAGCCTGTCACTACGTGGGCGGTGAGCCAGTAGGTGCATGCCACGTGGAGAACACTTCGTTTGGCTTGAAAAAGGGCTGTTGGATACGCCGCAATTCCAGCATCGTGATTGAGTAGCATCCACACCAAGTATTTTATTTATTTATATTTATTTATTATAATTTGAATAATAGTGATAGATCTAATGGGGATGACCTCCTTGGGTGTACCCCCCCCCCCCAACATCTAGACTTTTTCCTTCCTTTTCCCAATGAATTACCAATAAGACCATTATTAAATTGCTAAAATAGAGGGTGTCTTACCATGTTGTGCAAAAAGACATAACCATTCCCATCACACTCCCACATTCCCACATGGCATCAGGATGATCTGTTTAACTAACTTATCTTTAAATGGTACTACTTATTTAAACAGTAACAGATGAATAACATGAAAACTTCACCAAAAATGGAACCATCTTCCATCAGTTTTGTGAATTTCATTACATGACTTCTTGGCACAAACATTCATAGCAAATGTCAATTCCTGCATGGATTGAATGTTCAGAAACATTTCCTTCCAATTTTGATTTTAAACTCAAGTCTATGTGCCACAGATAGAAGTAGAAAAAGAAATAAAATATATGCTTCTATTTTGATACTCTCATAAAAATTGTAATAAAACAGTTTTCAATTATCATGGAAAAGTTTTACTGTTGAAGGCTAGTAATTAATTGAAGCATTGATATAGTCCTTTTTCTTGATCTGTGATGTAGTGTTGAAATTAGTTGTTTTAGTTTAAAAAAATCTAAAACAACTTTTTCTTTGTATAAAATTACATACATCCACACATATACTCTTAACACTATATATATATATATATATATATGCAAATAAACCTATAATAAATCAGAAATTACCATTTTTTTAATAGGTTATGTATTCAGGAATATGCATAGTTTTCTTGATTGTCCTTGACATACGGTAACTATAATTGAAAAATACATTACAAGACTTAACAAGATTTTTTGTTTACTTTATATAACTATGTAATCTAAGAAATTGAAAACTAAATTATAAACAATTCCTTAACAAAGCTAAATTGATGCCAAAAATCTAAAATACATTCACATATGGCCAAAAATAACTATTTAAAACACAAAGACGTAACAGACTCAACCTGTCTCAAACATGTTCACAATCTTCATAAATTCAAACATTTTAATCTCACTAGGATATTGAAATTAAGTTTAAATATATTATTATTTAATACATACATACATACATACATTCAAAAATGGAAAGTATGTTAAATTGTGTAAGAAATTTATGGGTACATATACATATTTTTCTTAGAGTTTAGAGAACATCCAAAAGTTGATCTCATCATCAATCTTAAACAGCAGGTTGTGAATGAATGAATGAATGAATGAATGAATGAATGTACGAATACAAGTGTGGGTTTTGTGTCTATCTCTCCATCCATCCATGTATAATAATAACTATAATCGAATGAACAGAAGTACACTTTCACACACACACACTCACTCAGGTGCAATGGTAAAGGCAGAGCTGAAAGGCAGCATGTTGGTCGCGACTCCCCAGCGGACAGAACAGTGGACCCTGCGTCACCCACGTGGTCATGGTGCGCACCCATCTCCCTGGCGAAGCCAACGTGGTGAAGAGAGAGGCCCTGCCTGCCTGTCTGCCTGCGTACGTGGACTGATACACTCGTGGCCCTCCGCGATCCCAAGACGGGAATGGCGGTGCCTCGATCACAGGCCTCGAACGCCGACAGCTCCTCCCTCCATCCCTGGATAGATGGATGAATGAACGCGCACCCGCCTCCTGCCCCTGCGTGCTCGGGCAGCCGATGCCGGCTTCCCACAAGTCCACGCGGACTGGGTGTTGCCGGGCCCGGCCAGGGTTATGGATTGGCACGGGCGCCAGGTAGACTGAGACCCTCCCAGCTTGTATGGAATCATCCCACTGTCCTCTTATTATTATTATTATTATTATTGTTGTTGTTGTTGTTGTCGTCGTTGTTTGTTATTATTATCATTTTTATTATTCTTGGAGATTTTTAAATTTATCTAGGCATTTAGTAAATTGGCCCAATCATCCTAACCATTATATATATATTGTTGGATTTGCATTGGTTGAAAACCAATAAAAAAAATAGTTGGATTTGCAACCAATGATGATGGGTGGGTCAATTTGGTAAATGCTTGGGCCAATTTTACAATTTAATAATCTTATTCATTTCACAAAACTCCTGCTCAAATTTTACCGAAATTCTTTTTATGTATGTTTGTGTAAATGTACATATATGGTTATAAATTTAACATTTATTTGCAGCTTGCAGTTAGTTCACATACATCTATATATACATGCACACTCTCTCTCTCACTTGCTCTCTCACATCTTATTACATGTTTTTATTATATACAATGAAAAACTGTTATTTACTAGTCATTTTAATATTCATAAATTAGATCAAATTTCAAGTAAAGGTTTTGCAGAGAATTTTTATCTGAATCAAGCATCTATGTTGTGGAATGTCTAACAACAATTACATTTTCTGTCATACCCTTTATTTTGTTTGTAGCACAATAAAATGATATGATATTACAGTAGATTGTTAATTTTTTTTTTATATTATTATCAATGATTTTAAAGGAATATGCTAATTGTTCACAATATCATTTACAATCATGACAAATCTTAAATGTAGGACAAACAATCAATCAAAACTTTCAGAATTGGTGATTAGATGGTAAAATTCTATACTGTGATCATTGAGTTATTTTTTGAACCCAATAAATTACTGGTATTATATAATAGATTATTTTAATCAATAAGCTTTTCACATTTTAGAATTCAACTTAAGCACATCACATCAGAATTAACTGTGAAATATTTTATTTCTCAATTGGACAGTATCTTTTTAAAAAACTACCTCAAATTCTGAAGTTGATGTAGACTTCAATGAGAGAAAAATGTCATTTATGTATTTTTGGGTGTGCTTGATCTGAAATGAATGAATATATATATATATATATATACATACATACATACATATCTGGAGAGGGATGCAGACATCTTCTTTACTTGTCAAGTTGACAATGTTCAAGACATACATCTAAATCCAACATTTCATAACAAAGGAGATTTTTCCACACTCACAATTTCATGTCCCCACCACAAACTTTGGGCTATGTACTCCATGTAATGATTTAAAGCTAATGTGGAGCTCATTTCTAGCACAACCAAATGAGATTTTAGATTATATTTTACATAAGATGATGTTTCAATACAAGTTTTGTGGTATGAATTTGGATGAAACACATTTATTTCTTTAAGACTTCTAAAATATTTTGAATAAGCTCCCATGGTTCAGAAGTGTATAAAATTTCCATGTATATTTTTACATTGAATTGTTTATAACCTACAAATGGACTATGTAGATAAGTAGTAGATATAAAGAGATTTTAAATGATAAGAGCATATAACAAAGAATTTTAGTGGACATTGTCATGGTTGTTTGAACCAACATGGACCAAAATAAAGGTGTGAGAAAGTTCTTATGTGTAAAGTTTCTTTTGGAAGAGAATAGGCTTTTAGTCCTACTCATTGACCTCAAATTCTTAATCTTATAATTGATTTTTTAATTTTATTTATAAATACTTTTAAAAAAATAAAGAAGGTATTTCTTCTAAAATTTTTACATGATTATCTAGAAAATAAATTATAAAAAATTATTCCTTCTTATTTGTGTAAGATATACCTAACTTATTGGATTTTGGATCAACTTGCAATTGCCATTCAATTAAGTATTCGAATGCATTGCAACAATGTTTGTGGACATTCTCAATGGTATTTCCATATAAATGGGCCTTGATAAAGTTTAGTTTACTTGCACTTTAGAAAGGCTGGTGGTATAGTGCCTACTTACCATGTTTCAAGAATAGACAGCAAGGTCCTATGCCAAGATTTGCTATGGCTACAATTTGCACATGGCTCTAGTGCAAACATGTATGTACTAACAATTACTTCAAACATTGTCTTTGTAATCATGTGTTATATCCTCACAAGATGGTCTAAATCTTAAGAATATAGTTTTCTCAGGTTGGACAATTTCAACTCCTTGTTGAAAATGACGCCACACTTATAGTTAAATTGTAAGAAGAAGAATGAGAAAAAAAATTATAATTTTGCAATAAAACTACACATTAAAAATTGTTAAAATATTATACTTAGAAATTTAATATATAATAATAGACAAATATTTGGTATGTATTATTATAAGTATATTCTAGACATTATATACTAGATTGATAAAAGTTTTGCTAATTAAGCAATAAATACTAATACTTTCTTTCAATTGTTGCAATGTAAAATTTTGAAAGTTATATATATATCTTACAAACCACTTTTGACAAAAAAATCTTATGGACACATCTCAAAAGTATATTTTAATTGTACTAGAAAAACATGTTTTGAAAAAGCAATATTGTCTAACATCTATTGAATACACAATATTTGCATTGAAGATAGAATATACATACTATACTTAAGGCTAATACAAGGACAAAATTTGTGATAGGTGCTGACTTAGATTGTGGTGAAATTATCATATTAACCTACTCTATAATTTAAAAACTAATTGAATTTCTACATCAAAAATGATTACTTTAAGAAGAAACAAATCATTGATATCTATAAGAACTAAAATTGATTTAAAATATTAATTTTTGAATGATTATATCAAAAGAAACACAAATGATGGATATTTTGTTTGGAATATATTATAAATAATATATATTCTGAAAATATTTTTTGTAACTGAAAATATTTGTTTAATTCTTATGTTGCTCCTAAAAACCAATTTATAAACACATAAATCTGGTTTAGATCAAAATTATCCATCATAAAAAAGCTTATAGATTCTCTAGTGTATTTTTATTGTTACTTGAATTTTTCTTTCTAGAATGGCATTCCATTTACTTCTTGTATAAGATCGTCAATGAATTTTGTTGATTCTCTAATAAAAATTTGATGCTTCTCAACATATAAACATCTTCATGATACCTACAAGTTCATTGAAAATTGTCTTAATTGCCTACTAAAATAATTACAACATTATAACATGTGAATACAATTACCTAGTAAAACAATTACAACACTATAATATGTAAACATAATCTTGTAAATTATTGTATTGATGTTTAATTATGCATTTTTAACATGTAAAATTTTTATTATTGCAAATGATGTGATATTTATTGCACTAGTGACTATGCCAAACAATTTGATTACATGTTATACATGTTGGCCACTTATGATACAAATTAGACATTTGATGCATATATAAAAACTTATTATGCAAATTAAATACATACTAGACAGCTTATAGAATGCTACTATATAGCTCCTAATTAGATAATACATATAGATGCAAGAGTGAGGCCTTCTTCACTCTTGTCAATTCTTATATGCAATGCAATTCAAGAGACTCTAGTTTATTAGTCTTTGACAATTGCAATTCCAATTTCTTCTTGATTATATATATATATATATATATATATATATATATATATATAACATCTTTCTTTGAAAATATCTTATTTGGTCATTTAAATTATTGAGTTCTTATCTTTGAAAAATTGAAAAAAATCAACTTACAATATTAGAGCTTTGTCTTTTCTTAATAACATATAAGCATATGAGAAGTTATAGATTACCTATTTCTAAACTGATATTGTTCATAGAATTTTCTTTGCTCTTGAATCCTCTCTTTTACTTATATTGATTGATATTAGATTTTTATTTATTTATTTATTTATTTATTTCTTCTATTATATTATCATAGCAAAGCTTGTATAAAATTAGAGTGTAGTAACACAAATACAACAATAAATAATAAATGAAATTAATGCTTAAAATGCATCAATTCAATTTATCACCACAAGGAGTAAGAAGATTGATTTATAATCCAAATTAATGCATAAGATGTTAAAAAATATCCTTAGGCAACCTTGAATAACCTACATAAACTTCCAATTATCTTAAGTATATCCCATCAATCTTAAAAAAATCCTAAATATATCTTGTCATGCTCTAATTAATTCCAAAAAAATCCTAAATAATCTTTAATACTTTTTAATAAAATTCTAATCCAATTCCAATCAATTTCTAATCAAATCTTAGTAAAATTTTAATAAAATTCGTAAAAAACTTTAATAAAATCACAATAAAATCCTATATTCAAGGACAAGAATACAATAAAGATAAATAAACGAGTGAGACTTCTCTCAAAGAAAAATGACAAAATAGAAATAATTTGATATATATATATATATATATATATATATATATATATATATATTTATATACATATTAATAAAGAAACTGAAATGGCTATTGCCAAAAAGCCAAAAAAACTAGAGATCCTTGAAACTAGACTGGAAGCAAGAAAAGAGTTGACAAGTGTGAAGAAAGCTTCACTCTTGTTTCTATATATACTATCTAACTAAGGGCTACGTGGCGATGTTCTATAGGACCTCTATTATGTGTTGACTTTGTAGGACACATGCCTTGACTTACAAGGCAAGTTTTTCTATGTTTGGGCCACATAATTAGCTTGGTCTTCAAGCTAACAACATGTGTGGCACATGGCCAACTTGTTGACCACGTTTCTAATCCAAAAAGTCAATTAAAGACACATATAAAGTCAAAGTAGCATCTATGAAGCTTCTAAGAAGCTTTCATATCAAATACTATAGAATTAACTTATTTTTATCTACTTTTACTTACTTCTATCTATTTATATATGTAATAACTGGCTTACATGAATATGTCTGTGACATTACCTCCTCTTTTAGGGACGAGTTTCACAAGGAGCGGTCATCATATGTTGAGAAAATCTATGATGCGAGGAATTGTATTCACTACATACTCTGATCTTTGTTCTCGTCGAAGATGATTGATAGGGCCTCTCAACCATCAGTAGTGTCCTATACAATGGCAGGAAGACCACCCAGTTATTTGATCATTGTTGAGGCCTTCATAACTTCCTTCGAATAAAATATTTGGAACACCATCAAAAGTTGTTCCTACCTCTAGTAAAATCACCAAACATCGAGAATCCCTTCCAAGATCATGATACCAAATGAGTTATATTTTGCCATTTGTTCGATGAAGAATATGTCATTCTTGAAGATCTTCATCTCGATTGCATCGTCTTGAAGGTTGTGACAATTGTAATGTCTCATCTGATAGGTCAACAAATGAAGGTTCTTGAGTCAAATCCGTTGCTTATTGATTCTCCATCTCTTGAGCGTCACAACTACAAAGAAGCTACAAACAAGGATTGAAAGTAGAATGTTATTTTGCCTAGATCTTATGTCTTTTATAAAGAAGATTTTTATCTTGATTTTGATGGATGTCGTCAATGAAAATCCTCCACCGCCTTTGCTGCATTTGTAAGATTTTTTACTGGCTCCCATGTGCATTCACTAATATCATATCCGCACCAATGGACAAGATATTCCAATTTATTTTGGCGTCGCCTTGAATCTAAGACTTCTTCCACTTCAAACTCTTTATTATTGTCCACTTCTATAGGAGGAGGTGGAGCTTGTCTTCTTCTTGATATGTCCACTATCTTGTATGGTTCAAAAAGAGACACATGGAATACTGGGTGGATTTTCATTGACTCCGATAGGTATAAACGATATGCAATTGGATTGATTTGTGTAGAAATAGAAAATCGTTCAAGCCTTTGATAGTCCAACTTTTCACAAGAATGAGTGGTCTTGATATTGTGACGAAGTAGCCATACCTTATCACTCAAGAGGAATGGTGGTTGTTCCTTTCGATAGACATCCGCATTGACCTTTTGTTGTTCTTGAGCCTCTTTTAACTATGCCTTTATCATTGCATGTAATTTTGACAAATGAATTATCAAATCTTTCGCAATAGGATTATCAACTTTTAAAAAATCAAAAGTATCAAGTCATGGATGATAACCATAATTAGTAAAAAAAAAGGTGTTTATTTAGTAGAAGAATGTACCATGTTATTGTAAGCAAACTCTGCCAATGACAAAAGAGTTGTCCAATCATCTTGTTGGTAGTTAATGGTACATCTTAAATACTGCTCTAAAACTTGATTAATACACTCTATTTGTCCATCAATTTGAGGATGGAATGCTGAAGATAGTTTTATATCCACTTTTAGAACCTTAAAAAGAGTTTACCAAAATATTGATACAAATTGAGTTCTTCTATCAAAATAATATCCTTGAGTAATCCATGATAGCGATAGATATTATCAAGAAAAAGCTTAGCTATTTCTTCACTTGTAATAGATTTTGTACATGGTACAAAATGTGCCATCTTAGTAAAACGATCTATTATCACGAATATAGAGCCATAAGAACGTGAGATTGGAAGATCCGTGATGAAATCCATAGTAGTAGAAGACTATGGTTGTTTTGGAATGGATAATGGCTGAAGAAGTCTTTAAAGTTGATGACGAGGAGTTTTTGATCTTGAGCAAATATCACAAGATTGTACAAAATCTTTGACTGCATTTCCACATTTGTGGCCACCAAAAGTCTTTGGATATTAGTCCCAAAGTTTTATTGTACCCAAAATGTCATGCTGTTGAAAAGTCATGACAAGCTTGAAGAATACATAATCGAGCTTCACCTTTTGGAACATATAGGCGTCCTTCAAAATATAGTAGATTCTTCTTGAATTCAAACTTGGAAGTATCATGAGACTTTGAAGGATTTTCCTTAATATCACGAATAAGAGGATCAAAAGTAATACTGAACTTGCTTAATGAAAGTTGAATCAACAGTTAGTGTTGATTTTATTGCTCAAAGATGAAGATGCTCTGGCTTCAAGAAAATTATCTATTGTTGATCAAAAGCAACATCTCTTTTCTTTGGTGTAAGATAAGATCGTCTAGAGACTGCATCTGACAAACCTTGTTGTTTTCCTGGTCGATAAGTGATCTTGAATTTGAATCTTCATAAAGACATACTTCAATGGAGTTAGTGATGATTCAAAACATGTGCTGACATAAAATATTCAAGGTTCTTGTGATCCGTATATACTGTGACTGGGATAGAAGCCCCTTCTAGATAATGGCACCATTCTTGAAATGAATCCATGATTGCAAGAAGTTCTTTATCGTGGATCACGTAGTTGATCTCGGCTGTTGAAAATTTTCTGGAATGAAAAGCTATTGGGTGAAGTTTATCATCTGTTCCCATTTGTCACAATACGGCATCCAAAACAAAGTCTGATGCATCTGTTTCTATAAAAAAATGGCTTAGAAAAATCAACGCGATATAAGATTGGTGCAAAAACAAAAGTTATCTTCAAAGCTTCAAATACTACTTCTACTTCTTGATTCTATTGAAGTTTGTCTTTGCAAGTCAAACATGTAAATAGAGCTACAACTTGAGAGAAGTCTTTGATGAAGATCCGATAGTAATTAGCAAATCCCAAAAAGCATTGGACATCTCTTATCATTTTTGGGATCTTCCAATCCATAATAGTTTAAACTTTCTTAGGATCTATCATAAGTCCATCATTTGAAATCATGTATCCTAAGAAGTCGACTTGAGTAGTGTGAAATACACATTTTTCTATCTTGGCATAGATTCCTACATCTCTTAGTTTTTGTAATACTTGGCAAACATGAAGTTCATGTTCTTTTGAGTTCTTAGAATAGATTAAGATGTTGTCTAGGTAACAGACAACAAAATCATCTAAAAATTATTGAAAGACATCATTCATTAGATGTTAGAATGCTGCTGGTGCATTTGTAAGTCCAAAAGGCATGATGTTGTATTCGAAATGTCCATACCTTGTTCAAAACGCAATCTTCCATTCATCTCTTTTTTTGATGCATACCAAATTGTATGCTCATCGTAGATCTATTTTTGTATAGATCTTAACTTGATTCAATTGATCAAGAAGTTCAGATATCAAAGATAGCGGATACCTATTTTTGATAGTGATTTTGTTGAGTCCTCAATAAACAACACACATCCGCAATGATCCATCTTTTTTCTTCACAAATAAAATTGGAGCTCTTGCTGAAGATTTGGAATGGCATATCAAGTTCTTGGCCAAATTCTCTTCAATATATTCCTTGAGTTCAGCCAACTCTTTTTGAGATAAATTATAGATTGATCTAAATGGCGGTTGTGCTCCTTCTTGAAGGTCAATTGAGTAGTCATAAGAACGATGTTCTGGAAGAGTATCTGCATTCTTTTTCTCAAATACATCTTAAAAATCTTGATATTGGCTTGGAATGCCACTTGAAGTCTTTCCACCAATAAAAATAGATGTGGCATAAATGACACAAGGTGATCATTCTTTTGCAACATGCAAGAAAGCTCTTGTACCTAAAAATATAGGTTTAATTATACTAGACTTATGACTTTCTACTTGATTAATTACACTCTTAGTTATACTTTTAGAAAAGCCAAGACTACGAGAAGTCTAATCTATTTTAGGATTATATTTTTCTAGCCATAATAAATCTAAAATGACTGGATTAAAAGGAGATCTAATGATATTAAATATTATAAAACTACTATGACTATTAATTACTATTTCTATAGGAAGGATTTCATGAGTAACATCTCTTGAAGACAATGAATGACCATCTATGACTTCTACATGAACAGGTTTAGTTTTCTTTACTAAAAATATGCTATGTCTTTTAGCAAATTTTTCATCTAAGAAACATGCTGAGGCTCCTGAATTTAGGAAGGCAGAGGTTTTGAGATATTTAGGTCCTAGAATAATATTTATTGTAAAACATAGAGAGGGTTCTGAGGAGAGGATAGGACCTTCACTAGGCATTGTATAAGGTTCCAACTGCACGTTCCCTATTAGAGTTGGACAAATTCATTTTCCGACATGCTATCTCCTTTGATTGTCATACTCCTCATTTTATGGTTGTGTCGTTTCTTTGGGCAATGTTGACCAATGTGCTTAGGTTCTCCACAATGTAAGCACAAACCTTCTTGACGACGATGAGTCTTTTCTTGCTTAGTAAGAAGTTTGAAACGTACTGCATCAATTTTCATATCCTCTACTTCCGAATGTATGTGTTGAAGAAATATTGGTGTTGCTATTGAATTTTAGTTACATTAAGGTCTACTTGTATGGTTCTCAAATCAGAATTCAAAAAGGTGATTGTCGTACTTCATAGCAAAGTCAATTGCTTGACTCAATGTTTGAGGGTCAGGTAAGTTGAGCATTAATTTTTTTTACCTCATATTATAATTCGTAGAGAAATTGGTTAATGAGTGCAGCATCATCCCACTTGATATCAGTTGTAAGTTGTCAAAATTGTGAAGCATACAATATTATTGATCGATTACCTTGTCGTAAAATATAGATCTTATTGATTGCAATACTTTCAAAAAATTTAAGACTACGAGAAGTCCAATCTATTTTAGGATTATATTTTTCTAGCCATGATAAACCTAAAATGACTGGATTAGAAAAAGATCTAATGATATTAAATATTATAAAACTACTATGACCATTAGTTGTTATTTCTTTAGGAAGGACTTCATGAGTAACATCTCTTGAAGACAACGAATGACCATCTATGACTTCTACATGAACAGGTTTAGTTTTCTTTACTAAAAATATGTTATGTCTTTTAGTAAATTTTTCATCTAAGAAACATGCTAAGGCTCCAAAATCTAGCAAGGTAGAGGCTTTGAGATATTTAGGTCCTAGAATAATATTTATCGTAAAACATGGAGAGGATTTTGAGGAGAGGATAGGATCTTTACTACGCATTGTACAAGGTTCCAACCGCATGGTCCCTATTGTAGCTGGATAAATTCGTTTTTTGACATGCTATCTCCTTTGATTGCAGTACTCTTCATTTTATGGTTGTGTCATTTCTTTGGATAATGTTGAGCAGTGTACTTAGGTTCTCCATAATGTAAGGACAAACCTTCTTGACGACGACAAGTCTTTTCTTGCTTAGTAAGACGTTCGAAATATACTGCATCAATTTACATATCATCTACTTTCGAATGTATGTGTTGAAGAGATGTTGGTATTGCTATTGAATTATAGTTATGTTGAGGTCCACTTGTACGGTTCTCAAATCAGAATTCAAAAAAGCGATTGTTGCACTTCACAGCAAAGTCAATTGCTTGACTCAATGTTTGAGGGTCAGGTAAGTTGAGCATTAATTTTTTTTACCTCATATTGTAATCTATAGAGAAATTGGCTAATGAGTGTAGCATCATCCCCCTTAGTATCAGTTAGAAGTTGTCAAAATTGTGAAGCATACAACGTTATTAATTGATTGCCTTGTTGTAAAATACGGATCTTATTGATTGCAATACGAATTGCATCATGTTTTCCATACATGGATTGAAACTCCGCCAAAAAAGCCTTTAGATTATCCAATATTGTATCTCGTCATTCAAAAAAAGATGAAAACCATGATAATGCTGAATCTGAAAGAAGTGTACCAATGAATCTAACTTGCAATCCTGGAGTTGGATAGCTTTGGGGTTGAAGTTCAATCATAAGTTGTACTTGATTGATAAATCCTCTAAACTTTGGATCTGGTGCCATAAAACTTCTCAAGTAGGGTAATTCTTGGTTTTCTAACACTAGAAGGGCATTCCACCATAAGAGAAGGAACATGATTTGGTGCAGATGTTGAAGCAGCTCCGATCATTTCTATATCTTTACTTCCTGTCAATCTTGTTTCTCTTTGTGGTGGTAAATTGAGTTGATGCATCGCAAGCATTAACTCCCTCAATTGTTCTTGCATTTGTGCCATTGCACTGTTCATTTCAGCAAGTTCTACTATGATAACACTTAGAAAAGAAAAGATGTCTAATATCGCTCAAGACAAATAGAAGGAAGGACTTGAGAATAAAAAAAATACTAAGGATAATATTGGTTTAAAAGAGGATAATCGGTAATTTCTAATATACTTATGTCTTATCAAGAAAAAAAAATAATCCACTCTTAATTAAGATTAGACAAAGCTCTGATATTGTAAGTGTACTCTTGTCAATCTGTTAAGGATAAGAACACGATAAAGACAAAAAAACGAGTGAGACTTCTCTCAAAGAAAGATGACAAAATAGAAATAACTTGATATATATATTAAGAAAGAAACTGGAATGGCTATTCTCAAAAAGTCAAGAAAACTAGACCCTTGAAACTAGACTGGAAGCAAGAAAGGAGTTGACAAGAGTGAAGAAGGCTTCACTCTTATCTCTATATATACTATCTAACTAGGAGCTACATGGTGACATTCTATAGGACCTCTAATATGTGTTGACTTTATAGGATACATGTCTTGGCTTATAAGACAAGTTTTTCTACGTGTGGGCCACATAGTTAGCTTGGTCTTCAAGCTAACAACATGTGTGGCACATGGCCAACTTGTTGACTACGTTTCTAATCCAAAAAGTCAATTAAAGATATTTATAAAGTCAAAGTAGCATCTATGAAGCTTTCATACCAAATACTATAGAATTAACTTACTTTTATCTATTTTTACTTACTTTTATCTATTTATATATGTAATAACTGGCTTACATGAGTATGTCCGTGACACCAAATTATAAATCTTAACTCTAATCAAATCTTAATGAAATCCTATTTAAATCTTAAATCCTAAATTCTAATAAAATCTTAATTAAATCCTAGATAATTTTAACCAAGCTTATATCAAATTCTAAAGCAAATAAAAATCTCCATAATTAATAATTTAATTATTTATTTTAATTCAAAATTTATATACATCTAAATATTTTATTTGAAAATAAGTATAAAATATTTAGAAAAGATTGAGCTTAAGAAATAAACCTCATAATTTGCTCAAGTATTAATTGATCTCTTTTTTTAATTTTAATATTAGTTTTTGAATACCAATATTTCTTGATTTCACTATCCAATCACTTTCAATTTTTACTTAGTTGTTGGAAATCAAGTCAATTATCATTTTTTTTTAAAATCATCTCAATCTAATTGAAAAATTACTACAAATCTTATAATTCTAAGATTTCAATCTACTTAAGTTTGAATAATCTTCAAATAAATATTTTTAGCAAGTTCAAATTTATAACATAAATTTAATTAATAATCCACAAATTTTAAAATTCACTAATAATCTCAAAAAATTATCTAAAGTATAATTTTTTTTTTTTAATTTACTTTTTATTTCTCAAAAACTAGAGTCACTGCAAAACTATCTTAACTTTGTAAAGCTCTTATAAATTCATTATAAACTTAACTCAATCAAAACCAATGTCCAAAGTACCTTTCTTTTATTTGCCCTTGAATTTTATCCTCCAATCAATAATGAAACCTAACATTTAATGTGGCATACAAATTTGAGTCTTGGAATTTTGTTTTAATCTTAGTTCAAAATTGGTCCTCCTTAAGTATAAATCTTATATTTTTTTTAGAAATATTTGCCACAAGTTACTTTTTAGTATTACCTAAAGATTCTTATATTATTATTTTTGGTAATTTATCTTCTTTTATCTTATTTATGGTCCAACAAAGTAACTAGAAGTATTTTTTATAAACAAATAGCATTAATACTAATTAATTTTAGTACCTCCTTGACCATCATCTATATTTTTGAAGTAATTTGCTACAATATTATATATATATATATATATATATATATATATATATATATATATAATGTGATATTTTTTCTTTCTTTTTTCTATTATGTGTGCTACAACATGTCCTACGAGTTGGACATGTATTGGAGGTTCTACAAAATGTTACTACAAAGCTCCTAGTTAGATAGTATATATAAAGGATCAAATGAAAATTTCTTCATTCTTATAAATTCCTTTTTTTCTTTTAGTCTAGTTTCAAGAGACTCCAGATTACTAGTCTTTGAAAATAACCATTCTAATTTCTTTATATATATATATATATATATATATATACTTCTTCTTTTTGTCATCTTTCTTTAAGAAACTTCTAACTTGGTTATTTACATCCTTCAAGTTCTTATCCTTAACACAAGATTAAACATATACCATACTTATTCTATTACAATATTTGAAGCTTATAATGGAATTACATTTTTATTTATACATATACCAAAAAGAATAAGGTATTTTAATTAATTATTTTTTTAAAAATAATCTATGTATATATTACCTTTGTATTTGTATGTAGATATAAATAGTATGTGGATGATTTTTTGTATTATAAAAAAAATTAAAAGGTCAAAAAAAATAAAAGAAGCAAACATTGTTTAAAATATTATAAATTAAAATTTTATTGTAACCAAACTACAAATAGTAGAAATATAGTAGGTCACAAGAGAGGTAATAAGTTATTTTTTAAAAACTACTAAGACACATCCAATTCTATGTATCATCTAAATTGATTTTAGTTCAAAAATATAATATAGCTTTAGATCATGTGCATACATGTTTTAATTATTGAATGCTTTCATGTATAAACATGTTTATAAAGTATCCAAAAACAGGTAGATAGTATAACAAACATTCATATCCTTATAATGCAAATATTATTTGAGCAAAACAATTCAGTCTCTTTCACTCAAATCTTTGGGACACAATCATCAAATCTGCAATTTGTGTTTAGAACTTAATTGCATCAAAACAACAAGACCAAATCCACAATGTCCTTTTGGACTCTGGTCTCTACTTCATCAAGGTTATGCCTACTACATTTTAGAGAGTATTAGACATTGAAATGATGTATTGCCTGGCAACTAAGAATGATGAGTTCATACAGCTTCACCAACTCAGGATAACAATCACCTAAGAAACTGATTTACTTTGATGAAACATGAGAATCACATAAGACATCATGACATTGTTGAGAGAAAATGAGAAGCATATTTTATGGAGTAGAGACTTCTGGAGCCCAAGCGATTCTTCGCATTTGCAAATTAATTTCTGCCAGTATCAGTAGGCAGGCTGATTGTTAACCTTTGAAGCGGCTATCGTAATTATGTGCTCTTCGTGCAAATGTTTCCTTTCTTTGGTTGCACAACCGTAAATAAGTTTCACCATGAAATGAATGAATTTCACCAGCACGATTGATAACAATGGTCATTTTCCAGCTCTTCTTCTCAAGTGTGCAACGATACGAAACATGTCCCTACTTTTTTGGATAAGTGGTGTCTGGACTAAGAAAATGCATATCGCAGAGTACCAACTGTCGAAGCTTCTACCAGGATTCTCCTTCTAGTCTTATTTACCGATGAACCATATTGTAGCCTTGAGTTCAAGCTTGGGTTCTTCCTCGAGCTCCTCTCTAGCTTGAACATTGTTGCGGAATTCTGCACGAAACTTCCCAAATAGTCAGGATTCTGTTTCAAACAATGATCCAATTAAACCTGGTCATCAAAACAATGCAGCTCATTTGAAATAGACCCCTCACTGCGTCAACTCCAAGTCACATTTCACGATACTCAAGCAGATAGAATATATATATATATATATATATATATATAAGAGCAAAGCATATTGTTTGTGCATTGAAATTGGCGGGATTATCAGAAAGCACTAGTTGTCTAAAGGGGCTTAAAAGTTGAGGAGTTCCTACTTTTGCACAGCATCAAACATGGATGCACAAAGATAGTCTCGGTTACAATCGTAACATCTCCGCTGCTCCTTTCAATCGCACTTCCTCGTCACTAACTTACTGAAACTCACAAGGGAAACATACCCGACTCAGTTTCTCAGCAATCATGAAGAGACTCGCTGCAAGCGGACATGCTTCCTCTGCATACATGCCACTGTTCGGGTCTGCGGTATCTATCAAGAAGAGCATTTCGTGAGTCACCAAAATCTGACCAGGAATAGTGAACACATTCGGTACATCCAGGAGATAGATTAAGATTTTTATCTGGAGAGTAAAGGTCTTTAATTCCACCGCGCTATATGGTAGTTGAAAAATTGTTATGATAATTCAACATGACACAATACGCTGGAGTAATTCTTCCTATTCGACCACTGTTAGGTTGCATTCTTACGTCTCCTTGTCTTTGGATTCCCAGAGCTTACCAATTTGAGCAACAGCTTCGCTGGAGTAGGACTCCTAGGCCCTTCCTCTACCTTTCCATTCTTCGGTTCCAATGTGGCGCTCTTCTTCCTGCATGCTTACTTCCCCTTCACGCACGCTCCAACAGATTCAGCACATTCGTAAGACACGATCAGGGCCTTCTTCCTAATCAGAATTGCAGTCCATGAATCACAACTCCGTCCGTCTCCTACGCTTCTGCAACATAAAGCTCGTTGACGCCAACACCTGACCACGATGCATCAAACTTTGTCTCGTAGTCGAGTCTGAATGCCGCTACAACTCCAGGATAGGCAATTTAGAGGTCACAAAGCGCCGCACACATCGGCCATTGCACGATGCACGATGAGCATATGATCTCCACGTTGCCAGCACAGTCCGAATCAAAAGTAAAATAAAATAAAATACGAAACAATGTACAACCAAAACTTTCTGGAGCACAATTGCAGTACAAACCGAAATTCGGTCTCTGTTTATGGTCGAAGGTGATTGTGTTTGTGTTTAAAATTTCAGTGTTAGGCTCTTCATCAATTTTATATCCGTTAGACATGAAAAAGAAAAACACTGTGAATTTCTATACCAAAAATATATCTTCAAACAGTATCATTCAAAACCAAAATTTCTGATTTTACTGGCTCTTTAAGCAAACATCATACTATTGTAATAAAGCACAACCTAATTCAAGTACACCATTTATTTCTAATTCTTATTTTGATACTAAATTCTTCTCCTTCTTTTTTCTTCTTTTCTTCTTTTTTATCTTTTTCTTGTTCCTTCCTAGAGTTTTGAGTTAAAAGACTAACTCCATTTTTTATAATATAGTACTTTGTTATGGCATCCAAGTGTCAATCTTTGGTGTATACTTAATAAAGGGATCATTGGCTCTAACATCTAATTTTGGTGCATATAATCAACAAATAATTACTAATCCAATGTGGCAGAGTAGAATAAGATTCTCACAAGACAATGTACACATGTTATGTAGAATAACATTATATAAGAATGTGATTGTGATTAAGAAATGCCATCCCATTGCACTTTTTAATTCCCATCATACAAGTACCCATGTCCTTAACAAAGCACAAATTTCAAGGCATTCAAAACTAGAATCACGTTATTACATTAAATTCCCACATGATATCATGATTGTATGACTCTTTGGTATCCACAAAGAGAAAATCTAACTCTTGTTCTACATCAATTGTGGTCTATTTTATCTGTTGAATTTACATTTAAAAATAACAACCAATTGCTTTGCCACCATGCTCATTTTGTACAATGTGAAAAGGTGGGTTGGCTTTTTACTGCATTATTCATCTTTCTATTTGTACAAAATTCTTGAATTTGTTACACATGTCTTGAATAAATAAACCCTGCTAACTAAACTAACTACTTTGGTTTGAGAAAAGCTTAAAATGAGTATGCTTTCAAAAATAAATAAATAAATTGTTTGATTGTATACTAATGTGATGGGAAATACTTTACTAATGTAATGTGATTCTGCATGTGTTTCTTATTTTCTTTTCCTGTTTTTCATTTTTTTTAATTTGATGAGAAACAAACGTATGTAGGTAATTTGAATGGTATTTGAGGAAAAAATAAAAATAAAAACTAAAAACTAAAAAAAACTAAAATAAGGACCCATCATATGCAAAAAAGAAAGAATGAAAGAAAGAAAGATAGCAAAAAGAACTTTCAAAATGGCAGGAAATTTTAATTTTTTTACAAAAGTGTGTATCTACAAATCAATAAATATTTTACATCTGATAAAAAGTTATATGCATGGATTCTGTTTATCCTGCACATAATTCATATATAATAATGATAATTTTAAAATTTAAAACTAAAATTTCATGCTTGAAAATTACTGTATGTGTATATAATGCACATTTAAAGTTTGAAAACATCTTAACAACTTACATAAAAAAAAATCAAAATAAGTGTGAGACTAATTATTACTTAATAATTGATTTTTTCTTATAGTTGAAAAATTTATAGTTGAAAAAACTTTATTTTAGAAATTTTATGTTATCTTCAAAAAAATGATAATCTTACTGCTATGAAAATTAAATTATATATATATATATATATATGTATGTATATTTGTTTGTGTTGTGTTTCATTGGTTGTGTTTCATAATACATTTAACTTCGGTGGATAGAAATTTTATAAATCAATCAAGAAATATTAATTGTAGGATCTAAGTTTATGACCTGAAAACAACCTCCATTCCAACAAAAATTATCAAGTAAGCAAGAAATATTAGTTGATGGGTAAAAATAACCTATATATATATATATATAGATACATACACACACACACACAGTAGTGGTAGCCCATGTAGCAAGCTAAATGAAACAATTATGCATTCTATTGTTATTTGGTTCTAATATTTGCAATCATATTTAGTCATCAATCTATCTTTAAGCATTTTTCTTCTTATTTTTCATTTGAAATATTAATAAATATACATATTTAAAAATTAAAAGTGGTAATTTTTTATTTATTTTTGTAACATAATTCATGTTGTTATATTTTATGACTCTTCAAATATTAACATGGAATGTATCAAGTATGAGGCTATGGTATAAAAGTGGTCCTAATATGAATAAGGAAATTCTATGAAGAGAGTTGTTTTCGACTTGCATGAGGCTATAGTATGAACAGAGCCTAAAGACACCGACTCAGCCTCTCACAAACTTTGTCTATTTTGTGGTTCATATTTTTAGGGTCACCATTTATTTATTTATTTATTGATATATATATATATATATATAAAAAAAAATTGACAATTTAAAAACACACTGTTGTAATATAATACAACTAATAGGTGAAAATGGTGAAGAAATTATTATATTATAGTAGATCTTATTTCAAATATTATAGCAAATTATCTTAGAAAATAGACAATGTCCAAAAGAAAGTAAAATTGAAGGTATAAATGCTACCTTTTTGCAAAGTAGGCTTCTACTTAATTTGTAAGGCCATAAATAAGATAAAATAAGATAGATTTAAAAAATAAAGAATATAAGCATATATAAAAGAAAGTTAGGAATTTATTTTAGCAAAAATTAACTCAAAAGGGCAAAATTTGATACCCAGAGAGGTTTGTTTTTCAACCTATATCAAAATGAGACCCCAAGATATAAAACAAAGCACCTATAGCAATTTAAGGTTCTTTTGTAAATTAAAGAGTGGAATTAGAGAGCAAACTTGAAAAGGTTTCTTTAAGCATTGATTTTGAGTGATTTGAGTGTGTAATGACTCTTTAAGAGCTTTGCAAAGACTTGATTGTTTTGTGAGACTTTGGAATTTGTGAAATAAAAAGAGTATTACAATTTGAGAAATTATATAAGTTTGGTAGTAGATCTATGATTCAAATTTTGAGGACTTATAAGAATAATTTTCTAAAGTGTATGCTATAAGTTTGAGCTTGATCGAATGGTTGAATTAAAGTTCATTGAATTTCAAGTAGGTTGAGGTCTCAAAAATTGGACTTTGTGAGGCAATTAGGATTTCTAAGATTTTTAGCAATCTATTAATTAAATTGAGGTAAAATTTATATGTCAAGATAATAGACTTGATTTGTTATATATATGTGGAATTTAAGAACAATTAAATAGTTTAAAAAGAAGATATTAGAGTTAAAAGTTTAACATTTAGATTGGAGTAGGAAACAAGCCAACACTCAAATGGATTTTAGAATTTTTCTTCCATTTTGTAAGTGCAATTATCTTCAAATTTTTTGTACTTATTGTTAACTTAGTTGTAGAAAAGTATATAAATTTTTAAGTAAGATCAATGGTTTGATTGATAGATATTGAAGTTCTACATAATACTAGGATTAAATTGAGTTGGTTAGGGTTTGATTTTGGATTTTGGATTTGTCTAGGATTTGATTTAGGATTTAGCATTTGTTTAGGGTTTGATTTAGGATTTAGGATTTATTTAGGGTTTGATTTAGGATTTAGGATTTATTTAGGGTTTGGTTTAGGATTTAGGATTTTTTTTAGGTTTGGTCTAGGCTATAAGATTTTTCTAGAATTTGATTAAGAATTTAGAGTTTGTTTAAGGTTTCATTTAGGATTTAGGATTTGTCTAGGATTTGATTGAAGTATATTAGGGTTTTAATTAGGATTAAATTAGAACTTGATTGAAATTTATTTAAGATATATTTGTGATTATTCTAATATTTTTAAGAATTTTTTTATGAATTCATGTAAGATTTATTGTGGATTTTCTTTTAACTCCTTTAAAATTTCTTATTGTTTTTTTTATTATTTCTTCAATGTTTCTTTTAAATTTGATTAAAGCTTGTTTAGCATTTTTAAGGTTTAATTAGAGTTTATTTAGTATTCTATTAGAATTACGATTTTGTTATAGCAATTTCTATTCTATCTTCTATAACCAAAAGCTTGATGCATTCTTGAGTAAGACTTCATGCAATACAACAATGCATAATTTTAACTTTAATTGGTAGTTTCAATATCCAATTTATATAAGATATTTTATTTTATCTTAAATATTAAAATCAATTATAATTTTTTTGATTAATAAAAATATATATATATATTTTTTTTTACTAAAGATTTTTATTTAAGAGAAAAAATAAATTGCATATATTCTTAACATAATCTAATAGCCTCAAATTTTAAATTTTTGAATCCCATAAAATATAAATAACTTTTATTCATTGGTTCATATTACTTTTGAAGTGTATATTATGTATGCACATATTTTCAAAATATAGAAATGTTTTTAGTATAAGATGTTGTTTTATATTATATTTGTTCCAATTTACTATATCAATTTAATTTTTAATATGTTGATATTTTTATTGATATAAATTTAATATAAAACAACATCTTACATTTATAATAATTGAATAATTTTTAATTTATTTTGAAATATGGCAACATTAATATTTCAATAGTATAATTTTTGTAAATATTAATAGTATATTTTTTTTAGATTCAAAATAATATTGATATATTTATTTATTTATAGCAAGTTTTGAAAAAATAAACTTGATATAAAACTAGTAGATTGATTAGAAACAAATTGTTTATATATAAAGCTTGAAATTCAATTATAAATATATAATAATTTAATTTTATGCTTGTACCTTTATTTTCTATTAATATAAATAATAAATAAAATAATTAGAATAAATATTATAATATATATATATATATATATATATATATATATATATATGGAATGGTAGAAAATCAAATGTTATAATGAGATAAGGAAAATTTATGGTTCCAAGTAAATTTAAAATTTTAGAGACCATAAAAGGTCAATTCTTTTAGAACTTATCTTAAAAGGTTTAAAACAAGAATAAGTTTTAAATAAATTTTAAATTTTAAAATATTTAAAAATATTATGCATTTATTTCAATGATCTACAATGAGATGGGTAGTATGCTTGTGGTTGCTGATTCCAATCAACTACTTGTTGTTCCTCTTCATCTCAAGTTCTACCTCATATTTGGCTAAGTTATTATACATGTTGGGCCAATAGGTGGATTGAGCTAATTTGAGTGAATTAGTCATCTCATAGAGATAAGTATCTTTACAATATAGCTCTTGTGTATTGATTCTTTGAACATTTCTCAATGCATGAGCAAATTTTGGAATTGGGACTCAAAAAAAAAAATTTTGACATGAAGATTTTTAAAGTTTAAGAAAGCTTGTGGTGGTATTTGAAAAAAGCATGGTGTCATATAGTAAATAATAAGTTTTGAGAGTCTCTTCTAAGGTTGTGATACCAAACACATATCTTGCCATCTATTCAAAGAAAGATATATCATTCTTGAAGATCTTCATCTCAATTACATTGACTTGAAGGTTGTGACAATTGTAATGTCTCATCTAATAAGTCACTAAGTGATAGTTCTTGAATTGAATTCATTGGTTGTTGATTTTCTATTTTCTTAGCATCACAAATATAAAAAAGTTACAAATAAGAGTAAAAGGTAGAATTCTTTCTTTTATGGATATTTTTTTTTATAGCAAAATTTTGCTATTCTTTATCTTGGTTTTGATGGATGTCATTGATAAAAAAATCTTAACTTTTTTTATTACATTTGTAAGATTCTTTGTTATTTTCTATGTGCATTCATTAATATTATATCTATACTAATGAATAAGATATTTTAATCTATTTTGGCACTGGTTTAAATCTAAGACTTTTTTTAGGTCGACTTCTTGATTATTATTCACTCATGTTGGATGAAGTGTCATTTTTATTCTTTTTGAGATATTCAATGTCTCATATAGCTCAAGAAGAGACATATAAAATATGGGATGAATCTTCATAGATTCTAGTAGATATAATTGATAAGCAACAAGATTGACTTGTTCACTAGTAGAAAAAGTCCAAGCCTATAATAGTCCAACTTGTGACAAAGACAAGTAGTCTTGATATTACAACAAAGTAGCCATATCATATCATCCACATTGAATTGTGGTTGTTTCTAATGATAAGCATGTGCATTGATCTTTTATTATTCTTGAGCTTCTTTTCACTATGCCTTCATTATTCTATGTAGCTCTGAAAAATAATTCATCAAATCTTGTGTTGTAAGATTATTAACTTTTACAAAGTCAAAAATATCAAGTTGTAAATGATAAGCATAATTGGCATAGAAAGGTGTTTGTTGAGTAGAAGAATATACCAAATTATTATATGAAAACTTTGCCTATGGCAAAAAAAATTGTCCAATCATCTTAATGATAATTGATGGAATACTTCAAATACTATTTCAAAATTTGATTCACTCATTTTGTTTGTCCATCAATTTGAGGATGAAAATCCAAAGACACCTTTATATCCATCTTTAAAAACTTGAAAAGGATTCTCCAAAAACTTGATATAAATTGAGTCTTCTTATCCAATATAATATCTTTGGACAATCTATGATAGCAATAGATGTTGTCAAGAAAAACGTTTCTTCACTTCTAATAGATTTAATACATGATATAAAATATAACATCTTGATAAAATAATCTACTATGAAAAATATAGAATCATACAAACTTGAGATTGAAAGATCCATGATAAAATCTATAGAAACAAAAGGTCATGATTATTCTTAAATAAGTAATAGCTGAAGAAGTTTATAAGGTCAATAACAAGGAATTTTGGACCTTGAACAAATATCACATGATTGTATAAAGTCTTTGACTACCTTCTATATTTGATGCTACTAAAAATCTTTAGATATTAGTTCTAAAGTCTTACTATATCCAAAATATCCGACAGTTGAAAAGTCATGACAAGCTTGAAGAACATGTAATCATGCTTTGTCTTTTGAAATGTATAATCATCCTTCAAAGTAGAATAATATTTTTTCAAACTCAAACTTGAAAGTATCATGAGATTTAGAAGAATTATTCTTAATATCATGAACAAGAGGATCAAAAGACAAACTTGATTGAATTTACTTAATTAAGGTTGAATCAACAATCAATTTTGATTTTATTACAAAAGGATGAAAAAAATTTAGCTTCAAGAGAATTATTCTTTCTTCATGAAAAGTTGCATTTTTTACCTACTTCTATTTAATCAAATAGGTAAATATTAGAATAAATATGTATGTCTATGATTGATATTTTATAAAAATAATTATATAGTAAAATTAACCAATGTATGCCAAATATTTACAAATAAAGGAATAAAGATTGAAATTGAAAATATGTAATTTGAAAGATTTAATTTAATTTTTAACATAAATAAATAATTTATATTATTAATCACTTTGAAAGATCAAGTAGTAGTATGAGCTTGGAATTATTGTTGTAATGTCATTATTTTGTTAATTAACATATTAAACAGATTTTTATTACTTATCTTATGTGAATTAAAAATTCACAAGACTAAAACTACTACTTTTAAATAGTTTTTATATTTGTAAAGAATATAGATTTATAAATTTTATATATATATATATATATATATATATATATATTCTTCTAAATAATAAAAAAAATATAAAATATTTGATAGTTATAAGTATTAATAGAAAAAAATTATCAGATTTTCTTTCACAATAAATATAGATATGTACATTAAAATGGTAGGTATTTTAAACTATATACAATAACCAACAATAAAATTAATAATGTATGACTAATTTGTTTATTTCAATCATATTGTATGTATTTAAATTATTTAATTTATAAATATCAATTATATTTTTGTAACTATTGAAAAATTTAAAATCTTAAAATATATTTATAGATATATTTTTTTTATTATTTTGGTATCAAATTATAAAAAATCAAACCTATTTCAAAAGAGCTAATAGAATCTTATAAATAGAATATTATATTGAGATGAATTATAAATTATTAATAAATTTAGTGCCATGGATAATTTTTTTTTAAATTCATCTTTATTAATGAGTGTCTTTTTGCTACTTAGAACTACACAGCTTAAAAACTTAGGTATGTCTAGTACAACATGTAATATTTATATAAACTAACTTGCTACAATCTCAAATACATTTCAAGTTGTAAAATATAATTTATAAAAAAATAAAAAATAGTAGCAAAATTTAGTTATGCATATTCTAAGATAATACAAATATAAAAGTATAACTAGTCAATATATCAATTTTTAAAAAACTATATATAGTTTTAAAAAAACTATCAATTTTAAAATAATTTATTGAATATTAAAAAAATAAAAATCACTAAGATAGCAATATAGGTCACAATAAATATCTATGAAGAGAGTTCTAATTATAATTCAACTAGAATTTAAAAATTTGTGATAAGTTGTAAAATCTTTTTTATTATAATATTTTTTAAAAAATACCTTTTATTATATCAAGTAAATTTATGAATTGACCAATCTTTAAAAATATATGTTTATATTTCAAAGTGGTATGAATAAGAAATGAAATAAAACATTATACATAATTTAAGGTTTTAATAAGAGCAAAAATTCTAAATAAATACTTTAATATTTGATCCAAATGTAGGTCATTGATTTTGATATCCAGAACAAGAATTTAATTAAGGATTCAAAAACAATATTAGATATTTTAAATATAAATTAAATAATATTAATAAAAATAAAAATATCAAAAATTACATATTATTAAATTAATAAAGTGTTACAATTTTTCTTGTAGTTGGTATCTAAATAATGTTTTTGCTATAATGATTAAAAAACTTCTTAAGAAAATCTTACATAAAAAATTATTAAAAGAAAAAAAGAATGTTATATATTTTTTAAAGTTCTTCCTTCTTAATTATATTTATAAGCAAAAAATATGAAATAATTAAATTTAAATTTATAAATTATTTTTAAATTTATAAATCTAAATTTAAATTATTATATTCATGTAAATCGGTTGATAAATTAATTTATTACAGAATAGTATACTTTAAGTATAATCATATAAGAAAAAAAAAATAGTATGATGCATTAAAAGAAGAAAAGAAAAATTCTAGTCATGACTTAAATCATGAAATAATATTTGAAAAGAATTGGTTATATTTGTTGGTTGTGAACAAAAAGAAACTTAAGTTTTGTAGAAATTTTTTTTTATGAATAATTTGTTTTTTGGAGCTCTGTTATTTATTACAATGAGAACTTTAATTCTTCAGATATAAAATTTACAACAAAAAAAGATTGATTATTTATAAATTATTTAGATTACTATTTTTTTTTAATGATTAATAAATACAAATAACAAAAAATAGTGAATAAAAAACATACACACACACACACACATATATATATATATATATATATATATAATATGATCCAATGCATAGATAGGTATTAATTAGTAGGGATTATTAGAAATCATTGTATGACTTCTTTCCTCCTTCCCAACATGCAACTTCTCCCCTTCTCTCTGAATATCCAACTTCTTTGTTTTGACACGCAACTTCACTTTATATCTAAATCCCATTACTTTCACAACCCTCTCTTCTTTTCACTCCTTTGTCTCTCTCTGTTTTCCCATCCTCTCTATTTTCCTCCAACACATATCATTTTAACTTTCTCAAGTTAAGTTCTTAGCAATTCCATACCTTTCTACAAGAAATTTAACCAAAAAGCAACAATTACAACTATGTCAACACAAATAATTCCACCTTAGAATCTTGCAAAACAAAACTTAGCTAAATAGAAATAAATAAATAAATAAAAACAAAAAAAAACATTACTTTAGCATGTGTAAAGTTCTATCTTAAGGCATTATGAGCAATATTCTAAAGAAGAGAATCAAACGTGAGAATATAGAACAGACCAACATTTTAAGAAAAAGATCTTCTTAACTACTTTTCTTAAATCAAATATTGTTCTTGCAAACTTGGTGCTTTAATATTGAGCTTACTAGGTAGCTTTGTCATGTGATTTGATAAAACTAGTTTTCTAACTAGTTTGTCATTGGCAAGGGCCTTGAATTTTCTACCAATTAGCTACCAAAGTTCCAAAGTTAACATGGATTCAAAAAAAATAAAGTCCCACCGTAAAAGTAATTTAGCTAATAGTGTAGCTATTAAACTTGAACTGCCTATATTGTGAGGAAGGGTAGCACAATATGAATCCCAAAATGTATACAACATAGATAAAATCACATTCTTTTACTGCACTACGCTCAACAAAATCATTGCCCAATGCCAAAATGAATGTTTAAAATTAAAACTCAAATTCTTTTTACAACCAATGCATATGGTAATGATTGAAGACAACATCTTTTTATGAAACATGTTGTGAAATCTTGAGCATTCAATTAAAAAAACAGCAGCCAACTTGGATTTCATTATCAAAATAATCAAAAAGCTTAGATGGCTAAAATTTTGTTTTAAGAATGGCTGCAAATATTTTTACAATGGTATGAGAATGGCTAGCAAGAAACTGTTGCTTCTATTGTACAATGTCCCATCTCATACTAAATAAATTTAGAGTTGACAAGCACTATATTATTAATGTTGCTTGCAAGCATAACATCAAAAATCCAATCTATAAATGTTAATATTATTTAAACATTTAATAATAAGTATTATTAATTATAAACTTTAAGATGTAATTGCAAAGGATGAATGTTAAGAAGCAAATATTTAGAAAGTTGTTAGATAGTTGAAATGATATGGACCAAGGCACCTTTAAATTAAAAAAATCTTTGGAACAAACACAAATTTCTATCTCAATACTTGACTGTTCCAAATTACGACAAATTTAACAGATTCAATGTATAAAATTAAACTTGAAGAATATCAACTGAAATAAGAACCTCAAGAAGGAATTAACTAGCTCCTAGTGCACCACCTTGTGTCTGTTACCAATCTACCTAATTCTATGGAAGAAGCACAAATTATACACAAAGAGATTTTACATGGCAATTATGTTGCCCCTACTTATACATAAAATGTTGACAGTAAAATAATCAATGAATACAAAAAATCAAAAGAAGTAATCATGTCCAAGGAAGGGAAGCTTAGTTGCTTGTAGAGTACAACTCAAATATTGGATATGATAATGGATGACCAAGCCATTGCACAAAATGTACTTTGATGCATACAAATAGAGCTTTGTAGAACAAAATAGAAGCAATTACTTTAAAATAATAATAATAATAATAATATTTATTAGCTATCATGGATATTAATTATATTCCAATCTACTACATTGGTTTTATGATAAATTGTTAATCGTTGGAGGATATTGATTTAAAAGGGATTAATTATAGATGTTCAACTTTATCAATAACTAATTACAAAAATTAAATTATGAGAATTTAAAAATATTAAAATATACTAAAATATTAATATTTTAAAAATAATTTATATTAAAAATATAATTTGTGTTCATAAAATAACCTTTATATATATATATATATATATATATATATCATATGTATGTATATAACTAAATAATTACACATATCTTTACTGTTAACTAAATTTACCTCAAATAATTTAATACAATCATCCATAAAAACTATATAAGTAATATTCACAAGCAATTACTTATTGAATAAGTATTTTTATAGGACAATAAAACTAACTGAATAAAATGACTAGTCATAAATGTGGATATTTTTTAATATATAACTAAAGAACATATGAAATTGATACATATATTATTTAAATATCTATCAAGACACCTAATTAGAATCAAAACCTATAATTATAAAAAGTAAATACAATTAAATCTTTAAATAAAATTAGTAACGATGAGATTGATTATTAAAGATCGAATTTTCTTAATATTGAAGTTTATGTATAATTATCTTAATATATATAAAGCTTTCTGTTCCTATCTATACTTAAAAAATAATATCAAAATGGAGTATTAAAGGAAAGAAAATCGTGATTTCTGTTTTAAAATAAAATTCAGAATAATACGTAATTATAAATTTTAAAATTAATATAATTACTCCTAAAAATGAGGACAAGACAAATGACTCTTCAATCTTCCCAATATTAAATTTCAGAGCAGTTCATATTAGTTCTTTGTTTCTAGTTAGTGTAATTATTTTAATTGCAACTATTTTTTCTAAAAAGATTATCTTATATGATTTGTATAATTACTCTTGTTATTATTTTAAAATATTGGTTTTAAATGTTTCAATTGATTTATAGTTTTTATATTTTTTAAAAAATCTTTATAATTTTTTATTTAAAACTAGTTTCTAAATTATTAAAATCCTCAAATTCCACCGTTGTAAATCATGTTTCATACTGTTGTAATATCACAATATTACAGTGCCTTTATTTAACAGTCTTTATACGAGTACCCTCTCATTGGTCACATATCATTCTATGAAGATAACTATATGTGTGTGTGTGTGTATTCTTTCTTTCATTCTTTCTTTGTAAAGTACCTGTACCGCATATTTGTTAAATGTATTACATAAGAACATCAACGCATATTGAATGCAAAAATACTAAGAAATAAAATCTGAACCCAAGAGTGAGCGTATCAGAATTTACACCGACTACAACAAAAAAACATACTAAATAAATAAATAATGACAACAGAGTCCATGAGAAGGGCAAAACAAAAAGACACGTGTTGAGGAAGACATCCACCGTAGACTACATAATTACGATTTCGAAATTCGTAAAACGCCTTGTTAGTGGCAGTTAATTGGATTTGGTTCACCATTCATCCATTCGCTCGTCCGCACGAATGCAGGGGGTTGGGATGTCGTCTATCCACCCGTCCATTCATCCATCCTTATATTCATCGACATTCGTATGTCCATCCATCTATCCGTGGTCGTATGAGATTGATGAGCAGTAAGGGGGATGATGAGAAGAGCGGGTGAAGGGAAGAGAAGGGAAGGGTGGGGGAGTGGGAGTGGGAGTGGGGGTAACAGGAAAGGACAGACCCGTCCTCGTCCCACCTCGGGATTGTCTGCCACACTCTGCATTCAATGCTGGGTCTCTAAAACGGCTTTGCAGGCTGGTGGACAGGGGGATCGACAAAATAAATTAAGATAGATGTAGATATTGATAGCTAGGTAGATAGATACCTATAAACACACACACACACACAGATGGATTTACAATGGAAGACAGAAGTAGTGGGCCAGCTGCATGGACACAATTCCCAGTCCCCCTGTGTGTGCCTGCCCCACTCACTCACTCTCTCTCTTAATGGCCCAGAATGTTTTCTGTTGGATGTTATGGGCAGAGAGACGCCGCGTGTGCTGTGCGTGCCAGTCCCACTTTTGGGGAACGTCCGGGAACTTGTAGGGGGAACTCTCCCTATACTACTACTACTACTCCTCTTCCTGTTCCCCCATGTTCTTTTCCAAGCCAGGGTGCCGCCGCCTGTCACTCTCTCTCACACTGAAGGTGGCCATGAGCTGATGCACCCAACCAAGGAAGGAAGGAAGGCCATGGCTCTTGTCCTAACTGGGTGGCGGGGTGAGTGGGCCCCCTGCCCCTCAAACTTACTACTACTAGTGCAGCAGCAGCAGCTTGATCACGGTGCCTTGTTCCAGCCGGAATCCGTCGGAACCCCTCTCCACTGGTTGTTTTATTTGCCCTCTAGAATGTTGTGCTCGCTTTTGACAGATTTAGAGTTTGAAGGATCTCCAGTGCTTTTTCCATCCTGAAACACCCACACACACTTGAGAATGTTTTGCAACTGTATGATTTTTTTAACGTGTGTTTTTTTTATTACAGGGAAACCAGTATTTTCATGAAAGAATTCCTACCTATTTACCAATACCGAGTTCCTTCAAACTCTATTTATGATTTTAGAAGATATTGTATATAAGTGATAATGGTATCTGTTGTTATAAACGTGTCTCAATGCATATAATCATATTTCAACTAATTTTATTATTACTTCTTGTTTCTTTGCACTATATTTTTAAAATATTCCTCATTATTAATGTGTAGGATTAAAAAATTTATAATAATATTATGCAGATAAGAGCATTCAGGTGCCATAGTTTTTGTTAACACATGGCGTATAGAAGTGCAGGCATGTTTATAAGTGCATATTACAATTAAATAACTCAAATATTCCATAAACATCCCCAGTTGAAATATACCAGGACAAAATTGTTTCTTACACAAAGAACTCAAAAAATCTTTCACACAATAAAAATAGCAATAACATTTATGGTTATCTCTGTAAATAAAATTTGAAAAAAAAAAAAAAAAAAAAAAAAAAAACAGCATGGATTGTAATCAGGATCCAAACTTAAACTTTGATTTGGTTTATAGTTTCTTTTCCTTTCTTTCTTATCAATTTACTCAAATTAACATTTTCATAGCCAGATTACTTGTATTTTTGAAATGTAAGAGACATCAATGTGATATCTTTGTAGTAGAAAAAAACACATACTTACATGAATTGAAACTTGCAAATCGGATTTTAACATTGAGATGATTTACTCACCAATTCACATGCGATGGAAAGGCTAATTTCATCATGAAAGAACTTCAAAAGTAATAATAATAATAAAATAGTAATAAAATATATGAAATAGAATCAGATTTTCAATGTCGAAAAATTTAATATGGATGTAATTACCATGAAATGCATAGTTTTTTATTAGCTACAATACTTGGAATTGTGCTGTATGAAAAAGACATACTTTCTATTTGATTTTAATTTAAATATATTATAGAAGTATAGAATTACAAATCCCTCTCTCTCTCTCTATATATATATATATATATATACATATTCACATATTTATCAATTTGATCATGTTCTGAGATGTGAGAGGTGTGAAGTCTCGTGGTGGACTAGGTCAAGGAGCTCTGACTCTGAGCAGGTCAGAGCGTGGTCATGGGGTGGGGTGGGGTGGGGGGTCCCTCCCCTCCTCCCTGGGGTTTGATGCCCACCCCCATGCCTGTCGTATCACGGATACTCTCCCTCCCTCCCTCAGTCTTTCAGTCAGTCAGTCACTGCCTTGGTGCACCAGAATGGTGGTCCGGCCCCTCCCCTGCCTGCAAAGGTTCAACCCCCTATGACCACTCAGACTACACTGATATCCGGTTGATACCCCCCGCAAGGCCGCAGAACAAAATGAGGCGATTGCGCACTTGCATGCAGCAACTGTACCTCGGAGGGGCGGAGTGCAGAGGCTGGCTGGCGATTGATGGATGCTCTGGAGATGCTCGAGGTGTTTGCATCATGAGCTGGGCGATGGCAATGCTGGCTGGCATGTGACTTGAGTGGGTCGTAGTTCTCAGCCAGAAGCGCATCTCCCTAAGCACCTCCTCGTCTGTGACAGCTGCACTGGTAAGCTCTCTTGCACTGCAGCTCGGAAATGCCACCAGTTGACAGTCGATGGATCATCTCGTTTCGGTGCTGTTGGGAAGGTGGCGATTCCAGAGGTGCAGGCAGTCGGGTACTGGTTGCAGCTATGCAGGCTGTGTTACGTACTAATTGGTGCTGAGGGTGACGGGATCGGGTGAGACTGCGTGACAAGATGGTGTAGTTGACCAGATTTGACTCATCCGTGATTATTCACGGATTGCTGTACGCAGTATCTGGGCTTGAGGTCGTGCTGATTGATCGAGGATTTATGAAACTCAGTGCTTGGCAATTGAGAGAGCTGGGGGTGGGTGATGGAGAGCTCGGGGAAGAGACTGTGTGGGAGAGAGAGAGCGAGAGCGAGAGCGAGGGAGGGAAATTCCTGTGTCTTTATAACATTCCTTGCTAGCTCAAGTTGCGATATATATATATATATATATATATATACATACAACTTCAGGGATCTACCTTTGGACGACTTCGCCACTGCAGCTGTGAGTAGTATTGATTGTTGTCGCTGCCTATATTAAACTGGCGGTTACATGTTGTCTTCTCATTTGTAGTTTCTGGAAGTACTGCGCGGAATACTGTCGAGTGTCTCACATTCCAATGTGCGAGCTTACTGTTTAAAAGCTTTGGTCATCCTCTCGCATTGCTCGTAGTTGGACGTCCCAGCTACTGTCCGGTGACGGCCCCTTTGTTGACGACGACCGAAACGAAGAGTTTTTTATTTTATTTTTTATTTTTTGAAATTATTGTTTTACGTGCTGGTGTTTGTGTGAATTAGATGATGGAAAACTACGGCACTATAGCCGTGCTTCGAGCTTTTTGCAATGGCAGCCAACTCTAGGAACAGCGTTGGTGAACGATGCAGTAGGCGGAAATCACATGGTCACCTCCCAATAAACCGTGTGATGGGAGCGTTTCGGAAGGGCGGAGCAATGCCCGTAATTTGCCTCTTCAGTCATGCTGCAATCTTGGGCTTGTTGATTTTGGCAGAATCTGCCGCGCCAGTTACGTCACTCTCGCCGGACACTCATACACTTCAGCTTTTTCAGCTCTCCGCGGACCCATCTCT
Source organism: Physcomitrium patens (assembly GCF_059467195.1). Taxonomy (NCBI): domain Eukaryota; kingdom Viridiplantae; phylum Streptophyta; class Bryopsida; order Funariales; family Funariaceae; genus Physcomitrium; species Physcomitrium patens. Next base: position 16,648,265 of record NC_143434.1, on the reverse strand, counting down.
GCAGACTCTTAACTGGACAGATCGAGACCCATGCCTTGGTCGTTGGACTGGTGTTTCTTGTGATGAAGTAGGATTCGTGCGGGAGATTGTCCTCGAGGGTATGCATCTGACAGGCCCTATCAACATGTTGTCAAACCTCACGCAGCTTCGTCTTTTAAGCTTAAAAGATAATGCGCTTAACGGATCCTTGCCGGACATGATTCACTGGCGAAATCTTCGTCATCTGTACCTGCACAACAATAAGTTCGAGGGTCCTCTTCCAGATTCCATTGCAGCTATGGCCAAACTGTTGCGATTCACAGCCTCTAACAACCAGCTCTCGGGTCCGATCCCAGCAACGATCTCGAAGCTTGCACATCTGGCGACGCTGCGGCTGGAAGGCAACCAGTTTTCTGGATTAATTCCGCCAATTCAGTTGGTTAATCTTAGCGATTTTAACATCTCTCATAACCAGCTGGTTGGATCTATACCCCCGTCTCTGGAGAGATTCGGAGCGTCTGCGTTCCAGCAGAATCCCATGTTGTGTGGACGAATCCTGTTTCCTAGCATAGTCTGTGATGGTGTCATGCCCAAGACTGTTCCATCTACGCAGAGTACGGACCCTGGAATGAACCTTGAGAAGAGGAAGCCGGGTTTAAGCAGGGGTGTAATCATCGCCATCGTGTTCGGCGATGCCGCCGTGTTTCTCCTCATCTCCGTTAGTTCAGTGGCTTATTACTGGCGTAAATGCCCTCATCGGCATGACGATGAGAAGTCGCCAAAGAAGCTGGAAGAGATGGACATGACTTTGACGCACTACTCCCCAATCAAGATTTCTAGTGAGTCCGACCGTGGCAATCTCGTGTTCTTTGAGAACAGCAACCGGTTCGAGCTCAGCGATCTCTTGCGAGCATCTGCTGAGATGCTGGGAAAGGGTAGCTTCGGCACTACATACAAGGCAGTGTTGGAAAATTGTGCCGTTATTGCGGTGAAGAGGATGAAGGAAGTTAATGCCTCCAGCAAGAAGGATTTTGAGCTAAAGATGGATGCTATTGGGAGACTCTGGCATCCTAATGTGCTCCCATTGCGGGCGTTCTACTTTGCGAAAGAGGAGAAGTTGCTGGTCTACGACTACGAGCCCCATGGCAGCCTCCATTATTCTCTCCATGGTGTGAAAAATCTTCAGAACCCCCATTAGTGACTATCTTGGTGAGCTTACGGTTACCGAGGTGGCGATTTGATTGGGTGCAGTACTTTTAACCGTCGTTTTATATTGTTTACTCCATTTTCAGGAAATCAACGGCTGGATCGAACGCCACTAGATTGGTCTCAGCGGTTCAAGATTGCGCTGGGAGTAGCAAAGGCTCTGCGCTACTTGCATTGCGAATGTGGGAAGCAAAAAATTGCCCACGGGAACATCAAGTCATCAAATATCCTCCTCGACGAAAATCATCGCCCCTTGGTGGCGGATTTCGGCCTTTCTTTGATCTTGTCCCCCACTGCTGCAGCTTCAAGAGTTGCTGGGTACCATGCCCCTGGACATGCGGACATGAAAAGAATATCTCAACCATCCGATGTCTACAGCTTTGGTGTGGTGAGTTTCTGCGCATCTTTCATTGCTCATCCTCTAATTCAATTTATGATCTCAAAACGGATTTCGACGTGGCGAAGAACAATACATCTTATTAGAAATTGGTGAGCTGCGAGGAGAGGCTCACAGGAGGCAAACGTTGTGAATTGAGCAGGTGATGCTGGAGCTTCTGACTGGCAAATCCCCCGCATCTTTCCATCCCTCGGAGAAAGGAATCGACCTGCCCAAATGGGTGCAATCCGTGGTACGGGAGGAGTGGACTGTGGAGGTCTTCGATGTGGAGCTCAAGCGCCACAAGGATATCGAGGAAGACATGGTGTCCATGCTGCAAACGGCGCTGCTCTGTACGGAACCGATACCAGAGCGGCGACCTAAGATGACCGTGGTCGTCGCCTTGCTTGAGAAATTGTCCAGGGACCAATCCCATTTCTACGACAACAATACCCCAACTTGTCAATCTCCTGCGGCCTCTGAAGCTGATACATCTGTCTGAGTTGTCCAAATTAATTGGAACTTACTAATCCATCAAAATCACAACTCCACGATGTACGGCATTTGTCCATCCATTATTCTACGCTTCGTATAGAGCTGCAGAGTTAGCACATGGACGTGCAACATATATGTATATGTTCGTGCATATTTATTCTACGTCGGCACCGTCACAACGTTTCTCTACACAAAGGATAGTGCGGTGTGAGTTTCATGATTGATTGCTGGTTCTGTTCAACGCGGTTGTGTATGTTCCAAGAAATGCATCACCATACCACCGGAACCGAGAATAGGCAGTCACCAATCAGCAGACGACGATGCGTGTGAATCTGAGCTTAACTAATCAAAACGCTGAAGATTGCCGTATTTGTGATATCGAGTTGTGGCATAAAACAGTCACTGAATTCTGAATGTTGCACCTCATGGTCCCTAACAGCAATCCACAAGCCTGAGGAAGAACTTTCACAGCTCAGTGCAGAGTGCTCATTCGTTTGTAAAATCACCAAACATGTTAAGAGAGAAGAAAACAGAACCAAATGGTAATCTGGCTTTGGAATATGCAAATTGCCGTGCTAAAACGAAAGCATGGATGAGAAGAAGAGGGAGCGAAGCAATCCCGTTTGAACCAGTCAGTGAAACAGTTGCTCCTTTGTTTCATAAAGAAGATTTCATGCGTTGAAGGCTCTTGGTCCACCCCACCCAACCTTCCTTCCAAAGCAATCTTGCATTACGAAGTACGACGAGTGACGGAATGGACGAACGAGAAAATTCATCCGTCCGTTGGAGACACCGCTAATTTGTCGTCGACCTATTCCGAGAAATCGAAGCAGGTCTCGGTTGTAAGCTTGCTCAGCCATCATCAGTACATCAGGATTTGAGGGGATTCGGTATTGTGCCAGATGCAGTAGGAGCAGAAGGCGCAGGACGGCGGGGCTGTTACGGGGACGATCGGGCTGAGGCAGCGGGAGATTGCGATGATTTGCTAGGAGAATTTATGTGGTGAGTAAGAGGATTGAAACATGCGGCTCGCTCTGTCCCGGTGTTGGAGGGGGTGAGAATTGAGGGGTTGGTGGTGGGCATTTGGAGCGGACGCGAGCCAGGGCTCCAAGGGGGAGACGGGCAGGCTGGCGTCTCCGGCGTCTCCGATGTCGGGGAGGTTCTGCCCCTTTGACAGTTCGGAGAAGACCTCGAGTGTCATGTTCAGGGCGACGTTGGATGACGAGGAGGAGGAAGTGGAGGAAGAACCGACGCATTTGAACACGAATACGTGCAGCTTGTATCTGGTGGTGTCGACGGACAAGCTTACGGCGAGGTACACGGGAGATGGTCGCCATGGGCATGATGTTGGCGCCATTCAATCCAATAGGCCTGCGCCGTGCCGTCGGTTGATATACTACTTCGAGATGACGGTCAAGGACCGGGGGCAGAAGGGTTACACTACTATAGGGTTCACCGATGAGCATTTCAAGAACTCGCGGCAGCCGGGCTGGGAGGTGAACAGTTATGGCTATCACGGAGACGACGGGAAGCTGTACCGTGGGCCGGGGTCGGTAGACCTGTATGCACAGGGGTTTACTGTGGGGGATACGGTGGGCGCTGGCATCAATTATGCCGCGCAGGAGATTTTCTTCACGAAAAACGGCAAGGCGCTGACGGGCGTGTATAAGGATGTGAAGACGCCGTTGTACCCGACCATCGGATTGCACAGCCTCAATGAGAAAGTGGAGGTCAATTTTGGGCAGCGGAAGTTTCTGTTTGATGTAGAGACGATGATTTTGGAAGAACGAGTTCGGAGACAATGTGCGGTAGAGAATTTGCCTCTTCCTCCTACCGCCAGCCATAGCATTGTGCGTGCCTTTCTGGTTCACTACGGATACCATGACACTCTTACTGCATTCGATGCGGCATGCGGGGCTGCAAGTGCGGACGGCTGCGTGGGTTCTATTGCATTGGGGGAGCTCCTTCCGCAACAGGAAGCCAATGGCGTGGCGGATGACAACATGTTTGCCTTGGACCAGCGGAAGTTATTACGGCGGTTGATCAGGGAGGGCAATGTGGAGGGTGTACTCATAAACCTCCAGGAATGGTACCCGCAGGAAAAGGAGGAGCACTTCTCTAAAATCCTATTTCTTTTGCGCTGCCAGAAATTCATCGAGTTGATAAGAACGGGGCATGTGGAGGATGCTGTAAATCTGGCGCGATCGCAGTTGGCATCATTCTTTGGAAAGAGCAGAGACCAGGATCTACTTCTGCATGATTGTTTAGCATTATTGGCGTATGAGCGGCCCCAAGATTCCCCGATGGCTTATCTTCTCCAATTTGGTCAACGGGAAGTGGTGGCAGATGCAGTGAATGCTTTTGTGTTAGGCACTAATCCCTCCACGGCAATCGTAGATAAGACTGGAAAGCGTCCTCAATCTGCATTGGAAAAGCTACTCCGACAGCTTACAGCGTGTCATGTTGAGAAGCGTCTTCTCAACGGAGGCCAAGGTGAGGTGTTCCGACTGCATCGTATACTGCAGGGAGGCAAGGACGGGGGATGGTAATGTGGAACACCTGGAAATCTCTTTGTCTGTAGTCTGTGCCAGACTTGTTTTCAAATGTCTCTATTGAAGTCGCTGTCGCAAGCAATGGGGGTGGAGGGGCAGAGGAGAGGGTAGCACAGCATGTAGATAGCATAGAGAGTGAGCTAGACATAAGGTTCGATTAATCTTCCAATTGATAAATTCTCAGGCCGGATCCTTTGGGAGTCAGAATTGGCTTTCCTTGGAACTCTAAATCACTCTTAGCCAAATATCATTTGAAAGTAGGAAGTGTGTGCTCCATCGTTTGATTGAACTCCACTCTCGGCAGTTTGCATCGTCTCATGCATTTGAAGTGTTCATAATAGACTGCACAGCTTTTTAGTAACGTGAGACCTCCGGCTTGTGTTTATGGCTCTAGTAAGAGTGTGAAGCCTGCCTTCTTATAGTGTCTGGCTGTCTGAGGACTTCCTTCAGTAAAATCTGAACATTAAAATCATATTGTTGCTAACTACGAGTGCATCATGCCTCTTCGACAGTTGGCTGCAGGGCTTTTTGACATGATAATATTATGGCTGATTCCTCAGTCAGTCAGAGTCAAACATATTCTTTTCATTTTAGAAGTTCGATTTTCCATCACTTCGATTTTCTGGAGTTGTAGATTGTGAATCATATATCTTAGTGTCGCGTTTGTGATCCAAGGTGGACAGAAGTTTAGGTTTAGAAATATTTGTTCATGCATTTAGCTTGCCTTCAACGGAAGAAAGTAAGGAGGTGGGGATTGCCTTCAACGTTTGTGCGAGTATCCGGGTTTGTGCAGGGATTTGCGGCTTAAGCTACGAGGGTTAGTAAGAAAGAAATTGGGGCGAATGGATTTTTATTGAAAGTTCGAATAAAGAAACCTATTGCCGTGCAGTGCACTTCGCACCAGACTATCAACTTGGTCCACCATGAAGAGTCTTTCTCATTCCGTATACAACAGCTGACCACTAGTAACTGGTGGTTTTTCATGCTTACTCTTTTTGAAATCTCTGCCTTTGAATTTGGAACACTTTGTTGTTAACTCTTTTTAGCGACAGTGGACTATTACGGTGGTATTCAGCACGGTGAAGTTTATAGGAGCTTGCCAGCATGTTGTTCTGATCAACTCTGCATGATAATTCTGAACGGATCGTTTCAATCATCTTAGGATGAGATGTACTTGGACGGGATTATGATGTTCAGTACACTAGTTGGATTTCAAATTCTCATTAAAAAGTACCATGAGCTGAAGCTTGAGTAGCAGCTGTTCGACAATTCGTGCTTCTCCCTCGTGTATCGTGTACAGCAACATGAATATGCCAAATAGTCATTTTTAAATCTCAACAATTGTGTAAGAGATCAGCAGCAGTTCTCATTTTAGACCTCACCAAGCTTAATGCTGACGCAATCTGAGCAACACGCCCAAACATCTTGATTAATTGGCATATTGATTATACAGTAGATGTGGCACGCTGTAGTTGAGGGTTAACTCGATGAGAAGAATAAGTGTCATCATGTTAAACCACAAATGCGCATGTTACACCATAATCGAACCTGTCCTCAGTACTAGTCCGTGTAATCCTTGATCTTGTGCGAAGATTGGCAGCTGATGACGCGCTTTCAAAAAAGGAAATTTCAAATGAGCTATGACATTGATGTCTAAGATTGAGCACAAACCAAACTGTACGATGCGGAACACGTTTGTAGTTGTCAGTTTCGATTACAGTGAAAGTCTGCCCCAGGAGTCGTGGAAGAATTGTTGCCTAATCTTAGAATTCTGTCTCTAACAAACCGTCAATCAATCCAAAATCCAATGCCTGCATTCACCACAAGCAGTATCATTACGCTGTCACATTATTATTGATATTAATAATATTACTTGCTTTTTTTATAGCTTTACTTACTAATAGCACTAAGCTCAAAAATGAACAGAAGATAAGACTCCTCCGTGACAGAGTCACAATCGTTAACGCGGAAGAGTACGAGACTTCATGTGATAAAGATTAAGAACCTCAGCAGCAGAGAAGAAATAATCTCGCTCTGTAAACTTGCGCACTCTTTCCAAAGGTTGATTGCAGAATGTTGAATACATCTTGTCTATTTTCTGCACAGAATTTTTAGATATCAGTATTTTTGATGGTGCCAGTATCACTAGTCAATAATCATGATTCGATGAATCGAAACTGGTGGAGAGACTAGTGATAAAATGACTAAATTGACTTTCAAGTGACTTACATCCCGAGAGGACATGACTTCGTTCACTTGTCTTCTAACATCGTCTGCCGTTCCCTGACAATCAATAACACCAAAAACATGGCGATTGTCCAGCAAAAATGAGAAGGTATTAAAACTGTCAGAATGACCGGAGAGGTAACAGTATGAACGCGAACAAACTGATGCGACAGCACGATCGACAAGGTCAGTGCGAGTAACGACCACTCGAGAGGAGAGGAGTCTAGAGACAGCAAATAGCAACAAGGAATGAAGAGCAATAAACTCAAAACTTATAAACTATACAACTTCAGTTCCAAGCTCTCTTAACAGCAAACGAGAAGTTAATAACGAATAGCTGAGAAGTAATACCCCGCAGCCTCCTTGGGGTTGATGAATCATGATACGAGCGTTCGGCATTGCGAACCGCTTGCCTTTTTTGCCTCCTGCAAGTAACAGCGCACCCTGGCTAGCAGCTATACCAAAGCAAACAGTGCTAACATCTGGCTTAATCTGCATTCACATAAAACCAACATACTGTAAAAAAAACTATTGCAAACTCTGTTATTGACCTTGGAATGCATCCATGGAAGGCATAATAAGAATTCAAATGAATACAGACACGTGCTGTCCCCTACAAATTGAACTTCAGTCCACATCCCGTGACTCACCCATTGCATAGCATCGAATATAGCCATAATTGAATAAGTGCTGCCACCTGGACAGTTGATGTACATCTGCAATTTTTCAGCCAAGTCGTGTGAGAAGCTCGTCACTCTAAATCGCAATACGAACCCAACTCGTTTCTCTCCGAAGATGCGTGGGTGGGCGAACCCTAATCAAATTGGACAATTGGAACTGGTGGGGTGGAGTAGAAACAGTGAGACAATCCTATCTAACAATACTTCAAGAGCAACGCCAAGGATCAATAGGATGGTAACTCAACCTTAATTTCCTCCTCGTCATTGATAGCAGCTAGAGTCAGAAGCTTCGAAATGACCGACTGAGCCACCTGCCGAACGAAGCAAGACCCCGCAACATACCCATGTCACTCTTTCCAGCGATGAACTGATTGTGGATTTATCAGGATTTTAAAAAATGTAATCCAAAACCGAAACCAACCTCGTGAACTCATACCTCAGAATTCACAGAAGATCCTACGAAGATAATTCGATTACGGAACATGAGAGTACTCAAGTCCACGGGACCGGAAGGCGTGAGAACAGCGGGCATCATTGGCGGTGCTCCCTTCTTCGCAGCCCTAATAGTATTTGCATGGGAAGCTCTAAGAGCCAATCCTCTCCGGGAGACAACGGCAGCACCGGAGCTCACAGGGTTCACACTCCGCGGCACTGCACATCCCTCCGACGGTTTCAAGCCTTGCAACGAGCCCAGTTTACAAGGCCGAGCGTGAAGGGACACTCCGAGGTGAGCTGTCATGGCCATCTCCGCCGAATCCCCAGCAGCAGCAGCAACGCGTTGCGACACAATTCCAACGCAACCTGATCCTGCCCGCTCCTCCTGCTCCTGCTCCTCCTCCTGCTAATGCTTTTGCCAATGCCGCAATGTGATACCTGCTGTTACTGATAACCCTGCGTCTCCGTCGGACGAGCCCCCCCTTCGCTGACAACTCCGTCCATATTCCTCGTCCTTCTACACTTCGTTCGTTGGTCAATCGTGCACTTTCCAAGCTCTCCGCTCTCGTCTCACCAAATACTCACCTACAATTCTATCATGCTTCACCAAGTACTTTTACTTTTTTCATTTTAATTATTGTTTGAATTCCTCCGTAAATATATATATATATATATATGAAATAAAGAAAACGACAAGCGAGAACATGTAACTTCTTTTAGAGATAAGAAAACCCTGCTTTGTAATATTCATATGCTAAATTTAGTAAGTTTGAATATAATTTCAAACTTTGTTACAACGTGATGTGATCAATAAGATACACTAAAACTAGGGAATTGCTACATGGACCCCCCCTCCATGCACTCATATATTGTAAAACTTTTATTTATACCAAAAAGATTTAAGAGAAATTCACAATAAAATATACTTTTTATATTATATTTGGCTTGATCTATGGCATTTTTTTTTTGTTGATAAAATTTCACAAAATCTCATAATACATCTCATGTAATTCTTTCACTCACTTTTAAAATTTCATCAATTTCATTTTTTAAAAGAATTATTGTAATTTTTTATTTAATTCCACAAGTTTAATTGTGTGAATGAGTGCATAGCACTGGGTGTCCACGCAGTAGAGGGGTATTCACCTCGCAGGTCCCTAAAACTAATGGATTCATCTTTTCTAGACACATTTCAAAAGCGTTGGAGAACAAACGAGATAGATGCACCTAACAGACCGGTGTAATGCCATGACTGAACACTTCGAAATGCCCACTTCAGTTGTGATGACATAAAACAAACAGAAATTCGCTGAAGCAAATTATATTACTTAGTTGTTAATCACATACGTGATTTCAAATCATCCGTGATATGCAAATTAACACGGTCTACATTAATGTGTACCGAACTTCAATCGTTACATGTAACCCTATGATAGCAGGAATTAGGTCTGGTATGCACTGTTGTTTTCCATTCCATAACTAGGAAACTTTCAAGAATGTGACAGACGATTGAAAAAATAAAAGCTAAACCACAAGACTCCTGGCAACTCCTACAAAAGATGCAGCAATCATCATGTAAACGAGGGGCGGAAGGGAGACTAGAGTCTAACCACGGACCTAAAACGTTGGTGGAGGCTGCTGCAACATACCGCCAATTTAAAAACATATTCAAGCACATACATTATAGACAAAAACAATGGAAGCATCACCAAGAGTCCTCACAATGATCAGTGTGTAGGCCACCACCTGGTTTTGCACCATATAGTAAGATTAGGACGGGTTTTAATGCAGCACGATAAAAATGTTGGAAACTTTGACATACTTAATACTGCGTGATTAGTTCAATTTCTGGAAGCAGAGAGTCTGCAACAAATGGTAAGATCCTTAGCACCTCAAAAAACTATGGACCAGCTTCTCCCGCCTCGAATGGCCCCCAAACACCCTGTCATCAAGTCTCCATGTCTGAAGGGCCTTCGCCTTCAGCACCAACTCCTACGCCTCCTCCACCTGAAACATCCTGCCGCTCAATGACTGCGGGATTTCTTTCCTCTTCCACTTCAATCTTGGTCGCTTGATCATCCTTGGCACCTTCCAATGACTCAATGTACGCCTGAAGTGTCTTAGAATCAAGAATAACGAAAGGTTCTCCAACACCAACAATGGCTACCCCACAGTTAGCACTGCTAAGCTCCTCTTCTTGAAGTGATTCCTTCACAGCATGAAGAGCATGACGAACTAACTCCTCCTTCGAGCAGTCCATAAAACTCTCGAATTTTCGTTCCAAGTATGTTTTTGCAGCCTGTGAACGGGATCCAATAGCAAACGCATGGAACTCAAAGTAGTTTCCAGAAGGGCAGTTCTGATAAAGGTGGGGACCAGTTTCATCTAGTCCTGCAACAAGAAGACCTACACCATATGGTCGCTTCCACGAACGTTGCGTACACACCTGTGAAAATGGGGGAAAAAAAAGGTTTATGAACAAAAGGAACTGAGCACATCAAGAATCAATTATCACGACACAAAAATTGCCACATGAACATTTTGGATTAACGAAATGATCAGCAATGTGCAGCAAGAAAGCGATGATATTCTAGTCAAAACGATCAGATATTCTATGTGGGATTAAAAAAGGAAGACAACTCGGCACATTGCTAATTATGGTCATTACAAATTACACGTTACCTTAAAATACAATCATGAGAGGAAGAAGAAGAGCGAGTAATTGTGGTTGGCTGAAACAAGATATGTAAATGGAAAAATTCACAAAAAGATCCACCTAAATACAAAGTCGTTAGACCTGCTGCTATTTAGAGCCCAGTAAGGCAGCACAACCCAATTTCTTCATATAGTGCATCTTGAGTACCATCCTAACTACAGTTTTCATCTTACGCGCAGTCACAGTCGCGTTCCGCATGCCGAAAACGCAATGAGGCTTACAGTGCACCGGGTACGTCCTGGTACTGATGTCTATTACTTGAGAAAGAAAGTGCTTTCGAATTGCTTAAGCTGCTGACTTGGTAATGGTACCATCGTGCTGTTCGCTACGATAACACCCATCCCTGATATTCGAATATATTTGACCTAGACCTAAATGAGAGAGGAGCGGATTCGGAACAACCCAAAAGCTTTGAATTCGACGATCAGATTTTGATTCCGCAGTGGCTAGACTCAGCATCAGGGTAATTAGGATATTCCAATATGTGCACTAAAAATGTCCTCCGCCCGGACAAATTTTTGGTTGAGAAGAAAACCTCCAAACGCCACACAAACCAATCTAACTGAACACAGTGAAAGCAGAATCAATCACCTGAGCCTTATCTGCAACTTGAACCACCAACCGGCCGACGGGGAGAGGCGACTCGTAAACAAATTTATGATTGATGCACTCCGATCGCATGTACCGAGACAATACACGCCCGTCAGCGGTGAGCCCCGCCATAGCAATCCCTATGTGATTATCAATCTTGAACAGCTTTTTCTGGTGCGACGAAAGCTCCGACGATGCCTTGTTCACCGCAGCCAGCACCACATGCGTCTTGGATCGGAGCCCAATCGCGGCGCTCCCCTGTTTCACGGCCTCCATGGCATATTCCACCTGGTGCAAGCGCCCCGCGGGGCTCCATGTCGTCACGTCCGTGTCATACTGGTTCCTAAACATCCTCACCCACTCACGCACGCTCGCTACAAACCCTACAAACCGCGACCTAAGCAAGGCAGGCCCCCCCTTCTTCGACTTCGACTTCTTCTTCTTATTATTATTATTCTTCTTACGCCTCGTCCCGTCTGCTTCTCTGCGCCAGGTCACAGCCCTCGGGATCAAGAGTGCAACGAAGAGGACGAGCTCCCGCAGTTCCAAAGAGAAGGAAGCGCTGGCGATGAGAGGAACTGTTCCCTTGGCGCCCCGTCGACGTCGAAGCAATTCCAGCAATTTGGCGATGGCCACGAGGAATGGAGCAACAACAACAGCCGCAACAACAATAATAACAACAACAATTAAGTATGCTTGCTGCCCAAGCTGTTGCAGACGCCAGTCGTGCTTCATACCCTGACTCGACCGACCAATCCGGGTGTCCTCGGTTCAATTCCCAAGTATCTACTTACATCCCTCTTGGGTGAGGTGGCTCATTCATCCATTTATTCATTCCCGATTTAATTCATCCATGGGTGTGTGTGTTTTTGCTTCCTCCTAGAACTTGCATTACTTTTGCTGATTTTATATAGGGTCCATTGCAACTTCATTATGCTTGTTTTATGTTAGACTTCAAACATGGTGATTTATGTATGCATTATCATTTGTTTCTTTATAAAATCGTTTACTTCCTCAATAAATAACATAATAATGTTTTACTGCAATAATCTGTTCAAGTGAAGTTTTTGTTTATAGAATATTTCAATTAATTTTTTCCATTCAATGAGGCTTAATTTTTCTTACACATGTTTTATTAGGAAATTTTTTCATGTTGTATAGGACTGAAATATATAGTTGACCTTATATTCATGTTTTTGTTATGTGCACTTGATCATTGTATTTTTTTTAAAAAGAATAGTATAATGATTTACACGTAATATGAATATAATCAGTAATATAGGTTTTTATTAAGTACATTAATAGAGTATTCTTATACTCTATATATGTATATATAATGTGTATGATTGAGTCACACCAAAATCTAAAACAACAACAGTCTTCTCATTACTTAATATGTATCACTATTTTTTCATTTCAAGTACTCTACATTGCTATTTTGTCAATTATCATGAATCTTTCAGTTTTCTTGTGTACAATTTATTTCGCAAAGCAGTAGCAATTAACTCTTTACCAATGCCATCAAGATACAGTATTCTTGAGATTACACACAAGCCCAATAAATTTTGCATTTTTTTTTCTTGAAACAATAAATAATTCTTGTTCTTGTAATTTAATCTGGTTAGTAGTCAAAACATAGATATTCATGCACATTTATAACTCTTTAAAGCGTGATATTAGATTCATATTTGCATGGCAGTATATATATATATAAATTGGAAATTATATATATATATATATATATATATATATATATAATTTCCAATTTATTAATTTATTGTCAAATAACTTTATTTTATTTTAGTGTGTATGTATATAAGATTGAAAAGATCTAAGGTTGAAGAAGTTTGAGAAGGTTTGGACTTATGGTTGAAAGAAAGAGAGATTCTAAGATTTTCTTAGAGCTTACAGAATTTTGAGGATGCTAAATTGACTTGTTAGAATAGGAGAAGCACTGAGTGCACTTGTTGTGTCTTCTACAATGACTTATAATAAAGTTTATTGTTTAATTATTTTAAACTTGATTCTAGTTTATTGGAGGGATTTTCGTAATATGAGAATTTGAGAGTGCATTTAAAAAAAAAAAAAGCTATTTTTGTGTAGAAATTTAGAAAAAAAAGTTTTTTAGAATAAAAAAATAGATCATCGAACTTGAGGTGGTCTAGCATAGATGTAATCCAAGAACAATAACTTTAGAGGATTATACTTGAACATATGTATAAAGAACCTACTACTTTAAGTTATACTGTTATTTTTAGATACACCACAATCGTTTTAGTAACATTCAAAGATGTATTTTGAGTAAACATTTAATGTTCATCCTAAAAATTTGATTCCAAATTAATCATGTCAAAGCTGCTTGAATCCTTTCTTTTTTCACTAAATATTGATTTAAATATATAGATATACATAATTTATGAAAAAAATCTGTAATTTATACAATTTTTATACTAACACAATATTTGATAAAGAAATGTTATATAGAATATTATTTTAAGAAGTAAAATTCAATAAAATACAAATAAAAAAATACTTTTTTACCCAAGATTATTTTCAATATATATATATATATATATATATATATATTACCTAACAATTCTAGTTTACTTTTCATAAAAACAATGAAATCTTAGTATAATTTAAATATAATGTTCACATAAATCCATATTTTAATTAATCTAAAATCTAAATGCATTAACATAAATTATTATATATATATATATATATATATAGTTCCCATGCTTTAATGCTTAAACATTAGATGTAACCATCATTTATTTTAATTCAATGATATAATATTAATAATTATACATACATAAAATTCTATGCAATTGTAATTAAAATTTGTAATTTAAGAACCGTTGTATGCTAATACAATATATTTTTTTTGAACAATAATTTGATTAGTCTGTATAATGTTACATATCAGATATATACAGTTTTAAATATTAAAATTCAAATTTATGACTATTTTTATTACAATATATCAAAAATAAGAAACTCTTATATGTATACTTTCTATGGGAATATGTATTAAATTAAAAGTAAAATTAATATTGTTTTTGTTTTTAAACATATTATCAATTTGGAACCTTCATCAAACTTACAAGTTTACAAATTATGCACTTTAATTTATCAGTATTTTTTTTTGTAAAACATGGTTAACAAAAAAGCATTCAGGTGAATATGAATATGTTGTTTCACGGTTATTGTTGATTTGGATTGATTGCAAATTTTTAATACTATTTTTTATTAATTGATATTGAGTATTCTATTTCTTTATTTTTGTATAAAGTTAGATCTACAAATATTCTATGACTTGTTTATTTTATTGAGAAGTAACAGCTTTGCATATATGTATATTGGTATTAATCAAATATGTAGTCGCCCAAATATAATTTTGGAATGATTGATTATTTTCCTCAAGATTACTTCATTTTATTTTTGTTTTGTAATTTATATTTATTTGATTGATAATGATGTATGTGCACAGTTGTGTTGCTATTGTGATAGAAGCCGAATTATGTTGTCTTACAGATCTATTCTTTCATACACAAATACATGCAATATATCTATATATATATATATATATATAATATCTTTTTCTCTATTAATCATGAATTGAATTTTTTTTCATTTCAGTAGTCTTAAGAATTATACTGATATTCAGACTTAGTTCTGTAAAAGATTGAAATGACCTCAATTCGGCAACAAATGAACACCAATGTCTTAAGGATGACGTACATCTTTTTTTCGTGGTTGGTTGCAGATTAGAGGAATATTCGAAATAAATTCCGATGAATAAAAAAGTAGATTAACCAATCTCATTACGATAACGATTTTACAAGCTTACTTGTACATTGAAGTCGCCACTTACATGCTAAATTTACAAATTAAAAGCCACCCATACATCATGTAACAACACACATGACAATTTCAGAATTGCGCACTTGTTGTACAGAAAAGGAACAGCCCTGGCACATGAAGATGTAGAATTCCAGTTCCACCCCAAAGATGAGTTGGAGCTCCGAGGGTTGAAGAAAGGTAACTGTGAAGAAGCTATCAAACAAACAAGCAAGCAAGCAAGTAACCAAGCAGGTAACGCTTGATTGTGGAGAATTGGTTTGTGATTCGTTTCCAACTGTGGTGAGCACTGCCCACAAGCAGATTACACACACCCACACAGTGCAATCGGTCTAGATAATACAGTCACGATGAAAACGTGCTTGCAAAACCAAGAAACATGCATGTCTTGCAGTGAAAATGATGATTTGCCCACTAAAAGACCCAGAAACATCAGCTGCTGTGCAGTAACGTCACTTGACGGAGCAAAAGTATGACGGGGTCACAAAAACTCAAAGTGTTGCTAAGTTTATATTAGTATTAGTTCTGTAACCATTCACAATCAGCACCCTCTCAAACAACGATAGACAGGTATTGAAGACACTTTGGATGTTAAATTACAGCATACAATGTTTCTGAGTGAAATCCAAGTGCTCGGGTTACCATCTAAAATCTTCGTCACTCCAGTTTACCCACACACACACACACACACACACACATACACAGCAACAGCGAGTATGACCGAGCATATCCTTTAAAAGGGATCACATATGGTTCAAATTTAACAACCAACTGTGTTCATTATCATCTCAGTGTCATGGTACATACTGAAGGCAATTTTTTCTGGCGAAAATCCAAAGGACTCAGCCTGTTCTTGATTACGCTATACTATCCATATAATCGCTATTCTTTTTATGTCTGTGACAGAGATCAGGATGTGAAAGTGACAAAACCAACATAGGACAAAAATTTGGTGAACGAAGACTACTGGAAAAATGAACACGAAGACACCAGTTGGTAAAATCATCGCCTGCACCTCTGAATACGTCTAACACCCTGTTCAAAGAACGATAGTAGATCACAATTTATCGATGCCCCGCTCATTAGTACATTGGGATACCATCGATTTGCTTCACGTAATATGGGTTTCCAACGGGAAGCCGAGAGAACGATGCTTGGGATCGATACACAGGCCGCTCATTTAACACCGTGGTGTACTTGCTGCTGGAGTCCTCGTAGAATGTGCGAGGACTGTACTCACGATCAGCCGTGGTGATGTACTCGGCGTCGTGGTGTCGGTGCCCGTTGAAAGACGGCATACGGCGTACAGCGTAATAATCGAGGCCACTACCCGTAAATTCTGGCCGTTGGTCTGGAATGGTGCTGATGTACTCAGCCTCGTGGTGTCGGTGCTTGCTGAAGGACGGCAAGCGACGGAATCCTGAGTAATCCTTTGCTTCGTAATCCTGGCCGATATGCCCAGCTCCGTCGTAGTAATTGACCTTCCCGCTTGCAAATGAGGGGAGTCTTCCCAAGCTGGGTCGACCGCTGATCTGCATAGCGCCAGAGTTTGAGCGGACATGGCTTCCGTTTCGTTCGACATCGCCGCGGTAGTCGCCTGACCTGCCCCTGTCCAAGTTTGGATAATCGCCTGATCTGGTCCTGTTCATACTCATGCGGCGGCTGGACTTGCGCTTGTCGTCATCGTCGTCGTCGTCGTCGTCGTCAGCTTCATCGTCGTCATCGCCACTGATCAACTCGCATTTCTTCTTCACAGCTCGTTCAGCCTTCTTCAAGCACCTGTCGACGTCGATACCCTCGCCCCTAACAGTCACCCTAGAGGCGTACTGGTCGCAACGAACAGACTCTACTCCTTCGACCTCACCCAGCTCCTCTTGGACCTTCTCCTTGCATTTGTCGCAACACATGGGCACCTTGAGAACGATCACAGAGTCGTCCGTATCACGCTTAGATCCAGCAGAAGACTTTTGGTAATCACCGCTGCTCTCACGATACGGCTTCCGGTACTCTACACCCCGCGGTGATTGCTCGCTGCTTCGGTATGGTCTGCGGTACTCTCCTAGCAATTCTGCTGTACCATACCGACTTCGACCATGCCAATCCGAAACTTCTCCGTATGGCCTTTGATATCCGTTGTGCACTTCGGAAGTGGCACTGGAAGGATAGCTGAAGTACCTGCTAGACTCTCGAGCTTGGCGCTGATCGTAGCCAGTGCGGTAACGGTACTCTGGCTCTTGTTGGCCTCTCCAAGTCTACACAGAACAAGCAGCGTACGATCATCAAAAAGGTCACAAGGGCGCTCACAAACAAAACAAGTTGACTACCACCAACAAGACCACAGCAACTCTTTATTCATTTAATCTGTCTACGATAGCCCAGTAAAGATTTAGACACCGGATACGAGCTGCTAATCAATGAAGATTTCTATTTTGCACTGTACGATGCAAGCGGCGCCGCATTGAATGTGTCAAAATAGTTCTTAAACTTTATCAATGTTTTCTCTCTCTCACTCAAGTCAACGCAGATATCATCGCTACTAAAACTCCTGAAACTATAGCCTTCAAATGCACACCTCTGTCCTCTACAAGATCATTAGTGCACATCAGCATTACGAGCATATATCTTGTGTCGTTCAATGTATACAGACTGCTCAAGATGCAACAGACCTCCTGAATGCGGGCCATTATCCTGAGCCGGTTGCGCACAGTTCAGATCTCCAAGCCTCACACAGAACACCTGGGCAAGTGATTCAGGAACAACTCCACCGGCACTCACAGCGCAAAATGTAGTGACTAAAAAGCAATTTCGGTCTTCTCTCAACCAGAACAGTAGCTCTGCTCTTACCAGGGATTACCAGAACAGTTCTGGATCACACCTATGTTACCTGAACTATTGCGAAAGGGCACTATTTGTCTTACGGCTTAGACAAACCAGACATAGACCAAGTAGAGCAGGAATGAACAAGTGAGTGGAACAAGGGAATGCTTCAGCTTCTAAGTATGTCGGGGACTGGAGAGGGAGGACGGCACTACTATCCGTGTGGCTTGATTAGGTTGGGTACCAAAAAGGTTGAAACATGAATATCCCACTATCGAGGCCGCTGCAGAGCCTGACAAGAGCGAGCGAGACAATGAAGGACCTGAAGATCATATCATGCTAAATGGGGTAGGACAGAATCGGGGACAGGAGGCAGCAGATCCCCTCCGGACATGGGCCAAGTCACGCGTGGAGTGTCAGAGATTTTTCAGCATGGCCCTTCCGCGTGGCTCCATTTGCTGCTTTTAAGCTCTTTCAACCTCTGCAATGTCCTTAACGTATTCATCCAGTACCCTTGGTTGAGTATCCCCAGCTACGATACACTGGCTAGGGTACTTGTTGAACACAACCTTCTAGACGGTGTTCGTGGATTCAGTGGAAGAGTTCAAGGAGATGGTGTGAATGCTTGTATCAAAGCTTCTGAAGATAATATTGGAGGGAGGTGGCAGGATCTGAGAGATTTGATAAGTACTTCAAAGATCGAGATGAATTGCACGTTAGCCGTGTAATGCGCTGTGCGAGGTGAACCGACACACCTGAATCAGAGTTCCTGGGGGCCCAGGTAGCTTACTCTCTCGAAAAGTTTTCTCTTGTAGTTGTGTTCTGCCATGCGTAACAAGTTTCGGAAAACTCCACATTCACCCATGCTTTGTATTCGTAGAAACCCCTCTCATTGGAATTAAGAATGGCAACATTCTGGTGAGTCAAAGTCGCTAGAAATGTCAAGCGATGTAACCCTCCTGGGAATAATATCCCCTACGTGTCATTGGATCCTCAAATGTGACTCCAAGCTGGATTGCCCACTCATATCGCTCATCACAGTGTTGATTGGTGTTGAAAGAAGTCAGAATTCTCAAGGGCGGAAAAGGTCTTTGGGGGTGAACCTACAGATTGCGGTGTTTGTGTGTTTTTTACAGGTTGTCCTTCAGGAATGAAACGGCCAAAAACACTTTCATTGCCTTCACAAAGACACGCAGAGGTATGATGCCACATCCACGAATGAGACAGGTTGAATCCCCCATCCCAATACTACGATGAAGCATAAAATCGAGCCCTAAAATTATTCTGAAAGGGGAAAGCAAACAACCAAGTCAACAACAGATCGAATGCAGACATCGAGGGCATATTCAACTCAATTGGGTCACCGTCAGCGTCGATGCGATAGAAGAGACATCAGATTTATTTACCCAATGGCGTGCTCATCGAGTGAAAATAATTGTGGAGAGAGCATTGAGAAATAGGTTGTTGTGATTGAATGATCACTTGAAGCGTACTGGAAAGAAGTTTTCCTTCAAGAGCAGTCTCGCAATTTGACAGGTCAGACGACACGTTCGTCAATAGACAGAACAGTGGAAGGGTCATGCTCTCCGAAATCAAGGCAATCCGCCAAAAAATTAGAATCCTATATACTAAAAACCTCAGTAGCCATGAAGACAACGACAGGCAGGAGTTATCGTGTTGTCAAAGTTCATGTGACATAGTTGTAGAATTTCGTGGAAACAACGGTATAGAGCAGCTCCAATTGTGCCGAATCTGAGGTCAATAAGATTCCTTGTATTCTTCACTTTAATGTAGTGATCGCCCACAATTTTGGGGCGTTTTCTTTTCTGCTATTTATAACTGAAAATACAATCCTTGCTTCTTAACAACGGCACTGCTCAACGACAAAAAAAATTCCTTCAAGGAGAAAAGTACGTTGCAACCAGGAAGTAATATCCATACTCTAATCTATGATATCAATCAACTGCGAATCATGTGATAATTGGCTAAGAGTAAGGGGAGAATATGGTACATAACACTCGCACTCCTGTCAAACGATGCATTGGATTCTTCTCATGAATGCGCCAAGTTGAATAAATGAGTCAAGTTTACCATGATTACTTAGACTTCACGCATGTTCACAAGTGTGCCTTCATCGGGAGCATTTTACCAGGAAGGATCATTCCATCCACATACACAGGAAGAACTTGAACAAATCTCGCCAAGTCTGGTCGACCTAGAGGATTAGGAATATATCACACGTGAGTCTATCCTCGACTTACAATGTACATCTTTTCTGAGCATTTTGGCTCTTATCAAGATATTCGACCCACTTCGCGAAACCTGCTTCCGTACAACATCGCTCAAAATAGCAATGCAGGCGAGGAACCGGCCGCATCTACCGACACAGCCAATAAGGAACATATATCCCCCGAGAATATAGCTGACAGAGAAGACCCTTCCTTCAGTTACTCTCGGCGAATGAAACACGTCAACGAATGTAATCCATCATGGAGGCTGCGACATCCGCGCAAGACGGACAAAGGGTTTACATTCTTCTTCCACAGATATGGGCCTTTATGGCCATGGATATAGGACCCCACGGTGTTGCCCACTAACGAATATTAGTGGATGAACATAGATGACTGACTCGCTTGAGAGACATCTGTCCTCCCCATCTGTGGATGTGTCTTGTTGAAGGCGGTATTTGGACCAATTTAGGGTCTGAGAGATCTGTAGAACACGGAAGAATAAGACTCCAATCCAATTCCAGTGGAAGAACACACCCAATCCAAAATATAATTTAGTACCTTCTCTTGATATCCATGGATGGATGGATGGATGGATGGATGAAAGAAGCTACTGAAGAAAAGCTGACCTCAATAATACCTATTGTCCATTTATCAGCATTTTTAGTTGGAGGAAGTTCGAGGGTTCACTGTCCAGAGAAGTTTCGAAATGTCTGTTTTTTTCCTTTCTTTCTTACTTTCTTTTCATCCAACAATGGGCAACCGAGGCATGGCAAGAAAGGACTGCCCAAGTGTGATGTGATGATGGACCAGGCTTACTCTGCAAAGGGAGGGTGACGAGGCAGCAGAAGAAGCATCACACCCAATCGGAGTGGGAAGGGATTTGCTCTCATTTAAATCTGATTGAGCCCCCATTTGTATGAGGGGGGGTTGTGGCGAGTGTGTGTGGACATGCAATCGGCATGCAAAAGAAATTGCTCGCACAGCGTTGCAGGCCCGAAAAAGAGAAGAAAATCATCCACGCGCCACATGCATGAATTCAGCCACGTCAGACGCTCATTCGTTGGTGTCTTAGGTGGAGGTCGGCACCCCCCCCCCGCCCCAGCAAGTGCGACATGGCAATGCCAGCACGGCGCCGGAGCAGGACCAACACATTCGTCGTCGAGGAGGGGGTGCTGCTGGCTGGCTATGGCGACAGAGACGAGAGGGGATCCCATCTTCAACTTCTCTACTGACTGACTTGTCTTCTTCATTATTCTGGAATTGAGAGCTACCGTTGTGCGCCCTGTCGCCTTGCTCACTCAGGGACGGCAGGGTCAGATCTCCCCCTCCTCCTCGCTCAATCACCCCCACCCCTCCAGCGACAATGGAGTGAAGATTGCACGCCTGCAGTCGTTTTCCCTTGTTCCAGTGGACGCGTGTGGGGATGGCTTGACCGAGGGTTTGGGTTCTTGCATGCAGGAACTGAGGTTTGAGGATTGTGTGGTAGTTGCACTGTCAGAGACACCACGCACTGGTCTTTCTTGTATTCTCTTGACCTGGCCGATTCTAGACTTTTTCTTGTGCCTGGTCAGAGTCGATGGTTTGGCATGGGGATCTGTGAGGATTTGAGGTGAGGTGTGGTTGAAGCGAGAGACTTGCAGCGTTAAGTGAACGTGAAAGGGAGTTGAAGACAGCAGGATTTGAGTTGGTTTTCGAAAGTGTCATAATTCTGGGATATTTGTGATGAGTGTTTGTCAAGGATCGCAGGGGCCAGCTTAGGAGTATTATTTTAATTCTTCGAAAAGTATGGAACGATTGGGCTGCTTTTGAGGTGTTCGCGATTGGATCTATTGGTGATATCTACATGAGAGTAAGACGTCAGAGCTGTTGGTGTGATATGTAGGGAAGGAAGTTGAGGAAGACCATTGAGACGCGATTTCTGAAGAAGGTGTGGACGTAAAGAGACGCTGCGAATAACAACCCTGTCATTGTACCTGCTTCTCGTAGTGAATTGATCAGTTTCATGATTTTTTTTTCCCCCTTTCCCATTTTGGAAGTACGTGTTGCGACCCTTTACATTTGGGTTAAAGCGGACGGTGCTATTGCGCCTGATAGGTGAGTGAGTATTCCGAGAAACGGCGTTTCTTTGCGCACCTTCGATAACGAGCTCAACAAATGAAAAAGGCATGTCATTATGAAGACGTGAAGTGGATTTTGTCTCAATTGACTAATTCTCTCTGCTCCGGCAAAGACTTGGTTTCAGCCACTTGATCTTCCGTATTTTCCAATGATTCACATTCGAACAAGCATGCATGGCTGTCATCGTATATGTAATGGATTTAGTGGGAATATTTGCGCAGAGACGACAAGGGCTCCAACCATTAAGCAAAGATTTGTCATGTGGTGGGATTACTTGATGGCGGCAGCGGAATCGCACGCAATATGCCAGCGGGCGGCGGAAAAGCGTGCTGTCCAGGAGGATACTGCCAAAGCCCCCAAATTAGCACACCGTCCTTCCTTGAAAGCACAAGACTCCTACTCCTCCTTTGGCAACAGTTGCGGCTCTATGGATACAAAAGTTGACTTACCACGACAGATTAGTTCTAGCGCTCATCGTGACTATAGATCCGAGTATCTGGGAGTAGAGGATGTTCTCTTGTCGCAGTTCAAGCCACGTTTGCAAGATATTGTTGCCGAGCGGAGCTGCACAAAGCTTGGGATCTCAGGTTAGTGCCATCATTGGTGTGAATTGATGTGAATTGTTCTGAATTTTTGTTATTTGGACTTATCTTCTCTGTTTGATTTGCATGTGAAAATGCCCTGTTTCTAATAGCGTATGACTTTTGAACTACAATATTCTGGTGCCATGTCAATGACGTGGTTTTTCTGGATGTGTGGATGTCCGGTTGGTAGAGGAGGCCTTCTCCGATTTAGTAGACGTTTGAGGAGAGATTTTTTTTAAGGTAGAAATGGCAATTTCTGAGCGTGAAAACCCTGCAGTTGCAAGGTAGTTCTTGGAGTTAGGTTTGTGGAAGATTCGCAGTCCGTTGGAAGTGTTAATTTTTTAATGTCTTTATTGGGATTCCAATGTAGCAGGTTACATCGGTGTGCCATCCGAGTATTCTGTCAGCAATGAAGTCGATCTCGGATGGCAGTTTGTTTTGGATCCAAAACCTAAGTTAGTTGATGTGTCTGAAACCAAAATGCGGGATAAGAATCTTGAAGGGGACGATATTTCCCCTCCTTTAGTTGAAGAAGGTGGTGAAGGCGTACCTACAGACGATGACGAAGCAAACAATCTCAGCTTGGTGGCGCACGTGATGTTACCGAAAACCGTTCAAGAATTTACAAGTCAGCCTTCCACCTCTAGCTTCGAATCAGAAGAAAGACCGGAAAAACTGGAAAATATGTGGATACGTAGAATAGAAGAAGCAGAAGATCTTATCTTGACTGGACAGTCAACAAAATGCCTTCCAACACCCATATCTGCATCCACAAATACACGATCTCCGAATGCAGGAAGTTCGTGGCGTACATCGGACAAGGAAGCTTTAGCTGTCTTTGTTGCACAGAAGTCATTGGAAATGGTTGAAAATTGTGATCTTCCAACTCCAAGATCAGGATTTAAATTCAAGGCATCTTTGGACGGTTGGGAAGTGCTGGAGGAAGGTCCTCATGATATTTCGAAATCTTTGGATCGCGATTTGCTCTCTTCAGTATTTCAGGGTGGTAAACTCTCTTACCCTGAGGATCTGGGCATGCAGGCAAGCTCTCGTATGTACAGTAAATCAGAGTCCCATGCCACACCTTTCCTTCTGGCAACCGGTGAGCATCTCAACATTTCCAATGCACCGGCCCAGGAACTTATTTCAAAAAACTACAGGTGCATCATAAAAAGCCGGACTCCCTTTTTTCTTTTT
The DNA here is from genome assembly GCF_059467195.1 of Physcomitrium patens. Classification (NCBI taxonomy): domain Eukaryota; kingdom Viridiplantae; phylum Streptophyta; class Bryopsida; order Funariales; family Funariaceae; genus Physcomitrium; species Physcomitrium patens. The sequence continues at coordinate 16,624,198 of NC_143434.1, read as the reverse complement.
CTTTTTTTTTCATGAGATGTGGATTATTTAATATACTTAATTTCCTACGCCGTTTCAATCTTCTTGAACCCCATAACAATTGTTTGTTTTGACCATGGATATGCACCAGTGCTGACAACAGAAATACAAGCTGCAGTGGTGGTGGAGGAGTGGTTGGCAGTTCCTCAAGCAAGCACACATGTCCTCTGGTGGAAGCATTGTGTCACTCGCAAACTCGGGCTAGAGAGGCTGAATTGAAAGTTGAGCAGACCAAGAGAGAGTATAGAAAGCTGTCACAGCTGTTTTTCCGAGAGGCATCTTTGTCCCTTACATACCGTCACTGGATTGCTTCTTTGCAAGCAGAAAATGCCTGGCTCAAGGTGTGTGTCCAAAACCGGCATGGGGCTGTGTGGGTTAAGCACTTCACATCAACTTCTGCCGGTCTCGACCATTTGTCAGAAAATTCTCGGAAGCACTTCGAGAAGGGCAGCATTCACCGCCAGATGCTTAAGTACTTCTCAACTGTTTTGCGTTGCCGGGACCCAAGCGCACCCGTGAGAAATGTTGGAGGCGACAGAAGAACTAAAATCGTTCTGAGTTATGCCATTGGATTGGCATTTGCGCTTGGTCTTACACTTGCCGGCACTAGTCTTAAGCTAGGGTGGATGGATAGCATGATCCTTCATTTTTAAGGGATAATCTACACTACTTCACGAAGGACTGTTTCTTAAGTAGGTCCCATGGAATGTGAACTCCGAAGAAGTGTGTAATCATGAAGGCACTCAGAAGAAGTGCGTAATCCCCATGTGATTCAGTTCCAGCAGCACCGAGAGCTGGAGCTGGGGTGGTTCGGCACCAGGTATCTATCTATATCTGGAGGACGAGATAGAGGCCCTCTAGTGGATGCCAATGCAAAGTGCTCTTTTATTGCAGGAAGGACTGGAGTATCACCAAATCATGTCACACTGGTTCTACTTTCCTCCAGCTTCTTCTGCAGTTTGTTGTTTGTTGTTTGTTGTCTAATTGACTTGTTGGAGGACAATACAAACTCTGCTCTCTCATGGCTGAGTGTTTGGAACCAGCTTTTCACGTCTTGAACATGCAGCGGACCCTCTGATCAAAGCTCTCACCTCCGTCATTTCCCTGCAGAAAAAAAAAAGCCTTTTTTGGGGCCCATGCACTAAAGAAGAACCTTTTTCTTATTCATTCATTCCTTATTCTTTGCTTGCATTCCTGTGGATTTATATGTAACTTTGGACCTTGTGTAATGATTACTTAAATAATCTGTTTAATTTTAATTTTTCTCTTGTAGAGTAGCTATTTAGATCCCAAAAGCTAAAGTACTCTTAGGAGAAGTTTCTATAATTATATGAGGCACGTAAGAATATTTTTAGATTCTATTTGTGTCCACAAAACTTGTACAATTTCACAAGATATTATTAATTCTATTTATTACCACTAAATTTTGTTTTGTTTTTCTATTTACTATTATGTACATAATTAATATAGATGTTTCTAATACCTCAGGTAACCTACCAATAAATCAAAATGGTAACTTTTTTTAAATTCTAACAATTAGCAAGTATTCAATTATTATTATTATTATTTTAAAATAATACATAACAGTATGTTAGTGTAAAGATAATGACCATGTTTTTGAGCAAATAAATAATTAATTAGATAATTAAAGAAAACATTCTAAAAATATTTAATATGTGATTATATATATATATATATATATTCATACATGCATTTTATTATTTATAACAGTTGTACATGACCAAATATATACCTTTTATTGAATACTTTGAAGGTTTGTTAATTTTGCTTTTCAATATTCTTGCATTTCAATCTTGCTGAATGACCTTGCTGAGCATTGATGCCTATTAACACTCAATGATAAATATAGGGATCATATACAGATGGATGGTATAATGCTGAAAAGAATTTATTCTTGTGAGAATCAAAATTTTGCAGTTAAGAACATATCCATGATTCAATGATTTTGAGTGTGGTCCTGTGTAGGAAAGTTTCAAGATATGATTTTTATTATTTTCTTAAATATTTTCAAGGGTGACGGAATCTGGACGAATCGCCGTCTAATCGTCAACGAAATTGCCTCAACGTGGACGAACGAAAAACAGTGCGCGGGGAAGGAGCCCTGCATGCACTTGCATTTCTCGCACCCCACAATTTGAATGAAGCTCTTGGCTCTTCAGCTTCGGCCTGGAAGAGGATTTAACACTTTCATCAGATGGTCTCAAATTGTGGGCATTCACTGTTCCTTCCTGCGCATTGTGGTGCCTTGTGTGTATTGTGCGGGTTGAATTGAGGCAACTTTTCACGACGATGTTTTCTTAATTGGTAATAATATGAGCTCAATACTAGTTTCAGCAAATAGATGCTGATTATTGTGGGTTTTTTTGGTGGGAACGGAGGTGTAGAGAGGTTTGTGTTTTCATTGGTGTGTTGTTTGCGAGAAGGTCTGCTGTATTGAATATGGCAGATATATGCAAGACATGGAGTTTATTCCGGTGAATTGCTCTACAGCATCACTGTGCGTCTAATCTTTCATTTGTCTTCTCCCTGCGGAGACACTGGTCTGCAAAAGCCTTAAACCCTAGGCCCTAGAGCTGATTCTTTCGTCACTTTTATGGTCTTTGAAATCGTAGATGTTGAGGTGCCCTTTTATTGACTTGGTGTGAATTCTTGTTCTGTCGCATGGCCAATTGTGAAACGTTTATTTTCATTATTCTGTTGTTTCTGTATTCATGTAATTAGGTCGGACCAACAATGGAACTGCAGATTGCCAATTTTTCTTGAAGAATGTGAAGATGGAGGTTCTTACTTTCCGTAGGGACGAACTTTTTGCAACATCTTTTCTAATATTCCATAATTTGCTGACCCTAGGTGAGATTTTGGATGATGCACTAGCGGGGTGATCTGCGAATTCCTCTTAAGATGTAAGGAGTGCTCAACAGGCCACGGTTCGTAAACCCTAAACCCTAAACCTGGCGCCAGAGAGATGGCGAGCATGAGTTTGAGCTCTATGGGGCTTAACGACTCAATTGCTCATATCTTCAGAGCTCGTAACATACTCACGGCCAAGGTATAGTTATTGCTGCCAACCGGCTGAGCGTGTGGTTATTTAGTCTCAGTGGTCACTTCATTGTATTCATGCGATTGTGTTTTCAAATCTTTATAAGGATGTACGCGTGCTGTGTTGGTGTTGTCTAAAGAGCAAGATATTTGAAATTTGGCTTTGGCTTTGTTTGTGTAGGAAGCTCTTTTCAAGACAGAACTGGAGCTTGTAGAGCTACTGGATGTGCCATTTGGAGAAGTGCAATCCGCACTCGCTATCATCAGTGCGAAAGTGTGCCCACCATGTCATTCGGTTTGACTCGCAGCTTTATTCGCTCTTGGTTGTGTTTTATTATGTGCCTTCATGACTCCTGTTCCTCCCTCTCTTGACCATTGAAGTGCACCCGCTTTTAACATGTTTTGCGTGGATTGGGAATTGTGATACATGAAAAATTCATTTTGAATCAGGTCTTCAACATTTTGAGTGAGCGTGCCAAGAAGGAGGCTGCATTTGGTCATCTACCCACAGGGTTAGGCGCTTTGGATGAGTCATTGTGGGGAGGAATTCCCTTTGGCGTAATGACTGAAATTGTGGGACCTGCTGGTATTGGGAAAACTCAGGTAGTTTTTCGAAATTTACCTCTATGGGTTACCCGTTTAATGTTTGTCCCGTTTATTTTGGAAGAGTGTGAACATTTCGGTGTTCCTACGACTATTGCGTTTCACGGGACATTGTAATTTCGTAATTTTTGTGGATCGAGAGACTTTTGCATGACTTCACTTTGGTAATTGGAAGAAGTTTTAGAAGTGCTCAGAATTTGTAGCTTTTGGATTTACAGCCCATTCGCCAACTCGCATCTGATGTATGATTAGTGTACAATCTAATAGGTTTTGGTGTATGGTGTATGTTGTATGGGTTGCAGTTCTGTATTACTCTATCAGTACTAGCAGCCATGCCCGTCGAACTTGGCGGTCTCGACGGACGTGTGATATACATTGATACCGAGAAAAAGTTCCGACCGGAAAGGTACAGTCCTGTTCCTCAGAAAGACGAGTCGATAACATACATTCCATCAAACTCAGCAGCTGCCTCAGGAGAGATGTAATGTTCCCAAACTGCATCACTTGCAGATTGTGTAAGAGCGTTAGTGTGCAAGGTAGTTTGTGGGAGTGCGTAATGCGTCTTTGTGTTTAGTCATGGTCATCGTGATGAAATCACTTGTTAGGCTTATTCTTTCCGTTGAAAGAGAAGTCAAGTTTTTCTCAACAAAGCATGTCAATCTTTTCCGACGAAGTTGAAATCTTAAGGCCGTTGACTTCGTGCAAACAGATTACTACAAATAGCAAAGTCCAGATTTCCAGATCACTTTACTAGCGATCAGGTGTTACAGCAGGTAATCCTTGGACATTCGGAACTCCACCTCTAGATCATGGCTTAGAATGAACCAGATATGCTGTGTTTTTCTTGGTGTTTTAGGTTTGCTTCCATCTTAGAGCTACCTATCATAGTTTGGAGGAAGATCCTCGTCAAGTACTTATTGAAATATTTTGCAGCTGGCTGCGCGCGTGCTTATGGTCCAACCCGACACAGTTTCTGAGCTCATGCTGAGGTGTAATGGGAGCTATGTCGTTTTTCTGTTTTATTGACACCGTTAGATATTGCATCAGTTTTTTTAACTCTTCTTGTTTTTGGTGCGCTTTTCCTTTAATAGATAAGTCAATGATCTTTCAAATGGTGTCCCTCACAATATACCAGGAGTTTTGCGTTTGCAGATCCCATTGTATGACAAGCTGAAGCCATTAAGTTTTACTTTCTGTTTTACAGCACTTCTGTATGTAATCGAATAGGGGATCTCAAGTTTAATTCTGTGTAGGTTACAGGGACTTGAAGAGGCAATTCGTCAACACGGAGTGAGACTTCTGGTGGTGGATAGCGTGGCTGCACTCTTGCAAAGGTGTCTGTGAATTTGATTCTCTGAAGATGACTATTAATATTATCTCCGATTGTGAGGACCTTTTTGGGTTGCGTGGTAAAATTTGTGAATCTACTTGTATTGGGTTTACACAATCCTGAACGCTATTGTATATTGGATCAACTATACCCGTTCATATTATATGCTCATTGGTGATACGACTGTGCCAGTACATGCTTATTTAAGTTATCTATCTTTAATCATCTGTGTGGAGTGGATGCAGCGAGTATGGACGTGACGACATTATTCGGAGACAGGAACTACTCGGGAGGCAAGCGTCAATTTTGAAGTAAGTGATCCTCTGCTCATCCTACCCTTTCTCTTCTGCTCATGATTCTTGACGTAGTTTTGAGGATGGGCCTTGATTTGCCAAGTGCTCACCTCACTGTTGAAATGGATATTGAGCTTGTTTTGGTCAGGCATTTGGCTGAATCTCGTAGAATGCCAGTCATCGTTACCAATCAAGTGAGGTTTCAGGGTGGACCTGGAGGTCAAGAGACAGCATTTACTTCTGCTGGTATTGCCAATTTCACAATTTTCCTTAGACTAAACGAAACGTGAAAATCCGGATTACGTTAGAAAGGATTAACCCTCTTGCAGCACATTGCTTCAATGCACAAACTTGATAGTTTATTTATTTATTTATAATTCTGGAGAATAGGAATGTCTACACTGTTGTAATCACAGGCTTGGAATGGCTGAACGCTGTTGAGCTGAGGTTACCTGTTGGTTTGGTTTAATGTGACATATAAGATGAAAAGCATGGCATGATAGATATTTCATCATCACGCCAACATCCAAGGACGTAAAATGTGCATTTTGACAGGTAAGAAAGAGATAATGCGGGCAACAGAGACAGCAAACGGTGAAGGGTTAGACCTTCAACTTACAGCTGCTCTTGGTACAAAGTGGTCACATGCAGTCAACATCCGCCTCGTCCTCGAAAGCCTTTCAGGTACATCGTTGAGAGTTGCTCTTTCGCTTCACGAGGTTATGACGTTGAAATGAGTAAAATAAATTAACACAAGTTTATACCTATATCGGTAAATCAACTGAAAAGGTAAGGTTGCACATGGGGCTCTGGATGTTCTTGCAAGTCTATTTCTTCCCGTGACACCTATTCTGTCCACATGCGTAGAGCTTGGAATTGAACAGTACCATCCAGATATTTTGGGCACGTCTATATGACAACTGAATTCAAATATGAGTTAACCATCACGTCCCCTGAATGGACTCGTGTAGCTTCACGATCCAAAACCGATTGCATTTTGATAGTAGGCATGCTTCTCATCACGTCTGCCGTTACAAGGGTTGTTGAAGGTCACATGTGTGCTCACTCCTTCGTGCTGGGCATGTTATTGATGTAATTTTTTTTTAATTGAACTGTTTCAATATTATATCTTGGTGGGTAGATTGCAATCCTATCCTAACTAGCTGATTCTTGCAGGAACTCGCTACATGAAAATCGCCAAGTCCCCCATGTCTGCAACGATAGCATTCCATTACGAGGTCACGTGTGCAGGAATTGAACAGATAGGAGATGAAACCTTCGATGCTAGTGATGGGGGGAGAAACATGATCCAGTGGTTGGTGCCTCATCCTTTCTACGTTCTTCGGTTCTCAGATTTCTACAAATCCATCAGATTTGCATCCTATTTAACAACATTTACACAGTTCTTACACAGAGAACTCGAGGGTGCTAATGTCCGTGTCATGTTCACCTCCCTAAACTTCGACACTCACTTAATTTGTGTTTCTAGTCGAGGCTATTTAACTTGTTGAAGGTTGAGTTGTTATGAGAATGAACAGTGATGTAAAAGTTTCTGAGCTTTTGATGATCTGTTTTCAGATTAATTCATATCGACTGTTTCCTTCGGATAATTCCTCAAACTCTGCATTTCTACCTTTTCATCACCAAACATTTGCTGCGACGTCTCAGCCACAAAGAAATGCCACAGCCCAACTTCGAATTTTGGTTACTTGTACTTCATGTCTTCATGATAACCGTTGGATCTTACACATCCCAGTTTCCATACATAAAAGATTTGGAATTACGCCTCTGACAATGAGTGTTAGTTGGGAAGATTTTGAACTTATTCCTTGTTGGTTGTCTGTTACCACTGTTAAGTTTTGTGATGCTGACCTCTTTTTCTACGTTTCATGACGAGATTGGGAGCGTAGGAAGAAGTCATTTTTGGACTTTTCAGCCGGTACCATTGCTAGAAAGTGATCATTGTACTTGTGATGTCCCTACCATTACAAGTACCAATGACTTCAAAAACTGCCCTATACCGAGAATTCTAACTTCAAAGTGAACATGGGCATGGGGCGCTAGATGAATACTGGAACAGTTTCTTGCACCTAATGCTCAAGGACAAGCTTTGTGTGCAGAGGCAAACCGACGGCGCCAAGCAATAAACAGTCTAGGCTGCGACGAAATTTAGTTTGTACACTGTCAGCATTAAATGTGCAAATGCGCAATGTGAAGACGTGTACATGCTTATCAATCAGATGCATTTTTTAAAGTAAACAGCATTTTCTTAACGTCTCTGAATGTGAAGAGACTTCTGTGGTGTTCTAGACACATAAAAGTTAATCAAGGCAGCATTCGTTGAAACGTAGGGTTAATTTCCAGAGGTGAATGAGCAGTAGTGATTTTCCATTATCTGCTTGATGGAGGAATTTATGTTATGAATGTACAAGCATCGCTTATGAAACTTCTCTAATGTTTTTAATTTCTTAATCCAGAAATATAAGCGATCCCACTCGTACGGTGCGAGTTCTCAAGTCAACAGACAACTACAAATCTGAGGACAACTATACTGATACTTCATGGACAATGTGGTCAGCTTCGTAACGTGCTAGATAAGTTCGCGCTTCTTCTTCAGTAGCAGGAAGCACACGGCGCACATTCCAATCCACACCAGGAGCCTTAATCTCTGGATCGAGTGAGAATGTGAAGTAAAAGGTATTCGACACCTGGCAATCAGGATAAATCAATTCAGCCGAAGGAACTAGAAATTAAACTATGTAAAAAGAGGAACTGGTGCTGCTTACATCCGAATATATTGACATGAAGGCTGTCGAAATTAATCAATTATGGTAATGCTGAATTTGCCCTCATAACCTCCAACAAATCATCAAGAACCATCCGACAAGATAAATCATAAATCATAAAACCTGGGCTAGGGGAAACAGTCAACATTCCCTTTAAAGAGACTAAGCCGTTATAACCAGCCCCCACCTCCGAGTGAAGTCAAAGTAGTACCTCACTGGATTTCAGTTCCGGTTGAGTGACATGGGCGATCACTTCAACATGAATGCGGGGTTGCTCCAGATTTTCTGTTTCGGTATACAGCACACAGGATTTGAGCCGAAGGAAGTCTCCGACATCGACCTGGAGTTCAACAATCCAATTGAAATCAGCATTGATAAGCATGGTCAGAGCGATAAAAAAAAAAAAAAGAGAACACGGCACGGATGGCTGCATAGCCCTCTACTATCAAATTCTGGGAATGCACAAGAGGGTTAAGACTAATCATGCATACCGGCCGTCTGAAGTCGACGTGATCAACTTCCAGGAAGAGAGGTCTGATGCCCCCGAAGACATATGCAGTTGAGAAGGCAATCTCAAAGGCCCTTCGCATCAGAAACCCTCCAAAAATACGGCCATGCATGTTCCGTTGCTGAGGTTGGCAAATGATAGCATTCTCCAACCGTGTGTCTCGCATCAGAATACTGTTCCGATCGGCCAACGCTGGCATTTCACAAAGAACTCGCCCCTACTATCACAAGCAACATTAAGTACCCAAGCTCAAAAGGCTAATGGAATTTTAGGAAGATAATAGGACAGAATCCGGTCAGAAAGACTCTGTGAAGTAGACACTACATTATCTTGCGCGAGAGGGAAATCATAAATTTCAGCCCTGGTTGATTTGAGAAGCGTCTGCCCAAGGGCCTCAAGCGGAAGAAGATCTCTCGGATTTACCCTTGAGATTTGCTTCTGTATAAGACTCGTGGGCGGAGGCTTCATACCCTAGAGAAATGGGAGTGAAAGCATTGTGGCTTATGCCAGTGACGCTAGTAATTTCTGCCACAAAAATCAGGTTAATTGGGAGTAACCAATCACACGAGTTTATTTATGATGGTCACACCTCTCTCAAAAGTTGAGCGAGTCGGTCGTTGTACTGCTTCGTGAAAGGAGAAGTAGACGCTTCTTGGTGCTCCAACCGAAGCTTTTTGCGATGGGCGTCGCGGGCAGAGCCCATTGCGAAGAGCTGCTTCTCCTCCTCGGTTTGGGGCACCAAATGATTTACAAGAGCAGCCTTGTGTGTTTTCCAATCCCTGGCGACGAATGTGAAATTCGCTATGAGAGCCTTATCATCCTCCTCCATTACCTCTGCTTGCACGAACAAATCTGATTATCGGCTAAAATTGGTATCGATGGGCAACAAAAAGCCACTCCCAACTCTAAAATTCATGTCAAGCCCTCAGGATTATGAAGACGAAGCAATCACATTTTGATTATTACGACAGCTCGATGAATATTACTGATCTTAAATATCTTGAGAAATTCGTCAATGAGGACATGTTTGAAACACACCTCGAACCGGTTGAATAACCTCCATCCGAATCTCCATGGAAGACCGCCCCACCCAGGCAACAGCTCCGGCCAATTGAAGATCAACGTCAATACGCAAGCGCTTCTTCATGCTGATTTTATCGACTGACGCCGTCACCAATAAAAGAGGCCTGGTTGTGTGGTCGCTATCTGAACAATGCTGCCATAACAATGCCATCAACATTAACATTGGGATATGCCACGCTGCTATTAACCTCCTGAATTATGTCCAATTGGCAGGAAAACACCAATCACAGACAAAGTTGATCCATCAAGATTTTGTACACAAAATCAACAACGAAACACCCGCAACAGAAGAGAAGAAGAAACTCAATAGCCAGTAGGCAATCAAATCCAGTGAAGAGATCTTCTGAAAATTCCTTCCAGTGGATCATGCAGTCCGAAGCACGAGACAATCAAGAACCTTAAGACCTGCACCAGTAAGTCCATTGAGCTAAGATTCAACAGGTCTTTCAATTGAGAGGAGCCACGACGGTAAGTGATTACCTTCACCGCAATAGTTCCTGCTAAAGCATCCAGATCCTCCAAAAGCTTCCCAATACGAATCGAGTTCCAGGGATTTCGATACTCTTCTCGCAGTTCGTTGTCGGAAGAAAAATTATACAGCACGCTAGTGCGGTTCCCCGCCGGTGTCTTGCTCTGGAGAGTACTCTGCGCGGGACTATCCACAGATATATTGCGAGCCCTTTCCACGATACTGGATCTGGCGTGCCATAATGCGGTTGTCACGGGTGAATGGTACTTACCCGGCCACAGGTTGAAGCGGTCCTGCTGCGACGGTGAGTTGATAACAAAGTCCTTCCCCTTGAGCACATTTTCGTCCGCCATTCTGCTGGAAAAAAAAAAAAAAAAAAAAAAAAAAAAAATCCTTAAACAAGTAATGCGCTACAACCTCCACTCAACTCCCACTCCACTCCCACAAACCCTAGAACGAGAATTCGTCACCGTAACAAGCTAATTCGACGACCATTGCGCAACAGATACAACCCAATTTCTAACCGCAATAATACGGACAAGGCAGCCTCCAAACCATATCACACCATGGCATTCAACTCCAAAAAATCTGGTCTGTTCTTGCAAGTACATTACAAAATTGAATTTCTTACTCCAGCAAAAAAAAAAAAAATACCACAACCTAAAATCACGACACAATTACGAGTCCACAATCACAAATCACCTCTCAGAGTCGCACACCAACTGTTCTACCACACGCAGTTCTGCGATCACCCTGCTCTAATTCAAAATAGATCCAACGATGAAAGAAAATTGATAATATTGAGTATTAATAGTATACAGTCGGAGAAGTTAGGGCCGTCACTGCCAGTGCTGGCGCAAGTACTAAAAACCTGCGGAGTGGTCCCACGAAGCGACATGCACAGCAAGGTTCTTTCACGAAGTTGCAAATATTGATGACCTTTTAGAGAAAGGGGTACGAGCAAATCATATCTTAGATGCCGGATTTCAATAAGGCTTTGAGCATGTGAGCCAGCTTTTGTTGTTAATTGATGACCGGGGACGTCACGATGAGCTCATGACTAACTTCTACAGGACTTTCAACTGTCTTGCTGATCTTATTGAACACAGCTCAAGTCAATCCTTCGGCACTGTGCGGTGTTGTGTTAATGATACGAAGAAAGCAACTTCAATAGTTGCAATAGGGGAATGATCGCCATGCACGCCATGAGGCAAATACAAGCCATGTTAACTCAAGAGCTGGCAATGAGAAGACTCGACTTCACGCACGAGAACTGCAGACCAAACAACAAATGGTTGTACATCTGAAACGGAGAGACTCAAAGGGAATTTGGTAAATACAAAATCATCCATTTAGCAACATAGGTTCTAGGGTTTGTATCAAAGACTCTATATCGGCTACAATTCTGTCGAGTGACTGCATTAAGTAGAGAGCAGCTCGATCCCGTGACACCCGCTAAATTTAGCTCCGAAGCTTCTTCATGCGGCAAACCGTGAGGAGCTATTTCTTGTGAAGAGCCATGCGACTGACTTTTCGGCGCCCTCCCACTCAACATCATTGACCCCCTGACTTGTGGATTTAATTTTTAAGGCCTTCGCTGTTTTCGATTTTTCTCAAGTCCACATTGTTGTGTGCGTTCTTCAAGATTGACTTCGACTTCTTTGAGATCATGCCAAGTCTCGTTTGTGTTTCATGGTCTCTGATGCAAGGACTTTCCGAGATCCACCGATTTTTCTACTCTCTACCGACCGACACCTCGCCATTCTGACTTTCCTTGGCCTTGGCTTCTCCTTCACGGTGGTTGGAGATCGGGGCTTCTTCATCCTCTTCTTTTTCTCATTGCCTGGACGAAGGTTTCCAACAAGGTAAGCAAAAGTAGCTTCAAATGAGATATTGAACTCTACAGATGAAGCAAAAATTAGTGAGCATTGGAAACTCACTCTTTACCTCTTCTTCGACCGGATCTTCCTCGTCCTCACTAGGACCTTGAGCCTCTTCCTCTTCTTCCACGTTGTCGTCACTGGCCTCCTCAAACATCTCCAAGGCCTCCGGGTTCCGAATCACATCCTTTCCTGCACATGCACTGAGGACCCCTTTACAGGAAAGATACAACCTGGATAGCCATGCTAGATAACACTATTGGCTTCACGAGCACTTATTTTTCAAGCGGACATAAACATGAGATTTGTTTATTCATTTTATTATATTTTTCATTTTGCTTCTAGAAATTGCTCACATTGCTATGTGCTACTAGAAATGGGTCTCGATTAAACTCAATCTTTGATACAGACTTCTTGCAGTAGAATAAAGGGCCAAGGCTTTATCAAACTTCCCCAGATGCCGTCCCATCTAATCGAAAGGGATCTTAGGGTCCAAAAGTCAGGGTTCTAGAGACGGATTCAGAAGAGGCTCCACATGTGGATCTCGGAAAGTCCTTTACCTTAAATATGCGGGAACTGAGAGAGAGAGAGGCCAAGACGGAGTGATTTCGGATGTGGGAAGATTGGAATGACGGCTTCGAGACCGAATCCTACTTACTGCAAATGAAATGAAGACATTGGAGGAGTTGGGAAGCAGCAACAGCAGTACTCCATTTGTCGGGCTTCGAGCGAGAGAGAGGGGCTCCATTGTGGCACAACGAACCATGGCGGCGACAAGTGTGATGGACCACGTGGCAGCTGTGGGTGGGGACCTACGGACAATTGGGTTGAGGGCATCCTCTCTAAATATTAAATATTAAATATTATTATTACCCGGTGTAACTCCCTTGATAATTCAGTGGGTCATTCGTCTTTCCTTCCTTCCAAACACCAGAAATCTACCACTTACATTTATCTGCTTGATGCCCAATTTTTAAGCCTTGCAATGGCAACCAGCTTATTAAATTTGGAGCCTTACTTTGAAACCTTGGGTAGTGAAAGTATGATCCCAAGATGAAATGAAAAAAGATTACAAATTATTGCCAAATGAACACAGCCTCTTTATGGGATTGTGGGTTGGACTTAATATCTTTCCAGTTAAAAGAATAGCCTTGACCAAAGAGAGAATTCTATTTGTGTGCCACTAAATTAGTAGAAGAGATTATTTTGAAGTAGCTTTGTGCTAAGTTTGATAGAGTATATTATGAATTCTTCAATTGGCAACAAATTATTTTTGTTGAAGCTCTTCTCTCCAAATTCAAATATTTTCATAAGAATTGGTCCTTACTAAGAAGTCTTTGTCTATGGACTATTTGGATTCAAAGAAACAAAATTGTCTTCAAAAAGAAAGTATGGTGTACACAGTAGACTAGAAGCTTAGTTTAGAAAGGTCTTCTAGAATATGGACAAATTTGTTGGAAATTTGTCAAAAAGAAATTAGAAAAAAACTTGCAACACAAGTCTTCTCTTTTTAAGAGATGGAATAACTCATCGATAACTAAACACCTTTAGATTCTAGAAATGATAAAGTAATTCCATAGAACTCTAAAGTATCTCAATGTGGTGTGATCATATATAAAAGTAAACATGAACTCACTCTGATAATTGTTCCATGCTCATTGTACTCTTAATTTTGTCTTTGAGTATGAGTTAAGTTGTCTATTGTACCTTTTCTACTCTATTAATACATTGAATATACCCCATTTTTATTTTAAAAAGTTAAAAAAGAATAAGAATAGAAATAATGTGTTTACCATCGAACAAATTTGCTAATAGCCAAATTCTTTTCAAAACATATTTGTAAATTATGAGAAGGGTTCCTTCTTTATAGATCTATTTCAATGTCTCATGACTTGAAAACATTCAATCGTTTCTTTGTGAAAGGTGGGTATCAAATAGAAGAATACTGTGACACAAATAGATGCAATGGGATGTAATGAGCATTTGTTACAACAATTCCAATACGCATTTTAGTAGATGTATTCTCAAAATTTATCTTGCCATGTCAACAAACAAAGGTCCAACTGCATAACCACAACATTGCGTGGTTTGAACTGTGATGCTTAGAATCGGAGCAGTTAAGCAGATGAAAGAGATCACATTATGTTGTGTAGTAGGAATATTTAACTATCTCAAACTTATCTTCAAAACAATGATTGGAGATACACCGTCAAAATGCTCACAACACCAATTCACGATTTACTTTGCCTGTCTTCTGTATAAAAAAGAAGCTTTGAATGAAGCAAGATGATTTCATAACCAAGATATTTACTTCTGATAACTGCCCAGTTAAGTTATTCACGTTATAATTAATATCTAATATTCGATTTTTCATCAATACACTGTCCTTTTATAATCTTTGTGAACAGGAGTTGATAAAGCGACAGAAATTCTCCTGTGAACCCGCCTGTTGCAACCCAACTTGTTCAAGACATAGTCACAACACCGGTCATTCCTGACGTGTGTTCCGAGGGTATTATCCTAAACACTTTCCAACGCGTTTTACACTAACAGATCACCTCTTCCTACTCACCTTCTAAAGCTCTATCAACTTCATTCACGATTCTATATCTAAGTCAGCCGTATAACATATCGGCCCAACTTCTGTCAACATCATATTACTTGTGCTACGCACTGCATAATATGCTCCTCTGAGTACCAATCCCTCTAAAATTTCTAAGTACCTTAATGTAACACCCCCTTATCAGATTACAGGGATAAGAAATCAGCTCAAATTTCCATAAATAAGACTTATGTCCCTACATACGATGCTATCGACGAAAAAATAAAAAAATAAAGAACTAAAAGAACCTGAATTTCACAACGTAAAACGGCGTACTAGTTCTTCGCAAATAATCCTACTTCCAGGAATGTCTACACCTAACCATACCAAAAATACAAAAGATCCTCCATTCTAACGCTTCTTCTGCAGCATCTTGGCATTCTTGCACATCCGAATGCTGAGGGGAGTGACCTCCACGAGCTCATCTTCTTGAATGTACTCCACACAATCATCCAGACTCAGCTCTATAGGGGACGCTAATACCACTGCACACAACGTAAAACACACCACATACATTAGTTACCTCATTATAGTTATTCCTTGTTCACACACTTTTAACATGACTTACAAAAGGCATGACCGCAGGTGACACAAAACGACACACTACGGTATACCATGAGATCCCATGCGGTCACCACGTAAAATTCTCACCTGTAGCTTCCTTGTTTGAGCGCACATTGGTTGCAGCCTTCCTTTTACAGGCATTTAGAGATAAGTCACCAGGTCTTTGATGAATTCCAATTATTTGGCCCTTGTAGACTTCTACTCCAGGGCCCAGAAAGAGGTTGCCTCTGTCTTGACAACTGAAAAGGGCGTACGAAGTTGTAGGTCCAGTCTCAAAAGCAACCTGTTCCAACATAAACTTATCTCAAAACACAATTGCGGAGACTTGTACCCTTTTACCTTTGCTTTATTCGACTTGCCGACGAGGAAAGATTGCTTTATCACATTGTTCTACTCCAGCAATGAAACGTAAAGCCCTCCATTCATTACCAAATCAATGGAATAAATTATTTTCAAATATTCTCAGCGACTTCATGTACGGCAGGCTGTAGAATTGTTCTTACCAAAGATCCTTGCTCACGAGTACTTATATCTCCAGCCCACACGTCATATCCATGAAAGATAGTGTTAAGCACAGCAGTGCCCCTGGAGGCAGTGAGTATTGCGTTCCGTAGACCAAGCAAACCGCGAGTTGGAATCCTGTACTTCACCAGCGTGGTATTCTCCATCCTGCAGTACCGCGCATTCCCACCATTCGGTTAACTTCATGCAAACTAATCAAGATCTGAGTTGTTCATTCAACCGTTTCATGATAGTATAGAAGACCATTCCTCTTTATTAACAGAAGCACAAACATGGCCAAACCATATGACGAAAATGCCACTTGCAACTGCGAAATCAACAGAAAAACTTGCAGAGAGAGCATGCTGATTACGCCATTTCGCCACTAAAGGACCAGCAGACGATATGATAACCTTACCCGGTGGTTGACAAATCCAGCATTTGACCCCGACGCTTGCCCATTAAGTCCACAACTGCTCCCACATACTCTTCAGGAACCTCCACAGTAGCATCCTGCAGGATATCACAACCTTTAACAAAAACTTTTTCACACATATTGATGATAGCAAAGAGAGGACACATACGCAAACACATTCCAAACATACACAGTATGCACACATATCTCTACAAACCATTACGATACAAAGGCACTGGCTGTAAAAAATCCCTCAGTCAGATGATTGCAGAGGTCCAGTATGCAAATCTCATGCATTCGTCATTCAATCGGCGTAAAATTCACTGTCTTTACCTCAAAAGGCTCAAGCTTCTTCCCATTTAGCTCCCGGTTGATGACTTTCGGTGGACCAATTAAGAACTCGTAGCCTTCTCTCCTCCTGCCAGAACACCAGTGCCACAATAAACACCAGACACCACAGAGGCAGGGAAGTAAACTGACAAAAGCTGAAATAAAACTTGTTCCAACTGTAACGTAGACCGACGCGCACAAGGTAGCCTGTCAGCTTACATGTTCTCTATAAGGATTGTGAGGTGCAGCGTTCCACGACCACTGACAATAAAAGTGTCGGCAGTTTCACCATCTTCTACCTTCATGGCCAGGTTCCTTTCCAACTCCCGGTAGAGCCGATCTCTCAGATTCCTACTTGTCACATACTTCCCCTGAAAACATGCGAACCATTTGTCCATACCAATTACGATTAATAACACCCCCAAGGAAAGAACCACAACTACAATTACAATTCTGTTGCATGAAGTATAGGGGGAAAATATAACACATCATCTTCATTACCTCTCGTCCAGCAAAAGGCGACGTATTCACAGAAAAAGACATCCTAACAGTAGGTTCCTCCACTGTAATGGTTGGCAGTGCTACCCCATCTATCTTGTCCGCCAGTGTCTCTCCAATCTGTTCAACGTGCAAAATAAGGATTAAGGGACTCCCAATAATTATCCGAAAGTGTGGACAATCTTATCACCTTGCACCAGCATGGAGCACAGCGCTCGACGCATGCAAAGGACTTCCATGATTAACAACTAAAACGAAAATAAAATAACGAACTTTAACAAATACATTTGCACCCAGCCCTATCACGAGGGCATGCATAAACCATGCATAACGAGGGCACTGACTGCTACACAACACATCATTTAGCGAAAGAAAGAGTCTACAGCCGTGGCAAAACATCTAAACCCTGGGCACAAAGCAAAGGTAATCTAGCAAAGTGAACAGAAAACTTGTTGAGATCTGACAGAAGGTGGAAAAACCAATGCAACATGTTGGGTTAAAAGCCAGTGAGAGGCGGTACCAAAACATCATCAATTCCGGAGAGACAACAAATATCTCCAGCCTCCACCACATCAGCAGGAACTCGGGCAAAATTATCATACTCGAAAAGCTCATTGACTTTCACGTTTCTGCAACGGTCGTCCGGGGTGCAGACCTGCATGGAACAAAATCAATACCTCATCAACCACATATCCTCTGCAAGGGAGATCACAGTAGACAAACTTGAGTAAAAATATCTCCCCTCACAGTATTGTACAATCATCGTTTGTCGGTTCTGTAATAAGTTGGCAGAACAAATTGAGTGAGTGATCGCCACAACTGAACAAAAATATTTCACCCTTTCACTGGCAGATTGAAACGTAGGCCTCTACTTCCCACGATAATTTCTGATTCAGGAACATGGTTGGTGTGAAAAAAAAAAAAAACCCAAACATCCCTAAACCCCACCCTGCCAGACAACATAGACATCCGCAAAGACCCCACCTTCACTTCCATCCCTTTCCTCACACGCCCAGCATGAACGCGTCCAATTGCAATTCGACCCTTGTGTTCGTCGTAATCCAAGTTTGTTATCTGTTGCGATGAAGAAAGAAGAAAGAATAGAATTATTTTCTCACAATGTCAGAGTTCAAAACACTCAAAATGCGTTCGTCAGATTCGAAGATGCTCGGCACTCCAAGAGAATATTAGATGGTATACCCAGCGCCATCACCATTGTAGTCAATGATGCCTGATGAATTCGCAGTGATTTCAGGTCTACGTCGACATTTGAACAACAAATCTCTCTCCACAGCAATCTATCCAAGATACAAACCTATAAACGAGATAACACAAGCACACGGTAAAACCACTTACAAGCATCTGGAGAGGACCTTCAATATCAACCCGGGGCTCTGGAATACACCTGATCACTGCCTCGAATAGCGGTTCCAGGTCGTCAGCAAGCTGGTCTGGCTCTAAACCAGCTTTCCCGTGAATGCCACTGGCGTACACAACCTGAAAGTCGCACTGCAAAACTCACAAGACTTTCATTAAATCACACGACTAAATCTCGCATGTTAACAAAAATGGGGCAGACTCAGTCCTGTACGACAACGTAGGCGTGGAAAAATACTAAATTCTTGCCCTACATAATTAGATGTATTTTAGCAACAATGAGGAATTGGCACGAACCTGCTCATCAGAAGCATTCAGTTCTACAAACAACTCGAAGGTGGTGTTGACGACGTAGTCGGGTCGCGCTGAAGGTCGGTCCACCTTGTTTACAACCACAACCACAGTTTGGCCAAGCTCCAGGGCCTTCTTTAATACAAATCTGGTCTGGGGCATTGGACCCTCCACCGAGTCGACCTGGTTTGAAAAAGCAACTACATCATTCCAGTTCATGAAACATCAACCACATATCATCTCATTCATTTGGTCACAGTACACAGGGCTTGGAGGAAATCGATAATAATCAACTTACCAGTAAGAGCACGCCATCAACCATGTTAAGCACTCGCTCCACCTCACCACCAAAGTCTGAATGCCCGGGTGTATCAATGATGTTAATCTTAGTCCCTTTGTATCGAATAGCAGTGTTCTTACTCAGAATGGTAATTCCTCTTTCGCGCTCCAGGTCATTGGAGTCCATAATGCGCTCTTGAACGGATTGGTTGTCACGGAAAACCTTAAGAATTCCAAGGTAGATGGGAAATAAGTTAGTATCTGACGACGTGACCATCCCCAGACCAACCAGAGCAAAGCCGATTAAGGGTGGAGGTCCAACTCAAGCCTCGAAACGAACGACCTTGCTGAACCTAGACTTGTATATCTGTTCTGACAAGCTAGTACCTTAGCCTGTCGAAGCATGGCATCAACTAGCGTAGTCTTTCCGTGGTCGACATGTGCGACAATAGCAATATTCCGAATATCGCTTCGTAAGCTCATCTTCTTGTTAGTGACTGTGGCAAGCAACACTCACCCCAGTAAGTCGAGCAAAAAATGCACCAACAGAACAGAAATTTTCGAATTGACGTAGTACCAATCAACTAATTCCATTAATCAGTTGATATAGGAGGGTAGAGGAAGGAAAAACATATTCAAGTTCAGAGTGGCCTCAACAAGGCGGTAAAAAATGAAATTTGGGACTAAAGATGGACATCAAGGAAATGAGTATGGGATAGGAGAGGAGAGATGGACGCAAATTACTACCTTGCGGAAGCTCTTCAGTAGCAACAGCGTTGCGGACAGCTGCAGCTAATTTGGATTTCGGGGTCCCAATAGGCAGAGGACGAAAGCACAGAGCATCACCGAGCAGCTCGTGCCGAATTGAACCAGATATTGGCGTGCGAGGCAATGCAGAAAGCCGGTGGGGCGAATTTCCAGCAGAAGCGGAGGAATGTGCAGGAGAGAGGCCCCATTGCACACCAGCAGCCGTAGCTGCGTGTGCAAGGCTAGCCATGGGGAAGAAAAAGAGGCAGGAGGAGGTACACTGCGGAGGAAAAGAAGGAAGCAGGGGATGATGACACAAATGGAGAAGGGGGCAATTCAAGCCCAAGGCGAAATATCCAGAGACTGAGGAGGAAGGGGAGGCGACGAGTAACGCACGGAGACAAAGTGGCCGCCTGTAAAAGGAGACAAAGAACAGGGGAAGGCGAAGCGAGGTTTAAGAGAGCGGTGAAGGGGTGAGGAGGGCGAACCAGGCTGAAGGAACACATTGGGGGGTCAGGGAGCACTCTCAGGGCTGTGGGGTGGAGACACAGCCTCACCCCCACCCCCCCCCCCCCCCCCTCCCACCACCACCAGGCTGGGTGTCTCACCCTCTCGAGGATTGGGAGATGGATGGATGGATGGCTTCAGATGGGTTGATCGTCGTCCCCCCAGCGTGGGGCTGGCTTTCCGCCAAGTCGGAAGCGCCGTTTCCCAGCATGGACTTGAGATTGGGGGATGCATTGGCCTACTTCAGTTTCTTCCTTCCCTCTCCCGTCTCTCGCTCTTCGTCTTCTTCTTCTTCGTGTTGTTGTTCTATTTCGTATTCTGTTACCTCCCTGCTCCGACACTCTCTCCCATGCAGTCAAGACAGTCTCTCATATATCTGTATTTTGTTAGTAGTATCAGTATCACCATCTCTCTCTCTCTCTCATGTTCTCCTCTCCCACCATTCTTGTTGCTCTCTCTTCCTTCCACATTCACACCAATTTTGTCTCTTCTGTACCCCACATTTGGTGTTTTGTTCGGAGTAATATACTGTCTACCCCAAATAGAAAGGCAGAAGGGGGGGGGGGGTTTTTTTTATAGCCCTGTCCATTCCTCTATCTATTCCAAACCTCCACTGCTCATTGCACCATCCCTCCCCATGTTCTCTCTCCCTCCTGGAGTCCACTTTTTTCACCTCAAGCATTGGGCATTTGTCCCTCCCACTCACACATTATATGTGAGTACATACCATCTTGGAACATATGCCATACCAACACCTTTCAGCACTGTTTCTCACATGCCCAATATGTTCTTTTATTTTTTGCATCTTTTAAAGATAACACAAAACAAAAAGTCTTATCATGTCAAACTCACCTCCAACCACAATATTTGGAAAGATGTTAAGAAATGTTATTTATTATATGATGTGGCTTGGATACAAGACAGAGACAAAAAAAAAAAAAAAAAAAAAAAAAAAACTCTCATTAGCAATGATGAAGGAAATGCAAGGATTGTAAGAGCACGGTGTTGTATTGTGGTTTGGCTACCATGTGAAAATAATGCACATATATATTTAATATATTATTTATTATACAATGTAGTGAGAGCCATGTTATTAAATTTTAGTTGGTTAAAAAATGTGATTAGATTACTACTTTGAAGTAATTAGTTTAAAAGAGCTATTATTGAGGTCAATTTTATGTTGATAATAGTTTTTATATATTTAGAGCCACTTTTATTAGACATTGGTGACTCTTGAAATCTTGTTTTGTTTCTTTTATTTGATGTTTAAATATATACTATACAAAACTTATTAGAAAAAATATTAGAGAATGGTTTTTGTGTAAAAAAGAATATTTAGGCCAACCATATAGATGAATGGAGATGGATGATGAAAATCTCCATTCTTATTGGCCAAAATTCATATCTAATGGACTTCAAGGAGGTTTTCTATGGCCTTATTAGGGATTAGGATTATTCTTTTGGAGAATTTGAACTTCAGAAGTTGGGATCAAGAAGTTTAGGTTTTTGGCTATTATTTTGATGCAAATTTTGAGTAATTTAGAGTTTTTATGAAAGAAATATAGGCACTCAAAGTTAAGGTGTTGATTATGTACCTATTGTCACTCTTTTGGGTATAACACATGTATGTGGAAAGAAATAAAGGATAGGCAACTGGGTTTGGAAAGAATACTTTTTTGGCTATACTTTTCATATACTACTTGATGAATTCTAATTTGGGATGAAGGAGATATATGAAGTTGAATTCAGCGCTTGCAATCTAAAAGCAGTAAGTGACCCAATTTAATAGTGGTTGTGTTTTGAACTATAAACTGAGCAATTTGACAAGTTTTTGGCTAAAAATTTCCTAAAATGTATGTTATCATGTTACTAAACTTTATTCATAAATTTTGTGGCATTTAAATTTTGGATTTTTGAGATATAGAAAAAGTAATACTTGGATGTTTATAAATTAGGGTTTAGAGTACTTGCTAGGGTTTCTAAGATGCCAAATGATTTTTTAGTAGATTTATGATTTAAGAGATATGAATTTTTTAAATTTGGGTAGAAAAATTCTATGCAAGAGAAAAATATTTTGAAAGGATTTTGCTATAATTTGGGATTTTTATACAAAATAGAGGGGTTTTTGGAAGCCAAAATTTTATATATATGTGAAAGATGGAGATATGGAGTTATGAAAAAATTATGATATAAAGATGGATTTTTATAAGAGGATTGTGGATTTTCTTTGAGCTCATAGAAAATCAAACTTATCGACAAACAATAAGTTATGATTTGGTATAGCAAAGGATGTTAGGGCATTTTTAGATGCTTTAAAAGCCTTGTATATAAACCTTCTTATATATAAAAGGTTTTTCATATTAAAATATCTTTTTTTATTGATGTATTTATTTATCTTCAATAATAAGAATAAATCACTTATTGGACCTTGGCTAATAAGTTAAAGCTAAACTCTATATAGCTAGGTACCTAGCATATTTTTAAATAGAAAAACATGCCATATAACAACAACACTCAAGAATATGAGATTGTAGGGCTTTTCAAGGCCTTTAGTTTGGAATAGAATACTTTCAATAGCTTATTTGTACCTTATAACAAAGATTTCTATTAATATTTATATAAATACATATATGTAGCAATAAATTATGTTATTAATTTAAAAATAAAAAATAATAAAGGATCTAAATACTCTATTGTTAACCCAAGCCTATGCCATATTAATATTCAACTTCTATCTAGATAGAGAACTTACTTCTATCTATATATTTCAAAGAGATACTATTCCAAATTGAATATTTTAAATTCCTAATGGATACCTGAACAATACTAAAAGGATAACTAAAAGATGCTCTTAGAAGTTAAATTTTTATACTAGAATTTCTATACTGAATTGCATTTTTTTTCAACTAACACCATTTTTTCTTAATCTAAAATTTCTTGATCTAGTTTTTACCTAATACTTGTAATTTTGGCACTGTAAGTGCAATTTATTGTTCTAAAACTACCAATGAGTTGATATTATGACTTACATTAAGGTAAAAGGCAATACCACATATACAAAAGTTTTTCAAAGTGTTTTTCATGTAATCTTATATCAATCTTGAGGAGCTATTGATAATTAATTATAACCAAAGTAATCATTCATAAAACTATATAAGTCATAATCGCCCTCATCATCTACTATAGAAGTAATAAAAAGTAATGGAAAATGGTCTTTTTGAATGTGCTTATTCAAATCCCAATAATCCATAGACACCATAAGCTTATTTCTTCCCTTCTTTTTCATCAAGATAATATGAAACAACCAAAATGTAGGCCTTATAAATTCTACTTGAAGTAGCTGTTTCAATTTTTCTTTTACAATGAGTTGTATTTTAATTACAAAACATCAAAAATTATTCCAAAAGACTACAACTCTTAGTTGATGTCAAGATATTTAAAGCAAAAATTAGATTATGTTCTTAAATAATTTTCATATATACAACAAACATAAAATGACATTTGGTATTAATGAAGAATTAAAAAATAAAAAAGATGCAAGAATCTATTTAAACTTCAAGAAAAAATAATAATTGCATTTGAAAAATATTTCTAAATAAGTTAAAATAATCAAGAGTAAAAATTTATATTTTATCTTGTGAATACTATGTATGAAAGATAGATTAATTAATAAAATATAAATTATGTATTAGATTATATATATATATATATATATATATATAAAATAATATATATAAATAATTACTAGGATTTGAATTAAATCAATACTATTTCTTATATTGAATAAAATGAATATTTTTCGATAATGCAATTCAGTATAGAAATTCAGTATAGAAATTCTAGTAATTAAAGACAAAATTTTATTTTCTAAAGTGGGATGTATAAAATTATTATATAAAATTTTCTTTGAAATAAAATTTAATATTATCAAATGAATATTCTAGGTTTAGAAAATTCATATATATATATATATATATATATATGTATATACATATAAATATAATATTTTATGAGTAAAAATTAGATTTTTTTTAAAGAAAAAAAGGATGGATTTGATTAGATAAAGAATTCTATTTGTTAAAATTTGTTGCAATTAGGCTAGTAATATTTGTAGTTTGTAATAATACTTGTACATATTAATTAATAAGTAAAAAATAATTATCTTATAATAGACATCTAATATTACATAGAACATATATATAATAGTTTAAATAGTAATAATCTCTACATAGAATTTTTTTAAAATCATATATAATATTGAAAGTGATAGATGTAAAACTTCCAATTAATTGATAGAAAGCTACAATTTTTTGATTTTTATTTTCATATATTTATCTAAAAGTTTAATTCTTGTATACTAATATATATATATATATATATATAGATAAATTTTTATATTACTTATTATATTATAAAATCTATTATTTGATTAAAAATAATAATACTATTATATTTACATTTTTTATATTAAATTAAACAAATCTCTGATGTGATAATGCACTTACATATATATATATATATATATAATATTTTCTTTTAATCAATAAAAAATTATTTTTTAATTTTTTAATTTTAATAATAATAATTTTATAGCACTAAAATACATAGTTTAGATTTATAATAGTAAATATTGTAGATATCCTTGTAAAATGTTTGTAATAATTTTATTCTTTAAAAAAATTATTGCAACTAATAAAAAAAATTAATTTAAGTTATTTGATTTTATTAAATAATTATATGTATTAAATTTTTATTTTATTAATTTATTATTGAAAAAATATTTTTTAAAAAAATAATTTTTTTAATAAGTTGCTATGCTTTATATTAACAAGATTATTTCTTAAAGAAAGTGTGTATCAAAGTTCTTTTGAATAAAAAATAGTATATTTAAAAATAATTAATAGAAATCTTCTTTAGCTAATTATAATTTTTTATAATTATCTTTATATATTATCGAGATGTTGATGACGATGTTACAAATATGCTTGATTTCAAATTTAAACTATTTTTAGCAATCATTATTTTATTAGAATTGTTGTAGACTGTGATGGTTTTGGTAAAAAGTACATGATAAACTATGGTTTCAAAGACCTTTTAGAACGTTTTAGAATTTTTATAACATTTTAAAAACCCCCTGATATTTCTTTTACTTTTTATTGATTATAAAAATATAATATAACTTTCAAAAAAATTCTTTAGCTTCCATTACAGCTTTAAATTTTCTCTACGGTATTTTTGAAGTTTCTTTAGTATTCTACAGTCGTCTAAAAGCTTTCATTAATTATTAATTAATTTTTTTTGTGGTCTTTTACAAATTTTAATAAAAATTCATGATATGTTTAAAGATTTTATAGTCTATACTTATTTTTAATCTTCTTTAACTAAAATAAGTTTTGTAGAAGATTTTATAAAATTTTAAAACATATAACTATTTCTAAAACATTTCTTAGAAGCTTCTATAGAATCTAGTTGCCATTGTATAAATAGAGAGGTAAAAAAGAGGCATCGATTTTGTCAAACGTATTTTAAAGCAACTAGAGTATTATCTTATTCTTGGAATTGTATTCAAAATTATCGTAATCTTTTACTTGAAAATTTTAATTTTACTTTTTTTTTTTTGTCTTTTACATTTGTAATTTTAATAGTTACAAATTATTAGAACTGCACAAGCTTTTACATGATGATGATGGTTGCAAATTTGTAAATTTTTGTTATATAATTTAAGTGAGTCACATTATTTTTTTTAAATAAAAAATAATTATATAGTGAGCTGTCTTTTTAATATATTAAATATGATCTTTAATTTTATTTTAATTTTTTTTCAAAAATGCATATTGTAGTAATATTTGGAGTCTTCTTAGACATTCTATCCATCTTTAGAGCACCTTTTTTTTTTTTTTTTTTTTTTTTTTAAATGTATTTGCTTGTTATAAAACGCCTTGTATTTTGTCTGCTTAAACCATATATAAAATAAAGCAAGCTTGCCCACCATTAATGAACACTCTCATGAAGGGGGGAGAGGAGGGGTAGTGCCCCTACAAAACAGTGTACACTCTATTGAGTGGGAATTAAGAATATTTGGTAGAAATCCTTCAAAAACTTTAGCAAATCTAGTGATTAGTTCAAAATAACTCCAATTGCGTAGTTTGGTTCAATGATGAGTAAAACAACTTTGTTTTATTAATCTCTTTGCATGTGTGTGATTTTGTATTTGTTTTCTCTACATTTTGAATAAGGTAAACAAGCTATTGACATTATGATGTGGAGGCAGAGAAGTAAAACAATACATGTGAGAATTTTATTTGGAGCAAATAATATCTACTTTAAACATCACAAACCTAAACAGTTTAATCTTTGTTGGTTCATAACAATAGATTCAAAATGTTTTGGAACAAAATAATTATATAAAACAAAATAAAAAATAAAAACCCTAGACAAAGAAACCGTTATTATTTTTAAATAAGTTAATTTATTCTATACATATACCTCACAGATAATATTATATTCAATCCTTTTTCCTTTTTTTATTTACTTATCAGGTATTATGTTTTTTAACACATCTACCATCAGAGATTGTTTTTACGGATGTTTATAACAAATAATGTTTATAACAAATAATTTATAGTAGTTCTTACAATAATATGTCAATTTATGTTGGGTGAATTTTCACAAATACATAAAACAATAGTAATAGTAATTACAATAATGTCATGTACATCTCCATAGCTTAGTAATAATTCAATAGTGCCATTGTAAAGCAACATGTTTGTAGTATGTTAATTTCAACAACTTAACATATGAACCATATTTACATTTAGACATTTGCTCATAGTTGATTTAAATCTGCATGTTTTTTACATTGATAAAAAGACAAAATTAAAAACAAACATTGATGCATGAATGAGAAGTTAGCCTTTTTTTTTGTATGTAATTTAAGTGAATTGCAGATTTTTTTTTATATTTTTTTTTCCTAAATAAAAAAAAAAAAAAAAAAAAAATCTTATTCATCAACATAATTACAAACGAATTAGGTTTTATCAACACATTGAATGTTATATTTTGAAATTTCTAGTTGTAAGATTTTGAACACATTTAGTTCAATTATATTTTCAAAAATTTGAATACTATGTGTTTTATATGTGATATTCACATATTGTGTGAGCAAAGTTCATACTATTAATATTTTGTAAAGTGCTATTGGCATTTTAATTTGAGTCTTGTTAGGAGCAAAATGTGTGGTGTTTTAACTGTAGCAGATGGTAGCAGAGCAGAAGTTAGTTGTAGCAGTGGCATTACACTTAGTGTGCCTGTTTGTTCTTACAGTTGTTTCTGTTTTTGAGGGAACTCAAATGAAAAGAAGATGAGAAGAAACAAGAGGAATCATCGTAGGTGTGCTGCTTCTGCTGCTTTGGTGGGAAATGTGCACAATTAGCATGGTGCTTGAAGGAAAGTGATGAGCATTGCTTTTGAAGAAGGTTGCTGACAAACGCCTTGATGCAAAAGTAGGGGGAAATTGAAAAACAGAGAAAGCAAAACAAAACAAAACCAGAAGAAGAAATTGAGAGAAAAGGAGGTGGAGAAGAGGGAGAGACAAAGACATGACAAGGGAGAGATAAGCGGAGGAGAAGGGAGAGCAGAGGGAGAGGGAGAGGGATGGTTATTAGGGTTAGGGTTAGGGTTAATGGGGAGAGCAAGAGGGAAGCTGGGTGTGGTGGTGGTGGAGCGTTTTTGTCATGTTATCTTGCTCCTGCTATTGCTGGTGTTGCTGGAAGAGGAGGAGGGGTGGAGGAGGGTGGAGGCATTGAGTGTGTTGGCGAAGAGTGAGCTGGTGATGTGTGAGCAGTATGGGGGGAGCCCAACTCCCTCCACACCCACCTGCAAGAACATGATGGTCACCACCATCACCGTGACCAACAAGGATGGCGAGGCAGCAGGGGAGCTGAGATTCACACAGTGGAAGTGCAGGGCATCCAATGGGACTGAGCTCAATGTGCGCTACGGCATCAAGATCGTGGTCACCAAAGGGCAGACCTGGCTGTTCTACCCCATCTACTACCAGCGCCATTTCAACTACGCCCCCTTCGAAGAGCTGCTCTACATGAAGGAAGGCGACTGCCAAGACGATGTCCAGCAGCGCGACGTCTCCTGCCGATGGGCTTACGTTGGCAATGTCCGCGTTCAGGATAGCCAGGTATGTTACCCCCCTCCCCCTCATCATCGTGCACTACCTCACACTATTTATTACACATTATGAATGTAACATGTTATACAATATTAGAAAAAAGGATATATTTTATATTAAAATTAATCATATATATATATATATATATATATTCTTTTTTAAGAAATAGAATGCACAATTTGGATTAGATTTGAACTTTTCGACTCTTGAAATTGTAAGAGGTAAAACTAATATTCCAGAAATTTTGAAGTATCTTATCATTCATATTTAAACTTCCTTGTATTCTTAATGAAAAAACATAAGATATCAATAATGTTAGTAAAATTAATCATGAATGATAAACTCACAAACCGGTTAGAAGAAAGAAAAAGAAAGAAAACAGAAAGTTAACAAATTAAAAAGATGGAAAATCAATTGAGTGAAAAAAAATTTCTAAGTTTTAAATAAAACACATACATATGTACGTATGTATGTGATGATTTAAACATATTTCATAATTATGTATTATAAAGTATGTTGTGTGTAACTATGAATTAAAAAAGAATGAATGATGGTGTGGTTTCTTGTTTAGATTAATGAAGAGTATTAAATAAAATTATTATATTGTAAACTAGCTCATGAAAGGTAAAATTAGTAACATATACCATTATTAAAAAAATTGAACACACACACATACATATATATATATATATATATATATACATAGATACACAATACGAATTATTAATCATGTGCATTTTTAAATAATTGTTAAATATTTTCTATGTTGAAGACTAATTGAATGATAGTAATTAGAAATGTTATTAAAATCATATCCTTAGTTGAAATGTGGATCTTATTTATTTATTTATTTTCTACAAGGTATTTCATTTGTATCAATTAGGAGCTTCCATAATGTATCAAACATATTTGTAGAAACTCAAATCTCAAAGTTGTGTTGTTGTTTTACACTGAATAAACTTTCAAAATATAAGAAGTTTTGATAGTATAATGAACCAGCAAATATATAGGCAATCATATTCTACATGAATCTGAATGTTTGATATACTTAATTTCAATTTTAATTTTTTCAAATGAACAGTTTTCTGATAAAATTATTGCTAGTAATTATAGTCCTTTATTTGAAATCTTACTGTTCTTTGTATTTACATGTTACTTACATCTATATCTATGTAATATATTTTTAAATATGCTTGGTAGCTTTTATATTGTCTTTTTTGTAACACACATAATAAGCATAGAAATATCACGTTACAAGAACATACAATGAACCACATATTTGGAGGGTTTAGTTTAAATTATTACTCTTCTCATTCATTTTCTTTGTTTAGTGGAATATCGTTCCTTTAAACTAGTTAGATTTTTTTTTTTTTTTATTTATTTATTTATTTTTGTAAGGGTAAGAGGGCTTAATTTGTACTAACTAGAAATATCTTTGGTGGAACTTATGGAGTAGTAGAAATATATACAATATATATATATATATATATTGTAAGAGTGTTACTTTATTGTAAGAGTGTTACTTTGTGACTGAAAACATAGTGTTTTAAGAACCAGCAACTACTCACGGTAAACAAAACTTTACATGTATACAACATTTTAAAAGCTTAACAAAAACAGAATAAAACAGGAGAGACTCGGTGTTGAATACTGCAAGAAAATTATTCTTTTTATTTAGTAGATGATAAAATATTCATATAATTATGCTTATAATTAACAGTACTTTATATATTTAACAAAAAAATAAAAAATAAAAACATAACATAAATTATTCTGTATGTATTGATTACTGTCTGTATGTGTAGTGATACAATTTTGTTTTGAGGACACCAGTTTAATAATCCCTTGTAATTTCCAAACAACTTCAAAAGTGCAGTTAATACCTTTTTGGTGAATAATTTCAATTCTTTTTGTCTGAATATAGTAAAATATTTATGTTAACATGTCACACATTGCATGTTTTCGATAAACCTGAGATTTATTTGGCTAAATATTGTTATTTGTGGGCTTTCAATGATGCATAGAAATCTATTTTTGAATCAATTTATATGTGAGTGGCGAAAAGTCAAAAAATTACTCAAGTTCTAATAATTATAACAAAAATGGCGAATTTTTTTAAGTCTACAATTCTCCAATATTACTTTAATTTTTTCTTATATTGAAGCAACTCCAGTTCTGAGGCATAAGAATTTAGTCTGCAGATACAAACATTAATCATTCTAAAATTCTGAAGTTTCTTCTTTCAACTCTCACGCATTAAAATGAAAGCAAACATTAACGAATTTATTTTTACATCAAAATATTGGATGTTTCTTAAAATGACTCATACAACATTGTGTGGCACATGAATAGTCTTTAAATAAGGTTGGAAGTTGATTTGATTGGAAATTTCTTCCTTTGAGTCTCACTTATTAGGATTTAGCATTAAAAGTCTATATGTTCCCTGAGGCAATATACAAGATAAATTATTTAATACTTGCAGTGCGTTTTCTCTTCTTTTTTCATCTTCTTTTTATTCTTTTTTCTTCTGCAACTTTTCTTCTTTTTCCTTTTCTTGACATAGAGAAGTGATACAGCATGTAGAAAGGAATTAAACATGAAGCTTTTTTTTGGATTTTTTTTAAAATAACAAAATAATACTTTACAATATCATTACTTGCATCATCAGTAAAAGCTAAATTTGTTCACTATTTTTTCTAAAATATCCTGCATGCTTTAAATCAAATCGCACAACCACCAAGTGCATTTACTTGATCTCTTGGCAATAAATGTTTGCAGGGATTTTGTTGTAAGTGTGGAAAACCATCTTGGTTCAGTAATAACGGAATAAAATCTCTTACATATCGTGGCGGAGAACCAATGCATTGTAAGTTATTCAAATTGTAAAATATAATATACATATAAACATATTTACTCTTTTCAAAATATTGACTTATTATCTTCTGATTTACACATTCTTCATTTGAAACATTATAGATCTTTTGGAATTTATTTCAACGTTCAAGTTTGCACAAGCTTTGAGTGCTTTTTGTAAAGCTCTAACAATAATAATTGTCCTGAACTAGTTTGAGACTTGGTTAAAAAATAAAAAATGAAAAATAATTTGAAACATGAATATTCAATTTAAGAAACCATAGTTGGTTCGAATTTATATCTCTAGTATAAGTGCAAGGCATCAGTGACAAAAGCCTTCACATGAAAGTCTATTGTTGATGAAAATTTCAACAAGCAAGAGAGTGGTTTAATGTTTATGATGCCTCGTGTGAGAAGCATAGAAAGACTATTGAATGAAATATATATATATATATATATATATATATATATAAAATCAAATTAAAGATTAAGTTGTGTTACGTAACACAAAAATTTACAGTTCTCTGAATGAATTTCAATGTCATCTTTTTCATTTTTTACTAAGAAATTACTAATGCTAGTATGTATTCACATATTTATGAGGTTTACAAACAAGTTTTTACAAGCAACATTAGTACTTACATACATTTCATCAAAAAATAATTTTCATGGCTTTCATAGGCATTCTATGCTTGATACTGTTGAATTTAACCAGTAAAATGAAATATTGTAAAGTAATCATACTTTTTTTACGTCAAAATCTTGTTCTAATAAATAATTTCTCTTCTAAATTAATATAATATTTTTGAAAATTATATCACTGAAAATTTAAATGGTTTCTCAGATAAAAATAATAATTTCTGAAGTATCTCTTGACACCTCTAACTTTAATGAGATTGATAGATGTAAGCATAAATATACCAAAATAACATATTGAAAATTATACCCCTCTTTATAAGGTAATATGTTTATATAATTAAAAATTATTATTCCTAAAGATTATAACCTAATATTGTAGCTTGATACAGAATATATGGATTGTGTATTTCCCATTTACAAAATAAAATGTAGTATGTTAATAAGATAAAAATAATATTTAAAATTTAATTAGAAATTATCATAAAATATTTACAATGAAAAAAATGAAAATTAGTCATGTAAGCCAAAGATAATAAATAAGTTATTGAATCAAAATATCACTACAATTAGAATCAACCATTATAAGTATTTGTCTGATCATGACTGTTAAGAAAACAAATTTAGTAATATTTTGGATCTTTGATACTTACAAGTGTAATCTCAAAGTAAAGACACAGCACTTCTAATCATCCATGCTTATGCATATTGATGGATACAAACATTGCCTATCCATATAACTCTCTATGAATAAATATAAAATGCCATAATAGCAACAAACTACATGTCTCATTTAAAATACAAAATAATGAAGAATACATACATACATACACATTTTACATAATGATAGTCAAGTATATTTTAATGTATATATATATATATATGATGTCTAAAATGCCTCCAACATACCTAAATTTGACAATCATGAGAATAACCTTTAAAATAGCAATTTGTAGTAAATGCATTGACTATTTTACTTAGTTTTGATTTTCTAGAATTGTAATAAACTCAGCTTACTCTCATTGCCTTTATTTTCAAATGAAGATTTGTGAGATAATAGAATAAAAGTATTTATTATAATTATTATTATCATTATTTTTTCATGTGTGTGTTTTGTACTTCAATAAACAATTGTTTCTTCAAAGATTTTGTTTTATACTATCTAACTATCTAAGTAAATATTCACTTGAATATGTGTGTATATATATATATATATATATATATATAGTTTTTAAAACACTTATATAAATGATGTTTAATTTCTATAGTAATTTTTAGTTCACAATTTATTTGATGATGTAGCAAACCTTGATATTAATTTTGTATTTTATTTCACTTTTAGTATGATTATTCATGAATATCAGTTCACAAGAATGTATTTGATAACTAGGATCCCTTTACTTTTTTCAACTTTTCAAATTTTTTTAAGAAGATCTATTAACTCAAAAGACATTGGTATAAATCCTTGTTTATTAGAGTAATGATATATATATATATATATATATATAGCAAGAGAGAGAGAGAGAGAGAGAGAGAGAGAATATTTTATATACATAAAGCTAGTAACAATATATTCCAATAAAAAAATAACATGTATATGGTGATGATTTTTAATCTTAATTTGAAGTTATAAAATAAGACTTTACATGTGTTCATGTAGGTGACTATAAATTTGAATACTGGAATAGAAGACAATCTGCTTCTTGTTTACGTTGGGGTTCAGACTGGTTGGTTAAATTTCTTGATCCCTTTATTGTTTTACAATATATATATATATATATATATATATATATAATTTATCAGTATTTCAAATAAAATCAAAATCAAAAGTTGAAACTGAAGAAATAAGATATTACTAGCTTTATTATTGGAATATATTGTCAATGTTAAAAAAATATAATGCTACAGTATTATAGGTTTATAACCTCATTAATTTAACATGATATTTTGATGTCATTCTTGTTATAAATAATGACATCAAAAACTTGTGTTGACTGTTGCTAAAACATGCTTATGTCATAATTTTTGAGTTCAGTCCTACTTCCAAAAACTATTGAAAAAGGAAAGAAAAATTGGCATCCAGGTGGGTTGGATACACTGTAAATGAGCCAAGGCTGAGATTCAAAATTGTCACAAGTTTCTCTTATGAAAAGAGATTTGATGATCCAAGCAACAAACCAGCTCCTGGTGGTGGATCTGTAATTAAAATATACTCCTATCCCTTCTACTACATCCTCAGTTTCAGTTTTTCAATATTGTCACTTATTTTTGCATCTTTACAACATTTTTGGGCAATAACCTTAAAAATCAGATGTGATCTGCTTCTGTTTTGTTTGTGTGTATTTGCAACCACTGGATCAAATGTAATGTCAGGAGAAAAATTAATAAATTTTAATCTCTATTTTCAATTCCCCAACGAAATATTTATAAATATTTATAAATTTAAGTCTCGTGTGTGCTTGTGTATTCTAAAAAAATATATTTATGTAACGAAGAAAAAAAATAAAAAAAAAAATAATGCACAGTAGTTTATCTGAAAAAAAAAAAAGAAAAAAAAAAATACATGTTGCAAAGAAACATCTTGGTGAGCAGAATGTCATATATATATATATATATATATATATATATTATGAAATTTGAACTGGAAAATATGTAAAATTTTCTGTTGTATGGAATTTGATTGATTCATAGAATAATTCATTGTAACTTGTACACAAACATGTCTCTAATAGATAAGAAAAACTTGTTTTTGAAGGAATTGTTGACTGTTTCTCCAACCCAAATGGAAGCTACAAATAAAGATCGTAATTGCATAGTGCACTTAGCTGGAGACTTTTTGAACTATAGATCTTTTCCGCAACTGAATGATGTTTACCTTTTCACACCCAACGCAGGTAATAATTTGTGCAAGGAGTGAAAAATTATTAATTTAAATGAAATGAAACAAATCAATTTGTGCACAATGCTAAACTGTTTTCATTTAATGTCAAATATTCATTTCTTAAGAATGTCATTGGAAGCATTGTATAAGAGTACTTAGTTTCATGTGGATTTTAAGTGTAAATTTCACAATGGTGGTATTAATGAATTTTTTTACAAAGAGAATGATTGTGACTGGATGATAGATGATCCACATGACAATCCATTTCAGAAAAGAGTGAAATGGCTTTTGATACCCAAAGGTCATGTGACGGATGATGGGCTTGAATGCAATAAAATTGGGGTGGGTTTTACACCATTTCGGATTCAAGAAAGAGGATGCTATGAACCCGTGGGAACTTGTTTGGCATCACAACTCTGGACTTTTGCACAAGTAAACTCAAATACTAGACTCACATATATCAGTAACATACACATCTGCACCCATGTGAGTGTATATATATATATATATATATATACACATACCAACACACATTCATGGATAAACTCAATCTGTCTCTTCCATTGTTGATATAATTCAATTTGTTGTACACAAATATACAAATGCTGAATTGGCTAAAGTATGTGTTATTGTACTGTAGATGTTCCTCTTCTTCTTCTTCTTCTTCTCCTTCTTCTTGAAGAGTATGATTATTACATTAAACTTGTGTGGGTGTAAGAGTAATAATGTTGTGTTGGACTACTTATCATGTCAGTAATTGTGTGAAAACTCAATCAGTGGCATGGGAAGTAGTGATTTGTATGAACATGCAGATGTCCATTTCTCATCTTGATTTTCTACTTAGCTTTGTTTTATTTATTTATTTTACTTATATTTTGTGCAAATTGATACAACTGATTGTAGGCTGAAGCAGCTGCATGTGCATTGGTTCCCCCAAGACCCATTTTCTCGGTTTTAAAAGAAGGAGTTGTTGATTTGAGAATACATGTATGTATGTATGAGAAGATGGGTGTTTGGTAAAAAAATGATTTGGACTGTGCCTGTGTTGATGAGAATGATCAGCATGAGGAACTATCTTCACAGATCTATTATTATTATTATTATTATTATTATTATTAAATCTGTAAAAAAAAAAATTTAAAAAGATGGAGAACTCATGTGTTTCAAAATCACATGAGGGCATTAAATTATCAACTTATTTTTAATTAAGTTACACATATACAAATAAATAAAGCAATGTATATATATTGTGTGGAATAGAATTTTGAAGGAGACCCTGATTCTAGAGTGTTGACCATCACACTTGATCAAATTATGACATCAGTTGTAACACTTGAAGTGGAAGCCTCTGGGATGGAATTTTTTGTGAACAGGTAAAACCATTTTTTTCTTTTTTTAAAATCCATACATCCAGGATCTTACTAAATAAAAATGCATGTTTTACATTTAACTCAATTTTTTTGAACTGTTCATTTTAAAATTGTTCCTTCTGTATGTTTGATTTTATCTTTTGTATACAAATAGGTCTCCAGGTAAGATCATAAGTGCTTCAGTGCCCACATTTGAAGCATATACGCGCTATGGACAAATGGAAGTTGTTGTTCAAAATACTGGAACTATAGTATCTTTATATTTCATACAGGTAATTTAACCTCAGAACTTACATATATACATATTCAATAATATCATCATGTAATGGAATGTAACAAATAGTAGAGCTTTTATACTTGTTCACATTATTCTAATATATTTTTATTTTTGATTATTTTTCAAACACTTGCAAGCAGGTCCATGCTTGTTCTTCTGGCATCATAGACCCAGAGGTATGCATTTTGTAATGCTTTTGAAAAATGCATAATTTATTTGTTGTATGGTGAATTGCAATTATTAAATATTAATCTAAAAAAGAGGGATTAAAACTAAGATCAAGATACTTAGAATTATAAACACATTTGTAAAGTTTGGGAACAGCTGATTGGAAATGAGTCTGTTGGGCTCTTTTGTCCATGCAGGGTCCTTTGTCTAATTTGTATGTATTATATCACAAGAATGCTGCTGTGTGTGTAATTAGAGGTCAAGTGGGTTATTTGACTGAAATGGATTATGGAGGATCTTATTAAAGGATTCTATAACAGCTCCCCCTCCTCACTAAAACAACAACCAACATTAGATTCTAGCTGGAATCAATTCTCAAAATTTTGATTACTTGTTGGGGGTTATTAGTTTTTCGGGATTAATTACCAGAGGGACAACTTACTTCCAAACCAGAGTGTTTCTAAAATTATCATTATTATTTTTTCATTGCTTCCAAAGATTCTACCTCACAAATATTGTATTTTGAAAGCAGTTACTATTAATAATTATTATCTGTCTGCTATATTTATATACATGTGTGCACACATGTATATAAATATATATATATATATATATATATCTGTCTGATTGATTACTTTTCTTTAATGACACCTAACTATGTCTTGAATCTTTTTTGATAAATATATGATATTCATATTTATGATTCAAGAAACTTTCATCTATAGTATAAAGTTCTGTCCAGTTTAACTACCTTTAAAATAAATAAGTGTTGATTTTATTTTTTTATTTTTATTTTGTAGATTCCACCTCTTCATTATCCAATTATTTGAACAATGTTCATGAATATATATATATATATATATATGTATATGCAGCCATATTGAATCAAGATACATATATATATATATATATATTTATTTATATACATGTGTGCATGTGAATATATATATGTATATATATATCTATATGTGTGTGTGTGGGATGTGAAGGAGAAGCAAGAGACCATAGCACCAGGTGCCTCAGCCACAGTCAAATTTGACCTGGAAACAATTGATGATAAGGCCAACATCCACACCTGCAAAGGTATCACCCACTCACTCACTAACCCCACACTTAATTACACACTGCAAAGTAGTAGTAGTAGTAGTAATAATAATAATAATAATAGAAGTGGTAGAAGTGGGGGTTGTGATGGAATGTGCTCCTCAACATTCCATTCTATTCATCATCTGCACAATCTTGCTTTTTTGCAGTGGACTTGCTGGATTCATTTGCAGTGAATGTGTTCTCTCAAATCTGCCAATTTCAAACAACCCAGACTGAGAACTCCAAAGGAGACCAGGTATTGAACACAATTGATAATGTTGAAAGTAAACTACTCACAACAAGTCTGTTTTCAATTCAACGCTTTGATGGTGAACTCTTACTTTTCTGTACAAATTTTGACTGTAAATTTAAAGAATGGTTTTAAGTTTTGAGGCTCTGATTTGGAGTGTGGTTTATTTTGGAAAACATTTATGGATCAATAATTGATCCATAATTCAATATCAGACACAATTATTGATCAAAATGACTGTGTGTGTGTGTGTGTGTTTTTTTTGTTAAATAAAAAAATTGGGGATTGTATGGTGTGGGGCAGTCAGGTGTGGTTCTGGATAAGAAGCCTCTTGTCAATTACACAAGCTCCTGGAGTTTTAAGAACCCCAAATCCTGGTTCAGTGGTTGGAGCTTCATGGGCAAAATATTTCATGGCAGCATTTTTGGATCATGCCAGTATGTTCCCCACCACAAAAGCCTCTATACCTTACACTTTGTTTATGCATTTGATAAAATTTAATACATGTATTGATGGAAGAATTTCATGTAAAATATGAATGGCTCAACCTTGTTGAATTATTTGAATAAATTGATTAAATATGAAATAAAATTCAATTTTATAAACTAATATCTCAATCTTCACTAAGTAGCCATGGATATTCCTAATAAATTGAGTGAAGAAATGCTAAATAATTTTTTTCATCTAATGTTCTATCTAACCTCTGAATTTAAATTTCTTTTAATTCTTCCAGCTGTGACTAGTTTGTTTACTCTGTACCAATCTAGTGTGAAAACTTAACTTTTTAATATAAACTCAAAGACTCCATTTATAGAATTTTGAAGTGATTCTAGTATTATTTTTTTATTTTTGTATCATTAATGTATATGTATATATATATATATATATATATACTTGATTGAAGATTTTTTTTTAAAAAAATTATTTAATTACTTATTTGCAAGTAATACTTTAGGTCATAATAGTAACAAACATATTTGATTGTATTTTGTTATAATTCTATTGCTTTTTTGGGTTGCTTGTGCCCATATATACATACATATTTATGTTTTTTTTAAGGAAAATCTGATTTTATCCATTATATATATATATATATATATATATATATGTGTGTGGGAATATTAAATAGACTCAAGTTTTTATTAAATCAACCTACCCATCCTAACCATCATGAAAAAAAAATAATGACTTCTATATTCATTTCGTTATTATTAGAATTTGCAACCAATAAAAACCAACCACATTCATCATGATAACCATATTCTTCATCAAAGGTGGGTCTATTTAAAATTATTATATATATATATATATATATATATATATTTATATATAAATCCAAATTCTATTTAACAATATATTTCAATAGTAAAGAAAACTATTTTGAGTTATTTTAGATTGTAAGAGCAACTTTTTTTTATACATGTATTTTAAAACATGTATCATTTGAGAAATGATTCTATAAATCTAAAATCAAATTGAGCTATTGTGTTTTCTAATATCATAATTTGATTCAAATTTACTTTACTTCTTTATATGTATATAAATAAGAATATCAACTTGTTTTTGTAGTGGACTTCGAAAAAAATCAAAAGTATTTGTTTTTATAGACATATATTATTTAAATATGTAGAAATTTTAAAATAGATTAAGAATCTTATTTCAATTAAAAATTAGATTTGGCTCTATTTTCTTAAACCGCCTGACATAAAATATCCTTGCATTTGAAACAAATATTGTACAAGAATTCAATTTTTTAAGACTTTCTTATTATATATATATATATATATATATATATATATTCAAAATACTCTTAAAACATTGATTCATATCTGCAATTTTTATTTATGTTTTTTATCCACTAAGAAATATACATTTTTAATCTGTGTAAATATTGACTACACCCTTACAAAATAATATAATATAACAAAATATTATTATAAAATGTAAACTCGATAAATAATCATGACTGTGAATATTTTAATTTAAATCCTTTTTTTGATCATCAGTTGCTAAAAAATATTTCTTTCTTGACTTAATATCAATTAAAAAATTGTATTGTATTTTGTAATAAATTTAAATGATCAAATAATAATAAATTCAAGTTATTTAATTGTTGTTCCATGTATTTATAAACAGAATGCCATGGTTGAATAAATCTAGATTTTATTCAGCTGATATATAATATAAATAAATAAATAAATAATATATATAAATTTATTTATTTTGTGCTTTTATTTAATCAATAACATATTCTACAGATAAAAGATAATACCATCAATATATATATATATATATATATATATATACATTGAAAACTCATTTTAGTAGTGCAACATTTTAATTTTAGAAATATTACAATTCTAGATCTATACAAACAAAGTACTTAGCATGTGTGGGATTACAAAACATTTGTCAATTTAAAGAAAAATTAAGATTTAAAAGTTAGTAAAATTGCACTCATTATTTGAATTGAAGAATATTCGGTGTTATTTATACTAATTTCTTCAATTTTTTCTAGAATTTCAATTATTTCTAGAATTTCTTCAATTTGACTTCAATTTTTTAAATTAACAATTAATTGTTTGTTTTAGAAATCCTTAAATATGACTTCTTTTCAAAACAGTTTTTCACTTAAATTCTTATAATTTATTTATTTAGTTATTTAGATGTACTTATATGAAATTCCTCTAGATCTAAATGTCAATTTTTTAAGTTCACTTTTGTGATG
Source organism: Physcomitrium patens (assembly GCF_059467195.1). Lineage (NCBI taxonomy): Eukaryota > Viridiplantae > Streptophyta > Bryopsida > Funariales > Funariaceae > Physcomitrium > Physcomitrium patens. The sequence goes on along the minus strand of NC_143434.1, from coordinate 16,583,626 downwards.
ATCTTGTAATATAATTTTGCTGCAAAATCATCAAGCTGGATCCAATTTCAACGTTTATTGATTATACGTCAGATAAATCTAAAAATTTAACCATAATTGTTGTGTTATTTGTTTTTATGTTTTTATTTTGAAAATATAATTTAAAATTCTTATCATATATATAATCAAATAATTTGATATTCAACCATTAATATGTAAGTTCCTTCTAAAATAATAATTCTTGAAACGATTTATAAATCAGTTATCACAACTTTTTATGTGGTCCTTCTTTAGAATCAAACTCATTCCTATTGTAGTTAGCATATGATTTCTTTATTTTTATATAGTTGATCAATATTGCTTATAAATAATCAATTAAATGCAAAGTAATTTTAAAAGCATAAATTTGTTCTCCTTGTAAAGCCAACTACTTTTCAGTATATATTTGTTGTTTTATTCATTTACATTATTTTTTTTTTTATCATGCACAAGATACACAAAGAATTTTTTTGATATCATATTTTATGACCTTCATTTTGGCACCTTTGCATTTATCAACAATTACTTAGTTCGCATATATAACTCAGACAATGTTTTCTGTGTTATTGAAAATTTTGATTTTCTTGAGTACTCAAGAAAAGTTTTTCGAAAAACTTTTTGGTTCAATTTTTTGAAAATAGTAACAAATACACGGGTTCAGATGATGCAAAAGGATGCTAACGGTCATGTAAATATTTTAGACAAGATTCAGAAGGATTACTTGAATAAACATGTAATAGAATATTTGTAACATGAACATGTCCAGAAGATTATCTGAATATGTCAATAAAAAAATATCAATCATATTTAACTTCTAAACATTAAGGCGTCCATGAACATGATAAAAAAATTGTAGTTAATATGAATTTACAAGGTTTCAAGACATTTTTGTGTTGGTTTTCATAAAACAATATGCTTATATATATATATATACACACACACACACACACCAATAGTCATTGGCACCAAAATTCGTGATCCATGTCTATCTATTTTCATAGAAAGATATATATATATATATATATATATATATATACATATCATTTTAAAAAACTGATAGAAGAAATCGTACAGAAACTATACTTCATTATTCATATGAATGTATTTCTATATTTTTTTCAATAAATTCTTAGCTTCATAAAAACTTTTCAAAATGTTATAATAAAGTTTCTTTTTTTTTTTCTTTTTTTTTTTTTTGTTTGTTTTACCTGTTAAACTGTATGTTTTAAACTGTGATCTTTGTCAACAAGTCAAAATATGAGCAAAGATATAATAATATACTCTGTGGCAGTAAAAGATGATATTGGACAACAAAAATTTATATTTAAAGTATGAATTGGACTTAATGAATTCTAGATTATATGACATGGAGATGCTAAAATACAGAATATCTGTGTACTTTCAATCTCACATTAATAATATACATATATACATACATATATTTATACATATATCTACATATTTAAATACATATTATTTAATATTTTAAATTATACTTTAAAAATCTATTACGTGTTTTAAAATTAAAATCTTTGTGATGATTTTTTCGTGTAAAATTCTTATAAGAACTTCAAACTATTAATGCTAAAACCAATTATCACAAAAATCATGAAAACAGACAATGTAATTTCTTCAATATTTTATGTGCAATGAAAAGACTGTGTTGGTCACGCATGGTAGAATCCCTTGGATTTATTTTACTGATTGTTGCAGGTAATCTCACTACATTTTTAAAACATTGTACTTGTATTGAGTTACATCATAATTATTTGAATTCATTTACATTCCTAAATTTATGTAAATATTATTGTTGATTGCATGTGTTTGACATCAATCACACTATATTATTGGGATTTGATTCAATGAATAATGAAAAACTATAAGTTAGAAGTATTCCAAAAGATGCATATGCTACACATGCTAAATCGTATAAAACTGTTTTAAGCACACATTTTCATTTCAATCGTTTTTTTTTATTTTAATGCCAGACTATTCTTAGTTATTGTTTTTTGAATTATAGTGGTCTTTCAGTACTGCTAATATCCTTCACCAACGTCAGAACTAATCTTTTTCTTTTCATTTTTTTTTCCCTATTACTCTAGCTAATGTAAGGTTGTTGAATTTAATATCGCTTTGATTTGGATCAAATATTCAGATCAATTTCTCCTTACAATCTAAAATATTCGTTATTTTTGTGAGCCTTGCTCATAATTTAAAATGTGAAATTTAAGAATGAAAATGTTTTGGGACTGAAGAGACTTTAATTTTCACTACTCAAATAATAACTCTGTATCTTCTTTGCCACCTGATTACACTCATACTGTGTTATGGAATGAATATTAGTAGTTTATGAAGCATTTCATTGTTTGTTTTCAACTCATAACATGATAGATTTATTTTGTGACTACGTTATTATATATATATATATATATAAATAAAGGTTGTTTTAAAAGTAGACATTTGGTTTTAGAACCTCATAAATGCATTTTTGAATGGTATATTTACAGGATTCATTGCATTTGGATATTTAAATAAAAGTGGTCTTATAACTAGTCTATTGAAGAAAATACTTGCTCTTACAAAAGGATGTAGTGCACTCGGCAAAAGTTCTTTCTTCTCAAAAACATCTCGTTCATTACAGCAAGGAAGTTCAAAGTTTATGGTCTTTCTCAAAAAAATTATTAAAATGCCTATGGAAAAATTAAGGAAGATTGCCAATCCCAAAAAACTCATGGGTAAAATGAAAATGGGAAAATTGAAATCAACTATATTTGGAAACTATCAAAAGAGTATTGGTAAATTAAAAGAAACATTCAAAAATGGTGCACACAAGTTCAAAGGTGGAAAAAATCGTTTTATGAAAAAAAACAATACGAATACATCTATAAGCCACACTGTAAAAGGAGGGAAACGGTTCAGTAAAAAGGTAAAAGAACCCCCAAAACTTGGAAATGAGAAAAGAAAAGGTAAAGAGGAAGAAGATGAAGTAGAGGAGGAAAGTTCAGAAGTAGAAGATGAAAATGACAGTGATAATGATGAAGAGCCAGAAGATGATGAAGAGGAACCAGATAATGAAGACGACAATATCAATGAAAAAGTTAGATCTCACCAAATCAATAAGAACAAATCAAAACAAACAAAGGCTAGAAATAAGAAACTTTCAAAATCTAAAAAACATAAACAGGCCGATAAGGAGGAGGAGGAGGAAGATGACGATCAAGATGAAAGCGAAGATGAAAACGAAGATGCAAGTGAGCATGAAACGGTTGCAAAAAGTGTGAACAAGGCAAAAAGGCAAAGCAATGACCCCGTTGGAACATCCAATAATATTACATTAGCTCCCTTTGCAAGAACGGGAATGCCACCCTTGCCACACGAGAGTCCATATACTTTCAATCCATATCTTGCCCCTCAAGTGGAGCCCCCACATGGTTACATTACCAACAACAACAACCCTTACCTTAACAACCCAATGCCCCCAAATGTTTCATACATGCAAGATCAAATGCAATACTATGATCCCTACTTGCAAAACCAAACACTATCGTATGATCCTTATCAACAAGACCCCATGTTGCCACTGTATGATCCACAAATGCCAGATCCTAATCAAACAAACTATTACAACGGCACACAATTGCAATATCAACAGCCAGTTACTCAGGAATATGAAGGAATTATTTCTCAATCTCAACCTCATGAAAACTATGACGATTATGAAACACAGAATGCAACTGATTTATCTCCAATCATAGGATACAACAATGAAACATATTAATTAGGTGTTACAGATATTTGAGCTAACATCTTTTCTACAAAATATTATACCTTGCATATTCATTTTCTAGATAGCAGCGGCTTTGTTTAAAATAATATTAACATTAACATAAACTAGTCAAAACATTAGTTTAAGTTAAAGACGTAAATCCTAGATTAGCTACAATCACAAAAATTAATATAGCCAATCAACAAAAAACTTTAAAGTTTGACTCAACTTGACAGAAGGATAAACGATCTGCTGCATCAACACAATAAAAGCAGCTCCGCTGTTTGTGCAGAGCAGAATGTCGTAATAAAAACCCGCATCAGATACTCAAACGAAGAACCAACAAATAATGTAGTAAACAAATTCAAACACGATAATTTTTTTTGATAATTCAGGCTTAACATATTCCCTTGGTAGAGGCAAACTACTTGTGTTGCACTGCAACATATAGCTAGCCATACATACTTTACAGCTTGCTTGATGTAGTTAGTCAGATATTCTCTGATACAGTTGTCTCGACGGATGTCTCGACTGACTTCAAATCACACACATCGCCACGACAGAGAGGGCACACCCTGGAACAGCACCGAAAGTTTGAAGACAATTAAGCGATGAGCGTCAACCAAGAACACAATCGAATAAAAAATACACTTGTAGCAATCAATTTCATCCTCATTCCCAGGTGGGGACAAGAACAAAAACACAAACCGTTGTAGAACAGTATACCCCAACCAACAGCTCTTAATCTGGAAGGAAAAACAATACCTGTGAACCTCTTTCAGCCACTTGTCAACACAATCTTTGTGATATTCATGCTGACAGGGAAGAACCCTTATCTCGTCTCCATCTTCATACTCCACCAGACAGATATGACACCTAAGCACCACAAAAGCGTTAAAACATATCAGGGGTACATCATCTAGACACCAAAAGCCTAATAAAGACCAAGAATTATAAAATAAGATTTTCTAAATGTCAGAACAAATAACATCGTAGACTAAAAAACAAAATGACCCTGCTGTAATTGCTCGATGATAAGCCACCAAATAGCAATCGCTGACTTACTGCACAGCTTCGTTACAAGCAACTGCAGACTTGCTCAAATAAATGCGAGTTGGAAAGCTGTCCACAATGGTTGAAGGAGCAGGAAGAGAAGCTCGTGACATAGTTGCAGACCTCGAAAGCGCCACAGATTGCCTGTGTATTTCATCAAGCACCTGAATTTCACAAAATCCAAACAGAAATTAAGTCTTGGTTGTCGTCTGCCATTGCAATGAAATATATGGGCACCTGACATGATACGGCTGAGTGCCTCGCACCGATCTGATCCCATTCGTTCTTGAGACCATACCTCGAAAAGAGCTTCAGCCAGCATAATGATGCGAGAGATGCTAGCCCTTGTGTTCGTATCATCAACCGGTCCTTGCGCTTCGCAAGAGCAACGATGCCCGTGATGGTTTACAGTGCATGTCCTAGAATGCCAAGGAACTCCCTCCAAGCCATTGCTCAGACGTCGAAGAGCCCACACCTACAGCAAAATACTGAATTCAAATCCGCATGCAAGCTTAGAGCCATTGAATGAGAAGACTCTATGAAAGAGAAATTGACGAGCGAAACCAGCAGACATCACGGGAGGATGAACACACCTGCGATCTAACCCTTCTCCGTCGTTCCTCTAGATCTAGAGTCCTGCTGCTGTGTAAAATACCCACCCCCACGCTATCAACATCGTCGATTGATATAGCATCCTCAATGTCGTCACCCACTGCAGCTGTTGATGCGGTTGAGCGACGATGTGAAGTTGCCCTTGACAAAGCGTCCCACAGCCTCCTCCCATTTGTGCGCCTGCTTTCTCGACCTGGTACGCTATCGAGTCTCATTCCTAATCTATCTCCAACAGGAGGACTTGCACGACCTGAACTTGGCACGGAGCTGGAAGGCCCTGCATAACCACCTTGCCACAAATCTGAGTGATCCAAGACCTGCACAAAGGAGGGCGACGCCCAGGCAGACATATCATGAGAGTCTCGACCGCTTCCCGAGGTGAAAAGCCCTTGATGTACCGTGCCTGACATAACTTCCATGCGACGCTGAGCTTCAACTGTTTCTGTCGCCATAAGACCTCGTCTTTCTAGCTCATGTAAATCAAGGGCAGGTGGAAGTCCTGCACATCTCCGAAGCTGTTCCTGCATTTCGTTCACTCTCTGCCGCCGCAGAGTAGTCGCACAAGCCATATGCAACCTTTCATTTGACAACTGCCTACTACCTTCTTCTTCGAGAAAGATGTCTCTACCATCTTGATAAATTTCTCGTGAGGATCCTGTTCTAACAGATGGAAGTAATGAAGTTGTAGGATAAGGAGTTGTGCTCGAAGATCCAGCCTGTGCGCTACCAACCGCCTCCAATTCAACCATCAGAGTAGGGCTCCCGTTACCTGTCAGATCAGGATAAGATGTACACAGCGAGGAATCGCTGCTGGTGCCACTGCCAACTCCGAGAAGTCGCGCAGGATCAGCAGATACACTCCTACTTGCTGATCTATGACTTTCGGTGCTCCTTACAATGTACCCTTCCCTGACATTCTCAGGACTTAAATGGCGTGGTTGTTGCGTAGCACCACGTGATTGCACGAACTCCTCAATACTCGCATTCTGAAATATGAATGCACGCGCAAATTGTGAGTGCAGCAGCTTCAGAAATATGCCATGTCACGTCACACTGTGAATAGAAAACCTTCCCCATCTAGGGATAATCAACCAGCAATCAAGCAGTACATAGTCTCCTAGCTATATGGCTGTGAGCTTAAGCTATCAAGGCGTATTAACAACATTTGAATTGAACTAAAATCCTGGAGTCATAAACATAAATGTCCTTATGAAAACTTCGCAACAAGAATGAACGGGTGCAGTATGACTCCATCAAAACTGTGAAATCAATCCGACACGATCATAAACCCCAATGGTTTCCATCAAAAACTTGGTCCGAAACATAGAGTGGAGCTGAAACAAGAGCTGTACGCCAGATGTGAAGTATACATTATAAAATGTCGTATACAGCAAAGGATAGGTGGGAAACTCACTGGGGTCTGAGATCGATGGGAAGCTGTGCGACTGGCAGCAGAGCCCATGCTGAGCAACACGCAGAGAAGAGTGAGGAAGAGAGAGGGCAGCGCACATGAGGCTCAAAAAGGCTAGGGTAGAAATGTAATTGTATGAAGTAAGATGCTGTAAGGTATAAATCTGTATGCACCAACGGCACGTGAAACTCAGTGTTGCAAAAAGGAAAAAAAGACTCGTCTGAAGATCCAGTAACTTGATGATGGCTAGCTCCAAAATCGTAGGAGGACCAAGAACGGAAAGAAGTTGTCCAGTGATGTTTGATGCAGGACCAATTATGCATCTACTCTTTGATGCCCATCCCCCTAAAGCATACGCATCTTTTTGATGCTTGACCTGTCCCTACCCTCCTGCCGTGGCAAATCGTGACGGCCACGGTAAATGACGGAACGTGCACGACCATGATACGTCTGTTTCGGAACAAATCACAATATCGCTCCCGTATCCATCAATTCGTTGTCCAGCTTTTCATATCACTGAAATTCTCCTAGCATTTCTCAAGCACCAAGAAGATCAGTACCACACCCAAAAAAACACGAGAAAAAATATATAACCAATTCTCGAAAACACAAGCTCTTCGCATTAGGTGAACATATTGGTGAACCCTTAAGATAATTAAGCGAAAAAAAAAAAAAAAAAAAAAAAAAAAAAAAAAAAACGATTGCTTATCCTCGAAGTAATGAAAATGTTGATATTGAATTCAACACTGTTAAAAAACTTGGGCATAATTAAATTCATTATTAATTGTCTGTTGAACAATCACAGCGAATGGTAGACATATCTGCTCACCTGACTGTATTTAAGATGGGCTGGTTCTTGTAAAGCAACAGCACTTATCCTGCACAAATAAAGCAGGATAAATGTAATAGACAGTAACATATTGTTTGAGCACTTTTAAGAAGCAGTGTGTTGTCAGCTGCACATAATAAACAAAAAATTCCGATAGACCAAGCCACCGCAACAATATCATCATCCATGAGGAAAAACAGATAGTGAGAATTCAATAGCAGTGCAGAGGACTAGTAATCATTGGGGATGACAAATTCAGAGCAGTGCTTTTACTGATGCATTCCTAAATACGCAGTTCTCACGCATAACCTAAGTGTCTCCGCAAATGTAACTAGGGTGCTCAAGAAGAAATTATTCTCAAAGAAGAGAACCTGTAATTCACTACGATAACGCCCATCATGTCACTACGTCACCCACCCAAGTATGTAATGCGTTGACGTACCCATTCCAGATCAGATGCAGATGCTGCGTTTCGTACTAGTAGCTTGGTGTCATTTTACCCAGCTTCTAAAGGGCACCTGAAGAGAATGCACTAGGGACTGAGGTGATTAAAAAGCCGTTCAAACACTGTTTTTCAACCCAATGAATTATGAAGCCGTCAAGGCTTGAAATTTCATGGTGTAAATAGTTAAACGGTTAACTAGGTTAATTTTCTCGTATTATCCCAGACAAACTACATAATTGTTTCGATCAATATGGGGAGGAAGGTACACCAGTTGAACTGGATAGCAAGCACGATAAGCAGTTCTTGTTGAATTCGGCTCCTACCTCATAAAAGATTAAGATTCAATATCACCAGCTCAAATAGCATGATGCAGGGATAACCTGAAATGTTCCGTGACTGCTTTTAAGCTAGGTAGGTATGTAGTTGACAAACATATAGCTACCCACAGCAACGAAAGTGACACGGTACAGATCGACAGAACCTCGTTCCCGATAAAAAAGTACACTCGCAAAAAAACAAAACAAAATTGCATGCAGACCCTCCTAACTAGAAACGAAGTGCTGATGTCATAACGTATCAGCCTACGGTCACTTAAGTTTCAACTGAACCTAAGAATATGCATTTGCAAAGTTGAACCTAAGAATTGGAAACAACCAAAATTGGGAAGCATGCGGCACACCAACCCGGGGCTGCCAAGAGATCCCCAGAACCCCATGAAATCATCAGGCAACTGGAAGAGTTAACAGACGAGGAATACGAGAAGAAATGAGAGAGGGCAGGTTTCGGAGGGAATAGTGAGATCCGGTTCCCCGCACTAGAAGGAGGAGGAAGGAGCACTATGCAGAAACAAAGATTGAAAGAGCAAGAGCAAGAGAAGAAAGGGTGAGAAGAGCATGCATACATACATACATACATACCTGGGAGGGAGGCAGGCAGGCAGAGAAACGGGAGGCGAGGGAGGGAAGGGGGGCAGGTTGGTTCCAGTGAGTGCAAGTGACGTGGTAGTGGTGGAGATGGCAGTGATGCGGGGAGAGGGGAGGGGTGGCGAGAGTCACGAGAGAGGAATAAGAAGAAGAAGGAGGAAAGGAGCGGAGGACGAGGAGGGCACGGCAAGGAAGGGGGCAGGGTTACGGAGGAGGGCACGGAATGTGAGGGAAGGCAGGGCAGGGGAGCCCGGCGTAGGGCGAGGCGGGCCACGGAGGAACTGGGGGGGGGATCCCGGAAGGAAGCTGTCAACGCCACTAAGACCAGGTAAGGAGGCACAGCACGCCCGATGATGGCGTTGCATTTCCACCCAACTCAACATCAATGTATTGATTCCATTCAGTGTTAATATTGCCAAGTCTCCTAGGGTCAGGCTTTGTATATGCCCCTTCGTTTGTTGCATACATCTGCTACACTGCATTGCATTTCAACTCCCATCATGTATGTCCTTCTGTAATCACTGTAATATTCTTCCTCTTCCTCATGTCTTTATTGCATTGTAAGCTTAATGAAAACACTCTGTGCTTTCTACAGATTTTGAGGATTCAGAAAATTTCCACATTGTTCATGAAGTTATTGCAGAAAACAACATCTGCACACATGTAACACAAGGCTCCAGTGCATAGTACTATTTCATTGTCCAAAAGGATCAAACACCACATTATTTGTTTCACTTAGTTTGAATTTTTTGATTCAAAATCTTTAAAAATCTATGGATTTTATAAAGACTAGTTGTTTTCATCAAAAAATGTTGAAAGATTACAGTCCTTTCTAGCTACTTTCAAGTTAGTACTATGAAAACACATGATCCCTTTAAAATAAAAATGCTTAGATTTTTACTTTTAATATTTAATCATTAAAATTTCATTTTTCATTTTTTATTTTTATGGTTGATGATATATATATATATATATATATATATATATTTCTCTCTATGTTTATACAAACATTTTTTTTGAGACAATCTATTTTTTATTTTAAAATGAAATATTTTCTATTTAAATTCTATAACTTTTTATTTTATTTTTAAGTTTAAATTAAATTATTAAGTAACATATTTATTTATGTATTTTTTGGTATTTATAAAAAAATATAATAATTTTATGAAATATCATAAATAATGATTGTTAGATCTTTAAAAACCTTCTTAGTTACAAAAAGTAAATATTTTATATTTTAAAGAAAAAAATGTTTAAATGTTTTTGCTATAGAAGAACAAATCATGTGTCTTTATTTGTATCAACTTCTATGCTAAATGTTTCTATGTTTTTTGGTTTGCAAGGAATTTGTATAGTGATATAATTGTTATATTATTTTATTTTTATTATAAACCATCTTATTGAAAGAATGTCATAATATCAAAGAAAAAAACAAAACAAAAACAAAAACACACATATATAACAATTTTAAAGTGATATTCAAGGTATATAGAACATTGGCAATTTAACTAAGAAGGTTTTTAAAGAGCTAACAATCATTATTTATGATATTTCTTAAAAATATCCTTCTTTTTTATTCTTCCTAAGAATAAGCATTGTTACATTTATATATGATGTAATGTAATTGATTGAGATCATTCTAAGTATCTTCTTAAAGATTGTTCTAGTTGATTTTCATGCTCAATACTATAGAAGATTTTATGTTGTATTCTAAAGTTAGACCCTTTGTACTAGTTGAATACTATAGAATTTGTTCTTATTAGTATTGCTCAAATTTTTGCTACTAATGTATCTTATGATGGCTACATGCAAATGGTTAGTATAGTTATTGATCTTGAAGATGATTGTATTGCCTATTCATTGGATTTTGTTTGGTTCTTAAGTGAAGGACCTTTGTTATTTGTCCACACATAGCTTAATTGTTATTGTGGAGTAGTTTCTTTATTCTATTTTTTTTAGTAAAAAGTGAGAATTTGATTATATATAGAAGCTAACTTGATCCAGCCTTAGTAGTTTATAATTAATAACAACATGGAACTCTTAAAGAAAGAACATGCATTATTATTATTTTAAAACCATTACTATTATCATTTAATTGTGAATTTATTTTCTAGGATTAAGAAGTCAAGAATCTACATAGATATTGAGAAGATAAAAGATAGTCAAATTCTAGAAACTAGAAAAGGCAAAATAATCCCACTTCATCATTGTGCATTCTACAAACATCCTCCCCATTTCAAGCTTTGTTGCGCAAAATACAAATCTATCCAAAACAATGGCATGGATTTTTTTGTGACAACAACATGGGTTCAATTAGTTATAATTTAATGTAGAATGATTAATATAAAAAATTCTCTTTATTTTGATTTTGAGTATAATTTTAAATAAATATTATCTAAATCTTTCTAATTTTTTATAAATTATATTAAATTATTAGTTAATAAGTTTATTATTGTAAGATCCTGAATTTTCTTCATTTTGTCACACATTGTTTTAAATTTTTAATTAGAATTTTTTTTAAGCTATTTTTTTTTTATAAGTTTAAAATTATTGCATTTGGAATTAGGAAAATTGTTTTATAATAGTTCAAGTGAAGAGTAGTCCATTCTTTTAGTAGTTTGAATCATCCAACTTTGGAAGAAAAATTCTAAATACTCAACTAAGATATTGCTATAATATATGATGGTACTTAAGTTTTGCAAGTTGGATTTGTAACAAATACAAAATAATCAAATTTAAAGCAATATAAAGAAAAAAATAGGTATTGGAGTCTAAAAAGGTTTGTAAGTTAGTACGTGGTTTAAGGCATGAATATTCTACTTTCATTTGCTCCATGATTCTGATGCCACTTTATTTATATTACACAATTTAGTTTTAGAACTATTATAATAAAGACTTTATATATATTATAATAAAATTTATCTTGAATTTTATAAATTATCCTTATTAATACTTAATTTAGGTGATTTATTTTAATTATTTAAATTTTTATTTAAATTTTTTTATTATTATTTTGATTGAATTTATTCTATACTAAAAAATTAAATAAAAATAAAAAATATTTTAATGATAGTTGATTAGATATTATATTATAATATTTATAAATAATTAAAAAAAAATAAACTATAATATCTTACAAAATAATAGTAAAATATATAAAAATAAAAACTAATATTTTTTATTTATACATGTAATTATATATTTATATATATATAAATATACAATTATTTACGCATTCTCATTGGTGTCTTTATTGTCTTCTACAACTATGCTGATGCACATGCTCTTACTTCCTTTGTTACTAGATCCTGAAAAAGAATCATCTTGTATTCCAAAGGAATAGAACATACACCCTTTCGGTGCTAGTATCAAAGGATACTCTACTCCATTCTCTGCTTTGTATGATATACCAACTCTTTTTCCAGCAGATGGAATTGTAGACTTTCCTTTTGATCCAGAAGATTGGAATGCATCTGTTACAGGTGTGAACATTATATTCAAAGGGTTTAAATCATATATAACTCTCCTTTTAGAGGCCATGATTGGTTGATGTTATTAATGTATACTATATGGTTGTATTATTTATCAGTTGACTATATACATATCATTCTCTATTAAGATCCTAATCATAATGTCTGCGAGTTCCTTTTTGGTCCTTGTAGTTATCCATCTATATAACTTTTGCTTCACATTGTACGGAAGTAACAGCAGACTATCATACTTCGAATCTGTAAATGCTTTTATAGTATGCATCTTCTTGATATCCATAACGCTTTCCTGATCTGAAAAGTTATAGAATGTAGGTCCTATAGTATCCATAATACTCTCTTGCTTAGTCTCATGTGTAAGCAAGTACAGTAATACATCCATCATCATAGGCCCGCTGTGTGAATCTATACATCTACCTCTGTTGATGCTTCTTAGATCTCTAAGCGACTTTTCTTTATTCTCAGATAAAGAGTTACGTATTCTAAACCTATTATCTCCATTAGAAAATATAGCATATATCTTGTGCCTTGTTTCCATTATTTCTCTAGAACGCTTTGACTTCGATATTATCTTTTGTATTATGTCGAGCTCGTCTTCAGCACTTACTGTCTTCCAAGCACCATCTAACACCCTTGTCTTCATACATGCTTTAAAGGATTCTGAAGACAAAGAATATGAGTAATTATCTTCTGCTGTTCTATACGATAGTATATGATAATACTTGTCATTGATACAATCGAAGGAGTTCTCAAAGAATAAACTAATGTTCTTGTTACCACTTAGTATTGCTGATTCAAGTAAATGCACCTTCTGCGACATTGTCATTGATGATACCACGTATATAAGATCTCTCTTGTCTTCATATATTACTTTTGTAAAGTAATTAGTACTTGTATTAATACGTTGTTTGAAGCTTGATAAGTGTGTATCTCTATTTGAAGTAGTAACAGAATCCAGGTGTATCATATCCTTTATTTCTTTAATTCTTGTTCCATTGTCAAGATTAATACCTTTTCCAATTAAAGCCTTTAGTACACTTTTCTTGGTATTTAACAATGTGCTTATAGCACCTATCGAAAGAGTATCCGTTGATTTAGTAACAATCTTTCGTATAGAAGCTTCTATATCATTGCAGTACCATAAAAGATATGTTGATATATCATCACCAAATCCGTTTCTTATTGTTGTAATATCAACATTTAAGTAATAATCAACGCAACAACTTCTTATAACATTCTCTACATCTTCTATACGCTTTGACTTCTCTTCTGAGATTAGATATTTGTACATATCTATGCTTACAGATGGTACACACTTGTTGCTCTTACGTGCAAGAGCCACATGTCTGTAAACATGTATTGATCTTTCTTCGACTTTCAAAAGGTCATGTGATTGACTTCTTACTGCTCTTCCAATTGCTTGTACTATTGTTGACTTGTTCTAATGAGGAGTAACAATATGCACTTGTCTTACATTAGTTAAGCTTACACTCTCTCTACTAATTCTACTACCAAGCAATATCTTAACATACTCTCCATACTTGTTCTTTGGGGACCTAAATCCATCTAGTCTCTTTTCTGGGTTAGAGCAAGCAATCGTATCTCCTGTGTACAACGTGTATCGCAGACTCTTATCGATCTCGTCTATGTTTTCACCATCGTATAATTGGTATCCAAAGAGTTCGAATATACAGCTCATCATAATTAACCCAGTTCCTTTAACTTCCTCACAAAATACAAATGCTAGCATATCTTTGTTGCTTTCTATTATGTCTAGCATCTTTGAGTACTTACAAGAGTACAAGTGTAGATTGTCTCTTCTTAATCTCTTTGCGACCTCTTCATCAAGTGTATACTTTATTTTATTGTCTTGCTTGATTCTTACAATCTTTGTAAATGCTTGAGCACCATACGTTCCATCCCAAAAGGTCATTAAGGAACAGTATATGGAGTTCCTATACACACTATCATCGAGGTTGTTAATATCTATCTTCTTATATGCTTCAAGCTGATATCCTTTCATGTAAGATGGAACGACTTTGACTGAACAACCTTCTAGAGTTACTCCTTCCTCTATTACTTTTGCCATATGTTGGTTACTATTGAGATATGATATTCTACCCATTATGCTTTTCCTAAAGTCATCTTTAGTAGGAAAGAGCGATGTATCAAATTGGTGATCAGCACCAAGTATTAGATTGAGAATAGATAAGATCTCTTCAGCTTTGTCTATCATAGGAGTTGCACTTAAAAGAAGTATCTTACAATTCCTAGCAAGGTGAGATAATCTCCACATTTGACCATACACAGTCTCCGCATCAAGGTCTGACATAGAATGTTTTAAATTATGAATCTCGTCCATTATCATTATCCTATTACTAAAGCTTGATATTACTTGATTATCATCTAATCTCTTTAGCTTGTTTGCAAAAGAGATGTACTTTTTTATTTCATAATCTTTTACTTCTCCACCTGGCCACTTACGAATCTGGTCTTTAAAGTTGTCAGCAGATGTTCTACCTCTTACAAGCACAAGTGCTCTTCCTTTGTATGACTTATGAGATTCAACAACTGCTATAGATGTAAATGTCTTTCCTGATCCAACATTATGGAACAGCAATAAATTATTATATGGTGTCTGAGGAGACATAAATCTTCTTACAAATTCTTGGTGAGGATATAGTCTTGATTTGCTTATCCTTCTTGTTTCATAGAATTCTTTTTTCTTCCATAGATTGTCAACGAAGTTATTATCTGATACAATGGGGTATGATGGGATGAACTCTTCCATGACTCTTTTATAAATGAATTAGCTAACAAGGGTGCTTGCTAGAACGTTTAATTCTACTCTGCAAGGACATACATCATGGATTTCTTAACAGAGTTTATAAAGTCCAAGAAGGACCTGAGTGCTAAGTCTCCTAAAGGGTACGAATACGAGATAGAGATCAGGCTGAAAGATGTAACAAAGAGGGAATTCATAGGACTCCCAAAAGTCAATAATATCGTTACCACAGAAGAGGCACTGTACTCAGTAAAAGGTAGTAGCACCGTTATAGTCAGAAAAATAGACTCTGAATTCTTCATCAAGGAAAAAATATCATCGAAGATAATTCCTAAGTTCAATGCAGAAGCTGTGTTATCTCTTGAGCGAAGATATCACAAGGAAGAAGGGATGGCACTAAAGATTAAAAGAAATAAAGAAAGAAGTACAATAAGTTATGATAAGTTCAAGATCGACTCAACAAGAGTTATATCTAAAGCAAATACTCATTATGAAATCGAACTTGAACTACTAGATGATGATTGTGATATTAAGCTTTTAGAACTTGCACTAGAACGTATCAGACCTTCTACAGTTCCGCAGGTATTTAAACTAATCAACAAGCTTGTACCTAGCCTTGATCTTCAGAACTATAAGTTTCCAAAGCCTATTGATATAACAATAAAAGAACTTACAAGGAACTACTCCTCAGGAGGATCTGTATCTTTAAAGCTTGATGGTATGAGATCGTTCCTTGCTTGTTATGAAGCAACTGTATACGCTATATCAACAAAAGGAGAAGAGATAGTTATCGAATCAGGTGTTCATGATTGTAACTTGCTTACTCTCTTCGATACAGAAGCTGTTGATAACGTATACTATGCATTTGATATTATCATACTAAATGGAGTAGTGGTTGGTAACAAGCCACTAATCGAAAGGGTAAGAATGATACCTCAAGTATGTTTAGCGATCAACAAAGCTACTAAGAAGAGATTGGTAGTTGCAAAGAGGCATTTCATGTTCAAGACATTCTCTGCATTTTCCAGACAGCATCAGATACTAGAAAATAAGATCCAAGAGAACAAGTATGATGGTCTGATATACACACACTCTCAATCTTATCTTAATCCTGTTATGAGATGAAAACCTCAAAAGACTGTTGATCTATTATATCAAGAGAAGGCATTGATGGCGTATAGTAAGAAGGAGAATACAGATTCTGGGCTCAAGATATCGCAGGATAGTACAGAACCAAAAGAAAATGCTATCTCAGAATTTATAATAAACTCCAATGGAACGTTAACACTAATAAGAGAAAGAAAAGACAAGAGGTGTCCAAACTCTATTGCAGTAGTAGAAAGAATTAAAAAGATAACAAGAGAAGAAAAGAATATATTTAATACCTTTAAAGGATTAACAGTTTCTATGATGAGATCCTATCACAACGAAGTTAAGAGAGACCTTCTAAAGAAAGGAGCTGGTCACTTGCTAGACGTTGGATCAGGATTCGGAGGAGATATTACAAAGTGGGATCATTATAAAAGTGTCACATGTGTGGATCCATCTCATAATAACATTAAGGAACTTAAGTGGAGGCTTGGTACTAACAAGAAGGTAAGAGTGATACAAACAAGAATAGAACACTTAAGAGGTTTTGAGAAGTCCATAACAACATTATCGTGCTTCTTCTGTATTGCTCTTGTTGACATTGATAAGTTTGTTAGAGTTGCTCAAAGGGTATTCTCTGATAAGCATAAGTGTGTATTCTTGTGCATTGTTATGTCCAAGAAGTATATAGTGGAATTCTTTGAAGCAAGTAAGACAAAAGAACATACATGTGAAGCATATTCTATTAAACTAGAAAGTAACAACAAGATATACATACATATTCCTAATACTATCGTGACGAATCAAACAGAGGATTTAGTAGACGTAGATAAGTTGATTGAGCAGTTCACCAGTATAGGATTTAAGCTAGAAGCAAGAGATAGACTTAACAGAAACAAGTTCATGTCTTCTAACGAGTATCTGTTGTCTTGTATGTATGAATCTCTAGTGATGACAAGAACAAAGTAAACTTGATGTAATAATAAGCTAGTTGTAGTATAATGTATTTTTTTTATCTGTTAGTACCACTGATTTTTTTATTATGTACTACAAGGGAGCATCATCTGCTTTCTTTATAATCATTCATCAACATGGACACCAGGCATAAGACATTTACATTGACACCTATGCTGCTAAGCAGAGCACCCAAGAAGGTATATCCTTCACCTCCACAAAAGCCTTACAAGTATTCTTCACAGAAGGTCGAGGACATTGACACATCAGATGTATTCACATATACCCCAGAGAAGGTCCTTTCCAAGGAAAAGATCAAGTATGTTGTATCTCGAACTGTTAACAGAAACATGCTTATGGCGATTGATCTTCTTAAGCAACTAAAGAACACCAACAACATTAGTAATATCAGCAGTGCAGACTTTGAAGCTCTTATTACTAAACCCTTTGATAAGTTCCTTGATGGAAGAGTAGTTAAGAAGCAACAAGAAAGAGCAAACCCGTTTGATACTCTGAGGGATGTCACAGATTCCTTTACTAAGCTTTTGAGCATACTCAAGCGACAGGGTGCAGATGTCACAGCTATTAAAGTTAAAGGTAATCAATCATCATTATCATCTGCATCAAGGTTGCTTAGGATGTACATATCGAACAATCTAGAAAAGAATGGAAGGCGAATAGTACTTGACTCTACACTCAAGAATCTCTTTTCAGAAGATCAAATACAAGATCTGTACAATAAAAACAAAGGAGACTTTATAACACAAGGTCAGATACAGAAGCTGGCATCTCTTTTGGTAACAAAGAGTGCATAAAAAAAAACTTTTTTTTTATTCTAGATTTAATCTATACTCCCATCCGTTAAGGTCACAAACCTTAATATCCTTCTTTGACAGAAGTGTCATCTCATCATCGTACATATGCCCAATAGCCATCATCTTGTTGTCAATCTCAGCGAATATGAGCTTGGTGTTTAGATCAACATATACATCTTCCATATGCTCAATAGGTCGTAGCTTCATCTCTGCTGGTAATCTCCTTTGCTGTCTCTTTGCACCAATAACATCACGGAAGCTACTTATTTGCTTCTGCTTAGTATCATTAAGGAGTCCATCAGCTTTCATCATCATGTTCAAGTGTCTCTTACAGTACTCAGAATTTATAGTTCTTGGAAGAGAGCACTTCCTACCCTTGTTGGCACCGCTTTGAAGCACCTTCTGACATGTTTCTGCATCACTTCTAGAGGGTTTAGAACTAGCTCCTATTACAATGGAAACATCAGCAGACTGAAAGGTTCTTGATGCTACATCGTTTATAATATCGGTGTGAGCTTCAAGGTCTGGTATTTGCTCTATTAAGTTCGCAATGAAGTTTTGGCATAACGTCCAACTGAGTTGTACACCAACGTCTTCGAGCGCACTCTCCAACTTGGTAACATCAAAGGAATCCATGTCCTGTTGTTTATGCTCACCTTGAAATAACCTTAAGAATAGATAAACTAGTACAACAATCAGTATGTCCAACAAGGAATTAACAATGCATGCCCCCCTACTATCTTACGTTAAAGAGGCATGCACAAGACAATGTCATTGTCAATTACAGAAGCTCAATGAGAACGAAAGACAAGCATTCATTGTAAGACACTCTCGAGCTCAAGTGTGTGCTGGAGAAGATGTAGGTGTCATAGCATCACAATCTATTGGACAACCAACGACTCAGATAGCTCTTAGTTCATTTCACAGTGCTGGTAGTACAGCTGTAGAGGTACTCGAGGGAATACCCAGACTAGAATCTATCTTGAATTGTTCATTCAAGCAATCAACATCGACTATACGTACCACAAGATATACAAGTCCTTCAGATTTTGTATATCTTACTGTTCCTGATGTAATGTCATCGTACTATATAGAGCATGATTTAGATTCTTAGTGG
Source organism: Physcomitrium patens (assembly GCF_059467195.1). Classification (NCBI taxonomy): domain Eukaryota; kingdom Viridiplantae; phylum Streptophyta; class Bryopsida; order Funariales; family Funariaceae; genus Physcomitrium; species Physcomitrium patens. Next base: position 16,564,321 of record NC_143434.1, on the reverse strand, counting down.
TATGCAATAGCAGAGAAGCACAACTTCTATACAGCTCCTACTAGTTACAGCGAAGGCGTTGTGTTTAGAATGATCGTTGATAGTAAGAAGATGAAAGCTTATAAGATAAGCTTGAAGTTGATAAGAGATAGAATCGTTGAGTCAATGTATGGAAGTAATACCATACGCGTACTTATCTCTCCAGAGTTTGAGCATACTATAGATATAGCAGTACAATGTGCAGCAAAAAGCAGGGACATAGAAATGTACGTATATGGTCTAGTCAAATCCATAATATTCCCCATACAAATATGTGGCATTAAAGGTATAGAGCATGTGCTTATCAACAACAATGAAGTAAAAACCAAAGGTTCTAACCTAATGGGTACACTAGGACTTGACTTCGTAGACACTAAGCTTACCATCTCCGACTCAGCTGTAGACGTTCTCAACTGTCTAGGAATAGAAGCTGCAAGAAACGTATTAGTAAGAGAATTATCAAAGGTACTTAAAGGTGATGTACGCTTTGATGACAAGCATATTAATCTGCTTGCAGACTTCATGACAAACAAAGGTAAGATAGTACCTGTAAATATATCTGGAATGGTCGAAAGAGGTCATAGCTACCTTACTAGAGCATCTAATGAAAGAACAATAGTGGAATTAGCTAGAGCTGTATGCAAGGGAGTAGCAGAACCAGTACAAAGTATATTCGATAGTATAATAATAGGTAGTAGATCAAAGGTAGGAACAGGTATTGTTGATATACTTAATTGCACTCAGTAGTGTTATAATTTTTTTTTTTTATTGTAAGGTATTAATGTTAAGTACACTTTAGACCTACTTTAATATTAGCTATGGATAGCTCTTGAGCTAACAATTTAAAGCTATAAGGTAAACGATGCTCCTTTGTGTTCCTTCCGTTACAATTAATATATGGATTACTAGAGCATATCGTACTACAATCATGGCATATCCATATTTCACATAAATCAGAAGTATTCTTTAGTTTCTCAAGAAGCATCGATGCTGCTCCGTGCGCTATAAGACAGTCCTTCTCCATCTCTCCAAATCGCAGTCCTCCTTTTCTTGATCGTCTTTCAACTGGTTGCTTTGTAAGACTTTGTATGACACCTTTAGATATCGAGTGAGCTTTGTCTCTAGTTTGATGTCTAAGAGCGTGGTAGTAACATATACCAGTTGCAACTTTTGCTTCTATAGGTAGTCCTGTAGTGCCACAGTACATCTTTTCTTTAGAGAGTTTAGCTATATCAGCTTCAAAGCTTCTATGAGCCTTGTTGAATGCTGTTGCATCTATGCAGATGCTCTCTCTAGACTTCGGCTTTGAAGGAAGCATTGGGTCTCGAGCATTGTTTGAATCTAGTATATAGATCTTACACATCACCATCTCTAGTAGGTGACCCATAGTCATCCTACTAGGTATTGCATGAGGGTTGATTACAAGATCAGGTGCTATCCCATCTTTGATAAACGGTAAGTCTTCTTGTGATAGGATAGCTCCTATTACACCTTTCTGTGAATGCCGTGATGTAAACTTATCTCCTACAATAGAGAATCTGTATAGTAATATTCTTACTCTAACTATCCTGTTTCCTTCGACGCTTGTATGCTTGGTTACCTTATCAACTTGTCCTGATACAAAGCTCTTCAGTACTATCTTCTCTATGCTTTGTTTCTTTTCTGTTATTACAAGTTTGGCAGCAATAGTATCACCATCTTTTACTTGTTGACCAACTAATACAATGCCATCATTGTCACGTAAGACATCTCCATCTGGAATGTATACAAGAGTCTCGTTCATAAACTTGTTTTCTATGATCTCAACAACCTCGTATTTGATACTTGAGAATAACCCTCTGTCTATTGATGACTTGTTGAACAACAAAGAGTCCTCTTGATTGTATCCAGAGTATGTCAATACAGCAATTACAACATTTACTCCATTGTATTCCTTTATTGTGTTTGATATAGTTGTTGCACATATAGGCTTTTGAGCATATGTTAATACCTTCGAGTCTGATATCATGCTTGTCATTGTATGGAGAGCAAGAGGCATCGCCTGCTTGCTCATAGCTGATTGGAATACTATTCTTGATGATTGGTTGAAGTTAGCATAGGGAGTCATAGATGCAGATAATCCAAACATGAACGATGGATGTATCTATTATATATATATATATTTACAATAATAGAATTGAAAAAATTTTAATTTTTTGATAGAAGTTTTTTTAATGTCATATTGCATTTGAATTTAAAATTATTAATTTTATTTATTTTTAATATTAAATTAATAATAATTATTTATCTTTTATTTTTTGAATTATTTTAGGTTATTAAATATTTTTCTTTCTACTTATTCATAGATTATAAGTACTTAATTATAGTCTTATGATTTATTTTTTTATTATTTTTTAATCAATTAATTGATTTATCTTAGATCTATTACATTTAATCATAACAAAAATTCTTATATATTTTATTCAAATAATTTAAAAATAATTAATAATTTAAAAAGTAGTAGTGGTCTTATAGTAGCAAAGATTGATTAAGAATTTATATCATTCATGTTTATATTAATAAAAATTGGGCTTTAAATAAATAATTCATATAATCAAAAATAGAATAATGTGATTTAATATAAGGTCTAAAGGTGTTTTTGAGAAGATTGAGCACTCTCATGAATTGCTCAATCTATCATAGTTTGTGCAAACATCCAAATTCTCAATATATTGGCCTTTGGGCCTTCCTATAGAAATAAAAAATTAAAATTTATTGAATAGATAAAAAATCAATAAATACAAAATTTGCATGCAAAAGAGGATTTTATTGATTTATATAATATATAAAGCAAAATATACAAGAATTATTATAGATATGTATATTTATTCTAATAATTATCTAGATAATATAAATAAGTAGAAGTATGTAAAAGTAGATAAATTTGATAACATCTTATAAAATAGCTTCTTAAAAGCTTCATAGACATGACTTTTTATTTATATGTATCTACAAGTGATTAGTAGGTTGAAAAATTGGCCAACAAGTTACTCATATATTATACATATTGGTGACTTGTAGTACAACTTGAACATGTGGTGCACATATTAGTGACTTATGATACAAGTTGGACGTTGTCATATTACGTGGCATTTTGTTTGAGAATGCACCAGGCACCTGACTATGGAAGATAAAGGAAAAATTGCAACAACAAATAACTAGTAACAGTAATCGCTTTAGTAACAATAACCACTAGCAGCAACCAACAATCAATAACAATGACTAATAACCAATAGCAGAAGCCAATAACCAGTAAAAATAGCCAATAATTAATAGCAGTAACCAAATTCCAATAGCAATAACCAACATCTAGTAGTAATAGCAAATAATCAATAGGAGTAACTAATATCTGGTAGCAGTAGTCAATTTCCAATAGCAATAATCAATATCTAATATCAAAAACTGATATCCAGTAGCAATATCCAATATCCAATATTGAAATCAATATCCAGTAGCAATAACCAATATGTAATATTCATAACCAATATCCAGTAGCAATATCTAATATCGAATATTGATAACCAATATCTAGTAGTAATAACCAATATCTAGTAGTAATAACCAATATCCAGTAGTAAAACCCAATATCCAGTAGCAACAACTAATATCTAGTAACAATGACTAATATCCAATAGCAATAATGAATATCTAGTAGTAATGACCAATATCCAGTAGTAATAACCAATATCCTTCAAATTTACAGAACTTTAGTACTGAATTTCTTCCAATCCAACTATTGGATTGAGCTCAAAATTTCTAAAGAGCAAGATAATATTCTTAACTTCAAATGGATGATAATCACAAAAATGTGTTCGGGTGTTGATTGGCCTTCTTTTCTAATTTGAATGCAAAATTTTCAGTGCCAATTTCTTCTTATCAAACTATTCAATCAATCTCAAAATTCTCATATACAAAGAAAAACAAGTCTACTATCCAAAGATACAACTTTCACTCCAATCCAACCAATAGATTGTAAGAAATCTTAAAATCCTCACTATACGTAAGATTCTATTTTTTGAGACCTTGACTCACTTAAACCTCAATAATTCTCAATTCAACTATCAGTTCTAACTAAAATTCACAACTTATATTAAGCACAACTATAACCATTAACCTACAAAATTGTACTTGTAGATATATTACAAAACTCTTGAAATTGCTCAAAATGTCAACTATATTTTATTTCACAAATCCCAAGTCAATCAAAAACAAACTTGACTTTGTAAAGCTCTTACAAAGTCATTACAAATCCAAATCATACAAGATCTATGCTCATCAAAATTCTATCCAATTTGCTATTAAATTCCACTCTCTAAACTGCAAAAGAATCTTTGAGTTGCTGTAAGTGCTCAATTTTGTGCCTTGGGGCCTAATTTCGACCCAGGTTGATATCTAGCCCTCCTCGGGTATCAATTTTTGTCTCTTTTGAGTTAATTTTTATTAAAATCAACTCCTAACTTTCTCCTATAAATTTTCATATTCTGTATTTTCTTAATCTACTTTATTTTACTTTATTTATGATCTAAAAAAATAAATAGAAGGCCATTTTGTAAAAAGACAATATAGATTCTTTTTAGTTTACTACCTTTTTGACTATAAATTATATTTATAAGATAATTTGCTCTAATACTTTAATCTAGTTTAAAGGACCTTTATTTTTTTATCTTTTGACAATAGCCATTATATATTTTTTTAATATTTTACTTATTTATTGCATCCATTGAATTTTTATTCTAAATAGATTGACAAGAATATACTTACAATATTAAAACATTATTTCTTCTTTATTATATATATATATAATATATATATAAGCATATTAAAATTTATAGCTTATTCATTTCTAAATTAATATTTTTTTTAGCATTTTTTATTTTTATTTTAAAGTTTTTTTTTACTTATCTTAAGTAATATCATACATATTTTTAATTCTATTATTAAGATAAAACTTGTTGAAATAAAAAATTTAATGGCACAAATTAACATGAATATATATATATATATATGTATTATTATTATATATTATATATATATATTATTATTTTAGTAAATACCTATATGATTAGGTAGAAATAGATAAAAATATATAAAAGTAGGTTAATTTCATAAGACCTTTTAGATAAGCTTCCTTGAAGCTTCATAGATGCTACTTCACTTTACATGTGTTGGTAGTTGATTGGTAGATTAGAAACTTGATCAACAAGCTAATTTCGTATTGATAGCTTACAGAACAAGCTAATTATGTGACCCAAACATAAAAAACTTGCCTTGTAAGTTAAAATACATGTCTTGTAAAGTCAATATGTTTTAGAGGTCCTATACGACATCACCACGTAGCTCCTAATTGAGAGTATATATGGAGGCAAGTATGAAGTCTTCTTCACTCTTGTCAACACTTTTTTAGTTTTTAGTTTTATTTCAAGACTTTCTAGTCTTCTTGTTTTTGGCAATAGCATTCTAGTTTAATATTATATCACTTTTTGAATGGCTTTCTAGTTCTCTTTAGTGATGCAAGAGTGTATTGAGGATTTTTTTTTCTTTGAGATTCTTATCTTTGATACAAATGTAAGAACAATAGGAGTTAATAATTGCAATGCATCAACTCAATTTACTACCATAAGGAGTAATCATATTAGTAAGGAGTGAAGATATAGATATGATTGAAATTACTTCAACATCTATAATAAATCATATTACTTTTTCTATGGTAGAACATCCTTCAAGTATTAGAGAATACAAATTTGTCTTATCTAAGAAGTTTAATAATATAAGATCAAAGGTTCAAATATTCTTTAATTAAGTATAATTGGTGATCAAACTTCAACCTCAAAGTTGTCCAACTTCAAAATCACAAGTCATATTTATTAAGATAATATTTTCAATTTTTTTTTTATTTTGGTTTTTGTTTTTTTTTGGCAGACATGAAATTAGATGTATTTATCATAGATATATATAGAAACTCTAATAGATACCTATATGATTAGATAGAAGTACGTAAAAGTAAATAAAAGTAGGTTTATTCATAATATCTTCTAGAAAAGCTTCCTAGAAGCTTTATAGATGTTGTTTTGACTTTACATGTGTTTACAATTGATTGATAGGTTAAAAACTTGATCAAAAAATTAATCACATGTTGGTATTTTGTGGTACAAGCTAACTATGTGGTATATATATAAAAAACTTGCTTTAAAAGTTAAGATACATGTCTTATAAAGTCAACACATTTTAGTGGTCCAATAGGACATCGCCATGTAGTTCCTAGTTAAGAATATATATAGAGGCAAGAATGAAGCCTTCTTCACTCTTGTCAATGCTTTTTTAGTCTTTATTCTTGTTTTAAGACTCTCTAGTCTTTCTGTTTTTAGCTAAGCCATTCTAGTTTAATATCATATCATCTTTGAGTGATTTTTTAGTTCTTTTTAGTGACATAAGAGAGGAAACTAAAAAAGGAATTAAAAAAATCACTCAAAGATGAGGATTTTTTTTCTTTAAGATTTATGTCCTTAACAATTTGACAAGAGTGCTAATTTATTATTTTTATCTTATTTTAAAAATGAGTGAATTATTCCACTTCTATTATTGTTTTTTGAAGGTTGTAAACTATCCATCTTTAAACAAAAAATATCATTTTTTAACACTAATCTTTTCCTTAAAGAGAGTGGATTATCTCTCTTTGTAGTAATTTTCATTTGATATTAGAGGTTGTGGATTACTCTCATCTAATTTAACTTTTTGATTTTCTTTGAATTGTGTATGGAAGAAAAGATTATGGATGCTACTCCTAATAGAAGTGAGAATAGATTTGCAACTATTAGAAATCTTCATGAGCTTGTCAATACTATAAGAATAGAAATTACACAAATTTCAAATATAAATCATGGAAGTACTATGCCTATACCTATGGAAGAAATTTAGGATTTGCGACAAGAAGTTTTATTATTAAAGGAAGTAAGTAGATTGATCTTATAACCAAATCTAGAAAATTTTGCTTCTATGAGTATGATGGGATAAGGATTAGAATTATTGAGAAGTTTGATGGAATAAAATCAAAATTTCAAAGATTTCTATAATAAGTAAAGTTATATTTTAGGTTGCATCTCTTCCAATATTCTAATGGATTTACTCAAGTCGGATTCATAAGTGCACTTCCATTAGAAAGTATTCTCTCTTGGTTTGTATCTTTAATGGAAAAGGATTTTTGACTCCTTTATGTTTTAAATTCATTCCTAAAAGTATTTACGACCACATTTGAAGAAAGTGATTAAGATAGAATAGCAGAAATCAAGCTCTTATCTTTACAATAAAAATTACAATTAGCCACCATACATACTACTAAATTTCAAAACCTTGCTTGTGACAGAGACTAGAATGACAAAGCCTTTATAAATCAATTTTAATATAGATTGAAGGATAATATCAAAGATTTATTATTGATAATACTAAATATAAAATATTTGAAATAATTTATTTTTCAAGCTAATCCATGCGACAATTGATTATTTAAAAGATGTGAAGAGCAAAGATTTGGCTAAAGAAGAAAAAATCAAATAATGATGACAGCTCCCAAGTTTTCAAAAACTTATTCATCAAAAGCAGAATCAATGCAAATTAATATGATACATTTTAAATATCTCATAGAGTAGGAAAATACTTGATGATGTCAAAATAATTGTAGAATAGATATTAATTCATTTTTGAAAGATATTGGTAAAATATATTAATAGTCCATATAATAGGAAATTCAGGAAGACAGATGAGTGATTTAGTTCTTAAAAGTGGTTAATTATAGAATTACGATTAGATTCTAAAAAATCAGGGAAAAGTATATAGGAGTTGTAGAAGTTAATTAAGGTACCAAACTGTGATAGTTATGAGCCGAGGGCCAGACTGTGATAGTCATGAACCGAGGGCCATCGCTGTGATAGTGTGAGCTGGGGTAAGCTTGGTGCTACCTCTTTTCTTTTGTTTGTTATTTTCTTTGAATAAGAAGATTGAGAATTTTTGAATATTGTGAAGTGAATTATGGAATGGAAATGTGATTGGTATTATTTGAGAAGAAGAAAGTTTGAATGCTGAAATCTGATTGTAGTTCAATAGAGAGAATGAGTTTGTGTTTGTGTGAAACACCGTAATGTGAATGGTAGTTCTGTGTGAAGAATTCATGTAATTGGAATGAGGATAATTGTGTGCTGAAAGCTGTGAGGGTGCAGTATTACAGTTGGAGATTATGAGGATGAATATATTGGTAGAAATAGCAGTTATTGGTATGACTGAATTGTTGTAAGGAAGAGACCGATAAGGTGAAGGAAGAGATTATAGTTTCCTGGTGTGTTCAGATATTGAAAATAGAGACGATACATTCAGGAGGTAATTGATTGTGTGATCTTAACATGAACGCTTAAGCAACTAGTCATTCTCCATGTTCGAATCTCCCTATACGAGTTTATTCTCATTAGATTAATTTGGAATAAATAAAACGAGCAATCACATTTTGGCGCCACTGCTTGGGAGTGATAATAGCTTTGAGTGTTAAGAAATAATTACCAAACGTGTGAGAAAATTGGCAATGGAAGATGATTTTAGTACTGTTTAAAGTAAGATTATGATTAATAAGAACAAGAGCATTGCATGGAGGAAAATAAATCAGTTGAGAGAAAGATAGGGAAGAGCGTAAAGAAGGAACTTGCTTAGAGAGGAGCAAGAACATAATCTTAAAAGGAAGCATCGACAAAATTGGATTAAACCATGGTTGTAAGCTTGTCGGCACATCCAAACATGTCAAGAACAGGACAAATTGTTAATTCTACAGTCATATGTATTATTAGAAAAACTACCAAGATTACTCGCAAAAATTTTTGTTAACATTCCAGTGGAAATCTTGAGGCCGTTAACTGAAAGAGAAGGAGGCATAGAAGAATTTGGTACTCCATTGGATATTTTTTCAATAAGGGGTACCACTGAAACGAGCAATAGTGGCTCTTCAAATTGGCACAAATTGGTCACCAATAAAGATAACTATATTCTATTTTAAAATCCAATATTTTTATCTGCAATTCAACCAATAAAATTAATTGCAAAAAATAACAGTAAATCAAGGAGCACTGAAAGCTCAGAAATTAGAATAAGGGAAAGCAGAGATTATTTTAAAATGGAGTTTAGCAGAAATTCAATGGTGTCAAGAGGACCAGTCATTCCAATTGCAGTACAAATGGGTGCAGTAGGCGATCGTACGACTAGTGTCGTGCTACTACCTACTTTTTGGGGATTTTTGAGTGCGGATCCCGATCAACATTTATCTCAGTTTCTTAAAGCATGTATAGCTAATAATGGCAGAACTGAAGATATTTGGTTGCGATGGCTGCCAGCAACCTTAAAAGACATGGCGTTTGAATGGTACAACCGCCAACTAGTGGATCAATTTTCAAATTGGAAAGCATTGAAGAATGCATTTTTATCTCATTTTCAGCCAATTGGTTTTGAGGACCGCCTTTGAGAGATGTTAATGAACAACAAAATGATCCTAGGAGAGGCAATGGAATCGTACTATGGCCGAGTGGCTGATAAACTCGGTAAGTGGCCGAATCACCAAATGCTGCGTCCCTTAATAGAGCCAAGGTTTGGGAGGAATGCCATTATGATCAGTTTTTAACTGTAGGAGCCACGATGATTCCACTTCAAGGTAGATATCAAAATCTGACTTGGAATAATTCAGTGGATATTTATTCACAGATGTTAGAAACAGAAGCCAATTCCAATACCAATATTCAGAGGCCATTTAATGTCACCTCATTGTAAGCTATACCATCGAAGGTGACAACAGCATATGCTCCATATTTTTTGTATCAACAACAAGCGTTAACTATGGCAAAGATACCAATAATGCCAGTCCTAAAAGATTCCAATGAAACCTTGTTATTGAATTTGACGAAGAAAATAGAAAAAATGGCCATCAATATGGCTAAAGATAAGGAGAAGAGGCAAAAGCCTACCAATACTAGGACCAATGTATGGCAGTAATTGTAAGGATCATGGTCATTCTGTAATAGAATGCCTTCACCCTCATAAATAATGGTTCAATATATATTTTGCGGAGAAAAGCGTATAACAGTAAATTGTTGAAATTAGGAAAGACAACAACAATAATTTAATAATCAAACCATGATCTCACCAACTCAATGAGATGTCAATCAAGTACAAATGAGAAATACGTTTGGATGGAATGGAAATCGATTTAATCGACAAAATCGAGCATTCAAAAACTTTCAAAGTTCCAATTTTAATCCGGGGTCTACATTGAACCCCTAGAACTATGGTAAGGAGCAACAGAGGTATCTACAATATGCTCCACTGACATCATCAAATCAAGTTCCCTCAGTACCAATGGGACAACCAAGATCATTTTCTAATCCTACATGGAACAAGCTTAGTAGGTATATACCGGTGGAGACATCCAATATGCCTGATGGGGGTGCAAGAAGACCACTTCGTTGTTTTTGTTGCAAACAGATTGGTCATTATGCCAATGAATGTTCCAATTCCAAAGCCAGTGATGATTATGTACCAATTTGTAGAAATTGCAAGCAATCGGGGCATACGTATCAATAATATAATGCTCCGTTCAATTTCAATAATCGGGATCAACAAATCCAAAGCCAAGGAAAAATTGAGGAGATAAATCGAGGTCCTCAAGATTCTCCGATAAATCGGGTAGAATGTATCCAAGCCATTCTTATTTGGAGTCAGCAAAAAGGAAAATGATCAATTCAATATTTGGGTAATCTCGATCCGAAAGACCAATTCGACCTAATTAGGGGACCATCCAATTCAAGTCCTGTTACGGGCTTCGTACCCAGTATGAGACCTGACTCGGTGGTACAATCCAATGAAGTCCCAATTACGAAGGCTTCGGTTCCATTCCAAGCAATTTCGATCTCTACGCAATTTTGAGAAACGTCCTATCCATTGAAAGATCCTCTCAGGGGCGGAAATTCCAAGGAAGCCCCGATTGTTGTTTCAATTTTGAGTCCAAGGTGGAAGAATATCTTACCTCACGGAGTTATACTGAAACCAATGAAATACAAAAGAGTATTAGAAATTACTCTCAATATGGAACCCTACGACATTTTGAAAGATTTGGATGTTATTTAGCCTTCAATTACAATGAAGCAACTTTTGGCTGTAGCACCGAAATACCGATCTATATTGAATTTAGTGCTAATATGGTGAAGATCCCACACTAAAGAAATTCATGAAGTTATCTTTAACCCAGATCCGAAAGCACCAACAATCGATGTATCAATCGATGGCATTTTAATTCTAGGGATACAAGTCGATGGTGGCTCCTATGTGAATTTAATGAACGCGGATACAATAGAGGACTTGGATCTAAAGCAATTGCTACCTACGACATTGGTCTTGCGAATGGCAAATCATAGTTGGATAAAGTCAATGGAAATCTTACAAAATATTGCCACTGTAATCGCGAGATTGACATACAAAATCGATTATATTATATTCCGATTACAGAGTTTTATGTTATCGTATCCCATTTTATTAGGCAGACCTTGGCTTTATCAAGCCAAAACTAAGAACGATTGGGACTGAGGCACATTGACAATTAGAAAAGGCTGTGACTAGATTGTTCTACAGATGTACCCGGTACAATATCATTGAGAATCTCAATTGTCAGAATTAGAATTTACATCGGATAATGAGAGTCAATCGATTGAGGAAGATGACAATGCTATAGGTTCATCGCAATTTGGGGTAGGACAAAATACTTCAACAACAAAGGCAGGAGTCTACCAATGTAGAGGTCCCGGCAAATATTTACTTCATCAGGAGGATGCGACTAACTCAGATCATGCTATTGCCAAATGGATGAACAATTCCACAGTCAATAGAGTCAGCACATTGGAACCAGATTTGAATGGTTCCCATATGTCGAATAATACAAGATATTTAGATCAAGAGAAGACAATTAAATTAGAGGTTGTTGAAGACCCTGTGTGTCAATCCATTAACGTGGGTACTAACAAAACACCACAGCTAATTAAAATATATGCCTATATTATAGGTACATAATTGGATGCTTGGAAACAATTTTTCGTCCATCACAAATTTGCCTTTGCGTGGTCATATGCAGATTTGAAAGGGATTTCAGTTGATGTGTGTGAGCACCAGATTATTTTGGAGGAGGGTGTTATGCCAGTTTGTCAAAGACAACACCAGCTTAACTTAAAATATTTTCTTTTAGTGAAAGAAGAATTGGATAAACTTCTCGACGTGGATTTTATTTATCCTATTCCGCATAGTGCATGGATATCGCTAATCGTGATAGTACCGAAGAAGAATGGAAAAATCAGGATATGTCAAGATTTTTGAAAGTTAAATGCAGCCACCAAGAAAGATTACTTCCCATTACCTTTCACTGGTAGTATGGATAACATGTTTGGGTTGGCTGGAGTGCCATTTTCTTATATTTCTTGTGTTTTTGAGAGTAATAGTTCCAGTTAAGAGCTAATAGTGAGGAGCTAGTCACAAGTATCAATTGACGATATTCCAGAATAAATGAGTCAGCAGCAATAACAATTGGAACTTCGGAATGTCCAGATCTTGAATCTAGATGTTCAAGTCCATATACTGGGTGAATATAATAAAGATCTATCAAACCAGTTGAGGAAGGAGTCAGCGGACTGGAAGAAGAAGAAGAAGATGTGCAATTAGAACAAAATTTGGTCGAACCTACATTCGATAATACAACAAATGATTAATTAGGTGGATTAGAGGAACTAGTAACTTTGTGGAGATTTGTTAGATAATTTTTAGATAGGTATGAATTGTGTGTTTGCGAGGATGCTGCACAGATAAGAGTGGGGCTATATAAAATAGATATTAATTCGTTTTTGAAAGATATTGATAAAATATATTAATAGTCCATATAATAAGAAATTCAGGAAGATAGATGAGTGATTTAGTTCTTAAAAGTGGTTAATTATAGAATTACGATTAGAATCTAGAGAATCAAGAAAAAATATATAGGAGTTGTAGAAGTTAATTAAGGTACTAGACTGTAATAGTCATGAACTGAGGGCCATCGCTATGATAGTGTGAGCTGAGGTAAGCTTGGTGCTATCTCTTTTCTTTTGTTTGTTATTTTCTTTAAATAAGAGGATTGAGACTTTCTGAATATTGTGAAGTGAATTATGGAATAGAAATGTGATTGGTATTATTTGAAAAGAAGAAAGATTGAATGCTGAAATCTAATTGTAGTTGAGTAGAAGGAATGAATTTGTGTTTGTGTGAAACACCATAATGTCAATGGCAGTTCTGTGTGAAGAATTCCAGTGATTGGAATGAGGGTAATTGTGTGCTGAAAGCTGTGAGGGCACAGTATTACAGTTGGAGATTATGAGGGTGAATATATTGGTGGAAATAACAATTATTGGTATGACTAAATTGGTGTAAGGAAGAGACTGATAAGGTGAAGGAAGAAATTATAGTTTCTTGGTGTGTTCAAATATTGAAAATAGAGACGATACATTCAGGAGGTAATTGATTGTGTGATCTTAACGTGAACGCTTAAGCAACTAGTCATTCCTTGTATTCGAATCCCCCTATATGGGTTTATTCCTATTAGATTAATTTGGAATAAGTAAAATGAGCAATCACAATAATTTATGCTTATATTGTAGAAAAGCTAAATACATTATTCAACATTCTCCAGAAAAACAATGCAATCACAAAATAAAAAGCATAGTTGCCAAAGAAGATGATGTGTCAAAAAATAAATTTCTTCAACTACAATAGGGACCATGCAGCTGGAATCTTGCATAATTTCTAATAAAGGTCTTATTCTCTCCTCAAATTTTTCACCTTATTTTAATACAAAAGTTTATTTAGGACCAAAAAATCACAAAGTCTTAACTTTATTAGATTCAAGAGCCTTAGCTTGTTTTATAGATGATATAATATTTCATAACATAATAAGATCTTTGTACAATTTGATTATTTTAAGATCATCTTTGTTAAAAAAGTATAATCCTTAGATAGATTGGATTTTTTGTAACCTTAATTTTTTTGAAAGTTTAATCCAAAATCTCGTTAATCAAGTAGAAATACATAAGTTTAGTACATCCAAATCTTTACTAGTAGGTGTAAGAGCTTTTGTGCATGTTGCAAAAGAAGGATTAACTTTTGATTCATATGCCAGGCCTATTTTTAATGGTAAGAAGATGTCAAAAAAATATTCCCAGCGAGTATCAAGATTTCTAAGATGTTTTTGAAAAGAAGAATGTAGATATTTTTTCAGAGTATTATCCTTATGATTATTCCATTGATCTTCACAAAAGAGCTCAATCACCATTTGGACCAATCTATGGCCTGTCTTAATACAAGTTGGTTGCATTGAAGAAAAAAATTGATGAAAACTTGACTAAGAATCTCATACATCATTCTAAATCTTCAACCAAGGCTCCTATCTTATTTGTGAAGAAATTAAAGATGGATCTCTATAGATGTATGTAGACTATCAAGGACTCAATAAGATCACCATGAAGAATAGGTATCTTCTATTTTTGATTTTTGGACTTTTTGATCAATTAAATCAAGCAAAGATCTATAAAAAAATAGATCCACAAGAAGCATATAATTTTGTATGTATTAAAAAACGAGATGAATGAAAAATTGCATATCAAATCAAATATGGATATTTTGAATATAATGTCATGCCTTTTGGACTTATAAATGTATCAACTACTTTTCAATATCTAATGAATGATGTCTTTCATGAGTTTTTTGATGATTTTATCATTTGTTATTTGGATGAAATCTTAATATATTCTAAGGACATAGATGAGCATGAAGTTCATATTTTTTGTGTGTTACAAAAATTTAAAGATGTAAGATTATATGCAAAGTTAAAAAATTATGTATTTTACACTTTTTAAGTTGACTTCCTAGGATACATCATTTCTAATGAAGGGCTAATGATGGATTCAAAGAAAGTCCAAACTATCATGTATTAGAAGATTCCAAGAACAATAAAAGATGTGCAATGTTTTTTGGGCTTTGCCAATTACTATCAAATTTTTATGAAGATTTTTTTTCAAGTTGTAGCTCTACTTATATGTTTGACTTGTAAAGAAAAACTTGAATGAAATAAAGAAGCGGAAGCAGTTTTTGATGCTTTAAAGAAAGAAATTTATTTCTACATTAATATTATAGTACGTTGACTTCTTGAAGGTATTTTTTAATGAAAACAGTTACATCAAATTTTGCCTTAAGTATAGTATCATCACAAATGGGAACAAATGAAAAACTCCATCTAGTAGCTTTCTATTCCAAAAAGTTTTTAGCAGTTGAGATTAATTATGAGATCCATGACAAAGAGTTCGTTGCAATTATGGATTTATTTTAAGAATGGTGTCATTATTTAGAAGGTGTCTTGAGTCCAGTGACCATATATATAGATCAGAAGAATCTTGAGTATTTCATGTCAATATGTATTTTAAATCATTGCTAAGCATATTAGAGCATATCTATATTAAAATTTGATTTAATTTTTTTTAGCAACATAAAAAATAATAAAGCTTGTTGGACATCCTTTTTAGATATTTTTATCTTGCATCAAAAGAAAGAAATGCATCTTTTGATCAATAAAGAATGATTTTCTTGAAGCCAAAATATTTTCACATTTAAACAACAAAATCAACATTGATTGTTTATTCAATATTTTTTAAACAAATTCAATCAACTATGTCTTTTGATTCTCTTGTCTATGATATTAAGAATAATTCTTTTAAGTCTCATGATACTTCTAAATTCAAGTTTAAAAACAACCTACTCTATTTTTAGGGACAATTATATATTTTAGAAGGTGGAGCACGATTATGTGTTCTTCAAACTTGTCATGACTTTCCAGTAATTAGACATTTTAAATACAACAAGACTTTGGAGCTAATATTGAGAGATTTTTAGTGGCCTCAAATGTAGAAGAAAGTCAAAGACTTTGTACAATCATGTGATATTTATTCAAGATCTAAAAATCCTTGCAATTGATATCAAGGACTTTTTTAGCCATTATCTATTTCAAAACAATGATGGTCTTTCATTTCTATGAATTTTATTACAAATCTTCTAATATCAAGTTTATATGATTCTATATTTGTGGTAGTAGATTATTTTACCAAGATGGCATATTTTATACTATATACAAAATTTATTATATATAAAGAAATAACTAAGCTTTTTCTTAACATCTATCGCTATCATGGATTACCTATAGACATTATATCAGATAGAAAGACTTAATTTATATGAAGATTTTAGAGAATATTTTTTAAAATTTAAAGGTAGATTTTAAGCTCTCTTTGATTTTTTATCTTCAAATTGATGGGCAAATAGAACATGTGAATCAAGTTTTGAAGCGGTACTTGAGGTATACCATCAACTATCATCAAGATGATTGGACAAATCTTTTATCATTAATAGAATTTACATACAATAATTTGGTATATTCTTCTACTTAATAAACACCTTTCTTTATCAATTATGGTTATCATCTATAACTTGATACTTTTGACTTTTCAAAAGTTGATAATCTTATAATGAAAGATTTGAAAAATTATTTATTAGAATTACATATGACAATAAAGGCATAGTTAAAAAGAAATCAAGAACAACACAAAATTAATGCAGATGCCTATTACAAAGAACAACCACAATTTATTGTACGTGACAAGATATGGTTATGTCATTGCAATATCAAGAATACTCATGCTTGTAAGAAGTTCGACTATTGTAGGCTTAGATATTTTTTTAATAATAAATAAGTCAATTTTGTTGCTTATTGATTGTATCTACTAGAATCTATGAAGTTCTACTCTATATTTTACATGTCCCTTTTTAAGCTATGTAAGACAGTGAATTTCTTGAAAAAAAGACAAATTCCACCTCTTTTTATAGAAAAAGATAATAATCAAGTATTTAAAGTAGAAGAAGTCTTAGATTCAAGGTAGCATCCAAAATGGGTTGTAATATTTTGCTCATTTGTATGGATACGATATTAGTGAATACTCATGGGAGCCAACAAAAAATATTACAAATGAAGCAAAGAGAGTTGAAGTTTTTTATCAACAAAAACCATCAAAATTAAGATAAAAATAGTAAATCTTTACTATAAATGAAAGGAGATAAAAAAAGAGATAATACTCTACCTTCTATCCTTTTTTGTAGCTTCTATATATTTATAATGCTAAGAAGATGGAGAATTAATAACAAGTAGATTTAACTCAAGAATTTTTATTTGCGGACTTATCAGATGAAACATTGTGATTGTTACAATCTTTAAGATGAAAAAATCTAGATAAAGATCTTAAAAAAAGACATGTTTTTTCTTAAATAGATGGCAAGATATAATATGTTTGATATCACAACCTTCAAAGAGACTCTTAATATTTGGTGATTTTATTAAAGGTGAAAACAATTCCTAACAGTATTTTAAATATTTTATTTGAAAGAAGCCATGAAGGCCTCAACAATGACCAAATAACAGGGTGATCTTCTTGCCTTAGAATGATACACTATCAATAGCTAAAAGGACTTATCAACCATCTTCAAAGAAAATAAAGATTAGAATATGTGATAAATATAATTTGTCATATTTTGGATTTCCTCAACATATGAAGATTACTCCTCGTGGAACTTGTTTCTAGAAGGGAGATAATGTGTAAGTGTAAAATTTACTCTTGAATCCAAATTATAAGATGGTGTCAATTAAAAATTTCTTGTAATTAATGGTATGAATTAGAAGTAGCAAGAACAAGGAGATAAGGAGCAAAATACAAAAAACAAGTAAACATGTACAATTAAGTAATTGTATACTATAAAATTAATCACAATCTATTTACTAAATTTTTATCTAATAAAAAATAAAAAAATAATATTAAAAAATATATATTTAAAAATTTATTTTTTTTTATCTTTTCAATGATGTAAAAAACATATAAATCCGAATTATTATGAACAAATTATGAATTTTTAAAAATAAAAAACAAAAAATAAAAAATTAAATAAATTTTTTTACCTCAAGAATAACTTGCTTAAGAAATCAAGAATTTGAGCCTCACAAAGGCTCACAAGTATTCTATATTGGTCTTTTAAAAAGGCCACAAGGCCTTAGTCTTACCTTCCAAACTACCTTCATGGTGCTACAACCTATATGAGACTTGTGCACTTCCCTTTTTATAAGGACTATATAAGTTGCTGGTCCTCCTATTATTCACTAGTGAAATCCATAATTTTTCATTTTTGACTTCACCATAGTGTTTAAAAACATCCAATTAGCTCAAGATCCTCTTCAGGCCTTCAAATCTTGCTCCATTTCTTCATAATAGCTCCCAAAGTGGTAAAACTCATTTCTACTAAAGTCTAGGAAATTGCTCTAAAATTCTTAAATAATTCTAAATAAATTCTAAATAAATTCTATAATATTTTTTTAATAGTAATATCAGTTGAAGGCTATAATTTCCTACCTTGATAATTTTTATAATAATAAAATAAATTTAAATCTATTATAAATCTTAATTTTTATATAATTAACTAAAAAGACATGAAATTCTTTCTCATGCTTTTTCTAACTACTAACTAATATTTATAGTTTTTTTTATAAATAATATATATAAATAGAAGGCCAATATAAATATTGAAATTTATAAATATTTTTTAATATTCAATAATAAATAAAAAATACTAAATCAATTAAGATAATTACCTCAAAGACTTATTACGACTCCAATTCTACAATTAACATTCTAATTTTCTATTTTTCTAAAGATTTCAATACTATTCACTATACATTTTGGTTTTAAGTACTTTAAATGCATCTTTATTTCTTAAAACAACTAGTGAATCAATTTGATAATTCACATAATATCACGGTGTCATACTATAATTGCTTATAGTATGTAAAAATTAGTTAGGACATATAATATGTTCATAAGTCTTGGTGTATGTTAGAATGGTTAATAGAATAATTTAAAGAGGGTGGATATAAAAAACTTTATTTCAAGATTTATCTATTATAATTATAGCATTTAAAAAAATTATTAGACCTAAATGTTTAATATGAAGTCTTTAGAGGAGATTAGAGCCTAAAGAAGATAATCTTAACTTGTGGGAGGCTTATTGGGAGGGATGAAAGCAAGACATGATTGGATAAAGGCAAGGAATGAAAAACTTCATTCCTATTGATAGAAGGCCATGTCCAATGGGCTTCGAGGAAGTTGCCTGAGGCCTTATTAGAGATTAGGGTTTTTTTTTTTTCGAGATCATTCGAACTTTGGAGGCTAAGGTCATTAAGTTTAGACTTTTAGGTACAAACTAGGTAAATTTTTTGTATAATTTGGAGTTTTTATGAAGGAGTTATTGGCACTCAAAGTTAAGGTGTCAATTTTGTATCTACTATCACACTTTGGGGCATAACGCACGTTTACAGAGATTAACAAAAGATCGGCGACTAAGATTGGAAAAAACACTTTTTTGAGTACATCTTTCATATAATATTTGATGAATTTAGAATTTGAATGAAGAAGTTATAGAGGGTTGAAGTTAGCACATCCAAATCAAAGGTAGTAAGTAAGTGATTTTATTCATAGTAATAATTGAAGCCACATCTTGAGTTTTTAGATGAATTTTGAGGTCAAAACTTTTGAAGAAGGTAGATTATTGTGTAAAAAAGCTATATATACAAATTTTGTGGCATTTGAATGCTTAATTTGTGAGATATAAAGAAAATTACATATGAGTGTATAAAAACTAGGTTTTGAAGCTATTGTTAAGGTTTTGGTGATACCTTAAGATTCACAACGAATTTGCAATTAAAATTTGTTGTAATAGTTTTTAGAAGTATATCAGTACTTTATGTAAAATTTGAGTATGTTTGAATGGTCCGATTGGAAGATATGAGTTTTTAAAGTTTGAGAATAATACCCCACAAGAATATATAAGAATTTAGAGGTTTGTTTATCATATTTTGGATGTTTTGGGAACTTAGGACTTATATATTTGGTATAATTTTTTTTAAAAGTGTTATATATATATATATATATATATATATATATATAAACTTAGTCTTTATTATCTCAAAACTTGATTGAGCAATTAGTGGTAGCTAAAAGTCTAGTGTTTTCTTGAGGCAAATTCTTTCTACCTTGACAATGGATATATATAGGTATTCTAGTAAATATCTATATAATTAAGTAGAAGAAGGTAAAAATAGATAAAATTAGGTTTATTTTATAATACCTTCTAGAAAAACTTCCTAGAAGCTTCATAGATACTGTTTCGATTTTACATATATTTATGGTTGTTTAGTAGGTTAAAAACTTGATCAGCAAGTTAACCAAGTATTGGTAGCTTTTGAAACAAGATAACTATGTACTGTACTTATAAAAAACTTGTCTTGCAAGTTAAGATGTGTGTCTTATAAAATCAACATGTTTTGAAGGTCCTATAGGACATTGCCACATAGCTCCTAGTTAAGAGTGTATATAGAGGCAAGAATGAAGCCTTCTTCATTCTTATCAATGCCTTTCTAGTATTTAGTCTTGTTTCAAGACTTTCTAGTCTTCTTATTTTTGGCAATAGAATTGTTAAAAATATCAAGGTGAATATTATTTCTTATTATTTCTATCATTATTTTTTTTAAAGTTCAAAAGAATAGTATCAAGGATAAAAACATAATGAAAACAAATAAATAAGTGAATTTTTTTTAAAGAATTATAAAAGAATAGAAATAAAAAATACTAAAAAGAAATTAGAATGGTTATTTCCAAAAAACAAAAAAACTAGAGACTTCTTGAAACTAGACTAGAAGCATAAAAAGAGTTGACAAATTTTTTAATCTATCAATTAAATATAAAAACATATAATGTCAAAGCAATGTGTATAAAGCTTATAAGAAGCTTCTCTAGAAGATATTATGAAATTAATCTAATTTTACCTAATTCTTTCTATTGATAATATTGACATTAATTACAAAAAATATATATCCTTGACATGTAATTTTATGAAATTAAATAGATAATATAGGTCCTTTACAAGTAGTTTTATGAGATTAAATAGATAATATAGGTCCTTTATAAATATTTTTATGAGATTAAATTTAAAAGAATAATATATGTCCCTGGCAAGTAATTTTATGAGATAAGATTTTATGACAAGCCAACAATCTTTTAGTTTTAGGACAAGCAAACAATCTCCAATTTTAAATCCTATTCAAATTTTTAAATATATTAGCATTATATTTCTTTCTTCCTAAAAATAAAGATCATTATCCTTTAAATATCTTTGATGTACTTAAATTAAGTACATCATGAAACTCATTCTTTTCAAATTTGCACACACTATAATATGTACCAAAGAATTAAACTACAACACCTTTGTCATCAAAATGAGGGTTATTGTGAGCTATATCACTTTTGAACCATTGTTTAAAATGTTGAGATTCAAAAGCTTCTAAATCCTATGTATAATTCATTCCATCTTATTGCTTAAAGACTTTAATTTGTTTTTTTTTATAATCTTAGTTTTTAATGGTATCTCATCTAACTTTCAAAGAAAATAATTTGCATTATCATCCACTTCAACCACCATATAGGATCCAAACCAATGTTGTGCAAATTTACAAAGCATAGAATATTGGTGCATCAAACTACTATTATAAATCCAAATCCAATCATCTTCTTTAATTGGATTAGGCCTATATTGGTGAGTTTTATCAAATCTCTTTTTTTTATTAAACCTTACTACCTTAAGCCTCTCTATAACAATTTAATGATTTTTAGGCAATCTTTTCAATTAATAAATTTAAAACTCTAATAATCTCTTTTTATCAATGCTATCATATTTAGAGAGAATTTTTAGAAACTTTTTCCTATCCATCTCGGTCGAAAAAACACCCCCTCCAATTTTTAACTTGTTTAAAGATTCCTTGATAAACTTGTAATCAATCCTTCTTGACTTTCTTAATTTCGACTCCATAGTAGCATATTTGATGTGCTCTTAGGTGTCTTGAGGCAATTAAGTTGCCAAAGGCTTTATCTTCTTGGCCATGATTTTATACTTAGCATATACTATAGCCTCTTGTAATACCACAGGACTATCAACTATCCCAAGCCTCTTTGAAAATCCCAAAACTTCCTCATATATTTCCCTTGAATGAAGCTCCACATTAACATTAGCTCCATCTCCATCTATATGCAAAGTTAATTCTTCTAAAATCTTTGTAAAATCATCTTCAAACTCTTCTTCTTCAAAAATACTTGAAATGCATTTACTACTTGAAATCACATCAAACTTTTTTCAATTGGTATCTATTTTTTTCATGATCTAATCTTATTATTAAGAATTAAATTGATCTTTTTTCATCATAGTTCTTAATCGTTACATAATGAGAATTATCATTTAAAATCTTAGTCTTTATTTTTGTAGTCATAATATAAGATTGTTCTAAAATCACCAAATAAGTAGCAAAGTTTTGCACAAAGAAATTTTGTTCTATCTTCATATCTCTAATTCTTGACTTAACTCTCAAACATATCCTATATAAATTATCTTGCTCATTGTAAATCAAGCCACTTATCTATCTTATAATCCTCCTTGACATGATATTCATCTCTAATTCAAGATAAATAAGTGCCAAGGTATGCTCCTTGAGGTCTGTCAACCTCACTTGAGCATCCATAGTAGTCCTCGCACAAAAAAAATGTGCAAATTGAGCACTCATTCTCTCATTCTGAAACCTTTTATAGAAAGTACAATTAGACATATTTAACTTACTTATATCTTTTCTATTATGAGCTAAAATAAACCTCTATTAATTAGAAGTTTATTCTAATTTACAACAAGTAAATTATCTTCATAAATTTTAGAAGTTAGAACTATCACTTAATTCCTACTCAATTTTTTTTGAATCTTTTTTAACATCGAAGTAATTAAGCTCACTTCTATTATTAATTTATTCTTATAATAATAATTTTTTTACAAGTTATATATATCAATTTTTTTCTTTTAATCCATAATTCAATTGTTATTATTTTTTTGATTTTTTTATTATTTATATTAATTTTCATCTAAAAACTTATTTCAATATAAGTATTTATCTATGAATAAATTTTTATCTATAAATAACTTATCATCTAACTTAAGTTTTTTCAAATTCAATATTCATCTATATTAAAAATATTCATTTAGTCTATTAATTTTTTGTCTATACACAAAATTATCCATTTCGACTTAAATACTTTTAACTTAATTTTTTTGAGTCTACTTTAATTGACCTAATTTAATTTCATCTATTCATCTATTTGAGAACCTCACCGGATTAGAAGGATTTGACTCTTAATTAACTTGTTGTGAGTCAATTCTACCATGACCTTTATACTCTATCTCTATACTATTGTAGTTTGCTCTTTCTTTTTTTTTTGCATGCACCTCCAGTAGAAGTTTGCTTGAAGTCAAAACTAACTACAAAAATTATTTATTCAAATAGATCATTGCAACTTCTTAAATTGCATTGATTTTTTAGTTTAAATAACAAGTTTATATTTTTAGCAATGTCTTTCAATTAAAACAAAAATCCAATTGCTATTTGAGTACATTAATAACTTTGAAGCTTATGTAAGATTTACTTCCAAAGACAATTGCACCTCCATGGGATCTACAAAGAATTGTTCTTCAATTTTATATATATATATTTACTTATATATATATATATATATATATATATATATATATATATATATTTTGAACTAATTGTGGCCTTGCTTGTTCTATTAAATTCTTAAGAAGCTCAAAGATTTTTGAAACAAAGCATAGACTCATTAAGGGAAGGTTTTAGCAAAATATAACAAACAATAATGCCTCATATTAGACTTGATCCAATTTAGGTTCTTAATTCATAGCTACATGAGAGTCTTATATGAGCATTAGTAGTGCAAATAATATTAACTTGAAAGATTCTAGTGAATTATTTACCACAATATTTCTACTTCCACATAAGGTACAAGAGTTATATAATTTTAAATGTCACAATTCTAACTAATAATTGTTATTGATGAATTTAACAATATTTAGGTAGTATTAAATTTCTACTCCTCTCCAAGAAGTTTCATTAACTACAATCTTTTACATCTAAGTGATATTTATTTTATATATTTATTTATTTATTTATTTATATTTATTTATTATTTTTTTAACTATCAACTTGCAACTTTACATTGAACCTTTCTTAGCACTCAATTAAGGCTAGTAGATCTTCAATATGTAAGCTTCACTCTAATTTTTTAGCCATAGGCAATCATGTGCAACATGGAACTAGTAACTACCACTTATTATATAAATATAACTATTATTGAATGAAGATTCCATATAATTCTATTGATGGTCTATACTTCCATAGCACTGCTACTAATTAAGTCTGCTGCATATTATACTAATCTAATCTCAAGCCTCAAATGAAGTGATTGCATCCATGTACACAAGTATCAAGGTGCATTGCCTTCCTTATTTTCAACTGCAACTGAGCTGAACTTCGAGCTTGATGTATATACAATAATTCTATCAAATACTAAATTAAGCATTATTAAAGATGAGACTAATTATTAAATGCTTCTATTCTTATTATAAACTTATAACTTTAAATAAAATAAAATATAAATACAAATAAGAACATATTATTAATTCAATTTGAAACTTCTGAAATCAAAGAAGGCATTGGGAATTACTTTTAATATAGAACCATATGATATTTTGAAAGATTTGGATGTACTTCAACCCTTTATCATAATGAAGCAACTTTTGGAGGTAGCACCGGAATATCGTTCTACATTGAATGCTTCATTAATAAGTCATAGGTCTCATAATAGAAAAATTTATGAAGTTAGTTTGAATCTCGATTTGAGGGCACCAACTATCGATATATCAATTGATGGTGTTCTAATTCTTAGAGTTCAAGTGCATGGTAGCTATAGTATCAATTTGATGAATGCGAATATAATAGAGGACTTGGATTTAAAATATTTACTACCCACAACATTCGTATTGAGAATGGCAGATCATAGTAGGATGAAACCAATGGATATCAATATAGTATTGACACTGTAATTGCGAAAATTATATACAAAATTGATTATAATGTTTTCTGCTTATAGAGTTCTATATTATCATATCTAATTTTATTAGATCGACCATAGTTATATCAAGCCAAAGCTAAGAATGATTGAAGTCATGGCACATTAATCATTTAGAAAAATAGTGACCAGATTGTATTACAAATGTACCCAATACAATATCATAGGAAATCTCAATTGTCAGGATCAGAGGTTATATCGGAAGATAAGAATCGATCTATTGAGGAGGAAAAAAATGCTATGATGATAATGCACTTTGATAAAGTTCAAAATACCTCAAAGCAGAATAGAGTGGTTTACCAATGTAGAGGCCTGGGCAAATATTTAATATTTCAGGAGGATACAATGAACTTTGATCATGTTATTGTTGATTGGATGAATAATTTTGATGTAAATCACGTCAATGCAATCGAAACGGAATTGCATAGTTCTAAGCTATCAGATTGTATGAAAGATTGTGAGCCAATGGAAAAAATCAAACAAGAGGTTGCTGAGGAAGTTGTGTGCTAATCTATTAACTTAGGCACTATTGAAACACCACAGGTTAATAAGGTATACATCGATATTATGGGTATCAAGCTGAAAAATTAGAAAGAATTCTTTTTCAATCATAAATTTGCTTTTGTTTGGTCGTATGTAGATTTAAAAGGTATTTTTGCTAAGGTTTGTGAACATCAGATTACTTTGGAAGAGGATGCTACATCAATTCATCAAAGACAACACCGTCTTAATCCATAATATTCTCTTATGATTAAAGAAGAATTGGATAAAATTTTAAATGTGGATTTTATTTATCTAATCTCGTATAGTGAATGGGTTTCACCAATTGTGATGGTGCCAAAGAAGAATGAAAAAAAT
Source organism: Physcomitrium patens (assembly GCF_059467195.1). NCBI lineage: Eukaryota > Viridiplantae > Streptophyta > Bryopsida > Funariales > Funariaceae > Physcomitrium > Physcomitrium patens. The sequence continues at coordinate 16,538,216 of NC_143434.1, read as the reverse complement.
CAAAATTTTTCAAGATTTTTATAAATTGAATGTGGCTACTAAGAAGAATTATTTTTCTTTATCTTTTACGGATAGTATCCTAGATGCAATAGTAAGACATGAATGTTATTCTTTTTTGGATGGATTTTTGGATTATAATCAAGTTAAAATTAGAAAAGAAGACTAATTAAAGACTACTTTTACTATGGATTGTGGCATATTTGCTTATAAAGTGATGCCATTTGGATTATATAATGTCCCCACTACATTTCAAAGAGTGATGATGTAAGCATTTTAGAATTATTTATGATTATTGATGGAGATATTTTTAGATAGTTTTTATACATTTAATATGAATGCCAAATATTTGAAATATCTTTATAAGTGTTTGGATCCCTGTGGTCATTATGGGATCTCTTTGAATTCAGAGAAATACCAATTTGGAGTATTGTCTTGTAAGTTATTGGAACACATTGTTTCACTAGTTGGTATTGCTACTGATCCGAATAAAATTACTAGTATATTGGCTTTACCAAAGTCAAAGAAAATATTGAGTGTTCATGGTTTCATCAACCATGTTATTTATTATCAATAATTTATTCATTCATTTGCAGTCATATGTCAGCCTTTAACTAATCTCTTAAAGAAACCACTGTTGGATGGGTCTAGTCTAATTTGAATTGAAGACTGTATAATTGTATTCAAGGAATTGAAACAAAAATTGGTATCTGTACCAATACTGGTTGCATCTTGTTGGACAAAACCATTTCATATATATGTTGATGCATCCAATATTGCTATTGAATCGATATTGAGTCAAAAAGATGAGAATGATTTTGATCATTCAATATATTTTGCTAGTTGTCAATTGATTGTAGCCAAACAAAATTACACTACTACAGAATGGAAAGCCTTGGACATGATCTACTCTGTCCAAAAAATTAGCATTATCTACTTAATTATCTATTTGTATTTCATATTGATTATGATATTCTAAAGTATATGGTTAATAAACCTCAATTGAATACATGCATTACTTAATAGGTGTTATTACTTCAAAAATTTAATTTTATTATTAATATTTGACCAAATAAGAAACATGTCAACGTGGATCACTTATCTTGATTGTCTAATATATTGAAAAATAAACCTATCCACAATGCACTTCTCGATGTGCAATTATTTACAGTCGATGTGATTATATCCAAATATAGTGAATTGATTCAGTATCTGATATTTCAGATATTTCTAACTCTATATAGTGAAAAATTAAAGAAATGCCTGATTTTAAAAAGTGTGCTAGTTACGATGATTGGTGACACCTTATATAAGTAAAGGAAAGATGGAATTTTATGTTGATATATCTTTCAAAGTGAAGTGCATACCATATTGAAAGGATGCTATTTGGATAGTTGTGGAGGATATTTTGCTGGTATTTATACTACTTGTAAAGCTCTAATGGCTAGATATTGGTGGCCAACCATGTTTTTGGATGCACACAAATATGTCCGATATTATGGTCTTTGTCAATAAATTGGTTGACCTACCAAAATGGTTGTTTTTAGTATTTCTTATATTATTGTTTGAAGCATATTAGCTTAAAGAGTAGGATTTACTTCAGTAAGTAAAAATATAATATTAATGAAAGCAAAGAGTGAAAAGCCAATATTACTTAATATCAATGGAAAGAATGAAGCGAACTATGGATAGAGAGGAAAGAGGCCAAAATGTGAGAGCTAAGAGCAATTTGGAGTCACCGTCTTTAGTGGTTCTCACTAATATGGAACGAATGAAATTGGAATTCTACTGGAGCACAAAAAAGCAGAGAGATTTTAGAAATGCATAATTATATGTGTTTTTGCAAGGATCTGATAACTTGCCATCAATTGATGTAGAATTATTGAAAGAATATATATTCAATTATGACCTAGAAGATGGTTTGAGTGTAGTAAAGGGGAGAATTATTGGGATTGATGAGACTACCTTGCAAAAGGTACTGCATCTCTTAATTGGTAAGCTTGCAGTGGGTATTGAAGTGTCCAAAAATTTCAGACCAAGGAGCTATTTCAAAGGTGGAATTTCATCATTTCAGAGGAATCAAGGTTGACAAATAGTGGAGGCACTTATACCAGAGCTTATGGAGTAGATGCATTTCATTTAGAAGTATTTAGGCTTAAATTGATATACCACGTATATGTCCAAACTATTATTTTTTGCTACAATAGGAATGCTTGAAGGAATGGTGTTTAATTATACAGCCTTTGTAGCAACTAGAATCCATGCGAAGACAGAAGGTAAGCAGAAGATGGAAAAATTTGCATTGTTGTTCTACTCCAATTATATCCATTCTATGATTGTGTATACATTAAGTCAAATACCACTAGCAAAAGAAAAAAATATATCTTCTTGAGTGTTTGTACAAGGTGTTTGGAATTTAATGGCATTGACAGCTGGTACAGGGGTCGTGGTGCATGAAATTGGGGAGTCAAGTAATTTAATGGAATGGGAGGCTATACTAGTATTTACACTAGAAAAAGTTCTAACTTATTTGACAATTGAGGTGATGGCTCAAGTTCCAATTTTGAAAGACATAAATCGGTTTGTATTATTACAAGGTAGAACACCGAAAGAAATAAATCTTAAGGAGGTTTTATTGGCTCAAATTTTTCAATTGCAGCTCATGATGAGCAAATTGGATGGAGAAAGAAATTTAAGGCAGTAATTGGAGATAAGTAAAAAAGAATTATTAGAGTAAAGCCGTAAAATGATGGAACAAGATTACATGATAAAAAAAAATGCAAAATTCAAGTTGTTATTGGAGCATAAATTTGGAGAGAGATAAGAAGCTTGCAAAAAAGAAAAAGACCACATTTAACGTATTGTGGAAGGTCATAGGCAAGATTTATTTCAGATATTTGCAATATATCAATTTTGGAACAGAAAAAGGTAAAGTATTAGTTGAAAATAGAATAAGCAAAGATAGCATTATTGGAACAAAAAAAAGTAAGATTTGGGTGACCAATATAAAATTGAAATAGAAGAGTTAAGAATAGAAATTAAAACTCTGAAAGAATTAGTAAATAAATTGGAACATGATTTAGCCAGTATTGGTCAATTACAAATATCTACCTTGCCAGTTTCAACAATTGATGAATTAGAAGAGAAGGTGTGGCAACAATAACATCAATTGGAAGCAAATGATGTCAAGATTGCATAATTAGAAGCTGAAGTTTGTAAATTAGGAGTGTATAATGAAGATTTATGGATCCAATTGAGAAAAGATCCAATAGAAGTATCAAAGGAGGATGAAGACTTATCATTAGAACCAAAATCTATGAAACCATCTATGGACAATATTGGAATTAATTAATCCAGTGAGTCTAAATAGTAGTTTGTGAGGATATTACATAGTTAGGAATGGGGCTATGTATAATGGGTAGGATTTTTTTGTTTTGTAATACACAATATGTAGGGTTAAGAGAAGCTAATAAATTGATGAATAGATAGTTTAGAAGGCAAGATGGATGATTCAGTCAAAAAAAGTAGTTATCATCATATTGTATAGTAGTTGGCATTTCGAGGTAAGCATAAGTAGGTTGAGGGAGAAGTAGGAGGGGCCAGACTATGACAGTTATGCACTAGGACAAGCTAAGTGCTACCTCTTTATTTTTTAGTAATTGATGAGTATTGGATAATTTCTAAATAATATGAAGTAAACTTTTGGAATGAAAAAGAGATTTAATGTTGTATATAAAGTATGAAATTTATTATAGATGAATACAGTGGAGAATTATAAGTGGAAAATTAAAAGTATTGGTGAAGAATAGATATGAATGGAAGAATTATAATATTGAGGTTTGAATAGGAGTCTTTGGAGTTTGAATTTATGTGAAGAAGTCTAGAAAGAATGACAATTAAATGTAGAGGATTTTAATGATTGGATTATAGAGTGATTGTATGCTATTTTTTAAGATAGTATAGTATTACATATCTTTGTCTTAAATTAGGAAAAAAAAAGAATATATATACAAATAAAAATATATATGCAAATTTGAGGATTTTTTAAGTTTTGTGATATAATTATTAATGAAATTTAGAAAATATGTTGGTGTGATAGTTGTAAATATATATACAAATTTTGAGGTCAATCAAAAAGTTATATTAAAGTATATAAGGATTTTTGTAGGTTGAGATCTCAAAATTTGGAGTTTAAAGGTTAGTGAGTATTTCTATGATCTTAAGCAACCTATCAATTGGATTAAAGTGATTTTTTTTTTTTTTTTTTCTTTTTTTTGTATAGATAGTAGACTTGATTTTTAATGTTCAAGTGAAATTTGAGAGTAATTTAAGGAAGAGATATTGGCATTAGAAGTTTAGCATTCAAGTTGGTGTAGTAAACTGCCCAATACTTCATTAGATTATCTTGCATTTCTCTCAATTGGTAATTGCAATCAATTTCATCTTTCTTGTACTTCTTTCTAATTGATATTTAGAAGTGTCAAAATATTATATTGATATTAATAATTCAAATATTATTTGTTGAGATTTCAATCTGCTATAGAGTTTATTAAGAGTTTATTTAAGGTGAAGATTTTGATTAAGATTTGTTTAGGATTTGGTATAAGATTTTTTTAGGATTTAAAATTCATTAAGATTGTATTAGATTTTTACTTAATATTTGATTAAGGTTCTATTAAGATTTCAATTAGAATTTGATTTAGGATTTGATTAAGATTTATCAAGGTTTTAATTAGAATTAAATTAGGATTTTTTAGAATTTATTTAAGATTTTTATTTTTAATATTTTTTTAAGTTCATCTTTATTTAAATCTTGTATTTTTAGAATTTAAAAATTATAGAATAGATATTAATTTATTATTCAAAGATATTGATAAAATATATTAATAGTCCATATAATAGGAAATTCAGGAGGACAGATGAGTGATTTAGTTCTTAAAAGCGGTTAATTACAGAATTACGATTAGAATCTGGAGAATCAGGGGAAAGTATATAGGAGTTGTAGAAGATAATTAAGGTGCCATCGCTGTGATAGTGTGAGCTAGGGTAAGCTTGGTGCTACCTCTTTTCTTTTGTTTGTTATTTTCTTTGAATAAGAGGATTGAGAGTTTCTGAATATTGTGAAAAGAATTATGGAATGGAAATGTGATTGGTATTATTTGAGAAGAAGAAAGATTGAATGCTGAAATCTGATTATAATTCAATAGAGAGAATGAGTTTGTGTTTGTGTGAAACACCGTAATGTGAATGGCAGTTCTATGTGAAGAATTCAAGTGATTGGAATGAGGGTAATTGTGTGTTGAAAGCTGTGAGGGCGTAGTATTACAGTTGGAGATTATGAGGGTGAATATATTGGTAGAAATAGCAGTTATTGGTATGACTAAATTACTGTAAGGAAGAGATCGATAAGATGAAGGAGGAGATTATAGTTTCCTGGTGTGTTCAAATATTAGAAATAGAGACGATATATTCAGGAGGTAATTGATTGTGTGACCCTAACGTGAACGCTTAAGCAACTAGTCATTCTCCGTGTTCAAATCCCCCTATACGGGTTTATTCCCATTAGATTAATTTGGAATAAGTAAAACGAGCAATCACAAAAATATTATTATCATTTCTTTAAAGTTTTATTTTTTTAAAGTTTTTTTTAAGTTTTTTTTTTTTTTTTTTTTTTTTTTTTTTTTTTTTGAGATTCTATTAGACTTGGTAGGATTGTTATTGCATTTCGACTTATCTTCTACAACTAAGTGTCCAATACATTCTTAAGCAAGAACACACATAATATGACACCAGGGCAACTTAGACTCCTATCAACAAGGAAGTTGTCACCCTTCAAAGACAGCCTCTTCTTTTCTTGATCATTTTTAAATTTTAAATTTTTTAAATTTTTTTTTGACTTTCTTTTTTCTTTTTATCACGATTTTTTTTTTTCTTTTTTTTTTCTTTTTTTTTCTTTTCCTTTTTTCCTTCTTCTTTTTTCTCTTTTTTAAACTTTTTTTAATCATTTTATTTTTTTTTTATTTATTATTATTATTATTATTTATAACCTATATATATATATATATATATATATATATATATTTTAAGAGCTACTAATAAGATAAAGTTTTTTTTTTAATTTTTAATTTTTTTGATACCAAAATTGCTTTCTTTGTTCTTTTATTTAATATTAGTTAATTAAAAACATATTCTATGTAGAATTTGTTTTACTGAATTCTATCTTAAATTACATGTCTACTATTTAGCAATCCATTTTCTATTTTTTTTGAAATATTCTACTACTAACTTATAAAATCTATGATTTTAAATATGAGAAGTGTACTTTTTATATTAAATATCTAAGTGAGTCAATTCAATGATTAACATATGGCAATCCTTTGAAACAACTCAAAGAGGTAAAAAATTTAGAGCTCTTATTCCAAAGGCAAGTACCTGTTCATATTGTAAATACTTATAATATGTAAAAATTAGTTGAAACATAAAATATGTTCATAAGTCTTGGTGTATGTTAGAATAGTTAATAGATTAATTTAAAGAGAGTAGATTTAAGAAACTTTATTTTAAATTTTATCTATTTTGATTATAGCATTTAAAAAAATTATAAGACCTAAATATTTAGTATGAAGCCTTGAGAAGAGATTAGAGCCTAAAGATGAAAATCTTAACTAATAGGAGGCTTATTGGGAGGGATGAAAGCAAGACATGGTTGAATGAAGGCAAGGAATGGGGATCTTCATTCCTAAGAGTCGAAGGCCATGCCCAATGGACTTCAAGGAGGCTGTCAGAGGCCTTATTATGGATTAGGGTTTTTTTTGAGATCATTTGAGCTTTGGAGGCTACAATCAAAAATTTTAGATTTTTAGATACGGATTAGATGCAAATTTTGTGTGATTTGGAGTTTTTATGAAGGATTTATTGGCACTCAAAGTTAAGGTGTCAATTTCATATCTACTATCATTCTTTGGAGCATAACATATGTTTTTGGAGAGCAATGAAGGATCGGCAACTAAGGTTGGAGAGAGCACTTCCTTGAATACACTTTTCATATATTATTTTATGAATTTGGAGTTTAGATGAAGAAGTAATATAGAGTTAAAGTCAATGCAATTAAATCAAAGGCAGTAAGTAAGTATTTTTGTTCATAGTAAGGTTTGAGCCATATCTTGAGTTTCTGGACAAAGTATTGGCTCAAATCTTATGAAGAAGGTATATTATCATGTTAAAAACTATATATAAAAATTTTGTGGCATTTGAATGTTTAATTTGTGAGATATGAAGAAAATCTCATGCAGGTGTATAAAAACTAGGGTTTGAAGCTATTGTTAGGATTTTAGTAATGTTTTAAGATCCATAATGAATTTATAATTGAAATTTGTTGTAGTATTTTTTAGAAGTATATAAATACTTTACATAAAATTTAAGTGTATTTGATTAGTCCTATTGGAAGATATGAGTTTTTGAAGTTTGGAAATAATACCCCATAAGGATATTTAAGGATTTAGAGGTTTTATCATATTTTGGGTGTTTTTAGAAACTTAAGACTTATATATTTGGTATAATAGTACCTAAAAGTACTATATATATATATATATATATATGTAAACTTAGTCTTTCTTATCTCAAGTCTTAATTGAGCAATTAGTGGCAGCCAAGAGTTCTGTACTTTCTTAAGGGAAACTCTTTGTATCCGGACAATGTCATTAGATTATCATCAAGTCTAGTCATTTTATGACTCTTATAGCTTAAAAAATACAATTTATAGATAGATTAGGTATTTCAAAAGTTAGAATTTACTTTAATTGATCATTCAATCTTTAGATCTATTGACCTTCAAGAAAGGGTTCAACGACCATTCAGATCCATCTATAATTTATCCTAGAATGAGTTTGTGACTTTAAAAGAATACATTAAAGAAAAACAAGCTGGGAATTTTCTTCAATATCCTAAGTAAGCAGCTACTGCTCATATATTATTTGTTAAGAAAAAAGATGGATCTTTGGCGATGGTTGATGATTATCACTATCGAGGTACACATTGTTTGCTTCAAAAATGCCATAGGCTCATCACTACTATTAATTGCTTAATTAAGACTTGAGATAAGAAAGACTAAGTTTACATATATATATATATATATATATAGTACTTTTAGGTACTATTATACCAAATATATAAGTCTTAAGTTTCTAAAAACACCCAAAATATGATAAAACCTCTAAATCCTTAAATATCCTTATGGGGTATTATTTCCAAACTTCAAAAACTCATATCTTCCAATAGGACTAATCAAATACACTTAAATTTTATGTAAAGTATTTATATACTTCTAAAAAATACTACAACAAATTTCAATTATAAATTCATTATGGATCTTAAAACATTACTAAAATCCTAACAATAGCTTCAAACCCTAGTTTTTATACACCTGCATGAGATTTTCTTCATATCTCACAAATTAAACATTCAAATGCCACAAAATTTTTATATATAGTTTTTAACATGATAATATACCTTCTTCATAAGATTTGAGCCAATACTTTGTCCAGAAACTCAAGATATGGCTCAAACCTTACTATGAACAAAAATACTTACTTACTGCCTTTGATTTAATTGCATTGACTTTAACTCTATATTACTTCTTCATCTAAACTCCAAATTCATAAAATAATATATGAAAAGTGTATTCAAGGAAGTGCTCTCTCCAACCTTAGTTGCCGATCCTTCATTGCTCTCCAAAAACATATGTTATGCTCCAAAGAATGATAGTAGATATGAAATTGACACCTTAACTTTGAGTGCCAATAAATCCTTCATAAAAACTCCAAATCACACAAAATTTGCATCTAATCCGTATCTAAAAATCTAAAATTTTTGATTGTAGCCTCCAAAGCTCAAATGATCTCAAAAAAAACCCTAATCCATAATAAGGCCTCTGACAGCCTCCTTGAAGTCCATTGGGCATGGCCTTCGACTCTTAGGAATGAAGATCCCCATTCCTTGCCTTCATTCAACCATGTCTTGCTTTCATCCCTCCCAATAAGCCTCCTATTAGTTAAGATTTTCATCTTTAGGCTCTAATCTCTTCTCAAGGCTTCATACTAAATATTTAGGTCTTATAATTTTTTTAAATGCTATAATCAAAATAGATAAAATTTAAAATAAAGTTTCTTAAATCTACTCTCTTTAAATTAATCTATTAACTATTCTAACATACACCAAGACTTATGAACATATTTTATGTTTCAACTAATTTTTACATATTATAAGTATTTACAATATGATAATGTTTAATACTACTTGATTGCTATGGTTGTTAAAGATTATTTCTAATAGAATTGTTTTATGAGTGACGTCTCTACAACATAAAGATTGACCATCTAATACTTCTACATTTATGGCTTTGGATTTTTTGACCGTACAGATTTTGAATAATCTAGAAAATTCTTTGTCAATAAAACATGCAAAGGCTCTTGAGTCAAGTAATGCCTGACACTCTAGTTTTGTAACTCCTAACTATATAGATATAATAAAACAATGGAAAGGGTTGATAGAGAGTACATGATCTTTTTTGATTTGTGATAGTAAAGAATCTAGCTACATAATTCCTACTATGGTTTGATGCCCTAATTTTCCTACAAAGCTTTTGATGATGTGGTCGCACTCTTCATTCAATATGTATGTTGGTGTTTCTCTGAATAATTATTAACCTTATGGCTAGCTTTTTCACAATATAAGCATAGGTCAAGTTTTCTTTAATGTTTTTTTTCTTAGTCAGAAAGTAATTCGAAGTGAATTACATCAATCTACATATCTTTTGCTCCCAAATCTTTATTAGAATTGGATGGTAAAGAAGCTATAAAATAATTGATGTATATATTTAGCTCAATTAAAAAATGTTCATTTTGTCATCATTGAAATAAATGGTTATCATACTTTATAGCTTAACTAATGACTTTTTTGTATTTTTGAGGATTTGGCATAGACAATAATAAGTCCTTGACATCGTCTCTTAATCTCTAATGAAATTGGCTCACCAATACATCTTCTCTCTAATTTATATCACATGCAAATTATCAAAAATGTGAGGCATATATTGATGCAAAATACATTCCTTGTCGTAGGCTTCAAATTTTGATTATTGAAGAATAAACCTTATCATGTTGACCAAATGCTTCTACAAATTCTACCAAAAATGCTTCAAAATTGTATAATATATGAGAATTCTTTTCAAATAATGGACCAAATAAAGATAAAACTTAACATAAGAGCAAGATTCCAACCAAACCAATACGAGATGCTTTAGTAGAATATTGTTGAGATTGAAGCAAGGTGATTAATTGTACTTGATTTACAAAGCCACAAAATTTTGAGTGGATACCATTGAACTTTTCAGAAGAATGATCCTTGGTTCTTTTGTTGTTGTTATTGTCAAATCATTGCCTTGAGTGGATGCACCTCTCATGTTTGTTGAAGCCGACATAGTCGTTTAAGAATTTGGAACCTCTATTGCCATTTGATATAGTGATTGATGCACTTCAGCTCCTTCACCATTATGTATGGTCATATATAGTTTTTTATTTTGCTTCAATAAAGTCGTTGTCTTTATCCTTAATACTTTAAGAGTATTATTAATATAATCTAATTTGATCTCTTTAGAATCTATCACATTGACTTTTCTTCTTTTTTCCAAAAAAAATTAGAGAAATACACGCATTCAAAGAGAAAAAAAAAAAAAAAAACCTAATCTATGATATAAAAAAAAATCAAAAGAATATTTAAAAAATAAAAAACAATATTAGTCTTGGAGAGGATAATCTACAATCTCTAAAATACTATAGTATTTCCAAGAAGATGGATAATCTACTCTCTATCAAGAAAGACTAAACTTCTAATATTGTTTTATGGCAGTCTTGACAAACTATTAGAGATTATATAGAAGACAAGGATTTAAGATTAAGAAATGATGTTTGCTCGATATTAGAACAATAGTTGGATACAAGGTAAGAAGGTCTTAGCTATACCACAAGAAGTGAGTTGTCAAGACTGAGGATCCCCTCAACCTTGACTTCTATATATACTAGAGGCTTGAAAACAAAGCAAGCTTAAGAACCTTCTTTGACAACTTCTTAAATCATCTAAAGCCTCTTAGAACCTTCTAAGATCTCTTATGATCTTTTAGGACTTTCTTAGAATCTATTGGATCCTCCGAAAATCTTCTAAGAACCTATTCGAATCTTTTGGAATCTTTTGAAACCTTCTAAGATCTATAAGAATCTTCTTAAAATCTTTTTAAATCTCTTAGAATCTTCTAGAATCTCTTAGAACCTTCTAGAATCTCTTAGAACCTTCTTGAATCTTCTTTAGTTATATGTCTATGACAGAAATCATTCTATTTGGTTTTTTATAAAATTTTGTGGAATGATTATTAGTACAATTTCCATATATTACTTGATTTTCAATCCAACATTGATCAAATAAGTATCTTTTTTTAAAAAATATGTAAAATTTTATTTATTATCTTACTTGATTTATTGGACCTTAGTTTTTAAAATTAAGTCTTTTTTGCCTAAAATTATAGCCTTAAAAGATTTGATTTTCATGTGAGAGTGCATTTGATTGAGAATGTTGGTTTTGTAAAGGCATGAAGTTACAAAATTGGGCTAAATAGCTTGACTGTCTATATTGAATACATTATAATCTTATTGTATGTCTTCTTGATTCAATAAAAAGTAAAAGAGGATTGAAGATGAAATTTTAGCCAGTCAAGTTAATTGTTCTATTATCAATTTCATTTGATGAAAGATTTGGATATGAAATTCTGGTTGAAATGCCCTTATCTATTTTCGTAAATCTTTTTTCACCTATTATCTTTAATAGGATAGATCAAAGTCAATGAAATTGATGGAGGTCCATTATTTAAAGGTAGTGAATATGCTCTTAGGTTTGTTAGAATTAATGGTGATTGTTCATGCATTTGAAAGCTTAATGCATAAGGATTCATAGCATGTATAGATATGAAGGTAGGAATATTGTGGTCTTGTTTAAACTAGAGTCTTTTATACTCTTTGTTAATTTATTCTAATTCTTTTGCTACATATTTGGTTGCTAGAAGATCTTTAGAACTTGTATGGAAGATTTCTTTAATTATTTCTTCTTTAGCAAATCCTTGAATGAAAAAATTCTTCAAGGTATTGTCTCTAAGTAAGGTTCGTACAAATCTTATTACCACTAATTTTAATTGTCAAATATACAATGTAATATTTTTATCTTTTTCTTATCTAACAAAATATAAAGCAATTAGGGCCGTGCTTTGCCCTACTTCAAGTCGGAATTGTTCTAAAATGGCACATTGGATTATATTCCAACTTAAGAGGATATTAAGAGAGAGGTTGTGATACCACTTGTATACTCATTCTTTTAATGTGGTTAAAAATCTCACTAAATAATAAAGGTTGTTTGTTATCAAAGACATAGTGAGTGTTTCTATAAATTATTTATATGGATTGAAGGATCTTCATTTCTTGTACCTTTGAAGATAAGAAGATTAGGGGACATAAAGACAATATTAAGTCTTTCTAGAACTTAAATAGATAAACTCTTTAATTGAATTAAAGAATTAATTGATATAAATGGTGGTACTTTTTATTCTATTCTATTTGGATCAATTGTTTCTTATAGTTAAGGTGACTAAACATCTTTTTAATCTAAATTACTCATATTATGTATGAAAAGATTTAAAAATTATTTTTTAAAATTTTCTTCAAGGTCTTTTAAAAAATATTCTTTGAATTTTTTATAAAGATTTTAAGATATATTTAAATTAGATCCAAGAATTGAAATACTAATATTTTAAAAAGAGGTCTAATAGTTCTTAATGATTTTAGATTTTCCAAGATTTATACTAATACAAGTTTATGAGACCTAGTGGAGCAATACATTAAACTTTTATAATGAAGACATCATTTCTAAAAATTAAAACTAAACAATTAAACAAGCTAAAAAAAGTAACTTATGGAATTTAATTTTTTATTTTCACGTTTTCATCAACGTGCATACCACTTAAAGACTCCTTCCTCAAAAAAGAAAATACAACAGAAATAACTTAAATGAAGAATGCTTACATGAATATCACCTCAATTAAGGATTTTTTTCTTAGATTATTATTAAACGACCTTGTGTAGAGGTGATCCTAAACGACATTCAATACAAAGGCATTTTATTGCTGGTAGGAAGCTTGAGTTTTTTTTTTTTTTTTTTTTTATCTTTTACATCAATATAATTAAAAAAATTATCCACTACTTGGTTAATGAAAAAAATACTAAAAAAAATAATTCTTTACATATATCAATTAAAATTGAAGAAGAATTCAATTAATTGTATTGCTAATTATCTTGTTATTTTTTTAAAAATTAATACAAAAAATTATTAATGATTCTTTTAATCAATCATGGATTAGATTTAAAATATAAGGTTATAAATAAAGTTTCTATTCTAATCTACTCCACTTAAGTCCTAAAAAAGGGAATAGATGAGTATCTCTTTTCTTTCTTTTTCTTATGTTGTACCTTCCAATTCCTTGCTCTTTTGCTCTACATATATGTACTTAAATTTGAAATAATTATAATAATTTACAAATGCTAAGAAACTTACTTAAATTTTTGTTTTTTTAAGTATTAATTTTAATTAACTTCTAATTATTTTTTAATCTATTTTTATATATAATTAATTAAATCTACTACTATTATTAAGTTATTTTTATAATAACAATTATTTTATCAATTGCATATATCAATTTAGTAGAAGTAATATGTTATATGTTAGAACATTGCTATTTATTATATTTTTTCTTTTAATCCTTAATTCAGGTATATTTATTATTTTGTTAGATTTTTTTCATTATCTGTGATATTTTTCATCTAAAAAAATCATTCCATTAAAAATTTCTATCTATGAATAACTTCTTATCTATGAATAATTTATCATCTAAATTAAGTTTTTTTAAATTCAGTATTCATTCATATTAAAAATATTCATCTAGTCCATTTATTTTTTATTCATACACAAAATTATCTATTTTGAACTAAATTCTTTTAATCTAATTTTTTTGAGTCTACTTCAATTGATCTAATTTAATTTTATCTTTTCATCCATCTAAAAATGTCATAAAGTTAGAAGGATTTGACTCTCAGTTGATGTGTTGTGAGTTGATTCTACAATAGCCTATATGCTCTATTCTCCTATTGTTGCAGTTCATTCATTACTTCTGCTTGCATGCTCTTTTAGCAAAAGTTTGCTTATAGTCAAAACCAATTGTTGTAGCTCCTTATTTGAATAGTTTATTGCAACCTCTTAAATCACATTAGTTCTCTAGACTAACAAAAAAATTTGTCTTTCTAGTAATCCTTTTCAATTAAATCATAAATCTAGTTATTGATTAAATGCATCAATAACTCCAAAGCTTATACAAGATCTACTTTCAAGGACAATTGTACTTCTATGAGATCTATAAATAATTCTTCTTTGATTTTCTTTTTATTATTTTATTTATATATAACTAATTGTGGCCTTAATTCTTAATAAGTCAAAAGATTTTTTAAAAAAAATGTGGGGTTAGTAAGAAAAGATTTTAGAAAAAAGTAATAAACAACAATGCTTCATATTAGACTTAATTCACTATGGATCCTTGATTCATAATTACATGAAAGTCTTGCACGAGCATTGATAGTTGAATAATATTAACTAAAAAGATTCTAGTACATTGCTTGCTACAATATTCTTATTTCTAAATATAGTATAAGGGTTTTATAATTTTAAATATCACTATTGTGATTAATAATTTTTGCTAATGAATTTAACAATATTTAGGCGGTACTAAATTTTTGCTCTTCTTAGAAGTTTTATCAATCATAATCTTTCATAATTAGATGATATTTGTATTTATTTATTTATTTATTTATTTTCAAACTATCAACTTGTAATTCTACATTAGACTTTTTTTTGCACTCAATTAAGGCAAGAAGATCTTCAACATGTGAACCTTACTTCAATTTTTTAGTTATAGGCAACCATTTGTAGCATAGAATTAGTCACTATCACTAGCTACTTAAGCATAACAACTATTGAATGAAGATTCTACATAATGCAATTGATGGTCTATACTTCCACAATACTTCTATCAAAGTAAGCTTGCTATTGACCATACCACTCACCCAATCTCAAGTCTCAAATAAAGTGACTCTATCCATGTATGCAAGTCTCAAGGTACATTACCTACCTCATCTCTAACTACAACTAAGTTGAACCTCCAACTTGATGAGTATAATACAACTCTATTAAGTATTAAATCAAATATTGTTGAAAAAAAGTCCAACCGCTAAAATTGTTTGCTTTAGCCATAGTTCATAACATAAAATAAATAAATAGAATAACAAATATGGATTGTTATATTGTTATTTGGCTACTATATAAAAATAATATATATATATATATATATAATTATACAATATAATGAGAGCCATATTATTGGATTTTAATTAGTCTCAAAATATGATTACATAACTACTTTGAAGTTGTTAGTTTAAAATGGCTAGTATTGAAGTTAATTTTATGTTGATAATAATTTTACATATTTAAAGTCATCTTTATTAAATATAAGTGGCTCTTGAAATTTTATTTTGTTTCTTTTATTTAGTAATTAAAATACATATTATGCAAAACTTATTCAAAAAAATACTAAAGAAAGATTTGATATAAAAAGAAAAGTTAGAACCAACCATATAGATGAATGGAGATGGATGATTAAAATCTCTATTTTTATTGGCCAAAATTCATATCCAATAGACTTCAAAGAGGCTACTTAAGGCCTTATTAGGAATTAGGATTATTTTTATGAAAAAATTTGAATTTAAGAGGCTATGATCAAAAAGTTGTATTTTTGGCTATAGTTTTGGTATAAATTTTGAGTGATTTGGAATTTTTATGAAAGAGATATAGGCACTCAAAATTAAGGTGTTGGTTTTGTACCTGCTATCACTCTTTTGGACATAATCCATACATATAAAAAGTAATGAAGGATTGGAAACTAAGATCATAAAGAATATATTTTTTATTATATTTTTATATATTTTTTGATGAATTATAAGCTGCAATAAAGGATATATAAGAAGTTGAAGTCAATGCTTGCAATCTAAAGGCAATAAGTGACCTGATTTACTTCTGGTTGTATTTTGAGTGATATCTTGAATAATTTGATAAGATTTTGGCTCAAAATTTCTAAGAATGTATATTATTATGTTACTAAAATTTATACACAAATTTTGTCACATTTGAAATTTGGATCTTTGAGATATGAAGAGAATGATACTCTATTGCTTGTAAATTAGGATTTAGAGTACCTGCTAGGATTTCTAAGATGCCAAAGAATTTGTAGTAGATGTACATTTTATTTGTGATAAAGCTTAAAGATAAATTCTACATTATCTAGAAATTTGAAAAAAATTTAATAGTTGGATTAAAAAATATGAATTTTTTAAGTTTAGAAAGAAAAATCCTCTACAAGACAAAAATATTTTGAAAGGATTTTGCTACAATTTGGATATTTTTTGCAAATTAAAGGAATTTTTAGAAGCTAAGACTTTATATTTATATAAAAGATGGAGATATAGAGCTATGAAAAAATTATGATATTAAGATAAATTTTTGAAAGGAGATTATAAATTTCTTTTGATTTTAACAAAAATCTAACTTATTGGCATAATTAGTTATGATTTGGTATAGCAAAGAATGTTAAGGCATTTCCAAATTCTTTAGAAATTCTTATGTACAAAGCTTCTTGAATATAAAAATATTTTTATTAGTAGAATATTTTTTAATATTTTTATATTTATTTATCCTTTATAATAAAGATATATGACTTATTAAAACTTGGTCAATAAGTTAAAGCTAAACTCTCTACAGCAAGGTACCTAATGTATTTTGAGATAGAAAATCATGCCATACAATAACATTATTGATGCACACTCTTCTACCACCACCTTCATGTTTTGCAACTCAATCCACTAATTTTAGATGACACCATTGCCTTAAAAATTAATCATAAGTATAAGCACCAACATAAATAATGGCCAATAATGTTAGCTTGATACCTTATTTTAGCCACCCATAATGCCGATGGTGACAAAAGAAGAAAATAAAAAGTAAAAAAAAAAAAAAAATGTAGCACCAACATACATACAATGCTCACCAAAAGAAACCAGGTTCAGAAAAGAGATGTAGAGCAATATGAGGTCAGATTTCAAACAATAAAAAAATTAAAGAAAGCAAGATTTAAGATATCCCAAACCCTTATCAATGAAGAGGCTATCATCTTTGAGAAGCAATCTCTTTCTTTCTTAATCAATTTTTTTTTAATTTTTTAATTTTTTCTTTTTTCTTTTTTCTTTTTTTCTTCTATTGTTGTATTATAAGACAATTATATGATAAAAATATAATCAAAAATAAATTTCTAATTAATATCTAATCATCTTAATTCAATAATAATTTAAGATATTTAAACATGGCTTTTATAAATACTTCTTAATTTATTTTCTTGTCTTAATAACTAGTAGATTAAAAGTTAGTTAATAAATTTATCTTTTAGGCTATAGAAATTTTTTTACTACCTTAAAAAGGCCATAAATTGATAAATCATATTAGAAGAGATAAATAATCACCATGATTGATATTAAGATTAAGTTGAAGGTAGGATTGGGCTAAAAAATCCCTAGGATATGTTAAATTGATACCCATGGATTGACCATTTGTAGAACAGGGTCAAAATCAGACTTTTAGCTACTAAAACAATTCTCTAGAGCAAAGTAGAGGAATACTTGAAGATCAAAAATTAAGATTGATGAGCTAGCTTTAAGCTTAATTTAAAGATATAAGGTTTTTTTTCAGAGGATTTGAAATCACTTTGCAATAGTTATTCAAAGTCAAGGTTTGTATTGGTGATTTGGGATTTAAACAATACAATTAGTGCTAGCACTCTTGGCTAGTTTGTACAACTGGTGTCACATCTATACTTCAAACTTTAATAATACTTATTTGATTGAATGTACTAAGTGTACATAAAATTTTGTGTTAATGTAATGAAGAAATTAATGGATTTTGATATAAGAAGGTATTAGAAGTTGGTTGTTTGAGGTTGGGTAGGATTTCTATGATATCTAAAGATCTATTAGTTGCATCAAGGTAAAATTTGGCATGGTGATAGAAGACTTCAATATCAAGTTATATATCAATTTTGAGTTGAAGTTAACAATTGGAGAAGGAGAAATTGCTACAAGAACATTTGTATCAACTTTTAAGTTGGCAACCAAGTCACATTGGATTAGAATAGATGTCAAGACTTGATAGAGTAATTGGTATCATACTTGATAGAGCTTCAAGCCTCAAATTCTCTCTTTTTATTTTTATAAATGTCTTATTTATAAATATACTAATCATCTAATTATAAAAGATAAAGTTATATTTTATAAATATCCAAAAAATCATAATAGGTTTTATTTATATAAAAAGAATGAAATTTCAATTATAATTTAAAAGTTCTTAAAGCCAATACAAAGTACTCAAAAATACTCTTTTTAGTAATCTAAACTATACACAAACTCTAATTGCCTTATTATTTTTATAATTAGGTAATTTTTGATTTCTTGTTGCAAGTCTTAATTTCAAGGACACAAACTGGAAGAAGTTACATAAACTCATGGAATCTGTGTCAAAAGAAAAGTGACAAAATAGAAAAAATATGTATTCTCAAGGAAGAATTGAAATGGCTATTGCCAAAGACTAAAAAACATAAGACTCTTGAAACTAAACTAAAAGTAAGAAAGGAGTTGATAAGAGTGAAGAAGGCCTCACTCTTCCTTCTATATATACTACTTAATTAAGAACTATGTAGTGACATGTTATAGGACCTTTAATATGCATCCAACTTGTAGGACACTTGTCTAATTTACAAAGCAAGTTTTTTAGATGTGTGTGATATGTCCAACTTGTACTACAAGTCGTCAATATGTTGACACATGGCCTCTTTGTTGGCGAAGTTTTCAACCTACTAATCACCTATAGATATGTATAAAAGCAAAGTAGCATCTATGAAGCTTCTAAGAAGCTTTCTACAAGATATTAGCATATTTATCTACTTTGACTTACTTCTATCTATTCTTATTATTTAGATAATTATTAGGATAAATATGTATGTCTCTAACATTATCCTCCCTTCTAGAGATGAATTCTATGAGGAGTGATAATTACATATTGATGAAGTCCAAGATGCACCAAATTGTATTTGCCACATACTCTGATCATTGTTCTCTTTGAAGATAGTTGATAAGTCCTCTCAGCCATTGATAGTGTCTTATACTAAGGCAAAAAGACCACCTTGTTATTTGGTCATTGTTGAGACCTTCGTAACTTCCTTCAAATAAAACATTTAGAACACCATCAGGAGTTGTTCTTACCTCTCATAAAATCACCAAACATCGGGAGTCTCTTCTAAGGTTATAATACCAAGCACATTGTATCTTGATATCTATTTAAGGAAAGACATGTCATTCTTGAAGATCTTCATCTCGATTTTTTTATCTTAAAGGTTGTGACAATCACAGTGTCTTATCTAGTATGTCTACAAATGAAAGCTCTTGAGTTGAATCTGCTGGTTATTGGTTCTCCATCTCCTCAACATTACAAATATGCAGAAGCTATTATAAAAGATAGTAGATAGAATGTAATTTTCTTTAGACCTTGTTTCTTTTATAGCAAAGATTTACTATTCTTTATCTTAATTTAGATAGATATTGTCGATGAAAAGCCTCCATCGCCTTTGTTATATTTATAAGATTCTTTATTTACTTCCATATGTATTCATTAATATCATATATGCACCAATGGACAAGATATTCTAAATTTTTTCAGTGTTGCCTTGAGTCTAGAACTTCTTCTATTTCAAACTCTTCATTATTGTCCACTTCTATAGGAGGAGGTCGAGTTGTCTTTTTCTTGTTAAATTCATAATCTTATATAGTTCAAGAATAGACATGTGAAAGACAAGATAGATCTTCATAGACTTTGTTAGGTATAATCAATAAGCAACTTGATTGATTTATTCACAAATAAAAAATGGTCCAAGCCTACGAAAATCCAACTTGTTACAAAGACAAATAGTTTTTATATTATGACAAAGTAACTATACCTTATCTTCCACATGGAATTGAAGTTTTTTCTTGTGATAGACATTTGAATTGGCTTTTTGATATTTTTGAGCTTTTTTTAATTATACCTTCATTGTAGCATGTAGCTTTGATAATTGATTTGCTACATCTTTCGCTATAGGATTATCAACTTTTGAAAAGTCAAAAGTGTCAAATCATAGATGATAACCATAATTGGCAAAAAAAGATATTTTTTGAATAGAAGAATATATAAAAATATTGTAAGCAAACTGTGCTAATGGAAAAAAAGTTGTCCAAACATCTTATTGATAATTAATAGTACACCTTAAATGCTACTTTAAAACTTGATTTTTTTATTTTGTTTGTCCATTAATTTGAGGATAAAAAGCTAAAGATAGTTTTATATCTATCTTCAATATTTTGAAAATAATTTTCTAAAATCTTGATAAAAATTATCTTCCTCTGACTAATATAATATCCTTTTGTAATCCGTGACAGCAATAGATGTTATCAAGGAAGAATCTAGCTATTCTTTCACATGTGATAAATTTTGTATATATTACAAAATGTGCCATCTTGATGAAAGAATCTACAATCATGAATATGAAATCATATGAATTTGAAATTAGAAGATCCATGATAAAATCCATAGAAATAGAAGACCATGATTTTTTTGGTATAGGTAATAGTTGAAAGAATCCATAAGATCAATGACAAGGAATTTTTGATCTTACACAAATATCATATGTCTATAAAAATTCTTTAATAGCCTCCCATATTTGAGGCCACCAAAAATCTCAGGATATAAGCTCTAAAGTCTTATTATATCCAAAATATCCTATTATAGGAAAATTGTGATGAGCTTCAAGTGCACATAATTGTGCTTCTCTTTTTGGAACATATAAGCATCCTTCAAAATAGAGTAGGTTCTCCTTAAATTCAAACTTAGAAGTATCTTGAGACTTAGAGGAATTATTTTTAATATCATGAAGAAGAAGGTCTAAGGATATATTTGTTTGGATCTGTTTGAAAAAAGTCCAATCAACAGTGAATGTTGATTTCATTACTTAGAAATAAAATTATTCTAGCTTCAATAAAATTATCTTTTGTTAGTCAAAAGTTGATTCTTCCTCTTTTGGTATAAAATAAAAATATTTAGAAAAAGCATCAGACAAATCTTATTATTTTTTGGACCAATGAGTGATATTGAACTCCAATCTTGACAAAGACATGCTCTAATGAGCTTGGTGATAATTCAAAATACGTACTAACATAAAACACTCAAGATTCTTGTGATCCATATACAGTGTGACTAGACTTGAAGTGCCTTCTAAATAATAATATCATTCTTCAAAAGAATCCATGATTGTAAAAAATTCCTTGTCGTGGATCTTATAATTAATCTCGGATTCTTAAAATTTTCTTGAATAAAAAGCTATTGAATGAAGTTTGTCATATGTTCCTATTTCTGACAAGACTGCACCAAAGGCAAAGTCAGATGCATCTGTCTCTATAAAAAATACTTTAAAAAAGTCAACTCAATGCAAGATTGGTGTAGATGTAAAAGCTTTTTTCAAAGCTTTAAATATTACTTCTGCTTCTTTATTCCACTCAAGCTTGTCTTTACAAGTTAAGCATATAAGTGGCATTGCAACTTGAGAAAAGTTTTAGATGAAGATCTGATAATAATTGGAAAATTCTAAAAAGCATTATACATCTCTTTTTATTTTTGGGATCTTCCAATCCATGAT
This sequence comes from Physcomitrium patens, assembly GCF_059467195.1. Lineage (NCBI taxonomy): Eukaryota > Viridiplantae > Streptophyta > Bryopsida > Funariales > Funariaceae > Physcomitrium > Physcomitrium patens. The sequence continues at coordinate 16,516,258 of NC_143434.1, read as the reverse complement.
TGTATGAATTTTTTTTGAATCTATCATTATACCATTGTTTGAAATGATGTATCCTAAGAAGTTAATTTAAATAGTATAGAATACATGCTTTTTCATCTTAGCATACAATCCCATATCTTTAAGTTTTTGTAACATATGACAAATATGAATTACATATTCTTTTGCATTCTTACAGTAGATTAAAATATTGTCTAAGTAATAGACAACAAAATCATCTAGAAACTTACAAAAGAAATTATTCATAAGATATTAAAAAGCAGCTAATGTATTTGTGAATCCAAAAGATATGACATTATATTCAAAGTGTCCATATCTTGTTTAAAATGTAGTCTTTTATTCATCTTTTTCTTTAATGTGAATCAGATTGTACATTTCATGTAGATCTATTTTTTTATAGATCTTAGCTAGATTTATTTGATCAAGAAGTCCAAATATCAAAGGCAGAGGATATCTATTCTTGATGGTAATCTTGTTGAGTCCTCAATAATCTGTACACATTTGCAATGATCCATCTTTATTCTTTACAAATAAGATAAGAGTTCTTTAAGGAGATTTTGAATGGCATATGAAATTCTTCGCTAAGTTCTCCACAATGTAATTTTTGAATTTAGCCAACTTATTTTGTAATAAACTATAGATTGGACCAAATAATTGCTAAGTTCTTTCTTTAAAATTGATTGAGCAATCATATAGATGATGCTATGGGAGAATATCTACATTCTTTTTCTCAAAAATATCTTCAAAATCTTAATATTGACTTGGAATTTCACTTGAAATCTTTCCATCATTTAAAATGGATGTGGCATAAATAACAAAAGATAATCCTTCTTTTATAACATACAAAAAAACTTTTGTATCTACAAGTACAGGTTTGGCTATACTAAACTCATGGCTTTCTATTGGATCAGAAAACTCTTAATGATTTTTGAAGAAAAGTCAAGTTTATGAGAAATCAAATCTATGACATGATTATACTTTTCAAGCCACAATAAACCTAATATGACTAGTTTGAAAGGAGATCTAATTATTTTAAAAATTATGCGACTATTATAACCATTTATTACTATATCTATAGGAAATATTTCATGAGTAATACCTCCAAAAGATAACAGATGATTATCTAGATCTTCTACGTGTATGCATTTAATTTTTTATACTAATTTTATATTATGACTTTTTACAAGTTCTTGATCTAAAAAATAAGCTGAGGCTCTTAAATCTATTAAGGTAGAGGCTTTGTGATTATTAGATCCTAAATGTACATCTATTATAAAATGAGGAGAGGATTTTGAAGAGAAAATAGGACCTTCATTAGGAATTGTATAAGATTCTAGCCACACAGTCCCTATTGTAACTGGACAAATTTATTTTTTGACATGTTTTCATCTTTGACAACAGTATTTCTCATTTTTTAGTTGTATTATTTCTTTGGATAATATTGAGCAGTATGCTTAGCTTCTCTACAATATAAACATAGTTCCTTCTTGATGACGATGAGTCTTTTCTTGTTTGATAAGAGGTTTAAAATATACTATATTAATTTATATATCTTCTATTTTTAAATATTTAGATTAAAAAGTCGTTGGTATCATCATTGAATTGTAATAATGTTGAGATTTCTTTGTATAATTCTCAGATCAAAATTCAAAAATTCAATTATTATATTTCACAGCAAAGTCAATTGCTTGACTCAATGTTTGATGATCAGATAAATTGAGCATTAATTTCTTTACTTTGTATTGTAATCTATAGAAAAATTGGTTGATGAGTGTTGTATCATTCTACTTGATATTTGATGCTAATTGTTAAAATTGTGAAGTATATAATATCACTGATCAATTATCTTATTGCAAGATATAAATTTTATTAATTACAACATGGATTGCATCATGTTTTCCATACATAGATCAAAACTTTGCTAAGAATGCTTCTAAATTATCCAATATTGGATCACGTCGTTTAAAAAATGATGAAAACTATAATAAAGCAGAACTTGAAAGTAGTGTTCCAATTAACCTGACTTGTGATCTTTGAGTTGGATAAATTTGAGGTTGTAGTTCAATTATTGGTTGTACCTGATTCATGAATCCTTGAAACTTAGATCTTAAACCATCAAACTTCTCAAACAACCCAATTTTTGGTTTTTTAAAATTTAAACGATGTTCTATTATAAGAGCAATAATATGGCTTGGTGTAGATGTTGAAGCAACTTCAATCATCTCTATATCTTCATTGCATGATAATCTTGCTGCATCTTGTGGTGGCACATTAAGTTGATGCAATACAAGTATTAACTCTCTCATTTGCTCTTGTATTTGAGCCATTGAACTCTTCATTTCAACAAGCTCTGCCATACTCGCACATTAAAAAGAAAGGTGTTTATTCCCACAAAATATAATATTTAAGAATAAAAATAAAAATAAAAATAAAAATAAAAATAAATCTAAAAATAATATCAATTTAGAAGAGGATAACCTATAACTTTTAATATGCTTATGTCTTATCAAAAGAAAGCAGTTATCCACTTTTCATCAAAAAAGAATAAAGCTCTGATATTATATGTGTACTCTTGTCAATTTGTGAAGAATAAAAATTAGAAGAAGATATATAAACTTGTAGAATTTGTGTCAAAAAGAAAGTGACAAAATAGAAGAAAATACGTATATGCGAGGAAGAACTAGAATAGCTATTGTCAAAGACTAGAAAACATAAGACTGTTGAAATTAGATTAAAAGCTAGAAAGGAGTTGACAAGAGAAAGGAAGGCCTCACTCTTATCTCTATATATACTATTTAACTAAGAACTATGTGGTAATATGCTATAGGGCCTCTAATAAGCATCCAACTTGTAAAACACATGTCTAATTTATAGAGTAAGTTTCTTAGGTATGCGCCATATGTCCAACTTGTACTACAAGTGGTCAACATGTCGACACATGGCCTCCTTGTTGGCCAAGTTTTCAATCTACTAATCACCTATAGTTATGTATAAAGGCAAAGTAGCATCTATGAAGCTTCTAAAAAGCTTTCCATAAGATATTAACATATTTATCTACATTGACTTACTTCTACCTATTCTTATTATCTAAATAATTATCAAGATAAATATATATGTCTGTGATACTTAACCTTAATCAATGAGCTTTAGCAAGCTATAACTTCTAATTTGACTATCTACTTGGTATAAAATCATGAATACAAATTCTACTATAAGTCTTTTATGTGCTCAAAAAAATTCAATCCAATCCAACTAATAAATTGTGAAAAAAATTCTGAAAAACCTCATTGATGTTACTCAACTACTAACTCAAAAGTTGATGCAGATGTTCTCGTAGCATTTTTTTCCTTCTTCAATAATTAATTTAAGCTCAAAATTGATGTGTAGCTTGATAGTCATGTCTTCTAATACTATGCCAAATTTTATCTTATTTCAATTAATAGATCTTTAGATATTATGGAAATTATAACTAATTCCAAATTGCTAACTTTTGATATCCTCTTATATCAAAAAACCAAATATCTTTTAATTATATCATTGAATTAATACAAAATTTTATACACACTTAGTACATCCACTCAACTAAGTACTAGAAAACTTTGAATTATAGATGTAACACTAGTTGCACAAACTAGTCAAAAAAAACTAATCATAATTGTATTGTGTAAATCCAAAGTCACCTATACAAATCTTGATTTTGAATAAAAATTACAAAATTATCCTAAATCCTATGAAATCAAGTCTCATGTTTTTGAAATGAGCTTAAAAGCTAGCTCTCCAACCTTAGTTTTTGATTTCTAAAATCCTCTATACTTTACCTTAGATAACTATTTTAATAGCTAGAGGTCTATTTTTGATCTTATTCTATAAATGATAGATCCATAAATATCAATCCAATTTATTCTAAATATTTTTTCAATCCGATCTTAACTTCAATTTAATCTTAGTATCAACTATATAATTTTTTTTTAATTCTATTTTTATTAATTTATGATCTTTTTAAGACCATAAAAGATTTTTTATAACATAAAAGGTAAAATTATCAACCAACTTTTAATCTATTAATTGTTAAGATAAAAAAATAAACTAAGAAGCTTTTTATAAAAGCCGTGTTTAAATATCTTGAATTTTTATTAAATCAAGATGATTAGATATTAATTAAAATTTTATTTTTAATTATATTTTTAACATATAATTATGTTACAATATAACATTACCTATGCTTAGTTATTAATAGCACCACATCTTCCATTCTCCTCCAATTATTAGTTAAACTTCTATTGAGCAAAAAGAACATATCTTCTAATACTTCATCCACTACTTGCAAGAAAAACTTGGTCTTCCTTACACTCAATAAAAGACTCTTTAACAATGAAAGTTAGAAGAATTTTTTCTCAAATTTCCTAAACAACTTATTAGAGGCTATTGACCTCCCCAATTGTTACTCAACCTATTCCAAAAATAACCTTTTGGTGACTCTATCAAAATCTTTATTATAATATTTATCTTTCAATTTCTTCTAAAATTCATTCTAAGCCTTTCAATTATCTCCATGTAAATCCTTCATCCTCTTTCTAATTTCAAAAATGCATGCTAATTCAAAACTAAAAATATAGCAAGACTCAAAGAATTGATGTGCATCCATCTCTCCTACAGATGCTTGAAAAAACTTGATGATGTTCCTCCCATCAAACCTCTTATGGTTGTTGACCATGCCTTGAATTGCTTTGATCACCCTCTTCTTACTTGTTTGTACCTTTTATTATCTCTCTATGAACATGTTTAAAGCCAAAAAGAAATTATTGATAATTACTCTTCTAATGCTACTTGCACTGGCCCTTTTAAAATCATCTATCATTTTGAAAAGTCAAAAATCTCTTTCTTTCATCTTTTAATTATTAAACTTTTTTTCATGCTCCAAGCTTGCTCCTTAGCTCCATAACTCCATTGTACTCCATTTATACTTTCAATTGCTCCAAAGATGCTCTCAAAAGAAGTATTAAATTTATATCAAGTTGATAAGCGGCCTCAAAAGAATACGAGATGTTTGATTATAAGTAGATTGTAAGAAGCACAATGTTGCCCAAGTAAACTCAAATATAAAAAAAGTTAGCACAAAGGTTGAGTACAAATTTTACATTAATTTCTTTTTTGTGCCAAGATATATCCAACTCTTAGCTTTAATCTCAAAACAAAATCTCTTCTTACTAAAATATCCATAACTCACTTATTAATAATTCATTCTAAGAAAATTTTAATTCATTGAGCTTAATTTAATTAATAAATTTAAAATTATTAAAGTTAATAAATAAAATTTTAATAAAATGAGAGCAAAACTAAAAAAAAAAAGTTGGCTATTTACTACAATTGCTACCTTTAAAATCCTCACCTATAAATTAGCTTGGATCTTTTTATCACAAATCTTCTTCTTACATGCTAAGGCTTATTAGAAAGCTAACAACAAGATCTAGTTTCTCTCAAAATCTTAAATCTAAAAAAAAAAAATGCAAGAAATGGCATAGAAAATTTCAAATGAGTCTTGCAACTTGTTGCCTCAAAATTCCTATGACCTATCTCTTCTTACATACTACTATCTAAGCAAAAATAGAAAAAAAAAACCCCACTTGATGCCAAAACTCTTATTCTAATCTTCTTCCAGTATCTCTTTTGAACTACTATAAAGTCAAATACCTATCCTAAAAGATAATATTCACATAACTTGAATAATCCATTCAAGCCAAAAATCTCCTATTCTAAATTATATTTAAATTTATAAATATAGTAGCATTATATTCCTTCCTTCCTACAAGTAAAAATAATTACCTTTTAAATATCTCTCATGCACTTAAATTAAATGCATCATGATAATAATTTGTAAGTATTTCCATATAGATATGCAAAACTTTGTTAAAAAGGTAGAATATGACAATTGTAGGTACAACATATTTTAGATCGGAATATTCATTAAAAAACTTCTTTTGCATATTTACAAAGAATTTTGAGTACCATATTTTTTTTCAAAAACTACAATTACATCTAAGAAGAACTTTTATTAGTATATTTAATGGAAGATTATGGCAAAACCTGAACTTCGATTTAATTATTGAGAAACATCTCTATATCAATTTTTACTACTTCTATTGCAATTCAAATGCAATCAATACCATCAATCTATTTTTGATTGCCTATTTCAATTGCTATCTTACGTAATATTAAAGAATTAATATTTTGCTACAACTATGATCATTGATTGAGGTTTATAAAGAATTATGATAAACTTACAATACAAGCAAGGAATAAAAACTATAATTCTACCAAGAACAAAAATGACTTACTTACTAAGAATACAAATATTTTAGCTTTCATTGAATTCAATAAAAGAATGTGTAATAAAGCTATCTACAATAAACAGAGTCTCAAAATAATATTTATTGGATATTACAAATTGATTTTTAAAAATTTTCTTATTAAAAATTAGGATTGAAAAGCAACAAAACTACATAGATATGTATCTACATACTATTAGAAAATTACAAGAATTTTTAAAAAATAATCATATTACCTTAAAAATAATCTAAATAACAAATACCATGTATAAAGTTGACCTCCATATTGCTTATCAATAAGTTGTGACATTGAAAATATGGAATGATACTATCATGTAATGCAACAAAAACTCATTGTTAAAAATGTCCAATTACAAGAAGAGCTTTGTAAGTTCTAAGAAAAAGGAGGAATAACTAAAAAAAAAATAGAAACAAAGTAATAGATAGTTGAAATAAGAATATTACCTTGCAGATGTAGTTCAATAAAAAATTTAGGAAAATTATATCAATTGGATTTAGAAGACAATATACACCATTGTTCTCAATGCAATTCAATTGGCAAAAAAAAAAATTTAATATTCAATAAGAAAAAAAATATTCATACACAATACAATATATCACAAATGCCATGAATAATTTGGAATTGCTAAAAAAATATGAAGGATGGAAATCAAAAGATAAGATCATTGAAAAATAAGAATATTAGTAAACCTTATAATTAATTGAAGCAAGTAAAAAAAAATTCAAAGAAAACCTCAGCAACACAAAGGTATGACCTAGAATCCATAGTCTCAAAAGAATAGATTCAAATTCTAATAGTTAAAGATATTGCAAAAACTAAGTTAGCTCCTACAATCTTATTTCTTAGATATAAGGTATGACTAGTCAATTATCATAAAAACAAGCTGCAAAAATTAGGAGAGAATTTCTAGAAAAAATATTTAAATAAGAAAAGTGAGACTAATAAGCAAGAAGAAATTGATGAAGTAATATTTGCATATTTTTAAAACAATCTACATTATACATATTTTTGTGAAGATGTAAAAAAGAATGTTGATTGTTTGACATACAACAGCTTGTTAAAAAAAAAAAAAAAAAAAAAAAAAAAAATTGATACATATAATTATATATAAAAACTTACAAAAAAAATTATTATATCTACAATATTGTTACCAAAGCCATAGCCAAACTATATAAAAGATGATTGCTTCTTTGATACATGATGAATCACCTTTGTAAATATCAAAGACCTTGTTCTTTTACCAACATGTATTCTTATTAGTGAGAAAGCAACAAAGCAATTAATTTGAAGAAAAAATATAAGCTTGCAACAAAAAAAAAATGTAACTGCCTTGAATGACAATAATAAGATTTCTAAGCCAATAATTATATTAGTAAAGATTATTGTATAATAATATAGTAAGTAGATTTGAAAAAAATACGTCAATAAAAACCACTTTAGTAACTAATAGTGGCATCATAACAAAAGTAGGATAAATAGTGGTACTTAAAAAAGTTTTAAGCTTCAAAAATACTAACAAAGAGACTTCAAGACTCTCTTTTCTTTGAAAGTTGGATGTGCCATAATTTTTGTTATAGTACTTGACACACCGTTAATTTCATTAAGTCCTATAAGCATTTAGTATATACAAAAATATAAAATATATTTTTTAAATAATAGAAGAAGCATGGTTATATAGAAATTTTTGTAATCTTTGTACTATGGTATTATTATAAACGTCTTGCATATTGATTTAAAGGCAACATAAAGTTTTATAAATGTAGCAATAAGTCATTATAATTATTTTGTTAAGCACAGATATATTTTTTACCATCATAATTTTAAAAAAATAAATAAATAAAATATTTGTTAAAAAAATAATTAATTGAATATTTTTAAATATTAAAAATCTAGATATTAATTTTTTTATTTTATTTTGATTTCATAATATCTTTTTTTAAAGTTAAAACTTATATCACTTTATGTTGTTTTATTTCTTTGGTACAATTCATTTTGACTAATTTTAAATTGATACCTATGTACATTATGACTTTATCATATAATAATCAATTTATATTAAAAATAGAATAATAAAAAACTAAAAAATAAAATCATAACTCTATGCAATGATATCTTTGATTTCTATAAAGAAGCAAACAAAAAAATACCAACAACCACCATCTTGATTTTCATGTTTTTATTAGTTTTATATTTCAATTATTTAAATTTTTATAGTTCTTAAAATAAAATTTTTAATTTGGTTGCAAATTTTACAACACATTCAAATTGACTTTTTGGTCTTAGATTGATATTCATAGTATAAAAAATTTTGTAAAAAAATCTAAACTATTTTAGTAGAATATAATTATTTTGATGATTTTATGAAACATATTAATTATAAATATATAAAAAAAGAAATATATATATTTTAAATCAATTAAAAGAATAATTATATTTACTATTAATATATAATTATAATATTATTTTTATTTATTATAATTTTTTATTATTTTATTTTTAAATTTTGAATAAAAATTAGATTAGTATTATAATTGGTTTCAAAGACATGATATCAAAGTTTAAAAAGATACCTAATAATTTATTAAAAAGAATAGTTAGATCATAATTTTCATAAAGTATAATTTATCAATTATTTTGATATTATTGAAAGGAGTTTTTAGAAATATTTTTAGTGTGGCTTCTTATATTTCTATGTAATACTATGGTGTTTAGAAGATTTGGATATATAAATAGATATGTCTTTTATTTTAATACTTTTAAAATAATATTATTTCTTCTAAATCCTTTGTATATTTTGTATTCATAGATAAAAGAATTGATAAAATAGTTGTAACTAGTATTTTGTTTCATAAATAAAAAAATTGATAAAACAACTATAACTAATATTTTGAAGTAAATTTTTGAAATTGTATTTTTAAATTACAAAAAATATAATATAATTATAAAGAATTCATTATATATATTTATATATATAGAGAGAGAGAATTTTTAAAATAAAATATTAATTTACTTTAAATAATCTTGATTTAATTTTTCATCTTCAAACCTTTTTAAATTCAAGTGAATCTAACATGAGTAATAATCATAATTTATATTTTAATTTTTTTAATTTTTTAAAAGAATAATTTGTTTATATTTAATTTTAAATAATTTTTAAAATTAACCAATAGGAATAGAAATAGAAATATAAATAAATAAATAAATAAATCCTACTTTAATTTTTTAAGGCTCATGTCTTTTATGATTTTATTTATAACTACATAGTTTATATTCAGCTTAAGTTAATTAATTTCTTAAAAAAATCTTCTATTATAATTATAAAATTATAAATGCTTAGTTTTTATATATGTATTTTATTTTTATGTATCATATTAAAACCATGTTAGCACCACTTTTAGTTTTTGATGTCTTGAAGTTCATATGTTGAATTCAAAAAATTAAAATAATTATGCATATTCTAAAAGTAATACTTTAAAAAGATTATAACTACTAATAAACTATTATTTTCTTTAAAAACATCATTAAAGACTCACATAGAACATATCTTGTGTGATGTAAAATCTATCTTAAATTTTTATTATGCAATACAAATATTTATTTAGTTTGATTTGAAGATTATATTTGAATAGGATACATTATTTATCAACTTTTTAAATAAGTGATAGAATCAAAGAATCATGTAGTTATTTTTTTAGATGCCAAATCATATAAAATAAATATAATCTAATTTATTTTAGTGAGAATTTATTCCTTTAGCGTTTCTTTTTACTTAACCTTCTTAGTATCAACTAGGATTTTAGAATTTAGGCACAGAAATTTTCTTGACTTGGCATTATTATCCAATTAATCATTGTAAGTTTTTTCAGGAGAAAAAAATTATGTATATAATATCTTGCTTAACTATAGTAATTTGTCTATTTATTAAAGAATTAAACAAACATTATTAATTTGAATGTAGACAAACTTTCGTATAATTATTCTAAAGAGGATTTAATTAGAACTAGATAGTATGGAGATTGCAATAGAAAGATAATTTTGACATGGCATGCAACAACATACTTTACTTTGATGTTAGGCTTTATATTTATGGTGCTTGATTAATATTCAAACAAAGAATCTGATAGAAATAAGTAATTAGCAATATATCAGAGGGCATTACAATCTTATACAAGCTTCAACAAGGGACATTTTTTTTAGCTATCTTTTCCATAAAAATAAATATAATCAATTACTAAGTAGCAAGGTTCTTTTGAAAGAACAATCTCTTAATTTTTTATGGTTTTATTGAAGTAGATACATAGTTCTAAGGCCAAATCAAAGAGTTTCCTTGGTACAGCAAGTACATGAAGACCTTGGATATTTTGAGATGTATATGATATATTTTATGTTGTGCAACCAATATTGGTAGACTAACATGTATCAATATATTGCCACATATGTTTTTTGGTGTGAAGTATACAATTAAGTTAGGGCAAGTTTCAATTCACATCTTTATCTATCATATTAAATCAAGGGAAGAAGTTCCTTTAATTTTTTGATATTTTTAATACTAAAGATTTGATAAAATATTATACTACATCTAAGAATTATCTTGAGGTGGATAGCTTAGTTAAACAACTTATTCAAATCTTTAAGTGTGATTTATAAAAGTATAGATTGTTTTATGGCAACCATTAAAATTGAAACTTCATGTTGCTATAGATTGCAATATATTAATACTTTAACATGCAAGCATCTTTAGCATCTTATAGTCCGCACTAGTTGAATAATTTGGACTCAATTCTACTAAGTTTTGTATGTGAAAACTAATTCTTAATTGTAGAGCTAGATATTCATAACATTTAGGTTTAATGTCTACATAATCAAGTAGATTTTTTTAAAAAAATCCATTCTCATGGATAAGGATAAATTATTTATTGATTAAAACTATCATTTTTTTTTAATATGGTTGTTAATATAGTAGAACTTATAAACCTCAATTAAGGAGATTCTCCAAAGAAAATTATGTATTTACAGAACATGAGATACCTACAATACTCGATGTTAAGACAAGATACATAATTTTTTATATAAAGGATTTTTTGTCCAACAATATTTTGTTACTTGAAGATAAAGATAGATAAGAGTGATGAAAGCATTTGAAAAATTATATTCCTTAATATCTTTCTAATCATAATTTTGTACATCCTAAATTAATAGTCATACCAAATAGTCTCCTTTAATTTGTGTGTGGTAAAAAGAAAGAGATTACTATTATCTTACTTTGTGGTTAGTGCCAATGTAAATGGATATTAGACATAGTTAATACCACTTCTTTCAACTTTTCTTTTAAGAGATTAGATTTGTCTTTATTATGTGAAGTCTTCAAGCTATAGCTCATTTATTGACAAAGATTGACAACTTCTTCTTCTAGATTTGCCACATGTTTTTGTAGTTTTGTTGCTATAACATTGGTTTTGTTGTGTATAATTGTTGTATCAATATTATTATAAGATGTATTTCTAATTATGTATGTATTATTCTGCTAGTTCATTAGTATAGCTACTAACTAGTTACAAAAAATATTTGAAATTGTATTTCTTTCATATGTGTAGATATATATTTTGAATTTATTCTAATAAGATCAATTTTATTAAATAGTTCAAATGTTGATTTTGAAGGAATCAAATGTGGATGAAATAGTAGAAAAATATAAAAAAATTGAAAAGCATACATGCAAATTTTTTATTTTATATCTTGCTAAAAAGTTGGATTTTCCAACCTACTGAATAAATATTTTTATACAAATAAACATCTAAATATAAATAAGACAAAATTAGCAAAATAAGATTTCTTCTATCAATCAAAATATTATAAAAATCGTAATTATTTTTTTGTAATGTACAAGTTTTATGTCACTTAAAAAAATATATATATTATCAAATTATAATCAAATTGTTAAAAAGTTAATTTTAAAATAGAAATCAAGATTTTTTTACAAATAATCTTATGTGTCAATGATTTATTTTTACAAGAAATAATATATGGACTGTTGTGTAAACAAAGATCATTATACATAATAAATTTAGTTCCAAAAATCAACATGAGATATATATAATTTAACATAGCTTCTAAGAGAGGTCTCTTCTAGACCACGGGTCTTGAAAAGCCCCATATTCATGTACTCATGTACTCCAGCATTCTCCATGCTCCTTCAATTCTCTTCTTCACGGCCAATAAGAGGGTTTTTTTGTCTCTTTGTCTTAAACCCAAGCTATTTTATACAATGATTTCCAATGGCTAAAAAAAATTATAGATAATCAAATGAATTTGAATATTATAATTTTTCAAAATACCTTTACATGTAATATGAAAGGTTCAAAAGAGAAAAGAAAACAAAGAGGAGTAAGACAACCATTTATTTTACACAAGATTAGGTTATTATGAACACATCTAATCAAACTACATTGCACGTGGGTTGAACAGTGTAATGGTAAGTTTGTTGCAACAAGGAAATAATTAAACTACCACCCTTTGCCAATCAGCCAAAGCCAACCTGATAAAACACCTAACGTAAGGCCGAAGATGAGAGCAAGGATCATGAGGTTACCGATGGCATTCTGCTCGGGGCCCTGCAAAACACCCACCCACCAACAACAACAACAAAATGAAAAGGAGAGGAAAAAGTGGATGAAAAGTAAAGGAGAGGAACGAGGAAGGGGGATGAAAGAAGGGGAGGGGACGGACAGAGAAGCCGCGCGGGGCGCGCATGAAACCGAGGACGGAGAGCCAGCCCCCGGTGAGGCCCAGTAGGGCGCACAGCGCCATCATCCACCCCGCGTCCCCTCGCTTCGCCGTCACATAGAAGAACGGCACGAACGCCACGCGCGCCGCGCTCAACGTCAGCAGCGCCACTCGCGACGGCACCACGCGGTCACTGAGCCCTCGCCACAGCGGCACGTACCGCCCCGCGAAGTCCCCCCCGTTGTAGATCGCCACTAGCACCAGCGCATACCTGCGTGACACTTCCCCCACCGCGTCACTCCCCTTCCCTGCTGCTGTCACGGCCTCGCTCAACATGACGGGCTTATGATATGCGTGACGTACCAGCTTCCGAGATCGTGGGTGCCCGTGTCTTCATACAGAAACCCCGGAAATATGCTCAGCGACACCATGTAGAGGATGATCTGGCCGATCAGATAGTCCCAGATGCGTACTCCCAGCTGCCGCACTGTCAGTCGCGTCGGCGGCTTGCCAGGCTCGCCGTCCTGCGAACCCCACCCAGTTGCGATGTCATAGATTGGCAACTGTAGGGAGTTGCTACAGCCTTCGTGCGACATCTATGCGTTGGGTAGAGACTGAGGGTTGTAGGAATGTTGGAGCTTACGCGATCAGCTTCCAGCCCTGCTGCATCGAGATCGTCTTTGACGGTTCGCGCGCCCTGGTTTTTCGCCGAGATGCGGTATCCCTTGATGGTGTTGAGTTTTGGGAACACAAACGCGTATAAGACGAAGCCCGCCACCTCTACGAAGGTCGCAATGGCGAAAAACGTCACTGGGTCCTCACATTGACGGTGAGGTTTCGTCAGCGTTTGGAGTGACTTGCATCAACCTGCAGCAAGATTGTAGCATGCAACGTAATCCATAATGTGCGAGGGGTTGTGATGAGGTTGAAAAGTCTTACAAGCGCCTTTTCTAAGACCGGACTGCGAGTCTCGGAACGCCGCTTTCGTGATGAACCGCATACCAGATGTCACGAGTCCAGACATGGCAAGCCCAGCTGAGTATGCCTGCAACCATTGGCAGCATTTCCGTTCTGAGCTGTTTGCATTCTAACTATGTTTGCAATTTAATTGTACCTCAATGAAGATCATGCATGATGATGGGGAGTGGCTCACTTGAATGTAGGTTGGGTCCATGAACGAAAGGTCACCAACGATTGCACCTTGCGCAACGCCATCGGCAATTCCGATCCCAGCAACGAGAACGCACACACCCACATACGGTCCAATGCCGCCATGGCCTGAAGTTGAAACATCTATCTACGCAAAGGAATTCCCACAGCGAGGTTCAAACATGTGGAGTATGTGTTAAAGGGTTTAATCGAAAAAGAAAAAAAATTGTATAATATAGTATGGCGTACCAGCTTGTGCGAATGGCGAGGGAGAAGAGCAGTACTTACTATTATGAAGAGTAGCAACAGGATGGCGTATGGGCCATAGCCGAACAGGACTCGCAATCGGGTGCTGACATTTGCCTCGTACCAAGTGAAGATGAGGGTAGCAATGAGCGATAGAAGCTGGTAGAGCAGAGTGAACACTCGGGATGGATGGTAGTCCTGCAGAAATTTAACCCTCGCCAATTGAGAGCCGTTTAATCGATTTAAAGAAGTTAGGTAAAAGAAGACAATTGTGAGGTTCCAAGCATCAGCAATGTGGAGACTCACAGGAAACAAGGCGTAATAGTAATCGCCAATGGTAAGTATCGAATTCCACGGGAAAAGGAAAGTGAGACCCAGCAACCAGGTCACCACAAGTCCCTTGAAGTGATCATCCTGCCAATCACACTCACGCGCACAGCAAACACACGCACAGACATGAGCCTCTTGCAATATGACGAGTTAATCGTAAATGAATGGCATTCGACTCATGACGCACACGACGACTGTCATGCTCCCTCAAGATTGACGAAATGAACGGGCCGATTTCAACTCACTTCACTGTGCGATGATGCGGAAAGAGAATCAATTTCACAGACTGAAACATACCTTCTTCTGCGTCATTATGGCCATCCGGAATGCTGTCAGGGCTGCGGCGGTGCAGCATGTAACGTATCTAAAAGAATTCTACAGATATCCGAATTTTGATTATCAGTAGAGATTGTAGTAGGTGAGGAATCCTCCACCTCACGTTACAGCCGTAGTTGGAAAGCAACACAGCAACGTGGACAGCCTGGCAGACGCAACTATGCGATTAGCTTTATGCCACAGGCCGCATCAACACGTTGGTAGCGCACGCGAAGCGCATGTTCGCACATCCTCAACACATTTGCGCACCTTTTAATCGACTCCACGTTGTAATTCTGCTAGTTTAGTTGCTAGCGGTGATGATCGGAGGCTGGAACTCGCATCAAGTACTAATGATTTGCCACTTTGTTGACAATCTAGGATCTGAGACTTTTCTTGGCGTGTCCTGAGGTGTCGAATCATTTACATAAAGCTCTTGAGCTCGGTGATGGTTTCCCCAAACCTACGTAAGATGTGGTCGGCGTGTTGTCAGTCCTTAAAAGCTTTTTCCACTGCGAATTGCTTTGCTGGGATCTGTGTAGATTTTCTGGCTATGTCAATGCAGACATCATATCAGCACTCTCTGACAGTTTGTTTGTACACATGCACAGCACTCACCCAATGCACCAGGTCGCTTTAGCTAAATAGAACTTTCCCCCTGTAACTGCGGAAAGCTTTGTGCTACTCGAGGATCGACAGCTGCACGTGGAAGCTTGGTTTGTTCATTTTAGTTACATGAATCTTATCACCGACTTTGGCGATAATCAATAAGAATTGAGGGAGTATGACAAAATATAGTAATGTGGTCTTCCTGAATCCTCAGAACCAAAGATTTTAGATGAATGGTTTGACTGCGTGCATTAAAGAGCGCAGCTGCTGTGGCATTCACGGCAGAACCAGCAAGTACACACACACACACACACACAAAGTGCTCAAGCTGAAGCAAGATTAGGCAGAATCAGGCTCCGAACTCTCCAGTTTGAGACGGGGTAATAGAGCATACTCAAGCTCTGGCACAAATCCTTGCAGCATCAGCATCGACTCATTCTTCCACCCAATCTTTAACAATTCGTAACAATCGTCACATCTCTCACGAATCTTTTCATACGCCTACATTCAGTACCAGAAAAATATGTTGCTCAGATTCTGGAAAAGGTACTTAAACCCTTTTCAACTGGATATAATAAAAAATACAAAAACAAAAAATAAAACCACTGCCTATTGAGAAAAAAACATTTTATGATGGACTGGGAACTTGCATATATATATATATATATATATATATATTGCACATGTAATTGAAAGCAAGTTGAATAAAGATTCAATCTGGATAATACACATCTAAAATCATCAATGGTGTGTTTCAAATAGATTAAGAAAAGTGGTCGACCCAATTCATAAACTGTACTAAATACAATTTTATCTAATATTCTTTTTGGTATTAAATTTCATGTAAATGCAGGGCTGTTTGTTTTTATGGGTGGATGCACAAATTATTGCGTTTTATGTTTAATATATGAGGTTGTGTCATCAATTAAGTTTTAAAAAATGAATAACATATTAAAAATATTCTTTACGTTGATAGTTTTCTAAACTATTGCTTTGTACTTGAGATATACATGACAGATTTTAAGAATTATTGTTTAGTAAATTACATTCAAAACAATTAAATCAATATTTTAAAAACTACTAATTTTGAGGTGAATTTGTAGAATTAGAAAAAAAATAAACATTGCTCACAAACTAGTTGTAATACAAAAAAGCTTATAATGACATGTGATGTTAAAATACTTTCTAACAATTTTGATTTTTTAACTTAGAAAAAAAAGGGTACATTTTTTTAAAAAAAGAGCAAGATATAAAATTAACATTTTTTCAATTTTTTATGCTAAGATATAGTAGCAAGACCTTCTAGAGAAAATCAGTCTTTTCGTGTTCCATAGAAATTACTTATGATTTGGGATTTGTGCTCTTTACTATTCTAACTTCTGTATTGCATCAATTGGCAAATAAGATGCATTTGATCTACTTTTTAACAATTTAAAATTTTATTACACTTGTCTAGCATAATGTGAAGTCTTCTAAAAAAATAAATAAAATAAATAAATAAAAAATCCTGAGTTATTATATTATCATTAAATTTAACATTGCAATTTTTTCTTTTTCTTTTTGTGACTTCTAAAAAAATAACCATTCTAGCTTGTAGTATGAAGCTACAAAAGGATGTTATTAGCAGTTGAATGTCCTTAATTTCAGAAGCTGGTTTGGTGTATCAAAGTCTTCAAATTTTAATATTTTATGAATTCTTTGATTTTTTGATGGATACTTTATACAATTGTAGTCAAAAATGAGATTTTTTCTTTTTTGGTAATAACTTTTCACTCATGTGTTTCAGTATTGTGATGGAAACAAATAAATTTTTCAAGTGACTTTATTACAAGTGGCAACTTTGAAGGATGATATCTATCAAAGTCAATTACGTATTGATTTTATTATTATGCTTCATGTGTTATCAGGATATTTTTATTATTTACTGTATGTAGATATTATCAAATTTACTCAAAACAAATTAAAATTAAAAACTTCAATTTTTTACAAATTGATTAACCAATTTACTTTAGCATAATGCTAGATGTATTTATTACTTTAGCATAAAAATTTATTTTTTTCTAATACCAAGATAGATTGATGTTATTGATTTTCTTTTAGATGTTTATTATAGAAATTTATTATTAAAATAATAGAGACATGAAATAAAATTCTTAATGAAAGTTAATATTTTTTCACTCTTATATCTTTTGAAGTGCTAACATTATAATTTTTTTTCTAATCTATTTTTTTATAAAAAAAAATAAAATAAAAATAAAAATACAAATTCATTAATCGATTACATTTATTCTTTTATTTTTCATGGAAAGAATATTGCAATGTATATGTCTTAAATCAACAAATTGATATTTTCATGTTTTAGATTCTATTAGTTGCCTTTATACATACATGTATATTATATTATTTAAATTTTATTAATCTAATAACATAAATTTAAAACAAAATATGCATTCTTAGTACACTCAAACTTTTTCAATGATTAATAATTTTATTAGTGACATATACAATGCCTTATTTCTAAGTCACATTTGAATAATTATATTAAATAACTAAATTGAGTAAGATAATAAAGAATAAAAAAATAAAGTATCAAATTTTGAAATTAAAAAAAAAAAAAAAAACTCCCCATACGTTTTTAGAAAGCAAATTTATAACAATGGCTATAAAAACTTTTTATTTTTTATAATCACATTATTTATGTACCTCAATACTTGTATTTATAGTAAAAAATTTTGATATTAAAAAAAAGAATTAAGATTATATCATGAAATTAATACAAATAAAATATATTTGATTATTATTCGTTTAAAGTTTTAAATTATATATATATATATATATATATATATATATATATAATTATTTATTATGAAATATGATTTATTTTAATTTTTTAATAATTCTATTAGAATAATTAATTATTTATTTTACTATCAATGCCTAATTAAAAATTAAATAAGAATGTAGATTTATAATTTTATAAATCTAATAATTTTTTTTATCTATTCTAATAAAATAAAGTCTAATAAAAAATAGAAATTAAAATTGATGAGTAATCAAAAATTAATTATAGATTTGAATTTATTATTTTTATAATTATAATAAAATCATTGCTAATTAATATGATTTATTGAATATATATATATATATATATATATAACAAATAATATTATTTATCAAAGTAGGAAGAGGTTTCATATAATAATATGTAACTTCTCTCTTCTTTATCAATGCACAACTTCTTCTTTTTTGTACAATGCATGACTTTTTTCCTTTTTGCTAATGCACAACATCTTTTTTCTTCCAAATATAGAAATTATTTTTACATCTAAATCTCTTCACTTTGTCACCTCTCTCTATTACTTTTTTTTTGTGTTCTCTCTCTTTTCTTCTAATGTATATCACTTTAATCAAAAAAATCTTACATCAAGTTCTTAACAATGTGTCAAGGACAAGAACTCGATGAAAAAATAGTTCAGACAAGTAAGCCTTCACTCAAAGAAAAGTAACAAAATATGAATAATAAGTATGTATATTGAAAAGAGAAACTAGAATGGCTATTGCCAAAAGACAAGAAAACTAGAGACCCTTAAAACTAGACTAGAAGCAAGAAAGGAGTTGACAAGAGTGAAGAAGCCTTCACTCTTGTCTCTATATATACTATCTAACTAGGGGCTACGTGGCGACGTTCTATAGGACCTCTAATATGTGTTGACTTTGTAAGACACATGCCTTGACTTACAAGGCAAGTTTTTCTACGTGTGGGCCACATAGTTAGCTTGATCTTCAAGCTAACAACATGTGTGGAACATGGCCAACTTGTTGACCACGTTTCTAATCCAAAAAGTCAATTAAAGACACCTATGAAGTCAAAGCAGCATCTAGGAAGTTTCTAGGAAGCTTCTATATTAAATATTATAGAATTAACTTACTTTTATCTACTTTTATTTACTTCCACCTATTTCTATATGTAATTATTAGCTTACATGATTATGGCCATGACATTACCCCCCCTTCTAGAGACGAGTTCCACGAGGAGCGGTCATCATATGTTGAGGAAATCTATGATGCGACGAATTGTATTCGCCACATACTCTGATCTCTGTTCTCTTCGAAGATGATTGATAGGGCCTTTCAACCATCGGTAGTGTCCCATACCAGGGCGGGAAGACCACCCAGTTATTTGATCATTGTTGAGGCCTTCGTAACTTCCTTCGAATAGAATATTCGGAACACCATCAGGAGTTGTTCCTACCTCTAGCAAAATCACCAAACATCGAGAGTCCCTTCCCAAATCGTGATACCAAACGCGTTGTATCTCACCATCTGTTCGAGGAAGAACATGTCGTTCTTGAAGATCTTCATCTCGATTGCGTCGTCTTGAAGGTTGTGACAATCGTAATGTCTCGTCCGGCAGGTCAGCAAACGAAGGTTTTTGAGTTGAATCCACTGGTTGTTGGCTCTCCATCTAATTAGTGTCACAAATGCAAAGAAGTTACAAACAAGGATAGGAAATTGAATGTTATCTTGCCTCAATCTTGTCTCTTTTATAAGAGAGATTTTCATCTTGGTTTTGATGGATGTCGTTGATGAAAAACTTTGACTTTAACTGATGCATTTCCTAGATTCCTGGATGGCTTCCATGTGCGTTCACTAATATCATATCCGCGCCAATGAACAAGATATTCCAGCTTATTTCGGCGCCGCCTTGAGTCTAATATCTCTTCCACCTCAAATTTTTCATTATTATCTACCTCTATAGGAGGCGGTGGCATTTGTCTTCTTCCTTGTATATCCACTGTCTTATATGGTTCAAGAAGAGACACGTGGAATACAGGATGGATCTTCATTGACTCCGGTAGATGTAACCGATATGCAACTGGGTTGATCTGTTCAGAAACAGAAAAGGGGCCAAGCCTACGATAGTCCAACTTGTCATAAGGTCGAGTAGTCTTGATATTGCGATGAAGTAGCCATACCTTATCACCCACGTTGATTTGTGGTTGCTCCTTACGATATAGATCTGTGTTTATCTTAGTCGTTCTTGAGCTTCCTTCAATTGCGTCTTCATTATTGCATGTAACTCTGACAACCGATTTGCCATATCTTCTGCTGCAGGATTATCAACTTTTGAAAAATCAAAAGTATCAAGTCGTGGATGATAGCCATAATTGGCAAAGAAAGGTGTTTGTTGCGTGGAAGAATGTACCGTATTATTATAAGCAAACTCTGCCAATGGCAGAAGGGTTGTCCAATCATCTTGTTGGTAGTTGATAGTACACCTTAAATATTGCTCCAAGACTTGGTTTACACGCTCTATTTGTCCATCAGTTTGAGGATGGAAAGCCGAAGATAGCTTTATGTCCACTTTTAAAATCTTGAAAAGGATCCTCCAAAATCTTGACACAAATTGAGTTCCCCTATCCGATATGATATCTTTAGGTAATCCATGATAGCGATAGATATTATCAATAAAAAGCTTAGCTGTTTCTTCACCTGTGATAGATTTTGTACATGGCACAAAATGTGCCATCTTGGTGAAACGATCTACTATCACAAATATAGAATCATAAGATCTTGAGCTTGGAAGATCTGTGATGAAATCCATAGAAACAGAAGACCATGGTTGTTCTGGTATAGGTAATGGCTGAA
The DNA here is from genome assembly GCF_059467195.1 of Physcomitrium patens. Taxonomy (NCBI): domain Eukaryota; kingdom Viridiplantae; phylum Streptophyta; class Bryopsida; order Funariales; family Funariaceae; genus Physcomitrium; species Physcomitrium patens. The sequence continues at coordinate 16,494,892 of NC_143434.1, read as the reverse complement.
GAAGTCTGTAAGGTCGATGACGAGGAATTTTTGATCTTGAACAAATATCACATGATTGTACAAAGTCTTTGACTGACTTCCACATTTGTGGCCACCAAAAATCTCTTGATATGAGTTCCAAAGTCTTATTATATCCAAAGTGCCCTGCTGCTGGAAAGTCATGACGTGCTTGAAGAACACGTAAACGTGCTTCTCCTTCTGGAACATATAGGCGTCCTTCAAAATATAATAGATTATTCTTGAACTCGAACTTAGAAGGATCATGAGACTTGGAAGAATTATTCTCGATATCATAAACAAGAGGGTCTGAGGACATACTGGACTGGATTTGCTTGAGAAAAGTTGAATCAACAGTCAATGTTGATTTCATTGCTCGGAGATGAAATTGCTCCGGTTTCAAGAGGACCGTTCTTTGTTGCTCAAAAGCTGCATCTCCTTCTTTTGGTGCAAAATAAGAACGTCTAGATAGGGCATCAGACAAACCTTGTTGTTTTCCTGGCCGATAAGTGATAATAAACTCGAATCTTGACAAAGACATACTCCAACGAGCTTGACGACGATTCAACACGCGTACTGACATGAAATATTCGAGGTTCTTATGATCCGTATACACAGTGACTGGACTAGAAGCGCCTTCTAGATAATGATGCCATTCTTGAAAGGAATCCACGATCGCAAGAAGTTCTTTATCGTGGATCTCATAATTGATCTCGGCTGCTGAGAATTTTCTTGAATGAAAAGCTATCGGATGAAGTTTGTTATCTGTTCCCATTTGTGATAAAACTGCACCCAAGGTAAAATCTGATGCATCTGTTTTCATAAAAAATGCCTTGAAAAAGTCAACACGATATAAGACTGGAGCAGAGACAAACGATGTCTTCAAGGCTTCAAATATTGCTTCCGCTTCTTGATTCCATTGAAATTTATCTTTACTAGTCAAGCGTGTAAGTGGAGCTGCAACTCGTGAGAAATCTTTGATGAAGATTCGATAGTAATTGGCAAATCCCAAGAAACATTGGACATCTCTTACTGTCCTTGGAATCTTCCAATCCATGATTGTTTGGACTTTCTTAGAATCCATCATGAGACCATCATTTGAAATGATGTATCCTAAAAAGTCAACTTGAGTAGTGTGAAATACACACTTTTCCATCTTGGCGTACAATCTTGCATCTCTAAGTTTTTGTAATACATAATTTTGATGGAACAAGATCAAAGCTTCAAAGATTTTTACAATAAATAAAATTCTATTTAAAGTTGAATCATTCTCAATATCTTTATAGATGCACTCAAGTTGGATTTATAGGTGTACTTCTATTTGAGTGTTTTTTTTCTTGATTTGCATCTTTGTTGGAAAAAGAATCTTGACTCTTTTATGATCTGAATTCATTCTTAGAAGTGTTTATGGCCACATTTAGAAAAAATGATTGAAAAAAGATATTAAAGATAAAACTTGTGTCTTTACTAAAAAGATTATATTTAGCTACTAATTATGCTAATGAATTCCAAAATCATACTTGTAATATGGATTAGAATGACAAAACCTTCATCAATCAATTTCAATATAGGTTAAAAGATAATGTCAAAGATTTATTATTCTTATTAGCATGAATGCACTTATTAGAATAATTTATTGCATAAGTCATTGTATATAATAATTAATTCTTTAAAAGATACTAAGAACAAAGATTTGATTGAAGAGATATAAGTTAAATTATAGCAATAATTTTTAAGCTTCCATAAATTTATTCATTAACGTTAGAATTTGTGCAAATTGACATGGTGTGTTTTAAATCTTCTATTGAATAAGAAAAGGGTCAATGTTGTCAAGAAGGTTTGTACTTATATAATGGAAAATCTAAGCATATTATTCAATATTATCAAAAGAAGAATCATAATCACAAAAGAGCATGTTTACCAAAGAAGATAATGTGCCAAAAAATAAGTTTCTCCAATTGTATTAGAGACCAAGTAACTAAAATCTAATAAAGATCTTATTCTTTCCTTAAATCCATCATCTTGTTTCATAATAGAAATTTATTTAGAATCAAAAAAATCAAAAAGTCTTTATCTCACTAGATTTAAGATCCTTAGCTTGTTTTATAGACAAATATTTTTTCAAAAAACAAGAAATATTTTTAATGAAAAAAATCAAATCCGTACATATAGAAATAATAGATGGTTGTTTGTTGTCTTTTAGAAATACGATTCATAAAATAATTCTTTTAGATATAAAAATTAATTATCATATTAGCTTAATAATATTTAATAAAATTATTATTTTTTAATTCTAATTATTTTAATTTAAAAAATATAATCTTTAATTAAATTATATTTCTTATAATTTTAATTTTTTTATGATTTAATCCAAAACTTTATTAGTCAAGTAGTAATCAATAAGTCCAATACAACCAAACCTTTATTGATAGATATAAGAGCTTTTATGCATATTACAAAAAAAATATTATTTTTATTTATATATGCCATATCCAATTCTAATGATAAAAAGAATACAAAGGGCATTCTAGGTCAATATCAAGATTATCAAGATTTTTTTGAGAAGAAGAATGCACATGTCCTTCTAGAGCATTGTCTGAATGATTGATCAATTGATCTTCAAGAAAGAGCTCAACTACCATTTTAAACAATATATAATTTATTGCAAAACTAGTTGACTATATTCAAAGAGTATATCATCAAGAACTTGGCTAAGAACTTCACACACTATTCAAATTCTTCAACAAGAGCTTCAATCTTATTTGTGAAGAAAAAAAGATAGATCATTGCAGATGTGTATAAACTATTGAGGTTTTAAGAAGATCAATACAAAAAATATGTATCTTTTATTTTTTATTTAATTTTTTTATTAATTCAATTAAGTAAAGATCTATAAAAAAATAGATTTATCATGAGCATATAATATAATATATATTAAAAAAAGATAAATAAAAGTTTACATTTTGAACAAAATATAGACATTTTGAATATAATGTAATGTCTTTTGGATTCACAAATATACAAGCTACATTTGAATATTTAATAAATAATATTTTTATTTTTTAAAATATTTTTTATTTTAAAAATATTCTAATATATTTTTTAAATATAAAAAAGCATGAATTTCATGTTTGTTGTATATTACAAAAACTTAAAGATGCAAGATTAAATGCAATCAAGAAGGCGAGCCTCTTTGGAAGAATATGGGGTCTTTGATTGCAAGTAGGTTGTAAAAAACACAATATTATCTAGGTAAATTTAAATATAAAAAGATAGCCAAAAGTTGAATATAAATTTTGAATTCCTTTCTTGAGCTAGGATGCATCCAATTCCTTATTCTAATCTCAAATCTAAACCCTCTCTTACTAAAATATCCATATCTTACTTATTACTAATTTAATCTAAGAAAAATTTAGCTTATTGAACTTAATTCAAGTTAAAAACTTTAAATTTTCAAAATCAATAAATAAGTTTTAGAAAAAATGAGAACCAAACTAAGAAAAAATTTAGCCACTTGTTATAGCCACAACCCTCAAAATTCCCATTTATAAATTAGCTTGGATCTCTCTTATCATAATTTCTTTTTTTGTGTACTAATACTTATTGGAAAGCTAAAAATACGATCTTTTATCCCTCAAAATTTCATACCATAAAAAAAAAAAAAAAAAAAAATCTAATGAATGGCATAGAAAACTCCAAACAAGTCATAAAGCATGCCACTAAAAAACTCCATCAATCCTCTCTTCTACAAATTTTCTTGTATTTTTCTTGTCATGGCTCTTTTTTTTTAATTCTAAAGCTTATTAAAAATCTAATAATAAGATTTAATTTCTTTCTAAATTTTAATATAAAAAGATGAAAATTCCATAAGTGGCATCAAAAATCTCAAACCAATTTTCAAACTTATTGTCCAAAAATTCTTATGATCTCTCTTTGTATAAATTTTCTTGGATCTTTGTAGTTGTAGTTGAATCTTTTATGTACTAAAGCTATTTAAAAAGCCAACAATAAAAAAAAATCTTTCAAAATCTCAATACAAAAAAATAAAAAAATCCAAGAAATGGCATAAAAAATCTCAAATCAGTCTTAAATCTTATTGCTTAAAAACTCCAACAAACGTCTATTCACAAAATCCAACTTAAAAAAAAAAAAAAAAAAAAAAAAAAAAAAAAACCCTCTTTGATGCCAAAAATTCCAATTCTAATCTTCTTCTAAATATCTATCTTAAACGACTATAGATTTGGATATCTACTTTAAAAGATAATACCTTTAAAGCTTCAATAATCCATTTAAGGTAAAAAAATTATATTCTAAATTCTATTCAAATTAATAAATATATTAGCATTATATTCCTCCTATCCTTTAAATAAAACTAATTTTTCTTTAAATATCTTTGATGCACTCAAATTAATTACATCACAACATTGACATCTTTCAAACTTGCACTTATTCTGATATATGCTAAAGAATTAGACTACAACACCTCCATCATTAGAATCAAAGTCATTGTAAGCTATATTACTTTTAAATCATTGATCAAAATATTGAGATTAAAAAGCTTCTAAACCTTCCATATAATTCATTCCATCTTATCACTTAAAGACTTTAATTTGCTTTTTTGCAATCTTAATCGTCAATGGTGTCCCATCTTATTTTTGAAGATAATAAGTTACATTATCATGCACTTCAACCACGACATAGGATCCAAACCAATACCGTGTAAACTTACAAAGAGTAGAATATTGGTACATCAATCTACTATCATAAATCAAAATTCAATCATCTTTTATTGGCTTAGGTATCAATTGATGAATTTTATCAAATATTCTTTTTTTGTTCAATCTTGTTGCCTGAAGCCTTTCCATAGCAATTTGATGATCCTCTAACAATTATTCTAATTACCAAATTTAAAGCTCCAATAATCACTCCATGTCGATTCCATCTTTCTAAGACAAAAACAATCAAGAGAGAATAGACTCCTTCTATAGGTATTAAAGACTTTTATTCCAATATTAATTTTATTGGTATATAGCTAGTAATTAGGCTATAAATAGTTCTATTTTTCTATAAAGTAAATGACAAAAGTCTAAGCTATAAATTTGATTGATTCTTGTATGTCTTAATCAAAGCTTAAATGATTGAAGGATGTCATCTTTTATTCTTACTATTGGCTTTAAAATAATAGGATGTGAATAATTTTGATTATATTTCATACCTTGTAAATAAGTTATATGCTTCTATTCCATCAAGTTCACTATAGTCTCCTCTCATCTTTTTAATGCTTCCATAGTGATGTAAAATATCCTTCAAAATAAATTGACATACCACCTTCATAGATTTTGACTTCAATGCCCTTCCTTCTACATAATTGGAGATTTCATCTTTCGCCAAAATTAAATACTTCATACTTTAAAGTCTTATTGGCATAGCAACAAAATCAATCATCCATTAAAAATGAATGGCAAGTGAATAGGTAGAGCATAAACCATCTCTATACTTCAACTTTGATTTTAATTGGCATACTTTGAAGAGCTTACAAATTCTTCCACATCTTTATATAAGTCTTTCTATCAATATTACTCTTTGATTTTGGTGTAGGTAGCTTAAACTCCTCTAAATTCAACTCATAATATATCATAAAACTTATCTAATACCTTGTGTTTGATTTCTAAATTATCCACCACTCTCAATGGTATACTATCTCTCATCTTTGGCTTCTTTCATAAGAATCCATCATGTAAAAGATAGTTGTAGGATTGATGCCAATTCATCCATAAAGGTCTTATCTAACTAAATTTCTTGCTTTGTCATTGTGCTCAAATACAAGCCAATGTCTTTCAATCTCTTTTCATATAATTTAATTCTAAACAATAGAATCTCATCACCTTGTTCTCTTTTATTTGTGGCAAATATAAAGCCTTGGATCAAGTCTCCATCTTCTTCTTGTGTACGTATTTCATTTTTTTTTTTTAGTACCTAGACTTAGACAATATATCTAGTCCATGATACATATCAAAATAGAATTTAGAAACTTAATAAAATTAATACATCTAAATATAGTAATATTTGATGTAGTACAATTAAAAATTATTTCAATCAAAGGCAAATAATTGGTCTCCAATACCACATGAACATGTATTAAATAATTTTTTTTAGCTTTCAATGTAATAAAAGTATCTCAAAGCTTTCTTTTTTACTTTTAGATAAGTTCTTTGCCTCTTAATAAGAATCCTTATTCTAAACCTAATTACAAATTGATTACCTTCTTTATCATCTTGTCCAATAGCCCACTCAATGGCTATGAGACTTCTGTCAATTGTGACTATTATTAGTCTTTCATAGTTATAGTCCACTTGCTTTAATATTAATAATGATTTCATAATCACCTTTAATTCATCTATGGCCAATTCTTGCTCTTCATTCCATACAATTTTTTTTTTTTTTTTTTTTTTTTTTTTTGTCAAATATTGATACAAAGGCTTTACAGTATGAGCATAATGGAAAATCCATATATATAATAAAATACACAAGCACTTAAAAATCTTTTCACTTCAATAGTGATCTTGCGTGCTTTCATCTTTCCTATGGCATCTATCTTATCCAAGTTTGATTTTTTTTCATATCTTCTACATAAATGCCTAACAATTATAATTTTTTAAAATTCAAATGTAGACTTTTCAAAGAATAAATTTAGATTCACCTCTTAATGTCTCTTCAAAATATGATCCAGATCTTTAATATATTTTTTTTATAAATTTATAGCAATTATCTTCTTTCAAAATCAAATCTTTAGCTTCTTCTTAGTAATCCTTCATTGGAACATCATCTAAAAAGAGTATGATCTTCTTTGGCATAAATTTCTTTAAAATTTGATTCATTGCATTTTTCATATAATCTATCAAATTAATTATATCTTGTGGCAAAGTATACATACACACTAGTTCCAAAAAAGTCTTCATAGTGATTAGATCCTTATTTTCCTTTGCTAATTGAAATTGATCATAATCTAAGTATAAATTCCTACTAGAATAAATGATATGTGTTGCAAAAGCTTTTGCTACTTCATCTATTATTAGTCAAGATTCCATATTTCTAATAATCATCTTATTGGTCAATTACATGTCTTGAATAAATCTAAGCACCTCAGACCTCTTTAGCATGATGAACCATGAATTGGAGTAAGATGCAATAGATAGTTTGAGAATGCCGATCTTAACCTTTACCTTCAATAAATCTATTAACTTCAAAAGTAAAGCCTTGGACATTGAAATAGGCTTTAAGTCCTAAGACACATGAAGAATGGTGAAAATAACTATAGGTATTATTATGCTAAGATCCACACAATTTATTTCTTCAGGTATAAATACAAAAGCATTACCATATTTTGAAAGCATCTCTAAAAACTTCTTTCTCTCTACCTTGGTCAAAAAATCACCTCTTTTGATCTTTAATTTTCCAAAAGACTCATTGGTAAATTTATAATCAACCTTTCTTGACTTCTTTAATTTTGACTCCATAGTAGCTTCTTTGATGTAGTGTTTGATATCTTGAAGCAATTGGGTTGCCACAAACTACACCTTCTTGGCAACAATCTTATACTTAGTCTATACTACAGCTTCTTGTAATATCACATGATTATCAATTATATCAATCTTCCTTGAAATCTTTAAAACCTCTTCATACACTTGCTTTGAATGAAGCTATATAAAATTATAGCTCTATTTCTATCCATATGCAAAGCGAATTCTTTTAAAAAATTTACATAATCATCTTCAAATCCTTCTTCCTCAATAACATTCAAAATGTACTTACTACTTGAAATCACATCTAATCTTTTTAAATTTTTATCATATTTTTTTAGCCGAATTTTATATTCTTGGATGACAAGTCGATTGAGAGAGGTTTAATTAATAATTGAAAGAAAGTAGAGGATGCAATACTATTGGTGATCAAGCAATAGTAGATGAAACAAGACAAGGAACTTTGAAATAAAGACATTATCAAATCATAACTAACTATTTGCTAATAAGTTAGATTTTCATTAAATTCAAAGAAAATCCATATCTCTATCTTTTACATATATATAAAGACTTAGCTTTCTAAGTTAGAGCTATTATGGTGGAAGCATTGGATACTCATACAATTGAAGAAGAAGAAGAAGAAGAAGAAGAAGAAGAAGTTGGCCAAGTATTTACTCTCATATGTGATCCTATGATTAATGATGGTCATAAAGAAGAACAAAAAATTGACTCTAATGAGGTTTTAAAAAGATGTTGAAGAAATATAATATTTTTTGAATAAAGAAATGGAGGATGAAGTTTTGTAAATATTTGCTCGAATAAATATGAGTAATAAGGGGGTTATTATAGATACAATATGTATCTAAAATCAAGGTGAATTTGAGTGTGGAGAAGCACAAGGGTTAATTAAAAAAAAAAAAAAAAAAAAAAAAAAAAAACCAACCCAACCAAATTTAAGAATGCATGGTTGAAGAAATATCAAATGAAAAGATGGTTGAGAAAGAGACAAAGATACTTATTTATACTAATAACTATAACTTTGAGTGTGATAAAGAAGAGAAGGAGGACCATTTTTATTTTTTTAAAAAAAAGCCAAGGTTGGAAAGCTTAAAGATATAATTTTAGCTTTAGTAAATCATGACTTTGAGAAAAAAATCATATCTAGGAGACTTTTTGACAAGGAAAAATAGTCCATTGATATCAGCCAAAAATGGATATTGAGAGTTTCAAATAATATAGAAGATAAGTGAATAGAGGTTTCTAATGGTACTTTAGACTACCAATATAATACATAGAAGAAATTTACTTGAAGACAGTTTGAGTCATATGTAGTTGCAATAATACAACATAATGAAATATATATATATTTTGTGACTTAGATGGTGCAATGTTGAAGATACCTATAGCTGAAAAGTGGATTAAGGCATTTAAAAGAAGAGTTGGCAGATTTATTCTAAGTAATATTTCAGATTTTGAAAGAGTATATCTAGACCAAGAAGAAGATGCAAAAAGAGATGAAGATGAAGAAAACAAAGATGGTAAGATTGGCACATGTTAGAAGGTATGTAGGTTTGGAGAGGATGGATGTCATACTATAATTACTTATAGTATGTAAAAATTAGTTAGATCATATAATATGTTTATAAGACTTGGTGTGTGTTAAAATAGTTAATAGATTAATTTAAAGAGAGTCAATATAAGAAACTTTATTTTTAATTTTAATTATTTTAATTATATTATTTAAAAAATTATAGAACCTAAATATTTAGTATGAAGCCTTGAGAGGAGATTAGAATCTAAAGATGAAAATCTAAACCAGGAGGAGGCTTATTGGGAGGGATGAAAGTAAAGCATGGTTGGATGAGGGCAAGGGATGGAATTCTTCATTCCTATTGGTCGAAGGCTATGTCCAATAGGCTTTTAAGAGGCGGTCTGCGACCATAAGTAGAATTTTTGGCAATCTTAGAGGAGCATTTGAAAATCAAAAGCTATGGTTGTAAGGTTTTTTGTTTGGACTACAATTTGGATACAAAAATTAGTGAGTTTGGTATTAGGATGAAGAAGTTATAGCCATTTGAAGTTAAGGTATCATTTTAAGACATATTGTTATTCTTTTGAGCATATGAGGAGTTTTACGGTAGTTTTTGGAAATCAAAAGGTATAGCTAAAACGGCAATTTTATAAATTACATATTTTACAAAAGAATTGTTATCCTTGGAATTTTGATGAAGAAGTTATAAAGAGTTGAAGTCATCACATCCAAATCAAAGGCAATAAGTGAGTGATTTTATTTATAGTAATAGTTGGATCCATATCTTGAGTTTGTAGACGAACTTTGAAACTCATCTAAAATTGTGATAATACATTATTTTGAAAAAAATGGTGATCATTTGCTAAATAATATACTTCAAAATATACCTTATAATTCCATGGCTATTGGCTTTGAAGCAATTGATATCAACTTCTAACAAAAAGCTTCAATGCACGTAATGTTTTAAGTTGGCCTTGATGCTTTGATAATAATAGATGTCTCTAACTTGTCCAGATTTCCACCCTACCAGATATTAAATATAAGCCTCATAGACTCTTAGTATGCATTTGATGTCAATCATGACAAGCTCTAGAGTCATATCATATTTTTAAGTTAATGCAACAATAATTATTTACATAAATTAAGTTTGTATTAAAAAAATATATAATTATAATTGATTTTCAGTCAAAAAAATCTCAACTTAGCATCATAAGATTTCAAGTCAATAAAAGTATCTTTTTCATTGGTCACTTCTCTTCCTCCTGCTCAACCATTCAATGTCAAATAACATCAAATAGCTTAGATATGGGTATAAACATCAACTAAAGCTACTTCTATGGACATTTACCAATCCTTGTAAACATGTTGACTTAATGCATTAGCTCTTAACTTTGTACTATGTCTTCTTGTCATGAGAGACTCAATGGTATTGATTTGCTTCAATTATTAAAGATCCATAAAGAATTGTAAAGTGGAAGGAAGAGGAGAAAAGAAGATGGAAGAGGAGAAAAGTAGAGGGAAATGTTACAAAGTTGTATGCTTATGTATAACTTAACTTCATACAACTAAATATGTAGAATAATTTTTTATAAAAGTTTAACACTATGTACTTTTAAAATTTTGAGCTATATCTTCTTTATTTAAATTTTAAAAATTATATTTAATTTATATTATATAGATATATTTATTTATTAATTTACATGAATACATATAAATATACATACATACATATATATCTAGTTTATGTATATATAAAAAAATATAAAAATATATATATATATATATATATATATATATATCAAATATATAAATATATATATTAAACTTTTATAAAAAAATTATTCTACATATTTTAGTTGTATATATGGCTTTAATAGATCCTTATATATATATATTTATATATTTATATATATATGTATGTATGTATATTTGTATGTATTCATCTCCATTCCTATATATATATATATAAATATATATGTATATTTATATATATTCATCTCCATTCCTATCCTTTGTTCCCATCCATTGTTTCCATCCTCCATTCATGTCTCATGTTCCCATTCTTGTTCACATCTCTTCTTTATAGTTTGAAATTGCTCAACTTCATACTTATAGTTGTATTTAAATTCTATTTATTATAATATAATAAGTACATGGATTGCATTACAGTTATTGCTTAATAGTTTTACCACCATTTTAATAAAATTAAGGTTAGATTGTCTTGCCAAATTTTTTAATTTAATTATAAAATTATAATTATCAATATATAATATCACTTATATAAGTTTAATTATTTATGATTTAAATATAAATATTATCATATTTGATAATAGTATATTTTTTAATATTATATTTATTTTTATAAAAAAATAAAAAATAAATATTTTATAATATATATATATATATATATATATATTTATTTATTTATTTATAAGCTATTTTAATTTAAATATTAAAATAATTATGCTTATATACATAATTTACTTCTTTTTTTCATAACCAATATATGTTTATGCTCTTCAAGAGTCCTATTTCATACATGAGATGATAAGAACTTGGTCTTAAGTTATTTGAAGACATTAAAGCTAAATTTATTCCGATATTCATTAACTTCTTTTTACATTACAAAAAAAGTATCAATTTTGTTTAAAAAAAAATTGCTAATGAAATCACAATAATAATTTTTTACACCAAAGAATAATTTCATCTCTATAGAGGAGTTGGTTGCTTTTATTTCCTGATTATCTTTCACTTTTTATATCTTGTTTGATTCTATGATTTGCCATCACAAACCCTAACCTAATATATAGATTTAAAGAATTTAAATAATTTAAATGTATCCTCTTGACTAGTTTGTTAAGCACTAAATCCAAGTAATTTGCAACCTTTGATAATATTTTTGAAGACATTATCACATAACTATATAATTGTTTTTAATATCAATCTTCTTTAAAGTAAAGTTATGGATGTCTATAGGATATTCCGAAATTCAAATGTTGTTACAAAAAAATTATAAAATGCATACCTTGTATGATATGTAATGTACTTATTGTATTTATGTATAATGCAAATTTAGTAATACAAAACAAAAAAACAAACTAACCAAAAATTTGTATATTTTCTCATTTAGTATAATTATTCTGAAATCACAAAAAATTGGATTCAATTTTTCTATGGTACCATTTTGAAATTATAAATCTACTCAAATAATACTATTATAAATAAACTATTTGTATATTTAGAAAAATTTAGAGGAATTCAAGTAATAGATTTTAGTTAATACTTATAATTCTAGCTATGATGATCAAGAAATTGAATAAGAAGTTGGCGATCGGAGTAACATTTCAACCACATATGTGGTGGCCAATTCTAATGAAATTTATCACAACGTCAAATTTATCAAAGAGTCAAGGATGAATGATTTGTCGAACGGGCGAACGAACAATCCAACAATCGAACAATTGTTCATCCATAACGAGGAAGCAAGAATATTCTCGTGGACCGAACGAGCGAGGGGGTTTGAGGTGAGGAAGGGAGGAGATCGGTGCCCAGATCGATCGATCGATCGACGCTACTAAGAATTCCTCTCGGGGCGCGTGTTCTGACGGAGGATTACTTGGAGGGAGTAGTGTAACCGGGAGTCGATTGTCGTAGTGATTGTTAGCCAGTGGAAGATGCAAGGAAGAAGAATTGGAAGAAAAATGATAGATTTAGTTTAAAATAGAAGAGGTTTGTGCAGATCAGCGCAAGGAGGGTGCAGAATTTGCGATGGGATTTGGGTTACAGGTGTGAGAGCTTCCACAGGAGTGAGATTTCTCATATGGGTTTCTGAGATGTTTCGTAATTCGGGTGGTGTAGCGAGAGGCGGAAATGTAGGTTTTGTTTGAGACTTAAGTGGGGTCTCAACAGAGGTTGAGTGGTTTAGGGTTTGAGGAAGGTGGTGGAGTTGGGAGTGTGGCTATGGCCACATCTAGGTTGCTGTTGGTTGTGGGTGCTGGAACTGCTGGATCATTGGCTTTGCGGAACCCGAAAGTCGCCGAGCTTCTGAACGATCTCTCCCAGGTTGTATTTCTGGGCCGCTTTAGTTTACTGACTTGGTTGAGTGTCAGCAGAGTTTCCTTTTAAAACGGTCTGTTCATAATTTTGAAATTTTTAATTTAATAATCAAATAATAAGAATAATAAGAATAATAAGAATAATAACTTGTAGCTATCGGTTGTCAGCCTTATTATCTAATTTATTTTGAATTCCAAGCATCACAAGGTTAACTAGGAAGTCCGTGTTAAGAAGACAGGCCTGTGATGTGAATTAGCTGCTTGATCACCGGTATAGAGGTTTCGTAGGTTTGGTGCCGTTTCTAAGTGATTTCGTGTTTTCAATGTATACAGATTTTGAAATGACGTAAACAGAGTCTTACTTCATGTTATTATATATTTTTAAAATGCTTTTTATAATCTAAGTAGAGAGAATTTGTTAGACAAGAGCACGTATCATGTTCATCAGCACAATTTGGTAAAACTATTACTCAGGAATCGTGTGGTCATTGAGCTGATTCTATATTGTCATGTGCAGGTCGTAACCAAGCACCTTTCCGAAGAGGACGGATCAGGGGGCGAAAATTCTGCCCTAGCTGCCCAAGTTCAGCGTCTGACACAAGAGCTTCGATATCTTGCATCATCACCCAGAAATGTTACGGTGGTCAACGGTGGTTCTTCCACCAATTACTCTTCACTAATACTACCCGCTGCAACTATAGGAATTGTCGGTTACGGGTACATCAAGTGGAAAGGGCTAAAATGGACAGACTTCATGTATGTCACAAGGAAGCACATGACTAATGCCGTCGCAAGCGTCTCAAAGCAGCTTGAGACTGTATCCACTGCCCTTCAGGCAACTAAACGACAATTGACCGCTAAGCTGGAAGGCGTGACCAAGAGCTTGGATGACAGTATGATCTTGCAAGGCCTGATTAGAAATCAAGTGACCGAGGTGCAGAGCGAGGTTGTGAGAGCTAATGGAGAGATTGGTGAAGTGCAGCGACTCGTATTGGGACTAGAAGGGAAAATTGACGAGGTCCAGGCTAACCAAGAAATTGCCAATCAGGGCATCGTATTGCTTTGCAGGTACGCATCTCAACCTCCTCGACTTTCTCCAAATTCCTGTCCGATCATCATTAAACAGCTGCTTATGTATGGAAGGCTTTTTCTTTTTCAATTTTTTACTCTCCTTCCTTTCTTGTGTGCTCATTACGGTGGCTGTGCAGGTTTGTAGCTTCCTTGGACGGATTTCAGTCACTTTCATCACGGAGTTTACAACGATCTGTGTCTACTCCACAGTCACTTACATCTGGAGGAGGTGAATGGTCGATTTTTTAAGTCCTGTTTGCTTTGAGTACGGGATTTTCAGGAACCTCGATTGACTGAAAGTTGTGACCCTGCTCATCAGGCGATTTCTTGTGGTACCCAGGATTGAAGGAGTTGCAATACTTCACCGAGCTTCTGGCCACTGGAAGTCCTGGTAGTAAGGACCAATCTAACGACATGGAACGCAAAACGAACGAAACGGAAGTTACACCAATCAATAGTCGACCGGTTCTGGGAGGCAAGCCATTACCGAGTCCAGCTGTTCGGAGATCATTTTCCTTCCGCTCTTCGGATACTACTCCGTGATTTCACACGCATACTTGTAAGATACAGTTCGGCCATTTTCTGGTTTTAGTTTTATGGGCAGCGTTGAATGAACTGTTGGAAAGCTTTTAGAGATAGCCCTTCTTGAAATGTTGGAATGGTTATACTGTTTTACATTCTTTTACTGCTTTGCATTAACCCGAGTGCGTAGGCTAACATTGACCAAACTACATATATAACCATCAAAGGTGGTCATTCTAGTCCAAGACCCTTCAAGTGAGTTATGAACTGGGATGTCATCTGTTATTTCAGTCATTGAATTGAGCTCTGACTTCTTCCTTTCTGTAACGACAAGCTTTTTTTAAAATCCTTCGATGATGTTAACAAACTTCATCTACACTTATAATCATAATTAGTCTTCGTGCTTGAATAGTCCCACTTCCTAATTAGTCTCACACACTCCAATAAGGGTTTAGAGAAAAACCCCAAAACATGAATTCCTGAATAGTCTCCCACACTCTAACAAGGAATAAGAGATTTAGACATATAACCCATTTAGATAATGTATTCCTTAAACTTTCGACACCATTAAACCCGAGACTTATAGCACATTATGGAAACATGGGCGAGTGCAAGCTTGCGGGGGTTTGAATATTCAGAATGTGAGATTAGAGATTCAAATGAAGTCTAGCAATTTCACAACATTTCATCTCGGCGGCTGAGCTCTCCTCGTTGCATTTCCTCGTTGCATTCCGGTGTGAGAGTTCACATGATTTCGAATAGAGGATATAAAGTAGTATTTCCTTCAAGAACATAAATTTTTATGTTCATTACGTACTGTATGAGTTGTTAATAAAATATGAGTGTCCTCTCACACGCCCTAATTAGGTATCAACTTTATTACTCTCACTTACTCTAATAAAGAACAACCCCTTTTTAGGCTCACTTCTTGAATAATCTCACACACACTTATGAGGGTGTGAACACCTTAAAATCCATGTTCCCAACTAGAGTGTGAGACTAATTACGGTCATGAGTGTAGCTTTTGTTTTAGTTTGATGCGTTCAAATATCGACAATTACTGTGCTTAAAAGATTTGCAGAAAAGAGAGGCAAGTCTGCTGGCACAGGACTGTGCAAACAACCACCAACAAAATTGTCCAAGAATCCACAAAAATAACAAGTTAAGTTTTAACTTCATCAATCCGTTTTGTGGTTTTCACGCAAACAATGGTGGATTTGGTTCTCATATTCTGTAATTAAATCATAAGTTTGTCTTTTCAAAATTAATTAGTGTGATTTGTGATTAAAGTTTATTTGTAAAGTTATTACATTCGAGTATCTCAAATGAAGTTTGTCAGTTCATTCATTGGACTTGCATTGACTTATTCTATTTTCTGAAGTAATACGTTTAAAGGATACATTAAAAGGATAACTTGTTAACTAATACATGTTTGAGCGGCTGTTTTAGATTTTTTGATTGAAATAATAAAAAAAAATGCCGGTAAACTTCTGGAAAGTGTTAATACAAACCACATACCCAAATTATGATATGTGTTTGTTTTTTTATTTGTATATTTATTCTTTTACATTTTATATTGTAAAAAAATAATATTATAACATTGAGATCATTTGGATGTAAATTTGTTTAAATATTGTAATATATATAACCTTTTCATAATTTTTGCAGCGTTTGTAGTTTAGGGTAAATCCAATAAATAAACTAAATAAATAAATTCACATTCTAAAATTAAGTATATAAAATAGAAATATAAGTCTGGAAAGATTTAGTTTTAATGAAACACACCTTGCATTTATAATGAACAAATATAATAAGTTTAAACATTTAATTTTCTTATCTTCAATAATATTAATATGCTTTGGAAATTTCTTTTTGTAACTCAATACAACAATTTGTTTGTTGGTGTGCATACTATTGTTGCTGGTGTATAAGAAAAAATCTACAATATTGATATAACTCTTTGTAACATCAAAATTATTCAATTAAAATACATTCTATAATACATAAGCTTTGAAGGAATTTATATTATGATAAATAAATAAATAGCCCAAATAAAGTAAAGGAACATTTTCTTTTAAATCATCAAAATAATAAAATAAAAGACTAGTCCATATAAACTAAGGTATAATTTTTTTAAATCAACAAGAAAAGAGATAGAGATATCTTGATTCTTATAATTGTTTTATAACATTCATACTTATATTATATTAAAAAAGATGTAAAAAAAAATCGAAATACTTTTATTAAAAAAATAGTACTTACACATTGCTTACATAATAATATATAGAATTAGAATAATAATATTGATAAATACAAACTTCATTGTTAATTTGATAACATCCACAATGCACATGATATTCAGACAAATCCAATCATAATAAACTTAGGGTTTGACGACAATTTGGGGAAAAAACAGAAAACAAAAATATACATACGAATGGAGGATCGTGGAAAATATTTTTTAGAAAGAAGAAGACAACACCTCAGTCCAACCAACCTTCTCTCACTATTTATTTATTTATTCCAAAAAAAAAATAACATTATAATTTCCTCTTTGCACAAAGTTTCGCGTACTTTACAGAAACAACACTTGAAGGTGCTTTTTTCATGAAATTAAGGCCTTTATCCTCCAAGCCATCTTGGCATTGGGGATCTCTTCCTATTTTTAGGGTTTGGCGAATCGGCAAAAGGCGAGAGCCCCATGGACGGCGTCCTCGCTAGCCCCTCGCATTTGCAACGGATTCGTAGAATCCAGGCAGGGCTTGGATATATCGCCATCGCCATCGCCAGCGCCTCGTGAAGTTGAAGCTCGGCCTCGGTCCTCATGTGGGGAAGGTCAATCAAGCCCAAGCTGAGGTGGGACCGCGGATCCAAGGAAGCCGCGGACCCACTCGATTCCAGCAATAACAACAACAGCAGCAGCAGCAGCTTTAACGCAGGAATTGAAGCTGTGGATGCGATGCAGGATCTGCCTCGCGATGGGTCGTTGCGCGTGGCGCAGGATGGGAGTGGCCACTTCCGCACTGTTCAGGCTGCCATCGACTCACTCCCCTTACCCAACAACAAGCGCGTTGTGATTTGGGTTGCTCCTGGCGTGTACCGCCAGCCTGTGTACGTGCCCAAGCAGAAGAAATTGATCACCATTCGGGTATGGCTCTACATTTTCGTTTGGTTTGGTCTCTGCGGGATGTCTGGATCCTGGGGGAGAAGGGTTACTGGCTAATCTGCCTCGTTCTAGCAACTGTGCAAGGGATTGAATCGCATTTCAAGAATTGAAATGTAGATTTCTAGCTGTTGAGTGGAACAGCTGTGATTTCCACCTCGCCATTTTCGTGATCACCACGAATGTGATGTCACTTGGAGTTGAGAATCAGCATTTCCGCGGTGGTTTCGCTTTTAAACAGCGATCGGTAGCAGATGGAAGTTTTTTCTAACTTAGTAGGCGGGGCAAAGTTCGTTTGAGTGACGCGATCGAACCGCAATTCTCGGTTCGCATATGGTCATTAATTGTCCTGGTCTCCGACTAGATCAATTTTTTGCAGAAACAAGCTGATAGATTAGGAGCAAGGGTATAACTCCAGGTCGGTGGTTCTGGAGTGCAGGGCGAGGATGCACACAAAACCATACTGACATGGGCGAACACGGCCACGAGCATTCAACACGACCTATCATCTCAAGTGATCGGGACGGGGACATTTGCATGCGGCACGGTGATAGTAGAAGGAGAAGATTTCATTGCCCAGAACATTACCTTCGAGAATGCAGCACCCAAAGGGTCTGGCCAAGCCGTGGCAATTAGAGTTACGGCCGACAGGTGTGCGTTCTATGAATGCCGCTTCCTTGGTTGGCAGGACACTGCATATTTACATTACGGTAGGCAGTACTTTCGGAACTGCTACATCGAGGGCAGCGTCGACTTCATTTTCGGTAACGCCCAGGTGCTACTCGAATACTGTCACATCCACTGCAAATCTGATGGGTTCATCACCGCCCAGTCCTGCAAGAGCCCCGATGAGCCCACTGGCTATGTGTTCCTACGGTGCGTGATCACGGGAACTGGCACCCGGCCATATATGCATCTCGGCCGGCCATGGCAACCTTGCGCGCGCGTCATCTTTGCCTTCACATTCATGGACGGGTGCATCGTCCCAGCTGGTTGGAATAACTGGAATGACAAGGAAAAGGAACGAACTGCCTGCTTCTACGAGTTTCGGTGCACTGGACCTGGGAGCGACGTCACCCAGAGGGTTCCGTGGATGCGCAAGCTGACTGATGCAGAAGCTGCAAGATTCCTGTCTGTGGACTTCATCGATCAGCAGCGGACATGGCTCACTCGGTCTCCTCTCAAGGCTCCCTACATTCCAGAACCTATATCGGCCTGATCCTTGCTCTTTGGTATGTGGTGGAGTAATGTTGCGATGCGTGTCTACGGCACTGAAATCGGTCAGTTCACCCTTCGAGGGCTCTCTGTCGGAGGACTGCCTGTCCATGCTTTGCATGGCAATGGCTCTAGAAGAGCTTGTCTTGTGCCATCGGTGGCGCGGCTGCTCACACATTTAACGACGCAGCATGTATTTGTAAGTCATTAGCTTTGATTTTCTGTCATGTGTTGCATACTCGGAAATCCCCTAGGCCTGCTGTACCATCAACGTTCCGCTGAACTTGTTGTTCATCACTACTAGAATCACCACGACCTGCATCATTCACAAATCCTCTTTAGGTGATAGTGAATGCGTGCGGCGATTTAGCTTAAATGCGTGCGGCAGTCTCTCCATTTGAGTTGGCTGTGTATGTTATCTTGAAAGTCTTCATCGGAATTGGAATTGAAATCAGTTGTAATGCATTTATAAGTCTTTGGCTTCTTAGCGATCGAAGGCTGATTGGGTAGAATCTCGGAAATTCACACACAGCACACACCTTATCCTTTACGAAATTATGCACTGGTATTAGTTTTCTAAAGAAAACTAACCGTGTTAATGCCAAAAATATTCAAGGTAAGAATATTTTGGAATATTTTTGGAATACTTTGAATATTTTTAAGAAAACATGTATATATACTCCAAATGTATGCTGCAAATTTTAATATTATGTATATATTTATATATATATAGACAATGGTTTGAATAGAATAACACTGGCAATGCAAAATACGGGCAACAAGGAATCATGTCAAGCATTATGGCTGTCCAAAATATTGTTCTCTAAAACATGAGCACGTACATTAGTACTGATCTCTTTGGATTGAAAAAGCGATCGAGGAACCCCACCAAGGCGTCCAAGAACCTCAACGATAAACACTGCACAACAACAATTATGTTGAATTAAAAGTTAATAACTTCAACACAGAGTGTAGTTAAAACCAACTAAAACCAGTAACCCTGCACATAAACACACATACGTGTTCTAACGCAAATTGAAGCATACAAGCCTGGACTCAAACTGACAAAAAACTGATACAACACACGATCAAAAGAGAAGGGTCTACTGGCTCAGACCACTGGTGCAGGCCGGAGACTTGCACAAGTTTTGGGTTTAGGGCTTAGGGTTTCCCGGTTTAACGTCCTTGTTTTTTTGGATAACCCTGCCCCTCACATTGATGATGAGCTCGCGAAGAGATGCAAATTTCACACATGAACAAGGTTGTGTCCATCCGCAGCTACACCTGCTCACAAGAAGCTGGTGGGCACAGCTCCCGCGATCATTGAATCTACATTTGGAGGGGTAGAGCCAATAAACCCAATGATCCAGCGCGATTCGATGTGAAACAATGAACTAAGAACCCCCTGCCAGGAAACTCTACCCGACACCAAAGGAAACGCAATGCTTTCGTTCATGCAGATGACAATCGATGTGCGTTACATCGTTGAAATGCATTGCATAGTTGCGACTATTCTGTGCAGCACGAGCCTGATAGCAGATGAGTTATCACGATGCTTCGAGTGGTTTGTACCGGACAGCGCTTCCTGTGTGATCGAGATTGGAGTCTTGGAGAGACGGAGGTGGTCCAGTTGGCAGAACCCAGCCAAGTCACATGCCACATGCGCTTTGGTGGACCCAGTTCGCTTATCCACATGAATGGCCACAGTCCTTCAACTGCGAAGATGGCATTGGCATGTCAAGGTCAAGCGTAGGAAAAGTTAGATAGATTAGGGTTGAAAGCTCATAATCGAAACTCGCAACAGCCAACGTCATCGTGTTATTGTATTCTTCGCCCTTGTTCTGGTTTCGCAGTGCCAATTGAAGCGGAGGGTAGAATGGCGATGGTGCAGGGAGCCCGGTCTGCGGTTAGCAGAGCCGTCATTGTAGCGTCGTTGTTCAAAGCTCTACCGTCACCCTCCAGCCACGTGAAGCTGCCGGTCCTGTCTCGCCGTGTGAGTAGCTCTGTTTCATTTGTAGTGGATTCCTCAGTCAAGTTAAGAAGTAGCTGCGGTCGGCCTGTCGTCGTCTTTTGTGCCCCTTCCTCCTCCTCGGCTCCGTCTTCTGTTTCAGTGGATTCGCCTGCTCGCGAGACCGCAGCACCCGCTGCTACTGAAGCAAAGGACGTCGGAGCGGATTTAGACTTGCTGGATATCAGAGTAGGGAAAGTTCTCAAGGCGTGGAAGCATCCCGAAGCTGATGCTTTGTACGTTGAACAAGTGGATGTTGGAGAGGCCGACGGACCTCGAACCATTTGCAGTGGCCTTGTGAAGTATGTCCCTCAAGAAGAATTAGAGGTAATACACTTGTTCACCGAACTAGGACCTTAAATTTGAAAATTTTCGCACATGACTAATTTCCGGCTCTGTCACGAGGTTGTATTCACGTCAGCGGGTTTGTTAAGTAGTAGTACATCTGTGTTTGGAGGATTCTCACATGTAACGGTCGCCAATATTATCCATTTAGAGTAGGTTTGGGGTTAAGGGTTCCGTGCATATTATCTTTCAAGAGGGACAGTCCAACTTCGTTTTCGCTGAAGTAGGTTAGAAGATGCTCATCTCTTTCTTCTGCAATCAATCTATTGCGATGATTTGACTTTATTGGTGTGGGGGGGGGGGGGACTGTACAATGCAGGGCAAGATGGTAGTGGTGCTTGCAAACTTGAAGCCTCGCAATATGCGAGGAGTGAAGTCGAATGGAATGCTTCTCTGTGCCTCGGACGCCGCTCATCAGAATGTGGAGCTTTTGAGTCCACCCGAAGGAGCAGTTCCTGGAGAACGGATTTGGTTCGGATCGGAGGAAGACAAGGAGAGTCAGAAAGCGCCTGCAGCTCCAAATCAGGTATGGCTTCTTCAAGTCTCTAGGTTGTCGGCAATGTTTGTTACTTCTCCACTTGCTTGGATTCAGACACTATTTTCACGAAACGTGCTGCTGCAAATTAGTCCTAATAAGAGAAGCAGTTGGCATCGTATAAAGTTCTTTACTGCTTGAATCGAAAGAACAAGGCAAATTTAGATGAGAAAGCTTAGACAAGTTGCGAATGTAGGAGTAGGTTCGTTAAGCATTGCTGCGGTTGTCATGGTGCAGATTCAGAAAAAAAAGATCTGGGAGGGTATTCAACCACTTTTGAAGACTACAGAGGAATGCGCTGCTATTTTTCAAGACAAGCCGATGAGGGTTTCGACAGGCATTGTCACTTGTGCAACTTTGAAAAGTGGCAATGTGTCATAGTTCTCACTCTCTTACTGGTTGGCCTCTACATCTTTGTATCGTTCATTACTCTCAATTTGTTACATTCAAGATAATAGTAATAAGAGCTGTTTCATAAGATTTTCTCACCATGAGAAATTTTTGGCAAGGTGTTCATTTTTTTGTTCACACTATGTAGCAACCGGTCGGATCGAATGGACCTCACAATTAGCCAAGCAAAAATTAGCGCAAGATTATTTAAATGTCGGTATGGAGGAAAGCACCATGCTGAGCAGATGATGTAAAACGTATTCAGCCCTTCGATTTGCCAATAAGGTATGCCTCATTTTAAAACCTGGACACAACTCTGATGCTCTTTCTCGAAGATATCAAATGGAGTGAAAACTTTTTATCCCTGAACCAGAATCCAACCTCATTCACATCATTTTATCTCTTCAAATCAGCATGTTTCATTTATTCAAATTGTGAGGTAAATGCCCTTGAAATGCATTTTCCTTAGATTCACATAAAAAATGTTTAATGACAAGGTCCGCCTCCAAAACATGAACCATTGCACCTTACTATTCCACGTCATACCTAATATCACAAAACCATTCAGGGCAAAGCTAATGTTGTGAAAAATGAAAAATGCTTCAACAATGTTGAATATCCCATATTATATGTGCCAAAAGACATTGGAAGTGCTCTCCTCTTGGTTGTTGTAATACGGAATTAGAGTTGGATGAAAAGTGCCATAGATGAATATCATTGGATAAAATTTGGATAAAAAAATAGAAGTTTTTTGTTGATAAAAACTTGGACAATCTGCTTGTTGCAAGAGCTCCATTGTTGTTAGAATGTTGTTGAAGCCAAGGAGCTACTGCAGCTATTAGAGCTTTGTGGAGTTGGAGTTAAATGCTATTGATGCTGATTTTTAGTTAATTAAATTCCACGTGTTGTTGATGGTGATTGTTAATATTGGATTTTGTGGATCATTTGTTAATTGTTTTCTTATAGTTATTTATTGCTATTGTATTAAGTGTATTTGGCAATGGCATCTTCAATGGATCATTGTATTGATTGATTAGATGAAAAAAATTATGGCGTATGGACATTTGTTATGAAATACTTGATGCATATTTGCAAGCTTTACATGCATGTAGATGGTGTTGTACTCTAATTGTTTATAATATGTAAAAACTTAATTAAAACATATAATATATTTATAAATCTTAATGTGTATTACAATGGTTAGTAGATTAATTTAAAGAAAGTTGATGTAAGAAAAATTATTTTGAAATTTACTTATTTTGATTATAGTGTTTAAATTATATAAGATTTAGATATTTAGTATAAAGTTTTAAGAGAAGATTGGAGTTCAAAGATGAAGATTCAAACTACTAAGAAGCATATTTTGAAGGATGAAAGCAAGGTATGGAAAGATGAAAGAAAGGGGTGAAGGTCTTCATTCTTATTGGTTGAAGGTCATCACCAATAGGCTTTCAATAGCCTATTTACAATCATAACAAAGATTTTGGAAGATTTAGAAAAGGCATTTGAAAATCAAATTAGGAATTATAAGATTTAGGATTTGAGCTATGATTTTTACACAAAATTTAGAAGATTTGGAGTTAGGATAAAGAAGTTGTAACCATTTGAAGTTAATGAGTCTTTTAAGACAAATTATTATTCTTTTGAAAATATGAAGGATTTTACAATAGCTTTTGGACACCAAGAGGTGCCATTGCAAGGGCAATTTCAAGACCTATATCTTTTATAAAAGAATTGATACATTCAAAGTTTGTATGAAGGAGTTATAGGAAGTTGAAGACAATACAAGTAATTCAAAGGTAGTAAGTCAACCATTTTATTGATAGTAATGGTTGGAGCCATATCTTGAGTTTTTGGACGAGTTTTTGGCTCAAAGTTTTTAAAAGTATGTGTTATTAGGTTAAAAAGCCATATATAAATTTTATAGTTTTTAATTCATTAGTTTGTGAAATATGAAAAAAATTGCATGCAAGTTTATGTAAATAAGAATTTGAAGCTACTATTAGTGCTTTGGCAATTTTTTAAGATTTGTAACGAATTTGTAGTTGAAATTTGTTTTGGTAGTTGTTTAAATTATATCAACAATTCTTGTAAAATTTGAGTTTGTTTGAATAGTCTAATTATGAGATATAAGCTATTGAAGTTTAAAAAAAATTCTCCTTAAGAATATATAAGGTTTTAAAATATTTTTATTACAATTTGGATATTCTTTAGTACTTTGGATTTATGTACTAATGTAATTTCTCCTTTAGGAATAATTTTACATATAAAATTAATACTTTCTTATCTTGAGACTTAATTGAGCAATTAATGATAGCAAAAAGCCCAACACTTTGTTGAAACAAATTCTCTCTACTCAGACAATAAGACATTAAAATGTCCTAGAAGTATTGATGAAAAATTAAAATGGAAATCAAGCAAAGAAGAAGCACAAGTACTGATTGTACTTAATATTAAGCCTTTGCAATTAACTCATATATGCAAATATAATATTACAAAGCAAATAAAGAATGTATTGGCTAAGTTCCATAAGCCCTTAAGAATTATTACTGAGATATTTTTAATGAAGAAATTGTATAATCTTTGATATTTAGATGAAAAATCTATAGAAATTTTTCTTAGATAGATTTTTGATCTTAAGAATCAATATACTAAAGTTGGTGGTAAAATAAACAATTAGAGCATAGCATTTTTTATACTTTCCATATTACTAAAATCTTAGAATATACTTATTTAATTGATTGTATTGAAGAAAAGAAAAGAGATCATAAAAGAGGTAATATCATCTATTTTCTATAAAGAGGAGATGTGAAGGAAGAAGAAGACTAGTCTTCTGTTTTTTGCTTTAACAATATATGTGAAAGGAAAGCAAGTCTTTAAAAAGTACTATCTACAACAAAAACAAAAGTCTAAGATTAATAAATTTAAAAGTACTTATAGGACTTATAGAAAGAAAGTGCATTGGCAAGGTATTGTAAAATGTCCTAAAATAAACAATAGTAGTGTAGCAAATGCTAGAATTGCTATTATTCTTTCAACTTGAGAGACATCATTTAGTTCAAAAGTAATAATTATATTATTGTCTTAGTTTCAATATTGTGTACGCATTGATAGTGCAACAAATGTTCACATCCGACGAAACATGAGTAAGCTTCTCAATTTTGATGAAAATACTACTTTCCAACTGGAAGACTATGATGGTGGCATTAGCAAATCATCAGGCTCAGGTAAAATGCATCACATAATTTTAGATCCTATAGCAAAACACATTCCTATAATTATGAAGGATGTCTACTAGATTCGTGGAGCATGTGATATTTTATTATCAACTACAATTTTATCCAAGAAAGGTTACAAATTTAATTTAGATGTTAATTGAGTCAATTGGATTCTATCTTTAGGTAGCTTACTTATACAAAGTATACTAGCTAGTACAGATTATCTTATACCTTGTGAAATTGAAGAAATTGCTACAATTTTTAATTCATCTATTTTGAGTCATAGACTTATTGAATGACATTAAGTATTAACACATGCTTGAATGCATACAATATAAGAAACTAGAATGGCTATCGCAAGCATTAAGTCCCTCAATTGCTCTTGCATTTGTACCATTGCACTCTTCATTTTAGTAAATTCTGCCATGATAATACTTAGAAAAGAGAAGATGTCTAATATCACTCAAGACAAATAGAAGAGAGGACTTGAGAACAAAAAAAGTACTAAGAACAATATCAATTTAGAAGAAGGTAATCTGCAACTTCTAATATGCTTGTGTCTTATCAAAAAAAAGAGGTAATCCACTCTTAATCAAGATTAGACAAAGCTCTGATATTGTAGGTGTACTCTTGTCAATCTGTCAAGGGCAAGAACATGATAAAGAGAAATAAACAAGTGAGACTTCTCTCATAGAAAGATGACAAAATAAAAATAACTTGATATATATTAAGAAAGAAACTAGAATGGCTATTGTCAAAAGCTAAGAAAACTAGAGATCCTTGAAACTAGACTGGAAGCAAGAAAGGAGTTGACAAGAGTGAAGAAGGCTTCACTCTTGTCTCTATATATATACTATCTAACTAGGGGCTACGTGGCGACGTTTTGTAGGACTTCCAATATGTGTTGACTTTGTAGGACACATGCCTTGACTTACAAGGCAAGTTTTTCTATGTATGGGCCACATAGTTAGCTTGGTCTTCAAGCTAACAACATATGTGGCACATGGCCAACTTGTTGACTACATTTCTAATCCCAAAAATTCAATTAAAGATACGTATAAAGTCAAAGCAGAATCTATGAAGCTTCTAGAAAGCTTCTATACCAAATACTATAGAATTAACTTACTTTTACTTACTTTTACTTACTTTTACTTATTTCTATCTATTTATACATGTAATTATTGGCTTACATACATATGTCCATGACACCTTGTCTTATATACAATTTCTAACACTTGCTATTCAAAAATTCTAATAATTTCTTTCTTACAAATTTGCTTTGAACTCACTTTTTATAGCTCCAATTTTTGCATAATATTGCTTATTGGAAAGCTAACAAGAAGATTTAATTTTCTACAAAATTTCAAAATTTCAAAATAATTTTATTTGTAAGTGGCCTCAAAAAACCCCAAATCAGGCTTAAATCTTCTTTTTTCCTTCCAAAATTTGTAACAACCCCCACTTTTTTCCTTTCTATCTCAGTTCTCCCTCCTCTCCCTCCTTCCTTCTCCCTCCTCCAAAAAAAATTAAAAATCCTTAATGTCCAAAAATCTCTATTCCTAATCTTTTTTCAATATCTATTTTCAATTATTATAGAGCTAGGTATCTATCCTAAAAGACAATATCCTCAAGCTTAAATAATCTATTCAAGATAATAATTTCATATTCTAAACTCTATTCAAACTTGTAAATGTATTAGCATTATTATCCTCCCCCCTTATAAATAAAATTAATTATCCTCTAAATATCTTTAATGCACTTAAATTAAATGCATCACAATAATTTTTCAATGATAAGAAATTTTGGATATAAGAAGACTTTAGAGCTTATAGCCAAAAATGTAGAAGGCTATAAAAGACTTTATACAATTACGTGATATTTGTTCAAGATTAAGAACTCCTCATCATTAAACCCATAGACTTTTCCAACCATTATCTATATTGAAACAATTATCTTCTATTTCTATAGATTTTATTATGAATCTTTCAAATTCAAGTTCACATGACTCTATATTTATGATTGTAGATTGCTTCACCAAAATAGCATATATTGTATTATATATAAAATCTATTTCAAGTGAAGAAATAATTAAGATTTTTCTTAATAACATCTATCACTTTCATGGATTGTCAAAGGATATTATATCAAATAAAAAGATATAATTTGTATTAAGATTTTATAAGATATTTTTTAAGATATCAAAAATAGATAAAAAATTATCTTCAACTTTTCATCTTCAAATTGATAGGCAAACAAAATGGGTGAATTAGGTTTTGGAGCAGTATTTGAGATGTACCATTAATTATTATTAAGATGATTAGACAACTCTCTTGTCATTGATAAAATTTGTATAAAATAATTTGATATATTTTTCTATTCAATAAATACTTTTTTTTATGAATTATGATTATCATCTATAATTTGATATTTTTAAATTTTTTAAAATTGATAATCTTATGAGAAAAGATTTTATAAGTTATTTATTAGAATTACATATAACAATAAAGACATAGTTAAAGAAAGCTCAAGAATGGCAAAAGATTAATATGGATGCGTATTGCAATGAACAACCATAATTCAATGTGGGTGATAAGGTATGATTACTTCATTGTAATATCAAGACTACTCATCCTTGTACCATAGATATATACATGTAAATCAATAATTATCTATATGATTTAGATAATAATAGATAAAAATAGATTAATTCTATAATATCTTCTATAGAAGTTTTTTAGAAGCTTCATAGACGTTGTTTTGACTTTATAGGTGTCTTCAATTGACTTTTTAGGTTAAAAATATAGTCAATAAGTTGGCCATGTACCACACATGTTGGTAGCTTGAAGAATAAGCTAACTATGTGGCCCACACATAGAAAATTTATCTTGTAAGCTAAGGCATGTGTCTTGCAAAGTCAACACATATTAGAAATTCTATAGAATATCGCCATTTAGCTCTTAGTTAGATAGTATATATAGAGGTAAGAGTGAAGCCCTCTTCACTCTTGTCAACTCCTTTCTTGCTTCTAATCTAAATTTAAGAGTCTCTAGTTTTCTTGTCTTTTGATAATAGCCATATTTTATGACAAGGCAATCAATCCATAATATTATATGCTTCACAATTTCAACAACTTGTAATTGATATCAAGTGGAATGATGTTGCATTTATTAGCCAATTTTTCTATGGATTATAATATGAGGTAAAAAAATTGATGCTCAACTTACCTGATCCTCAAACATTGAATCAAGCAATTGACTTTGTTGTGAAGTATGACAATTGACTTTTTAAATTTCAATATGAGAGTTAAATAAGTGGGGTTCAACATTACTATAATTCAATTGCAACACCAATGCCTCCTCAATACATATATTCAAAAGTAAAAGATAGATAAATTGATGTGGTACGTTTCAAATTTCTTATTCAATAAGAAAAGTCTTCTCTCCGTTAGGAAGGATTATGCTTATATTGTGGAGAATCTAAGCATACTGCTCAACATTGTCTAAAGAAGTAGCACAATTATAAAATAAGGAGTATGAATGTCAAAGAAGATAATATATCAAAAAACGAGTTTGTCCAATTATAATAGGGACCATGCGGTTGGAACCTTGTACAATACCTAATGAAGGTCGTATTCTCTCCTCAATTTTTTTTTTTTTTTTTTTTTTTTTTTTTTTTTTTTATATTAAATATTATTTTAAGACTTACACATTACAAAGCCTTTGCCTTGTTATATTGAAGAGACTCAACATGTTTCTTAGATGAAGAATTTGCTAAAAGACTTATCATATCTTTAATAAGGAAAACTAAACATGTTCGCGTAGAATTTATAGATGATCACGTGTTGTCTTTTGGAAATGTTATTCATGAAATCCTTCCTATAAAAGTAATAACTAATGGTCCTAATAGCTTTGTGGTATTTAATATTATTAGATTTCTTTCTAATCCAATTATTTTAGATTTATCGTGGTTAAAAAAATACAACCTTCAAATAGATTAGATTTCTTGTACTCTTAACTTTTCTAAAAGTATAACTAAGAATGTAGCTAATTAAGTAAAAAATCATAAGTCTAATATAATCAAATCTATGTTTGTAGATACAAGAGTTTTTTGTATGTTACAAAAGAAGGATTATTTTATGTCATTTATGCTGCACTTATTTCTAATCATGAAAAAAATTCAAGTGGCATTTCAAGCCAATATTAAGATTTTGAAGATGTATCTAAAAAGAAATTGTAAATATTCTACCAGAACATCATCTCTATAATTATTCAATTGACCATCAAAAAAGAGTTCAACTGTACTTTGGACCAATTTATAGTTTATCACAAAATGAGTTAACTAAACTCAAAGAATATATAGAGGAAAATCTGGCCAAGAACTTCATATGCCATTCCAAATCTCTAGGAACTCCAATTTTATTTGTAAAAAAAAAAAAAAGATAGATCATTACAAATATGTCTTGATTATCGAGGGCTTAACAAAATCATCAACAAGAATAAATACCTACTACTTTTAATATTTAGACTTTTTGATCAGTTAAATCAAGCTAAGATCTATACAAAAAGAGATCTACAAGGAACATACAATTTGGTCTGCATCAAAAAAAGAGATGAATGAAAGACTGTATTTCAAACTAGATACAAATATTTTGAATATAACGTCATGCCTTTTGGACTTACAAATAGACTAGCAGCTTTTCAACATCTTATAAATGATATTTTTTGAGATTTTTTTGAACCATTTTATTGTTTCTTATCTAGACGACATCTTGATCTATTCAAAGAATATAAAAGAACATGAATTTCATGTTCATCGTGTGTTACAAAAATTAAGAGATGCGAGACTCTATGCCAAGATAGAAAAGTGTATATTCTACACTATTCAAGTTGACTTCTTAAGTTATATGATTTCAAACGATGAACTTATGATAGATCTTAATAAAGTTCAAATTATTATGGAATAGAAGATCTCAAAAACAATCTGAGAAGTTCAATGTTTTTTAAAATTTATAAATTATTATTGAATCTTTATCAATTATTTTTCTTGAATTACAGCTCTACTTATACGTTTGATTTACAAATATAAACTTAAATGGAAATAAGAAGCGAAAGTAGTTTTTGAAGCTTTAAAGATAGCCTTTATTTTTGCATCAATCTTATATTGCGTTGACTTTTCTAAGGTATTTTTTATGAAAATAGTCAAATCAAACTTTGCTTTGGGTGTTGTATTATTACAAATCAGAATAGATGATAAACTTCATCCAGTAGCTTTTCATTCCAAAAATTTTTCAGCAGTTGAGATTAACTATGAGATCTATAATAAAGAGCTTCTTGTAATAGTGGATTCTTTCTAAGAATGGTATCATTATGTAGAAGGCGCTTCCAGTCCAATCACCGTATATACATATCAGAAGAATTTCAAGTATTTCATATTATTTCATATTTTGAATCATTGCTAAGCTTGTTGGAGTATGTCTTTATTAAGATTTGAGTTCAATATCATTTATCGGCCAAGAAAATAACAAGGTTTGTTCGATGTTCTTTCTAAATATTCTTAATTTATACTTGAAGAAGAAGATGTAGCTTTTGATCAAAAAAAGATAATTTTATTGAAAGTAGAACAATTTCATCTTCAAGCAATGAAATCAACATTGACTATTGATTCAATTTTTTTCAAAAAATTTCAATCAAGTATGTCCTCTCATTTTTTTTTTCATAATATCAAGAATACTTCTTTTAAATCTCAGTTTGAGTTCAAGAACAACCTATTTTATTTCAAAAGATGCCTATATATTCCAAAATGAGAAGCTTATTTATGTGTTCTTCAAGCATGTCATGACTTTGCAGCAATAAGACATTTTGGATACAACAAGACTTAAGAACTAATATCTAAAGATTTTTGGTGGCCAAAAATGTGAAAAGCTATATAAGACTTTGTTTAATCGTGTGACATTTGTTCGAGGTCAAAAATTCCTCAGCATCAACCTTATGGACTTCTTCAACCATTACCTATTTTAAAACAACTATGGTCTTTTGTTTCTATGGATTTTATTATAGATCTTCTAGTCTTAAGAATATGTGATTCTATACTTGTGATAGTAGATCATTTTACCAAATTGGAATATTTTGTATCATACACAAAATCTATCATAGTTAAAAAAACTGCCAAATTTTTCCTTCACAATATCTATCAATATTATGGATTGCGGAAAGATATCATATTGAATAAGGAGACTGAATGTGTATCAAGATTTTGGAGAACTCTTTTTAAGATTTTAAAGGTAGATATAAAGCTTTCTTCGGCCTTCCATCCTTAAACTGATAGACAGATAGAGCATGTAAACCAAGTTTTGGAGCAATACTTAAGATGTACCATCAATTATCAATAAGATAATTGGAGAATCTTCTTACCATTGGTAGAATTTGCTTATAATAATACAATACATTTTTCTATGCAAAAAATATATATATTTTTTTTAATTATGGTTACCATCTATAACTTGATATTTTTGACTTTTCAAAAGTTGATAATCTTGCAGCACAAGGTTTGGCAAATTGTTTATCAGAGCTATATGTAATAATGAAGGTGTAATTAAAAGAAGCTCAAGAATGACAAAAGATCAATGCATATGCCTATCGAAAGGAATAACCACAATTCAATGTAGGTGACAAGGTATGGTTGCTTTGTCGTAATATCAAGACTGCACGTCTTTGTAATAAGTTGGACTACCATAAGCTTAGACCTTTTTCTATTTGTAGATAAATCAATCTAATTGCTTATCGATTATATTTATTCAAGGCAATGAAGATTCACCCTGTCTTCTACATGTCTCTTTTTAAATCATACAAGACTATGAACATACCAAGAAGAAGACAAGCTCGACCTCCTCCTATAGAAGTAGAAAATAATGAAGAGTTTGCAGTAGAAGAAGTTTTAGACTCAAAGCAGCACCAAAATAAATTAGAATATCTTGTCCATTGGCATGGATATGATGTTAGTGAATGCATATAAGAGCTAGTAAAGAATCTTGTAAATGCAACAAAGGTGGTGGAGGCTTTTTATTGACAATATCAATCTAAATCAAGATAAAAAATAATAAGTCTTTGTTATAAAAGAAACAAGGTTTACGGAAGATTACATTCTACCTTCTATCTTTTTTTGTAGCTTTTATATATTTGTAACAGTAAAGAGATGGAAAACCAGCAACTAGTAGATTCAACTCAAGAACTTTTATTTGCAGACTTATCAGATGAGACATTGCAACTGTCACAATCTTTAAGATAACAAAATTGATATGAAGATCTTTAAGAATGACATATCCTTCTTCAAATAGACTAAAAGATACAACGTGTTTGGTATGACGACCTTAGAAGAGACTTTCAATGTTTGGTGATTTTATTAAAAGTAGGAAGAATTTCTCATGGTGTTCAAAATATTTTATTTGAAGGAGGTTACGAAGGTCTCAACAATGACCAAATAACAAGGTGGTCTTCTTGCCCTGGTATGGGATACTACTGATGGCTAAGAGGACTTATCAACTATCTTTGAAGAAAACAAAGATCACAGCATGTGACAAATATAATTTGCCACATCTTAGATTTTCTCAATATGTGAAGACTGCTCCTTATGGAACTCGTCTTTAGAAGAAGGAATAATGTCACAGACATATATATGTAAACCAATAATTACCTATATGATTTAAAAAATAATAGATAAAAGTAAGTTAATTCTATAATATCTTCTATAGAAACTTCTTAGAAACTTCATAGACATTGTTTTGACTTTATAGATGTCTTTAATTAGCTTTTTAGATTAGAAATATGGCCAATAAGTTGGCCATGTATCACACATGTTGGTGGCTTAAAGAATAAGCTAATTATGTAGCCTATATATAGAAAATTTACCTTATAAGCTAAGACATATGTCTTGCAAAGTTAACACATATTAGAGGTTCTATAGAATATCACCACATAGCTTTTATTTAGATAGTATATATAGAGACAAGAGTGAAGCCCTCTTCATTCTTGTTAACTCTTTTTTTGCTTCTAGTCTAAATTTAAGAGTTTTTAATTTCTTTGTCTTTTGGCAATAGCCATTCTAATTTCTTTTTAATATACATACTACTTTATTACTATTTTATCTCTTTTCTTTTAACACAAATTTTTCAAGTTTATGCATCTTCTTTTAATTCATGTCCTTGACACCTTATGATAATTTGAACTATTGTAGGCTTGTATATTTTCATATTTATAAATAAGTCAATTATCTTGCTTATCAATTACATCTATCAAAGTTTATAAAGATCCATTTCATATTTTATTTGTATCTTTTTGAGCCATATAAGATAGTGAATATCTTGAGAAGAAGTCAAATGCCACCTCTTCTTATAGAAGTATATAATGATTAAGAGTTTGAGGTAGAAGTCTTAGATTCAAAATAGCACGAAAATAAATTGAAATATTTTGTTATTGGTGCAAATATGATATTAGTGAATGCACATGGGAGCTAACAAAGAACTCTTGTAAATATAATAAAGAAGATTAAGGCTTTTTATCAACAACATCTATCAAAATTAAGATGAAGAATAGCAAGATTTATGAAAGATGATAACTACTCCTTGTAGAACTTGTCTCTAAAAGAAGAGGTAATATCACAAATATACATATTTATTCTAATAATTATCTATATAATTAAATAGAAATAAATAAAAATAGATTAATTTTATAATATCTTTTAAAAAATCTTTTTAAATTTTTTATAGATATAATTTTGATTTTATATGTATTTTTAATTGATTGATATGTTAGAAACTTAATCAACAAGTTAATCATGTATCACATCTATTGGTAGCTTATGGAACAAGTTAACTCTGTGGTATGCATATTGAAACTTGTCTTACAAGTTAAGATACATGTTTTATAAACTCAATATGTATTAGAGATTCTACAAAACATTGCCATGTAGTTCTTAGTTAAATAGTATATATGGAGGCAAGATAGAAGCCTTTTTACTCTTATAAATACCTTTCTAGTCTTTAGTCTTATTTTAAGACTTTTTAATGTTCTTATCTCTGGCAATAGCTATTTTAGTTTAATATTATATCATCTTTGAGTGATTATCTAGTCTTTTTAAGAAAGACAATAAATTTATTTGAGGAGATTAATTTTTACAAATTGAAATGATAGATGTGGTTCATATTGATGAATATGTAGAATTAGATACTATTAAACAAGCCATAAATTCACCTTTTTATAAAGAATGGAGTCATGCTATGAAAGAAGAAATCAATTATTTGAAAGATTATGGTGCATGGAAATTTTCATTTTTATCCAATGATAGGAAGGCTATGGATTCAAAATGGATTTTAAAGAAAAAAATTTATTAACAATAGTTCCATTAAATATTTTAAAGCACAATTGACTTTAAAGGATTTTTTTCAAAAGAAAGGTCTTAATTACCAAGAAACTTTTGCACCAGTTGCTTGCTTTGCAACAATTATATATTTATTGCAATTGCCTCTATTCTTAATTAGAATATGTTACAACTTAATATTATTTAAGCTTATTTAAATGAAAAATTTAAAAATTAGGACATTTATATAAAGATTTTAAAAGGTTTGAAAGTTCTATTGAAACACAAAGGTAAGGTGTTATAATTCTTAAAGACTTTATATAATTTGAAGCAATCTCGATATAGATGGAACAAAAATTTGGATAATTTTTTATTAAATCTTGGTTAGCAGTACTCAAAATTAGTCCCTTATTTGTATATAATATACATTGAGGGGCTACTTCTTATACTAATTATCTATATCAATGATGTATTTATTAATTGCAAGAACTTTAAGATCCTTGTAAAATATAAGGATAAATTTCAAAAGTGCTATAAGATGAAAGAACTTAGTAAATCTAGAGATTTTCTTCACATTGATTTTTTGCAAGAAAAATGGGACTATTAGTTTGAACCAAATTAAATACATTTATCAAAAGTTGGAAGAATTTGAAATGAAAGATGCAAAGATAATTGCTACACTAATGATATGAAGTCATGTTATTAAATATAAGAATGATGATCTTTTCAATGCACAAGGTATAAAGATTTATCAAAAAGTTTTAGATTCATTATTGTAGCTTATAAATGGTACAAGGTATGACATTGCATTTGCTTGTCAGCACTTTATTCAATATATGACACATCCATATGTTTTGCATTGGCAAGGTATAAAGCAAATATTGCTTAACTTGTAAGAAATAAAATATTTGATATTATATTATAGACGATAAAAAACAAATTTGCAACTTGTAGGCTATAGTGATGCAGATGGAGCAAGTTGTATAGAAATGTATTGTTTAGTAGGAGGTTATGTATTTATATTGGATGAGGCAATTATTACTTGGTCAAGAAAAAATAATCTTTAGCTTGTGTTTTGTATATAAATGTAGAGTATATAGCTTTGATTGCTACAGTAAGGAAAACTTTGTGGCTTTCTAAAGTACTTAGGAATTATACATTCTTGAGTTAGAAAGGATTCTCATTTATGAAGATAACCAGAATATCATTGCTATTGCCAAGCATCTAGTTGTCACGGCCAAAATCATGTAAGCTAATAATTACATATAGAAATAGGTAGAAGTAAGTAAAAGTAGATAAAAGTAAGTTAATTCTATAATATTTAATACAAAAGCTTCCTAGAAACTTCTTAGATGCTGCTTTGACTTCATAGGTGTCTTTAATTGACTTTTTGGATTAGAAACGTGGTCAACAAGTTGGCCATGTGCCACACATGTTGTTAGCTTCAAGATCAAGCTAACTATGTGGCCCACACGTAGAAAAACTTGCCTTGTAAGTCAAGGCATGTGTCCTACAAAGTCAACACATATTAGAGGTCCTATAGAACGTCGCCACGTAGCCCCTAGTTAGATAGTATATATAGAGACAAGAGTGAAGGCTTCTTCACTCTTGTCAACTCCTTTCTTGCTTCTAGTCCAGGTTCAAGAGTCTTTAGTTTCTTGTCTTGTGGCAATAGCCATTCCAGTTTCCTTTTAATATACCTACTTGTTTATATTTTGACTTATTATATCGAGATAGCCTTTTTGTGTATATTTTCCCTCATCGAGTCTTTGTCCTTGACAGATTGACAAGAGTACACTTACAATATCAGAGCTTTGTTTTTCTAGAGTGAGAGTGGATTACCCCTTTCTCTTGACAAGACATAAGCGTATTAGAAGTTTGCGGATTACCCACTTCTAAACTGATATTGTTCTTAGTATTTTCTTTGTTATCAAGTCTTTCTTTTCTTTTGTCTTGAGCAGTATCAAACAAATTTTTCTTAGTGTCATTATGGCAGAGCTTATTGAAATGAAGAGTGCAATGACACAAATGCAAGAGCAAATGAGGGAGTTAATGCTTGCGATGCATCAACTCAATTCACCAACATATGAAAGAACAAGAATAGCAGAAAGTGGGGATAAAGAAATGATCGGAGCTGCTTCAACATCTACAACAAATCACATTCCTTCTCCAATTGTACAACACCCTGTAAGCACTAGAGAACCAAGAATTGCCTTACCCGAGAAATTTGATGGTATGAGATCTAAGTTTCGAGGGTTCATCAATCAAATACAATTGGCAATTGAACTTCAACCGCAAAGCTATCCAACTCTAGGATCACAAGTCAGGTTTATTGGCACTCTACTTTCTGTTTCTGCATTATCATGGTTTTCGTCTTTTTTTGAACAACGAAATCCAATATTGGACAATTTGGAAGCTTTTTTGGCAGAGTTTTGATCTATGTATGGTGAACACGATGCAACTCGTGTTGCAACAAATAAGATCAGAATTCTGCGACAAGGAAATCGCTCAGTAACAGTGTATGCTTCACAATTTTGACAACTTGCAATTGACATCAAGTGAGATGATGCTGCACTCATTAGTCAATTTCTTTATGGATTGCAATACGAAGTAAAGAAATTGATGCTCAACTTACTTGATCCTCAAACTTTGAGTCAAGCAATCGATTTTGCGGTAAAATGTGATAATCGACTTTTCAAATTTCGATCTGAGAATCATTCACGGGAACCTCAACGTTATTACTCAATGGCAACATCAACATCTTTGTCAAACGTACATTCGAAAGTAGAAGACATGCAAATTGACGCGGTACGTTTTAAACCCCTAACTGAGCAAGAAAAGATTCGTCGTTGTCAAGAAGGATTATGTTTATATTGTGGAGAACCTAAGCACACTGCTCAACATTGTGCAAAGAAACGATGCAACTATAAAATGAGGGGTACGATGGTCAAAGAAAACAACATGTCGGAAAACGGATTTGTCCAGCTACAATAGGGACCATGCAGCTGGAACCTTATACAATTCTTAATGAAGGTCCTATCCTCTCCTCAGAACCCTCTCCTTGTTTTATAATAGACTTATATTTAGGACGTAAGAATTACAAAGCCTATGCTTTATTAGATTCAGGAGCCTCAGCATGTTTTTTAAATGAACAATTTGTTAAAAGTCGTAAAATACCTTTTGTACAGAAACCTAAACCAGTACATGTAGAAGTCATAGATGGTCGTCCCTTGTCTTCTGGAGATGTCACTCATGAAACTCATCCTATAAAAGTAACAATAGACGGTCATGATAGCTACATAGCTTTTAACATAATTAAATCCCCGTCCAATCCAGTTATTTTAGGTTTATCTTGGCTAGAAAAATATAACCCTCGAATAGATTGGAATTCACGTAAACTTGACTTTTCCCAGAGCATTATTAATAGTTCTACTAACCAAGTAAAAAATTATAAGTCTAGTATAGTAAAACCCGTACTGATAGGTGCAAAAGCATTTATACACGCAGCAAAAGAAGGATCAACTTTTGCTATTTATGCTGCACCTATTTCTGAAAACCTAAAGACTTTAAGTGGCATTCCAAGTCAATATCAGGAGTATCAAGACGTTTTTGAGAAAAAAAATACAGATATTCTTCCTGAGCATCGTCCATATGATTGTTCAATCGACCTCAAGGAAGGAACTCAGCCACCATTTGGACCAATTTACAGTTTATCGCAAGATGAGATGGCTGAACTCAAGACATATATTGACGAGAATTTAGCGAAGAATTTCATACGCCATTCAAAATCTCCAGCAGGAGCTCCAATTCTATTCGTAAAGAAAAAAGATGGATCTTTATGAATGTGTGTTGATTATCGAGGACTCAACAAGATCACAATCAAGAACAGGTATCCATTACCTTTGATATCAGGACTCCTTGACCAATTGAATCAAGCTAAGATCTATACAAAAATAGATCTAAGAGGAGCATATAATCTAGTACGGATCAAAGAAGGAGATGAATGGAAGACTGCGTTTTGAATCAGGTATGGACATTTCGAATATAACGTCATGCCCTTTGGACTCACGAATGCACCAGCTGCTTTTCAACATCTCATGAATGATGTATTTCGTGAATTCTTAGACAATTTTGTCGTCTGCTATCTAGACGATATCCTGATCTATTCTAAGAACGTCGAAGAACATGAAATACATGTTCGTCAAGTATTACAAAAACTTAGAGATACAGGATTGTACGCCAAGATGAAAAAGTGTGTATTTCACACTACTCAAGTTGACTTTTTAGGATACATCATTTCAAATGATGGTCTCATGATGGATTCTAAGAAAGTCCAAACAATCATGGATTGGAAGATTCCAAGGACAGTAAGAGATGTCCAATGTTTCTTGGGATTTGCCAATTACTATCGGATCTTCATCAAAGATTTCTCACGAGTTGCAACTCCACTTACATGCTTGACTAGTAAAGATAAATTTCAATGGAATCAAGAAGCAGAAGTAGCATTTGAAGCCTTGAAGACATCGTTTGTCTCTACACCAGTCTTATATCGTGTTGACTTTTCCAAGGCATTTTTTATGGAAACAGATGCATCAGATTTTGCCTTGGGTGCAGTTTTATCACAAATGGGATCAGATGATAAACTTCATCCGATAGCTTTTCATTCAAGAAAATTCTCAGCAGCCGAGATCCATTATAAGATCCACAATAAAGAACTTCTTGCGATCATGGATTCCTTTCAAGAATGGCGTCATTATCTAGAAGGCGCTTCTAGTCCAGTCACTGTGTATACAGATCACAAGAACCTCGAGTATTTCATGTCAACACGCATGTTGAATCGTCGTCAAGCTCGTTGGAGTATGTCTTTGTCAAGATTCGAGTTTATTATCACTTATCGGCCAGGAAAATAACAAGGTTTGTCTGATGCCTTATCTAGACGTTCTTATTTTGCACCAAAAGAAGGAGATGCAGCTTTTGAGCAACAAAGAACGGTCCTCTTGAAACCGGAGCAATTTCATCTCCGAGCAATGAAATCAACATTGATTGTTGATTCAACTTTTCTCAAGCAAATCCAGTCCAGTATGTCCTCAGACCCTCTTGTTCATGATATCGAGAATAATTCTTCCAAGTCTCATGATACTTCTAAGTTCAAGTTCAAGAATAATCTATTATATTTTGAATGACGCCTATATGTTCCAGAAGGAGAAGCATGTTTACGTGTTCTTCAAGCACGTCATGACTTTCCAGCAGCAGGGCACTTTGGATATAATAAGACTTTGGAACTCATATCAAGAGATTTTTGGTGGCCACAAATGTGGAAGTCAGTCAAAGACTTTGTACAATCATGTGATATTTGTTCAAGATCAAAAATTCCTCGTCATCGACCTTACGGACTTCTTCAGCCATTACCTATACCAGAACAACCATGGTCTTCTGTTTCTATGGATTTCATCACAGATCTTCCAAGCTCAAGATCTTATGATTCTATATTTGTGATAGTAGATCGTTTCACCAAGATGGCACACTTTGTACCATGTACAAAATCTATCACAGGTGAAGAAACAACTAAGCTTTTCATTGATAATATCTATCGCTATCATGGATTACCTAAAGATATCATATCGGATAGGGGAACTCAATTTGTGTCAAGATTCTGGAGGACCCTTTTCAAGATTTTAAAAGTGGACATAAAGCTATCTTCGGCTTTCCATCCTCAAACTGATGGACAAATAGAGCGTGTAAACCAAGTCTTGGAGCAGTATTTAAGGTGTACTATCAACTACCAACAAGATGATTGGATAACCCTTCTGCCATTAGCAGAGTTTGCTTATAATAATACGGTACATTCTTCCACGCAACAAACACCTTTCTTTGCCAATTATGGCTATCATCCACGACTTGATACTTTTGATTTTTCAAAAGTTGATAATCCTGCAGCAGAAGATATGGCAAATCGGTTGTCAGAGTTACATGCAATAATGAAGACACAATTGAAGGAAGCTCAAGAACGACAAAAGATAAACGCAGATCTATATTGTAAGGAGCAACCACAAATCAACGTGGGTGATAAGGTATGGCTACTTCATCGCAATATCAAGACTACTCGACCTTATGACAAGTTGGACTATCGTAGGCTTGGCCTCTTTTCTGTTTCTGAACAGATCAACCCAGTTGTATATCGGTTACATCTACCAGAGTCAATGAAGATCCATCCTGTATTCCACGTGTCTCTTCTTGAACCATATAAGACAGTGGATATACAAGGAAGAAGATAAATGCCACCGCCTCTTATAGAAGTAGATAATAATGAAAAATTTGAGGTGGAAGAGATATTAGACTCAAGGCGACGCCGAAATAAGCTGGAATATCTTGTTCATTGGCGCGGATATGATATTAGTGAACGCACATGGGAGCCATCCAGGAATCTAGGAAATGCATCAGTTAAAGTCAAAGTTTTTCATCAACGACATCCATCGAAACCAAGATGAAAATCTCTCTTATAAAAGAGACAAGATTGAGGCAAGATAACATTCAATTTCCTATCCTTGTTTGTAACTTCTTTGCATTTGTGACGCTAATTAGATGGAGAGCCAACAACCAGCGAATTCAACTCAAGAACCTTCGTTTGCTGACCTGCCGGACGAGACATTACGATTGTCACAACCTTCAAGACGACGCAATCGAGATGAAGATCTTCAAGAACGACATGTTCTTCCTCGAATAGATGGTGAGATACAACACGTTTGGTATCACGATTTGGGAAGGGACTCCCGATGTTTGGTGATTTTGCTAGAGGTAGGAACAATTCCTGATGGTGTTCCAAATATTCTATTTGAAGGAAGTTACGAAGGCCTCAACAATGATCAAATAACTGGGTGGTCTTCCTACCCTGGTATGGGACACTACCGATGGTTGAGAGGCCCTATCAATCATCTTCGAAGAGAACAGAGATCAGAGTATGTGGCGAATACAATTCGTCGCATCATAGATTTCCTCAACATATGATGACCGCTCCTCGTGGAACTCGTCTCTAGAAGGGGAGGTAATGTCACGGCCATAATCATGTAAGCTAATAATTACATATAGAAATAGGTAGAAGTAAGTAAAAGTAGATAAAAGTAAGTTAATTCTATAATATTTAATACAGAAGCTTCCTAGAAACTTCTTAGATGCTGCTTTGACTTCATAGGTGTCTTTAATTGACTTTTTGGATTAGAAACGTGGTCAACAAGTTGGCCATGTGCCACACATGTTGTTAGCTTCAAGATCAAGCTAACTATGTGGCCCACACGTAGAAAAACTTGCCTTGTAAGTCAAGGCATGTGTCCTACAAAGTCAACACATATTAGAGGTCCTATAGAACGTCGCCACGTAGCCCCTAGTTAGATAGTATATATAGAGACAAGAGTGAAGGCTTCTTCACTCTTGTCAACTCCTTTCTTGCTTCTAGTCTAAGTTCAAGAGTCTTTAGTTTCTTGTCTTGTAGCAATAGCCATTTTAGTTTCCTTTTAATATACCTACTTGTTTATATTTTGACTTATTATATCGAGATAGCCTTTTGGTGTATATTTTTCCTCATCGAGTCTTTGTCCTTGACACTAGTACACCATGGTTGTACAAAGCATTGGGATACAAAACACTATTTTATTAGGCAACGTGTTAAGAAGGGACTAATTAGTTTGGAATATTGTCTTATAGAGTAGATGGCGATAGACATCTTCACAAAACTTCTTCTTAGAGATAAATTTCTAACTTTTAGGGATATGTTAGGTCTTATTTGAGTAAAGAATTAATTCCCACTTTTGAAAGAGAAGTGTTGAATATCCCATATTATATGTACCAAAAGCTATGACTTATTCAGTTCTTAACTAAGACACTGGAAGTGCCCTCTTTTTGACTTCTAGCACATTTTATTTGCAACAAATGATGTCCATCCTGCTTGAATAACACATCCCATTTTCGTAATAAAAAACAATCAATTATAATATTCAAAACCGTGACTAATAAGTGAAAGGGAGCTATAATGGTTGGCTTTACGAAAGTCTATCATCTCAAGTAGGCAATACAAAACATAATCCAAGAATGAACCTCAGCTTGTCAACTACGCCAACATCTCCTACTTTGACAAAATAAAAAGTCCGAGAGGTCAAGTTTTGTGAAATTATGGAAAAGAGGTAAAAGCAAAAGTTCCAAGAGGTGAATACTTAGAGCGACTGAGCTATGATAAATGACTATATGATATATGATATATGAGCTATGAGATATTATGACTGAGCGAAGGAGAAGAACTCAGCCATAATAGGGATATTCATGAAGCTATCATACTGGGCATTCACCAAGTTCACGGCAACATTGCTAGGTGCAACGATCAAATTCTCAGCTAAAAACCTACGGAACCTCATGACTGCAATTGCAGTTGGTCTCCTACCTCCAGCAGCAATTCCATGCTCCTCCTATTCTCAAAGAATCTAGAGCAATTATCCAATGCAGCAGCAGCTCATGCCCCTTGTAATGCAATGAATTGTGTGATGTGAGAAGGCCATTGCAATTAATTCTCCACACTACCACTAGAGCAGATCATAATAGATACATTGATAGATAGATAGATAAATAGATACATTACATTACATTTATTATATAAATCATATATGAGGATATAAATCAACTAAATAAATTAGGGAGACAAATTAGCCTTCTAATTCGTTGTCTTAATAAGCTTGTCTGAGATAAATTTCATACACAATGTACCAAGAATGTTGGAGGAGGTTCTTTAGTAAAGTATGCAATG
Organism: Physcomitrium patens; assembly: GCF_059467195.1. Lineage (NCBI taxonomy): Eukaryota > Viridiplantae > Streptophyta > Bryopsida > Funariales > Funariaceae > Physcomitrium > Physcomitrium patens. Next base: position 16,451,183 of record NC_143434.1, on the reverse strand, counting down.
ATGAGGTTTTTCCCACTGTCTCTCTCATTGATTATGTTGCTGTGCTAAATAACAGAAAACAACCACAAGACTACCAAAAAGATGCTTACAGGAGTGAAAAAACCCTAATTCCGAGAGCCAGTTTGGTATACATCCACTCAGTGCACACATCCGTTTTCGTAGAGAGGGCTGTGTCGACTCCATCACTGTTGCTCATCGTATCGCAGCATCAGAGAATGCCACCACCATTACAATGTTTCAGTGTCGAAGCTTCACCGCTTCCCTCACTTCTTGCCGCAGTTTTAACGCACAGCTCCAATTTCTTCAAAAAACAATAACAAAAAAACAACAACAATTCCGCAGAGGCTTCCCTTCCGAGGTGGTACACTGGTTCCAGGCACTAGAGTCTCTATCTTCAAATAGGTTGCGAGGGATCTTTTGCCACCTCATTGAATTCAATCACCAATTCCATCTCCTTCTCACCTAATGCCAGAACCCTAGAGCAATTCTGGCCTTCAGATTAGGCTTCAACTGAATGGTCTTTACTAGAGCTAGACTCTTTTTGGAAGCAGGTACAGAAGCCTTGAAATTGTGGTCATGTCATGTTTAATCAGTTCATCGCCATGAGATAGTAAACGTCCTCAAATTCAGCCACTTCCTGGGATCCGCAGCGCAAAACTTCAAAATAAGTTTTCGCAATCTGAGAAATGACCCTCACTTGATTGATTCGGTTGAAAGATCTGAGGTCATCGACCATCAATCATCTATGCCTGGGCTTGGGTTTCTCAGTGAAAGCTCGCAGATCGCCATCCATTTTCGCATTCAGGACATACAGTATTTCTTTGTCACTCTGTGAGGATGTCCATTCACTGGAGATTCCACATCTGTCTGCAATTCGTCAGCGTTCCACTGATTTGATTCGACTTCAGCAGTTTGATAGCACAGTTGCCGTCATTCCAGATGCAGACTTGGACGAGCGCCGAGCTACGGAAGTGCTTTTCATTTTTGTTCAGAAGGGCCAGCCAGGCTCTGATGGGAGCTGCGAGTTGGAAATAGCTCAGGTTGTCACCATCTGCCTTTGAAACTACGAAGTGGAATTTGTCAGGTACCAAATCCTCGAGATGCTTTATGACAGTATCCATTCGTGTCGAATTTTTCTCCAGTCGGATTTTTGCGCAGTGGTAGGAACGTCATCCAGACTCTGAAGCGTCGTGACAATATAGTCAAATCTGACACTGCGGTTAGTTCCCGATGCCATTGTCAGCTGCTAAAGCAACCTCTCGTCTATGACGACAAAGTTTACCAGTATCTTCATTCCATTCACTGTGCTGTCGCAAATTCCTAGATTAGCTTAGCCGAAAAGTAATGTGCGTAAGAACATTACCTGAGCAAACATTTTTGCTGGAATGTAAGGAAGTAGAAGACAAGAAGCTCTAAGATTTGTTGGTAAGGACCAAAGTGAGGATGAAAGACTTAAAATGAGCTCGGTAAAAGAGAATTGCGGCATGCCTCGGAGGTCGAGAATCAGAAGCCTCCCGTGACCTTTCGCTAATTGACGGCACAAAGCAAAAGTCGAAACACTTACACCACACAGACCACGACCAGAGAGGAACGATATTTCGTCAAGTAGAGTTGATTCTACAACTGTAAAGTAAGAGGGCACAAAGGAGAGTTCATAACTGAGAATCCATAATTAAGTTGTGTTGCTGTGAACGGTGCCAAGTTCCGGGCAAACTTCTTCATCTTTCAGCAGTTAAACTTATCCGAGCTTTTGCAACAACTATATGGATTTTCCATCGTAGACTTCCGTGTGTGAGTGCGGAGGATGGCAGGAAATGCAAACTTAGTTTAAGTGTCGGATAACTTGCGGCTGCATCGTAATCACTTCAAAACACTCGGATTAGAGGGGCTTCTTGACTTCATAATCAGCAAGTTTAGGTTGCCAATATCCCCTCTGCTTCATCGTTGCATCAGCCCGACAGTGGATGAATACAGCTACCAGCAAAAGTGAAGTGTGAAGGATCAGGTTGTAATCCCACGGTTGTTCAAGGCCTACTTCAGGAATGTGACGATATCTTAGGCATAAACATGATGGAAAAAAATAAAATAAAATAAAAGTAAAATAAAATAAAATAAAAAAGGGAGGGAGGGGGATGTTCGACATAGTGAAGCAGACAAGTAAAAATAATTGTTGAATTATCGCAGGACATTTGACCGAACAGTCGTACATTCCGGGAACTCAAGTGCGTTGCTATTTTGAGGACATACTGAGGCCCTTACCTAGCACACAGTACAACGACGATTACAAGGGTGCTTCCCTTTGTAAGTGCAATGGTATCAACAAGCGTCCAGCAAGGAGATACCAATTGCACACAGCTGCACAAAGTGGGCACCTCAGTGGTAGGGGCTGTACAAACACGGTGATTTAAAGTATCGTTCAATGATGCTTATTACTTCGGACACGGAGCAAGAAGGTTCTGATCTCCATTGGTGCAATTTCGACGATTGTTTCGTCATCGCGCAGTGGACGCCCTCGTAAGATCTTCGGGCTTGCTTCGCTCGCCTCAATATTCCACTCCAATTTCTTCACTTCAGATTTCTCCTGATTTGCTGAAAGAGTCACTTCCTTCACCTCCTTAATCTGCACACCACTCATATTTGGACTCCTCAAAAACGTACCTCAAGGAACCAACCCCCATATTTCTGTCACATATTATTGATTAAAAAACAGAAGTTGTAAATATTGTACCTTATGGTTGGGGAAAAGATTTAACAGATCGACCGTAGAGGTTCTTGACAGTCTCGTGCTCTCATCAACCTGTCAGATGACAACCAATTATTCCACATGGAAGACACTGGCCTCAATGGGGCAAAGAATAAGTTGCTGAAGTAACACTTCAAAGTCTTACAATGCCCTCAGTGGTAGTTACGAAACCCAAGTTCGAGAGCTAAGTAATACACATCTGGCGCTTCGGACTATCAGTTAGACATTCAATTTCTCATGAAATTGGAGTTGACATTTAATTGATACAGACCTCAAAAAGATTGGCGAGTCTTAGAAGCACTTCCTCTTCATTTAGCTCCTGCACTCCCATTCCAAATAATCAGACTTGAAGAAAAGTTTATTCTAAAATCAATTCAAATGTGATCATCTAATATATCAGGAGCAAAGCAGAAGATGTGCACCCAACCTGAAGAGTCATGACGGCAATATTAAGAGGTAGTTCGTAGCCAACTTTCAAAGCTGAGAATCTTGGCGTGCGAAGAGGCTCTGTGTTGCCATCCTGCTCACGGGAAAAAAAATGCTTTAAGATTGACATGTTGTACAATCCTCTGTATCAAGCTTAGATTGAATTTTCTGCCGAAAATTCCAATGATGTTCACGAGACAAATACGCAGCTAGATGAGCATAATATAATATACCTCCAGCACGGAGAAGGACAGTTGTAAAGGCATTAAGATTTGTTGGCCCTTGATGCGACGCCATTCAGCAGCAACTTCGGATGGACTTATATTGATGTAAAACTTTCCTTGGACCTGTTTCTCGTGTCAAGCACCACATGAGAGGCATTGCTGATGAAAGTTACAATGGTCTACTTTCAAATTGATCTACTTGAGAAAATAGCTGTGAAAGAGTGCAAAATACTACACTAATTAAAAGACATAGCTCAGCAATAGATCTGCTGAACATGTTTATAATTAGATTACGTAAACTGTTATCAGCAGCAGCATTGAAGTTAAAAGCAACAGATCTCAACGGATCTGAAGTAAAGTAGAATATCGCTTTCGACTTACAGTGAGACCTTCGCAGTGGCCGTCGTTGCTGCAAACAGTTTCATTGAGTGCCTCCGCCACTCCTCTGTGGTCGTCATAAAGTAGGCGCCTACGAAAATAATTCATCGGAATTTAGGTTAGGTCGATATGTCTCTGGTTCAGCAGTCCATTTGGTAAACACTATTCTAAATTCGCTGGACTTAAAAAGATCGACTTGAGGCGATATCCTCTTTCTTTTGCAAGACACGCAAATTAGAATATATACGAATGGCACTTTCTAAGAGCCAACAAAACACATTGTTACGATAACTTTTAAAATCATTCTAAAGTTTCAGAAGTTTCATGTGAAACACAGGTAGAGCACCTGTGCAGCATAATCTCCAACTGGCCATCCTCAATACTGCTTCCCCCTAAAGCTCGGTCCACAAGCACTGAAACATCTGATTCGTTATCTTTCATGTAGATTCCGAGGTTCAACTGGACCCAAAAACCCGAGACATTCAGTTAGCGCTCAGTAACTACACACAAGAAACACAGAAACAAGAAGCAAAGTAACCTCAAAAGTTAAAAGAATAGGCAGGTGATTTCTCGTTCAGATATTCATCGTCCACAAATATCAAATCTCTAAGTTATGGTGTATGAAGAAAGCCAATGTGAGGAGGAAACTTCCCTCGAGGTAACAGTGAAAATGCATTCTGATATGTCATCGTACAATTCACAAGTTGACTAAAAGCACAGACTACAAGAAAAGGTTAAGAGAGTTTACAGGATAATAGTTGCCCGCAACAGGTTCTATGACCTCTAGATCCCAATCAGGCCGGTAGTCTCTCACCTGCATCCAATGTATCCAGGGTGATGACCAACTTTACATGTATCCTCAATATCCTCAGTATAGCTGGACGACTTTAACTGAATAAATTTGTTGCTTCAACTAAGTACAAAAAAATGAGCTTGCAATCCTATTAAAACTTGCCTCGGCATGGAACCTGTTCGTGCAAGAATATACTCACGCGAAAAATTAAGCGTCTAAGAAGTATATATATATATATATATATATATATATATATGAGTATTTCTTTTTGAAATAAAAATAAATAATTAAATAAAAAAACAAAAAAACCATATAAATCAAATTTAAATAACTAGTGATTAAAAAAATTAAATTTTAAAAATAAAAAATAAAAAATAAAAAATAAAAAATAAAAAATAAAAAATAAAAATAAGAGGAAAACCATCAAAAAAATTCAAACAAAATCCACCCATTAATACTTGAAATTCAAATTCTGTAAGAGATGCCAATCAACTTACCCTTTTAAGGAAATCACGACCGTTAGAGTCAGTATAGAAACTTTTTTCCGTCTTTAAGGGTGTCGTTATTTTTGTAACTATCTCCTTGCCATTACTGTCATCAATAGGAATAGGACCAACCTGCAATAGCGCCACAAAATTCTCACCTTTGCTTCCTGTACTAACTTTTCAGTTCGCACCCAAGTTTAAAGACACTCTTCAGATTTAAAATCTATTTTGGTGCCTAAAAAAATATCAATTTACGCGAAAGTAGCAAAGGAAACAGTAATATGTACAGAACAGGTTTCAGTGAAATGATACAAAAATTTAGGCTCCCATCGAGCCTTGAGAACATGACTCATAATCATCATTGTAAGAGAGGTTGGGGAACATGGAAGAGTGAATATTCTAGAGACTTACAGTAAATTGGATTTCAGCATGCTCTACATTTGTATAAACCCTTGTAACCTGCACAAGATACCCAAGAAAAATAAAAATCAGAATCGCCGTCAACTCTTTCACACCCCAATTAACAATACCTAAGTGTTCAGTTGCTTCGTAAGAACGCCAGGTGGATATTGGGATGCATTGCCATGTAATATGAAAACGTAGAAGAGAGTCCAATTCTAAGTTGATCAGCCATGACATCCGTAAGGGATCGGAAATTACATCTTCTTCTACAAAATAAAAGAACCTGTGCATAACCAGCTGCAGAGGGTAAACTGTGGCTCCTATCCTATTCGTTACTATTGTTCACGCAATTCCCACTTTGTCAGAGAAAGATAAGACACTGACCTGAGATACCCAGGGTGAAAATTGTTGGTGAACTTCTTCTACCAGCGGACCTCGAAAAACTGTCATCTGTACAGCCACAGTCCAACTTAGGAAGGCCTGTCATAACTCACCTCCGACCAACTGCCAGAACATAGGAAATTTGTCAGCACATATTCGAGAGCGATAGATTTCAAAATTCGGGGCTCACTGTTTGATGAGAGCTGTTGAATGGAAAACACTCAGATGTATTTGGTCGGAAAAGGTAAGCTCCAGAAGCCTGTAGTCATGTACACATTAAATCACTTGTCAATAAGTTTCTGATGCATTTCATCAACACCAAACAGCTTGTATTTTGCGACATTAAAATGCGTACCTGATTGAGGTCTTCTGCAGTTATACCGCTACTTCCATTATACCAGCAATAGGATTGCTCCAGACTAGTTGAAACCTATTCAAGGCATTGGCTCCATCAGCTCTTCAAAACTTATACAGGCGTAAAGTTTATTTCTCAAAATCCGAATAATTTATAAAATATATAAGTACATAAATATATAAAATAACCTTGAAAGTTCATCCCAATATTATGCTTGTTAGTGCTCAGCTAAACATCCAAAAAAGTGTTTACAAATTTGGCAAAGGTCGGAACCATTCACGGCTTGGTAAGAAATGATGGTCACGAAAGGTAACTGACGTACTCCAGTTTTTTTGTTTTTCATTTGAGTCAGCAATGCAGTTTGTTTAGAGAAATTGAGTTGTAACTGGCTTGATTTCAGGTAAACACTGCGACCCACTCTTCGGGTTTCGTACGATGACATTTTGGCAGTAGCTGCAACAACCACAGCATGTAATCACCAGCATGAATAAAGGAACTGCGGCGAAAGAAAGAAAGAAAAAAAAAAAAAAACACGTTGCAAAATGCTAAAGAGCAGGTATTTGAGTGCAGCAATATGTCCACAAGAAAGACTCCGATTTGTCTTAGGTTGCTAATAGTGGCGTACTTGTATTGGAAGACGATGGCCGAACCACGAACGAAGTGTAACCAAGAGGAGGTACAGCAGCTGCAAAGACCAGGAAAAATTTCGGAACCGTGCTAGCATTAACTCCGGCATGGAGCTCAACGTATTTATTTCGTAGTTTACGGTCAGCATCAGTAATAGGAATCAACTGAGATGGAATTACGTTGTTTTCCGCGTCAATGACTTCAATTTTGGAGCTTGAAACCTGGTTCACTATATACAATCAGCAAATTGTCTGACAAATTAACTAATACATCCCACTTCAATATGAAGTATATCCAGAATAGAGGCTAAAGAGTGCCTTAAGTCCACAACCTTCCAAATTAACAGACTGTCTGCAAAAAATAAACAACACAAATCGAATGAATTACATCATCATCTTACCGGTACTCGTACAAAGTCTTCCCGTTCCCATCCCAAGGGATTGTACGTCACCACTACCTGTACAACCAAACAAGGAGCTAGACGTGATTATCAGATTGATGAGAAATTTTTAAAAAGCCCTAAAATGTGATACGTTGAGTGTCGCAATAATACCAATCAACACCAATCAACAAGTGACGACGAGCAACTTGTGTTCAGATACGACTGTTGCGATCCTACAGATCACCCTAAAAGATTCCTTTTGGGTTTAGGAAACAACTCACAAAGCTTTTCCCGGGCTTGAGCTCAACCTCAGTGGGTGGACAGTAGCTCACGTTCAGAAGGTTACACTGCAAGAATCGCCAGATACAGAAGATAGATGAAATGGAAGTATCATGATAACAATGACATACACCAAAAGCTTATAACCATTGCAGACCACCTAAAACAATTGTCATACATGTTTATCGTAAGAGCATCTCAATTTTAATTTTTCTCGGGACGCTGATAAATTAATATTGCAAACTACACTTACACAGGGTAGTAAAATTCTTAGCATGTATCACTCCTGGTTCAACTCTTCTGTTTTTCGTGATGGACAGGTGTAGTACAAATCAAAAGCAAACAATTAGGCTTCAAAAATCCAATAAAAATGTACCAGAAGTAATACGTACCTGCACTAGATTCAAGTCAGCACTACCACTTGAAGGAGCAGGGTCCCCAATATCCGTGACTACCCTTCGTGCGGGCTTGGAGTTGACCTCCTCGACTAGTGAAGTACTAACAGTCGCATTCGTACTGATTAAGGATGCCAAAGCTTTGTTGAAAACCATCTCTGCCTAGAATCAGCAACACGATTAAACGTCAGATAGGTCTTCGCCGCATGTGAGATATATAGTAATAGAGGTAGACGGGAGCTAAATATTGAACAAAAAGTATGGCAATATAAACTGAACTGATAATGTCAGCAGCTACAGATTGAGAAGTTAGAAAAGTAATAAATTGATGACTTTTAAACCAAAAAAGAGGATACAAAGTTGGAAACGGACAGTTCATTTATTCCTAAGTTAAATATTAATGACCATGATCATACACATGTGAAGCTTGAACACACATCATTCACCACTCACATATGAACTTGAACTCACTGCATCTCAAAGGCAGTGCTTCAGATATACATCAAAACTACAGTAAATCACGTCTTGTATCGAACAATGTCTAGTTTCAATTCGCAAATGAGTATTACCTCGGATTCCCCAGCTGCCAATCGTGCAGCATAGTCATTTGCAACATGCTGCTGCTCCGTGCCACTCACCTACAAGACATAGACAGAGATGAGCACAGTTTTGTGGTCCGTCACACACCTACCCTTGGGAGGGACAACCTCAACATCAACTCTACTATATCTCCATTGGTGTCCTGATGTGAAGATACAGAAAATCAGGACTCAAAATATCCAAGGACCATCACAGTCAACCACTTCATTCTAAATCCATATTTCTATTTCACATCACTCTCTGCATGTTATTTGCAAAAACGGTCCTCCTGGCTCTAAAATAATAATCAGAGTCTAAAAATTCAAAAACTCTTAAATTGTACTGTCCAATTATGATACCCCTATAGCATAGCCACATAATGTCCAAGGTAGACCAGTGCATGCATCCATGCATATATGCCATATGATCTCTAATACTCCAACATTAAAGCTTTCGAGACTGAGCACTGGGCATCTAAAGCAGGACTTTCTCAAGTGCTTGGCACATTGATAGCATTCCTACAAGCAGCACCAAGCACAAAGAAGTAGCATATTGTATGCTTGCCAGAAAATACAAACTTCAGACATGACAAAGATCAATTCACAAGTGAAAATCAATTATTCGAAATCGTCCAAGTATACGAACTACTTAGTACAACTCACTCCGTCATGATGCTGCAGTATTGCAACGGCCTCCTCCAAGCTGTCTGTATTTGGCCCTGTAGAGTTTTTGCCCACAAGGAATTCCACTTGTCTTGCAGCCTGCGGTCAACACAAGGCAGATAATTGAACACCACTACCACTAATTCCAGCCTTTAGCCTAGACTTCTATTTAACTAGATGGATGTCCTATTTCACAGTGTTAATTTGACATGCCGTGACCGGATGTCCAATAATCAAGCCCGTCCGCCTCAAAACACCCCTTGTGACCTAAATCAGAAACTTTTGCAGGAAAACCTGTTCCAGACTCTTGTTATAAGATTGACACCTAACAGAACAAATACTAGAATACCAAGACAGCTTAATGGGAAAACGTTGACAAAATGGCAAAAAAGAAGATTAAATGTGGAGAATCTTACTTGAAGTAAGGCGGAGAGCTTACGCACATAACCCTTAAGTGCTGGCCTACTCGTAAAATAACCGGTCCAGAAGCAATGTGGGCAGTCGGAATACCTAAACAACCACACGCTGTTATACATGTGATACGACCAAAAGCCATTTCTCAACCAAAGTGCACATAAACCACCATAAATACCAGCCACACATGAGGACAAACGTTTGGTTTCAACTTAAGCCCGTTAACCTGCTTAGCACTTATCGAAAATCCACCATTGACTAACAATAGCATTGTACTTCTAAATTAATACAGTGACACCCATGACAACAATGTGGACCAGATGTGTGAGCCACTGATAAACGATGCCGGTTACCGAAACCTGCAGCTAAATGCAATTACAAATTCTCGAAGTGAGCCAAATCAATAAGACGGAAGGGATTGTTTACGGGAAATAATCATCCGTCTTCAGATGCCAGGTTGCATTTGCAGCATGAACAGCATCCAAATATATCGATGGAGTAGAATAAAATGCACTAACTCGGCCATCCTGCATAAGTACCCACAAAGGTGAATCTCTTGCAACCTATGGGTAAACCGCTTCAAGGAACCAATACAGCAACAGCCTTATTGTATTAGAAGCATCAGCATTTTAACTGGATGCTGTAGAGCATTCACCATGTGAAGGATTGGAAGGATCAAGCTGACAATCACAGAATCTATGATACCCTTTCCGCTCAGAAAAGAACAGTACCTTGTTCACATAGTGTATGAGCTTGTCAATTTGCTTGTACCAAGTGTTGGCGTTCTCATAAGCGAAGTCATCACCCATTGGCCACATGACATGATTAGTACGATACTCCTTGCTCTGAAAGCAAAAAAAAAAAAAAAAAAAAAAAACAAGTTTCGGTCAGCTCAGCATCACAAACATTTGTAATCTATGTACTCCGTATCAACATTAAAATAGGAAGAGTGGTGCTTATCTCAAGACTATTTTACCTGATTTGTGGCGTACTCCACAAAAAGATCCACTAATTTTGGGACATTGTAGCCAAATAGAGCCGGATCATCCTGTACAATTGCCCCACGGTGATTGACAGCTGCAACTCAACAAGTTATAGCGGCTAGCAAGTGTGGTTCGGGGGACATACGTCCCATAAAATTTCGCTTCAATAACAACTCGGAAAGTAGCGTGGCAATAACCAGCCAAAAAAAAAAAAATTGTAAGACGAGGAAATCGATGAAGACAGAAAAAGTTGATTACCTGAATAGGAGATGTCGTCGACGAAATATCAAACTGAAATTCATGGGGTGGCTCGTAGTGATGCCACAACAATCCAGCGAAAATCTGTTGATGAACATCAATTGCACTGTTGTAATATTCAACCAAAACATTAGGAACTTCAATGCCCAACCCTCAACTTTCCAGACCACGCGTTATGTCAAGGAATTGTAACCATGAGACTCTCAATCGCGTACGTAGATGACGCGTGCACCAAAGAAGAAAAACAAAACAATTGATGTTACTTCTAGAAAACCTCTTTGTCATTGCAAAGCTACCGTAGGTGTTAGATAATGAAACTACAAGATCGGCAACAGAAAGTACAAAAAAGCCCCTGCAAGGTGCAGCTCCACGCTACACACCTGGGCAGATGCTCCTAGAGATTTTGAACCCTGCCATATAACCTCCATGGTCCGCTCTTTGCGACGCTTGATGATGTCCTGGTAATCAGCTCGTGCAAAAAAGAACGCATCGAAGCCCAACTGCAGCAAAGTTTCCCTAAGCAATGTTACATCTCATGAAACTCGTTGCAACCATGCAACTAAGGATTGAAGGAGCCTTAAAAATTCACACCCACTCCAATGCAGACAAAGATACATAGAAAGCCTAGAGTCACGCGGGATGAAAACAAAACCTCAGCACCAAGAAGGTAAGCCTGGACGGCTGAATGACCAAACGGATCAATCTGCCAACCGATGCGAGGAGTTATCCCAAACTGTTCCTTGAGGTAACGATGTCCCAGTGACGTCTGATCAATCATGTCGACGTAATGTGTAGCAGCTTCGTCGTGCATACAGTAACCTCCATTTCTGTAAAAATGCTGCATTGTCAAATCCAATATGCCTCTGCCTCCGACCAGTCACTTGGCAATCCAACTTTTGGATCTTCAAAACCCGAGAAGGCAAATTTCATTGCTACATGATCATACATCCTACAACATAGATGCGATGTGTTTCAGCGGGTGAAAAATTTCATACATAAATTCCAATTGTCCCTCCTCCACAAGCTTCTTGACACTTTTTTTTTTCTCTGGAGATTGCTCCCTCCACCATCGCTGGAAGAAAGCCTGAACGAAAGCAAATCAAACCCCAATGCGGTCCCCCATGCGAATCATTTTTAGAACAGGCATGAACCTGTCTACAAAACTGTTATCAAACAAAACAAATGCGACGGCGCAAAGCAAGAATCAACAAAGAGAATTCAGCACAAAATACCTGCTCCACGTAGATAAACTTCCGGTTCGGGTCCTGCTCCAGAGCAGTGACCACCGAGTCCAACACATACTGCACTGCTGCAATCTGCAAGGGAAACAAAGCTAAGGGCACCCAATTAAAGAATTGTTGATTGACCTCCATATCATTAGAACAAAAGGCTTTGGCTCACGGTTCGTTATACCTTGGCTGTCGCCACAATGTGTGATTTCAATCCAAGGCTAAAACAATACGCTACTTTTGAAACGACGAACGCTGTAGAAGGAAGCCAATGCGACAGAGGCGATCCGATAACGTCACTGAAACTGATCAGTACAATCACGCGCTAAAAACCTAAGCGAAATCCTATTCAACTTAACAAACCTAGATCCAAATTTCACAAAATAACGTCAATACCACCAAAACCCTGTACCCACCCACCTGGATGGAATTGTTGGAGCCGACGTAGTACTGGTCGACTGTCTTGAGCCATCCCACATCGTCGTGGGTGTGAGACACCAAATGCACGTTTATCTTGCCCTCCTCAATACCGCCGCTGGTATTATACATCCTTGAATCAAACAGAAATGGTTGTGCCATAGCCGCTGCTCCGCAAACCAGCATGCAGTGAAACAGCACAACTGCTTGAATTGTCCCCATCTCCACCATCGCCACCACTCCAATCCCCGGAACAAACTTTTCCACACACCACTAACAACAACACGGTGCACAAGAACACCGAACAACCCCCTACAAGCGCCCGAAACTCATTTTTGAAGCAGAAGCGTTGTCAGTATGGTCAGATATCAGAATTCGGTTCCTTTCATTCCACATCTGCAATCGAGGATGCAGGCTCGAACGCAAGAGCTGACAAAACAAGGACGACGACAGAGAAATGCGCAGATTGACGCGTTGGTTTCATCACTTGCTTATCCTGCTCCGGATATACTTTCCTCAGCTGTGAATGTTCGGAAAACTCGCAGAGATGCTTCGCAAATAAAGTAATTAGCAAAATATCTATTCTTGTCAGCTCGTGCGCCACATTTGCCGCGAACACGTCCGCCGAGGTTACCATGGACATCACTCCGGCTCTGCCAAAAAGCTTCGACTCATCATGCTTTCCTTGCACCTTGATCATGTGGAACCCTTTTGCTTCTATTACAATGCACGTGGACAACCGAATCACTGTAGCACAATTTGATCTTTGCAACAACAAGCTGAACCCACAAGGGCACAAAGTGCCAACTCTTCGTTGTTCAGGGGATGTTGACCATACCTCGATGGCCAGTCACCGACAGTAAAATTCTCAGGGTTTTGTCGGTACCCATTTCGACTTTGCTTCTCGTTGAACAAACCTCAAATTTCGCTTAAGGTATTTTACATGGAGACCTAGAATGCATATTTGCGATTCTCATCAACAGTGAATAAGATTTTACATTTTATAGGCTGTTGCGATTTTATGATTTCAAAAACATTATATTGAAATTGGCCTGTGGGTTCATGTACCGTTCGAGGGCCTTCTGTAAATTCTAGGAGCAATATTCTGCAGGTCATAGCATGAAAAAATTGCATTTTGTTTTCTTTCTCAAAATATTTTGCTTGATTTAATTAAGTACAAGTCAATTAACGAAGGCTTATTGACTTTTGCCAATAATAAGTATTGAAAATTGTAGGTCTTGCCTTCTCCGTAAGCATAAAGTTCCTCTAATTATTAAAAATTAATATTCTTAATAATGCATAGAAAATTAACTTAGTACTATGTCTATATATATATATATATATATATAATGTTTTCCCTGTTAATTAATATCATGTGTTGCAACAAAGTAAACAAAAATTAATTGATTATTAGAAATTAGGGGGTATTAATTATGCATCATAAAATGGAGTTGATTTCTAAATGTTTGATTAAATATTGGAGGTTATTAGTTTTTTGGGGATTAATTATTGAAGAGAGCACTAATAAAAAAAATACCATATTAGGCAAAAGAAATTAACAATTATAAATCAAATAATATAATATAATTTTTATGTAATTGTTAGGAAATTGACATGTAATTGGATCATATTTACAGGGCAGCTTAATTATAGGCAACCAATTGTTTGAGTAATTCAAAATGTACTTAGGTATCAAGATTGTATTTATCAAAAACTCGTGATGCCCTGTTAAAAATGGTGGATGCAAGGTGACTCTTTGCACCTCCACATCAAGTGAAGAGAAAAGACAATCTACAATCAAAGACTTATTCATAGGGACAACCTTTATGAAGAAGCAAATACAGCATAATTATCCAATATATATGGTGGTTCCAAATCTTACATCATTGGGAGAAAAGACAGCTAAAGGAGTATAATGGGCAAATCAACTCATATGGAAATATTGAGATGTCTTCTCAACCGACCTACCTAATAGCGTACTTTTTAATTGAGGTGCCCCCTTTCAAATAGAACTATTGCCTTGAGCCAAACCATCAAGTTGATCAATTTATCACCTAGTACTAAAGAGCTACGTGATAAATTAATAGTATTGAAGAGCTATGAAAGACATTGGATGAACTCTTGGAGAAAGGCCTCATTCGAGAAAGCATATCACTATAGAAAGCACCTATACTCTTTGTATCCAAGAAGAATGGTAGACTTTGGCATTGCATTGACTATCAAAGCATCAATAAGCAGATTGTTAACAATGCATATCCACTTTCATGCTTGGATGATCTTGACCAACTTTGAAGTACAACCATCTTTAGTAAATTTGATCTTTAAAGTGGTTATTGGTAGACACCTATTGCAAGAAAGGATGTAGAAAAGATGGCATTTTGTACACGCTATAAACATTTTGAATGGCTAGTTTTATCTTTTGGCTTCACTAATGCTCTAGCTTCTTTCAAGGATCGCATAAACAGGTTGTTTTGAAACCTTTTAGACAAGTATGTAGTTGTCTTCATTGAAGATATCTTCATATATAATAAAACCTCTAAAGAGTATGAACACCATGTATGAGAAGTAATAGGCTAGCTACAAGATAGTCATTTCTAATACAAGTAATCAAAATATGAACTTTGGAAGTCAAAAGTCATGTTTTTGGAGCATGTGATATCCTCCAAAGGCGTACATATAGACCAAGATAAGATGAAAGCCGTGGAAGATTGGCCAACTTCTAAAGATGCTTCTGAAGTTCCCTCATTTTTAGGCCTTATTGGATATTATTGCCATTTTATTTAGTGATTTGTACACATTACTATTCCATTTGCAAATCTATTGGAGAAGAATTCCTTATTTGAATGAAAATTGGACCAGCAAAGCGCCTTTGATAAGTTGAAGGAAGCACTCATTACAACTTCAATATTACAACCGTATAATCTCAACTTTTTTTGTACACTTGACATTGATGCTTTTGACTTAGCTATTAGAGCAGTCCTTCAATAAGACTTTACTAGGAGCCTTTAACTTAAGGCATATGAATCATGCAAGCTCAAAAAGATAAAGCACAATTACTCTATACGTGATTGAGAGTAATTAGCAATGGTACACGTCGCAAATGTTGTTGTACGGCACAATTTGTAATCTCGAAATACATTAGATACCTAATTATAGTGAATTTAGCTTTGGCTTATATGACATATCTTAGTTATCAAAAATTCTTTTATTTTGCACAAAAGCTCAAATTATAACAAAATCCTTCAAAACATTTTCTTCCTACAAAAGTTATTTTCATCCTAAACTTTGAAAATTCATATCTCTTGATCTAATTGTTCAATTTTTTCAAATTTTGATATGACATAGATTCTATTCTTAAGCTTTATTACAAAAAAATGAACTATGAATCTATTATTGATCTTTTGGCATCTTAGAAATCCTAATAGGTCTTCTAAATCCTAATCTACATGCATCCAAAAAATATTTTTTTCATATCTCAAAAATCCAAAACTCAAATACCACAAAATTTTTGCATAAAATATACTAACATAATTATATACAATGTAGAAATTTTGAGCCAAAATCTTGTCAAATTGCTCAAGTTATAGTTCAAAATACAACCACTTGAAAAATCGAGTTACTTACTACTCTTAGATTTACAAGCACTAATTTCAACTTCCAATATCTCCTTCATTCTAACATAGAATCCATTAAATAATATTCTAAGAATGTAGCCAAAAAAATGTTCTCTCCAATCATAGTTGCCGATCCTTTATTGCATTATGTATATGCGCATTATATCCAAAAGAGTGATAGTAGGTACATAATCAATACCTTAACTTTGAGTGCCCATATCTCTTTCATATAAACTCCAAATCACACAAAAATTGCACTAAAACCATAGCCAAAAAACCTAAACTTATTGATCCTAGCCTTCAAAGCTCAAATGGCCTCAAAAGAATAATCCTAATTTCTAATCAGGCCTTGGACAACGTCCTTGAAGCCTATTGGGTTTGGTTTTTAGACAATAGGAATAGAGATTTTTATCATCTATCTCCATTCATCTATATGGATGTAGTATTATCTAGAACATTTACAACTACATAAGGCCTAAACCAACATTTTAAAAAAATTTGTAAGGTAATGTGTTGGTTAGCCAAACTACTATCATAAACAAATATCCAATTACTCTCATGGCATTAATTGATACTGCTTATCAAATCTATCTTTGTTTTTTAAGCATGTCTCTTTCAACTTCACAATTGCCTTTTCTATGTCCTTAGGTTTCCTCTCTAGCTGATGAATTCAAAGTATAAGAAGTTCTTCTTTCGGCGTATTGCCTTGCCAATATAAAACACTCCAAGTAGATATTTATTCTTCAATTGGCATAATGGGCTTTTGTCCTTATATCAATTCTATTGGCATATATCTAGCCATCAAAATATGAATAGTATGGTCAGCCCATAGAGAAAATAGTAATAATATTGGTCATTGTTTTGTTCTTCCTTTGCAAGCTTTAACAATGGTTTTAATTATTGGAAGATGACTTCGTTGACTTTAAGCATTACCTTCACAATTATATGTTGTTGTAAGTGCAAGCTTGATTCTACATCTTTCAAAATACTATCTTGCTTCATATGCATCTAATTCTCCACAATCAACCATAATCTTCTCAATACATCCATATCTACAAACCACATCTTTCAACAAAAATCTATAAATTCTTTCAATGGATTTTGTTCATAGAGCTCTCCCTTCTACTTTATTAGATAAATCTTTTCATGCCAAAATCAAGTATTGTATTTTCTATAATCCCATAGCCATAGTAACTAGATCCACAACTCACTTATAATGTATTATAAGAGGATATGTGGGATACAATTCATCTTTGTGTCAAATCTCCAAATACATTTGACAAGTTTGGCATGATTCCACAAACTTTGCCACATCTCTATATATATTATACCACCAGTATCTTTCTTTAAGCTTGTTAAAAGTAGCATAAATATCTCTGAGACCTACTTATAAACTATCATAAAATTTTGAGATCAATTGTCCTTGCATTTCTTTCTTGCAAATCATTCTTTGTGATATATCACTATTTCTTTTGTACTATTTCTATAAGTAATTACCTTGTAAAAGGTAGTTTTAAGCTTTCCATCTAATCTACTTAAAATAAACATCATTCTACCCTAGTTGCTTTGATAATGTACGTAAGTAGTGCCCAATATCTACCTATTCTTCTTCATACAATTCTTCCATAAATGATTTTGGATATTCATTCTTTCCTTGATATACTCTAGAATAGAAAGTAGTACTTATATCTTCAATATCATCAATCAAGTCTTCATTTTATTCATATCTAGCTCGGAATAGCATATCTGCCACTATATTATTTTTGCTTGCTATATGCTTGAATTCAAAATTCAAAGATTTGATGTATGTAATCTATCTTAGCATGGCAATATTAGCTGTGTTACAATTAGTGATTATTCTCAATAGTGGCAAACAATTTATTTCCACTATTACTAATGCTCCAATTAAATAATTTCTTTTACTCTTTATAATTGTGACTATCTCCTACAACTCTCGTTTTACTTGTCAAAAGTTTCTCTGTCATTCACTTAATACTTTGGCTCCAAACCTTATTAAAAAACATATTTCCTTCTTCATTATCTTGTCCTAAAGCCCAACCAATAGCTATTGGACTTATATCTATTATAAATATTACAGATTTGCAACCTTCATAATTTATCATTTGTAGCACAAGTAGAGAAATTAATAAATGCTTTAGCTTTTGAATCACTTATGTATGCTTCTTCTCCCATTTGAATCTTTCTTTTTTTTTGTAGCAAATTATAAAGAAAATCTACTACATATGCATAATGAAGAATCTACATATGATAAAATATATAAGCTCCTAAAAATCTCCACACCTCTGTTTATGTGCTACAAACTTTCTTCATCTGCTATATAGCATCTACTTTATTAGGATCTGACTTGCCACCAAACCATCAATACAAATGGCCTACAATAACAACCTCTTAAACTCCAAAAGTGGATTTAGCTCTTGATAATGTTAAGTGAACTTTTTCAAGCCATGACAAAATCTTATTATACTCTAAAATATGATTAGATGCAAATTTATGGCACCCCCTCTGATCTATTGCTTTATTTTTCTCTTCTTCCATACACCATTTTATTGAGATATCAATCAAAAAAAGGCATGGTCTTTTTTGGAATAAAATCTTGAAGAACCTTATTCATTCCATTCATTATGTGAGCAAGTGAGTTTGTTGCACCCTGTGGTAATATGCACATTTTTACCAATCCTAAGGGCATCCTCATAGTGGTGATATTTCTACTTCTTTCAACTAATTAAAATTGATCATATCTAAAATAAAGATCTTTAATAGAATAAATGGCTCTACCAACAAATGCTTCCCCAAATTTTCCAACAATTGGTCTAACTCTTGTATTTCTAATGGTGACTTGATTCACTAGTTGCATATCTTAAATAAATTGTAATGTTCCATTTTTCTTTGATACTATAAACTAACAACTGGAATATGATACAAATAATGGTTCTAGAATCTTCATTTATATCTTTTCTTTCAAAAGCTCTATTAGCTTGAATAGATGAGTCCTAAGTACTAGAATTGGCCTTAGATCCCAAAGAACATGTGACACCATAAATATAATCATTGGTGCTACAACACTTAGGTCCACACAACCAATTTCCAAAGGTTCAAAAGCAAAAGCTCTTCCATGCTTACTTAACATATTTCTTAACTCTTTCTCTTCAACAAGGAGAAGAAAATTTATAGATCCTATTTTCAGTTCTTTGAATATAGTTTCTAAAAACTTGTGGCAAATATATTTAGGATTTCTTAAACTACTTCTTGAACTTGGTGGTTGGAGTCACTAGGTAATGGTATCTTACATCAAACAGTCTTGTACCTAGTTGCATATATGGTTCAAGACTTACATCAAACCAGACATAGAAGGACTAGCTCACATGTTTACCAAAAAGCACTAGGCATAAAGTACAGTGATGTTGATGTTAGCCACTATACCCACACAGTAGGAAAAGTACATACAACTCCATAACCACAATTAGAATGTACTTACGTCCTTCATATGGCCATAAGTGCTCAGGTAATCTGCTGACATTACAAACTCAGTGCCAAGCACGCTTATGAGTAGAATTGTACATGCATATGCTATTTAGGAAAAGACAGGATGAGTGATGGAATGTGCTTTCATCTTTGGTTGAAGAGGCTGTAAATCACATTACTGTGCATTCCCTTGATGCCGACTGATTCACCTTGGTCTTCATTTCCAATTTGTACCACGACTAGAGAGAGAAATTAACAAAAGAAAACCATCACGAAAACAGCCCACATGACGATTGTTTGCTGAGTATTAAAGACGCAATTCGTCGGTGCAAAACCGAGACCTAGTCCTCAAAAAGCAGAGGAAATCAGCCTTGTAAGATATCAACATTAAGGGGAGTGTTTTACCAATGACAATCAAGGCAAGCTGCTATCATTACACAGAAAAGGAGCTGTTCTGATTTTACACTCTGAAAGGAATATGGCCTGACAGATCTGCGTGCGCACAGCTTAAGCAAGCTACTAAAGGAACGCAACAAAGATTAAAAGCTACAAAAAAAAACCTGAAACTCAAGTAGCGTAGGCTGCCCTTCCCGGCACGTGCTCAACACTTTAACAGCAGATACCCCTGGGTGGGATTCATTTCCGCCCTCAGAGATCTAATTACATCTACGAGGTAAGAAAGCCAAAACCTAATCTGCACTAGATTTTCACACGTGAAAGAAGAGACGTGACTGTCGTCAGCATTCAATCCTCCCCTCTTACCTTAACTTGATGATCAGAGATCTGAAAAAGCAGCCAGACGATCGCTCTAACCTCCTCTCCCTCTGAATCCTCCACCACCCCTGGCTCCACCCCGGAATCCGCCACCGCCACCCCGAGCACCCCGGAATCCCCCGCCGCTACCGCCACGACCACTGCCCCTTGCTCCAAATCCACCACGACCTCCGCCCCTTGCCCCACCTCGTCCTGAGAATTCGACAGGACAAGCAACAAGAAGTGCATTTCATGTTCAGAAATGCATAAAATGATTCCATGTAATCACAGGGAGACAACCCAGAACTAGCACCTATCTATTGCGATAAAATGGCAATGCATTTAGGTCAGAGGCTTGTATAAAAAACGTGCAGGTGGCGCAAACATCCATACCTCCACGACCTCCACCTCTGCCACCACGACCACCTCCGGGAGTTGTTCCCCTGCCCAGCATGACAATGAAAAGATAAGCAGCTGTGACGACCATTCTCATACTTTAAAATGCAGAAGAAAAGAATACGATAAGATATTTTAGAGGAGTAGATAAGGGTGCGATGGTAGACGCTTTACTTGGGCTGAGGTAGAAACCGAGCTAGTGGAAGCAATTTGGCAGGGTCGATGAAAAACTTATCACCAGGCTTGTATGAAGTGGCAATAATTCCCTCTTGCATCTTTACAGAAAACATCTGCAACCATCCAGGAACACAATGAAGCAATGTACAAGTTCATGGAGCCTTAAGGCAAACAATACAATGCCTCGATTCGTGAAACACAGGTTACTCTCGGTAACCCATGCCGCAGTCGGTAATGGATCCTCTCTCCTTCCAAACTTCGAGACCAGCTCTACAAACACCAGTAACGGAATCGAAAACATTGACAGCTCAGGTATGAAGATTGCGCTCGAGAGTGCGACCCAGCAGGAAAACCACAATCAAAAGTTACGTACGGCTTCATTGATAGGCCCGAAAATCTCCTCCACTTTCCCGACTTGCGTCTTGTTTTCCAAGTATATGGGTGCATTGAAGTAAGGGATTTTTTCGTTCGTCAACTTCGTGACTGCCTCTCCTTCGCAAGCGTGCAGATAAGAGGCCACCTCTGTCAGTGTGAACATAAGACAACAAAAACATTGTCAATGCATTTCACAAATTCAGACTGACTAGCACGATCACTTCAGCAACAAGAGCGCGACCCATGCAAAGTTCTAGCAGGATCAACGCACGCCCATCCGAAACCAAACCGACACAAAGGTATCCACCATAATCGAGCCGAAACCTCATTCGCCTTCGAGAGCAAAGAGGCTAGTGCACACACATTGTAAAAACCTTCGTACGACCAAACCGTCAAAAGCTAAGCCACAACACGAAACGATAACAGCGAACACAAAACCCCAGAAAATCAAGATACAGACAAGGCGCGGCTATACCGACGACTTCTTCTGGAGGCCCTTCATCGTAGCCTCCACGACCTCCTCCTCGACCTCCAAATCCGCCTCGACCCCCACGGAATCCACCACCACTTCCTCCACGAAACCCTCCACCCCCGCCGCGCCCCCCACGCATAGGCGGCCTCATGGCTACTGCGTACTCACGAAAACTAGCGAGGAAGCGAGGATGACAGAAAAACTGAAGCCGAAGCAGATGAGAGCTAGCGACCTGCTACTGCAGCTGCAAGTAAGTCTAGCGCAGCGGCGGCAGTGTGATAGCACGGCCCTGGTGTACTACGCCGAGAGGCAGAGGAAGAGCACGAAGGTAGTGAGAGAGAGATGCAATGCCAAGAGCAATGCGAGGCCAGCGCAGTGCAGAGGCCAGGCAGCGATAGAGAGAGAGAGAGAGGTGCAATGTAATCAGGGTTTAGGGTTTTAGGGGCTCTGCTCCCCTTCCTGCCCCCTTTCGCCCTGCTCTACAGGTGTCTCGTGCAGTTATCTCTTTTCTTCTTTGGAACGAGATATGAAATGGCCTATGGTGAGTTTAAGAACATTGCTAGAATGGTGTATTATGTGTGTGTGAATATACAGAAATATATATATATATATATATATATTAGATATTAATAGTTCTTTACATGATTAAATCAATCTTAGTGTTATGGTTTGTGGTCTGAGCAATTTTTTGGGTAAGATTAGTCTTTGCCATGTGAGCTTCAGTATCTTTCCAAAACAGTGTTTGCAAAAGGTGTGTTCAAGATCCTCTTTCAACTGCACCAATCTTCACACCATTTTTATTATACAAGAGAGACTATTTTGGATCTGTTGTGTCTTTACCACATCAAAAAAATAAATACATAAATGAAAAGGTCATTTTATTTAAAATATTTCTTTCTTCTTTAAATTGTGTTACAATGTATATTCTTTTGACATTTGTTATTGTATCAAATCTTGATACTATTTGTATTGTTAACTATTACAATTATGAAATCAATGATGTGAGAAAAATAGAAGCAACATCACTTTAGCATCATTGTTACTATTATATTGTACTTTAAAATTATTGTTTTTAAATGAAGAAATAATTGAGATATATTATGATTGAATTGTTGATTCTTTCTACAACAAATAGATAAATGTGGATATGACAAGAATAAAGGTTGTTTATTTGTGCATTTAGAAATTATAATAGATAAATTTCTATCTTCTTTTTTAACCATCTTTGCTTAGAGAAAATGCATTTCGTTCCATTCATGTAACACTAAATTGGATTTAACATTTATTAGGATTTTAAAATATGTCATCAATGGATTAAAATACATACAAAGCAATTTATTGTTTTTTTTTTCATGAATAAGGTCAATTTTAATAGACAATTTGATATGGGATCAAAAGCCTTTTTGTCTCCAACAAATTTATTAAGATGATGTGTTGTGATTTATAATAATTTGTTCTAATAGATTTGTATCAAATTAGATTCAATGAAGGTCTATGCAAGTTTTTGGTTATATAGAAGACATTTTATACATAATCACAAGATTTAATATGAAAGACTTCATTGACTAACCTATTAGATACTTTAAAATATTTAAATAGGCTATTTAGTATGACTATTGGATTTTATGCACTTGATTTGAATAATATTTGGAAAAATAAAAATAAGATAATAATAATAATAATAATAATAATAGATAATAATAAAATAAAAAATAAAATCAATATTACTTATTTAAGAATAAATAAAAAAACCAAAAAAATAAATTACTAATATAAATATAATGAGCTTCCACCTAAATAATGATATCTTATTATGAACACAAATGAATGTTTTTATTGTTTAGTATTTAGATACTGCTTCCAACATCTACAACAATCATGTTACAATTACTTTAAATTCAATAAATTAAGTATTTCTTACTTGCAATATAAACAATAAGGCCACTAGTAATTATTGAAGAAATTATCATGATTAAGCCAAATTCACAAATTCTAGACTATGATCCTAATTTTACATTAAGATAAAATTTGTAGAGGCAATGCAAACATTCCATCTCAAAATGATTCTATAAAAGTTCTAATATCCATGTCCAATTTACAAAAAATCATCCAAACTATGCATATACAAATCTCCTAACTAAGATGTCCCATTGAAATATGGCAAGAGAGCCAAAATTGCAATGGTATCATAGACATATACATTTATCCCAATAATTACTTATATGATTAAGTAGAAGTAAGTAAATATAGATTAATTTCATAAAATCTTCTAGAAAAGCTTCTTAAAAACTTCATAGATATAGTTTTGACTTTAGATGTGTTTGTAGGTTAGAAACTTGGCCAATAAGTTAACTCTATATAGTAGCTTGTGGAACAAGCTAACTATGTGGCACATACATAAATAACTTACCTCACAAGTTAAGACATGTAACTAGCAAAGTCAACACATATTGGAGGTACTATAGAATATTAGTAAGTTGTCATAATATAACATGTCTAATAGGTGAAAGAGTGTTGAAATTATTATAATGTAGGAGATCTTAGTTCAAAGTATTAGAGCAAATTAGCTTAGAAATATAGTTGATAGTCAAAAGGGTAGTAAAACTAAAAGGTATCAATGCTGCCTTTTTAGAAAGGTGACTTCTACTTACTTTGTAAGGCAAAAAAAAATAAGGCAAAAAAAAAATAGATTGGAAAAAAAATGATATAGGCATCTTTAGAAGGAAGTTATGAGTAAATTCTAGCAAATTTTACTTAAAAAAACTAGATATTGATACCCAAAGAGGGCCTGTTATGAACCATGGTCAAAATCAGACCCTGAGGCACAAAACCGAGTCTTGATGACAATTCCAAGATTCTTTTGTAGATTGAAGAATAAGATTTGATAGCAAATTATATAAGGTTTCTATGAGTATTAATTT
The DNA here is from genome assembly GCF_059467195.1 of Physcomitrium patens. Lineage (NCBI taxonomy): Eukaryota > Viridiplantae > Streptophyta > Bryopsida > Funariales > Funariaceae > Physcomitrium > Physcomitrium patens. Next base: position 16,426,580 of record NC_143434.1, on the reverse strand, counting down.
TGGGCTATTTGGATTTGTTATGACTTTGTAAGAGCTTTACAAAGTCAAGTTTGTTTTTGGATGACTTGGATTTTGTGAAATAAAATAGGATTGACGTTTTTGGTGATTTCAAGAGTTTTGAAACAGATTTACAAGTGAAATTTTGTGTATTAATGTTCATAGTTGTGCTTAATATGTGTTGTGAATCTTAGCTTGATCTAATGGTTGAATTGAGAATTATTGAGGTTTAAGTGGGTCAAGGTCTCAAAAAGTAGAATTTTAGGTCTAGTGAGGATTTTTAAGATTTCTTACAATCTACTAGATGGATTGGAGTAAAATTTATCTGTGAAGATATTAGACTTGTTTTTCCATGTGTATGATAATTTTGAAATCAATCAAATAATGAAAAAGAGATATATTGGCTTTGGGAGATTGGCATCAAGGTCAGAGAAGAAGGCCGGCCAATATCCAAGCATGTTTTTGAGGCTATCATCTATTTGGTAATTTCGATCATTTTTTAATTTTTTTATACTTCTTGTTAACTTAATTGTTAAAAATCATGAAAAATTTGAGTTAAGGTCAATGGTTCATTGATTAATAATTGAGGTTTAAATTTGTTTTAGGAATTATTAGGGTTTGATTTAGGATTTAGGGTTTGGTTTAGGAATTGATTAAGGTTTGATTTAGAGTTTAGGATTTGGTTAGGATTTAATTTAGGATTTAGAATTTGATTAGGATTTAATTTAAAATTTGGTTAGGATTTGATTGAGGGTTTAGGATTTTATTAAGGTTTATTTAGGGTTTAAGATTTAATTAGTTTTTTGCCTAAAGTTTGAATGAAGTCTAATAGGATTTTAACTAGAATTAAATTAAGATTGGATTAAGATGTATTTGAAATATATTTGTGATCATTTTAATATTTCTTTAAGATTTTTTTATTATTTCTTTGTAATTCATTTGAGGTTTCTTTGAATTTGATTAAAGCTTACTTAGCATTGTTATGGTCTAATTAAAGTTTAGTTAGTATTCTATTAGAGTTAGGATTGTTGTTGTAATTTCTATTCTACTTTCCACAACCAAGTACCCAGAGCATTCTCAAGCAAGACTTCACATATTATGACAACGTAGCTCTTAGTTAGAAAGTACATATGAAAGTAAGAGAAAAACCTTTTTTATTCTTGTCAACGCCTTTTAAGTCCTTAGTCTTACTCCAAGACTTTCTAGTCTTCTTGTTTTTGGCAATAGCCATTCTAGTTTAATATTATATCATCTTTGAATGACTTTTTAGTTTCTTTCAATAGTACAAGAGTATATTAAGGATTTTCTTTCTTTAAGATTCATATCCTTGACAATTTGATAAGAATTCTAACTTATTGTTTTTGTCTTGTTTTAGAAGTAAGTGGATTACGTCACTTTAATTATTATATTTTAAAGATTGCAGACTATCCACCTTTAAAGAAATAATCTTCTTTTCTAACATTGATTTTTTTTCTTAAAAGAGAGTGTATTATCCTTTTTTATAGAAATTTTCATTTGACATTAGAGGTTACGGATTACCCTCTTTTAATTTAAATTTTTGAATTTTTTTTTAGTTTTCTTTAGAAAGAAAGATTATGGATGCTACTCTCAATGGAAGTGAGAATAGATTTGCAAGTATTGCAGATCTTTATGAATTTATTAATACTCTAAGAGTAGAGATCTCACGTATTTTCAAAGTGAATCATGGATGTACTATTCCTATGCATATGGAAGAAGTTCAAAGTCTACGTCAAGAAATTGTGCAATTGAAAGAAGTAAGTAGATTACCTTCATAACTAAATTTAGGAAGTTTTGTTTCTATAAGTATGATAGAAATCAAGATTAGTATGCCCAAGAAGTTTGATGGAACATGATCAAAATTTCAAGGATTTTTGCAATAAGTTAAGCTCTATTTAAGATTGCATCTCTTCCAATACCTTGATGGATTCACTCAAGTTGGGTTTATAGGTGCACTTCTATCTAGAAGAGTTTTCTTTTTATTTGCACCTTTAGTAGAAAAGAATTTATTTGGCTAATAGTTGATTTTAGTCAAATTATTAAACTTTAAATAATATAATAAATTTTCATCTATCAAGGTTATAAATTAAATAAGATACCTTTGTAATTTGATCAATTATTTTATCAATTTTTAAGTATTGGCATAATAAATCCTAAATATAAATAAATGATGTAGATAATTTGATTACATGCAAGTATTTATTTATTTTTGTATTGATTTGTATATCATATGATAAATATTAAAGACATGGTTGTACAATAAGAACACACTTTAAAAAGAAAAAAAAAAAAAAAAATCAAGTATTGTTATATAAGATGAATTCTTGCTTGAAAATATATAGTTACCTTCTATAGTTAGAATTCAACTAACTATAGAAGGTAAATAGAAAAATGCAACTATAAGATCCAATTGAAAGAAAAAATTCCTAAACCTCTAGAATGATTGTCACCTCTCTTCTCCAATCTAGATGTTGATCTTTCAATAGCAATTTTTTTTTCTTAAATCATTCAATTGCTTCATAATTTGGCTGATGTATAGATTTTTAAGTCCAAATAGCTCGCACAAATTTGTGCTTTAATCAAACTGGCCAATTTTGTAAAATTTCAAAACTCTTAGTATAATTGTTGTTTTACTTATTCTACAATTTTTTTTAGAATAAACTTGTATAGGAGGATTCAAACATAAGGAAAGACTAAGTGTATGAGTTTTATTTGTTAGGATCACACAATTAACCATATTCCAAACCACTAAAACACCAAGAAACATTACAATGCTTTCTCCCAGTAACAATATTCCTTCATCAATTGATAACAACAGTGTGCAACCGTGCACTCTCAAAAGACCGCTCAAAATACAATAATTTCATCTAACACCAGAAATAACAGACTTTATTCCATGAAGAATTTGAGCTACTTACTATAAAATCAAGGAACAATATTAATAGAAGGGTTTCTACAAAGATGTAAAAGAATTTGTGGCTTTTTACACTAAATACCAATTATAATCCAAAATTAAATTTAAATATGAAATGCATCCTACTTATCTATTTATTTTATATTTTTAGAAGGTGATTGATTTAGTGACTATACCATTAAGATATTTGGACATAAAGTATCTTATTTTAGCAAAAAAAGAGCTCTCAAATTATGTTGAAGGAAGTATTTTAAGGATCAAGACCATAAAAGGAGTGTATTAATTCTTCTTAGATGATATCTTTAGCAAATATGGCAACATTAGAAGAATAAAGGCTAATCAAAGAAAATTAGATATAACAAAAATCAAAGATTTTTTCAAAATTATGGTATGAATTTGAAGTAAAAAATTACTTATAATCTTAAAATTAATGTCAACAGCAAGAGAAGGCATCTTCGTATCTATAATACTCTTACCAAAGCTTGCAGAAATAAGCCAAGGCATTAACAAAGTCTTCTACTGTTTCCTTTATGGAAAGATAGAACCACTCATAACATTGTTATTGATTATATGCTTATTGAGTTGATGTTGGACTCAAAAGCCAATTATGCCTATGAAAGATTTTGTACCAACTTGGTTATTATTGAATTGACATGATGGCATTGGAGGAGGGAGATTATTGGAGTTTTAAATTTAAAAGCTTGAAAGATTACTTGAAGATCAAGAAATTACATTAAAAAAATTAAATTTTTTTACATTGAGCAATAAAAAGTGGTTTAATAAAATCCATCATTTGAACTCCAAATCAATTGAAATTAGAGATTGGGTGTTAATATTTGATAGTAGTTTGGAGCATCAATATGGCATTCTTAGAAAGTTTGCTTAAAGATAGCTTTGATTATATATGGTGGTGATAGTACTTAATAATGCTACCTATTTGCTTTATGAGTTGGATGATATGATATTGAAGATATTTGTAGCTAGAAAATAGATCAAGATATTCAAAAGAAGTGATGGAAGATTTATTCCAAGTAATTTTTTAGATTTTGGAACATTAAATTTGGATCAAATAGAAGATGCACAAAAATATTGAAGATGATAAAGAAGACAAGAATGGTTAAATTAGCACATGGTGGAAGATTTATAAGTGTAGAGGGAATAAATGTTGTATTAAAAAGTGATATAATATTTTAAAATAATATAAAATATTATGAAAATTTGGATTATAATTAAAAATAATATAAAATAAAGTATAATATAATAAAATATTTATTTAATTTATTTAAGTTTATAGTTTAATTTTTGTAATTAAAGATAAAAATTATAATATTTATTTGTAAGGAGTTTAAAAGGGCTTTGTTATCAAAAGTATAATATTTAAATTTCCATGCCATTTCATGTGGATGGATAAGATGAGTGATAGGAGAGTTCATTCCTATTGATTGAAAGTCATATCAAATGGATTTTAAGTTGTTATTTGAGTCTACAATGAAGTTTAAGGCCACTTCAAAAAAGTCTATTTAAGGCAAGAAAATACATTCAAAGTTTGAAGGTTGGATTTAAAAAGCTTGCGTTTTGAATTAAAAATCGAATAAAAAAAATATATAATTTGGATTTTGGATAAGAAAGATAAGATTGTTTGAAGTTAAGGTATAAATTTGATACCTGTAATTATTCTTTTAAGCATATTAAAAGTGGTAGGAAGGCATTTAGTAATTAAAAAGTGGTATTAGAATGTTAATTTGTGAAGCTACATTTTATAAAAAAGAAATGATAAATTTTGTTTTGAAATGAAAGAAGAAGAACTATTGAAGTGTATGTTTAAAAATTAGAGTTTATAATTGAGTTTTTTTCATAGATGTTTTGATTTGTACCATATTTTAAATTTTTAAACGAATTTATGACTCGAAATTTCTATAAGAATAAATGACAATGTTAAAAAATTGCACATAAAAAATTTATGGTATTTGAATATTGGATTTTTGAAATATGATAGTTTTAGTATACATGTACTTAAAAATTGACATGTTTAGGACCTTCTAGAAATTAGGTAATATTCAAAGATCTATAATATATTTATAATTGAATTTTTTGTAGATTTAGTTAAAGATATAAGGTAATTTATAGAGAAGCTTGAGTCTAATTGGATTGAAAGATTGGAAATTATAAGATAATACATATTTAAAAGAAATTTCTATAAAAATAGAAGTGGTTTTAGGACATTTTGTCACATCTTAAGAACTCTTGTGCATTCTAGACTTGTGTATTTGATGTAAATATCTTCATGAGGATAAGCTATAAATAAAGTTTATATTTTATAAACTTATAATTTTTTTAAGTGATTAATGGCAATTAGAGATCTAGTGCTTTCTTGATGCAAAATTTTTCTACTACAACACCATGTGGCTGAAATGTTGTACAATACCTAATAAAGATCCTATTCTTTTTTCAAAACTTTTATTTTATTCTACAATAGAAATTTGTACAAAACCAAAAAATCACAAAATATTTTTATTGTTAGATTTGGGAGTCTTAGCCTATTTTTCAGATAAATAATTTATTATATATATATATATATATAATTAAAAATATCAAACATGTGCATATAGAACTATAGAACTAATTAATGGTTGTTTGTTATCTTTTAGAGATATCAACCATAAAACTTTTTCTTCAAATATAGAAATTAGTGATCATAAAAGTTTAGTAATATTTAATATAATTAAATTTATTTCTAATTCATTTATTTTAGGATTATATTGGCTAACAAAATGTAATTTATAAAGAAATTGGATTTCTTATGAACTTGATTTTTTCCATAATTTAACCAAAGATTTTGCTAGTGAAATAAAAATGCATAAGTTCAATATGTCCAAAATCTTATTAGTAGGTTGAAGAACTTTCATACAAGGTAGAAAGAAGGTCAATTTCTGTTATATACAACACATCTATTTTTTATAGAGAAAAGACTTTACATAGCATTTCAAGCCAATACGTAGATTATTAAGATGTTTATGAGAAGAAAAATATAGATATTCTTACAAAGCATCATTCCTATGATTGTTTCATTGATTTTTAAGAAAGAGCTCAATTACTATTTGGATCAATTTATTACTTATTATAAAATAAGTTGATTATACTCAAAGAGTATATTAACAAGAACTTGACTATTCAAAATCTCTAGCAAAAATTCTTATCTTATTTATAAAGAATAAAGAAGGATTTGTGCAAATATAAGTAGACTATTAAAGGCTCAATAAAACCACCTTCAAGAATATATATAAACTTTAATATCCATGGATCTTTTAATCTAAAATTATTTTGATTTTATATTCATGATAATAGATTGATTTACTAAAATGGCATATTTTGTACTATATATAAAATCTATTATAAGTGAAAGAATAATAAAGCTTTTTCTTAATATCATCTATCACTATCATAGATTACTAAAGAATATTATTTGTGATATATGAACTTAATTTATATCAAGATTTTAAAGAATTCTTTTTAAGATTCTAAAGATAGACATAAAACTATTTTTGACTCTCTATCTTTAAATTGATAGACAAACAAACCAAGTGAATCAAATTCTAGAGCAGTATTTGAAGTATATTATTAAGTACAAATAAGATAATTGAATAATTATTTTATTATTTATAAATTTTATTTATAATAAAATATTATATTCTTCTATTTAATAAATACCTTTTCTAATTATAGTTATTATTGATAACTTAATAATTTTGATTTTTTAAAAGTTAATAATCTTATAACAAAAGATTTAGTGAATTATTTATGAAAGTTATATGCAATAATAAAGGTTCGACCAAAAAAAACTCAAAAATAATAAAAAATCAATACAAATGCTTATTGCAAGTGACAACTTCAATTCCATGTTAGCGACAAGAAATAATTACTTTGTCATAATATCAAGACTATTTGTTCTTGTAATAAGTTGGATTATTATAGACTTTGACAATTTTTTATATATAAACATATTAAGCAAATTGCTTATTAATTGTACTTATCGGAATTTATGAAGATTCATCTTGTATTTCATATATCTCTTCTTAAACCATAGAAGACAATAAATATAACAAGAAAATGACAAATGCTACCTTCTTCTATAGAAGTGGATAATAACCAAGAGTATAAGATCAAAGAAGTCTTAGATTCAAGGCGGTACCAAAATAGGTTAGAATATCTTTTTTATTGGCATAGATATGATATTAGTGAATGAACATGAAAGCCAATTAAGAATCTTGCAAATGCAATGAAGAAGGTTGATACTTTTTATCAAAGATATCCATCAAGTCCAAGAAATAGGATAGCAAATCTTTGCTATAAAAGAATTACAATTTAAAAAATATCATATTTAATCTTCTATTTTTTTATAATTTTTTTATATTTATGGTACTAAAGAGATAGAGAATCAACAATTAACAGATTCAACTTAGAAACCATTATTTGTTGACTTATTAATTGAGACATTATGATTATGACAGTCTTCAAGATAATGTAATCAAAATAAAGACCTTCAAAAATATCATATTCTTCCTTAAATAAATAGCAAGATACAATGCATTTGATATCATGATCTTAGAAGAGACTTCCAATGTTTGGTGATTTTATTAGAAATAGAAACAACTCTTAACGGTGTTTTAAATGTTATAATTTTAAAGAAGTTATAAAGGCATCAACAATAATTAAAGAACAAGGTGGTCTTCTTACTTTAATATGAGACACTATCAATGGCTAAGATGACCTATTAATTACCTTCAAAAGAAAAAAAAAATAAGAATATGTGGCAAATATAATTTGTTATAGCTTGAACTTCTTTAATATTTGATCATTGCTCCTTATAAAACTTACTCCTAAAAGGTAGAGGCAGAAATTTCATAGAAAATATATATTTATTCTAATAATTATCTATATATTATAAATAGATTAAAATAATTTTATTTTCATAATATCTTATGTGAAAGTTTTTTAGATGCTTCATAGATGTGGTATTATGATGTAATACAACTAATAGGTAAAAAAAGGTGAAGAAATTATTATATTATAGAAAATCTTACTTCAAATATTGTAGCAAATTATCTTAAAAAATAAACAATAGTCCAAAAGAAAGTAAAACTAAAGATGTAAATGCTATTTTTTTACAAAGTACGCTTCTATTTACTTTGTAAGGCCATAAATAAGGCAAAACAAGATAGGCTAGAAAAATAAATAATATGAGCATATGTAAGAAGAAATTAAAAATTCACTTTAGTAAAAATTAATTTAAAATAGCAAAATTTGATACCTAGAGAGGACTAATTATCAATTTGAGTCGAAATCAAACCCTGAGGTACAAAACTAGGCACCTATGGCAACTTTGGATTTCTTTTGTAAATTAAAAAATGAGATTTGAAAGTAAACTTGATAGGATTTCTTTAAGCATTGATTTTGAGTGATTTGAGTATGTAATAACTTTGTAAGAGCTTTGCAAAATCACAATTATTATAGGTGATTTTGGAATTTATAAAATAAAAAGGATATTATATTTTGGAGTATTTTGTTGGTTTGGTAGAAGATCCATAGTTAAAATTTTGAAAACTTATGTAAATAGTTGTTTGAAGTATATTCTATAAGTTTGAGCTTGATCAAATGGATGATTTGAAGGTTGTTGAATTTCAAGTAGATTGAGGTCTTGGAAATTAGACTTTAAGTGTTAGTTAGGATTTCTAAGTTCTTTAGCAATCTACTAGTTGGATTGGAGTAAAATTTATATATAGAGATAATAGACTTAATTTGTTACACATACATAAAATTTAAGAATAATTAAATAATTTAAAAATATAATATTGGCACTAAAAATTTAACATTTAGATTGGAGTAGGAGGCTAGCCAATACTTAAGGAAATTTTAGGATTTTTCTTCTATTTAGTAAGTACAATTATCTTTAAATTTTATATACTTTTTTCTAATATAGTTGTTGAAAAGTTTATAAAAATTTAAGCAAAATCAATATTTTAATTGATAGATATTAAAGTTTTAAATTATACTAAGGTAAGGTTGAACTGATTAGGTTTTGGTTTGGGTTTGGTTTAGAATTAGGATTTGGATTTTGGTTAAGATTTGATTAGGATTTAGGATTAGAATAGGATTTGAAATTTGATTTAGAATATGCTTAGAATTTAGGATTTGGCCTAAGATTTCATTGAAGTCTATTAAGATTTCAACTAGGATTAAATTAGAATTTCATTGAGGTTTATTTAAGATATATATGTGATTATTTTAATATCTATTAAGGATTTTTTAAGAATTCTTTTAAGGTTTATTGTAGATTTCTTTTGAATTCTTTTAAGATTTTTTATTGTTTATTTTGTAATTTTTCTAAGGTTTTTTTAAAATTTGATTAAAGCTTATTTAGCATTGTTAAGATTTCATTATATTTTATTTAATATTCTATTAGAGTTAGTATTTTTTTATTATAAATTTTATTCTATTTTTTATAGCTAAGTGCCTAATGTATTTTTGAACAAGATTTCACATAATATCACAGTGGTTTCATCTTCATACATATGTATAGGTTATTAGTAGATTAAAAACCTAGCCAATAAGTTAGCTATATATCATATATATTTTTATTTTGTGATATAAGCTAATAATATGATGCTTATATAAAAAATTCACTTAAAAAATTAATACATATATCTTACAAATTTGACCCATATTGAGGATCTTATTGAATGTTTTTATGTAGCTTCTAGTTAGATAGTATATATGGAGGCAAGAATGAAGCCTTCTTCACTCTTATTAATGTCTTTTTAGTCCTTTAGTCTTATTTTAATATTTTTAATCTTTTCAATTGTAGCAATAGTCATTTTAATTTAATATCATATCATCTTTGAGTAATTTTTTAGTCTTTTTAAGTGACATAAGAAGATTTTGATCTTTTAATTTTTTAAATTTCATATTTTTGATATCAAAATAATATAATAAAGATGAAGATTTTTAAAAAAAGACATATTCTTTCTTAAATAGAAGGCAAGTTATAACTTGTTCGGTATTATGATCTTAAAAGAGACTTACAATATTTGGTGATTTTATTAAAGGTAGAAAAAAAATCTTGATAGTATTATAAATATTTTGTTTGAAGGAAGTTATAAATGCATAAATAATAAAAAAATAACAAGATAATCTTTTCACTTTAGAATGAGGTATTATTCATAGTTGAGAGGATCCATCAACTATCTTCAAAGGAAACAAAGATCAGAGTATGTAGCAAATACAATTTATTGCATCTTGAAATTCTTCTATATATACTCACCACTCCTCATGGAATTTGTTCTTAGAAGAAGGAATAATGTCACAAATATATAAATTTATTTTAATAATTACTTAAATAATATAAATAGATAGAAGTAAATAAAAATAGATTAATTTTATAATATCTTATATACAAGCTTTTTAGAAGAAATTTCACCTTTATATGTGTCTAAAAATAATTGGTAGGTTGAACATTTAGCTAATAAGTTAGTTACATGTTACACATGTTGGTAGCTTGTGGTACAAATTAACCATGTGTCTTAACTATAGGAAAGTTGCTTTGCAAGTCAAGACACGAGTCTTGCAAATTGGACATGTATTGGAGGTCCTATAGAATGTCACTACATAACTCTAAGTTAGATAATATATATATATATATATAGATGCAAGAATAAAGCCTTCTTCATTTTTTATCAACTTCTTTCTTACTTCTAATCTAGTTTCAAGAGTATTTAATTTTTTTTATCTTTTAGCAATAGCCATTTTAATTTCTTTTGAATGTACACATATATATATATATATATATATATATATATATATATATATATATATTTTGAAAAATTTCTCACTTATTTATTTGTCTTCATTGAATTATTGTCTTTAATAAATAATCTTATGATTATATTTAGTAATAATTAGAATTATACTTTTTTCTAAAAATCATATATTCTATGCTCATATTAAGCATGGTGAAATTTAACAAGACTTTATTTGTGCAAGAATTGAGAATAAAAAGATCAACTTAGTTTTCTTTCCAAGACAAAAGACATGATTGGACATATTTTTTCCAAAGATCTAAGTCATGAAAAACATTGTAAATTCAAAGAAATAATAGAAATGATTCAATTGAATTAATCTAATACATCATTAAGTAAGAGTGTTAATAGAATATTTACATATATGTATAATTTTTATTAGATATTATATAATTATATATATTTGATTGAAGTTGTGTTTCTAATTGACAATGCATTGCTCCCATATTAGTCAATAGTCAATGTTTTATTATTGTCACCTATTAAGCCGTCATGTGGCCTAATAAGACAAGTGTCTACATGTTAGTTGGAGCTAAGAGGCTAAGCTAGTTGTTAGTATATTTGCACTAGCAAGTCCATATTAATAAACAACAAACTTGTATTATAAGAACTAAAATCCAAGATTCATTTCAAATGATTATTTTTTTTTGAAATCTTAAATGATTAGATAGTAATATCATGTTTATTTCACACTATTATACTTCTATCATCTAATAATATATATCTCATATTTTTTGACATAATTTGTGATATTTTCTAAATCTTCTATTAAATTATAAAGTACTCTCTTTCTTAAATACATCTCATCATAGTATAAATTTTCTTTTATTTTTACTTAATTTTATTGCAACATTAATACAAGTATAACTTTAATTTTTTGTGTGCATGTATTGTTTTAAATAACACATATTTTTAATTATAAAATTTAATTTTAAAATATTTCTTAGAAGTGTGTATTTTAGTAATTTAAATATTTTTTTATCATATTAAAAAGTATATTTTTATTTAAATTATTAGATATAATAGATAATTTGTAGTATTAAAAAATATGTATTATACTTATATTATAATTAATATATGAAAAAAAACGAATTTTAATGAAACCATACTAAGAAATAAAAAATGCATTATGATTTAGTATTTTTAAATAAAATAGAATATCATTTAAAATATAGTTTTTAGAAAAAACCAAAACTGAAGAAAAAGAACTTAATCAATAAATTGTAAATGTTCATAATTATTTAAAATGATAAGAAGATGTCTTTGTATTTTCTTTTTGAATTTTATAATGCAAATATTGATTTATTATGATCCATGTTTTTTTTCAACTTACATATAACCAGTTTTTTAGAATATTTTATTTTTAGTGATCTAAAAATAAATCGAATAACTTCATAATAACGTTTTTAAATTTTTAAAGTAAGATTTGTTTTTAAACTTCATAATAACGTTTTTAAATTTAAACTTCATAATAACGTTTTTTAATTTTTAAAGTAAGATAAGTTAGACTCTAGAATTGGACTTATGTGTCTAATTCACAAATCAATAAAACATAATATATACAACATGCAAACCCCCATTTTTATCCCCAAAACCCCCCTTTAATAATAAATAATCTCCTCCCTTACACGGGCTCCAAGAAAAAAGTAAAGAAACAAAGTAAAAAGAAAAGAAGCCACCCACCCACCCACAAAAGTCTTCACACACCATACTTTTTCCCACACCTACAATTTTTTGAGTCATATTATTATCATTTTTATTATTAAAAAAAAGAGAAAGAACTATTACAACAACAACAACAACAACAACTCTCGATCAAGAAACATAAACAAACCTCGGTGTGGGTGATAGAGAGAGCATGGGCTCGGTGCCTATTAAAGAGGGACGGGGGCCCATTATGGAATGGAATGGACCTAGTAAGCGGACATTATTCTGCATGCGAAAAAGCAAAAAGGAGAGAGGAAATATAGTGTGGGGCGGGAGTCAACCCCAGGCTGACGTGGAGTACTAGGGCGGGCGGGAGTCAAAGAGCGCGGGATTGCAGGAAGTGACGGAAATGCGGGCGGGCGATCAATCAATCAACCAGTCGCACCATTTCCCATCTCTCGATTCCCCGCCCGATTTTTCTCCTCACTCCTGCCAATAATGCCGCTCTCTCCCTCATCGTCGCTCTTCAGCAAATTGCTCCACAGCTTCTTCATGTTCTCCTTTTCGCTCGTTCTTGTTGTTGTTGTTGTTGCTGTTTCTGCTGCTGTCATCTCACAGCTCGTCGTTGCGCCGACCTGAATTGCTGGACAATGCGATGTGAATTCGCTTGTGGGTACCTTAAGGGAATGAGAATCTGGGATTGCTCCATTTGGGTCCTGAAGTGGTCCTGATTTGTTCGTGGTTGGAGTTTTGCGGGAGGAGTGTGGAGTGGTGGCGAGGACGTGTCGTTTTATTTATTTGTTTGTTTATTTGGGTAGGCTATTTTAGTGTCGGTGGTGTCAGTGGGAATTGGCGGCTGGTTTTGATGCTAATCCGGAGAGATTTGAGGGGGAGGGGTAGCTCGGGGGTGAGAGACGGCGAGGTGGGGAGGTTAGGGTAAAGAGGTGGCTGAGGATTGGGGTGAGTGCGTCTAGTGTAGCGTTCAAAAGCGATTGTGTGTGTATTTTTGTTCCGTTTTGCCACTTGTAGAGTCCCGGATGGGCGGACTGTTTGCGATCTTTTCGCATTTGGATATTTATGACGGGGACACTGGGTTCGAGCTCGAGGATTGCCTCTGTTGAAAAGTTTCCACGGCTTTGGTTGTTTCTCTTTCCGGTGTGGAGAGTGATTGCGCCGAGCAACAATGGGAGGGGGCTGAATCCCTGTTCTCTTCTTCCTCCTCCTCCTCCTCCTCGGGTGCAAGTAGGATTCGATTGTGAATTGCAACACTGGACGAAGGCAGCATCGAAGGGTAAGCAATTGTGTGGTGGCAGCCGATTTCAGGAATCTGGGTTTATTCTCTCTTAATTTATTTTGTTGGCAGTTTATGCTGGCTGCAATGTGGAGGTTAGACTGGAAGAAGCTTGTGCCGCCCTTGGAAATGTCTTTCCCCATTCAGGGAGGAGGATATCTTGACGGAATTCTTTCAGCCATGTGCAGGGCTCTTGATCAGAGCATCTGTCGAGCTTTAATTCGCACTCTCACGGCGATGGGTGCGAGTAGTTCTTGTGGGCAAGATAAAATAAGTGAGTTCCTCTTCTTCTTTCAAATCTTCCGACAATTTGCTGCATGTCTGAGAGGTCTAAGTGTATGTTCGTTGGAACATCAAGGCACGATGGCTGGTCAATTGAATGGTTTACAGTGTACGCCCTGAACATTTGCTTCAACTACAATCTAAAGTTGGATTATGCTTGTACATTGGTGACCCATGCGCTGATTCTTCTCAAGCTGTATTTCCTGTTGCTTCTTCGTCCACTCGGTGTATGAGTTGAAAGATCATGGCGTGCAAACAATTCACCTTTATCTCAGAAACCAGGGCTGCTTTTTGGTTCGCATGTCGTTCGCATTTAGTGACTCCAAGTTTGCAGTAATTTTGCAGTCCCTCCACGAATGTAAGCAGCCGTAGCCCAGTTGTATGGATGGAATGACAAGGCAACAATGGCTGCAAAAGCGAGTAAGCTGCAGCAATTTAAAGCTTCATTCAATGCATTTCAGTTCGAGATAGCGAATCAGAACCAGTCTTCTCCCAAAATGGTGAAACAGGAGTCCTTTTCTGTGCGGCAAGTTGACACTGGGCTGGAGAGCCTCGTGAAGGCCCTGCAAGAAGAGGCCGTCGTGGTGAAGGCCGAACTTGCACAGTGGAAGAACAAGGCCAATGCTTCAGCTCAGGAGACCGCGGCGCTGAAGGAAGACTCGGACAAGAGGATCGCTTCACTGAAGGCAGAGGTGGAAGGATGGCGAGATCGCGCAGCCATGTCCGCTGGGAAAGGAATAGTGGCCAGGCGGCAGCTGGAGGATTTTTCCAAGCAAGTGAAGTCGTTAAGCACAGAGCTGCAAGAGTGGAAAGAGGAAGCATTAAAGGCTCAAAAGGGGAATGAAGACTTGAGGATAGAGGTAGATGAGTGGAAGCTGGAAGCAGATGCTTTGGCCAAAGAGGTAGTGAATTTGAAATCGGAGGTCAGTTCCTCCATTGCAGTCTTGCAAGCAGATGCAGATAAGTGGAAGCACATTTCCTCAAGTCGTAGTGATTCTATCAAAGTATTGGAAGCGGAGTTGGAGAGGCGGATGCACAAGGCTACGAATCGCAGCGATGAGGACGGGCTTCATATGGGAGAGAGTCAGGCCTTTGCACGAGACCTGCGCGTGGACGTGGATGAACGGAGAGACAGGCTTTCTGAGCTTGAGGCTTCCTCCCAAGCTGAAATAGAAGATCTGAAGAAGCAAGTTGTTTCTGCTGAGAAGGAGCGTTCCGAGCTTGAAGCCTGCTTGCAATCCCAGATAGAGGATTTGACGCAGAAGATTATTTGTGCTGAGAAGGAGCGTTCTGAGCTGGAGGTCTCCTTCAAAGCTGAGATAGAAGAATTGAAGAACAAGGTTGTTGTTGCTGAGAAGGAGCGTTCTGAGCTGGAGGTTTCCTTCAAGCTGGAGATAGACGAATTGAAAAAGAAGGTCATTGCTGCTGAGAAGGAGCAAGAGCAGTTGAAGCAGCGCTTCGAGGCCAGGGTGAAGGAATTACAAGTGGAATTGGAGGAGTGGATGAATGCAGCGAGCGTGACCGAACATGAAAAGCTCGAAAGACTTGAAATGGAGAAGAAATTGAAAGACTCTCAATTGAAGGCCAGAAGAGCCCTGGAAGATCTTGCCCATGAACGGAAGAGGAGTGCGGTGCAGATGGCGGAGCTTCAAGCACAGGTGAAAGATTGGAAAGTTGTTGCTGCAGACTCTTCGGAGGAATGCTCCTCTCTTCGTGTCGCATTTGACAGTGTCGTCCAGGAGCTGCATTTAGAGCTTGCTCAGTGGAAACATAAGGCAGAAGCTTCTAGTGAAGAGGAGAAGTTGGTGACGGCGGAGCTTTCCCAGTGGAAACAGAAAGCGGAAACTTCCAATGATGAGATGAAATCGGTGAAGGCAGAGCTTGAGAAGGTGGTTGATGAATTGCAAAATCAAGTGCTCGTCTGGAAAGAGAATGCTGAAAATGCCTCGGAAGAAATAGCAAAAAACCAAGAGTATGCAGACTTGGTCCAAGTTTTGGAGAGTGAGCTCAGTCTCTGGAAACAGAAAGCAGAAGATTTTCGTGAGGAGGGCAAGGTGATGAAAGCAGAGATTGAGAAGACGGTAGAAGACTTGCAGAATCAGGTGCTCGTGTGGAAGGAAAAGGCTGAAAGTGCTCTGGATGGAGTAGCCAAAAACCAAGAGTATGCTGAGTTGGTAAGAAATTTGGAGTATGAGGTCAGCCTCTGGAAGCAGAGGAACCAAGAAGGCCAGTCTTTGCTCGTAGAATTGGAAGAGGAACAAATGCAATTGATGGATTCCCTGACGGATACTCAAAGCGAGCTGCAGCGGTGGAAAGATAGAGCTGCAGCTGCAGCAAGGGCTGTTCGGCCTATGCAGGATGATTCAAGTGACATCAGTGAAGAAAATGATGAAGAGGACGTCGATTGCCTCAGCGTTTTGCATTCAGAACTCCTCAAGTGGAAAGCCAGAGCTCAGGAAGGGGAGCTCCTGCAATCACAGCTGACAAACGCGGTTGCAGAGACGCAAAAAGAATTGAATGAATGGAAACAGAAAGCCGCAGCCGTGACACTGGCTACAGAATCTTTGAAGGAGGAACTTGACTGCGTGATTGAAGAAGGAAAGATTGAAAGAGAAGAGATGTACAATTCTATCAATGATCTGGAAGAGGCGTTATTTATATGGCAAGAGAGGGCTCAAGAGTGTCAATCGCTTCAAACACAGCTGAAAAATTCTCAGACAGAGCTAAATGAATGCAAAGACCAGTTGAAGACTTCACAGACAGAGTTAAAAGAGTGGAAGGAAAAGGCTGTGGCTATTACCCTGACCACGAAGTCGCTAATGGAAGAACTGGACTTCAGGATTGAAGAAGGGCTACAAGAAAAGCAGGAATTTTGCAAATCCATTAGCTCTCTTAAAGAATCAGTGCTTGGTTGGAAGGATAAGGCGGCTGAGAGCGAATCCATGATAAAAGAACTCAGAAGTGCTCTTTCGGAAACACAAACGGCGCTTCGAGATTGGAAAGACAGAGCCACAAGTGTTGCCATGGCAACTGAAGCACTGAAGGGACAGATGGATTCTACCCTCGAAGCCTACAGATTTGAGAAAGACGAACTCTGCAATACGATCAATGAGCTGGAAGCAGAGGTCTATGAATGGAAAGCCAGAGCTCAAGACGGCATGCAAGTGCAACGGCAGTTGGAGAAGGCTCTGGCGGAGCTGGAGAAAAAGAAGCGGCCCCTACTTAGAGCACATAGATCTAGCTCTATTTCCAGTTGATAACCAAGGAGTGTTACCCATGAAGACCATGCATTTTCATTCGTTATCTAGTAAAGTCACGTCCATTGTATACATATTTCAAGCCCAGGTACCAGAGATGGGTAGTCACTCTGCCGACACTCACAATTCAGTGGGGTTTACTGTTAAGGAAGATCTGTCACGAAATGCTACAGGCAATGTCGAGGGTAGGGGTTTTTGTGTGAACTTCGAGGATGTTCATGATGTGGGAAATATATTGATACACTTTTATTTTTTTGACATGTAGATACGTCCGTGAAGTTAAGACAGTCAGTTCCAGCACTGCATGCTTTTAATTTGATTTCTGAATCGATGTTCATTTCCGACTTGAAAATTGTGAAGTTCAATTTTCAATCTATTTTGTAGGTTCTAACAAATTGGTGGGCTTGCACAGATTCAACACAATTTGACTGATGTTCTTGAGCGTCGCCCCTGAAGTTTGATGTGAGAATTGTGTAAACAATCTTATATGAATGATGGTGTGGTGGAAACCAATGGGCGTTTGTGGGAAACATTGAATGTAAGCTCGGCTCTGCTGTACAGTATTGTTGGCCAGAACCACCCTATATTTATTTTTTTCCCTATAGTGGTGCAGCGACTTTGTGGGTGTGATACCAGCCTCTCCTGAACATTGGTTTTTGAAGGAATAGGGGGTTATGGATAGTCTACTGTACCGATGTGCAGTGTACAAGCTTTTAACGTCATTTGTAAAGAAAAAAATTGTGCAATTTAAGAGGATGGTATAAACATTCAACATGTTGGTGTTTTAGTTCCTATTGTACATGGTTGTGTGCAGGATTTGCAGCAAATTGAAACATATGCTGGAAGCAGCCTTTTTAACTTTCTTTGATCCTGCCCTAAGGTGTTTGCCCTGTGTTATTAATCCTTAGGCTTATCCAGGGAGATGGTATGTTCACATTAGAACATTCTGCTCAGTAAAATGGAGAGCTTGGTCATTTCTGCTTAGAGCGGACGCCAGAGCGTTAGCATGTGACCATTGAGCATACAAGTTGAGTCATTTGGAACCTGACCGTTAGGAATTCCTTCAGGGGGAATAAAAAAAAGACTTGTGAGCTATTTTCGGAACGTATTTTCTATACTGGGAAGCGTGGTATCTATAACGATTGACCAAAAGATCTGAATTTATAGCTTTTAATACAGCGTGTGTGAATTCCTGTGGCTTTATTTCCCTCTTCTTTTTCTCCAGAACAAAACTCAAAGTTAAGTGTGACGAGAACCGAGTGGACGAAAATTAGTCAGTCTAAGAATCTCAGTTAGAATGTGTTGGGAAAGGTGGAAAGTGTTTCAGATTGCAGACAATCATATGCAGCTTTTGGCTTCTTATTAGTGCAACATCAATTTGAATAACTATGATAACACTGCAGCACCCAATACTTTTTTGGATTGTATGTTAAATGCCTTCTAGAAACCGCGCCGAATAACAATGCTAGCCTCTGCACAACGACAGACCCGCGTGACATCAACACCAGCACGTCATGAATTGGAAATGTGAGCCCACCCTTTGCTGCTTGCTTTGTGTTAATATGAAAGTAAAACCTTAGAAATCTTCCTGAACACCCGATTGAGCACAATCAGAGTACCTGCCCCTTCCAGATTTCAGGTTCGTAATGAAGAGATGGCAACCCAACTCACAGACAATTTTCTCACATTTCTGAAGAATTATATCACGTCCTCATGGACGAACAGGGCACATGATTTTTTTCTCAGTAGCTGACATCTAATCATATATGGTTATTTCTCACAAGTAAAATAATGTTCATGACGAGCATCGGCACAATGTTGAGTGCATGAATTTGCCAGACGCAAGTAATTACAGTATGTCGCCACCCGAAGTCGACATCGTAGCCTGGGACGGTACTGTGGTACTATTCCTTCGCAATTTTATCATTGATCGCGCTCACAATCGGTTGTATACGACACAAGGGCGCTCAGGTAGACCAGGTCTACTTCAAAACGGTGCAAACTCACCACAGCTCGTGTCCTGCCCGGATTATGAAGCTGCAGTGTCCGGAATCTCATGAAATCAGCCGTCAGCCCTCCTTCTAACAACCATGGACACTAATTCAGATAAGCCTCCTCCAAATCCACAGCTCGTACGCACACACCCATTACAAACTTGCCGAATTCGTGCGCTGACAGCCACGGCTGTGCCCAGCTGGGGTCTGCACCCCCGCAGCTTCGCCCTGTGAAAATCCTCCAAGTGAAGAAACCTCCAGTCAAAACCCACAAATGTACGACACTAGTCTGACCATATAATCACGCCCCACCTGGGGAAACCATTCAATCCATCCTCGAGCGGTGGCGATCGTACACGAGGCTCATTACAAGCGTCGCATTGGCAATGGAATCTTGTGAGCTACATTGGGTGCTTGTCAGAACCCACCTGACATCTTAAGTCACTGCGCATATCGCCGCGGCTAGCACAATCTTTGAACCTTATATTGCGCCGTACTCGCTTTCTTTCTCTTTTCCTCCTCTCTCTCTGTGAGTCTCCCTCTTTCTGATTGCTGACATGGGATTGCTCGTAAGAATGCGTTTTGCAGTGGACCTTCCAGTGCCAGAGGCGAAAAGGGTGCAGACTCTGGTTGTGATTTGCATAGAAAGCGAGTGGCGCCTGCAGATTCCGCTCGCGTGGTGGTGCGATGAGATGAGAATTCCGCTTGCTCTCTGTCTGCGCGCCTGCGTGCCTCGATCGTCGGTCTCGCCCCCTGTCGCGCTCTAAGTCGCAACGCAACCTCCCATTCAATTCAATGCCCCTCTGTTACTAATGCAAAAACTAATCACGCCCATCTCATGTATAACTGTATACCAGTCTGTCGGACTTCAACATTGTTTTATTATTTATTGTTGTTGTGTGGAATCAGTGAGATTAGTTTGCTCTGATCTTTTGAACTATGGTTACATTGGAAATATATTGCAGTTTAAGCCTTGGGGAGCATTTTACTAAGAACTAAAGATTCAACTTTTTCTACAACAACTGTAGAGTTTCATTGGGGTTTTACATGTTGCTAATGATGATGAATTTGTTTTTTTAAGTATGACGTTACGTTTTGTGTAATGTTTTGCAAGGACGAGCACTTTGAAATTAAATGAAAAAAGTATATTGAAAAATAAAATAAAAGAAGAAGTTGAAGACTGTGGAGAGCATGACATTGTGTGTGAGTTTTTTTTTTTTTTTTTTTTTTTTTTTTTTCTTTCTTTCTTTCTTTTAAATAATCAAGTATGGATGCTTTTGCCGAAATGTGTGTTTAATTAAATAAATAATGAAATAAAGTGATAATTTAAAAGCCTTTGAAAAGTCTTTAAGGAAAGGAAGAGAAGGAGTGAATGAATGGTCAGCTTCTATTGTCTGTTATTGTTGTTGAAAACAAACAAAAAGCCACATGATGAATGCAAATACAAAGATACTGCAATCAGTCATCCATTCATCCATAGTCTCATCCATTTATGCATCTAAACATTCATTCATCCAAGGTGCTGCTGCCTCCCAAAACCAAGCACCAAATGCTGTTGTGTCCCAATATGGGGCCTATATATACACAATATATGTATGCGTGAATGAATGTATGTTGGAGGGACACATCATTTTTAACAAACATTCTATGGTTATCAAGTGAAGAATAATTATCATATTCTTCCACAGATTGTCACCATTGACACACTTAGCTCCTCATCCTTTGCATCAGTTATACCAGCCACTTGGCTTTCCAAACACAACACATGGGAGTTGCTCCAAGCTTGGGTTTTTAAAACTTTGACATGCATGCGTCTCAGTTTCATTGTTCCCAACAACATTGCAGAAGTGTTTTTTTTTCATTAAAATTTCTCTCTCCCTCTATATCCTCCTTTGGGTTTAGGGTTTAGTGTGTGCCCTTTCCTTTGCAAAGCAGCCCATATTTGCCTTGTTTCCTCCCCCCCTACATACCCTTGCACTCTGCTTTGTCTTGTAATGAAAGCTTATTCCACTTTCACCATCGAAAATGTTGCACTGGACACATATTCTGAACAAAAGGTGTACAATGTGTGTAAGATGCTTCTCAAGTTTATTAAATGCCCCTAGTTTCACAGACCTTAACACACACTAAAAAATGCATCCCAATGTGTCACATGCTTTTTTACAAACATACTTTGCTGGAGAAACAGAGCTGGGTCTTGAGTGCTTCAAAAAAATAGTGGGTGGAATGGATGCTTCAATGTGCATCTGGAAGTGCTTCTTATCCATAGGCCATAATAAATAAAATAAAATAATATAACAGAATGAGAATCTGTTCCTTGTATTTGGGCTGGATCCCACTTGAGTCCAGGTGGAGAAAATCCATTGACTGGATTGATGCCTTGTGTTTGGCAAAATCACTGCTATTTTTTCATGCATTGCAATTAAAATACCAGTATCTAGATGAAATGTAGCATAAACTTTCACTCACTCAAACTTCCTCTTCTAATTATGATTAATTTTGAACTAAATTTAATTATGCTCTTCACAATACCTGCCTGAAAGACAGTTGGGTTACTGTATGAATCAATCAAAAATCATGCTGGACAAGGTTTGATTACTCAAAATAAACCTCATATCAAGGCATGAAAACATGATTATAATTGATCTTTAATTCATTTTTAGACTTACGTCTAAGCTAAACTCATTGACTAAAAGTATATATGTGTGGAAAGAAAGAAAGAGTCATCCCATACTGTCATTGAACACACCCCATCTCGCTGACCACACCAACTTCAATACCTGATGACAGCAGAGTGTCTCATGTTACAGTAACCTTTCATTTTTATTTTTATTTTTCCCACTTTTGCAATGTTTTCACTCTTGCAAGGTTGTTGCACCACTTTCATTTGCTTACATGCATACATTTTTTATTTGTTTATTTGAGGAATCAATGGGCTGAATGGTTGCTCAAGTCGGGTGCAAACCTTCTGGAATTTATTTTGATTTTGATTTTAAAAAAGAGAAACCAAAAAGCCAGATCTAGCACCCACAAAGCAATTTGTGTGTGTGTGTGTGTGTGGAGGTGTCAGCACTAAGGCAGGGCTTTTCTCCACCCCCCACCATGTCTCTTTCTCTGTCAATTATGATTTTTGTTGTTGCTGTTTTTATTATTGCCTGTGGACACAGTGGCAATATCACACGTTGTGCATGTGTGTTTTTGTGTGTATGTGTGTGCTTCGGCACTGTTTAGGATGCACAGGCCTGTTTTCTTCCATTCATGAGGTGCTGCACCTCTGTAGAAGCAGCCCATGCAAACCACCCTTCTTCATTTCCCGCAGCTCACATCTCTTAAGATACCACACAGCAACACCACAAGGGGCGTGTGACTAATAAGCAGGTCCTTTTCTACTAGCAGAATACCTTGACTCCGAAAAGTTTTGGGGTGCCTGTGAGCAGACAGTCCACTGTTGGGTTAACTTATTCTTCTCCTCCGCCTCCTCATGTGAGGTACAAAAAAGCATCACCACAGCTCCAGATCCTCCTCATAACACATGAACACAAGGAGCTTCACACAAGTTGTTAAATTTTTTCTTAGATAGTGACCCAGAGTACTCTCGTATTCTTCTTTCTCTATTGGATTCCGAGCAACGGCTGGTGACAGAGTCCATGTGACATCCTACAACTGACTGGAACTGGAACAGGATCACCTGTGATGAACAAGAGGCTCTCCTCAGCCACAGCTGGTGCCGCACCACCCACAAAGAGCTGCAGAATCCAGAACCAACACCAACATCAATAAGAGCGTGGTCTGAAAGGCTGGCTCATTGCTGGAAATTCCTCTGGTGTGGGATGTCGCTAGTTGTTTTCCAGGATGCGAGTGTCACATTGTGCGTGATAATTTGGTACCGGATGAATGACACCGTCGTCCTTCGCAACCTGAAGAAGACAGGGATGACACGTCGTCGGTTTTTAAGGGGGGAAAAGTGGAGGGCTGGCTCGAACAACGCGTGTTGCTAATCTTAGAAGCGCAGGTGAGAGAGAATTCATCTCTACTCAGTGCAGGTGAAGTCTACTGGAATCTGCCAACAACCCCCTCGCGGTAAGGAATAGGACGACAACCAAAAACGAGGGGGAGGGTCGAAATATTGGCACCTGGACAGTTCACAGGCACTTTTTAAATAAAAGTTCTCATTCCTCCCAGGTGGTGTGACCTCGACTCGGCAGGTGAACTGGATTACTATACTTTGCGTAAGCCAGCTTGGGGGTCTTTAAAGTCGGAGGACAACCAACGGCTGGCTAATCGTAGGGCTCAGCCCCATGCAACAACAGATGATCCGAAAGCTGCAAAGCAGAAGTGTGCTGCTGCTGTTACGGGATCCACCTTCATCCTACACTATTATCTTTTTACACTCCCTGTCAATGTGACGAAGTAGAAATTGGGGGAAACGCTTTTCGATTGAAAGAGGATGCGCGAGAGACACTATGACATGAGAGAAGTGGGGAAGATTTATTTTTGATATATCTGTTTTTTTAAAAGAAACGAAAAAGGAAAGCCAATACATTAAAAAAACAAAAACAAAAACAAAAAACTCATGCTTCCCGGAAATGTCGGGGTGCTCGTGAGGCTTGCGAGTGCAGTAACAAAAGTTCGCACAGGTTTCCGAGTGGTGCGATGGAGCGAGGGATCGGGAAGAGAGGGAATTCAATCTTCGTGGCCGGCTCCAAGTGGGTTTGACTCCAGAACCAATCTCTCCTTAAATACCGTAAAATTATCATTGTTCACTGGACTTGGCATGAAGACTATGTGCACAACAGGCTGAACACCACAGGCTGGCCACCGCTTTAAATATAGGGTTTCATGCGTAAAACACTCCCGTGCAATGGAGTAATCATCATGGCACTGTCCACACCGCGTGCCCCCCCTCTCCTCATTCGACTCTTTCCTTCTCTCAATCTTCGCCTGTTCTTGCCAGAGAAATGGAAATGTTTCTGCGTCTGCACCAATAGAATATTTCTTTTCTCACGGAAATACTAATAAGGATACTAATGAATACTGCAATATTGCTGCTGTTTCTATCAGTCTTCGGTAAATCATGTGTTTTGAAGTTTTACCTCTTCACAAGAATCTCACGAGTCTCGGTAATGTGTAAGAGTACCTGATATTTGAAATTATTTTCCACAGTAAGCCCTTTGTACAAAGCAAGGGGTTTGTTTTAATGATTCCAGTGAATAAGGATCTTGGACGGAAGCGGCAGAACAAGCTGGCAAGGACTGCCTCAGTGGCCAATCGATTTTGTGAGCTGGACACTATCATTGCAAAATTGGGCTTACAAACCCACAATGATGAGTCACGTTTTGCAAAAAGTAGGGATCATCTCACCACAACAATCACACTGAGATTTTTCTGTGAGTTTGAATGGGCCTCAGCTTCGTTCTATTATTGAATAATCGTCGTATTTTAATATGAATCGTGTCCATGAAGGAAAGGAATCCATACAAACTTTATGCTTGAATTTGCAGAATCTGGAAGACGTTCAACAGCAACACCTGGGAGTACTGAAATTGGAAGCGGCAGCTAAAATAAAACACGAAGTCTGGATTGGGGTTCTCGGAACAGAAGTATCCTCAACCAGAAGGCAAGGGTGTCAGTTTCCTTTTGACTGATGCGGTTTCTACGGGAGCGTTCTCTCTTGGTCTCGCTCTCCCCCCCCATAATTGCAAGTCTTGGAACGAAACCGTCATCCGGGTCTAGGGCAATCCGCATATCGTAGGCCACATGACCTCCTGCGGTCGCGGCGTGAGCTCCAGCAGTGGCTTCCAGGTAGACATTTTTGGGGGGAGAACGCTGCGAGTGGAAGAGACTTCAGTGAAACCGCGTGCTGAAATGGAGGGACATGCTTGGCAGCAGGGCAAAAAAGGAGAATTGCATCTCTGTTCTGCTCCGAAATTATCTCACCTGTCATGCCTTATTTCTGGAGTGCACCTCAAGTTGACATTCCCCGACGCTCAAATCGCCAAGGGAAAACCCACCGAGTGAAACCTATTAACCGACTCATTTCCTTTTCGTGAAACACTGAAGTCTACCCCAAGCGGTCACTCGCAGTTCCCCGAATGAGTATGATGCCAGAATATTCCCCCGGGGCAAGACGACACCGTCATACTGTGCTGCTCCTCCTCTTCGTCGCCTTTTTCCGACCGAGCGAGTCTCTGTTGTTTCACGTGTTCATTCAGAAGGTTGTGCGAAACGCAGCAAAGGTGAGTGCCACTCACCGCAAAGTCGTCGTCGTCCATTTCCGTGCGCGCTACAGTATGAGTATGAGTATGTGTGCCGCAAGTCATCCTGTTCGGTTCTGACCGTGTGGTCAGTCCAACATTGTTGTAAAAGATCCTTCATCTACCCTTCTCCTTCTTCTCGCTTGACTGAGAAGCTACAGCTGGAGTCCACTTCCATTGCTGCTACTTCAGATTGCACAAACGGCATCTCCTCTATCTCTGGAAACAACAACAACAACACTACCAATACACACGAAATGGCTGAAAATCAGAATAAGGGTTTCGAGAGTGAATTAGGATTTCAGGGGTGGTCATGATCCTGAATGCAATCCATACAATACAAGTTGTGAAATTTGTGCCTGCATTTTTTGCATACGCAACGTCGGATTCAAATGAAGTGGTTATAACTGTAGTTAGTCAAACTAACTAACGATATGTTTTATGAACATTTGTGTACAACTCTAAAATTTTAGAAGTGATGTTGTCTAAGAAAAATACATTTTTTCTTTTCAATTGAAATGTTGGTTTTGTGATTATCTCTTAAGGGTGCATTAAGTAACAAAACAGATGTGTAACAAATTTGTGCAAAGTTATACACAATTTGATATACTGATTATCTATTAAAGGTGCATAACATCTTTTTTGTTTCATATGCTTGACTTTTGTTTAGAAATATATATATATATATATATATATATATATTCCACAACTACATACTAAAACTTGCATTCTAGTTTAATACCCAAGTCAAATAAAGAACCTTGATTTGAGCTGGCTTGAAGTCATCTATTGTTAATAATATTAATCATTGGTCATTGGCAATGAACAAATGAATGTATGTATGTGTTCAAAAAGGAACAAAACTGGGGGCAAATGAGAAATATAAAAAAAGATAAATGTTCAATACTCCATTCTTGGATTGGAACAAAATACTTCACAAACATTCATTTTACACATTATCATATACTTTTTATAACACATTGTGGAGTGTCAAGGTAATTAGAATTCAATGTAAAAATCATGGTCAACACGACATACTTCACAAAGCAGGCAGGCAACATCATGACAGTCCCTTCAAACGCGTTGAGATAGTGTGAACGAAACCAAGTACTTTACTCTGATACCATAGCAATGTAAGTGACATCACCCCCAATGACACCCTCACCCGTAAGCCAAAGCTCTTGTTCTTTCCATTATTATTTTCCATTATAAATCAATAGAGGTAAATTAAAATTGCAATTGTATTTCACAAACAGTTTTCAGTGTATATGATAAACTTTAGTATACACTGAAAACTTTAAGAAAGTCCAAAATTCCACTTAATCTACAAAGTCCAAAATCCAAAATTCCACTTAATCTACAAAGAAGAAAAGATAAGAAATTAAAGTTAAAAGGAAATAAAAATGAACTTTATAGTTTCGTTCAAATCCCAATATTTCAAAGCGAGCCACGAGGAGGAAAATCGACAGGTGACGTGGAAGCTGGTTTCACCGAAGGTAGAAAAAGTAAATCCCGATGCAGTAGGGGTAAAAGCGAGGTGGGTAAGAAGCGATGGCGGAGAGTACGGAACCGAGGAGGAGGGAGGCAGAGTTGGCAATCCACAGCTGGCCCACACGCTCGGTCAAATTTACCTTAATAATTATTTTATTTTAATTAATTTTTTTGCTTACTTAATTCATTAATTTCGCGTAATTGTTGTTCCCTCCTTTATTCTTCTTCTCTTCCTCCATTCTGACTCCCCCTGAACTAACACCGCGTCGCTCACCGCACTGAGAGTATCACATCATCCCCTCTTCAATCTCCGTCGCCTCTACCATCGCCAGCGCCATTTCGCACTCTCTACTCCTGCTCTCTTGTGCTTCCCTCCTCCTCCTCCCTCTGCTGCTGCTGCTGCTCTCGTAGCTCCTCTTTCTTCGTCCTCTGCTATCTGACTGTGCAGCTCTCTTGCACTTCCAGAACTTCACTCTTCTTCGTTTTGCTCCTCTATGGCACATTGACTCAGTCGCTGCTATTCGACCCCTTGCCTGCGGGCGCGCCTGCCATTTTGTCTACCTCGTGTGTTTGTGCCGATTCTTTTTCGGTGGAGTGCGTGAACCCGAGTGGCGACCGTCACAGATTGATGAAGACCACGCACCTGGCTGACTACTACATTTGGTGACTGCCGCTGCTTATCGACTGCTGCTGATGACGAGCGACGTCTGTTGCTCCTTGTGAATCGGAGTGAGTGTTTGCGACGATCTAGAAGGGGACGTGTTAGCGGAACGCATCTGGCAGGCGAACGCGTCGTTCTTGTTTAGAGACTGGAGACTTGAGTTTTGTTGTTCAACGCTGCGAGGTGGAAGTGGGGGATTCGGCTTGGCGGAGAGTGGAGCAGTCCTGGAGCGACATACAGGAAGGCAAGGCGCGAGTATTGTGCGGGAGGTGATGCTTCGTTGAAGTGCTGTGTTTAGGCCTCGTTGACGTGCCTTCGAGGCACTGCAGCGTTGATTGAGGGTGCTGACTGGCTAGGATTGCCCACTCTAAGGTTTAGGTCTCGGCGGTAGGTGCGAAAGGTTTCGATGCAGGTTGTTTTTACGTCGTTCTGGTGAATGTAGCACATGCTGTGATCGAGTCAGTACTTGACAGGGCACTGCTCCGCTTTACTGCTTCCGTTTCCCCTGACAAACCTCCTGCCTACGAGCAAGGGTATACCTACTATCTAGCTCCTATCTAACTCAGCTGCCAGCCATGGTGCACAGATCAGTCTCTACTATCACATCATTGTCAATTATATTGCTTACTTTCTCTGCATTAGCCACTGCAGTAAGGCCTTCACCATTCGACTTCCCTGCTAGGGCTGAGCTGCACTCGGAACCCGCTCTACATTCTCAGGGATCAGGACCGCAGTATTCGTCAGGACCGGAATGGCCAGAATTCAGAGAAGCCCCGGCGTTTCGGAATGGGAAACAATGCGCTTTCGTGAACAGAACAGAGAACGAGCTGGACCACATATGTGACCGGAACTCGGTGCACATTGCGATGACACTGGATGTGAAGTACTTGCGTGGCTCTATGGCCGCGGTTTTTTCCATACTGAAGCATACTGCGTGTCCGGAGAATGTCATCTTTCACTTCTTTGCTGCAGACCGTGACGAGCAGCTGCGGTCTCTCATCTTCTCAACCTTTCCCTTTCTGAGATTTAAGGTGTATCATTTTGACGAGGCGCTGGTGAATTTAAGGATCTCTCCGTCAGTGCGACCTGCTCTGGAGCACCCTTTGAACTATGCACGTAGCTATTTGGCGGATATCTTGGAGCCGTGTATTCAGCGAGTCATATATTTGGATTCCGATCTCATCGTCGTGGACGACATTGTGAAGCTATGGGGGACAAGGCTAGGGCCTTACGCCATTGGCGCCCCGGAGTACTGCCACACCAACATGACGAAATACTTTACGAACGCGTTCTGGCAGAATAGAACCCTGTCTCGCACCTTTGATGGGAAGAAGCCGTGTTACTTCAATACCGGGGTCATGGTGATGGACATGACGAAGTGGAGAACTGAGAACTACCGCGCGGTTATCGAACAGTGGATGGGGGTCCAGAACAGGACCAGGATTTACGACCTAGGTTCGCTTCCTCCATTCCTGCTCGTCTTTGGAGGGTCCGTGGAGCCAATCGATCACAGGTGGAATCAGCATGGTCTTGGTGGAGACAACCTGGAGGGTAAGTGCAGGCCGTTGCACCCGGGTCCTGTGAGTTTGTTGCACTGGAGTGGCAAGGGCAAGCCATGGATCCGAATCGACCAAAGGAAAACATGTCCTGTGGATAGTCTGTGGGCTCCTTATGACCTTCTTCAACCCTCCGCATTATCTTACCAATAAGAATGCGTTCTGTGGGCATCGAGAAGTGAAGGAAAATAACTAACGTTAGTTGCAGCATAGATGCATAGATTGTTGTTGTACAATATTACAGAATTAGTCTAGTTTAACGGAGTCCGGCTGATTTGACGGGCTTCCACAATTCTTTCTGACAAAATATTTAATAAGTTTGCGAACACGTGACCGCACTAACTGCAGGACATCATCCACGCAAGTGAGAGTGTCCTTTTGACAAGAGTAATCGGGTAGGGATAGCGAAAGGATGTAGAATCCAATGAGAGGATTTTTGCATCTCGTGTCTTAAGTCGTTGACAATTATCGTACATGGTGAATTGTGGGCGGGGTTCGCGAAGTGCAACCTTGTTTTTGGTCACCATTAGCCGAGCCGGCAGAGTGCTAGTAGCAGGAAATTCTGTCGTTTGTTCATTGTTAGCTGAAGAGCTCCGTATCCCTCGTGCCAGAGTTGTATAACTTTATGATGCTACCAATGACAAGAACTTGGGTATCCGTTGCCATTCTGTTCCCCGTCTTTGCGTGTACCCTCATTTGTGTGTATCTCCGCATTCCTGTAGGACGTCTGATCTCTTCTCTTCTAGTAACTTGGAGGGTTGCAGTGTACTTGCGAAATGGTTATTGATTGCTCTTGCATTCTTGAGCGGTGTACTGCATCGTTTGCCTGAGGCGTTGCAGCTGTAGCTTTGAGTTGCTCTTGTTTAACGTTGTGATAAGGTACACGGGATTCTTTGTCTCCCAACCTGCCTCATTACAGGGGACATCGCTGCAGCAAATGTCATCGGAGCTTGTCAGTGACACTGTATGACATAACAGCTCACGTTGATGAATTTCAGTGGCTGGACCTACCATGTGACTTACCTCGAATTAGCTTTACACTTGCATGCAGCGCGTATGAGATTGTTCGGGTCCACAATGGCAATCTACTGGAAATTGGATACAAACTTGCTCTTACGTGTATCAACTTAAGTAGGGAAGATAGGGATGTGTTCGACTCCCTGTAAGGCCTAAATTCATAGACTAAGACGTAAAAACATTACTATCCACGGACTGGTTGCAGTATTTTTTTGGCCCGATTTCTCGTTGATTAGAAGGTTGTCATGCATCTTTTCTAAGGTCCCAACAATTCGACCCTAGAAATTGCTTTCAGCTCCTTTCATCTCCTTCATCGCATTGATATCAAGGTCTTTTTAGGCTCCACTTCCTTCGAAACGAGTCCAGCAGGTACGTAAATTTTGCACCAACAGCGACGTACGCATCTCCATGATCTGCTTGCAGTAGAACTCGTGAAGCTGATTCGGAGATGCAGATGGATATGTATATGCAAGACCGTCTACTGCTCTTAGTGTGATCACCTTTCCCAATTTGTTCTTAGACTATCTCGATCTGAATAGTCAATGGAATCTCTATGAAGTGCCAGCATACATAATCTCCACAACAGTACACGAAATGTGGACTTTTTTGTGGTGCGAAAACAGCTGTATGAAGGTTGTCAATGGAGTAGAAATACTTCTCTATTGTCAGAGCTGAAGTTGAACAACCAAATCACTCTTTGAAGCAGCGTTTGGCTGTGGTACCAGAAGGGAGGATTCCTTCCAAAGTGAAGTTGTCATCCAAAGACTGTCAAAAGCCACACTGCCCATTTGCCGAAAGATTATGCCCTTGGATCATCTTGTTTGGACGACTTTCTCATCCTTTAGCAAACTGGGAATAAAAAAGACATTGAAACATGTGTTGTTCTTTAAGTTAAAGTTTATACAGTTATTGTGTCCTTCTGATCCAAACTTGGGCAGAATTGAGAAAAAAAAAACATTGTATTGTTTGGAAGTCTTATTATAAAACTGTGCAGAATAGGAGATGGTGGGTAGGTGGTGAAGAGTTGATGGCAGCAGGATGTAATTGCCATCCAGACCTGGAAGCCACGAGAGCATGCGCCAACCCTTCTTCACTCTATTCTAGTAGTACACTCCCTGCTTTATTAGAAAGAATATAACAATATATATTAAAAAAACCCCATGACATCCTCTCATCTTCTGAGAAATGATCACCAAATTTCCAGCCTTATTAACCCGTTTTTCACTATTGCTGCTGCAGGCTCGAGAACATATTTAATTAATTTATTCGTTTAATTCCTGCTTTCTTCTTCATTTTAGGTTTTTTTTTTTTTTTTTTTTTTTTTTTCAATTGTAAACCTATTGTGAAGTCTTTGATGAGACGTTAAATCGACCAATTTGAAAATAATACATGATACATTTGTTTATGCATACACACTAGTTACTGTACAGATTTTATTTTAACTTTACTGTTTAATGTGCAGTCATTAATTTGTGAATACAAGAAATAGATGGCCCCAATATCCATAACAAGGAGTGAAAGACAACAGGAGCAGTCAAAGCCATAAAAAAAGGGCTGATCACTACGTTCATGGCTGCATGAAAGGTGCAAACTTCCATTTATAATTCAAATGATTCATTTAACTTCTTTTATAATGTTAATACTTTGCATTTATACTCTCAGGAAAGTACAATTTATTTTTAATTTTTAAATAAATTTGATTGCCTGATTTTTAAATCTATTTGATTATGATATTATGATCATTACAGCAATGCACTTGGTACTACAACTTTAAATTGCAATAATTGTGAAATTTCAAAGTATCTGGTTTGCAGTAATTGCAATAGCTGTTGTGCACATACAACTCAAGGCAACTTAATGATACATTTTGAAGTGTTCATTCTTCCCAGATATTGAAGTTTAAAGTTTTTCAAATTTGGAGGATTTGCAACTAGGTGCTGATTCTACCATGAATTGATGCATACCTTATTTCACACTAAGCTGCACATGAAGGACAAGATAGATTGCTTTGCTTTAAACACAGACCCCTAACTTCTTCTCCTCTTCAATACTTGAAAAGCTCTAGAAATTTACATACTTGTCAGGGAAGAATAATGGGTTTTGACAACTCATGCAATGGAAGACTTGAGAAGCTGTACAGAAACAGAAAGGAAGAGTGAGAGAGAGAAAGAGTCAGTTTGTCTCTCAGATGTCACAAGTTCTGACTCAGTCTCAGTGCCTCAGAACTGGCACCCACTGTTTCAATGTTCACTTAAGCTTCTTCTTATTACACTCAGCTTAATGAAAAACCTGGTGGCAGATTAGCAAGAAAAACAGAAGCTGGTGATGCCTTTTTCTTCCTTGCATGGGTTTGTGCTCCATGTTCAGTAGCAAGATAAACTCTAAATTTGGGGGCTCTCAAGCTTCAGTCTTATGGCATTGAACATGAAGATGTCTTGTGTATGCAGGAATTGGATTCCAAGTGCCTTCATGTGAACCTGGTCTTTTCAAATGCCAGCAGTTCCTTCTTTTCTTTTTTTTTTTTTTTTTTTTTTTTCCTTCCCAATTTGGTGCTGAATATGTGGCATTAGTGTAGGTCATGCAGACACATGTAAGAATAACACAACCTTTCATGATGGTTGGTGCAGCTTTTGAACAGTTCAGAACAGTTCTTTATATATCTATTTCTACTTACATGGAACTCGTTTAGAACAGCTTTTTTTACATTACCATGTGTTTATCATATCTACAGCACCAGTACAAACAATTGTAATTTAAAACAGTCATTTTAATGTAAGCACAGAATGGGGAGCATCTTTGCAACAGAATCCACCTTGTGGGAATTCATGCTTGACTTTGTGGTCAAATTGCTAGTCTGACACACAGGCAGTTGTTACTGTAGTTTTTTTTTGTTTTTTTTTTTTGTTTTTTAAATTGTTTCATTTTGCTTTTAAATTATTATATTGAATTATGGACAATACCCATGCAGTTGTAAAGTGGGAGGGCATTAGTGGTGTTCTATTTCCTGAGAGCTGGGTTCCTCAAGTCACAAGCAACATGGCTGTCGGTGACCCATTCCAATGATCTTTAGTCAAACAAGCAATCCATCTAACAAACACAAAATGGATTACCCCCAAATTCAGGAAATATGCAGACTCTCAATTATGATCAATTATTTTTCCTCATGGACAAATTCAACACCTCCAGGGCTTATGGCATCTTATCCACCACCACCAATAACAAAACTATTCATGAAAATCTGCCATTCCCAAAAGGTAACCTCATACTACTCAAATAATGAACAGCAAATAAAAAAGTAAAAAAAGAAATCATTCTGTTACAACCTCAGTGGGTATTTTTCTAACTATGCATAAACATACACACACACACACACACAAAAATATATATACATATATATATACACACACAATGAAAGGTGGATGTGTAGCATCTCAATTATTGGTGGCCCCACAGGACGCTGCAGCCACGCTGGCAAATAATCATTCATAGGCCCATCTGGACTCTTATGTTGGTCTGCTTGCCACTTGGCCATTAAATGCCCCTTTTTTTCTGTCCTTTTTTGTCATTTATTTATTTATTTATTTATTTGCCCTTTCAGATCACCTTATCACTTATTTTTTTTATTCTTCCCACCCTGGGTTTCATAAAAGGTCACCCATAGCTTTTCCGCATGTGTAACAGCAGGAGGACTACTTTTGTTCAACAAATTTTGAGAATTCATCAAATAGTATCTATATATAGAATGCTAATTTCATCACACTTTTGGCTTTTACCACCACAATTCACTATCACATATTTCTTAATTTTTCTTTTTATTATTATTCCAATCACATTTTTTTACATTCAATCAAGTGGTTTGAAAGGTATTGAACAAAGGTGGCATGTGATGAATGGGGGTTGTGGTGGCAATAATAAAAACTGAAATGGTATTAGCAATACCCTATATAAATATATATATATATATATATATATTAAAAAAACTTAAATTCTCACTTTGTCTCAACAAATTCAGTACCACAAAATCACATTCCTATATATATATATATATATATATACTTGATATGAATGTCATTCTGTTAGAGTAAAGAAGAAGAAGAAAAAATAGCCAGATTAGACTGTGTCCTCCAGACATCCAACATGTGCATGAGGACCTTTTCTTCATGTATTTATATATTGAATTTTGTGAGAAGTATATGTGGATATGAACTGCTGCTCTGCCATTAAAGAGAATACAGGAGCTTGCAATTGTGTGGAAAATTGCTTTGCCATGCAACTCATCTACAATGAGATGAAACAGACCATCCAACAGCAGCAGCTACACAAATCACCACAAGCAGGATTTTTCCAACAAAAAATTTCTCTTGTCTAACATTCAAGCTGCCCTGCAGCAGCAGCAGCAACAACTTGTCCTCAAGTTAGAAAAAAACTTGAACCCCAACAATTGTCCCCAAGTTGGTGTACTCATTTACTTCGACTCTGTAATTGGGTCAAACTCTCACCAGATCCTTTACTGCCCCACTTGAGTTGCCATGAGCCTCTCCCTCTCAGCTGGGCCAAGAATGTGCATTCCATCACTTTCACAGTCCCCATGTCCTTATCTTCAAAGCAATACATCACCACCATGGAGGGGGGGAAATCATAAACATAGCAAACAAAATACACAAAAAAAATAAAAATAAAAAATGCACAGAATATGAATGAAATAAAGAGGGGTTCACTCACATTGTTTAGGATTGGAATGCAAACCCTAAATTTCAGCAAGAATTGCAGGAATCTGGCAATGTTTACAAGAATGCTTAGCTTTTGCATAAGATAAGCACTCTGGCAAGCTGGCTGAGAGCTGGGAGCACATACACACACTGATTGACTAGGTCAGAGAGTTAAGTGGTGATGAATGGAGGGCGCCATGTGGTGGAGAATGGCAGCCACACTCAATTGGCAGGAAGGTGGTAGCCATAGCTCTGCTTGCATCATCATCATCATGGTGGTGGTGGTGGTGGTGATGGTGCCAGGGTGTTGGAGGCATGCTAAGAGGGGCTCAACATAATATCTCTGGGGACTGCATTTATCAGATCCCATATATGCTCGTTTACTATGGCATAGGCTAGAGAGTCAAACATCAGAGGATATGAAAATGAAATAAGAGTCTAGAAGAGTTGCAAGTGTGCAAGTAATCAAGCAAGCAATTCTCCTACAAAGATTTAAAGCCTGTCTATCATGATGCCTCAATCATCAACCCACTGGTAGCAAACTCACAGCTTAGTTGATCTTTGCTGCAGTACTGAGCAGGAGCCAAGATATCCTTGTAAATGAAGAGAAAGGTCTACCTCGAAATCCTCTGACAACCAACAAGCATGCTTCGCTACGAGGGTATACGTCTCATGAGAGCTTAAATGGAAGGTGATTTTCAACATACAGTCCACCAGGCCATGGAAGGAAAATCGGCAGTAATCAACCAGTTCATTCATTACGTATCTAGATCAAGCTTTCACGGAAATCCAGTATATTTAAGTACGCATGTGTTAGTAACAGTGCATTGAAGTGCGTGAAAGGTTCAGGTAGTCACAATTGGGATATTAGATGAGTAGATTGTATTAAAACATAGGAACGCACGAAGGTATGTAGAAAAACTGTTCCCACATGAGACCAACTTCGAATACACTTCTTTCGCTGCAGTAGAGATGTATTGTTCAGGCAAGGCGTTCTGCTCGGTTTTGACCCTCACTACTCACCGATTGGCCCGACCAGGAAAATTTTGGGTTGCAGGTAAAACTGCTCTCTCCAGATTGACTAGACAATATGTACAGATATACAATACATGTGCCGACCTCCCGCTTCTTTGTAGATGTTTCACTAGCTTTCTTGTGGGCTATGCTTAATTCTCCATTCTGTCCTACCACGATTAATTTCTCTCCCTACTTTTGTTAACCTTAAAACGTGCAAGAAAAGCAGAGTGGAATGCTTGGGCGCCGCCGAATACTTGCCATTGCTCCCAGCCGATGGATATGTTCCGTGACTAGCGACAGTTGCGTACTTGGGTTCCAAAAGCAAGGACACGGCTTCAGCGGTCTCTGTGTTTTCAGGTGTCGCTAGGGATTCAACGACATTATCTGCCTTGCATTCACACTTGTAGTCCAGTGTGATCTGTGTTAATTCATAATTGTTCGAAACTTCTGGTGGGATCGCCTGCATGGCAAATTTATTCGATGTTAATGAGCCACTAAACAGAGTTCCTTGATAAGCAACCGAAACAACGTGCTGAGCGCATGGTTCCAAATTGGAATTCCTATTAGAGGCTTAAGGAGCAGTAAGGAAACTTAAACGCACCTCAAGCATCCAACATACGTAAGTAACATTATTCACATGTTCATTCATGTCCAAGTCGTTCCTTCTTGGCTGCCGCGAGGAACGACAAAAAATTAATGCTGGATCTTTTACATTCATCACCACTCGCTAACAGATTAGTACACACCTCAAAGAGTTAACAAGAATTGCGGCACGAAGTGGTCGAAGGACTTCGTAAAGTTCTCTAACTCCATATGAAAGTGTTTGTTAACATGATGTTCAACGAATTGGATCGAAGGTACTCTCTGAAAACGGGACAATGAGATACACACCATTAAATTGGAGCGCCCAAACTGGGCTATATCCGGTCTCCCGATTTTCTTGGTGCTGCTGTTATTCTCTTCCTTCGGATCAAACGCCCATCTGGAGGACAACGGACATCATGGGTCGTTTATCATTCAGATTAGAAATGAAGCCCAACACAATGCACGAGCAGGTTATTAATTCCAAAACCCAAAGTTCATCATCAGACGAGAGAAGTAGTTCGTGATTGGCATCATAAGATGGGCATGGCAGATGATAGGCAAGAATGGTACCTTGGTGGAATCGGCACGTAAGGCATGTACTCTTGCCTCACATCATCAGGAATTCTTGACAATCTCCTAGTGTCCATGTTCATCATTACCCATGTGCTGCATCCATGCACAAGAAAAAAAAAAAAAAGAACACCCGCCTGATCAGGACACACTGACAGCATGCGCATGTTTCTTGAAAATCCAAGTCAGAAGTTTCGAATATAGATAGACAGGTCCCCGAGACACGATACACATAAGAAACCATTACCTTGTAGCCCTTCCTATCACTTCGCCCGTTTTGTCACTCCTTATGATCCAATCCCGACGAGTTTCAATCCGACCTTCTCCTTGATACCACGTGTCGATTTCAACAATATCACCCCTGCATAACATTGAGAGCCACAGAGCCCTTCAGGGATAAAACATCTGATTTCCTTCTAAAGTGAGCTACCTATACGAAAAAGGGGAGGAGAGAGACAATTAAAAATAAGAATAAAAGACGATTGCTTACCAGACAGGGTACTCCTTCATTTGAATGTGCATGCGCGTAGTAACCCAAATGAGGTGCTTCTGTCTCATAATAGGAGTAGTGGCAAATCCGTCTGTTGAAAATCCCACGCTCTGCGCATGATTGCATGCCACTTCCTGCATGGATCACATCCAACAATAAGAACCGTCGTGATATCATAGCCTCCAGATTAACGGGGAATGTGAAGTGACGAGCAGGTTAATAGTTCCAGAACCAAAAGTTCAATTTCTTCATACAAAACAATAAGGAAGCCGACTCTGTGGTCACAATGCACCATTCCTTCTAAAGGAAGATTTGATATTCTGGCACACGTTGCAATGTCTGTAGAGACAAAGTCCCGCCTAACAAGGTATTAAGAGGAGCTATATGTGTGTATACTTATATAAACACACACACACACACACCTGCAAGAGATTGGCCATCGTCTCCATAGAAGCAGTGCGATTTGTCCCAACCTCGTAACACCGAATCACGAACTTCTCTCTGTATAGCAGATTGTTAATAAGCCTCCCTGATTTCAATGGCGCCAAGCATGGTTCCTGCTGAAAGTTCTCCCTAAAGTTGTCCACATTCCGATTAGGCTCATCAACCACAAATCTCTCTTCCAGAACCGACGCCGATGCACCTGTCGAGCTCATGTTTCCCCCTCTCTCCAACTGCCGCTCCGCGATCATCACAACCACCCCGCCCCTCTCCTTCCCTTTCCGGATCACAGTCACCCGCTTCGAAACCTCCCTGCCATCGCCTCTTAAAACCGCCCCTCCTCGCCATGCTCTCAATCCACCATTGCCCCCAACCTTGTCGATCCACAATCCCTGGCTGGCTGCAGCAGCAGCAGCCACCAAAGCTCCCCGAACCATCGTCATTACATGGACCACGCCACGCAATGCTGGACCTAATGGCACCACTGACACACACAAAACCCAGAACTCTGCATCGGCCAAAGGTTGAAGAAAAAGAACCGAGTGTGCAGATTCCAACTCCGACTTCGTGAATATGCGTCAGAATTCTGCAATCAATGCGGGGGGGGGGATCTCGTCTTGGCGGAAGAAGACAGCGAGACCCCAAACCTGGGCCAGCCAGGGGACGACGAGGAGGAGCAGGAGGAGGATGCGGGAAAGGGAGGAAAGAAAAGAGGCCTGGCGTGACTTCCGAGGCGCGGAGACGTCGAGGGGAAGGGTGAGTGCCAGTGATTGTGTGAGTGCGAGTGATTCATGAAGCACTGTGAGTGTCTGTCTCCACGACGTCCCTCCCCTCCTCGCTCTCGCTGCTGCCATCCCTCCTCCACACCCAAGATTGGGCGATAAAAAAACACAAAATACAAAAACAATATCAAAAACCCAGAAAGAAAAATAAAAACTTATATCTATATATATATATATATGCATGAAAGACTTATATATATATACATATATATATATATATATATACATATATATATATACATATATATATATACATACATACATATATGTATATATACATACACATACATATACATATACATATGTATTATATACATTATTATGTATATATATATACATGAAAGAAAAAAATGAAAGAAGGAAAATCCCATGGAGAAAACTCCAATTATTTATTTTGTTGTTCCGAGTGCATCAGGTTATTATTTATTTATTTATTTATTTTCCTTCTCTATCAGTCTTCCAGTTATGAAGCCGAAGTTTTGAATTGGTGGCTTGAGCGGGGGGGGGGGGGGGGGGGAGTCGCACGGAGGCAGCCAGTCAGTGGAAAATTTTCCGGCACGAAATGAATGTGCTCATAATAACATCAGTTTTCAAAAATAAACAATTGAATAAATAATCTGTCTGTTTGGTTTTCTTTTTTTGTGCATGAACTGTTTATTTGTTTTTTAAACAGTTGAGAATAGTTTTCACTTTACTTTTGTTTGATTCTCGTTTTATTTGAAGTGAATGCAATGTTCTTCAAATTTCAGTAGGTGTGAATTTTGTTTAAATTTTTATTATTAAATTGGAGGTACTGTTAGTAATATTAGGTTACAAATCAGATATGATATTATTTAGAACTATTCTCAAACTCATGGAGATTTCTCTACATATTGGTAGTATATGTTTTCAACAATACATGTATATTTTACATGTGATTGTTGTAGCACAATTTTCATGTTGGAAAAATATCATATATGTATCCCTCAAATATGCTAAAATATCAAGAATATCAATTTATTCTTGATAATAGAAAATCTACCCCTCATTTTTATGATAATAGCAAATCTAGGTGCATTTGCCATGTAGATTTTGGCACGACTTTGTTGAGCACATCTCATCAATATGATTTTTAATATCTAAATATCATTCAAATTGTTCAATTCTATTGTTCATATCTGATGAACACAAGCAAAAAAATGTGCAATCTTTCAAATTTTTTTTATAATATGAAGAGTGAAGTTAGATATTGCAAGTCAAATTATTTTTGATTGCAATGAATTACCAAAATGTATCTATTCTTAGGAATGTATTATTTTCTATTACTTAAAAAAAAAAATCTTTAAATTTATGAACATGAGACAAGACAATTTATTTGAAGTTTGGAGGTTGAATTTAAAAAGCTTGTATTTTGGACTAGAATTTGGATAGAAAAAATGTATGATTTTGGGTTGTAATGAGATAAATATGGTTGTTTGAAGTTTGGGTGTGGATTTGGTACCTACTATTATTCTTTTTAGGATATAGAGAGTAGTAGGAAAACATTTAGTTATCAAAAAGTGAGGTTAAAAAATTAACTTAAATAGCTATATTTTATACAAAGAAATACATACATTCCAATCTAGAACAAAGGAAAAAGAACTATTGGAAATTAGTCTTATAAACTAGGATTTGTAAGTAATTTTTTTTTAATGGAGGTTTTGATTTAGGCCATATTCAGAGTTTTTGGACAAATTTGTGGCTCAAAATTTCCATAAGTATAGATGATTATGTTGAAAAGTTGTATATAAAAATTTATGGTATTTGAGCATTGGATTTTTGAGATATAATGGAATTAGTATGTGAGTGCCTAAAAATTGATATTTTTAGTACATGCTAGCAATTAGGTAGTATCCAAAGACTTGTAATGAATTTATAGTTGATTTTTTGTGTGGAGGTAGTTAAGTATATAATTTAACTTGTGGAGACTTTTGAATCCAATTAGATGGTTAGATTAGAAGTTATTGAGTGATACATATACAAAAAGAATCTTTATGGGAGTAAAAGTGATTTTAAGATATCTAGTCACATCTTGGATACTCTTGTGTATTCTAGATTTGTGAATTTGATGTAATTTCCTTCTTGAAGACAAGCTATAAATAATATTTGTGTTTTATAAACTTGCAACTTGTTTGAGTGATTAGTAGCAGTTAGAGATCCAATACTTTCTTAAAGCAAAATCTCTCTAGTACAACATTATCTTCCAGCAAACACCTCATACTTTGAACTAAAGGTAATTTTTATACTATCATGTACTGCATATATCAATATGTTAATACATAAAACTATGATTGAGTCAAAAAGAGCCATGCTAAAATTTGTGCCATATGCAGTGTTGTATTATAAGAATCATTGCTTGAAAATATATCAAGCACTTAGTTATAGAAGATAAATAGGAAAATGCAAAAAAAAGATCCTAATAATTCTAATAGAATTTTAAATAAATTCTAATTAAATCTTAATAAACCAAATCAAATTGTGACCAAATTCAAAAGAAGTTTTGAAAGAAATTACTAAAAAAAAATAAAGAAATCATAAATTAATCTAGAAAAAAAAATACTAAAAATAGAAACTTAAAAAATAATTAAATTATTTTAAATTTATAAAAATAGAAATTATAAGTAAGTCTTAAATAAATTCTAATATAATCTTAAATAAATCCTAAAAAAACCTTATTGAAATCCTAAATAAATCCTAAACAAATCTTAATGAAATTCTTATGAATTATAAATAAATTTTAATCAAATCCTCATTTAATCCTAATAAATCTTTTAAATTCTAATTAAATTCTAATTAAATCCTAATCTAATTCTAATGAAATCTTAAAAAAATCTTAAAAAACTTCAAAAAAATTCAAAAAAATTCAAAATTAATCCAAATAAATTCCTTTAATCATTTTAAAATTCCAAAAATTATTAATCAAACCATTGATCTCAATGATTATTTCATATACGTTTTAATCTACAAGCAAATAATAGACATGTAAATTTTGAAAAAAATAAAATTCACCAACTAAGAAAAAATACTCCTAATATTCTTGGATGTTTGCTATCTTTTTTTTCCAACTTATATGTTGATTTTTTAGCAATAATTTCTCTTTATTGGACCGTCTAATTACTTTATAAATTAGCAAAATTTTACATAATTTCAAAATACTCTCACCAAATTTTGCTTCAAATCAATTGGCAAATGTTTTAAGACCAAAGAAACTCTTATTAATCCTAAAATTTAAATATTTGAGATCCTAATCCAATAAAAATTTCATATCCTTCAATTTAACCATTTGATTGATCTCAAACTTATAAAATACATTTAAGACAAGCACAATTACAAACTCACAAAAGTTCACTTAAAAATTCGATTTAACACTTGTAAATTCTTCAAAAATGTAAGCTTTTTATTATTTTTCAAAATCTTAAATCCCCAAATACAACTTTCATTTTGAAAAGCTCTCAAAAACTTAATATGCCTTCAAATCACTTGAAGCTAATGCCTAATCAACTTTTTCAAAGTTATTTTCTTACCTCCCATTGAGATGATATTATTTGCTCTAAAAAAAGATAAAGTTCATGGCTGCAACTAGGTATGGTCAAATAATATCTTTTATTCAAATGAACTCTACGACCTCATATCCATAATAGTATGTGGGAGTTATCTCTCCCTCTTCATTCAATAAGTTGCCATAGCTCTATACTTCATTGGATTTGAATATATAATAGTTTTTTTAAAGAGCTACTTAATTCATATATATATATATATATATCAAATTTTACTTCCTAAAATTCTTTATAATATACTT
This sequence comes from Physcomitrium patens, assembly GCF_059467195.1. Taxonomy (NCBI): domain Eukaryota; kingdom Viridiplantae; phylum Streptophyta; class Bryopsida; order Funariales; family Funariaceae; genus Physcomitrium; species Physcomitrium patens. Next base: position 16,383,937 of record NC_143434.1, on the reverse strand, counting down.
TATGAATAAGAAAATCTATTGTTTATATCAATACAAGGCAATTGACTCATCTTTATCTAAAAAGATATTATGGCTTTATATTAATTCTTCCTTGAGCAACTAAGAACTTTTTTAAAAGATTAAAAAGAAAAAAAAAAAAAACTTCTTTTAAAATTTCAAAATAATAAACTAAACATACTATGAAAAATCCTTCAAATAAAATCCTAAAAACAAATCTCAAAGAAAAATTCAAAAGAGCAGTGAGTTTTATTTTTATTCAAAAATATATTGAATTTTTATATTGATTCTTCTTAAAATAAGTAAGAAAAATTTTAAAAGCTAAAAAAGAAAAAAAATCCTAAAAATCTAAAAACAAAATATTTAATATACAATGAGAAAAATTACAAAAAAAAACCTTGAAAAAAGTAATTGTCATTAACTTACATATTTACTCCAATAATTACTTATATAATTAAGTAAGAATAGATAATAATAGATTGATTTTCTAATATCTTTTAAAAAAGCTTCTTATAAGCTTTATAGATGCTCCTTTGATTTTACACATGTTTGTAGTTAATTGATAAGCTAGAAACTTGGTCAAAAAGTTAGCCAATTGACACATGTGTTAGTAGATTGTAGAATAAGCTAACTATGTGGCACACATACAGATAATTTATTTTGTAAGTTAAATCATGTATCTAACAAATTCAACATGCATTGGAGGTCTTATAGAATATTGCTATATAACTCATAGTTAGAAAGTATATATGGAGGCAAGAATGAAGCCTTCTTCATTCTTATCAATGCTATTCTAGAGCTTAGTTTTATTTTAAGACTTTCTAGACTTTTTGTCTTTGTTAATAGCCATTTTAGTTTGATACTATATTATCTTTGAGTGATTTTTTAGTCTCTTTAAGTGACACAAGAGTGTATTGACATTTTAGTTCTTTGAGATTCATGTTCTTGATAGTTTGACATGATTCCTAATTTTTTGTTCTTATTTTATTTTAGAAGTGAGTGGATTATTCTACTTCTATTATTATATTTTGAAGGTTGTAAATTATTCGCCTTTAAATAATTTATTTAGTTTTTTAATATTGATTTTTTTCTTTACAAAAGTAGATTACCTCTTTTTGTAGAAATTTTCATTTGACATTAAAGATTGTGGATTATCTTCCTTTAATTTGACTTGTGGATTTATTAAGTTATTTGAAATGGAAGGAAAAATTATAGATGTTATTATTGGCAGAAGTAAAAATAGATTTATAACTATTGTAGATCTTCACAAACTTGTCAATACTCTTAGGATGGAAATTTCACGCATTGCTAATGCTATTTAAAAAAACACTAATCCTATGCCTATGAAAGAAGTTCAGAATTTGTATCAAGAAGTTATATAATTGAAAGAAGCAAGTAAATTGACCTCACAACTAAATTCAAGAAGTTTTGCTTTTACAAGTACGATAGAGATAAGAATTAATATGAGTGAGAAGTTTGATGGAATAAGATCAAAATTTCAAGGATATTTGCAATAAATCAAGTTCTATCTAAGGTTGCATCTTTTCCAATAGTTTGATGGATTTATTCAAGTTGAATTCATAGGTACATTTCTATCTAGAAGTACTTTCTCTTGGTTTGCATCTTTGATGGAAAAAATTCACAACTCTTTTATATTTTGAATTCATTCCTAGAAGTATTTATAGCCACATTCAAAAAAAATGAATAAAAAAACGTAGTAGAGATCAAGCTCTTATTTTTATAGCAAAGATCAAAATTAGCTACTATATATGCTACTAAATTCCAAAACCTTACTTGAGACGTGGATTGAAATGATAAAGCCCTTATCAATTAATTTTGATATGGATTAATTGATAAATAGATTAATGGATTAAAGATTTATTATTAAAAATATCAAAAATAGAATCTTTGAAATAATTTATTAGTCAAGCCATTGTATATAATAATAAATTATTCATAAGGAGTGAAAAACAAAGATTTGATTAAAGAGGAACAAATCAAACAATAATAGCTACTTCCAAGCTTTTAGAAACTTATTCATGAAGATCAAAACTAATGCAAATTGATACAATATATTTCAAATTTTTTCCAAAGCATAAAAGTCTTCACGTTGTCAAGAAGGTTTGTGCTTATATTATTGAGAAGTTAAGCAAATTGTTCAATATTATTCAAAGAAGCAACAAAATTACAAAATGAGAAGTACAATTTCCAAAGAAGACAATGTGTTGGAAATCAAGTTTTGTCGAATTATGATAGGAACTATGTGGCTAGAATCATATGCAACATCTAATAAAGATCATATTCTTTCCTCAAATCCCTCATCTTTTTTTTTACAATAGATTTGTGTTTAGGATCTAAAAATCACAAAGTCTTTGTATTATTAGATTTAAGAGCTTCAATATCTTTTGTAGATCAAGACTTTGTCAAAAAATAAGAAATATCTTAAATTAAGAAAAATAAACTCATATATATAGAAATCATAGATGGTCATTTATTATCTTTAAAAGATATTATCCATAAAACTATTTCTTTAGATGTAGAAATCAAAGATCATAATAGCATAGTAATATTTAATATAATAAGATCTTTTTTTTAATTTGGTTATTTTAAAAATATTGTGGTTAAAAAAATATAATTATCATTTAAATTAGATTTCTTATGACCTTAATTTTTTTAGTACTTAAATCCAAAATCTAGTTAATCAAGTAAAAATATATAAGTCTAGTATATCAAAATCCTTAGTAATAGATGCAAGAGCTTTCATACATACTGCAAAAGAAGCATCATCTTTTGATATATATGCCATGCTTATTTCTGATGATAAAAAGACGTTAAGATGTATTCTTAGACAATATCAAGATTTCTAAGATGTTTTTGAAAAAAAAATACAGATATTCTTCTAAAACATTGATCTTATGAATATTCAATCGATCTATAAGAAAGAGCTCAACAATCATTTGGATCTATTTATAACTTATTATAAAATGAGCTGACTAAAGTAAAAGAATATATTGATGGGCACTTGGTCAAAAACTTCATATGCCATTTGAAATTTCTTACAAGAATTCCTATCTTATTTGTAAAAAAAAAAAAAAAAAAAAAAAAAAATAGATCTTTGGAGATGTATGTAGATTATAAAAAACTTAATAAGATCACAATCAAGAATAAGTATTCTCTACTTCTAATTTCAAGACTTCTTGAGTAAGTCAATTAAGCAAAGATCTATACAAACATAGATCTATGAGGAGTATACAACATGGTTTGCATTAAAGAAGGAGATGAATAAAAGATTACTTTTGAAATTAAGTATGGATATTTTAAATATAATTTCATGTCTTTTGGACTCACAAACATACTAGCCACTTTTTAACATCTTATGAATGATGTTTTTCTTAAATATTTTAGTGATTTTATTGTCTGCTATTTAGAAAATATTGTAATCTATTCTAAGAATATAAAAGAATATGAACTTCATATTTATTACATGTTAAAAAAACCTTAAGATGCAAGATTATATGTCAAGATAGAAAAGAGTGTATATATTATTCAAGTTGACTTTTTAGGTACATTATTTCCAACAAAGATCTAATAATGGATTCAAAGAAGGTCCAAACTAGCATAGATTGGAAGATATTAAAAATAATAAGAAATATATAATATTTTTTGAAAATTTCCAATTATAATAGGATTTTCATCTAGATTTTTTTTTAAAATTGTAGCTTGTCTTATATATTTGACATATAAAGATAAATTTGAGTGGATTAAAGAAGCTGAAGCATCTTTTGAAGCTTTGAAGACATTATTTATTTTTGTACCAATCTTGTATTGCATCAACTTTTTGAAGGCATTCTTCATGGAAAAAGATGCATCAAACTTTGCTATGGGTGATGTTTTGTCATAAATTTCAACAAATAATAAGCTCCATTTAGTAGCTTTTCATTCTAAGAAATTTTTAGTAGCCAAGATTATTTATGAAATTCATGATAAAAAGCTTCTTGCAATTATAGATTCATTTGAAGAATGGTATCATTATCTAAAAGGCACTTCAAGTCTAGTAACTATATATACAAATAACAAGTACCTTGAGTATTTTGTGCTGACATATATTTTGAATTGTTGCCAAGTTTATTGAAGCATGTTTTTATGAAGATTTGACTTCAAAATCACTTATCAATCCAAAAAAATAATAATGTAATAGGAAATAGATAGGATATTTATATTAATTATATATAGAAATATGTACATAGAGTTTTTTTCGAATTTTTTTTAGAATTGAGGTTAGAATGGTAATTCATATAGAATTGACCATAAAATATTCTAAAAAGGCTTAAGAAAGTTATTATGGTAGAATCCACTTCTAAAATCTTCTAAAAAAGAGGTTATCTTGATAGGGTCTACTATTAAGAACATTCTAGAAAATTCCAAAATAATTAAATAAAGTATAAATAGGATTGGCTAAAGCCATTTGGATATTTAATTATATGTGAATTTTGATTCTTTTTCTGAGTAAAGTTTGGTTAATTTTTTTTTGTTTTATTTGATTTTATTTGGTTATGTTTGGTTCTATTCTCTTATACTTAGTTTTATCTTTCAAGTTGCATTTTTTTAGTTAATTTTAATTTTATTTTGATAAGTTTGGTCTTATGTTGTGTCAAGATCTTTGTTGTTATAGATTTGGTAAGGTTTTAAACCTTTGAGAATCTGATCTTGTATTATTGGTATTAAAGCAAGTATTAGTCTATCGTTTAGTAGTATGTTGATAGCTACTATTTAATTGGAAGTAAATTATTATGATCACATTGGATACTATTTTTGGACTACAATGATCTATCTTAAGAACTTAGCTAGAAAAAGAGAAGGTATTATAATAGCAAAGTTTAATAAGAAAATTACAGCATAAGAGATATGACAAAGCAATCTTAAATAGAGAATTAGATACAACACTTCTTAGGCCAAATAGCTACTTTGGAAGGATGAATAGAAGCTTTTAAGACAAGAGAGTTGATATCTACTAGGTTGAAATTAAACAAGTCTGATACATACTCAAGGACCTCAAGGCAAGAAGATATATGCCAATGGTTCTTCAATATGCGACAATACTTCTAATTATCTAAGGTAAATATTAGCAACGAAATTATATATGCCTCTAGTTATTTGAGAGGTGCAGCAACAGCCATTTGGTGATAATATCAAGCTCAAAGCTATTGAGCTCAAGGTAGATTTTGTGACTAAGAGGAGTTTAAAATTGAGTTTAGGAATTAATTTTGGCCTATCAATGCAAAGAAATTAGTAAGCAATTAACTGGCTAACCTTAAACAATCTAAGTCACTACAAGATTATGTCTTTTGGTTTAAATTTTCATGTCTCCAAATTGACAATGTCTCAAAAATAAAGATGATGGATTGATTTGTATGAGGATTAAAATCTATGATCCAATGAAAAGTAGAATTAATAAATCCATAAAAATTCTAGGAAACAATTTAGATTGTAGAGAAGGTCAATGCTATAGATTTCAAAAATTATGGAATATGACCTATAATACAAAGTCCTATGCCACTAGTCAATATTGTGGCACAACAAGCAATATTCATGGAGATTGATATCATAAAGATGACAAATATTGGCACAAAAGGGATTGGCTTTTATTGTTGGGAGCCAAACCATTACATTAGATAGTATTCAAAACGTCAAAATTTAAGCACCAATAAATCATGGCATGTTCACAATCTCAAGGGCCACCAAGTTGATGAAGAAGTAGAGCAATAAAATAAGGCTCTTCAATAAAGGTACCAAAGGCCAATATTAGAAATAATTACTATTTTTTAGAGATGAATAGCATGGCCTTAAATAACTATAAGAAGGATCGACTGATGTATCTAACAGGTCGACTAAGAAGACAACTATGTCGAATACTAATAAATTGCAGTTCTACAAAAAATTGCATCTCAACTGCAATTGCCAACCAACTTGGGATTAAAATAAAGGTGATCAAATGAGAGAATATATACCTAGCAGATGACCAAGAGAACATATTGAGTGAGACAAGTGAAGAAGACATCTTAAAACTAAGTAGCATTTATGTCTTGAGGGAGAAGTTTAGAATAACAAAGCTTAGATATGATGTTATCCTTGGTATGCAATGGCTAGAAGTGAAGAATAAATAAGTTGATTGATTAGCAATGATAATCTCTTTCAAGGATAGAGGACACATAATGACTCTTCATGCCCTTGTATTGAATGAGATAGCAAAATGAACTACAGCTAAGAATTCACTTATACAAATGACCTTTATAAAGAAATAAATATAGCATAAGTAATCACTATATGTAGTGGTTTCAAATCTTGCCTCAATCGTTGAAAAGATAACTAAATGAGTAGAAGAAATATAACAACTCATACTTGAATATTGGAATGTCTTTCCATTTGATTTACCTAATAGTATGCTACTTGATCATGGTACCTTCTTCCAAATAGAACTAGTGAATGGGACAAAATTGACAAGTTGGCAAATTTATTACCTAGCACCAAATGAATTTGACGAATTATGAAAGTTATTGAATGAATTCTTGGAAAAAGACTTCATTCCAGAAAGCACATTGCCATAGGAAGCACTTGTACTCTTTGCATCCAAAAAAGATGGTGGACTTCAACTTTGCATCAATTATTGAAGCTTTAATAAACAAACTGTTAAGAATGCATATCCACTTCTACGTGTGGATGATCTTCTTAATCAACTTGAAGGTGCAACAATCTTTAGCAAATTAGACATTTGGAGTGATAATTGGCAAATCTCTATTGCCAAAGAAGATATAGAAAAGATGGCATTTCATATGTACTATGAATACTTTGAGTGATTTGTATTACGTTTTGGCCTCACTAATGCTCTAGTCTCTTCTATGGAACATATGAATAGATTATTTTGAAACCTTTTGGATAAGTATGTGGTCATCTTCATTAATGATATCTTAGTCTATAATAAAACTTATATGGAGTATGAGTAATATCTACAAGAAGTGCTATGCCAACTACGTGATAATTTCTTCTATTATAAATAATCAAAGTATGAATTTTGGAAGGTGGAGGTCACCTTGTTGGACCATATAGTATCTTTGAAGAGGTGGATATAAAACAAGATAAGATGAAAGCAGTGGAGGATTGGCCAACCCTCAAGGATGCTTCTAAAGTCCATTCATTTTTAGGCCTTGGTGGATATTATTGCTATTTTGTTTAATAATTTGTACACGTTGTTGTCTCATTAACAAGCTTATTAGAGAAGGGTGCCCTATGTAAGTAGAAACTAGAACAAAAAAAAACCTTCAAGGAATTAAAGGAGGCAGTGATTATTGCTCTAATATTACAAACATATGATCATGACCTTTCATGTATACTTGATATTGATGCTTTTGACTTTGCTATTGGCATGGTTCTTCAATAAGATTTTGGTAAGAACCTTCAACATGTGAAATATGAATTTGTTAGAGAAGCTAGTGAATATTCAAACTGACTACAAATCCATGCTACACGATCTGCATCTAAAAAATATGAAATTACAACATCATTGTTGAGAAGAGCAATTCTTACTCTTTGACATTCAACTTCAGTACAAGCAAGGGCAACAACACACCATGTTAGATACCTCATTACACAAACCCAACTTAAAACTTGAATCAAATGACAAGGCAAAAGTTGCTACCATTAATAGTTTCATTTTAGACTTAACAAAAAGAGCAAAATAGAAAAAAGCTAAGCATTGTAATGCTTATTTCAAGATGGTTATTGATTGAATGAAGAAAGATAATGTATAATATTGAGATTATTGTGTCAATGATGGCTTGCTCTATTTTAAGAAGTAAATTTTTGTATTTGATAATACTATATTTCAGATGCATAAACTTGAAGAGGGACACAACATTCCAATAATTGGACATTAAGAGTGCAAAAAGACTCTAAAATGGATCTCAATGACATGATTTTAGATAGATTTGGATCATGATGTTTGAGCTTTTATACATTCTTGTGAATCATATTAGCATAACAAAGCATATAATGTAACATTTCCTAGGCTATTATAGCCAATTCTATTGTCTATGGCATGTTGGGAGTAAGTGACTATGGATCTCATTATGTGTTTATTGCAGACGCCTCACAATCAATTGAGATTGCTATTTTTATGGACGGACTTTTGAAGCAACTTCACTTGGCTACAATGTGCTCTAATATTGATGCTCCAACACTTTCACGAGTCTTTTTTGATACTATCTTTTGTCACCATGAATTACCTTGTATCATTGTTTCAAATCGGGATCTACACTTTGTGCATGATTTTTTCTCCCTTCACTTAAATTCAATTTGATTCAATTGAGACTTGGATTAAAATTTAATATTAACATAGGTGGATATTTAAACCATAAATATATAAATATATAAAAATAAAATAAAAATAAATAAATAAAAACAAATAAATGATATAACAATCATAATTAATTCAATCAAATACAATAAGTCAAGTATATAATTTTTTATAATTTCTTTAATATTATAGTCAAATAAATTAATTACCTTCTAAGGTTAACTTAATCAAGTTTAAACTCTGAAAATTATAAATAAAGATAAAAATAAAATAAAATAAAATAAAATTAATAACTAAAAGTTGAATGAAAAGTTTAAAAATAATCAAAGTAAAAAAATTTAAGATAAAAAATAAAAGTAATAAAATAATATTAAAGATAAAATATAAAAATGAAAAGAGAAGGTTATTTTTCTTTTATCTTTTTAAGGTAAAGATGGATGAAAAGATAAAACTTTACCATTAATTATTGGAATAAATAAAAAGTTTTTAAAAATTATTATATAACATTAACTAAGGATAATAAGGCAAGTGAGAAATAATATAGTAGATTGAGTATTAAAAAAATGTAATTAGAGAATGATTAGAGAGGAAACAATCACATACCTTGAAATGTCAAATTGTAGGCAACCACCCTTGCCACTAAAATATTTACCAAAAATTCTTCGAGACTCCAATGTATGTAAAATTTGGTATGATCAAGGTTAACTTTAGCATAATTCTACCCTCTAAAATCTTTTAGCAATCCAATCTGAAATGCTTGAGATATGGTTTTTATAAATAGAGCCACTTAGGCTACCTTGGCATTAGACCTCTTTTAATTAAAAATTCACTAAAAATTGATTAGTGATTCAAAGTTAAAAAATCTAATTTTTTCTAGAAATAAACTTTGTAAGATTCTTCTTACAATAAGATTCAATAAAAAAAAATTAGTAGGTATTAAGCTACGTTTTTCTAAAGTTAATTGTTCTAAACTATTAAGGTAGTAGATCCATCCTCAATCTAAAAATCATCAAAAATTTGTTATAACTTGGAAGTTAAAGTTTTAATTTTTTTTAATAAACTAGACTTCAAATTACACTCATGATAGTAAGTTACATAAAAGTTGAGTTAGAGGTCAGTGAGTTAAAAAAAAATTGAAGTTGATACTCCTATGCTACTAACGGCAATAGATCCCCTGCTACTTGAAAATTTGCCAAAAATCGTCCGAGCTTCAAATTTTTTGTGGCTTGCATTATTAAAAATTTGGTTACTAGAAGAAGATGAGTACCAAATATTGTTCAAAAGAATAAAAATTTAAGTGATTGAGAGGAAAAAATACCAAGGCAATGAGAAGGTGGGAGAAAATTTCCTTCGATTAAAAGCCTAGAAACAATTTGGTAGGGCTTCATCTTACAAAAGGAGGAAGAGAGAGCAAGAGCTCAGCCACTCAAGCCCTCTTAACCAGGTGGAAGGAGGCTCAAAGGTGGCGGCCACATCTCCACCATGCAAATGAAAAAAAACCTAACCAAGATCAAGGGTCCACAATCACTTTGAGCCTAAATAAGATTTGAAGGCTAGAAATGCTAATAACTCAAAAACTAACATCTTTTTGGCAAAATTAACACCACCAATATTTCTAAAACATATTTTTATCCTATGATTGACTATTTTCAAGCTAAATTCTGAATTCTAAATCATAAAAATTAATTAATTTGCTAATTTAGTTGTAAGTTTCAATTCTAATTCTAATTTTAATCAATCTACTTGGAAATCAGCAAGGAATCTTGCCATCAAAACCATCATGATCACCATTCTTCAATTTAAGCTCATTTAAATACAAACTCCTAGCAAATCCAAGATCAAATTATAATTTGGCCTTGAATTAATATATTTGTGATTTTTTTCTTTTTTTCCAATTTTTAACTCCAAATAGTGATTAAAATCACTAGGAAAGGAAATTCCATCATAACAATTAGCTCACTTCCATCTTTTAGAAATCATCATTAATTTAATAATTAGACTTTATATTTTTAATCTATTTAAATTACTGTATAAAATTTAAGCTAAAAATTTCTTAAAATTAAATAAGAAGATAGAGCAATTAGACTTAAGGAAATTTCTAACTATAATCAAATTAAGAGTTAGCCTTGGGATTGAAAATTAAGATTTTGGATTGATTTAAGATATAATTTTTAGGACTTAGAAGAAAAATTCTACTAAAATTCTAATTTTAGTACTAAAAAAATTAAATCAAAATAAGAAAAAAAATCAAAGATCTTCTCAATTTATTATTTTTAGAATTTTTAATAATCACTCAATCTAATAATTAGAAGTATCTATCTAATTAATAATCTAAAAATATGAATAAAGTCATAATTAATTAAAAAATTAATTTAAATTTATAAATTAACCATATTAGTATTAAAATTAGTAAAAATATGTTAAAAATCACAAAAGTAATTCTAACTTATCATTGGAGCTATTAATTGTGGTCACACACTTTATAAGGGATTTCTTGCAAGTCTTATTCAAGCTACTAGGCACACAACTTGCTATGTCTACAACCTTCCATCTTCAAATAAATGGACAAGTAGAACATGTAAATCACATCTCAGAGGATATACTACAAGCATTTATGGCAGTTTACCATAATAATTAGGAAAAATATTTAACATCCTTGGAATTTGCCTATGATGATAGTATTCAAGCAAGTACCAATCATTTACCATTCTTCTTTAACATTGGTCAACATCCGATTTTGCTAGCAATTCTCCATTATTTTATTGATACTAACAATCCAACAATGGAGGAGTTTATACAATGAGTTTCTGTCAAGGACAATAATTCGATGAAAAAACAATTCAGACAAGTGAGCCTTCACTCAAAGAAAGGTAACAAAATATAAATAAATAAGTATGTATATTGAAAGAGAAACTGGAATGGCTATTGCCAAAAGACAAGAAAACTAGAGACCCTTGAAACTAGACTAGAAGCAAGAAAGGAGTTCATAAAAGTGAAGAAGCCTTCACTCTTGTCTCTATATATACTATCTAATTAAGAGCTACGTGGCGACGTTCTATAGGACCTCCAATATGTGTTGACTTTGTAGGGTACATGCCTTGACTTACAAGGCAAGTTTCTCTACATGTGGGCCACATAGATAGCTTGATCTTCAAGCTAACAACATGTGTGGCACATGGCCAACTTGTTGACCACGTTTTTAATCCAAAAAGTCAATTAAAGACACCTATGAAATCAAAGCAACATCTAGGAAGTTTCTAGGAAGCTTTCATATTAAATATTATAGAATTAACTTACTTTTATCTACTTTTACTTACTTCTACTTATTTCTATATGTAATTATTAGCTTACATGATTATGGCCGTGATATTACCCCCCCTTCTAGAGACGAGTTCCACGAGGAGCGATCATCATATGTTGAGGAAATCTATGATGCGACGAATTGTATTTGCCACATACTCTGATCTCTGTTCTCTTCGAAGATGATTGATAGGGCCTCTCAACCATCGGTAGTGTCCCATACCAAGGCGGGAAGACCACCCAGTTATTTGATCATTGTTGAGGCCTTCATAACTTCCTTCGAATAGAATATTTGGAACACCATCAGGAGTTGTTCCTACCTCTAGCAAAATCACCAAACATCGGGAGTCCCTTCCCAAATCATGATACCAAACGTGTTGTATCTCACCATCTATTCGAGGAAGAACATGTCGTTCTTGAAGATCTTCATCTTGATTGCGTCGTCTTGAAGGTTGTGACAATCGTAATGTCTCATCCGGCAGGTCAGCAAATGAAGGCTCTTGAGTTGAATCGGCTGCTTGTTGGTTCTCCATCTCCTGAGTACTACTACTACAACGAAGCTACGAACAAGAATTGAAAGTAGAATGTTATCTTGCCTAGATGTTGTTTTTTTTATAAAGAAGGTTTTCATCTTGTTTTTAATGGATGTCGTCGATAAAAAGCCTCCACCGCCTTTGTTGCATTTGCAAGATTCTTTATTGGCTCCCATGTGCGTTCACTAATACCATATCCGCGCCAATGGACAAGATATTCTAATTTATTTCGGCACCGCCTTGAATCTAAGATTTCTTCTACTTCAAACTCTTCATTATTGTCCACTTCTATAGGATGAGGTGGAGCTTGTCGTCTTCTTGGTATGTCCACTATCTTGTATGGTTCAAGAAGAGACACATGGAATAGTGGATTGATTTTCATTGACTCTGGTAGATCTAAACGATATGCAACTAGATTGATTTGTGCAGAAATAGAAAATGGTCCCAGCCTTCGATAGTCCAACTTGTCACAAGGATGAGTGGTCTTGATATTGTGACGAAGTAGCCATACCTTATCACCCAAGACGAATGATGGTTGTTCCTTTCGATAGACATCCACATTGGCCTTTTGTTGTTCTTGAGCCTCTTTTAACTACGCCTTCATCGTTGCATGTAGCTCTGATAAATGAATTACCAAATCTTTTGCAGCAGGATTATTAACTTTTGAAAAGTCAAAAGTATCAAGTCGTGGATGATAACCATAATTAGCAAAGAAAGGTGTTTGTTTTGTAGAAAAGTGTACCGTATTTTTGTAAGCAAACTCTGCCAATGGCAAAAGAGTTGTCCAATCATCTTGTTGGTAATTAATGGTACATCTTAAATATTGCTCCAAAACTTGATTAACACGCTCCGTTTGTCCATCAGTTTGAGGATGGAATGCCGAAGATAGTTTTATATCCACTTTAAGAATCTTGAAAAGAGTCCGCCAAAATCTTGATACAAATTGAGTTCCCTTATCTGATATAATATCTTTGGGTAATCCATGATAGCGATAGATATTGTCAAGAAAGAGCTTAGCTATTTCTTCACCTGTGATAGTTTTTGTACATGGTACAAAATGTGCCATCTTGATAAAAAGATCTACTATCACGAATATAGAGTCATAAGAATCTAAGATTGAAAGATCCGTGATGAAGTCCATAGAAACAGAAGACCATGGTTGTTCTGGAATGGGTAATGGCTGAAGAAGTCCAAAAGGTCGATGACGAGGAGTTTTCGATCTTGAGCAAATATCACATGATTGTACAAAATCTTTAACTGCCTTCCACATTTGAGGCCACTAAAAATCCCTAAATATCAGCTCCAAAGTCTTATTATACCCGAAATGTCCTACTGCTGGGAAGTCATGACGAGCTTGAAGAACACGTAAACGTGCTTCTCCTTCTGGAACATATAGGTGTCCTTCGAAATAGAGTAGGTTGTTCTTGAATTCAAATTTAGATGGATCATGAGATTTAGAAGAATTGTTCTTGATATCATGAACAAGAGGATCTGAAGACATACTTAACTGGACTTGCTTAAGAAAAGTTAAATCAATAGTCAATGTTGATTTTATTCCTCGAAGATGAAATTATTCCGGCTTCAAGAGAATCGTTCTTTATTGCTCAAAAGCTGCATCTCCTTCTTTTGGTGCAAGATAAGAACGTCTAGATAAGGCATCAGATAAACCTTGTTGTTTTCCTAGCCGATAAGTGATGATGAACTCGAATCTTGATAAAGACATGCTCCAACGAGCTTGGCGACGATTTAATACATGTGCTGACATAAAATATTCGAGGTTCTTGTGATCCGTATACACGGTGATTAGACTAGAAGAGCCTTCTAGATAATGACACCATTCTTGAAAAGAATCCACAATTGCAAGAAGTTCTTTATCATGGATCTCATAATTGATTTCTGATGTTGAGAATTTTCTTGAATGAAAGGCTACTGGATGAAGTTTGTCATCTGTTCCCATTTGTGATAAAACTGCACCCAGAGCAAAGTCCGATGCATCTGTTTCCATAAAGAATGCTTTGGAAAAATCAACACGATACAAGATTGATACAGAAACAAACGTTGTCTTCAAAGATTCAAAAGCAACTTCCGCTGCTTGATTCCATTGGAGTTTGTCTTTACAAGTCAAACGTGTAAGTGGAGTTGCAACTCGAGAGAAGTTTTTGATGAAGATTCGATAGTAGTTGGCAAATCCCAACAAACATTAGACATCTCTTACCATTTTTGGGATCTTTCAGTCTATAATAGTTTGAACTTTCATAGGATCCATCATAAGTCCATCATTTGAAATGATGTAACCTAAGAAATCGACTTGAGTAGTGTGGAATACACACTTTTCTATCTTGGCATAGAGTCCTGCATCTCTTAATTTTTGTAACACACGACGAACATGAAGTTCATGTTCTTTTGGATTCTTAGAATAGATCAAGATGTCGTCTAGATAACATACCCCAAAATCGTCCAAAAACTCTCAAAAAATATCATTCATTAGATGTTGAAAAGCTGTTGGTGCATTTGTAAGTCCAAAAGGCATGACGTTGTATTTAAAATGTCCATACCTAGTTCGAAACGCAGTCTTCCATTCATCTCCTTCTTTGATGCGTACTAGATTGTATGCTCCCCGAAGATATATTTTTCTATAGATCTTGACTTGATTCAACTGATCAAGAAGTCCGGATATTAAAGGTAGTGGATACCTGTTTTTGATGGTAATCTTGTTGAGTCCTCGATAATCAACACACATCCGCAATGATCCATGTTTTTTCTTCACAAATAGAATTGGAGCTCCTGCCGGAGATTTAGAATGGCATATGAAATTCTTAGCTAGATTTTCTTCAATATACTCTTTGAGTTGAGCCAACTAATTTTGTGATAAACTATAGATTGGTCCGAATGGCGGTTGTGCTCCTTCTTGAAGGTCAATTGAGCAATCATAGAGACGATGTTCCAGGAGTGTATCCGCATTCTTTTTTTTCAAATACATCTTGAAATTCTTGATATTGGCTTGGAATGCCAGTTGAAGTCTTTTCACCAATAGAAACGGGTGTAGCATAAATAATGTATGGTGATTCTTTCATAGCAGCATGCAAGAAAGCTTTTGCACCTATAAATATGGGTTTAATTGAACTGAACTTATGACTCTCTACTTGCTTAATTACACTGTTAGTTATACTTTTAGAGAAAGTGAGAGTTCGGAAAATCCTATCTATTTGAGGGTTATATTTTTCTAACCACGATAAACCTAAAATGACTGGATTAGAGGGAGATCTAATGATATTAAATACTACAAAACTATTATGGCCATTGATTATTACTTCTATAGGAAGGGTTTCGTGAGTAATATCTCCAGAAGACAATGGACGACCATCTATGACTTCTACATGAACAGGTTTAGTTTTCTTTACTAAAGATATGCTATGTCTTTTAGTAAATTCTTCATCTAAAAAACACGCTGAGGCTCCTGAATCTAACAAGGCAGAGACTTTGTAATGTTTAGGTGTTAAAATAACATTTAATGTAAAACAAAGAGAGGGCTCTGAGGAGAAAATAGAACCTTTACTAGAAGTTGTGCAAGGTTCCAGCCGCACGGTCCCTATTGTAGCTGGACAAACTCGTTTTCTGACATATTGTCTTCTTTCACAGCCATACTCCTCATTTTGTGATTGCGTCATTTCTTTGGACAATGTTGAGCAGTGTGCTTTGATTCTCCACAATATAAACATAATCCTTCTTGACGACGACGAGTCTTTTCTTGTTTAGTAAGAGGTTTGAAACGTACTGCATCAATTTGCATATCCTTTACTTTTGAATGTATGTGTTGAAGAGATATTGGTGTTGCCATTGAATTATAATAACGTTGAGGTCCACTTGTACGATTCTCAAATCGGAATTCAAAAAGGCAATTTTTGCACTTCACAACAAAGTCAATTGCTTGACTCAATGTTTGAGGATCAGGTAAGTTGAGCATTAATTTTTTTACCTCATATTGTAATTCGTAGAGAAATTGGCTAAAAAGTACAGCATCATCCCACTTGATATCAGTTGCAAGTTGTCAAAATTGTGAAGCATATAACGTTACTGATCGATTGCCTTGTCATAAAATATGGATCTTATTGGTTGCAACACGAATTGCATCATGTTTTCCATACATGGATCGAAACTCTGCCAAAAAAGCCTCTAGATTATCCAATATTGGATCTCGTCGTTCAAGAAAAGATGAAAACTACGATAGTGCCGAACCTGAAAGAAGCATACCAATGAATCTAACTTGTGATCTTGGAGTTGGATAGCTTTGGGGTTGAAGTTCAATCACAAGTTGTACTTAATTGATAAATCCTCGAAACTTGGATCTGGTACCATCCAACTTCTCGGGTAGGACAATTCTTAGTTCTCTAACATTTGAAGGACGTTCCACCATAGAAAAAAGGACATGGTTTGGTGCAAGTGTTGAAGCAGCTCCAACCATTTCTATATCTTCACTTCCTTCCAATCTTGTTGCTCCTTGTGGTGGTAAATTGAGTTGATGCATTGCAAGCATTAACTCCCTCAATTGCTCTTGTATTTATGCCATTGCACTCTTTATTTCAAGAAGTTCTACTATGATAACACTTAGAAGAGAGAAGATGTCTTATATCGCTCAAGACAAATAGAAGAGAGGACTTGCGGACAAAGAAAATACTAAGGACAATATCAGTTTAGAAGAGGGTAATCTGCAACTTTTAATACGCTTATATCTTATCAAGAAAAAGAGGTAATCCACTCTTAATCAAAATTAGACAAAGCTCTGATATTATAGGTGTACTCTTGTCAATCTGTCAACGACAAGAACTCGATGAAAAAAATAATTCAGTCAAGTGAGCGTTTACTTAAAGAGAGGTAACAAAATATATATAAATAAGTATATATATTGAAAAAGGAACTGGAATGGCTATTGCCAAAAGACAAGAAAACTAGAGACCCTTGAAACTAGACTAGAAGCAAGAAAGGAGTTGACAAGAATGAAGAAGCCTTCACTCTTGTCTCTATATATACTATCTAACTAAGAGCTACGTGGCGATGTTCTATAGGACCTCCAATATGTGTTGACTTTGTAGGGCACATGCCTTGATTTACAAGGCAAGTTTTTCTACGTGTGGGCCATATAGTTAGCTTGATCTTCAAGCTAACAACATGTGTGGCACATGGCCAACTTGTTGACCACATTTCTAATCCAAAAAGTCAATTAAAAACACCTATGAAGTCAAAGCAGCATCTAGGAAGTTTCTAGGAAGCTTCCATATTAAATATTATAGAATTAACTTACTTTTACGTACTTTTACTTACTTCTATTTATTTCTATATGTAATTATTAGCTTACATGATTATGGCCATGACAGTTACAATGGCTTTGCAAGAAACATGACACCATTTCTTTACTATATAAAATTGATAGAAGTAATATGGAGATAACCATCGATAATATAAGACCTTTATGGAAGGTGACCAAGTATTACTCTGCAATGCCAATCATCTACTATGCTACATCAATTCAAGTCTGTAAGCTAGTACCTCAATGGCTTGAACTTTTAGCATTTCTGTAGTAATTTTTGGTGTTGCATATTGCCTCAAGCTTCTCCTATATATTCAAGTCCATCCAATCTTTCTATTTTGCAACTCAAAGAGTTTTACATTGAATCATAGAGCTTTTTGGATCAACACCAATCACCACTACTACCAGTGGAGGTAATTGATGACCAACATGAATATGAAGTAGACAATATTTTGGAGCATTGCTACTTTTATCGTGGTAGTGGACGTTGTCGTGATGTAACATAGATAACAAGTGAAAGGATGAAAAAAATATCATGTTTTCAGGATCTCACTTCAAAAATATTGTAGCAAATTATCTTAGAAAAATAGATATTAGTCAAAGGATAGAAAAATTAAAGTTGGTAATGCTGCCTATTTACAAATTATACTTCTATTTACTTTATAAGGCCATAAATAAGGCAAAACAAGGTAGATTAGAAAAATAAAGAATATAGGCATATGTAGGGAGGAGTTAGGAGTACAAATTAGTAAAAATTACCTCAAAAAGACGAAAGTTGATACCTGATGAGGACCGGTTATGAACCGAGGTCGAAATCAGACCCTGAGGTACAAAACCATGCTCTGACCATAACTCAAGATTTCTTTGGGAAGATCGGAGAGCCAAATTAGGAGGCAAACTTGTGGAGGGATTTTTGAGAGGTGATTTCGTGTTGTTTGGATCAGTATTGGATTTTTGAGGGATTTTCAAAGCAAGTGATGTTCTTTGTGAATTTAGATCTTTGAGAAATAAAACCGGTTTACAAATTTTTGGATTTTGTGAATTTTGTAGCATTTTTATAGGTGAAAATTTAGAAACTTATTGGTATGCTTGTTGTAAATGTATGTAAGAGATTTGAGGTCAATCGAATGACTAGATCGATACATATGAAGGTTTTTGTGAGCTAAGGTCTCGGGATTTAGGATTTTGAGGACCAATAAGGTTTTCTTAGATATCTAGCAATTTGCTAATTGAATTGGAGAGATTTTTGGTTTTATCAGTAAAAGACTTTATATTCTATATACAAGTAAAATTTGGAAGCAATCGAATGGTAGAAAAAAGAGATATTGGTGTTGGAAGTTTAGCATCAGATTGGAAAAGGAGAGGCCGGCTGACATCCGAGTGGAACTTTGAGGTCATCAACTAATTAGTAAGTGCGATTTTCTTCAAAATTTGTGAGCTGGTTGCTAACTTAAATTCCAAGAATTGTGCAAATTTTGAATTAGAATCAACAGTTCAATCTTTAATTATTTAAATTTCAAATCTATGATTAGGATTTAGTTTGGATTAGGATTTGATTAGGGTTTAGAATTAGGATTTGGTTTAGGATTTAGGATTTTATTAGGGTTAGGGTTTGGTTAGGATTTGATTAAGATTGGATTAGGATCAAGGTTTGGTTAGAATTTAAGATTTATTTAGATTTTTGTTAGCATTTGACTATTTTTTTTTTAATATTCTTTTATATTTCTTTAGGATTTCTTTGTGTTTCTTTGATAAATTCAATAAAATTTAATTGAGCTTGTTTAATATTTGATTATGATTATTAATATTTAATTATAATGTCTCTATAATCCTATTGGATTATTAGGACCTTTTGTTGTAATTTTCTTTTACCTTCGACAGCCAGGTGCCCGATGCATTCTCAAGCAAGACTTCACGTAATACGACAATATTTGCAATTATAATACAAATTTCTCTAAAAAGATTATCTCATCCAAGATGCAACGTAGAAACTTATACAGAATCTCAGTCATTATGTGAAAACTATTTAAAAATACTATTAAGAATAAAACGAGGGTATTCTATATTAATAGAAGAAAATTAGTTATAACAAGGCATAGATAGAATATTTGTATTACTCTCACGTAGAAATATGTAAGTGGTATCATTTTTGAGAATTTTTTAGAATTACAGTTAGGGTAGTGGTTCATATGGAATCTACCATGGAGCCTTTTAGAAAGGCTTAAGATAGTTATCAGGATGAAATCTAATTCTAAAATCTTCTAGTAGGATGATTAAAGGTATTTTAAAAAGTTTTAAGATAGTTGAACAAAGTATAAATAGGATTGGCTGAGGCCATTTGGATATTTGGTCAAATATGGCTCCAGATTCTTTTTCTTAGCAAAGTTTTATTTACTTATTCTATTCTATTTGATTTTGTTTGATTCTATTCTCTTTTACTAAGTCTTTTCTTTCAAGTTTCATTCCATTTAGTTACTTTCAATTTTATTTTAGTGTGCTTAGTCTTAAATTATATCAAGATCTTTATTGTTATAGATTTGATAAGATTTTAGACTTTAAAATCTCCAATCTTGTTTCAAATAAGGTTTGTTGGACATCCTTTTTAGATGTTTTTATCTTATATCAAAAAAAAGAGATGCATCTTTTGATCAATAAAGTTAATATTCTTGAAGCTAGAGTATTTTCATCTTTGAACAATAAAATTAACATGAACTATTGATTCAACTTTTGTCAAGCAAATTCTATGAAGTATGTCTTCCAATGGTCTTATTCACAGTGTAAAGAATAATTCTTCTAGGTTTCATTATACTTCTAAGTTTAAGTTTAAGAATAATCTATTTTATTTTGAAAGATGATTCTATATTAAAAAAAGCCAAGCACAACTACATATTCTTCAAGCTCATCATGATTTTTCAACTTCTAAATATTTTAGATACAATAAGACTTTGGAGCCAATATCAAGAAATTTTTGGTGGCATCAAATGTAAAAAGTAGTTAAACACTTTGAAAATTATATAATATTTATTTAAAATCAAAAACTCTTCATCATCAATCTTATAGACTTCTTAAGCTATTATCTATTCTAATACAATCACAGTCTTTTATTTCTATAGATTTTAATATAGATCTTCAAGTCTCAGATTTGTATGATTTTATATTTGTGATAATAGATCATTTTACAAAGATGATATATTTTATATCATATACAAAATCTATTATAGATGAAAAAATGGCCAAGTGTTTTTTTACCAACATCTATTATTATCATGGATTATCTAAAGATATTATAATAGATAATGGAACTCAATTTATATAAAGTTTTTAGAGAATCCTTTTCAAAATTTGAAAGGTGGATATAAAATTCTTTTTAGATTTTCATCTTCAAACTGATAGATAAATAAAATAAGTGAATCAAATTTTAAAATAATATTTGAGTTTTATCATCAACTATGATTAAGATGATTGGATAATTTTTTTTACCATTGTTAGAGTTTGCATACAATAATTTAGTATATTCTTCTATTCAAAAAACACTTTTTTTTTTGCCAATTATGGTTATCATCCATGACTTGATACTTTTGTCTTTTCAAAAGTTGATAATCCTATAGCAAAAGATTTGACAAATTGGTTATTAGAGCTACATACAATAATAAAGGCATACTTAAAAGAAGCTCAAGAATGACAAAAAGTCAATGCAAATGCCTATTACAATGTAAAGCAAAATAAACTCCCACTAGTTGGAAGCTTATTCTAATTCACAACAAATTAATTATCTAAATTTTTTAATAAGTTTTTATTACTTCATTGCTTAAATAACCAATAATTCCAATAAAAGCACCAATTGTGACTAACACAAATCCTTCTAGTGAGTAATCTATTTTAGTTCACCATTATTAATTAGCTTACAATTTAATTGCTTAAATTATTTTCTACTTTATCTTAAATTTTTAATTCTTTCAACTTATAAAAACCACTCTCATATACCACAAAAAATAATACATGGTATTCAAATAACTCAACAAAATACACACTTGAAAGATATTTTTTTATATAATTTAATTAAAGTCTATATAATTTTTAATTTTTATTCATTTAGTTATTCTCATTTTTATCTAGTATTAAATATCATCCCAAAAATTTAAACTCGTCTAAGCAATTTCTTATCCATAAATGAGTTTTCATCCATGAATGACTTCTCTATCTTTGATAGTAAAGCCTTATCTATCCTCCATTAATAGATTTCAAATCTATCCTCTATTAATTTCTTCATGCTTCTTCTTTCAAAGTTTATCTCTAGAGACTCATTTATTACAACATCTCTGATTTTACCTTCTTTAAGATAATAATGTCATTCTTCATGGTATCTGCATGTAATCTTCAATCACGACATTTGTAATTTACATCATTATATAAAATGCACATCACCACAAATTCCTTTAATCCTTCAGCCAGTCGTGAACTACATGACCTTGTGCTTTTCTTTAAACTATTCATTTCTACCTTCAACTCTCTCATACCTTTCATCAATTCTTAAAGGATTTTTTTATTTATATTCTTATTTTTTAAAGAGCTTGATGAAATAAAATTAAAAAAAGTTGTAATTAGAATCTTCATAGCTATTGTAAGTGTAAAATTCATACCTCTACCAAAATTACAAGATGGCCTCAATTAAGAGTTGCATGTAATAGGTAGTATGAAGTGAAAGATGCAATGAATAAGAACAAAAGAAGAAACAACACAAATAAGTGAAAGGAATGTATACAAGCAAATACACACTCCAAAACTCGGTCACAATCTATTCACGGAGTTTTCATTCAGTAAAAAATAAAAAATAAAAGTAAAAAAATATATTTTTAGGAATTTAATTTTTTAAGCTTTCCAATGATATAAGAAACATGTAAATCCGAGTTACTATGAGTAAGTTATGAAGGTTTAAAAATAACAAGTAAATAAATAAACGTTAAGTGAAAATGTTTTATCTTAAGGATAACTTACTTATAGGTCAAGGGTTCGAGCCTCACCAAGGCTCACATGTAGTGTATATTGGGTGTCTAAAGAGGCCTTGAGGCCTTAGTCTTATCTTTCTACCTGTACCCAAGGTGCTACAATCCATATGGAACTTGTACACCTTCCTTCCTACAAGGACTAGACTAGCTGCTGGTCCTCCTATTTTCTACTAGTAAAACTCATTTTTTTATATTTTTGACTTCACCATGATGTTTAAAAACACCCAATTAGCCTAGGAACTTTGTCGTGGCCTTCAAAACTTACTCCCTTTCTTCATAATGGCTTCCGAAGTGATAAAACTCAATTTTACCAAGATCTTAAATATTGCTCTAAAAATTCCTAAAAAATTATAATAAATTCTAAATAAATTTTGGAAAATCCTATAATTTTTTTATAATACTAATATTCGTATAAGGTTACATTTTCCTATCTTTGTGATTTTTGATAATAATAAATATCAATTGAATTCCACCATAAATCTTATTTTTTATATGACATGAAGTTCTTTCTCACGCTTCTTGTAACTACTAATATTTATAGTTTTTATAAATAGTACATATAGATAGAAGACCAATATAATTATTGGTCTTAATAAATAATCTTTAATACTCAACAATGAATAAAAATACTAAATTAATAAAGATAATTGCTTCTATTATTTGAAATAACTTCTCAAATAATAGATGTTATCCAAATTTCTTTTTAAACTCCTTCAATAGCTCTTTTGGTGCCATATGTTTGCTTGGTTGTTGCTTCATCTAATAAAAAAACTCTTTTTGTCATCTTTTTACTATTTTTATGAAAGTATTCATCTCTTAATCTTTCTTTAAATCTATTCTATGTAGCTATCACATCAATGCTCTCATATAGTTGTTTCATCTTTTCATTGATTTCTAAAATAATTATTAAATCAAAGGTCTCAATTATCCTGTCTTTTGGAACTTAATAGATTTCTATTTCATAGGTATAGATCCTCAAAAATTAATAATATTCTTCTAATTAAACCATTCTATCTTATCAACAATATCCTTCAATGCTTTTGTAGCTCCTAGCCAAATTGCAATAGCAATATGTTGATCTATAAACATTTGTATTGTCCTTAAATTTTTCTCCATAAGATTTTGATCACTTCCATTATTTGAGCCTCTTTACTTTTTATCCTCCATCTTAACTTCTTGAAAAATAAGTGCCTTAAGGTTCTCTCAATAGAAGAATCAAATGTCATATTAAAAAAAAAAATTGCCTCAAGAAAGTGTTAGGCTTCTACCTACTATTAATTGCTCTAATAAATTAAAAGTTTGTAAAATACAAATCTTATTTATAGCTTGTCTTTATGAAAATATACACGTGTAGGATGTACAAGATTTTTCAATATATGAAAAAATATCCTAAAATCACTTTGATTCTTATAGTAATTCTTTTCAAATATGTATTACCTTATTACTTTTAATCTATCTATTCAGTTGGACTCAAACTTTTCTATAGATTACCTTATATCTTTAACTACCTCCACAAAAATTCAACCATAACTTTGTTATAGAACTTTGCATATTATCTAATTTCTAGAAGGTGCTAAATATGTCAATTTTTAGGTACTTGCATACTAAATCTATTATATTTCTAAAATCCAATATTTAAATATTATAAATTCTTAATGTATAATTTTTTAACATGGTCATCTATAATTGTAAAAATTTTAAGCCAAAAATTCATCAATATTTTTGAAAATATGGTCCAAATCAAAACCTCTATGAAAAAAACTCACCTACAAATTCTAATTTACAAACATAGACTTTAATAGCTCTTTTTTTTTTTCATTCTAAAATAAAATTGATTATTTCCTTTATATAAAATGTACCACAACTCAACTTTCCAATGCTACCTTTTGATTACTAAATACCTTCCTAAAACTCTTTATATACTTAAAAGAATGATAACAAATATCAAATTCATATCCTAATTTCAAACAATCATATCTTTTCTATCTAAAATCTAAATTACGTATTTTTTTTATCCAATTTCTAACCTATAGTATAAGCTTTTTAAATCCAATCTCCAAATTTTGAATATAATGTCTTGCCTCAAATGGGCTGCCTTAAAGTAGCCTAAAATTATAGTGTGGTTCTAAATAATATTTCAAAATCCATTGGATATGACCTTCAACTAATGGAAATGAAGTCCTTTATTATTCACCTTATCCATCGACATGGAATAGCCTAGAAATTGAAATATTATACTTTTGATACCAAAGCCTTTTTAAACTCCTTATAAATAAATCCTACAACTTCTATATTTAATTATAAAAATCAAACTATAAATTTAAATAAATTAGATAAATATTTTATTTTATTTATTTTATTATTTTTTTAAAAAATAAAATCCAAATTTTCTTATTATTTTATATTATTTTTGTATATTATGTTATTTTCCAATATAAAAATAATCCATATTATAGCTCAAGAAATTGGTTTTCTGACACATTGTCTTCTTTGGCAATTATACTCATTATTTTGTGATTATATTGTTTTTTAAAATAATGTTGAATAATTAGTCTAGATTCTTTACTATATTAGCCTAACCCTTTTTAATGACTTCAAGTCTTTTCTTCTTTAGTAAGGAATTTGAAACATATCATATCAATTTATATGGATTTTGATTTTAATAAATAAGCCTTTGTAAACTTAGAAGTTGTTGCCATGACTTGATTTGTACTTCTCCAATCAAATCTTTGTTCTTGGTATTATTCAAAGATTTGATTAACACATGCAATAGCTTGAGCAATGAATTAATTCAATGAATCTATTTTAGACATCTTTAATAGTAAATCTTTGATATTATCTTTTAATCTATATTAAAATTGATTGATAAAGGCATTGTCATTTCAATCCATGTGATAAATAAGATTTTGGAATTTAGCAATATATATGGTGGCTAAATGTGATCTTCATTGTAAAGATATAAATTTGGTCTCTATTATCCTTTTTTAATCATTTTTTCTAAATGTGGCCATGAAGATTTTTAAAAATGAATTTAAATTATAGAATAGTTATGCATCATTTTTTTATCATAGGTACAAATTAAGAGAAAGCATTTCCAAAGAGAGGTGCACTTATGAATCTATCTTGAATAAATCCATTAAGAAGTTGAGAAGGATGCAACCTTTAATAGAGCTTTATTTTTAGCAAAAATCCTTAAAACTTTGATCTTCTTGTATCAAACTTCTTTGGCATACTTATATTTTCTTTCTTTATTATTAGTAGCAAGACTTCTATAATTTAATTGTGAATTTGATCTATTTGCTTCTTTCAATTGGACAACTTTTTGGTATAGATTTTGTACTTCATTAATAACTTCTTCCATAAGCATTGGAATACAACATCCATGGTTGATGTTTGAGTTATATGAGATTTCTACCTTAAGAGTATTAAAAAGCTCATCAAGATATGCAATGGTTGTAAATCTATTCTCACTTTGGCTAAAAGTAGCATCCAAAATTTTACCTATTATAAACAATTCAAAACAATTCTTCAAATGAAATTAAAGAAAAGTAATTTTTAACCTCTAATAGTAAATGGAAATTTCTACAAAGAAGAATAATTTCTTTTTTTTGAATAAAAATCATTGTTACGAATGAAGGTAAAAAATCTACAACCTTCAAAATATAACAATAGAAGTAAAGTAGCCTAGTCACTTCTAAAAACAAGATAAAAACAATAAATTTGTACTATTGTCAAATTATCAAAGACATGAATCTCAAAAAATTAAAATATCAATACACTCTTGTATCACTTTAAAAATTTAAAAACTACTAAAAGATAGTATGAAACAAACTAGAATAGTTAATGTGCTAGAAGATCAAAAAAATCTTAAAATAAGACCAAAAGACTAAAAAAGTATTGACAAAAATAAAAGGCTTTATTCTTACCTCTATATATACTATTTATTAGAGACATATATATTTATTCTTATATTTATCTATATGATTAAATAGAAGTAGATAAAAAAAGATTTATTTTATAATATTTTTTAGAGAAGCTTCTTATATACTTTATAGATGTTGATTTTATTTTAAATATATTTGTAATTGATTAGTAACCTAAAAATTTAGTGAATGATTTAACTATATATTAATAGCTTATAAGACAAGCTAAATATGTGGTGTATATATAGAAAACTTTCCTCGCAAATTAAGATATGTATCTTAAAAAGTCAACACATTTTAAAGGTCTTATAAGACATCACTACAAAGCTCCTACTTAAGAATATATATGGAGGCAAGAATAAAGCTCTCTTCAGTTTTGTCAATGTCTTTTTAGTCTTTAGTCTTATTTTAAGATTTTTTAGTCTTCTGATCTTTGATAATAGCCATTCTAGTTTAATACTATATCTTTGAATGATTTTTTAGTCCTTTTGAGTGACATAAGAGTATATTAAAAATTTCTTTCTTTAAAATTCATATCCTCCATAATTTGACAAGAATCTTAATTCATTGCTCTTGATTTATTTTAGAAATGAGTAGATTATCTGCTTCTATTATTGTATTTTGAAGGTTGTAAATTATCTACCTTCAAATAATTTCTTTAATTTTTTAAAACTAATTTTTTCTTTAAAAAAAGTAGATTACATTTTTTTGACATTAGAGGTTGTAAATTATCTTCTTCTAATTTGACTTGTGGATTTGTTAAGTTTCTTAAAATGAAAGAAAAAATTATAGATGCTTCACTCCATAGAAGTAAAAATAGATTTATAACTATTACAAATATTTATGAACTTGTCAACAATCTTAGAGTGAAAATTTCATACATCACTAGTACCAACTACAAAATTACTAATCCTACATCTATGAAAAAAGTTCATAGTCTACGTCAAAAAATTGTATAGTTGAAGGAAGCAAGCAGATCAACCTCACAACCAAATCCATGAAATTTTGCTTCTATAAGTATGACAAGTGTAAAGATTAGTATGCTTGAGGAGTTTGATGGAATAAGGTTAAAATTTTGAAGATTTTTACAATAAGTCAAGCTCTATCTAAGATTGCATCTCTTTCACTATTATGATGGATTTATTCAAGTTAGATTCATATGCACACTTTTATTTGGAAGTCCTTTTTTTTGATTTGTACCTTTGATGGAAAAATATTCACAACTCCTTTATGATTTAATTTCATTCATAGAAGTATTAACAACCATATTTGGAGAAATCAATAAAAAAAAAAAAAAATAGCAAAGAGCAAGCTCTTATTTTTACGACAAGGATCATGGTTAGCTATCATATATTTTCTCAATTCTAAAATCTTGCTTGTGACGTAGGCTAGAATGATAAAATTCTTATCAATCAATTTTGACTTGGATTGAAGAATAACATCAAAGATTAGTTATTGATAATGCCAAAAGAAAAATCTTTTGAATAATTTATTGCTCAAGACATTGCATGTAATAATTGATTTTTTAAAAGGCATCAAGAATAAAGATTTGGCTAGAGAAGAACAAGTCAAGTAATAACAACAATTCTCAAGTTTTTAGAGACTTATTCATCAAAGCCTGAATCAATATAATTTGATATAGTATATTTTATAATATCTTATTGAAAAAAAAAAAGTCTTGCCATTGTCAAGTAAGCTTATATTTATATTATAGAAAATCCAAGCAAATTGCTCAACATTATTCAAAGAAATAATACAATCACAAAATAAAGAGCATAAATGCCAATGAGGATGATGTATCAAATAATAAATTTTTTGAGCTATAATAAGATTATTCAATTGAAATCTTATATAATTCAAAGTATAGGTCTTATTTTCTCCTCAGATCCTTCACCTTGTTTTATAATAGAAGTTTTTTTAGTTTCAAAAATTTACAAAATCTTAGCCTTATTAGTTTCAAGAGCCTCAACTTATTTTATAGATGAAGACTTTGTCAAAAATCAAGATATATCATTAGTTAAGAAAATGAAACATGTGAATGTAGAAATAATAGATAGTTATTTATTATCTTTTAAAGATATTAAATATGAAATTATTTCAATAGAAATAGTAACTGATGGTCATAATAGTTTACTAATATTTAATGTGATTAGATCTCTTTCCAATCCAATTATTATAGAATTATTATAGTTAGAAATATATAACTTTCAAATAGACTAAATTTCTTATAATTCTAATTTTTTATATAGTTTAGCTTAAGATTCTGCTTGGCAAGTAAAAATCTATAAGATTAATACATCCAAATTATTATTGATAGGTGCAAGAGCTTTTATGTATATTACAAAAGAAAGTTCAACTTTTATAATATATGCCACACCTATTATTGATAGAAAAAAGATTTCAAGTAGCATTAAAAGTCAATATTAGATTATCAAGAAATTTTTGAAAAAAAAATATATGACTATTTGGACTAATCTATAGTCTATCATAGCAGGAATTGGCTACACTCAAGGAATATATTAATGAAAATTTGGCTAAAAACTTTATACACCATTTTAAATTTCCAATCAGAGCTTCTATCTTATTTGTGAAGAAAAAAGATAGATCTTTGTGGATGTGTTTAAATTATTAAAGACTCAACAAAATGACCATAAAAATAAGTATCTTCTATCTTTGATTTCAAGAATTTTTGATCAATTGAATTAAAGAAAGATCTATACAAAAATAGATCTATAAGAAGTATATAATCTTATATGCATTAAAGATGGAGATGAATGAAAAATTGAATTTCAAACCAAATATGCATATTTCAAATATAATATCATGCCTTTTGGACTCATGAATATACTAGCTACTTTTTGACATCTCATGAATGAAGTCTTTTGTGAGTTTTTTGAAAATTTTATGGTCTATTATTTAAACATCTTAATTTACTCTAAGAATACAAAAGAGTATGAATTTTATATTTTTTGTATGTTATAAAAATTGAGAGATATAAGATTATATACTAAGATGAAAAAGTGTATATTTCACACTATTCAAGTTGACTTCTTAATATATAATATTTCAAATCATGGTCTTATGATAGATCCTAAGAAGGTCCAAACTATCATAAATTGGAAGATCTCAAAAATTGTCAAATATGTGGAATGTTTTTTAGGATTTTCCAATTATTATCAAATCTTCATCAAGAATTTTTTTCAATTTGCTATTCTTCTTATATGCTTGATATATAAAAAGAAACTTGAGTGGAACAAAGAAGCTAAAGCATCTTTTGAAATCTTGAAGATAATATTTATTTTTATATCAATCTTGTATCATATTAATATTTTCAAGACATTCTTTATAGAAACATAGGCATCAAACTTTACTATAGATGTTCTATTATCAACAATGAGAGCAAATAACAAGCTCTACTTGATAGCTTTTTATTCCAAATTTTTTTCAATAGTTGAGAATAATTATGACATTCATGATAAAGAGCTTTTTTGAAATATGATTAGATTCTCTAAGGTCTAAAATCTTACCAATTTCATAACAACAATAATCTTGATATAATATAAGACCAAGTTCACTAGAACAAAACTGAAAGTAACTAAAAAAAATGGAACATAAAAGACAAGATTGAATAAAAGACAATAAAATCAAATAGAACCAAAGAAAATAAAATAAAAATAAAAACAACCAAATTTTACTAAAAAAAAGAACTTAAAGCAATACCTGATTGAATTTTTAAAGAGACTTAATTAGTTTTGTTTATTCATGTTCAATAATCCTTGAAACTTTCTAAAATATCTCTAATAGTAGGTCCTATGGGGATAACTATCTTAAGCCTTTCAAGGAGGTTCTATGGTGGATCCTATATGAACCATGGCTCTAACTTCATTTCTAAAAACTTTCTAAAAATAACTCCAACTACATATCTATAAGTACAAATAATACAAATATCTTATGCATGCTCTATTATAGCTAATTCTCTTCCACTAATATAAAATATCTTCATTTCATTCTCAATGGTATTTCTAAATGGTTTCTTAACAATGAATGAAGTTTTATGCAGGTTTCTATGTTGTATCATGGATGGAATAACCTTTCTAGAAAACTTTATATTGAACTTGCAGATGTCCAATGCCATAGCAAAAGTAACAATGCTCTAATATACTCTTTACTTCATACTCTTGTTGGTCATCAATTATAACTAGTAGTGGTAGTAGGCGCTGGTGTCAATCTAAAGAGTGCTTTGGTTTCAATATAAAATTTCTTAAGTTGTAAAACATGGAAGATAAGATGGACCCAAATATATGGCGGAAGTTGGAGATAGTGCCATACTATAATTGCATATAGTATATAAAAATTAGTTAAAATATATAATATGTTCATAAGTCTTACTGTAAGTTAGAATGGTTAATAGATTAATTTAAAAGGAGTGAATATAAGAAACTTTATTTTGAATTTTATTTATTTTGATTATGATATTTAAAAAATTATAAGACCTAAATTTTTAGTATGAAGCCTTGAGAAGGGATTAGAGTCTAAAAATAAAAATCTAAACTAATAGAAGGCTTATTAAGAAGGATGAAAGCAAGGCATGGTTGGATAAAGATAAGAGATGAGAATCTTCATCTCTATTGATTAAAGGCCATACCTAATAGGCTTTTAGGAGGTGGTCCAAGCCTATAAGAAGAGTTTTCAACGACTTTAGAGAGAGATTTAAAAATAAGAAGCTAGAATTGTAAGTTTAGGATTTGAACTAAAATTTTGGGCTCAAAACTTAATGAATTTGGAATTAGAATGAAGAAATTATAGCCATTTGAAGTCAAGATATTATTTTAAGATATACTGTTGTTTTTTTAAGCATATGAGGAATTTTATGATGGTTTTTAGATATTGGAAGGTGTAATTGGAATGGAGATTTTATGACTTATATTTTTTAAGTAAGAATTATTACATTTAGAGTATGGATGAAAAAGTTATAGAGAGTTGAAGTCAGCATATCCAAATCAAAAGCACTAAGTGAGTGATTCTGTTCATAATAATGGTTGGAGCCATATCTTAAGTTTTGAAATGAATTTTTAGCTCAAATATTTTAAAGAAAATAGAGTAATATATTAAAAAGCTATACATATAAATTTTGTGGCATTTAAGTGCTTAGTTTGTGAGATATAAAGACAATTTCACAACGATATATAAAAACTAGGATTTGTAGCTACTATTAGGATTTTGGCAATATCTTAAGATCCGTGATGAATTTTTAGTTGAAATTTGTCATGATAGTTTTTAAAAGTATACCACAACTTCATATGAAATTTTAATGTGTTTGAAAAATCTGATTAGAAGATATGAGTTGTTGAAGTTTGGGAATAATATTCCAAAAGGATATAAAACGATTGAGTTTTTAATCATATTTTGGGTATTTTTTGAGAACTTAAGACTTACATGTTTGGTGTAATTGTTCCTAAAAGTAATATATATATATAAATTTGGTCTTTCTTATCTCAAGACTTGATTGAGCAATTAGTGATAGCGAAGGGTCATGTGCTTTCTTGAGGCAAACTCTCTCTATCTTAATAATAGTATGCAACATCAAAAATTACTAAAAAAATGAAAAAAGTTCCAAGCCATCAAGGTGCTAGCTTATGGACTTGGATTGATGTAGCAAATAAAATATTGGTATTAAAAAATAATAATTAGTCATTATCTTGAAAGCTCTTATATTGCTGGTAGTTATCTACATATTACTTTTGTCAATTTTGAGCTATAAAGAGACCATGTTGTGTCTCCTACAAGGTTATTATAAGTCATTGTATAAACTCTTCTATTATTGGATTATTGATATTGATGGAATAATAAAGAATTATCGGTATAATTGGATGATGATCAATATTAAGAAAGAATAGTTAATGATCAAAATTTACTTAAATATTTTTATTGTAGGTAAATTCTAAAGGTATTAAATATTCATCCTAATCATTATAGTAAATCTCTATGAATGCTTATAGCATATCCTCTAGGATTTGATTTGTATGATCTATTTATCTATCTATTTGAGAATGAAAGGTCTTAGACATAGCAAGTTGTGTGTCTAGTAGCTTGAACAAGGCTTGCCAAAAATTTCTCTTAAAGCGTGGATCTCCATCTGAAATAATGATAGGAAGTAATCCATAGTAACAAAAGACAGTATCAAAGAAGACTCATGTAAGTATTGGAGCATCAATATCAGAGCATATTATAGCCAAGTAAAGTTGTTCTAAGAATTGATCCTCAAAGACAGCAACTACAATATCATTGTGAGGCATTTGTGACAAATACATAGTAAGATCTATAATCATTTGCTTCCAATGTGCCATTGGTAGTGGAATTGGCTGCAATAGCATAGGAGATGCCATGTTGCATTTTTTATTATGTTAGCATGATTTATAAAAATACATAAAAGCTTGAACATCTTAATTCAAACTTGTCCAAAATCATATCCTTGAGATCCATTTTGGAGTCTTTTTACACCCTTGGTATCCAGATATTGGGATGTTATATACTTCTTGAAATATATACATTTAAATTATAGTATTATCAAATATATAAATCTACTTTTTGAAATAAAGTAAGCCATCATTGATATAGTAATCTCAATATTATACATTATCTATCTATAATTGATTGATAACCAACTTAAGTTTGCATGATTCATATGCGATAAGTTGAAGGCTCCTACTAAAGTCTTATTAGAAAATTGTACCAATAGCAAAGTCAAAAGTATCAATGTTAAGTATACACAGAAGATTGAAATCATACAATTGAAATATTGGAGTAGTAATCAATGCCTCTTTCAAGTCCTTGAAGGCCCTTTTTTGTTCTAATTTCTATTCAAATAGGACACTTTTTTCTTACAAGCTTGTCAATTAGGTAGTAATGTGTGCAAATCATTGAATAAAATGATAATAATATCAAATAAGGCCTAAGAATGAGTAGACTTCAAAAGCATCTTTAAGAGTTGGCCAATCCTCTACTACTTTTACCTTATCCTGATCCATGCAAATGCCTTTGGAAGACATTACATGTCCTAAAATGATGACCTCTAACTTTCAAAGTTTACACTTTGATAGCTTATAATAGAAGCAACTATCACGTAGCTAGCGCAACGCTTTTTATAGATATTGCTCATACTCCTCAAGGATTTTATTACTCCAAAAGTACTCAATATGGCTATCTTTTTAGTTGATCTCTTAAATATATCAATCAATCTTTTTAATAGTTTTCCAAGGCCATATTTTTTATCTCTGAAAAACATCAATTATTTTCAATATTGGCCCTAATTGCCTTTATTGAGAAGTTTCATTTTCTTGCTCTACTTCTTCATCAACTTGGAGGCTCTTCAGATTTTGAAATTGCCATGATTTGTTGGTACTTGAACTTTGATATTTGGACAATTTTTAATGTAATGGTTTAGCTTTTGATAGTAAAAATATAATCTCTTTTGCCTCAATATTTGTCAATTTTGTCATCTCAATTGTCTTTGCAGAGCATCAATCTCTATCGATATTGGTTCTTGTGCCATAGTATTAGCTAGTAGCATAGGATCCCATACTATAGGTTGTACCTCTCAATTTTTTAAATCTATAGCATTGATCATCTCTACAATCTTTACTACCTCGTCAAATGTTTATATATTCTTTAATTCTACCTCTTGCTAGACTATACATTTTAACCTTTATATAAATTAATCTATTATCTCTTCTTTTAAAATGTTACAAATTTATAAACATAGGAACTTGAATTGAGAGACATAATCTTATATTGACTTGGATTGTATAAGCTTAGAGAATTGATTGTATCGTAACTTACTCACATTGATCGACCAAAATTAATTCCTAATCTTCATCTCAAACTCCTTCTAATCACAAAATCCGCCTCGAGCTCTATAGCTTTGAGTCCAATGGCACCACCAAATGGCTATTGCACCTCTCAAATAATTAAAGACATATATAATTCCTTCGCAGATTTTGCTTTAGATAATTGGAGGTATTGTTGCATGTTGAAGACCTATTAGCATACATCTTCTTGCTTTAAGGTCCTTGAGTATATATCAGACTTCTTGAATTTTAGCCTAGTAGATGTCAACTCCTTTATCTTAGAAGCTTTTATTTACACTTGTAGAATAACTATCTGGCTTAGAAGGTGTTGTATCTGAGTTTCCATTTGAAATTGTTCCACTATATCTCTCATGTTGTAATTTCTTTGCTAAACTTTATTATTGTAACATCTTTTTTCCTTCTAGTTGGCTTCTTAAAGTAGCTTGTTGTAGCCTCAAAATAGTACTTAATGTGATCACAATAATTAACTTTTAATGAAACACTGGCTATTAACACACTACCAAAGAACAAACTAACATTTGCTTTGATATCAATGAAATAAGAATAAATTCTTTAAGGTCAATAACCTTATTAATTTTATAACAACAAAGATCTTAATATAATATAAGATCAAGCATACTAAGTCAAAACTAAAAGTAACTAAATAGAATAGAATATGAAAGATAGGACTGTGTAAAAGAGAATCCAATCAAAATAGAAGAAAAAAAAATAACCAAACTTTATTTTTAAAAAAAAGAAAAAAGAATTTAAAGCCACATTTGATCAAATGTCCAAATGGCCTTAGCCAGTCTTATTTACACTTTGTTCAACTATCTTTGGAACTTTCTAAAATATCTCTAATGGTAGATCCTACTAAAATAACTACCTTTTTAAAAGACTCTAGAAGTGGATTTTACCATGATAACTGCCATAAGCCTTTTCAAAAGGTTCTATGGTAGATCTTACATGAACTACCATCCTAACCTCAATTCTAGAAGCTTTCCAAAAACAACTCCAAGTACATTCTCTATGTGCAAATAATACAAATATCATATCTAAGCCTTATTACATTCTTGTAATTGTGGATTCTTTTTAAGAATGATGTCATTATCTAGAAGTTATTTCAAATTAAATCATTGTATATATGGATCATAAGAATTTGAAGTACTTCATGACAATATGTATTTTGACTCATTGCAAAGATCATTAGAGCATGGTTATATCAATATTTTATTACAAGATTACATATCAACTTAAAAAATAATAAGATTTGTTAAATGCTCTTTATAAATATTTTCATCTTGAATTTAAAAAATAAGATGCAACTTTTAATTAACAAAGAATGATTATCTTAAAACCAAATTATTTTCAACTTGAAGCAATAAAATCAAAATTAACTATTGATTCAACTTTTGTTAAGCAAATTCAATCAAGTATGTCTAATGACCTTCTTGTTTATGAAATCAAGAATAATTCTTTTAAATCTCATGATACTATTAAGTTTTAGTTCAAAAATAATCTACTCTATTTTAAAGAATGATTTTATATTTAAAAGGGAAAAATTTAATTATGTATTTTCTAAGCTTGTCATCACTTTCTAATAGCTGGTTATTTTGGATACAAGAAGTCTTTAGAACTAATATCAAAAAAAATTTGGTACCTTCAAATATAAAAGGCAATTAAAGACTATGTATAATCAAGTGATATTTATTAAAAATAAAAAAAAAAAAATTCCTTATCATCAATCTTATGGTCTTCTCTAGCTATTACCTATTCCAAAACAATCATGATTTTTTTTATTTCTATAGATTTTATTACAAATCTTATAGTCTCAAGTTTATATAATTCTATATTCATGATAATAGATCATTTTACAAAGATGGAATATTTTGTATTATGTACAAAATCTATTATAAGTAAAAAAATAACTAATTTTTTTTAACAAAATCTATTGCTATCATGGATTATCTAAATATATTATATTAAATAAAGAGACTCAATTTATATTAAGATTTTAGAAAATTCTTTTTAAGATTTTAAAGATGGATATAAAACTCTCTTTGGCTTTTCATCTTCTAATTAATGGAAAAATAGAATAAGTGAATCAAGTTTTGAAGTAGTATTTGAAATATACTATCAACTATCATCAAGATGATTCCACAACTCTTTTTCCATTGATAGAATTAGAATACAATAATTCAATATATTTTTTAATTTAATAAATACCTTTTTCTAATTATTTTTATCACCAATGACTTAATACTTTTGACTTTTTAAAAGTTAATAATCTTATGGCAAAAGATTTAAAAAATTATTTAATAGAGCTACATGCAATAAAAGATACACTTAAAAGAAGCTCAAGAATGACAAAAGATTGATGTAGAGATTTATCACAAACAACTATAATTCAACATGGGTGACAAGACATGGCTACTTCATTGCAATATTAAGACTACTTGTCTTTCTGACAAGTTGGACTATCATAGTTTTGGACCTTTTTCTATTGATAAATAGGTCAATCTTATTGCGTATTGATTATATCTATTGGTATCAAGGTAGTGAGGAATTGCCTCAAGAAAGCATTAGCCTCTTGCTTGTCACTAATTGCTTAATCAAGTCTTGAGATAAAAAAGACCAAGTTTATATATATATATATATATATATATATATATATATATATATATTTATATTTATATTTAAGGATCAATTACATCAAATATATAAGTCTTAAGTTTCCAAAAATACCCAAAATATGCTTAAAAACTATAAATCCTTATATATCCTTATGGAATATTATTTCCAAACTTCAACAACTCATATCTCTCAATTGGATTGTTTAAACACATTCAAATTTTACAAGAAGTATTGATATATTTTTAAAAACTACGACAACAAATTTCAATTACAAATTCGTCGTGGATCTTAAGATATTACTAAAATCCTAATTGAAGCTTCAAACCCTAGTTTTTATATATTTGCATGAAATTTTCTTTATATTTCACAAATTAAGTACTCAAATGCCACAAAATTTATATATATATATATATAGCTACTTAATATAATAATCTACCTTGTCCAAAATGTTTGACATAAAAATTTATCCAAAAACTCAAGATATGGCTCCAACCATTACTATAAATAAAATCACTCAGTTATTGCCTTTGATTTGGATGCAATGACTTCAACTCTTTATAATTTCTTCATCCAAATCCAAATTTATCAAATAATATATGAAAAGTATAGCCAAAAAAGTATTCTCTTCAATTCTAGTTGCCGATCCTTTGTTGTTCTTTGTAAGCACATGTTATGCCCCAATTAGTGATAGTAAGTATGAAATTAACACCTTAACTTTGCGTGCTAATAATTCCTTTATAAAAACTCCAAATCATAGAAAATTTGCATCAAATCCATATCTAAAAACCTAATCTTGCTGATTTTAGCCTACAAAGCTCTAATGGCTTTGGAAGAAAAATCCTATTTCCTAATAAGGCCTTAGGCAGCCTCCTTGAAGCCTATTCAAGATGACATTCAACCAATAGGGATGAAGGTCTCTATTCCTTACATTCATCCGACCATGCTTTGCTTTCATCTCTCTCAATAAGCCTTCTACAAGTTTAGATTTTCATCTTTAGATTCTAATCTCTCCTCAAGGCTTAATACTAAATATTTAGGTCCTATAATTTTTTAAATGCCATAATCAAAATAGATAAAATTTTTAAAAAAAAAAAAAAAAATCTTATATCCACTCTCTTTAAATTAATCTATTAGCCATTCTAACTTACATCAAGATTTATGAACATATTATATATTTTAATTAATTTTTACATACTATAAGGAATAACAGTTCAACATCAAAATCTGTGAAGATCCATCATATATTCTAGATGACTCTTTTTGAGCCATATAAAACAATGAATATCTCAAGAAGAAGGCAAACGCCACATCTTCCTATAAAAATAGATAATAATAATAAAGAATTTGAAGTAGAAAAAGTCTTAGATTCAAGGCGGTGCCAAAATTGATTAAAATATCTTGTTCATTAGCATGGATATGATATTAATAAATATATATGGATGCCAACAAAGAATCTTATAAATGAAGCAAAAAAAGTTGAAGCTTTTCATTGTCAACATCCATCAAAATAAAGATAAAAAATTACATGATTTATAAAAGATAATAATTGTGCTTTATAAAATTTGTCTCTAAGAGGAGAAGTAATATTATGAATATACATATTTATTTTAATATTTACATATATAATTAAATAGAAATAAATAAAAATATATTTATTTCATAATATTTTTTAAAAAAGCTTCCTAAAATCTTCACAATTATTGCTTTGATTTCATATGTATTTGTAATTGATTAATAGGCTACAAACTTTGTCAATAAGTTAACCATGTGTTGATAGCTTATGAAACAAGTTAACTATATGGCGTACATATAGAAAACTTACCTTGCAAGATAAAATACATGTCTTATAAAATCAACATATTTCAGCAATCCTATAAGATATTGCCACATAGCTCCTAGCTAAGAATATATATAGAAGCAAGAATGAAGCCTTCTTCACTCTTATCAATGTATTTCTAGTCTTTAATCTTTTTCAAGATTTTTTAGTCCTTTTATCTTTGGCAATAGTTATTTTAGTTTAATATTATATCATCTTTGAATGATATTTTTGTCCATTTGAGTAACAAAAGAGTGTAATGAAGGTTTCTTTCTTCAAGATTCATGTCCTTAACACTATCTAATTAGAAGCTATATAGTAATTTTCTATAAAAAATTAAATATATTCAATTTGTAAGATATGTGTATTAACTTATAAGATAAGTTTTCTATATATGTGCTACATTATTAGATTGTACCACAAGGTGCTAATATGTATGACAAGTGGCTAATTTGTTGGCCAAGTTTCTAACCTATCAATTACTCATAGACATGTAAAAAGATGAAATTGCATCTACAAAGCTTCTAGAAAGCTATCTCATAAGATATTATTAAATTAATATACTTTCATTTATTCCAAATATTTAATTTACTATTAGGATAAATATATATATATATATATATATATATTCATCATACTTGAAGCTTTGATAATTATAATATCTTATTTAATAAGTAAATAAATAAAAATTCTTGAGTTGAACCTATTGGTTGTTGTGATTGACGTTTTACTTATTCTACAATACCTTTCAGAATAAATCTATATAGGAGAATTCGAACACAGGGAAAGACTAAGTGCATGAGTTTTATTTATTAAGGTCACACAATTAATCTTATTCCAAAGCACTGAAATACTAAGAAATACTACAATGCTTTCTTCAGTAACAATACTCCTTCATCAATTGATAACAATAGTGTACAATCTTGTACTCTCAAAAGACTGCTCAAAATACAATAATTTCTATCCAACACTAGAAATAACAGACTTCACTCCAACAATCTGAATTCACATAATTTTTGTAATCACAGACTTCTTCTATCGAAACACACACAACTCTCAATAAACAACAATCATAATCTTTCAATAACTCTTCATATAATTCAATCACTCAATGCTCCAATTACATAATCAATAACTCATAAATCAATCTTTGATTTATTCCTCACACTCACTTCTCAGTATTTAGAAACTATCCATTACTCTTTAACAACAAAGAAAACAAAGAAACAAAGAGATAGCACCAAACTTACCCCGGCTCATGACTATCACAGTCTGGCCCACCAACAAACTTCTACAACTCCTATATAATTGCTCTTGATTTCCAAATTCTAACCGTAATCCTATAATTAACCGCTTTTAATAACTAAATCAATCATTCGTCCTTCTGAACTGACTATTCTATAGACTATTAGTTTATTTTACCAATATCTTATAAAAACGAAGAAATATCTATTCTACATAGCATCACTCCTATGTGTACAGCGTCCTCGCAAACACATAATTGATTCCTATCTAAAAACTACTTAACAAAACTCTGTAAAATTACAATTTCCTCTGGCCCACCCAATTGATCATTTGCTGCATTACATATGTGCGTTCCACTGAATTTGATTCTAAATGCAAATCTTCTTCCTCTTCCAATCAGTCTATCGACTCCTTTCTCAACTGATTTGAGAAATCTTCATTATACTTTTCTAATTTACGGACTTGAGCCTCCAATTTCAAGATCTGGACAACACGGAGTTTCAATTGATGCAGCTGCTGACTCATCCATACTGGAACATCTTCAATTGACACTTGTGACTATAATAATATCACAGAATGATCTCTAACTAGTGCCCCACTCTTATTCTTTTACTACCTGGTGATAATGACAACATGTTATCCATATTGTCCTTTTTTCACCTCCCCTCCAGAAAATGAAAACTCATATTGATATTTATGTATTAAATAACCGTAATCAATTCCCATTAATGCGGATACTAAATCGATGGTCCATAAAATCCTCCAATTGAACAGACCCATTAGAAAAACCTTTAATCACCCGATACAATCCATGCCAATGAATTTGAAATTTGCCTGAAAAATGATTAAACCAGCTATCATACAATAACACCAAATCATTGGACATAAAAATCTTTATACTCAGTTTACTATCATAGTAACTCTTCCTTCGTTTTTGAGTTACTTCCATGTGGAAAAGAGCTATAGTCTGTATTTCATCCAATTCCTCTAATTTCACCAATCGAGAGTGTAATGACTTGTTGTCACTGAGACATTCATGGAAGACAATCTGTAAACTTTGAACCTCCAACTCCATAGGTAAAATTACCTCTTGTCTGTAAATTAGTTGAAATGGAGTAGTGTTAGTAGTTACTTTATATGCGGTATGATACGTCCACAAAGCCGCAAAGAGTTTGGTCTCCCAATCGGTATCCGCCCTCAAAATTGTCTTAGTCAAGACCTTGCACAAAATTTCGTTGGTCTTTTCCGTTTGTCCATTTATGCAAGGATGATATGGAGTAGTTTTTTGATGCTTAATCTCATATGTGTTCGTCAAGGCAACTATGGTAGCATTTATGAAATGGGTTCCACGATCACTAACCAATTCTTTCAGACATCCAAATCGAGTTATAATATTCTCATAAAAAAAAGTGGCCACTGTATTGGCATTATCATGGCGGATAGCAATAGCCTCTACTCATTTTGTTACATAGTCTGTGGCGACTAAAATATGCCACTTTTGGCCAGGTTTTGACGTTGGTGCGATGGGATTGACAAAATCAATACCCCATTTTTCAAACGGTGCCTATGCCAAGATTGATACTAATGGCATGGCTGAAG
Organism: Physcomitrium patens; assembly: GCF_059467195.1. Lineage (NCBI taxonomy): Eukaryota > Viridiplantae > Streptophyta > Bryopsida > Funariales > Funariaceae > Physcomitrium > Physcomitrium patens. The sequence continues at coordinate 16,342,382 of NC_143434.1, read as the reverse complement.
TGGCCATGGGTCTACCCATTCGTTGAAAGGGATCACAACAACAAATAAATTGGTATGCATCAGAAAACATAGTAGACCACCAATATCCTGCCATTAAAGCCTTGTGAATAGTGTTGTCTCCCGCAAAATAACCACCACAACTATCCAAATGGCAATCCTCTACTATTGAATGTATTTCAATTGGAAAGATACAACGTCTTAAAATACCATCTTTGTCTTATTTATATAAAGCATCGCGAATCATCGTATACGGGGTACTCTTCAAAATGAGTCACTTCTTAAGCTTCTTGGTGAAAGTCGGCGAAAAAGTGTGGAATGTCAAAAACTGAATGATTTCACTATACTCAAAAGAAATCACATCCACCATAAATAATTCAGCGTCGAAAAGAGCATCAGGGATAAGCTCGTTGCCAAAAATATTAGACAACTTGGATAAATGATTAGTATTTGCATGTTTTTTCCCAGATCGTACAAAATCGTAAAATTGAACTCTTGTAGAAGTAATACCCATTGGACAATGCGTCCACTTAATTGAGGCTTATTAATCATGTATTTGAGGAAATCATGATCCACATAAAATACAAATGGATATCCAAGCAAATAGTACTGAAAGTTCTGCACCGAGTATATCATGCCCAACGCTTCATATTCAATAGTAGTATAATTATGTTCGGTAGCCACCAATTATCGATTGGCATAATAGATAGGATGATCCAGTCTCTGGTCATCTTTCTGACTTAGCACCGATTCAATAGCAACATTAGATACATCAATGTATATATAAAAATGTTCCGTCCAATGGGGTGCCACCAATACTGGTGCAGAGACCCATTTTGACTTTAATGCTTCAAAGGCCATGGTACACTCCATGGTCCAGAGCAGACTAGACCCATCTGATGGAGGTTTCTTCAGTAAGTTCATTAAAGGTTGACAAATAACTGTAAACGAACTAATAAAGTGGTGTCATGATATAACATGATTAATAAGTGAAAGAGTATGGAGATTATTATAATTTAAGAGATCTTAGTTCAAAGTATTAGAAAAAATTATCTTAAAAATATAGTTAATAGTCAAAGGGGTAGAAAAATTAAAAGGTATCAATTCTACCTTTTAGAAAGGTAACTTCTACTTATTTTATAGCACCATAAGTAAGGCAAATCAAAGTAGATTGGAAAAATAAATAATATAGGCATCTTTAGAAAGAAGTTAAGAGTAAATTCTAGAAAGAAATTACTTAGAAAAACTAGATATTGATACCCAGAGAGCGCCAATTATGAAGTAGGATCGAAATCAGACCTTGGGACACAAAACCGAGTCTCAATGACGACTCTAGGATTCTTTTGCAGATCAAAGAGTGAATTTTGATAGCAGAATGAATGAAATTTCTATAAATATTAAATTTTGATGATTTGGATTTATTCTGATTTTCTAATAGCTTTGCAAAGTCAAGATTTGTTTCGGATGACTTGGGCTTAATGAAATAAAATAGGAATTACGTTTTGAGTGATTTCAAGAGTTATGTAATAAATCTAAAGGTGAAATTTTGTGAGTTCATGGTTATAGTTGTGTTTGATATGTATTATAAATTTGAGCTCAATCTAAAAATTGAATTTAGAGATATTGAGGTTTAAGTGGATCAAGGTCTCAGAAAGTAGAATTTTAGGTCCAATGAGGATTTTTGAGATTTCTTGTAATCTACTAATTGGATTGGAGTGAAACTTACGTAAAAGAATATTAGACTTGTTTTTCTATACGTATGAGAATTTTGAGATCAATTAAACAGTGTAAACGAGAGATATTGGCTCTGGAATATTGGTATCAAGGTTGGAGAAGGAAGTTGACTAATATCCAAGTACATCTTTGAGATTATCGTCTATTTGGTAATTTCGATCTTTTTAAAAAAATTTGTGATTATTTTCAACTTAGTTTTTAAGAAGTGTGCAAATTTTGAGTTAAGATCAACAGTTTATTCATTAGTTATTGAGGTTTATATCTGTTATAGGAATTACTAGGATTTGATTAGGATTTGGTTTAGAGTTTAGGATTTGGTTTAGAGTTTAGGATTTGGTTTAGAGTTTAGGATTTAGTTAAGGTTCAAGGTTTGGTTTAGGATTTTAATTATGGTTTGGTTAGGATTTGGTTTAGGGTTTAGAATTTGGATTAAGATTTGGATAGGATTTGGTTAGGGTTTAGGGTTTGGATTAGGATTTGGATTAGGATTTAGGGTTTGATTTAGGAATTGGTTTAAGGTTTAGGATTTGATTACGATTTGATTAGGATTTGATTAGGGTTTGATTTAGGGTTTAGGATTTAGAGTTTAGGATTGTATTAGGATTTAAGATTTAATCAATTTTGGCCTAAAGTTTGAATGAAGTTCAATAGGATTTTGACTATAATTAAATAAAGATTGAATTGAGATGTATTTGAGTGATATTTGTGATCCTTCTAATATTTCTTTAAGAATTCTTATTATTTGTTTGAAATTTCTTTGAGTTTTTTTTTAATTTGATTAAGCTTGCTTAGCATTATAATGGTCTAATAAGAGCATTGTTAGTATTCTATTAGAAATAGGATATTGTTGTTACAAATTTCATTCTTTCTTCCACAGCCAGGTGCCTGTAGTATTCTCAAGCAAGACTTCACGTATTACGACAGCGGCAATAATAACTAACATGGCCGACGAATCCTCAAACACTGGAGACCATAATCATGTAAGCTAATAATTACATATAGAAATAAATAGAAATAAGTAAAAGTACGTAAAAGTAAGTTAATTCTATAATATTTAATATGGAAGCTTCCTAGAAACTTTCTAGATACTGCTTTGACTCCATAGGTGTTTTTAATTGACTTTTTGGATTAGAAATATGGTCAACAAGTTGGCCATGTGCCACACATGTTGTTAGCTTGAAGATCAAGCTAACTATGTAGCCGACACGTAGAAAAACTTGCCTTGTAAATCAAGGCATGTGCCCTACAAAGTCAACACATATTGAAGGTCCTATAGAATATCGCCACGTAGCTCTTAGTTAGATAGTATATATAGAGACAAGAGTGAAGGCTTCTTCATTCTTGTCAACTCCTTTCTTGCTTCTAGTCTAGTTTCAAGGGTCTCTAGTTTTCTTGTCTTTTGGCAATAGCCATTCCAATTCCTTTTTCAATATATATACTTATTTATATATATTTTGTTACCTCTCTTTAAGTGAACGCTCACTTGACTGAATTATTTTTTTCATCGAGTTCTTGTCGTTGACAGATTGACAAGAGTACACCTATAATATCAGAGCTTTGTCTAATCTTGATTAAGAGTGGATTACCTCTTTTTCTTGATAAGATATAAGCGTATTAAAAGTTGCAGATTACCCTCTTCTAAACTGATATTGTCCTTAGTATTTTCTTTGTCCGCAAGTCCTCTCTTCTATTTGTCTTGAGCGATATAAGACATCTTCTCTCTTCTAAGTGTTATCATAGCAGAACTTCTTGAAATAAAGAGTGTAATGGCATAAATACAAGAGCAATTGAGGGAGTTAATGCTTGCAATGCATCAACTCAATTTACCACCACAAGGAGCAACAAGATTGGAAGGAAGTGAAGATATAGAAATGGTTGGAGCTGCTTCAACACTTGCACCAAACCATGTCCTTTTTTCTATGGTGGAACGTCCTTCAAATGTTAGAGAACTAAGAATTGTCCTACCCGAGAAGTTGGATGGTACCAGATCCAAGTTTCGAGGATTTATCAATCAAGTACAACTTGTGATTGAACTTCAACCCCAAAGCTATCCAACTCCAAGATCACAAGTTAGATTCATTGGTATGCTTCTTTCAGGTTCGGCACTATCGTAGTTTTCATCTTTTCTTGAACGACGAGATCCAATATTGGATAATCTAGAGGCTTTTTTGGCAGAGTTTCGATCCATGTATGGAAAACATGATGCAATTCGTGTTGCAACCAATAAGATCCATATTTTATGACAAGGCAATCGATCAGTAACGTTATATGCTTCACAATTTTGACAACTTGCAACTGATATCAAGTGGGATGATGCTGTACTTTTTAGCCAATTTCTCTACGAATTACAATATGAGGTAAAAAAATTAATGCTCAACTTACCTGATCCTCAAACATTGAGTCAAGCAATTGACTTTGTTGTGAAGTGCAAAAATTGCCTTTTTGAATTCCGATTTGAGAATCGTACAAGTGGACCTCAACGTTATTATACTTCAATGGCAACACCAATATCTCTTCAACACATACATTCAAAAGTAAAGGATATGCAAATTGATGCAGTACGTTTCAAACCTCTTACTAAACAAGAAAAGACTAGTCGTCGTCAAGAAGGATTATGTTTATATTGTGGAGAATCAAAGCACACTGCTCAACATTGTCCAAAGAAATGACGCAATCACAAAATGAGGAGTATGGCTGTGAAAGAAGACAATATGTCAGAAAACGAGTTTGTCCAGCTACAATAGGGACCGTGCGGCTGGAACCTTGCACAACTTCTAGTAAAGGTTCTATTTTCTCCTCAGAGCCCTCTCTTTGTTTTACATTAAATGTTATTTTAACACCTAAACATTACAAAGTCTCTGCCTTATTAGATTCAGGAGCCTCAGCGTGTTTTTTAGATGAAGAATTTACTAAAAGACATAGCATATCTTTAGTAAAGAAAACTAAACCTGTTCATGTAGAAGTCATAGATGGTCGTCCATTGTCTTCTGGAGATATTACTCACGAAACCCTTCCTATAGAAGTAATAATCAATGGCCATAATAGTTTTGTAGTATTTAATATCATTAGATCTCCCTCTAATCCAGTCATTTTAGGTTTATCGTGGTTAGAAAAATATAACCCTCAAATAGATAGGATTTTTCGAACTCTCACTTTCTCTAAAAGTATAACTAACAGTGTAATTAAGCAAGTAGAGAGTCATAAGTTCAGTTCAATTAAACCCATATTTATAGGTGCAAAAGCTTTCTTGCATGCTGCTATGAAAGAATCACCATACATTATTTATGCTACACCCGTTTCTATTGGTGAAAAGACTTCAACTGGCATTCCAAGCCAATATCAAGAATTTCAAGATGTATTTGAAAAAAAGAATGCGGATACACTCCCGGAACATCGTCTCTATGATTGCTCAATTGACCTTCAAGAAGGAGCACAACCGCCATTCGGACCAATCTATAGTTTATCACAAAATGAGTTGGCTCAACTCAAAGAGTATATTGAAGAAAATCTAGCTAAGAATTTCATATGCCATTCTAAATCTCCGGCAGGAGCTCCAATTCTATTTGTGAAGAAAAAACATGGATCATTGCGGATGTGTGTTGATTATCGAGGACTCAACAAGATTACCATCAAAAACAGGTATCCACTACCTTTAATATCTGGACTTCTTGATCAGTTGAATCAAGTCAAGATCTATAGAAAAATATATCTTCGGGGAGCATACAATCTAGTACGCATCAAAGAAGGAGATGAATGGAAGACTACGTTTCGAACTAGGTATGGACATTTTGAATACAACGTCATGCCTTTTGGACTTACAAATGCACCAACAGCTTTTCAACATCTAATGAATGATGTTTTTTGAGAGTTTTTGGACGATTTTGGGGTATGTTATCTAGACGACATCTTGATCTATTCTAAGAATCCAAAAGAATATGAACTTCATGTTCGTCATGTGTTACAAAAATTAAGAGATGCAGGACTCTATGCTAAGATAGAAAAGTGTGTATTCCATACTACTCAAGTCGATTTCTTAGGTTACATCATTTCAAATGATGGACTTATGATGGATCCTAAGAAAGTTCAAACTATTATAGACTGGAAGATCCCAAAAATGGTAAGAGATATCTAATATTTGTTGGGATTTGCCAACTACTATCGAATCTTCATCAAAAACTTCTCTCGAGTTGCAACTCCACTTACACGTTTGACTTGTAAAGACAAACTCCAATGGAATCAAGCAGCGGAAGTTGCTTTTGAATCTTTGAAGACAACGTTTGTTTCTGTATCAATCTTGTATCGTGTTGATTTTTCCAAAGCATTCTTTATGGAAACAGATGCATCGGACTTTGCTCTGGGTGCAGTTTTATCACAAATGGGAACAGATGACAAACTTCATCCAGTAGCCTTTCATTCAAGAAAATTCTCAGCAGCAGAAAACAATTATGAGATCCATGACAAAGAACTTCTTGCAATTGTGGATTCTTTTCAAGAATGGCGTCATTATCTAGAAGGCTCTTCTAGTCCAGTCACCGTGTATACGGATCACAAGAACCTCGAATATTTTATGTCAGCACGCGTATTAAATCGTCGCCAAGCTCATTGGAGCATATCTTTATCAAGATTCGAGTTCATCATCACTTATCGGCTAGGAAAACAACAAGGTTTATCTGATGCCTTATCTAGACGTTCTTATCTTGCACCAAAAGAAGGAGATGCAGCTTTTGAGCAACAAAGAACGATTCTCTTGAAGCCGGAACAATTTCATCTTCGAGCAATAAAATCAACATTGACTGTTGATTTAACTTTTCTTAAGCAAGTCCAGTTAAGTATGTCTTCAGACCCTCTTGTTCATGATATCAAGAACAATTCTTTTAAATCTCATGATCCATCTAAATTTGAATTCAAGAACAACCTACTCTATTTCGAAGGACACCTATATGTTCCAGAAGGAGAAGCACGTTTACGTGTTCTTCAAGCTCGTCACGACTTCCCAGCAGTAGGACATTTCGGGTATAATAAGACTTTGGAGCTGATATTTAGGGATTTTTAGTGGCCTCAAATGTGGAAGGCAGTTAAAGATTTTGTACAATCATGTGATGTTTTCTCAAGATCGAAAACTCCTCGTCATCGACCTTTTGGACTTCTTCAGCCATTACCCATTCCAGAACAACCATGGTCTTCTGTTTCTATGGACTTCATCACGGATCTTTCAATCTTAGATTCTTATGACTCTATATTCGTGATAGTAGATCTTTTTATCAAGATGGCACATTTTGTACCATGTACAAAAACTATCACAGGTGAAGAAATAGCTAAGCTCTTTCTTGACAATATCTATCGCTATCATGGATTACCCAAAGATATTATATCAGATAAGGGAACTCAATTTGTATCAAGATTTTGGCGGACTCTTTTCAAGATTCTTAAAGTGGATATAAAACTATCTTCGGCATTCCATCCTCAAACTGATGGACAAACGGAGCGTGTTAATCAAGTTTTGGAGCAATATTTAAGATGTACCATTAATTACCAACAAGATGATTGGACAACTCTTTTGCCATTGGCAGAGTTTGCTTACAAAAATACGGTACACTTTTCTACAAAACAAACACCTTTCTTTGCTAATTATGGTTATCATCCACGACTTGATACTTTTGACTTTTCAAAAGTTAATAATCCTGCTGCAAAAGATTTGGTAATTCATTTATCAGAGCTACATGCAACGATGAAGGCGTAGTTAAAAGAGGCTCAAGAACAACAAAAGGCCAATGTGGATGTCTATCGAAAGGAACAACCATCATTCGTCTTGGGTGATAAGGTATGGCTACTTCGTCACAATATCAAGACCACTCATCCTTGTGACAAGTTGGACTATCGAAGGCTGGGACCATTTTCTATTTCTGCACAAATCAATCTAGTTGCATATCGTTTAGATCTACCAGAGTCAATGAAAATCAATCCACTATTCCATGTGTCTCTTCTTGAACCATACAAGATAGTGGACATACCAAGAAGACGACAAGCTCCACCTCATCCTATAGAAGTGGACAATAATGAAGAGTTTGAAGTAGAAGAAATCTTAGATTCAAGGCGGTGCCGAAATAAATTAGAATATCTTGTCCATTGGCGCGGATATGGTATTAGTGAACGCACATGGGAGCCAATAAAGAATCTTGCAAATGCAACAAAGGCGGTGGAGGCTTTTTATCGACGACATCCATTAAAAACAAGATGAAAACCTTCTTTATAAAAAAAACAACATCTAGGCAAGATAACATTCTACTTTCAATTCTTGTTCGTAGCTTCGTTGTAGTAGTAGTACTCAGGAGATGGAGAACCAACAAGCAGCCGATTCAACTCAAGAGCCTTCATTTGCTGACCTGCCGGATGAGACATTACGATTGTCACAACCTTCAAGACGACGCAATCAAGATGAAGATCTTCAAGAACGACATGTTCTTCCTCGAATAGATGGTGAGATACAACACGTTTGGTATCATGATTTGGGAAGGGACTCCCGATGTTTGGTGATTTTGCTAGAGGTAGGAACAACTCCTGATGGTGTTCCAAATATTCTATTCGAAGGAAGTTATGAAGGCCTCAACAATGATCAAATAACTGGGTGGTCTTCCCGCCTTGGTATGGGACACTACCGATGGTTGAGAGGCCCTATCAATCATCTTCGAAGAGAACAGAGATCAGAGTATGTGGCAAATACAATTCGTCGCATCATAGATTTCCTCAACATATGATGATCGCTCCTCGTGGAACTCGTCTCTAGAAGGGGGGGTAATATCACGGCCATAATCATGTAAGCTAATAATTACATATAGAAATAAGTAGAAGTAAGTAAAAGTAGATAAAAGTAAGTTAATTCTATAATATTTAATATGAAAGCTTCCTAGAAACTTCCTAGATGTTGCTTTGATTTCATAGGTGTCTTTAATTGACTTTTTGGATTAAAAACGTGGTCAACAAGTTGGCCATTTGCCACACATGTTGTTAGCTTGAAGATCAAGCTATCTATGTGGCCCACACATAAAAAAACTTGTCTTGTAAGTCAAGGCATGTACCCTACAAAGTCAACACAGATTGGAGGTCCTATAGAACGTCGCCACGTAGCCCCTAGTTATAGAGTATATATAGAGACAAGAGTGAAGGCTTCTTCATTCTTGTCAACTCCTTTCTTGCTTCTAATCTAGTTTCAAGGGTCTAGTTTTCTTGTCTTTTGGCAATAGCCATTCCAGTTTCTCTTTCAATATATATACTTGTTTACATATATTTTGTTACCTCTCTTTGAGTGAAGGCTCACTTGTCTGAATTGTTTTTTCATCGAGTTCTTGTTCTTAACTCATGTCCCCTTTTGCTGACTCATGATAAGAACGGCTTGGATACATTCCACCCAATTTACCAGAGAATCTTGAGGACCTTGATTTATCTGCTCCATTCTTCCATGGTTTTAGATCTACTGATCTTAATTATTGAAATTGAACGGAGCATTACATTGTTGATAAGTATGCCCCAATTACTTGCAATTTCCACACACTGGCACATAATTGTCATTGTCTCTAGGATTGAGACATTTCCTAACATAATGACCAATCTATCTGCAATATGAAGAACAAAGTAGTCTTCTTGTACCTCCATCAAGCATATTGGATGTCTCCACTGGTATATACCTACTAGGCTTGTTTCATGTAGGATTAGAAAATGATCATAATTATCCCATTGGTAGGGAGGGTACTTGGTTCAAAGACGCCGATGGAGCATATTGCTAATACCTTTACTGTTCTTTTCCATAGTTTTGGAGGTTTGATATAGACCCCTGATTAAAATTGAAACTTTGAAAGTTATTAAATGCTTGATTTTGTCGATTAGATCGATTTCTATTCCATTGATATGTATTTCTCGTTTGAACTTGATTGACTTTCTATTGAGTTGGTGGGATTATGGTCTGATTACTGAATTGTTGTTGCTTTTGCCAATTCCAAAAATTAGTTGTTAAGTGCTTTCTTCCGCAAAATGTACATTGACCCATTATTTAAGAGGGTTAAAGGCATTCTATTACTAAATGACCATGGCCCTTACAATTATTGCACTATACATTGGTCCTAATATTGGTAGGCTTGTGCCTCTTCTCCTTATCCTTGGCCATATTAACGGCCATTTCCTCCATTTTCTTCATCAAGTTCAATAACAAGGTTTCATTGGAATCTTTTGGGGCTGGTATTAATGGTAAATCTATAGTAATTAACGCTTGTTGTTGATATGAAAAATATGGAGCATATGTTGTTGTCACATTCGGTAGTATTGCTTGCAATAGGGTGACATTAACTAGCCCCTGAATATTGGCACTTGAATTGGCCACTGTTTCTAACATTTGTGAATAACCATCTACTGATCCATTCCAAGTCGGATTTTGATAGCTGCCTTGAACTAGAATCATCATGTCACCCGTAGTTAAAAACTGATAATAATGGCATTCCTCCCAAAACTTGGCTCCATTAAGAGATGCAATTTTTGTATTTGATTGAGCCTCTTTTACAAACATTTTTAGTTCGAGTCGATGCAATCCATTGATTAATATAGACAATACAATAGCCTCATGCATTTGGTGATTTTGCCACTTTCAAAGTATATCTGCCACACGACCATAGTATGATTCCATTGCCTCTCTTGGACCCATTTTGCTAGTCATTAATCTTTCTCGAAGTTTATCCTCAAAACCAATTGGGCAAAAATAGATTAAAAAAGTATTCTTTAATGCTTTCCAATTAGAAAATTGTTCCATTGGTTGATGGTTGTACCATTCAAACGCCATGTCTTTTAAGGTTATTGACAACCATCGTAACCAAATAACTTCAGTTCTTCCATTATTGGCTAAACATACTATTAGAAACTGAGACAAATATTGATCGGGATCGATACTCAAAAAATCCCTAAAAGTAGATAATAGAGCCACGCTAATCGTGCAATCGCTCACGTCACCTATTTGTACTGTTATTGGAACCGCTGGACTACCCGTTGCTATTGAAGAGAACAATGTTCCACTTAATCTTTTATTAAAACAACAAACGCCTACCCCAATTGATTGTTTTAAATTTTCAAGTTTTCACAATTTGTTATTATTGTCCCTTACTAAGTCATTCGATTGAATTGGGATGTGAAAAGCTAGCAGGTGAAGTTTAGCATCTATTTCTATTTATGATAACATAGCAGAGAAAGCAAAGTCTAGTACATCTCTTTCCATAAAAAATGACTTTAAAAAGTTAACATGATACAAGATTAGTGCAGAAATAAAGGTTGTTTTCAAAGCTTCAAATGTTATTTTTGTTGCTTAATTCTATTAAAGTTTGACTTTGCAAGTCAAATGTGTAAGTGGAGTTGCAACTTAAGAGAAGTTCTTGATGAAGATCTAGTAATAGTTGGCAAATTTCAAAAAATATTAGATATTTTTTACTATTTTTAATATCTTCTAATCCATCATAACTTGAATTTTTTGGAATACATCTTAAGTCCATCATTTAAAATGATGTATCCTAAGAAATCAACCTAAGTATTGTAAATACACACTTTTGTATCTTGGCATAGAATCTAACAACTTTTAGTTTTTGTAATATATAACAAATATGAAGTTCATATTCATCTGTGATCTTAAAATAGATTAAGATGTCATTTAGGCAATAGACAATAAAGTCATCTAAAAACTCTCAAAAACATCATTCATTAGATGTTAGAAAGCTAGTACTGGATTTTTTAGTCCAAAAGGCAAGACATTGTATTCAAAATGTCTTTACCTTATTTAAAACATAGTCTTCAATTCATTTCTTTCTTTGATGCTTACCAAATTGTATGTTCTTTGTAGATCTATTTTTATATAGATCTTAACTTGATACAGCTAATCAAGAAGTCCAGATATCAAAGGTAGCCAGTACCTATGCTTAATGAAGATTTTATTGAGTCTTTGATAATTAACACACATTCACAATGATCCATCTTTTTTCTTTGGAAATAAAATTGGAACTCTTCTTGAAGATTTAGAATGGTATATAAAGTTCTTAGCTAGATTTTTTTCAATATAGTCCTTAAGTTTATTCAGCTCATTTTGTGATAAATAGTAAATTGATTCAAATGGCAGTTGAGCTCTTTTTTGAAGGTTAATTGAACAATTATAAGGATAATGTTTTCATAGATTATTTATATATTTTTTTCAAATACATCTTTAAAATCTTAATATTGACTTGGAATGCCACTTGAAGACTTTCCACTATTAGAAACACGTGAAGCATAAATGACACAAGATAATCTCTTTTTTGTAACATGTAAAAAAGCTCTTGCATCTACAAATACACATTTAGTTATACTAAACTTATGACTTTCTACTTGATCAATTATACTCTTAATTATACTTTCAAAAAAATCAAAAATATGAAAATTCCAATCTATTTTTGAGTTATATTTTTCTAGCCATAATAAATCTAAAATGATTGAATTAGAAGGAGATTCAATAATATTAAATATTAAAAAACTACTATGATCATTAGTTATTATTTCTATAGGAAGAATTTCATGACTGTTATTTTTTAAAGATAATAAATGATCATCTCTGACTTCTATGTGAACATGTTGTCAAATTACATGTTATCTTGCTCGGGAATGCACCAGGCACCTAGCAATAGAAGGTGAGGTTGTGTTTTATAAGTATCTTAGAATTCCTAATAGATTTTACATATATGAGAAGAATATAATCTAAATTTCAATTAAAAATTACTAAAAACACTCTTCTTAGTAGCCTTAACCATATATAAATCCTAATTACCTTGTTACTTTTATATTTAAGCAATTTAGATTTTTCTTATAATTCCCAATCCTAATCAGTGAACTTTAACAAGCTGTAACATCCAATCCGATTGTCCACTTGATGTAAAATTTTGCATGCAATTTTCAATGTAAGTCTTCTATATGCTCAAGAATTTTTAGCCCAATCGAACTTACAAATTTTGAGAAAACCTCCAAAAATTGCATTGATGTCACTTGGCTGCCAACTTGAAAAGTGAAGCAGAAATCTAGTAGTGATTTGTTCCTTTCTAATTGTTAACTTTGATTCAAAATTGGTGTATAGCTTGATCTTCAAGTCTTTCAACACCATGCTAAATTTCACTTTGATCCAACTAATAGATTTCTAGATATCATAGAAATCCTACCTAACCTCAAATTGCCAACTTTTAAAACCCTCTTGTGCTAAAAATCAAATATCTCTAAACTATGCTATTAGAATATCACAAAAAAATTTATACACTTAGGACACCTTATAATCCAAACAATATCAAATTTTTAATTTTAGATGTTATACAAATTGTACAAATTAGCTAAAATTGCTAGCCCTAATTATATTATATAAAATCCAAATCACCAATACAAACCTTAACTTCAAACAATAATTACTAAGTCCTCAAAAACCCTCCAAAAACAATTCTTATGCTTCTAGAAAGAAATTCAAGCTAGCTCTCAAATCTTATCTTCCAATCTTCAAATAAAATCTTTATTTGCCCTAGGCCATTGTATTAGTGGCCAAAGGTTTGATTTCGACCCTTTCTCAGAAACGATCGACCCCTGAGTATCAATCTATCATATGATAAGGATTTTTTAGCCCAATCCTAATTTCAACTTAATCCTAGTACCAACTATATTAATTATTTATCTCTTCTAACCTGATTTTATTAATTTATGGTCTTTCTAAGGTAGTAGAAGAGTCTCTACAACCTAGAAGGTAAAATTACTAACTAACCTTCAACCTACTAATTATTAAGATAAGAAAATAACTTAAGAGGCTTTTATTAAATCCATATTTAGATACCTCAAATTATAATTGAACTAAGATAATTACATATTAATTGAACTAAGATAATTATATATTAATTAGAAATTCAATTTTGATTATAATTTCACTATATAGTCGTATTACATCATGACAACATGTAGTTTTCTTCATTAAAGGTATGCTATGTCTTTTAGCAAATTCTTTATCTAAAAAATATACTAAGGTTCTTGAATTTAACTAGATAGAGGCTTTGTGATGTTTAGATACTAAAATAATATTTATTGTAAAATAAGAAAAAAATTCTAAATAAAAAAAATGTGACCTTCACTAGGTATTGTGTAAGGTTGTAACGACATAGTCCATATTGTTGCTGGAGAAACTTTTTTTAATATAATATCTTTTTTGATATCTATACTCTTCATTTTATGGTTGTTTTCTTCTTTGGAAAATATTGAGCAATGTACTTAACTTCTCAAGAATACAAGCACAATCAATTTTAATAATGACAAGTCTTTTCTTGTTGAGTGAGAAGTTTGAAACATACGACATCATTTTGTATATCTTTTACTTCTGAATGTGTATTGAAAAGATGTTCATATTATCATTGAATTATAATAATTTTAGGGTATACTTATGCAACTTTTAAATCAAAATTTAAAAAGTCAATTATCACAACTTATAGCAAAGTTAATTGCTTGACTTAATGTTTGAGAATCAAGTAAATTGAACATCAATATATTTATTTTATATTATAATTTGTAGAAAAATTGACTAACAAATGTAGTATCATTTTACTTAATATCAGTTGTAAGTTTTCAAAATTATAAAACATATAATATTATCAATAAATTGCCTTGCCATAAAATATGGATCTTATTGATTGCAACACAAATTGCATCATGTTTTCCATACATGGATCAAAACTCTACCAAAAAAGCCTCCAAATTATTCAATATTGAATCTTATCATTTAAAAAAAAGATAAAAATTATAATAATTTTGAATTTGAAAGGAGCATACCAATAAATCTAACTTACAATCTTACAATTCGATAGCGTTAGAGTTGAAGTTTAATCACAAGTTGTACTAAATTGATAAATCTTCAAAACTTACATCTTATGCCATTAAACTTCTTGGACAATGCAATCTTTGATTCTCTAATATTAGAAGGATATTCCTATAGGAAAAAAAATATGATTTGGTACAAATAATGAAGCAGCTCCAATCATCTCTATATCTTGACTCCTTATCATTCTTGTTACTCCCTGTGATGATAAAGTGAGTTGATGCATTGCAAGCATTAACTCCTATAATTGCTCGTATATTTATACCATTGTACTATTTATTTCAAGAAGCTTTGTCATGATAATACAAAAAAAATAAAAGATGTCTAATATCACTCAAGACAAATAGAAAAAAAAACTTAAAAAAATAAAAATAAATAAAAATAAATAAATAAAGACAATATCAATTTAGAAGAGGATAATTTGTAACTCCTAATATACTTAAATCTTATTAAGAGAAAGAGATAATCCACTCTTAATTTAAAAAAAAAAAAAAAAAAAAAAAAAAAAAAAAAAAACAAAGCTTTCATATTATAAGTGTATTTTTTTCAATTTCTCAAGGATAAGAACTCAATGAAAGCAAATAAAGAAGTGAAACTCTTTCAAAAAAATATAATAAAATAGAAATAAAAAATACGTATATTAAAAAATAAACTAGAATGGCTATTGTCAAAAGACAAAGAAACTAAAAACTCTTGAATCTAAACTACGAGTAAGAAAGGAATTGACAAAAGTAAAGAAGACTTCACTCTTATTTCAATATATATAATCTATCTAAGATTTATGTGGCAACATTCTATAAGACCTCCAAAAAAGTGTTGATTTTACATGACATATATTTTAACTTGTAAGATAAGTTTTTTATATAAGCGCCACATAGTTAACTTGTTGCACAAGCTACCAATACATGTGGCATGTAATTAGCTTATTGATCAAGTTTTTAATTTATCAATCAA
The DNA here is from genome assembly GCF_059467195.1 of Physcomitrium patens. Taxonomy (NCBI): domain Eukaryota; kingdom Viridiplantae; phylum Streptophyta; class Bryopsida; order Funariales; family Funariaceae; genus Physcomitrium; species Physcomitrium patens. The sequence continues at coordinate 16,326,808 of NC_143434.1, read as the reverse complement.
CTATAAATATATATAAAATAAAATAAAACATCTAGAAAGCTTCTAGGAAGCTTTTATAAAAGTTATTATGAAATTAATTTATTTTTATTTATCTCTACTTAATCATATTTTTAAATAATTATTATAATAGATATATATCTATGACAATTACTTGTCGTCAATGCTACTTCTAAAGTTGATTCTATATCATAGTCATCAAAATCTTCTTCCAATAACTAAGCCATGAATATTTGCAATGTCAATTTAGTTGAAGGTCTTACTTTCAATATTATTATTTATATATGGTAGGATTTCAAAAGACTCTCTAATAATTCAATGACAAATTTGTATCAAAGATGTTCACTCTAATAGAAGAAATTTGATCAATTAATTTTTGTAATTTGCATATATGAATGGTAATATTGATACTTTTATTTATTTAAATAATACAGAACTTAAAAATCAAGTATAATAAGCTCAAAGTATTTTTTTACTTTGTGTATTTTTTTTAAATCCTTCCATACATCCCTTACACTTTTTTGCTTATAGTAAAAAATTCTAAGTCTTTAAGTCATTGTTGTATAATATGAATTCCTGCTTGAAAATGTACCACGCATCTAACTGTGGAAGGTAAATAGAAATACAACAATAAGATCCTACTAAGTCTAGTAGAATCTTAAATAAGTTCTAATTAATATTTAACAACCTTTATTAAATTTTAATCAATCTAAAAGAAATTGAAAATAAATTACAAAAAAAATATAAAGAAGTTATAAAATAATTTCAAACAAAAATAATAAAAAAATCCTTAAGAAATACAAAAAATAAAAAAAATAAAAAATAAATTAAATAATTAATAATAATATTTAGAAAACACTAAAAATAAAAATCCTAAATAAAAATTAAATAAGTTTTAAGTAAATCCTAACTAAATCTTAAGGTTACTCTAAACAAAACTTAATAAGATTCTAATAAAATCCTAATCCTTAGATCAAATCCTAATAAAATACTAATCAAATCCTAATCAAATTCTAAATCAAATCCTAATCAAATTCTAAATAAATCCTAAATTCTAACCAAATTCTAAATAAATATTAAACAATCTCAAAGAAATCTTAAGTAAATACTAATTAATGACTATAGTTGATTTAAAACCTCAATAAACATTAATTGAATCATTGATCTTGACTTAAATTTTATTCAGGTTTTAATCTACATGCAACTTGTGAAGCATAAAAATTTTGAAAAGAATGAAATTCACCAATTGAAAGAAAAGCTCTCAAAATCTCTCAAATGTTGATTGCCTTCTTTCTTCAATTTCAATAATAATCTTCTAATAGCAATTGATCTTTTAAAACCCATTTTATTGCTTAAAATTTGATTAATATATAGTCTTATAAATATAAATGATTCTTACCAATTTTTGCTTCATTCAAACTTGTAAATGATGGAAAATCACAAAAATTCTCATTGATGCGATAATTTAATTATCTGAGATAATAACCTACAAAAACTCTCACAATCTTAAATCTAATTGTTTAATTGACATGAAATTTCTTGTAAAAATTAAAAATGAGCAAAATGACAAATTGACAAAGCTTCATTCAAAAATATGCTACAACACTCATAAAATCATCAAATTTGTAAACTTATTTTTATTTCTTAAAATCTTAATCAATTGAGGATATCTTTTACTTTGAAAAGCCCTCTTGAATGTCAATATGCCTTCAAATTACATGAAATCAACTTTCAAAAATCTTTTCATATGACATTTTTTAAATTCCATTCTCAAATCAACCAAAGAATCTTCGAGTTGCTATTAGAGTGAAATTTTGTGCCTTAGGATCTAATTTCGACCTTGATTCACAATCCGTCCTTTTTGGGTATCAAATCCTTATATTTTAAGGTGATTTTGGCTAAAACCTATTCTTAATCTCCTCCTAAAAATGTATATATTAATTAATTATCTCATTTATTTTGATTTGCTTCACTTATGTTCCTAAAAAGTAAGTAGAAGTCTCTTCTTCAAGAAGGCAGTACTAGCGTTTATTTATTTTTACTTCCTTGTATAAACCCTAAATCCTAAAACCTAAACCTGATAAATCATAAAAATATATTATGAATTAACAAAAATAATCTACGATATAAAGAATTAAAAAAGCGCAACTTAGTACTAAAATTCACTTGATTCTTTATACTAAAATAAAGAAAATTTAAATTCCTCACTCCAAAATAAATTAAATTGACATGAAGATGTCAACAAATGGAATTCGCAACTTACTATTCACATTAGAAATATCTTATAAAAAAAATAGCCAACTCAATCTTGAGTACGATCCTATACAATAACCAAAATAGAATAATAAGTTGTTGTGTAAAAAATCCTCAATAGATATATACTCATCCTTATTCCTTCCAACAAGATCAACAATCGCTATCAAACATATCCTCATAGTACATAAACTAAGAAGATAAACCAATTCTAATACTATGACAAACAAACTCTACATGACACCATCCACATTACAACATAACATCATATACTACCATGTCTATTATAAGAAAAAGTTGAGTCATATAAAAATAATTATGGCCAATGGCATGGGTTTTATTAACACCTTGGAAACTTTAGTTTTGCTTTACTTTTGATGTTTTTGATGAAAACACTTTTGATGAAAATAATGAAGCATAAAACAAATAAGAGAGGATTTTTATCTTCTCATGTTTATTCCATGTATTTGTCTCCCCCCCCTCTTGCTTGAGCTATTTTCTATAAGAGATATATTTTTAAGAATTTTTGTGCTATATATATTAAATGATTAATTTTTTAAATACAATACAAAAAAATTAAATCAAAATATTGATACTTCAAATAAATTGTACAAATTTTTTTATAGTTATTAAATTTTTACATATAAAATGACTAATATATATATAAATAATTTATATTCAAAATAATTACATAAATAGTATCTTTTTCTAATAAAAATTATATACAAAGAGAAGTTGATCTAATAAAAATTAACATAACTTGATTCAAATCATCAAAGTTGAGAATAAATTTAATAAAATAAAAACATATACATGATAATTGAACAACTTGTGTACTCACTTTTGTAAACTAAAATATACACTATAATATTATTGTAATAGAACAAAAATCTATAATTCAAGATATAACATCAATTTTTTATTACATTCTATTAAAACTAACATTTTGGAATTATAGTAGAAACTATGTGATTAGAGACTATTATTTTGTTTTATCTTTAAAATAATTACTTATAATTATTTATCTTTTATTTTATTTTATTTTATTTTATAAATTTATATAATATTTATATTCATATAAATAAAACAAAATTAAATGCATCAAAACAAACATTATGTTTTATCTTTATTATTATTTAATCTCTTATAAATCATATAGACTTATATGTTTTATATTATAATTATTTGTATTAATTTCTTTAATATTTTTAAAAACCTTTATAATCCCCCTAATACTTTAATTAATTCAAATATTAACTTAGAAGTTTTGGATGTCCATATCACATTGAATAATAATCTAAGATGTCATATATATCTTTATATGTTTGCACAAAATATTTTTTAGAATTCAAAATATTATATAATATGTAAAATCCTCAAAAAAAAATTATAAATATACAATTTATAGTATAAATTTAGATAAATTACAACATATTATAATCTTTTGTAAAAACAAATGATCATTTCTTCTTATGGTAATATATTTCATTTTATTCACTTAATGTACATGGACTGTGACAACCTTACTTGCTATTTATTGAATGCCTTTGTGACGATTTTGAGATCTAAAATAAAAAGAAGCAATGGCCTTATAATACAATATACATCTTATTTAAGTAATTTTCAATTTTTTTAGAAATCTTAAGAGATTTTAATGGATCCAGAGCTTAATCAAACACAAAAAAAATTATATAAAAGTATTTATACATGTGTAAATTAATGTCTATTTTGCTAATACTACTAATATTGTCTTGCTTATAGTCTTAAATCTAATTATCTTGTTTCTAATCTAATATTTTAAAATCTTACTTATTCTTTTAAAACCTCAAACCTTGCTCTTTGTTTCTTTTACAAATCATTGATTTTTATTAAATTATTATTGTTCTTCTAATAATTTATTAATATCCTAAAATCTTTGTAAAAAATTTAATTTTTAATTTTAATTTTAATTATCAATTTCTTCTTTTAATATTTTAAATATTCACTTTTAAAATTAATTAAATACTCTCTATTTAGAAAATAAAACATTATTAAATTTTAATATATATATATATATATATATATATATATATATAAATTTTAAAAATAAATCCTAAAAAAAATCTAATAAACATTATCTTGTAACATCAAACAAAAAAATTACAAATTTGATAAATTTATCTATTACCAAAAATACATCATTCAAAAATTTGATAAAACCAAACTTAAACTAGATTTTATTTATTTTAGAAGTAATCTCAGAATTGAAATTTTATAAAACTGATGTTACACAGTTAGATTTAGGTGAAATGAATGAAATCCGCTGTGTATATATAATATTAAAATTTTAAAGTTTCAAAACATTTTTTGAATGGATTATATTGTGATTTGGTTTTGATATTTTTAATTGGTTTCAATTATTGTAATTTGGCTTGTAACATGACATGCATGTTTTTCATGTTTTTTGAATATTAATACTTGTTAACTACTTAAATTAGATTGCATCAATTTCTATGTCAAACATTCTAGAACTTATGTTTTAAACAGTATATTGAGTCTAAGTTTGGTTGTACATCTAAAAATAATTATTGTTATAAAATAAACAAATAAAAAAAATGTCATGTTATAAACCTAAACACTATCATTAAGATAACACTTTCTGAATTGCCACATGAAATCTTTATATGCTATGTAAGAAGAAAAGATTTAACAATTCTAAAAAGTTAAAAATTAAAGTAATAAGATGTTGATGTAACTAAGATGCAATTCTAAATCATATTTAATTCTAAAAACTAATACAATATTAAATAGTTAATTATTCAATAGCCATGAAAATATTTTGAGTGATCATTTGTGTAAAACAACTTTATTACTATTTTAAAAAAAATTACACGTTTTGATGCTATTCCAAACTAGACAACAAATATAATGAAAAGTATACAATCTAAAAAACGAATTATGGTATTATTCAACTAAAACTATTTTAGTATTTATTTTTATGTTAAAGAATATTTTATTTAAAAAATATATATCTAATATAGATGTCAACAATCCAAATGAATAGTCTACCAGGTATAAAAACTACACATAGTATAAAAATGATTCATTTTTAAGTGTACCAGAACTATAAGAAAGAAGATGAATGTATTTCAGTTAAAGTATAGTAATTACAAATAATAAAAATAATACATTAAGGGAGAGCATTCTTGTTTTTTATCTTTTATTTACTTTTTAATCATGATGCTCGAACTTTTCTAATCTATTTTTAGATTTAATAGGAGATATTCACAACATTGACCAAATACATCATTTTTTATATAAGAAAATAAATACATTAATCAAGCATTTACTTAACATATTTAAATTTCTCTAGTGCACTTGAAATGTTTACTAATACATGAAATATTAAAATAAAAACTAAACAAAAACAAGATCATATTATTAAGTGAAACTAAACAACTCAACAAAAAAAACTTTACATACTTAATATACTAAGTATATGTGTTTAGTATTCTATAATAAAAATAACTAATTGTATACATATAGGGAATTTGGTTGAGTTGTACATTATATATATATATATATATATATTTAAAAAATCATGATGATAATAAATATACATTTATTTTTTAATTTATTTTCAAAGTTATACATTGTAAATTTACAATTAAATTGTGAAAATAATGTTATTTGTAATTCTATAAATTCAAAATCAAGGTTGTGGTAACAACAAGTTTGTCATTTACTATTTGTATATTCAAGACAAGTACATATATCTAAGGTACATTAATATAGAAACATTTATTTCATATATGTATATATATATATATATAGAGAGAGAGAGAGAGAGAGAGAGAGAGAGATGGGTTTTTTTACTGTGTGTGAAAATCATATAAAAATTGCTGTTTTCTTTTCTCTCTCTCTCTATGTGTATATATGTGTATCATGTACATGGCATGTTTGTGTCATAATAATCAAATCTAAAAAAATCCTTGTAATTTTTAAATTTATGTTTGAACATTGAATTAAGATGCTTGATTTCAACTATACTAGTTCAAAAGAAACAAACCTTGAAATCAATAGAATTAATAACTGGAAAGATGAAAATTTCATTTATAAGGGAACATACATATTCATTAAATGTTAACAAACTAAAAGAACTTTCTACACACCATTTTTTGAATATTCTGAATATGTATATATATATATATATACATATATATATATATATATATATATAAAAACATACATATACACATGACACCTGGATGAAATTAATGTGTGTGTGTGTGTGTGTGTGTGTGAAAATCAACATTTTAAAAGAGATTCAATATGCCTTTACAGAACTTTGATTTGGAACTTTCTTCTAGGCAGAAGTCACTTTCTGAAGGTTTACATGTGTACCAATCAAAAGCGCAACACTTGGCCATCTTCTCATTACATAGTACTCAAAAAAACTAAAGTATGAAAAAAGTGATTATTTGTTTGTTAAATATTAAACACCACAATACAGCGTAATTTGACTCTGTTTATATGAATGCAATCACAACCATACTCCTTCATTATCCCCTTTACCTTTCAAACCATTACTTTTTTCCATTCTCTTTTTTCTATTGTTTTTTCCATCAGCAGTATGAGCATTTTAGAGAACCCAGCATGTCATCAACTCATGATTTAGGGTTAAACTTTGAACACGAACTTGGAGTCACATCATGTTGCTGCCATGTCAGCCGCACAATGTGCTGACAAAAGCAACCCACTTGAGTCTTCTAATATATATATATATATATATATATGTATATTTTGTTGTACTGAGCCGTGTGATTTGGGGTTTGTACTCTAGTTTTTGCCAAGTCAAAGCCCACAAAATGCACAACAACCTACATGACCTTCGCGGAAGTAAAACAGCTTTGAGGCTTCTTTGGTCAACCTTGGTCGCCATTTGAATTGCAAATCAGGGACGTGCTGGTTGAGCCATTAAAATCAGTTCTCAGAAATCCCCCCCTGCAAATGAAATGCGGCCACATAGGACGCGCCACGCTGGCATTTATCCTTTTCTGCTGCTGAGGTGGCTGCCTTGTTGTGCTATTTATGTGGCTGGTCATGAGATGCCAACACTTGTCATTTTGTCACGTTCGTCATGACTTGCCTTTGTCTGTTTTTGATTTAAAGGCCAAAACTGACAGTTGTCATGACTCACTCGCCCACAACCCTAGTGAGCTAAATAAAGCACCTCTGGCAAGCAATATATATATATAGTTACTTTCTAATCCTAGATTCTGAACAACAACAACAACATTCCTCTTTCTTGTGTATCTCTTTGGTACCACACTCACACACATATATATATATATATATACATGCATACAAAGGAGAAGAAGAAACACAGGCATTTGTATACATTCATAGATTATATATTCTGTATATATATATGAATGAATAGAATATATAATATATATACATATATATTATATATTCTATACATTCATGTATATATACAGATATAAACATATATATTATATATATGTATATGCAAAGGAGAAGAAGAAAGTGAGACAATTGTGGTGGTAGAGTGAGAATATGCACCCAAGTGCAGTGAAAAGGTTTCAATAGTGTGGAGAGTGTTAGTTAGTGAGAGAGGCAGAGGGGGGGGGACCCATTTTGCTATTTAACCTCAGAGATGGACAGACTTTTTAATGGGTTTTTTGTTGTTTTGTGTAGGCCAGGTGGATTGCTTAGGTGCAAGCCATCTTTTGTACAAATCATTCTCTCTGTGATTTGATACTGCCCAATTGATGAGTGCCATCTCACAACAACACTCTCCAATGATTTTCAGCCTCAACAATACTTGTGCACTTGGTGTGTACTTGTGCATGTATAATGAATGAATGAATATATATATATATATATATATATATATTTAAATAAATAAATAAGGTTCTCTGATGCCTTAAATTCCTATGGTATGAATGATGTTTTAGTCAAAAGGATTAATTGTCCCAACATCCATCATTTTGTTCCTCTTCTTATTCCTGTGTTTTCTTTACTTTGCGTATATACTTTTTGTTTTGTTTTGAATGAATGAATAAATGAATGAAACTAAGTTGAGATGTAATCAGATACTGTTAGATGCATTCAGTTCTCCAATACCAGAAATCACCACTATTTGCTCAGCTGGAATAAAGGTTTTTTGTACTCTGTTAGTGTTAAACATAAGTTTGATTATACTATATTTTGTGCCTTGCCTTGCAATGTCTTTGTCAGTTGAGCTGCATTTAGTTGTTGGCCAAGACCTTGCAGTGCTGCTGCAACAACACAAGCATGCACACAAGTATACACACACAAGTATAACTGGGACTTTGTTGAGGTGTCATCACTGAACTCGTCGGTGCTGTGGAAATACTGGACCTTAATGTGCTGTCAGCTAGCAGCAACCTGATAGAGACTTCATGCTCATCCTCTTTACTGTGTGCTCCTCAATATCTACAAATATATATATATATATATATATATATATACTCTTATTTAATAGAGCTAAATCTTATCGGTAAAGTCCTGTGTTTGTGTCAAAAACAAAGAGTAAATTTAGATGCAGCCAACCAGAACCACATTTCTCCTTTAATCAATATTATGGTTTTTCCACACCAACCAATTCAAACGACTCTCATAGTAACAACAATAAGGGTACTCACAGTGTAACAATTTGTGCTTATTTATTTGCCAGGGTGGTCCATGAAGTAAACATCTATCTACACAATAGTATATTAAAACATAGAAATAGAAACATAACTGATTGTAAGCATCATTTGTGAGAGTGAATGTGAATCATGTTTTGGCAGGAATGTGCTACATTGTTTGTTTTTAATACAAACATGGCAACCACTCAGTAAAGTAGATCCTCTCTTTCTGTCTGTCTGTCTGTCTCTGCACATGAATGACAGCTCCTCAGCATCATCATCCAGTCTTTTCACCAAAAACTTGGATTGTGACAAAGGCTGTTTCCCTGTACCCTCAAACACATATCTATGACATTGCCTGCTAAACAGAAGCAGAAGAAGCTTGAGAGGAAAGACAAGCCATAAGGTTCATGAAGATCCCACACAAGAGGGCACTTACACAAACAATGAGTAAGTAGCCTCATCCACATCCATTTTCTGGGTCTCAAATCCTTTCGTCAAGCTTTTTTACTCATGTCTCCAGAGACCCCCCACATTTCATCATGTGCCCCATATATATATATATATATATATATATATATAATTCTTTGATTCCATACTGCTTGTAAACAGCATTTTTCATAATCTGATATGAGGTATAACATGGTTTACACTGATCTCGTGTAAAAAAGGATACATGACAGTACATACATACATACATAAATAAATACATACATACATATGTGAATGTGTGTGTGTATGTGTGTTTTAATGAGTTCCCCTGCTTCCCTATTTTTAGGTCTGTTAGAATCTCCAGCCCAAATGTCAACACATTCAAGTTGCAGATTTGAGTCTTCTATAGTACATTGGTCCTTGCACAGAAGTGTTGAAAAAATAAAAAATAAAAACAAGCCTGGTGGCTTGTAAGGCCTGCAAAATCTTCTTAGCAAGATACTCCTGCCTCGTTTGGGGGTTTGCCCACTACCACCACCCCCACCACAACACAGACCCATGCTTATCATAATCCTCAAATTTTGCAAATTTCTAAAAACAATACAAAACACAAAAAACTAATGCAAAAATTGTTTTAAAAAACAATGCAATTTTAGCCTGTATCTTTTTTATGTGTAGTTTTGACTATTCTTGAAGAGGGCAGGTATTATGACAAACTACTCACCACGCACATTTCAAAAAACAACATGTGATCAATACACTTTAAAACTATCCACACCCATAATGAAAACGTATCATCCTTGGCAAGTATTTGTGAGAAGACTTGTTCACTCTTTTTGTGGTATTTTCCAGTGTGTCATTCAAGAGATGGGGTTCTTCCTCATGTGTATTTTTGGGGCTCTGAAGTACCAATGGATGTGGCTTAGGGCGGTGTATTCATCAATTGCATTTGTTGAGGATAAAGTGAATATATTGAACTCAGCACCCAATGTTTTTGGACAAGCAGGTATTTGGGAAGGAGCACTGTTTGTGTCCTAATGGGATGCTTCTTTCAGTTGGGTGGGTTTTTTCTTTATAGTTGACCAAGGGATGGATGAAACAAGGTGATCGTGCAGGATAAGACAGTGCCATGGAAAGGGGCTCTGAAATTGTCACAAAGTGGGGTCCATTAAAGATGCCATTCTATGTTATGAAATGGACTCATCCAATCAAACTATGTCATGTGCATGCAGAGCCTAATAACAAAAAGTGATTCCCCATGAATTCCAAATTGGTCCTGTCATTCAAATCCACTGGGAGTCATTTTGTACATTGAAAAGGACAATTGGATTGCTAGAAAAACTAACAACAAACAGAATTAAATAACTACTTGAAGTAGAGAGAGACCCCACACCAGAAAGCTTCCCACAACCAATTTGTCAGCAAAGGTGAGATCACAAACTGGAAGTCTACTTTTAGTGGACCAAGTTTGAATTTATCATGAGGCATGCTGTTTAGTGCTTCAATCAGTGACAAGCTCAGCTCTCATGTAATAATATCACAACAATTACAATAATAACAATAGTAGTCGTAATAACAATGAAAGTTTTAAAACTAATGTGGAGGGGGTTTTCGGAATGCTTTTGGTGGGATGAATGAGAAGGATTCACAAACGTGCCACGAGAGTGTTTGTGTAATTTTGTTTTGTTTTGTTTTTTTTTTTTTTTTACCACGGAGGGGAGCATAAAAGCAAAGCTTCATGTGGGGGTGAGGCAATGGAAAGCACAGGAAGATTTACGAATCGGAAAACGTTTTGTTAAGCAAATCGCAGACTACGACCTTAGTGGAAGTTAGCCTCTCTATTTTGGGAAGCGGAAACGCGCGCTGGAATGGCGTGGCGGATCAACGGGAGCCGGAGTCTAATCAGTAAGGCGAGAAGGCGCTGCTGCTTCCGGATCGGAACTGTGCGCGGGAGTGGGACTTTAGAACGGCCCAAGCAGCAAAAAGCAGAGACGATAACTCGAAGCCACGGGATCAACAGGGACACAGACTGAAGAGGGAGAAGCAGAAGAAGTGCAAGAAGAAGAAGTCGACGAGGAGGAGGAGGAGAAAGGAGAAGCAGAGGAGAGCATCATCGAGGAGCACCATTCGTCGTGAAGAAGCCATAGCCTGCACTGCAGAAGCGCAGCAGGATCAGCAGCAGCAGCAGCCAGCAGAGGAGGAGGAGGAACGAGCCACTTGTTGGGAGGTTGGTTGGTTGCTTGGCCGCTTTGACCGCTTCCTCAGCGTCGTCATCGTCGTCGTCGTCGTCGTCGTTGAGTCTTGGGCTCTGTTACCACCTCTGCCTTCCCTTCTTCTTCATCTCCCCCCCCCCCCCTCCAGCGTTGGATACTTGTAAGTAGAAACGCTGCGACCTGCTTGTGGTATTGTCACTTCCCACGCCATAACCACAACAACAACATCATCATCATTATCATGCCCCCCTGCCCCCGATCCTAACCCCCGCACTCGCTCGCTCGCTCATTCACTCACTCACTCCCATACCATCCATTGCATCCCCCTTGCTTCCCTCCCTCCTGGTAAGCGTCAACATTTCCCATCCCTCGCGTGCGGAGTTACTGGGCTTCCCCTGCCCTCCTCCTTCCCACCCTGCCCCACCTCGCTCTCATTGCCTCTGTGTTCATGATCTGCATTAGTTGGATCGTCTGTGGGTACTGGCCAAAGTGCAGTTTTTGCCCCTCGTGTGATGCGCCGGATCGGCCCATCGGAGGTATGATGGAGCCGTAGTGGTGATTGATCGCGCGCGTGCTGGTTTGGTGAACGGAGTTTCTGAGGAGCGGGGGATGGGGGGGGGGTATGTTGTGGTTTTGAGGCAGTTCTTGAGTTGCAATTTGTGGCCCTCTTCTTTTTGTTTGTTTGTTATCTTCTTTGTGTTTGTGCGTGTGTTCATTCGTTCTGGCCGTAGGGGAAGTGTTGTGGGGGTGCTGGAGAGTTATGAATATCGTGATTGAAGTCGTCTATCGTCATAGAATGTCGTCTTTCAACTGATCCGTAAGATCGTTGAGAGCTTACCCACTATGTTTCTTGTGAGAGCTCTTGTACCTGCTTAGCTTGATTAATGTTATTATTATTTTATTATCCTCTTCTTCTTTCCTGTGTGTTCGCGCGCTGATAACCTGACATCGTGAAGCGTTATTGCTTTCAGACATGTCTTCTTCTTCTCATTCTTTTTCTTCTTATTTGTTCAGCTTCGTTCGTATCGATTGATATTTCTACATTTTGTTTTTATATTATTATTATGATTTTTTGCTTCAAAGAGAATCTATGCAAGCGTTGACCTGACCTGTGAGGATTTGATGCATGCAGTCTCCATCTAGAGCTTCGTACGTAAAGCTTAGACAGAGGTCGTTTGTAGATTAAAGATCCGTGTTGTTCTGGCTCACTTGGGGGTAATTGGGTCAGATGTCTGCCAGAAGTTTGCTTGTTAACTATTTTTTAATCCAGATGCAACTGTTAACACCAGGATGCATATCTGGTTCACCGTTGTTGATCTGTTTAGGTTTCTATGGCGTCAATATGCATTTTCTTCCGCCTTGCGTGGAATCTTTCTCCCTAAAAAGTTGTTCAAGTTCTTTGAGTGCAGTTATTGTTGACCTGGCGCCGCAGAGGTCGGTGTGTCTACCTATTAGGTTGTGAGTTCTTAGCATGGAAGTTTTGCTGGAGGTATATCGCTCAAAAGTATAGGAACTAGTGCTGGTGCGAATCAGAGGCCTATACTTTCCATTCATGTAAGGGGTGCTTACATACTCGGTTTCGCAGTGCAGGATTCTATTTACAAGATTCGTGACCAAGTCTAGAAGAAATGCAGGTAGCAGCGGCACCTTTCACGTCAGCTACATGGACCATTAGGAGGCCCGTTGGAACTGATAATGCTGCACGGAGGTTGAATCCTCAGAGCTCAGTCGGACAAGTTAAAGCAACTGCCCGATGTTTCACTCCATTGAAGCACTCAGCAGCCTCTTCGGAGCTTCTGGGGATGGGTTTAGAAGCAGGGTTCGGCCCTGCTCGCATTCAGAAGCGGGCTACATCTTCCGTGCGCGCCCAAGCTGCTGGTATCGTCTGTTCTCCTTTTTTGACGTTTGCAGTTATATCAGTTTTGCTCTAGCCGATTGGGTGGGGTTTGTGATGGACACTCTCCAATTTCTGTCTTTGTGAATAGTTCGACTCTTAGCTCTTGTTGTCGATCTGTTATTACCTACCTGCCAATTAAATGCCGTAATGGGTAGCTGATCGAGCTCTGCTGTTGATTCTTATTGTCACGCTGGTTGTGAAGGATGTACTATTGTTACACGGACACAATTGCTGACATGATCGTCATACCTGTTCTGTTTGACAGATGGAGAAGCCTCGGGGGATGTTGCCACTAGACAATCTAATCCTGCTACCACTGGAATGGTCTTGCCTGCAGTTGGTATTGCCTGCCTTGGGGCAATCTTGTTTGGTTACCATCTCGGGTATTTTCTTATACGTGGCCATTTCTATTGTTGCTTGTCGAAGCTGTAATGTCGAATATGTCGATTTAGATGGTTGCGGTTTTGTTTAACTTATCTCGAAAACTTTACCTTCTACAAAACTGAATGAATAGAGAAATTTAAGTCACGATAAACCAATACATATCTCGTAGAACCTTGAGGCTCGAATCCGGTGTCGGGCATCCTAAGGAAGCATTGCCGGTTGTGCAGGGTGGTTAATGGTGCATTGGAGTACATTTCTAAGGATCTAGGGTTTGCCACGGATGCTGTAAAACAAGGTGCCACTCATTGCCTGTACTGAACGTGAATTCGAAAGTTTCGGTTATGAATTAGTCGATTGGATTGCCTTCTAGGTCTCTTATTGTGCTCTTGTTTACATGTGTATTTGTATTTTTTATAACGCATTAATCACTACCTGGATTAACATGCCCTTGTGCAGAAGCTTTTTCCTGGTCTTTAATGTTATGGTGTGAAACTGAGGTAGGTTTGTGATGAATTGATCGACTAAGACATGATGTGATGGATTTCATTCAGGATGGGTGGTAAGCTCAACTCTAGCTGGTGCCACTGTGGGTTCCTTTACTGGAGGCGCCCTTGCTGACAACTTAGGTCGCAAGCGTACATTCCAGATTAACGCCGTGCCTCTTATTGTGGGCACTCTTCTCAGGTTTGTTATCATTCTATTTTTTTATGTTATTTCATATCTCAGGTTTAGGATTTCTTGTAGTTGTGATAATTTTTTTGTTAGAAGTTGCCATAATTGACATCTTGTTGATGTGTGCCGAACGCATTTCTTCAGTGTGTTCAGAGTGGTTAGACATTGTCGAATTGTTGTATCGATTTATCTCCTCACCGCCATGTTCTTAGCAATGGCCGCTCGGCTTTAAATCAGTCTGCTGTGTGAGAGCTGTAGTTTAGACCTTTTTCTGCCAGGTTCTCAGTTTGTTCTGTGAATTTGCGCTGAGCAGTGCAAAAGCAACCAGTTTCGAGGCTATGGTGATTGGAAGAATTTTGGTTGGTGTTGGGATTGGAGTTTCATCTGGTGTTGTGCCTCTATACATTTCGGAGGTAATTCGAAGTGCATTACCATAAGGTCGTCAGTTACAAGACCAACAGTTTCAATAGAAATGAGTTTATGATCTCTGTCATGCACTAAATCATGTATCTCTTCAAATATCATGTTTCTGCAATGCAAAATACTCCTTCTGTACGCCGTAGTTTGTTATGAATAACACAACGACGTTGAGGTTCGCAGCTTTTGATTTACGAGGAAACCTCTGTTCTTGGGTGGCTCTGTTGTGTAACTGATTTCAATGTGTTCAACCAAGCGAATGGCGCTCAGGAACCTAGATTACCTGCAAGTCTGATAAGATAGACTTCATATTCATCTAGTTAGAGCTTTACTTTATGTCATGCATTAACTATGCCGCGTAAAATAATTGTAAGATTGATTCTGTGATCAATACAGGTCTCGCCCACAGAGATTCGAGGTACCATGGGGACATTGAATCAGCTCTTTATTTGCGTGGGTATCCTGTTAGCTCTGATTGCTGGCCTTCCTTTGGGCAGTAACCCTGTCTGGTAAGCAAGTCAAAGGTCGAATCAGATCTACGTCGCCTTTTTTCTTGTTCCTGCAAGTATAATGCCCACTATGATCTTGTAAAGAGCGTCCTAAGCTGTAGCCTCTGTAGTCCTCTTACAAGTCCTTCGAGTAGATCAACAATCATTTCTACAAGGACAATGTTTTTGTGAGCTACCATGCACCACACCGCATGCTATCACCTTCATCCTGTCAATACTGTTGTACGCTTGTTATTCTTAACATTTTAGCTAATGTAATTGACAACTGTAAGGTGTCATAGTATGTCTTTTATCCGTAATGACTTTGGTGGTATGAAATGTGAAAGGTGCCCACCTGAACAACCTGGTTTGTCTTTGATTTCCAGGTGGCGCACCATGTTTGCCTTAGCTACAGTTCCTGCCGTTTTGCTGGGTTTAGGCATGGCGTACTGTCCGGAGAGTCCACGCTGGCTATACAAGGTTAGTTATGCTTTTATCATCTACTTTGGTTTTTGTTGCTGAAGTGGATGCTGTGAGTGACCGCACAAATTAGTAACACTCTTTAGAGAAGAATTGTCCATGACGTACACGTATAACTTTATTTCTGTTCTTTCGGTTAAATTCAGATTTTTTTTCATTTTCTCTTTTGGGTCTTCGTAGAGAAAGTGTCCGACGATTTTCTTGTTATAAGGGTGTTGAGAAATTGGAAGTATGCAGCATTACCAGGGTTACTTTTTGAATGGTCTTCTTAATCTTAAAGTGCCGGATCTACGGATGTGTGGACGCTGCATTGCATATGTTGACATATTGCTGAATATAAAAAGGTTCTGTATGCAGAATGGTAAGACCGCAGAGGCGGAAACCGCAGTAAGGAGACTTTGGGGCAAGGCAAAGGTCGAGAGTTCAATGGCAGATTTGAAGGCTAGCAGCGTGGAAACAGTGAAAGGTGACACTCAAGATGCAAGTTGGGGCGAGCTATTTGGCAAAAGATACCGTAAAGGTATATCATCCGGCATTTTTTTCGTCACTGAATCTTTTGCGTTGTTTCGGACCCTGATGGTCAGGAATAGTTGCCATGTATGGTTTGGTACAAGGTGCAGCATCGTTCCTACCTTCTGCTCAGCCAATGGCTTTGGTATATCTTACCTTCGGAACTGATGTTCCAAGTCGTATTTTCAACTCAGTGTTGGTCATTAACAGGACTTTGATCCTGTGGTTTATGTGAACAGTTGTCACGGTTGGAATGGCGCTCTTCCTTTTCCAACAATTTGCCGGAATCAATGCTGTGGTATACTTCTCTACTCAGGTTTTCAGGAGTGCTGGCATCACGAATGATGTAGCTGCCAGTGCTCTTGTAGGTGCTGCAAATGTGGCAGGTACGGAACAGATTTGCTTAATCCTCACCCAGTTTTTTCAGGCGTGAGTAGAGTTACAGTACGTGCAGCAGGATCTATAAGCAGATACTTCTGTCTGGATCACTTGTAAGAGTTGAATACATGTCATTTGACTACTGAGGGGAAATACTTTTCCTGTGTAGGTACCACTGTGGCGTCCGGCATGATGGATAAGCAAGGGCGTAAGAGCCTGCTAATGGGCAGCTTCGCTGGCATGGTGAGAAGTCTTGTCACCACACGTTGTGTTTTTGCGTTAGTATGGTGTTCTCCCAGCTCAGTACAGTAGCGACCTGCAATCTATTTTATGTTCATGGATTTTTCTAAGACTTGTACTTCATTTTTTTTCCGACAATTTGTTGTGTATATTTTCTTTGTAAGCTGAAACATGAAGATTTAGTAAGAACTATTAGTTCATTACTGTATGTTAAGTGTTGGTGTTTTTCCCTCATGATTCCGTCTATCATCTAGCTCCAAGTTGGATTCGGAATTCTTAAATTTCACGGAAATGCTATTGCTTATGCAGTCACTTTCAATGCTTGTGCTTTCGTTGGCGCTTTCATGGAGCCCCCTTGCACCGTACTCTGGCACGCTGGCTGTCCTTGGAACAGTTTCGTAAGTCTTTCTGTGCCATGAAAACTTCTGCATCATTGATTGTGAGCTTTTTGCTTCTGAATGTAATGTCAGTCTCATACCAGTGGCACTAAATGTGAGAACTTCATGATTTCAGATACATTTTGTCCTTCTCCCTTGGTGCTGGACCAGTGCCTGGCCTTCTGTTGCCCGAGATCTTCGGTGCTCGCATCCGTGCTAAGGCCGTTGCTCTTTCTCTCGGTGTCCACTGGGTAAGTAGACTCTGCTAAATCTTGGCTATTCATCTACTTTGATCTTGCATTGGAAGTTCGGAAAGCATACCATGTGAACTTTATCCTGTAGGTGGCAGGCTGTTCATTTAGTTCAGGCCTCGTGTAATGTGTTATTTGGAGTAATGACTTCTCCATTTCCTGAAGTCATTGAACTGATTCTGATGCGATGGTGGTCTGGCACAGATTTGTAACTTCATGATTGGACTATTTTTCTTGAACGTCGTTCAGAAGTTCGGTGTTAGCACAGTATATCTCTTCTTCTCTGCAGTATGCGCGGCAGCAATTGCCTATGTAGGCGGTAATGTGGTAGAAACAAAGGGGCGGTCACTGGAGGACATCGAACGCGAGCTTAGCCCTGCTGTATAGTAGCATCAGTCGAAACCATCACTTTTTTCTGAAAGTGCAATGCAGTGGCTGTTGGTGTGGAAAAGTCTCTCCCGAACGGGTGTCTGACATGAGCTGCATGAATCGTTGACGACTCGGTGTCTAGAGTCGGTCTGCGCCTTCTACGCAACGCTGAAGTGAATTGAAGAGAATTACTGATTGAGTAGTGTGTATTATCCTCGAAGGCCAGGAGTGTTTTGCGCAACCTTCGGTGTCACTGTTGAGGACGATGCTGACACTCAACATGGTTAGGTTTGAGCATTATGGTTGTAATTAGGTGACACATTAGACATTAGGGTGATGGATACGGTGTTGCAGTTAGAGTGTCAGAAGTTCGATTCAGGAGCAGGCTTTCGTGCATGTTTGGTTACTTAAATGGTTGTGTAAATTACTGCAAATCGCTACGTTGCCGGATATTTCTTTGAAGTAAACGGCCGCTTTTTTGTAACAAAATTCCCTTTTGCTCTTTGCTTTCTCATCTTCTTGCTTCGTCGTTGATAATAACCCCTTGAATTTCATGAACGAAGTCAAAATTGAGTTTCTCCAGGGTTATGCCTGGATTGAATTTCCACGACGGTGTGGGTTATTATCAACACAGCACACAAGTGGAGGAATTCTCCATTCCTCCCTATATTCAGATTGATTCTACCCCAAGGTGAAGTGCCTGTGGTGATTCAGCCGCTCGAAACGCTGCACAAATCCGGCTCACAATGTCGCCTGCGCAATGTCACTCAACGCACCACATACAAACATGTAACTTTTGCATTTACAATGATTCCTCCACTTGTGTGCTGTGGCACACACATGCGCAAAGCCGATAATAAGTTCAATGATGCTCTAGGACACGCCTTCAAACTGTCTTTCACGATGCTGGATCATAATTTACACTGATTGCTGAACAAGACCAAGTCACATAACAGTCCAATATCAATGTATGACGCAGAATCTATGTAATGGAGACTCTGCAACTTTTCTCTGAAGCGAGCCGAACAAGCGGTGAAAATAAGATAAAAACCTAAAAATACCAGTGCACAACCTAATTAGATGTGAAACTTCACAATGTCAGACCCATCGAGTTGCGGGAAGGTTCGAAATCGCCTGATTTGGAAGTTTGCATCGGCAACACGGTCGTTGAAGGCTGTGGAAACCCATTCAGAGCACGCCGTATGTGCCGACACTTGATATGCAAGTAACTCTTCAAAATTCTCGCACACAATTGTTCTGTGCGTCTGAGTTTGGAGTGCAGTTAGCACAAGGGCGAGGCTTTAAGGAAGAGTTAAGGCTTGACTACTGTCTTCAGCCTTATTTTGCAATGGTTTGGTCGGTGTGGCATGTGAGACAGCTAGACACTTTGTAAGAAGAAGAGAACCTTACCAACCAGGGGGGATTGGTTTCTCTGCAAACCCTGGGATTTGTCGACCGACCTTGGTTTTGATCACTACTACGTCTTGACTATGTTGAAGATTTTCTTCGTTTATGCTTGGGCTTGTAGCGGAGTGTTGTGGCACAAATCGACAGGCTTAAGGGTTTTGGGAGGATTTATTTCCAGAATGTGTATTTTATTCGGGCTGACGTCGATGTTTAGGTGAGGAATTGCCAATTCTGTGCTCAAAATTTGCTGGCTTCGAAGTTTGGCTACTTTGAGTAATGGTTGAGAATTGGTGGGCGGCCGCATGTTGATCAATGACGGGTTCTTCCGTATAGTCGGACGACTTTCAGAAAATGCTACTTGCGAGATTCTGCATAGACTTTTGTTTTCCGATGCCTGTAGTTGTTGAGTTGACCAAGTGGGGGGCAAGGTGTCCCTCGGGTTCTGCTACTTTTGCTATGGATCATTAGCTTTAGCTGCGGAGGGTAATTTCAACGAAAATTTTGCACCGAAAATTTCTGCAGCCGAAGCGGCTACGAATCGCAGATTTGGTGTACTTGGGAAGGTACTATCGTCCACTGATACGATGGTTTGAATTCGCTAGGTTCTGATGGTGATTGTGGTGGCAATTGCAGTTGTTACCTTGTGACCTAATTCGTGCCTCTAGCTTACAAATGCTTCTCAATTAGTTAATCTCATATTTCATATGAGTATCTTTCCATCTCTTGGACCGGCTCACCATTACATACTGACACACTTTGGAAACTGTTTTGAAACAAGTGTTTTGGAGCCTGAGGTTTGCGCGCCTGAATTTGAAGTCTGAGGTGTTTGGATGTTTTTTGTGCTGTTAATATTTTGTATATAATCCAAGTTTACAAGCACCGAGCTCACAAAGGTGAGCGTGTTCGAGACATTTAACACCTTCACTTATGGGATGCTGCACAGGGAACAGCGAAATAATGTTTCTTGTTCTCATTTTCACGCTCTCAATTGTGTACATGGTATATGCGCACTTTAATAGCTCGGTTTGTTTTGCAACACTGGAGAATATTTGTAAATCAGAAGGTTGTGGATCTGTTCGAGTTCTACCGACAGTGTACAGAAAATTTGTGCTCTTTTCAATTATAATGTCAACTGATGTTGTGATGCTTGTTTTAAATCTTATTCAATTCATCTTATGTTGATGCCAAGAACTCATATGGTGAACTAACCTAGTAGATCACGTGGTTTTGTGCTTGCCATGTATACGTACAGGATGGAACACGACTGTGACGAAGGATTGGATCTGTTGAGCATCCACCCACATCAAGATATAGTCTCGAATGTAGTCATTGAGGAAGCAGGTTCCTCAAGTTTGGTTAGAGCTGGAAATCTGCGAGAAGATAATCACAGATTGAAGGTGAGTGATGTTTAGTTAGACATTCGTCAGCAATCGCCAATCCAAGGAGGATCAATTCAAGCGTTCGTTTAGTAATGCAAAATTTTATCTTTGTGTGCAGGCACGCAGGAGCTCCGAATTCTCCAGGTTGTGGACAACCAAAGAGAATTTATATTCAGATTCAGATGAACTGACCACGAGCGGTGCGATCGATCGTTTATATCCAAAATCCTGCTCATCCTCAAGACGGTCTGTTACGGATGGAATGTGTTACTCGAGGATCGTGCGAACGGACAACTTCATCCCGGGGAAAGATATCTTTGAGGACTGGGCTCGTAGCATAAACGTCTCCGAGGACGGCACACTCTACGTCATAGCTTACAAGTCCACGAGACAAATTATAAACGTATCAGTGTACACGAGCAACGAAAATTTTGCAACTTTTGCGTACTTGGACTATCCGCAAAGCACGTATGAGCTCATTCTCGGCGTGGAGGAAGCTGGCTGCAACGACATGCTATTCATTGGAGCTAGACCAGCCGGTGCAGATTTCTTTGAAGGAGCCACCTCCATCATTGCATGGCGAGACAAGAAGTTCCTGTGTGTGATAGTCAGTCCAACACCCAACGCCATGCGCTACTACACCAATATATCGGAGGCTTCCTCTGGGTTTTTATATTTCGGCTGCAGCGATGGTACAATTGAAGTCTGGAAACCTCACCATACTCCCAACCAGGGATACGTTTTCGTCTCCCACTTGAATGGCCACCGTGCTCCAGTTCACAAGCTCGTGGTTGATAAGTTCGACACATTGTACAGCGTTGATGTCGGGGACGAAAGCCACATCCGAGTGTGGCGAAACTTTGTGCACGTAGCCACTGTGAACTTGGGTTGCGAGAGCGTACAAACGATTGCTTGTACCTCAGAAGGGAGATTATATGTGTCAACTAAGAGTGGAGAAATCATGTGGCGTGGCATGGTCGACCTTTTGCCTGATGCCAACCAAGTACCGGGACCTTCAAAAGCTTCACACGGCACTGCCACTAACACTGGTGGTGAAGATGCATTGCGAGGGACGAGCTTGCATCTGAAACAAATCAGTTCCCCAATGAGCTCTTGCTGTAAGTTCAGTTTCGAAGCTCGTGTTGCAACCGCAGCTGTGGTGCATGAGATGGCCAAGAATTCGGGTGTAGATGGGGGTGGTAATGGTCCCGTGATGCTTGGTTCTGAGATCCTGCGGCCATTGTACCGGCCCGAGGGGTATATCATCACCAACACATGTGGGTGCACCATATTGCCTGGATCGGAGGTGATGATTATGGTGACAACGGAGGAGACGTTCTCCATCCAGGCATGGTATGGAAATGTGTGCATTGCGAAGCTCAACACTGGTCTCAAGTTTAATCAGTTCCAAACCCTGGATTGCGCTAAAGATGGTACGCTTTATGGCTTAGTGAATGATAACATTTACATTTGGAAGCTGGTTTGATAATGTACTGGAGCAGTTGGTTACTGAGTACCCATGACAATTTTATTTGACTGTAAAGTGAATAAAGCTACTCCATGAGGATGGTACCTTGGAATACTTTTGTCTCTTTGAGAGTTACGTGGAATGATATTGTTTCACTTGAACCTACTTTTGTATTGAAAAGTATGATTTTCAATGACTTGATTTAGTCTTTTTTTGTTGCTGCACAATATCTAGTATGCACGGGAAGAATTGGTCTGGTCAATGTTAAGATTCCCACAATTCAGATGTGTTGCATTTTCCACAAATAAACAGTACAGAGAATGATCACTACCTTTTGCCCTGTTTAATGTTGCACCCTTGGTAAACACATGTAATGTTTTTAACATGGAGGTGCAGTAACTAACATGATATAGCATTTGAGGTTAAGTATTTCATTACAGAGATAACTTGAATTTTAAGAAATTAAAAACTAAGTTATTAATAAAAAGAAGGTAGTGATTATTCTCTTGGAATGATTGAAATTGAAATTGATCATAGTTGAAATATTAGCACGTTGTAGGTTGGCCGTGCATGCAGATACACTGTTCTGAAAAGTTTCAAAAGTAATAACTGTAAAGGGATTTTTCTTTTTCATTTTCTTATTTCAAAAGAACAGCTTTTGTGATTTTCGGATTTGTACAAACTTCGAATTTTTGGCATGTACAAATGTTAAACTTAGACAAGGCTTGCCTTGAAGATGTTCCACTTAGTGTTTATATTTATTTGCTTGTTCAAGTTTGCTGTATCTGCAATGTCTGTAGCTTCTCATTACCCCTTTTCTCATTTGTAAATTAGATTCTTATGCAATTTTATATTTGAAATAAATAAAGACCCAACAATGAATCATTGTCATGATGGTGACAGTCCGATTAAACTTTGGTATCACAGTTGAATTGTTAGTGGTACCCCATCACATTGAGCAAAGCATGATTCGGTGTACCCCAGTACAATTTACGTTCTCGTCATTGAATGCTTCATTTGGGTTCGTCCTTGCCATTTCAGTTTCCATTTTATCCCCAGAATTTGTGTCAGCATCATTAAAATATCTCAGTCCTTACAAGAGAGACTCAACAGTGATATCACACGTGGAATTGCTGGGAAGAAATAATCGTAATCATCGCCCATGCAATTATCTTCTTCCTTTACCGAAAGCGAACAAGCATAGACCTAAAAAACCTAACCCTAACCCACATTCGTCAACCAATTCATGTAAGCAAGCATGGGATATTAACTAAAGATTGATTGGGATTATGTAACAAGACCGATAATCATCCTGCTGCCATGTCCTGGTCAGTTGTGTCGCTTCCTGCCATAAGTTTTTGGTATTTGCTCTGAATAGTCTCGATTTACTTTCAGAAAGGCCTCCAGTCTCGGCAGAAAAAAGCATTGTCACCTTTTATGAACTTTTCTAGTGAACGTCGATCTAAGATATAATTGTCAGACGATGCGGAGAACACTTTTTCCCTTCCAAGTTCTTGTAAAACCTTCCTACATTCCAAGACATGGCAAGCACAGGAAGCCAGGAGATTCGAGCACAGATTCATTCGATTCATACATTCAAAAGCACCATTCAAAGAGAGAAAGTGCTTGCCAAAACAGATCCCTACAGTAGGAATTTGCTGCATATCACCATGTATTTTGCACAACCCACTCGCTTCAAACACCTAATTTCTGTTTTATCTTTATGTCTGTCTCTTTAGATTCGAAGTCCTGAACTTAGAGTACAAACTAATATACAAAATTTGACTATCAAAAATGTACATCTAATCCCCTGCCTACATACTTCAACTGAAAAGACTTCAAACCAGCTTTAATCACTTTCGTGATCAGGCCTCTGTGTGAACCATGCAGGGGAGCGACCATTATGTCGAAGCATGCGTGTGAAGTCGGACTCGGGCAACAACCCTGATTCATCTGCAACCGAATCCTGCGGAGGTAGGCCTCCATCTTCAGGGAACACAGGCTTCTCTGCTGTCGGAGTAACTGGCTCAACTGGCTTTGGGTGTTTTTTAGCGGCTTTGGCCACCATAAGGACGTTGTCTATCAATCCTTTCACGCCACCTAAGACCTCACCAACAAGCTTCGATAAGGATGCTATACCCACTCCATGATCATTCCAGCACATCACAAACAACATGAATGCTTTAGAGAGCTTTTTAAGCGACATGTACCTGATTGTCTGACTAGGTTTTCAAATCGCTCCAAAGGACGGCACGCGGTTGAGCGATCGTCACCAGTTGCCAGATCACACTCAACCTGACACTCTTCCTACAAAAGTAAAATAATGCTCTTCGATCAGCGAATTGTGAATCGAGCAGGAAAATGGTTGGAATACAACATTCATTGAACAAATCAGTTTTCCAAATTCAAACAAGCCTCCACTACGTTTAGATCCTAAATCTGAGCCATGTTCAGTGATTCATTGAACTCCTAGACATGTCGAAGCCTCATAGTCGAGTGCACCTCCTCTTTGAATATTTGGCCTTAAACCATGAGCGAAATCCTAGAATGTATACACCATAACCATGTCTCATAAATGCGGCGCAATAAGAGATTCACGAGCTTGTTGCAGAATAGACATACAGACACAAGAATAGGATATATACCTTGATGTTCTCAAACTCGAAGAGCGCCTCCCAGCAACGAAAAGCCTCATCGCCTTCAAGGAGCGTGCACTTATCTGCAACCCAAACGCAACATGGCCCTACTGTCAGTTGGCTGTCGTACCATCCAAATCTAAATTGCCAATTTTTGAGTTCATGTTCAAAATGGAGAAGATTCTCCAGTGACTATGAAATACTTTTCGATTTCTGCGCAAATATTCTAATAGCATGAAAGTCGTGACACAACCTTTGACAATTAGATTGAAATCATTTAGAAATCTATTACGAATATTGCAGATGAGATGGAATTGATACCTGCAAGCGCATGCTCTGCTTTCTCGAGAAGAGAGTGCTCACGCACGAGACGGCTGATACGGCTTTGATTGAATGGCTGCGTTTTCGGCACGTCATTGCTGCTGCTGTTGTGCGGCACGGGTTCTGATGCCATAGAAGTTGCCATGGCTCTGCCGCTGCAGCCGGGACTCATTAACCGCAACTTGCTGTTCGGGCATGCTGTTTGGAATTTCTGTGCTCGAGCCTGAGGGACCGTGGCGTGCAAAGATGCGCTGGCGAGAGGTGTCAACAGTCCAACTAACGCCATCTTTGCTCTTCCTGCACCGCAAGCGTATCAAACTGCCTCGCTCCCGGATCTGTTGGCTAATTCGGTGGATGAAATGATCGTGACGTATGAAACCGGCCGGAACTGTTAAGCAAGCTCTGAAGAATGGTTTTCCGATCTTCTGATTTGACAGAAATATGTATTTCGCAGGGATGAGGTCGACAAACTGAGTTTTAATTAAAAATACCTGTACGTCTAATTCAACACAAACATATTATAAGTAACCTAACTACTAGGTTTGATACCCAACCTCAGCGACAAGCCCCTACGATAAGCATAATCCTATCTCGCAAGAAAACTCCATTTGGTCGGCCTCAGAAATGTCTTGAAAGCATGGGACGAACCAAAATAGTGATTACGCAGACAACGTGAGAGAAGTATAGACAATGTTAGAGGAGATCAACAGACATTACACACGATCAATCACACGAACTTCGCATCGCAATTGGTAGCTACAAACTCCAATTATTCTACGCTCCAACACACCCACAACACAAGAAATCGATGCTTGCCTGCACTAACTACCCCAACAGCGCACACCCACAGAATACGCCATTCCTCAAATTCCAAAGCTTCACCGTCAAATGTTTCTTTCACAAAATCCTCAAACTCAAAATCCACAAACGCGCTGAACCGAAACTAGTAGGGCTATCACAGATCCACCCTCCAAGTTCAAACAATCATGTCAGTATCAATCGATGATGACCGGAAAGTATAAGTACCAACAGCTCTTCAACTCCACCATGTCAGGTGGGTGAAAACAAAATTGATCTTATCAAAGCCCCATCTGAGTCAGCGAGACACGGCCCACTTGACAAATCGGGGGGCTTGTGAAAAGCTGACGTGGGTCAAGTGCGTGAACACTTGCGAACCACGGCAGCTTGTCTCCCTTATCCTGTATGCAAAAATCCCCGATCTCGTTGGACATTTCTAAATTTAAACGACCCACAGTGCGGGATTCTTTATCTTCTGTTCGATTGACGGAGAGCGTGCTTTTACATCTAGCCGTCTCTTTTTTTGCCTGCTTGCTTGATGTCTTCCTTTCCATCTTAGCTCCCTTTTCTTTTCCATCTTCGCCACCTTTCTCTTTCCATCTTCAAGTGGACAATCCCTTGCATCCCTTTCTGCATGATAGTCAGAACTTTACTTAGATATTTTCTAGTGCTCGCAAGGATGAAGGGGTTTGGGCGGGTGCATGTAAGCCTATAATGTTTGTTCATCTAGTTAGTGAACTGTGCATGTTTCTGCAAATATTGGGCTGCTTTTTCTTCGCACTCTTGCTGCGATAAGTTTATATCTGTATTTGATTACAAAAATCAGTCAGCATTGATGCTTAAGAGATGCTTAGCGTTGCTCATCAGTCAGGTCTAATTGTTCCTGGCCGTGGCCTTTTTGCTGCAACTCTTGTAAGCTTAGAGTACTGCTTTCGTGCCTATTGTATTCTTCGTTCACGAAGGATCATCTGAAACAAGCACTAGTCGTGGAGATTTAGGATTCCACGACGTTTTTCTCTTCGATCCATGGTGAATGGTACCATTGTATTTATCTACAGGAAAGTTTTAGCTTGTCTCTATGGTCTTTCTTACAGAGCGGAATCTATCAGATCTAGTCTGTCACTCGTGAAAGTTTACTTGTCCGTGGTTTGCATGACCCACGTCAAAGCTTCTTCAGCTATGGATGCAGGCACAGTATGACCCCCGTCGAACTCCTTGTATGTCACTCTATACTTGTGCTCCAGAAGTTTCGGCACCAATCTTCGGCTGCAATTTCCAATATGCAGCACCGAATCCCGTTTCCCATGGGAAACATAGATGAGTGGCGCATCTTCGTATCGCTGCACTCGTATGAAGCCTGAGCACAGTACAGGAACAAAGCTCCAAAGGTTAGGGTTCAGTAGATAGAGCAAAGTTCTGACTCCTTGTAGTGCGTTTGGTATAACTGTGTATACAATCTCAACAGATTTGCATGCTGCATGAGGTAAACTACCTGGAGAGAAGCCGATAATGTGCGTGAAAAAAAAGCCGTTGCACACACCCAGAGAGATGGAGTATGAGGCACCATCGGAGAATCCGGCTATGCACAAGTGCTTGGGATCCACAGTGTACTCGTGGAACACCTTTGTCAGACATCTACATATATCGAGTTTACACACGTTCAGCGACCTTCATCGGGCTAGCGACAACTGAAATCGAATTCATACATACTACAACGACTAATTCCAGCGGCGGCAGAGACAAGTTAGCTGATGCGGACGCTGGTATTAGGAAGTTTGATTACAGTGAGCACCTCCTGGTTAATGAATTCGACGTCTGGACCGTATCGGTCAAGAATCATGTCCCATGTGCGTCCGCGTGACTCCGGCGCAATCAAGATGAGGCCATGAACGTCCGCAAAATCGCTAATGAGTTGGAGAGCACCCTCTGCATGGCCTCCTGCTCCGTGAAGGATCACAACCACCGGCGCTGGCTTTTCCATCGAGTAGCTCTTCGGGATGTACATTAATCCATCTCTCCTGGAACTGCACAATCGAACGACATGTGTATTCTCTGAGGGAATTGCCAAGCCCTGGACACAACATCCTGAATTTGCAAACCAAAATGAACAGAACTCAATATGCAGCTTCTCTAATTAAGGAATCAAAGTGGACTAACCCTGAAACATGGAGAGGAACTACGCCTCTCATAGGTTGAGCAATGCAGCCCCGTTGTTCTGAAGGATTTAGTGGTTTAGCCAGCAGTCTCGCCATACTTGCTGCCTTCCGTGCCTGCTCATCTGCTGCGCCAGTAGTGTCCATGTCCACTGGTGTTGAGCTTCTAGTGCTGAACCTGACGCCTCTGGACTGTGAACACAGAAACCACATCATCAACACAAATGACGCATCGATCCCCACAAAATTGACAAAATGCAGCAATTGAATCATTAAGTACGTGAATAAACCATGCCTATATAAACAAAACATATGAATATATATATATATATATATATTCTACCTTCGTACCCAGTGCTTCACAAAAGCTGACCCTTTGTTGCTGTGCACACATAGCTCTGCAGAAAGAAGAAAAAGAGCATGGAGTAATCGGCCGCAACGCAATTTCCAGCATGAAACTAGAACTCTACAAGTGCATGGAATCTAGCTGGCCAATCACCCTCGTGACATGGGTGATTCTAAGATAGACTTTCACACTTAATCCTTCCTGTACTTCAATCACAGAGACTTTTGAGACGAAGCATGGCAATCTTCCTATACCATTGACGTGAAGACAAAGCCCCCACAACGATGAACCTGGATGCCATCGGTGAAGGTCGGTTAGTGAGCATGGCCAGCTGAGGTTGAGGTGCGTGCGTGGCGATGCTTGTGTGGGACTTGCATATTTCCACGCTTGGAAACACCACCACATGCGGTCAATGAGGAACATTACACAACACTTACCCAGCAAACAGTTGAAACCATCCACAGGGTCAAAACATGTGTTACGATGCATGTTATAGTTTTGCACATTTCTTAAGGAATGAGAGAAGTCATTAAGTGGGAGTGCAGCAATTGAATCCGTTGTGTGTTCTGTCGTGTTTGCTGCACCGAGTCTGCACCGTCTGAACCACAGCACAAACTGCAAGGAATAAGCTTTTCTAGTACTGATTGAGAGTAGCAACAAAGGAAAAGACATATTATTATTTTATTTTATACTGGTTTTATACTTCCTCCTCACGCTGAAGTCGAGGCACATGTTAAACTCGGGGGCGGAGTAATTCCAATACTTAAAATTTGTAGCATTAGATGGGGACCAAACATGCAAGTCACCAACTCCATTAGCAAAAAAAATTAAAAATTAAAAAAATCCCAATCACAACTTGTATACATGTTTTAGTTATTGCTTTGATACAATACACAACATTAAGTATTGCAAAATTTTGGCAAATGGAAGATGAAAACATAGGCAACTATATATCTGATGTATTATTGCCAATAATCAATTTACTTTTCAAAATCATATTTAATTGAGCCATACATTACAATCAATGCTACAAGATAAAATATACAAGTTGTAGATGAAAGTAGTGACAATTGTAATAAAACATTGGATTAGATCAAACTTTTTGGAAGCAAAGACCATCAAATAGACAATTAGTATGAAAATAGCTCTATTTTTACTACCTATGATGATAAAGAATCAATTAATTGTGCATTTTAAATTTTTTATAAGTTTAACATAAGTTTACATATAAAAATTAATTGGACCAAATCTCTAGCTTACTAGAAAGCAAGAAAACCCATGTTTTTGCTAAACTAAAGGATTTGTTAGAAGTTGGCTAAAGAGAATCAAGCCAATAAATCATTAGATACACTATTTGGTATTTTTTTAGAAATTTTAAATACATTTTAGTTTATCATCAATATTATTAATATAAAAAAAATAAAAGAAACAAAAGAAATTGATAGTGTTTTATTGAACTAAATATGGATAGTCACACCAAAATATAAACAATTATTTTTTATGCAGTTTTTATTGTTTTATTCAATTGAAAATCATTAGAAATATTAAATCAATTAATTGCAATTTTCAATTGAATAAAACTTAAGTAGTAGTAACATCAAAGTTGCATGGAATTTATGTTACAATGTCAAACTAAGCAAGGCCTAGGAATAATTTATCCAAAAGAAGTTATTGTAGCTTTAATAACAAAATGGAATATTAAGTTCTATGACTTGGAGATGTCAACATGAAAATCTCTAGCAAAAAAAACAAAAAAAAACAAAACAAAAAACAAAACAAAAAAAGAACCAAAGTAAACTTGATTGTATAATTCTTTAGATAATACACTTCTAGTATTCTAACTTCATGATCCTAAATTGATAATACAAAAAATTATATATTTCATATACTTGTATGTTGTAAAGTGGACATTTTTCATCTAAGAGCTTGATTCAGAGTGTTATAATTGAACAATGTTGAATCTAAAAAACTTATAAGACAAACAATGGCAAGTCAAACATTACATCTAATCATAAGGAATTATACTTGGTAAATTTTTATGGTAAATATTTTAAAAGAAAATAAACAAATTTTTATGGATATAAAGTTATAGTGTTGGCTCATAAAAATTAAAAAATATTAAAAAATATTTAATAAACAAATGATAGTTAGGAGAAGAGATATACAACAAAAATAGGAAAAAATATATTAAAATATTTTTATTGTTGTGAAACTTGGCAACATCAAATAAAGAATATTGGATTTTAACTTCACTTTTAACTAAAAGAATATCTAGTTCAAAGTTAGAATTCCAAAAGAGGCCAAGTTATTGCATTTAATATGGCATAAAAGTGTGACAATTAATAAACATTTGATAAAAATTAAGAATATCTTGTTAAAAAATTGCCCACTATGTTATCATCAAGCAACTAAATTAGTAATGTATAAATTTTGGAAACACTCTTTACTTAGTAAAATATAGATTGTTCCTACATTACTTCTAAACAAACTAGTATCTAGTCCAAAATGATTGGGGGCTATGGAAAACATTCTTGTAGAAACAAGCTTTATTTGCAAAAAGTAAACTCACTCTGTGCCATTTTTAGAACCACATTCTCCCTACAAACAAGACAACTATGTTTAGTCAATTTGGATTTTAGAAAATGTTGAAACTAATAAAGATGGATCTTTTTATTTGTGAATATATAAGGCAATTGATGTAGACAAGGTTTTTAAACATGGAGGGTCACTGATTAAAAATAATAGTATTCTAAAAGAAACTAAATATAGAAACACTTTTATCAATAATCAGAATAATTTATAGATTACTAGAAAATATTATATAAATCAAGATGGGAATAATATTCAATGACAAAACAGAGTCTCACAAAGCAACTTGAGTAAGTAAAGCGTGCAGTAGGTAATAATTAATTCCTCTTGTATCTACTCTTTGATAAGAATAACATGACAACCTAAATTGTTATCCCTCAAATCTTTAACCAATGTAACAGATTCACCCCATGTATGTCAAACTAAAACAGAAATGATCAATCAAGAAGTCGTCAAGGACCACAAAGAGACAGTGTGTGCCGTTTGCATCCCCAAGAAGAGCCTGAATTTCAACTGCAACCCTTGATCTGGTAACCTCAAAAGCATGTATATCTCATCAAAGAAAATTAGCTTGTATTACAGAAGAATTAATTGGTGCTTCCAAGCCCCAAATTATCAAAATAGCAGGTTTAGAAATATGTCCAGTTCAGAAAATTCTATGACATATACGAGATTGAAACATTTAAATATTCCCAACGCATAGAACGACCGACTTTTTGTCTGCATAAAAGATATTAGAAAATGGGGACTAAAATTGGATGCTCTAATTAATCCTCAATCAACATATTATTGAGAGACGCGTACTTTGGAGTCCTGTGAAAACTATGGATAGGGATGAACGGTATAGAAGAGTAGAATAATAATCAGATCGATCCAATCCCATTGTGCTATAATAGGTGCTTACTGCACACCTCGAAGGAAATCGCTTACAAAGTGTGCGACTTGCTATGAATCATGAGGAATCGTCACCCTGGAGCCACACATTTGGGGAAACATACGTATAACCCTGAAAAAAGTCATGATCAGTAGTCTTCGGAGTCCCGGCTGGAGAATCGTCGATGGGCAACATTGTCCACATCTCATCAAAGTTCGCAGTGCACTGCTTGCCATTCACGGCAGGAACAAACTTTGGCGTAACTTCGCGCATTTCAAGCTTGCGCCAATTGATATTTTTGAACCACTTGTGCTGCTTTACGTCCCTACTCCCAGTGGGGCCATTTCCAAGTCGTTTACTTGGATCTTTCTGCAGCAGCTGCACATACATCCCAAAATATAAAAATACACTACAGAAGCCAAAAGATATCCAAAAGCCAGACGGCACAACGCATAGCCTTGTGAGAATGGCCTGAACCGCATGACACTACAATCTCATGAAATAATGCCGTTGTCTCAAAACATATGTGCTTACCCCTTTCAGGAGGTTGTTTGCATCCGCAGTCAAGTATGTTGGTAACTTGATTTTGTCTTTGATGACCTTCTGCTGCAGCTTCTGCTTGTTTTTTTGCGTAAAAGGAGGCTGCATCCGCCCATTCCCGATTGCACATTTATGTCTAGTAGTTATACAGTGTAGATTCCTAGATGCCTAACGAAGAATAAATTCGAAAAAATAATAATTAAAAAACAGTCGTAGCCTTAAATATCCAATCCTCACCTGACCAGTGAGCATCTCATAAAGTAGGATGCCGACACTCCACCAATCAGCTGCTTTACCATGCCCTTTTGAAAGAATAATCTCAGGTGCCATGTATTCTATAGTCCCACAGAGTGAATTTGAGTGACTGTCTTCCTTCACCTCCTTAGCTAGTCCAAAGTCAGTGAGCATAACCTGGAAGACAAATCAATTAGGTGCTTTAGTGAACGCCACACTATGTATTTTTTGTCTTACCTAGTTTCAAATTCACTTCCATGGTTTTTGGACCTTAATAAATTCCAACTTACACCGTGAGCAACTCAAAAGTGCCAGGATATGAACAAAAAACTAAATTAAAAAATCCCATTCACAAAACGGATGAGAGAAACGAGTGATTGTACATGTCACATTCACACATAATCATCCATTCACTCAAAAGATAAAACTTTTCATGAGCTGCACCGAAAAGTATAGACAAGTATGGAATTGTGACTAATCACATACATGACCATCAGCATCTAGAAGGATGTTCTCAGGTTTCAAGTCCCGATGAATGATTCCATTCTCATGAAGGTGTGCAACAGCCAGCACTATCTCCGCAGTGTACATGCGTGCCAAATCCTCGCTGAATATTAAACCACCTCGTGAGTTCAAATTAGAAATGTTCTTCATTACTCAGAAGATCAGATACTTTCATGTCACTAATATACTGAAATAGTACTTAAATGATGACTTAAACGATAACCCAAAAACATGGATTACCAAAGAGTGGTGAAACAAACAATAACTGGCACATGAACAAATATGAAGCAACTAATGAACCACTGAAGTTACGTTGCGCTCCTTACACTGCTACAAAACCACCTCAAGAATGCATGAACTACTAACAAACGTAACATCTTACCAACACAGCAGCAATTTAGCTTTACGAAAGAACATCAATGACATTTCCACGCACAAAAATTTCACAAAAGTTACAGTCAGCTGACCAGTCGGACACTCACTTGAAGGTTCCTTGACGAAAAAGCTGGAAAAAAAGATGTCCACCGTTAATAAAGTCAAGGACCAAGTAGAGCTTGGACTTTGTCTGCACTCAAGGAAAAGAATTAGCACGTTAGTCCAATTCCTTTGAATATGATGCCGTATGTGATGTTGTAATGCCACAAATTGCAGCCCCCATTTCACATGTATCGAATACATCCACCTAACGCATGTTATGCAGAAAAGGAAGAAAGAAAACAACAACAAAAATATAAAATAAATAGAAAATCCTGGTATGAGAGTGGACTGTTTCAAGAAAGGTTAAGATAGAACAAGATCAGAGCATCAAAGAAATTATGATAGAAATTGCAGACCTGAAAAGAGTATTGCAGCTGCACGATGAAGGGATGAACCACCTTGGTGAGAATGTCTCTTTCTGCCTTCATGTAGTCCCCGTGGTTTCGCTCAATTATCTTTTCCTTTCTCATAACCTTCATAGCGTAGATTTCCGAAGTGCCCTTCTTTTGAACCTGAAAAACTTTACCAAATGCGCCTTGACCAACGACTCTCAGGAGCTCAAAATCCTGAGGACCTAATTTCTCCACTCCATTACCTTTCTCAAGCTCCTTCGGTAAATGCTCATCACATTCTCGTTCACTGCCACTGTCCCCGGAATCACTAAGCGCTAGCCCCGTCATCTTAGAAGTCAATGAACCAACAGTGGACAAGGAAATGGCCTCCTCAATAGCTGATGAGGAGCCCTGCTCATCACAGGCAGATTTGTTGTGTGATCTGGTTAAGCTGAGCTTTGGAGATGGTCCAACGAGAGAGTGCGATCGAGAGTATACGACCACAGGATCTTGCAGTAGCTCAGGGCCCCATTCAATTGTGTCTACATCCTCAGCAACAACGAGCAGCGGGGGAGTATTATGAGGCTGTACATGGCCAAAGACGTCAGAAAAATCGTACTCTTCATTCAATTGGTCAGGATAATATGGGGTTTGCACCGTCGGTAGAGAAAGTGGAGAAACTTCTGGCGCTGCAGGTAATTTACTTTTGGAGGTGGCCATATTTCTGTTAAGAAGATGTCAAATACGATATTGTAAATACTCGGCAAAACTAGAAACTCAAACTGAGGTGGAAAAAAGTAGACTGGAGGATCAAGGGACTCAGCTGCGATGGCTCGATGGTTACTAGAGTTGATCCTAGGAACTTTATATACTCCAATCTGCCGAGACTAATTAATACTACCATGGGTATTATTTCATGCAATTGCTTCAGGTTCAATGTAAAGAATCAGAGATGTAAGTCAAATATTAGCGCGATCTTTTTCTAGTGTCCCTCTTTATTTTTCATTGCAACCTCCAAATATCATTTCCGTCTAAGCTCAAAAAGTAAAATGACCATGTCCATTCTAAATACCTATAGTTAGAAATACTAGAATGATATTAAGAGAGACAAATCAAATTCGCCTACATAGCCCGACTGAAGTAGTAGTTTACTCGCGGTAAGCTCATTCATTAAAAAAACTGAATTTTGCTGCCACTTTGCATGTATTTCTGTTGTACTAAACATTTTTCTCAAACTTACATCGAATCTCGTGTATCGAATCACGTCAAGCATTTAAAAAATTCCATTCACACTATGTTCTCCGCTTGGTCCACACAAAGCCACCAATTAAATCGATTTTGGCCCATTTTTAACCCAATGAAAGGAGTTTAGCTGTGGGCAATGCTTTTAAGCAAATTTTCCGCTAGAGAGAGAGAGGGACTAAATCAAGCATGTGGCACGCCCAAGGTACGTTGAGGAATTCATCAAATGACTGCGCTAGAACCAAAAATATTTGCTGAAACCAAATACCCCATGGTTTGCTCATCGCGACTGAAAAAGACTGCACCCAAAACCAGACGAGCAGGAGTAAATGATGTGCGAAACTAACCTGAAACCAGTAGTAAGCGTCATTGCGAAGAAGGAGACGACAACCTGTTAACAGCACTCGATAAGCCTGCCAAATACGGACACAGAATTTGCAGGGGACACTTTCTAAGCGGGAAGTAGTAATAGAACACAGCACGTCCGAGGACGGCCACGAGAAGGCCCAGGGTTACATCGTGCTAGCTATGGCCACCGTATACACTTGGTCAGTGCCGTCGTCGGCAATTAAGTTCTTGCTCCAAACACAAACCAAAATTTAGACTATCGAGTCTCTTTACATCGAGTTCGTCGAGATACGTTTCACCGCCCTAAAACAGTTGCAAAGTATCGAATCCAGATCAGTACGACACTCCCCCGGTGCACAAGTTTCATGACATTGGATATAACATAAAATTTCTTCGTCTCTTGTAAAAAAAAACTATAAGTAATCAAAACACAAGCACACACACACACACACAAACAGGAGCATACGAGATTTACAGAACGTTCTATCAAGCCCAAACAAGAAAGTCACATTAAAACCCTAATGTAGGGTGACATCGACAATCACTCTTCGAGACACGCTCTCCCCCCCCCCCCCCCCCCCCCTCTCATGCACAAAATGAAACAGAGGGGTACCAGAAACCGAGACGCTCCACGGACAATATCAACAAGGATAGATAGATTGCTTTCCCCTTCTCACTCACTCCAACAAATCAAACAATAACCCCTGAAATCACTTACTCTCCAATGAGCGATACTGCATCGTAAGGGGAGCCTCAGCATTCGAAATGGAGCTGGAGGCACGAGGCGTTCACGGCGTTGCATGAGGGCGAGCGTAACGGGGGCTGTGAAATGCAATTCTGACCACGCAAGCTCCGCTCATCCTTGCAACACACTCTCACTCGCTCCCCTCCTGGCGATGCGAACTGGTCGCGTCGGTCGCGTCCTGACGAAGAAGACGACGACGATCATCGGGCCTCGCATATTCCGAGCGGAATGTGCTGGCCACGGAGGCTACGTCAACTTCCACGTCGGATCTGATCTCCAACGAGGGGTCATCTTTTGCCTTTTGACGCAATTTCCTTTTGACCTCATTTGAATTGAAAGCAAATGAGTTGGTGACACCTTAAAGAACAATTAAAAATAGGTGGAGTTTGAGAAAGTAAATTTGTGGGTGGGTGGGTGAAAGTCGAGCCAAGAATTGTAAAGTTAATGTAAGAATTATCAAAGAATGTAACTTTTTACAAAATATGAGTGAAATGTAAAATAGTTTCTTGGAGAATATTAATTGAAGGCATTAAAGGTGGGTGTAAAAGTCAAAAGCTCCACCTTGAGGTATCTTCCAAATTTATCTTTTTGTAGTTATAGAAATAAATAATTTGTAATAAAAACTGATTGATGAGTATATTGACATTGATAAACAATTATCTTTACTTCAATAAAATTCTAAGTATTAATGAGTTGGTGTGGTTGTTTGCTATAGAAATTTGTATACATCTTTGTTGTTTTTTTGCATTATGTTACATTCTTTTGTTATAGTTCTTTGCTTTTCTCTAATTCTATTGTTTGATCTACTATGTTGTAATCTCTTGTTTAGTTAAATCCTTTGTTTTATTCTTTGCTCTTTGTTCAAATGTATTCTTTGTTCTATTCTACTATTTTAGTCATTTAATATGTTATATTGTATTTTTTGCTCTGATTTTTATGTGTTTTGTGTTCCTTATTCTAGTCCTTTGTTACATTTTGTTGTATTGTGTTTCTTTGCTTAACTTTGTTATAGTTTCTTTATTTTAGTTTTAATCTAATTATGATATTTTTATCATAATAAAGATAAATTTATGATACCTTTAGATAGTGTGTCCAAACTTCATAATTTGTTTTTGTTGATAGAAATACAAACAATGAAATATTTTTTAATGTACCTTTTATTTCTTTTCTACAAATCTTTTATATAATCTTTTTGTAAACAAGGCCACATAGCTTTTAGAAACCTAAAATGTAGAAGACTACTGTTGAACTTTATAATTCTTTGCTCTTTTTCCATCTACAATTTTTAGCTCTACTCTTATGTACACAATATTCACTATCTAATTCTAATGCATTAAAACTATTTTCTTTTTTGCTACTCTATCTATTCTAAATAAGTAATGAATTTTTTGTAAAGTGGATTGTAATAATTCATGTGCACAGTTTTTAATTTAAAAAAAAAAAAAAATTGTTGCACTTTAATTTTCATATTTCTATTGTAATAATCTTTTTCACATCTATTGTGGAAATTTATACCAACTATTATTTTAGCTTGTCATTCAAAAATGCACAATGACTTCAAATTATAATAACAATTTTAAAAATATTTTATAAAGGTTTACTGTTATACTTCTGAAGGTTGTATTTTTAGTATCTTTATATCTTACTTGTGTCACACTAAGTCTATATTTGGATGTAAGAATAAATATTTTGTGCTGAAAAATGGTTTTGATAATAATTTAGTTTGCAATTACTGATAAAATATATGTAAACTTACATTCAAAGCAAAAACATTATCTCTTTATCCTAAACATAACTCTATTGTAGACTTGCATTAGATGTAAATAAACTTTGAGAATGTCTTAAATCCACCTTTTCTTTTAATTTTAGGTACTAATCAACTCCAAATATTTTGCATTAAGACATCTCTTTAATATTTATAAAGACTTTATTTTTAATAAGTTCCAACTTGATAGTCACCATTTACCATTCTAAATTCAATTAGAACTTTGCTCTTCAAATCCATGGACTACTTAGAAAACAAATACAAATACAAATTCTTGTAAGTCAATTAATATTTAGAAATGATTATAATTAATAATATCTAAATTAAATTCATCTGTGCAAAATGTACCATTCAAGTAAGTACTTGTATAAATTTTATTGTATAATAGACAAAATATTTGGAGCTTGACAATGGACAGCAAGACTAAATAAAAAATATATAAAAACAAAACACTTCTTCTTATGGATCTCTTTTGGTAGTCTCACTTGCATGTTTATAAATTTGAATAATTATTCGTAAAATTGCAAATAAATTAAAACATTGCTAGTATCATACTTACATAGTATGTCTAATTGCACTTGAATTACTATTTATTTATTTAATTTTTCCACATAGTAGACTATATGATTTTGTTTTGCATAAGATAATGTATTAAATATTGTTTTTTGAAATTATTCTTAGTGCATGATTATAATGCATGTTATGAGGAATTATGAAGCTGTATTGATGGTATTTTGGTCTTGTTAGCATGATTTTGTCTTATATTCTATATTTCATTGAATATGGCCTCTACTTACAATTGCAAGGGCTAAAAAGTAATATGGGTTTTAAAATTTTTAGTAATGTCATCTATACCATGGAATAATAAATGAAGAATTATTGAAAAGCAATTTTTTTGAAGCTGATTAAGATACATGATATTCTTAATTTATTTTAAAAATAAAGAAATCCAGTTTTCTTATTATTATTTTTTAAATTTATATAAATATGCAGTAATAAATTTTTTGATACACGTTTAATACTCACATTTATAATTTATAAATATTAAAACGTAGATAAGAAAGTAGAATGAATACGTATAAAACATGTAGAAAATTGCATAAAAACATGCAATTCGTGATGTGAAAGTAAATATTGAAATGAAATAATATTAATAAAATTTGAAAGACTTTCATCTTATTCTAAATATTATTTTAAAGGTATTTAATTTTTTTGTGGTAAAAAAACTTTATTACAATGCATTGTTATTGTCATGAAGGTATTTATAAGAAAATAATTCATAAAATACCTATTAATGTTGAAATTTTCAATGTAAATTAGTACTAAAAAATTAAAGAGGTATGCTGTCATTTATCTTTATCATTTTTATTTACTTAATTTAATATTTTTTTGACTAATGCTGTATGCTTGTCATATGATTTATATAGAAACATTTCATAAAAATGATTGTAATGCTATGCAAATCAAAATAATACAATTAAAAGAATTACAGATTTTTTTTTTCACCTACATGATGCTAAGAATACTGATTTTAGATTAATTTTTTTTTTCACCTACATGATGCTAAGAATACTGATTTTAGATTAAATTTTTTTTTGTTATTATGCAAGATATTTTTTAAAAAATAAAACGTCTAAAATTTTTTAAAATATTAGATTTTAAATTCCAAATTTAAGACAGGTTTGTATAATATTCCTTTGTATGTTGATATAAATCAAAAATAAGAAAAAAAAAGCTACAAAATGTTTTTATATGATTTTTTATCAATGATTTGAATTTTTTTTTAAAAGAATTATGTTTTAGATTTGAAGAAAGAGTGTTTAAAGCAATAAGAGATGTACAATCAACTTCCATTGTCACAAACAAATTTGATACATTATTAAATGTAAATAATAATATTTTGGATGCAAATATTTTTGCTGTATAACTTGTTGGTCTTTTTTATTAAATTTAAATAAATATTATTAAAAAATATCTCTATTACTTTGAATTGTAGAAATAAAAAATACTATAAAATTTAAAATTTTACTAAAAATATATTTATTTAATTTTTTTATTATAGATAAAAATATCAAATCTTCTAATAATATGATATTATTAAGTAGATTTTCTAATGGTTGGTATTTAAAATTTTATGTTAAAAAAAAATGAATGTATAAAAAATGAGAAATTTTGTATAAAAAAAATCCTTATAATATGTGTTATTTAATTCATTTTTGATGGTAAGATTCTAATATAAATTCGTATAAAAAAATCTTAAAATTTAAATTACATATTTAGGATAATATTAGATTATGTGAGGTCTACTCTCAACATAGAAAGAGAGAAAGAAAGAGTGAGAAAGAAAAAAAAAGACCTTAAATAGATACAATTACTTAAGTAAAGAGATTCAATTAATAGATACTAAAAAAAGAACTCTTTTCATGTCACTTATAGATAGCTTGATAAGTATATTCTTTCAATATATCAACCTTGGAAATTCATGAGACATACTCAAAAGGATGCTCAATATAAGAGACTAATAGTAGATTATGCTTCTAACAAATAAGCTATATAAAATGATAATAAAAGAAGGGAGTAAAATCAACACTTATTTCATGGAAGCAATAGACATGTCAAACCAATTGGAAGCATTTGGAAAAATCCTTGTAAATTGAACACTCATAAATATTGTCATCAATGGACTATTGTAAAGCTAAAAGATGGTGATTTAAGGCATCTTCTATATGATAGAACTAATGTTAAAAGATGTGATTAATAAACTACTTATTCAAATCCATAGATTAATAATTAGAAAATAGAAATTGAGACATAATGAAGTATTATTAATATATTTTCAATACATTCATCTTAGAAAACATATAAAAAATTAATTTATATAAGAAAGAAGAAGATGAAGAAACTTAGCTTGAAGAATTTTGTAGAATGGATAAAAATTTGTTTTTTTGTAAGATATGGGTAAAGTAGATTGATCACTCTTAGGATTGTCAATTCAATAGATTGGATGATTGAATTAGTTGTAAAAAACGGTTAAGTAGAGAATAATGGTTAGAATTTGGAATTTCAGAAGTAAAGCATAAGTAAGTTGAAGAAGATATTGGAGGGGCCAAATTGTGATAGTCATGAGCTGAGATAAGCTTCGTGCTACCTCTTTGTTTTATTTTTTTTCTTTGTAGTTGAAGAATAATGGATAGTTTCTAAATATTATAAAATGAATCTGTGGAATAAATCAGAGATTGATTTACGAGATATTGAATATGTAATTGAAGTACTGTGTGATTGAATTATTATGAGAAGATATTAGAAGATTATTATCAGATTCTATGAAAGATTGATTTTCAATAGAAGATTATGATTGGTATTAGTTGAGATTTGTGTGAGTTTTGACAGAAGAAGTTTGTGATTACAAAAATTGTATGAAGCAAGATTGGTTGAAGTAGAAGACTATTATTTCTTGTATTGGATGGAATTTATGTGTTTTGAGCAGTCTTTTGAGAGTGCAGGATTACACATTGTTGTTATTAGTTGATGAAGGAGTATTATTAGTCAGAGAAAGCATTGTAGTATTCTTTGGTGTTTTAGTGGTTTGGAATATGGTTAATTGTGTGACCCTTATGTGTAAGTTCATGCAGATAGTCTTTTCTTGTGTTCAAATCCCCATCTATACATTTATTCTAAAAGAAATTTGTAGAATAAGTAAAATGACAACCACATTTTGGCACACTTACTGGAGATTCACAATAGTGTTGAGTATTAGGAATTAGCTATCAAACGAGTAGTTTTGGATGTTGCGCAAAGAGGTTATAAAATTGAAATTGGTTCAAAAGTGAAGAAAAATGGTAGTTGGATGGAAGTTAGGAAGTAAATTGAGTAGTATATACTGAAAGATTATAGTTATTAAGAATGAAAATATTATAGTAAAAAAACACGCTAGTCAAAAGGAAGATAAGAAAAAATGCAAGCAAGAAAATTATTGCAAGACAAGCAAGAATATAAATTAAAAAAAAAAGTATTGACAAAGTTGGATTAAGCCATGGTTGTATGTCTATTGGCATATCCAAGCATATCCAAAAGCTGATTGATCTCTAATATTTTAGACATA
The DNA here is from genome assembly GCF_059467195.1 of Physcomitrium patens. Classification (NCBI taxonomy): domain Eukaryota; kingdom Viridiplantae; phylum Streptophyta; class Bryopsida; order Funariales; family Funariaceae; genus Physcomitrium; species Physcomitrium patens. The sequence goes on along the minus strand of NC_143434.1, from coordinate 16,284,534 downwards.
TATATCATTAAAAAAATTGCTAAAAGCACTAAAGGAAAATTTTGTCAATAGCCCAACGTACCTCTTGAGCTCATTAACTGCAAGTGGAGGAAACAATGAAGAATTGGATACTCCATTGGATACTCCATTGGATACTTTTTCAATAGCAAAAACAACCGATTTTATCAAAACTAGTTCCGTAGAATGGCATAAATTTCTTGCCAATAAGGATCAATTCAGCGTGTTTCAAAATCCATCGTTTTCACTTCTAATTCAACCAATATACTTATTCAAGGATAATAATAGCAAATTGAGGAGCTTAAAAAGTTTAAAAAGTCATTTGGGGAAGACAATGGTTATTTTAATAAGAGATTAAGTGGCACATTATCCTCTTCAATGACAATGAATGGTCCAGTAGTTTCAATAGCAGTCCAAATGGGAGATGTAGGTGATTGCACAACTAACATAGTTCTATTATCTACATTTAAGAGCTTGCCAAGTGTAGGTCCAGATCAATACTTGTCTCAATTCTTGACTTCATATGTAGCCAATAATGGCAAAAGTAAAGATATTTGGTTGCAATGACTACCTACGACCTTAAAAGACACAGCGTTTGAATGGTATAACCATGAATCAATTGATGGATCAATTTTTTAATTGGGAGGCATTAAAGAATGTATTTTTAATTTATTTTTGCCCAATTGGTTTTGAGGATCGACTTCGAGAAAGATTAATGGATAGCAAAATGAATCCAAAAAAGACAATGGAATTGTACTATGGCCATGTGGTAAATATATTCCAGTAGTGGCCAAATCAACAAATGTCGAAGGCTTTTGTATTGTCCATATTAATCATTAAATTGCACCCAACTAAACTAAAAATATTTGTAAATGAGGCTCAACCAAATGCGATAACTACCTCTCTTAATCGAGCCAAGGTTTGGAAGGAATGCCATTATAATCAATTTACAACTACGGGAGCCACTATGATTCCAGTTCAAGGAGTTTATTAAATCCTGACATGAAATAGAGCACTAATTAGTTATTCCAAAATGTTTGATGTAGGTGTCAATTCAAGTACTAATATACAGGGAACAATTAATGTCACTCCATTACAAGTTATACCACCAAACATGGCAATATTATAGTCTCCATACTTCTTTTATTAGTAGCAACCATTGACTATAATAGAGTTGCTATAGTATCAACTTTGAAGGATTCTAATGAAACCTTGTTGTTCAATTCGACTAATAAAATGGAAGAAATGGCAATTAATATGACAAAAGAAAAACACAAGAAGCAAAATTCTATCAATACTAGGCCCAATGTATGGTGCAATAATTGTAAGGGCCAAGGTCATTTGGTAGTAGAATGCCCATCTTTTCCACAAATAATGGTGCAATGTACATTCTGTGAAAGAAAGCATTTGGCAACTAATTTTTGGAATTAGAAAAAGCAACAATAATTTGGTAATCAAACCATGATTCCATCCACTCAATGGGATGTCAATCAAGTTCAAACGGGAAATACGTTTGGTTGGAACAAAAATTATTCAAATAGGTAAAATTGAGCCTTTAATAACTTTTAAGGTCCAAATTATAATCCGAGTTTTGTATCTAATTTCCATAATTATATGAAGGAACAACCAAAATATCAGTAATATTTTCCATCACTATAATTGATTTCAGTTACATTTGTACCAACAGGACAATTGAGACCATTTACCAATTCAACTTAGAACAGGCTTAGTCAGTATATATCGATGGAAACACTCAATATGCCTGATGGAGGTCGAAAAAGACCACTTTGTTGTTATCGTTGCAGAAAAATTGATCATTATGCTAGTGAATGTTCTAATCTAAGAGCTAGTGATGACAATGCTCCAGTCTATGGAAATTGCAAACAATTGAGGCATACATATCAGTAGTGTAATGCTCCATTCAATTTCAATAATCATGATCAATAGATCTAGCTACAAAGTAAGATCAAGGATAATAATTGAGGTTTCTAAGATTTCTTGGTAAATCAAGTAGAATGTGTCTAAGCAATACTTATTAGAAGCCAAGAAAAGGAGAAAGGATGAATGCAACATTTGAGTGAACCAATTACAAGGGAACAATTGAATCCAATTATGGAAACGTCAAATCCAGTTTTGGATATCTTATCGATGATGAGATTAGGCTTATCTATGCAAACCAATGAGGTCCTAATCACCAAAGTATTGGCTTAGCTTAAACCAATTTTGTCTTTTGTGTATTTCAAGAGACATCTTACCTATTAAAAGATCTTCTCATGGATGGACATTTCGAGAAAGCTCCTCCAGTTATTCAAAGTCTAAATCCAAGAAATAAAAATATATTACCTCAAGGAATGAAGCTAAAATAAATGAAAAGAAAGAAGGCATTGGAAATTTCTTTAAACATGGAGCCTTATGACATTGTGAAAGATCTAGATGCTATTCAGCCTTCTATTTGGATGAAGCAACTTCTAGCAGTTGTACCAAAGTATTGTTTAATATTGAATTTATCATTAACACGACATAAGCAATGCAAGAAGGAAGTTCTTGAGGTCAGTTTGAACCCTGATTCAAGCGCACCAACCATCGACATATTGATAGATGATATTATGATTTTTGGAGTTCAAGTAGATGGTGATTCTAACATCAATTTAATGAACATAGATACAATGGATGCTTTAGACTTAATACATTTAATACCCACGACATTGGTATTATGGATGATACATCATAGCTGAGTTAAATCAATGGATATCTTGCAAAATATTCAAAGCATAATTATCGATATTAAATACAAAATAGATTATATCATTTTTTGGTTACAACATTCAACTTTATCATATCTAATTTTATTGAGATGACTGTGGCTTTATCAAGCAAAAGTCAAGAATGATTTTGGTCATGATACTTTGACAATTGGGAGAGGCGGAGACAAGATGGTGTTACAAATGTATCCGATATACTATTATGAAAAATTTTAAATACTAGCATCTAAATTGACATCTGATGATGAGCTCAATTTTGATGAAGACGTTGTTGTAGCAAAGGAGGGAGCATCCTTCGAGATAGCTCAACACCATACGATGGTGTATCAATATAGAGGACCAAGAGAATATTTGATATATCTGCTAGATATAGAAAATTTTGATCATGTTATTACAGATTGGATGAAAAAATATGATGTGCACTAGAATTAGAATTAAGTACCTCCAATATGTCGGACTTGATGAATAGATCACAACCAATATGGGAGTTGAAACAAGAAAAGGTAATTAAACTTTTATGTCAAATTATTAACTTGGCAACAAATAAAATACCTTGGACTATTAAAATTTATAAAAGTATTCAGAATTAGGAATTGACATGTTAGAAAGAATTTTTCATTCATCATAAATCTGCTTTTACTTGGACTTATGCTGATTTGAAAGATAACCCAGCAAAAGTCTGCAAGCATCAGATCATTTTGAAAGAGGATGCTAAACCTGTTCGTCAGAGGCAACATTGACTTAATTCAAAATATTTTCTAATAGTGAAGGAAGAATTAAAAAAACTTATTGAGATTAGTTTTATTTATCCCATACCTAATAGTGAGTGGGTTTCTCCATTCATGATGGTACCGAAGAAGAATAGAAAAATCAAAATTTGTCAAGTCTTCCAAAAACTAAATGCAACTACTAAGAAAGATTACTTTCTATTATCTTTTACAAATAGTATATTAGATGTCATAGTAGGGCATGAATATTATTCTTTATTAGATGGATTTTTTGGTTATAATCAAGTTAAAATTGCAAAGAAAGATCAACTAAAGACTACTTTACTATGGACTGGGAAACATTTGCTTATCAGGTTATGCCATTTGGGTTATGTAATGCTCTAGCTACGTTTTAGATGGTGATGACAAAAGCATTTCAGGATTACTTACAAATATTTATGGAGATATTTTTAGATAACTTTTGTACTTTCAATAGAAAACATGATCATCTAAAATGCCTAAGCAAATATTTGGATCAATGTGCTACATACAAAATATCATTGAACTCTGATAAATATCAATTTGGTGTTCCGTTTGGAAAACTCTTAGGACACATAGTCTCCAAACGTGGTATTGTGACTAATTCAAATAAAATTTAGTACATAATGAACCTACCAAGACCAGAGATAGTGTTGAGTGTTTGTGTTTTTGTTAGCCATGTCAGTTATTATTCATAGTTTATTTATTTTTTTGCAATCATTTGTCAACCTCTGACTAATCTTTTAAAGAAATATGTGTTGGATGGGACTAGTCCAGTTTGGAACAAAGAGTGTATAGTGGTGTTTGAAGAAACTTAAGAAACGCTTAATTTTGAAAAGTGCATCATATACAATGATTGGTGATGCTTTGTATAAGCAAAGAAAAGATGGCATTTTATGATGCTGTATCTTTCAAAGTGAAGTACAGTCAATATTAGACAGTTATCACTTAGATAGTTGTGGTGGGCATTTTTTCGGTAATAGTACTACTCGGAAAGCTTTGATGGCCAGATATTGCTGGCCAATAATATTTTCAGATGCACACCAATATGTTTGTCAATGTAATCCATGCCAAAGAATTGATCAATCACCTAACACTTCTACCATGCCATTAGTTCCAATTTTGGCCCAAACACCATTTGAAAAATAGGAAATTGATTTTGTTGGACCAATTGCACCAACATCGAGATATAGATAGAAATGGTATATTTTAATCACCACAGACTATATAACCAAATGAGCAGAGGCTATTGCCACACGACATAATAATACAAATACTGTTGCCACGTTGTTGTACTGTAATTGCTTAACATATGTAAAAATTAGTTAGAACATATAATATGTTCATAAGTCTTGGTGTATGTTAGGATGGTTAATAGATTAATTTAAAGAGAGTGGATTTAAGAAACTTTATTTTGAATTTTATCTTTTTTGATTATAGCATTTAAAAAAAATTATAAGATCTAAATATTTAGTATAAAGCCTTGAGCGGAGATTAGAGTCTAAAGAAGAAAATCTTAACTAATAGAAAGCTTATTGGAAGGGATGAAAGCAAGGCATGGTTGGATGAAGGCAAAGAATAAAAAACTTCATTCCTATTAGTCGAAGGCAATGCCCAATGGGCTTCAAGAAGACTGCTCGAGGCCTTATTAGGAATTAGGATTTCTCTTTTGAGGTCATTCAAGCTTTGGAAGCTAGTGTCAATAAGTTCAAAATTTTGGATATAATTTGGATGAAGAGTTTGTATAATTTTGAGTTTTTATTAAGGAGATATAGGTGTTCAAAGTTAAGGTGTCAAATTTGTATCTATTACTACTCTTTAAAGCATAACATATACATACGGAAAGCAATGAATGATCGGTGACTAGAATTGAAGAAAATACTTTCTTGACTATACTTTACATATATTATTTGATGAATTCCAAGTTTGGATGAAGGAGTTATAGGGCATTGAAGACAGTACATGTAATTTAAAGGTAGTAAGTGAGTTATTTTGTTGATAGTGATGATTAGAGCCACATCTTGAGTTTTTGGACAACTTTTTAACTAAATTTTTTTTATAAGTGTGAGTTATTAAGTTAAGAAGCTATAAATCAAAATTTTATGGTATTTGAGTACTTATTTTGTGAGATATGAAGAAATTAGCACATGGGTGTATGTAAGCTAGGGTTTAAAGCTACTGTTAGGGTTTTGGTGATATCTCAAGATCCGTAGTGAATTTGCAGTTGAATTTTTTTGTAATAGCTTTTGAAAGTATATCAGTACTTCATATAAAATTTAGGATTGTTAAGATAGTCTAATCGTGAGTTATGAGCTATTGAAGTTTGAGAAACATTTCTTATAAGGATATATAAGGTTTTAAGATACTTTATCATACATTTGGGTGTTTTCTTGGTAATTGGGCTTACATATTGATATAATTTCTATAGAAGGGAATGTATGTATCTATATATATATATATATATATATATATATATATATAAACTTGATACTTTTATATCTTAGATTTGGTTGAGCATTTAGTAGCAGCCAGAAGCCGAGCACTTTTTTGAGACAAATTCTCTCTACCTCGACAACATTTTTATACGAGAATATTATCACTCGATTTGGATGTCTTAAAGAATTGGTTAGTGATCAGGAAATCCATTTCATTAATTCTACAATTGTAGCTTTGATGGACATGTATGAGATCAAGCATAGGAAAACAATTCTATATCATCCTAGAACCAATGGGCAAATGGAAAAGACCAATGATATTTTATGCAAGATATTAACTAAGAATATTTTGGAGGCGGGCATGGATTGGGATACTAAATTATTTGTAGCCTTATGGGCATACTGTATAACATACAAAGTGACAACCAATTCGATCCCATTCAAATTGGTTTACAGGCAAGAAGTGATCTTACCTATAGAATTGAAAGTCCAGAATTTACATATTAGAGTGGATGAACGATTGAGTGATATAGAGTCCATGGAATACTGGTTGGTAAAATTAGAAGAATTGGATGAAATTTGGGCTATTACTCTTTTAATGATGGAAGCTACTCAAAAATGATGGAAGAATTATTACGATAGTAAACTGCAACCTAAGAGATTTATGTCCAATGATTAGGTCTTGCTTTATGATAGTCGTTTTAATAATTTTTCAAGAAAATTTCAAGTCTGATGGCATGGTTTGTATTGGGTGGTTGAAAGATTTTTTAATAAATCAGTCTAATTGGAAGATTTTATGGACCATAAATTCAATACACGTATTAACGAGAACTATTTAAGGATATATTATACTTAAAACCAAGGATAAGTTTCAATTTTTTTTTGAAGCTATAATTATTGGTTTAGGTAGATTAAGGTGTAGATGTAGCTAAAAAGATAGTTGAAATATAATTAGTAGTAAGTGAGTTGGAACGGTAAGAAAAATGGACAATATGGGTATCATGTTGTCGTTATCACTATTAGATAAAGAAATAGGAGTGGAGCATCCATTCAAGTTCATTCTATGGTATTGCATTTTGTTGTTGTTTTTTTTATGTTACAATTTCTTGTGTTTTGAGAGTACTGGAGAGTAGCATTGATGGTTAGAGCTTGGATGAATATACAACATGATAATTAAAAGTGCAAAAAGAACTATGGATAGAAAAAGAAGTGGACGAAATGTGAAAGCTAAACGTAATTTGGGACCACCATCCATAGTAATTGTTACTAATATAGAGCTTATGAAATTGAAGATCTATTGGACGCCAAGAAAAATACGAGATTTTTGAAATATACAAATGTTTCAATTCTTGTGAAGATCAGATAGCTTACCTTCAATTAATGTCGTATTAGTGGAAGAATACATCGCGAATTATAACTTAGAAGATAGATCAAGCATAATATATAGGCACATTATTAGTATTGATAAGAAGATCTTAGAAAAGATTGAATATCTTTTAATTGGAGAGCTTGCGATGGAGATCAAAGAATCAAGCAATTTCAATCCAGGAAGGTTTTTCAAAAGTAGAATTTCATCATTTGAGAAGAACCAAGGTTGGCAAATAGTTGAGGTAATTACACCAAAGCTCATTGAAGGGTTGTGCTGTATGCTAAGGGATTTAGACTTGTACCGACACACCACATATATATCAAGATAGTTATTTTTTGTAGTAATAGGAATGCTTGAGGGGATGGTGTTTAATTGGGTAGCTTATGTAGTAACTTGCATTTATATAAAAATGAGAGTCAAATACAAAATAGGAAAATTTACAACGTTACTCTGTTCCAACTATGTGTATATAATGTTTGCATTTACATTAAGTCAAGCAATGTCAATAGGAAAGAGAAATATATCCTTGCCAGTATCTCAACAAGGTGAATAGAATTTATTGGCATTGATTGCGAATTCAGGAGATATAGTGCATAAAATTGGAGAATCTAGTCATACATTAGCACATGAAGCAATTCCAGAAGTTGCACCGAAATTGGCTCTGATTCATTTGGTGGTAGAGGAAGAGAATGAAGTCCCGATTTTGTTAGATATCAATCAGTTGGCATTTCCATAGGACTGACTACCGGAAGGCGTATATCTTAAGAATGCTGTATTGAAGTATGTTTTACAAATCCATTATATGATACGAGCATTGAATGTAGAAGGTAATGTCACATAGGATTGGAGGCAAGGAAAAAGGTAAAATTAGAGCAGAACTAAATAATTGTAGAGAAAGAATGAATCATCCAAGAGAATGCAAAGTCCAAGTTGGTATTGGAGTGGAGGTTTTTATAGAAACAGGAAGCTAAAACGAAAAAGAAAACAATGCATCTTACACATAGTGGAAGGTTAAGAAGAAGAATTGCTCTAGTATTGCCGAACATGGAATTTGGAACGAAAAAAAGTCAAGTATCAATTATAAGTAGAACAAGAAAAAGTAGAGTTATTAGCGCAAAAAAAAAGTGATATTGAGTGACCAATACAGATGTAAAATAGAGCAGTTGAGGGCTGAAATTGAAGCTTTGAATGTTGAGATGACAAAATTGACAAATGATTTAATAAATAGTGGTGAGTTCCAAGTATCAATGTTGCAAGTTTTTGAAGTTCCAGAAGAAATGAATCAGTATCAACACCAATTGGAATTGAAAGATGCCCTGATCTTGGAATTGGAAGCTCAAGTCCATGAATTGAGAGAGTACAATGAAGATCTTTTAGCCTAATTGAAGAAGGAGTCGACGGAACGATTGGAGGAGGATGAGGGTTTACATTTGGAACTAGAATTGGTGGAACCAACAACAGATAATGTAGAAATTAAACAATTAGATGAACCAAAGGGATAGTAATTTTGTAAAGTTTTGTTAAGTAGTTTTTTTTAGATATGTATCAATTATGTGTTTACGAGCATGATACACAGTTAGGAGTGGGAATATGTAGAATGGATAGATATTTATTTTTATAAGATATAAATAAAATAGATTAATCAGTCCTAGGATTGTCAATTCAATAGGGTAGATGATTGAATTAATTGTGAAAAATGGTTTAGGGAATAACAATTAGAATTTGGATTTCAGAAGTAAAACATAAGTAAGTTGAAGAAGTTATTGGAGGGACTAGACTATGATAATTATGAAGTGGGATAAGCTTCGTGCTACCTCTTTGTTTTATTTGTTTTATTTGTAATTGAAGAATAATGGATAATTTTTGAATACTGTGAAGTGAATTTGTGGAATAAATTAGAAATTGATTTATGAAATATTGAGTATGTAATTGGAGTACTATGTGATTGAATTAATATAAAAAGATATTAGAAGATTGTTATTAGATTCTGTGGAAGATTGATTTTGGATGAAAGATTATGATTGTTATTAATTGAGAGTTATGTGTGTTGCGACAGAAGAAGTTTGTGATTATAGAAATTATGTGAAACAAGATTGATTAGAGTGAAAGATTGTTATTTTTGGTGTTGGATAGAATTTGTGTATTTTGAGTGGTCTTTTGAGAGTGCAAGATTACACATTATTGTTATCAATTGATGAAGGAGTATTATTAGTGGGAGAAAGCATTGTAGTATTCTTTGGTGTTTTAGAGGTTCGAAATGTGATTAATTGTATGACCCTAATGTGTAAGCTCATGCGGCTAGTCTTTTCTTATGTTCAAATCTCCCCCTATACATTTATTCTAAAAGGATTTTGTAAAATAAGTTAAATGACAACCACAAATTTCATAATATTTTAAAGGATTAAGACTTTATTTGTTTAAAAAAACTCAGAGTAGAAGACCTTTAACTTTTTCTAGAACAATCTTGTAACTATTAAAATAAGTAAATAAAAGTATAAATAAAATAAATTACATTGTGGAAGATATTACTTTAGATAAGTTGCTATTGGTCAAAGGATTGGCTCTTGGTATATAAGAAGGCTAAAAAATAAGATAGATGAATAGAAAAATGATCTTAAGGATATAAAAAATATATTAAAAGTATATCTTTATAATAGATAAGATATTAATAGATAATCTTAATAGAATATTAGATAGATGTATTCATCAAAATTAGAAGTTATTTATTAAGGTAGCAGCTATCACCTATAAATAACAAGTATTGGAAGTAAGAAATATCTTACTCTATATTCTCTTTGTGAGCAACCTTATTGATGCTATGTATTGTAGCTTCAAAGTTCTTTTTTTTAATAGGTTATGGATCCACTCATCTTTGGTTGTGAATTTTAAAGTTCTTTGAAGTCTTTCTTATTGTAAGAAATAGATCCTATAGTTATTGCTGATGTTAAGATTTGATATCTTTTAAATCTCTTTTTGCATCTAGTTGTTAATATAGTTTTGTTCTTACTTGTTATTAAGTGTATTCATTGTCTTGAAAGATATTAATTACCTTAGAATGATATTATAGAATACTAGTATTATGTTTTTTTGCTAAATTATATCATTGATATACTAATATTGTGTTTTTATATATTTAATTTCTAAGATGGTCTTTTTATAGTGATAAGATAGTAATTGTGATATTAGAAGTGTTTTTGTAAGAATTAAGAGTGATTAAAGATTGAAATCACTAGTTTACTTACAAGTAAGGCATTTTAGATTTTTCAAAGTAGCAATATCTTTTTATTGATTTTAAGATCTTTATTTATTTATTTTGATTTTCTTTGATATATTTCTTCATTTGACATAGCTATAAATAAAATTGAGGGCTTAAAAGTGATTAAGAAGTTTAGAAGTAAAAATTTCTACTATTGGAAGAAAAAAATAGAACTTTTATTGGCTTTATTAGATCTTTGCAATATTATTGATGAAAGTAAAAGAGCCTCCAAGTGAGAATGTTGATGTCAAGGTGAAGAAAGAATATAAACGTTGTGAAAGAAAGGCTTATGGTATGATTACAATAAATTTTGATGATGCCAACTTTTCACATGTAATTACTTGAAATAAACCAACAAAAATATAGAAGATTCTTTGTAACATCTATGAAAGTAGATATCTTGCTAACTTTCTATGGACAAGAAAGAAGTTCTTAACAATAAAGATAAAAGAAAAAGATGTATCTAAGTCATCTTAAACAAATTTTAAACCAGCTAGTAGTTATTGATAAGCCAGTTGATAATAAGAACATTGTATTGATATTACTTATGAGCCTTCTGGAGTCCTACACCTACTTCATTGTGGTATTGGAATCTATCAACATAAAAGAGATTATCATGAATTATGTAATATCAATACTAGTCCATGAGGTGACTAAGAAAAAAAAATAAGCTTCAAAGTGATAATGAAAATTTATTTTTAAGATAAGATAAAGCTAACTATTCTTATTAATATAAAAAATTACTATATTTATAGAAAATTAAATCACTTTACAAGAAATTATTATAAGGTGAAGAAAAAAAATAAAAAGAATGTAAATAATATTAGTAATAAATTTGGTAGAAATAATTATATTTTCATGGCAAGTAAAAGAACCTTCATAGTTACTATATCTAAATAGATTATAGATTCATGTGCTATTAAGCATATGACACTATACAAGTGTTTATTTGATACTTATGAAATAATTCCAATAACCAATATTTGATTGAGAGACAATGGCACGGTACAAACTATTAGAATTAGTTCTATTGTGGTAGAGTTTGTAGTAAAGACTAGTTAAAGAGGATCATATTGAAGGAAATTTTATATGTACCAAAAATAAAGAAGAACCTTCTTTAAGTAAATAAACTTATATTTCATAGTTGTAAGATTCCATTTAATATATATAGATGTTCTATAAAGACATTGAATGGATAACATATTATTTAAGGCCTAAGAAATGTCAACCTCTACTTCATCAATTATAAGAAGGTGATTGGAGTTGAAGTGACAACATTTGCTGAGTTTCCATAAAATCAAGATAAGTTTGGAATTTAGAATCAATAACTTGGTCATTTGAATACCAAAAGCATGAAAGAGCTTCAATCTATAGTAAGTGGCTTGGATCTTAGTGAATTCATCTACAATGCCATGGCACTTACTTGTGAAGATAGTATCTAAGGCAAATAATAAAATGCTTTATTTCCAAGAGGAGTTGTAACATGTGCTAGTAAATTATTAAAAATTATGGATTTTGATGTTTGTGGACCATTGAAAATGCCATCAATTGGAAGAACAAGGTACTTTATTACATTTATTGATGGTTTTTAAAAAAAGATGTAGATTTACATTTTTAAAGCCAAGAGTGAGTATTTTTCAAGGTTTAGGGAGTTTAAGACTCTTATAGAGAAGTAATATGAGTGCAAGATCAAAGTGCTACGCACAAAAAATGGATATAAGTATATGTTCATGCATTTTGATGAATTTTTAAAGATTCAAGGTATTATTAGATAAACCTCAATTCTTTACATTCTACAATAAAATAGAATTTTTGAAGAACAAATTACACCCTTATAGAGATAATAAGAAATATTCTTTATGCACAAAATTTTGGATACAAATATTTAGTAGAAGCCACGATTACAGTAGTATATATAAAAAATATGTGCTCTACAAGTGCACTAATATCAATGGTTCTATAAGAAGCTTAAAGTGACAAGAAACCTTATATTTTATACATGAATTTTTTTAGATGTATTACTTATACAAAGATATTCAATTGTATGACATCCAAACTTGATGCAAAAGATGTAAAATATATACTTATTGGATATTTTGAAGGTTCTAAGGCATATAAACTTATGTGTTTAGGAACCAAGTAGATTGTCAAGAGTCATGATATAGAATTTTTGAAATATAAGAATACTTGTGAGTACTTGGAGATGCATCTAAGTAAGAACAATGGTGTGTTTATGGATTCATTTTGAATTTCAACAAAAAAAGAAGAAAAAGATGATGACAATGAAAAAGGTGGAAATACAAATTAAGATGAAGAGCCAAATATGATAAATTAATTTATGTCTAAAAATGCTAAAATCAAAAATGAAAATAATCAAGATGTTGAAGATAATGATGATTATGAAGAATATGTCAAGAATAAGAACTTAATAAAAAAATAATTAAGTGAGACTCTCTCAAAAAAATATGACAAAATAGAAATAGAGAAGTATATATATTAAAAAAGAATAAGAATGGCTATTATCAAAAAGTAAGTGTAGAATAGATATTAGTTTGTTTCTATAAGATATTGATGAAATAGACTAATAGTCCATAGAATAGTCAGTTTAGGAGGATGGATGACTGATTTAGTTATTAAAAGCAGTTAATTACATGATTACAGTTAGAATCTGGAAATCAGGAGCAATTATATAGGAGTTGTAGAAGTTTGTTGGTAGGCCAGACTGTGATAGTCATGAGCTGGGGTAAGCTTAGTGCTACCTCTTTGTTGTTGAAGAGTAATGGATAGTTTTTGAATACTGAGAAGTGAATCTGTGGAATAAATCAGAGATTGATTTATGAATTATTGATTATGTAATTGGAGCACTGAGTGATTGAATTATATGACAAGTTATTGGAAGATTATGATTTTTGTTTATTGAGAGTTATATGTATTTCGAAAGAAGAAGTTTGTGATTACAAAAATTATGTGAATTCAGATTGTTGGAGTGAAGTCTGTTATTCATGGTGTTGGATGGAAAATATTCTGTTTCGAGCGGTCTTTTGAGAGTACAGGGTTATACACTATTGTTATCAGTTGATGAAGGAGTATTGTTACTGGGAGAAAGTATAGTAGTATTTTTTAGTGTTTCAGTGGTTTGAAATATGATTAATTGTGTGACCTTAGCAAGTAAAATTCATGCACTTCGTCTTTCGTTGTGTTCAAATTCTCCTATATAAGTTTATTCTGAAAGGAATTATAGAATAAGTAGAACTACAATTACATTTTGGTGCCACTGTCGGGTATAGAGAATGGCATTGAGTGTTAGGAATTAACTGCCGGTTTAGTTAGATGGGAGATAGGAAGCAAATTTAGTAGAATATAATGAAAGAGTATGGTTATTAACAATGAAAACTTAATAGTAAAGAGAATACGACAATCAAAAGAAAAAATAGAGAGATTACAAGCAAGAAATTTGTTGCGTAAGGAGCAAGAACAAAAGTTAAAAAGGAATCATTGACAAAGTTGGATTAAACCAAGGTTGCATGCCTGTCGGCATATCCAAGTATAATGAGAAGCTAATCAAGATCAAATATTTTAGAAGTACATACCATTAGAGAAATTGTCGAGAGTTTTTGCGGAAAATTTGGTCAATAGACCACTGTTCCTCTTGAGGTCGTTAACTAAGAGTGAGAGAATCACATAAGAATTTGATACTCCATTGGATGCGTTTTCAATAACAGAATTTTTCAATTCCGTCAAAATTGATTCAGTAGAGTGGCATAAATTACTCGTCAATAAGGGCCAATTCAGTGTATTTCAAAATCTATCATTTTTACTCCCAATTCAACCAAACAACTTAGTAAGGGACAATAATAGCAAATTGAAGAAACTTAAAAATTGAGAACAATCAATTGGAAAAGGTACTAGTTGTTTTAACAAAAGATTAAGTGGAACATTGTTCTCTTTAATGGCGATGGGTGGTTCAGTGGTTCCAATAACAATACAAATGGGTGACATGAGCGATCGCACGATGAGTATGGCTCCATTATCTACTTTTAGGGATTTTTTAGGTGCGGATCTCGATCAATATTTGTCTCAATTTTTGACAGTATGTGTAGCCAATAATGGAAGAACTGAAGATATTTAGTTACAATGGTTGCCAACAACCTTAAAAGACATGGTGTTTGAATGGTACAACCGTCAACCAATGGAACAATTTTTCAATTAGAAAGCATTGAAGAATGTTTTTTTAATCTATTTTCATCCAATTGGTTTTGAGGATCGACTTCGAGAAAGATTAATGACTAGCAAAATGGATCCAAGAGAAGTAATGGAATCATACTATGGTCGTGTGGTAGATATACTCCGCAAATGGTAAAATCACCAAATACAAGAGGCTTTTGTATTATCCATATTAATCAACAGATTGCACCCACTCGAACTAAAAATGTTTGTAAAAGAGGTTCAACCAAATATGGAAACTGCATCTCTTAATAGAGCCAAGGTTTGGGAGCAATGCCATTATGATCAATTTTTAATTGTAGGTGCCACGATGATTCCAGTTCAAGGCAGCTATCAAAATCCGACTTACGGATTAATGGGTAGCTATCCACGGATGTTAGAAACAGTGGCCAATTCAAGTGCCAATATTCAGGGGCCAGTTAATGTCACCTCATTATAAGCTATACCACCAAACGTGACAACAACATATGCTCCATATTTTCCGTATGAACAATAAGCATTAACTACGACAGAGTTACTATTAATACCAGCTCCAAAAGATTCCAATAAAATCTTGTTATTAAATTTGACAAAGAAAATGGAAGAAATGGCCGTTAATATGGCCAAGGATAAAGAGAAGAGGTACAAGCCTACCAATACTAAGACCAATTTATGGTGCAGTAATTATAAGGGCCATGGTCATTTGGTAACAGAATGCCCTTCATGCTCACAAATGATGGATCAATGTACATTTTGCAGGGGAAAGCACTTAACAACTAATTATTGGAATTGAAAAATATAACAACAATTTAATAATAAGACCATGATTCCACCGACATAGTAGAAAGTCAATCAAGTTCAAATGGAAAATACGTTTGGAGGGAATGGAAATCGATCTAATCGATAAAATCGAGCATTCAATAACTTTTAAAGTTCTAATTTTAATCAGAGGTCTATATCAAACTCCTAGAATTATGGAAAAAAGTAGCAGAGGTATTAGCAATATGCTCCATCGACGTCATTGAATCAAGTACCTTTCGTACCAATGGGACAACTAGGATCATTTTCTAACCCTATATGGAACAAGCTTAGTAGGTATATACCAGTGGAAAAACCTAATATGCCAGATAGAAGTGCAAGACAACCACTTTGTTGTTTCTATTGCAAAAAGATTGGTCATTATGCTAGTGAATGTCCCAATCCCAAAACCAGTGATGATTATGCGCCAGTCTGTGGGAATTGCAACCAGTCGGGGCATACTTATCAGCAATGTAATGCTCCGTTCAATTTCAATAATCAAGATCAATAGATCTAAAATCAAGGAAAAATAGAAGAGAAAAATCTAGGTTCTTAAGATTTTCTAATAAATTAGGTGGAATGTGTTGAAGCCGTTCTTATTAGGAGTTAGCAAAAGGAGAAAGGACCAATTCAACACTTGGGTGAGCCTGATATGAAGGGTCAATTTGATCAAATTATAGGGACATCCAATCGAGGTCCTGTTACGGGCTTCTTACCCAGTATGAGTCCTGACTCGGTTGAGCAACCCAATGAGGTTCCAATTACGGAGGCTTTGGTTCCCTTTGAAGCGGTTCTACTCTCTACACTGTTTCGAAAAATATCCTTTTCTTTGAAAGATTCTTTCGAAGGTACGAATTCCAAGGAAGCTCTGGCTACTGTTCCAATTCCAAGTCGAGGATGGAAGAATATCTTATCTCTCGGAGTTAAACTCAATCCAATAAAAAAAAAAGGGCATTGAGAATTACCTTAAATATGGAATCCTATGACATTTTGAAGGATCTGGATGCTATTTGGTCTTTGATTTCTATGAAGCAACTTCTAATGGTCACACTAGAGTATCATTCTATATTGAATTCATCATTAATACGGCATAGGCAATGCAATAAGGAAGTTTGTGAAGTCAGTTTGAACCCTGATCCAGGTGCACCAACCATCGATGTTTCAATTGACGGTGTTATGATCTCGGGTGTTGAGGTGGATGGTGGTTCCAGCGTCAATTTAATGAATGTTGATACAATAGATGCTTTAGATTTGGAATACTTAGTACTCACAACATTGGTGTTAAAGATGGTAGATCATAGCTAAGTTAAACCTATGGATATTTTATGGAGTGTTCAAATTATAATTATTGGTATTGCATATGAAATCGACTACATCATTTTTTGGTTACAATGTTTGATTTTATCATATCCAATTTTAAAGGGACGACCTTGACTTTATCAAGCAAAGGCCAAGAACGATTGGGATTGGAGTACTTTGACAATTAGGAAGGGCAGAGAGAAAATGATATTACAAATGTACCCAGTACACTATCACGGGGAGTTTCAATTGCCAACATCTGAATTGACGTCAAACGATGAGCTTAGCTCTGATGTTGACGCAGTAGCATCGATTATGGAGGCATCCATGGAAGAAGTCCAACACCTTGGAGTGGTGTACTAATGTGGCAATCTAGAGGAGTACTTGATATATCCGCTAGATTCAAAAATCTCTATTAAAATTAGTATTGATTGGATGACCAAGTATGATGTGCACCATGTGAGTACCCTAGATACAGGATTCAGTACTTTGTACATGTCAGACTTACCAACTGATTTGATACCAACGCGAGAGTTGAAACAGAACATTGTCGCTGCACCTTTATGTCAAACTATCAACTTAGCAACCATAATAGAGCCTCGGACAATTAAGGTCTACGAAGGTATTAAAGACTAGGAGTTGATCTACTAGACATAATTTTTCTTGTATCATAAGTCCGCTTTTGTTTGGACTTATGATGATCTAAAAGGTATCTTTGTTGTAGTTTGTGAGCATCATATCATTTTAGAGACGAATGCTAAACCAGTACAACAGAGGCAACATCGCCTTAATTTTAAATATTTCTTCATGGTGAAGGAAGAATTGGAAAAGCTTCTTGTGGTTGATTTTATTTATCTAGTATCGAATAGTCAGTGGATTTCTCCAATCATGATGGTGCCAAAAAAGAATGGAAAAATTTGAATTTGTCAAGATTTCTAAAAACTTTAGATACTTGTATTACTTTTGGAATATTACTCCTATCCTTCCTCCTGCCTCTTTTTGCAAGTAAATCCACTTCATTTTCAATATTTTTCCACTTTGTTGTCAATCTTTCATCTTCTTCTTTGTCTTCAAGAAACAACTCTAATTTTTCTTGTAATTGTCTATCAGCAAATTGAAGAAATAATTCAACCTTGTTCGACTCTAATGTCAATTTTTCTACCTTCGATAATTGAGAATACTACCTTTCAAATTCCCTTAGTAGCTCTGTGGCTTGCAAATTCTTATTAGGCTGCTCAATCCATTCTAGAAATAGTTTCTTAGTAACACGATCAATGTCTTTCAAAAAATATTCATCTTTTAATGCATGTGAAAAAACTTCCCATGAATTTCCATAATACTCCATAATTGATATAATATGCTCTTTTATTTCTGATATCGTGGCAAGTCCAAATAATTCAACCATCTTCTTCTCAGAAATCCGATTTAATTCTATTTTCCAAACATAACATCTTAAATACTTTGAAATATCCCTTCCATTAAATTGATTAATTTTATTGACCATTGCTTGCAATGCTTTGGTTGCTTAAACTTCTTTGCAATCATTGCTTTGCTGTTGTTGCATAGATAATGATAAGGCTTGAAACAAACTAGCAACGGACGGATCCATGTACATACCTTGTCCTTTAGAAGAAATCCCACCAGAAGCTCCACTTGAAGCTCCTTCCAAAGTTCCTTCAAAATTTTATTCTCGTTCTCTATAAAATAAAAATGAAAATAAATGAATTCTAATACCTCCCACCTCAAGCGTCTCACGTTGGATTCACCACTTATATCGTATTACATGCTGTCTTACTTGAGAACGCACCAGGCATCTGGCTATGGAAGATAAAATGATGTTTTACAAGTGTCTGAGTAGTCTAGTAGATTTCAACCATCTAAATACAAAAGATTGCAAAAAAACATCGTAAATCCATAGTGATGTCCCTGGACCACCACCTAAAAAGTTGATGACAAATCTTCACTTGCAATTTCTCCTTCTCTAATGGTTAATTCTTTGTGAAACCTTGTGTACGGCTTTGTGTTTAAGTCCTCGACTTACCACATCAAAATTCACCTTATTCCAGCTGATAGATCTCTAAATATTACAGAAACCCTAAACGACCCTAATATGTTGACTTCTGATACCTCTTTATACTAATGATTAAATATCTTCTATCCGTACCATTAGATTAACACAAATTTTTGCAAGCACTTGGCATACTCAACTATCTAGACACCTCGAAAATTTCAACCATAGATGTTTCTCTAATTTCATAAAACAGTCAAGAGTACTAGCTTTAACTTTATTGGAAAAAAAATCTAATTTATCAATTTAAACACTGACTTTGAGCAACGATTGCAAAATCCTTCCAAATCCTATGAAAACTAAGTCTTATACCTTTCAAAGGAGCTTGAAGCTAGCTCTTCGATACTAAAAATTCCGATCTCCAAATGCCTTCTTCTTTTTTCTTTCTTTTCCTTTAACTCCATGAGGTCCCCTATTCTTCCGCCCTGGACTCGAAATCAAAACAACAGACCGCGCTTCCATGGAATTCCCGCCTCTAAGAGGATCTTTCCACGGAAAAGACGTTTCCTCCAAAACTGCATAAAAAATGGAACAACTTGAAATAAAACCGAAGCCTCCGTATTTGGGACCTCATTAGATTGCCCAATCGAGTGAGGTCTTATACTGAATAAGAGGCGTGTAATAGGACTTGGATTAGATGTCTTCGTAATTGGGTCAAATTAGCCCTTCACATCAGACTCACCCGAATGTTGAATTGATCTTTTCTCCTTTTATCGACTCCTGGTAGGAACGACTTGGATACATTCCACCCAATTTATCGGAGAATCTTGAGGACCTCGATTTATCTCCTCAATTTTTCCTTGGCTTTGGATCTGCTGATCCCGATTATCAAAATTAAACAGAGGATTACATTACTGATAAGTATGCCTTGACTGCTTGCTATTTCCACACACTCACGCATGATTGTCACTGACTTTGGGATTGGGACATTCATTGGCATAATGACTAATCAGTTTGCAACAAAAACAACGAAGTGGTCTTCTTGCACCCCCATCAGGCATATTGAGTGTTTCTACCGATATATACCTACTAGGCTTGTTTCATGTAGGGTTAGAAAATGATCCTGGTTGTCCCGTTGGTATGGAAGATACTTGGTTCGATGATGCCGATGGAACATACACTATTGTCACGTTCGGTGGTATAGCTTGCAATGGGGTGACATTAATTGGCCTCTAAATATTGGCACTGGAATTGGCCACTGTTTCTAACATCCAAGATGACTAAATATTAATAAATCTTTTTCATTTATATTTTCACCATATAGTCGTGTTACAACACGACAACATTCTTATCTTACATCTAAAGAAGGAAACATATCTTTTGATCAATAAAGAACAATTCTCTTGAAGTCAAATTATTTTCATCTTTGAGCAATAAAATCAACATTGATTATTGATTCATCCCTTGTCAAACAAATTCAATCAAGTATGTCCTTTGATCTTCTTATTTATGATATCAAGAACCTCTATTTTAAATCTCGTGATGCTTTCAAGTTTGACTTCAAAAAGAATGCACTTTATTTTAAAGGATGCTAACATATTCTAAGAGAATATGCATGTTTATATGTTCTTCAACCACTTCATGACTTTCTAGCAGCGAGATATTTGGATACAAGAAGTTGTTGGAGCTTATATCTACAGATTTTCAATAGCTGCAAATATGAAAAGGAGTGAAAGACTTTGTCATATCATGTGACATTTGTTTAAGGTCAAAATTCTTTGTTGGTGATTCTATGGACTTTTCTAACCATTATCCATACTCAAACAACCATGGTCTTCTATTCCTATGGATTTTATCATACATCTTCTAGTCTCATGTTTATATAATTTTATATTTGTGGTAGTAGATTATTTCATGTAGATGGCATATTTTGTACTATATACAAAATCCATAATAAGGAAAAAAATAGCTAAATATTTTTTGAAAACATCTATTGCTATTATGAATTGTTAAATGATATTTTATCAAATTGGAGGACTTAATTTGTATGAAGATTTTAGAAAAACTTCTTCATAATATTTCTAAAGTAAGATTATCTTTGGCCTTTCATTCTCAAGTTGATGGACAATCAAAGCATGTTGATTAAGTTTTGGAGCAATATTAGAGGTGTACCATGAACTACTATTAAGATGATTGAACAACCCTTTTGTCATTAGCAGGGTTTGCCTATAATAATATAATATACTCTTTTACTCTACAAGTATCTTTTTTTGCTTATTATGGTTATCATCTATGACTTAATGCTTTTGAGTTTTCAAGAATTGATGATCTTACAATGGAAGACTTAAAAAATTATTTGTTAGAGCTATATGCAATAATAAAGGTACAATTAAAAGAAGCTTAAGAACAACAAAGATAAACACAAATAGTCATTACAAGGAACAACTACAATTCAATTTAAGTAACAACGTATGGTTATTTTGTCATAATATCAAGACTACTTACCTTTCTGACAAATTGGACTATTGTAAGTTTTTTTTTTTTTAAACAAATAAATTTAGTTGGTTATTGATTATATCTATCAAAGTCAATGAAGATCTATTTGATATTTTATATGGTTTTTTTTTCAACCATATAAGACAATGAATATATTAAAAAGATAACAGGTGCCACCTTTTCTTATAAAAATGGACAATAATGAAGAATTTGAGGTGAAAGAAGTCTTAGACTCAAAGAGGCACTGAAATAGGTTTGAATATCTTATTCATTGGTATAACTATGATATTAGTAAATAGACATAAGAGCCAACAAAGAATCTTATAAATGTAACAAAAAAAGTAGAAGCTTTTCATCAATGATATTTATCAAAATGTAGATGAAGAATAATAAATCTTTGTTATAAAAGAAATAAAATCAAGAAAAGATAATATTCTACCTCTTATCCTTGTTTGTAGCTTTTGTGTATATTGTAGCATTAAGAAGATGGAGAACCAATAACTAAGTGATTCAACTTAAGAGCTATTCTTTGCTAACTTAACAAATGAGACATTTTGATTCTCTCAATCTTCAAGACAACATAATCAAGATGAAGATCATTAAGAATGACATATTCTTCTTTGAATAGATGGCAAGATACAACGTTGTCATGTTATAATACAACTATATGATAAAAGAAGATAATATGGAACTTATTATAAAAAACAAAGTTAAAATATAAAATAAAAAAATATGGATAAAAGATAGGAAGGTAATAAAACTTTAAGAAGTAATGCTACTTTTTTAAAAAAGTGACTTCTACTTATTTTTTTGAACCATAAATAAGACAAAATAAAGTAAATTAGAAAAATAAAGAATATGAGCATTTATAAAAAGAAATTAGGAGTTTATTTTAATAAAAATTAACTCAAAAAGATAAAATTTGATATCTAAAGAAGGCCAATTATCAACCTTGGTTGAAATTAGACCCCAAGGCACAAAATTGAGCATCTACAGTAACTCGAGGGTTCTTTGGCAGATTAAAGAATGGAATTTGAAAGAAAACAAGATAAAATTTCAATGAGCATTGTTTTTGTATGATTTGAATTTGTAATGACTTTGTAAGAGCTTTACAAAGTCAAGTTTGTTTTCAGATGACATAGGTTTTGTGAAATAAAGTAGGATTGATGTTTTGGATAATTTCAAGAGTTTTGTAATAGATCTATAAGTAAAATTTTGTGGATTAGTGGTTATAGTTGTGCTTAATATGTGTTGTACATTTAAACTTGATCAAAGGGTTGGATTAAGGATTATCAAGGTTTTTGTAGGTTATGGTCTTGAAATTTAGGGATTTGAGGACTAGTGAGGATTTCTAAAATATCTTGCATTCTATTAGTTGGATTGGATTGAAAGTTATGTATTTGGATAGTAGACTTATTTTTCTTCACATGTAAAAATTTTAAGTTTGATTGAATGGTTTGATAAGAAGAGATTGGTACTAAAAATTCAACATTTAGATTGGAGAAGAAGGCCAACCCACACCTGAGCACATTTTTGTGATTATCATCTAATTGAAGTTAAGAATATTATCTGACTCCTCAATAATTTTGAGCTCAATCCAAAAGTTAGATTTGAAGAAATAAAGTGCTAAAGTTCTATATTTTTGAAGGATATTAGTTGTTGCTACTAGATATCGGTTATTGATACTAGATATTGGATATTACTACTAAATATTGGTTATTGCAATTAGATATTAATTTTGATACTAGATATTGGATATTGGTTATTGTAATTGGATATTAATTTTGATACTAGATATTGGATATTGCTATAGGATATTGGATTTTACTATTGGATATTGATCATTACTACTGGATAATAGTTATTATTATTGGATATTGGTTATTGATACTGGATATTAGATATTGCTATTAGATATCGATTTTTGATATTGGATATTGGTTATTACTAATTGAAATTGGCTATTGCCACCAAATATTAGTTATTGCTATTGATTATTGGCTATTGCTATTGGATATTGATTATTACTATTGGTTTTTGGATATTGCTACTGGATATTGGTTTTTGGTAGTGGATATTAGTTATTGCTACTGGAAATTGGCTACTGCTATTAGATATTTATTTTTGGTATTGGATATTAATTATTATTATTCAAAATTGGTTGCTGTTATCGGATATTGGTTACTGCTATTGATTATTGGATACTACTAATGAATATTGGTTATTGCTATTGGTTTTAGATTACTTTTACTGGTTATTTGATGTTATGATTTTTCTTTTATCTTCCACAACTAGCTGCCTAGTGTGGTATTACGTACTATCTTACTTGAGAACATACTGAGCATCTAGCTGTGGAAGATAAAATGATATTTTGTAAGTATCCAAGTAGTCTAGTAGGTTTCAACCATCTAAATACAAATTATTTTGGATTTCAATATAAAAGCTTACTCCCAATATAAAGTGCTTAAAAACACTATTTTTAATAAATTCGAAATATTATAAGCATAATTTCTTCTATTATTTGTTAGTTTTATTTTTATTTATTTATTTATTTATTTTTTAAAACCTAAACCTAGACAACAAGCTTCGGCAAGCTGTAATTCTCAATCTGACTATCCGATTGTTATGAAACTTCTACCACTAGTGTCTTTACAAGTCTTCTAAATAATCAAGAAGTTCAATCCAATCTAACTTACAGATTGCAAGAAAACATCGTAAATCTAGACTGATGTCCCTTCACCGCCGCCTAGAAGTTGATGATGAACTATAATTTATAATTTTTCCTTTTCTAACTATTAATTTTCATTCAAACTTTGTATACACCTCCGCCTTTAAGTCCTTGACTAATTGCATCAAAATTCACCTTATTCCAACTGATAGATCTCCACATATTACAAAAATCCTAAACAACTCCAATATGCCAACTTTTGATACATCTTTATACTAATGATCAAATATCTACTATCTAAATCATTAGATTAATACAAATTTTTACATATACTTGGCATACTTAACCATCTAAATACGTCTAAAATTTAAAACACAGATGTCTCTCGAACTTCACAAAACATTCAAGAGTACTAGCCGTTACTTTATTGCAAAAATCCAATTCACCAATACAAACACTAACTTTTAGCAACAATTGCAAGTCCTCCCAAATCCTATGAACCCAATTCACCAATACAAACATAGACTTTGAGTAATGATTGCAAAGTCCTCTCAATCCTATGAACACAATTCATCAATACAAACACTAATTTTGAGCAATGATTGCAAAGACCTACTAAACCCTATGAAATCCAATACTACACCTTTTGAAGCTAGCTCTCCAATCCCAAAATCCCCGATCTTCGAATGTCCTCTGCTTTTTTCTTTTTTTTTTCTTTAACTCCGTGAAGTCAACTTTTCTTCCACCCTCGACTCAAAATTGGAACAACAGACAGTTCTTCCATGGAATTCTTGCCTCTAAAAGGATCTTTCCATGGAAAGGACGTTTCATCCGAAATGGCATAGAGAACGGAACAGTTTGAAATGGAATCAAAGCCTCGGTCTTTAGGACTTCATTGGGTTGCTCAATCAAGTCAGGTCTCATACTAAATAAGAGGCCCATTGTCGTGATGTTACACGATTATATAGTGAAAATATAAAAAAAAAGATTGATTAATATTTAGTTATCTTGAATGTTAGAAACAGTGGCCAAATCCAGTGCCATTATTTAGAGACCAGTTAATGGCACCCCATTACAAGCTGTATCACCAAACGTGACAACAACGTATGCTCCACCAACATCATCGAACCAAATATCCTCCATAATAACAAGACAACCAAGATCATTTTCTAACCCTATATGGAACAAGCCTAATAGGTATGTACCGGTGGAGACACCCAATATGCCTGATGGAGGTGCAAGAAGATTGCTTCGTTGTTTCCGTTGTAGATAGATTGGTCATTATGCTAGACAATGTTTCAATCCCACAGCTACTCACAATTACGCACCAATGTATGGGAATAGCAAGCAGTCAGGCATATTTATCAGAAATGTAATGCTCCATTCAATTTCAATAATCAAGATCAGCAAATCCAAAGCCAAGGAAAAATTGAGGAGATAAATTGAGGTCCTTAAGATTCTCCAATAAATCGGGTGGAATGTGTCTAAGCCGTTCTTATCAAGAGTCGATAAAAAGAAAAAAGACCAATTCAACATTTGGATGAGCTTCATGTAAAGGCCAATTTGACCCAATTACAAGGACATTCAATCCAGGTCTTGTTATGAGCCTCTTACCCAGTATGAGACCTGAGTCGGTTGGGCAACCCAATGAAGTCTTGAATATGGAGGCTTCGATTCTATTTCAAGCTGTTCCATTTTCTATGCTGTTTAAGAAAAAACGTCCTTTTTATGGAAAGATCTTCTTAAAGGCAGGAATTCTATGGAAGCGTGGTCTGCTATTCCAATTTCGAGTCCAGGGCAGAAGAATAGGAAACCTCACGAAGTTAAAAGAAAAGAAAGAAAAAAGAAAAAGGCATTTGGAGATCGGGGATTTTGGAGTTGGAGAGCTAGCTTCAAAAGGTGTCAAATTGGATTTCATAGGATTTGGGAGGACTTTGCAATCATTGTTCAAAGTCAATGTTTATATTGGTGAATTCGGTTCATAGGGTTTGGGAGGACTTGCAATTGTTGCTGAACGTCAATGTTTGTATTGGTGAATTCGACTTTTGTAATAAAGTAATGGCTAGTACTCTTGACTGTTTTGTGAAATTGGAGAGACATCTATGGTTGAAATTTTAGAAGTGTCTAGATAGTTGAATATGCCAAGTGCATGCAAAGATTTGTGTTAATCTAACAATATGGATAGAGGATATTTGATCATTAGTGTAAAGAGATATCAAAAGTTAGTATATTGAGATTGTTTAGGATTTTTGTAATATCTGGAGACCTACTAACTGAAATAAGGTGAATTTTGATGCGATAAGTCGAGGACTTAAAGGTAGAGCTACACACAAAGTTTGAATGAGAATTAACGGTTAAAGAAGGAAAAATTGCAAGTTACAGTTCATCATCAACTTCTAGGGGGCGGTGAAGGGACATCAGTCTGGATTTACGATGTTTTCTTGCAATCTATAAGTTGGATTGGATTGAACTTCTTGGGCATTTAGAAGACTTGTAAAGACACTAGTGATAGAAGTTTCACAACAATCGGACGGTTAGGTTGAGAATTACAACTTGCCAAAGCTTGCTGTCTAGGGTTAGAATTTTTTTAAAAAAATAAAAATAAAAATAAAAAAATAAAATAAAAATAAAAATAACAAATAATAAAAGAAATTGTGCTTGTAATATCTCAAATTTATTAAAAATAGTATTTATAAGCACTTTTTATTGGGAGTAAGCTTTTATATTGAAATCAAAAATAATTTGTATTTAGATGGTTGAAACCCACTAGACTACTCGGATACTTACAAAACATCATTTTATCTTCCACAGTGAGATGCCCAGTGCATTCTCAAGTAAGACAGCACGTAATATGACATAAGTGGTGAATCCGACGTGAAATGCTTGAGGTGGGAGGTATTGGAATTCGTTTATTTTCATTTTTATTTTATGGAAAACGAGAATAAAATTTTTGAAGGAGCTTTGGGAGGAGCTTCAAGTAGAGCTTCTAGTGGAGTTTCTTCTATAGGACAAGGTATGTACATAGAGTCATCCATTGCTAGTATGTTTCAAGCCTTATCATTATCTATGCAACAACAACAAAGCAATAATTGCAAAGAAGCTTTAGCAACCAAAGTATTATAAGGAGTGGTCAATAAAATTGATCAATTTGATAGAAGGGATATTTCAAAGTATTTAAGATGTTATGTTCAGGAAATAGAATTAAATCGGGTTTTTGAGAAGAAGATGGTTGAATTATTTGGACTTGCTATGATATTAGAAATAAAAGAGCATATTACATCAATTATGGAGCATTATGGAAATTCATGGGAGATTTTTTCACATGCATTAAAAGATGAATATTTCTTGGAGGACATTGATTATGTTACTAAGAAACTATTTCTAGAATGGATTGAATGGCCTAATAAGAATTTGCAAGCTACAGAGCTACTAAGAAAATTTGAGTGGCAATATTCTCAATTATCGAAGGTAGAAAAATTGACATTAGAGTCGAACAAGGTTGAATTATTTCTTCAAGCTGCTAATGGAGAATTACAAGGGAAATTGGAGTTGCTTCTTGAAGACAAAGAAGAAGATGAAGAATTGACAACAAAGTAGAAAAATATTGAAAATGCGGTGGGTTTACTTGTAAAAAGAGAAAGGAGGAAGGATAGGAGTAATATTCCAAAAGCAGTACAAGCACCTAAAATTCCAGTACATACAACACGACCAACAATGCCTACTGTTCAACCTTCAACATCTTTATCAAAAAAAGGAGATATAGAGATTGAAGAAATTATATGTGGAATGCAAGATCTTCAAATCAAATTAGCAAAACTTCAAGAAAATATTTCTACAAATAATTTGAAGAATGTTTCAAAATAAGGATATATACAAAGATGTATTTGGTGTGATGATGCTTCACATACTAGGAAGGATTGCAATGAATTTAATAATATGATACAACAAGGAGTTATTTACTAAAAAGATGGAAAGATTGCATTAAAAGATACAGAGGATGTCGTTCAAACCAATTTTGGCAAAAGATGTATGAGAGCATTGATTCAAGATTACTTAATAGAATATGGAATAGCAATATGAGAAAGTGCAAGTTATGGTGCTAGAGTAGATGATGACTTTGGTGGAAGTATAGAAACTAGTGAATTTTGGGCTTCTGCCATTTCTACAATATAAAAAAGAAAAATACCTAGGAAAGCATTATTGAGGACTGCAGCTACAATACGAGGTGCAACAGATTGGAAAGATCATGTTGAGTCTCTTTCAATTCATGCATATATTGCTAAGAGCCAATATGAAGCTTTGATGGAAGAAAAGAGACGAAGAAATTTTGATGATACAAGAGAAGGAAATTCTTCTAAGAGACAAACTCGAGGAGACGAGGCTCATGAGGCAGTTTCACAAGAATTGCCTATAAAGGATACTTCAACATCATTGGAAGAAAAAACAAAGGAGACAAAAGATAAGGATAAATCAATTGCTTATAAGCTACTTTTTGATATTGAAGTGGCAATAAATTTAAAAGGGGTGTTGGAAGAACGTATATTAAACGTTAAGGTGGAATTCACATTGAAAGAGATTTTAGGAATAACGAAGGAGTTTCATGATGTTATCATTGACAGCATAAAGCAAAAGAGGCAATTAATGGACGAAGCTGGAATGAGTCATGCTATTGATGCAAGATTATATAAAGATGAAGAAGAGGTTGATAATGGTTACAAGCAATCAACAAATGAAAAGAATGGGTATAATCAACGAGTATGTTTTGAAGATTATAGTGATAAGGAAATGGAAGCTTCAAGCCATTATAGTTGAAAGCATTAGGCAAGGATAACTATTGAAGTATTGGTGAAAATAGGAGATATAGAAGAACCAATTGTTGCTTTAGTCAACCATAGTTCTGAAATAAATCTTATATCTAAGGATCTTTATAAGAAACGGAAATGACCAATTGATATGGAACATGGATGGGCAATATGAGCAGCTAATAAGACACGAGGCAAATTACATGGAGCTTGTGTAGATGTCAAAATTTGGATTGGAGATGTTGCGATAGAACAACATTTCTTTGTTCAAGATATAACG
This sequence comes from Physcomitrium patens, assembly GCF_059467195.1. Lineage (NCBI taxonomy): Eukaryota > Viridiplantae > Streptophyta > Bryopsida > Funariales > Funariaceae > Physcomitrium > Physcomitrium patens. Next base: position 16,255,415 of record NC_143434.1, on the reverse strand, counting down.
TCTTATCCATTGATTTTAAGACAAACTTATATTATGGCAACACGGATGGAAACAAAAATACTTGATTTCAACCACAGATGTCTGTTTAATTTCATCATTTTATGACTTTGAGCAATGATTGCAAAGTCCTTTCAAATCCTATGAAACCTAATTCTATACCTTTTGAAGCTAGCTGTCGAACTCCAAAATCCCCGATCTTCGAATGCCATCTTCTTTTTTCTTTCTTTTCTTTTAACTCCGTGAGGTCTCTATTCTTCCACCCCGGACTCGAAATTGGAACAACAGATCGCGCTGTCGTATTACGCATTGTCTTGCTCGAAATTGCATTGGGCGTCTGGCTGAGGAAGATAAAATGATGTTTTACAAGTATGTAAGTAGTCTAGTGGATCTTAACCATTTAAATTCAAACTAATTCGGATTTTAATATAAAAGCTTTCTCTGTATACAAAGTGCTTAAAAACACTATTTCTAATAACTTCGAGATATTATAAGCATAATTTCTTCTGTTATTTGTTAGTTTTATTTTTATTATATTTATTTATTTTTATTTATTTATTTATTTATTTTTTAAAATCCTAATCCTAGACAGCAAGCTTCGACAAGTTGTAAATCTCAATTTGACTGTCCGATTGTTGTGACACTTCTATAACTTGTGTCTTTATAAGTCTTCTAAATTTATTTCTGTATATCTTTGTTTAAATATTTTTACTTGCTTCACTGCAATTGGTATTTTTAATCTTGTTCCATCTAACTTTTGCAATGAGTAAGTTGCATTATCATGAATAATTGTTACTACATACGGTGTCGTGTTGTAACACGAGTATACTGTGAAAATATAAAGAAAGAGGACTTTTATTAATGTTCAGTTACCTCGAATATTGGGAGCAACGACCATATCCAGTGCAAATACTGAGAGGCTAGGGTCAGTCACCTTGTTATAGTCAGCCAGGGCATACTAAAATGCTCCGTTTGATTCCAATAACGGGAGTCAGCAGAAAGAAAAAGGACCAATTCAACGACGGGTGAACTTGGTTCGAAGTGCCAATTGGATCCAATTTCAAGACATCCAATTCAGGTCTTACTATGGGCCTCTTAGCCAATATAAGAGCTGAATTGGTCGGGCGACTCAATGTGGTCCCGATTCTGTTTCAGGCTGTTCCATCCTTTGTGCCGTTCCGGGAACGTCCTTTCGGTAAAAAAATCTCTTACAGGTAAAAACGGAGGAGAAAGCTTTGACGGCGGAGCCAATTTTGGATCTAACACGGAAGATTGAAGAAATTCAAAGGCTAGGGTTTGAGAGAGGGAAGAATTAGGGTTAAAAGGGAGAATGAGGTTTTAAGGGAAGAGAATAAGGTTTTGGGGAGAAGGATCAGAGAGCGAGCTTCATGCTTCAAGAGGGGAAAAAAGACAGAGAATTGGGTTTTTTATCTTCATAGGCTTTTGGAAAGACTGAGGCAATCGTTGCTGAAGTCAGTGTTGTAATGGTGAATTGGGATTTTTAATGAAGTGGGTGTGATTACTCTTGACTGTTTTGTGAAATCGAAGTTACGTCTGTGATTGAAGAATTAAAAGGGTGTCTATAGGATTGAGTATGCGGAGTGAATGAAATTTATTGGATTAATCTAACGAGACAGTCAGTGGATACAAGATCGTGAGTATAAAGCAGTATCGAAGATTAGCAGTTTGAGTTGTTCGGGGTTCTCTGTAACGTTTAGAGACCTACCGGTTGGGGAAAAAAGAACTTCGGCGAGCAGTTGAAGGGCATCCGTATAGATTTACTATGTATTCTTGCAGTCATTTATGTTCCAACAGTCAAAAATTGATAGTTTGTTTGAATATTGGTGAATCTCCATACTACCTTCTACAACCAGACGCCCAGTGCGTTTTCGAGCAGGAAAGTACGTAATACGACAACGATCCAAACCATCACTTAAAAAACTTCCTTAAAGTACTATGTTGATTGTCCAAGCTTCTATCATAGACCAAAATCCAATCACCTTCTTCAATTGCTTTAGGCCTCAATTGATGCTGCTTATCAAATCGTGCCTTATTTTGTAACCTCACTCTTTTTAACCTTTCTGATGCTATTTGCACATCTTCTGATCTTTGCTCTAATTATTGAATTCTAATAGCTAGAAGTTCTTCTCTTGTCAATCCATCTTCCTATGATAGTACACTCTAAGTAGGTATTTTTTTTTCAATTGGCATAATTGGTTTTTGACCTATCATAAGCTCAATAGGCATATATCTTGTTACTGAGCTATGAGTTGTTCGATGAGCCCATAATACAAATGACAAAAGTCTTGGCCATTCTCTAACCTTCCCATTATAAGCTTTAACTAATGCTTTCACAATCGATGGATGACCACATTTACTTTTTACATTACTTTCAGGATTATAAGTAGTAGTCAGTCATAGTTTAATTCCACATCTTTCAAAGAATTATCGAGCTTCTTATATCTTTAATTCTCCATGATCTGCAATGATTTTTCCTACACATCCGTAGTAACAAATAACATCTTCAAGCAAAAATCTACAAATTTCTTCTGTAGATTTTTTTCTCAATGCTCTTCTTTCTGCTTGATTTGATAAATCTTCATGAGCTAAGACCAAATATCTCATTTGCCATAATCCGATTGGCATAATAACCAAATCAACAACCCATTTAAAATGAATAGCTAGAAGATGTGTAGGAGGAAGACTATCTCGATATCGTATATTAGAATACATTTGATAAATTTCACATGACTCTACAAATAAGAGTACATTTTGATACATATTTATCCACCAATATCATTCCTTAAGTTTAGCAAAAGTAGCCCAAATTCCTCTATATCTTGCCCATAAACTATTATGAAATCTCATTAAAAAAATTTGTTTCTCTTTCTTATTGCGTATCATTCTTTGTGGTATTCCAATTCCTTTCTTTGGTCTCTTCCACAAGAATCCTTCTTGAAGCAAAAATCCATATGTATTTTTTCTTATTTTTTTAAATTATTCTGTAGTACAATTTTTTTGCTTAGTCAAAGTATTCAAGTAATGACCAATATCCGATAATTCTCCTTCATAAAATTCTTCAAGAAATAGTTTGTCTTCTTTATTAAGATTTGATACTGAATAGAATTTTGATCCAACATCATCAATGTTTTCAACCATTTCATCTTTTCTTTCATATCTTGCTTTAAATAGCATGTCTGCTATTAAATTGTCTTTTTCAGCAACATGCTTAAATTTTGGATTTAATGACTTAATATAAGCAATCCATCTTAACATTGCAATATCCGGCATTGAACAATTAATAATCATTCCAAATAATGGCAAGCAATTTGTTTCAATTACTATTGTTGCATCAATCAAATAATCTCTTTCAGCTTTCATAGCCGAAATATCTCCCCAAAGTTCTCTTTTGACTTGCGAATATGTATATTGACGAGTACTTAAAACTTTAGCTCCAAATCAAACTGCAAATCTATTTTTACTTAAATCATCTTGATCCACAATCCATCCAATAGCAATAGGACTAGTATCCACAATAAGAATTACTTGTCTGTTACAGTCATAATAAATTCTTCTTAAAATTGGAGGTGTCACCAATAACACCTTTAGCTTCTACATTGCTTCAGTATGCTTTCTTTCCCATTTAAATCAATAATCCTTATATAATAATTCATACAATGGATCTGTTAGATGAGCATAATGAGAAATCTATATATAATAAAATATACAAGCTCCTAAAAACCTGCATACTTCTATTAAAGAGTCACATGAATCTTTCATCCTTCTAATTGCATCAACTTTGCTTGGATCTAGCTTTCTCCCATAAAATCCATACAAATGCCCAACAATAAGAACTTCTTGCACTCTAAACGTAGATTTTGCTCCTGAAAGTGTAAGATGATCCTCTTCAAGTCGAGTTAAAATCTTTTTACAAGCTTGTATATGATCAACAACATATTTGCGTCACCCCTTCTCATCTAAAGTTTCATCTTTTTCTCCTTTTTTACATCCTTTGATGGGAACATCATCTAAAAAAGACATAGTTTTTTTAGGAATGAAGTCTCTTAGTACCTTGTTCATCCCATTCATCATATGTGCAACTGAATTAGTAGCACCTTGTGGGAGAGTACACATTTTAAGTAATCCTAGTGGCATTTTTATTGTTGTTAGATCTCTATTCCGATACGCAAGTTGAAATTGATCATAACCTGAATATAAATCACCTATTGCATAAATTACCCTTCTTATAAATGCTTCTACAAACTCATCTATTAAAGGTCCTATACTTGCATTTTTTATAGTTACTACATTCATTGGTTGCATATCTTGAATAAAACATAACGATCCATTTTTCTAAGGCACCGTAAACCAATGACTAGAATATGGAGCAAAAAAAAGGCTCCAAAATTTTTATTTACATCTTTTCTTTCAATAATTCTACCAATTTAGGTAAATGTGTCCTCGGCACGGGAATTGGCCTTAAGTTCCAAGGCACATGAGGTACTGTAAAGATAACCATAGGAGCAACAACATTAAAATCTACACATCCTATTTCACGAGACCCAAAGGTAAATGATTTACCTCATTTTATAAGCATTTTTTTAAAATATTCAATTTCTATTGGAAATAAAGAACCATCACATTTAATCTTCAATTCTTCAAAAGTTTCCTTTGTAAACTGATGTCCAATCTTCTTTGGATCTTTTAACTTCTCATCTTTTGATGCTTCTTCCATTTGTTTCTTAGAATCTTCTAATAAAGGTTCGGCAACAGGTTTTACATTTTTATCTACTATTTTATATTTTGTCTCTAGAATAACTTCTGGTACTTGAAAAGATTCAAGTATAGAATAAACCTCCCTCAAATAAATTTCTACAATCTTATCATTATTCTCTAATCCAATAGATGTAATTAAATCCAAAGAATCATCCAATCCATTTTCTTCATAAATCTTCTCATCATCTTCTAATGCCCCTAACTTAAGTTATTCCCTTTCAATACTATATAATCTTTTTCTTTCTTTTCTTTTAAAATCATCAACTTTCTTATACATAATATTTCCGTTCTCAATAATAACAAATAAAACTCACATCAAAGACACCTATATCTCGCAAGAGTACCTCCTCTTTTATACCTCCATAATCTCGTTTTATAGTGGTACTTCTCCAAAATCCTTAAATTCTTCAACATCCCTTGGCAATGATTTCTCCCTCAACTTATCTCGATTTTGTCCATGATTAAGAGGTACTGTTAAAAACTGTATAGATTTCCTTCCATCTTCACTACATACCCTTGCATAAGCAAAACTATTGTCAAGTATTTTTGTTTCCATCCGTGTTGCCATAATATAAGTTTGTCTTAAAATCAATGGATAAGACGTTATATCTTGAACAAAGAAATGTTGTTCTATCGCAACATCCCCAATCCAAATTTTGACATCTACACAAGCTCCATGTAATTTGCCTCGTATCTTATTAGCTGCTCATATTGCCCATCCATGTTCCATATCAATTGGTCATTTCCGTTTCTTATAAAGATCCTTAGATATAAGATTTATTTCAGAACTATGATTGACTAAAGCAACAATTGGTTCTTCTATATCTCCTATTTTCACCAATACTTCAATAGTTATCCTTGCCTAATGCTTTCAACTATAATGGCTTGAAGCTTCCATTTCCTTATCACTATAATCTTCAAAACATACTCGTTGATTATACCCATTCTTTTCATTTGTTGATTGCTTGTAACCATTATCAACCTCTTCTTCATCTTTATATAATCTTGCATCAATAGCATGACTCATTCCAGCTTCGTCCATTAATTGCCTCTTTTGCTTTATGCTGTCAATGATAACATCATGAAACTCCTTCGTTATTCCTAAAATCTCTTTCAATGTGAATTCCACCTTAACGTTTAATATACGTTCTTCCAACACCCCTTTTAAATTTATTGCCACTTCAATATCAAAAAGTAGCTTATAAGCAATTGATTTATCCTTATCTTTTGTCTCCTTTGTTTTTTCTTCCAATGATGTTGAAGTATCCTTTATAGGCAATTCTTGTGAAACTGCCTCATGAGCCTCGTCTCCTCGAGTTTGTCTCTTAGAAGAATTTCCTTCTCTTGTATCATCAAAATTTCTTCGTCTCTTTTCTTCCATCAAAGCTTCATATTGGCTCTTAGCAATATATGCATGAATTGAAAGAGACTCAACATGATCTTTCCAATCTGTTGCACCTCGTATTGTAGCTGCAGTCCTCAATAATGCTTTCCTAGGTATTTTTCTTTTTTATATTGTAGAAATGGCAGAAGCCCAAAATTCACTAGTTTCTATACTTCCACCAAAGTCATCATCTACTCTAGCACCATAACTTGCACTTTCTCATATTGCTATTCCATATTCTATTAAGTAATCTTGAATCAATGCTCTCATACATCTTTTGCCAAAATTGGTTTGAACGACATCCTCTGTATCTTTTAATGCAATCTTTCCATCTTTTTAGTAAATAACTCCTTGTTGTATCATATTATTAAATTCATTGCAATCCTTCCTAGTATGTGAAGCATCATCACACCAAATACATCTTTGTATATATCCTTATTTTGAAACATTCTTCAAATTATTTGTAGAAATATTTTCTTGAAGTTTTGCTAATTTGATTTGAAGATCTTGCATTCCACGTATAATTTCTTCAATCTCTATATCTCCTTTTTTTGATAAAGATGTTGAAGGTTGAACAGTAGGCATTGTTGGTCGTGTTGTATGTACTGGAATTTTAGGTGCTTGTACTGCTTTTGGAATATTACTCCTATCCTTCCTCCTTTCTCTTTTTACAAGTAAACCCACCGCATTTTCAATATTTTTCTACTTTGTTGTCAATTCTTCATCTTCTTCTTTGTCTTCAAGAAGCAACTCCAATTTCCCTTGTAATTCTCCATTAGCAGCTTGAAGAAATAATTCAACCTTGTTCGACTCTAATGTCAATTTTTCTACCTTCGATAATTGAGAATATTGCCACTCAAATTTTCTTAGTAGCTCTGTAGCTTGCAAATTCTTATTAGGCCATTCAATCCATTCTAGAAATAGTTTCTTAGTAACATAATCAATGTCCTCCAAGAAATATTCATCTTTTAATGCATGTGAAAAAATCTCCCATGAATTTCCATAATGCTCCATAATTGATGTAATATGCTCTTTTATTTCTAATATCATAGCAAGTCCAAATAATTCAACCATCTTCTTCTCAAAAACCCGATTTAATTCTATTTCCTGAACATAACATCTTAAATACTTTGAAATATCCCTTCTATCAAATTGATCAATTTTATTGACCACTCCTTATAATACTTTGGTTGCTAAAGCTTCTTTGCAATTATTGCTTTGTTGTTGTTGCATAGATAATGATAAGGCTTGAAACATACTAGCAATGGATGACTCTATGTACATACCTTGTCCTATAGAAGAAACTCCACTAGAAGCTCTACTTGAAGCTCCTCCCAAAGCTCCTTCAAAAATTTTATTCTCGTTTTCCATAAAATAAAAATGAAAATAAACGAATTCCAATACCTCCCACCTCAAGCATTTCACGTCGGATTCACCACTTATGTCATATTACGTGCTGTCTTACTTGAGAATGCACTGGGCATCTCACTGTGGAAGATAAAATGATGTTTTGTAAGTATCCGAGTAGTCTAGTGGGTTTCAACCATCTAAATACAAATTATTTTTGATTTCAATATAAAAGCTTACTCCCAATAAAAAGTGCTTATAAATACTATTTTTAATAAATTTGAGATATTACAAGCACAATTTCTTTTATTATTTGTTATTTTTATTTTTATTTTATTTTTTTATTTTTATTTTTATTTTTTTAAAAAAATTCTAACCCTAGACAGCAAGCTTTGGCAAGTTGTAATTCTCAACCTAACCGTCCGATTGTTGTGAAACTTCTATCACTAGTGTCTTTACAAGTCTTCTAAATGCCCAAGAAGTTCAATCCAATCCAACTTATAGATTGCAAGAAAACATCGTAAATCCAGACTGATGTCCCTTCACCGCCCCCTAGAAGTTGATGATGAACTGTAACTTGCAATTTTTCCTTCTTTAACCGTTAATTCTCATTCAAACTTTGTGTGTAGCTCTACCTTTAAGTCCTCGACTTATCGCATCAAAATTCACCTTATTTCAGTTAGTAGGTCTCCAGATATTACAAAAATCCTAAACAATCTCAATATACTAACTTTTGATATCTCTTTACACTAATGATCAAATATCCTCTATCCATATTGTTAGATTAACACAAATCTTTGCATGCACTTGGCATATTCAACTATCTAGACACTTCTAAAATTTCAACCATAGATGTCTCTCCAATTTCACAAAACAGTCAAGAGTACTAGCCGTTACTTTATTACAAAAGCCCAATTCACCAATACAAACATTGACGTTCAGCAACAATTGCAAGTCCTCCCAAACCCTATGAACCGAATTCACCAATACAAACATTGACTTTGAACAATGATTGCAAAGTCCTCCCAAATCCTATGAAATCCAATTTGACATCTTTTGAAGCTAGCTCTCCAACTCCAAAATCCCCGATCTCCAAATGCCTTTTTCTTTTTTCTTTCTTTTCTTTTAACTTCGTGAGGTTTCCTATTCTTCTGCCCTGGACTCGAAATTGGAATAGCAGACCACGCTTCCATAGAATTCCTGCCTTTAAGAAGATCTTTCCATAAAAAGGACGTTTTTTCTTAAACAGCATAGAAAATGGAACAGCTTGAAATAGAATCGAAGCCTCCATATTCAGGACTTCATTGGGTTGCCCAACCGACTCAGGTCTCATACTGGGTAAGAGGCTCATAACAAGACCTGGATTGAATGTCCTTGTAATTGGGTCAAATTGGCCTTTACATGAAGCTCATCCAAATGTTGAATTGGTCTTTTTTCTTTTTATCGACTCTTGATAAGAACGGCTTAGACACATTCCACCCGATTTATTGGAGAATCTTAAGGACCTCAATTTATCTCCTCAATTTTTCCTTGGCTTTGGATTTGCTGATCTTGATTATTGAAATTGAATGGAGCATTACATTTCTGATAAATATGCCTGACTGCTTGCTATTCCCATACATTGGTGCGTAATTGTGAGTAGCTGTGGGATTGAAACATTGTCTAGCATAATGACCAATCTATCTACAACGGAAACAACGAAGCAATCTTCTTGCACCTCCATCAGGCATATTGGGTGTCTCCACCGGTACATACCTATTAGGCTTGTTCCATATAGGGTTAGAAAATGATCTTGGTTGTCCTGTTATTATGGAGGATATTTGGTTCGATGATGTTGGTGGAGCATACGTTGTTGTCACGTTTGGTGATACAGCTTGTAATGGGGTGACATTAACTGGCCTTTGAATAATGGCACTGGAATTGGCCACTGTTTCTAACATTCAAGATAACTAAATATTAATCAATCTTTTTTATTTATATTTTCACTATATAATCGTGTTGCTACACGACATCGATGCATTCTTAAGCTAAATGCCACGTAATATGATAACGTGTTTGGTATCATTACCTTAGAAGAGACTTTTGATATTTGGTGATTTTATTAGATATAGGAATAACTTGTGATGGTATTCCAAATGTTTTTTTTGAAAGAAGTTATGAAGGCATCAACAACAATCAAATGACAAGATAGTCTTCTCACCTTGGTATAAAATATTATTAATAGCTTAGAGGACCTATCAACTATCTTCAAAGAGAACAAAGATTAGAGTATGTAACAAATATAATTTGTCGCATCTTAGATTTTTTCAATAAATGATAACTGTGCCTTCAGCAACTCATCTTTAGAAAAGAGGGCAATGTCATGGACATACATACATACTCTGATAATTATCTATATGATTAAAAAGAAGTAGGTAAAAGTAAATAAAAATAAATTAATTTTATAATATCTTTTAAAGAAGCTTCCTAAAATCTTTATAGACATAATTTTGACTTTATACATATTTATAGTTGACTTTTTGATTAAAAACTTTGTCAACAAATTAGCCACATGTTACACATATTGGTAGCTTGTAGAAGAAGCTAACTATGTGGCGTACACATAAAAAACTTACCTTGTAAGATATGTGGCTTGCAAAATCAACACATATTTGAGGTCCTATAAAACGTCGCCTTATAACTCCCAAGTGGATAGTATATATAGAGGCAAGAATGAAGCCTTCTTCACTCTTATCAACTCTTTTTTTACTCTAGTCTAGATTAAAGAGTCTTTAGTTTTCTTGTCTTTTGGCAATAGCCATTCAATTTTCTTTTTAATATACATGTATTTTTACTTCTATTTTGTCATACTTCATTAAAAAAAGTTTCACTTGGTTATTTGCTTTTGTTAGGTTCTTGTCCTTGACAACTATTGACACATTCAATTTGCAATAGATAGAGTATTGAGATACATAAACAATCATTAACTTGCTCACTTGATTGTAAGAAAGAAAATATTTTACTACCTCAAAGACTTAATAAATTATAGAATACTTTACCTTCTAGCAATAAAAGATGACTAATTACATTTGTTGATGCAAATTGGGCAAGTTACATTGACTCTCAAAAATCTAACTAAAACATATACTATAAACTTAGCTTAGATCCCATTGCATGATCAAGCAAACTTTAGTCAACAATTACATTGTCTTCAGGAAAAGCTAAGTATTGTGTTTTAACTAAGGCTGTACAAAACATCACCTATTTTTGGAAGCTCCTTAGAAAACTCTACTTAGATGATAAAAATCCTATACTATTAATGTGTAACAACATAGGCAGTATCAAATTAGTTTGCAATCCAATTTTGCATCAAAGGATGAAGTATATAGAGTTGGACCATCACTATATTAGAGACAAACATTGAGACAAAATAATCAAGGTAAGATATACTCCCTCACACTTCTAACAAGCAAATATATTTATCAAAGCTCTAGGCCTAGTAGAATTTATTGAAAACATAGAATTTGCTAGAATGAAATTAATAGTAGCATGGGTTTACATTAAACAAGAAGAACAATATTCAGAGTTAGCCAGTACAACTCAGCTTCTATTTTGTAGATATTATTCTGCCTCTTCAAGACTTCAAAACTTCTTGAATTCCGCCCCCTTGTAACCATGGACACTTTTACTACACTCCGATCAAGACAAGTAAATCCTTGCCCTATAACCTCGACGCACAAGATATAAACTAGGAGAATCAACACCAATAAAGGCTGAAGTCCCCGTCGATCGCACTGCAGACGAGCTCGCATCTCCCAGTGAAGAATTACCGACTCCATTCTCTCCTTCGGTGTGGAATACAAACAACCTCAACAAATACAAAACGAGGTTGACCAGAGAACCGCAGAGGATTACGATGACGAGCCACACAATGAGAAGAACAATCTGAAACGAAACACAGGCAACATCAGTAGATTATGCGACAACGTCCATCGCAGAGCTCGCGACGTGACGCGCATCATGGGGTGACGCCACTAGAAGCGGGTCGGGGCGTTACGACGGCGGCAGAGCACACGAACGGCACGCAACCCCGACACCCGCGAATCGCAGGCGGGACTGAGAAGCGCCGTCGCACACACCACTTGCCCTATGGCTCCCCTCCCTTGGATCTTAGGCTCGCATCCTTCATCGCCGCATCATCGCATTTTGCCTACCTTTTTCTTGCATGGGGGGCGAGATACTTCGCCCCGGTTGGGTGCATCCTTGTGCTGATTGCTACTGTTTGGGTGAGACTCTCCACTACACTCAAATTGCTTGCTTACTCACGCTTCCTCGTGCTCCTGCGTTCTTTCACATTGTGTTTTGGAGAGCTTTGTGTGGATGGTTTTCTGGAGCATCGTTGTTTGTGGGGGCACGGTATCGAATGTGGTTTCTTGTCTTTCACCGGGCTGCTGTGGTACTCGCTTTTTGTGCTGTGCTCAGGCTGGCGATTTCTGAGAGTTGATCATCGGAGATTTGTGAACTTGTAATTGGTGGTATTTGCCTTACCGCGGGTCCGGGGGTGTTTTGAAGAGGTGAGTGAGGGTTCGTGTGCGTATGATGGACTTCGATTTGTTGGTTAGCACTTGAGGTGCGGTGTTGGGAAAAAAATTGTGGAGCTGTGCGTGTTGCATGTTGTTGATATTAAGAATTTCTATGAGATTGAATAGCAGACGAGATGTGAAAGTGACTCTGTTACGAGATTCACCTTAATCCCGTGGCGAAGATTGTCATAGCCCCGATTGGACAACTTCCAGAGTTCCAGTCTTTTCTGGATACATGGAATAGTTGGCGATCGTCCGTTGTGAGCGCTTCGGGGGTAGTGTTGTTGCATAATCAGAGTGGTGAAGATATATTACTTTATTTTTCACTCTCTTCGATTTTAGAAGATGCTTTTAGAAGTCGCTGCAGCTTGATGTAATTTTTTAGTCTCGCATTCCATGGACTCACTTCGTGGGATTGATTTCGGGTTCTGTGCAGATGAAAGGTTTTCAGGGACTGGCTACACCAATTCAGGTCGTGAAGATGGCATCCCTGCGTATACCGACTGCTATTGTAAGAACCTATCTTCAAATATTGCACAAGAATGACTTGAGAGTCCCCGTCATACCCATCAAAGTTCTGCATGGTAATGAAGAGCAGTCCTCTGCGATCCTGGTCTGTTGCTGAAGAGCTGGTGCCATTTTCAGTCATAATTTTGGTATCCCAGCCTTACATTCCGCACATTGACCTTCGGCACTTTTTTTTTTCCCCTAACGCAAACTGATTTTTTACTTGCAGGCGCAGACAAACATCTTACGGCACATGCACAAAACCTGCACCGACTGTTCACTCACCTCGTTAGACCAACATGGAATTGGATTCGCCGCACCATCCCCGAATCTCAGCGCAATTGGCGTTCGTAACTTCATTTGCCACTGTTGGCTGGTGAACTGCCGTTGCGAGTTCGTACTACTGTTATTTTCGATTTTGTTTTTGTTTGTTTTAGAAGTTTAAGTGGGACTAACTCTAAGGGTTTCACCGACATTGCATGCACAGACTCCGAGAGGGCGACTACCTATTGTCCGAGCAGGTGGATGTCCGTTCGGGTTCAAGAACACTACGGGCAAAGGATCAAACCGAGAATCTTCGATGGAAACGAACGTTACTGCGACAGCGAGCTCACCCGTGGACTCACCATACGCTCCATCGCCATCTGCTGATGCACCAGATGAAGTGAATCTCGGACCCGGTTCGGTCTTGTTGCCTTGATCCTTTGTCCGTGAATTGCGAAAGCTCAGTCATTTTCTGAATTCGTTTGATCAAATGCTAAGGCGAAGTTAGATCTGACGTAAATCAATTTTGTTAGACGAGCCTGATGAAATGCAATTGCTCTTCTAGGAACATTTGAGTACTTGCCATTGACCGTGCCGTTAAGAATGACGATGGGCACGGAGCCTCTGAACATGAAGGACTGAATTGAGATCGACGTTTTCTACGATGAGGAGATGGCCCTTCGACGGGAGATTTTAGGAACCCGTAAAGATGTTTCTCTTGTCAGGTGCCCAGAGACTACGGAAGCAAACTGGGAACTTCTGGAGATGCTTGCCGACTTTCTTCCATGTGCGATTTCCTGATCGATTTTGTCGAGACGGCGGCATGCTGTTCAACCTAACGTCAGGAGAGAAGTTCAATGTTTATGACAAGTCGCTTAATCCTCTAGAAGTCATGTCGCGTGTCGTTCAGGAACACATATGCTTGCTGATGAATGTGAATGGTACATTGAGGCTTGTCTCAGGCGCCGTGCTGTTCCCCCAACGGTGGCAGCTGCTTGAGAAGATGGGTATGGACATTGCCTCCATTCACATGTCAGTGCCTTTGCTTGCGAACGAAATTGGATCAGCCGTGTATCAGTTCTTTACCCGCTTGAAAGTGGGCAAACCTGTGTGGCGTGCCAATTGGGCCATTGTGGACGACCCCACTCTATTTCAATCTCTGAACGAGGAGGACATCTATGCTGCCATACAAGGGAAAAAGAGACGCACCTTCGACTCCACTGCCCACAGGGGTACTGTGAGCTCTCAGCTATTTACACGATGCGAGCGAGAGACGCTAATGAAGCTTCCGAGGTCAGGGGCCATTGTTTTCACAATTCGGACCTACATCAGACCATTGTCGGTCTTCAAAATCGATCCATTCTGGCACAGCAGATGGTGCAAGCTCTGGAGGCTCTTCCAGACTCCATCACCAGATACAAGTCAATGACAGGCTTCTACGATGCTGCTCTCGATTACTTCCGGGAATGTGCCAACCAACCCCCCGAATCATAACTTACGACTTTTATCAATCGCTGTTTCCGTGTTGGTGACCTTGAAGACCATCGGCCCTTTACTCGCTAAGGATGCCTATTCCACAAGACAGACACAAGTTGTGATGGAGCGATCCAAGGGTTGTATCTCAATCTGTTAAGCTTTTTTTATGTACTGATTGGGATTCTGGAGTACCTACATATAATAATTTATCTATCATCAGCGTCGCAGTCGAAGGCTACGTCGTAGCGATTGTTCCAAGCAAATATCTGGAGGTCAGCTAGAGCAAAAGATGAATCTGAAGCCTCCCCAGACTTCATCAATTTGGTGACATCATTTACAGTGGAAATTAGTTTAATTGTTCGTGTTCATGAGCACAAACCTCCTCAGCACTCTCAAACCCAGTGGGTGGTGACAACAACGTGCAGTGACAATTAGTCCCCAATTAGTGGATGTTGGTGGCAAGCATTGCCATTCGTGCAGACAAGAATTAGACACAAGTTGGCGACAGCTTTGTACAAATGTAGTTATATGTAATGGATCCGTTAGTAGCTTATGATATGATTAATTTGTTAATCTGCGTCTGCAGCAGTTATGTTGAATTAGCAACACTCAACATTGCCATCCTTGCTATGCCTCAGTAACTTGAAGCAAGGGCTACTGATGATACTCGTCAGTCACTGGCATGTGCTTGCTCAGAGAAGATGCTATTTGGGTGGTGACATTTTCCAGGGAATACTCAGTACGCAGTAGTTCCAGTGTTCCTAAAATGATGAACCATATTGTTCTCGCCCATATGCTTTAGGAGAACTGAACTATTGTATAATCTCACACTATGCGATACTGATACAGATCAACTCTTTACGATTTTAAACGAAAATGTACAACAGCAATGCATGCGGTTCGTGTGCACTGATTCAGCAAAATTTCAACTGCCGGATGAATGATATTGAATAAGAAATTTTAGAGGCCACCTCGTGACGACACGAAAGATATGTGAAATCGACATCAACAGAACAGTATTTATCCAATCCATTTGTGCTCATGTCCATATGCACTACATTTGATTAGGTTTTACTTATCTGACGCCATTGCTAGTAGTGTAGGGAAGTTTGATGGACTCATTCTTTCACCGGATTGTAAACAACAGATATACAAATATAAGTTGGGGCACATATAGCAGCAGATCTGCTAATCCATGGATATTCTAGCCCTCTCAACTGTGCAGCCAAATTGAGAAATAGAGCATTTTAGCGCATTTTGTGAAGTTTGAATGATCAACGGTGCAGCTACTTCTGTCGAAGCTTGAAATGTAGGCCTTGTTCCAGCAGAAGCTTGGGTTGGACGTAGGGTTGCATTCTTGATGTGTGGAATAATGTTTGCAACATGAAGTCCATGATACGAGTGAATTTCGGAATCAGAAATATTAAGTTCGAATTTGTCTGGGCGTCATGCATCAACATCACCAGCTGATATAATGACACAATCATTGTCAATCAGCAAACATGTGCCTCCTCATGAGCATGGCGACCTTTCATTTACAACCGGTGGGCAACAATCTTTCCGACGTATTGCACTCCTGCTTAGACATGTGCAACAGAATTTGGGGGTCCGCAAAATCTGTTGCCTTTTTTGCTGGTTCGTTCCTTGGCAATCACGCCAACTATGATTTCGGGTTTGGGTTCTGAATGTAACAGAGCGGTGGATGGACAGGTGAAACTAGTTCCCGGTAACGTCTTGCGGGGTGCCTAGTTGCGGCGTGGTGGGAGCGAACGAAGAAACATGTGGGGAATCGAACTGGTTTAGAAGTTATATTGTTTTGGGGTGCGCGGTGATGCATAGGCAACTACTTGTTCATTCGGGATGAGAATTTGATTGAGAAGTTGTAACAATTGCAGAGTACCTGATGGGAAATATGCCTGGGTTTTAACTGAAGATACTTTCTAACATGTCGAGTGTCAGATATGTAGAATCAATATACGTGGATGACCCAACTCCGATCAACATCTATACTTTAGGGTTCGTTAACGAGAGCTGTGAGGAAAACCTGTGTGAAGAGGTTTAAACATATTGAGTTGGATGCCCCTGTATTTGGGAACTCTTCAAGAATTCGCAGTGATATATTTGCGGTCGTAGAATGGGCATCTGAATGTTCCTGTTCGTGAGTCACAAATCCCGACCAGCATTCAATTCTCAACATAACTACGAAAGTGAAGCAAGGAAACTCGTACAAGTAGTCTTTCTCTATATGTGCCGATCATGCGCAGTGTATAGCTCAAAGAAATAAGTTTACAGCATCAGTTTACAGCATCTGAATAACTCCACCTTGTTCAACTCTGTGAAGCCCTTGGGTTGGCTACAACCCGTGCTTACTTCCGCCGAATATGTACGTCACTCCCCTGGTAATAACTGAAGTTTGCCATGGTAAGCAGGTCGACCTGAATGTCATCCATTTCTGTGTAATGGTCTGGATTATGCTCATACATTGCCTGCTCCATGTGACCTCCCATTTGGCTCCTGTTCACTTAGTACTCTATTTTGCAGCTGATTATCCTCCTCACTCATGGTTCCCCTTGACTTTGTTGCTGCATTGCGAAAAGGTTGTGCTCTCAGAGCGAACCCTAATTTTTGAGGTTGTGGAGTTCGACGAAGTCTGCGTCAACAAGTGAATGGTGATTACACCAGATTGAGCGCCATGGATGACGCTGCGGGGAGTTCAGTTGGCGCGTTGGAGTCATCTGCGGGACTACGGCGAGCTTCAATTACTAAAAATGATGGGAAACAGGGTACTCATTTTACGGACGTTCCTACTGTTGTGTTGGGCTCAATATTGTCACACCTGGAGGATCCCGTTGATGTTATGTCAACGCTCTCCACATGTCGGCTTTGCTGGTCCCTTGGTCGCACTGAACCATTTCGCCTCCGCTTGCGACCTCGACAGTTTGACGAGACACCTGCTGCTAATTGCGAAGACGCATTACAGAACAGGTACACAGATTTGCATTCCAACTCACAGTCGAGGATTGGTGTCTCTGTAGGAAAAGACAATTTGAATGTCAGAATTGTTCTAACAGTAGTAGCTATTTTGATCTAATTGGCTGAAGATCTTGCTGCTCTCACTTTGTTGCATGAGTGTATTTGAGCTCAGGAATTGCACGAATTTCTTCACATTGAATCAGAAATCGATTGAAAGGATTGATTGGCTTGAAGTTTAGAGATTTGGGGCTAAATTTAGCAACATCTATACTAAGATTTCTTCATTGCGACAAAAAGGTGTGAATTGTAGTGTTTTATTTGGAATTTTAGTACACTTAGCAATAATTTTTATCAGATTGGGAATTCGAGATATCAAATAAATAAAATAAACCAACTAACGGTGGCTGTCAGGAACTTGCTGCCAGTTTTTCCGCATGGCGATTGTAAATCCTTTTCTGAGATTTTTACTTTACTTATTTGACTCGTCGTTTCGTCGCATTAGCTTCGGATTTTGCATCTGAGTGGACGGTTATTGCAATTGCACAGTCGATGTTCACGGTTTAATTCTTGTGCTACTTTTGATCATCATCAACCACTTTCGAGGGAACCAGTGACTAAAGTTGCGTTGATTATTCCTGATGCATACTCCACTGGTCTGTTCACACTACTTGGTAACAGTGCTCAACCTCGCAGTGGCAGGGTGACTCCACAGACAGCAGGCTCTTGGACTCGAGCTGCCTTAGGAGCCATTCGAAAACATATGTGCGCCACTCGGGAGCTTCACCTGGCTGGGTTGTCCATTGTAGATGACGATGTTGCGGCGATTTTGACCAATTTACGATGTTTGGATCGTCTCATTCTGGACAACTGTCAGAAACTGTAATTCTCTCCACACAATCCTTTTACGTGTGAAATTACATTTCATAGCTCAAGTACTTGCGTTTCTGATTTACTCTTTTGAGGACTGTCAAGGTAGGGCTTTGGATAGCATAGCAGCCAAATCAGGGCTCACGAATTATGCTCGATTTGAGATCCGACACGTGCAGAATTTATATGCTTTGTAACTTTTTTCCCCTTCGCCAATCATTATTTTACTTATAATTATCTTTTATCTATCTTGGTACAGAACGAGTGCTGTTGCCGATGTGCTTGCGGCTTCAGTGAAGTCTGGACCGTTGAGTATAAGTCTTCAAAGGTGCTTTGGTTTGAATTCTACATCAACTGGGAACCTTCTTGTGGCCTCTGCAGCCGATGGTTCAAGATTGAGAACCATTTTGCTCAGCCATCTAGATAGTTTAGATATTCCTCGAGATGATGTGTCTGTGTCACATCCTCAAGATAATGATTCCGATAGGGAATTGACTCGGAGCGACAGTGATCTTGCTAAGTGTTTGGGTAGCATAAGCAGTGGATCGGGGCTACGAATTCTTGCACTTAACAATTGTGCTGGTCCCTCTGTTGCTGATTTCACGGCTGTGGTAAGGGTCTAAACCTAGTTTTTTTCTCGTTTTATATTTGTTTGATAGAGTTACTAGCACAACTATATCACACACAGGTGCTGCTCTGATAATGCTCTGTACTATCATAATTTATCATTTATTTCCTTGGCATTGTCGAGCTCTTTTTTTTTTTTTTTTTTTTTTTTTTTTTTTTAAACTAACTTCTTAAGGGTGTTCGCTGGATTTTTGATTCCGGTGATAAATAAGGTTTTAAGACATGATTTAAGGAAAATTCATTGAGATTGTAGTCTTTCTTGCAGATTTACGTTTTTTTTCTTTTTGTCTTTTTTCTTTTTATTATTTTGTTATTTATATTTTTGCAGGCTATGCTATTCCCCCATCTTGAGATGCTGCTTTTGGGTGGATCTGTTCAAGCTCAAGGGCTTAGCAGAATAGAGGCTGTATCACAGGACGTTATTTCTTTAACGACGTCGGCTTTAGTTAGAATAATTGAGCTTCTTCCCAGGCTGCGAGTGCTTGAATTGACATTCTTTACTTCTGCCATTGTCCAGGCGGTGAGGTTAGTGGTTCAGACTGCAGCAATCAATGGTTGTGTTTAGGTTTATTATTGGTTATTGTTGTGTTTATGTGAAGGTAAGATTCTTGGTTGATCCTAATGAGATAAAAGAATTCCTTGCATACACTCTTTAAGAACATGAATCGTGATGCCGAGTGATGATATTTTTAATATTACGAAATTACTCGAATTCCTTGTGATGAACGTAGTTAATGTTTTTTTTACTGATTTGTTGAGGTTTCCTCCAATGATGCAACAGAGAGCAGGATAAGAAAAAAATTCATATTTGGGATTTTTGTGAGGAGAGTTCTGTGGCAGCAGCTGCGTGGGTCCTTGATAGTCTGAAAAAGGTCAAACCTGGAAGTGCTATTAATGACCTCCTACGGCGGGTCGCCAGCTGTAGAGTTGAGGCTAACGGTCCGCCAGGACGAGAGACTACTCCTGTGTTGTTTAGCAAAAGCATCAGGGCTCAATTTTGGCAAGATGGATTAACTTTATCTGATTGTCTAAGCACTGGCTCCTTTGCATACACAAACTTTAATGTTGGTGGAAAGCAGTTCAAATTCCCTCAAAACGATGACATATGGGATTCTTCGACTGAGGATGTGGCCTTGGGTCTCCGTGGAGCAGCTAACTGTTCTGATGTCAGAAAACGAACCCCACTGCACATGGCAGCTGCTCGTGGCGATGTTCCCATGATTGCTGGACTGCTTGCGATTGGTGCGGTGGCTGTGGGAATGAAAGATTCTTCAGGGGGTACAGCTCTTTTTGTGGCAGCAGAATCCGGGTTTGCTCAAGCTTGTGAGCTTCTGCTACAAGGTGGAGCTGATGTATTGGCCAGCAACCGAGCAGGCGAGACTCCGCTGTATATCGCAGCTCTCAGAGGCCATTCTGCCGCTGTTGGCATCATGCTAGCTCACTGTCATGAGCGTGGGGTGAACTGGCAGGATGCCGATGTTTATGGTATGCCCCTCCTTCCTCATATCGTTCCTTCTTTTGGTGGCCGGAATTTCACCCGAAGATCTTTAAATATGTACCCTGGAACTGGACTCCCATGTCAGAGCCTGCAGGCCAGACCTGGGAGCAGATGCCTTTCCCGGGTGTGGGAGCCCTCCGATGGTGCCTCACATGGCAGCCAGGTGGGAGATAGATTATGTTCCACTCAAACCTCTTGTTTACCTGCGATTGAGTGGCCGCTTGAGGCATGAACCTAATCTGTGCACACGAAACCTGATCCAATTCTAGTTTTCTGACAATCTTTGAATTCAAAGGGCAGGTTTTGTTTTATTTAGAGCGACTAGTTTTTATTAGTATTATTTTGGGTTTCTTGATCGGTTTGCTGCTGCAGAAAATCCTAGTTTTTACTTGAGAATTGATTCAAAGTCAACCGGACCATGATGGAAGTAGAAGGCTATTTAGGGATAAGACGTGTCATATAATGATGTTAGCCAGGGACGTGGTTTGAGTTTTAGGCTTTAGAAAAGAATCTAACTGCAGTGGAGGGTGTGAGTGTCTTCTATTGAGCTGGAGAGCGTTTATATATATATATATATATATGAAGATGATCATAACCTAATTTAATATGATTGTGTTGCAGGTGATGGATGGACTCCTCTCATGGCAGCAGCGGTCGCGGATCGCCGAAATGTGGGAGAGATGTTACTCTGGGCTGCGAGATATGAGCTGGGGTTGGGTGCTATCCAGCAGGAGCAGCCTTTGAATGATTTGGATTCGGCAACAATCTCTGCAGAGGCTTGTAAGTCGGAAGATTCTAATGAGAAATCTGAGATGCCGGCTTATGCTGGAAAAGCCAAAGACCTGAATGCAGTGTCTGCATTAAATAGGCTACCAAAGCTGCTGAATAGGCAGAATCGGTATGGACAGACAGCACTTCATATAGCAGCCCAGAAGGGCTCTGTTTGGTTCATTGAGAAACTACTTAGTGCAGGTGCATCGCTGGATGTTCCAAATGCTTATGGCGCTCGTGCAGCTGATGTTGCCAAAAGATACAAACATACAGATGTGTTAGACATACTCAGAGCATGGGAGTCCAAGCAGCAGAAGGAAGCTCCCGCTTTAGGGGGTAAGAAATCGGCTCGAAAAGCTAGAAGAAACAAGGGCAAAGTCTTCAGAGTAGACATTCTTGATCAGGAATTTCCCAAGCCTGCCTTGGATTGCAGTGATGTAAATTAGGTCCCTCTAGATAACCAGAACTTTGATCACCCCGGACTTGGAGAAGTAGTGACAGAATCATCGCCCAATGTTGTTGCCCAGCAGCAAGTGGATAGTGGAGCAGATTCATGGGTGCATGTTTTTGAGTTAGATGAGTGTAGGAAATGGTGCAAGATCTGAACATTCAGATAACGACGTTCAATTTGTGCAAAATACAGCTTCTAATCCCCATAGTCCCGCTCTTTAGAATTAGTTTGCAGGCTTGTTGGAGAAGCCTCCTGGGATTGTATCTATGTGGTAATATGATTCGGAAATGACTTTCTGCAGTGGTTTTTGTGGTGGTGATCCTCGTTCCGGTAAGATACAACGTTCTTATTAGGACAAACGTTCTAAAAGGACGAGTAATGTTTGCTTTATCTTTTTATGGTGCTAGTCTGATCACTATTTCTGCAATTTCTTTCTCCAATTTAGATCTTCTTGGTTGCCACACGTGGAGACGCGCACCAGAGAAAGCCATAATGGTTTTTTGATCAGTCTTGGCGCGATGGTTTATACCCATCTCATAAATCTACACATTAATTTTGTATAGTTGCAGTTGAGTACAATTTCTGTTTAAAAGTCAGAGACTACTGTGACCCGCCCATGTTCTCAGATTCACAGATTTGAAGTGCACTCAAACACAATCACAACTCAGCGGCACCCCTCACCGACTATGGAACAAATTGGTGGCATGCAGCATGAACAACAAACAGAATGGGATTCTTGTAACCATCAGGAGGCTAAGCCCCCTGCACCATTCTTGTCAGAAATCGAAAAAGCATCATCACTCCATTTGCTCTGATCAACTCATTCAATTAAAAGCCTACCCAAACGCAAGACGAAGGCGGCCACATGTGCAAGGTATGTGTTAGTGAGGTTGGGGTGACCACTGACATCTTACACTGCAATCTCAGCTTTGTAACAGTCTACACCATCTGTGCAGACTTCAATTCTGCAAATAGGACAGTAACATTGCAGTCACACCAGGGCTTTACTATCATTATGGTTAATACAATCAAAGTAGTATTTGACAAATAGTCCAAAAGAAATATCATGGCTTTTGTACTACTTATTTGTTGCTTTCAGCACTTGCACACACACGTACATAAACACTGTAGGACCTCTTTCTTCTTCTGCTTGTTCTTTATTGTTCTCTTTTTTCTGAATATGTTAGTGTAATATTAATAATCTGATTTGTATTGTTGATATTATGTTTGACTGCAGTTATGGATCATGTCCTTTTGTTGTCATTAGATTTTGATCATGAAGAAAGCGAACTATTCTTGTTTCCGGTTGAATCATCATAGTTTTTTAAAATATTTTATTATTCTTGTTTTTGAAACATGTGAGAGTTAACCTCCTTGCTATTGCCCCGGAGTCATGGAGGGCGCGATGAAGCTCCGGAGGTTTTAGCTCACTGCGGCTGAGGATTTCCAGGGCGGAATACTGTTCCTAAACCCTAAACCCTACACCAGCGCCGGATTGAGTATGTAACGTATTTGAGTACTTGAGTACGTTACATAATCCGGCGCTGGTTGTGCGTAATAGACGCACATTCTATCACAAAAATTCACTGTTGTAACCTTTTGTGATCCAGAGGTGGGCCGAGTTACAATTTGCTTAAATTAGAATTAGGATTAGGGTAAGTCGAAGAGATTAACTGGTTCTATTACAATGGCAGGAACTTTTTTGTATGCAAACTTAGTCAGGGTCCAATTGGCGCACGCTCTATTGAACCAACTGGATCGGAAGCAAACATGGATTTTTCTAATGCCGTTCGGAAGGAAGACACAATGGAACCGGAATTGGTGGCTGCGGTCACCAACTTGGGGAAACATGTCAAACTTCACCCAACAATTCCATCGGAGGGTGAAAAACTGCCAAACGGGTATGCACGGAGCCATGCATTTTCCTTCTATTCACAGAAGTGTTGGAGATTCGAGTGAACCAAGCTGATGTGATCACAAAAAGTTACCTTATGGACTCAATTTTTTGAAGATGAGTACTTTATATTAACATGAACTTTAGATGAACATGCAATACCAATTTAGGATGAGGATGAGGATGAGCTTGAACAAAATGAGAATCAGTTTATTAAATCTAAAGATGTATCTTTTTAGTCTTAAACTCCAAATGAAACAGTAGAGCAGCTCTCTTCTCTTGAAAAATTACCAAACACTCCCATCATGCTATCTCCAATAACATCATTGCCTATAACTCTTTATTCATCCCAAGTAAGCCAACTTTCTATACAAAGAAGAACAGACATATACAAACAACCATCAGTAAGAATTTGTGATAATTGGATACTGAGTGGATACATTGAAATAGTTCCTATTGTCTACTTTGAGGCAGTTGAGGATAAAATATATGTATATATATATATATATATATATATATAAGCTGTTAATCAAGAAGTTAAAAGCATTAAGAAAAATAACACTTGAAAAATTTATTACTTACCACTTGAAAAAAGTCCATGACTACTAAATGGATCTTTAAAAAGAAGACTAAAGCTTCATGCAACATTAAAAAATAGTGGCACATGGCATGTGGATTTGAACAAGAAGAAAGAAAAGACTTCTCAAAAACTTTGTCATTTGTTGGAACATAATAAAAACAATAATATCATTAAAAGCTGCTTGACAATAGAAAATAAAACAATATGATGTTAAAACATCATTTTTAAATAAAATACTAAAAAAAAGTCTTTATAGTCATTCCATTTGGATTCAAAAGATATAAAAAGCAATAGTCCAGTATGTAAACTAAAACAACTACTATACCGACTTTAGCCATTTCTTTGAGCTTGATATAGAAGAATTGATGAATATCTACAAAAGATAGAATTACACAAGTTATTAGCATTTTTTTTTTTTAATTTGATATCACAATGATAAGTATATACTCATGTGAAGGACATAAATTAAAATAAGAAGAATCTTAAAATATTCTTATATAACTCAAGAAGAATAAATATTCACTCTACAAGTAATATAGCATTAAGACTAAAATAACCATTGCCAAAGATAAAAAGAGTATAGACTCTTGAAACTAGATTAAGAACAAGAAAGGCATTAACAAGAGTGAAGAAGGCTTCACTCTTTCCTCTATATACTATCTAACTAGGAGCTACATGGCAATATTCTACAAGACCTCTAACATGTGTTAACTTTATACAACACATGTCTTAACTTGCAAGCAAGCGTTCTATACATGATCCACATAGTTAGCTTGTTCTACAAGCTACCAATACATGTGATATGTGGCTAATTTGTTGACTAAGTTTTTAACCTATCAATCAACTATAAACACATGTAAAGTCAAAGCCAAATTTATGAAGCTTCTAAAAGCTTTTCTAAAAGATGTTATGAAATTAATTTATTTTTATTTACTTCTATTTAATTATGTAAGTAATTATTGAAATAAATATGTATGTCTATGATATTATCTCTTTTCTATAGTCAAGTTCTACGAGGAGCAATTATCACATGTTGAGGAAATCCAAGATGTAACAAATTATATTTGCCACATATTCTAATCTTTGTTTTCTTTGAAGATGGTTGATAAGTCTTCTTAGCCATCAAATGTCTCATACTAAGATGAGAGGACCATTATGTTATAAGATTATTGTTGAGACCTTCATAACTCCCTTTAAATAAAACTTTTGAAATATTGTCAAGAGTCATTATTATTTCTAATAAAATTACCAAATATTGAGAGTTTCTTCCAAGCTTATGATATCAAATATATTGAATCTTGCCATCTATTCAAAGAAGAATATATCATTCTTGAGGATCTTTATTTTGATTATATTATCTTAAAAGTTGTAACAATCGCAATATCTAGTGTGGTAAGTCAACAAACAATAGCTCTTCAATTGAATCTACTGATCAGACCATACACAAAATAACAAATTGTTCTTCCAATAAAGTCTTATTATTTGGTACTAATCCTATCTATTTCCATGTTAGAGATAGCTGAAGAAAATATTCTTTGTTAAAACTTCAAGACTTCAAGACCTTCTCACATATTATTATTCACTTCATTCTTCTTCAATTTTTTCATGTAAATTATGGTCAAGAATCATGGTTGTAGAACTTGACATTAAAGTCAAATATGTCACTACATGTCATCTAGGGATTGCCTCTCAATTATAATCTTTATACCACCAAGCTTCATTATATCTTTTTTTGAAGGACATGGATTATGAAAAAGTCTAATATTCAAAGTGATAATGTTTGCTTGATGCACAACTTCAAAGTCATATTCTTAAAGCAACAAAGTCCATCTTGCAATTTTACTAGTAAGCTTATTTGACTCCATGCCACTTCAAAGGTTAATGGTTGTTTATCAATATAAAGCATTGACCATACAAGTAAGGTTGGAAGTAAGCAATGGTCCAAATTGCTACTAAAGCTTCTCTTTCATATGATAAGTAATTTGACTCTGACTTATAATTATTTTTAAAAGAAAATATAATAATATATTTATATCTTACATCATCTTTTTATATCAAGACTGCTTCCAATTCTACTATACTTCAATACTTGTATAGTTGAAAAGATCTATTAACATCCAAATGTTGTTGTATTATAATACGGCTATACAATGAAAATATGAACAAAAATGATATTATAATTTATACTCTATCATCTTAATTCAATAATAATTCTAAATATTTAAACAAGGCTTTTATGAAATCTTCTTAGTTTATTTCTTATTTTAATAGCTAGTAGATTAAAGATTGATTAGTAAATTTACCTTTTAGGGTGTAAAAAATTCTTTTAGTGCTTTAGAAAGCCCATAAATTAATAAAAATAAAATAGATTAAATAAATAATTAATATGATTAATTCTAAGATAAAGTTGAGGATAAAATTGTGTTCAAAACATCCCTAAGAAAGATTGGATTGATATCCTGGGATGACTATTTGTAGATTAAGGTCGAAATCAAACCTCTAACTACTAAAATGGCCATTTAAGGCAAAATAGGAGAGATTTTGGAGATTAAAGAATTAGATTGCATAGTTAGCTTTAAGCTTCTTCCAAAGTTATAAAGTTAGTTTTCATAGATTTTGAAAAGACTTTACAATTATTATACAAAGTTAAGGTTTATATTAGTAACTTTGAATTATGCAATAAAATTAGGACTAATTCTATCTATTGGTTTGTGAGATGTATACAACATCTATAGTTTAAATTTGATTAGTGTATAGTTGAATAAATATGCTAATTGTGTGTAAAATTTTATATTATTTTAATAATAAAATTTAAAGATATTTAATTATTAGTGCAAGGAGGTACCAAAAGTTGGTAGTTTAGGATCAGATAGGATTTTTGCAATATCTGAATACCTACTTATTGGAATAAGGAAAAATTTGGTATAATTTTAATAGACTAACATATTAAGTTATATTCCAATTTATAGATAAAATTTAATAACTAAAGATGGAAAAAATTTTGCTCAAACTTCATCATCAACCTTCAAGTTGGTGGCCAAAAGACACTAGCATGGTTCTTTTGTATTTTTTTTATAATTTGTAAGTTGGATTGAATTAAAATTTTTTAAGCACATAGAATTTATATTATTTTACTAATATATAAAAATTTTCATCAATTAAATAATTAAATCAGAAATTATAGCTAATTGAAATTCATTTCTTAGAACTAAGATTTGGAGAGAAAATTAGAAGTTGCAAAAAATAGCAAATAACAAGACAATTAGGATTTGTATTTGTTTGAAGTAATTAAGAAGAATATTTTTTAATACTTAATATTGGCTTTAAATCTTTTTGCATTGGAATTAAAATTGATTTATTCTTAATGATTGAAACCTAATAGGATTTTTTAGATAATTACAACATACGACTTCAGTTTCTACAGCTAGATACATAGTGCATTTCTAAACAAGAAAACACATAATACAACATTAGTGGTGAATTTGATGTAAAATTTTGGAGTAGAAGGTGTTGGATTTTATTCATTCTTATTTGGATTTGATGGAGAAAGAAATCAAGAAGATAGAAGTTAGAGCTTTGATTGGAGCTTTGAATGGATCTACAGGTAGAGTTTTTAATAGAGCTTTAGATGGAGCTTCAAGTAGATCTACATGTTGAGCTTCAAATTAATTTTCTATTGGATAATAAAATATGTACTTAGATCAAAATATTATAAATATTATTCATACATTAATATTATTTATGCAATAACAATAGGGCAATGATTGCAAGGAGGCCTTCGTAACCAAAGCATTGCAAGCAATGGTTAAGAAGGTTGACTAGTTTGATGGGATGGATATTTCTAAATATTTGAAATGATATGTTTAAAAAATGGAATTGAATCGTGTTTCTTAAAAAGAGATAATTCAATTATTTGAGCTTCCTGTGGTAACATAGATAAGAGAGAATATAAGGTCAATTATAGAACAATTTGAAAGTTTATAGGATTTTTTTTTACATGCATTAAAGGATGAATATTTTTTAGTGTATAATGATCAAATTATTAAGAAATCATTTTGGAAATGAGTTGAACGGCCTAATAAAAATTTACAAGCTACAAAATTATTAAAAGAGTTTGAGAGGTAATATTTTCAATTATCAAAAGTAAAAAAGTTAATATTGAAATCAAATAAGGTTGAATTGTTTTTTTGAAGAGCTAATAGAAAATTATAAGAAAATTTGGAAGTTCTTTTTGATGATAAAGAAGAAGATGAAAGATTGAAAATAAAAATAGAGAGAAGTTGAAAATATTGTAGGATTATTTGTAAAAAGAAAAAAGAAAATAAAAAAAATAAAATAATAAGGTTAGTATTCAAAGAGTTGTACAAGAAGCTAAAATTCAAGTTCCTACTTCACAATCAATAACATCTATTATCCAACCTTCAACAACTACATCAAAAAAAGAAGATATAGAACTTAAAGAGATTATACGTAGGATGCAAGATTTTCAAATTAAACTTGCAAAGCTTAAAGGAAAGACTTCTATAGACAATTCAAAGACTACTTTTAAACAAAGATATATACAAAGATGTATTTGGTGTGATTACAATTTTTATTTTTAAAAATATTGCGTTGAATTCAATGAAATGATACAATAAGACATTATTTTTTAGAAAGATAAAAAAGTAGCATTAAAGAATATTGGTGATCTTTTTTAAACCAATTTTAATAAATAATATATAAAAATATTAGTTAAAGATTATTTAGATGTATATGGAATTGCAACAAATAGATGTTGCAAGTTATAGTACTATAGTAGATGATGATAGAAAATAAAATTTTATTAGAAATATTGAATCAAATGGATTTTGATCTTCTTCCATTTCTACAATGCAAAAGAAAAAGATGCCATAGAAAGCATTGCTAAAGATTACTACTACAATTTATAGAGTTACAAGATAGAAGGAACTTATAGAAACTATTTTAATACATTGTAATCGTCGTTTGATTTGGACTCAAAACACCAAGATATTTGATCAGTATAGGTGGGTTCGATCTAGGAGAAAGACTCGTTGTATGAATTGGATATGTTATGTCACAATTGATTATGTATTAATTATCTAAAACTTCCAAAGTTCTCTTCCTCATCTCAATTCAATCCCTTCACAATCTCTACAATCGTTCACTGCCCTACAGCTACTCAATATCACTGACATTCCTGACATCTATAGGATGCTTAATCTCTTTCCACAGTACTTCAATTCTCAATTCCTTTACTTTTACTCAATCTTCCAGTGCTACTAACACAATGCAATAATCTCTATTATCACAATCACACTTTCTTTCTCCAAATTAATTAATTCGAATTCATAATTTTTAATATCTCAATCACAGTTTCAGCAATCCTTTTCTTAAATCCAATACTAAAGAAAAACACAAAAGCAAAGAAAACAAAAGGGTAGCTCCAAGCTTTACCCTGGCTCACGACTATCACAGTCTGGCCCCTATTCCTTCTTCCTCAACCTCTTTATCCTACTCAACTGACATGGCAGTTAATAGATTCCAAAAGGTACGTATTTTGGCCTGTTAACCGCTTTTCCCGCTAACTACCAATTCCTACCAATACCAATTGGTAACCATCCGACCAATTCCAGATTTTACCAATAAAGAATTGGTACGGGGTTTCGAAGACCAATTACCAATTCTACATAGTCCCACTCTTAGCTGTACAGCGTCCTCGCAAACACCAATATACTCCAATTTTACAACATTTGCACATCATCTTCTTCCTCTAATTCTTGAACTTGTTGTTCGCCTTATTCTGTTCCAATATGCTTCGCTATTGGGTTGGCTTCGTCTTCCTCTCCCTCTTCTGTCTGCTCCTCTTTAAGTTGGGCTGTCAGATCTTCGTTCAACGCTCCCAATGTGCGCACCTGAGATTCCAATAATGCGATTTGGTTGTCTCGCTCCTTCAGCTGCTCTTTGAGTACATGCACCTGTATCTCCGGTTCTCGTGACGATGTACTGGCGGGATTGGCTGCTTCCTTCTGCTTGTTCAATGTAGATACCTCGGCTTCCAATTCCTGAATCTGGAGTGTTAACTTCTCGTTTTCTACCTTTGAACTCTCCGACTGCCTACG
Source organism: Physcomitrium patens (assembly GCF_059467195.1). Taxonomy (NCBI): domain Eukaryota; kingdom Viridiplantae; phylum Streptophyta; class Bryopsida; order Funariales; family Funariaceae; genus Physcomitrium; species Physcomitrium patens. The sequence continues at coordinate 16,225,322 of NC_143434.1, read as the reverse complement.
TAAATCGTCCTCCAATTTAGTCTTCTCGGCCGCCAATTCTTTCGCCCGATTCATTTCCTCCTGACATTGGTTCCGCAACTCAATACACTCCTGCTTGTTAAGCTCCGCCAGAGTCTTCATCATCTTGTGCTGCCTGGTCTATTCCCCTTCTCTCTCCTTGACCTGGTGCTCCAATTTAGCATATTTGAGGGCGTCCGTTACTGAAACGCGTTGTAAATCCTCGATCTTCTGCTGTTGCTTCTCCAAAATCTTGTTCTTTTCCTCCAATTTCTGTCGAAGACTCAGCTCGTTGTCCATCCTTACAACTGCCAAATGCAGCTGGTTAATCTGTGCCGAGATCAACTCCTTAAGCTCTCCTGCCTACTGACTACCTCCCAATGAATCCACCCGTTGAAAATACTGCACTGATACTGGTGTTGCTTCTGCCCTATTGGTGCTGGAGGGGACCAATTCTGTTGATGATGAACTCGCATTGGTCCGATCGCGATTCCTAGCTTGACTGTATTCTGCTATCGACGCTCCTTCTACTGGTATTGATGGTATTGGTACTGGCTCCAGTCTTGTCTCCGTCGCTACAGGTCCCGATCTCGCCACCAATACTAGTTGCTGCAGCTGCTATTTAATAGCGCTACCCACGTAATTGGAACACAACAACGTGGTAACCTTCCCTGTTCTCCTCTTCGTGTCTATTTCCGCATGGATCCTTGTTGCAACATATGCTGTCCAATTGAAGACCATCCCCTCCAACGTAGCAATTACCAAAAATAACAATCTTCTTGATATATATGTCATATGTCGATTCAACCCTAATCTCTTCTGCACAAACCGCATCCATTCTACTAGCTCTTGCGAAAGCGCATCCGCTGTTTTTCACCCTTGACTCTTCTCAAATGCTTCATTTCCCGACTTGAAGTAGTTGCTTGGAACAAAATCAAACTCCAGATCTCCCGATATTGGCAACTCACCCATGGGAAGATATAATACTTTGTTCAGCACCACCTCATCTATACCAATAATTCTGCCATGCGCCACACTGGACCCATCCTCCGGATCCTAATTCTTCAAATATTCTGTTACCAATGTTATGTCAATTGGTGGCAGCTTTTGCGTAAACTTTAAAAACCCATACATCTGCGCCGTGCAAAACTATCTCTGTCTCTTCTGCGACCAAAAGATGTCCATAGCTATCGGCTCTATATTGGTCACTATAACACACTCTATTGGTGGCATTTCGCCCTTCGACCTGATTGAACGCTGTCTCTCATCTCTTGTAGCTGTCCTCTTCTTACGAATCACCATCTCTTCTACTCACAACAATACTCTAAACTCACACTCGGGAATACAGCTCACAAAAATTGCAATGTAAACAATGCAAAAATAGAGTCCCACTCCTAACTTCTACCATGTTTCTCCTCTTGAATTGATGTACTCTGATGTGCTCTTGACGCCTAGCCTATTAGGATCTTCGTAACGGCCTCTGTATTGCACTTCCTGTCTTAATCGCATTATCACCCATGTTACAATTCCCATCATAAGACTTGCGCCGTCACTTCAGCACGTAATGACCACTCGTTCCTCCTCCCCACCAATATAGAAAAAACCCGTCTCGGTTTTATGTATTATACAGGCGTAACCGATTTCCTAAATTGCCGCATCATTGGCTTCTTCCATTGATATTGGTGTGCCAGGCTTCAAATTGGTAACCTCCTCCTCCACTTCTTCATCTTCTATTTCAGTGTTCAAGTCTTGATACTGGTGCATTGGTCTTCCCAATAATTGGAATTGGCTTGATCCCATTTGTAAAATTAGTTCTCTTACGGGTTAAGACTGGCCACTCAAATTGGTTGAAATTGGCTCCTTAAAATTGGTGAACAACCCAATATACTGGTCGAATTGGTTAATAAAATTGAACCTACTATTGGTTCTGGTATCGGACTTTCCTTTTTAAACAGTATTGGAGTACCTTCGCCATGTAATGGTTCTTGTTGATTTTCAATAATTGGGTCTGTTCCAATATTTGAATTGGTCCTTCGTCTTTCAATATTTAAATTAGGTCTTTTCCAATCTGAAATTGGGTATTTTCCAATTTAATTGGGTCATTTCCATCTTTGAATTGGGTCATTTCTAATCTAAATTGGATCTTTACCAATCTGAATTGGCTTGTTGATTACCATTAGACTAGATTTCCCATTTATAAACTGATTTATATCTTTATTTTGTTCAGCGCATGAATTTCTTTCCTTTCAAATATGCCAAGATCCCATATTTTTTTATTACTTGACACTTGTAGAAACAAATTCTTCAAACTGCTATTTGATGCAATAATATTGCTTGAAAATAATATATGATAATACTTTGAATTCATTGCACACATACTTTCCTTAATGTTTGGAAAACATCCTTCATAAGATTTTGTAAATCTTAAACCACCAATATTGAGTATAGTCGTACAGTTATCAATTAAACATGTCATAGACGTCTTAAGATCCATAATTATTTTATTAATTTTGAGATTAAAGGTTTGAGAATATAAAATTTCCTTCACACCGTCCAAATTTGAATGAAAATTCTCATAAAGAAACGCTGATATTTTAGTTTTCACAATTGATTTTTGAGTTACAAAAGTTTTTCTTTTCCACATGTTGAAATCCATTGTCCTTTTTAAAACAATTTTTTTCAACAGCTTTGGTTCTTGCTTATCTACTTTAAGCAAATTTGACATGGTTTCATTCTTCAATTTAAAATTTGGTAAATAATGATGCCTCCAAGTACTAAAGATTGTAAATTTGTTGAATTTGACTTCAAAATATTTTATTAAGCAACCTTCAATGGCTTGATTGCAAAACAATGGCTTAACTTTTAATTTTGCCAAAGCTTCACCTCTTTGTCTAGCTAGAAATAAAATTTCTTTATTCTTTAAAATCTTTGATTGCAAATTTTCTTCAACTCCTTTTGACAAAACTTTGTTTGCAATGGCCTCAACTTCCTTAATTTTGAATCTTGATTTTTCTTCATTTAGTTGTGAAACTAAATTACTATTATTATCAATTAATATAGTTATCTCAATTTTCAATTTTATATTCTTATCTTTATATTCCAAATTATCATAATTCATATCCTCATGCAATTGTTTGAATGTTGCTTCTTTCCTTTCCATACATTCAAGGTTTCTTTCTTCTAATTGTTGAAATTTTTCATGCTCATGTTGCAATTTACTTTTCAAATTATAAATAATCTTTTTTTGATTTGAAGTTTCTTCCAATAAATCATCTTTTTCTTCCAATGAATTGATCAAGTCATTTGTTTTTGTGCATAATTCATTTTTTAAAGATTCAATACACAATTCATAATTCTTTTTATTTTTCTGCGCATTATGACTAAATTTGGTAAGATTATCCTCAGCCATATCACGTTGTGCTGTAATTGTATCACAAGAACTTTGAAGCATTTCCAATTTTTTTTCCATAAATTCAATATTTAATTGATAATTTTGCTTCTTGTAGTCATTATCAAGGTTAATTTTTTTCATTTCTTCCAATTGACTACTTAATTCTTCATTTTGTTGAGTCAATTTTGAAATATCAGTTTTCAATTGTAAAGTTTTACTTTCAAATGTAGAATATACCTTTAACAATTCTTCTCTTTGATATTTCATATCGAACTCTTGTTGTTTCATATCCCTAAATATCCTTTCTTCTTGCAATTGATTTTCCCAAATTTGAAAAGTTTCATGTTCTTCTTGCAATTCCAATTTTAAATCATTGATCATTTCATCTCTTATTAAAATTTGATCAATTAAATCTTTTCTTTCACCTTGGAATTTTTCAAGTTCATACAAAAATTACAAGCCATTTTCATGGAGATAACTTTCTCTTGATGACTTTGGCCAAAAATTCTCAAAGTCTAAATCAAACATTCTTATAATCATTTTATTCAACTTCCAATATTTTTATTATTGGAATTATTTCCCTTTTCCATTTTACATTCAATTTTTAACACTTCGTACTGTTGTTCTTTCCCAGGCAGCGGCGCCAAAAATGTAATCGTCGTTTGATTTCGACTCAAAACACCAAGATATTTGATCAGTATAGGTGGATTCGATCTCGGGGAAAGACTCGTTGTATGAATTGGATATGTTATGTCACAATTGATTATGTATTAATTATCTAAAACTTCCAAAGTTCTCTTCCTCATCTCAATTCAATCCCTTCACAATCTCTACAATCGTTCACTGCCCTACAGCTACTCAATATCACTGACATTCCTGACATCTACAGGATGCTTAATCTCTTTCCACAGTACTTCAATTCTCAATTCCTTTACTTTTACTCAATCTTCCAGTGCTACTAACACAATGCAATAATCTCTATTATCACAATCATACTTTCTTTCTCCAAATTAATTAATTCGAATTCATAATTTTCAATATCTCAATCACAGTTTCAGCAATCCTTTTCTTAAATCCAATACTAAAGAAAAACACAAAAGCAAAGAAAACAAAAGGGTAGCTCCAAGCTTTACCCTGGCTCACGACTATCACAATCTGGCCCCTATTCCTTCTTCCTCAACCTCTTTATCCTACTCAACTGACATGGCAGTTAACAAATTCCAAAAGGTACGTATTTTGGCCTATTAACCGCTTTTCCCGCTAACTACCAATTCCTACCAATACCAATTGGTAACCATCCGACCAATTCCAGATTTTACCAATAAAGAATTGGTACGGGGTTTCGAAGACCAATTACCAATTCTACATACATGCATACATTATTAGGAGCCAATATGAGGCTTTGATGGAAGAGAAGAAGAAGCAAGATTGTAAAGATATAAGAGAAGGAACTACTTTGAAGAGGCAAACTTAAGGAGATAAGGCTTATGAAATGATTTCACAAGAATTATCATTAGAAGATGTTTTAATAACATTGAAGGAAAAATCAATGTCTTTTGATAAGTCATTAATATACAAACTACTCTTTGATATTAAGGCAACAAAAAATTTAAAAGATGTGCTTGAAAAACTTGTGATCAATACTAAGATTAAATTTATATTAAAAGAGATTTTAGAAATTTCCAAGAAAAAATTCCGTGATGTCATTATTGATAGTATTAAATGAAAGAAGTAATTATTAGGAGAAGTTAGATTGACTCATATTATTGATGCATGCATCTATGAAGATGAAGAAGATGAATTTGATAATTGTTGCAACTAATCTACAAGTAAGAGAAGGAGTTATAATCAAAGAGTTTGTTTTGATGATCAAAGTGATAAAGAAAAAGAAGTTTCAAGTCATTATACTTAAAAGCATTGATCTAGGGCAACTACATAGGCATTGGTGAAGGTTGGAGATATGGATGAAGTAATTGTTGCTGTAATTGACCATGGAAATAAATCTTATGTTAAAGAATATTTATAAGCAAGGGAGGTAGCTAATTGATTTTTAGTATGGATAAATAACATAGACAGCTAATAACACATGAAATAAATTATATGGTATTTTTCCAAATATTAAAATTTGAATTGGTGATATTATAATAGAACAAAAAAAAAATATACAAGATACAAAATCTTATCTTCTTTTTATGAGACTACCATACATTACGATAATATAGATGGAAATAAAGATACTTGATGATGGTCCATCTTATGAACAAATTTATAGTGAAGATGGTGAAAAAGCAGTATAATTTCTAACACTACCTCCAAATTCTAAAAAAATCTCAATAAGTTGAGAGAGGATACATTGCTAAGAATTATTGTGGAATTCAAGAATTTTGATGAAGTACCACAATAAAGTAAGATTATAGAAGTAAAAAAAAATATATATATATATATATATATATATATATATATTGAAAGATATAAATACTTTTATTATAAGATTTATTAGAGTTTTTGAAAATAGAGGTATTATATATAAGAAGATTCAAGCTTTAAAAAAAATAAAATATAAATATAAATTATAAATTATGAATTAAAAATATTAACAAATGATAAAAAGATTTTTGGTATTTATGAAGAAAATAGATTGGAAGATCTTTTGAAATTGATTGCATCTATTAGATAAAGAAATGATGATAAGATTGCACTAATTCATTCAAGGAAAGTTTGTTCTATAATTAAATCCTTTCAAGTACCAAAGGTTATTTTGGAAACAAAATATAAGATAATAGGTAAGAAAATAAAATCTATTGTAGAACTTTTGCTAGAAGACTCAAAAAATCAGATGGAGGAAGTATCAAGGAAAAAAATTTAAAGAATCTAAAGGATATTAGAGACAAGTTTACTGAGGAGACATTTGAAGAATTAAAGGTTGGATTTGATGGTTCTTTACTGCGAGAAAGAATTAAGTATTTTAAAGAAATATTGTCAAAATAAGATAAATTATTTACCTTCGAATCTTAAGAAATTAGGTGTGTGGATCCAAATACTGTAATACCTTAGAATTTGATGCCAATTTTAGTGTCAATGGCATATTTATTAAGTTTGATAAAATTATTAAAAGAAAAGATGTGGATGAAAATTTTAGAGCTTTCTTTTGTATTATATTCTAGTTGATGGTTAATAGTACTTAAATTAGTTAGAATGTATATTATTTTTTAGAATGCTACTAATTTGATTACTTAAATGTCATATATATATATATATATATATATATATATAGATATAGATATATTGTAACTATTATCTAGATAATATGAATAAGTAGAGGTACGTAAAAATAAAGAAAAATAGATTAATTTTATAATACCTTCTTGAACAGCTTTCTATAAGCTTCTTAGATGCTATTTTGACTTTACATGTATTTTTAGTTGATTGATAGATTAAAAACTTGAAAAACAAGCTAATCACATGCCACATGTATTGGTAGCTTGTAAAACAAGCTAACTATGTGGTGTCCATATAAAAAACTTGCCTTGTAAGTTAAGATACATGTCATACAAAGTCAACATATTTTTGGAAATCCTATAGAATATCACCACATAAATCTTAAGTAGATAATATATATAGAGGTAAGAAAGAAGACTTCTTTACTCTTATCAATTCCTTTCTTATTTCTAGTCTAATTTTAAGAGTGTCTAGTTTTTTTGTCTTTTAGCAATAGCTATTTTATTTTTCTTTTAATATATATACTTTTCTATTTCTATTTCTTTGAAAGAATCTCACTTATTTATTTGCTTTCTTTGAGTTTTGGTCCTTGATAAATTGACAAAAATATACTTATAATATCAAAGCTTTGTCTTTTCTTGATTAAGAGTGGATTACTTTTTTTTCTTAATAAGACTTAAGCATATTAGAAGTTACAGATTATTCTCTTTTAAATTTTTATTATCTTTAGTATTTTTTTTCTTTATTTCCAAGTCTTCTCTTCTATTTGTCTTAGGTGATATTAGATATATATTTTTTTAAATATTATTATAGCATAGCTTCTTGAAATGAAGAGTGCAATGATACAAATGCAAGAGCAATTGAAAGAGTTAATGCTTGTAATGCATCAATTCAATATACTACCATGGAAAGCAACAAGAATAGTAGGTAGCAAAGATATAGAGATGATTGGAGCTATTTCAACATTTGCAACAAATTATATCTCTTCTCCTATGATAGAACATCTGTCTACTATTTGAATATGAAGAATTACACTGCTTGACAAGTTTGATGGCACAAGATCTAAGTCTTGAGGATTTATCAATCAAGTACAACTTGTGATTGAACTTTTATTCCAAAGCTATCTAAATCCAAGATTGTAAGTTAGATTCATTAGTACATTCTTTTGAATTTTAGCATTATAATGGTTTTCATCTTTTTTTAAATAATAAGATCCAATATTAGATAATCCAGAGGCTTTTTTGGTAGAGTTTTGATTTATGTATAAAGAATATGATAAAATTTATATTTCAAAAAATAAGATCCATATCTTGTGACAAGGTAATCAATTAATAATGTTATATACTTCATAATTTTTACAACTTTCAATTGATATTAAGTAGAATAATGCTACATTTGTTAATCAATTTTTCTATATATTATAATATGAGGTAAAAAAATTGATGCTCAACTTATCTAATCTTCAAACATTGAATCAAGCAATTGACTCTGTTGTGAGATGTGACAATCGATTTTTTAAATTTTGATTCGAGAGTTGTACAAGAATACCTCAATACTATTATAATTCAATGACAATGCCAATGTGTTCTTAATACATACATTTGAAAGTAGTGGATATGCAAATTGATATGATACGTTTCAAATCTCTTACTCAACAATAAAAGACTTGTCATTCTTAGAAAGGATGGTACTTGTATTATGGAGAATTTAAACACACTACTCAATATTATCCAAAGAAGTAACACAACCACAAAATGAGAAGCACAATTGTCAAAGAAGATAGGATGTTGAAAAATAAATTTGTTCTACTATAATAGAAACCATGCGGCTAGAATCTTATACAATACCTAATAAAGATCTTATTTTCTCTTTAGAACCCTTTCTTTATTTTACAATAAAAATTATCTTAAAACCTAAATATTACAAAGCCTTTATTTTATTTGATTCAAGAGCCTTAATATGTTTTTTAGGTGAAGAATTTGCTAAAAGATATAGCATACTTTTAGTAAAGAAAACTAAACTTGTTCACATAAAAGTCATAAATAGTCATCTATTGTCTTCAAAAAATGTTACTTATGAAACCTTTCCTATAGAAGTAAAAACTAATGATTATAGTAGCTTTGTAATATTTAATATTATTAGACCTTCTTCTAATTCAATCATTTTAGATCTATTATGGCTAAAAAAATATAATCCAAAAATAGATTGAATTTTTCATAGTCTTGACTTTTTTGAAAGTATAATTAAAAGTATAGTTGATTAAATAAAAAGTCATAAGTCTAGTATAATTAAATCTATATTTATAAGTACAAGAGCTTTTTTGTATGCTACAAAAGAAGGATTATCTTCTATCATTTATGTTGCATATGTTTCTAATGGTAGAAAGACTTCAAGTGGCATTCTAAGCCAATATTTAGATTTTTAAGATATATTTGAGAGGAAGAATGTAGATATTCTACCAAAATATTGTTCCTATGACTACTCAATTGATCTTTAAGAAGAAGCTCAACAGCCATTTGGACTAATTTATAATTTATTATAAAATAAATTAGTTGAATTCAAGAAATATATTGAAAAAAATCTGGCCAAGAACTTCATATACCATTTAAAATCTCCAACAGGAGCTCCAATTTAATTTGTGAAGAAAAAAAATGGATCATTACGGATGTGTGTTAATTATTAAGGACTCAATAAAATTACTATGAAGAATAGGTACCTACTACTTTTGATATCTGAACTTCTTGATTAGTTGAATCAAGCTAAGATCTATACAAAAATAGATCTATGAATAGCATACAATCTAATATGTATCAAAGAAGGACATGAATAGAAGATTGTGTTTTGAAGAAGATATAGATATTTTGAATACAACATCATGCCTTTCAAACTTACAAATGCACTAGTAGTTTTTTAACATCTAATAAATGATGTTTTATGAGAGTTTTTAGTTGACTTTGTTATCTGTCATCTAAATGACATCTTACTCTATTCTAAAAATATAGAAGAACATAAACTTTATATTCATTGTGTATTATAAAAACTAAAAAATGAAGGACTCTATGTCAAGCTAGAAAAGTATATATTCCATACTACTTAGATTGACTTTGTAGCATACATCATTTCAAATGATGGACTTATAATGGATCTTAAGAAAATTTAAACTATTATGGATTGAAAGATCTCAAAAATGATAAAAAGATGTCCAATATTTTTTGGAATTTATCTACTACTATCAAATTTTCATCAAAAGCTTTTATTAAGTCATAGCTCTACTTACAAATTTAACTTGTAAAGACAAATTTTAATAGAATTAAGAAGCAAAAGCAATATTTAAAGCTTTGAAAACAGCTTTTATTTCTACACCAATCTTATATTATATCAACTTTTCTAAACCATTTTTTATAGAAACAGATGCATTGGACTTTACTTTGGATGTTGTATTATCATAAATAGAAATAGATGATTAACTTCATTCAATAGCTTTTCATTCAAGAAAATTTATAATAGCTCAGATCAATTGTGAGATTCACAATAAAGAACTTCTTATAATTGCCAACTTGTTTCAAAAATGGTGCCATTATCTAAAAGGCACTTCTAATCTAGTCATTCTTTATATTGATCATAAAAATCTTAAATATTCTATATCAATACATATTTTGAATTATTACCAAGCTTGTTAGAGCATATCTTTGTCAAGATTTCATTTTAAGATAACTTATTGACTAGGGAAACAACAAGGTTTGTCAAATGTCCTTTTTAGGCATTCTTATCTTATACCAAAAGAAAAAAATGCATCTTTTAATCAATAAAGAATGATTCTCTTGAAGCAAGAGTACTTTCAACTTTGAGCAATAAAATCAACATTGATTGTTGATTCAAACCTCAATTAGTAAATTCAATCAAGTATGTCTTATGATCTTCTTGTTCATGATATTAAGAACCCTTCTTCTAAGTCTCATGATGCTTCTAAGTTAAAGTTCAAAAATAATCTATTTCATTTCAAAAGATACCTATATATTCTAAAAAAAGAAATATATTTATGTATTTTTTTTAGCATGTCATGACTCTTCAACAATCAAAAATTTTAGATATAATAAGACTTTAGAACTTATATCTTGAGATTTTTGATAGCCATAAATGTAGAAGGCAGTGAAAAACTTTGTCTAATTATATGATGTTTATTCAAGGTTAAAAACTCTTCATCATCAACTCTATGGACTTTTCCAACTCTTATCCATTCCAAAATAAATATGGTCTTTTGTTTCTATGGATTTTATTATGGATCTTCTAGTCTCAAATTCTTATGACTCTATATTTGTGATAGTAGATTATTTCACCAAGATGGCATATTTTATGTCATGTACAAAAACTATCATAAATAAATAAATAATTAAATTTTTTCTTGAAAACATCTATTGCTATTATGGATTGGTTAAGAATATTATATTAAACAAAAGAACTAAATTTGTATCAAGATTTTAGAAAATATATTTTAAGATTCTAAAAGTAGATATTAAATTATCTTCATCTTTTTATCTTCAAATTGATGGACAAACAAAGCATGTAAATTAAATTTTGAAGTAATATTTGAAGTGTACCATCAATTATCAATAAGATAATTTGACAACTCTTTTGCCATTGATAGAGTTTGCTTATAATAATATGATATATTCTTCTATATAATAAATAACTTTTTCTAATTATAGATATCATCCATGACTTAATACTTTTTACTTTTCAAATATTAATAATCTTGGGGCAAAAAATTTGGCAAATCATTTATCTGAGCTACATACAATAATAAAGGTACGACTAAAAGAGGCTTAAGAACAACAAAAGAGCAATGTAGATGCTTATTATAAGGAACAACCTCATTTCCATGTTGGTGATAAGGTATGGTTACTTTGCCATAATATTAAAACTGTTTGCTCTTATGACATGTTGGATTATTATAGATTTGGACTATTTCCTATTTGTCAACAAGTCAATCCAATTGCTTATCAATTACATCTACCAGAGCCTATGAAAATCCATTCTATATTTCATGTGTATCTTTTAGAGTCATATAAGATAGTAAATATCTTGGACGAAGACAACTACCACTACATCCTATAGAAGTAGATAATAATCAAAAATTTGAGGTGGAAGAAGTCTTAAACTAAAGGCAATACTAACATAGGTTAGAATATCTTATTTATTGGTGGAGGTAGAATATTAGAAAATATACATGGAAGCCACCAAAAAATCTTACATATGTAACAGAGAAGGTCAAAGCTTTTCATCAACAATATCTATCAAAATAAAGGTGAAACATAGCAAACCTTTGCTATAAAAGTAATATAATTTAAATTTGATTCTATTCTATCTTCTATCCTTGTTTGTAATTTTTATATAATTTTGGCATTAAGTAGATGGAGAACCAACAACTCGTGGATTCAATTCAAGAGTTATCATTTGTTAATTTATTATACAAGATATTATAATTATTATAGCCTTTAAGATAATGTAATAGAAATGAAGACCTTTGAAAACAACATATTCTTCTTCAAATAGATGGCAAGATATAACATGTTTGGTATAATGATCTGGAAAGAGACTCTTGATATTTGGTGATTTTATTGGAGGTTGGAACAACTCTTGATAGTATTATAAATATTTTATTTAAAAGAAGTTACGAAGATTTCAACAATGATTAAATAACAGAGTGGTCTTTTCATTCTTAAATAGAACATTATCAATGGCTGAGAAGACTTATCAACTATCTTCAAAAGAAACAAAGATTAAAGTATATGGCAAATATAATTTGGTGCATCTTAGACTTCCTCAATATTTGATCACCATTCTTTGTAGAACTTGTTCTTAGAAAAGGATGTATGTTGTTCTATAACAAAGGTGTATAGGTTTTTTAGTGCTTATATATTTTATCATATTTGAATTCCTCACTATACTCATATAGCAAATCTATTATATGAATAATTATGTAAGAAATATCAATTTAAATGGAAGAAGAAACATACTATGGCAATGCAAAGATTGAAGAAATTTTTAATATTACCTTTGATTTTAAGAAGAATTAATTTTTAGTGCCATAGATCAATAATTCTTATTGTGGATACTAGTCCAATTGCTATTAGATAGGCTATAGGTCAAGATGATTCAAATAAACATAGATTTGTAGTTTGATTTGGATCAAAAATTTTGAATAATCACTAACGTAGATATTCACAAATGAAGAGGAAATTATAGGAAGTTGTTTCAACTATAAAAGTTAAAAAAGATTATTTGATTAGAATAATGGTTGTGATTGAAATAAATTGTTTTCCTTTACTTAGAATGATTATTAATTGTACAACATCTGATATTACAATGTTGAAATGGATTATTTTTATGAAATTATTAAATCCAAAATCTAAGCATGTTGTAGATAAAGACAACTTAGCAGTAGATACGTTATTTTGAACAAGATATGATGGAGAAGATGAGATGATTAAGAATGTTAATGATGTGGATAAGAAGTTTTATTTGATTTTACAATTAAACAAGGAAAATAAGTTAATTCATAAAGAAAATTTTATAAAAAAGTGTTATTCGATATTAGACATTATTTGAGCACTTTGATTAAGTATGTTAATTGGTTAATTGAGAAAATTAAATAGATCAAAAAAAAACATACCGATTTATATTATGAGGGTTCCTATAGAAGAGAATAAAATCATACATTAAAATGCCATAATAACTAATGGATACCAAAGAAGATTAATAAAAATTACTCAAAGAATTTCATAATAGTCTATAAATGGAACATAGAGGAATTTGGTCTACTTTTGTTAAATTGAAAGAATAATATTGGTGAAAGAATATATATTGAGATGTAATTTTATTTATATAATCTTGTATGACTTATTAAATGTATTCAAATATACAACATCAAGATGGTCTACATCTAATATATCTTTTGGCTATTCATTTTAAATAGATTGTCGATTTGATTATTATGCCAATTGGCTTATGGTAAATGAAATATTTAGTTTTAAATTCATGAAGATTTATCAAATCAAGTAAAAAAGAGAGCATTAAAAAAAATCTATACAAGAAATTTATTGATTTTTGCTAGAAGATATTATTTGATGCTATACATATATAGAAAAAATTACTAAAAATCATAGAAAATTAAATGAATAAGAATCTTGTAATTTCTTTAAAAAATATAGGATTAAGTTATCATTGACTATTACTTATAATCTTGAAGGGAATACAAAGCATAAATGTGGAAATCCACCAATTATAAAAGCCTTGATTAGAACTTGTAATGAAAGAATAAGAAAATGGCCTCAACTTCTATCTTATGCATTTTGGATTGATCGTATAATATATAGCTCAATGACAAGATATATGCCAATGGAACTCATGATAGGTCAAAAACCTATCATACCAATTGAAGAGCATGTACCAACTTAGAATATGCTACCACTGAAAGATGGATTGATCAGAGAAGAGTTATTAGCAATTAGAATTTGGCAATTCAAACAAAGATTAAAAGATGCCAAATTACCACTAAAAAAATTACAAAAAATACGACTAAGAAATAAGACTAGATTTGATAAACAACATCAATTGAAACCTAAAGTAATTGAAGAAGGTGATTGGATGCTTGTTTATGATATTAATTTAAATAATCAACATAATATTTTATGAAATTTTTTTAAATATTAGTTTAAATAATATGTGGTAGTAACAAATCATGATAATACTACATATTCATTAAGAGAGTTGGATGGAACAAGGTTAAAAATACCTATTATTAAAAATCAAGTGAATATTTTAAGAAATGAAGATTGATAAATAAATATAGAAGATCTTGTTAAAAAATTTAATATTTTACAAGAAGATAATAATATTGAAATGGATATTGACAATGATGAAGATGCATTAGATACTAAAAATGAAGAGGTGGTGTGATGCAAGTCAAATTCAATTGTTCTATTATAGCATATCAGAGAATGTATATATTTAGAGAGAATAGATATCAAGTTGTAATATGACTATATGATGAAAATGTGAATAAAAATGATATTATGATTTGTACTTTATTATCTTGGTTTAATAATAATTCTAGATATTTAAACGAGGCTTTTATAAAAATATCTTAGTTTATTTTTTTATTTTAATAGCTAATAGATTAAAGGTTGGTTAGCAAATTTACTTATTTAAATTATAAAAAATTCTTTTAGTATCTTAGAAAGGCTATAAATTAATAAAAATGAAGTAAATTACATAAATATTTAGTATGGTCAACTCTAAGATAAAATTAAGGATAGAATTGTACTAAAAAAATCCTTGAAAAGGTTGGATGTATACTTAGAGGAGGACCATTTGTAGGTGAGGATCAAAATCAAACTTCCAGCCAGTAAAACGGCCAATTACAATAATGTATGAGAGATTTTGGAGATCAAAAAATTAGATTATAAATTTAGTTTTAAGCTCATTATAAAATTATAAAGCTAGCTTTTATAGGTTTTGAAAGGACTTTATAATAGTTATACAAAGTCAAGATTTATATTGGTGACTTTGAATTTATGAAATAAAATTAGAACTAGCACTATTGGTTGGTTCTTGAGATATATATAACATCTATGGTTCAAATTTTGTTAATGTATAAATCATCAAATTGACTCACTAGTTATTTTAAAACAAAAAGATGCATTTAGAATACTTAAAATCAAAAAATATGGTGAATAATATAGAAATCCTTAGACAAATAGAAAATTAGAATATTAATTGTAGAAACAGAGTCTTAGTAAATCTTGGAGGCAATTATTTAAGTTGGTTTAGTCTTTTTACTTATTATTGAATATTATGAGTTATTTATTAAGATAAATATTTTTATTGACTTTCTATCTATATATATATTACTTACAAAAAAATTATAAATATTAATCAGTAGTTAAAAAAAGCATGACAAAGAACTTCATGTCTTTTTAGTTAATTATATAAAAAAAAGATTTATAGTGGATTTAAATTTATTTTATTATTATAAAAAATAATAAAGATAAGAAATTATAGTCTTAAATTGATATTAGTATTATAAAATCATTTAAAGAATTTTTAGAATTTATTTAAAATTTATTTAGAAATTTTAGATCAATTTTTAAGACTTCAATAAAATCAGTTTTATTACTTTGAGAGCCATTATAAAAAAATGGAGTAAGAATTAAAAGCCACTCAAGGTTCTTTGGCTAATTGGATATTTATAAATACCATAGTGAAGTCAAAAATATAAAAATATTGGATCTACTAGTAAAAAATAAGAGGACCAGTAGCTAGTATAATTCTTGTAAAAAAAGAGGTGCACAAATCTCATATGGGTTGTAGCACCTTGAAGGTAGTTAGGAGGATAAGACTAAGATCTAATGGCCTCTCTTAGGGATCCATATATACTACATGTGAGCTCGAATCCTTATTCTATAAACAAATTATCTTTGAAGTAAAATATTTTTACTTAATTATTTATTTATTTATTTATTATTTTCAAACCTTCATGATTTAATCATAATAACTTAAATTTATATGCTTCTAATACTATTAAAAAGATAAAAAAATATTTTTTTATAAATAGAATTTTTACTTTTATTTTTTACTTTTTATTTTTTATTGGATAAAAATTCAATTAACAAACTATGACCAAGTTTTGAGTTGTATAATTGCTTGATTTCGTTTATTTCATTTTTTTCAGTTTGATCTTCTTTTGTTATTGTTACTTGCTTCCTTCACTTCATATGACCAATTACAAGTAACTCTTAATTAGGAAATATATAGTGTATTTTTAAATAAGAAGACATATAATACAACAATACCAAAGGACTAGAATTGAATCCAATTTTTACTTCAATATGTCAAATGCATGTTATTTCTCACAACATCAAGTCCATGGTTGATCTTTATCCATGACAATACTTAAAGGCTTAGTAATAATGCTAAAGTTTTTAATAAACCTTCAGTAATAGTTTATTAATCCTAAAAAAGCCTAAAGTCATGAAATATCACTTTGTATTGGGATTTTTTACAAGGCATCTTTTTTTGCTTGTTGTACGCCAAGACCTCTTAGAATAATCATGTAATTTAAATATAGTAACTATTTAAGAAAGAATTTATACTTTTCATGATTCAAGTATAACTTCCATTGCCATAATTCTTCAAATATTACTTATACATACCTCACATGATCTTGTAGGATGCTACTAAAAATGATAATATCATTAATATAGCATCTAGGAAATACCAAGCTAAATAAAAATTAATCTATTATTCATTGAAACTTAGTTAATGCATTTTTAAGATCAAACATAAGAAACTTCTACTGATAGAGTTGATTTTTGTTATTTTACTCAACTTTTCAAAATATTTTCTTCATTCAATATTCAAAAAATAATAGTAATTGGTGATAATTAGATCTTGAATCCAAAGCTTTGAATCTTCAAAAAAATCCTACTATATCAAACAATTCTTTTGGTACTTGCATTAGATATCAATCATATTTAATCTTATAATTAATTGGATGGTAGTTTCAACAAATTTTCTTCTTTATCCAATTGCCAAAAATATTCTTCTTCAAAGGCATAACTATGGCACAAGCATATTCACTATTAGAGAGCTTAATCAAACTTGTAGCCAATAACTCTTAACAATGAGCTTGAATATTAATCTTTTTTGAGACACTAAGCTTATACGGTCGTCAAAAGATTGAATGATCATCTTTCAATTAAATATGAATAGGTTTGTTTTTATAACCTTCAAGATTTTTAAGAGTAAAGGCAAAATAATTAAAATACAAGTGAATAAAAGCTTGTATTTTTTATACTTTAACATCAATAAGATGTGGCTTTAACTCCAATGGCCAATCATCAAACTTTATAGTTTCTTTCTTTACCAATGGAGCACTACTACATGCCGATATGGCCTTTATTTGCTAATCTATTAAATAAATAATTCTTATGTCTTCAATATCTTTACATCTAACTAAATAAGAGGCTTTATTATCACAATATTTATTTGAATTAAAAATGTTGGTATATCATAGAATATCTTTTTAAAAAAATCTTATAAAAGAATTAATTGAGCATTTTTTTTTAGGATTTTAGCTAAAATTGCAAAGATATATTGAGCTTATAGATTATCAATTTCATGCCTCAATAAGAAAAAAATTACTTAGATTTTTTATTCTTAATAAATTTAAGATCCATTGCCTCTTAAACATTATTCTTTGATTTCAAAGTACTAATATAATTATGAAAATACTTTTGAATAATAAAGCATATGTTAAAAATCTATATTAAATTATTGAAGTCCATAGCCTAGCCTAAGAAAAAATGATATTATCCTTCAGTGAGATTATAAATACTTGTCGTGATTAAAAAGCCATAATATGCTTTCTTTCATTGCATTAGGCTCTTCATAAGTTTTTAAATTGATATCCCAAATTATACCATATCCATATGCTCAAAATACAAATGATACTAGAAATATTATAAAAATAGAAAATATGCTATAAGGTACCTTCATCTTATTAACTAAGGCAAAAAGAGATTCATCAATCTTAGTGACAACTAAAAAAATTCAATTATAATCCAAGATATTATCAACATGGTGACCAAAATGTCATTTAATTCTAAAAAGTGCTTTTGTAAGCATGAGAAATAATGCCAAGTTAGTCCAAATTAAATAAGATTGATAAATATGGCAATCCAAAGCTATAGCATTCACAAATGTTGAAAGATCAAGGAATTGGTTAATATATTGATAAGACTCCAACACTTATATTTGAATAACATCCAATGGTAATACATTTTTAAAAATATATCCAAGTAGTGTGATTTGATGCATAAACCACCATTGTGTAATTTACATCAAATTTATAAATAAATTAGATTAACAGTCATCTAATCTTTGACTTATTCCAATATATGAATAAGCTTTATAAGGCCATCCAACAATCAATAAGTCTATGTTGCCTAATCTCCTCAAATTTTCATCACTAATGAAGGTGACATCACAAAGAAGTTAGTTAAGATAATCAAGAATAGTAAGAAGTGATTATTTAGGATACATAATCAACAATCTTCAAAGATGATGTTAAGTTGCTCAATTAGGTGCAATTCTAATATCTACATGAATGTATCATCAAAAAATAAGCCCAGCTTCTAATACTACTGCCAAACTTGTGTCAATACTTGTGAAGAGCTGTACAAAGATTATACCTTCATTTATTTGATATTAATGAATAGTTTGAATAAAGATAGGTAAGATCCACTAAAATATCATAGCTGGTAGTACTAGTTACTATACACTTTAGAAATAAATATGAATAAAGTGAATTAGATCTAGTCTAAAATATTAATTACAAAGGTTGCATGGTATAGCCAGTAGCTCGCTTTGTGTCCCCTACTAAAGTGATGATGGTAAAAGAATAAGATTTTAAGTTTGTAGAAGTGAAACTTAATTTTTAAGCAAGCCACTATCATATTATGTAAAGTCTTGCTTGAGAATGTGTCAAACATCTCATTATAAAAGATAAAAAATAAATAAATAAATAAATAAAAATTACAATAACAAGTCCTAACAACTCTATTAGAATCATATATAAATTATAATTAAAGATTAATAAATCTAATAAAATATTAATAAAGTTCTATTAAATTTTTAAATAAGTTATGAAAAAATATAAAAAATCTTAAATAAATTTTAATTGAATCCTAAATAAATCCTAAAAAAATTTTAAACAAACTCTAATCAAATTTTAATCAAATCCTAATCAAATCCTACAAAAATCCTAAAAAAATTTTAGACAAATTTTAATCAAATCCAAGAAAAATCTTAAATAAATCCTAAATAGATTCTAATCAAATCTTAAACAAATTTTAGACAAATCTTAATCAATCTTTAAAAAATCCTAATTTAATCTTAGACAAATTTTAATCAAATTTTAGAAAAATCATAAACAAATCTTAGATAGATTCTAGACAAATCCTAATCAAATCCTATATAAATCTTAATCAAATCTTAGACAAATTTTAATCAAAATTTAATCAATATTTAACCAAATCTTAATAAAATCTTAAGTTAATTATAATAAAATCTTAATAAAATTCTAAAAAAATCCTAAATAAATCGTAGACAAATCTTACATTGGAATTTAACTCTAAATCTTAAACAAATTCTTAAAAAATCCTATAATGGATTGAAGCCTCCATAATTAACAATCAAATCATTGATTTTAATTCAAAACTTACACACCTCTTAACAACAAATCTAGCAACAAACACAAACATTTTAAAAAGATCAAACTTACCAAATAGAAGATAAATCCTAAAATCTACTTAGGTGTTGGCTGGAATCCTTCTCTAATCTTAATGCCTATCTCTTTGAGCCAAATTTTCTTAATTCTATTATTAAATATCTCTAAAAAATTTACATATATGTTAGAAATCAAGTCTACTATCCATATATATAATTTTCACTTCAATCTAAGTATCAAATTGCTAAAGATCTTAGCAACTCTCATTGATCTTTAAAACTCTATTTTTTAGATTTTAATCGACTTGAACTTCAATAACCTTCAGTCTAATTATTTGATTATACTCAAATTTATAACATGCAATGAAAATAATTTTAATAAAAAATCTAAAAAATTTCACCCTTATATCTACTATCAATTCACAAAATTCTTCTAAATATAAATTTTTATTTAATTTTATAAAATAAGATTCACCAAAAATAACCTTAACTTTGCAAAGCTCTTATAAAGTCATTATAAACTTAAATTTCTCAAAATACATGTTTAGAAAAATCTTATAAAGTCTTCTCTCAAATTTCACTCTTTAATTTATAAAAGAATCCCAAAATCGCCATAAGTGTGTGGTTTTATGCTTCAAGATTTGATTTCGACCCAAATTTCCCACTGGTCTTTTTTAAATATCAATTCTTATTTTCTTGAGTTAATTTTTGCTTAAATAAACTCTTAACTTCCTTGCAAATATGCCTATATCCTTTATTTTTCTAATGTAACTTTTTTTTTATCAATGGTCCTACAAAATAAATAGAAGTCCACTTTATAAAAAAAGAATATTTATATTTTTAATTTTAGTATCTTTTGGCTATTATCTATATTTTTAATATTTTAAAATAAGATCTTTTATAATATAAAATTTTTTCTATTCTTTCATCTATTAGCCATATTACATCATGATATCTATCCCCTTAAACTTGTACATCCTTTGGCATGCACCAAGTTCTTTTTATCACATTAATGTAAAATATTCTTCATCTTGGACAAATTCTAAATCTTTAATTTTTTCTTCTATTCTTATTCTAATTTCTCATGATAATTTTTATTCTTTATTAAAATAAATATCTTTACTTATTTATTTAAATAACTTAATTTACTTACCTGCTATAGATATCATCAAATTTTATACCATCAAATTCTATACTATCAAATTCTATACTATCAAATTCTTATAACAAGTATGTTCTATTGTTGTACACTTATTTGACAATATAAGTTCTAAATTATTTCTTTTTAAACTTCTTTATTGTGCTGTATTGATTGTCCAAGCTACTTTCATAAACTAACATCTAATCACAATCTTCAACTACATTAGATTGTAATCAATTTTTTTTATGAAATCTTTCTTTATTCTTTTGCCTTACTTCTTTCAATCTCTCCATTATTGCTTTAATATCATGAGGTCTTTTTTTTAATTTTTGAATCTATAATACTAAAATTTCTTCTTTATTGAGGCCATCCTTGTAAAGCAATATATTCCATGAAGGTACTACCTTTTTTATTAGCATTATTGATTTTTATCCATACATTAATTTAAAAGATATATAACTAAACTATGAGTTTTGTGATCCATCTATAGTATAAATGGTAGTAGTTTAGGCCATTTATATGCTTTATCATTGCATGCTTTTACTAATGCCTTAACAATAAGTAAATGTCTATGCTCACTTTTATCATTACCTTTTAGATTATATGCTAGTATTAAAAAAATATATTTAATTTTTATTCTACTAAAGAACTTTTGTGTTTCATTTTTATTTAATTCATTCCTATTTTCTATAATTTTTTTAATATAACTATAGCAACAAATAACATCTTCCAATAAAAGTCAATATATATCTTCAATATCCTTTGTTCTTAATACTTATCCTTCAACCATATTTAGTAAATCTTCTCATGTAAGTATCAAATACTTCATTTGTCCAAGTCCCATAGGCATTGCCACTAAATCTACTATCCATTCATAATGTAAAGCTTAAAGATATGTTGGATATAATCTATCTCAATACCAAATATTTGAATATATTTAGTAAGTCTTACAAGATCCTACAAAATTTGTTACATCTTTATCCATGCCCTTCGACCAATATTTTTCTTTCAACTTAGTAAATTTTGCCTAAATACCTTAATGCTTGACCCATCAACTCTCATAAAATTCCTTAATGATCTTTTGTTGAATCTCAATTCTATTTACAACTTATTATCGTATTCCATTTTTTTTCTTTGGATGCTTCCATTATAAAAATCATTTTGAAGAAAATATCCATATACTTTCTTTTGAATTCTCTTAAATTCATTGTCCATCCAACCTTCTTGCTGCATTAATGTATTTAAATATTTTCCTATATACAACCATTCACCATCCTATAATTCTTTTGAAAATAATTCAAATGATATAGCCAAATACAACCCATTCCTTCTTCTACACAAAGTTGAATAAAAGTTGGTGTTGATGTCTTTTTTATTATCAATCATATCGTCTTCATCATCACATCATACTTGTAATGACATATCCACAATTGCATTTTTTTTTTCAAAATATACTTGAATTTTGAATTCATAGACTTTATATATGTAATTTACTTTAGTATTATAATATTTGGTATAGAATAACTAGCAAAAATGCCTAATAATGGTAAATAACTTATTTCAACAACCACTATTATATTAATTAGATATTCTTTTTTATTTTTTATTATAATTATTATTTTCCATAATTTCTTGTTTATTTTTGCATAAGTTCTTTAATAAAGATTTAAGACCTTTGCTCCAAATTTAACCATATATTTATTTTCTTCCTCATCATCTTATCCTATTATCTATCCAATTTCGATTAAACTAGCATCAACCATTAGTACCACTGATCTCTTTGAATTATAATTAATTTTTTTTAAATTGGTGGTCAAAAAAGGGATTTTTTTAACTTTTCTATTGCCTTACTTTGCTCAAAATTTTATTGAAACCTCCACCTCTTCTTTCATAAATAATATAATGGCTCTACTATATGTGCAAAATGTGAAATTCAAATGAAATAAAAAATACCTGATGCCAAAAACCTTCAAACCTTTGTCATATTTGAATATTTTTTCATCCTTTGAATTATGTCTATTTTTTCTATTAATGGCTTACATCCATAAAGTCCACATATATATCCTACTATCAAAATATTTTTTATTCTAAATATTAATTTTGTCTCCGATAAGGTTAAATGAACATCTTATAATCTTGTCAAAATCTTTTTACAATCTTCAATATGATCTATAAGAAGTTTGTATCTTACATTGATTTCAATCTAAAGTCTCATCTTTTCTTTCTTTTTTACATCCCTTAATTGACACATCATATAAAAAAGGCATTATTATATTTGGAATAAATTCTCTTAATATCTTATATATTCCATTCATCATATGTGCTACAAAATTTGTAGCCCCTTGTGGTAATGTGTACATTTTGACCAATCCTAATTGTGTCTTTATAGTTATTAAATCTTTGCTTTGTGTTATTCTCATTTTGTTCAAGCTTCAATATACCAAAGCAATTGAACTAATAGAGGTGGGTTCGAATACAAGGAAAGACTGGTTATATGAATTGGATCTGTTAGTGTCATAATTGATTGTACTTTAGCTATGTGAAATCAATTATTAAACTACAAAATACCAAGGCTTACTACTTCCATCTTAATTCAATACATAATCCATTCTACGACTATCAATTCAACAATACTTCTATATTCTTATCAGTTCATCTCTCACTTACTCTCTTTGTAGTTTATATATATTCAATTATTGATCTCTAGCTTACTTATTATATTCAGTTTTTCAATTCATCACACAGAATTCAATATCTTCATTTTACACAATACAATTCGATAATCTCAATTCTCAAGATCATAGATTTTTTCTAAAATGATCAGTCCAAAGTCATATTCTACAATATTCTAATCACAATTTCAACAATACTTCTCTCAATTACAATTCTTCATAAGCAAATAATAAAAGCAAAGAAAATAAAGAAATAGCACCAAGCTTACCCCGGCTTATGACTCTCACAATCTGGCCCCGATCTCCCTTTTTTCAACTTCTTTATCCTACCAAAAGATGGACCATCAGCCAGCAGATTCTAAAGGTTATGAACCTTTGAATTCTTAACCATTTGTTCTATTAACAACCTACTGTTATCAACTAAACTACCTAAACATAAGTCTAATTCTCAAGGTTATCAATAACCAACTAGTAACTTACAACAAAATTTATTTATATATTCTACACTTTGCATTGTTAGTTAAAATTGATCATATCTTGAAAAAAGATCTTCCATTGAATAAATTGCTCTCCCTGCAAATGCCTTTACAAACTCATCCATAATTGGATTTGAATCCATGTTTCTAATAGTTATCTTATTTATAAGTTTCATATCTTGAATAAACCTCAATATCCCATTTTTTTTAGATACTATGAATCATTGATTGAAATATCATACAATAAATAGTTCTAAAATTTCTATCTTAATATTTTTATTGAACTATTTGACTAGCTTTAGCAAATAGACCTTTGAAACTAGAATCGATTTCAAATTCCATGGTTCATATAGAATTGTGAAAATAACCATAAGTGCTACAATACTTGAATCAACACACCTTATTTTATGTAATTCAAATGTAAATACCTTATCATGTCATAAAAGCATTTCTTTAAAATATCTATCTTTATTCCTTGTCAAAAAATTCTCACACCTAACTTTTAAACTATCTAATTTCAATTCATTCTTAAATTCATGATCTATTTTTCTTAAATCTCTTAAATTGAGTTGCATAGAAGTCTTTTCAATCATTTTCTCAAAATTTGATGGTAGTGGCAATGCTATTAATTTAATCTTCTTTGTAATGGCCTTATATTTTGTGTTTACTTTCACTTCATATTTATCTACATATTTTTTTATTCTATCATAAAATTATTTAGAATATCTATATATATATATATATATATATATATATATATATATTATCTTATCACCATCTTTAAAGTCTAAATCTAATCATATTTATAAATTATCCATAGTATCATCAAAGTAAGATTTTTCAAACATCCCTAATATATATTCATATTCATCAATTATTCTAAATTTCTTCAACTTATGTTCCATATATTTGATGTTTTTTTTTTCTATTCATTTCAAATTATTTATGTTTTGAATGAAATATATCCATCCCATGATAATCTTATAATGGACTCATTTCTTCTAATAGACAAGAAGCTATCATCCTTTCTATTATTATAACTCTATTTTATAATAGTTCTAATAAAAATCCTTTGACTCATCAAGATCTTTAAATTCTTTGTGTATTTTTGGCAATGGATGCTTCCTTGAAATATTCCAATTTCTTTCATAATTTTTACAAATTTTTAAAAAATACACTATCTTCTTTTTATCTTAACTTCTTATCCTTGTATAGGTTGAATCATCATCTATTATTATTTTTCTATTTGTATAGTAATAATATCTGATTGTTTCAATATATTAAGATATGTAGATATATCTTGTACAAAGAAATTTTATTCATAAATAACATCTCTTATTGTCACCTTGATATTTAGACAAGCTCCATTTAAATCTCTCTTTTAATTATTTATTGTTCTTATCATCCATCCATATTCAATATCAATAGGCTATTTTTTTCTTTTATAAAATCCTTTTGATATTAAATTGATTTCAAAACCATAATCAATTAATACTATTATTGGTTCTTTTAAATTATTTAATTATATCAAAGTTTTTATAATAGCCCTTATCTAATATTTTCAAGATTAATGATTAGAAGATTAAATCACATCTTTTTTTTTTATAAATCTTACTCACAAGATATTTCCAAAAAATTATATTTCATATTCTTTATCTTCATTACTTTCTATTGTTTTTGTTTCTCATGTATTTGATGTTGTAGTACATTTTAAAGATTATCTTTTTTTTATTGTATTAATAATAACTTCATAAAATTTATGCTTTGAAATTTTTCAAATTTTTCAAATTGTAAATTCAATCTTTCTATTTAAAATCTCTTCTTCCAATATCTTCTTCAAATCTATAGCAACTTCAATATCTAATTATAATTTATAAGCAAGAATCTATGTTTTTTTCTTTTTTAATTTTCTTTTTTTTTGTAGAAATACTCTCTATTATCTCTTCATGCATAGGATTCCTTTGTTGTCATGTCTTTTCTTCTTTTTTACTTCTTTCTAATGGCCCTTAATTGTTTTCATCTCTCCTTCATTTTACTTCTATTAATACTTTATATTGATTCATTGCAATATAAGCATGTACTGATAATCTATCTACTAGATCATTCTATCTAATAATTTGTAAAATATTAATGCCAACATGTTTTAAATCATCTTTAGTATAAATGAATAAATAAATAAATAAATAAAATAAGCATAATTTATTACATTTGACCACAAACAACTAGATTCTCTTAAAAAAATTAGATTTATGTTTAAATATTTGTTTGAATTTGATTCCACCCAATATGTTGATGCTTCATTTCTTAAGATTATATGCACTTTAAAAGCATCTTCTACAAATACCTTCATTCTTCTTTTATTAAAATTTATTTCTACTTTGTTTTAAGTGAATTATACCATCTTTGAAAAAAAAAAAAAAAAAAAAAACTCCTTTATGTAGTGCCTCTTTAAAATCCTTACATTACCTTCTTGATGATCTATGTTATCATGCTACATACATCTATATACTACATCTTCTATTGGTTTTAAATTTTATTTTATTGATACTCTTGATGATTGATTCTTCTGTTCAAGTTTTATAAATTTTATTTGTAAATCTCTCATCTCTTGTATGATTTCATAAATTTCCATTTTTTCTTTTTTTGATGTAACCATTAAAGATTGAATCATAGGTGTAAGATAGGTAGTCAACATTTTTACTTTAGATGCTTGTAATGATCTTTAAATATCCATTGTATCTTTTTTTTCTCTTTTTGCAAGCAATTCTATTGCTTCTTCTACTTTTTTTTAATTTATTGTCAATCTTTTATGTTTTTTTTATCTTTAAATAAGATTTCTAATTTTTCTTATAACTTTCTATTAGCTGCTTCAAGAAAAAGCTCTACTTTACTTGGATCCAATAATTGCCTCTTCTTCTTTGATAAATAAGAATATTACTTTTTAAACTCTTTAAATAATTTTTTTGCTAAAAGATCCTTCTTAACCCTTTTAATTCATTCAAAAAATAACTTCTTTGTAACTTTGTCTTTGTCTTCTAAAAAAAATTCATCCTTCAATGCTTTAGAAAAAATTTTCCATAAATCTCCAAAATGTCCTATAATGGACCTTACATGTTTTTTTATTTCTAGTGCAATAGCCAATTTAAATAATTAAACCATCTCTTTCTTTGAAATATGCTCCAATTCTAGTTTTTTTACATAATACTTTAAATACTTTACTATATCCTTTTATTCAAATTAATTAATCTTATTTACAACTACTTATAATGCTTTGTTTAACATATCTTCTTTACAATCTTTGATTTTTTGTTGTTTCATAAATAAATCAATAGCTTCAAACATGCTTGCAAAATTAGGATAAAAATACATATCTTGTCTTTCAATAGTACCTCTATTTATACTTCCAATTCAAGCACCATCCATAGCTCTACCTTCAACTCTTTTTCTTTCTTTTTTTTTTTCTTTTTCCATGATTCAAAAAATCCAAGAAAACCAAACACCTTCTACCTCAAGTCTTTTATGTCGAGTTTATTAAATATGTCATTTAATGTGAAGTCTTGCTAAAGACTGCACTAGGCACTTAGCTGCGGGAGATAAAAACAATTCTAAGAACAAGTCCTAATAACTTTACTAGAATCATATATAAATTAAAATTAAATCTTAACAAATACAATCAAATATTGATCAAATCTAATTAAATTTTTAAAAAAATTATTAAAAAAAATCTTTAAGAAATCTTAATTAAATCTTCATCAAATTTTAGATAAATCCTAAACAAATCCTACATAAGTCCTAAACGAATTCTAAATAAATCCTAAAAAAATCTTACATAAATATTAATCAAATCCTAGACAAATTCTAATCAATTTTTAAAAAAATCTAATCAAATTTTAAATAAATCCTAATCAAATATTAAACAAATTTTAAACAAATCCTAATCAAATCTTAGATAAATTCTTAAAAAAATCATAATCAAAGCTTAAACAAATCTTAATCAAATTATAATCAAATCCTCAATAAATCTTAAAAAAATCTTAGACAAATCCTAATCAAATCGTAGACACTAAGCTAATTCTAAATCCTAAATAAATTCTTAACAAATCCTATGGGAGATTGAAACCTCCATAATTAACAATCAAACTATTGATTTCAGTTCAAATTTTGTATACCTTTTAATAACTAAACTAGCAACAAGCACAAACATGTTTTTAAAAATATTTTTTTAGAAAGATTGAACTTATCAAATAGAAGGTAAATTCTAAAATCCACTCAAGTATTGATTGTTTACCTTTTCCAATCTTAATATCTATCTCTTTGAGCCAAAATTTCTTAATTCCATCATTAAATATTTTTAAAAATTCACATGTATTTTAGGAATCAAGTCTACTATCCATACACATAAATTTCACCTCAATCCAATTAGTAGATTACTAAAGATCTTAGAAACCTTCATTGACCCTCAAAATTCTATTTCTAATATCCTAAACTATTTGAACTTCAATAACCTTCAATTTAATCGTTTGATTATATTTAAAACTATAATATGAAATAAAAAAAAACTATAATTATAAATCTATAAATTTTTATATGTATATCTACTACCAAATTTACAAAATTATCTCAAATATAAATTTTTTTTATATTTTACAAAACCAAATTCATCAAAACAACCTTAACTTTGCAAAGCTCTTACAAATTCATTACGAACTTAAATTTCTCAAAACCTATGCTTAAAGAAATTCTATGAAGTCTTCTTTCAAATTCTACTCTCTAATTTGTAAAAAAACATGGAATTGCCATTGGTTTGTAGTTTTGTGCCTTAGAATTTGATTTCGACCTCAATTGGCAACTAGTCCTTTCTAGGTATCAATTCTGCTTTTCTTAAAATAATTTTTACTAAAATCAACTCTTAACTTCCTTATACATATGGTTATATCCTTTATTTTTCTAATATATCTTATTTTGCCTTATTCATGGCCTTAAAAACTAAATAGAAGCCCACTTTGTAAAAAAAGAGCATTTGTACTTTTAATTTTACTACTTTTTGATTATTATCTATATTTCTAAGATAATTTGCTAAAATATTTTGGAATAAGATCTTCTATAATGTAATATTTACTTCACTTTTTTACTTATTAGTTGTATTACATCACAATACTACTTAGTAATCATAATTGGTTGAATTCAAAAATCTAATATAATGTACAAAGATGTAATATACGTGGTATTGCTACTAGTATAGCTAACAATAAGCATGTTATTGTTGTTAACTAACCATATAACTTTTGGATGTAAATTTTGATGTTTTCAAATAAGTTTAGCTACCACATTAGATAAAAATGCTATCTTTGTAGCCAATGGCACCTCACCAAAATGATTTATATTTGTGGCTTTAAAATAACCTTCATCAAATATAGCAATAGCTTTAATTATAAGTTTTGCTTGTAACTTACTTAAATCTTCATATTTTGAAGGCTTTATTGTTACTTCAGCACTTTGTAACAATGGCATAGATACTTTGCCTTCTAAAATTTTATCAACCAATTCAAAGATCTCTAGTGATTTAAATTTTGAAGTCAACAAGTCAATATTAAAAAAATATAGGCATATTCAATACTTTGTAAGTTAAAATATGTATTTTATTTATAACACTAGTATCTTCATCTTTTGTTGAAGTTGAAATAGAAGATTTTTTTATAAAATTAACATTTGTAAAGCTACGTAATAAAGGCAATTATACATAAATATTAGGATCTCTATGATTGCTTAGATGGCTAGACAAAGGTTCTAATACCTCATTTATTATAGGTGCCATAGTTTTAGATATTATTTGAGTATGTATGGCAGCTACAACTACTATTTATCTCAATATACCAAACATATAATTTTTTTGGAGAAGATGAACTTGTTCTACTTTTAAAAGTCATATGAGATTTGGTGACTTGGCCTAATGAGGCCACACTATTGAATCTCTTCTCTCGCTTAGCAATTTTAGTTTCTAAGGCCTTATCCTTATCTAAACCATGTCATTTGTATATATATAATATGAAAGAATTATCTTCATTGTACTTAAGCTATTATAATGAATACAATTCAATTGCTTCTTTTTAGATTTATCTCATGCTTTAGCCATCTCAAATTTTGCTCAAGACTTCTTTGTGTGTAAGGCTTTTTTTTTTCTTGGAAAAATTAGAATTATTCTTTGTATGATTAGATTCACTATATCTTCAATAATGTATAGTCCTTTCAGGTTAAGTTTCTACCAAGCTACTTGTGGTAGTGGCAAATTTCTTAAGCTTAAATACATTCCTCATCTAATCTACCATATTAGTAACATCATACTAACAAAGTGCCTTAATGTATTTCTTAACTTTAGCAATCGCTTGTACCAATGTTGCCTTACTCTCATAGTTGAAAATAATTCTTGATATTGGTAAATCCAAGAATTTCTTATCAATCTTAAATTAAAAAAATCTTGAAAAGTTGGCTCTTACAAAATATATCCCTTAATTCTATTTTAAATTGGACAAAACAAGTATACATGGTATATGAAATATCTTTTTTTTTTAGTGAAAGTCTTAAATGTGTTATATTTTATCATGCTTGAAACCTTCATACTTGTACTCCAAGTACTTAATAAAAATTTGGAGATGTTCAAATGATGGTGGCTCTCTAAATGCAAATAAAAATACCTTTATTTTTTGAGTCATGTGAAATAAAATAATTAAAGTCCTGATTAAGGAAGTAACTATTTATTTTCCTTTGATATCTTTTCAAGATATTCCAACTTCTCCTTGGATTGGATCTTCTTCCTTCATAGTGGACATTAAGCTTGAAATAGCACCCTCTTTAAGAATTAAAATAAATTCTATGCATGCCTTTTAATAATGTTCCACTTCATACAAGTCATCTAAGTGTTTCTCATTCTATTTTTCATTGGTTTGGAACAACTCATGATCTAAGTGTTGTAGTAAGAACTTAAAAGCATACCACTTATTCAAAGTGAGAGATCTTTGATGCTTTTCTTTTATCTATGTTTGAAACCTGAGTCTCCAATCTGACAAAGAAATACATCTCACTCTTCTTGAGAATATATTCTTCACCATGTTGAGAAGATCATTGTCCATCTTATAAAATGTGTCTATTTTTAAGATCCAAAGCCTTCAAATGGTATAAATAAAACAGCCTAAAAAACTTCATTAATATCCACCCATAGTCCAAAGTCTTGAATGTGGTCACTATCCAAGTAGTTTGGTGAAGGAGATTGATAATATTGATTCTTAGAATGTACTATAAAAGAGACTACTTGGGTACTTGCAACTATCTAAAAGCTAAAAGAATAACTTGCATCTACAAACACCACTAAATTTTGCAACTCATTGGCAATTACATCCAAATTGTTATAAGTCTAACATACCTACAATCAAAAGGATTTCATCAGCTATCAATCCAACAATGAAGTAAAAAAATCTTTATCTTTATAATATGTCTATCAATAAAAATTAGAATAAATATGAAATAGAATAACCACAAAAAACCTCTAAGAATGATATCTGTAATTAGAAGATGGTATCAAAAACAAAGTCTAGAAATCTACTAGATCTTCAACAAGACACAAGCAAAAATTAAAAGTGAATTAAGCCAACCGTCACTTGTCTATAGTTGATAATTAAAAATTATAAAATATATAATAATAAAAGATAATTATAAAATAATTAAATATAAAGACGTAAGAAAAAATCAAAAATTTACTTACAAAGTAATAAATATTTAATAAAATGCCACTTCAATGCAAATAAGTCCTTGACCATAGTGTCCTATCATCGTGGTCCTATAACTGCAAATGAGTTCTTGACTATGGTGTCATATCATCATGGTTCTATAACCACAAATGAGTCCTTCACCATGGTGTCTTATCATCGTGGTCCTATAACTGCAACATCTTATAATTGTGCAACTCAATCACTATGAGGTCTTTTTACTATGATTCATCTAAGATTGTAGATTGGAATCTTGAATTATAGGAAAATATTACAATCCATCATTAATTGTCACTTATTATAATAGATCTAATTTGTATGTCACACAATTTGATATACAATACCATATCGCTTTACATCATACCAAAATTTTCTTATATTACACAATTCCTACAATTGACACTCTAATACCTTCATTGTTGTAGCTAAGCTTCTTGCCACAATCTTCCAATGTTGTCTTGTAAGGCAAGCCAATAACTTGTCGCCACACCCTCACATCTCAGCCTCACCTTGTAATTTTGCACTTCTTGGCTACAACTTATAATTGTTCAGTGCCATGACTTCATAATCCATTTCATTCATATTTTATAATAATATCTAATATCTTCTAATATATTATTATAATAAAATATTTCAAAAATATCATATACTAATCTAATTACATTTTAGTGTCCAACATAATACTATAATTTATACAAACTAACTTCAATATGTAACTTTAATACCACATATTGCAGAGTCTTTATAATGAAATAATATCCAACATTCAATACTATTGTATCAATATTTCTACCATCCAATAGTACAACTTACTTGGTTCCAATGCCTAGCATAGTAGTGCCTAAAATCTAATAATAAAAATAAACCAAAAATTAGATTTTTTTTTTTTTTATCTACTTCATTTTAACTTCTTATACTATAAATTCAAGAGAAGAAGAGATTTTTTTCAAGTAAAAGATTAGAAATCTATACCAAACTAAGTCAAATTATCTCTCACACTACAAAACAAGAATTCAAGAGTACAAATGTTAAAAAAAAAAAAAAAAAAAAAAAAAAAAAAATCCGAAAACTTTATTAAAATGGCTAAATTACCATAGCCAATCAAATACTTACAATAAGTTTTTTCATTCTTAAAATCATTCACAAGACTTGATTTGACAAGAATGTTAAGTCAAAGTTTTTTTTCTACTCAAGTTTTAAATCCTATTTGATGTGAATAAAGTTAGTTAACAAAAAAACTATCAATGGATGAAAACTACTAATCAAATTAAATTATATTGATTTGATGAGATTTGGCACTTGATACCATATTACGTAATAATGGCATATGAAGTTATTAGCCAAATCCTCATTAATGTATTCTTGGAGTGTACCTAACTTGTTTTGTGATAAACTATAGATTGATCTAAATGGTGGCTGAGCTTATTTTTAAAGATCAATGCAACAATCATAGCTCTTGAATCTAACAAGACTAAGACATTGTGATTTTTTGTTCCTAAAAAAACTTTTGTTGTAAAATAAGGTGAAGGATCTAAGAAGAAAATAGAACTTTTATTAGATGTTACATAAGATTTGCACAATCTTTATTATAGCTGAAAAAACTTATTTTCCAACACATAATCCTCTTTGGCAACTATGCTCTTCATTTTGTAATTGTATTGTTTCTTTAGATAATATTGAGTAGTATGCTTGGCTTTTCCATAATATAGGCATAAACCTTCTTGACAATGATGAGTCTTTTTTTACTCAATAAGAAGTTTGAAATGTATCATATTAATTTGCATGGGCTTTGTCTTGAACAAATAAGCTTCTAAAAACTTAGAAGGTGTTGCCGTGGCTTGACTTATATGTCTCCAATCAAATCTTTGTTTTTGGCATTTTTTAAAGAGTTAATTATTACATGCAATGGCTTGAGTAGCTGAAGATTAGTAACATATGTAGTGGCTAAATAAGATCTTTGTCTTAGAAATACAAGCTTATTTTTTGGTATTCTGTCTCAATCACTTTTTTCAAATGTAGTTGTGAACACTTCCAAGAATGAATTCAAATTATAGAGTAGTTTTTGTGAATTTTTTTCCATCAAAGGTATAAATCAAAAAAGATCACTCCTAGAAAAAAAAAAAAAAAAAAAAAAAAAAAAAAAAACTCCTATAAATCCTAATTGAGTAAATCCATTAGAATATTAAGAAAGATGCAACCTTAGATAGAGCTTTATTTTTTATAAAAACTTCCAAAAATTTGATCTTGTTCTATCAAACTTCTTCAATATAATTATCCTTATCTTCTTTGTACTTATAATAATAAGACTTCTTGGACACAGTTGTAAACTTGATCTACTTGCTTTTTTTAATTGCACAACTTCTTAACTCAAACTTTAAATATTATTGTTGATTTATTCTATAGGAATAGGAATAGTACATCCATTTTTTACATTGAAAATACATTAGATTTCTATTCCAAGAGTATTGATAAGCTCATGAAGATCTGTAATAGTTGTAAATCTATTCTCACTTTTCTCAAGAGTAGCATGCATAATTTTTTCCTTCTAAAGACAACTCAAAAAAATTCAAAAATTTAAATTAGATGAGGATAATTTTCAACCTTTAATATCAAATGAAAATTTCTATAAAGAAAGATAATGTACTTTTTTTAAGGAAAAAAATAAATATTAAAAAACTACAAATTATTTTAAAAATGAATAATCCGCAATCCTCAAAAATAAAATAATAGAAGTAAGATAATTTATTCATTTCTAGAATAAAATAAGAACAATGAGATATGATATTTGTCAAACTATTAACAACATAAGAAATATATATATATATATATATATATTAAAAAATTCTTATATAATTTTAAAAGAAAAAATATTTAATTATAAATAATATAGAATTTAAACTAAAATAGCTATTAAAAAAGATATAAAGACTATAGATTCTTGAAATTAGACTAAGAACAAGAAAAGAGTTGACAAGAGTGAAGAAAGCTTCACTTTTGCCTCCATATATACAATATAATTAGGAGCTACATGGCAATGTTTTAAAGGACCTCCAATATTTGTTGACTTTATAAGACATACATCTTAATTTGCAAGGCAAGTTTTCTATATGCATACCACATAATTAGCTTGTTCCACAATCTATCAATACATGTGACTTGTGGCTAATTTTTTTATCAAATTTCTAATATATAAATCAACTACAAATACATTTAAAGTCAAAATTG
The DNA here is from genome assembly GCF_059467195.1 of Physcomitrium patens. Taxonomy (NCBI): domain Eukaryota; kingdom Viridiplantae; phylum Streptophyta; class Bryopsida; order Funariales; family Funariaceae; genus Physcomitrium; species Physcomitrium patens. Next base: position 16,190,151 of record NC_143434.1, on the reverse strand, counting down.
CATCTACAAAGCTTTTCTAGAAGATATTATGAAATTAATCTACTTTTATCTATTTCTACTTAATCATATACATAGTTATTGGAATAAATATATATGTCCTTGGAAACTCATTCTATTTTATGTAGATGATTTGTATTTACAAGAAATGATCAAAAAATAATAATTAGAGTTAAAAAAAAATATATTGTCTAAATTTGAGATGTTTAATATGAAATCAATGTAAGTATATTTTAGAGTAGAATTTATGTGTACCAAAAATGATATAATCTTCTAGTAGAGAAGTTATATTAATTTTTTGTTTAATAAAATTGACATATTGAATTATATTTTTAAATTTAACATCCATAAAAGAAGGTACTAAGTTACAAATTAATATGGATGATAAATTAATAGATAGCAAAGAATATCATAGACTCATCTAAAGTTTATTATACATGTCAAACATAAAAAGACTAAACATTACATTTGCTACAAGCTACATAAGCACATATTAAATAACATTACAAATTATCCATTGAAAAGCAAAAAAAATTATTTTATGTTATCTAAAGAAAATAATAAAACTTAAAATTCGTTATCCAACAATACAAAAAAGATAATTTGTTACTTACATTTGTGTAGATTGAAGATAAGATGCAAATTTATGTATATCTATATATGAGCTTCCATACACGATTAGAGACTTGTCACTTAATTGGAGCTTAAAATTACAAAGCACAATAGCACTATCTACTACTGAGGAAGAATATTAAGTTTTGTTTGAAGCAATAAGAGACATTACATGGCTTCAAAGGTTATTTAAGAATCTACATATTTAAATCAATAATACTATTTCAATAATGAACAATAATAAAGGTGCATTAAAATAGTAACTAAACTTATCAATAAAACTTGATACTAAAAATGAAGAGTGGATATAGAATTGAAGTAATTATTTTCTTAATATGACACCATCTACATATTTGAATCATGTTTTATAATTATACTTGAAATACTTATTATGAATTTTTTTTCAAAATTCTTGATATTCTCACCAGATATTACTATAAAATAAATATATTCATGTCTATATCTATAAAATAAATATTTAGTTTTAACATCTTTAGCTTTAATATTTTAACTTTTTATAAACTTAATATCAAGTTGAAGTCAAAAGAGTAATACGTTAGACAATAATCATGGTTTGAAATATTGGATGCTTATATTGTTAAGAGATAGGTTCTTAAATAAATCTCCTTCTATTAAGTTCTTTGCTTTTGAAGAAGCATTGTTTTATTTTCTTTGATCATTCTCCAATATTGCTTCATCAAAATAATTGAAAAATTCCAAAATAGTTGGTAGAAGTATGTAAGCACAATGTCATAACTTCTTTGCAAAGTTGTGACCAAAAACCAAAAACCTAACAACACCACTTTCTACTACAATTATATAAGTGTTGAAGAATTTTTAAAAAAAAACAAGAAAAATAAAGGTTGAAGTGATGATAAAACAGCATCAACTTATAATCAAAAAAAATTGACTTGATCTTTTGGTGCAACAACATTAAATCTTGAAATTACTAAAAACATGGATATTCAAATGAATTGTAAAAAAAGAAGGAAGCCTTAAGCAAGAGAAAGTATTGGAAAAAATAAATAAATAAATAAATACCTAGGATTTCCATTTTGATACAAAACTGATAGTATGATGATACAAGGACAAACTTGACAACTACTAGTTTTTCAATGTTGATAGGATAAACATTAGTATCATCAATAAACAAGAAGTGTAGTTCAAACATAATATAGAATCAAAGTTGAGTTAAATGTTTTGAAAATTTATGATGAAAATATATAAATCAAATTCTTATGAAATAAATCATACGATTCTTGTTTATGTAAAACATACATCAATTCCTTCTACTTTAAAAAATCTAGTAGCTACATTAATTAAAGTCACTTCATTTTTTTACTCATGCATATAGATATTTGATTGTTTACAATGATGTTTTCAATTTAAAAATTAAACTTTCATATTTATTTCCATGACAAAGGCATTGTTGGTATTGCAAACATTTCCAATAGAACTTATTTTGTTTTTGCTTCGACAGAATCTCTACTAAAACCCACTTCCTATGCATGCAAATTTCACATGAAATCTCAAACTCAACTCTACAAGAATTTCACTGGTAGTGCATGCTACCCCCTCATTCAACCAATGATACACATATCAACCTCCCTGGTTTATCTCCGAGGTTATTTCTATCTAGACTTATTATATGAATATATATATATATATAGAGAGAGAGAGAGAGAGAGAGAGAACAAGCGGTTGTTGTTGAATGAATGCATGCAGTTTGGACACACAGCTGCTGCTGCTGCCTGCATGGTCTGGCGCAATATCTCACTTGTGCACCTACTTCGGCACAGAGCTTGGACTACGGCACAGCAGCAGTTTCATGCCTCGTTCATCACATTTTGCCATACCCGAAGAAGAAGAAGACTGGCGTTGTGAGGCTGCTGTTGCCGCTTCTCCAGCCCCCATGTGGGTGGCTCATGACCCGGAGTCAATCCATGAGGGGGTGGGGATCTCGCCCCCATTCCCCTCCAGATTGGATTCTTCTGCCTCCGTTTGCAGTCTCGCTTTTGTAGCAGCAGCAGCAGCGCGGTTTCCAGCTCTGGCTCTCCGCGGTCTGGCAGTCACTCGTCCTACACTGACTCCTTCCTCCTCTTCCTGCACACACACACAGACAAACACACAGTTGAATTCTTCCCTGCTTTGTCACTGCTAATGCCACGTCTTAGTTCGATGGCAGATGCGGATGTGCAGGTGGACAGTGAGTGAGTGTTTGAGTGAGTGGGACTGTGTTCTCGGCAGATGAAGGTCTCTTTTTTTATCATGAAGAATGCAGTTCTGCGGTGCAGCAATCGACGCTCTCGTAATCGAAAACATGCGATGTCTAGTATTCTGAAACATGAGAACCCAGAGCAGAGAGCATCAGCGTCTGGGTTGAAAAGCTATTAAGGTTTTTTGTTCGCTTTACTTGCTGTATGCGGCCAGACGTAGTGGCAATCTATTATTGCAACTTCTCATGAATGTGAGTGGCTTTGGGAGAGTTTTCTACCAGGCTGACGAACTAGTGTTACTGATTGATGTGTGTCAGTTCAGTCGTTCCTTCAATCTAGCAAGTTATGATCTTGTTGAAATACAGATGTCCTTTAATGTATATGTATGGTATTGTTGAAAGTTGGCCTTTGTAGTCGCAAAAAGTCTACCTGATTGTTATCATAACTTTTGGTTTATGAGTGTACGTGTGTGTGTAAGCATGCCCACATGCATATGGATGGTGAGAGTTGAGAAAATTAATTTCTAATTCCAACTTGTTAAGAAACTAGTTTTGTAAAATAAGGGTGAAGTGCATTCTTCGATATAATGCAGAGTTATATGAAACCAAATACTTCAATGTGCAAGTGTGAAATTGATTTTTGAAATGTTTTCAAAATGTTAAAACTGATAAAATGTGTAATAAGACAAAGACATTTTCCTTTACATATCATTTTCAATTTTTGTGACAGAAAAGAACTTAAGAACAAAATACAACGAGGTCTTCATTGCATTGGAACAAATTCAAGGGCGACTTTAGAGCTCTTTTGTTCTCAAATGAAATACTTTGAATGAATTACTCTAAAATAGATAGATAGATAGATATAGATATTAACTACACCCTTAGAAAGTTTAATCAAATAATGTAATCTGATTATCATCATCATCATCCCCTATTATGAAGAGTGACACGCTGGCACGGAATCCACGCGGATCTCCGCTCCAGTCCGGACCGCTTCTGGTCAACAACGAGGAAAGGATGCCCGGTCAGCATATTCCACGTGGGAATGACCCCCCATCACCGACCCATCCCTTACCAGCAGGTGGTCGATTCCAATAGGTACACCGTCCCTCGTGAGCCAGCTCCACCTCGGATTGTGAGCCCGTCCTACGTGGCGTATGGAGTTCCTCCGTCCCCGTTGTGATTCCTCCACGTAGGCTTCTATGGGTGCCAGCTGGTATGAAATTTTCCTGCATTATGCGAATGAATCCTGTTTGTGAGCCTATAAAAAAAGACTTGATTCTCATCCTCAGTGCTACAATTTGTTGTGGCACCGTTACATGGAAGATAGGAACGTTGTATTTATTCTTATTTTTCTTCTTTTTGAACATCTTTCTTTTATTCTTATGTTTAGGAGAATGTTAAATAGATCCATGCTTTTAATAAATAGACCCACTCTTGATGAAGAATAGGGTAATCTTAATGAATGTGGTTAGTTTTTATTGGTTGCAGATCCAATGGTAGAGAAATGAATCTATAAGGCTTTTTCTTTTTCTTTTTTTTTTGATGGTTAGGATGGGTGGGTTGATTTTGTAAAAATTTGGGTCTATTTAACATTCTCCTATTTGTAATGACAAATAACCAAATTTTTTTTTTGTGGAATTATGTCTATTTCATGACAAATAAAGGCATTATTTGTTGCCCTTGGCTATACTAGATTAATAAAGTAATATTTGTTGCCAAAAGATGATGATAAGATGAACAATTTATTTTTGGTATATGTAGTTAATCTATTGACATACTTTTGGAAGGTGGATAAATTGTGGATTGGCTTGTGACATAGAACAACGGTTCATGTGGGAGAGTTTATATTTTTGTTTTTGTTTTTCTCAATTTTATGTTGATGCCTGATATTGCTTTTTTCATGTAGTTATTATATTGATATTATCAAGGAAAATAGCATGGTACATGTAGCGGGGCATGCACATTCTTGTCTACATTGATTTTGAAACGCTATATTATTTCTAAAAAAATTAAAAGCTAAAAATTAAAGAACTTGTTGTGTTTTGACACATGCCATTCAACAGTTTCTCAAGTAAGATTATTGCATTACTACCAATGAATTGACAAAGTTAAAAGGCTATGTCTAACTTTTAAGAACTACCATTCTCTTGTCTTAGAAAGAAAGAGGGTAGAACTGCATGCTAATGAGAAAGAAAGAAAAAACAAACAAACAAACAAATGCAAAATTAAGGGGCAATATTGTTCAAGTCAAACATTTTAAGTGATTGGATGAATCCACCCACAAGTAACGATTCTATAGCTATTTTTTAGTATTTTGATTAACAAGAGGTGTACCTATTTTTATGAACTTTATACTAACAGCCACAGTAACAATTAAATTCAAACTTGATAACAGTAATGCAAACAGTTCATGTGGAAGATTGTTAGTTAACTAGTGTTTTCAAATAGTTTGAGACTAAAAGAAGACATTATTCAATGCAACTGAATTTTACAAGTGAGTTTTATGTTGGTTTTTTTTAATTTCAATGTGATACATTTTAAATTTCATCTTCAGTAATAAATTGATTTGTTGAAGTTAAAAAATAAAAGGTTTCATTCATATGTGACCTACAAGTGTGTGCATGTGTGTGTTTGAATATATATAAACATACATATATATATATATATATATATGTGTGTGTGTGTGTGTGTGTGTGTGTGTGTTAGTTTTAGTTTTATTTTCAACACAATGACAAAGTTTGTTGGACTCTTGAATCCAACCTCTGCCATCATTTAGTAGTTTAGGGTCAGTGCAGACCATATTCATTTATTCAAAATTAGATCCTATTGAAAACTTGTATATATATATATATATATATATATATATAATAAAACATAGCCTGAATTCTTGTTTTGAAATGGGTCTAGAAAATGATTTGCATTGTGAATTGGCATTTATAATAGATAACACAATCCTAAGAAAAGGCTTATAAGTGGTCCCACTTGTGTTTATTGCATTTATTTTTTTGGCTATGGGAGATGAAGTTTTCCAATGAATGCATAAAGCATTGTCTTCCCAAGGTCCTCTTTCTTTCTTTCCATAATACATTTGAATGCACAATCTTTTTATTAGGTGATACTATCAAAGTGGCCACTAAGATTTTTTTATTTATTTATTTTGTCTTAGATGACTACTTTCCAAAGTAACAATTGGGTTGGCTCCAAATCCCCACATGCCAACTACTATAAACTTTACTCTAAAGGAGTAGTACATTTGGTCCTACTACTTTGTCTTTATTATGCACAACTTTCATAATTTCACAACAAGCTTGAAACAAAAAGGAAAGAAAAACAAACAAAGTAATTCTCTTCATGCCATAGTGCCATTGATGGTATCTTCCACAATACCACAAACAAAATGTAGTATTAATGGATCTTCATGCAAAACTTGATACAATTGGTTGTTGTAGACAAAGAAGATTCACCCAAGTCACACGGATTCCCTTGCACATGGCATTAGTAGTTTGTTGCATTATTAACATGTCCAAATTATGAGGTAGAGTAATAAAATTTAGAATTTAGAGCAAGAGGCCAAAATAATAAACTAGTGTGGCACACAAGATAGTATTAATGTTATTGTATTACATGGTAATTATTTTTTTAAATTTGTGATTTTTTTAATGCAACTTTTCCCTATTTCAATAACAATTTCTATTTTTATAATGTCACTCTTTCAGAGAATTAAAAATTAAAAAAAAAAAAAAAAAAAAAAAAAAAACTTTCTAGACACATGCTCCTCTCCTTGTTTTTCCTATTTTTGTTGCTTTTCTGTCTAGAGTACTCAAAGGTATATTTATCAATCCGCTTTCCTTTTCCAAAGCCCCTTATTGTGGAACAAAACTGTTTATTAATGTTATTACTCGTTTCTTTTGAACATGTCTTCATTTCAAAAAATAAGCCATAGAGTGGACAGTCCTATATTTGGATGATATCCAAGTTTTCACTTCGTTTCTATTTTCAATTTAAAAATACATCAGATAAGTGAAACGAAATTAAAATTTTGGATGAATGGAGACCTATTGATTTGTGTGTGTGTGTATTCGTTTTTTCCAGAATCCCTATGAGATCAATCATATTTCCCCAAATCTGCCTTGAAACTATAAAATCCATCTAGTCTACAAAGGATACCCATTTTCAAGGCTTTTTTTTCTTTTTTTTCTTTCAAAACAAAAACACATTTTTCAATGCTTCAAAATAATAAGTTGATATGAGCTACAAGGACATGATGCTTGACTTAATGAACCAATTCTAACGATGCTTGTTCTCGACAGGTCAATATTCCTCTAGAAAATAGAAGGTGTCCTATATTATAGGGTGGCAAAGCCCCTTAGGAATAACTCACCTCTTATGACCGAGTTTAATGAATCCAATTCAAATGATATAACAAAGGATTATAATGATATATCAACCCTAGACATAAATGGTTTTGTAAAGCATACCCCACTGAAAGAAAACACCAACATGTAAAAAATAAAGAAAACAGAATGAAAATATAAAAAAAAAACATATCAAAAGGTGATGTGTTGCAATCATGTTTTGGGTTTCATAACACAGATATTTCAAAATGGTCAAGACCACACACTCATACATATAATATCTAGCCAAGTGAGCAAACCAAAACTTTGAGCCTTGTGAGTTATAGTAAACATGACCACAAAAGGGCCCACTTTAATATTCTCCATCTCTTTGACACAAAGTGCCATCCGCACATCAATCATGCAGACACAAGAATTGGCCCTCCTTTCAAACATTAAATAATCAAAACATCTATATATATATATATATATATATATACATATGTGTGTGTGTGTGTGTGTGTTAAGTAATAGGCCAAAAGTCTATGAAATAAGGACATAAGAGAAAAGATACACATTTAGGGGGTTTGATTGGGGCCTTTGTTGAGCCAAAGTTGTGGATATAGAATGGATTTTGTGGGTTTCCACCACCACATTTATTTTATTTTATTTTATTTTTTCTCTGTTGTGCATAATTCTAGGGTAGAGTCTTTTTGTAAGCCTAAGTTTGGGCTTGTTGGTAAGAATATGATGATTGTATATGTTCTTTACCAATATTTTGTTTAGTATATGATAAGATGATTCAAAGTTGACAAATGGATAAGAAAGCCAAATACTACTTATCTTTTTATGTGTATGTGTGTGGGTGTGTATATATATATATATATATATATATGTACATACAAACAACAGAGAACACTTGGAATGTCTTTTTGAATGAATGCTATTATAAGTACATGAAGGAACCATATTTATGTTTGATGTGTTTTTTGCTAATGTACATTGAAGGACACAATCATGTGAAATTTGAAGAACTTATATGTTTTGTTAGTTTTCTGTTAGGTCTTTGATATTATAGTGGTTGGTATGTGTCGTTCATACATAACATTCTTGAAAAATATTGTAAATAATTGAAATATTTCGTCACATCAAAAGGTTCTAATTATCTTTCAAAAAATTATACATGCATGAAAATGCACGTTTGAACATTCATTTTTTCCTGAATATACTATTACTTGATTCGAATTTTGACTTTTCTTTTAAATAAAAAATATGGATTTTTTAAAAGAAAATATTTGGAGAAAGAAAGAGGTTTCCAAGTTTACTTCCATCAAATGGTATTGTAACAAATAGTATTTTAAAGGAACATGACAAGCAAGGAATGAGAAACATAATATATTTGACAAAGGGAAATTTCACCAAAACAAATTTGCAAATTTACATGAAAATTCATTTCTAAAAACAAGTGGTTTTGGGCCTAAATCAACAATGTCACAGATAATTCTAAATGTTGCATTGAATTTTGCTTCTTCAGATCAAATGTAATACACTTGGGTTGGCTTTGGATTTGAAGTAGTACATGAATTCAATGTAGCAGTTGGATCCACTTTGGCATGTGTTGATGTTAATTCATCCTTTGCAGTACTTTAATCTAATGTAACATTCAAATTAAATGCTGTATGCACCAATTTACTTCACTTATAATGGAGTACTACATGGAATTAGTACAATTCATTTAATGCACATAGTGCATTCTCACAATAGAGTCTCCACCCAATCACCTAAAGTTTAGAAATACACATGAGCACATTTAAGATTTAGATGTGAAAACACATGCCATATCTTTAAAAAAAAAAAAAAAAAAAAAAAATGCATTGGCTGAATTTGGAATACAATGTGTTTTGCCCCAATTATACCAAAGGTATTACATCAAATTTAACATAAATAAATAAATATATATATATATATATATATATATATAATTGGAGGCCAATGAAAATAATTGAGTGGATCACCTTTCAAACATTATTTTCATTTTTTCAATGTCAAGTATGAGACTCTATTTTTCACTAAGATCCAATGTGGTACATGTTTTATTCTAAATTTGGTTATTTTGGAATTTGATTATAACTTTGATTTCATTTAGAATTCCAATTTATGTTATTTGTTTTTGAGCAAGATATTTATTTGTTAGATTTTAGTTGCAGTACTAATTTGGTTCATAGATGTTTAAAAAGGTGGTTGATAATACATGAGTCATTGATTACATAATACTAATTATTCTCCTTGAGTTCCAAAGGTCTAAATAGAAGTCAAAAATTGGATTTGGGCATTTAAATACAGGGAACCCATCAGGACATCCAAGGCCATTTGGTGGGTCTTGTCTTTCTCTTCGTGCTTTTTATTATAATGGTGGAAGATTGTGTGGTTTGTACTCGGCTTTTAACATGGACTTGTAGGGCACGGTTACATCGGCACACCCTAAATCCACATCAGCATTGCAGCCTCAATTTTCTACTATCACCACAATCAAATATTCTACTGTAGATGTGGTTGAAATTAATGATAAACAAAGAACCAAAAAAATAAACAAATAAAATACATGTGTGGGAAGCAATAGCATTCCATTGCCTGTGTTGGTTTGTTTGTTTATTCTCTAGACATGTGAATCAAAAGAGCATTTTGCAAACCATGATGCAGGTAGTGAGAATTGTAACAATATTTATAACAATAATAAAACAAAGGTATTGGTTTAGAGGAAACATTCAATGTAAAACACATGCCCAATTCATGTTTAACAAATTTGGTAGCCACATATGCCTCACTCACTCACTATATGAAAGAAAAAGGTTAATATTGTCATTGGAATGCAAACCTTATTTTGCATTTCAATTGCTCTATGAAAGCATGTGCACAAAATAAATAAAATAAATCACGCAAATTGGTTCTGCTAATATAAAAGTTCTCCTAGTAGACTTGTTGGAAATTGGTGTTAATGTCTATTAAGTATTAGACATAGTCTCAAAATTAATTCATTTTCTTACATATTACAATGCTTTTAATATTTAAGTCACCTAAAGTTTATCAAAAAGTATAAGTTGGATGTTTTCTTATGTTATGATCCTTTAAAGCTTTAGCAACCAATTTTTTTGAAATTTAGTTCTTATTTGATAGAAGAAAGAATGGAAGCAAAGGTTCACTAAAGGTGCATTTTTTTTAATACTATTAGTAAATTCTAGATACAAATATCTTAAAATGTTATTTTACAGGTTTTAGATTAGAAAAAATAAGAATGTTATATTCATTTAAATAATACTGATCTTTTTTCTATTTTAAAATGTTGTTATATAAAAAAAAAAAAACAAATCTCACTGATAAACTTTGAAGATATACACTTTATAATTCAACATTACTTTTTTTTTTAACATATATCTATATATATATATATATATATATATATACATAATCATAGAATACAAGTCATATGGACAATTTTGAAAGATATATATCTTCAAAAATTCAACATCAACATATCAATACACAATCTTTTCGTTTTTTTTTTTTTTTTTTTTCATGATTCTTGTGACATTAAATTTTGAATCTATTCTAGACCAGGTTTTGAAGTTTTTAAGCTCACAACCTGACATCATTATACCACTGGGTTACCAAAGTCAGTGTTGACATTTCTAATTGTTGTTGAATAAAATTTGAACCATAAAATTGTTTTAGTACACTCACACACTCATCAATAAAAACGTTCGACCCAATGATATTATTTACAAAGAGTATCCCTAAATTGTTGATGTTATTATTTTAAACATAAGAGGTAGTACCTCTTTGCTGAGTAGTACAAAGTTTCAAATGCACTGCAGTTAAAGTGTTAAGACTATACCCTATGTCTACACTATATTTGATATTTGATACTAGTTTAGAAAGAATATATATATATATATATATATACACACATAAAATAGATACAGTCAAACACATGCTACACGTACCAATTTTGAATTGAAATGTGTATGTGTGGAATAAGAGAAGTGAATAAATAAGAAAATAAATTAAATTAAATTAAATCATTGAATTGCATCAACAACTTCTCAAAAATTGTACTTCTATAAAATTCTAAATCAATTATTTCATGATAAATCTTAACCAACTAAATTTGTAATAGATTGCCAAACTATCTAATAAACATCCCATCAAAAAAGAAATTGACATAAAGACTCATGACAACAAGTTCTAATCATACCAAATAACAATTGTAATGTTTTATTAAATTTATGTAGGCATGAGGTTTACTGTGGCTTGTTCATTCAAACTAGTCCAAATTTTGGGACCTTAGACAAGTGGGGATGGGGAGTTTGATTAAAAACCACCACATGCAAAGCATAACCCAAATGTGTTATAAATCCCTATTTTCAAGCATTCCATCTGAAAAGCATAATGGATCGCCATCGCAACAAAGGTTGCTCAATCCAAAAGGACTTTGCTTAACTTGGCTATTCAAAAGATAGAGTTGATGGGTGCACCCACCACTCTTTGTGTTCCAAATTAGGGTTTGGAAAATTAGGGTTTGGCCAACACTCTCACAACATAACAAGTTGTGTTTTGGCTTTTCATTGTGGTTTTGCATATTCTGCAAAGGTCAGAGTCGAAGTTCAAGGGAGTCATTGGAGTTGTATTGATTATTAGATGCTTTTTGCCAAATGTTTAACTACTATTTTCTTTTGGATTATTTTAATTTAAAGAAGGACTAAACAAACAAAAATAATTTAAGACAAAATTAAAGAACATGGATGTGAGTTTGCCACTTGGCAGAATCAACATCATTAGCAAGAAACACACAATTTCAAATTCCAAACCTTCTGTGCTTTGAATTGATACTGAAAAGATGCAATGCGTTGAAAACTTGGGGAATGACTTTTATATTCATTTTTTATTTCACTTTCTGCCTGATTATGCTATATTTTAATTTTAGAATGATGGAATTGATAGATTGTAAAAAAAGAAAAAAAACAAACAAAAACAAAAAAAAAAAACAAAAGAATTCTGAGGAACCTTGAAATATGGAAACCTGCATGCATCATGATGTTGCTAAATCAGTACTTATTCAAAAATATAAATTCACAAACATCATTTGAAACTTTTAAAATGAGACGCATCATGTAATCTCTTTTATACACTATGAATTATGGCACACATAGTAATAAAATAAATTGAGGCAAAAAAAAAAAAAAAAAAAAAAAAAAGATCAAGATTTGAAATGGCAATGTGATGTTGAGCAAAAGCTAAGAATGTTGACACACTTCAAGGATTTCAAAACTAATTGAATGGATGAACATGATAAAATTATGCATAATTATTCATATTTAGGTATGTGTGGTGGTTTTGGACTTGAAAGTTCATGAAGGCAAATTTTTGTTGTAGCCAAACAGGAAATTAATGGGGATCCATGTTCCAAGATTTCAACTTTAAATAACTTCCACAATTGTACCACAAGCACAAAATTCATTTTTGAAAGGTAAATCTCAATTCTATGATTTATTAGCATTTCAAAATGGTAAAATCACAAGACTGTCTAATGTTTACTTCAAGTATATTATAGCATATGTTTATATTTGTAAACTTCATATTTTCACATCTAAGATAAAAGCGGTCTTTTTGATGAAAAATATCAAGTTTTTGTTTAATATGCATATGTTTTGCACACACATATGTGTATATGTACAAATTAATAACAGTAGTTAAATGAAAAACTCAGATTAGCTTTTACATCATATATTACATCCAAACTATTTTGACACGTTTTATTGGATCATGAAGTATCTTCTGTGTGAGCTTATATGTTTACTTCAAATAAATTCTTGGTCTTTAAATTGAAACAAACACTATAATAAAATAAAATATCCTTTTGTGAACTATTTCTTTCAATTCAATGGATCTAAATTTTTATATTACATGTTGTTTTCTTAGAATATTACTACCTTGGTTTAATTACAACACTCATTGTAATTTTAATTTTTGCAAGTTATAGTATATACACAATCTCTAATTTAAAACCTCAAAGCAAACTCTAAGAGTAAAAAAAAATTGTTCCAGTGAAACTTTCAATCACATAGCAAAGACATCTTTAATAATGGTCTTCTTTACTTTTTTTTGTTAACAATTTTATATGTATGCATGTGTGTGTATATACATACTATGTTTTAAAGTCAAAATGGTTATATATGTATATATTTAAAAGCCAAATTGACCTTAGAAGTTGTAATATTTAAAACTACATGACCATTCAATTTTACAATGTTTGAAAACAAGCCTACAAGTCTTAAAATTTATACATGTTTTGCAGTGATGTGTTTTGGTGGAGAAAGAATTAACACTACGTGTATGTTACAAGTAATATTAAGATTTTATTTTATTTTTTTATATATTTTTTGTCTCTCTCAACATGAGCATGTTTTTTTCTACTCTATTATAACAACACATGTTTGAAATGAAATACTGTATTATGGTCAACTGCATGAATGTCTAGTGCTAGACTACTACATGTTGACAATTAATCCATTTAGGAATTGGTCAATAGTCAGAGTGTGAAGTTGTAGCAACCCTATTATATTACAGTGAGGCACATTTATACAATCCCATGTTGAATTTGCAGTAGTGCTATAACACACAGTGTACATTGGTGCACAACTTACACATAATGAAGTGGAGCATATGTTCTCATATTCACAAATACTGTATATATATATATATATAACTCTCTCTTTTTAAACTATTTTACTACTTTATATTATTTTCCCTCCTATTTCTCTAAATTATTCTCCATTAATGCCTCCTCTCCTCTTCCTGAGAAATGGAAGCCTAAACAATCGTCACAGACATACAGACATGGACAGTATAGATGGATGATTCATTGCGTGGATGAATATGTATATGGGAATTTTCATTCATCCGACAACTCGATCTCTCAGGCCTTCTATGACCCAGCTCTTGTGCAACCACAGCAGACTCAGTGTGAATACATATTTATTTATTTATTTATATTGAATATGGATAATATGACAATGGGAACCATCTGTGTAGTATTATTGCAAGAATTATATATATATATATATATATATATATATATATATTTTTCCTCCAAATTATAGTAAATAGTTTGTTCACAACAATGATGTTAAAGTTTATTTCTTTCTGTTTTTATGGTCAGAATTTGTGAGTCGGTGATTGAGCTCATATTCCTCTAATTTTATTTTTTAAATTTAACAATTTAATAATTTTTGTGCAATGTGATGTGAGATACATTGGATTTTTTATGATGAGCTAAGGAAAAATAAAAGTTGATTAAAATAAAAGGAAACTTGGATTGGCATACCATGATACACACACACACACTTATGTGATTTGAATAAATAGTATTTTTAGATTTATTGAAATATGTGGTGTAAAGTTTATTTTTAATTTTAACAATCTAATTTTACTAGCATTGATCTTCAAACTTCATGCTACAACTAAATCCAAACCATGTTGAAACATTGCAACAAGTCCGAGATGCAATGTACAAAATCAAGTGAACCTTTCTTAAAATTGTTTTTTAGATGCTACTATTGTGATAAAATAGTTTACGTTTTAATTCAAATAAAATTCTAGAAATATGTTTGTTACTTACTAAATTTGTAGTAAATTTGTGTCTATTATCATATTCCAGTATGTCCCTCGGTGAGGACAAACTTAAAATAAAAAGTAAAAGTTAAGAAGATGTGTGAGCCTGACTAAACCAAAATTTCTTTCTATTCTTGTTTTCTTTTTCTTTCTTTCTTTCTTATTTGTAGGTGTGTGTTATTGGCTTTCTTCCTTCCAGCTAAAAGAAAAGCATTTATTTACAGTGGTACTTTTTACACACTCTTTCCATAACAAATGTTAAGAGGGATGTAGAATAGAGTTGGGACTAATCTCCAAGCAACCAAACTTAATCATTCTTAAATTCTCTTGATTCAAATATGAGCAGGCAAAATATTTGTGTGTGTGTATGTGTGTGATACATGTGTACAGGGTCACTGCCACCCAATCCCATGAAAATTTCAGTCAAATTTTAGTCAAAGTTTTACTTTTTGTTACTTCCACCACGGCTAAATTCCATCATGTCTAAATTTATACATTCGATATATTAGCATTTTGTTATTTGAATATAAATAAATTATATATATATATATATATATATATATATATCTGTATGGTTATTAATGCTTGTATAACCTGAACATAGTACATAATGTCTTTTGTGCAAAATCTGATTCTAATCAGACTTTCCAATGTCTTGAACCTCAACAAGCATGAAAAAAAAACCATAAATTGAAAAAGTTAAGTAAATTAATTGAGTAAAAACCAAACATTTATTATAAAGAAATATATTACAAGTTTTAAAAATGGACCTAACACAAAGTATAAAAAATATTGTTTCCATTAAAAGTACATGTTTTATAATAACATTTACTCACAGAAAATTAAAACATTTTTACTGCAATTTTGAAATTTGAATGCAAAAAATTTTAAAATTAAATAGTTTAATATAAATAAATAGAATTAATGACATTGATGGTTGAATAAGTTTTGACTACTAACTATGAGCACAGGAGTCTACCATAATAAATTGGAAAGTAAATACAAACAAACAAAAACAACTTGGAAGTCATGAAGTGTGTTATTCCAATTAATTGAATAGTAAACTAAATACACAATGTTGCCCCCCCCCCCTCTTTTATCCATCCCATAAAATCACAGCTTCTCAAAACATACATACTTTAATTTATACAAGTACACACATACACACCCACCAATTTTATAAGCTCCTTTGACAATTACAGACTTTTGCAAACCAGACAACAAGGGGTGCAGTAAATTAAAGGGAATTGCTAGTTTATCCACCCCTCCCTTTATGCTTAAAATTAGCTGCCACCTCACACTTCTGCTGCATCATGCAAAGAGGAGGAGGTTGTGAGTGGAAAGGGGACATCATTGAGTTGTAGATAAGGCCATCCATTCAAACTCTAACTCTAACCTGAAGAAGAACACACAATGTGCTAAACACAACCACACATCCAGATTAGTACAAAAGCAATTAGGACAGAAAAAACAGAATCTGGAATCAAAGAAAAAGCCTCTTTTGTAGTGTGCCTCCATTTTCACAACAGCAAAAATATCAGCACCTCCCCCCCTCCCCCCTACCCTCCTCCTCAGCAGCATTGGGTTGTGTAGGAGTTGGGTCAAAACCATGGTTTTAGTATAGTATATAGCTATATTAGGTAATAAGAACAAAAGAGCCAGCCATTGAATGCTGTTGTTGCATCATTCCCCTTTCATGCAAAGGGAGATCCAATCTTTCCCAAAACTAATTGGTGGGTGTTTTGGGAAAATATGTTCCCTTTTTTTTAGGGTTTTCCAATCCCCCTGACTTGAGAAAGCTGGTGTGGACAAACCCCATGTGCACACTGGAGGATGGGTGGCATCACTCTTGCAACCAACTATTGTGTGCCAGCCCAGCCCAGCCTAGCCCAGCTCTTATGGTGATTCCAGTTCCTGATGTTGTGTGTCGCCAGTTCCCAACCACTCAAAGTAGGGGTGGCTGTGGGAGTCACTGCCTACTGTAGACAACATGGGGTTTTGTGGGGTTTTGAGACACTGTGTCCCCTTCAGAACCCAGCAGGCACAATGCAATTTTGGAAACATGGGAGAGAGAATTTTGTGTCCCATGTTCCCCCACTCTCATGGGTGATGGTTCCCACACACTATATATATGTCTATAGATATATATATATATATATATATATAGAGAGAGAGAGAGAGAGAGAGAGAGCTATATCCCTTTTTTCAAGTCATTATCCAACTCTTGTCCTTGTTGTGAGTTTGTGGGGAATGCAAGTGAGATGCTGCTCATGAGTGAGGGACCCGCAACTCATAGATGGGCTAGATAGAAAGACTTCTTCTCAGGAAAGTTAGACTTCCTTTTTCCACTCTCATTTCCCCTCCATGTGAACAGCTCTTGGCACTCCATTTCATTGGAAGGTGACCACCACCACCTTCAGTTGCCATTCCCTTTTATGCTGCAGGTGGAGAAAAAGAGTATGGGGTCAGGAACAGGATGGTTCCAACCAGAACATGCTGCCCTAATAAAGGGGGAGGAGGACAGATTGCAGTGTAGAATTGAATGACTGCCATTCAATTGTCCTCATGCCTGCCCCCTTTTTATCTCAAATAGTGTGACCTAGTTAGTAAATTAGACATCACATTACTTGTGCAGAAGTCAAGTTCATGGGACATCTGACCTATGGGAAGTCAAGGCCAAATCCTATTGAGGCAGATATTTGTGCCTCAGCACCTTTTCTCCCCACACCATGACTTTCCATTCATTCACCAATGGACTACTTTTTTCTTCATTGAAAAGTGAGTTATTTAGATAGCTTCTAAAATGATGGATTCATGTATGCATTGCAAATTTGCAAAAGGGATTTGACACATTTAAATTTGCTTCTCAAAGCTTGTGTATTACCCCACCACTATATGTAACATGAGGTTGGATTATCAGCACTATGTGCAATATACTTTAAGTGTAAACCCACTTAAACTTTTCCCACAAAACCATGATTTGAAGCTGCGACTGAAGGACTTTAAATCAGACATGCCAAATAGGGCATGCAACTAGACTGGACATGGGTATGGAGACTGATAATGTTGGCAGATTTTTTTTTAAAAAAATAGGGGCATGAAATGAATTGATAAGTTGTGTGTGTGTGTGTGTGTCAATGGTGGACAAATTTTGTTTGACAAGCATGCATGCTCATGACAATGAGTATTTTTTATTTTGTAAAATGAATTGGTAGAAAGTGGGTATTTATGCACAAGTAATATCATGTAGTTAAATTCATTGTATCTAATCAAGTCCCCATTGAATTCATGTTTTTATGTGTTTTACAAGGGGTGTGTAACACAAGTATCCAAACACTTCAATGCCTGGGATCCAAGTGTTGGATTCTGTTGAGATATCTCAGATTTCCTTACAGTAAAACATTGGTGTAAAAAAGAAAATACATGATCATGAGTCATGCAGTGTAAAAAATACAAGTATGTGAGCCATACAACTTTTCTGTTCACCTGAAAAAATTTCTCTTTCCAATCAAATCATGAGCAGAAACTTGAGATTAAAGAAAAATTACAAATAGCTAATTTCATTTGGCTTGGATATTTTTTTTTTTCCCAAAATATATATATATATATATATATATATATATATACATGTAAATTTGCATTTACATACATATGAATATTATGGTAAACTCTGCAGCTTTCCATAACTCAGTTTTGGATTAGTGAAGAAGAAGAAGAAGAAGAAAGAAATAAAAATAAAAATAAAAACATTCTGTTGATGTATTGTAACTTAAATAAAGAGTTGCTTGTACCACATCCCAGTTAATCACTGTATTTGACATTTGCACTGTGATGTGCAGAGTTTATTGCAATATGATTTAACATGCTGTTGTGTGGGTGTGTGTGCATGCTAATAAATGAAGCATTTCAACCTGTTTCATTAAATGGATAGGCTTCTAGAGCAAGTTTGGAGGAGCCATTTGAAACAAATATCACATAGCCACCTCAAAAATGTCAAGAGAGTTTTAAATGGATGAGAAACTTGGTCTGCAGAAAGAATCCAATTGTCTGCATTTTAACCCACTCACTGCACTGTTTTGTTGGTTGGAGGTTAATTGTAGCCAGAGCTGCTGAGTCAGTACTTTATAATAACCAATAGCCAATATTAACTGCAGTCAAAAACAAGTGGGTTTCAGCCACTTGACCAGGGAAAAGGCAATAGTGGAGTGAATGAGCTTGGCCCTTTCTGTGAACACTCACATGCTTTGTCACTTAGCTTATGGTTCAATGCCATTCAACTCACCAAATCAGTGCCCATGAATCCATCAAAAATCTATGCAGATGATGTGAACACCATGTGTGCTAAGAACACAGGACTGGATACCAAAACCAGCAAAGACAGGGGCTCCTGTTTCTGCTGAAAGGTAGCCTTTTGAGCAGAGGAATGGTCCACCCACAAAGGACCCCACCCCACCTCACCCCACCTCACCCCACCTCACCCCACCCGGTGACTCATTTTGCCAGATGGACACATTTGCTGACCTGGCACTGTGATTGGGTTTGCAAGGCAGCATGCAACTTGTTGTTGCCAAATCCACATTCCCATGACCACTCACTCTGTCATCAGTGCCCACTCCTACTGTCCCCCTATTTATAGAGCCTTGCCTTGCCTTGCCTGGCCCTTATACTTACACTGTGGCCACTTGTGGGTGCCACAGCTAACTCATCTACTACTACTGAGGTCACACAAGACTCCCACTACACCTTGCCATAAAATAGAATAAAACACAACAGAATATCAACAAACTATCTTGGTTAACTTTTTAAAATACCATGTTATTATAATAATAAGAATTACAATAATAACAAAGAAAGTTGTATTGCCACATAATCATTGTTTGATATGTGTTGAGCATGGTAACAGAAAGCAAATGAATAATTGACTAGTGTTATTTACTACTATGTGTTATTATTAATTTATCTGTTTGTTGATTAAGGTTTTAGTGAAATTATTCCAGTACAAGATGTATATTGTTTTTAGTTTTTGAGGAATAGTAATGAATGAAGAGGTGACAGTTCTCATTTTAGTTTCTTGAATTTGTGATACTTAATTTGAATTCGTATCCATGTATTCATAAACACAATTGTGGTTATTTTGATGTCAAATTTTAAAACAGTGGTGCATGATTTGATTTGATTTGATTTAATTTAATTTTTTTTCTTCTGTCAGCTGAGATTCATTAGATTGGTACTTTCAAAGTCATACTTCATCCTCTTTTGTTACATTGAGTGTGCCATAAATGAAAACATACAATGACTTTTCACATTTTGTATTTTTTTTGTTCATTTATTTTGATGATATTTTGTAAATGAGCCCATTTTGGCTTTAGACGTAAAACTGATGGAGAGTGTCTCACTATTTAAAACTTCTTTTGGAAGAACCAAGCTGCTTGTAAATCATTTTCTTGTTCATGAATCGGGTAAGTGACTTCATTGTCTTTGATTATTTTTATAGAAATTCTGTAAAATAAGTATTTAGTTTGTTTTGTTTTGTTTTGTTTTGTTTTGTTTTTTTTTTGGTACTTCTTCCATGAAAAGTAGTTAATGATTGTTAATATAAATCAAATAACTAATAATAAAAATGGCAATCAAGCAATTTGTTCAATGTTGGCTTTTGAAGAGGTAAAACAATACCTTATTCATAGCACCATTTTTGCAATCTTTGTTTGCAAATAGTAACATAAACCCTCTAAAAGCCTCAAATATGAAGAATTTCAATATATGCATGTGTAGGTATATGAACATACAAACAAACAAACATACACACAACCAAGTGTGTAAATAAAATAAAATAAAAAAATGCTGATTACCTAGTTATCTGTAGGGCAACAAATGGGGATGAATGAATATGTGTTAGATGAGGGCACTTCAGTATGTAGGAAGCAGAAAATCAGGCACACTGGCACTAACTGTGGACCTAAAAGAACAAGAAAAGAAACAGACAAAAGAGGAAGAAACTTACAAACCATGTATACAAATCAAGGAAAGTTAAAAAACAAACAAACAAACAAACAACAACCAAACAGACTTGGAACTGATCACATTATGATAGCATCATCCTTTCTTACTTGCTTACATAATGGGATGAAGAAGGGGAGATTTTATGTATGTGGGGGTTTGTATGCAGGGAGAGAGAGGGAGAACCAAGGATTGCTTGTTGTCACTCTCATGGCAATGATACAACCCTAGAGTAATGAAAGGGTCCTGGGACTGGGTTGATAACTTGCCTGTCACATTGTGGGTGATGTCTTTGACCACCACTCCTGCCACAGGGGGAGAAGAAACTTGCACTTGTGGGAACAACAACAAGCCTGCTAATAATCAATGCCATCTTGAGAGCTGCTGCTCTCAGTCAAGGACAGAGTTGGCAAGGCTGTGAGTATGTGTGTGTGTGTGAGAGAGAAAGAGTGCAAGAGTACTGGTGAAGTGGGGGGTGGTGAGTTAACCCTAAGAAGATAAGAGGTGGTGGTGGTGGCTATGGGGCCATCCTGATCTAGTGGCTCTCCCCCACAGCAAGATTATGACGGCAGATTTATAAAGACTCTCTGTGGTCTCTATCAATCTCTGTGATGGAGGTTTTGTTTCACTTGCCTGGCATGTGCTGGACTGAGAAAAAAGAAAGGCAAGAAAAGAGAGAACATGAGAGGAATTGCTTCCACTGCAAGTCAATTTGCATACACTACTCCCACTGTTTTAACCCAATCACCACACTCACTTGCACAGTGAAAAGAGCCTCCATATCAAATGAAGCTGGCCGTACTTACTCACTGACTGACTCCCTGACTCACTGTGATTTTACTTACTGTAATCACTATTAGTCAACCTGCTCTTGGACAGCCAGTCGACTTTCACACATGGCTAAGGTGGGTCACTCAGCCTTATCCAGAGACCTCTTCAATCATCCCCTGATGTCATGAAATCCAGCCTGGTGGTGGTGGTGGGGAAGGAAGAGACTGTAAGAAATCCAGCACTCAGAGGGCAAAAGTCATATGCCATGTGAGAGAGATTTAAGCAACGCAAAATCATCATGGGTTGTAAGCATGCTACCTCTACATAGTGGCCTTTTCAAAGGGGAGGTTGGGGCAGGGGGATGTAGATAAATGCTGATATCAGTGTGGGGCACTAATTTCACTCACTTCCTCTCTCCCTCCCTCACCCACCCACCCACCCACCCCTAAGTTCATGTGGAGAAACAATTCTGCTGCTGCATGCCTCAAAAGGGGAAGGAAGGCTGCAGATGAGGAGGGTGAGGAGGAATTTCCATCTTGTGCCACAATTAATGCAACCGAGGGTATTTGAAAATCTCCCAGATTCTCACCCCTACTTTCTAACAGTGGCAGCCATGCCAAATGGGCCATTGCATGTACAGAGGAGCAGGAGGGGGGTAGGGAGATCAGGCACCCCCCCCCCCAACACATGATTATCATCACACATACATGAATGAGTAAATGAAGAACAGTCCACTTTCTGCTCACCCTTTACCATTTGGAAGTATAGGGCTAATGATGCGTATGGGGGAGCAGCAGGAGTATAGCGCCCTGGATCTAGGGTCTCCCCTCCCTCTCCCACCAGCGCCGCGCCCGTCATGTGCGACTCAGGGCGTGACCTGACTGACACACAGAGCCAGCGAGAGAGAGGCGACGACGGAGACAGAGCGGAGCAGCAGCCGCAACAGAAGCAGCAGCCAGGAGGAAGAGGGCTTTTCCCGAGATTCAATGCCAGTGCCGGTGCTGGGTCCAGCACGAGTTTCTATCTTAGTTAGCCAGCCACCACTACCACCGCGCAGCTAATGTTGCCTCTGATCAAGTACCACTCTTGCTGCCATCATCATCACCCAGATACTATAACCCATTTGCAGCAGCATCCCCCCTACCCTTCGCTATCTCCGCATTCATGAGACTCCCCGAGTATCTCTCCTCTCGATTCCTCTTGATTCCTTCCCGCCACCCCCCTGACACTCACTCCATCCCCTCCTTGGTGGCCTGATTGTGTCATCGTTTCGTGAATCCTTTTAGTGGGAGCTTTGGGTGTGTCGTGTATCCACTTGCTTTGCGGCACTTGTAGTTCTGAGGGTCGATCTATCCCAGTGTTGGTTATCTCGCGCTTGACTGGTTCAGTTCTCTGAAGTTTTTAGTGGAGACGTGGCTGGTGATGGTAGACCGGAGTTAGGTTCGATCAGACGCAATTATGTTCGCTGAGGTGGTGGTCTCGGGGTCGAATGCGTTGTGTTTCAAGGCGGAGGAGCCAGAGACGAGTGTGGACTTTGTTGTGGCTAGGAATTGAGACTTGGGGGTTGGTGTGTCTTGTGCTAGTGCGCGCTTGCCGTAGAGCAGAATCTCTGGAAGACGGTCTTGAGGATTTCGATGTTGTGTGTTCGCGCGCAATTTCAATAAACGCAGCAGTAGTAGCACAGCGACGGTTGGCTATTTTCTTGACTTTGACGAGTAGAGTGATCTTGGGAACTTCTGCCTTTTTCTTTTTCTTCTTCTTCTTCTTCTTCTGCTGCCGCTTCTGCTTTAGTTTCTTTGGGCCCGCTCCTTTGCGTCGCGTTGCATGCCGGAGCGCTTCTTGACTTACCATTTCCTGGAGATCTTCTTGATATTCAATCGCTATCTCATCAAAAAATTATTATTATCTACTGCTACTATCTTCACACTGCTCTTGTGTCCTTTTGTCATCCAAATTTCGATTCCTTCTCTCTTCTTTTTAGTTCTTTGCATCACCATCGCCTTCTTCCGGATCTTTCAGCTCTCTGATTTGTCCTAATATACACACCCTACCTACCCGGTTTTTCTTTTCTTTTCTCTTCTTCACGTTAATTGAACCAGTCTCAAGTTCTTTAGCCCTCAGCGTGTGCCTCCTCTTGTGAGGTTTCTGTAGCCAGTCCTTGCTCGCGCAATTCAAGGTGCTGCTCAACGTAAGGAATACTCGAGGGTTTATTCGGCATCAATCATACAGCGAAATTATGGCAGTGCAGGCGCAGTACCCGTCCAATGTGATTTTGCCCGATTACCGCAATAGGTAAGCATGGGCTTCTCGATCAAATCTTCTCAACTCTTAGGCATTTATCATTTGGAAGTGTTGTTATTATTATCATTATTCTCTTTTCGACAACGGAGTTTTCTGGTTTATCACGCTTGAACCCTTGGTATGTAGTCGGGACAAAGGCCAATAAGGATTTAAATGTGGATAACTCTCAGCGTTGTGGATTTGAAATTATGGCCTCTAGACGAAGTGAGCAGTTCGGCGTGGATCTGGTTTGTTGTCGAGTTGACGCCTCTTGTCATTACATTCTGAAGGACGTTTACTGAATGGGGATTTTGGATCAGCAGGGCCAGGCAGACATTTGCGGGCAGTAACAGGAGTTACTTTTCGCCCGTTAACCTCACTCTGACCTCTTCTCTGGACGAAGCTCGAACACAATCTCAGCCTCAGCCAATCTTGGAAATGTCCAACCCGATGCGCATGTTCAACCAATGTATGCAATCTCTCCAAATCAGTATAATTTTTCGTTCTCGTTATTGGTTCCCTCCCCGGGTCCCTTTTTTATTTGACTCTTTACTTTATTTTATTACGTCTGTTTCGTTTTTCCCATTTTTCAAATTACTTTGGTTAGTTTGCTGGTGCTCTTTTGGGGGGTCTGGCAGTATATAAGCTACTACGAATCCAATAGATACAGTATGTTTAGGACCAGCTTAAAAGTAGGTTAAACAGTGTTATAAGCAAGCACTGATTAAGATATTTGTGAATTGCGCTATGAATTTCACATGAGATGTTTCTTGTTCCTCCTGAAGGAAAGTTGGTGATCACCGACAGCCACCCTGAACAATATCATCTCAACAGTAAAATCACACGCGGTAATTTATCTTAGAACAAAAGTGAAGGATACAGCATGAAGAATGGCATGTGCTCACTATGATGATAATCATCTTATTATACGTTACAACTCATTCATCAGAACTAATCTGGTCATTTTTGTTATTTGTCTTTGAACAGTGTCTGCAGTTGCTGGCCTCAGCCATGGTGTGCAATCCGCTCCAGTGATCAACAGCAATGTAATCTACACCAAGGCTGAGAATGACTTGGGTTGTAATTTGGTGAATTCTCGTAAGCGAGCTAGGGAAGACGATGATATTCGCGTAAATTCAAGACAACAGCAGCAACAAATGCTCAACATGGAATACCACCCAAACCATGGGTCGGTATCTGTTCCGCCTTCGACAACTGGGGTTTCGACTGGTTTACGCCTGTCATTTGAGGATGATCGCCTAAACTCCACTTCCTCTGCCTCCACAAGCGGTCGAGATATCTCCACCTCTTTCATGGCTGCAGTAGGCGATGACCTCAACACACACTTGCAGCAGCAACGAGAGGAAGTCGAGCTGTTCTTTAAGCTTCAGGTACTTGTGATACCCTTTTGTCTGCAGGTTTCTTGTCAATTGGGTTAGAGTGCTCCTTGATTTGATTAATTGTCAAAGGAAATTTATTTAGTTGTAAACAATCTTCCTAAATGTGGATGAGACATTTGTGCAATGTGCAGGGTGAAAAAATTAGACAGCAACTCGAAGAGAAGAGGCAGCGATACTCTCGAGCCCTTATTGGGGCGATTGAGGAAGTTGTCTTGCGGAAATTTCATGAGAAAGACCTGGAAATTGAGAAATTGAAGCGGCAGAACCAGGAGCTTGTGAAGCATGCGGAGCAGCTGACAGTGGAGACTCATCACTGGCAGGCGAAGACCAAGGCCACAGAAGCCTTGGTGACTGCCTTAAGGGCAAACCTCCAGCAAGCGCAGGCAGCAGTAGCATTCAGCCGGGAGCATAGTAAGGAGGGATGTGGGGACAGCGAAGCAGATGATGCGGCTTCGTCTCACCATGGAGACGCCGAGGACATGCATGCACGCACCTTCAGGGAGAATCGTGAGCTTCGGGAGCAGAGGACTTGCAGGTCGTGCCGGTGCAATGATGTATCTATCCTTCTTCTGCCATGCCGGCATCTTTGTCTTTGCAAGGACTGTGAAGCTCGCTTAGATGTATGCCCTCTATGCCAGACCCTCAAGAATGCCAGTGTTCAAGTGTACATGTCATGACGAAAATCGAAGCAAACGGCTTCTTGCACTCCGGAATTTTGAGCTTCCAAATATGGAGCATCCAATCAATCACAGGATTTGAATCAATCAGGTCATTCTGGGGTGGTCATAGCTAAATGTCATTCCTGGATCAAGGCATGCCGAGTGTATTCGTGTGCATATCCATCTCATTTTGTTTCATCACAGTCGGGTGACTGTAGCAGCGCAGGTGTATGCTTCTGCACATTTTTCTATGACCACTTTCTACCCACCACGGCAGAAGCGCTAGAGACTTTCATCTCTTTTGTACATGAAGTTATTCATCATAGGAATTTTGTAAACATGACTTTTGTGTATAAGGTTTAGCACGATGGTTGGGATCTTCCCTCCATTCTAATTTTCATATCCCACAATTACTTACTGTTCATATGCTATTTCCAAGCCTATCTTAGTTTCCCTCTCAAGGGCTCCCAGATCTTTGTCTATGATATCTTGTTTGCTTGCTCAACTTTGATTTTCTCAGTGGCAGTATTGGTGGTCTTTTTCTTGGTGAACGTTAGCTATGCGTCAGATAATGCTTTAAACGGGTACATCACTTCTTGACACAGTTGTGTACCGCTGACATAGACCGAGCCATTCATGGGTTGAACAAGTCAGTACCTGTAAATGCAATGACGCAATGTAGTTTATCTTAAGAAAACAAATACAAACGTTTTAACCATGCATATGTGGTCCTCACCATTGGTGTATGCTGTTAATGGCCCCTTCTCAGGTAAAGTAGCACCAAGGGTTAGGATAGATTTTTTGTAAATTTTCTTCTCCAATTTACTGTACAGTAATAAATACATATCGACGAAATACTCGTTTAGTTGGATGTATCGATCAGATTCTCTAGCCCATTTTCGGGAAACTAACAACTAGTCCATGTGCATCAAGTAAGTACAAATGATTAGTACTTAAGGGTGGGTACTAATGAATGCGGTTAAAATAGAAATTAGACTTAGCTTCAACTAATACAATGCAGTCAGTGTGGTAGTCTATCCCCCACTATATTTAACCTTTTACATGTGAAAGCTGATTTCAAATCAGTACACGACCTCCGTTCTGTCCATTTTGTGTAATTTAAACAAAATTCGCCCACTTGTAGTTCGTGTACTTTCCGTTTACAAACCATACTCCTCTTTACGCCTTTAACTCAGCATCATTATGGCAGTATACTGCAACCTTTGCGAAATTGTTGATAATTAAAAAGTATCCTGCTTTAAGATGATGACAGCCTAGAAATTATGGCTATGCTCAGCATTGAATCTTCATATTATCCTAGAATGGAAGGGGTTCAAACGTAAAAAGAGAAAGTAATAGGCCTACGAGAAAAATGCAGGAAGAATAATTTCATAAAGAACAAATCTTCATTATTAGAAAATATTCCTGTACTACAGTTCAGTTGCGTCAGGAAAAGAAAAACTACAATAATAAAAAACTTCCCTATGAACCTGCTTGAGTGATATAGGAAACGCAGACAGCTGTTGCTGTTAACATGGCTTGACACGACTAAACCTCATCAAGAAATGGTGGCAAGTAATATCCACAACTAACGACCAAGTCAAGAGGAGACGTACACAATCGTGTGGATCAACTAGCGTAATATTTTAGCACAGTATGATCATTTACAGTAAGGTGTTGGAACTGCTTATATTGCCACTTACAAAGTCTCAATGATGTTGGAAGGATTCCCATGCCCACCATGTGAGGAGACCAATAACTGTCTCAATCGCTAGGTTCGTGGCAAACTTGCGTAGTTTCTCACCCTTGGAATTTTCTGTCCCGATTCC
The DNA here is from genome assembly GCF_059467195.1 of Physcomitrium patens. NCBI lineage: Eukaryota > Viridiplantae > Streptophyta > Bryopsida > Funariales > Funariaceae > Physcomitrium > Physcomitrium patens. Next base: position 16,162,386 of record NC_143434.1, on the reverse strand, counting down.
TCTAGATCCAACAAGGTCTTTAAAGCGTAGGTTTTCTTGGTCATGGATAAGGGCATGCACTATCCCACGCAAGTGACCTTTTCCAACAACTCCTACGACTCGCTTGCATCCATTCACAGCCTTACTTCGCTTCAACGACCACGCGAGGTACTGTGCAGTGGGACCACCCAGCATTACAGCATTAGGAACAAGGGACGACACCTTCACACTCACATGGGCTCTGCTGGACGTCTAGAAGACTGCCACATCTGAATACTTAAGATTACAATACAAGCAAGACTTCAAACTTCCAAACTTCAAGACAACTGTCTGCTACAGTTCAATCACCATATATTCTACTGCCCCGTCGATTTCAGAGGTCGAGTCATACTACGAAAGACATACTGTAGCTGGACTCCTTAATTGCCTATTCGTACAGAAGATCTCAGAACCTTGCTTACCATATCCCGCTCGTGGATCAGGGGTTGCATCAAGGATGGAAATCGACTGCTTAGCTCTCCAAACATGGCTGATAGTGCATCATCCGACTTCAGCATCTGTAGAAGAACGCAAAACTTAAAAAATGTTGATGTGGTGCATAAATAGATCGTAAGCGTGTCTACTCTTTTGGTAGCGATTCCACTTCAGACACCAAATCAACCAAGACAGATCAGGAGAAGACTCATGTTTACAAATATTTGTGTCTTTGAAGGAAGAAAGCATAAATATTGTGACCTGAAGACTTTCTTCCGAAACGTTAAGATTTTTATCGGACATGCCTTGAACCAGGGTGGCTCCAAATCGTAAACGCTCGTCCCACTTCAGTGATCTCCATGCCCTTTGCAGCTTCAAATAAAAATAACATCGGATCATACGTCAACATATATTTGAAAACACTCTAGACAGCGGGACAGCAAAATAGAATACAAAGCTAGACATCAGAGGGATCACAAAATCTCGAATACCTACAAATGACAGGAAAATGATATAATTCGATAAAAAGCTCAAGCACATTGTCCGACGACCAAGTCTCAGAACAAGGTTTACCGTGATTTCAATAGGTCGGTCTCCCAACACAATTTGTGCCCCTAAAGCTTCAGCTGCTTTCCTGGCTGCACGAAACTGCACTAGTATAATCAAGGATCAGGCACCTTCACACTACTGCCCCTCTAGATATATTGTGAGTTACAACTGTATTGTTTATAGAAAAACCTCCTTCTCGAGAAGAACAAATCACAGCGTTCAATCTGCAGACCACAACCTGATTCAAGTCTTCAAATGACTACAGGCTGTTAAGCACAACAAAGTTGTTACAGAATTTTGGGAGTGGATGTATATATTTGTTTACAAACATCGATTTCAATTGCACTTGCCCAGGTTTAGCGTACTGAGCCAATGAGAAGCTTCCGAGCGATCCTCACCTCTTCTCCCGTGGCTACTCCCGCAGAAGCTGAGAGACGTTTGGAAACACCGGCCAATAGCAAGCGAAGTGCTAGAGCAGATCGTCCACCTATACCATCCCCAAATACTTGATATCGTTAAAGCTACACTTCGCAAATTCTTTCCGCTTCTAGCTAAACTTCATAACATCTTGTAATCATACAGGAATAGCCATGATTCATGAGTGCACACATGGGCGTTAGCATAGTCCAAAGATTGTGGCACACTTTTTCAGCTCTTGATACTAGGAACTAAATTTCAAAAATCCTCTGTTAAACCACAGAATCTGCACGCCCTAGAGCTAAGGGCAACATGAGGCTCCTGGTGGAAACCAATCATTAGTCGTGTATCCATATTCTTTATTGTTTGTCTTACACTTTGAGTCTAGAGTTCACAAGTTTTTCCACATCCTTCATTAAGTCAGCCAGGTTACAGCCCAAAAATTAAACCAGAAACTTCAAAGGCTCACCAAGTTTGAGGCTGCGGCCCACTGCTGATCCAAAATTGTCACCGCTCATGGACATCAAATTTTTGGAACCTTGCTTCACGTCAGATGTTTGAGCCTCATCGTACATAATACCTGCCCTGCGCTCTCAAAAATCGGCCAGTCTCACGACTTGTATCAACACTCTTGCAGAATAGGGTCTCATGAATCGACATTGGAATATTATTGCAAGTGAAGGTAAGCCTTACATGCCTGCTTCTGCAAAGCTCGATTACAACATTTTCAGGCTGCACAGCATTGATAACTCTCGTAACCTGCAAAATGCAGAGCCCACAAAAAACTTCACACGAGAATATTGAATAGGTTATTTAAGAAAACCCTTAAATTCCATTTAACGTCGGGTTTCTTGTCCATCCCACATATAAGTTGCCCAGCATTCACTGCGTCCCGCACAACTGCTCGAGATGAACAACCACGTTAGATATGTGACTCAGCAGCCTAAATTAGAGGTTTCCGAAGTGAAAAATTAACTCCACATGAAAAATTCCAATGAAGACTTAATGAAGTATTCTTCTCGCCTGTCAAGGTGCCTAGATTTCCAGAACTGTGAAACGTAACTGCAAAGTTCACACTGAAATATAATGCTTCTTTGCCCAATTGGTTACCCTGAGTTTCAAGATAATCAATTGAGTTGGGTATCGAAACACAAATGCGTAAAAATCAGTCATTACCAAGACAAAATTCTCAGTCGATTACAAGTCTGCAGCCCTAAAACGTCATCTCCGCCAATTGCCAACCTAAAATTTGCACATTGACCTTCCATGGCCTAGTTCTTACCTGGTTGGCGGAGAGCTTGGACATGTGAGCCGTGCCCACAATATAAACCACCTCAGGCTCCACATAACCATCACTGCGACGCTCAACATAATCCGGAGGTCGCTTCACAATTACTAGTGTGCCATCCTCTACCAAGTCCATCAACTCTGGATACAGCCTTTGAACCATCTCCTGAGTCCCATCGCTCGTTTCAGCCCGAAAATCATAATCACTGGGAGGAGGTCTTACTTTCTGAGATCCATCCACTCTGGTCGAAGAATGACAACAAATTTGCGGCAGCCTCACAGGTTTTTTCCAGGAATAAGCATAATATTTCTGAATTCGGAAACCCATTACGGATGTATATGGAATTGAGGCAGAGAAGGAGAGTGAGGTGCGCCATGGCTGCGACACCGTCTCCATAACTACAACCAAAAAATAGAAGCCTCGCCCAATCGGTCGTGAGAGATGCACAGTGCATTACTTACAGAGATTGGGATGCCAAGCGGATGCGAGTTGTGTGAACGTAGTTGCTGGGATGGTTCGCAAATCCTGAAGCCTTGTTGAACTTTGTGTGACGAGAAAAAGGGCCCACAGGAATGCCTCTCATAAATGAACTGATATTTCAAAACGCGCGCCAGAAATATTATTTTTTATTTTTAGAAATAGGAATTGGTGCATCTTGCGACGGTTTCAACTCATTTTGCACGCACATGGGCATTGCGGCAACTGGGTGATTTCGGTAAAGCGCCAATATGTAAGTTATTGCTTTGCGAGGGGAGTTTGGGAGCTCGCAAGTTGCGATCCCTTATCCTTCAGGCATGAGTAGACAAGAGGATAAGGGTGGATGACAATATACGACAGGATCAACTACCGAATTTGGAACCCATCGCAGGGAATGTTTGTGTGGATTAGTCAGAGATATGTCCGATATCATTACGTCTTGTGACCGATTGTGAGGCACGTCAAGGAAGAGCTCGAGGAAGGGCAGCGGCAATGGTGTATATCAAGATTGGGGAATGGGGGGCGTTGGTAAGGATTCGTTTCTGTCCTTTTGATTTCAAGCATTAGGGTACGATCAGCTGTGAACTTCTTGACAGTGTACATTAGGGCACTTGACTGATGAAGATTCTCTACGCTCTGGAGCTAATTCGTCAGATCGGAATACGGCGACTGGCCGTGGAAGGCATGTCTTGAATTCGCGAGATTCATCGTTCTTACAGTAGATTAGAATGTGTGTACGTTCGCACAAGCCACAACGGTAATGCTTGCCTTTCTCGGCCTCTACACCATAATAATAGAGTTTGAGTTATTATCTGGGTGGAGATGGAAGACCGAACGGTGAGCATTAGCGAGGTAGAGGACGAGTGGAAAACTGGGCTACCTCGGAAAGGAAAGCTTCACGCGAAACGCCCCGTGTACAAAAGCTCTGAGGAGGGCCTCCTCTCGTACCGTCCAGGACATAGCCCGAACTCGATTCTCAGTCCTTGGGATGCGGAAAAAGAACATAAACTGCGCCAGAGCCTTCAGAAATCTATGGAGCGAGTTCGGAGATCAGTCTTCTACAAGAAACTAGTAGAGCAGATGCAACGCCTACAAATTTTGGAAACGTTGGTGGCTAACGCGAGAAGATCCGAGAGACTGCGTCATGATCAAACAATTGTGAATGAGTTTCTTGCTGCTGTCCAAAGTTTGGGACCCAATCCAGCTGACTATGAAACGTGCACTTTTCACTTCTCAGATGGTACGTGTGCTCTCACAATTATGGTGGTATTTTTTTCAAAATTACAACCTATGCTGTGCTTGGAATGTAGAATTTGAGAGTTCAGAGTTTTAGAAATTTACCTGGAAAGAAAGAGCAATTGCACGATACTTGAGGGCTATCATCTAATGTCCAGTATGTGGGCTGTGGATGTAGGAAGTTTGATATTAGAAACTGTGGAGTACAGAGTGAAGGAAAATCACGTCGTAGACATGAAGCCTGCACCAAGTTCACCAACTGTTGTGGAGCTCGTAGTCCTTGGTGTAGGGAGCATTCTGGACAGCGAGGTGTCTAGATGTCAAATGTCGCTTGCTCTTCTGCTGAAGAACCAGTTTGCCTGCATTGGGGATTTGTTTGTGTTTGATCCGGTGCTGTCTGCCATGGAGTATGGCTTCTTGTCAAGCCTGGGCTGCACTCCTATTCTGCGAGACGAGAAAGGAAGGAGGCGAGCATACTCTCCGACGCTGTTTTACATGCCACATTGTGGTGCTGCCCTGTACAACAATCTATTGGAAGCGAATATGGATCCATGGTGTCTCGGATGGATTTCTATTCTGGGCAACAGCTTCCGGAAATACCAAGATAGCTGGGAAGTGGTGCAAAAGCCCATGCATGCGAGGCCAGATTGCTTGTTAGGTTTACAAAAATACGTAACCGAGCATTCTGTGAATGCTGCTTTGTTCCCATGCGTGTCAGCTTTCAATGATATGAGTTGGCATCTCTTTCCAATTAAGAAATATTTTTACTGACGAATCTATTCTGTAGTTCTCTGGTCTTGTTTGGTCTCTCAACAACTGCATTTTCGATCGTTTCTCTAGCTGTGTATCTGTTAAGTTGTATTTGCAGCATGGGAAGGCACCGTGTGTACATGCTTGATTATGGAGCATGCCTTCGCTATTGGCTGGATGGTTTGTTTCACTTATCTAGGGAACTGGGCACGTACTCGGCGCTTCGAACACCTGGCCCTGTGACGATTGCAATGAAATCAATGGAAACTTGCAGCCACATTTCTTCACAGGATTAGGGCTTACCTTGGTATTGGATGACAACAGTATACCGCAGTGAAGGCCCTGCATGACAACAGGAGAGAAGGCTTTCTGCTGGGAAACTAGAAATTGTATAAAGTGGATGACTTGTTTAAACTCTTGTAGCAAAACAATACTCACAATGATCACATGTAAGATGGAAATTGTTGCATCAAGCGTCTAGATAACATACTGTGACGAAAAGCTGATGAGCACGACAAATTGGTGCAAAAGAACACAGCCATAAATTTTGAAAGTTGAACACTGTACATTACAAGCTGCACAAAGGCGATACCAAGGAAGCTCCCTTAACAGTGAGTAGTCTAATTGAAGCTGATGTCTACCTAGTGTATCAAATTAACAGCACCATTTGCACCTGATCTAACACCGGAACCGGACAGTATTAGACACCTCCTGATTCAACGATTGCAGGACTTCTACATCCTATATTTCAGGAACTAAAACTTTTCAGAAAATGGACGTAGGTCAAGCTCCTGTGTCCAGGCACTTTTGTGCTGCTTATGAACCTGCCAGTAGACCTCAGCTATGGCATCTGGGTTCATAGTCGCGTCCGGCATGTCTTGGTTCCTGTCGTTCATCGACAAAGTCCTTAACTCAGCTACTAAACCTCCAACTTAACTTTCAAATAATAAATCAACACTATTTGTCAATACATACACTGAAAATATACAGACGAAAAATATGTTTGTACAGCAGATTTAATAAAAACTCGATTTGCCGCCAAATGTGTACTCATATGTAACATGCTCATGGCTTGCATCCAGTTGCCTTGAAATCCCTTCTTGCTAGGTCACACGAGGTGGTAGTTTCACACTCACAATCTCAAATTCTCCATCTCGAAGGGTAAAGCACTCGATTACGTACCTTGGACTGCTGATTTTACCGTCGACAATTATATGTGCAGCATGAATACCTTGAGGTTGATATTCTCTGGCCAAAGACTGTGCTAGTGCTCGTAGTGCAAATTTTCCACAAGCTGCGCATGCAGCCGCAATGAAATCAGTATGCCCATCTCCGACAGATGAATATAAGTTATCAACAGAATGCGCTAACAGATATGCGAGGTTGTTAAGGATATCTATGTAGACATACCAGTGTGCGAGGCTGATATATTTTGCTACGATGTGAACGTTTAAAGGAAAGAAAGAGTACGTTTTCAGTAACAGGAAAAAAAAATCGACTACTGTAGTCATAAAATACATTGTCTACATCCCACCTCCACGAATACCTCCAAAGGAATTGAAGGAAGTCCCCAACTCACCTATTTCAGAGAAGCCTGCACCTCCTCGGATAGAAGCCGTTGCCCCTGTAAACAAAAGAGTGCCTTTCTCCCTCTCCACCATTCCTTTAATTACCTGGCCACTCCATCGCACACATATGAATGACAGTAGAAATTGCTGCATACAGAAGAGACACACCATGCTGATTGACGAAATAAAGAAAAACACAAGTGAATAGTGTTCACCTGCTGCACACAATGAAATGCTCCAAGACAAGGAACCATTACTGATCTTTCGAAAGACTCTGCAGTGATGTCAGTAAATTTGGGAGGTGGCCATGGGAAAGGGGTGTTTGGATTGTAAACCTGCACACAACACGAAGACACATTAGAAAACTGGTCTTCATAAAAGCCAAGAGAAAAATGATTAAATTATGATCTAGTCAAGGAGTTGGTAAGTTGCATATGCATTCAACTGGTATTTGTGGAACACACAATGCATGTGAGATATTCCATTGGGAAAAAACACATCGGCAAAAAAAGAAAAAAAAAAAAAAAAAAAGGGGGAGAAGGAAGTGCTTGCTAAATGGCATAAAACCAACTGTAGGGAAAATTGTATGAAGCGTACCAAGACCTCCACAGAGCCCAATGAGTTGACTGCTTCGAAAGCTTCCTTAACTGACTTAGGATCTGAGCAGTCAATACGAATCGCGCAAACCTGAGCCTCGTTCTCCTTCTCCACAATTTCTTCTGCCAACTTCATCAACTTGTCTGCAAACAGTCCTCGATCAGCAAAAACCAATTTCCAAATCTGGATTGCATTACCATATGATGCCACACTACAAAAAGAATCATTGCCAGGATTGACTTGCCACACATAGACGATGCAAAGGACATGATAATGGAGAATCTTTTTGAACGTTAGTTAGTGAATCACTGTGAACAGCTATAGACAAAGGGCAAGAGAATTAAGGGCAAGGACAAAGAACAGAACATAAGACACAATTCTCAAGCTGTCGATCTCTTCGGGAAGGGTAAATCACCTCGAATACCAGAGTAGATTATAGGTTTTCAATACCAAAAAGCACTTCGTGTACCATCAGCACACCAGGTACAAAAGTGGCAGAAATGGAACGAGTGCTCGAATTTGCTCCCGTCGTACACGATGCACTTATATGATGTGATTAGAGTTAAATCTCACGAAGCTAACCTAAAATAAATGATGATTTCCAATGCTACGGTTTGCTACTAAAGACAGTTCATGGCCTCCATCAAAGGCTTGACTCAGGATATCCCATTTCCGAGATCCGGTGTAATAAAAGTTACGTCTGCAATTTCGACTTGTCCCTACGGAATGGTGAATGGTTGAAAAACGCGTATGTTTTCTTTCTCAAAACCACGACACAATCGTAGAAGCTGGCCACGGCTTCTTGGGCTGAAACTTGAAGCGTTCCAAATGCTAATTCGAGAAGAATCAGAATGGCTTAACCAAGTCACATTCGAAAAATCCTGTTTTTTTTTTTTTTTTTTTTTTTTAAATTTTATTGCAGAGCCCAGAATGTGACGCCGTTCTCCTAATCCCAAAACGAAAACGCCCTTAAAAAATTGCAAGAGTCGAGAAGCCAAACCATATCGCTGACTCATTGTTAATGACTTCTAGGTTCCGACGTAACTTATGAGATTCGGTGTGACGCAATTCTCTTCACAAACAACTCCACAGTTTCCCTAGTTCTCAAGTTGGGATTTCTGCTCAGGAGAGTCGAATCTAATTCCCATTACAACTCAAACCCTGTACGCAGAATCGCGACGATGGAGAAAGAGATCGACAAGAAAAAATCATAGACACCGAGCATCGAACAATAAAGCGAAATTCCGAAACACGATTTTGCAGAATGGAAGCAATGCCCAACTTTCCTAGATTGTTTGCAAGAATTCGAACCTAAATCCCGGGCAAGGATAGCAACGATGTAGCGTTCGCGAGCAAACCGCCTGGCAATGGCGGCCCCGAGGCCAGGCCCTACGCCCACCACCGCCACAACGCCCTCCGACGCATTGGGCACCACTTTGTTCCACCCCAATCCTCCACCTAATCCTCCACCCAACTGCTGCCTCTCCATCTTGGACGCCCCTCCGATCATCCTCCGCTGCTTCTTCTGCATCCCCAAGCTTCCACCTCCGCACTAAACACTATCGTGAAAGGAATCTGTCCGACTCGTCGTCTTTCTCGCTCGCTCCGTGTCTACCTCTTCCCCTCCCCAGTAAGCAAGTGTTCGGTCGCCTGCAAGCGATGTGTGACGGTGATGACGCTTCACGAATCTCGTCAGCACTCTCGCTGGCTTGCGAGGAATGAGAGCGTGTACGAAAACAAATTCGTTCAGCCAGAGGAAAGTAGCACTTGGCGATAGTACAAAATCATGAGGTTCGTGAAAAGCGGCAGAAAGATCACCTCGTCATCTCACCCAACCCTGCCTTTTCACGAAGGGAGCGTCTGAGATTGAATCCTCCAGTACGGTCTCGCATCCCCTCAGTGTCCTGCCCGCGCTTTTGCCTTTCACTTTTGCCCTGCGAAAGACCTCGCACTCAGCAAAAAGCGGCACCCGCGTCACCCCCTGTTCCTCTCTCGCTCTGCCAATTTCCACAAAAGAACAGCCGGGTCGGTGAACAAATGTTCGATATCACGAGTATACGAGGCTTCAGCGTCATATCGTTGGCAGATCAAGCTGACCAATTCCACCGGTCCCTCATTTCCAACACTTCCCCATCCTGGTATTCGCATGCACGAGGGAAAGACATAGTGCCACACACCTTCGGGAAGTCCTTTGATGAGGGAAAAAATAGCGAAAATGCTCTGTAAAGTAGCTTGGCCTCGTTAGGGCGCGATCCTTTCGGGCTCGGAGGTTTGTCCTCTTGCGCCGAATATCGAACTCTTTATGTAGATTGGGTCCACGTTTGCTGACAGGAAGGGCTATTCATGGGATTCAAAGTCAAATTTTGCAAGGATTCTTTCTCCGGTGTGGAATGGGCAACCTCTGCCTTATGAACCGGAAATCATGCACATTCGATGATATTAACTGGGTAATTAGATTAACAATCGATTTCACTCCGTAACAAAGCTGAATCACCCAAGACGTCACTCCTGCATCAGCACCTCAGCTCTGGTACTCCCACCAGTACTCTTTTATCGCTCGTTCTTTCGGTTTTCGGCGTTCTTCTTCCCTGAGTGTCTTAACATCCCCACTCACAGCTGACTCACTCACAGAGTAACTACTGATTATCCAAAGTCACGAGCACACATATGAACTAAGTCGTCACATGATGGCATTTATTTACTGCCTCTTGCCATCATCGAAGTTTAAATTGGGGTGCAGTACCTTGATTATCGATGTGCGGACGAAGAAGTAGGCATGAGCTGCGTGAGGAGGTGGGAAGATTTGACGAGGGAAGTGAGCTTAGTACCTCGTGACACTGTCAAGCTGCCTTGTGCGAACACATCTTAAAGTCGAATGTGTCCTTGTGAGGGGCAACCATTCATAGCACTGCCTGTGTCACACATGTAGCGGGCTTTCTCCTTCAAACGCGATTCAAACATTGGCTTGGGGTGATGTTTCCGGCAGGTAACACGTTGCCATCGCACAATTCATCAATGCCTGTGAGTACTTGAGGCATTTAACCGTGCCAAGGACCAACAGAACACCGCCGTCTACATAGTCCAATCGCCACAGCCACCAGCCGTCACAAACTAGGGATCGATTGAGTGTTTGATTTGTGCAGCATTTGGGGTATCTTCTCTAGTCTACGTCATTGCCCACCTTCTACCTTTTAAGCGTTCTGGTTTCTTTCAGAACATAGTAATTGTTGTGTAGCTTCAGTACTTGGCATCCGGATCACAATTGCCGGTTCTGTTGAATTGTGTTGAATGGTGATCATGACAATGTGCTGGTATGCAATGTTTTGAGATAGTCGATGTAATTTAGGTTGGAGGAAGTGGGAATTAACTGATGTAAAACCACTTCCCTTGCGAACTCGTGAGATTTGTGAATGCGGCTGAAGATGATGGAGCCTTGTGAGAGCGGTGCGAGACCAATTGAGGAGTTAGCATTTCTGTTGCTTCCAGCTCCCAAAGTGGACAACGATCTGCTGCAGCAGTGTGCTAATCTGTACAGCAACCACTACGGCATCTGGGGCCCCAATGCAGGTGCATCATCATGCTCAATTTCCGACTTCGGTTCTTTCTCGCCAATAGGATTCCCAGTGGTGAAGTAGAAGAATTTACCAAGGACTCACGTGTTTACACGACCATTGTTTAATCGTCACTGCGGTGAATTTCTCGAAGAATGTGATGATTGCAGGTGATGAGGCCAAGCCAGGCAGTCGAGTGAAGATCTCAGCGGAGAAGCTGAGGAGCCAGGGCCTCTACGACGTGAAGCGGTGCTTTGTTGTGGCAGCGATCCATCCTGCCACAAACCAAGTGATTGGGAATGCCTTCTGCACGAGGTTCTACTTCGCCCCTGGCAAAGGTGACGATCATCTCTCACGAGCTCTCGTGCGCTTACTTCATAAATGCGCCTTCCTTCTCCTGCTCCCGGGGGTGAATCATTCTGAATCTTGTTGCGGCAAGTGTAGGGGATGTGATGTGGATCACACAACTTGTTGTACATAAGGACTGGCGAGGCATCGGAGTTGGACGGCGGCTATGTCGATTGGCATGGGATGGTGAGAACACATTTGCTTGCGGCATTGTGAGTCCGCACCCATTCGCTGTTCGTTGCTTAGAACGCATGGCTGGAGTGCCATGCGACCTTGCCATGACTAAAATTCATGGCCTCGCCATCGCCACGGCTTCTGGGATTGACTTAGTCACCAAGTCTCGCCTGGTTGTGAACAAAAGCACCTCTGTGTTACAAAGTAGTTTCTTCGTGGACCGCGCTGAGATTGCTACATTCCCTGAAAACTGGCAGCTGGGGAAATTGCAAGATGGGGAAGAATACTTCGCACTCTGCTTTCCGGCCTTCAAACTGGATCAACAACCCAGACAAGCGAGAAGACTCTTCCCTTGGCTGAGTTGTTGCTTCAGCTTTGGCAAGCACATGCAGCAGTAATTGTTTTTTCATGGCCATCACACACACATACACACAAAAACACTGACCAAAAAAGCGTTTCAGTTAAGAAGTGGGAGATTCAGAAGGTGCCGGAGATTCCAAGACGAGGTGCTTCAATCAGTCGAAGCACTTAACGACATACTCCAACGATGTGAAAGGACAAAAACCATGCCAAGGAAACTCTATTTTCGACAAAATTACCCATTGAAGTGTAGATCTGTTTTGTACAGCGACATGAGAAGCAAGCATTCCGAGATCATCAACACAAAGGCTACGCGCATCACAAAGCTGTAAACGGGTTTTAGATTGCAACTCTACTCACCAATAAATTGTGCACAGGTTCGAAAAAAACTAAATTAAGCAGGATTGGAACAAGTTGCTGGAAAATAGTGTTACGTCGGAAGCTGTAAAATAATATCCCTCAACTAGTAGCAGTGTTTGAAACCGCTGCCAGTTCCAACTGTTATCACCCTTCAAGAGACAAAACAACATAAAAACAAAACAAAACATAACAACCCACATAAAAATAGAAATCCTACTCCAAGAACCTACCAACGATAACCAAGATTACACAATTGCAAATGAAATTACAAGCTGCAATTTTTCAGAGCCTCAACGCCGTGAAATGAAGCCCTAATTTTCCGAGCTCGGCTTGTAGCCACTTTCGGTGTTCGCTAGTTATGGACCCGAAGAGGTTTTTCCTGAAACGTTGCTGTAGGAATCTGACGTTCACTAATTTAGGATTTTCTTGCTCTTTAACATCCTCAGAGATGACTGTGAAGATTTATATGGTTTTGCTCATTATGATTAGGTTCAACTTAGTTAAGCATTTTTTTTTTTTTTTTTTTTTTTTTGTGAATAATAGTTCATTGAGATTTGATTTTTTAATATTGTACATTAAAATATTTATTCTATTTTGTAGAACAAAACTTTGTAGGACACTAATAATATTTTATTGGAATTTTTTCCCAAGTTGTTTTGATTATTTGTATATGAGTGGCATAGGTTGTTTGTAGGTTTATAGTAATTTTTTAGAAAAAATAAAAATATAGAAAAAAGGCATTTTTGCAAGTTTTTTAAATTAAAAATTCTTTTACGATTGAGGAAGAATTAAGTTTGAATTGTGCATTTAAGTTTATGAAGGAGAGCCTAGCATATGGCTCAAGACCTCCCTCTATGTTGTTATTGTATTAAGATATCAACCAATTCTTAAAATTAATGAATTCTCACTAGTTTTTCTATAATTTTTGTAGCTCTTTAAGTAATATTTTGTTTGTTTGTTTGATTTTTAAATAGATTTTTTTTATTTTTTTTATTTTGTTGTTGTTGTTGTTGTGTGCTCATACATTTCAAAACAAAACTAACTTATAAAATTAAAATTCTTACAAAAATATTTATTGATGTTGTTTAGTCTTATATTCCAAGTCTAATAAAAATATTTGAACAATTAGTTGTCTTTGTCTAATTGTCAATTTTTACTAAAACTTATTAACTGATTAATCTTAACATCTTCTAACATCACTTATATTTTATCTTGATTTAATTAGTTTATTTGTAGAGATTATATGAAATATTTCATCTTACAAATATTTAAATTGTTTTCAAAATCTCACAAGTATTCATCTTAAGTATCAATCTAACTAGTTTTTTGGTTCATTTTGTACAATCCTAATTTGAATTTTTCCTCAAAGTTAAGTGTACTATCTATTTAACTATTTAACTTATCTTGACCAAATTATGGCACTATTAAGATGATGGGAGTTTTTCTATTATAAAACATATCCAAGAACATTTGCTTGCTTAATCTATTAAATTATAAGATATAGAGAAAACTCAAATAACTTGAATATGTAATATTTACATATTGTGGATCTTCATCAAATTGATAACATAATAATAGCTTGGATTTACTATTATTTATCTCTTTACTAAAAAATTATAATATATCATAACTATATATCTAAGATAAGCAACATCAATTGTATATAAATTAGCCACAAGGTGAAGACACTAGAGATCCAAAAAATAATTTTTAAAAAACTTGTTTTTTCTTTCAAAAAAATAAATGAGATAGAAAAGATTTATATTATACAATATCTATGAAATACATATAATTCATTCTGTTGTTTAATCTTTTTAATAAGCCAAGCATTGTACATATCTTCTTTGTATCCAAAATAAAAAATAAAATAAAATAAAAAAATAAAATTATTGCTTTATATTATACAATATCTATGAAATACAATAAAAATATATATATACATAATAAATTCTAAAATCAAATGAATATTCTTTCAAATGATTTAAAATAAAAATATATTTGATAAAATTATTTTATTTTATTAAGATAATAATAATAAATAATAATAATAATAATAATAATTACATCTTTAAATATGAATATGAGGCTAATGATTTAAATTTTTTATAATATTTTTTCAATATCCTTAGAGCATTAAATGTATGGTTTTATTTTGCTATATAAATTAGTAACCTAAAACCAAATTGATAATCTTAATTGATAAATTTAATGTATTATACTTGTGTGATTATTTATATTATAAAATTAATCTTTATAGAAAAAAAATGCACTACATTAGATATATATTATGGGTAATATTTTTTTACCAAGAAGAAATAGTTACCTTATATGAGTGGTAGTAAATGGAGAAAGTTTTTATTGAAATCATTCTATAAAAAATATATATATAATGCTTAAATTCTATATGTGGTAATTTCAAATTTGTAGATACTGACACGATTAGTAGAACAATTTACTGGATAAATATGTATTTTCTGTTTACCAATTGGAATTAGTTCATACATAGATAACATTTTTACTGATAGTTTTTAAATTTTTTTCTGAGAATCTGTGTAGTAACTACGATATTATTTAGTTATTCAGATATGATTCACCAGAATTTATATTATTTATTATTTATTCATATATATATATATATATATAAGGTAGAATTTCATAAAATGCAATAGTATTTAGAAATATATGAATGTAACATATGAGATCAAAAGACAATTTTTTATTTAAAATATATCAGTAAACGAAAAAGTTTAATAGCCAAAAAAAGTGTATTTCTTATATTTTACAGCTAGTAAGACTTTTTGATAACTTAGAATATTTACTCAGTCATCTTGTAATATTTTTTTACAAAGAACCTTATTTTTTGTTACTGATTTTTGTTTATTTTGTACCATTCAGAGAATCAAAAAAGTTATTTCAGAATTCCCGGTATAATTTTCTTATAAAACCTATGTACAAAAAAATATTCAAATATTTTTAAAGAAGTGTCTAAAAAACGGTATTCTGGAGAACTCCCGAAACATACTGGAAATGATCGGACAAGGTATTAAAGAGTACCCTAGATTCTAAATATTGTTAAAATTAAGCTGAATGAATTATAGTTGAGTTACCAGTCTTTTTCGTTGTTTCTACACATTTTTTTTTTTAATGTTTATCATTCATTTCTTATAGAGATAAAGTATTGTGATAGTTGTATATATATAATGACAACAAAAACAACAACAACAATAATAATAACAATAGCTACAAAATTTGTAATTTATAGTAAGAATAAAGATAGTAATAAAAAAAAAAACAAAAAAGTGGTGCTTGTTATACACACGATTCATTCATGAATTGCTAGTATTTCAATTCATACTCAAAAGTATGTAATTTTTCAATTTCGTTACAAAAAACTAGAAACATGTACAAACAAAACAACAGCGGAATCTATATACAAAAAAATTAAAAAATAAAAAGACAAGAAAAAAGAAAATAAATCAATTTGGCTATGAACAACAACTAGTACAAGAGGCACGGAATCCTTCAACTAAAAAGCTCAAAACTTTATACTCCGTGAAGTTTAACTCTGTACAATACAGTGCAAAATATTACAACTGCAACGGAACCATGTAGTTAGACGCGCGTTGGCGTCCTCAGCGTTGGATGTGCGTTAGCGTCAGAGGTGGCGCTAGAGCCGCAGCCGCGAGTCGTCACTTGCGGTGTCCAAAGGGGAAGAATTTCTTTAGCGCCGACACGGGAATCAGCTCGCGGTGCTGCTTCGGCCCCTCCTCGCCCGCATCCCCGACCTGGATTTGGCGCACCCGAGACTTGGATTGCTGCGCCTGGAGCTTGGGCATGGTGACTGTCAGCACGCCATTGTCCACCGAGGCAGTGATTTGGTCGAGATTTGCATTCTCGGGAAGCGCGAGCTGGCGCAAGTAACGCGCGTCGCCGCGCTCCAGGACGTGCCACTCATCCGTCTGCCGCTCCTCCTCCTTGCGCCGCTCCCCGTTGATGCGCAGCACACGCTGGGTGTCGTCTACCTCCACCTTGATCTCGTTCTTGCTTAGGCCTGGCACGTCTGCCTTGATTACATGCTCTGTCGCCGTTTCTTTCCAATCCACGCTGGTGCTCGTCACTCCTTGTAAGCTGCGCGCTAGTGACAGCCCTGGATGGTTGTAGATGCTGTCTATCAATGCGTCCGTGGTCTCGAACGGATCCCATGGGTTGCTGTCCCACGACCCCACGCCGCGCTCACGGCCCCAGAATGGTGTCAACGCCATGTCTTGAGCTCTCTCTTTCTCTCCCCCCTATCTCACAGTTCACAGGTTCGATCACCGAACTAATTCGTTTCCCCTAGACTCACCTACACCCTCGGTTGCACAATCGTAATGACTACAGTGTTTAACAGCGAACAAGGTCCTGATTTATACTACAAGCACGAGTGCACTTACGTCAGTAGTCGACGATGATCGCCAAAATTTCAATGTTCTGTTGCAGCGAGTGGGTCGTGCTTATACTCCAGAGCAGATGCATGGAGAGACTGCCGCCGTCGGTGGTCTGGAATGTTCTGGATCGTGATTGAATTTCAGAAAGAAAAGTTCATCTCTGTTTGGGATGAAGAGATCCCGGAGTTCCCCCGACGCTGGATGGTTCAGAATTCCCGCTAAACCCCAGGGAGCGTCTAGAACACGCCACGGGTGGGATCCTAGAATCGTCTAGAACATGCTCCGTCCCCCGCTGAATCAGCTTCGATTCATCCAAACCTGTTTCTAAACGTTCAGAAAACGGCCACAATTGTGTGCAAAATTTTCTTACTATTTCTTGCGATTGGCATCATGATCACTGGCAGTCCAAAGTTACGATTCCAAACAGAAAATTATTCACAAATTTGTGATTAATATGTGGTTTGAAATATTTGCATCAATTAAAACTTGACAAAAGAAAAAATGGGCAATTCAAGAATTAATAAAAACCTTGTGATGTTCAAATTACAATATTCAATTGTTTCTGAAATGTATTAAGATCCAAGGTATTGTGTGTGTGTATATATATATATATATATATATATATATGGCGTTGTAAAATTAAAAACTCCACATTACTAGATGTAAAAGGCTAAAAATTAAAAATATGATAAATTATTTGTTGAGAATTTTAAAAAATGCATTCCATAATTGTTACATTATTCTCAAACAATGTGATTTTATTTTTACTTGATTTTTTAAAAAAACTACTTGTGAATATTTTCATGATATGCCATATGGCCACTGTAGACTTCAGAAAGCTTGGACTTGCAACATGCAGCTTAAACATATTATAGTTATTTTTTTATATTTTACTTAACAATTTGTCTAGAAGCAGCACTTTTACTTCACCCTACCAATATTCTATCATTGGTAATCTGTAAAGTATTCTTTTGATATATTATTTTCTATTGCAAGTAGAATATGAATTATCCTGTTTGTCAGTCTTGTGTGCTTTATAAATATTTATACATACATACATACACACATACATAAATGTATACATATCAAAGAATGATCTATAAGTAAAATAATTTAGAAGGAAGTTTAATATATATTAATTTTGAACTTTAACACAAATTTTAAAAGAATACAATGAATTTTGTTATTATACCATACAAAATGCACCTTTTCCATTACTTATTCATTTCTCTTAAGCATCAACTATAAATGCTTTATGGTGAATTTTACATGGCATTAACATATTTTCCATGAACAAGTGAGAGAAAGTTAATTTTAATATTTGATATAGTTTTCTTACTATAAATAGTATCATATATAATATGTAGAGGACATGAATTTTTATAAAACTATACCTTATGTATACATGGTATTGTTAATGCCATCACAATTTTTTTTCCACCACATCTCATATTTTTTTGGCTACTACCACCACAATCTACCATCCACTTAGCAAAAATTTTGTTTTGTTTTGTTTTAATCATTTTTAAAAATATTTCTAACATATATATATATATATATATATATATATATATTCATAAATATTTTAAATTATTTAGAAAGTAAATGAATTCTATTAAAACATAATTCAAAAGTTAATAAGAATAAGTTGTGGTCGTAGTTGCAAAAACTATAGAGTCATTAGGAACATCCTATATACATGTACATATATGTTTTATTTATTTATTATCATTTAAGTATTAGCTACGTAGTTTAATGATTTTAGTTCAAAAATTCTTTCTAACAATTTTTTAATACTTATCAAAGTTTTTTTGTGCCTATAGAATATGTATATATATATATATATATATATATATATATATAATAAAATTGTGTTTATATTATTGGTTCACAATAACTTCTTAATATGTTTATTATTGAACAATATTAATATTTATTTAATTTTTTGAAGAATTCTAAAAATATTTTTATTTTTATTTTTTTACAAATACATTATGCAATACATAATATCTAATAAATTATATAAGATTAAATTTTATCCTTATTAATAAATATTCCAACAGTACCATTTAAAATTAAAACATACACATCATTATCAATGTTGTACAAATTCCATGTCTAATTTAGTATAAAATTAAAAAATAAATTTTAACATTTTTATAGTTTGACTTATTGATAATATTTTATCAAATTTTAATAAAAAAAGAAAAAAAAAAAACTGTAATCACAAATTTAACCACTTTTTAGTACATTAAAACTTAATCCTTCTTATTATATAACATATCAAAAATAAATAATTAGAAAAAAATTATATTAATATTATTTCAAATAAAATATTAAATACTAAATAGGTTTAAATTATTTCTTTCAACAACAATCTATAATTCTTAGAAGAACTAAAAAAATGATTAGAAGAATTTATAAATTAAAAACTATTGTATAAGAACTCTTTGTTGTTAACTATTTCAACTATAATAATTGTTGTGTGAGAATTATATTAGATTATAGATTTGATTTAGTTAAAATTAGTCTGTTTCTCTTTTATACAAATTAATTGTGAGTCATTAGAAATAGAGATCTTGGATTGTTTTTTGTGGAAACAAACTATTTTTGTAGAGACTGTTTTTTCTTGGTTTAGAAATTTTTGTAATTTTTTTGTCTTTACAAAGAAGTCTTTGATTGTGGTCTATTGGATTTGAAAGAATAAACTTATATTCGAATTCAAAGTATAGAGTGATCTCCATACTAGAACTCTACTTTGGCAAGGTCTTTTTGAATATGAACAACCTACCTTTAAATTTCTAAAGAAGAAAGTAGATAAATATATAGAATACAAAGCCCTTTTTCTCAAGAGATGGGATAAATCTTAGATGGCTAAAGATATGTTAGGTTCTAGAAAACAAAAGGTAATTAAATAGAACTTTAAAATATAATCACAAAATGGTGCATGATGATACATGCCAGTGCAATAATTTTAGAAGCAACTTCACTTATTTTATGCAATACTCTCGTATAATGCAATACCCCAGCACCAATTTAGTGGAAGTTTTTAGTTAAGTACTTTTAGTGTTTTTAAACATTATACCAAAATAGATTGACCATGTAATAATACTAAAAAAACCATAACTAACAAAACATAGAATATTTTAGAAATGAATTGGACACTATCGAATCAATATATTTAAAAAGTAAGAAACAACAAACATTCAAAAAATTTATTGAATTTTTTTCCTTCCACCACAAAACACTCAATCCTTTTCCCAAAAAAGAAAGAAAAGACTAGTGTAATAAAAGTTACAAGTCGTTGCAAATCCGAAAGTGAAAAGTTCATTTAGTTCTTCTCCCACTGTTACATCTGATATCCGATTCATTCAAAAAAGCCCTCTCTGACAACTGGTACTTGGCTCATAAAATCAATTTTATTGCAGAAATCACCATGATCGTAATACAACAGATCATTGCCTAACAATCTTATACCCAATCAATGCCCTAAAAAAAAGCATTGATCAGCAAGCACACCAAAAACGTGACAAAAAACCAACAAAACGGAGCAACTCCATGAGAGAGAGAGAGGCAGCAAGATAAAGCCAAAGGAGCATGATATTTTCCAGCCTGGGAATCACATTTTGTACACAGAATGATACAAATGAACAAAAGCTGCAGAAGAAGCTTGTGGCATGTGAGCTACCAGGCAGAGACCTTGCACAACTATAGAGTTTTCATGGGCGTAGAGTTTACGCACTAAGACCTTGCACAACTGTAGTTTCCATGGGCAAAGACAGCGTGGCATTCTGTTTGGTTGTTGCAGTTGTTGTTACATTTGTGGCTGGTTTGTGGTCCCTCCGACATAGCTATGCATGAAAACTGCAATCCGATGCTAATCATGCACAAGCAGCAAAGCTACAAACCTGAGCACCATGAGCTCCAATGTTGCTTTTTGCACGCTTCTGATGCCTCGCACTCTTAGCGGCACCATGCGTGCTGGTCACTGCGGGTGCTCGCTTGATGGCTAGATTTCGTTTGCTAGTGAGAATTCGGTCACTGTGTGTCGCTCTGCCGAAGCCGGGCTTAGCATTTTACTTGACGGTATGGTCGTTGCAGCGCTTGTTGCGTGGAATTGAACTTCGTTTGCCCTTCAGTGCTCATGTTTTGTGGTTTGTGCGTAAAGTGGAGATGTGTATTTCTGCTCGGTGGGTTTTTGCGGCGTTGGGTGCGTGGGAGGGAGCTGGATCTGTCCATTGCATCTACCAGTAGCCGGTCTTCGGGGAAAACAAGAATTGGATGCCGAATGCTGTGACGCAACGACCACACCAGGTGTATTCTCAGGGTGGCCCATCAGTCTCAGTAGCGGTCAGTTTTCTCTCTCTTGTACGCATCGTCGATCAGTGACGGTTGTTGATGAGGTGCTTCGTCGTCCGGCATGCTCACCAGACTCACTATATTGGCTTCGCAATGGGTAGTCGGTGATCGGCGGTAATGTTGTATTCTCTGCGAGATCCTTATTTTTATTTTATTTTTAGAGCCGCTCAAATCCTTCATCGAAACCATTAAAGTTAGTTATATTTAAATCTCGTTATTGGCCATCGGTTTGAAATTCCTGCACTCAGATTCCTATCCTATCATGAGTTTATTCAATTGTAGCAAGCGATATATACATCTACGTAGATGCTTTTTATCAGTTTAAGGGCGAGAGGGCTAGAGATTCCGGATCACCACGTCACTGCATTACTTTGAGCTGATGAACTGGAATCAAGGCCTTCTGATTAGATTGGACCCACGTAGCTCCTGTGATGCTTACCCCTATAACGCTGAAGAGGGAAGACAAATGAAAGGAATGGCAAAGCAGAAAAAGTTATTGATTAGAGATTTGTTGATCGCACCGAAGGGATCTTGTGGAATGTGCGCAGCTGATGAAGTCAGTGTTCTCTGAATTCGAATTCAACGCATAGAATTGATGCACACGTTTGTACGCTTTCAGAGGATGGAGATGGGCAATGCTCACGGTCAAGAGTACTGTTCGAGATCCAGCGTTTGATCTGAATTGTATTGTGCGGCCGTAGTTACTGTTCTCCAAGCATCACTTACTGTCCACGACATGAATAAAAGAATTTTCATTCTCACTCTGGAATCGAGTTGCTCGTTGCAATGGGGTGACAGCAAATTTTCAGTTGGAGACGATGCTGTTGCCGTTCTTCAATTTTCTACGATAATCGGATGAATCTCAGAGCCAATTACTTAAAATTGCAATTTTAGTGTCGAACTTGGGTCCACCAAGTTAAGGATCAAGCTTTACTGAGGCTGGGCAACAAAACCATTAGCACGATGTGATTTTCGTTTTTACCAATTTATAAGTCTTTGAAAGGCTTTAGATGATAGTGCGAAGGTCTTAGAATCTATATGCACATGGTACAGCTTCAGCTTTTTCCATTTCTTCAGAGAATGGAATTGTAATCGTTACGCATTCTCTTGCAGGTTTCATGCGGAAACTTGAGTGTGGAACATGGGCTGTGAGAACGTTACCTTCAATGAGCCCACGAATAAGAGATCTCAATCTCTAGAAATTCACGCAAAGACGACACTCCGCATCAATCAAGAGCGTAACGTCTGCATGTTCACTCCTTACGCCAACTACGAAGAGGTAGTGTTCTTGGTGGCCGCCGTCTTGACATTGCTCCAACAGTTGGCTTGTTGGTACTTTCGATGATGGGAAACAGATCCCCATGGTGAAGGATTTGAGGGGATTTTAGACGAAGAACGTGTTATTAACAGATAGGAACGCTATCTGTGGGCCAGGTTTTGAAGTTATTTCCAAGTTCTAACAACAACAAGGGCCGGTTGTGCACATCCACAGGTCAATGATGGAGCCCTGCTCCTCGAACAAGATGAGCGGAGCTGCTTTGCATATAGAGAATCCAAGTTCCCGTCGTGCAGCTCTCTCGACGGGCATGTACCCCTCGTCGAATCTCGCAAGCCTAGCGAGAGAGCTTCTAGTCTTGACCATGTCGAGTTCGTTCTCCCACACGACGATGGGTACATACACGCTGCACCGGAACGCCCAAACATGAGGAAACCATTTTGGAAGAATCTATGGTTCTGGCAGCCCAACAAGAAAAGTGGCTCATGTTTGAGAGCTACCTCGCATCACACTGATCGCAAGCACGGATCCCATTTTCAAAAGCAGATTAGAACCAAGTGGGAGGCTGTAGGACCGCTGCACACAACTTGTGCTGTCGGTGACTGTGCCAGACGACCCATCCAGCAACATGAAAAACGAATGTTCGATTAGATTCTTACTGCAAATCTGAAGACAATGGGCGCCCTTCCAAGCCCTTGAACCGATGCCGCAGCGCTCCTGCCGGCCCACTCTACATTCCTTGAGGTTTCATTCTCCTCATCCTCAACATCCAGTAGCTCATACCCCGCCGAGGGCTGTTGCATTGTGCAACATCATCTTTCGATTTTTGCATCATATGTGGCTTTAGAACAACACCCTCAACTCTTCGTCATAAGGAGTGAGTCATCGTCGTGTCTAAACTTGCTTGATTTGTCAGGGTTAGTAGGTTCTATCGCTGAGTTAGCAGGTTTGATCAGTTGTGCGAGGTTATCAGTTGCAGTGAGTTTGTGAGTCATGGTCAACCTTTTCTTTGCCTCTCGGCAGAATCAGAAAGATCATTCAAAGCAGAATGTGTGCAAAGCCCCGTTACAGTGCATCGGTTAAATTCATGGATTCTAGGTAGTTATCCCCAACCATAAATTAGAAGCAATCCAAGCGATTTTGTTGAAGAGAACAGGCATTAGTGTTACTATTCTTCTACTTTGTGTGCTGCATGTGTTTCTTTTTTCTTTCTACTTCATCGACTATTTGGTAATGTTTCATCTTAAAGTGTGACAGGATTGCCATGTTTTGCATTAATCAAAAAAAGAACATTTCTTAGTCACTATATGTTTTTCTTTTATACATAATTATTTGAGGTATAATAACTAGTCCATAATATATTTGTTAATATTAAATTACTTTAATGAGTTTAATTACTGTCATTAAATAAAATGATGTATTTTGATTCACATAGCTTCATACTATATATAACTTAGTTGGATCTGAAATGATTGTAAAGTCAATTTAATTTCCAGTAAATTTAATTTTTATGATTTAATATGATTAGTTTTTTTGGATATTTGGTAATACCTAATGCATTATGGAAAATTTTCTTTGTTGATAAATCTTCTATAGTTGTAGCAACAATGTTTTGGCACTAACTAAATATAAAACATATTTATAATTTTTTTTTTTTTTTTTTTTTTTTTTTTTTTTCCAATAAGAAGAATTTCTTGTATAATCCTATAAATTGAAATAACATTTATAGTATTGTATTTTTTTATTTATTTAAAGGTGACGATAAGCTTTATTAATTATCTATAGCCTTAAAATAGAGCTTGATTATAAACCTAATTTCTTTCAATGCTATTTAATTTTTCAAATGTTTATTGAAAAACAAACACAAACCACACATACGTAGAGAAATGAATACAAAATAAAGTTTCTTATAATGAGATTTTTAAATATATATATATATATATATATATATATATATATATTGTGGTTCTATTAAACTAATTATTATAGCTAAAAGTCTTATTAAAGAGAGTCTAAAGAATATTCTAAAATATCTACCAAACAAAGCATATATTATATTGTTGGAAAATTGCTTCTACTCTTCTTGTCAAAAGAAGGCTAAAAAAGTAGTGTCCATGTATATCTCTTGGTTTCAAAACTTCCATAGAGATAATCTTTAATAGCTAGTAAGTCCATCATACTTAGTATATATTATATTCAAAAAATATAAGCTATAAGTATAATAACAAAATCTACTTTGATTTTAATTTTTTATGAATTAATATAAATAGGCATTAGTATATTTAATAGTACATGTTAATAGATATTCTTTTATTAAGTACATTTTACTTTCAACAAGTTTAAACATAACTTGAACTTTGGAGCTATTATTGATTATATATATATATATATATATATATATATATTAATAGTGCATTTACTTATGTATCTATCTTTTCTAAGTAGTTTCTATTATCAAAAATAATATTCTAAATATAACCATATTTTATTATCTATGTATTTTATTCCAAAATTCTATACATGATTGATTATAAAATATATGATATTTTAAATATTATAAAGTAATATAATCTAATCTTGTACCAAATCAAACTTTCTAATAAATCTTTATAATATTATTTCTTTTTTATATATTTTTATAATAGTCATAGTTTTATTTTAATATCAAAAATATATTAATAGATTATAATGTAAACTTTTAGCTTATAGATTTATCAACCATTGTATAATATAATTTATTATCAACCTTTTCTTATCTAATTTTTTAATAATATTTTTAATACAATTTTATTTTATTAGTAATTTTAATATTTTATATAATATTTTGAAATATTTTATAATAAAAATTATATTAATTTATCTAAATATATTTTAGAGTATTTTTTTTTTTTTTTTTTTAGTTTTTAATTTTAGTTTGTATTACTTATTTTAATTACCTAATTTTGTATATAATTTATTCTTTTTTCATAAAAAATATATCTTTTAGCTTTATATATAGAATTTATTTGAAATAATCACCTTTGGTTGGATTTTGGATAATATTTGAACAAATGTATTACAAAACTAAGCTAAGATTTTAAATTATTATATTGATGTGTTTTGTTGTAAGAATAGCTTAAGTTGCACCTCCCAATATCCTCTTTGGCATATTTAACAATAGCAAGTAATACAATGTTGCTCTTGTAACGAACAAGAGAAAATTTTAATTATATATTTATTTATTTTTAGTATTGTTGATAATATTATGATTAAAAAAATAGCTGCATATACTAAGACAATTTAGAGAAATATAGATAATAAAAGTTTAATAAATATTAGCAAAAAGATGTGCACAAAAGATACTTGATGCAACCTTCCTCTAGACCTTATACAATGGAAAGTTATTGTTAGTATCTTTGACTAGCTTCAAGCAAATGGTTGGATGTACCTTATTTGTTACATCTCAAGTAATACATTGCAAATAAGATTCCTTTGAAGCTATTTTCGTCTTTAGATTAAAAGTAATCGTTACAAAATTAAAACTAATTCAAACAAAGTGTGATACAAAGTTGATACATTTAATTGCTAAAAATTCATGTTTTGTTTTGTTAGTAATAAATTGGATGTTTTTTTATCTTAAAGTATAGAAAAAAAATCTAAAAAAAAAAAATTGGTAGAAATCCTGTGTTTGGAAGAAAATTTGACATATGTTAACTTTACTTGAAAGTATGAAAAGAAAAAATTTACTCAAAAGATTTTGATATTATTGCCATATATATATTAAAGATCAACTTCTGCACTTTCCAATCTTAAAATACAATATTTAACTTGAGAGCAGTTTATAACTAAAATGGGATTTCTTATTTTGGTTTCTTCAAAACAACTATGTGGATTGTTTTTAAAGATCTTTTGGGTGAATTCATGGTAGCAACCTTGTAGATTGCTTCAAGACTTATAAAGATACTAGATCACAATGAAGTCAATGCTACATCTCCAAAATCTTAATTTTATATTGAATTTGATTTGGTTGCTGGTAGAAAGCTTAAAATTCATGTTTATAATCTAATAACAAACAATTATAAAAGTATCTTCATTAAGTATCTTAATCTCATAATTTAATATTTTTTTAGATTTTTTTAGATTTTATAGATGTAGTAGTTAGTTTTCTTAGAAACTAACCACTACATCTATAAATGTTCTATATTATCTAAAATTAACTTTCAATAATAAGCAAATTCATCTATTAGACAAACGGAGTCTATATCTAAAAATTTGGCAATCAACATTTAACATGATATTGCAAGGCTCATATGAAGTATGTCCCTTAACATGTTCTATAATTGTTTTTATTGCTAAAGTAATGTATGGTGAAGACTTTATCATTCTATACCAAAAACAGAGAAAGTAAATAAGATAAATAATTCAATACGGGACTAAAGCAATATCTATTATTTAAGCTATTCTTGCCAATTCTATATAATTGTATATCAATGTGATATTACAAAATATATTATTATATTTAAGTCAAAATCAGCATACATTGATGTCTTCTATTGTGTTTATAACAAAATTAAATGTAGAAATTACCAAAGAATTATCTCACTCCTATATTTCTACAAAGCATGGATTTAAGCTTTGTAGATCAACTTCTAAGGTGATAAAAAATTTAATTTGCTACTCATCTTCAATGCTACTCTCTTAGATCATTTAATGACCATGATTTTTAAATCAAGTCAACCAAATTATTATCAAATAATAGTTTGTTGATTTCTAAGACAAAACTAATAATAATTGGATTGCCCAATGTTTTGAAATAGTAGCCATAGAAACAAAATCTATGAAAATATAATAGGAGTCATAGATCTTTCGTAGTAGCTAGTGATTTAATGAGAAAATTGATTTGGAACTCTATTAGGTTGTGAAAGCTAAAACTTGGTGTAGAAATATTGTCACAAATATCAATGTT
Organism: Physcomitrium patens; assembly: GCF_059467195.1. Lineage (NCBI taxonomy): Eukaryota > Viridiplantae > Streptophyta > Bryopsida > Funariales > Funariaceae > Physcomitrium > Physcomitrium patens. Next base: position 16,135,251 of record NC_143434.1, on the reverse strand, counting down.
GGTATTAGTACTAACAAAATAAGAAGAGATAGATGGAAGTAAAAGTAATTAAATTCAATAACATCTTATAGAAAAGCTTTTAAAAAGCTTTGTAGATGTAGATTTGACTTTACAAGTATTTTTAGGTAATTGGTAGATTATAAAATTGGCCAATAAGTGGATTGCATTGTTGTATTATGTAAAGCTTTCCTTGAAAATACATTAAATACTTAGTTGTAGAAGATAAAATAGAAATTACAACAATAAGGTCTTAATACTCTAATAAGTCTTAAATAAATTCTAATTAAAGCTTAATAATTCTAATTAAATCTAAATAAAATTTAATTGAAGTATTAAAGATCTTATATAAGAAATATACAAAAGTTATAAAGAACTTCTAAAGAAATCATAAAGTATTTTATAAAAATCCTAAAAAGATATCAAAAATAAGATTTCTAAATAAATTCTAAATAAATCTTAATCATATCCTAATCAAATCCTTCTAATATTTTATTTAGCTTTGGTAGTAACTGAAATATGGTTAAGAAGGCAAGATACAAATTATTTTTTTTGTAATAGACTATTTTCCAAAGTCAAAGATAATTCTTTGAATTATTTTTATTTTTATATTTTTATTTTATATAATTTATTATAGATACTTTCAAATAAGGAAACTTATTAAATTATTTAAAGAAACAACAAAAAAGATGAAATACTAATCTTAGAAAGGTTAGATAAATTTTACTTAAATTTCTTTTTTCTCTACAATATTCAAATTCAAAAATATGATAGAAGAAGAGACTATTCGTTATCATATCACCTTTCGATTGAATTCATGTTTTAAATATAATAATCTAAAAATATATTATTTAATTAATTATTTTTTTCTAAATGATATTAGGATTTTTTAACAAGTTAATGAAATTTCGGTTTGTTATAATTAAAAAAAGATCTTATTTCTACTCCATGAAAAACATTATATGTTTTTATAAGTTCTTTTATAAGAAACAAGTGTCTCTAAAGTTAAGATAGCTTGTAGAATTACAAAGTCAAATACATGAGATTCAATCTTCTCTTCACACACATCCTCAAGACATTGACTTTTAAGCTCATCTATAAAATATACATATATCCATCAACCAACTTGAAGGTTGGAAATAAGAAGAAAGATTAATGAAGACAAATTGGAGATAGTACTGAAAATATTTTTTCTTCCATAGTTTAAAAAAACTATCTTAAACCTATGATTATAGAACTCTAAAAATTTCAAGGTGTAATACAAAGACATCATTACAATTTGAAAAATTCTTCTTTTAATTTTAATCTAATCTTTCCAAAAAAAAAAATGGTTCTAAAAAATCTAAAGAAGCTAATGCTATCATCTTCAATAATATTTTATACAAGATCACAAAAAATATAAAAAAACATCTATTTAAGTAATTAAGTATATATGAATTTGAAAATGCCAATTAAGATATGAAAAAAGACAAAGCATTTGGTCCAAATAATATTGATATTGAATTATTTAAATCTTTTACGTATATCATAGGAAATAATTATTTTTCATTGATTTACTATGCTTTAATCACAAGTTTGTCTTTAAAATACATTATAAAGTAAGTTTTATTTTTTATTTTTTATTTTATTTTTATAAAAGTATTGGAAAAAAAAACTAAAAAACTATAAAACTATAAAATTAGAGACCTATTATTTTGATAAAATTTCTTTATAAAATCTTTATTAAATTTATTCAAATATGACTCCATGCAAAGTTCAACAAGATTATTTATCTTAACTCAATTGTTTTTGAGGTCTTTCTTTGATAATAAATTAATTATCATAAATTGGACCAAGACTTTGATACAACCCTTATTCCTATTAAAAATTGACTTGACTAAAGCCTATGATAATGCCAATTGGAATTTTATATTTAAAGCATTAGAATTACTTGGCTTTAATAATTCTTTTCTTTATACAATTTTAATTAGTTTCTAAGACAAAAAATAAAAAAAGACATTAATAAAGCCTTTAAAAGTAAAATAAGTTACAAGATAAGGATAGCTTGATTTAATCATTTGTAATAATGGTTCAATTTTAATTTATTGATTAATTAAAAAATTAATTTAGTGATATTCATCAATATTTTCATTATGATAATCTTTATATATATATATATATATATATATTTCTTCTTAATTATGTATATAAAAAATATTTTTTTAAAAATAAATCTTAAATATATTAGATAAATTATTAGTAATCAATTATAACACATATTTTTAATAAAAATTTATTATCTATTTTATTTAAAATACATAATAAAAGTTAGTTCTTTTAAACTATACTTTTATCATAACTAAAATATCTAAATTTTCTAATTTTTATCAATGTCATTTTTCCTATGATGGAACATCATTTAAATATCAAGCACCAAGAATTGCCTTGCTTGAAGAGTTTGATGGTATAAAATTAAAGTTTTAAGGATTTATCAATTAAGTAAAATTGGTGATTGAACTTCAATCCTAAAGCTATCCAACTATAGAATCATAAGTAAAATTTATTGGTACATTTCTTTCAAGTTTTGCATTGTCTTGTTGAGACATGACTATATGATGAAAATATAAATAAAATTGATTTTTGATTAATATTCAACCATCTTAATTTAATAAGAACTCAAGACAATGAAGAAAGACTTTATGGAAGTCTCTTAGATTATTTACTTGCTTTAATGGCTAGTAAATAAAAACTATTTATCAATATTTCTTTTTAGGTTGTAAAAAGTCTTTTACTACTTTAATAGGACTATAAATTAGTAAAAATAAGGTAGATGAGATAAATAATTAATATGATTTATATTAAAATAAAAGTGAGGATAGAATTTTGTTTAAATATTTCTAAGATAGATTGGATTGATATTCAAAGAACAACCATTTGTAGATTGAGATCAAAATCAAACCTCTAGCCAATAAAGTGGCGGTGGAGGAAAAAATAAGAAGAATTATAAAGATCAGCAAAAGGAATCAAAGACCTCGCAAAAAGTTTGTCCTATTGGTATAAGACTTATTTTTTTAGATTTTAGAAAGACTTTGTAAATATTGTTTAAAGTCAAGGTTTGTATTGATAACATAGGATTTATGCAATAAAAATAGGAATAGCACTTTTGGCTGATTTATGCAATTGATATAACATCTATAATTTAAAATTTTTCAATGTGTATTTTTTGGGTGTCCTTAGTGTGTATAAAATTTTGTGTTATTTTAACAATATAATTTGGAGATATTCAATCATTAGTACAAGGAAGTATCAAAAGTTGGCAGTTTAGGATTAATTAGGATTTTGCAATATCTAGAGATTTATCAATTAGAGTAAGGTGAAATTTGTCATAGTATTAGAAGACTTAAAGATCAAGCTACACACAAATTTTAAATAGAAGTTAAAAATTGAAAAAGGAGAAATTACTATTCAAAGTTTGTCATCAACTTTCAAGGTGGTGACTAACAAATATCAGCATGGATTTATGGCATTTTTTCACAATCTATATGTTAGATTAATTTTAAACTTTTTAAGTATATAGAAGACTTGTAATGATACTAGTAAAAAAATTGTACCAATTGGATGATTAAATCAAGAATTCTCGCTTATTGAAGTTTACTACCTAGGATTAGGATTTGAAAATAAAATTAAAAATTACAATGAGGTGAAAATAACAAATCAATTTGGATTTCGTTGAGGTTAATAAGAAGAATATTTTTGATTATTTTATGTTAGCTCTGAGCCTTTTTTATTAAAATTTTAATTATTTTATAATTAGATTTTTTGAAACCTATTAGGATTTTTTAAATACTTACAAAATATAACTTTATTTTTTATATTTTTGTGTTTGATACATTCTCAAGTAAAATAATACATAATATAATAGCTTTATCTTAATATCTATTTATTTTTAAATAATATGACTTAATATTAGATAATTTGGAGGCTCTTTTGACAAAATTTTGATTTATATATGAAAAATATGATACAATTTGTGTTACAACCAATAAGATCTATATTTTATGACAAGGCAATTAATTTGTGATATTATATGCTTCACAATTTTGACAATTTATGACTAATATTAAGAGAGATGATGTGGCATTCTTTAGCCAATTTATCTATAAATTATAATATGAGATAATAAAATTGATGCTCAACTTATTCAATCCTCAAACATTCAATGAAGCAATTGATTTTGTAATAAAGTATGACAACCAACTTTTTGAATTTTGATTTGAAAGTTGCGCAAATGGACTTTAATATTTTTATAATTCAATGGCAATACCATCTTCTCAATATATATATTTAGAAGTAAGTATATATGTAAATTGATGCAATATGTTTTAAAATTTTTAACAAGCAAATAAAACCTTATTATTGATGAGAAGGATTGTACTTATAATATGGAGAATCTAAATAAATTGTTCAATATTATGCAAAGAAGCAACACAACCAAAAAATAAAGAGTATAATTATAAAAAAAGAAAATATGTCAAAAATCAAGTTTATTCAAGTACAAGAGGAATTTTGCACTTGAAACCTTATACAATATCTAATGAAGATTCTATTTTCTTCTCAAAATCTTCTTTTTTTTTACAAAAAATATTAATTTATAATCCAAATATTACAAAGCCTTTGCTTTATTAGATTTAAGAGCTTTAGCTTGTTTTTTAAATGAAGATTTTGTTAATAGATATAGAATATCTTTAATATATAAAAATTAAACTTATTCATGTGAAAGTCATAGATGATCATCTATTAAATTTTGGAGATATTATTCATGAAATCATTCCTATAGAAGTAGCAATTAATGGCCATGATAGCTTTGTAATATTTAATATAATTACATCTCTTTTTAATTTAATTATTTTAGATTTACTTTGGCTAAAAATATATAATCTTTGAATAGATTGGATTTTTTGTAGTCTTGACTTTTTTTAGAATAAAATTAAGAATGTTATTAATTAAATAAATAGTCGAAAGTCTAGTGCAACCAAACTCATATTTGTACGTATAAGATCTTTCTTATATATTACAAAAAAATGATCATCTTATATTATTTATGCCATACTTATTTTTAATAGTAGAAAGACTATAAATGGCATTCTAAGCTAATATCAAGATTATCAAGATGTTTTTGAAAAGAAAAATGTCGATATTCTTCTAGAGCATTGTCTCTTTGATTTTTTGATTGACCTTCTTAAAAAAGGTCAATTGCCATTTGGACCAATCTTTAATTTATTAAAAAATGAGTTGATAAAACTCAATAAATATATTGATGAAAATCTAGCGAAGGATTTTGTATACCATTCAAAATCTCAAATATGAGCTTCAATCTTATTTGTGAAGAAAAATAATTGATCATTGCATATATGTGTATATTATCAAGGAGTTGATAAGATTACCATCAAAAATTGGTATCTTCTATTATTGATATTTGGACTTTTTGATTAATTGAATCAAGCTAAAATCTATATCAAAATAGATCTATGAGGATCAAACAATCATATATGCATTTAAAAAAGAAATGAATGAAAGATTGTATTTTAAACTAGTTATGGAGATTTTGAATACAATATCATGCTTTTTGAACTCACAAATTTGCCAATAGATTTTCAACATCTAATGAATGATGTATTTAGTGTGTTTTTAGATGATTTTATTGTGTGTTATTTAGACAACATTTTAATCTACTCTAAGAGCATAAAAAAGCATAAAATTCATATTTATTGCTCAAAAAAAAAACTTAGAGATGGAAGATGTGAGTCCAAATTTCACCACTCAAAGAAATTAATGCCACACAACAAATTCAGGAGGTGGAATGAAAAAACTTCCAATTGTGTAATTGCTAAATTAATTTAAATCTTGATATTTTTAGTTCAATTAATTTTAAGCCTTCTAAGTAATGATTATTAATATTAAAAAAAAGTTAATAAAATTTATTATGCTCTTTCTAGGCTATTTTCATGATCTCTACTTAAATTTCAATGGTTTGTTCAAGATCATTTGTATGGTCTCTAACTACTAAATTTTACGTAATTACAAAATTATAAATAATTAGAATAAATGAATAAATAAATAAAAACTTATAAATTATTATTCCTTAAATAATTGATAGTAAAAGTAATTGATCAAGTTATTATAATTAATCTATTAAAAATTAAAAATCTTAAAAATTAAATTAAGAGCAAAAATATAAAATAAAAGTTTAAAATAAAAAATGAGATTAAAGGTTAAAAGTTAAAGAATAAAAATTAAAAGCCAAAGTAAAATATGGAAGTTATGAGTTACTAGAAGAATAAAAATAAAAATTGAACTAAAGCAAAGGTATCTTAATAATGCCTAAAAATTGCGCAGCAAACCCCCTTCCATTCCAAAGTTTGCCAAAAATTGTGATTAGCTTCAAAGTGAATGATTTTTAGTTTTTTGTAAGGTTAACTTAAAGGCGCTCTTGCTTCAATGATTTTTTTATTCAATCTAGTACCTAAACCACGAGAAATACTCCTTCAAAGTTGAGTGACTAAGAATGTCATGGTAGGCAACCTCTCTCTACTTAGAAATTCCTCAGAAATTTAATTCGTCTTCAAATTCAATGAAATTTGTGCCATTAAAAGATCAGCTTAAAGATACACTTATTTATAAAAATTCACAATAATTCGATTGGGAGGAACTGAGTAATGTCTTTTCAAAGATAGTTAATCTAAACTACCAAGGCAGCCAACCTCCTCGCACTCAAAATTTCTCCAAAAATTTGTCTTTATTCCAAATCAAGCAAACCTTATCTTATTCAAAATTCTAAAACCAAAAGCTATAACCATAAAAAATTTTACATTGAAACTAAAAAATTGAATGACTGGTTGAAAAAAATCTAAGGCTTTTAGAACTTTTGGAATATTTGGAAGGCCGAGAGAGCTATCTATCACAAAATAGTATGTTTTAAAATCCAATAACCATCATTCACTACTTAAGATCCATGCACAAACATCTACAAATTTTACAATAAGATTTAAAATCAAAAATGAAATTAAGATTAGGATCCATGGCCAAAATTCGACATGGCTTCGTCCTTCACTAAAAAAAAAGGGAGAGTGAAGGCTTGGAGAACCAAGCTACTCTTTTAGCATTGATTGATGGCTTATACGAGGCCGACCACATCTCCATCCTTGATCTCTAAGATCCCTAATGTAGATCTACGGCCTTCATTCATCCAAGAACTAATTTCGTTACCAAGGCTGATGGCTCTTGTAAGTGGTAAAAGAAAGCACTTTTTGATAAATCTAACTTCACCATTGTATTTAAAACATCTTTTTATGCTAAGATCGACTACTCACATGCCTCAATCCATGCTCATTTGCAATTTTTATGAAAGTTTTTACCTACAAGAATCTTGGCAATCTTGTAAAATTCTTCAAAATGAGATTTTCATTGCTCCCCTTATATTTTGAAGGATAGGATGCTGATCTTGTTTTCTTCACTCCACATGGTGAATCCCGAGCCACCATTGCATTTTGAAGAGCTCTATTAATTAGAAAAACCACTATGTCACTTGGATTTGTTGAATTTGGACGAAATCATAAAACTGTCATTGTTAAACTTTACTAGATCTTTTGAAAAATAAAAACTCTAAGTCACTCTAAATCATATGAAATGATTTTCGGTTAACTCAAAGGCTCATAGTCAACCCTCGTAGTAGTAATTAATAACTTCTATATTATTAAAATTAACTAAGTTATAATTTTAATCTTCTAATTTTTATCACTTAGGTCTTAATTAACCTAACTCAAGGAATTAGGCTTTGATTTATACCATGAAAGATTAAAATCCTAAAAATTCTATAAAATTAAATTTTACTTATATAAATCCTAATCTAACATATTCAATTATCATAAAATAAGAAAATAACAAAAATTTAAATTATGAAACTTAATTGAGAGCTCACACATGATTATATGCAAAGATGGAAAAATATGTATTTTACACTATTCAAGTTGACTTTTTAAGATATATCATTTCAAATTATCAACTTATGATGAATCTTAAGAAGATCCAAACTATCATAGATTGAATCATCTCAAAAATAATAAGAGTTGTATAATATTTTTAAAGATTTTTCAATTATTATTGAATCTTTATAAAGAAATTTTTTCAAGTTGTAATTCTACTAACATTTTTGACATATAAAGACAAACTTAAGTGGAACAAAGAAATTAAAGCAACTTTTGAAGCTTAAAAGATATTATTAATTTTTGTACCAATCTTGTATTGTAAGGATTTTTTTAAAGTTTTTTTTTTGTAAAAACATACATATCTAACTTTCTCTTCAATTCTATAATGTTACAATTAAAAAAAGAAGATAAACTATACTTAGTACCTTTTTATTCCAAGAAATTATTAGTAATTAATATCAATCATAAGATCCATTATAAAGAACTTCTTGCAATGATGGATTTATTTCAAGAATGGCATCATTACTTAGGAAGGGCTTTAAATCTAATCATTGTATATATGAATTACAAGAATCTTAGATATTTTATGGCAATACATATTTTGAATTCTTACTAAGCCCTTAAAAGCATATTTTTATCAAAATTTGATTACAAGATTATTTATTGATCAAGAAAATAAAAAATATTGTCAAATATCTTTTTTAGATATTCTTATCTTGTATTAAAAGGAAAAAAATGCAACTTTTGATTAACAAAGAATAATTCTCTTGAAGCTTGAGCCTTTTCATCATCAAAAAAAGAAATCAACTTTAACTATTGATTCAATTTTTTTGTAAATAAATTTAGTCAAATAAGTCCTTTGATACTCTTATTCATGATATTAAGAATAATTTTTTAAAGTTTTATGATACTTCTAAGTTTGAGTTTAAGAATAATCTACTTTATTTTGAAGGATGATTATATATTCGAGAAAAAAAAGAATGATTGTATTTTCTTCAAGCTCATCAAGACTTCCTAAAAATAAGACATTTTGAATACAACAAATCTTAGGAGCTAATATCCAAAGTTTTTTATTGGCTTCAAATGTGAAAGGTAGTTGTAGAATAGGTAAATAAACTTTGTGGTAAGTTACTCGTTGGTTATTAACAACCTTGACAATTAGACTGATGGTTAGGCAGTTTAGCTGGTAACAGTAGGTTGTTAATAGAATAAATGGTTAAGAATTCAAAGGGTCATAACCTTTGGAATCCGCTAGCCAACGAATCATCTTTTTAGTAGGATAAATAGGTTGAGGAAAGAGAGACCGAGGGCCAGACTGAGAGTCATAAGCGGAGGTAAGCTTGGTGCTACCTCTTTGTTTTCCTTTATTATTTGCTTATGAAGAATGGTAATTGAAAGAAGTATTATTGAATTGATAATCATAGAATGGATTATCGATTGAATTAAGATAGAAGTAATAAGCCTCAGTGTTTTGTAGTTTAATACTTTATTTTAGATAGCCAGAATATAGTCAATTGTAACAGTAACAGATCCAATTCATATAACCCGTCTTTCCCCGTGTTTGAATCCACCTCTATTAGTTCATTTGCTTTGGTCTACTGAAGCTTGAACGCAACCAGAACAACATTTTGGTGCCGCTGGTGGGAAAATGATAACAATATGAAATGTTAGATATTGATTGTGTGGGAGATGGAATTATATGTTGAATGAGAACGTGAGAAGAACCAATTTTAGGGTTACAAATATGTGAGTTATAATTCAAAGCAGTATTGATTTAATAAAGAAGAATGAAAGATTATGAATGATAATCATAGGGGGGATGATTATCAAAGATATAATCGATAAGCAAAAAAAAGACAGGAGTGATTACATATAAGAAATCTCCTACAAGAACGACAAAAAGGAATTATAGGTCCAAGAAAAACCAAAGGAAGAAAAACTCAGATTCAAATAATAAGGAGACCAATGATAACACCAATGGTCGCGGGAGTGCCAGAAGTACCAATTGCAATACAAATGGGAGTAGTAGGAGACCGAACTACAAGTGTTGCATCATTATCTACTTTTAGTAGTTGGCCAAACTCTAATCCCAATCACCATATATCTCAATTCTTGACAACTTGTGTCGTTAATAATGGTAGAACTGAAGACATTTGGTTGAGATGGTTATGAACAACTTTAAAAGATACAACTTTTGAATGGTATATTCGGCAACCAGTGGATAGATTTCTCAATTGGCAGGCCTTGAAGAATGCCTTCCTAACCCATTTTAGACCAATTGGATTTGAAAATCGACTTCGAGAAAGTTTTATGAATAGCAAGATGTTTGCAGGGGAATTTGTAGAGTCCTATTATGGTCGGATCGCGGATATACTTCGTAAATGGTCAAATAATCAAATGCCAGATGTATTTATATTGTCGATATTTATTAACGGTTTGCATCCACCAAAATTGTAAATGTTTGTAAAAGAGGCTCAACTAGCTACAGTAGAGGCATCGTTGACACAAGCAATGGTGTGGGAAGAATTTTATTATGACCAATTATTAACAGTGGAAGCCACGATGATTCCAAGTTCAAGAAGCCAACAAATACAACCGAGAAATGTGTCGATGGGTAATTATCCACAAATGATTGCCTCCAATGTGAAGAATGTCATGTTGCAACAACCAATTAATGCTACACCATTCCAAGCAATAGTGCCAATAACGATGATACCTTATTTTACATTGCCAACCTATCAACAACCGGAGTTGTTCACAAATGCGACTATTAATGATTCAAATAAAGCCTTGTTATTAAATCTAACAAAAAAAATGGAAGAATTGGCCGTGAATTTGGCTAAAAATAAAGAGAAACAACATAAGCCTTCTAATACGAGACCTAATGTATGGTGTAATAATTGTAAGGGACAAGGTCATTTTGATACAGAATGTCCATCACCCAGACAAATGGGTGTTCAATGTATATTTTTCGGAGGAAAGCACCCTACCCAAAATTGTTGGCATTTACAAAGGCAATAAGAATTCACTGATATGACCATGATCTCACTGACTTAGTGGGAAGTCAATCAAGTTCAAACGAAAAATATGTATGGATGGAATGGAAATCGATCTAATCAACAAAATCAAATATTCAATAATTTTCAAAGTTTCTATTTTAATTAAGGGTCTCCATCAAATCTTCAGAACTATGGGAAGGATCAACAAAGGTATCAATAATATGCTCAACTGGTGTCATTGAACCAAGTATCCTCCGTACCAATGGGACAATCAAGATCATTTTCTAACCCTACATGGAACAAGTCTAGTAGATATATATCGGTGGAGACACCCAATATGCCGGATGAGAGTGCAAGAAGACCACTTTGTTGTTTTCATTGTAGACAAATTGATCATTATGCCAGTGAATGTCCCAATCCCAAAGCTAGTGATGATTATGTGCCAATATGTACGAATTGTAAGCAGTTAGGACATACTTATCAGCAATGTAATGCTCCATTTAATTTCAATAATCAAGATCAGCAGATCCAAAGCTAAGGAAAAATAGAGGAGATAAATCAAGGTCCTCAAGATTCACTAGTTCATTGGGTAGAAGTAGTCTAAGCTATCTATACAAGAAGTCAGCAAAAGGGGAAAGGACCAATTCAACATTTGAATGATCTTGAAGCGAAGGGCCAATTCAATCCAATTATGGGGACATCTAATTCAGGTCCTTACATGGGCCCTTTACTCAGTATAAAACTTGAATCGGTTGTGCACCCCAATGAGGTACCAATTATGGAGGCTTCGATTTCTTGTCGAGCTGTACCATTCTCTACACAGTTTTGGAAAACGTTCTTTCCATTAAAAGCTCTTTTAAGAGGCGAGAATTCCAAGGAACCAATATCAGCCCAATTGGCAGAGCAATCTTATCCGTTGAAAGAACCAATTTTACAGGCTCCGTCAAATTCAATTCTAGCAACTTTATCAATTTTCAATATAAAGAAAATTAATTTACTTGCGTCGGTGTCTAGGACTGGGAAGAAGAAATAGACATTGGAAATTACCACTAATACAGAACCATATGATATTCTAAAAGATTTGGGCACCATATAGCCCACAATCTCCATGAAGCAACTATTGGCGGTAGCACCTGAGTGCCAAACTATCTTGAATTCTTTATTAATTCATCGTAGATCTCAAAATAAAGAAATCTGAGAAGTAAGTTTGAATCTCGATCCGGATGCACCTACGATTGATGTCTCAATTGATGGAGTGTTATTATCGGGAGTGCAAGTAGATGGAGGATCTAGTATAAATCTTATGAATGCCCTTACAATGGAGGAACTTGGTTTGGATCACTTGTTGCTTACTATAGTGGTTTTGAGAATGGCTGACTCCAGTCAAATTAAACCTATGGATATTTTAGAAGTATTGATATAATAATTGTGGCAATTACCTACAAAATTGATTACATTGTTTTCCAATTACAAAGCTCTATATTGTTATACCCAATTTTATTGGGACGACCGTAGTTGTATCAAACTAAAGCTCGAAATGACTAGGGCCATGGTACATTGACAATTGGAAAAGATAATGATAAAAATGAGCTTCAAATGTATTCTTTCTAATATCACGGAGAAATTCAAGCTTCAAGTTCAGAATCCACATCGGATTGTGAAGATGAGTCTACATAAGAAGAAATTGGTACACTTGCCTCAATTTATGCTGATACAAGGTAAGTTGTCAAGCATACTAGAATGAACTATCAGTGTATAGGACCAAGAGAGTACTTAGTTCTTCTAGATATTATTGATGATTCTGATCATATGATTGTATATTGGATGAATAGACAACATATTAATCACATTAGTGCTATGGAACTGGAGTTGAAAAGTTCTCATGTATCGGATTTTATGAAAGATTCTGGAATTGAGCAGAACATCAATCCAGGGACTCCTGAAATTCTACAATGTCAACCAATTAATTTAGGTATAGAGAAGGCTCCCCAAATCATTCAAATTTATGATAGTATAAAAGACAAGGAGAAAGAAATTTGGGTGGATTATTTTTTAATGCATAAAACTACTTTCACATGGTTGTATGCGGATTTGAAAGGAATTTCAAATGAAGTTTGTGAGCATCGAATTATATTGGAGGAGAATGCTACACTAGTATGCCAAAGACAACATCGACTTAATCCAAAATACTCACTTATGGTAAAAGAAGAACTGGATAAACTCTTGGAGGTTGGATTTACCAATCCAGTTCCTTTCAGTGAATAGATTTCACCAATTGTTATGGTACCAAAAAAGAATGGAAAAGTTTACATCTGTCAAGATTTTTGTAAATTAAATGTGGCTACCAAGAAGGATTATTTTTTTTTACCATTCATGGATAGTATATTGGATGCTATCGCTGGACATGAATGTTATTCATTTCTTGATGGATTCTCCGGTTGTAATCAAGTTAAGATTGCAAAAGAAGACCAGTTAAAAACTACTTTTACTATGGATTAGGGGACCTTTGCTTATAAGGTTATGCCGTTTGGGCTTTATAATGCACTAGCTACATTTCAAAGAATAATGATACAAGCATTCCAGGATTATCTACAAATTTCAATAGAAATATTTCTAGATGATTTTTGTACATTTAGTACGAGAGCCAAGAATTTAGAATATCTAGGTCAATGTTTAAATCAATGTGCTAAATATGGAATTTCTTTAAATACAGAAAAGTACCAATTTGGTGTGCCTTCTAGTAAATTGTTGGGTCATATAGTTTTGATGGCAGGCATTGCTACAGATCTAGATAAAATAAAGATTATAATAGAATTAAAGCAACCAGACATTATTATGGGTGTTCGATCATTTGTCGGTCATGTCACTTATTATCAGGGATTTATCTATCTATTTGCAATTATATGCCTTTCCTTGACAAAACTCTTGAAGAAACCACCAACCGATGGGACCATTCCATTTTGGATAAAGGAATGTACAATTGCATTCGAAACATTAAAACAAAAATTGGTTTCAGCACCAATATTGGTGGAACCTTGTTGGACAAAACTATTCCAAGTTTATGTAGATGCATCTAATGTCACGATTGGTTTTGTGCTAAGCTAGAAAGATAACCAAGGTTTTGATCACCCTTTTTATTATGTAAGTCGTCAATTAGTAGCAGCTCAAAAAAATTATATAACAACCGAAAGAGAAGCATTGGGAAGGATTTATTCCGTACACAAGTTTCGACATTATCTTCTTGGTTATAAATTTGTTTTCCATGTCGACCATGATGCTTTAAAATATATAATTAAAAAGCCTCAATTAAGTGGTCATATTGCACAATGGGTTCTACTCTTGCGGAAATTTGACTTTACTATTTAGATAAGACTATGAAAATCATATTCCAATGTGGACCATTTATCTCAGTTATCCAATATATTGGATAATGAAGCTATTAACGATGCACTACTCGATGCGGAATTATTTGCGGTAGATGTAATTACTCCAAAGTATAGTAAAATAATTCAATACTTGATATTTCAAACCTTTCTACTCAATTTCAATGAAAAGCTTAAACGTTGCTTAATATTAAAATGTGCACCTTATACGTTGATTGGTGAAGCTTTATATAAACAAGGCAAGGATGGAATTTTACGATGTTGTGTTTATCAGACTGAAGTGTGTACTATATTTGTCCGTCATTGTGACCCATGTCAGAGAACAAGTCAACCTACTGGAACTTCAGCAATGCCATTGGTACCAATTCTGGCTCAAGCGCCTTTTGAAAAATGGAGAATTGATTTTGTGGGACCGATTACACTAGCCTTGAGAAGTGGACAAAAATGGTATATACTGATAGCGATGGATTGCATAACAAAATAGGCTAAAGTAGTAGCTACGAAAATTGATAGTGCAAGTACAGTAGCAACCTTATTGTATGAAAATATTATTACACGGTTCGGTTGTCCATGAGAATTGGTTAGTGATCGGAAAACTCATTTTATGAATAGTACAATCGAAGCACTCACGACTAAATACAAGATAAAATATCGGAAGACTACACCATATCATCCTAGATCCAATGGACAAATGGAAAAGACTAATGGAATTTTATGTAAAATCTTAACAAAAACAGTTTCAGAAGTGGAAACAAATTAGGACACTAAGTTGTTCATAGCTTTATGGGCATATTTTACTACATAGTACAATATGGGCATATTGTATACATATTGAAAAGGGGTAGTATTGGTAATAACATTGTATAAAGTTACTACCAATACTACCTCTTTCCAATTGATTTATGGCCAAGAAGCAATCTTACTTATTGAATTGGAAGTCCAAAGTTTACAAATTGCTATAGATAATAGATTGGGAGATCAAGATTCATTATGGCACTGTTTAGAAGAATTGAAAAAATTAGATGAAACTAGAGCTAATGCATTAATGATAATGGAAACTATCCAAAAACGAAGGAAGACTTATTATGATAGTAAGCTTAGACCAAAGGCTTTTATGCCAAATGATTTGGTACTTCTTTACGATAATCAATTTAAAAAATTTCCAAGAAAATTTTAAATTCGATGGCATGGGCCATATCGAGTTATTGGCAGATTTCTAAATGGTTTAGTATAATTGGAAGATTTTATGGATACTAAATTTACGACACGGATCAATGATAATCGGCTTAAACTTTACTATACATAAATCCGGGATGGATTTTTTGTTACAAAAAGGGGAGTCGACCCAATTAATTGGACTATAGTAAGAAGTAAGAAGGGGGCTCTTGACAAGCATCGTGTTTTCTTTTGTAGTTAAGGAGAAGATGGTGAACATGATATCTGAGATAGTAAGGATGGCGATCGATTGGAAGGAAGGGCAAGAACGGTTGCAGGTAGAGGTTGCGATGTTGGAGACTCAACTAGCAGCATTAGCGAAGGAGGCCAATAATTTAGTATGGACCAATATGCCAGTTTCAGCAATAACACCTTTGGAGATACCTTTGAAACCGATAGAAGAATGGCAGAAGATGTTGGAGGAGCGTGACAACCAAATTGGCCGATGTGAGTCTCAGATACAGAAATTGGATTTGTTTAATGAATATTTGACGGTGTGTTTGGATATAGAACCATCGAACACTGAAGCAGACGATGAAGATGTAAAGAGGAGAAGATCACCAATTCAAAGGGTGGTAAGCCAATGCCATTGACTGAAGAAGCCAATGCTACTATGTCTTTATAAGTTGAGGCTAAATAATGTTTGCGAGGACGCTGCACAATTAAAAGTGGGGCTATATAGAATAAGTAAATAAACTTTGTGGTAAGTTACTCATTGGTTATTAACAACCTTGATAATTAGATTGATGGTTAGGTAGTTTAGTTGGTAAGAGTAGGTTGTTAATAGAATAAATGATTAAGAATTCAAAAGGTCATAACCTTTGGAATCCGCTAGCCGATAAATCATCTTTTTGGTAGGATAAATAGGTTGAGGAAAGAGAGACCGAGGGTCAGACTGAGAGTCATAAGCCGAGGTAAGCTTGGTGCTACCTCTTTGTTTTTCTTTATTATTTGCTTATGAAGAATGGTGATTGAAAGAAGTATTGTTGAATTGATAATTGTAGAATGGATTACGGATTGAATTAAGATGGAAGTAGTAAGCCTCGGTGTTTTGTAGTTTAATACTTGATTTCAGATAGCCAGAATATAGTCAATTGTAACAGTAACAGATCCAATTCATATAACCAATCTTTTCCCGTGTTCAAATCCACCTCTATTAGTTCATTTGCTTTAGTCTACTGAAGCTTGAACGCAACTAGAACAACAGTAGTTAAAGACTTTGTATAATTATATGACATTTGTTTAAGTTCAAAAATCTCTTATCATAGATCTTATCAACTTCTTCAATCATTATATATTTCAAAATAAATATGGTCTTTTATTTTTATGGATTTTATTATGAATCCTTCTATCTCAAATTCTTATGATTCTATGTTTGTGATTATAAATTGTTTCATCAAGATGGCATATTTTATACCATATACAAAACATATTATATATGAAGAAAAAACTAAGCTTTTCTTTAGCAATATTTATCACTATCATAGATTATCCAAGGATATTATATAAGATAGGAAGACTCAATTTATATTAAGATTTTTAAAAATTCTTTTCAAAATTCCAAAGGTAGACATAAAAATATCTTCAAATTTCCATTTTTGAATTGATGGAGAAATGAAGTGTATAAATTAAGTTTTAGAGCAATATTTGATATATAACCTCAACTACCAACAAGATAATTAGATAATTTTTCTACCATTGGTAGAATTTACTTATAATAATACAATACATTTTTCTACTGAATAAACATTTTTCTTTCTTAATTATGATCATCATCCATAATTTGATATTTTTGACTTTTCAAAAGTTAATAATCTTGAGGAAAAATATTTTAAAAATTATTTATTTGAGCTACATACAACAATGAAGGCACAACTAAAAGAAGCTCAAGAATAACAAAATATCAACTTGGATGCTTATTGCAAAGAACAACCTCAATTTCACATTCACAATAAGATATGATTATTTTGTTGTAATATTAAGACTATTTGTCTTTATAATAAGTTATACTACTATAGACTTAGACTATTTTATATATGTGAATAAATCAACAATTTTCTTATCAATTATATCTACTTGACTCTATAAAGATCCATCTTGTATTGTATGTGTCTCTTTTTAGACCAAACAAGACAATAAATATCTTGAGAAGAAAAAAAATATCACCGACTTCTATAAAAGTGGATAATAATAAAGAATTTGAGGTAAAAGAAGTCTTAGATTTAAGATGATATCGACTTAGATTGAAATATCTTGTTCATTGGAGCGGATATAATATTAGTGAATATACATTGGAGCCAACAAAAAAATCTTACAAATTCAATAGAAAAAGTTAGAGCTTTTCATCAATAACATCGATCAAAACTAAGTTAAAGAGTCAAGTAAATCTTTGCTATAAAAGAAAAGATGTTCTATTAAGATTGCATTCTATCTTCTATCTTTTATTGTACTTTTGTTATATTAGTGGTGTTAATAAGATAGAAAATCAATAGCTATCATTTGCTAACTTATCAAATGAAATATTACAATTGTTATAGTTTTTAAAATAACATAATAGAAATAAAGACCTTCAAGAATAACATATTCTTTTTTAAATATTTGGCAAATTATAATATATTTGATATCTTGACCTTAGAAGAAACTTTCAATGTTTGATGATTTTATTCGAGGTAGGAACGATTCTTGATGGTATTACAAATGTTGTATTTGAAGGGAGTTACAAAGGCCTCAACAATGATTTAATAATAGAATGGTCTTTCTACTTTAGAATGAGACATTATCAATGGTTGATAAAACCTATCAATTATCTTTAAAGAGAATAAAGAGCAAAGTATGTGACAAAGAAAATTTATCACATTTTAGATTTTATCAAGATGTGATTAGTGGTTATTTTGAAATTTTTTCTTAGAAGAAAAAATAATATCACAAACATATATATTTACTTTCATAATTATTTAAGTAATATGAGTAAGCAATAATAGATAAAAGTAGATTAATTTGATAATATCTTATAGAGAAGCTACATGATTTCACTTTTATACATGTCTATAGGTGATTGATAGGATGAACACTTGGCCAACAAGTTAGCCACATGTCACACGTATTGATAGCTTGTAGCATAAGCTAACCATGTGGCATAAATGTAAGAAACTTATCTTGCAAGTTAAGATATGTGTCTCACAAATTGGACACATATTGGCAGTCTTATAGAATATCACCATATAGATCTTAATTAGATTGTATATATAGAGGCAAAAATAAAGCATTCTTCACTTGTATTAATTCTTTTTTTGCTTCTAATTTAATTTCAAGAGTCTCTAGTTTTTTTGTCTTTTTTCTATAGCCATTTTAATTTCTTTTTAATATACCTACTTTTTTATTTTGATTTTCCATCTTTCTTTGAAAAAAATTTTATTTTTTTATTTGCCTTCATCAAGTTCTTATCTTTGATAAATAAAACTTCAAGAAATTTATCAATCAAGTTGTAGGATTTATGATTTCTAATTTTGTAATCTATACTTTTGGGTCCTTAGATCTTTTATCTTTAGCACAAATTAAAGAATTATGAGTAATTCTTTTGTTATTTTGCATAGCATCTACAACAATGGTGTTTGTCCAACTTTGATAAGAGATAACAATAGTAGTGAATGTGAAGCCAAAATTTGCTGCTCATTCTATCTGCTTAGATAAAATTTAGATTGATTCTACTACTAGATATGAATATACAATTGCATTATGGAAATAAATAAAATAAAACATAATAATTAGCTTAGAACATGCTTTATAGTTAAATATCTATAATTTTATTTAGAATTTGTTTTTGTAAGTGTAACAAGCTTTATTCAAATATAAATTCTGAAACTTTTCAAATGTGTTGTAGATTGTGGCTGCTCAACATCTTAATTTCTTGAAATGATAGAAGAGATTGAGATTGCTTTATTGTAGAAGCATTTTGACATAGAAGTCACCAACTTTGTTTTTAAAATATGCGGTGATAAGCTGAAGGTAGCATATATGTGAAGAAAAAAGAAGACAATGTCTTTATAGAGCATGTATGAGCAGATTATCTTTTCTAGGATGTATAAATTTTGTATTTTGATTTTTTGAATCTACCACTAAACTTTTCAAAAGATATTAAAGGAAATCCAGGAAAGAATGTATGAGTTGGATGAAAGGCAAAAGTTCTGTCTAAAGAAGAAGTTGGTTTTATACACTATCATATGAATGTAAATGGAAATACTCTGTCTTTGTGCTATCATGTTTTATGTTATCTTCTTTTGTTATTCAATGTAAATATGTATAATTTTTTATTTTTTATTTTTTATTTTTTTGTTATTATTATTTTGACTATAATTTGGTACCTCAATTAGTGTTTTTAGGATTTTAATGCAAAAGATAAGAATCATAGACCATCAAAGAAGATAATTTTGATATAAGTGGTTTGATGAGATTTTGAAGAGATTTCTAACCTGGATAGTTGAATTATAAAACAATATATTTTTTGTAACAATGGCATGGATTTAACTAGTATTATTGAATATTAAATGACTTTGCATAAATAAATAAAAACAAATTACTTATAAATTCTAAATAAACCAATATTTAAAATTTATTTTTATAATTGATATATTTTATTACATTATAATTTATTAAATTATATTATTTATTACTAAATTTATAAATTCTCATTTTATTATAGTTATAATTTATTATTTTATATTCAATTTTTAAATTTAATCAAAGAATTTAAAATTATTATAAATATATATAAAAACATTAAAATTTTAATGTAAAAATACACATATAATATATATTCATATAAATATTACCAATGTTTATATAATTTAAGTAAGCATTAAAAAATGAAAAAATAAAATACATTAGAAAAATAATATATTTCGTAAGGAACAATAAATAAAACAATTAGATGAAAATTGGATGTATTGATGGACTATGTGGCTATAACTTCTTTCACAAATTTCATACTTCTAAAAATAAACTTGAATATTACTTATAACAATATCTATCCTACTAGAGGTTCTTTTATTTATTTATTTATTTATTTTGGTATTATTGGATTTATTTTTTAAAATCATATCTAGTATTAAGCTCTAAATCCTCTATCAGTATGGCATTTTTAAAAACGAAGTAATATAGACTTGAAATTCTTTCACATCATGTTGCATAGATGTCAACATGGTATTTGGCTTTTATATGTGATAATTAATTATTTTATTCCTCTTTCTCCCTGCTAAGATATCAAATATGTGATAATCCAAAAAAAAATAAAAAATAAAAAATATAATGATATCAACTTATTGTTTCTTTATGATTTTAGTAATATCCTTTAGATAATATTTTATATATGTGTGTGTATATTTATACATACATGTGTAAGATTGTCCTTTTCATATCTTGTTGTGGAGATGCCAACATGGTCTTCACTTGTTTTATTTTATTAAATAGTAAGTAAAAATAAAACTCTTTCAAATGATTGGCAGTACAAGGTCATGCCACCTTGTTGTTTTGCATCACCACTGTGTTTGAGGATCTACAATTTGCCTTCAATTCCTTCTAATAAGGTAATGGTTGGAATTTTTGGGTCTATGTGAGTGCAAAGCATAATTTCTCTTGTCTAATTTTGACAAAATTGCCACAACCTATGAACATCATTTTCGGATTCCAATTGCCCCTTTGATTTCACAGACAACTTTTTCATGAAAGAATTACAATAATCTTACATTTGGTCCAACTAAATATCATATTTTATAGAAGTCCTGATTGAAGAAGGCATCTGCAGCAGTTAATACTTTATACATTTTTGTTGTTACATACCATTATACACATGAATAAATTATCAACAATAACTTTAGATTAATTTCAGTGAAATGTCTTCCATTGAATTAAACATGCATAGATTTATGCAACATGTGTTTTGACATTTGTAGAGATGAAAAATATAGTTATGATTGCATGTGTATTGATTATTCATATAATTAAATAAAAATATTAATTTCAATTAAGATGATCCTCTAAAATGGGTTCTGAGTCATTCTGGTGTCTTCTCGAACTGATAATTATAGATAGCAATGATTTCCAGTTTTCTGTGGATGCCATTGCACTTCATTTGGGCATGACTAATAGAATAATAAAATATAACAAGGTTTGGGATTTACAGTGGAATACATGCAGCAAGTGAACCAAGAAAATTATTTTTCATTATTGATAAAGCTACACCAAAATATTAAAAATTTAATGGTGATTTTGATGTAGTTGAATGGATGAGGTTTTTTCAACAGAAGATATTATAATTGCAGAGCAAAAAAGATGGATCAAATTCAACTCATAGCAAGCCTACTGGTGAAAAGTCTCTTAGTTTGTGCTCAATGAGCTTCCATGATCACAAAATCAATTTTTGGGAAATGAAGAGTAAAGGATTTTGAGCAAAAGAGGAATGGTCTATAAATATACACACACATTCTTTACAAAGTTTAGGGCACAACACAAGAGTCCAATCTAAGGGAGATGATTAACATGGTAACATTTCCTCTACATTTAGAATCTTTCATCAAATCTTACACCCACCACTCCTTGGGCTTGTCCACATACAATGCAGGACTTGGCTTGTTAAAAAATTAAAAAAGTAGCATATTCTACCAGCATCCCTCCCACCCACACTGAATGAATGCTATTTCCTTTAATGTGGATGATGCTATGTCACTGTTGGTAAAATTCATCCAAACAGCACCATCACCAGCACTCAAATGACCCAAAAAAAACTTCTACAGTGTTAACATGCATTAGGTCATAGGATGAAAGTTACATTACTTTAATAAAGATCCATAAATTGGAAGGAGTATAACCTGCCATGTAACAGTGCATTGGGAAATCCTAACATTCTTGTGCCTTTACTCATGTGTGTGTATGTTTACAGATGAGTCTATATATAGAAATATGTGTCAACATATAAGTAAAAGTTTATTGGACAAGAAGGGCAATGGGCCCAGGTGGTGAGAGAGGCATGGGGTAGAATCATCCACACATAAGAGGCTGGGAAAGGGAAGTGTTGGAGTTTGTGGTGAAATGAGAAGAGGACATTGGCTGCATGATATGGCAACTCTTGAAGCTAATGGACAAGCCATGCACATCCCCTCATGCAGAGTCCCTGTGCCCATGCCACCCTCCCCCAACTCCCTCCATCCATGCTTCTGTCACTCACATTACATCCACACGTGTTTTCATTCATCCATACTGTTTTCTTAAGACTCTGTTTGCACAAGCATCACTTTGGTGAAACCATGCAAATCATGAGTATCAATGAGAATTTTATTAATTTATAATTTTGAAATGGGATGAATGTTGATATATTTCCCACCTTACATGTTCAAGAGGGGGGGAAATATATCAACATTCATCATATTGAATTCAACAATTGATGCTTAAAGGATGTGTACAAAAGTAAGTTTATTAGTACAAGCGGAGCAGTTTTTAAGGACTGTGCACCAATGTTAGGCACTCCAAACAGTAGTTCAAATATTAATAAGTTTTGGGTTTTGAACTGTGTGTAAGACAATTTATATCACAGAATCGTACTATCACAAAGATATGAAAAAAATAAATACAAATATTCATGGAGAGAGAGAGAGAGAGAGAGAGAGAGAGATGTTGCCATCTGAAACAGATGTACAAACACATTTTATAATGTCATTAATGAATTTAAAAGCCATTCATTCACACTGGATTTCAATCATGAACGGATGGAATAATATATTTTAATAAACCATGACCAGTGCTGAACAGACACATCTACACCAATCGAATAATCAATAGCTTCTTCATTCATCTATCCACCATCCATCCATCCACCTGTCCCACGATGCGCGGTCCTGGCCACTTGAAGCGAGGAATAGAAAATGATAAAGCGAGATCCTACGTGGCAGGCACGATGGAACATCCGCTAGCGTGTCACTTAAGGGGGTGGGATTTTGTACTCACGCCCCAGTTCGTTCGGCGGCGAGTAGACTCACTCACCAGCCTCGAGGACGCGCAGCAGGCCCCATGTATCCAGTCCCACCGCTGCAAATCTCGATGATTATCTTCGCCATATTGGTTCAGGATCTCTCTCTCACATCCCCACCCTCTGCAATAGCAACAGCAATGGTCTGTGCCGCAGGCGGAGCAGTGATTGCAGAGCCACCCTCCGGATTCACATTTCGCAAGGAGATTGGTGTGCTAGAAATGGTAACTGGCAGTGAAATTGGGAAGCGGGAACAGGCGGGATGTTACGAGTCGCCTCCCTTGCTCGCTCGCTGTAGAGGAGAGTAGCTAGCCCCTGAGGGTCCCATGCGTGCGGTTACTGTTGCAATAGAAGGGAGGAGATTGCATGCATGATGCTGAAAAGGCCATTGCCCAGCGTCATTATGATGGGCGAACTGCTTGCCTGAGAGGTTTCTATTTCCCCATCCCCGAGTAATTAAAAAGTCTCCCGCAGTATTAGCCACACCCCCGCATGAGGAGCCTCTCACATTTAATTTCCCTTCAGCACGACGGGTTTCTAACGAACTGATTCCATCCCTGTGATTATCGTGGAACGGTAAACTGCGTCATATTTATGAAAGCTATCGGGGTTGGTCGTTTGGCTATATATCGTTAGAGGCGGTCAGCCACTGTGGAATGCTTAATTAATCGCGATTACCAAATCCAGACGGGGAGATATTGCCGGCGGGACAGGGTAGAAACTTCCGAATAAGCTCGGTAGATGCCAAATCCATTCCTCCCTTAAAAGTTAGAGTCCAGGTCACAGCCAATTGGAATTGAATAGCACCATATCCTCAGAGAGTTGTTTCAGGGGCCTTCAGATTCACTTGCCCAATGATTCCAGCTCTAAAAGAGGAAGCATTTAATGATCTACCCGAATATAAGCCCCTGTGGCACTCAAAAGTGATGGAGGGAGAGAGCTAAAAACGGTGAGAATGGTGCTAATAAAAGCAATGGGGTCCGCAACACAGGAAAGAATGTTTACTCCATCCAGCCATGAATTCAGAATTAGAACGTGTGGAACGTCAGCGGCTCCAGGCCTCCCCAGCTTCCAAGGGTGTGAGTCGCCGCAGTAGCCCAGTAGATCCTGGCATGGCGGCGTTGGCAGAGAGGACCAGCTCAAAATCTTAACAAATTCAATATCTAGTAGCAGGCATTCCCCGGTTCTACTGCTGCAAAGCGACACTGCTGGGAATACGGATGGCACTCCTACTCATGATTTTGCCTACGAGTCGTGTTCAATTTTAGGTTTCTAAATTTTCGTAGACCATATGCAGTCCCAGTCGGCCCCAAAGCTTTACAATTCTCCTGAGGAACTACTACCTGTATTAATTCCCACTCGCACCCTCATTGCTTCATTGCCTATTCTCTGCGTTTGATGAGCTTCTCTTCCCCGTGCATGAGTGCTCTCTTTCGCTCAAGTCATTGTTCGAGTGTCACTCTCTACACATTCCATTCTCATCCCTGTCTGAGTTGGATCCGCGCATTGTTGACGTATTCTTACTCGGCGGCAACCTCCTTAGATTTTCTGCATGGTACGAGACATTCGGTGACACCCAGGATCACCGGCTGGGCGGATGCGTAGGTTTCCGTGCGTTTCAACAGACACCTAATTTCACGTCTTTGATTGGGTTCTCTGCTTAATTCTTCATCCCTTTGTACCCATTGTCTTGATATTTGGGGGGGTGTAGGGACCGTGTAGTGGGTGTAAGTCGTCGTTGGAATTCGTTACTATGGTGCACCAAGATAACAGCGGCTCTGGGTTGAGATCTTTCAATCATCCCAACCCACCTCCAAACAACAACCGTCCCCCTTCAAACCCTCCAGTAGTGCGCAACCCTTCCAGTGGGCGCACTCCTCACCCCTACCCCCCTCCTCCACACAACTACAACGGCTACCCCAACTGAGCCACTGGTGAGCTTTTTGATTTCTGATATTTGTTTTTTAAAACCTGTGATCTCGCTTTCACTTGCAGCACAGCACACATCATATGTGTGATGACATGTTCGAATCCGTTATTGATAGATTTCTTCCCGAGCTCCAGCATGAAATGAAAGGCGTGGGTTACGTGCGTGAAATATTTCCCTCTTTGCCTTGTTTTGGATATTGTGAGCGTAGTTGGTGCTGGATTAGGGTCGCACGTCTTGAACCCCGAAGATTCCCCATTTTGTTTTTAGACTGAACACAATGTGTTTGTACCAAAATCTCGGACTCATCTCCTGTGGATTTTGCCTTTGTGACAGCTTCTACCCTGATGGAGACTCTTCAAGGCGAGAAGAGATTGTGCAGGGCTGGACTTACCACACTTTTGGCTGCGGGAGTTGATCTTGTACTGGTGTAAAGATTCCAAGTTAAGTGTATCTAGTACTTTCGAACAAGAAGAAACGAGGAGCAATTTTCTTCCCCCCCCCCCCCCCCACAAGGCTTTGCCGACGTTCAGTCACCTGTGAGACTGGAAACATGTCCACGCGTGCGCGATGGCTAGAATCGTATACATTTGAGTAGAGTCATCCGGAGACACCTAATCTCTGTCTCGTGGAGCTTCAAATCTTCCCTCTTAGCATTTTTGGATTTGGAAAAGTGGGATATGTCGCATTTGTTCCATAGCAGATGAAACCAGACATTCTCTACTGTTGAGATTTACTTTGAATTATTATTATCTTAATAGAATTTGCACCGAGATGTAAAAGGATTTTGTAAATTCTGGCAGTTGATCAATCCATGGATGTAATGTGCTTTGTCTAGATCTCCGTCTGATTACGTGTTTCGAAACAAGGATAAAGAATCTTAGAACTCTATTCCCTACCATTTCATAATTCTTTTTCAAACCGCTAAGTTCACATCATGCTCGTCACACTGCCCTTCGACAATACTCTTGCTGCCGTCCTCTTCACAAGCGTGGTCAAAACTGCACGTCCAGGAGTAGTGTATTTCCAGCAATGCTCATGAATCTGTCCAATCATCAATTGTAATTGGAATCCGGAACATCAGCATTATATTCAGAACTGTCGATGTGCGCACCCCAGAATCTTGAGAAATCTGTTCGCTCTAGCATGTGCAGCTCATCGAGCCAGCGGATGTCCACGTGAGTGCACTTTACGAGAAATATCTTTGCTCATGTTCTTCAGATTTGATATATTCCTAATACCGAGAAATGATGCTTGACACGATGTGTTATCCCACAAGGATATGACTCGTCACGAACCACAAGTGCGACTTAGCGTGTAGAATGATTCTTAGACAGTGGGCTTCCGAAAACAGTAACGTTGACGACTTGAGCGTCCAGGCTGTATCGGTCATCCGACGTCCTCGACGGGGGGTACAGGCACATGGACATGAACGCTGTTGGGCACTGACGGAGGATTGCCTTCACACTGTAGGCAACCAATACTACAAATTGCCATTAAATTGGAACAGAAGGGCCGGTTCGAACCTCTCAGTGGGGTCCAAGTTCTCATGACTGCCACAGAAAAACATTCTTCTGATGAGGTGTTAAAGGGTGAGACAAAGGTGCAGACATGGGGTGAGCTTTTTGTCTGGGGCTGTGCGAGAGCAACCCCGCGCCTGAGGGGTAGGGTTCGGAAGCGACATTCTGGAAATTGAATAATGTCCCGCTGATTCATCCCAGGCTCGCCGGAACGGAAGATTGGATGCGGGCCGCATCATAAGTACAGAGTGGCCGGCACAGTAGTCAATGTCGGAGCGCACGATGAATCCAATAGCTCATCTCCCGCACGCCCTCCCATACCTTCAAGTAAAATGGATCCATGGGAGCTGTACCGCAGCAAGGTCGAGGCCGCATCGTGCACAAGGGGCTGGTGACTGGCGCACTTGTGAGATCCTCCTGTGTACAGAGCACCTCGCACCCTGGAGTGGGCCCCTCCCTCCCTCCATCGTACCATCGCTCCCTTCCTCTCTCACGCATATGGCACCACAGGGCATTGTTCACCGACCATACTTCATCCAGGTGGAATCTAGTCCACGACGCCGTGTCTTGTCCTCGGCGCGACGAATCCCGCTTCACACCCCCCATCCACAATAATTCATCCATTCATTTGTTACCCTCCCACACCGAGCGCAGCGGTTTTACATCGCCCTGATCGTGCGGTCCGTGTGGCGTTTCACGAATAATCCTAATACATAGCCGTCGATTATACTGTGAATAATAATTTGACGTTCTTGTTGACATAAATAGATAATTTTTCCTATTGTAAATATATTAAATCTGACATGTTGTAAAGAGTTGGGATTTTTGTAAGGATTAGTTACATATTATTGTACATATTTTAATCCCTCCATTGCAATCAAGTTAAATATAATACTGATTGGTAGAAATAATTTTTTTCAATTATTGATTTTTAGAGGTTTAAATTATTTTTAGGTAATCTGAATGGTTTTGTGAGATTGGATAAAGTATTACAGATTGTAAGTGTCATGTAGTTAAGTGTTGGTTCTAAATTCTGATTAGCCTTTGAAAGATAAATAACAAAAATTGGACAATGTTGCATTAGTCAAACCAATGTCATTTTTTTAATGGTACGTATTTTGGTATTTGGTATTTCAGAATACGTTTTCTAGAATGATCTTAAATTATCTATTTTATCTAATTCATAGATATATTTATTGTTTTTGTATTTTTTTCTAATAAAATTTTATAGTTTTTAACTTTAAAATTTTGAACTTAAAAAAAATAATTTTAAAATATATTTTAAAAAATATAAATATTTAAATAAATTAAAATATATAGAAATTAAAATTATAATAAATTGTTGCAAATAAAGAGAGAAATAGCACCTTAATATCTACAATTGTTGTAAATTAAGACTTTTTTATAAACTCTCTCTCTTTTCCAATCTGTTGTAGTATAGATTATGAATTTATAGTAGAAAACTTCCAATCATTGATTACTAAAATTGTTAGGCACATAAAAAGAAGTAACGATATAATCAAAGCACAGATTAAGAATATCTAATCATGTCATTAGAATTTCAAAGGAACTTAAGTGATGATTCAGCAAGGTAATATAAGAAATTAAGATATAATATACTAACATAATTTATTTATTTTATACTGAAACTAAGTTAAGATTAATATAACGACTTATTCAATAATTTCAAGTGATATTGTAAAATCTACTAATAATGACAAATTAATATCAAAGACAAGGATAAAACAAGAAGATGATTTAAAATTAAAAAGATACAAAAAGAATACTAAGGATATAAATTAGAATAAAATTTAGAAAAAATAATAAATATTTTTATTATTGAAAGAGAGAAATATAAAAAATAAGAGATAGAATAAAATAAAATAAATCAATAATGGATATTACTAATTCCACAAAACACGGAGAGTCTTGAATCAAGACTAGAATATAAGAAAGGTGTTAACAAGATTGATGATGACCTTAGTCTTACCTCTATATTTACAAACTATCCAGAAAGTTTTGTAAAATCGTTTTCAGAGATAACAAGGTTTGTGGCCTAAGCTTCAAGTTGTATGTTACTCTTAACAAGGCTTTCCAAGATGTAGGACAAGCTTCAATAGCCACATAACATATCTATAAAAATCCAAATATCTAATTTGTGTCTAAGAAACTTCAATGAAGTTTTTAAGGAAAATATTATTTAACATATTTATATCTACTTCAACTTATTTTTATTTATTTCTATTTATTCAAGTAATATAAAAAATTATTACAAAAAAATGAAATAAAAAATATGTTGCAACAAATATAGATAAATATTTCGACATTTTTATTAAAAATATAAGTTGGAGCCTTATATCTATGTTCTCAAGAAGCTTTAAATATTAGATTATAATGTAATTTAAAATTTATTTTTTACATTAGTAAAATAATTTTCAAGTAAGAATGAATTATTTAAAAAATTTATAAATATAGCTAATTTTACAAAAACTAAACTAATAAATTACATTAAGAATTAGATTTCTTAACTTATTAAAAAAATAGAATAAGGTATATATTAAAAATGTGGCACATCTTCAGCATAAAAATAAAATAAACTTGAGGCTAAAAATTTAAATATACATAAGAAATTATAATTATAATTTTTTTATAAGATTCTATTTAAAATTTACACCATATCCAAATCACTCTTAAATTATTATTATTATTATTATTTTAAAAATATTATTGATAATATTTTTTCATGAATTTAAAAAAATCATTAGCTAAATTTAGAAGAATAAACAGTATTGGGACCAAAAAACTAAAAATATTTCTTGGAAACAATAATAATTATGAGATTGATATAGATTTAATATTTATACTTTTAGAATTATATATATATATATATATATATATATATTACTAAGAAATTAAGCTATTTATTTTTCATATAAAATTTGTATTTAGATAAATTTACAGAGTCAAGGCCTACTAAGGTCTAATAAAGATCAAAAACCAAAAATTAATCCAATTAATCTAAATACATAATTCAAAAGACATCACTAATATAAATATTACATCTTCTATCATCAATCCAAAAAATTCAATAATACTTGGAAATAAGAATTGAAATATTATATATTATGAATCCTAAAAAATAATGAATACAATTGCAAATATAAAACATAAGTAGATAAAAAAAAACTAAATAGAAATAAAACAAAATTGCA
This sequence comes from Physcomitrium patens, assembly GCF_059467195.1. Taxonomy (NCBI): domain Eukaryota; kingdom Viridiplantae; phylum Streptophyta; class Bryopsida; order Funariales; family Funariaceae; genus Physcomitrium; species Physcomitrium patens. Next base: position 16,105,017 of record NC_143434.1, on the reverse strand, counting down.
AGTACTAGTTTAATAAACAAGGATTCTTTTTGACATTTGAGTCTTTTGGATCAATACAACAAAGAACAACTAAGATTAAGGTTTGACATATATAAAGAATCAAAAAGCCTCTTAATAAAAGGCCTAATTAGAAGTATATTTGAAAATAAAATTACTATTTTGTAATATGCTTACCTTACAAAAGGATTGGTACAATAAAATAATATGAAAATATCTTAACTTTAAGATCAATTGATATTATTTTGGCCTTCATATCTAATAGATTTTGAACTTGGGTACAAATTTACTTTTCTATGTTATACTCTGTGTTAAAAAGACTTCCATTGCTATAATAAGATTATAAATGGATGAAAAGAGATAGCATAGGTAGAAAGATAATACAATTTCTTTTATATCAACATCTAAGATAGGTTCTTAAAAAATAATAATAAAAATAGTAGTATATATACAAAAAAATAAAAATCTATAAGACTATTTGAATTAGAGCTTAAGGTACAAAATAAAATTTTATTCTAAAAAATAAACCGTTATTTGAGAGATTTAAGGATAAATTTAGCTTTCCAATTTTAAGAGTGTTTTAATAATATAAGGTTGATAGGATTATAATGTAGAAAACATTGACAATGAGGTAACAAAATTTTAAGTCTTATAAACCACAAAGTTTTAAAGGCAATAACATTGTTGTGTAAATTAGAGGTAAATATTTTATTAAATATATTTAATATATAGTTGAATGCTTATCAATTCATATATGTGTAAAAAAATAATATACTTCTTTTTTGTTTTTTCCAACTTAAAAACAAAATAAGAAGAGGTTTGAATAGTGAGCACTAACTTTTTAATAAGTAGTCTTTTATGTTTAAACATAATATAAATATAATATTAAGTGATTTATGTTTAAATTTTTGAGAATATTAGAACTACTAATTGTTAGATCAATTTTTTTGACTACATAAGAATAATGTAAAGAATTTAAAATAATATAGTTTGGAGGTAAATCATTATTCAAGTTTAAATATAAGCTCATCTATAAGATCTAAGCATTGCCAATTGAAGTAAAGATTTAATTTGGATATCCTTAAAAATATAATATTTTCTACTACTTTAGGTTTTAATGATAAATAAACTCTTTCTTTAACAATTAAAAATTTAATTTAAAAGTAATAACCGAATTTTTAAAAAATATTTCAAAATCTTGCCTAATTATTTTTTAAAACTTATATAATATAAGTTATTTTGAAGCTAATAGAATAAAACTTAGAATAAAAATTTAAATATTTTCTAAGCATTTAGAATGATTTTATGCTCAAAATTTACATAAAAAAGTTGACTATAAAAATTTATAATATATATTACACAAAATAGTTATGCTATCATTTCAATAAAAATATTAATATTTTTTTTATAGATTTTATAGTTAATTGGTAAAATTGATAATACAAAAAATTAATTTTCTTTATTTTAGTGTTTTTTTTCTTAAAATTTTATAAAAAATAAATTAAATACCATCTTCAAAATATTTATAAAATACTGAATCTTATTTTTCATCACAAATAAAATAATTCAAATTACTTATATTTGAAATTATTATATGATATTCAACTTTTCTTATTGTGTAAATTTTGAGTTTAAAATAAAAATAATTTTTAATTTAAGAATTACTTAAATTAATATATATATATATATATATATATAATTTTAAACTTATATATATTTAGAATATTTATAATTAGAAATTTTAATTTTAAAATTTAAATATAATATATAAATTATAAATATAATATATTTTATAATATATATAATATTTTAAATAATATACATATAAAAATAATAATAGATTAAAACTCATAATTATATTTTTAAAAATTTTAATTATTTTTGACTATTATAAAATGTATGATTAATTCTTTATTATTTATCTATATTTATATTTATGTTTTATTTCTTAACAACTTATTTATTTAATGAAGAAAATATACTATTTTATGATATAATATTATAAACATCCTATATTTTTGCCAATAAATAAATTTTAGTACTTTGATTGACTATTTAGATTCTAATTAGCTAACTAATAGATTTTTAGGCAATTGTTTGTTATCAAACCAATTGATATGGAATGATTAATTGTTACAACCAAATATCCTATACAATTAGAAAAATTTTTAATAAAAAAAATAACCTTGTTAAAGAGATGTCATCAATTAAGAAAAGTTACATAGTTATTGAATAATAACATCATTTCCTCCTTAAAGTATGTATCTTTAGGTATTTATGTTGATCTGCAAGATTGTACATAAAAAAAAATAAAAAAACAAAAAAACAAAAATAGATCTTTTTGTTTTGGTCTATTATTCCAAAAGATTTGATTTTGAAAAAGATAACATTTTTATTAAATAAGATTGTCAAGTCAAAGACAATAAGATATCCAATTGACATTGTATTATCATCATATTATTAAATTAGAATTAATAGTTGTTAATTAGATTTATTAAAGATTAAAATAATATAAAATTTATAATTAAATTAGTCTGAATTAGTATATTGTGATAATTTATAATAATAGGAAGACCACCCTATTATTTGATTGTTGTTGAATCCTTTATAACTCTCTTAAAATAAAACATTTTGATTATCGATAGGAATCATTCCGACCTTTAATAAAATTACCAAACATTGGAAGTTTCTTTCAAAGTCATGATATCAAACACATTGTATCTCGCCATTTATTTGTAAAAAGACATATCATTCTTCAATATCTTCATCTCAATTTAACATCTTGAAGGTTCTAGCAATTGCAACGTCTTAATTAGTAAGTCAGCAAGTGATAGTCATTGAGTTGAATCCGCTGGTTGTTGAATCTCCATCTCTTTAGCGTTATAAATATACAAAAGATACAAACAAGAGTCAAGGTAGAATGCTAACTTATTTAGATCTTTTTTCTTTTATAGCAAATATTTGCTATTTTTCATCTTGATTTTGATGGATGTTGTCGATGAAAAGCTCTAATCTTTTTTTACTGCATTTTTAAGATTTTTTGCTTGCTTCTATGTAAATTCACTAATATCATATTGATGACAATGTATAAGATATTTTAAACTATTTTGGCCCTGATTTAAAATCTAATATTTTTTTTACCTCGAATACTTAATTATTATCCACTTTTATAAGAGGATGTGGCATTTGTCTTCTTCTTGAGGAATTCATTGTCTTATATGGTTTAAGAAGAGAAATATGGAATATAAGATAGCTCTTCATAGATCTTTATAGATGTTATCCATAAGTAATAGGATTTAGTTATTTATAAATAAAAAAAAGCCTATGATAGTCTAATTTGTCACAAGGACAAATAGTCCTAATATTATGACAAAGTAGCCATTTCTTGTTAGCTATAGTGAATTGTGGTTGTTCCTTGCAATTGACATCTGCATTAATCTTTTGTTGTTCTTAAGCTTCTTTTAACTAAGCCTTTATTGTTGTATGTAGCTTTAATAAGTAATTTAATAAATCTTCAGCCATAGGATTATCAACTTTTGAAAAGTCAAAACTATCAAATTATAGATGATAACCATAATTAAGTAAGAAAGATGTTTATTGAATAGAAGAATGTACTAAATTATTGAATACAAACTCTACCAATGGCAAAACAGTTATTCAATCATCTTGATGATTGTTAATGGTACACTTCAAATATTGTTCCAAAACTTGATATATTTGTTGTGTTTGTCTATTAGTTTGAAGATTAAAAGCCAAAGAGAACTTTATATCCACCTTTAGAAGTTTGAAAAAGGTTCTCTAAAATCTTGATACAAATTGAGTCCTCATATATGATATAGTATCTTTGAGCAATTCATGATAGTAATAGTCTTATTATATTTGAAATATCATGCCATTGGAAAGTCATGACAAGCTTGAAGAATATATAATTATACTTTAGCTTTTGGATTGTATAGTCATCTTTCAAAATAGAATAGATTATTTTTGAATTCAAACTTAGAAATATTATGAGATTTAAAATAATTATTCTTAATATGATGAACAAGAGAATTAAAGGACATATTTGATTGAAATTACTTGACAAAGATTGAATCATCAATTATTATTGATTTTTTTAATTCAAAGATGAAAATATTCTAGCTTTAAGAAAATCATTCTTTATTAATCAAAAGTTGCATCTCTTCTTTTTGATACAAGATAAGAACTTTTAAAAAAGATGTTGAGCAAACCTTGTTGTTTTTTGAATCGATAAGTAATCTTAATAAAGACATGCTTTAATAGACTTGGCAATGATTGAAAACATATATTGACATGAAATATTTAAGGTTCTTGTGATTTGTATATACAAAAATTGAATTAAATATACCTTCTAGTTAATAATGCCATTCTTGAAATGAATCTATAATTACAAAAAGATCTTTGTCATAGATCTCATAATTAATCTTGATTGCTAAAATATTTTTAGAATGAAAAACTATTAGATGAAGCTTGTCATTTACTTCTATTTGTCACAAAACAACACCTATAGCAAAGTCTATAAAAAATGCCTTCAAAAAGTTGACATGATACAAGATTGGTATAGAAATAATTATTGTCTTCAAAGCTTCAAAAAAAGCTTCAAATTCTTTGCTCCACTCAAGTTTGTGTTTACATATCAAGTGTATAAGAGGAGCTATAACTTCAAAAAAGTTCTTGATGAAGATCATATAATAATAAGAAAATCTGTCACGGACACAGAAATACAGATTCGAGATCTAACAAGAAGTTCAAGAAGAACTGGCAAGAACTAGATTAATCAGATGAATACAAGAATAACACTAGAGAGGTGAGCTAGAGCTCCAAGAGATGTATTGTCGAGATTGAAGAACTCTTCAGCCTCGATTCCAATATATACTCCTATTTAGGAAGCTTCTCAAGCAACTTCTACCAACTAGGAAGCTTCTAGAAGGTTCTAGAGACTTGCTTCTAGAAGGCTCTAGAAACTTATCTCTAGAAGGTTCTAAGGACTATGTCCCTAACATCTTCTACCAACTAAGAAGCTTCTAGAAGGTTCCAAAGACTTGCTTCTAGAAGGTTCTAGAAACTTGTTTTTAGAAGGTCTAAGGACTATGTCCCTAACATCACCCCCTCCTTTAGCTTCGAGATTTCTAAGAAGCAATATTGTTAATCAATACCAATGCAAGAAAATCAAGATCTGTCGCATAACGTCTGCTATGAACTCTAACTGTTGTTCATGAGGCAAGTGGTTTATCGGCCCTTGAAGCCAACGGTAGTGGCCCACTCCTTCAACTTATGACCAAGCATGAACTTCCGTATCCTCATTGTGAAATTGTCTTGTAAACACGCCTACTGGCTGACCATCGTAAGCAGGCTCGGACTCAAATATAATCACCACTAATCGGTTACTTGGTATCCTTTGTCGTCGTCGTGGTGTAGGCGGTTCTTCATCTTGGGGTCGCCTTCGTCAGCTAGTTGATTGAGATAATTTGATTGGCATAGTATCTATCACTTGGCTATCCACATCAAAAGACCAAACTATGGCTACTGAAAAAATTCTATTTTATCTTGGAGAAAATAACTACATCAACTACGAATTTTGGTCGAGCTCTCCCCCTTTCTTATATTCTTCGGTGAGCAAGCTTCCGAAAGAAGCTATCGTCGAACCGGCTTAGGTTTGTGAGGATGTTGTTGATGAAACTCTTGTACCTTTTGTGGTACATTGGCGAGATTTTCAGCTGGCTCCTACGTTCGCTCATTAATGTCGTAGCCGCACCAATGAACAAGATACTCCAACTTGCCCCACCTTTGTCGTGAATCCAGTACCTTTTCAACCTCGTATTATTCGTCGTTCTTGATTTCAATACTAGAAGGCGGACATTGTACTCTTCTAGAAAAAGATGACTCTCGATAAGGCTCTAACAAAGAAACATGAAAGACTGGATGTACCTTCATAGAAGCCGGTAATTCCAGATAGTACGCCAGTGGATTGATTTGCTTTTGGATGATAAATGGTCCCAATCTTCGATAGTCCAACTTATCACATGGTCGCTTGGTCTTGATATTTTGTCGAAGAAGCCATGCTTTATCTCCAATTTTGAAAGTAGGTGCTTGATTCTGAAATCTATCTGCAAATGCCTTGTAGGATTCTTAAGCAGATTGTAATTGAAGCTTCAACGTATTTTGAAGCTCTGATAGTTGTTTTGCAAATCCTTCAGCTACTGGATTGTTATTTGTTGACGGACTCAATAAATCAAGCTTTGGATAATATCCATAGTTGGAAAAGAATGGTGGATATTGAGTCGACGCATGGAGGGTGTTGTTATATGCAAACTCGGCTAGCGACAGATATGTGGTTCAATCATCTTACTGATAGTTGATGCTGCATCGTAAGTATTGTTCCAAGACTTGATTCACCCATTCCGTTTGGCTTTCAGTTTGAGGATGAAAAGTCGAAGAAAGCTTGATATCCACCTTCAGTATCTCAAAGAGAGATCTCCAAAACTTTGATACGAACTGGGTTCCTCGATCTGATACGATATCATCTGGTAGTCCATGATATCGATACACATTATCGAGAAAGAGCCTTGTTGTGACTTCATTGGACAATGTCTTCCTACAAAGGACAAAGTGCGCCATCTTTGTAAGCCGATCTACAACGACAAAGATGTTGTCAAATGAATTCGATGATGGCAAGTCCGTGATGAAGTCCATGGAAATTGAAGACCATGGTCGACGTGGAATCGGCAATGGCTGTAGGAGTCCATAAGGACGATGTCGAGGATTCTTGGATCTTGAACAGATATCGCAAGAGAGGACAAAATCTTTCACATCCTTCCACATTTGGGACCACCAAAAATCTCGAGAAATAAGCTCCAAGGTCTTGTTGAATCCAAAATATCCCGCAGCTAGAAAATCATGGCGAGATTGAAGAACTCGGAGTCGCACTGGTCCTTTTAGAATATATAACCGCTCTTCAAAGTATAAAAGATCTCCTTCCACCTTGAACTTGTTGTCATTGGCACGCTGCTTAATATCAATGGCTACTGAATCTTCAATGGTCATGGGACGTATCTGATTCAAGAAGTCAGCATCAATTGGCACAATAGTAGCGCAAAGCTGAAATTGCTCTGGCTTCAACAATGTCGTACATTGTTGATCAAACGCTGCTTCTCCAACCTTTGATACAAGATACGATCTCCTCAATAAGGCATCAGATAGTCCTTGCTGCTTTCTAGGTCGATAAGTGATAACAAAATCTAATCTAGATAGCAACATACTCCACCAAGCTTGACGTCGATTTAAAACTCGAGCCGACATGAAATACTCCAAATTCTTATGATCTATGTATACGGCCACTGGGTGTGCAGTTCCTTCAAAAAAGTGACACCATTCTTGGAAAGAATCCACTATAGCAAGAAGTTCCTTATCGTGGATTTCATAATTGATTTCAACAGTAGAGAACTTTCAAGAATAGAATGCAAGCAGATGGAGCTTCTTATCTTCTCCCAATTGTGAAAGTACTGCTCCCAAAACAAAACCCAAAGCATCAGTTTCTAAATAAAAGGCCTTTGTAAAGTCTGGATGTACCAAGATTGGAGCCGTAGTAAATGCGATCTTCAAGTCTTGAAACGCCTTCTCCATTAGAAGTCCTCATTCCAGCTTATCCCTGCATGTCAATTGAGTGAGAAGAGCAGCAACTTGAGAGTAATTCTTGATGAAGATCCGATAGAAGTTGGCAAAACCAAGAAAGTATTGTATGTCTCTAACCATCTTCGGAACCTCCCAAGACACGATTGCTTCCACCTTCTTGAGGTTCATCTTCAAGCCTTCCGTAGTCACAACGAATCCTAGAAACTCCATCTCTATTTGGTGAAATAAATACTTCTCCAACTTGGCATATAGTCCTCGCTCGCGTAGTTTCTCCAAGACCAAACGAACGTGCTTTTCATGCTCTTCTTCATTTTTGGAGAATATCAAAATATCATCCAAATAGATGACAACAAAATCGTCAAGGTGCTCTCAAAAAATATCATTCATCATATATTGAAAGATCGCTGGAGCATTGGTAAGACCAAAGGGCATGACATTATACTCAAAATGGCTATACCTTGTATGGAACGCTGTCTTCCACTCATCTCCTTTCTTGATTCGTACGAGGTTGAAAGCTCCCCTTAGATCAGTTTTTATAAAGATCCTTGCACGTCCAAGTTGTTCTAAGAAACCAGAAATCAAGGGTTACGGATATCGATTCTTCTATGTTATCTTGTTGAGGCCTCGATAGTCCACGCACATCTGCAATGAGCCATCTTTCTTCTTCACAAATAAGATGGGTGCTCCAGCTGGCGATTTTGAATGACGGATGAAGTTCTTGGCTAGATTCTCGTCGATGTACTTCCGCAACTCCGCCAACTCCGTCTGTGATAGATTATAGATTGAGCCAAAAGGCGGTTGTGCTGCTTCCTACAAATCTATGGCACAATCATATGGTCAGTGTTCTGGTAGCATGTAAGCATTCTTCTTTTGAAACACGTCTTTAAAATCTTTATATTGCTCAGGTATACTTGTTGTCGAGATCTTCTCTCCGGTAGTTGGAGCCACATAAATGACAAACGGTGTGCCTTCCTTGGATGATCTTATAAACGCTCTTGCTCCAATAAATAAGGATTTTTCTATTCGGGGTTTTCTACTAGGCTTGCTCTTGAGTGGTTTTGTGAGAAATGCCATCTTCCGCAACCTCCAATTTATGGATGGATTATGCTTTTCCAACCAGAAAAGACTAAGAATAACAAGATTTGATGGGGTTCTAATAATGTTGAAAATAATATGACTACTATGGCTCTTATACGTCACTTCTATAGGTTTTGATTCATGGGTGACACTACCAGACAATAAAGGTCGCTCATCTATGACCTCAACGTGAATAGGTTTGGATTTTTGTACTAAAGGGATCTTATGACACTTCGCAAATTCTTCGTGTAAAAAACAAGCAGATGCTCCTGAATCTAATAATGCTAAGGTTCTCAGTTTCTGAGGGCTAATAGGTAAAGGGATTTTAAAATAAAGGGCAGGTTGAGTGGAAAGAAAGGAAACTGGTTGTTATTGCGATATTTCACTGTCCAGTCGCACGGTTCCTATTGTGGCTGGGCATCTTCGTTTTCCTGAACAAACGCGTCCCTAGTCCTGACAATACGTCGATTTTGCTTCTTGGGGCAGTTTCCAACTTTGTGGCCTTCTTTACCGCAATATAAGCATAGACCTTCTTCGATACGCCACTTTTTTTTTTGTAGGGTAAGAAATTTGATACGTACCGCATTAATTTGCATGTCTTCTACCTCTGAATGTGTATTCACGGTGCTTGCCGACATAGTTGGGGCGTGGCGAATTGTATGTTGTCTTGAACGTTGGTCTTGGTGGCGTTGGAATAGGCGATTATCGTACTTCATAGCTTGGCTAATAGCTTCATTGAGCGTTTGTGGATCAGGAAGAGTTAACAACAAATCCTTCACATGGTCCCTTAAATCCCAATAGAATTGACTCATCAATACTTTTTCATCCCAATTGATATCACATGCTAATTGCCTGAAGTCTGATGCATAGACTGATGTACAGCGCATCCCTTGTCGTAGTGACCGGATCTTTGTTGTAGCCCATTGAACCTTGTCGTGTTCACCAAAAGCTTTTGCAAACACCTCCAAAAAGGTTTCAAAGTTGTTTAGTATAGACGATCATTTCTCAAACAAAGGAGCAAACCATGATAGAGCTTGCCTTGTAAGTAAGGTTCCAACAAGTCTAACACATGACTCCTCCGTTGGATAGCGTTTGGGCTGTAAAACTGTTATCAACCTGATTTGATTGACGAATCCTTGAAATTTAGAATGCGTACTATCGAACTTGTCCGGAAGGCTAACTTAGGGCTCCTTATGTTGTAGAACCAGCGGTGCTTGTCGAACCTGAGGCAAAGTTGCTTCTCCAAGTACAAAAGTTTGAGGCTAGTGCAACCTAGATTGTGCCATCCTTGATGCTCTATCATTATGAAGACTTGCCACGACTCCTTCAATCTCTAAAGTTCTTTATGATAATGTAGCGAGGGCATTCATGATAGCATCTAACTTGAACTCCAAACTTTTCGTCATACTAATGTCTTGGCCTCCGGCCATTCTAAGAGAAGGACAGAAATGATTGTACAAGAAGAGAATATTGGTTTAGAGGAGGGTACTCCACAACCTCTAAAATGCCTTAAGAGCTTCAAGAAAAGGGGTAATCCACTCTCTCCAAGAAGAATAAGACTCCAATATTGTAACAAAAGAAGTATCAATTTAGAGGACCATAATCCGCAACCTCTAAAATGCTAGTACACTTCCAAGCAGAGGGGTAATCCACACTCTAACGAGGAAGAAACTAACTCTGATATCTGAGGTGAGTGAAGTCTCGACAAACTGTCACGGACACAGAAATACAGACTCGAGATCTAATAAGAAGTTCAAGAAGAATTGGCAAGAACTAGATTAATCAGATGAATACAAGAACAACACCAGAGAGGTGAGCTAGAATTCCAAGAGATGTGTTGTCGAGACTGAAGAACTCTTCAGCCTCGATTCTAATATATACTCCTATTTAGGAAGCTTCTTAAGCAACTTCTACTAACTAGGAAGCTTCTAGAAGGTTCTAAAAACTTATCTCTAGAAGGTTCTAAGGATTATATCCCTAACATCTTCTACCAACTAAGAAGCTTCCAGAAGGTTCTAGAGACTTGCTTCTAGAAGGTTCTAGAAACTTGTCTCTAGAAGGTCTAAGGACTATGTCCCTAACAATGTCACAAAAATCATTCTATATTTTTGACTATTTTTTGGGATCTTTCAATCTATGATAGTTGCAATATTTTTAGAATCCATCCTACGACCATCATTTTAAATGATGTATCTTATGAAGTTAACTTGAATAGTGTAAAATATACATTTTTTTTTTTATCTTAACATATAATTGTATATCTCTTAGTTTTTGTAATACATGATAAATATTAACTTCATTGTAACGAGGTATAGATAAGTTATTTGTATTGTTGACATATAAAAATAGGTAATTGGAGCCATGTTTGAGAAGTTCCTAGTGATTTATAAAATCGAAGCTAGGTTGGTGGTCTATATCAAACCTACCATGGAACATTTCAAAAATGATTTAGGATGGTTATCTAGGTAGGATCCACTATTAGAAACATTCTAAAAAGTTCCAAGATGATTGGACAAAGTATAAATAAGACTAGGCAAGTCCATTTGGATATCCAATTAGATATAGCTTTGGTCCTTTTATCTTAGTAAAGTTTGATTTTATACTTTTTTATTTAATTTAATTCTATTTTATTTTTGCAATGTTTTACCTTTTATATTCCATTCTGTTTAGTTCTATTTGATTTTGTCATGGTCTATGATGTTCTATGTTTTGAAAAGATTTATATTGCCGTAGATTAAATGTCTTAAATCTTAGAAATATTCTAATTCCATTTTATTGGTATCAGAGCAAGTGTTAGTCTATTCTTTAGTAGTGTATTAATAGCCATTGTCTTATTAGAGTTCAATTGTTGTGGTCACATTAAATGTTGTTTTGGGGCTACCATAAGTTATTCTTAAGAAGTTATCTAAAAAGAAAGAAGGCATTATATTAACAAGGTTTAGTAAAGAAACTGCAATGTAAAAGATATAGTGAAGCAATCCTAGGTGGAGACTCAAATACAATACCCTCTAAGGAAAATAGCTATTGTGCAAGAACAATTGGAAGCTTTTAGGAGAAAAAAATCAACATCTGTTAAGTTAAAATTATCGAAGCCTAATATATATTTTGGATCTTTAAAGCAAGAAGATGTATGCTAATAGCTCTTAAACAGGTGACAATGCTTTCAATTATCTAGTAAAAAAACCACCAAAGAAATTATGTATGCAATCAACTATTTGAGAGGTGCGGAAATTATTTGGTGACAAGATCAAGCTTAAAGCTATAGAGCTCAAGATGGATTTTGTGATTGGAAGAATTTAAGACTAAGTTTAGGAATCATCTTTGGTATATCAATGCGAAAAAGGTAGCATGTGATTAATTAGCTAACATTATACAATCTAGATTGGCACAAGATTATGTCTCCTCATTCAAGTCTTTAAATTGGTAATGTTTATGAGGTTGAGATAATGGATCAATTTATACAAGGGTTGAAACTAAGAGTCTAACAAGAGTTAGAACTAAGGAGTCTACAAACATTTGAGGAGGCAATTAAGATTATAGAGATGATCAATATTATAGATTTCAAAAATTATCGAGCATAACCTATAATGCAAAGTCATATGCTCCTATCTTATATTATGGTACAACAATCAATGTTGATAGAAATTGATGTCCAACAAGGATTAATAACACCATAAAGATGATAAATATTGGTACATAAGGGATTGTCTATTTCTATTGTCAAGAGTGAAGCTAATAAATTAGAAGTTATCTAAAATATCAAAATTAAGGCATGAATAAATCAAAAAAGATTCACAATCTTAAGATTCATCAAGTTGATAACAAAATGGAGCAAAGAAACAAGGCTCCTTAATATAGGCACCAATGGCTAGTACTAGAGATAATTGCACTCTCTCTGAGATGTACGACATGACCTTAGACAACTATCAAAATAATCAATTGATGTGTTTAACAGATCAACTAAAAGGACAACCATATTGAGTACTTGTGAATTACAGTTCTACAAAAAGTTATATCTTGATAATGATTATCAATTGATTTTTATTTAAAATTAAAGTGATCAAAGAAAAGAGTATATATCTAGCTGATCACTCAGAAAATATATTGAATGAAACATGTAAAGGAGAGACCTTGAGGTAGAGTGACATTTATACCTTAAAGAAGAAGTTTAGGATAACAAAGCTTAGATATGACATTATCTTTGTGTGACGAACATGTACATGTATCTTACTACTTAATTATATAATTAAGTAGGTAAATATAAATTAATTTCATAAATTCTTCTAAGAAAGCTTCTTAGAAGCTTCAAAGACATAGTTTTGACTTTCAATGTTTTTATAAGATAAAAACTTGACCAATAAGTTAACCATATGTTAGTAGCTTTTGGAACAAGTTAACTATGTGGCGCATATATAGATAACTTGCCTTGCAAGTTAAGACATGTGGCTAGCAAAGTCAATAAGTTTTGGAGGTCTTATAGGACATCACCATGTAGCTCCTAGTTAAGAGTATATGTAGAGGCAAGAAAGAAGTCTTCTTTACTCTTGTCAATGCCTTCATAGTCCTTAGTCTTATTATAAGACTTTTTAGTCTTCTTGTCTTTGGCAGTAGGTATTCTAGTTCAATAATATATCATCTTTGAGTGACTTTCTAATTCTTTTTAGTGACACAAGAGTGCATTGAGGATTTTCTTTCTTTGAGATTCATATTCTTCACACCTTGGTATGCTATGGCTAGAAATAGAAAATAAATAAGATGATTGATTAGCAAAGATGATCTTTTTCAACGATGGTGGATGTAAGATAATTCTTTATACCTCTACATCAAATGAGATAGAAAAATAAGGTACAACTAAACACTTTTTTATAAGAATGAACTTTATAAAAAAGTAATTAGAACATAAGTAATTAATGTATATGGTGGTTCTAAAGCTTGCATCAATGATAGAAAAAATAATTGAAGGAACAGAACATGCAAAGCAATTCATACGTGAATATTAAAATATCTTTCTAATCAACTTATCTAGTAGAGTGCCACTTGATTGAGGTGCCTCCTTTCAAATAAAACTATTGCTTCGAGCAAAATTGATAAGTGGACTAATTTATTGCCTAGCACCAAATAAACTTGAAGAATTACAAAAGATATTAGACGAATTCTTAGAAAAAGACCTCATTCAAGAAAACACATCATTATGGAGAGCATTTATATTCTTTGGATCCAAAAAAGTTAGTAGACTTTGGCATTGCATAAAGTATTGAAGATTCAATAAGTAAATTATTAAAAATGCATATCTACTTTTATATGTGGATGAATTACTTAACCAACTTTTAGATACAAATATCTTTAATAAATTAGACTTTTGAAGTGGCTATTAATAGAAACTTATTGAAAAAGCAGATATAAAAAAGATGGCATTTTATACACGCTATGGATAATTTAAATGGCTTATTTTATCTTTTAACTTCATTAATACTCTAGTCTTCTTTATGGATCATATGAACAAATTGTTTTGAGATATTTGGAATAAGTATGTAGTTGTCTGCACTAATGATATCTTAGTCTATAGTAAAATCTCTAAAAAATACAAACAACATCTATGAAAAATATTGTGTCAACTATAAGATAGTTGCTTCTATTGTAAGAAATAAAAGAGTAAAATTTTGAAGTCAAAAGTCACATTTTTGGAGCATGGTGTGCCCTTTGAAGGCATGCGCATAGAACAAGATAAGGTAAAAGTAATAGAAGATTGACCAACTTCCACAGATGCTTCTGAAGTTTATTCATTTTAAGGCCTTATTAGATATTATTATTGTTTTATTTAGAAATTTGCATACATTGTTGCCTCATGGACAAGCCTATTGGAAAAAAGTGCTTCATTTGAATAGAAATTGGAGCAAAAAAGAGACTTTAAAAAGTTGAAGGAAGTACTCATTATTGCTCTTATATTGCAATTGTATGATTCTAATTTTTCTTATATACTTGATATCGATACTTTCAAATTTATTTTTGCTACAATTCTTTAATAAGACTTTGATAGGGATCTTCAATCTATAGCAAATAAATTATGCAAGCTCAGAAGGACAAATCACAATTACACTGCACATGATTGAGAGCAACTAGTAATTGTACATGCTACAAAGGTGTAGTGACACTATTTATTGGAAAAACCAGTGACTGTTTGGACTGACCATTAGCGTTGGCTATATAATTTAAAAAATATGAAATCATAATATTATTGTTGAGAAGAACAATTGTAATTTTTTGATATTTAGCTTGAATACAAGCAAAGGCAACAATACACCATGCCAAACATCTTATCATATAGACTAGACTTCAAGTCTATATTGGAGGATAAGGAAGAAGTTACTACTATTAATAGTATCATTCCAAATCTAATCAAAAGTGTAAAATGGAAAGAAGATACATATCAGAATATTTTTTTTAAGATGATTGTTAATTGGCTGAAGGTAGGTGATATACAATATCAAGATTATTATTTTAATAATAGCTTATTTTATTTCAAGTAGTAGATTTATATACTTGACAATACTATATTTTGGACATGTATACTTCAAGAAGGACATGATATTCCAATATCTAGACATTTGAGGAATGAAAAGACTTTAGAACAAATCTCAAGGACATGATTTTCAATAAGTTTGGATTATGATGTTTGAGCCTTTATGCACTCTTGCAAGTCATGTCAACATAAAAAAGCATATAATATAACATTTCTTAGACTATTGTAGCCAATTCCACTACCTACAATATATTGGAAGTAGGTGACTATGAACTTCATTATATATTTGCCATAGATGCCTCACAATTACATTGCAATTATCGTCTTTGAAAACCAATTCTTAAAGCAACTTTACTTCGTTGCAATGCATCATGATATTGATGTTCCAATACTTGCACGGGTCTTCTTTAATATTATCTTTTGTCATAATAGATTACCTCATGTCATTGTTTTAGATCAAGATCCATGCTTTATAAGAAGTTTTTGGCAGAATTTTTTTAAGCTATTAGGCACATAACTTGACATGTCCATGGCCTTTCATCCTTAAAGAAATAAAAAAATAGAATGTGAAAATTAAACCTTAAAAAATATGCTATGGATATTTGTGGCAATTCATCATAATTACTAGAATAAATATTTGACGCCTTTGGAGTTTGCTTACAATGATAGTATTCAAGAAAGTACTACTCATTGATCATTCTTTCTTAATAATAATCACTATCCACTTACACCAATAATTCTTCCTTGCCCTATTGACAACAACAACTAAAAAATAGAAGAGTTTGTACAACAACTTACAATAGCCTTACAAGAAGTAGGGTACTACCTCTTTATCACGTAAAATCAATAGTAATACTATAAAGATAACTATTAGCAATATAAGATCTTCTAGAAGAGTAACAAGGTATTACTTTCTAATGCCAAATTTTTATTTCTAACATCAATTCAAATATGTAAGTTGACACTTCAATGACTTGAATCTTTCCATATTTTTGTAGTGATTTTTGATGTTATATATTACCTTGAGCTTTCACTATATATTTGTATCTATTCAATCTTTTATGTTTTGTAATTCAAAGAATTTCATACTGAGCCAAGGCACTTTTTAGACCAACACCAACTACCACTACCACCACTAATTGTAATTGATAACCAATAAAGAAATTAAGTGGATAATATTTTAAAGCATTGTTATTTTCACTGTGGCAATGGATGTCCACAATTTTAATACAAATTCCTTTGAAATGGTTATTCCATTTACGTGACAACTTGAAAACTTACATAGAATCTCACCTATTATTAAGAAACAATTTGAAAATACCATTGGGAGCAAAACAAGGATGTTTTGCATTAGTGGAAGAAGATTAATTGTAATAGAGTATAGATAAAATATTTATATTATTGACATATAGAAATATATAGTTGGAGCCGGTAGAATAGATATTAATTTGTTTCTAAAAGATATTGGTAAAATATATTAATAGTACATATAATAGGAAATTCAGGAGGACGGATGAGTGATTTAGTTATTAAAAGTAGTTAATTATAGAATTACGGTTAGAATTTGGAGAATTAGGGGAAAGTATATAGGAGTTGTAGAAGTTAATTAGGGTGCCAGACTGTGAAAGTCGTGAGCTGAGGGCCATCGCTGTGATAGTATGAGCCGGGGTAAGCTTGGTGCTACCTCTTTTCTTTTGTTTGTTATTTTCTTTGAATAAGAGGATTGAGAGTTTCTGAATATTGTGAAGAGAATTATGGAATGGAAATGTGATTGATATTATTTGAGAAGAAGAAAGATTGAATGCTGAAATGTGATTGTAGTTTAGCATAGAGAATGAGTTTGTGTTTGTGTGAAACATTGTAATGTGAATGGCAGTTCTGTGCAAAGAATTCTAATGATTGAAACAAGGGTAATTGTGTGCTAAAAGCTGTGATGGCACAATATTATAGTTGGAGATTATGAGGGTGAATATATTGGTAGAAATAGCAGTTATTGGTATGAGTGAATTGCTGTAAGGAAGAGACCGATAAGGTGAAGGAGGAGATTATAGTTTTCTTGTGTGTTCAGATATTGGAAATAGAGATGATACATTCAGGAGGTAATTGATTGTGTGATCCTAACATGAATGCTTAAGCAACTAGTCATTCCCTGTGTTTGAATCTCTCTATATGGGTTTATGCTGGGAGGTTTCTTTTGAAATAAGTAAAACGAACAATCCTATTTTGGCGCCGCTCCCGGGGAGTGATTATAGCTTTGAGTGTTAGAAATTAATTACCAAACGTGTGAGAAAATTGGCAATGGAAGACGATTTCAGTAGTGTTTGAAGCAAGATTATGGTTAATGAGAACGAGAGCATTGCATCGAGGAAAATAAATCAGTTGAGAGAAAGACAAAGAAGAGCGCAAGGAAGGAACTTGCTTAGAGAGGAGCAAGAATGTAATCTTAAAAGGAAGCATCGACAAAATTGGATTAAACCAAACCATGGTTGCAAGCTTATCGGTGCATCGGAACATATCAAGAACTGGACAGACTGTTAATTCTGCAGTCGTATGTACCATTGGAAAAACTGCCAAGAACACTCGTAGGAAATTCTATTAACATTCTAATGGAAATCTTGAGGCCGTTAACTGAAAGAGAAGGAGGCGTAGAAGAATTTGGTACTCCATTGGATATTTTTTTAGTAGGGGGTACTGCTAAAACGAGCAATAGTGGCTCTTCAGATTGGCACAAATTTGTCGCCAATAAAGATAACTATATTGTATTTCAAAATCTGACGTTTTCACCTACAATTCAATCAATAAAACTAATTGCAGAAAATAACAATAAATCGAGGAGCATTGAGAGCTCGAAAATTAGAATAAGGAAAAACAGAGATTATTTTAAAACGGAGTTTAGCAGAATAAGAAATTCAATGGCATCAAGAGGACCAGCCTTTCCGATTGCAGTACAAATGGGTGTAGTAGGCGATCGTATGACTAGTGTCGTGCCACTACCTACTTTTCGGGGTTTGTCAAGTATGGATCTAGATTAACATTTATCTTAATTGTTGATGGCATGTGTAGTCAATAATGGAAGAACTGAAGATATTTGGTTGCGATGGCTGCCAGTGACCTTAAAAGACATTGCGTTTGAGTGGTATAACCACCAACCTGTGGGATAATTTATCAATTGGGAGGCATTGAAAAATACATTTTTAGCCCATTTTCGACCAATTGGTTTTGAAGAACATCTTAGAGAAAAATTAATGACTAGGAGAATGGTACCAGGGGAAGCGATATAGTCATATTATGGTCGTGTAGCAGATATACTTCAAAAATGGCCAAATAATCAAATGCCAGAATCATTTATGTTGTCCATATTGGTTAATGGACTACATCCACAAGAATTGAAGATATTTGTAAAAGAGGCCCAATCAGCCACCATTGCATCATCACCTGGATGAACTAATCGTAGGAGAGCAAGTAGCATTGTCCATAGAGCTAAACAAACTAATATCAGTATTGGGACGTATTCCAATATTGAGACCTCAACAGACTGAGGAACCTAATTTGGTTCCACGTGCCAATTTGTTAGGACCATCCAATCCAGGTCTTGTTATGGGATTCATACCCAATATGAGACTTGACTCGATGGCACAATCCAATGAGGTCCCAATTACGGAGGCTTTGGTTCCGTTCCAAGCAATTCCGATCTCTACACAGTTTCGAGAAACGTCCTACCCGTTGAAAGATCCTCACGGGGGCGGAATTTCTAAAGAAGCCCCGACTGCTGTTCCAATTCCGAATCCAGGGTGAAAGAATATCTTACCTCATGGAGTTAAACTCAAACCATGCAAAAGAGTATTAGAAATTATTCTCAATATGGAACCCTACGACATTGTAAAGGATTTGGATGTTATTCACCCTTCAATTACAATGAAGCAACTTTTGACTGTAGCACTGGAATGTCGATCTATATTGAATTCAGCGCTAATACGACGAAGATCCTGCACTAAAGAAATTCATGAAGTCAGCTTAAACGTAGATCCGAGAGCACCAACAATCGATGTATCAATTGATGGTATTTTAATTTCAAGAGTACAAGTCGATGGTGGCTCCAGTGTGAATTTAATGAACGTGGATACAATGGAGGACTTGGATCTAAAGCAATTGCTACCTACGACATTGGTATTGCGAATGGTAGATCATAGTCGGATAAAGCCAATGGAAATCTTACGTAATATTGCCACTGTAATCACGGGATTGACATACAAAATTGATTATATTATATTTCGATTACAAAGTTTTACGTTATCGTATCCCATTTTATTGGGAAGATCTTGGCTTTATCAAGCCAAAGCTAAGAACGATTGGGGCCGAGGCACATTGACAATTGAAAAAGGCCGAGACTAGATTGTTCTACAGATGTACCCAGTACAATATCATGGAGAATCTCAATTGCCAAAATCAGAATTTACATCGAACAACGAGAGTCAATCGATTGAAGAAGATGACGATGCTATAGGTTCACCGCAATTTGGGGTGGGACAAAACACTTCAACATCAAAAGCAGGAGTCTACCAATGTGGAAGTCTCGGCGAATATTTACTACATCAGGAGAGTGCATCTAACTCGGATGATGTTATTGTCGAATGGATGAATAATTCCGCAGTCAATAGAGTCAGTACATTGGAACCAGATTTGAGTGGTTCCCATATGTCGGATAATACAAGATATTCAGATCAGGAGAAGATAATTAAATCAGAGGTTGTTGAAGACCCTGTGTGTCAATCTATTAACTTGGGCACCAATAAAACGCCACAGCTAATTAAAATATATGTCGATATTATAAGTACAGAATTGGATGCTTGGAAATAGTTTTTTGTCCGTCACAAATCTGCCTTTGCGTGGTCACATGCGGATTTGAAAGGGATTCCAGTTGACGTGTGTGAGTACCAGATTATTTTGGAGGAGGGTGTTATGCCAGTTTGTCAAAGACAACACCGGCTTAACTCAAAATATTCTCTTTTAGTGAAAGAAGAATTGGATAAACTTCTCGACATGGGTTTTATTTATCTTGTTCTGCATAGTGCATGGGTGTTGCCAATCGTGATGGTATGGAAGAAGAATGGAAAAATTAGGATATGTCAAGATTTTCGAAAGTTAAATGTGGCCACCAAGAAAGATTACTTCTCATTACCTTTCACGAACAGTATGGATAACATGTTGTCATTATCACCAAGAAGTAAAAGAATAGGAGTGGGACACCAGTTAAAGTCATTCTGTTGTGTTGTTTTGGGTTGTCTGGAGTGCCGTTTTCTTGTATTTCTTGTATTTTCAAGAGTAGTAGTTTCAGTTAAGAGTTAACAGTGAGGAGCCGGTCACAAGTGTCGATTGAAGATGTTCCAAAATGGATGAGTCAGCAGCAACAACAATTGGAACTTCAGGATGTCCAGATCCTGAAATTGGAAGCTCAAGTCCATGAACTGGGCGAGTATAATGAAGACCTTTCAACTCAGTTGAGGCAGGAGCCGATGGAAGGATTGGAGGAGGACGAAGATTTGCAGTTGGAACCAGAATTGGTGGAACCAATAACAGATACTGTGGCAATTGATTAATTAGATAAGCCAAAGGGATCGCAATTTTTGTGGAGTTTTGTTAGATAGGTATCAATTGAGTGTTTGTGAGGACGCTGCACAGATAGAAGTGGGGCTATATAGAATAGATATTAATTCGTTTTTGAAAGATATTAGTAAAATATATTAATAGTCCATATAATAGGAAATTCAGGAGGACGGATGAGTGATTTAGTTATTAAAAGTAATTAATTACAGAATTACGATTAGAATTTGGAGAATCAGGGGAAAGTATATAGGAGTTGTAGAAGTTAATTAGGGTGCCAGACTGTGAGAGTCATGAGCCAAGGGCCATCGCTGTGATAGTATGAGCCGGGGTAAGCTTGGTGCTACCTCTTTTCTTTTGTTTGTTATTTTCTTTGAATAAGAGGATTGAGAGTTTCTGAATATTGTGAAGTGAATTATGGAATGGAAATGTGATTGATATTATTTGAGAAGAAGAAAGATTGAATGCTGAAATCTGATTGTAATTCAGCATAGAGAATGAGTTTGTGTTTGTGTGAAACATTGTAATATGAATGGCAGTTCTGTGTGAAGAATTCTAGTGATTGGAACGAGGATAATTGTGTGCTAAAAGCTGTGATGGCACAATATTATGAATGGAGATTATGAGGGTGAATATATTGGTAGAAATAGCAGTTATTGGTATGAGTGAATTGCTGTAAGGAAGAGACCGATAAGGTGAAGGAGGAGATTATAGTTTTCTTGTGTGTTCAGATATTGGAAATAGAGATGATACATTCAGGAGGTAATTGATTGTGTGACCCTAACGTGAATGCTTAAGCAACTAGTCATTCCCTGTGTTCGAATCTCTCTATATGGATTTATGCTGGGAGGTTTCTTTTGGAATAAGTAAAACAAGCAATCATAGAGCCATATTTGAGAAGTTTCTAGAATTGAAATTAGATTAGTCGTTTAAATAAAATATACCATGGAATATTCTTAAAAGGACTTAAGACAATTATCTAGATAGGGTCTATTATTAAAAAAAATCTAAAAAGTTTTAAGATGATTAAATGAAGTTTGACTTTGTATTTTTAATTCAATGCTATTATCTTTTTTTTGTTTTTTTTATATTTCATGTTCTATTCTATTTAGTTCTCTTCAAATTTATTTTGATATATTTTATTTTATGTTGTGATGGGATTTATATTGCTATAAATTAGAAAGGTCTTAAATTTTAGAAATAATCCAATCTTATTTCAATAAAAGAGTCATAAATTCTTTTCTATTAAAAGTATAAGTCAGGAGAAGCACTTCTAGATAGAGGTGCTTCTACGAATTCAACTTGAATTAATTTATCAAAGAATTAAAAAGAATACAACTTTAGATAGAACTTAACTTATTGTAGAAATCCTTGAAATTTTGATCTTGTTCTATCAAACTTCTTGGGCATATTAATCCATATTAATTGTACTTATAGAAGCAAAATATTTAGAATTTGGTTATGAAGTCGATCTACTTACTTCTTTCAATTGTAGAACTTCTTGATGCAAACATTGAACTTCTTTCATAGTTGTAAGATTAGTGTTTCTTTTGTTGGCACTGATGCTGCATGAAATTTCCATCATCAGAGTATTGACAAGTTTGTAAAGATCTGCAATAGTTGTAAATCTATTCTTATTTTTGTCAAGTGTAGCATCCATAATTTTTTCTTCTATTTTAAACAACTTAACAAATCTACAAATCAAATTAAAATAGATTAATGTGTAACTTTTAATGTCAAATGATTTTTTTTTACAAAGAAGAATAATTTGCTCTTTTCAAGAAAAAAATCAGTATTGGAATTAATACATGCTAGTGTAAATGATAAGTTTCAAATTGTAATTGTTTCAATTTGAATTTAAATTAAGTTAGAATTAATACATGCTAGTGTAAATGACAAGTTTCAAATCGATAGTTAAATTTATAAGTTTTAAATTAATTTTTTGAGCTTTTATTTATTCTAACTTTCTTATCCAATAATATGTCTTCTTCTATTTAAACCTTAAAAATGATTATTTATATCAAGTTGGTAAAAAAATCTAAATCAAAAAATAAATAATATTATTAATAAAAAATTAATATTTAAAATATATATATATATATATATACATGAATATAAAAATATTTGGCTAATTGATAATTGATAATTAATATATTGATGTATATTAACATACAATTTAAATAGCTAATTATATTTTATTACTATCAAAATTAATAATAATAAAAATATATATATAAATACATCTCTATAAAAAAAAGAAATATGACTTAATATTTAATATTAAACATTAATAAAACATTAGTAGTTAGAATTTAAATTGAAAAGATTCTTCTATTAACTACTAGTTTGAGTCAAGCCATATAAAATCTAGCTTTAGTGAAAAGATTTTAAAGACTTAATTTAAATTCTTATCTAAAATTAAAGATATATTAAATTTTTCTATTTTTAGTAAAAAATTAATTTATTTTAAAGAACACAGTTTTAATAAATATTAAATCTTATTATCTTAAATTTTGAAAAATTTAAATAATAAAATTAAAGAAATTATGTATTTTATAAATTTTTTGTTTTATTAATTTTTATAAGAATAATTAATATTTATATTTCTTATTATTTTCATTAAAAATTAATTATTCTGTAATTTTTGTATTACAAGTTTATGGTTTTTTTTAATATCTATATCACCAAAACCTATTCAATCAACTCATCAATATACTTTAAAATTTAATAAGATACAATTTGATAACTATATATCAATACCAATAGATTATGGCAACTTTAATTACTTTCTATTTGAAATGCATTTTCTTTTATATATGCATTGGTCTAAAAAAAAATAATATTAATCATGTACAAGAAAATTTAAAAAATAATTATCAAATATTTTGATAAAATCATAAAATTAAAATAATTTTAAATACATAATTTTGTTGAATATGTTTAGTTTTTTAAAACATTATTAGCTTTGATAATAATTATATGAATAATACATATGTATGTATGTATGTATGTATGTATGCATGTATGTATATTTTGAAATTTTAATATATTAATTCTACTTATAAATATAATACTGATGAGGATAGAATGAAAACAATTATTACATTTATAAATAATGTATAAAATAATAATAATAATAATAATAATAATAACAGGAATCAATATTTGAATTTTATTTTTATTTTTATAAAGCGCTATAAAATGAGTATCATAGATTTGATTCAGATCTGATAATAAATAGTTTTAGAATGTGAATAAAAAAAAATTCAATTTTTCTAGAAGAATATACTTTTTTTCTTTTTCTTTTTCTTTTTCTTTGTTGCTATATGTTGTATTGTATATATTAGATATAGATGTAGTATTCCAAAGGTGTTTACCACTAATAACTCTTTTTATAAGGATTTTAAAAAGAAGTAAGGGCAATTTATGTAGCCCCTGTTAAATTAGAGAATAAGAATGGCAATTCTATAATCTAATGTATGTCATGTGTCGTAAATATTTAAAATACATTATAGATTATATTTAAGAGGTTTAGAAACTTTAATGCATAGCTTAAGTAAAAAAAAAATGTTACATTGAATTTTGGTAAATAATTATGTTATATATATATATATATATATATATATATATATATATATTACAATGTGATATTATGTTTTATTACTTAAGAATTGGTATTATTGTGTGTTTGAAATACAATAACAACTGATATCTCAAATAAATGTTGTAAGAAAAATATCACAATAAAAATCTAAAATTTTCCAAACATAAATTTCTAAAAATTAGAATAATCAAGAATAAAAGGAGATTATCTTAAAAGCCATAAGTACGATGTAATTGAGTCTTAAAGATAGACTATATGAATTTTTATAAATCAAAATTTTCTGCAAAACTTAAGAAGAAAGTAAAGAATTTATATATATATATATATATATATATATATATGTTAATGTTTAACCTAATTGACTAAATTTCAAAGAACACTTATATATTGTTTTGTTATAATACAGCTATTGGATGAAAAGTAGGCAAAGACCAAGAGTTTTAGAAAGAACTTAATTAAAGGTTTTTAGATAATTTCTTATATATTCATAGCTAATAGATTAAGTACAACTACAAAAATAATGCTTTGTATTGCCTTTTGTATTGGAAGACCTTCAACTTCTTTTGTAGAGCCTTAAATGAATCAAGACAAGGTAGAAAAAAAATACAAGTACTTCTAAAAAAATAGAAGAATAGGCTTTTGCAAAATTTATAATAATAATAAAATAAATTTTCAATAAAGGACTGTTTGTAAGACATTAGAAACTTCGTTCTAAAAACGTTTCTAGAATAAAGTCATGAAATAAAATAGTGATTTAGATGTACCTTTTATTTAGACTGTAAAAGTAAATATTTAATAAATACATTTTAATAGTATTAGTAATCTATGTAATTTTTACATAGTTGTTTATGCCTAATACATTTTTGTGAAGATTTTTTTCTTTTAAAAAAAACCTAAGACTCTTGCTTGTAGAAATCTTTATGACATTGAATGCAAATAAATTCTTGATTTTCAATGCTATTAAAACCTATTCTTATCCAAAATACAAAATCTAATTTTAATTCTAAATCCTAAAATCTTATCAATTTCTAAATCATTAAATTATCAAATATTAAATTCTAAATCCTAAAACATTATTGAATCTCAAATTTTGAATTCTTATTAAGTTTTAAATCTTAAATTTTGAATTTTATCAACTCCTAAATCCTAAAATCATACCAAATCTTCAATTCTAAATCCTATCAAATCCATAATCAAAAAACTTGTTAAATTTTGAATCCCATATACTCTTCTAAAATCTTTAAAAATCTCAGGCAAATCCATAGTATATTCTAAACTTTACTAAGTAAATTTTGATGAACATTTATTCCTAATTGAATCATTAGGTTTGCTTCAAAAACTTTAACACATTTAATTTTATAAGTCTTATTTAAGCTAATTAGGTTTTTAAAATATTTAATAAAAAGATTAAGAATAAATAAAATAAATGATACTTTACCTACTAAAAGTTTAATAAAAAAATTTATGGTTAAAATTCTTAACTTAGTTATTGAATTTTGCTCAATTTTAATATAAAAATTTTTATTTTTGATTTTATGTTAGTACCTTATATTCTTACTTTGTCTAATGTTTACATCTTGAGATATCTAAAAATTAGAAAATGACCTATTCTAGCTTTATATTACCACTTTCACTTTAATTTTATTATTGTAGAATGTTTATTATTTTTATTTTTAAAAAAATTCCTCTAAATATTTTTTGTTATAAATTTATAGTTAAAATTTATAGATTTTAAACTATTAAATTTAATATTCTATTATATTTTACTCTTTTTAGAATAAAATTACTAAAAATATATATTATGATAATGACTCAATTATTATAAGATATTAGTCTTTTTTAAGGAGATTGACATGTAAATTGAACTTAATATTCTTAAGATATTTTTAATCTTTTATATAAGTTTGGAAAATTTTGAAATTCTAATTTAATTTTAAAAGTTAGTATTAAAGATAAATTAAATTAAATATTAGGGAGATTAAAAATAAATAAAAAAAAAATCTTAATAGACTTGGATAGTTAAATATACTAGTGTTATCTTAGTTTACATAAAATATTAAGCTACTAAAATTTTGAGAAGCTATCTACATTATAATACATCTATTAATAAAAGAATAGACCTACTTTATAAGAACTACATATAAAAGTTGATATACTACTTGAAAAAAAACAATGTTATTGGTTGTCAATAGGTATGTATGAAAAATAAAAAGTTCTAAAAAAATAATACAATAACATACAAGTTCGAATTAGTGGCACCTAAATATATCCTAAAGATTATGTTTATTTTCATAAAATATTTTTATATACTGTAAGATTATATCTTCTTATATTATATTTACAAAAATCTACTACTTAATATGTATTTGAATCGATTATATTTTTATGTTTCTTTTTTTGCATAAAATTTTGAAAAATAAAAGCATTTAAAAAAAAGTATTATGCATGCAACTTTAGAAATTTTTTATTTGAACTAACATGGGATTTTAAAAAATAATACATGAAATGTGACGCCTGTATAACAATACAAGCATTGATTAATAATAATTTTGACTAAATTTTTTATTTCAAAAAACTATAAAAGACAAGTTTATATTAATATGCCATATTCAATATTAATGATGCTTAGGTTGTAATAAATCTGACATATTTCAATAAAGTATTAAGAAGAAATCAAATAAAAAAATTCATAAAAAATATCTAAAATACATAAAAAGAATATAAAATATTGATTTTTATAGATATTATATTAGATGTAGGCTTTTACATTAAAAAAGAGGTATATTACAAAGGTTGTATATTCGCACATTCTATTGTTGTTATCATTTGGTCTTTCTATTATTTAAATTATTTAATTTACGAAAAATTTCTTATAAGTTATAAAAAATAATCAATTAATTTTCAAATTTATATAATACCTTAATATCCAAGAGAAGAGAATATAAAAAAATTATAAATAAAAATAATTTTATTGAGATAAGTTTATTTTTTAAAAAATTTACTTAAGATAATTATAGATTTTTAAAATTTTCAATGTATTTAGATCTTAAACAAATGTAAGCAAAAATTATTGTTATTAAATTTTAAAAATAGATGTATGTAAATAATTTAAATAAGAAAATTCACATTTGTAGGAACTATATGAGACAAATTTGATAAAGAAATAAGCATTTTGATGTAATAATTATACCACATTTAAAAAAACAGTTGAACGTCATAATTAAAATAAGAACTAAACTTGTCTTGTATTTTTTCATTTGATTTTAATTTTCGCCAGTATAAACTCAAATTTTTAATACTTGTGAATGGAAACTTAGATATTTTATATTTTATTTATACTTATCTATATTTAGAGTTATAAGATAAATTAGCTCTACTAATATAAAGAAATATCATAATTATAGTTTTTTCAAGATATAAAAAGCTCATAATGGCTTAATTATTTATAGTTTTGATTTTACAATTTACAATTTTTAATTTATAATTTTTTTATATACACATACATATTGATGTTAAAGTTGTAATTAAAAACTATGTATTTTTTAATTTTGAGAATAATTTTTGACTTTTCTATTTGATGTTGTTTTTATTTATTCATTGCAAATATAATCATCCTATCAAAATATTATATTTATTACTGGCATTCTGTTTTGTATTATTAAATTATTCATTGAATAGAAGTAAGATGGTAATGTTTGCTGAGGTTCAGATTAGGAAATTGAACCAATTTATAAAAAATAGATGCAAAACAATAAAGCAATAAAAAATAAAACATTGATTATTGTAGAATAATATCTATATATATATATATATATATATAGATATATATGAACAAAAACATGTGTTATTGGAAACAAAGAATAATTTGACATAAAATAAGACAATGTATGTGAAAGAGCTACATATATTTTTACATTTTTCTAGGGTAACATTTGTTTTCACATAAAAAAAGGCAACACTATGAACAATATTTTGATACAAAATTAAGCAATTTACAATAAAAAATAAAAAAATAAAAAAATATTGTGAAAAGACAACATACATTTTAAAACCAATGAGATGATACTTTATCCCCACTAATGAGAAGGTTTTGCTAATTAAGTTATTGATTTCTGAAGATTATAAAAGAAGAATTTTGTACCACCTTAATTTTTTTATAATTTATTAAAACATATATTTTAAGTAATTTTTATTTTTCCTATTTATAAATCTTATTTATATATATATATATATATATATATATATACAATGATTATTTATTAAAACTGTTTTTTTATCTAAGTTTAAAACTTAAAACTTAATTAATTTCAAATTTTAAATCTATTCTTATTATATATATATATACATATATATATATATATATATATATATCACCTTATATAAGATAAGAATTGTTTTTTAAAGTAACTTATTTAAATCTTAATTTGAACTATTATAATAGCACCTCAAACATTTGAATGCTCAAATATATAAGACTCTTTGTAGAAGTTGTGAATAGTAAATACCAAGTACTTGCATTCTACAAGCAAATAGACATCTAAAGTTATTTTTTTGAATTAGTAGACACATCACTTAGGTTTGAAAAACCTCAAGTCTAAAGATATTGCAAGCAGTTTGAATATCCTTAGAATAATTTCAAATGAAAAATTCATGTGGCAAGTGAATTTAAGATTAAGGTGGGTCAATTTAATATCCTCTAAGACAAATTAAAAATACAAAAGATGTATTTATTTACCTTATTTATTTATTTTATTATTTAACTATTTAACTATTGCCTATATTATTGAAATTGTATTTTTTATTTTTTTATTTCTCATTCATAATACTTAAATTATTAAAAAAAAAACTATTTAAAGTCTAGAATTTAAGTAAGAAAATTTTAACTAAAAATTTAGATAAGGATTTTACTTAAAATTGGATCTTTGTCTCTTTGAAAAATATCTTATGATCTTTGGTGAAAAAAATTTAAATTTTATTAAATCTTAAGATTTGTATTTGATCAAAAATCTATATATATATATATATATATATATATATATATATATATATATATATATATATATATACATATGGAATTCAAATTTATATTTTAGAATGGTCTAATATGATTACTTTATAACAATCAA
The DNA here is from genome assembly GCF_059467195.1 of Physcomitrium patens. Lineage (NCBI taxonomy): Eukaryota > Viridiplantae > Streptophyta > Bryopsida > Funariales > Funariaceae > Physcomitrium > Physcomitrium patens. Next base: position 16,075,442 of record NC_143434.1, on the reverse strand, counting down.
GTAATACATTGATAGGATTGAATATATCACTTATCATGTTAAAATTAGTATTTAAAGGTGTTGATTAATATTTGACTCTTATAGATAAAATAAAAATTAATTAAAAAATATTTTTACAATATTTTATTCAATGAAGTATAAAGTGTAATAAAATATTGAACACTATGAATATTAAATTAACAATAGAAACCTCTTAAATAACATGATCAAAAAGTGCAATAGCATGTCTATTAAAGTTTGATTTTTAGGTATTAAACATAATGATTTACTTGGTTGTTAATTTCTAAAAAAACAGAAATGACTTTGAAAACTAAAATAATATATAGTTTTAAAGTTAATTGATTATTTTAATAAGTTAAATATTAATTGGTGTGTAAATATTATAAAATATTTTATTAAAATATATTAAAAATATTATATATACGATTAATGGATGAATATTTCAATTATTTATTTAATTTTTGATCTAAAAAAGTCAAGAATAAACCAATGCATAAATTATGTACAAAATTAGATCAAGTAGTATGCTAGCTAATAACAAATGGAATTTTCTTTTTTTTTGAATATAAAGAAATTTTGCAAGAAAAAAAATATATACATATATAATAATAATAAGAAGAAGAAGAAGAAGAAGAAGAAGAAGAAAATCATATTTATATTTCACTATAAAATATATTATATGATTTATTTTAAAAAATATTTATATATATAGTAAATTATTAACTTAGTATATATATATATATATATATTTCTCCTTAAAATGAAAATATAGATATACTTTGGTTGTATATTAAACTAAACATACTACATATTTTACTACTAGCTCCATTTTAATCTTTACAGCAACAAATATGTCACACAATTGTTTTAAAATAATTATAATTTTTTTTATTCAAAAATCTATTATTTTATAATGGTTTTTATTTTTTATTTTTAAGCTATTTCTTCTAAAAAGTATTTGAATGATCACAAATGTTACTTTTAGTTTCTTTATAATTTTATAAATCAAAATATTTATAAAAAAAATTAAAATATCAAAATTAAGCTATAAAATTTTAATATATACATCATTTATGACTTTTTTAAATTATAAATAATTTAATGTTATTATTTTTGATAATTTTAATATATTATCATTATTTTTTATTATAAATATTATCATATTACAATATGATTAATTAATTAATCATTTTTTTTTAAATTAACACACATTTATTAAATTGACCTATCCATCATTATACACCGTCTACCATCAATACAAATATTCTTAAATTCAATCAACATTATAACATTCTTGCAATATCCATCATCTTGATTATTATAACCATTATCAAAAAATGGATCTTTTACTTCTATTATGTGAAGAAAATATTAGGCATTTGTAAGTCCTACCAATGAATCTTAATTGGTAGATTGGTTTAAAACATAATTTTAATTCATTTAGGTATAAAAATATTAATATTAGGAAGTTTATTAAATAATTTAAGTATTTATTAAAATTCAGAAGTAGTTATAATTTTCAAGAATTTTATTAGAAAAACTTCATTTTAATCAAGTCTCAGTAAATTTTAGAAGCAACTATTTTAATTGATTTAGTATTTTTATATATTTTTCGGTATTAATGATTAGTTATTGATATCAATGTCTATATTTGTTTTTAATCTACATGTATTATTTATTAAAAACTTATTAATATCAGTTAATAGTTCAAATAAGCATGAAAAAGAACCTCAAGACTTTTTAATTATTTATATAAAAAATAACAATTTAATTGATTTAAATAGATTTAATTAATATAAAAGAATTCCAAAGTAGATTAATATAGCTTTAAATTAATATTAGCATTATAAAAACATTCTAGAGATCTTTAAATTTAATTTAAAATATATTTAGAATCATTTATTTTATTTTTAAAAAATTTAAGACTTTGATATAATTGAGTTTTACCACTTTGAAAACTATTATGAAGAAATGGAGCAAGATGTAAAGGCTATGCAAGGTTATTAGATTAATTGGATATTTTTAAATACCATGATGAGATCAATATTGCATAAAATATAGTTTTACTTAGAAAAAAATGGAAGGACTAATAACTAGTATATTCCTTATAGAAAAGGAGGTCCATAAGTTCCATATGAGTTATAGCACCGTAAATGTAGGTAAGAAGATAAGAATAAGCCTTTGAGGCTACTTTAGGACATTCATATATACTACATGTGAGTTTTGGTGAAGCTTAAATCCTTGATCTATAAGCAAGTTATTCTTGAAGTAAAATATTTATACTTAATTTTTAAATTATTTAATTATTATTATTAAAATTTTATAATTTATTAATAATAATTTAGATATATATAATTATTAATTTATTAAATAGATAATTAAATTATAATTTTAAAAATATAATTTTTATTTTTATTTAAATATTTTATTAGATAAAAATTTAGTGAACAGAGTGTAATTACTTAATTGTATTTATTTTACTAATTTTTTATTTATTTGTTTTATTTATTTACTTATTTTACTTCACATCACCAATTATAAGAAACTCTTAATTTAGTCCATTTTGTAATTTAGGTTGAGAGGAAAATTCTATCCTCACAATATTAATTTTTACATGAATGGAATTTGATTTTATTTTTTTGTAAAATTATTTTAAATGGATGCAATTTTAGAATTTTTTATAACATTGAGTTCTTACTTATATGCATGCTTATAAGTTGTGACAATAGTTTCTTTGGTACAGAAGATTAATTACTGGAATAGTTGATAAAATTTACATTGCTTTAATTATTTAAAAAAAAAAAAAAAAAAAAAAAAAAAAAAATGTTTTCTAAATCCACTCAAATGAAAGAGTATTTTGATAAGTGAAAAAAAATTTGGTTAGTAGTAAAATAATGGTATTGAATTACAAATCTATTAAATATGAAATTGATTCATCAAACAATTTTATATACAATCAATTTTTTATACAATTTATTGGAATTCATGATCTATCAATAATAGTTAAAAGTTTAAAACCTTGCTTAAATCCATAAATTAAATGAAAAGTTTCTTATTATATACAAACTACCAAAGGGATCATTTTAAACATACAAAAATATAAATTGAAGAGTGGATATTTTTATTTATGCCCGATAATTTGAAGTTTTTAAATGCCATTCTCATAAGTCTTGTATTATTTTTAAATGTAATATAAGTTGCACCCATTATAAATTGAATGCATACTTGATCCATCAACATTATATAGTAGCATAGTTAAGTGGCTATCTACTTGAATTGTATGGTCAAATTTTATACATTAATAAAAATTAATATTTGATATTTCAAAATAGAGAACACAACTATGAGTCTTTGACATCATTGACAAGTCATTCTATCGCTAGCCATTTGAAGCTAATACATGAAGAGATGATTGTTCAAATGCTTATTGTGAGGGTGGTGCTAAGAAATGTAGTGATTATGTTATGTTAGAGAGACTCTATAATTTATATGATTATACACATCATCTACAATAAGTGCCAACTTCTACAGAAACTTGACTTTAATGATCTTCCATCTATTATAAGTTATTTGGAAGTTTTTCATGATATTAAATATCAATATGCATATAAGTATGATGCAACAAGCAAAATAAGTTTTTTTTTTCTTTTTTTTTGCAAACCTTAAATGTTTTCATCTTGCAAAATAATATTTATACAATTTTATTATAGATTGTACATACAAAACCAAAACATTTAAGATGTCTATGCTCAATATGGTAGAAATGATAAGTTTCAATATGTCTATTAATATTGTAGTTGCCTTCTTCAAGAAAGAGACTAAGTCATTCTTTTGTTTGATGTTAATACAACATGTTTAGTTGTACAAAAACTTCAAGTTCTTCACCATAGGCGTTGACTAAGAATTACACTAATGAATGACTTTCAAGAAGTCTTTTTTGTATTTGTCTTATTATCTTATATTTAGCACATTTAAAAGAATATTCTAATAAAGTGCAAGAAGTATTTTTCTTTCAAATTGGAAGTAAGTTGGTCACATTGTTTTGCAAATTAGACCAAAGTCATGAATGTACCTTCCAAGGAGGCCTTTAACATTAAACAATCTAATTATTTTATTAATATTTTTCATATGCCAATCAAAGTGGTTAATAAGTATTAACACAAAACTTTGATTACATATACAATACATTGACAACTACAATGGATATTTCATAGAAGCATCATATTTAGAGCAAGGTAAGGAATAAGAAAATTTTGGCAATCAATTATTTCTATTCTCAATATTAATTGGTCAATATTTTTTATAGTTAAATTAATTTCATGGAATATGTTTGCTTCTTTTGACAACCTAATCTAAGTTTTTGATACAGTTAGTTGTATGTATGAGATGACAGTACTTCACTAACAACAAAATGCATGCTACCAAATTTTAAATTTGGCATCAATAACCATAACATTTAAGAATCTAGGAGTCAAGTGGCTAAAAGATCATTCTCAAGGCTGAGTGAATTGATTTGTGCTTGTTCTAAAGGATCTAATCAAAAAAAACTTTTGCAATTTGAAATTGTTGAAGCAACAACTATAAATATATGCCTTTGTAGGAATTGCAAAGATACTACACACAAAGTTTGTACATGTCCATCTTGAACTATTTCTACTTTATAATTAGTTGGATTGCAAAGAAATTTAGATTTGTAGTATCAATAAGAATATAAAAGACAAAGTGTAGTTGGAAGTTTTTTTGTAGTGTATAATTTTGTAGTGGCAAGAAAGATAAAAGGTCATGAAAAAGAACATAATCATAATTGTACCACTTACCAATCCTTTTTTCATTAGTTGTAGATCTCGAACTTGTTGGAGATGTTTTATTTTTTAATAATGGTTGTAATAATAAAGATAATAGATGCTACAAGAATATTGCAATATTGATTGAGCTTAAGAATTTGTATGCAAAGAATAGAAGGTGTATAATGATGTATGGATAAATTTAACAAATATATGGATTAATTTTAATATTCTATAAAATTATTTTTATTATTTATATTATTTTTTTATTTGTTGATTTTTATTTATAGTATTTTTTCTTTTCTTTTTTTTATTTGAAGTTTATAGAAGTTTGAATATCTGACTTGTAATTTTTTTAAATCATATATTGGTATATTTTATTAATATAAATTCTATATTTTATAAAAAATATTGAAAATAAAATGAGATTTTACTTTTATTTTTATATATGTTTATATAATACTATCTTGATTATTTATGTCATCTATTTTATAATCTTAATCTAAACTTAAACAAACCTATATTTTATGAAGATATATATATATATATATATATATATATATATATATTTAAATATATGTGAAAATGTTATATAGACTCAAGCTTTTATGAAATCAAGCCACCCAACTTAACTATCATTAAATAAATAAATAAAATCTATATTCATTTCTCTACTACTAGATCCACAATCAATAAAAACAATCATATTTATTATGATTATAATATTCTTTTAGCATAGATGGATTGATTTAATAAAAATATAGATCTATTTAATATTCTCCTATATATATATATATATATATTTTAAATCTTTATAATAAACATAAAGTTGTAATCATTAAAATATACATATTTTATACACATACACATATATATATATATATATATATATATATATATATAATTGAAATTAACAAAGTATAATCTAGGTTTTTTTATTCAGTTCTGAAATTAGTATTAACTTTAAATATTTACATTTGGATATTTGTATGAATATGTATATATTTGTGTGTAAATAACATGTTTCATAGATTCCACTAATTTTGATCAATCATCGTCTATTTACGTACTACTAAGATATGATCTAAAAATGAATTCACCTCATATGTATACAATGCACGTAAATATATTTAATATGTTTCTAAACATCTTTTAATTCCAATTCTACCTTCTTCTTTTTTCTTTTTCTTTTTTTTTTTTTTTTTTTTTTTTGCATGCATTAATTCATTTCAAGACTAGTGTCATTTCTTGCTTCCTTTGTTAATTTTTAAATTGTTTAAACATAACTAATATCTAGATTCAAAACGTTTATAAGTACCAGTTTCATATTATGTTGAAAAGTCTTAATTTTCTAAACATTTCGGTAATCATTTTTTCAAATAGGTTGTGGTTAGTATGCATAACTTGAAGTAAGTAATATTTAATTTTGCTTCTAACATGATAAAGTAATAGTAATCACAAAGATTTTATAATAACACTTCTGTCTTCAGGTTGTCAAAATTTTCATTCAAATGTATTCCTTTAACTTCTATAGTCGTTTTACTGTCAATAGCTTAACATTGCTGTTTTATTATTATGAAATTAGCAGGAAATTTTAGTGGTTGAAGTCCACACAAGGACACAAATTTTCACCAATTTGTTTATGTTCTGTAGCAAAGGTTCATTGTAATAATGGTAAGCACTACAATGGTGATCACTGTCATGCTTGATTACCATTTTGAATACAATCAAGTCTAACATCAGTTTCCAAAAAAATTTGACTCAATCATCAGTAACACTATACCTCTTAGATATTTCATACTCGACTTTCCTTACATCATAATTGGTTGAATAAATTGACAAAAGGGATAGAATTGCTTACCTCTGGTTTTTATTCTTCTCTTACTTGTGGGCTAGTGATGGCATATTCCTTTTTACTCCTTGTCAATCTCTGTGCACAAAAAGAATCCATATTCATACTGAAGTCAATCGCCAATAATTTTCTATTCTAAACTGAGTAATCTCGACGTCTTTTCTACGACATGACATTCGCGGTAGTCATCTATGCAAACTCCTTAGTAGTTAGAGATGGAGTATTTCTTCATTGACAGATTTCGAAGTGATAGATCGTCAATACCGTGTTACTTTAATTGAACACCTTCGACTAACTCAAATCTGTATATTTGTGAAGATAGAGGGACACAATCGTCAAAATTGTTATTAGGCACAGGATGTGAGCCTCCCGATGAGAGGACTTAAGCTAAGAATCAAAATTTCAAATTTCTTCTCCTACATAGTGCTCACAACAATCGGAAGTTCACTCCATTAAATCAATTCAAAGTTAGAAATAAGATTTTCTGGTACAATGCTGGGAGAAATAGTAAGAGGGGAGGTTAGTAAGATGCGTTGTTAATTGCGATAGAATTAGCCGATACGGGCAGGAATATGCTTGGTGAAGCGGGAGTGAACCGAGAAAAAGGGTGAGTGAGAACTGTTTCTGAGGTGATGATAGGTTTCCTGATATCTCCAGAACTTGGAAATGAGCAAGTTCGCTAAGGGTATGTTGAAGCGACTTTCTGCCACCACAACTCGTGAATCTCCGATCAGCTTTAGTACTGTAGGATCAACACCATCGCAGAGTGTCTATGATATTCCTCACCATTACATCACATTACTCAACTTCCTATAAGACATTCAGGATAGGAAAATTCAGGTGCTAGAAAGACTCATCGTCCGCAACTGACATAATTGAAACTGGCAACAATATCTTACTGGCTGATCTTGTTCCCGTTAACGTCTCTCAAATTGTGGATGCAGTCGACAAATTACATGCCTTCGATGACTTCCCAGCGCCTCCACACCCTCCCTCCCCCGATCAGACTGAAGTTCCTCACTCCCACATTCTCAACGCAGTTCTTCACGCCCTGACAAGATTCCTTGCGCCTTTGTCCAATGCCTCACTTAACATTAGTATGGTCCGCAAACCTTTGTGTTTCAATGGGGATAATGTCACCATAGAAGCCAGTAACGATTTGCCAGTTCCTCAATGGCCACCTACATGAGCACTTCATTGGTAACAGCCGGGCTACTGGAATCGGGCTCTGCGAATGCAATTTTTCGCAATCCACGATGCCTAGCAGAACTAATGATAGAGGATAAGTAATCTGCCGAAGAATCATGAATCCAACTGACAGCTCGTGCTCCATTTCTGAATCATTCAACATTGGAAACACGAATAATTCCCGGAGATGCGCAGATCACAGTGAGTCAAACATAATGATAACACCGTCGACAGGCACGAATCCAGCCCTCCACCTCCCGTACATATATTTGTCAACACACGCGAAACATTTTGAAGACTACGCATGATGATGCGAGGCGCCACACAGCTAACAGCCACAAGCAGGAAAAAGGTGTCCCGGCGCAGTTCAAGTCAGAAAAAGGTCAGAAAAAAAGGCAACACTGAGCTCTAATTGCTGCTGCCAAGCTCACCAAGCTGAAGGAAATGATCTGTTGGTGCGCGGCGTATTACTCTCGACGATGAGTGCCGCGCATGGATTCGATTTCCAATGCACGTGGCGGTGCATGGCACTCTAGCCCCTGCTTTTCGCGTTATCTTTCTACGGCCCCTGTGCAGATTAGGGACGGGCCGGGCCGGGTCGGATGAGGAAGGGCGGGGAGCGGGTGTCACCAACCCTCTCCGTTTAAAGGATGAATAATTGTTTACGAAATCCAAAATCATTTATTCGCTTAAGCACCACTTCCACGCAGGGGATTGATTGGACACACCCGTTCATGATTTCCACTTAATATAGCCAAAGTCAATGTGCAAATCTGTCGTAATCCTTAAATTAGTGAGACAAAAAGTGTAGGTCACGTCAAGTGGTTAGTTTTAGAAATAGTCCAATTTTTATAGTGTAAGCATACGGTACCTTGTTTGATCATCTTACAATGGGTTCATTTTAAAACTATCATTTATATAATTAGAAAAGCCGCTTTAAACAGAAATCGAACGCAGGCATTTCAACTAACAGAAAAAGTTTACTTTTGTTAATATTTACAGAAGAAAATAAAGAAAAGTAAAAGATTGATGCACTGTAGACGTTTGTGAGTATTCAGTTTTACAGAATTATCCAGCTCAACTCAATCATCTCGATTGAATCTGGACTGATTGGTTTAATTCTATTTGATCCTGTAAAATAATTGATAGAAACAATCACAAATATTTGTAAAAGTTTATGAAATGTCAAATATGATTGAATTGGGAAGCATTGATTGTTGGTTTGAAAAAGTAAGAAGTATTCAATCATTTACATATAAATAGAAATACATGTAAGTTTTAAATTTATCTTTTACAGATGGTGTAAGTAAAACATAATCTATGCTCTTTTTTGAAAATATTGTCATTGAAGTTGTGTGTGAATTTGCAACACACGAAACATATTCTCCTACAATCAAAAATGCATGCAACTAATTTTGTTTGTTTGTTTGTTTTTTTCTTTGCACTTATTCAATATGGCATTAGTTATGTGTTACTATTAGACAGTAGTCTTATATACTCTCACTTGTTAATTATCATTTTTTGGAATAAGTTTTTTCAACGAGTCACAAATCACAACATTACAACGAGTATCCAACAAACTGCAGGAATTGCCTCTTTCAGACAATAAAAATGTAACTAATTGCTGATAACTACAAGAAAAACACAACAACACTAAGCTTATTTACCAGAAATGCTACCTGGACAAAGAATGAGGAACACTAAGAATTATTCGTACATCCAACGTAGGTGGAAATATCCCGTTTCACACACAACACTCGTATAAAACGTATAAAGTTCACTCAGCGGATTGTTTTTTTTCTAAATTCGTGCGACGAAAAGCAACAATGTGGATGAATGCTGGCCTCTAGATCCGACGTGGAGCCGAGATGGATGAAAACACAGAAAGTAGCATGAATGAGGGTGGATGAATGCGGGGCCGCTGAGGGGAGGATGAAAGGAGAGGAGATGGCGGCTGGGGATGGGGAAAGGGGAAAGGGAGGGGGGGTTAGAGGTGGAAAGTGCAGAAGGGGGTTTGGGGGGTGGAGGCTTGTGGTGCAACGTGCCCGTCCACAAGCCAGCGCAACATTCCATGTGCCCCGCTGCTCTGCGCCGTCCGCCCGTCGCCACTACTCACTCCCACCCGTCCTCTCGCTTCTGATTGGCCTTCCTCATCAGCGCCGTCTAAATAACGCCCCGCCTTGACCGTCCCTTTGAAAGTGGCTGCTGCTTACTGCTGCTACACCAGTGGTTGGCTGGGTGGCTGGGTGGCTTGGCTTGGCTGGCTGCCTCATCGGGCGCCCCCTCTTGCTTACCCTCCCTCCGTTCCTTTTCTCTCATCGCGCTTTCGTTCTCGTTGTCGTGTTTTATCCTTGCCTGGGACAGCAATCGTATCCCACTGTTTTCTCTACCTTACGTAGTCCTCTTTTCCACATCTTTTGTTTCGGTCGCTTTCTTCTTGTGCAGTTTCCGCTAGCCACTTATAGCGCTTCGTGTTGCCTCGTCCTCGGTTGATTCCTCCATGAGAGTGTTGTATGGTTATTGAGGGCTGAATTAGGGCGGCTGTTCATGGTGATACGATTGCCTGTCTTTCGAAATTTTGGTTTATATGTGTATCGTAGGTTCTCATCACGGCGTGCAAATGTTCCACCCCTGTTTCTGCTGGCATGGTAACCTCTTCTGCTCCCTCTGTCCAGTGCCTCTGGGACAGGTCGAGGTTTGCATGTTCCTGCAGAATTAGGGATATGTGTGAAGGGCATCAAGGTTTTGAGGATTTTGGTTGGTTTTGAAGAGCGCATGAGTGCTCTCCTTTCCTGGTCTGTTTTTATGTGTAACCGCTTCCGGAATTTGAAAAAGCTCTTGCATCAGGGACACATGGATTATTTACACACATTTGGAGCTTGCAAGCAGAGCTGCACGTTGGTGTGTGCTTATTTTACTTATCAGACATTGGAATCCCCACATTGCGAGAAAATTCGAGCTGGGGTTACTCGCTATTAATGCCCAGAGTACGCTTAGGAGGTAGGTGAGTAGGTGCAGTGGAAGGCCTCACGGCAATGGTAATTGCTGAGGCTGACGACATGTAAAATGGCGACCTCTGTCGCTCTTCCTCAATCCTTCCAGCCAATCTCGACGCCATTGATAACTGCTCTCGGCATGGGCATGTCGTGCGTGCCGCTGGCATCTCCCATCATACAGTTCGTCTTTTTTCACAAAGCCATTCGCGTGGAGGTGGGTAGGCTTCATAGGGATGCGCTGGCGGTTGAGAATGGGACGGAGGAGGATATCCATGCCCTAATTGACCGATACAGATTTTTGCGCACAATCTACAAGCATTTCTGCAGCGCAGAAGATGAGGTCAGTCTCCTGTGAGCGGACTCCCCAAATTGATCTGTAGAAAGGAGGAATTTTAATGGAATACTGTGTTGAGCTGCTGGCTGAAGTATATGGAGATTGGAAGCTTAGGTACAGGACCACCCTAGCTGGTCTCTGCAGCAACATAGCAAACATATCTTTAATTTCATTGATCTGGTCGTTGTCCTAGTTGTTGAGAGCACTGAAGTAATTTGTTCGCTTAGGTCTCGTCGTCGCTGGCCGCAGCTCAGGAGAAATCTTCTTAAGTGATAACCACTTATCCCCCTGTAGATATATTGATTGCCCATGTTCACGGTACTAATTTCAGCTTTGCATGTGGTCACTCGTGCTCCATCATTTAGATTCCTCTAAAGATGCTTCGCAAAGAATGTTTCTTTTGCTGTCTGTGTGATGTCGTATGTTGAGATGTGCGAATAATCTGGTGAATTCCGTTCGAAACAGGTTATATTACCTGCCCTTGATTCTCGTGTCAAGAATGTAGCGCATTCCTACTCGTTGGAGCACAAAGTAGAGAGCGATCAATTCGATCAGATAGCACAGCTTTTAAGTAATCCTCTGGCTGAAGATGGAAGAGTCGCCTCGTCTTTGCACTCCCAGCTTGGATCCTGCACAGAGGCCCTACATACCACTCTCTGCCAGCATTTATCTAAGGAAGAGGAACAGGTAAAAATTGCCCTTGGTCATCTGAGCCTTCTAGTTTCTACGCGTTGAATTTACAGACCATTTATTAGATGGCACGAGGACCCGCTTCAATTAAGCACTTTTTTATGTGATGTCGTAAGGCTGCAGCATTGCAATGAATGTGAGTACATTGTGTGTTTTGGTCGGCACCAATGTGGGTGGCCGTAATGCGATATTATGTCTCTGGAGAACTTCGCAGCCTCCCTAATTTCTGGTTCTGAAGTCCAATTATCGCCATATTTTATTTTCATGTTTTTATTGTCTCAATTCTGGAGGCGTAACTCCGAGTGCCGTGGCTTGTACTTTTGTTGTTGACGTTTTCTGTTAGATGGTTTTTGTAACTTTTGCCCTAAGTCCTTCAATTTTTAGTTGTCATGTCCTAGCCTCTCAACTAGCATATGATGAATTGTCTTGTAGGTGTCGACTCATTTTTCTTATTAACGTGCAGGTATTTCCTCTTCTCATGCAACATTTCACTTATAAGGAACAAGCTGGACTGGTGTGGCAATTCATCTGCTGTATTCCTGTTAATCTCATGGAGAAGTTCTTGCCATGGTTGGCTTCTTCCCTCTCAGATGAGGATCGCCAGCAGATGGTTGCTGTCATGTGTGAAGTCGTTCCACCAGAGGAGTTGCTACAACAGGTTAGACTTTGAAATCACTTCTCAGTGTTCTATTATGCTCAAAACGAACATTGTTCAACCTTCTAAACATGTGCGGAAACAAGAAATTATTTCTTTTTAGTTTTTTATTTGTAAGCCTTAGGACTGAGGTAGAACTATATATTAAGGATCGTGTGTGAGGGGACTAGGGTGGGTTCACTTTCATCTCTTAGTTTGTTGCTATTTTCGAATGTGAGCTATTAATCGATTCCGTCATCGTTTTTTTCACTTTACTTTATTATGCAGGTGGTGCTTGCATGGCTCAGAGGGGGTAATAGAGCAGCAGTTTCCGATGATACTCTTAAATCGAGCAGAGACGCTGAATCGGCTGCTTGGGCTGCAATTGATTCAAGAGTGGCGGGAGACTTGGCAATGACATGGGAATTGGATAGAGAGAGTTCAATGAAGAAGACTGATCTGCAAACGAAATCACTGAAAAGTGGACCATTGGTTTCTCCCCTGAGGGAGCTTCTTTACTGGCACAATGCAATCCGCAAAGAGCTGAAAGAAATTGCAGAAGAAGCAGCTCAAATTCAACCATTGGGAGCTTTATCCCCAGCGAAGCTAACGGCTTTTATTGAACGGTCTCAATTTTTGGCCGATGTGTGCAATTTTCAAAGGTAACGTTCTTATAAATCGAGCTATCTATCCAATCAAAGAGCTCTTACATATTTCAAGAAAATGCCTCCAGATAGTGCTTTTTTTTTTTTTTTTTTTTTTTAATTTTTTTTACAATTTTATCTTTGTTGCTAATATTACTATTGTACAATTTTGTCGCCGAAATAGGTTTCAACTTGGTTTCATAGAATTGTGAAGCTGCACGAATTGACCTTATAAACCACTAATACACACATTCACGCACATTCTGATGATTTTGTGATTTGGCAGTTCGGCGGAGGATAAATTGATGTGCCCTACTTTGCACCAGAAAGTTCAGGAGCGAGTGACATACCTCATGGATCATGCTGAGAAGGATCGACGATTTGAAGATGTGCTATGTTTGCTCAAGGGTGTACAGGCAGCTGTGAACAATAGCACAACAGTTACTGAATTGCATCGTGAACTTTGTGAGAAAGCAGAACTTATTGTAGAATCAATTCAGCAACATCTATTGGAGGAAGAGGAGGTTCAAATTTATCACACAACTTTTAAATCTGCTTTCTTTCGCTGCATATTCAAATGCACGTCTTCTCTTATTTTTAACATATAAGGGCCAATTATACCTTTGATGTGATGATTTCAAATGTCTATCATTGTGCACTCTTAAGGTTTTGACCAATAGAAGAGTCATTCTAGCTTTTTTTTGGGTAATCAATTCGATTCGGGAAGCATTCTAGAGATTCGGCTGCGCAGCGCACATTTTGAATAGATTAGTACCTTCTAATGAGGGACTTTAGAAGCTTCTGTATACCTTCATCAGTGTTAAGTCTCTGAAACTGTCAATTTTTGCCCTGCTTATAGGTGTTTCGTTTTACGAAATCACAATGCAGTATTGAGGAGCAGCGTGCTTTACTATACCAAAGCCTCAGAGTGATGCCTTTGAAGTTGCTAGAGCGAGTTCTTCCGTGGCTAGTTGGTGTTTTGAACGAGGACGAAGCGAAGGAAATGCTTCAGAACTTGCGACTGGCAGGTAACTTCAATATATATATGAAATTCGGTTGATTATATGCTATCACCCTGGGTTTCGTTGAGGCTGTTGTATCAATCTGACATCGTCCTTGCGCATGCTGCAGCTCCCGCTGAAGACATGGCTCTCGTCACCCTCTTCTCAGGCTGGGCATGTAAAGGACATCCACAAAATCTCTCTAGCACTGGAAACATTCGATGTCTCTCATCCACAAAAGTCGATGACTGCCCTGTAATGAGGATGAAACTTAATGCAGGGATTGGAAGCAAGTACTTGCAAAGCGGATCGATCCTTCCTCCACCAGATTCAAATCAAAATTCAGTAGATGTGGGTACTGTACATGGGCCAGATGACTCTCTGGAAACTCTTCATACGAGAGCACCAAAGCGTCCACGGTGGGGAGAAGTCGAGTTTAAAGGCGGAGATAATCTAAGGGAGGTTGACAAGAGTAGAGATCGTTGTGGAGGTTCTTCCGCATGCTGTGCCCCAGGTTTAGGTTGTGGAAGTATTAGTGCCCGTTCTTCAGGGACAGCCTTGTTGTCTTATTCAACAAGTTCAGCTAGTAGTTCATTGAGTTCCGGGCTCTTTGGATGGGGTAGCGACAGAGGTCTAACTTCTGGTTCTGGACCAAAGCCAATCGATCATATCTTTCAGTTCCACAAGGCTATTCGGAAGGATCTGGAGTACTTAGATAGTGAGTCTGCTAAATTAGCCGATTGCGATGAAGATTTTCTCAGGCAGTTTCAGGGAAGATTTCAATTTCTGTGGGGACTGTACAGAGCACATAGCAACGCTGAAGATGACATAGTCTTTCCGGCACTTGAAGCGAAAGAAGCTTTGCACAATGTGAGCCATTCGTATACAATAGATCACAAGCAGGAGGAACAACTATTTAAGGATATTGCTGAAGTAAGTTTGATTTCTCAACACATTCTCAAACCTATTTGTGTTGATGTAATTCTCTTTATTTACTGTGTAGCATTACATTTGAAAGTAACTTCTCGCTGGTTGGCATCTTTTACAATAGAATCCTGCTTGGGCCTTTAAACTGATAGCAGAATCCCTGCTTTTGAAGGTGCTGCTGGAATTGTCTACATTACACACGCGCATGCACAATCATGCCACAGTAATGTCCTCGGACAACGTAGATGTCAATTGCGAGCTCACTCAAGCGCTAAACGGGAAGGATCATTTTGAAGATGAAATGGTTCAGAGAAGGAATCTGGCTAACAAATTGCAAAGGATGTGTAAATCTATCAAAATTAGCCTCGATCATCATGTTACAAGGGAGGAAGAAGAGCTTTGGCCTCTTTTTGATGTTCATTTTAGCATTGAGGAGCAGGATGAAATTGTAGGACGCATCATTGGAACCACGGGTGCTGAAGTTCTTCAAGTATGCTGCGTGCTAACATGCACTTTCAATAGCGCTCTCTCTCTTTCTCTCTGCACAACATTTTTGCATACGTAGTGCCCATTCCATTGTGTGTTAAGGGAACGGTGGTTACTGTGTCAAAATGATGTTTGATTTCTGTCCTAGCATCAGACTTAGTGTTTATGTCGCTTTGTTTGCAGTCGATGCTGCCATGGGTTACAACAGCTCTTACCGAAGACGAGCAGAACATTATGATGGATACATTGAGACAGGCAACTCGAAACACCATGTTTGACAAATGGCTACGGGCCTGGTGGAAAGACAACCCTGCATCCAGTAGCGACACAACAATTTCTACTGAAAATCAATCTGTACCCTCTGCAAGCTCAAGTGAATCACTGCAGATGGTTGTCGATTACTTTTCTAAAGAGGCTATTAGTGTAGGGACAACAACAGAGGAAAGCTCCATTCATTCAGGTATTTGTGAAATTCGATTATAGTTCCCTACTTTTGTTGGGAGGCTTTCGTATGGCCTAGGTCTTGTTGACTTTTTTTTTTTTTTTGTGACAGTTATTAAAACTTTACGCTAATCGTCTCCATACTCTTATTTGCAGGTTCTGGTTTTCCAAGTAATATTTGCTCAGATGACGAAGACAGGCAGGTGACCACCATGGACAAAGCTATCACTGATCAGGGTAGCAAAGATGCAGTTTTCAAACCTGGATGGAGTGATATATTCAGGATGAACCAAAAAGAATTGGAAGCCGCCATTCGGAAAGTTTCTAGTGATAGTTCCCTTGATCCGCGACGAAAGGCTTATCTCATGCAGAATCTTATGACCAGGTTATTTTTTTTAACTTTTCTTT
Organism: Physcomitrium patens; assembly: GCF_059467195.1. Classification (NCBI taxonomy): domain Eukaryota; kingdom Viridiplantae; phylum Streptophyta; class Bryopsida; order Funariales; family Funariaceae; genus Physcomitrium; species Physcomitrium patens. Next base: position 16,059,057 of record NC_143434.1, on the reverse strand, counting down.
TTTGCTGGAATTATTCTCTTGTATGTTATGTAAATGTAGGAGATATTTGCGATCTGATCTCCCATTCTAACTTGATAGTTTATTTTCGATTGTACTTTACAGCCGTTGGATTGCATCACAGCAGCATGTCTCGCATGAAAAACCAGTCACGGAAGGAGACAACCCTGCTGATATTCCTGGAAGGAGACCTTCCTATCGTGATGAAGAAAATGGTATATATGGTTGTGAGCATTACAAACGTAATTGTAAATTGAGAGCTGCATGTTGTGGAAATCTTTTTCCCTGCCGTTTTTGTCATGACAATGTCAGCGATCACTCCATGGATAGGTAAGTCCGACTTCGCGACGAAATTAAATCCAAATATTTTTCTTGTTTATTCGTGAGAAACAGATTGATATGCCTTTTTGAAAGTCGTGACGTGAAATGCTTTATTGTTCAGCTTCCAAATTTTGGCAGATTGCCACAGTTTTCATGGGTATGTTTGCCCTTTTATTTTGCACTCTATAAGCTACTGTGTACTAAGGTGGTGAAATTTCACAGGCATGCCACAAAAGAGATGATGTGCATGCAGTGCTTACAGGTGCAGCCTGTGGCTGCTGTGTGTAGCACCCCGTCGTGCAACGGCTTCTCCATGGCTCGTTATTTCTGCAACATTTGCAAGTTCTTCGACAATGATGATAGGTATGCATTCTTCGTCTTTAAATAGTTTAAACAATAACTTCTAGTTCTACATGCTTTTAACAGTTGAACGTGTTTGGGTTCCAGTTAACCTACTTCTCTTCTTGACTTGTTATGAAATAAAATGCGCAGATAATCCGATTAGCACCCATGTTTCTAGCAGCTACCATACTCATTCTTTGCCAACGAAGTCCTGCTTACATATAGAATGCATTCTTTGCAATTTACACATCGTGGTTAGGGAGTATTGACATGTTGGCTGATTTGCAACGCAGGGATATATATCACTGTCCATCGTGCAATCTTTGCCGTGTTGGCAAGGGTTTAGGCATTGATTTCTTTCATTGTATGACGTGCAACTCATGTATGGCCATGCATCTCAAAGAACATAAATGCTTGGAGAAAGGTCTCGAATCCAATTGCCCTATCTGCAACGACTTCTTATTCACTTCCAACACGCCTGTCAAAGCTCTTCCTTGTGGCCACTTCATGCATTCTGCCTGCTTCATGGTCTGTGTTTCATTCCCTGAAAGGATTCTCTATAGAAGCATACAGTTATTGCGTTGTTGCTTGGCTTCCAATGATCACCCCGGTCAGTCGCTTGGCTTAGTTATCAGTCCTTGCTTGAGTTTTCCAGTTGCTTGAATGTTTCTATTGATCATGTGCTTTACGTCTTCCTTTAGAGGCTTGACCTTACCACTTCTAATTGCGACTCTTTATTAAATAGCCGCACTGAAGTTTCTAGTCACTGCGTTTCAAATCTCTCATTAACTTATTCAGAGTACGATTCTAGGGCTATCATTAATTTCCTTATTGCTCGAGGCGTGTGGTTTCGGCATTATCTAATTGGATGGAAGGAATACTATATTAAGTACATAATTCTTGGTGGCTACATTTCACAATGTAACGTACGTTCTTCTGTACAGGCGTACACGCATAGTCATTATACTTGTCCTATCTGCAGCAAGTCTGTTGGAGACATGGTGGTAAGTAGAATGTGACTGACTTATCACTTGAAGATACAAGGATATTTTATCTTTCTTACTATTTTATTTTGAGGCATCGTATTGAGTTCTCTGTGGGACAAACTCTTTGAAATGCACGTTAACATAAATTGTTACTTATATAAGCAATTCTTTGTTTCGCTCCAATTCCTTGAAAATTGAGATATCATTCGGTCTTTCTGTCCAGGTATCTTCTAACTGTGTGTGTTTTACTATGCAGGTTTATTTTGGTATGCTGGATGCCTTATTGGCTGCTGAACAGCTTCCTGATGAATATCGAAACAGATGCCAGGTTTAAATTCTGAACCGCTTTGTATTTAGAACCTGGAAATTAAATTATCTGATGCATACATGGCATATACTTTGTGTTCTACGATAGTTATTTTTATTTTTATTTTTCACCTTTCTTTGAAATGTACATGTATTGTCTGAAGTACAAATCGGTTCGCTTGATGTTCCTTTCATGCAGGAAATTCTATGCAACGACTGTGAGCAAAAGTCTACTGCACCTTTTCACTGGCTATATCATAAATGTGAAGGATGCGGTTCCTATAATACCCGCACCATATAATGTACTTCCTAGATTCTTGCACCAACCTTTTACTTTGTGATGTGAAAGTCTCTTTTGTACGTGAGCATACACAAAGATATCATTTATTTTGGCACCGTATTCTATAATACCCTTCTTTAGGCTTCGGTTTATTTAGGTCTTCAAATGTGGATATCGAAGGTGGGTCTTTGAGAATACATTTGACCTATGAATCATGCCTTGAGCTGTTTGAAAGTCACGCAGCGCCTATGCATCACAAGACGTTTCGTATCATGACGAAAAATCCGTTGAGATTGTGCAGCTCCAACTTGAGGTGAAGATTGTCTTTGTAGGCATGTTCTCTATCTATATACGCTGCTTGTTTTGGTTGCAGGTTTCTATGTCTGCTTCATTTTCTACAAATCACCGTATTTCTGGTGGTTCTGTTGTACAAGTAGTATCGAATCTCCATTTGTAGTCTCGTCAAGTCGGCAATATTCCCCACGTTCTGACTAGTCTCGTGTTTTTGTTGTTCGATGCAGTAAAACTCAAGTGTTCAATTCGCTTTTGTGTATTCCTCATGTCTGAAGACGTTTAGTTCATTCGAATCAGTAAATTCACAAATGTGAAGCGCATATTCCAACCTATGTGCAGAAGTAGACCATAGCTACGCATATCTTTCTGTAATCAAGTTCAGGCTTCAGATAGTGTACATTGGTTGGATGTTCCCGCTTCTCTCGGTTTATTTTAAGCACAACTTGATATCCACGGCTATCTTCTGGTTTTCCTGTACTGTACGTGACACTTCTGTCGTCCATCAGTCTATTTGCTTGAATGTAAGAAGTAATTGTCTTCTAGACGAGCTTACGACAGAAAGTGTCTTTCAAGCATATAAACAAAGGGTTGGTAGGTACAAAAATATCGCATTTGCTCTGCCTGGGGATAGACTTTACATCTTAGTGCAGTAGGTAACAAGTTGTAGCATGGTTTGCCCATGTTATTCAAAATGGGGAGTGCTGCATTTTAATTTGTTTCCTGGTTTTTCCCAGATAACTCAACCTTTTGTATGGAACCCAATCTTTGGTGGGAAGTACTGACCAAGTGACCACACGTATGGAACACACCTTAAGGGATATTCTACACTCAGTGGTACATCTGCGGAGCAATGCACACGTAGTGATATAACTACGCCGGCAGAGTAAGAATCAAAGAAAACTGGCAAACATTCGTAACCAGGTATTTGTGCCAAGACGTTTTCTGTTCAGTCTGAAACGGTCTTGGCTGCATTAATTGTAGCCTGATACAAGTCATAAGCTGGTAAACCCATTCCTAGTCATGCCTTTGACGTGGATGACAGGCCCACAGCCAAATGTCAATATTCCTGTCTCCTTTGTCCAGCAGTAGGGTAGCATTGGGTTCAAAGTTAGAACTCTTTGGGAACTGAACCAATTCTAAGGACAACAATATGGCAACTCGAAAGTTGATTGAGTTGTGGATAATATTAAGTTAACCGGCTACTCTACATCGCCTAAGTCAATGTGAGCATCGGCAAATAATAATCGTGCTTTAGTCCCCATTTGCCAATCTCAGAAGTTGAGGGTGAATCCTTACGTAGGTGTTGAGATATTATTGATATTGAAATACATGAAAAAACATTCTGTGTGTAATGCAGAAAGAAAAATAAACATGCTCTTGATAATTAAAGAGAAGAGCATTGAACTAGGTTTTTTTTTTTTTTTTTTTTTTTTTTTGATACTCATTCATCTTCTCTGATATTAAAGAAAATGAATTAATATTTGATTCAAAATGATTTAGTATACATATTCAATGAATTCCTTGTACCAAAAGTTTTAGTGCAAAATTATAGTATATAAATAATTAATGAGTTGTAAAATAGAAATATGATTTAAACCATATAATAAATCTAATTATTTTAGTAAATAATTTTTTGGTATATTTTGATACATATTTGTATTTTTAATTTAATTTCAAGTATCTTATGCATGTTTTTAATCTAAATAATATAAAAATTATAATATATATATATATATATATATATATATATATAAATATTTTAAAGTAAATAAGTAAAAATAAAAGTAAAATAAGTTATCTTATAAAGGATATTATTTTAGATAAGTTGCTAATGGTCAAAGTGTTGGCTTTTTGTATATAAGAAGGCTAAGAAATAAGATAGATGAATGGACAAAGGATCTTAAAGGTTAGAAGATATGCTAAAAGTAGCTCTTTGTATGTAAGAAGGCCAAAAGACAAGGTAAATGAATGGATAAAGGATCTTAAGAATATAAAGTATGTGCTAAAGATAAAAAAAGATATCAATAGATAGTCGTAGTAAAATGTTAGATGGATATATTCATCATAGGAAAGAAGTTGTTCGTTAGGACAATAGCTACCACCTATAAGTAATAGATAATGGAAGTGAGAGTTATCTTACTCCATACTCTCTTTGTGTGTAACCTTGCTAATGTTGTGTGTTGTGACTTCAAAGTTCTATTTCTTTAATAGGTTATGTGAATGGGCCTTTAATTGTGAGTTTTGAAATTATTTGAAGTCTTTCTTATTGTAAAGAGATATTATGGTTGTTCTTGATGTTGAGATTTGATATCTTCTAAATTCCTTTTTGCATCTAGTTGTTGATGTAGTTTTACTCTTACTTGTTGTTAAGTGCATTCATGATCTTAGAAGTTATGTAATACTTCAAAATGATATTTTAAAACACTAGTATTATGTTTCTTTGTTGAGTTACATCATTGGTGCACTAATATTATACTTTTATGTGCTAAATTTCTTATGAGATCTTCTAATAGTAATAAAAAGGTATTTGTGAAATTAAAAGTGTTTTTTTGAGAGAGAAGAGTGATTAAAGAATAAAATCACTATTTTACTCACAAAGAAGGTATTCTAGATTTTTAAGTCATGAACTTCTTTATCTTGATTCTAAAATTTCTATTTTATTTATTTTTGTTGTTGTTGTTGTTGTTGTTGTTGTTGTTTTTTTTTTTTTTTTTTTTTTTTTTTTTTTTTTTAAATCTCTTTGATACATCTCTTCTTTAGACATGGATTTAAGTGAAGATGAAGGCTTGAGAGTTATTGAGAAATTTAAAGATGACAAGTTTTACCATTGGAAGAAAAAAATAGAACTTTTGTTAGCTTCATTGGAACTTTGGGATATTATTGATAAAAGTGAAGAGCTTCCAACCAACAATGCTGATGACAAGGTGAAAAAGAGGTACAAATATTGTGAAAGGAAGGCTTTTGAAATTGCAGTAAATCTTGATGATGCCAACTTTGTGTATGTAATTGCTTGCAATAGACTAGCAAAAGCATAAATAATTCTTTGTAACATCTATGAGAGTGGAAACCTTGTCAATATTCTCTTGAAAAGGATGAAGTTCTTAATGGTAAAGATGGAAGAAAGAGATGACCTCATAGCATATGTCAACTAGGTAAAAACACTTACAAATCAACTAAGAATTATTAACAAGCTAGTTGATGATAAGAACATTGTGTTGACATTACTCAAGAGCCTTTTAGATTTCTACAACTACCTCATTGTGGCATTGGAGTCTATCAACATGAAGGCACTTATCATAAATTATATTATATCGAGACTAGCTCATGAAGTGACTAAAAAGAAAGAAAGAAAAAAAAAACTTTAAAATGATGATTATACACTATTTTTAAGACAAGGCAAAGGTATCTACTTTCATCAACATGATAATTCAAAAAGAAATATAAAAAATTACTATATTTATAAAAAATCAAATCACTTTATAAAAACTTCTTTCAAATTAAAAAAAGAGATAAAGAGAATGCAAACAATGCTCATAATAACTTTAATAGAAATGATTATACTTTCATAGCTAGTGAAGGAGCCTCTATGGTTGCTATGTCCAAATAGATTATAGTTTTGGATGCTACTAAGCACATGATACCATTCAAATATTTATTTGATACTTATGAAGTAATTCTAATAAAAAAAATTTGGTTGAGAGACAATGGCATGGTACAAGCCATTGAAATTGACTTTATTATGATAGAAATTGTAGTAAAAGACCAAACGAAGAAGATCAAATTGAAGGAAGTCTTACATGTGCCAAAAATGAAAAAGAATCTCTTTATGGTGTACAAACTTGTATCTCATGGTTGTAAGGTTCAATTTGACATGAATGGATGTTTTGTGAAGACATTTGATAGACAATATGTTGCCAAAGGCCTTAAAAATGACAGCCTCTACTTCATCAATTGTAAGAAGGTTAATGGAGTTGAAGTGGCGGTATTTGCTGAGTTTCCACAAGATCAAGACAAGTTTAGAATTTGGCATCTATGACTTAGTCATTTGAATGTCAAAAGCATGAAAGAGCTCTAATCCATAGTAAGTGACTTAGATCTTATTTAATTTAGCCACAATGCCATGCCTCTTACTTAAAAAGGTTATATCCAAGGCAAAGAATAAAAAACTTCATATTTAAGTGGAGTTGCAATACATGCTAGCAAATTATTGGAGATTAAACATTCTAATTTTTGTAGACCAATGAAGATGCCATTAATTGGAAGAATAAAGTATTTTGTTATATATATTGATATTTTTTAAAAAAGATGTGGATTTATATCTTTAAAGCCAAGAGTTAGTATTTTTTAAGATTTAAAGTATTTAAGGCACTTATAAAAAAGTAATATAAATACAAGATCAAAATATTGAATACGGATAATGGAAGTAAATATGTGTCAAAGTATTTTGATGAATTTTTGAAGATTCAAGGCATTGTAAGATAAACCTCTATACTTTATATTCCACAACAAAATTGAGTTGCTAAAAGAACAAATTACACTATTGCAAAGATGATAAGGAGTTTACTTTATAGACAAAATTTTGGATATGAATATTGGATAGAAGCCATGATTATTGCAATGTACATAAGAAATAGATGCCTTATAAGTCCATCCAAATCAATGATTCTACAAGAAGCTTGGAGTGGCAAAAAACCTTGTATTTCACATATTATGATTTTTAGATATATTGCTTATGCAAAGGTACGAGATTGTATGAAATCCAAACTTAATACAAAAGTTACAAAATATGTTTTGTTGGATATTATAAGGGTACCAAGGCATATATGTTAATGTATTTAGAAACTAAGATTTAGGATTTAAGAGCATAAGAGTATTTGTGAACATTTGGAAATATGTCCAAGTAGGAATATTGGTGTATCTGTAGATATATCTTCAATTTGAGCAAAGAAAGAAAAAGAAGATGATGAAAATGAAGATGATAGAAATAAAAATTAAAATAGAGAGCTAATGAAGGTAGACTAAAATGTGTCTATAATCAGAACTAACAATGAAGACAATCAAGATTTTGAAGATGATGATAATAAGGAATATCAACCATTAAATATAAAGAGACAAGCCTTAAGATAAAAAAAATTTAGAAGAGACCTTGGAGTGTAAGAAGGTGAATCTTCATCAAATGAAAAGAGACATCCTTTAAGAAATAGAAAACAACTTAGTGAATAATGGGAGAACCACATTTTTTTTAAATAATTAAAAAACATACTAATGTTACACTGTTTATTGATTCATTGAATTTGTGTAATGCAATGAAGTCCATGGATCCTATAAAGTGGAAAAATGCCATGAAAAAAGAATAAAAATCACTCATAGACAATGAAACATGGAAATTGACTCAACTTCCACCAAATTGATCTACAATTGGTTGTAAGTAAATGTTCAAAACCAAAAAAGATGCAATAGATAATATTATGAGATATAAGACTAAATTAGTTATTAAAGGCTATTTATAAGTTACTATTATTGATTTAAATGAGATATTTGCTTCGTGGCTAAATTTAATATTATCTTAACTTTTGTAACAATTGAGACAACAATGGATTTGGAGATGTATTAAATGAATGTAAAGATGGCTTTTTTAAATGGAAGGTTAGAAGAAGCTATTTATATGGATTAATCTTAAGGATTTGTTAAAGAAGGAAAATAAAATTTTGTTTGTGAGTTGAAGAAATCTTTGTATGGACTCAAGTAATCATCAAAGACATGATACCTATGTATTGAGACATTTTTTGTGAATGAAGGATTTAAAAATAGTAAAGATGATCATTCTATCTATGTGATGCACTGAAATGAATTCATGTTGATTATCATCCTTTATGTTGATGATTTGATCATCTTAACCAATACTTTGAAGTTTATAAATTAATTGAAGGCAAAGTTAGAAAAGGAATATGAAAAAAGTGATTTGGAAGAAATTTAGTATTATTTAGAATTGGAGTTTATAGGAGATTGTGCTAAGAAGAATATTACAATGAATCAAAGCATGTACATTAAAGAAGTGTTGAAATGATTTAATATGGAGGAATGTAAGCTAATTGGAACAACTTTGGAAGCAAATTTGAAGTTAAAGTTCACGGATGAGGACTTTGCTAAATTTGAAGGTCAAATACGAGGTGTTCTATACAAGGCATCAATAGGCTCACTTATGTATGCAATGGTTGCTACAAGGGTGGATCTTGCATATGTAGTGAATGTTGTGAGTCAACACTTGTCAAAGATTGGATCAATCTATTTGACAATCATAAAAAGGACCATGATGTACTTAAAAAATATTTTACATTTCAAATTGTGCCTTGAAAGAAATATCATTATTTTGCATGGTTATTGTAATGTGAATTGGATTGGAGATGCAAATGATAGAAGATCGACAATAGGATATGTATTCTTTATTGAAATGGGAGCTATTTCATGGAATTGAAAGATATAACTAATAATTTCAAGGTTAAAAATGGAGGCTAAGTACATGGCAACAAGCTATGGTACAATGGAAGCAATATGATTAAGATAACTTTTGGAGGACATTAAAGTAGTGGAAATAAAAAAAATTCTAATTGAATGTAATAATCAAGGATGTCTTGCAATTGCAAAGAATTGAAAGCATCATTCAAGGACCAAATACATTCGCATTCAACATTACTTTATAAGATAGAAGAATGAAATGAGATTAATTGATATGAAATATTCTACAACAAAAGACATGCTTTCGAATTTGTTGATAAAGACATTAATAAAGGATAGACATTAAATGTTGATAAAAGGATTAGAATTGGAAGCCTTTGATCAATAGCAAAGTGGAATTGTAAAAATAAGTAAGTAAAAATGAAAGTAAAATTAGTTATATTATAAAAGATATTACTTTAAATAAATTCTTATTAGTCAAAGTGTTGGCTCTTGGTATGTAAAAAGATCAAGAGATAAGATAGATGAATGGACAAATGATTTTACAGATATGTTAAAGGTATATCTGTATAATAGAAAAGATATTAATGGATAGTCTTGATAGAATATTAGATGGATTTATTCATTATAGGATGGAAGTTATCCATTAAAATAGTGGCCATTATTTATAAGTAATAGATAATGGAAGTGAGAGATATCTTATTCTACACTTTCTTTGCATACAATCTTGTTGATGCTATGTCTTGTAACTTTAAAGTTCTATTTCTTCAATAATATTTACACTTAAAGAAAATATAAAATATTAATTTTTTAGAGAGATTTTTTTTAATTTTAAATTTATATATTTAGTTATTTAAAAGAATTATAATGCAATATAAACCAATTCAATCTATTTTATGATTTAAACTTTATATAATTTTTTATAAAATTATAATTTAAATTTACTCAAAATTTAGATAATATATAATTATATATTGATTCATTTTTTGTAATGTAAAAATGACTATATTAGAACTTATATTATGTGTAGCCTTATTATTATCTATTTTATATAATTTATGATATTTTTAATAAATTCATATTTTGCTAATTTCTTTGATTTTTATGCAATAGATACTTAAAAATGTAAGAATTGACTATAGATAAAAATAATATCGATTAAATAACCAAAATTCTCAAGAATATAGTAATTTAGATATTTATAAGATTATAGATATTATTTATGTTGATATTATATAGATTTTAGCTTAATAAAAAATAATATATTTGAATACTTTAATAACTAGTTTAACAACATAAGAATAAAGTGTCATATTATATTTATTAGTAGCATAGGATATACAATATTTGATTAATAAGTTTATACTTAATTATTTAATTATTTATAAAATTAATTTAATTATAAATATGCTCTTTCTTTTTTTTTTCTTTATATATATATATATATATATATATATATATATATATACATTTAAAAATAATTAGTTTTTAATAATAAATAGAACATAAATTAGTTCCAATTGTTGTATTTTAAGAAACTATATTAACCATGATATATTTAAAAGTGACATGATTAGAAAATACATGAGACTTATTCTAGTTGGAACAAATTTAAGACTTGCATTTATAAGAGTGTAACTAGAACCAATGTTATTTCTATATTCAATTTTGATTGTCATGTATTGTTTTTAACTTCTTAAGAATGCAAGAATAGAAATAATAAGAAAAAGATGTGATAATTTAAAGTTAGTAAAATCATCTTTCTATCCTAAAAACTTATGAGAATTTTTAAATAACTAGTCACATAAAATATCTAACATTTGTTATTCTATGTCTTTTTCTTAGTAAGTATAAAAAATAGAATTTTTTTAGAGTAAATTACTTATTTAATAATTTTATTTAATAATTTTTAACTAGTCTAGTATACAAATACTTTTTATATATATATATATATATATATATATATATGTATGATTTATGAAAAAATAAAAATTCCATTATTGCATCTATAAATCATAAATAGAAAATTTAGAAAAAGAAATAAATAATATTAAAAAAGTACTAGAACTTTAAGTATAGATATTAAAAAAATCAAATTTTTTATTAGTATAATTTTACATAATACTACTTGTTTGTCTATTTGAATTTGTAAATATGCAAATAAAAATAGGTCTAAGTTAGTAGATTATTTTAAAAATTCTAAAATTCTAATATAATATTTAATTAAATAGGAATTATTCATTGAGAATTGACAAGTCATGTAATAGTGAAATTAAAAACATTAAATAACAATAAGTTCTTTTCTGAAGAAAATAAAAAAATAAATTTTCTTTTTAATGAATAATAATTTTTTTAGATTAAATTTATATAATCATATATATATATATATATATATATATATATAAAGATAAATGAAAGAAATTAGTATCAAAATTTATAAATATTATATATATGAATAAAATTAAAATCTTAAATTTATATAAAGAATTTATTATTATTTTCTTTCTAATCCGTACGTTAGATTTTATACGAATAATAAAGTATAGTCATATCATGTTAACCTTCTAAAAGATGATATTTAACTTAGATGTATTAAACTAATTTCAAATAGGTAAATTTACATGTTATTTTAGAAAATAAGAAAATCAATTATATTTTAAAGAAAATATCAAAAAAAATATTGGAGAAAGAGGAAATAAAAAATATCTTTTGCTTAGATTTTATTTTAAATGATCTGTGAAAGTCTGTACAAGTGTGGTGATTTACTAATCTTTTTATAGCATTGTATAATAAAAATAATTATGCACACTAATTAAAAGATTATCAATTCATCTCTCAAATGGTTTTATCAAATTAGTGAAAAATTATAAAACAATTGAAACAATACCTATCATATGTTTAAGATAATATTTAATAATTTTAAGATAATTTTAAAATAAATAGGTATTGTTTCATATGTTTAAGATAATATTTAATAATTATCATATGTTTAAGATAATATTTAATAATTTTAATATGATGAATACTTCATCATAACCTTTACCATGCTTTGAATGTAATGTTGGTTCAATGTATTTATGTTTCAGAATAATTTTGTTTACAAAACATCATAAAAAATAACTTTAGTTTTTGAATATTCATATCATGCATAATATTTTTCATACCAGAACATAATATACATTACAAAATTAACTTGCTGGCAAAACATTCTTCTCAATTAAAATAAGATGTGAAGTTTAAGTCTAATTTTATGATTGGATACAGAATCGATTTTGTCAAATTTCTAAAAACAAAATCTAGTCTCAACTCAAAACGCATTTGAACAACTTCCAGCCATAAATGAGAACAATTGGTTACTCATTGAAATGTAAAAACGTTCAAACAATTCAAAGTATTTTTCAAGTTCAAAGTTTCGCTTCTCCCACGAACAGATCATGTGGCAGGCACTTGTTTTACTTATTGTTATATAATTCTTTATTTTTATTTTGTTTTGTTTTGTTTTTGACAATATCCTTCAGGATATGAAACGTTTTTTTAGTACAGGCTTGGGATTCCACCGTTACATGGACAATACAATGATACTAATCATGATTAATGCAAAAAAGGCATCTATCTAGAAGTAGGCGGTAATGGTAGAGACTTGTCCCTGGCATGCAACTTCGTGTAATCCACATTCTTATGGCTGGAATGAAGCGTGACCCACTTGTGCTTTTTTGCTTTTGCATGGGTCATCGAACCTGGAGCAAGAGAGGAGAGCTTGTCCACACACACACACAGTCAGCTCCAAGACTCGGATGCTTATGGTGGGGCAGCAGAAGAAGCACAGGAGGAGCAGGAGCAGGAGCAGCAAAGCTGGAGCTGGGGTGGCTTCAACAAATCACGCATGGCTGGGGCGGAAAATCCACGAGGCGGTGCAGCGGCGACTTTGTCAGTTTGCTTGGGAGCTACACACGAGCCATGACAGCCACACGAAAAAAACAACACACCCAGCAACAACAACAACAGCAGCATCAGCAACAGCAACAGCAGCAGCAACGCAATGTCCAGCCAGAGTCACGCCACAAGCCCAGTCAGCACGGAGCCATGGAACACTACATCCTCGCCACCTTTGTCGGTGCCCCAGCTCGATTCCACAGCTTACAATGCACGCAAGCCTTCCCATCCACCAGTCACACACCCTCTCTATCACCCCCAGTTCATTTCCCACAAGGTTGGAAGAAAACCTCTTCCAGAAATTGTTGCATATTATCGCAAGTAATTCTTTTTACACACATCCCAGGCTGGGTTCTTCTTGATTCAATAATCTTCGCGTTTCAGATACGGCTTTTGATTTACGACATCGGCCGCCAGGTGCTCTCCTCCTAAATAACCTACACAAACTCCTTGCTGTGACTGGAGGATACTGTGGCCTACATGGAACTATAATTAGCTCCCTGGTTCTTTCCATAAGACATACGAGGAGAATAGTCTCCCTGAAGATGCAATAACATCTGGCTCTAGTTATTCTGAAGTGACTATACTACCTGAAGTAGGAGATAAAAGTAGGTGATCAGAATGTGGTCCCAAAGAGGTCTTTGGTCCTTTCAGCTTTTTTCAAGAAAAAGGCGTCAACATACCACTGCAATTTTTCCATGTCTATTGCCTTTCTTAGAACAGCTGCGAAGAGGTCAAACCAAGGGTACGAACTGGGAAAAATATATTAAAAGCTTGGCTCTGCACCATGAGCACACAGGTGAAGTAGAGGTTCCAAAACCTTTGGCTGCGAAGGAAACTTACACCACCGCCCTAATGATGTTGAGGTCGGTCCTGCCTTTCATAGCAAAGACTCATTAATTCTTTTTCTTTTCTTTTTGGCTTTTTTCTTCAAGAATCGGCCAATTAAACAATTAAATCCGGCTCTCCAGCTTCTGTCTAATGTCAGGTACAACCAGTACATAGCAGGGAAGACCAAGCTCGCAAAGAGGTAGACCTCAGTTGGATCAAGTCACCTCCCTCCCCTATTGCTCAAACCCACATAGAACTAGGAGTACAAGATTCAAGCGTGGCCACCCGGGACATAATGCCTCAAAGGTTCCAACTAGGAATAACCACTCTCCAGTTTACGAGATTGGATCTCCTACCACACCACACAATGGAAAGCTGATCAAGTCTACGGAACAAAACTACCAACTATATCAGTGTAAACATATACAAAGGAAGGTGAGAATGAGGGAAACGGGGTGGTTCTTTACGGAGGTTGGAAAATGTTCCAGAAGTCCCCGACGGTTTGGTAAGCACTGGGTTTGGGAGGTGGAAGAAACGCAGCCCCAGCGCCTTCTGCAGTTCGAAAGTGGGGCCAATCGTAGTAGATGGGGCGCGCGTAAGGGTAAGGGCTGTAAGGGAGGAGAGGGTTGTAGGCTTGGCTGGGGTGGTAGTCATACATGGGGAAGTTCCCCACATTGTATTCAAAGGGGGGGAATATCCTCGGTTGGGGCTCTGGTGGTGTAGGGGCAGGAGCTGGTGGTGGTGGTGCAGGCTTCTCTTCCTTCTTGGGCTCCTCTTTCTTCTCTTCTTCCTTCTTGGGCTCCTCTTTCTTCTCTTCCTTCTTCTCCTCCTCTTTCTTCTCCTCTTTCTTCTCCTCTTCCTTCTTCTCCTCCTCTTTCTTTTCCTCCTTGATTTCTTCCTTCTTCTCATCCTCTTTTTTCTCTTCCTTGGGGGGATCCTCCAGCTTACATTTGCAGGTGCAGTTACACTGAACTATTATTGGTGCGGGTGGGGGAGGTGGAGGGGGTGCGGGTGCAGGTTCGGGCGCTGGCGGAGGCCACCAATGTGCTTTCTTGTCCACCTTCTTCGCGCGTTTCAGCACATCAGGTTCGAATGGCATCCCAATCACTGTCACTTTCTTGAGCTTGTAGTCCACCTGTACATCCAGCACTCCTGCACATCGCTCACACAAAATCAATGCCTTGTCCATATCTATAATGAGTCCTCGACGAACGCCAACACACTTTACTCCACTTACGAGCATCTTCTGCCGACCTAGCTAGGGGTCCGTTGTCGTGCTACGTACCAGGTAATTCTCTGATTTCTTCCGACACAATTTCCGCACATTTCATGCAACACATGTCCACTTTCAACTCCAGCTTCCTCAGTCCAACCGGCTGCAACGCGCAATTGGCACAAAATTCCATCTTTAAAAATCAAATTTGTGTCCCACGTGTAAAACTCAATTCTATGAAAAATGGGAACACAATTTTCCAAATGCACGTCTTCTTCTTTAGAGACGCTGTTGGCCCCGGATTCAACTCCTTCCGCCACATGCCTCCCCGAAAAGAAAATTAGTATTGTTACCTTCTCGACTACACCAGGTGATGTCGGAAGAGCAAATGAAAAATTCTACTAGACGATTTCTACATGATCTACAGAAAACCTTCAGATAGACTTGGGGAGGCCCACATTCACTAACATGACCAGTTTATGCTCTGACTCGGCCTGAAGAAAAGATAATCTCACCACTAATTGCAGATTTGGATTTACTTACCGGCATTGTTTCAGCTGGGGCCACCGTAACTGGGGCATACCATGAATCCCTATCCAACCAATTCGGAGGAGGACCTCCCGTGTAGTAAGTGAATACCTGCGCAATGAGCAGACGCGCGAGATTAGTCGGTCCATGACAGAACTATGTTCTTCCCTGTCAAGAAAGATAACATGTAAACTTGTGTGGATTTCGTGGATCAATGCATTCCAGTGCGAAGCCTGATGAAGTTTGAGATCGTCCACATGGCAGAGCAGCAAAGTCCCTGGCGTCTAAAATGCAATTATTAAGGCTCACCAAAGCATTGGTCCACTGAATTTTAGAAGATGGATGAGTCGAATACATGGGTAATACGTCTAAAGATCATACTTTCATAACAGAATGTAAAAAATCAATGCCATTGTACCTCTTGGTTCTCCATTTAGCCTTCTCACGGATCTTGCGATGTATCAGGTGGAAACAAAGAGTTCGAAAGTAATATTCTACGAATGGGGAGGATTTTGTGCAACAACGCCTGATCAGGAGGTGCAGCGTCTGGCGCGAAAATCAAGATGGCGTAGGAATTTGTCAGCACCTGGAGTAAGAGCAGAGCAGATGTGAAGATTTAGATCCTGCGAAAGCTTTAGGCTGGCAAGACACAAATATGACTAGAGTTAAAGCACCTTCATGTCGTACACTGCATAAAATCGAGCAATATCAAGCAAAGTATTAACGGGGCCATGTATAGGGTCTGTTTACTACACTAGTTTGTCGTAGAGATTGAACTTCTCAACAATTCAACCACGAATTGGTGCACTAAGCAGACCAAAAACTGCACCCATACGATCCTGGCAACCATCCCTACATGAGAACCACCTCACGACGGAAGATTGGCACTCCTTCCAAGCTAAAATGGCAATAAGAAACAACTTCAATTAGCGCCAACGTATACGCGTGCTTGCTGAGTTCGCAGAGATGAGTTCGCAATTCTCGTCACTAAACAAGCGAAACTACACAAACACAACAGCAGAGCTGGGTCATGGAGCCTAGCAGCCGGCAGCAACAAGGGGTCACTCTGACCTTGAGTGGTGCGATCAACTAACGAAGTTGAGGCAAGGCGACGCTGAACTTATTTCTATATTAATATAGATATCCTCCTCAAGGTTCCGAGGTCACAGATTATAGCCACCGTTCCAGGAGCTCCAGTGCATCCTGCAGCATGAAATTTCAGATGCTCAAATTGTTGGGGCTGCTCAATTCGAAGACTACTGCCTACCAACAGACGCTTGAAGCGCAAGGACCTGAGCTAATCAAGTGCCGAACTCGTTGCGAGGCTAAACACTACAATCAACTAGTTCCCCAAAACATAATTCTAGTTCAACACCAATTCTCTCTCGGCTTCAGCTAATACCTCAATCTTGTATCGAAGTCCTCCGAAACTGCTCAAGAAACTTGAACACACCACAGATACCAGCCGTACTACACATACAGCTTCTACGGAAAGGTCTAGAAACTATGGTGGAAATGGAGCAGAGACTCAGCGAGAACACACACAGGATGCTGGAAGGTGAAGCCCCATAGGATAGAGTGGTGAATTTAGACTCTCAAAATGATACACTTCACCAGTCAATTCTCATTAGAGGAGACGTATTTATAGGCACACAGGTGAAGCAAGCCGGCCTTGTTGCTTTGACTGGGTAGTCGCTCTGAATCTACCGCCGGTGTTCGTAGAAGCTTTAGTTTGCACAATCGATGCGGAAATGTACACGACCTTCTGTAACCTACCGCAGCACATTACCGATCTGAACCGATGATTTCTTATAATTGATCATTCCGTCACATGCGCTGATTCTCCTTCCATTTTTACGGAACTTACGTGTGTCATTAGCGGTAACTGAATAATTCCATCCATGCGGCCTTTTTGTTGACTTTTTATAAATGCCCTGGGCATCTGATCTGCACAAAAATGGGGCCGCTGCGGATCAGCATTACGGTTGAACAACTTGTCACGTAAATACTGTATTAAGGGCTCACAAATTCACCATTGACCTCAAGGGCATATCTGTGTGTTCCCATAGACCCCGGCGTTAACGTTAACACTGCTGCGGCACATCATCGACGAGATGCGTTTCTTTATGCCGTAGTATGCGAAATGTTAAAAATCAGCATAGACCCGCAAAGTGGGATTATAGCATCTTCAAACGAAGATTAGAGATACAAACACTTAGTGGAACGTACGCCATACGTGATAAGCAAATGCTCAATCCAACCGTTGAACTCCACATCTCTCCTAAACAAATCCAATACTTCTCTTTCAAATCCGAACAAACAAACAACTTTCTCTTGGGTCACTCTTGCGGTTTAACTTCATCCACCCCTCGAGAATCTTTAGCACAATACAAGCACATAGTTCCACACTTTGTAGAATGACACATGCAACATGTGCCTGAAAAGACGTTGGCCAAGATAGGAACTCACATACTTTTACAATCCATTATGTTTGGTGGCCAACATACAACCCAAGTACAAAATCTTATGATCACAGTAAGCTGCGCAAGGTCCTTGCCAGTTCTGCTAGTTACTAGCTTTTCTTTTTGCAACCAAAGGGCAACAAGCTTGCTCCGTAAGACATACAATATTCCTGGACAAAATCTCCCCACCAAACGAGACGTGTCTGGCAAGACCCAGAACTGATTTGTTTCATCGATAGGGATTTCCTTAGTCGATATAGGCTAGGAGCTAGCACCGTAGACACGAATGCGTTGTTGAATAGGCGTTCGACAAGAAGGACAATCCCGCATGCCCTGTTTTTCATGAAGCTCGTTGCATTTGATGCATACCACCTGGTGGGCACACGGCATGAAAACTACTGACATTTCCTCGCACATGCACATCACACACTCGCGATCCCTCCGCACATCCCTGCACAAGCAGAAGGCCATTATATTTTAGCAATCACCTAAAGTATGAGCATCATTCCTAGTATCGTAATCTTGTGCTCCGCCCTAATTGCAGTCCATTCTGATGTTCATTACAACTTTTAAGAGTTAAAAATCTATATTGAACTTTTTACCAATTTAAGAGAGTTAAGCAGAATTAATTGACACGAGGTTTGGCGGCTACATCTGAACCTGCAAATTAGAGATGAATGTAATGAAAGCAAAACACAAAATATCCTAGAGACATTCTAGAAGACGAGAAACAATAGCCAGACAATGATATGGCCTGATCCTAAAACATTCTAGCCTGTAACTCCTGGAATAATACGAACATAGTTATCTTAGACAACAACCTCTGAAGTAAGTCCTGCTCAAGATCCGCTACTTCTCGAACAAGTCTCTCAATCTCCTTCTGCCCGATCCGTCCGCCCATCATTCCTACTGTTGCAGCAGGGGAATTCCAACTTGCACTGACGAAATTGTGAGACCCTGTCGCTCTTAAAGTGGACAATTCCTGGGTTAACCGTTCAACATCGTCACGAAGCCGCTGCTTATCTTGTTCTACTTTCCTTCGTGTAACTTCTTCCCGTCTCTTAAATGCAGCTTCTGCCTGCTCTTTCGCCCTCTTCTCCTTGTCTGCACGAGCGATAGCTTCTTCTTTTGCTTTCTCTTCTTGCCTCCACCTTACCTACGAGCACGGAAACAAACCAAGTTGAAGGCAAAAGGAAACCCAGAGCCAGTTGTTGCAAACATATTAATACTTTGTTGAAAGAGACTCAGGCTGAAAATGAAAAAGTTCATCCTCTCCTGCACATGATCTTTTGTTCTGTGGAATGATCATCACGGGCTGTTCCGAGAACGCCAAATGCTGCAAATGAAAACAGGAAGGATCCCGGCAACCGAATTTGGAGGATAAGGAAGCATTAGAGCAGACACCTATAGAACTTACCTCAGCCTGCAGGTGTCGCTCATTGGCTTGAGCAAGTGCCTGCTGCAACTGAGCCAACTTCCTTTTTTCCTCCGAGAGTTCCTCCTGCAGTTTAGCTTTCTGCTTCTCCCAACCTTGCGCCCTCTTGGCACCTTTCTTTTCCCTCTTGGCAACTTCCTGATATATGGCAACAGACTCAGCAGCACTGAGCTTGGCTGCTTCCATTTCAGCTCTAACCTCTGCATTTTCAGTTTCTAATCTGCGCACTTCTGCACTAGCTTTCCTGAGGGCCGTCTCCAATTCAGCTTTCTTCCTAAGTGCACTTTCTTCTACAGCTTTCTGCTCCTTCTTGAACCGCAACGCTTCATCACGCTCTGCACGAACAGCATTCAATTCTTGTCGTTCCTTGCTCACTGCTTGAGCAGCTTGCATCACTTTCTGCTGTGCCCAATCAATGCGATCTTTTAACTGTATTTCAAGATCTCTCACTCGAATCTGCAAACTCAACAGAGTATCCCTAACTTCTATACCATTCCTGCCAGCTTGTGTACAGTTTTCTGAATCGCTAGCATCTTCATCGGGACTTTTCCTCGAGTCTTGTTGCCCATCACAGGCATCATGCGATCTCTCTAACTGCCCCACAATACCAAGCGAGAGGTCCGTCTCAATTGGAGAGCGCGTGGATGTTGGACAGCTTGATATCCCTGATTGATGATCACTAAATTTGGGCACTGTAGCATCATCAGAATTCTCCACTATGACCTCGCTAGAATTAACTCGCGAAGATAAGTCAACTTCCAACACTGGCTCCGGCTCACTATCCCCTCGAGCACATCTCTCCGACTGAGTCCCTAATTCTACAGCACCCTCCATGACCTCTTCTGGCGAAGTTCTTGCTCAATGCTTCACTCTTCGTTATATATATATATATATATATATATAAATATATATATACCTGTGTGTGTGTGTGTGTGTGTGTGTACGTGCGTATTCACTTGAATGGTACAGTCAATGTAATTCCAACTAGACGGTCACTAAAGAATCATGGAGGCCGTGTGGTCAACCACTGAAACACATGGAACACAAGAAACTCTTCAGCAAAAGGCCCAAAGACGGTATTATCAAATCCAGCGAACATAAAGCAAAGTTGATCGCCATCAAACTCAGGTTACCAAAGAGAGAATACACATAGAATGGGACGTACGTTGCCACGAATTAGCAATGCACCATTGCGCAACCAAACCCTGCTTATATAAACATTACATATATCCATTGTTCGTACTGGCATTCCAATACATGCATGAATACCAGAAATGTCCACCTGACCCCCACACTTGCCTCACCCTCAACTCCCATTATCGGTTGACGTTCCAATCCGCCAATACGAAATCATTTGACTACGCGAAAGACAGCCGTTCCTTTTCCGAACATCTGATAAAAATTGTGAACAAATTTAATGCGACAGCAACATTCGCAGCTGCGGTGCTCCTCTACCGCCTTCCCACTCGCCCTAAACAATCAACAAAACCCTATTCGCACATCTAACGTCGAATGCAAAGGCATTCGAAATTCCTACAGCCAACACACATGTCCGCAGAATGAACGCCCACTTCGCTCTCAAGAAGAGCACTGCACCATACCAGCTACTCACCACGATGGCATAAGCATCCACACAAATACGCGGCGAACTTCCCCACCGCAATCTCGTGAACTGCGCTTACTGCCAACAATATAAGGGCTGTTCTATCTAGTATTGCTAATCGGTAAGCTGAATTTAGGTAGAATCGGATGTATCTCTTCCATGTGGGTGGGACCGGACATCATAGAGGCCATATCTCAAATGCCCTGAATCATCATCGTAACCACGAATTTCCAGAGGCTCAAACTCAAAACTACTGCTCGATCCAAAAGATACTAGTCTCCACAGCCACGGCGTTTCCACGACGCAATGTTTCAATCCTGTTAATAGATATATACATTTCAGAGCCAGAAACTAGAACTGAGCATTAAATTGTAAAGCTGAAGCCAAACCTCAAAAAAAAAAAAACAAAAAAAACAAAAAAAACAAAACAAAACAAAACAAAACAAAAAAAAAAATCCTATCCCCGGCGCGATTGCAAATCCCACAAAATTGCAGCAGTAAGAAACCAAAATTAAGACGTAGCAGTGGGCAGTGGCACTAGGAATGGACAAACGAAGCGAAATTCAGCAATTGGCAGATTTCCTCTGTTACTAAGGAGGTGATGGATTAGGGGATTCCAAATGCGGAAACTCCCAATCACTGCAATTCCATCAGAGAGCTGCGAGTTGTCACCGTTTAAACCAATAGCGAATCGTGAACCCTCGGAAAAAAGCAAAACCCAATTTCGCAAGCTAAAAAGTGGGAACGAACGACGCATCCCGACAGCTCAATCACATTGCATTCCTGGCGACCACTGGATGACCCAAGAGCACAGGACCGTCCTGCGAAATGCCCAATTCACAAGAACCGCATAAAAAGAAAGAGGAGGGTAAGGGGGAGCGGGCTGGGGAGGAGGGAGAGGCACTCACAAAGCAAATCTGAGATCGCGAGAAAGGCACGGTGAAAGCAGCACTGGAGAAGTGGGGGGCAAGTGGGGATGGAGTCGACGAGGGGAGTTAAGGAGAAGAGGACTAGAGAGGAGCAAGAGAGATGAGAATTGCAAGGGACAATGGAGAGAGGGAGAGGCAGGGGGAGGCAGAGAGCGAGCAAGCAAGCAGGAACGAAAGGAAGGAAAGGAAGAAAGAGACGGAGCCCAGTTGCAGGCTCCCCACACACACGAACACACAGAGCCTCTCCGAGGAGGTGGAGGAGGAGAGAATGATACAGAGCAGCCTCGAAGGAATGGATCCAAGCCTGGCCTAGGGAAGCAACATGGCTTGTTCCGAGTCCCCGACGGACGCCCACCCCGAGGACAGTCTCGCCTCGCCCTAGTCGCGGAGGGAGGGAGGGTGGGCGCCCCATAGCCGCAGGGAGAGGCCCCGCGCGGTGCAACTGTGACACCACCACCTCTCTACCCCCGCGTCCACCCCCCCCCCAGGGCTGCCTACGCCGTGTGGCCTTCTCACGTCCCAACTGCCATCTGTACATTCCTGTTCCTCATCCATCTTCATCGGTCTTTATCGTCCATGTTCCTCGTTACGTTTCTCATTGATGTTTCTCATCCGTTGTTCCTCTTTTTCAGCTTCGTATTAAAGTGTCTTCTACATTTCCAATATGTTTTTTTTATTTTTTTATTTTTTTTATTGTGTGTTCTAAGATGGAAAAATATTCTTTAGAAAAAGCATATATAGCATAAGATTAAAAATAATTTAGAAAATTGTTAAATAAAACTACTCTTTTG
Organism: Physcomitrium patens; assembly: GCF_059467195.1. Taxonomy (NCBI): domain Eukaryota; kingdom Viridiplantae; phylum Streptophyta; class Bryopsida; order Funariales; family Funariaceae; genus Physcomitrium; species Physcomitrium patens. The sequence continues at coordinate 16,036,350 of NC_143434.1, read as the reverse complement.
TAAAATTGACCCATCATATGACAAGTGTGATTTTTAGGAAAAGGCTTTAAGAAATTCCATGTAATGTTCAATTTTTTGTCAAGAAAAAAGCTTCTCTACAAGGTATTATCAAATTTATTAACTTGTACTTACTTCTATTTAATTGATCTATATAAATATGCATGTCCATAATGTTATTTTCTTCCTCTTTTTTTTGGGAACATGTTCTACAAGGAATAGTGATTACATATTTAACAAGTCCAAGTTGCATCAAATTATATTTTTTACATGCTATGATCTTTTTTTTCTTCAAAAGAAATTAATAGGTCCTTTTAATTATTAATAGTATCCTATACTAGGGCAAAAAGACAACCTTAATATTTGATTATTATTGACATCTTTGTAACTTCCTTCAATTAAAATATTTAAAAGAACATCAAGAGTGGTTCTTCTTTTCAATAATATCACCAAATACAAAAAGTCTCCTCTAAGGTCATAATATCAAACACATTGAATCTCATCATCTATTAAAAAAAATATATATTATTTTTGAAGATTGTCATTTTTATTACATCATCTTGAAGATTGTCACAATCTCAATGGCTTGATTAGTTATTTTGCAAATGATATCATCTTGCAAATTGAGTACTTATCAGAGGTCCTAGAAAATGTTAAAATATAGCTTCTAGTTAGATAATATATATGAAGGTAAGAGTGAAGCCTTCTTTAATCTTATTAATATCTTTTTAGTTCTTAGTCTTGTTTGATTTTTTTTTAATCTTTTTGTCTTTGGCAATATTTATTTGAATTTAATATCATACCATCTTTGAATGATTTTTTAATCTTTTTGAGTGACACAAGAGTATATTAATTTTTTAGTTTTTAAATATTCATGTCTTTGACAATTTGATAAGAGTGCTAATTCATTGTTCTTTTTTTGTTTTTAGAAGTAAGTCAACTATTCCACTTCTATTATTGTATTTTAAAGGTTATGAACTATCTACCTTTAATTTAATATTTTAATTCTTTAATAATAATTTTTTCTTTAAAAAAAATGAACTACCCTTTTTTGTAGAATTTTTATTTAGTATTAGGATTTATAAATTAATTTCTTCTAATTTGACTTATAGATTTATTTTGAGTTGTCTACAGAAGAAAAATTATGGATGCTACTATCATAAAAAGAAAGAATAGATTTGTAACCATTGCAAATCTTTAAGAACTTTTTTATATTCTTAAGATAAAAATATCACATATTTCTAACATCAACTATGAAGATAATATTCCAATATCTATGAAAGAGGTGAAGAATAAAATTCAAAGTCTATGCCAAGAAATTGTGCAATTAAGAGAAATAAGTAGATCAAGTTCACAACTAAATTTAAAAAGTCTTACTACTACAAATATAAGAGAGACAAAGATAAATATTTTGAAGTAGTTTAATGGAATAAGATCAAAGTTTTAAGGATTTCTATAATAAATAAAGCTCTATTTTAGATTGCATCCTTCTCAATACTTTGATAGATTTACTTAAGTTGGATTTATAGATGTATTTTTCTTTTGAAATGCTCTTTCTTGATTTGCACCTTTGATAGAAAATGATTCTCAACTATTCTATAATTTAAATTCATTCTTACAGTTCTTTATGGCCAAATATGAAAAAAGTGATTGAAAAAGAATAATAGAGACTAATTTTATATCTTTGCAACAAAAATCATATTATCAAAAAAGAAAGCTTCTTCAAAAAAAACACAAGGTCTTTCATTGCAAATAAATTGTAAGAAGTATAATTTTGTCCAAATGAACTCAAATATAAAAGAATAGCCTAAAGATTAAGTACAAATTTTAGATTAATTTCTTTCTTGTGCCAAAATGCATCCAATCCCTAATTCTAATTTTAAATATAAAGCTATTTTTACTAAAATAACTATAATTTATTTATTATGAATCTAATTTAAACAAAGTTTAAATTATTAAGCTTAATTTAAGCTATAAATTTAAAAAATTTAAAGTCAATAAATAAAATTTTGAAAAAATGAGAGCCGAATCAAGGAAAAAAAATAGTTGGCTACTTGCTACAATCAATACTATCAAAACTTCCATCCACAAATTAGCTTGGATCTTTTTTATGACAACTATTCTTTTTAAATATTAAATCTTTTTAAAAAACTAACAACAAGATTTATCTTCTTTTAAAATTTCAAAAAAATAAGATGAAAATACAAGAAATGGTATAAAAAACCGTGAATTAGTCTTTAATCTTGCAGCCTAAAAACTCCAACAATCTTCTACCTGCAAATTTGTATAAAGCTCTCTTTTCATAGTTCTTTTTTTTTGTGTCTTAAGGCTTGTTGAAAAGCCAACAATAAGATCTACTTTTCTTCAAAATCTTAGAATAATGAAATAAAAATATAAGAAATGGCATAGAAAACTCCAAATTAGTCTAAAATCTTCCTACCTAAAAATTCTAATAATCCTCTTTCCACAAATTTGCATAAATCTCCTTATTCACAACTCTTCTTGTTGTATACTAAGGCTTGTTGAAAAACTAATAAAGACATCCAACTTCTTTCAAAATTTCAAATCAAGAAGAAAAAAATCTAATAAATGGCATAAAAAATCTTAAACTAGCCTTGAATTTTGTCGCCTAAAAATTCTAGTGACCACCCTCTTATATACTCCTATTCAAGCAAAAAAAAAAAAAAAAAAAAAAAAAAAACTATTTGATGCCAAAATTCCTATCATAATCTTTTTTTAATATCAACTTTGAACTAATATAGAATTAATTATGTATCCTAAAAGATAATATTCTCAAAGCTCAAATAATTCATTCAAGGAAACAATCTTATATTCTAAATCCTATTCAAATTTTTATATATATTAGTATTATATTCCTCTTCGTTATAAGTAAAACTAATTATCTTCTAAGAATACTTGATGCATTTAAATTAAGTGCATCACAATAATGTTCAATCACCATATATGTTGATGAATTCCAAAGTATTATTTACGATATGGATTAGAATGATAAGACTCTTATCAATTAATTTTGATATGGATTAAAAGATAATAACAAAGATTTATTATTGAAAATGCCAAGAATAGCTTCATTGAAGCAATTTATTACTTAAGTTATTATATACAACAATCAATTTTTTGAAAGATACTAAAAAAAAGATTTGATTAGAGAGATACAAGTCAAGTCATGGCAACAACTTGTAAATTTATAGAAACTTATTCATCATGACCAAAACCTATTGTTAATAAAACAAATCTTGAAGAAAGAAATCTTTATTATACTCTTGTATCATTGAAAATAAATAGAAATTGTTATGGACATACACATGTAAATCAATAATTACCTATATGATTTAGATAATAGTAGATAAAAATAGGTTAATTCCATAATATCTTCTATGGAAACTTCTTATGAGCTTTACAGATACTGCTTTGATTTTATAAATGTCTTTAATTGACTTTTTAGATTAAAAATATGATCAACAAGTTGGCCATGTGCCACACATGTTGGTAGCTTGAAGAAAAAGCTAACTATATGGCATACACATAGAAAACTTACCTTGTAAGCTAAGGCATGTGTTTTATAAAGTCAACACATATTAGAGGTTCTATAGAACATTGCCACGTAGCTCCTAGTTAGATAGTATATATAGAGGCAAGAGTAAAGTCTTTTTCATTCTTGTCAATTCTTTTCTTGCTTCTAGTCTAGATTTAAGAGTTTCTAATTTCTTTGTCTTTTGGAAATAGCCTTTCTAGTTTCTTTTTAATATACATATTATTTTATTACTATTTTATTACTTTTCTTTTAATACAAATTTTTTAGATTTATGCATCTTCTTCTAATTCATATCCTTGATAGATTGACAAGAATACACTTACAATATTAGAGCTTTATCTTTTCTTGATTAAGAGTAGATTATCTCTTTTTCTTGATAAGACATAAGCATATTAGAAGTTGCGGATTATCTTCTTATAAACTAATATTGTTCTTATTATCTTCTTTGTTCTTAAGTCCCCTCTTTTACTTGTCTTAAGCAATATTAGATATTTATTTTTTAAGTATTATCATGCTAGAGCTTGTTAAAACAAAGAATGCAATGGCATAAATGTAAGAGCAATTGAGAGAGTTAATGCTTGCAATGCATCAACTCAATTTACTACTATAAGGAGCAATAAGAATAGCAGGAAGTGATGATATAGATATGATTGCAATTTCTTCAACATCTCTACTCAATCATGTCTCTTTTCTTATGGTGGAACATCCTTCAGGTATTAGAGAACCAAGACTTGCCTTGCTTAAGATGTTTGATGGCACAAGATCCAAATTTCAAGGATTTATTAATCAAGTACAACTTGTGATTGAACTTCAATCCCAAAGCTATCCAATTCTAGGATTACAAGTTAGATTCATTAATACACTTCTTTCAAGTTCAGCATTATCATGGTTTTCATCTTGTCTTGAACGACAATGTCGTGACGTAATATGACTATATAGTGAAATTATAATCAAAGTTGAATTTCTAATTAATATCTAATTATTTTAATTCAATTATAATTTGAGGTATCTAAACATGGCTTTTATAAAAGCCTCTTAGGTTATTTCCTTAACTTAATAGTTAGTAGGTTGAAGGTTAGTTAATAATTTTACCTTCTAGATTGTAGAGACTCTTCTACTACCTTAAAAAGACCATAAATTAATAAAATCAAATTAGAAGAGGTAAATAATTAGTATAGTTGATATTAAGGTTAAATTGAAAGTAGGATTGGGCTAAAAAAACCTTAGGATAGATTAAATTGATACCCAGAGGTTAACCATTTGTGAGACAGGGTCGAAATCAGACCTTTGGCGACTAAAATGACAGCCTAGGGCAATATAGGGAATCATTTGAAGTTCAAAGGTTAGGATTTGAGAGCTAGCTTGAAGTTCTTTCTAAAGATGTAAGAATTGTTTTGAGAGGATTTTGGAAGACTTAGCAATTATTGTTCAAAGTCAGGATTTGTATCAGTGATTTGGGTTTTATATAATATAATTAGGGCTAGTAATTTTGGTTAGTTCGTGCAATTGGTGTAATATTTATGATTGAAAATTTGAAACTATTTAGATTATCAGGTGTGCTAAGTGTATACAAAATTTTATAATCATCTAATAGCATAGTTTAGAGATATCTAATTTTTAGCACAAGAGGATTTCGGAAGGTGGCAGTTTGAGGTTGGATAGGGTTTCTATGATATTTGAAGTTCTATCAATTGGATTAAGATGAAAATTGGCATGGTGTTGAAAGATTTGAAGATCAAGCTACATACCAAATTTAAGACAAAGTTAACGGTTGGAGAAGGAAAAATCATTGCTAGGATTTCTGCTTCACTTTTCAAGTTGACGACCAAGTGACATTAGTACAATTTTTGGAGGTTTTTTCATAATTTGTAAGTTGGATTGGACTAAAACTTCTTGAACATATAGAAGACTTACATTGATAATTTTATACAAAATTCTACATCAAGTGGATAGCCGGATTGGATGTTATAGTTTGTTAAAGCTCATTGATTAGGATTGGACTTACAAGAAAAATCTAAATTGCTTAAATATGAAAGTAACAAGGTAATTGGATGGTTAAGATTACTAAGAAGAGTGTTTCAAGGACTTTTGAACTGAAATTCAGATTATATTCTTCTCATTTGGACAAAATCTATTAGGATTTCTTGGCTACTTGTGAAACACAATCTCACCTTCCACAGCTTGGTGCCCGGTGCATTTCTGAGCAAAACAACATGTAATATGACAATGAGATCTAATATTGGATAATTTTGAGGCTTTTATAGTAAAGTTTTGATCTATATATGAAGAACATGATGCAACTCCTATTGCAACTAACAAGATTTGTATTTTATGACAAGGTAATCAATCCATAATATTATATGCTTTACAATTTTGACAACTTATAAGTGATATTAAGTGGGATGATACTTCACTCATTAGCCAATTTTTCTATGGATTATAATATGAAGTAAAAAAATTGATGCTTAACTTATTTGATCTTCAAACATTGAGTTAAGTAAATTAATTTTTTGTAAAATGTAACAATCAACTTTTTGAATTTTGATCTAGGAGTCAGACAAGTAGGCCTTAATGTTGTCAGGGTAGAAAGAGTTTGCCTCAAGAAAGAGTTGGGCTTGTGGCTGCCACTAAATACTCAATCAAGTCTAAGATATAAAATACCAAATTTATATATATATATAATATTTTTTATTTTTAGGAAATTACATCAAAACACAAGCCCAAGTACCAAGAAAACATCCAAATATATGATAAAGAACTTAAAACCTTATATATCCTTATGAAAGATGTTTCTTGAATTTCAATAGCTCATATCTCACAATTGGAGCGTCCAAAAAACCAAAAATTTTACATGAGATACTGATGTATTTTTATTAACTTCTACAACAAATTTCAAGTGCAAATTCATTGCGGATCTTGAGATATCTTGAAAATCCTAATAGTCGCTTCAAACCCTTATCTTTATATACCCACGTGCAATTTTCTTTATATCTCAAAAAATATAAGCTGAAATGCCACGAAATTTATATGTATAGCTTCTTAACACAAAATTTTACATTTTCCAAAAAATTTTAGTCAAAAATTCGTTCAAAAATTTAAGTTATGGCTCCAACTATTACTATAAATAAAATCGCTCACCTATTGCCTTTGATTTAGAAGCGTCGCCTTCAACTCCTTATAACTCTACATGGACTCCAAAAGCAATAATTTTTTAGTGGAAGATGTAGGCCTTAAAATTGCCTTTCCATTCGCACCTTTCGATCTTCAAAAGCTACTATACGACTCCTCATATCCTCAAAAGAGTAACAATATGTCTTAAATTAACACCTTAACTTCAAACGGCTATAACTTCTTCATCCTAACTCCAAATTAGAGGATTTTCACTAAAATTATACCTCAAATCCTAAACTTTATAACTCTTAGCTTCTAATCTCTAAATACCCTTGAAAGAGAAATCCTAATCCCTAATAAGGCCTCAAGCAGCCTTCTTGAAGCTTATTGGGCATGGCCTTCGACCAATAGGAATGAAGTTTCCCATTCCTTGCCTTCATCCAACCATGCCTTCCTTTCATCCCTCCCAATAAGCCTCCTACTAATAAATGTTTTCTTCTTAGGGCTCTAATCTCCTCTCAAGGCTTTATATTAAATATTTAGGTCTTACGATTGTTTTAAATGCTATAATAAAAAAAGATAAAATTTAAAATAAAGTTTCTTAAATCCACTCTCTTTAAATTAATATATTAACTATTCTAATATACATCTAGATTTATTAACATATAATATATTTTAACTAATTTTTACATACTGCAAGCTTTTATAGTACGATAATGTTACTACAATTCAATGGTAATACCAATGCCTCCTCAATACATATATTCAGAAGTAGAGAATAAGCAAATTGATGTAGTACGTTTCAAACTTCTTATTGAGTAAAAAAAGACTCATCATCATCAAAGAAGTCCAGATATCAAAGGTAGCGAGTACCTGTTTTTGATAGTGATTTTGTTGAGTCCTCAATAATCAACACACATCCATAATGATCCATTTTTTTTTTTCACAAATAAAATTGGAGCTCTTGCTTGAGATTTGGAATGGCATATGAAGTTCTTGGCCAAATTCTCTTCAATATACTCCTTGAGTTCAGTTAACTCATTTTGAGATAAATTGTAGGTGGTCCAAATAGCCATTGTGCTCATTCTTGAAGGTCAATAGAACAATCATATGAACGATGTTCTGGAAGAGTATCCGCATTCTTTTTCTCAAATACATCTTGAAAATCTTAATATTGGCTTTGAATGCCACTTGAAGTCTTTCCACCAGTAGAAAAAGGTGTGGCATAAATGACACAATGTGATCCTTTTTTTGCAGCATGCAAGAAAGCACTTGCACCTACAAATATAGGTTTAATTATACTAGACTTATGACTTTCTACTTGATTAACTACACTCTTAGTTATACTTTCAGAAAAGTCAAGACTATGAGAAGTCCAATCTATTTTAGGGTTATATTTTTTTAGCCATGATAAACCTAAAATGACTGGATTAGAAGGAGATCTAATGATATTAAATATTATAAAGCTACTATAACCATTAGTTGCTACATTTCTATATGAAAGGTTTCATGAGTAACATCTCTTAAAGACAACAGACGACCATCTATGACTTCTACATGAACAGGTTTAGTTTTCTTTACTAAAAATATGCTATATCTTTTAACAAATTTTACATCTAAAAAACATGCTGAGGCTCCTGAATCTATCAAGGAAAAGTCTTTGAGATGTTTAGGTCCTAGAGTAACATTTATCGTAAAACGTGGAGAGGGTTCTGAGGAGAGGATAGCACCTTCACTAAGCGTTGTATAAGGTTCTAGCCTCACAATCCCTATTGTAGCTGAACAAATTTGTTTTCCGACATGCTATCTTCTTTGATCGCCGTACTCTTCATTTTATGGTTACGTCACTTCTTTGGACAATATTGAGTAGTGTGCTTAGGTTCTCTATAATATAAGCACAATCCTTCTTGATGATGACGAGTCTTTTTTTGCTCAATAAGAGGTTTAAAACATATTACATCAATTTACATATCCTCTACTTCCGAATGTATGTGTTGAAGAGATGTTGGTATTGCCATTGAATTATAGTTACGTTGAGGTCCACTTGTACGGTTCCCAGATCGAAATTCAAAACAGTGATTGTCACACTTCACAACAAAGTCAATTGCTTGACTCAATGTTTGAAGATCAAGTAAGTTGAGCATTAATTTTTTAAACCTCATATTGTAATCCGTAAAGAAATTGGCTAATAAGTGCAGCATCATCTCATTTGATATCAGTTGCAAGTTGTCAAAATTGTAAAGCATACAATATTACTGATCAATTGTCTTGTCGTAAAATATGGATCTTATTGGTTGCAACACGAATTACATCATGTTCTCCATATATGAATCAAAACTCCCCTAAAAAAACCTCTAGATTATCTAATATTGAATCTCGTCATTCAAAAAAAGATGAAAACCATGATAATGCTGAACATGAAAGAATCGTATCAATGAATCTAACTTGCAATTCTTGTCAATCTATCAAGGATAAGAAAATGATAAAGACAAATAAACAAGTGAGACTTCTCTCAAAAAAAGATGACAAAATAAAAATAACTTCATATATATATATTAAAAAAGAAGGTGGAATGGCTATTACTAAAAGCTAAGAAAACTAGAGACTCTTGAAACTAGACTGGAAGCAAGAAAGGAGTTGACAAGAGTGAAGAAGGCTTCACTCTTATCTCTATATATACTATCTAACTAAAGGCTACGTGGCAACGTTCTATAGGACCTCCAATATATATTGACTTTGTAGGACACATGCCTAGACTTACAAGGCAAGTTTTTCTATGTGTGGGCCACATAGTTAGCTTGGTCTTCAAGCTAATAACATGTGTGGTACATGGCCAATTTGTTAACCACGTTTCTAATCTAAAAAGTCAATTAAAGACACCTATAAAGTAAAGGCAGCATCTATGAAGCTTCTAGGAAGCTTTCATATCAAATACTATAGAATAAACTTACTTTTACCTACTTTTAGTTACTTCAACTTATTTATACATGTAATTATTGGCTTACATGTATATGTCCGTAACAATAAGATCTCCATAGTATAAGCACAATCCTTCCTGATGATGATTGGTCTTTTTTTGCTTAGTAAAAAGTTTCAAACGTACCGCATCAATTTGCATATCCTCTACTTTTGATTGTATGTGTTGAAGAGATGTTGGTATTGCCATTGAATTATAATAACATTGAGGTCCACTTGTATGGTTCTCACATCAAATTTAAAAAAAATAATTGTCGCACTTCACATCAAAGTCAATTGCTTGACTCAATGTTTGAGGATCAAGTAAGTTGAGTATTAATTTTTTTACCTCACATTGTAATCCGTAGAAAAATTGGCTAATAAGTGCAGCATCATCTCACTTGATATCAGTTGCAAGTTAAAATTATGAAGCATACAACGTTACTGATCGATTGTCTTGTCCCAAAATATAAAGCTTGTTGGTTGCAACACAAATTGTATCATGTTCTCCACACATGGATCAAAACTCTACCAAAAAAGCCTCCAGATTATCCAATACTCAATCTTGTCATTCAAGAAAAGATGAAAACCATGATAATGCTCAACTTGAAAGAAGCATATCAATGAATCTAACTTGCGATCCTAGAGTTGGACAGCTTTGAGGTTGAAGTTCAATCACAAGTTGTATTTGATTAATAAATCCTCTAAAATTTGATTTGGTGCCATCAAACTTCTCAGATAGGACAATTCTTAATTCTCTAACACTAGAAGAATATTCTATCATAGGAAAAAGGACATGATTTGGTGTAGATGTTAAAGTAGCTCCAATTATTTCTATATCTTCACTTCCTGCCAAACTTGTTGCTCCTTATGGTGGTAAATTGAGTTGATGCATTGTAGGCATTAACTCCCTCAATCGCTCTTATATTTGTGCCATTATACTCTTCATTTCAGCAAGTTTTACCATGATAACACTTAAAAAACAGAAGATAACTAATATTGCTCAAGACAAATAGAGGAGAAGACTTAAGAACAAAGAAAATACTAAGAACAATATCAGTTTAGAAGAGGATAATCCACAACTTCTAATACGCTTATGTCTTATCAAGAGAAAGAAATAATCCACTCTTAATCAAGATTAGACAAAACTTTAATATTGTAAGTGTACTCTTATCAATCTGTAAAGGATAAGAACTTGATAAAAATAAATAAACAAGTGAGACTTTTCTCAAAGAAAGATAACAAAATAGAAATAATTAAATATATATATTAAGAAAGAAACTAGAATGGCTATTGCCAAAAAACAAGAAAACTAGGGACTCTTGAAACTAGACTTGAAGCAAGAAAGGAATTAAAAAGAGTGAAGAAGGCTTCACTATTGCCTCTATATATACTATCTACCTATGAGCTATGTGGTGACGTTCTATAGGACCTCTGAAAAGGTGTTGATTTTGTACAACACGTATCTTAACTTGCAAGGCAAGTTCTCTATATAGGTGCTACATAATTAGCTTGTTTTGCAAGCTACCAACATGTATCGCACATGATTAACTTGTTGACTAAGTTTCTAACCTATCAATCAAGTATAAACACATGTAAAGTCAAAACAACGTCTATGAAGCTTCTAGGAAGCTTTTCTAGAAGATATTATGAAATTAATCTACTTTTACCTACTTCTATCTATTCATATCACTTTAGTAATAATTACAGTAAATATATGTCCTTCACACCAATTCATCATGAAGTAATCTATTTCCAAACTACATACATCATTGATTCTTTAGATTAATTTTTTATAGGATTTGATTGTCTTTGCTAGTAAGATATAGGTATTAATTAATTTTAAGTTTTCATTGAATAAAAAAAACTTATTTCTTATTTCAAAATGTGATTTTATAATTCTTATTTGGAGATGGTTAATCATTTTCAAATATGATTTGCTTATAGATAATCATGGCTTAGATCTCCTATTCTATTTGTAATTTTTAAAAATAGAGACAAAAAAAAAATCTATATATTATTTTTTGAGAAATTTTAATGTTGTCTTTATAACTAATGATATAAAATTAATTAAATATTAGAGCTCTTTATAAATAAAATATTAATTATCTATTTATATAGAAATATAATTAAATATTTTTTAGGCTCTTAATATTTAATTCTTTCATATTTATAAATTTAAAATTTAGATTTCTATGCTATTTTAACTTAGTTAAAAATATATATATTATCCTATAAGAAATTTCTTGGAAGAATTTTTATTTTATTAATTGCTTTAAGAGATCTAAACTAAATAGATGTAAAAAAAGAGATAAAAGAGAATAAGAGACTATTTATTATAATGATTTTTTTTTGCCACATTGAGTTTTTTTGCATACTAGTAGTCAAGTTCTTTTGGCCTTTATAATAAGAATTGGTCTGTATCTTTTATAGATATTAATAGGAATATATAATCATTTTAATATATTTTTACTTATCCAAGTCTATCCAAAATTAACTATCTATAAAGGTTTGATAAAGGTTTTATATTGTTGATATATTATAGACTTGGACCAATTGATTTTAAGTCTTGGGATATTTCTAAATTAATATATAACATTCACTACTTGAATTATTATCTCTTCTTCTCATATTATAAAAAATGTGAAGTTATAAGATATTGACTAATAATTTTGTTAAATTTTCCATTTAAAAGAAGATTTTTTTATATCCTTTTCTATTTGATTTCTTCTTACATAGTAATATTAAGGATTTTATCTTATTTAATTAAAATAATATAAGACCAAGAAACATCTTTGTATCACTATTTTAATATATATATATATATATATATATAATTAAATTTCTATTTATACAAACTATAGCTTCTATTCTTTCAAATCATATTTAAATTATTATTTTTAAACTTTGAATGGAATTTTAGAATTTCCTATAGTGTGAAATAAGAAATTTGAAGATACTTTGTCAAAGGCTTTGGAGAAATCCAACTTTAATAGATAAAATGGTTGATTTGAATACTTGACCTAATAAATTTATTCTTAGATTATTTAGATATTATCTAAAATAGATCTAAAAAAAAGAAATCTAATCTAAATAAATAATTTTCATAAGAACTTATTAATTTTTTTTAAAAAAATAGGCTTTTTTTATATCTTATAAAACATGTTTAGTAATATTACAGATTTTTAGTTATTTAGAAATATATTATTAATAATTTTAAATATATATATTTTTTATTAGGCTTTAGAGAAGTTAAATTGAACTTAGACTAAATTCACCATATTTGTGTAGTCTTTGCTTATAATGTCCTAGAAACTTTTGAAACATTTAACTTCTTTTCCATTTGGACTTGCAACTTTTTTTACTACCATATATTTTATAGGTAAGGCTAGATTTTCTTTAATAATAAATTTAATCAAACCAATATTCAAGTGATTTATAACCTTTGATTGAATAAGAATTAATACATTATCTATCACATTTTTTCTTATTTACATGTTAATTAGACTAATATAAAGATTAATATAGAATTCCTAATGTGCTTCTTTAATAAGACTTTTTCCATATTCTTTAATACCTTAGCCACTCTTAATATGTATAATCTTAAGTCTCAAATGTCTATCTTTAGTTATCTAAAAAAAACACCTTTATCCATTTATTATTATAAATTTTCTATCTTATATTTATTTTTAATTCTTAAAATAAGATTTTTTTTTTATTAGAATCAATTCATAATGCATTGTAAAATCATTGAAGAATACTTATAGCTTAAATTAGACTTACACCAATTCCTCTTCAAGTTCTATTTTTTAAAATCTATAATATGCTTAATCTTTAAAAAATAGATTACAAAAGCTTATATATTATTAAATTCTATTTTAAAAAGAACCATCATAATAGAAAGATATCAATATTTTACATATTTAGTCAACTATCTTTAAATTGTTAAAATAAAAGGCATTTCATTTATAACATGATCTTTGAATACTTATTTGATGAAGTTATATAGATAATTTTAGTGGTAGATGATTTAACATAATGATATTATCTCTTATTTTATAAAAATAAATATTTTTTTGAGAGCTAAAATAATTATTGGTGTAGAACCTATTTAGTCTTATCAATATGTAAAAAAAATCTATTTTACTATCGTAAAAGTGTTTAAGTAGCTTGTATATATAAAAAAGTCTTCTACTTGTAATCTTGATTATAAAAAATTTAATAATCATTTCTTGCTAGGATTAAACTACAATTTAAAGACTTATGTTAGTAAAGCTATGTCATATTCCAATCACCTCAAAGAATCTAAAGATAATCTAAAGGTACCACGTCTATAATATTTATATATAATCTAATATTATTTTTAAAGTTTGTTTAAAGAATAGATATTTGCCACTTATAATTTACTTCTTAGAATATTATTTTTATTATAATTTTTATATATATATATATATTTTTTATTGAAAAAAAATGAGAATGCACTTATCTCTTATTCCTACTCTATTTTGATTCTTTACAAATTTTGATACAACTTCAAGTATTAAAAAAACAATTTTTGGCCATAATTAATTTTATTACATAATATTTAATATTAAAGTAGTATTATATTGCATCTAAATATAAATATTTTATTTATAAAATTTTAGTGAATTATTTAAATAAAAAATATTATGAAAAAAAATATTCAACTTTATTTAATACAAAGAAATGAATAAAGAAAATCTAAATTTTATAAAAATTTTTTTTTAATAGATATTAGTTTATAATCTATTATTATATATGGCTCATAAAATTGAATAAATATAAGAATTTTATAAAAAGAGTAATTCTTCAATCTACTTTCTAACATCAATATGATACAATCTATGTAAAAAAGAGTGTTTATTTATTTATTTTAAAAAAATTATTTTCTTTACCATTAGTTGTTGCTTAGGAGGTTTATATCTATAAAAGAAGATTCTATATTTTTGTTTTGAATAATGTGTTATATATTGTTGTCTTATGCTTCCCTTTAATAATAGTTCTTGGAGCATCTTGAAACTTGTTCTTACTATCATGTTACATTTAAGATTTTACAATTTTTCTACTAATATTATTTTATAGAGTAGTAGAAGGGTAGTAGTTTCTATGCTAAAGCCAAATTGTAAAAAACTTATTATTATTGCTTAAAGACTATGTAATATTATTAAAAGAGTCTATTAAATATAATAGTAATTATTCTATTCTTTGCTTTGAGTTAACATTGTTGCTAACATCTTTGTAGTTATTTTAAAATTGACTACCAAAATCTTTTGCAACTACTTAGGCTCTCAATACTTTAGTGATATATTACAAAGTAACTTGTTTATTAATGTTTTTACTTATATTTTATACCAAATTAGTTGGATCATTTATTATAGAGATTAGAGTTGTTTTGTTGTTTTTTACTATTCAACTACCTTCTTAGTCATGAATTATTTGTGCCTTTTGTCTAATGATTGTAATCAAAGTTATTAAAAAATAACTTAAGTTGTAGTTATTATACTTAGTTCTTATTAAGCACTTACCTTCCAATCATCCATGTATTTTATTAATTAATGTAGTTAAAGCCTTAAAAAATAAAATTAATGCATATTCTTTTATATTATTATTTTATTTTATTTTATTTTTAATACATATATACCTTTTTGGAGTAAATTCTACTCATAAATCTTTAAGATTTCTGCCTAGTGCAATACCATAGGAATTGATGTCATTGATTCCTATTATAATTAAAATATACTTTAGTGTAATTGAAAAGATTTGAATTATAATAAAGATTATTATTGCCAACTTTGAGGATCCAATAGAGTGGATGTCAAGGTCATCAAAGCTACTCTAGTTTTGATAATATTCTTCTTGAGTAAATGGCTTGTGCATATAAATAAGTCCATCCAAGTTTTTGACACTATGATTCTAACTTATATTCTAATCTCACTTCAAGACTCTCTAGCTTATATTTGATAATAACAATTATAATTCTTTTCTATTTCAAATACAAAAATCCATGTAAAAGTAGAAAATTCTAGCGTTGTCTAAGAAAAATTAATCTAGTTCTAACTTTTAAGATATTCTGATCCAAATTATGATCACTAGACATCCAAAACACTTCTACTCGATAGACAAGATCAGCAACCTTACGAAGCTAAGATTGAAGTGGGTGGGGTGTACATCGGACAGTGAATCTCGAGGAATGTTCATCAATTTCTAACTACAGCAACTGGTTTGCCATCGCCATGTCATGGTACCCAAGTTATTTTTCCGAATTTGAACTTTGAAATGCAGCTTTACATCAACAAGTTGAACATAGGCAAAGTTCAATCCATGGAACACCTAAAAGGCATTTATGCTCGCTAAACACATGCCTATAACCAACGGATTGCTGGCATCTGTATAATCGCTCAATACTGAACAGATAGACCATTTTCCTAGACTGACCTAACCATTTGTGCGAAGAGATCCAGGTCATCCAACACGCAAGAGCGAGGAAGGAATTTCTCAAAACTTTCTTGGAAATTTGAACCAGTGGACTCTGAGGTCACAGCTAGCTTTACAACCCATACAGCGGTTATAAGACCACATAAATGTATAAATAATAATAAAAAAAGGGTAGCCAAGTACAAGAACTAAGAAGAATGAAATCATAGTGTAGAGCTACTGCAAAAGAAAATACCACAAGCACAGCACAGATTCTGAAGGTTTAACTGACGTGCTTCACAGCATAAACATGACAACATTCAAAACATTGAAAGCAAAAAAGAAAAACAAATAGATGAATCCCAAACAGCAGAGTGAACTTGCCAGCTGCAGCAGGAACATCTGTCACAGTTTAGTCAAGCTCCACCAGGTTGCATAAACCAGAAAAAAGTATCATTTTAGAATTAGTTTTGCGGCATCAGCACTGAATGCTGCACTACATTTGTCAATGACTTGAAGGGTAATCAAAATGCCGCGTAACTTGTTTACAACACCGAAACAAAATTTGATGTCATCTCAAAATTAAATCAAAGTCAACGGTCAACAATTCGTACTGGCTGCTGCTAGGATTAAATTCTGGAGCATCGAATAATTTATTACACACAACTAGGACATTTTCAACCCTATTCCTCAGTACTTCGATAATAGCTTGCGAAGATCTTTCCGAATTGCCAGAAGTTAGCTGTTCATCACTCTACATCAACCGATAGTAGTATAAACCCAATGCCATGTTGTGCATGTAGTATCTTGTGAAACTTAGCACAAGCGAGGTTCGAATGAATGTTCAATAAAATTGGTAAGGTAGGTCACCAAGAACTTGAAATCGACCTCTGAAACAACTCGATCCATACAATTTCGGAAGGAGTGGCCCGGTGCGGTTTGTCAGAAGGACATCGTCACGGTATTGTATAATGCACGAAAGTATAATCGAAACATTGCTTGAGCATTTAGAAAACACTAGTTGAGTCGGGCTTCACCTGATGGCTTCCGCTGAGGTCTTCATGCACTTCGTATCCTACAGGACCCATCAAACATATAGTCAGGGTAACCCTGTAGAGGTTCTAATGGAGGCAACATCAATAATCACAGAGGCTTGTATCGATTCCTGCAAATTCATTACATGTGCATCATCAGTATCAAGTCAGCAAAGAGATTACAAAGCGGCTGATCCTCACTCATGGGTTAAGCTAAACCTAAAGCCTCAACTTTTGAGTCAAACCCATGCTGCAAGGCTCATGACATGGATTAACCACCCACTGGAAAACTTCATAGAAACCTCTAAAACAAGGCTCAAAGTCACTGAGAATCTCGTAAAATTCCACTCCCCTAAGCAACCAAAGACCAGACATACCACGTAGGATAAGAAAATACGCCAAAACTGCAAAACTCGAAGCTAAAGAGGCAGTAGCTACGACTGATACGGAGAGAGAGGGGGGCGAAAACACATCCACTTCTAAAATGGGGTTGACAACACGAGAATGCCGAGCACTCTTAAGATGAACAATGAACTACAGCAAGAGAGACTTCAAGGAAACTAAATGAAGATTGTGGCTGCGAGGGTTGTGTGGCGAGCAAACAAAATATCCTTCTGCTTCCTTCTTCCTTTTCCTGGCCCCTGACTTGAGATTCTCTGCGTAGCTGCAGCGATGGCATCCATGCTGATGGCCGAAGCATCTAATCCAGCTTGTTCTGCGCTCACTTACTGAATCGGCATTGAAGCATTTAAATTATAATTCAATTTTTAGAATCTATAAGTTTTGAATTATACAAAAAGAAAACTATTCCAATTCATTTGAATGCAACTTAGTTCTTTTGAACGGTTTATATAAACATAGATATACATCTACTTATACATGTACTATAATTTTTTTATTAAAATATTATTTCAAAACACTAGTGAAATGTTTTTAATCATGTACCATCAAATTTATTTAAATTTACTTTTAAAATCATGCACTAAGATTGTTTAAAAAACTTGTTCTATGATTTTAAAAAAAATACTACTTACATGAATATATAAATATGCATAACTTCTTAAAATTAATAAAATAAAATAAAATAAAATAAAAATTAATACATCATTTTTTTTTTAGTGATTTTTAAAAATTTTCATGTCAAAGATATGAATAACAAACAATAAAAACCTCAATACACTCTTATGCCAATCTAAAAGAGTAGATATTCATTGAAAGTAGTATAGTATTAGAACTAGAATAGCTATTGCTAGAGACAAGAAGACTAAAGATTCTTGAAATTAGACTAAGAACAAGAAATGTGTTGATATGAGTAAAGAAGGCTTCATTCTTACATCCATATATACTACATAACTAAGAGCTATATGACAACATTCTATAAGACTTTCAACAAGTGGTTAACTTGCAAAACATATGTCTAACTTATAAGAGAAGTTTCCAACTTGTGTGGCACATAGTCAATATGTTGGTCCAATTTTTAACCTACTAATTAACTACAAATTTGTACAAAGTCAAATCCTTGTATATAAAGCTCTTAAGAAGCTTCTTCATAAGATATTATCAAATTTATTTATATTTATTTTCTTTCTTTTTTTTTTTTTTTTTTTTTTTTTATAATTATACATGTCCATGACATTGCTTCTTTTCCTTAGGATAAGTTCTACAATGAACAATGACCACATCTTGATTCTTTATTTTTAATTTTGATGGATGTTGTTAATAAAAAACATCAACCTTCATTCATACATTTGTAAGATTCTTGATTATTTCTTACATGTGTTCACTAATATTATATCCACATCAATGTGTAAGATATTCTATGATATTTTGGCATTGCTTTAAGTCCATGACTTCTTCAACCTCAAACTCTTGATTATTATTCACTTCTAAAGAAAGAGGTGGCTTTTGTCTATGTTTCAGTAAATTAATTTTCTTATATGGCTTAAAAAGAAACACATGCAACATGGGATGGATCTTCATAGACCTTGGTAGGTGTATATGAGAAGAAACTAAATTGATATATTTACAAATAAAAAATGATTCAAATCTACAATAATCCAACTTATCAAAAAGGTAATTAATCTTGATATTACAACAAAGTAATTATACCTTGCTACTTATGTGGAATTAAAGTTGTTCTTTGTAATAGATATGTGTCTTGCTCTTTTGTCGTTCTTAAGATTTTTTTAATTGTACCTTCATTGTTGCATGTAACTTTGATAAGCAATTTACTAAATCTTTTATCATAAGATTATTATATTTTGTGAAGTCAAAAATATCAAGTTTTAGATGATAACCATAAATAGCAAAAAAAATATTTGTTGATTAAAAAAATATATTATATTATTACAAGAAAACTTTGCTAATAATAAAAAAATTACTCAATTATCTTAATGGTAATTAATGCTACATTTCAAATATTACTCAAAAGCTTGATTCATCTATTTTATTTATCTATCAAATTAAAGAATAAAAGCCATAGATAGTTTTATATCCACCTTAAATATTTTGAAATTTTTTATCTAAAATCTTAATATAAATTGGATCCATCTATCAGATATAATGTTCCTTGATAATCTATAAGAATAATAAATATTATCAAGAAGATATTTAGTTGTTTCTTTATATGGAATAGATTTTGTACATTGCACAAAATGAGTCATTTTGGTAAAATAATATAATATCACAAATTTGTGAATCTTCTAATCTAAAATAATCTACTATCACAAATATAAAATCATAAGAATTTGAGACTAAAAGATCCATAATAAAATCTATAGAAATAAAAGTCCGTACCTGTATTAATAGTTATTATGATTAAAAAAGTCTAAGGTCGATGACGAGGAATATTTTTATCTCTAGCAAATGACACATCATTGTATAAAGTCTTTAATTTCCTTTCAAATTTGATGCCATTAAAAATCTTCAAATATGAGCTTGAAGGTTTTGTTGTATCCAAAATATCTTGCAATTAGGAAGTTGTGAAAGCTTGAAAAATATATAATTATACTTCACCTTTTAGAATATATAAGCATCCTTAAAAATAGAATAGATTACTTCTTGAATCTAAACATTGAAATATTGTGAGATTTAAATAGATTATTTTTAATATCATAAACAAGAAGATCTAAGAACATATTTGATTGAACTTGTTTAAAGAAAGTTGAATCAATAATCAATATTGATTTCATTATCTAAAAATGAAATTACTCTTGTTTTAAAAGGATTATTTTTTCTTGATAAAAAATTATTTTTCTTTCTTTTGGTACAAGATATGAATGTCTAAAAATGATATTTCACAAAACTTATTGTTTTTCTTATTGATTAGCGAATTCAAATTATAGTAAAGACATATTTTAACGGCCTTGGAATGATTTAAATTATGTAGTAACATATAATATTTAAGGTTCTTCTAATTTGTATGTATAATAATTAGATTTGAAGCTCTTTCTATATAATGAAGTTATTTTTGAAATGAATCTATAATTATAAGAAGTTTTTTTGCTATATCTTATAATTTATCTTAATTATTGAATATTTTTTAGAATAAAAAGCTACTTGGTGAAGTTTGTCATCTACTTTTATTTGTAATAATCTTGTTGTCATATAATAATAAAATTATATAGTGAAATAAATATATATATATATATATATATATATATATATTAAAATGGAGCTTAAATGAAAATATTTAAAAAAAACTATCTTATAAATATAGATAATAGATAAAGAAGTAGAAAAAAATTAATTAATATTGATGTTACAATTTTAAAGAAGAAACTTCTATTTATTTTTTAAGGACTTAAGTGAGTCAAATAAATATAAATAAGATAAATAATTAATATATATATTTTTTTAAAAATATATTTTAATAAAATTTACCTAAAAATATGAAGAATTGTTACTCAAAGAAGACCACTTGTGAACCAAGGTTAAAATCAAAACTCAAGATATAAAATTTCATAGCTATAGTAATTTTAGGATTTTTTGGCTCATCAAAAAAAAGAATGTTGTAGAATACTTAAGAAAATATTTTTGAGAGTTGATTTTATATAATTTAAAGATATTTTGAGGTTTTGAGGGCTTTTCAAAGTAAAAGATGTATTTAATAGATTTAAATTTTGAGAAATAAAAATAATTTTATAAACTTGATTCTTTTGTGAGTATTGTAAAATATTTATAAATGAAAACTTAGTAATTTTTTATTTTTTTTGTTTTAAATATATGTAAGAAATTTGATATCAATCAAGCTATTATATTGAAGGTTGTGAGAGTTTTTGTGGATTATGGCCTTTGATAATTGAAATTTAGGATCAATGAGGATTTTTGAGATCTTACAATATCTACTAGTTTGATTGAAGCAAAATTTTGTGAAAGCCATTTAGACTTAGAAATCTATTTATCAATAATTTTTAAAAAATAATTTAATAATTCAACATAGAAAAATTGTTGTTGAAAAATCAACATTCAATTTGGAAAAGGAAGACAACTAATATTTGAGAGGTTTTGGAAGCTTTTCTATCAATAATTGTTGATTCTTCTCAAATTTTGTGTACTTATTAATTATGTATAGATTAAAATTTAAGTAAAATTTGAATAAAATTTAATATTTCAATTAATATTTATTAAAAATTTAACATAGCTAAACTAGTTAATGAATATTAATTTAGGATTTTATTGATGTTATTAAGGATTTGATTAGGAATAGATTAAGATTTGGTCTAAGATTTGGTCTAGGATTTTTTTAGCATTTTATTAGAACTTCATTAAATGTCACAGTCATAGATTTATTATGAATTATTATTTAGATCATATGAATAGGTAGAAGTAGGTAAAAGTAGATTAATTTCATAATATCTTCTAGAAAAGCTTCCTAGAAGCTTCATAGACGTTGTTTTGACTTTACATGTGTTTATACTTGATTGATAGGTTAGAAACTTAGTCAACAAGTTAATCATGTGCGATACATGTTGGTAGCTTGCAAAACAAGCTAATTATGTAGCACCTATATAGAGAACTTGCCTTGCAAGTTAAGATACGTGTTGTACAAAATCAACACCTTTTCAGAGGTCCTATAGAACGTCACCACATAGCTCATAGGTAGATAGTATATATAGAGGCAATAGTGAAGCCTTCTTCACTCTTTTCAATTCCTTTCTTGCTTCAAGTCTAGTTTCAAGAGTCCCTAGTTTTCTTGTTTTTTGGCAATAGCCATTCTAGTTTCTTTCTTAATATATATATTTAATTATTTCTATTTTGTTATCTTTCTTTGAGAATAGTCTTATTTGTTTATTTATTTTTATCAAGTTCTTGTCCTTGACAGATTGACAAGAGTATACTTACAATATTAAAGTTTTGTCTAATCTTGATTAAGAGTAGATTATTCCTTTTTCTTGATAAGACATAAGCGTATTAGAAGTTGTGGATTATCCTCTTCTAAACTGATATTGTTCTTAGTATTTTCTTTGTTCTTAAGTCCTCTCCTCTATTTGTCTTGAGCAATATTAGTCATCTTCTCTTTTCTAAGTGTTATCATGGCAAAACTTGCTGAAATGAAGAATACAATGGCACAAATGCAAGAGTAATTGAGGGAGTTAATGCTTGCGATGCATCAACTCAATTTACCACCATAAGGAGCAAGAAGTTTATCAGGAAGTGAAGATATAGAAATAATTGGAGGTGCTTCAACATCTACACCAAATCATATCCCTTTTCCTCTGGTGGAATATCCTTTTAGTGTTAGAGAACCAAGAATTGTCCTATCTGAGAAGTTTGATGGCACCAAATCAAATTTTAGAGGATTTATTAATCAAATAAAACTTGTGATTGAACTTCAACTTAAAAGCTATCCAGTTCTAGGATCACAAGTTAGATTCATTGATATGCTTCTTTCAAGTTGAGCATTATCATGGTTTTCATCTTTTCTTGAACGACAAGATTGAGTATTGGATAATCTAGAGGCTTTTTTGGTAGAGTTTTGATCTATGTGTAGAGAACATGATACAATTTGTGTTGCAACCAACAAGATTCATATTTTGGGACAAGACAATTGATCAGTAACGTTGTATGATTCACAATTTTAACTTGCAACTGATATCAAGTGAGATGATGCTGTACTTATTAGCCAATTTCTTTACGGATTACAATGTGAGGTAAAAAAAATTAATACTCAACTTACTTGATCCTTAAACATTGAGTCAAACAATTGACTTTGGTGTGAAGTATGACAATTATTTTTTTGAATTTTGATGTAAGAACCATACAAGTGGACCTCAATGTTATTATAATTCAATGGCAATACCAACATCTCTTCAACACATACAATCAAAAGTAGAGGATATGCAAATTGATGCGGTACGTTTCAAACTTCTCATTGAGTAAAAAAAGACTAGTCGTTGTTAGGAAGAATTGTGCTTATATTATGGACAACTTAAGCACTCTACTCAATATTGTCTAAAGAAGCAATGCAACTACAAAATAACAAGTACGATTATCAAAGAAGATAGTATGTTGAAAAACGAGTTTGTCTAGCTACAATAGGAACTGTACAGTTGGAACCTTGTAGAACACCTAGTGAAGGTCCTATTCTCTCCTCAAACCCTCTCCTTGTTTTACGATAAATGTTATTTTAGGACCTAAGCATCACAAAGCCTCTGCCTTGTTAGATTCAAGAGCCTCAGCATGTTTTTTAGATGAAGAATTTGCTAAAAGATATAGTATACTTTTAGTGAAGAAAACTAAAGCTATTCATGTAGAAGTCATAGATGGTCGTCCGTTGTCTTTAGGAGATATTACTCATGAAACCATTCCTATAGAAGTAGCAACTAATGGTTATAGTAGCTTTATAATATTTAATATCATTAGATCTCCCTCTAATCTAATCATTTTAGGTTTATCATGGCTAGAAAAATATAATCCTAAAATAGATTGGACTTCTCATAGTCTTGAATTTTCTAAAATTATAACTAAGAGTATAGTTAATCAAGTAAAAAATCATAAGTCTAATATAATTAAATCTGTCTTTATAGGTGTAAGTGCTTTCTTACATAGTGTAAAAGAAGGATCACCTTGTATCATTTATGTTGCACCTGTTTCTATTAGTGGAAAGATTTTAAGTAGCATTCCAAGCTAATATCAAGATTTTTAAGATATATTTGAGAAGAAGAACGCAGATACTCTTCTGGAACATCGTTCCTATGATTGCTCAATTGACCTTCAAGAAAGAGTACAACTGCCATTTGGATCAATCTATAGTTTATCACAAAATGAGTTGGCTAAACTCAAGGAGTATATTGAAGAAAATCTGGCCAAGAATTTCATATGCCATTCCAAATCTCCAACAGTAGCTCTAATTTTATTTGTGAAGAAAAAATATGGATTAATGCGAATGTGTGTCGATTATCGAGGACTCAACAAAATCACCATCAAGAATAGGTATTTGTTACCTTTGATATCTGGACTCTTTGATCAATTGAATGAAGCTAAGATCTATAAAAAAATAGATCTACAAGGAGCATATAATTTGGTATGTATCAAAAAAGGAGATAAATGAAAGACTGCGTTTCGAATAAGGTATGGACATTTTGAATACAATATCATGTCTTTTGGACTTACAAATATACCATCAACATTCCAACATCTAATGAATGATGTCTTTTGGGAGTTTTTAGATGATTTTATTGTCTGTTACCTAGATAACATCTTAATCTATTTTAAGAATATAGAAGAATATAAACTTCATGTTCATCTTGTACTACAAAAAATAAGAGATAAGAGACTCTAAGCCAAGATAGAAAAGTATGTATTTTACACAACTCAAGTTGATTTCTTGGGATACATCATTTCAAATGATAGACTTATGATGGATCCTAAGAAAGTTCAAGCTATTATGGATTGAAAGATCCTAAAAACGGTAAGAGATGCCCAATGTTTTTTGGAATTTGCCAACTACTATCGGATCTTCATCAAAGACTTCTACCAAGTTGCAGCTTCACTTACATGTTTGACTTGTAAAAACAAACTTCAATGGAATCAAGAAGCGAAAGTAGCATTTGAAGCTTTGAAGTCAACCTTTATTTTTATACCAATCTTGTATCGTGTTGATTTTTCTAAGCTATTTTTTATAGAAATCGATGCATCAAACTTTACTTTGAATGTTGTATTATCACAAATAGGAAGAGATGATAAACTTCACCCAACAGCTTTTCATTCCAGAAAATTTTTAGTAGTCAAGATTAACTATAAGATCCACGACAAAGAACTTCTTGCAATCGTGGATTTGTTTCAAGAATGGTGCCATTATCTAGAATGTGCTCCTAATCTAATCATCGTATATACAGATCACAAGAACCTTAAATATTTTATGTCAACACGTGTTTTGAATTGTCGCTCAAGCCGATAGAGTATGTCTTTGTCAAGATTCAAGTCAACTATGTTCTTCTAATCCTCTTATTTGTGATATTAAGGAAAACCCTTCAAAGTCTCATGATACTTCCAAGTTTGAATTCAAGAATAATCTACTATATTTTGAGGGACGCTTATATGTTCCAAAAGGTGAAGCTCAATTACGTGTTCTTCAAGCTTGTCATAACTTTCTAGTAGTAGGACATTTTGGATATAATAAAACTTTGAAACTAATATCCAGAGATTTTTAGTGGCCACAAATGTGGAAGGTAGTCAAAGGTTTTATTCAATCATGCGATATTTGTTCAAGATCAAAAACTCCTCGTCATCAACCTTATGGACTTCTTCAACCATTATCTATTCTAGAACAACCATGGTCTTCTGTTTCTATGGATTTCAGTACAAATCTTTCAATCTCATATGCTTATGACTCTACATTCGTGATAATAGATCATTTTACTAAGATGGCTCATTTTTTACCATGTACAAAATCTATCATAGGTGAAGAAACAACTAATCTCTTTCTTGACAATATCTATCGCTATCATGGATTACCTAAGGATATTATATCAAATAGGGGAACTCAGTTTGTATCAAGATTTTGGCGAATTCTTTTTAAGATTCTAAAAGTAGATATAAAACTATCTTTGATATTCCATCCCCAAACTGATGGATAAATAGAGTGTGTTAATCAAGTTTTGGAATAGTATTTAAGATGTACCATCAACTACTAATAAGATGATTAGACAACTCTTTTGTCATTGGCACAGTTTGTTTATAATAATACGGTACATTCTTCTATAAAACAAACATCTTTCTTTACCAATTATGGTTACTATTCACGACTTGATACTTTTGACTTTTCAAAAGCTGATAATCTTGCAACAAAAGATTTAGCAAATCATTTGTCAAAGCTACATACAATAATGAATGCACAATTAAAAGAAGTTTAAGAACAATAAAAGATCAATGTAGATGTCTATCGAAAGGAAAAAAGACTATTCTATGCGAGTGACAAGGTATGATTACTTCATCATAATATCAAGACCACTCGTCCCTGTAACAAGTTGGACTATCGTAGACTTAGACCATTTTCTATTTCTGCACAAATCAATCTAGTTGCATATTATTTATACCTATCGGAGTCAATGAAAATCCATCTAATATTTTACATGTCTCTTCTTGAACCATATAAGATAGTAGACATACCAAGAAGAAGACAAGTTCCACTTCTTCCTGTAGAAGTGGAAAATAATGAAGTGTTTGAAGTGAAAGAAGTCCTAGATTCAAGGTGGCACCAAAATAAATTAAAATATCTTATCCAATAGCACGGATATGATATTAGTGAATGCACATGGGAGCTAGTAAAGAATCTTGCAAATGCAGCAAAGATGGTGGAGGCTTTTTTATCAATGACATCTATCAAAATCAGGATGAAAACCTTTCTTATAAAAGAAATAAGATCTAGGCAAGATAACATTCTACTTTCAATCCTTATTTGTAGCTTCTTTATAGTTGTGATACTAGGGAGATAGAGAACCAATAACTAGCAGGTTTGATTGAAGAGCCTTTATTTGTTGACTTGTTGAACAAGACATTACGATTGCCACAACCTTCAAGATGACACAATCAAGATGAAGATCCTCAAGAACAACATATTCTTTCTCGAAAAAATGGTAAGATATAATATATTTGGTATCACAATCTTGAAAGGGACTTTCAATGTTTGGTAATTTTATTAGAGGTACAAACAACTCTTGACGGTGTTCCAAATGTTGTATTTGAAGGAAGTTATGAAGGCCTCAACAATGATCAAATAGCTGGGTGGTCTTCTTGCCTTGGTATGGGACACTATCGATGGTTGAAAGGCCTTATCAATTATCTTCGAAGAGAACAAAGATTAGAGTATGTGGCAAATACAATTTACCGCATCTTGGACTTCCCTGACATGTGATCACCACTCTTCGTGGAACTCGTCCCTAGAAGGGGAGGTAATGTCACTGACATATATTTATGTAATTATTATCTAGATAATATGAATAGGTAGAAGTAGGTAAAAGTAGATTAATTTCATAATATCTTCTAGAAAAGCTTCCTAGAAGCTTCATAGACACTGCTTTGACTTTACATGTATTTATACTTGATTGATAGGTTAGAAACTTCGTCAACAAATTAACCATGTGCCACACATGTTGGTAGTTTGTAAAATAAGTTAACTATGTGGTGCCTACATAGAAAACTTACCTTGCAAGTTAAGATACGTGTTGTGCAAAGTCAATATGTTTTTGGAGGTCGTATAGAACGTCGTCACGTAGCTCCTAGGTAGATAGTATATATAGAGGCAAGAGTGAAGCCTTCTTTACTCTTGTCAACTCCTTTCTTGCTTCTAGTCTAGTTTCAAGGGTCTCTAGTTTTCTTGTCTTTTGGCAATAGCCATTCCAGTTTCTTTCTTAATATACATATTTAGTTATTTCTATTTTTTTTATCTTTCTTTGAGAAAAGTCTCACTTGTTTATTTGTTTTTATTAAGTTCTTATCCTTGACAATTGGTAGGCAAGAAAAAAAAACTTGATCTAATAAGCAACAAATTAAGTTTTGAGAAATATTTATCAAAATAATATCTGATTTCTTAGAAATTTCTTGTAGAAGAGAAAATTGAATTTTTTCAAGTTAAAGATTTTTTAAAATTCTACAACTTTGATGAAGCCTTCTTGCCAATGTGTCTCTTTTAATTATGTGATTCAATATGAATAATAACTCTAATAATTAGTTACTATTGTCTTATCTTATAAAAATTAACTTTATTTTTTTTAAAAAAAATTAAGACTTCTTCACCTAAATAATTATCTTTTATTATTAAATAATACAAGACTAATTATCTTCTAAGGTTTAAGCTACAAAAAGATCAAAGGTTTTAGAGAAGTGATAATAGTGGTTATAAAGTCAAAAGCTTCAAATAATAATAAAAAAGATACTAAAACATATTTTTTAATATAGTTTCAAGAAGAAAATTTTACCAAAAAACTTATTATATGCAAGCAAGAATTAATATTATGGATTTTACTACCAAAATTAACATAAAACTTTTATAAAAACAACATAAAATTTAGAACCTTCCTACAAGTAGATCAAGAGACTAATTTGATGATAATTCCAAATTTAAGTAGAAGATTTTTTTTATTCAAACCAAGGTATCTTAAAGAATTCATCTCAACTTGACTTATATACCATCATATTTTAGTAGTAAATACTAAGAAAGCATAACTAAATAAAAAATAAATCTTTTTTTGTCAACTTTATAACTTAGGACTTTTCAAAAATATTTTTCTATAGGTTTTATAAATTTCTATAGCCATAAGAGTTTAGAATTGGATCACTTCAATCATACACAAATTACTCACTAGTCCTAGAAAATTTGGACCATAGCCAATCTTTTCATGGATGCAATATATTTTTGCATTAAGACATTCTATCTAAATTCAAGAGACTAAAAAATAATATAATCTTTGAAAAAAGAACTCTTATGTTTATAACACAGAGGCAATGCAAAAATTCATCCTTTATTAAAAGAATATTATAAGACAAATAAGTAAGATCATAAATCTGGTGAAGCCTTATTAATTAAGATCAAATATTTTAGAGCCTTATCAAAGAAAAACTAGATAAAGAAGTGGATGAACTTTAAGTCCTACTACAAAGTTAGAATTGATTTTAGATAGCAAATGAGATGCTAGAAATTTGACATAGTAGAACAATATTTTAGAATCCAAAATTTCCACATAATAGATCAATTGAACATACTCATACAATCATTCACTAACCTTAAGGTGTATTAAACCTTTAGAATCAATACTTCTATTTTGTATCATTAGCAAGTTTTTAAGTCTTTAAAAGCATTTGTATTTATGTATATCCAGGCTCAATTTGTTTATAATATTTAACCGACACATGTATTCACAATAGGTCAAGATAATCAGGTATCAAAGAATGTGTCGAGCCATGTAACAACTGACCTTGACTTGATTGGACTTCCCGATGTTGATGAGTCAATCAACTCATTTTGTTGACGCGTAGTCATTCAGAATCGCAGTGAGCAGTAGCCATTTACATTTGTAACAATGTGGTACTGCAATCTGCCATTGTTCAGGATTGTTCTTGCAGTGTCTGATAGCCTAGAAAGCTAGTTTGTTTTTTGTTTTTTCCTGCGTATTTAACAGTCAGCATTATTAGGAGGAAGTCTTGGCTTCTACTGACATACCATCACTTAGCATTTTTTAAAAAGCTTCAAAAACACCCACGTCGCCAATTTGCTCTTGCTCGACGCCTGCAAACACTTGATTATTTCACCGGCACAAGAATAAATTTTTGTAACTTCTCTCGAACACCTCTGTTGTAGCTCACGCCTTTGTTGGGGCTATATTTGTTCCTGTGTGCACCTCATGCTGACTTCGTGGATTCTATCAAGTAGATTATATTCCAGCATTTTTACAATAATTATGGAGCCTAAGATAATAATAGGTCAACCAAGTGACGTCAGGTGGTAAAGAGCCACTTAGTGGTGTCGATGATCTGCATTTGGTATTTTTGATTCCGTAAAGCAACTTGCCAGCGAGTTTGTCCTGCTTTCTATCCAAACACACGCATCTATTGAAGTGGGTTTGTCATATTTTCCTTCACTCAGTTGAAAGAGCTTACTAAGGCCAATTGAATGTGTTTCTCCAGATTCTCTGTTCATGCCATGTATCTTTAGAACTGGCGTATGCATCAGAATTTGTAGTTTTGGTTGTGATGAAAGGAATGGCAAATTATCTGATTTCCTAGTTCGTTCCACAGCATGACATCACCATTGTTGCATCTAGTTACAATTTTCTTTTCAAAAGAGGTTGAAGTCAATTGGCTGATTAAAATTTTCTCACCAGAAATAGTTTTAAAATTTCCATTCGTGATATCTGGAAGTTCAGTATGTGGATCTTATTACAAGATCCTTTCAGTGTTCACGTAGATGATAGTTTTTCCCATGCAAATACTTCATTGTAATCATCATCCTTTTTGTTCAGTTTGCTCACTTCTCAAGTCATGACCACTCCGAACAAACCTAGAGCGAGATGCCTGATGAGGCGAGCTGTAAAGTTTTGGGCATAACGCTCAGGTGGTTTAAAATTATGGGTATGTTTTCACAGCTGCGGAATACTTGCACCACAATTAACCTGTTGAATCTAAGTACAACAAGCTCCAGAAATTTTCTGAATTTATCTAAAGCATTATTCTAGTACCACTTCGGGATCTAAAAATAGACTTTGAGATGCTCGGATTCAGGCCACAAATTGAGTCTCCATGAAGCAGATATATGGTGGTCCAAAAAAAGTTAAATATGCTCGGCGAATCACACAAATAACCGATATGTGACATAACGACCTGCAGTCTCACTGGACTGGATGATCTTCACCACTTGGCCTGGGTTAATTCCATAATATCGTGCAACAGGATCATTATGTTGCATCCAGGGAAGCTGCCAAAGAAATCAAACAATTTAATTAGATCCACTGAAAATGTATATAAAGTCTTTTGCCATAGTGTCTGTACTATACCCATCGGGAGCCAGCCCTGGGCACAATAGAGAAGATGGCGTTGATCCATGAAGACTTTGGCGTAGAATGAATGGAACTAGAAAACCATGTTAAATCAATTGCATATGATAACCAGGACAAGCATAACTGGGTTTCCTTCAGTGTAACGCTCTAGCAGAGTGTTCTTTTCTTCTGGGGTCAGAATCTCATGCAATGGAACAAGATAACACTCTGTGATATTCACTAGGAACTCTGGTTCCTGTGCAAACAAACCCCTCATCTCAATCGTCGTTCTAACCAGAATAAGAACTGGTCTTCAGAATAACATCAAAATATGTACTAGCGACTGGATTACATTGCCACTGTAGGTGACGGGACTAACCAGAAAAACTTCCAAGTGGTACTTCTGTGCCTTCCTGCTGATGTATTGTTTTGAAAGGGGTGTAATGTGCTGCTGCACAACAAATACAGCCCGAGGGACGTTCTCCCTCTTCATGCGTTTCTTACAAGTCTTGATGGTTTTCAACCCAACTCTCCCCTTCCCCCCCGTCTTTGGCCCCTTTGGCAAAGAACACAAAAATCTGGAAGCAAGACATTCAACACCCGCTGCTACATCATGAGCAGCACAGCAGAAGGATAACAGTGTAGGGAAAGGGGAAAAAAACTCATGGAAAACCATTACATGTTCTGCGTTGTTGGAGCTCTTCGGTTTCAGAATCATGAGATCCTCTTGCTTCGGGTCCTCTCGATACTTCTCACAAAACTGCTCGTTGGTGAGCGTCAGCTCGTTATCCGCCACAACGTAGTCGAGATCACGCATCATCTCCAGCACCTTCTTCCGAACTTGATATAAATGAGTGCTCTGTCTGTCCAGCACATGTTCAGCCATCGCTCGCTTACCTACAAATTTCTCCGACCTCTTCCCTAAGAAAAACCCAAATTCCTCTAGTTAAATTTAATATATTCTATTCTTCTTTGTATTACTTGATGTTGTATTGAACTAACTACTAATAATTATGTTAAACATTAAGTTGGTTCATGTTTAACTTAATTACTAGTAGTTTGTACATCTTCAAATACTCTTATCCTAAACATATAATGTTATACACTTTACATTATTTTAAATTGTTGTGCACCTTTATTTAAAATGTGCCCATGGCCCTAAAAGTATCAGTGAGATCTTAAAGTATCATCTATAATTATTTTGCGTTTTAGCACAGGCAGTCTTGATGAAGCATAGATAATAACTCCATATGCATAGATTGCTGAAAACTCCTTCATTTGGAAGCATAGATTAGAATGATTAAAAATTCAAAAATAATGCAAATCTAAAATAAAGAAAATTTTATTATTATTATTATTATTATTATTATCTTATTTTATTTTGATGCATCTATTTTTTTCATGTTCATATGCAAACATTCTGTTTTTAGTGCTATAATTTCGATTAAAATGTTTATCAGTTTGTACTTGGGTGACAAATGTGCTTCAATTATTTTAATTGATGTTAAAGTCAATCATGTGAGTTTTCTTATTTCATTATAAAGATCAATGCTTTTCCTATATATATAGCATTAATTTCTAAATTTTATATATGTACATATATATATACGAACATATATATATATATATATATATATATATATCTATATTTTATATTGTTTTTTCAAATTTCTGAAATCTTATACTTTTGTGTTTTTTCTGGATGTAAGCAAATATAAATCCACTGAGCTTTGCAGCATTCTCATAACATTAAAAATCAACAATGAAACACTTAAAACCAAGAAGAAGGCCATGTTTCCTCTGACAACTCTAGAATGTTTTTTTTTGAACTCGCCCCATTTCTCACTACAAATTTGTGTAATCATCATTAGCATTATTATTGTTATAAGTATCCCACACTCATCTTCCTCATGGTTGTTCTGTACCCCCTTAACCAAGTGGTTTGTACCAGTTCAGTCCTCTCCTTGAGCTTACTTGCTCATCAGGTGCCCCAGATGCCAAAGTTGGAACCCTCGCAAGGAAGGATTGGGAACGCGACGGGGAACAGACGGATGATTCACATCCAACTAGAGGCCATCATCCATCGACGTGGTGGATGAAAACCCTAAGCACGCGATTAAGGCACTTAAGGGTAATGAAGGGGGTTTAGAGCAGGAGGGGCAGCCCCCTCCTCCTCCTCATGCCGCTACGGAGCATCATCTGAGCCTCCTGGTCGCGTGCCCTGTTTCCAGCGCCACTGTTAGCTCACCGGATTCATTTTCCCCGCCCGCTTGCCATGATTAGAAATCGCCAGGCGCTTAATCATCACTCAGCGCAGCTTGCCGTATCCACACGGATCAGAATTGTGTGTGTGTTTTTTTTTTTTTTTTTTTTTTTTTTAATTTCATTTCGGTGCAGGAACGAATGTCTGCATCGGACAGTTCATTCCAGCCGCTGAGATTGCCCGCTATTCCGCCTCTTGTCTGGAGGAGGTATGTTGCACTGCGAGTGGATGGATTCATTGATTGTTTGGTTTTTGTAACAAATCGCGGCGTGAGAACATTTGCTAGCCTGCCGGATGCCGCTCGTCGGTGACTTTAAGAGGTCAAGGCATTGAGTGCTGTGCTTGATGTGACGTTCTAGTGACGATTAGGTTCGTGCTTCCCAGCTCCCAGTGCACGGCCGAGAGCGTGAGGTTTGGGGAGTTGAATAGGTGGATGAGTGTTCATCATGGTTGCTTTTTTCAGCGATCTGTAAGTTCGGGCATGGCGACATAGAATTACAGTGCCCTGGCGGGAGAGGGGGAGGCAGAGGAGTCACGGCCTGAGGAGGGATAGGAGCGTTTTTGTGGGCAGTTTCTTTCGGTTGCGCCGTACCTTTGATGATGCGAAAGATCCGTGTCTGTGTGTTTGCAGGAGGGGGTTGAGGTCGGTTGATATTTCCTGCCTCCCG
Source organism: Physcomitrium patens (assembly GCF_059467195.1). Lineage (NCBI taxonomy): Eukaryota > Viridiplantae > Streptophyta > Bryopsida > Funariales > Funariaceae > Physcomitrium > Physcomitrium patens. The sequence goes on along the minus strand of NC_143434.1, from coordinate 16,002,358 downwards.
CTACGTACTTGCGCCCTGGTGTTTTTACTGTTTGAATCTGATTTTGGTTTGAAAGAGTGCGCGTCACCGATTGAATTGAGATCCTTGCTCGTGAGGGTCTCCGACTAATGCCCTGAAGGAGTTTGTTGTCGAGACGTCCTCCTGTTGCATCAACACTCCAACGGATCGAGCAAGTAAGTGAGCTTCTCCCTGATCTGCCCTGGGTGATAGGCGTTGATGAGCTAAGTAAGTGCAGGTTATGTTAGAGGTTCTCTATTCTGATGGTGAAGTAAGCTTTAGGTGTTTTTTTTTGCTGCTTGTCAAGTTTGTTTGTTCAATTTCTCTTGGTAAATTTTTTCCTGTTCCACGACGCGTTCGTTGTTCCTCGTGCGGGGATCAGGTTGGCAAGATCCGCCCACTGGTTCTTGAATCTCGGAATTTACTACATATCCACACTTTGGACTTTTTAAGCTAGCGTCTGATGGGAAGATGAAATAGGTTCATTTTATCTTGATCAGATATGATGGCTGGAATGATAGTAAGATTCAATATGGAGTGCTAGTTGGAGAATATCCAGAAGTGCCGATTCAGAGAAATCTGTCGTGAATTACTTCCTCTTAGCTATTAGGTGGACAGCCTGAAGCTGAAATTTGTTGCCGGATTTCTAGGAACTATCCAACCGGTTACCGCATGAATTTGGTGTTACAAGGCCTTCGTCTAGTTGCCGGAGCTCATTTACTCGGTTGTTATCACTGAAAGGCTGCTATTGATTGGCTTCGTTCTGGAGGGAGTTAATTTTGTAAGCGTTATGCACTGTATATTGCTGCATTATGGCATGGCTATTAAGGAAGGATCATTTGCTGTGAACTAAAGTAATGTGCAGAGTCATCACACATCTCCGGATTTCTTTACTTATTTCTTGTTGCGGGGAGATGATACAGGTGGTCTGTATTCTCTGCGTGAGTTGGTTTTGAAGGCAACAGTAAAGGTTGGACTCTTAGGCTTAGGAGGCTGGTTTTCGTAGGGCTGTGCTATTCATGAAAAGGTAAAAGAATTTCAGGCAAGCCGGGCTTAAATCTTTTCATTTTAAAATTCTCCCTAGCATAGATACTACGACCGAGAGAGTTTAGTCCAGCTATGATGGATTGCGCATATCAGGGCGTTGATAGTGAGTATGTGGTACATCTTATGCCTTCTCGTTCACCTTTTTGATTTACCGAAGATTGGTTTTTCTAACCTAAAAATTCGTTGCTGTTTGAATGGTTTATAGTGGAGGATTGGTTGTGGCTTCTCCTAAGCCCAGAGACACGATGAAGCTGATAATAGCTATGCTATTTGGTGGACTGGTTGGTGCATTCGTCAGCATGTTTTTGATGCAGGAAAGTTACGAGTTACATATCTCCCACCTCTCTTATTTCATAGAAGGACCACAGTTGCATTATTGCCAACATAGGCTGGATTCACCTCTTTCCTTGCAACTAGAATTCGAGTTCACAGCTTGAATGTGATCACTTTGTTAACGTGAGAAGGGTTTGTTACAGTATGGAGCTACATCAAATCTTGGAATGCCATCAACTCAAACCCAGCTGCCTTCGTATCTCGATTTTCGACCCGACGCTCCTAGGGTAAGATTCTTATTATTCATTATTTCATTTTCATATAAAATTTCCTTTGAACTCTCGCTCCGATTTATTTGATTAGCTCATTTCAACATAAATTGTCAGGTTCAGATATGTTCAAATGTTGTGCTTGGTAGTGGTTGCTCGAATGGAGTGTTTAATAAAGTTGACCCCGCACACAAGCAGCAAGTGTTGGAGCTTCATCCTGAAATCACTGCCCACGTGCTTGCATAATCATGTTGCCTTGTACAAAAAACGTGGGTGACAGGAAATGGAACCGGCTACATGCACTAGAGGTAGACCACAGGGAACGGAATCCCTTCCGCCTGGCATCATCCACATTGAATCGGACCTCTTTCCCCGTAGGTTATGGGGGAAACCTGAAGAGGTATGATGAGGGTGTGTGTGTGTGTGTGTGTTTTTGAGTGTGAGTTCATTTCTTGCTTGATGACATGAATCCATTGAGATAAGACTGTGCCCTGACTGGTTTTGGTGCAGATCCTAACCTTCCCGTTTTTCTGGAGCGGTGTGCCTTGTCTCATCCGCAGTATATAAATGTAAAAATTAATAAAGAAAAATGTTTGGGATCACTGTGTAATATCAAAATGATTATTGTGCAGGATCTACCAGAGAAACCGAAATATCTTTTGGCACTTACTGTTGGTGTTGGTCAAAAGGCATTTGTTAACGAGGCAGTTCAGAAAGTGAGTTATTTGGAATTCCGTAGCAGCCGTCACGAAATGCATAGTTGACGTCAATTTATCTCGGCTTTCGTTGTATGGCATTAAAAATTTATGAACGTCCTGTGTGTGTGTTGTATCAATTTGATAAATGGACGTTTAGCATATAAGGCTAAGTGCAGATTGTCTCCCATCAATAGCGCCTTCTACTACAGTAAAGAAATGATGTCACAATACTTTCATTATTTTTAGCATGCAGCTCTGGTCTGAAATCTGTTGGTAAATGTATCTTTGGTCTCGTTTTTTGTTCATTGGAGCCTGTGAGACCGAAACACTAGATTGGTACGTGGCGAAAATGAGGGTACTCAGTTCTCGTTTATAATGTGGACTTGCAGTTCCCAAAGGAATGGCAAATATTGCTTTTCCATTATGATGGGAAAGTGTCTGAATGGGACGATTACGAGTGGTCGCGAAACGCTATCCATATAAGCACTCGTAGACAAGCGAAGTGGTATTTCTGCTTGCACTTTCATCACTGGTGACATGCTGTTTAGAGAAGTATGCATCAGAATAATTTTCTATGCATGTATGTGTTTGCCGCTTTGGTTAGAAACTTGATCTGATTAGACACCCGATCCGACAATAATTCCTGGCTTGTTTTTATTTTATTTTTTTTGTTTTCGGAATCGGATTTATTGATTATTGTTTGCTGTTATAGGTGGTATGCCAAGCGGTTTTTGCACCCCGATGTAGTGGCGCCGTATGAGTACATCTTCATTTGGGATGAGGATCTTGATTTGAGGCATTTTAATCCTAAGAGGCAAGTACATCTGCCGTATATTACTCCGACTAGCTCATTCGTCGATTTAGTAAAGCCTCATACGCATGTTTTAGAAGGATTCCTTTTCGCGGTTGCTCTCAAAGAGAAAAGTGAGACTTGAAACTTCTGAAGATTTTGGATTTATTGATACGGGTGGACTGGCTTCGCAGATACATAGAACTTGTTGAGAAGCACGGCCTTGAAGTTTCACAACCATCACTGGATGGTTCCCGAGGCACCACTTGGGCAATGACTAAGCATCGGGGCGACGTTGAGGTTCACAAGTATGTGGTGTGCTGATATATTTTGAGTGGTGCCATTTATGTTTTCATTGTAATTGTTCATGCTAAGTGTATAAGTGAGGAGCCTGTTTTCTTAGAGATCGTGTAGTTAATTTATTCCATGGATTTCTGGATTTTGGGGTTTGTATTCATGTTAGTTGGTCTTCTTGGGGTAATTTTTGGACGTCAGCTTAGCATGTTGTCACCATCCACAAGCTGTTATAGATTAGAAATATGCGTAACCTATTGGAATAGGAAATCTTGAACAATTAGTTGAAGTATTATTAGGAAAACCAAAGTAAATTGGGTATTAACCTTGTAAGTAAAACCTTCTGTATTTTCCAGGGAAGCAGTGGAGCATCCTGGTTGGTGTCCAGATCCGCACAAGCCTCCCTGTGCAGGGTAATAAGTCAACCTGTATTTAGTTAGTGATTCGTGTCTTACCTTCCTCCTTTGGTCGTTGAAATTTACTGTCTGTTAGTTGTTGGGTATTTACTTCTTGTTTAATACTGCAGATTTGTTGAGATCATGGCTCCTGTGTTTTCACGAAAAGCATGGCGTTGCATCTGGTACATAATACAGGTACATTACTATGACCTTCAATGATGTGTCCTCTTTAACTGAGACGGAACACTGGAGTGAGGATTTTCATCTAATTTTATTATTCTTGTTCCTGGTTACAGAACGACTTGGTACATGGCTGGGGTCTGGATTTCAGCTTGCGTCGTTGTGTTGAGGTAATGAAGTTTCCGAGAATTACTTTGTTAAATCCATGGCCAGTCAGCTAGTTATGACGGAATTTTGATCTTCAATTTATTCCCTGTATGACTGCTCTCTAAGTTCATCATGCATTTTGAATGCAGCCTGCGTATGAGAAAATTGGAGTAGTGGATGAACAGTGGATTATACATGTTGGTGTGCCGTCGCTCGGAAATCAGGTAGCCCACTTAGCGCATTTTGTGTAGCGCCGTCGCTTTGCTTGGATTATGTCTTTTGATCTTGATGACCTTACCGCAACTTGAATTCAACATGAGGAACTGAATTCTCTTTTTACAAGAATAACGAGGCAGTTTAAGTTTTCTAAGTGAATGCGGCCTTTTGTAGCTCAGTTCGTATTAGTTATGAATTCTCGGATATTTATGTTTGTCCCTGATCTAGCGTTTTCCCACAGTATCTAAGGCTTTTTCTGTTCACAGGGCGAAGCAACTGGAGGAAGGGCCCCATGGGAAGGAGTAAGCACTCACAGTTGTCCTCGACCTCATCTGTGTATATTGGCCTATATTGTCCTTCAAGCATGGTTTTGAACTTCTCTGGTACACTGACAATTTATCTGACCCCTGCAGGTGCGAGCGAGATGCAGATACGAATGGGATGTTTACACAAAGCGGTGGAATGCAGCCGATGCAAGACAAGCTGAATTAGACGCTACAAATACTAATCTACCTGTCACACCTGATCTCACCATCGGAAGTTAGTCCCGTGTGATCTATGTTATACATTACTGTTAAAGGGCTCCTTCCCTTGGTGAAAGCTATTTCCATTTCCTTATCTGGTGAAAGCTATTTCCATTCCCAATCTGGTGAGGCAATTCGGTATTCAGTCAAGAGTGGGAACGCATCGCAAGCATTTAGGTACGCACACATGGCGTGGAGTTTTTCGATAATAGTATTAATGGAGCCCAGTTGGGAGAGTTCTGGTCCTCTTCCGGATTCTTTGTTGGAAAATATAAAAAGAGTTCAATTCATTGGAGATTTTTTTTCCTCCTAAAGCACCATGCTGCACTATTGTATGTTGCAGTGTTTGTAAGATTATCTTGTTATTTTACTAAGTTTAAGTATTATTGAAAAGATTTACCAATCATCAGTCGATACAGATCGTGTGTGAAGAAATGCGTATAATATAAGTGTCAAACGCGGAGAAATCATGACGTTGGAACGAAGTAGAGGAACTCATGTTCAAACCATGTTCTATTGTATTTAGATCCGGCCAATCCTCGTTCCATTGCGCCTTTACCCTTCTGCAGTTCTGATATCCAGCCTTCTTTTGAATGTAATGGTAGGTCGTAGCCACCATGAGAATAGAGTTCACTCAAGATGGAAATAAGGTGAAGTGGAGAAGAAAATGTGTAATGCGACTTTACCTGTCACTCATGTGTGCACATAATTGTAATAATAATAATAATAATTCTAACATATCCTAGTAATCTCAAGTGGTCTCATGGATTTGTATTGTAAAAAACATGCCTCAATATATAGAAGTATAGAAGCATGTTTTTTGTTTTTTTAATAAAAAGTTATATATTTATACCCATGTTCTTATAACATCCTAGTTAGAAATTAGAAAAATAAAAAGAATATCCAATACATGCATTTTTTTCTTCTTAAAAACCGTGTCTTGGATTATCTTTTGAACTTTCTATTAGAAATACCTTCTTTGATAATAACTTTGTTAAAGCAAAGAAGGTGTCCATGTGTATTTGTGTTTATTATAGATGTTGATAAATCACTTAGTAGTTTCATCCTAACATATTGTTTTCTAGAAAAATATTTTCTTCTATATTTAAGACTTATAAAGACTTGTTGTTCATTCTTATACTTTACTTTAATAATATACAATTTGTTTACATCTACAAAATAAATTATTCTTAAATATTGCAAAATTAAAAGAATGAAATTTATTTTATTTTAAATGATTTACTACTACTACTCTAAAAGTTATTAGTGTCATTTCAAGGATTATACTTATTTATTTTCATTTGATATTGTTTTCTATTGATTTTATTTTATTATTTGATGAAAAAATAGAATATAGCCAATGCATTGATAAAGTGAAAAAAAATATACCAAACTAAAATCATATCCAAAAAACAAAGACAAGAGTACCAAGAGAAAATAACAACTATCAGACCTAATTCATTTATACTTTCCTATAAGATCACACAACATTAAGATATTTTAACATTCCATTTAATTATCTTATCCAATCTAGAATCAATTATATGTTTCACCATCCATGCTGTTTTTCATCTCTTGAGAATAATAGTCTCATATTGTGAGTGCTTTGCTAATTTCTTTTTGACAAACTTCTAACTATTTTGTCTTAATTCAGTTAATTATTCTCAAATCATGTTTTTAATATAGACCTTATTGCATGCTTTGTTTTTAAATACAATTTTATTTTTGTATATCCAATAGTTCATAAATAAATCCTCTTCACAAAAATTATAAACTACAAAAATATTTAAATTGACATGATCAATTTTTAGTAAAAATGGCTTATTTTCAAGTAAAGGATTTCTATGATCATCATTTCTAAGAGTTAGATGTCAATTTGAATAGATTAGATGTGGTTTTATTCTAAATATTATGGGCTTGATGTCATTCCTAGAACCTAAAGAGAATAGATTTTGGCTTTTAGGAGTAACACAAAGTATAGTGAATATCAACATGATGGTTGGTTTTATTTCTCCAAGTGTTAATTACCACATCTTTGTGCAACACAAGCCAAATAAATGTAGTCTCTTTATAGGAATGATGTTTGAACTAGATGACATTCCAAATAAATAAGAAAATTTGATTTAATAGTGAAGTCTATTGGAGTGCTAATAAGTTGATAGATGAGACATTGTTTTGAAGTACTTTCATACTAAGTTTGGCAAAGTTATGAGTTCTTTATAAGTTATCTAAGAAAATAATAGAACATTTTTATTTTCTTGACTTTTTTTTTAGATTAATTTGAAGTATTTTCAAAAACTTACCACTTAATTCTCATTGTCTATTAAATTTTGATTTTGATTTTTTTGATTTTTTTTAATAATAAAAATAAAAAATTTCAAATTAAAATCTAATTTAAAAAATTATAATACTAATAAGTCAAAGTAAGACCAACCATTTATGCTCTTTATTTTATATAGAATTAATATTTTATTTATAATACACATATATTGATCTTATGTTGTTCTTAAACTTCTTTTAATTGTGCCTTCATTATCGCATGTAGCTTTGATAAATAATTTGCTGAATCTTTTGCCATAAGATTATCAACTTTTAAAATATCAAAAGTATCAAATTATGAATGATAATCATAATCGACATAGAAAGGTGATTGTTAAGAAGAAGAATGTACCATGTTATTATAGGCATACTTTCCTAATTGGCAAAAGAATTGTCCAATCATCTAAATGGCAGTTGATTATAAATCTCAAAAATTGCTCAAAAACTTGATTCATTTGTTATGTTTGTCCATCAGTTTGACAATAGAAGGCCAAAGATAGCTTTATGTCTACCTTCAATATTTTGAAAAGAATTATTTAAAACCTAGATACAAATTAAATTCTTTTATATAATATAATATTCTATGGTAGTCTATGATAGCAATAAATATTATATAAAAAAAAAAAACTAGTTATTTTTTTCACTTATGATATTTTTTATATATAATATAAATATTATAAAAAGTAAATTACACATTCACAATGATAAAAATTATAAAAAAAAAATTAGATATATACAAATGTATTGTGTATGTAGTTTACTTCTTCCAAAGCTATATCTACATGAGGAATTTATAGCTCATAGCTTTATTGATAATACCTCTAAGGTACAACATACTTATTTTGGACTCACTTTTGTACTACAAAAAATTTCCTAAATATATTGAATCTTAATTCCAAATTTGGTTGGAACTATATCTTATTGAGCCTTTCAAATCAAAAATCTTAAGTCTAATTTTATATTTTAGCATTTATATTTCCATATTATAGGTGATTTGTACTATGGACCAAAGTCTTGTATTCCAATGAAGGAGGCTCTTGTCTTCTTGAACCCCTAATTGGAATTAGTCCAAAAACTTACAAAGATATTACTGTTTAATAAAATACAAGCTACTATCAATAATTTCCATCTCAGCTTGTATTTTAACTATTCAACATAGCTAATAGGATAGAGTTTCTAACATTCTACTAAATTAATTAAATTCAAATAAACCTTGAACTTTTCAACAAGCATAGATTTAGTGAATATATCATTAGCATTCTTTTTGGTACCAATCATTTATAATAAAATCTTGCCATCACTAATAATCTCTTTAATGTAATGATATTTGACATCAATATACTTTGTCTTAGCATTGAACTTCTCTTTCTTTGTAAGATGAATTGTACTTTGGTTGCCACAAAATATATATATATATATATATTCTTAAATTAATCTAAGTTTACTAATAAGTTACTTTAACCACATAGCTTCCTTTGTAACTTTTGCAGCAGCCATATATTTAACTTCTATTGTGGGTTGAGTTATTATTTTTTGTAGCATCAATCTCCAACTCACTAGTCCACCAAGAAGTAAATATACATACTTTGTGGTTGATCTTCTCTTGTTAAGATGTCTATGAAAATCAGCATCTACAAATCTTATAATTTCTTTGTTTCATTCTTTGTTCTTATTATGGACTATACTTACATGTACAATCAAATATTAAAGTATCAAATTCATATCTTATCAATGTTTTTTTTCTAAGATCTTATTTTTTTGGAACTATGAATCCTTCAGTTTAGTATATGTAGATATCTTCATTTAATTTACTATGCAAAAATGTAGTAGTGACATTAAGTTGTTCCAACTTCAAATAAAATATTGCTACTATATTATTTATTATAGATAATAAATAATATATAGAAATAATCTTTGTCATTGGTAAAAAGATTTTACTGAAGTTTATTCCCTCTTTTTGAGCATATTTCTTTGCCACTAGTATAGCTTTTTATTTAGTTCTATCAATTTCTAGAGCTATTTTCTTCTTTTTATATATACATTTGCAACAAATTATCTTATTATTTTTGGATAGTGGCACTAATGTCTAGGTCTTGTTTTTGTGCAAAGACTCTATTTTTTTTAATATTGTGATCTTTTTATCTATAGTATTCTTTGTCTTTTATTATTTTTTAAAAATTTGAGGATTCATCATTTTCTTAGGCCAATGCAAATGCAACTATATGTGCAAATCTATATTTGTTAAGGATTCTATAAATCCTTTGTGATCTATAAAGTTGAAATCTTTCTTATGATACTTTATCACTATTAGATTTACCATTCAAATTTAAGACTATCTCCTCATTTTTAGAAGATACTAAAACATCCATCTTTATTTGAACATCTTCTATTGCAACTTTACTTACATTTTTTTTCTATATACTATATTTATAAGTATTCCATAATAGAGTCTCATCAAATATTACATCTCTGGTAATAATGATCATACTTACAATAAGATCTCAACCTTGATATCTCTTTATAATTTTCTCATATCTAAGAAAGATGCACTTCCTTGCATTTGAATATAACTTATTCTTTTATACATCTAAGATATAAATATATGCAAGGCATCCAAATACTTGAAGTTTAGAGTAATCAACAAGCTTTTCACTTTAAACTTATTTTAGAATTTTACATGGAATTATAGAATATAATAAGAGATTCATCAAATAGCATATATTATTTACAACTTCAAAATAGAAGCTCTTCTATTGCCTCACATTATATGTTGCATGTCTTTTCCAACAAGATCATGTTTATTTTTTCTACTATTCCATTTTATTCAGATATACTTGGTATGGTAAAGTGATTTTTCAAGAATTTTATCATTTAATATAATATAAGCTATTATTAATAATCTCCACTTTGGATATTTTAATAAAATAATCTATACATATATATATATATATATATATATATATCATAAGAATTTGAGATAAAAAGATTTATGATAAAATTTATAGAAATAAAAGACCATGGTTGTTTTAATATAGGTAATGGTTAAAGAATTTAATAAGGCCATTTACAAGATTTTTTTTTATCTTTGATAAATATTACATGATTCTATAAAGAATTTCATTGCCTTGTATATTTGAAGCTATAAAAAAATTCTTTCAAATTTATTCCAAGGTCTTGTTGTATGCAAATTGTCTTGTATTCAAAAAAAAAAAATAGATGAGCTTAAAGAAAATATAATTGTGCTTCACCTATTGAAACATGTAAGCATTCTTTAAAAAAAATAAGTTATCTTTGAATTTATACTTAAAAGTATTATGAGATTTAGAATAATTATTTTTTGTATTATATATAAAAATACTTGAAGACATACTTAATTTAGTTTGATTAATAAATTTTGAATCAAAAATTTATATTGATTTAATTTCTTAAAGATAAAATTGCTCTAACTTCAAAGAATGGTTTATTATTTAGTAAAAGCTGTTTTTTTTTTTTTTTTTTTTTTTTTTTTTTATTTTTTATGCAAGATAAGAATGTCTAAAAAGGCCATTGAATAAATATTTTTATTTATTTGAATGATAAGTGATATTGAATAAAAATCTTGATAAAGACATACTTTAATAGACTTGATAATAATTCAAAATGCATTTTGATATAAAATACTTGAAGTTCTTGTGATTTATATAAAACATTATTCGATTAGGAGGGCATTTTAGATAATGGTGCCATTCTTGAAATGAATCCATAATTGCAAAAGGCTCTTTGTTGTAGATCTCATAATTAATCCTGGTTGCTAAAAATATTTTTAAATAAAAAGATATAAAATAAAGCTTATCATCTTCTCCTATTTATAACAATATTGCATCAAAGAAAAAATTCAATGCCCTTGTTTTTGTAAAAAATGCTGGAAAAAAAAAAAGAAGAAGAAATGTAATATAAGATTGATGTTGTAATAAATATTGTGTTCAATGCTTCAAATGTAGTTTCAATTTTTTTAATCTATTCAAGTTTGTCTTTACAAGTGAAACATATGATTAAAGTTATAACTTTTGAAAAGTTCTTAATAAAGATTTGATGTGATTAAAAAATTCCACAAACCATTAGATGTCATTAATTGTTCTTAAAATCTTTTAATTTATGATAGTTTGAACTTTCTAAAAATCCATCATAAGATCATCATTCTTAGAGTAGATTAGAATATTGTTTAGATAATAAACAAAAAAATCATCTAAAATTCTTAAGAAATATTATGTGTTAAATATTAAAAACCAATTGGTACATTTGTGAGTTCAAAATATATAAAATATATTCAAAATGTCTATATCCGATTCAAAATATATTCTTTTATTTATTTCTTTTTTAATAGATATAAGATTGTATATTTTTTATAGATCTTTACTTTATTTAATTGATCAAAAAAATATTAATACTAAAGATAGAAATTATCTATTTTTTATAATAATCTTACTTATACTTTGATAATTCACATCCATAATAATTTATATTTTTTCTTTAAAAATATAATTTGATCTCCTAATAGAAATTTTGAATAGCATATGAAGTTCTTAGCCAAATTTTTATCAATATACTCCTTAAGTGAAGCCAATTCATTTGTCATAAGCTATAGATTGGTCCAAATGGCAGTTAATCTTCTTCTTGAAGATCAATTGAACAATTATAAAGACAATACTCTAAAAAAAATATCTATTTTTTTTTTGCTCAAATATATCTTCATAATCTTTATATTATATTGAAATGCTACTTGAAGTCTTTTTACTATTAAAAATGAGTGTAAAATAAATAATAAAAAATGATTATTTTTTTTTTGCATATATGAAAGCTCTTGTACCTATAATATTAAATAATATTAAGCTATTATAATCATTTTTTATTACATATAAAAGAATAGTTTTATGCAAAATATGTCTAAAAATTAAATGACAACCATCTATGACTTCTATATGTACAATCTTAGTTTTTATATCAAAGATATTTTATATCTTTTAATAATTTTTTTATTTAAAAAATAAGTTGAGACTTTTCAATTGTAATAAAATATGTTTATTTAGGATTTAAAAATCACAAAGCTTTTATCTCAAATCCTAAATAAACATCTATTGTAAAATAAAAGTGATGATTTTGATGAAAAAATAAGATCTTTATTAGATATTGCACAAGATTCTAATTATATGGTCTCTATAGTAGTTGAACAAACTCATTTTTGATACATTGTCTTCATTAATAACTATTTTTTTTATTTTGCAGTTACATTATTATTTTAGACAATGTTAAATACTATACTTGGATTTTTTATAATATAAGTATAATCTTTTTTAACAATGATGATTTTTTTCTTGCTTAGTGAGAAATTTAACACATACTACATCAATTTATATTTCTTCTACTTCTAAATGTATATACCAAAGCAAATATATTTGTATTGCCATTGAATTATAAAGATAATAGAGTATACTTATGTGGCTTTTAGATCAAATTCAAAAAATAAATAAATTTTCGATTTTTAATTTAATTTTTTTTTCTAACATCTTAAATATATTTTTAAAAATTAATTTTAAAAATTAAAATAATCTAATTAAAAATATGAAATATATTTTATAGATATATGTCATGAATAAAATGAGATAATATGTATTTTTAAGAAAAAATTGAAATAACTATTGTCAAATATAAGAAAGTTACAAACTCTTGAAACCAGAGTAGGAGCAAAAAAAAAATTGATAAAAGTGACAAAGGTTTCACTCTTGCTTATGTACATACTATCTAACTAAAGAGCTACTTAGTAAGGTTCTATATTTCATCTTACACTTGTCCAACTTGCAAGGCAAGTTTTTAACATGTACACTAAATAGCTAACTTGCATGATAAGTGCCCAATTTGTTGATTAAGTTTTTAACCTACCAATCACCTAACGACACATATAAAATCAAATTTGTATCTATGAAGCTTTTAAAAAGATTTTTTACAAGATGTTATTAAATTAATTTACTTCTAATTATTCCTATCTAATTCTTCTTATGTTTATTAGTATTGATATATCCATGATAAGACCTCTACAATCTATTTAGAAAAAATTGCTTTAGTGGTTTTTTTTAGTTTATTGATACAAAGACAGCCATTATCACAATCTTTACAACAAATTAACTATGCTACATTGGATCATATTGAAGAAGCAATGTTTTTCTATTATTTTTTTTAAAAAATTTTTATCTTAGATTTAATTTTAAAAATACCTTTTATATAGCTTATTTATATTTCCAAAAATAATTATAATATTTAAAATAAATTTTATTCACCATAATAGTTCTAATTATTACATTAGTTTTGATAAAATACTAATTATTTAAATTTATATATCATTTTATTGATTAAAAATTATTTAATATCATACATATTTTAAAGAAGGTAAAAAATAATATATTAGCTTAAAAATATTTATATGAAATTTCCGTGTCTATTTAAATTTATTATTTAATGTTATTTTGTCAAATTTTTAAATTTCAAATAAAAATTTATTTAGCTCAATTAATTTAGAAGCTTGAAGTTATGCTAAATAGTTTTATTATTTATACAAGTGCAAAATAAATATTTTTTCTTTGATAGTAATAATAGAATCGTCTATCTATTTGCTTTTGATTTGTTAAAAAAGGCTCTAAAAAATATTTATACGAAGAAGATAATGATGTTTGATTATATTCTTAGTATTACTGTTAAGAATTTCACTAACCAAGATGAAAAGATATGGTGCTATTAGATCAGCTTTTTTCACTCTTCTTTTAAATAATTTTTTTTTGATAAAAGACTTCTTGATGCCAATTAAAATACTAGTTCTTTGGAGACTAAATTTAATCATATGTTAAAAAAATCATTAAATTTAAGTTTTTTTAAGGATTTAAATATAAAATTTTGTCATACTTTTTTTTAAAGCTTTGGAATAATAATTTTATAGAAGGAGGGGTTGTTTAAAGTTTTAATGTAATTTATAGTTTCTTGAGTGACTAATACATTGTCTAATATAAATTTTAGAAAAAAAATATAATTTAGTCAAGATATATTATTTCTATAAATGGTAATTAGAACCTTTATTGAATTTAAAAAAGAGCAATATATCTTTTGATAATGCTTTAGAAAAACCAATTAGTAGCCAAAACTTGGTTGATCATTGAAATATAATCATCTCTTATCATATACAAGAACATTTGAAATAATATGATGTCAATGCCATCTAAGCTTTGTGCTTTATTTTTAGCTTTATTATCAATTATTTCTTCAAATTAATTTCAATTAAATAGCATATATAAAGTATAATTCATTTTCTTAGTAACTTTGTAATTTCCACTCTTTTTATAAAACCGTATTTTTTTAAACACATTAGAATAAAAATTTAAACATGTAGTGTTAAGACCTTAGAGATCCTTTTATAACTCACTTTGAAAATTTAGAGTTCTTCAATAGTAAATTTGGATTAAAATTCTTACCAAAATTCTTAATTTTTTTATTATTATTGCCTATTTTTCTCCATTTGATTTATGATTTGATTAGCTTCTTTTCCTCTTGCCAATCCTCAAATTGGTTGATAAAGATTTGAAGTTCTTTAAGATAAGTTATTATATAAGTATCTAAAGGATTTTTGTGAATAATAATAATAATAATAATAATAATAATTGATTTTAGATTTTGATATATTTTCTTTTATATAAAAATAACTTATTTATATAAATAAAAATAAATATAAATATAAATTATCAAAAGACATAAAATATTTTATAAAATTGAAGAAAAAACTTCTTCTATTATATTGTATCTTTGTCACCAATATACATATTTACTCTAATATTTACCTATATGATTAAGTAGAAATAAATAAAAGTAGATTTATTTCATAATATTTTTTAGAAAAGCTTCCTAGAAGCTTCATAGATACTGCTTTGACTTTATATGTATTTAAAATTGATTAGTAGGTTAGAAATTTGGTCAACAAGTTAACCATGTATTGATAGCTTAAAGAATAAGCTAACTATATAGCACATATATAGAAAACTTGTCTTGCAAGTTAAGATATGTGTCTTATAAAGTCAACACGTTTCAAGGTCCTATAAGACATCGCCAGGTAGCTCTTAATTAAAAGTATATATAGAGGCAAGAAAGAAGCCTTCTTCACTCTTGTCAACGTCTTTTTAGTCTTTAGTCTTGTTTCAAGACTTTTAAAGTCTTCTTGTCTTTGGCAATAATCATTTTAGTTGAATACTAAATCATCTTTGATTGAATTTATTGTCTTTTCAAGTGGCACAAGAATATATTGACATTTTAATTCTTTGAGATTCATGTCCTTGATAATTTTAGTCTCATTAATAAATTAAAGAATTCAATGATCATTTAAATATATATATATATATATATATATATATATATATTAAAATATAAAGATCTAAATTCGGATTTTGAGATTGAAAAAAATCAATGAAAAGATAATTGCATGAAGTACAATCACCTCTTATATAATAACTATAAATTTAATTAATTTATAATGAAGTAGAATTAACATAGAATCTATCTAACCTAGCAAATTCACATATTATATCTCTTTTTTTGTCTTTAGAATAATTAAGGAGGTTGTTATATTTAAAAGATTCAATAAGAAAATAAAAATTTGAAAAAATTCCATTTATTTTTCTTGTCATTTAGAAGAATCTTCTCACAAAAAGAAGATTTTTCTTGTGCATATTTGACCATATTTTAATCTCTTTTAAAAATATAAGAAATATAAGAGAGTAATAATTCTATTATGTCAAGCTATATTTAGTTACATTCTTGATATTTATTAGAAGCAAAGAGATTGTCAATACATATAGAGTTACTAGAGATATTATTAAGAGTGATCTAAAGAAATTAATTGTCTATAAGAAAGCTAATGTTATGAATCAAGTGTTTAATTAAAAGAAATAGAAGAATATATATTTTACCAATATTAATATTGTTTAGATTTTATACATATTTAAATGAAAATTATAAAACAAAAAATATCATTAAATCAAAGTTTATTATTTAATTACTAAACTCTTAAGCTATAAATTTTATATTTTGTAAAAAAACCAATACTACATCTTATGGAAATATTTTGAGTATAACTTCTAAATTAGCAAATTTTTGGTAGATTATGTAATTTGGATATATTTTAAAAGATGAATTTTTAATTTATGAGTTGATCAAAGAATAAGAGACATATTGATACAAATTAATCAATAATTGACATGAAGGAAATTTAATATATTCTCAATATTAAGATGAGATTTTTTTTATTTATATTTTTTTTTTTCCTTTGTTCCTTCTTATTCTAAGTAATCATAAAAAAAGAAAAATCTTTGCTATAACTTCCTAAATTATTATCATGAAATTAATCAAAATTTGAATAAAAATTAGAATTAGAATAAGGAATTACTTGTTGACAAGAGTATAATAAGTTCTATTGACTTTAATGATATTAGAGAGAAAGTCCATTCTTCTTCTTACTTAAACTTGGTTTCTTTATTTGTATAGTTTTTAATGTTCTTATTAATCTTTTACTCTATTCATATGTCTTAATTTGAATAATATTTATCTTGGTCGATCTTAGAAGAGTTTATTTCCATAAATAAAGAAATAATATCAAAGACTTGAAATTCAAGCTCCCTCAAAATTGTATCTTAAAAAGATAATAAAATCATGGAAAATAAAGTATCACCACAAATTGGACTAAATGGAAAATATATGACTGTCATAAATTTTTTCTCAAGCATTTGGATCATCAAGTGAGAAAGAACCCATCTTACACTCTTCTACATAGTCTATAGAAAGGAATTATACTAGTTGTCTCCAAATTTGACCTAATATTGGAGCCATGCATTCAATATTGGCAAGGTATGGTCTTTTTTGTGTAGATGTGATAAAAGTACTAGTTAACTAAGGTCCTTCTACCTTGTCCAAAGTACCTCAAGTAGAATATTTTTGGATATCAATATGTATGTAGCCGTTTGTATCCAAATGGATTGTGATAAGATACTTGACAATATTCTGTAATAAATTTGTGAATTATTCAAAAAAATTGCATTATCAAAAATAAGTGTAGCCAAAAGAATTGCTAGCATGTAAAATAATATGGATGAGGCTCTTGTAACAGCAGAAGATTCCACCAATTATTGTTTTGTTGTGTAAAATTTAGCTTAAGAATGTACTAGGCATCTGACTATTGAAATTTTCAATTAAGTTTAAGTTTCTTCTTACAATCCTAAAAAATACATGAGGTATTTAAAAACATTGGTCTTTGAAACCTTGATTCTCTTAGAATCTTTGATTTAATCAATTTTCACTACTATCAACTTTAAATTACTACTCATGCAATCATAAACAATCTAAATAAGGTTCTAAGTAAGTCCTAAGATACCTTAAGTATATCCTATCAATCCTAGAGAAACTATAGATATATTTTATCAAATCCTAATTGAAGTCCAAACAACTCTTAAGTAAACTGTAAGAAATTTTATACAATTCTTATTAGACCTTAAAATAAGCCAATCAAACCTTAGCAAAATCTTAAATAAATTCTAAATGAATCTTAACAAATTATAACCAAATCCTAATCAATCCTTAAAAAATTCAATCCTTAAAAAATTCAAATCAAAATTAATTAATTCTTAAGAAATCTAGACCAAATCTTAATTATTCCTAAAAAATCATAAAGAGATCCAAATCAAATCCTAATTAAATCCTAACAATCTCAATTAAGCCTAAGTAGATATAAAAACATATTATAATTTTATAACTTTTAAAAATTAATTCTTGATTTTATGTCTAATTTTGTACACCTTTTAATCTTTTAATCAATAAAAAGCTTAATAATTTTAAAAAGAATTGCACCTATAGATGGAAAAAAAAAATACAATCAAATTGCTTAGATATTGCACGACCTCCTTTTCCAATCTTTTCATATGTATTTTTAACTCCTAACCTAAGTTGGAATCCAACTCTATACAAAATTTGAGCTCTAGAGACTTATCATTACTTGGACCTTGATCCAATATCTTCTAAGTCAGACCATAATTTGTAGATCCACTACTAAAAACACTTTTGAGATACTTTTTTAAATGTAATCTATATTAGGATCTTACAAGAATAGAAATAATGAGTACCTTTCAAATTCCATATTGCTTTCAAGTCAAATATAAGGTTCTAATATTAAAATATAAAGAAGCCAAGTTTAGACCTAAATAGTAATAAGATTAAAATCCATCAAATAAAAATACAAATAGAGTTACAAAAAAGAGCCAACTTTTCATTTAAAGCTTAATAACTACTTTTTATTGTCTCATAATTATTATTTTGTAACTATAAGATTAAAAATATATTCTCTTATTTTTGTAATATAGAACACAACTTTTGATGATTTCATACATATATTCTATATTTAAAAAGTTGTTCTCAATTAAAATGGCTTGATGATATTTAACACAAAAAGTATTCATCATAAATAATGCATGTCTTATAATTTAGTATAAAATTTGGAATTCATTTCAATACATAAATTTCTTATACATAAACTTTTTTTTGAATATAATTTTTTGAAAGTTCTTTGGTTTTTATTAGAGTCTTTGAAATATTATTTATCCAGCTTTTAAGCATATTGTGGTAAATCTTAAAACAAATAATATTATATTAAGAATTACCAATGATTCTTTAATCAATATTTTATTTATAATACATTTGAGATAATAATATTAAATCAAGTGTTTTTTTTGGAATTTATTGCAAAATGATGAATATTTTATAAGGCTATTGCAGAAGTAGTATTGCAAAAGAGATTTTTGAGCAAAACTTATAAGTCATCAAATTGAAATGGTGCATGCTATCAATAGCTCGAAAAATCCCCACCATTATCTTGCATTCAATCAAAATATCAAAGATATTCATCAATTTTCTTGTTTGTAAAAATACACAATAGATTTAAATATCATCGCTTCCTGCGAAACTTGCCACTGAAACTGGTAATCATGAACCTTGCCTCTCCGTCCACCAACCCCCTCGCAATAATATTTTTCAATAGAATTTTTAAATCACCTTCATTATGACTTCAAAACAAAATTGATAAAAGATTTCCACGTTGAATTCTTCAATCGGTGACACTATTTCACCTTCATTAAATGCCGCATTCCACCAAAATAAATGCCTCGAAGAAAAAAGAATACAGACTGCACTTGAAACTTCTCATTCTCTAAAAAAACTAAAACAAATGTGATTGGGTTTGTCCAAATCGAGATACAGCCATCAATTAAAACGTGCATTAGGTGGAAAAAAACAGTTCACACTGACATCACATGAGACAATTTCACAGCCTCGCAGCAACAGCAAGTGGCAGAATAATTACAAAAAAGAAATAATGGACCAAACACCTGGGACAAATGTATCATACCACAAGGATAATATAGCTAACAAACAAAGTTCGAGATCAGTGTATCAGAATTGTGTTCGAAGATTTTGGCACTATCCCTGGAATTCACAATTTAAACTGAGGATGTGTGTCATGTGCACTCAACGAAGTACTGACACAAGAAAGCCAAAATGATAAGAACAGTTTATTGCCAGACATGACCTACTCGAATAAAATATCTTTAATTCCTACAATCTACACGCTGCTGAAATTTTACTTTTTAAAAAAGAAACAAAATTTTCTTCCTCGTGTTAAGGGAGGCATAAGAAATGCTAAAAATTCTCACTCGAGGTATCTATATGCTCACCGGCGGTTGGGATGTAGCAGCAATTTCTCTGCTCCCACTTGCCGTGTTTTTTAAATTTTCGTGCAGGCTCTCACTCAACTGCAGACAAACAAAGTCTTTGCTTGTGTTAGTCGAAGGCAAGCGGGAGAGCTGCATAGTTCGCAACGTGACTGTATCACAGACAACACTCATGGACATCAACCAAGCCACTGCCTTCGCCGTCAGCCCTGAACTGTGATTGTTCAATAAGACCATTTAGACTCCATCGAATTGCCAAAAATCTTGGGTGGTACGATTTTTTCTGAGATACAATTTGGATGATGAACAGTCGAATGATGCAGATAGACTACAGTGGTGGCAAGGAAGTAGTTCCACTCGTGAATAGTTGATCAAGGAGGGGTAAAGACCGCCTTCTGCCTGATAATGTTCCAACTCTATTCGAACTTGCCGCAGGTAGAGGCCTTATCAAAATATGAAACATTTCCTGCATAGCTCCCTACAAAACACAAAACTCACTCCAATAAATCCCTTATCTGGCAATGTTACACGCATGTAAAGAAGTAGTATCCTAGGTGACACGTCAACAAAAACCAGGTGCTAATCTATGCATGCAGATCCAAACTAACAACTTTAGGTCCTCCCCTATCATTATTACTCACTAGAGTGACTTGTGCCGTTGAGCACAAAATTGTGTCCTAGTCCGAGTTCTCCAAAAAACAAAATCTTAGAGTAATAGTTGTCTTTAAATATATTCAAAATTGGATATCTTGCAAAACCAGCACAGTGCACCTGTGATCTCCAAGTGGCTTCTAATGATACTAAACACATGGCAAGGGGACTCACCCTTTAAAAGCTACAAACGTTCATCGCAAACCAAACGAAATATCAATCATAAAATACACATGAAACATAGAAAAAGTTGCAGGATGTGCTGGTCTACCTAAAATCTACGCCTCTATGACCTTTAAAAAGCGAATAAAGTGGCTTTACGACACGAAGTAAAATATACCTGAACCTGATGCATGTTAAATGAGCCGGCCCCAATATTAGCACCAGGACGAAGTGGATCATCAATCGTCAAAGGAGCTGGACTTGATGTCTTGTCATGGTAAAACAACCCTCCACTACCACCGTTACCCTGTAACAAGAATATAACCACGATATCTTAAAAAATGCAGAAAAAAAGAAAAAGAAAAGAAAAGAAAGGAAAAGTGATAGAGCTTGTTGACCTTGTCGCAGTTCTGTAAGCTTTCATAATTTCAAAAGCTGCTCAATTAATTTTAAAAGCTGTAGAGTCTAAAATCTACCTACTGCAGATAATCAAAATGGAAAATAACTCTCCTAATAGGTGATACATATTCAGTTACCTTTTCGCAGTTTCTGCTCCTACAGTCACAAAAATGAAAATAAAAGGAAAAGATTTAACAGATGTAAAATTCAAGTCTGGAAGGGTAAGAATAAGAAATAAAATCATGTCACTCTCAATACCCATCACAAGCTGGTAACTTTAACAAGTAGCAAGAAACCAAGAAGTAGTACCTTTGTCACAAGACGCACTTGAGTGAAATCTATTGCCCAACCAAATATCTGTAGGAAGCCAATCAACAGGGTTCCAAGATTTGGAGATGCAACATAATGCATTGAAGCCAGCAACTGCTCTATAATCCCTCCTGTCCATTGATTACAACGCCCAGACTTGGAGACATCCCCAGTTAATTGAATATGACCCGCGGCTGTTGCTCCTGTTCACCGTCCATTCATGACGTTAGGACGGTACGACATGTAAAACAATCATTTGTTGTGAACCATATAATGTTTGAACATTCCCATAGAACTCAACTCATTCAAACAACCAGCATCCTGGAACTCCGAGGTGAAGCCTTCAGATGATGTCAAACAAGAGACAGCAAATTTTATATACCCACCATTTACTAATGAGCCTTCAGAAGTGGAACAGGATGCTGACGCCCTATTTGATACCGAGACTGAATCAGTTGTGGTAGTTGAGCAAGAAGACTCTTCCTCACAAGAACCCAAGAAATCAATACCAGGTGGCGCGGAGGTCAAATTTGTGATGTCAGGAGATGACGTAGAGCTGACAAGCGCATTCGAGGGTGCAAGACTCTGTGCCCTCACTTCCTGGGATGTGACACACGAAATGGGCACGCGCTGCCACCATCAAAGAAAATTTAATAAATGAGTTAATTAAGATACACTTATTGTCATTCTTAACATTATAATCACAAAACATATCACAGTAACACACTTCCTGTCTTGCTGGAAAAAAACCTCAAAGTAAGCACAGTTGGATCACAAATGTAAGGTGCAGTGCTGTCCAGAAACAAAGTCAATAAATGGTTCAAACAAGGACACTTGACTTCGTGAAAGATGAAGAATACATTTCATACAAACATACTGATGCCAAATAAAACACAGGTTTCACATTTTAAAGAATACCGATGACATACCTCTAAATAGAAGACAAGCATAATAGTCAAAGAAAACGATCCAAGACCTCCTGTGTAAACATCTTTGAGCCCTTTCGATTGCAGATATGACTTCAAAAGTAAAACCTGTTTATAGTATTCCAAGACCGTCAGTTCAAATCCGAAGATCAACGTAATAATTCGATCCAGCCTGTTGAGCTTCACTTGGTACCTAGATTTATATGCAGAACCAAAAACACCAACTTTGTGGCACATAAATCTTTTTAGTTAACAAAGAAATGCACATGTTACTAGCGCTATATTAAAGGGAAGATTAGAATACCAAGGGAGCTAGAGCAGGTTGTTGTTGAAGTCTCTTAATGACATACTCCCTTGCTGCAGCACCATTGTGAAACTTCCTTGCAAGTTCAAATTGAGAATCCACATGCCTGCTGGTTTCAGACCCTTCACTGCTCTGTGATGCAGTAGCAACTGCTTCCTCATTGGTCTTCTTTCCACCAATAGTGATATCAATTTTCACGACAGGAGCAGCAGGATCCAAAGAAGTAACTAAAGGTCTACATTGAAGCTTGATCACAGGCATCGTTGCAGAATCAATAGTGCGGATACTCTTACACCAATCATAATCTTGTAAGGCTGCTCCTAACAAACGAATAGATGGTGCCAGAAGTGATGCAACTAATCGTGTTCCAGTAAGCCCTGTTGTATCAGGTAATTTAAGCGGAGGTGGGGCATCGACGACTACCACATCCACATCGCTATGAGATAGGCATAGCCCAGTAGCATAGGACCCGAAAACCTGAACAAAGCGTGGAAGGCCCTTGTCAGCTGATTATCCAATTAGTCATGTATAGACTAACATAAAATTTCCCTCAAATCGGCAAGCACATACCTCGACGTCAGCGTTTGGCCAGAGTTTCTTTACAGCACCCCTTACACAGTCGATAGCAGCTTCTGCACAACTCCTTGCCTCCGCAGAGGGGCTTGCTGTGTGTGCAAACTCCAAGATTTCCGAGTGCAATTCTTCCACATTGGTCAGAAATTGTTGCGATGGAAGTGGAAACATGCCATTTAGACCAAGCCGATAACCATGCGGAATCATTGATATCGCGGGTGTAGGCACGCCCCAGCCACCTTGAAATCCGTTTTGAAGTCCGTGTTCTCCGTCTCGTAAGCCACTCGGGATTGGTCGATAGGTAGGGCCATGATACACATCTACAGATCATGCACCACATATCACATTTGAAAAATGAGTCATACAAATTAAAATGAATCGTAGTAGCCACGATGAAAAACAAAGCTCGTCTCTGTAATAACACATTCGAGCAAGCGTCCAACGCCTAAACTGAAATCAGAAGCAACTAAAGCAAGCACATGGTAAAACGAGAATCCAGCACCTGATCCGTTACGACGATCGGAAAAATTTCCATTGAGATCCGGTGATTGAGTAGGATGATATTGCTGCTGAGAAGACTGCAGCGGTGGAGTTGATATCCTCACAGGAATCAGGTTTTGTCCAGGCTGACGCTGTGGTATCATAGTTGGAACTTGGTCAGGAGAGGGTGATTGCGTCCTGCGAAAATCTCTGTCTTTCAAAAGGTTGTACTGTTGAACTCTTCGAAAATCATTTGAAGCCCTGGTCGGCAGTGGTATCGGTCCCTGTACTTGAGCCTTCGTTGAGATACTGGAGGACATACCAGGACTTTGTTCTGATTGCAACGTACCCTGCTCCACATCACTAAATACCATACTAACAAGCCCGGCTATCTGACTTGCTTCTTGCGGCAGTGAGCTAGTTTTGATAACAGAGTCAGGTAGTCTTGCTGAGATATCAGGATGAGTTTGTGTATGTTGTCCAGAGGACACAACAGGCACCGGAGTTCCAATATTTGAACTTGAGCCAGGGTCAATCAAACGGCGAAGCACGATTGCATCGTTTCCTTGCCAAGGAGTCTTCTTACACCCATTTTCTGAAGTCACACTTTTTTTTCCTACATTATCCTTAAAACTAGGCTTGCCTTGACTACTTGAATTTCCTTTACCAGTTCTTTCATTGTCCTCGAGCAGCGTACCGTCTGCTAAAGACTCCTTTCCCTTGGTACTGGCATCTACCGAGTGACCCTTTCCCAGGAGATTACTACCTTCAATCATTCTTCCACCAATACTTCCGCTATCAATATTATATGCCCTATTCCCTCTATCTGGAGCTGCCATTGTGACAGCCAAAGATAATTTATTATCATTCCATACCGATCTATTTTCTGCTTTCTTTGTTTCTCCATCCGAACGTAAAAATTTACCGTCTTCCCTTTCTTGCCATACTGGATCACATCCATTGTAAGATCCCAAAACTGGTTGCGTACCACTGCCAAAGTTTTCAGAATTGGCAGACGGCCTTCTACTCCCTACCGCCTCAATATGTTTACCGCTCCCTAGTTTACTACCGTCTCCGACAAAATCTGCGATTACACTCGAGGAGACAGCAACATTAACACTTGATGCAACTCTAACAGAAACGGTCTGCCCACTTTCACAAGCTCCATTTGAATCAACACTATCACCACTACCTACTTCCGCCGAAGCACCTGCCATTCCAGCTTTCAGCGCTGCACTATATGAAGCAAATCCGGGACGATTGGGAGACTGAGATTCTAATTGCGCCTCTCCTCCGACACCACATCTTGTTCCATTAGAGTCTGTATTTAGGTCATCTGAATCTGCCCTATAATTCCTTTCACTCCCATTTTCACACAATCCATTGGTGTGCTCATAGCTCTTCAGAGTACTTGCGTTGTGTAGTTCGAGATACTCACCTGCTCTAACTACATCATTCGCCTCTCCACACATTACAACATTCTCTTTCATGCCCTTCTTGGGCCTATCCTCATCATGCGAGGCCCAACTGGATGTTGATATTCCAGCACTAGACGATCCGCTCCAAGAATCTGAGTCAGATCTCCATCGTTGCGCCGCATCAGCCCTGGTTTCCCTACTACGTCCGAAGTCACTATTTGAAGAATAATGAGCAGTAGTATGCGACACATTGCTACTGATGCTCGAACCATTCACAGGCGGACCCAGTCTTCTCCTTCCTGAGGAAGAGTTTGGGGAGCTTGATCTCTTAGTAGGATTAGGACGATGAACTCGAGTACCACTGCCTTTGTTCTTAAATTTCACCCTCTCCCACTCACCTCCAAAGTCATCCTGTGCCTTATCCATTTTCTGGGAGCTAGAACTGCCAAAAATCTTTAACAAATCTTCGGCCTGCAAATTGCACACAGATATTGAGATAATGAGATACAAGCAGCAGATAGAATAATTCTTGAACCTTATACATGCAGGGATTCAACTCTCCTACTCTTGCTTTCTATCAGCATAAGTGCACGATATTTCCGTAGTATTGAATTCGAAGGTCCAAATCCTAGTTTTCAAAATTGGTCTAGATAAGCTTCGGCTAAAACGGACTGCGGTAGGACTAATTGAATGGTGGTTGAAAGCAGACAGGACTCGAAAAGTCAAGATGCAAGAATTAAAATAATAATCCTGTGTTTAGCAAAATCGAGCATACCTCAGACACTGTGAGCTCTAATCTGAATTTGGGACCATCGTAATGATGAAGTAAAGGACGGAATTTAGCTTCTTCCAAGGGAGGTCTTTCCTCTCGCAAACGCACTCTAACCTGTATAACCAATACGCAAAAAAGTTACCATTCCAGGTCATATCGTATAAAACTCCAGTGCACATGAATACACAAACGGCAACCACACTGCTGAAATGAAATCCAGATCGATAAAGGATGATCATTGCATGCGGAAAAAATCATGAGAACACAACAAAAGCCAACATGCCAAATGTACACTAAACACTAGAAGACAACATCATTTCTGCTACTAACCATAAAAAATGAATATACGAAAGACACCAAAATAGACACTTCAAACAACTGAGGAGCATTATAACCCCATTGACGTACAGGCAGAAACACTTGCCTGAGCAGGGTAACGAGACACTGGTCCTCCACCCTTTTTAGTCTCTTTATTCTCCCAAGCCTCAGGATCAATATTCAAGCCTCCATCACTCGTAGCCTGTAGAAGATAGAATATTTATAAGGAAGACGGCTAAAAGGATGATTCCTAATGGACAGAAGCAACACAAGTAGCTTCCAACACTGGTAGGAAGTGTGAAAAAAAAGCTCAAAATGGCAATGTGATGTACACCATCAGGAGCCATCCGTGCAAGCCAAAAAAACGAGTAAGATATTCTACATATTTACTACGATTATTGTTATCCTCATCATGTACGCACTCTTCCGATTACAGAATCAATTCTGTTTCGTTCACCCACTTACTTCGTAGACGCCATGTAGATATTTTGTGGAGTAGTTGTAAAGAAAAAGCGGAAGCCCGGGCGTTATGGCCCTTACAGAATCTTGATACCTTTGAGTAAGCCCTGTAAACAAGTGAGAAATGATTGAGAAGCAACCTTAGATCATAGGCAATTTATCGAACCAATACTTCATCACCTAGTGCTCTGAGATAGACCACACTGTACAGACACATGTATGCCTCAGAGAACCAACAGTAAGACAAATTGAAACGATGCACGGTAAACGATTGCAGTGGTAGGACCTTAGACCAGAAGCATCCCTACTTGAAACAATGCAAAATGCACAAAAATGTTGAGACATCTCTACGGTTCTCAACAAAGTGCGACCTGCCTACTGGTTGGGCACGCTCTTGGTAGGGGCACCTACCTTGTAAACGCAGCGATTCCCTCACCAACCATGAGATACTAGGTTCTGCAAATTATTCAGGACAAAGGTGATTGAGCAGACCTTGTATCAGAGACAAACCTAATCCACGTGAAATAATTCTTTTCTTTGTAGATTCTCATCTGAATCGGACTACATTTTGTCCCAAGTGAAGGACGTTATTTTTCATCCTTCCATTCCAATGTTACGAGTCTCTCACTTGGCTACCTTAAATAATCTCAATATCTAAACTGAGTGGGAATACTCCAACAGCTGGACATTTACCCTGCATGAAACTCCGACACATACGTGACCGGATCCTGAAATTATGGTGACTCCCAGTGCCCAGAGCACAAAGAAGATTGCAGCTTGCAATGAGAGCTTTCTTCGTGACACAAAGGAGAATCACAACATCAAATCTCATGCAGTGATCACGGTATTCCATCCATGTAGTCTAAACACCGCCCAAATTTTTAACACATAATCCATTCATAAGCTGCAAATTTCTTCACCTACACCGAAAGCATCGTTCAGATTCCACATCATACCACAAAACGTGAAGACGTAAAATCTTCAGGAGATATTTGTGGTCGTAAATTCCAGATGAGAATGAAATATGATAGCGGCACTATGTCTGAGTCTCTGATATGAATAAACGCGCCAGTGATTACGACTTCCGGTAGCACTTATCGAGGTACTTCAGAATATTTACAACGTGTATATCGCGCACCGCAACTTCAAACAGACCCTTCTCCCTATACCAATCCCCACACTTAACGGGTATGGATAACGTGGTAGTGACTGCATTAAGTGAGATCATCACGTTAATAACAGGGTATTCAATAGCAAAACCGATACTCTGGACTCTATGTAACGGCTCTACACAACCATGTGCGATGTCTTTCGTCATGTCAATACATGAAATAGTTCCTCAAACTCTTCGACAACACCACAATCAACGCTGACAAATTCGACGATGGGACGTTCTTAAACAGTTTCTCGAACTACCAAATTCAGGAAGATGCCCAGATTTCGTTTTCAAACTCCTAAATCAAGGAGAGGCGGACGACAGATGCAGACTGCTCAAGAATACTATACACTCCATTACTTTATGAATAATGGACATTACCGCTGCGACCGACGCTTACTACCTGGACACGAATGAAGAGATACAATGGGTCAATAACGCAGTAACAAGGCAGTGATCAGAAAAATATGAAAGCAATAAGGTAGCACTCTTCCGCGATATAAACAACAAAATTGAAAGTGATGCTCGTGTGATTAAGTGATACGGTCCGACACGCTCAAGTGTGAGATTCCAATACAAGACGTAAGAAAGACCTGCGTGGATATGAAGTATGGCTATCGTCATCCCAGCAATCGAACCCTTACGGATAGCCTGAAAACCTAACGCCACGTAGAAAGTACGCGCCCAAGGAAAACCTCAACACATCAATCGAAGGAAAATCAACAGTCGAATAAAGAGTGAACATAAATCACTACAACACAATTATGAACGTAGACGAACTGAAAGGGAAGGAAGAGAATGTACCGAACAACTGACGCTCCAAGTCCTCGGGCATGGTTTCGTTGTTGCACATGAAGATAAAGCCGCCGAGAGGCTCATTCAGACCTACAGCAGCAGGACCGCCGGCATTAACAGCAACACCTCCATCTAATGCCCTTCCCTTCCTCTCCTTCATGTGCGTCAAGTCCACCTGGTGAGCCGCCACCGGGCCTTGGCGATGGTATCTGTTGGTAGAGCCCACCATCCTCACAACTACGTCCACGACACTGGTTCTCTCCCAGCCCTTCGCCTAATTTCCTCCACCCCTCTCTGTCACACCATAATCGTCATTAACCACCGACGTCTGACCAATCACTAGTGCCGCAACCACGTCAATTTCCACTGCCACGCACCCTAGGGTTTCAGTCCCCAACTACCCGCAATCTCCCCTCTCGCAATGCAGGTCGTCAAACCTCCAAAACAAAAGAAGAGGAAACTAAGGGGAAAAAAAAAAAAAAAAAAAAAAAAAAACGAACTACTCAAGCGACTTAAAACTACCGCTCTCCTCCCTGCGGCACCTCGCCGTCGACAGATCGCAACTGACACATGCGGCCGCAATCCTCACACCTACAATCGCCGCTCTCTCACCGGAAATCGACAGCCTCAATCGAAAATGCTATCGAATACCCGAGAGGTCACATGCAAACGAGTAGCAAGCACAGCAGACACTTAATATGGACATGGAGGGGGCGCTAAGCCGCGTGGAAGAGAGCGCGAAATGGCTCGTTGGAAAGACAGCGAGGAGAGCAGATAGGGCTTGAATCCTTGGGGGGGGGGGGTTGAGGCAACCGGCGATGATGAGGATGGAAAACTCGCCAGAGAGACAGACAGAAAGTCGACAAGAGTTTCATGTGGGGTTGGGGGGGGGGGGGGGGGGGGGGTGCTGGCTGCAGAAGCCAGAAGGAGAAAGGAGGTGCAGGCACAGGACCTCCACCCCCATCCCCATCCCCATGTTATTCCATCCCATTCCATACCAACCCATGCCCTTCCCATCCTCATCGTCTGCATGCCAACGATATTTCAGCCCAGGGCCTGACCGGAAGGTCTCTCAGGCAATTTCGCCAGTTTCTTTCGTCGCGGGCAGGAAGGGCTCACCGGGCAGTAGGCTAAAACCTAATGTCTCAGAGTTGCTTGGGGGCAAATTCTATGCCCAAAGTGAGCCAGAATATGTGAAAAGTTGGCTACAGCTAGACTGTTTCACATCTGACTATGACCATTCCAATCATAATGCTTGTTCCTAAAAAAACAACCTCTGAAAATTCATACTTTCTCAATCTTGAGAGCATTTTCAATAAGAGCTCAAAGATTTTGGTACTTCAAGTTATATGTAACCAATTAAAGACATTAAAGAAAAAGAATAAAAATAAATAAATAAATCTCATATCTTATTTATTAGTTGTAATAAATTTGTACTTAAAGCATAAGATTCTTCTAGTTAGAATTATATTACTATATATATATATATTTTTTTTTCTTTGAAGTATCTAATTATATATTTTAACTACTATAATAAATATTTTAAAATGACTAATTTATATTACATAATAAGTATTGCATGTGAATTATGTATGTGTATCATTTTCTATGACATTCATATAATTGAAAATCTAGTAATATTTATCCACTTTTTATATCAAGTCTATTAAGTAAACACAATACAAGATTGGTGTAGAAAAAAAAAAAAAAAAAAAAAACTGTCTTTAAATCTTCATCTATTGCTTCAATTTCTTTATTTCACTTAAGTTTGTTTTTACAAGCCAAATATCTAAATAGAGTTCCAAGTTGAAAATTTTCTTAATAAAGATCCAATAATAGTTGACAAATCTCAAAAAACATTAAACATCTCTTACTATTTTTGAAATCTTTTAATCCATGATAGTTTGAATTTTCTAAGAATCTATTACAAGGCCATCATTTAAAATCATATATCCTAAGAAATCAACTTGTGTAGTGTGGAATACATTATTTTCCATCTAAATGTATAGTTCTATATGTCTAAGTTATTGTAACAAATATAAAGTTTAGATTCTTTTATGTTTTTAGATTAGATTAAGATGTCATTTAAATAACAAACAACAAAACTATTAAGAAATATCTCATCATTTATAAGATATTGAAAAGCATTTGATGCATTTGTGAGTCCAAAAGGCATGACATTATGTTTGAAATGTCTATGTCTAGTTTGAAATGCAATCTTCAATTTATTTCTTTCTTTGATGTATACCAAGTTGTATGTTCCTAATAGATTTATTTTTGTACAGATCTTGACTTAATACAATTGATCAAGAAGTCATGATATTAAAGATATATAATACTTATTCTTCATGGTGATCTTGTTGAATCTTCAATAATTCACATACATCCACATTCATCAATTTTTTTCTTCACAAATAAGATAAGAGCTCTTGTTAGAGATTTTGAATGGAGTATAAAGTTTAAACTAGATTCTTATTAATGTACTCTTAAAATGCAACCAAATTATTCTATAATAAGCTATAAATTGGTCCAAATAACTATTGAATTCTTTCTTAAAGTTTAATTGAGGAAACATAAGAAAAATGTTCTTGAATAATATCAACATTATCTTAGATGTATTAGACTTATGACTTTCTATTCAAATAATAGAAATTTAAATTATAGTATTAAAAAAATAAGTATTTGAAGAAATCCAATCTATTTTTAAATTATATTTTTTAAAATATTATAAATAAAAAATAACTATATTAGAGAGATATTTCATAATATTAAATATTACTAAGCTATTATGACTATTAGTTTTTATATCTAAATAAATAATTTTATAGATAACATCTCCAAAAGATAATAAATAATCATCTATGATTTCTACATATATAAAATTAATTTTTTTAACTTAAGATGTTTCTTGATTTTTAATAAAATCTATATCTATGAAATAAATTAAGGCTCTTGAATCTAAGAAGGCGTAGGCTTTGTAATTCTTTTGTCCTAAATATACATCTATTATAAAATGAAATGAAGGATCTTATGCCAAGGACACAAACTAAAAGAAGATGCACAAAGTCGTAGAATCTGTGTCAAAAAGAAAGTGAAAAAATAGAAGAAAGAATGTACATTCAAAGAAGAACTAGAATGGCTATTGTCAAAGACTAGAAAACATAAGACTCTTGAAACTAAAATAAAAAGCAAGAAAGAAATTGACAAGAGTGAAGAAGGCCTCACTCTTGCCTCTATATATACTACTTAACTAAGAAATACATGGCGACATGCTATAAGACCTCTAATATGCATCGAATTTGCAAGACACATGTCTAATTTGCAAGGTAAGTTTTCTAGGTGTGCACCATATATCCAACTTGTACTACAAGTGTTCAACATGTCAACATGTGGCCTCCTTGTTGGCCAAGTTTTCAACCTATCAATCACCTATAGATATGTATAAAGGAAAAACAACATCTATGAATCTTCTAAGAAGCTTTTTATAAGCTATTATCATATTTATTTATTTTGACTTATTTTTAATTATTCTTATTATCTAAATAATTATCAAGATAAATATGTATGTCTATGACATTATCCCTCTTTTTAGGGACGAGTTTTACAAGGAGTAGTGATTATATGCTGATGAAGTCCAAGATGCACCAAACTGTATTTGTCAAGTACTTTGATCTTTGTTTCCTTTAAAGGTAGTTGATAGGTTCTTTCAACCATTGATAATGTTTCATACTAGGGCGAGAAGACCACCCTGATATTTGATCATTATTGAAGCCTTCATAACTTCTTTCAAACAAAATATTAGTAATACCATCAAGAGTGGTTCCTACCTCCAAAAGTATTATTAAACATTGAGAATTCATTCCAAGGTCATGGTATCAAATACGTTGTATCTCGCCATCTATTAAACAAAGAACATGTCATTCTTGAGGATCTTCATTTCAATTTTGCCGTCTTGAAGGTTGTGATAGTCATAATGTCTAGTCTGGTGGCTCAACAAATGATAGCTCTTGAATTGAATCTGCTGGTTATTGGTTCTCTATCTTCTAAGTATTAAAAAATCCAAAGAAAAAATTATTCAAGATATAATGAAATCTCCATTGGGCTTGTTTTGCTTTATAGCAAAGATTTTTTTGACTCTTCATCTTGGTTTTGTCACGGACACAGAAATACAGACTCGAGATCTAACAAGAGGTTCAAGAAGAATTGTCACGGATACAGAAATACAGACTCGAGATCTAACAAGAAGTTCAAGGAGAATTGTCATGGATATAGAAATACAGACTCGAGATCTAACAAGAAATTCAAGAAGAACTAGCAAGAACTAGATTAATTAGATGAATACAAGAACAATACCAAAGAGGTGAGCTAGAGCTCCAAGAGATGTGTTGTCAAGACTGAAGAACTCTTCAACCTCGATTCCAATATATACTCCTATTTAAGAAGCTTCTCAAGCGACTTCTACCAACTAGGAAGCTTCTAGACACTTGCTTCTAGAAGGTTCTAAGGACTATGTCCCTAACATCTTCTACTAACTAGGAAGCTTCTAGAAGGTTCCAGAGACTTGCTTCTAGAAGGTTCTAGAAACTTGTCTCAAGAAGGTTCTAAGGACTATGTCCCTAACATCACCCCCTCCTTTAGCTTCGAGGTCTCTGAGAAGCAATGTTGTTGTTAATCAATACCAACGCAAGAAAATAAAGATCTATCGCATAACGCCTGCTATGAACTCCAACTGTTGTTCACGAGGCAAGTGGTTCATTGGCCCTTGAAGCCAACGGTAGTGGCCCACTCCTTCGACTTCTGACCAAACATGAACTTCCATGTCCTCATTGTGAAATTGTCCTGCAAACACGCCTTCTGGCTGACCATCGTAAGCAGGCTCGAACTCAGATACAATCACCAATGATCGGTTACTTGGTATCCTCTATCGTCGTTGTGGTATAGGCAGTTCTTCATCTCGGGGTCGTCTTCGTGAGCTAGTTAGTTGAGATAATCTAACTGGCATAGTATCTATTTCTTGGCTATCCATATCAGAAGACCAAACTATGGCTACTAAAAAAATTCTACTTTATCTTGGAGAAAATAACTACATCAACTACAAATTTTGGTGGTGCTCTCCCCCTTTCTTATATTCTTGGGTGAGCAAGCTTTAGAAGGAAGCTATCATCGAACCGACTTAGGTTTATGAGGATGTTGTTGATGAAACTCCTCTACCTTTTACGGTGCATTGGCGAGATTTTCAGCTGGCTTCCACGTTCATTCATTAATGTCGTAGCCGCACCAATGAACAAGATATTCCAATTTGTCCCACCTTCGCCGTGAATCCAGTACCTTTTCAACCTCATATTCTTCGTGGTTCTCAATTTCAATACTAGGTGGTAGACATTGCATTCTTCCAAGAAAAGACGACTCTTGATAAGGCTCCAATAGAGAAACATGAAAGACTGGATGTACCTTCATAGAAGCCGGTAATTCCATACAGTATGCCACTGGATTGATTTGCTTCTGGATGATAAATGGTCCCAATCTTTGATAGTCCAACTTATCACATGGTCGCTTGGTCTTGATATTTCATCGAAGAAGCCATGCTTTATCTCCAATTTTGAAAGTAGGTATTTGATTTCGAAATCTATCTGTAGACGCCTTGTAGGATTCTTAAGCAGATTGTAATTGAAGCTTCAACGTATTTTGAAACTCTGATAGTTGTTTTGCAAATCCTTCAGCTGCTGGATTGTTATTTGTTCATAGACTCAATAAATCAAGCTTCGGATGATACCCATAGTTAGAAAAAAATGGTATGTATTAAGTCGACGCATGGAGGGTGTTGTTATATGCAAACTCGGCTAGCGACAGATATGTGGTCCAATCATCTTGCTAATAGTTGATGCTGCATCGTAAATATTATTCCAAGACTTGGTTCACCCATTCCGTTTGGCCGTCAGTTTGAGCATGAAAAGCCGAAGAAAGCTTGATATCCACCTTCAGTATCTCAAAGAGAGATCTTCAAAACTTTGATACGAACTGGGTTCCTCAATCTGATATGATATCATCTGATAGTCCATGATATCGATATACATTATCAAGAAAGAGCCTTGTTGTGACTTCATTGGACGATGTCTTCTTGTAAGGGACAAAGTGTGCCATCTTTGTAAGCCGATCTACCACGACAAAGATGTTGTCAAATGAGTTCGATGATGGCAGGTCCGTGATGAAGTCCATGGAAACTGAAGACCATGATCAACATGTAATCGAGAATGGTTGTAGGAGTCCATAAGGACGATGTTGAGGATTCTTGGATCTTGAACAAATGTCGCAGGAGAGGACAAAATCTTTCACATCCTTCCACATTTGGGGCCACCAAAAATCTCGAGAAATAAGCTTTAAGGTCTTGTTGAATCCAAAATGTCCCGCAGTTAAAAAATTGTGGCGAGATTCAAGAACTCGGAGTCGTGCTGGTCCTTTTGGGATATACAACTGCTCCTCAAAGTGTAAAAGATCTCCATCCACCTTGAACTTGTCGTCATTGGCATGCTGCTTGATATCAATGGCTACTGAATCTTCAATGGTCACGGCACGTACCTGATTCAGGAAGTCAGTATCAATTGATATAATAGTAGCGCAAAGCCGAAATTGCTCTGGCTTCAACAACTTTGTACATTGATGATCAAACGTTGCTTCTCCTGCCTTTGGTATAAGATACGATCTCCTCAATAAGGCATCAGATAGTCCTTGCTGCTTTCCAGGTCGATAAGTAATAACAAAATCGAACCTAGATAGCAACATACTCCACTGAGTTTAACATCTATTTAGAACTCGAGCCGACATGAAATACTCCAAATTCTTGTGATCTGTGTATATGGTCACTGGGTGTGTAGCTCCTTCAAGAAAGTGACGCCATTCTTAGAAAGAATCCACTATAGCAAGAAGTTCCTTATCGTGGATCTCATAATTGATTTCAACAGCAGAGAACTTTCGAGAATAGAATGTAATCAGATGGAGCTTCTTGTCTTCTCCCATTTGTGAAAGTACAGCTCCCAAAGCAAAATCCGAAGCATCAGTTTCTAAATAAAAGGCCTTTGTAAAGTCTGGATGTACCGAGATTGGAGCCGTAGTAAATACGATCTTCAGGTCTTGAAACGCCTTCTCCGCTAGAGGTCCACATTCCAGCTTATCCTTGCATGTCAACTGAGTGAGAGGAGCAGCAACTTGAGAGTAATTCTTGATGAAGATCCGATAGAAGTTGGCAAAACCAAGAAAACATTGTACGTCTCTCACCGTCTTCGAAACCTCCCAGGACATGATTGCTTCTACGTTCTTGGGGTCCATCTTCAAGCCTTCTGTAGTCGCAACGAATCCCAGAAACTCCATCTCTATTTGGTGAAATAAACACTTCTCCAACTTGGCATATAGTCCTCGCTCGCGTAGTTTCTCTATGACCAAACGAACATACTTTTTATGCTCTTCTTCGTTTTTGGAGAATATAAGAATATCATCTAAATAGATGACAACAAAATCATCAAGGTGCTCTCGAAAAATATAATTCATCATATGTTGAAAGACCGCTGGAGCATTGGTAAGACCAAAGGGCATGACATTATACTCAAAATGGCCATACCTTGTACGGAACGGTGTCTTCCATTCATCTCCTTTCTTGATTCGTACGAGGTTATAAGCTCCCCTTAAATCAATTTTTGTAAAGATCCTTGCACGTCCAAGTTGTTCTAAGAGACCAGAAATCAAGGGTAATGGGTAACGATTCTTCTTTGTTAGCTTGTTGAGGCCTTGATAGTCCACACACATCCGCAACGAGCCATCTTTCTTCTTCACAAATAAGATGGGTGCTCCAACTGACGATTTTGAATGACGGATGAAGTTTTTGGCTAGATTCTCGTCGATGTACTTCCGTAACTCCGCCAACTTCCTCTGCGATAGATTGTAGATTAGGCCAAAAGGCGATTGTGCTCCTTCTTGTAAGTCTATGGCGCAATCATATGATCGGTGTTCCGGTAGCATGTCGGCATTCTTCTTTTGAAACACGTCTTTAAAATCCTTATATTTCTCAGGTATACTTGCTGTCGAGATCTTTTCCATGGTAGTTGGAGCCACATAAATGACAAACGGTGTGTCTTCCTTGGACGATCTTATAAACACTCTTGCTCCAATGAATAAGGATTTTTTTATTCGGGGTTTTTTACTAGGCTTGCTCT
Source organism: Physcomitrium patens (assembly GCF_059467195.1). Lineage (NCBI taxonomy): Eukaryota > Viridiplantae > Streptophyta > Bryopsida > Funariales > Funariaceae > Physcomitrium > Physcomitrium patens. The sequence continues at coordinate 15,965,501 of NC_143434.1, read as the reverse complement.
TAGGTGGTTTTGTGAGAAAGGTCATCTTCCGCAACCTCCAATCTATGGATGGATTATGCTTTTTCAACTAGGATAGACCAAGAATAATAGGATTTGATAGGATTCTAATAATATTGAAAATAATGTAACTACTATGGCCCTTAAACGTCACTTCTATAGGTTTTGATTCATAGGTGACACTACTAGACAATAAAGATCGTCCATCTATTACCTTAACTTGAACAGGTTTGGATTTTTGTACTAAAGGGATCTTATGATGCTTCGCAAATTCTTTGTCTAAGAAACAAGCAGATGCTCCTGAATCTAATAATGCTAAGGTTCTCAGTTTTTGAGGGCCAATAAGCAAAGGAATTGTAAAACAAAGGGCAAGTTGAGCGGAAAGAAAGGAACCTGGTTGTTGCTGCGATATTTCATTGTACAGCCGCACGGTTCCTATTGTGGCTGGGCATCCTCGTTTTCTTGAACAAACGTGCCCTTAGTCCTGACAATACATCGATTTTGCTTCTTGGGGCAGTTTCCAACTTTGTGGCCTTCTTCACTGCAATACAAGCATAGACCTTCCTCTATACGCCGCTTTTTTTTTTCTAGAGTAAGGGATTTGATACTTACCGCATCAATTTGCATGTCTTCTACCTCTGAATGTGAATTCACACTACTTGCCGACATAGTTGGGGCGTGGCGAATTGTATGTTGTCTTGAACGTTGGTCTTGGCAGCGTTGGAATAGGTAATTATCGTACTTCACAGCTTGGCTAATAGCTTCGTTGAGAGTTTGTGGATCAGGAAGAGTTAACAGCAAATCCTTCACATCGTCTCTTAAATCCCAATAGAATAGACTCATCAATGCTTCTTCGTCCCAATTGATGTTGCATACTAATTGCCTGAAGTCTGATGCATAGATTGATGTAGAGCGCATCCCTTGTTGTAGTGACCGGATCTTTGTTGTAGCCCATTGAACCTTATCGTGTTCACCAAATGCTTCCGCAAATGCCTCCAAAAAGGTTTCAAAGTTTTTTAGTATGGATGATTGTTTCTCAAACAAAGGAGCAAACCATGATAGAGCTTGCCTTGTAAGTAAGGTTCCAACAAGTCCAACATGTGATTCCTCTGTTGGTTAGCGTTCGGGCTATAAAACTGTTATTAACTTGATTTGATTGACGAATCCTCGAAACTTGGAACGCGTACCATCGAACTTATCCGGAAGGCTAACTAGGGGCTCTTTATGTTGTAGAACCAGAGGTGCTTGTCAAACCTAAGGCAAAGTTGCTTTTCCAAGTGCAAAAGTTTGAGGCTGGTGCAACTTAGATTGTGCCATCTCAGATACTCCATCATTATGAAGCCTTGCCACGACTCCTTCAATCTTTGCAGTTCTTTGCGATAATGTAGCAAAGGCATTCTTGATAGCATCCAACTTGGACTCCAAACTTTCCGTCATACTAATGTCTTGACCTCCGACCATTCTAAGAGAAGGACAGAAATGACTGTACAAGAAGACAATATTGGTTTAGAGGAAGGTACTCCGCAACCTCTAAAATGCCTTAAGTGCTTCAAGAAAAGGGGTAATCCATTCTCTCCAAGAAGAATAAGACTCCAATATTGTAATAATAGAAGTATCAGTTTAGAGGAAGGTAATCTGCAACCTCTAAAATGCTAATACACTTCCAAGCAGAGGGATAATTCACACTCTAACGAAGAAGAAACTAGCTCTGATATCTGAGGTGAGTGAAGTTTCGACAAATTGTTATGGACACAAAAATACAGACTCGAGATCTAACAAGAAGTTCAAGAAGAACTGGCAAGAACTAGATTAATCAGATGAATACAAGAACAACACTAGAGAGGTGAGCTAGAGCTCCAAGAGATGTGTTGTTGAGACTGAAGAACTCTTTAGCCTCAATTCTAATATATACTCCTATTTAGGAAGCTTCTCAAGCGACTTCTATTAACTAGGAAGCTTCTAGAAGGTTCCATAGACTTGCTTCTAGAAGGTTCTAAGGACTACGTCCCTAATATCTTCTACCAACTAAGAAGCTTCTAGAAGGTTTCAGAGACTTGCTTCTAGAAGGTTCTAGAAACTTGTCTCTAGAAGGTTCTAAGGACTATGTCCCTAACATGTTTTGATAGATGTTCTTGATGAAAAGCTTTAACATTGATTGATGCATTTCTTAGATTCTTGGATGGCTCCCATGTACATTCATTAATGTCATATCTATGCCAATGTACCAGATATTGTCATCTATTTTGGCACCGTCTTAAATCTAAGACTTTTGCTACCTCAAATTCTTTATTATTGTCCACTTCTATAAGAGGTGGTGGCATTTGTTTCCTTCCTTGTATATCCATTGTCTTGTATGGCTCAAATAAAGACACATAGAATACATGATGGATTTTCATAGATTCTCATAGGTATAATGGATAAGCAATTGGATTGATTTGTTTACAAATTAAAAATGGTCTAAGCCTACAACAATCTAGCTTGTCACAAGGACAAATAGTTTTAATATTATGACGAAGTAACCATATCTAATCCCCCACATAGAATTGAGGTTGTTCCTTGCGATAGACATTTGCATTAGTTTTTTATCGTTCTTGAACTTTTTTTAATTATGTCTTTATTGTTACATGTAGCTTTGTCAATCAAGTTATCACATCTTTTGCCATAAGATTATCAACTTTTAAAAAGTCAAAAGTGTCAAATTATGGATGATAATTATAATTGGCAAAGAGAGGTGTTTGTTGAGTAGAAGAATGTACCAAATACTATAAGCAAACTTTGCCAATGGCAAAAGAGTTGTCCAATCATTTTATTGATGGTTGATTGTACACTTCAAATATTGCTCTAAAACTTGATTTATCAATTCTATTTGTCTATCAGTTTGAAGATGGAAAGCCAAAGATAATTTTATATCTACCTTCAATATCTTGAAAAGAGTTCTTTAAAATCTCGATAAAAATTGTGTTCCTTTATTTGATATAATATCCTTTGGTAATCCATGATAGCAATAGATGTTATCAAAAAAGAGTCTAATTGTTCCTTCATCTGTGATAGATTTTGTACATGGTACAAAATATGCTATCTTGGTGAAACAATCTACAATCACGAATATAGAATCATATAAACTTGAAGTTGGAAGATTCGTGATTAAATCCATAGAAACAAAAGACCATCATTGTTTTGGTATAGGTAATGGTTGAAAGAGTTGATAAGATCGATGACAAAGAGTTTTTGATCTTGAACAAATATGACATGTCTCCACAAATTCTTTAATAACCTTCCACATTTGAGGCTACCAAAAATCTCTGGATATAAGCTCCAAAGTCTTATTATATCTAAAATTTCTTGCTATAGAAAAATTGTGACGAGCTTCAAGAGCACAAAATCAAGCTTCTCTTTTTGGAACATATAAGCATCTTTCAAAATAGAATAGGTTCTCTTTAAACTCAAACTTGGAAGTATCTTGAGACTTAGAGAAATTATTTTTAATATCATGAACAAGAAGGTCTGAGGATACAACTTCTTGGATCTATTGGAAAAAAGTCAAATCAACAGTCAGTGTTGATTTTATTGCTTCGGCATGAAATTGTTCTAGCTTCAATAAAATTGTCTTTTATTGGTAAAAAACTACTTCTCTTTCTTTTGATATAAGATAAGAATGTCTAGAAAGGGCATTAGACAAACCTTGTTGTTTTCTTGGCCGATAAGTGATATTAAACTCAAATCTTGATAAAGAGATACTCTAACGAGTTTGGTGACAATTCAAAACACATGTTGACATAAAATATTTAAGATTCTTGTGATCTATATACACAATGATTAGAGTTGAAGCGCCTTCTAAATAATGACACCATTCTTGAAAAGAATCCACAATTACAAGAAGTTTCTTGTCATGGATCCCATAATTAATGTCGGTTGCTGAAAATTTTCTTAAATAAAAAGCTATTGGATGAAGTTTGTCATCTACACCTATTTGTGATAAGACTACATCTAAGGAAAAATCAGATGCATCTATCTCCATAAAAAATGTTTTGGAGAAGTTGACGTGATATAGGATTGGTGTATAAGTAAAAGCTTTCTTCAAAGCTTCAAATGATGCTTTTGCTTCTTTACTCCACTTGAGCTTGTCTTTACAAGTTAAGCATGTAAGTAGTGCTGCAACTTGAAAAAATTTCTTGATAAAGATCCAATAGTTATTGATGAATTTTAAAAAGTATTATATATCTCAAACTGTTTTTGGAATCTTCCAGTCCATGATTGTGTGAAGTTTTTTAAGATCCATCATTAGACCATTGTTTGAAATGATGTATCCTAAAAAGTCAATTTGAGTAGTGTGGAATACACACTTTTCTATCTTGGCATACAATCTCGCATCTCTAAGTTTTTGTAACACATGACAAATATGAACTTCATATTCTTCTACATTCTTAGAGTAGATTAAAATGTTGTCTAAGTAACAAATAATAAAATCATCTAAAAACTTACAAAAAACATCATTTATAAGATGTTGAAAAGTAGCTCGTGAATTTGTGAGTCCAAATGGCATGACATTACATTCAAAGTTTCCATATTTTGTTCAAAATGTAGTCTTTTATTCATCTCTTTTTTTAATGTAGACCTCATTGTATACTTCTTGTAGATCTATTTTTGTATAGATCTTAGCTTGATTTAATTGATTAAGAAGTTCAAATATCAAAGGTAGAGGATTGTTTGAGAAGTTTGATGGTACAAGATCTGAGTTTTGAAGATTCATCAATTAGGTACAACTGGTGATTGAATTACAACCTCAAAGTTATCCAACTCAAGCATCATAAGTCAAGTTTATTAAAACTCTACTTTTAGGTTCTGCTTTGTTATGATTTTCATCATTTCTTGAATGACGTGATCTAATATTACATAATTTGGAAGCATTTTTAGTAAAGTTTTGATCTATGCATGGAAAACATGATGCAATCCATGCTGCAACCAAGAAGATTCGTATCTTGTAACAAAGTAATTGATTAGTGACATTATACATTTCATAATTTTGATAATTAGTGATAGATATTAAATAAGATGATGCAGCATAATTAGCAAATTTTTCTACAAATTACAATATGAAGTAAAGAAATTGATGCTCAATTTATCTGATCTTCAAACATTGAGTTAAGCAATTGAATTTGCTTTTAAATGTGATAATTTTCTTTTTAAGTTTTGATCTAAGAATTGCATAAGGAAACTTTAATGTTATTACAATTCAATGATGACATCAACAACTTTTTAATTTAAACATTTGAAAGTAAAAGACATACAAATTGATGGAGTACGTTTTAAACCTCTTATCAAATAGAAAAAGACTCATTATTGTCAGGAAGGACTATGTTTATATTGTGGAGAAGTTAAGCACACTGCTCAATATTGTCCAAAGAAACAACGCAACTACAAAATGAAGAATACTGCTGTCAAAGATGAAAATATGTCATAAAATAAATTTGTCCAACTATAATATAGACCATGCGGTTGGAATCTTGTATAATTCCTAATGAAGGTCCTATTCTCTCCTCAAAATCCTCTCTTTGTTTTATAATAGATGTGCATTTAGGATCTAATAATTACAAAATCTTTGCCTTATTAGATTCAAGAGCCTCAACTTATTTTTTAGATGAAGAACTTGTTAAAAGTCATAATATATAATTAATTTGAAAAACTAGACCCGTACATGTAGAATTCATAGACTGTCGTTCGTTATCTTTTGGAGCTATTTGGTGATGTTCTATAAGACCTCCAACATGTATTGACTTTGCTAGACACATGTCTTAACTTGCAAAAGAAATTTTCTATACATTCTTTATATACTTAGCTTATTCCACAAGCTCCTAACATGTGTGACATGAGCCTATCTTATTGACTAAGTTTCTAACCTACCAATTAGTTAGAAACATGTTTAAAATCAAAGCAAAATTTATAAAGCTTTTAAGAAGCTTTTCTAAAAGATATTATGAAATTAATCTATTTTAATTTACTTCTACTTAATTATATAAGAAATTATTATAATAAATATAAATGTTTGTAACATTATTCTTTTTTTAAAGAATAAGTTCTACAACGAGTAGTTATCATATTTTGAAGAAATCCAAAATATAGTAGATTATATTTGCATATATTTTGATCTTTATTGTCTTCAAAGATGGCTGATAAGTCCTCTCAACCATTAACAATATCCTACATTAGGACAAAAAGATCATTGTATTGTTTGATTGTTGTTGAGGCCTTCATAACTCCTTTCAAATAAAACATTTGAAATACCATCAAGAATTGTTCCTACTTCTAAAAATATCACCAAATATTGAGAGTCTCTTTGAAGGTTGTGATACTAAATATATTATATCTTGCCATTTATTCAAAGAAAAAATTGTCATTCTTAAAGATCTTCATCTTGATTATATTGTATTGAAGATTGTAATAATTGTAATATTTTTTTTGCTAAGTCATCAAACAATAGTTCTTGAATTTAATCTGTTAATAATTGATTCTTTAACTCCTTAATACCACAAATACAAAGAAACTAAAAACAAAGATAGAAGGTAGAATGCTATCTTTATTGGATCTTATTTCTTTTAAAGCAAAGATTTGCTATTTTTTATCTTAGTTTTGATGGATGTCGTTAATGAAAAGCCTCAAACTTCTTTGTAATATTTGCAAGATTCACATATACATTTACTAATATACATTCACTAATATCATATGTATGCTAATGAATAAGATATTTCAATCTATTTTGATATTACATTCAATCTAAAACTTCTTCCATTTCAAATTCTTGATTATTATCTACTTCTACAAAAAAAAAAAATGTCATTTATCTTCTTTCTAAAATATTCATTGTCTTGTATGGCTCAAAAAAAGATAAGTAGAATATGAGATGGATCTTCATAGACTTTGATAGATATAACCAATATACAATAGAATTGAATTGTTAACAAATAAAAAAAGATCCAAATCTACTATAGTCTAACTTATCATAAAGACAAATACTCTTGATATTGTGACAAAGTAACTATATCTTATCAGCCATATTGAATTGTGATTTTTCTATACAATAGGTATCTATATTGATCTTTTTTTATTCTTAAGCTTCTTTTAACTATGCCTTCATTGTTACACGTAGTTCTAACAAATGATTTGTCAAATCTTTTACTGCAAGATTATTAATTTTTAAAAAGTTAAAAATATCAAGTTGTAGATGATAATCATAATTGGTAAAATAAGGTGTTTATTAAATAGAAGAATGTACCAAATTATTTTACTTGAACTTTGTTAATGATAAATGAGTTTTCTAAACATCTTGATGATAGTTGATGGTATACCTCAAATATTGACTTAGAACTTGATTAACCTATTTTATTTGTCTAATAATTTGAGGATGAAAGGCCAAAGAGAATTTTATATCTATCTTCAATATCTTAAAAAAGATTATCCAAAATCTTAATACAAATTGTATCTCTTTATCTCATATAATATCTTTAAACAATCCATGATAGCAATAGATGTTGTCAAGAAAAAATTTAATTATTCCTTCACCTAAAATAGATTTTGTACATGATAAATAATGAATTTTTTTGATGAAGTAATCTAAAATCATAAATATAGAGTCATATAAACTTGAAAATAGAAGATCTATAATAAAATCTATAGAAATAGAAGACCATAATTTTTTCAATATAGATAATGGTTGAAAAAGTCCATAGGATCAATGATGAAGAATTTTTAAGCTTAAACAAATATTATATGACTATACAAAGTCTTTTATAATCTTTTATATTTATCACCACTAAAAATCTTAAAATATAAACTATAAAATTTTATTATAACCAAAATGTCTTGTTGTTGAAAAGTTGTGATGTACTTCTCTTTTTAGAACATATAGATGATCTTTGAAATAAAATAGGTTTCTCTTCAACTCAAACCTAGAAGTATTATAAAACTTAGAAAAATATTCTTGATATCATAAAGAAGAGAATTAGAAGACAAAATTGATTAAATTTTCTTAACAAAGATTGAATGAATAGGTAATATTAATTTTATTGTTCAAAGATGAAATTACTCAAATTTTAAGATAACAATTCTTTATTGATCAAAAGCTATATATATCTATATATATCTATATATATATATATATATATATAGTATATAAAATAAGAATGTTTAGAAAAGGCGTTTGAAAAATCTTATTTTTATTAAGTAAAAATATGATTTAAAATCAAATCTTGATTATGACATGCTCCAATAAGTATGGTGATAATTCAACATCTATATTGATATGAAATACTTGAGGTTCTTATCAGTTGTGTATATATCAGGGACATGAATCTCGAAGAAAAAGAATCCTTGATACACTCTTGTGTCACTAAAGAGAACTAAAAAGTCATTCAAACGATAATATAATATTAACTAGAATGGCTATTGCCAAAAACAAGAACAGTACAAAGTCTTGAAATAAGACTTAAGACTAGAATGGCATTAATAAGAGCGAAGAAGGCTTCATTGTTGCCTCTATATATACTCTTAACTAAGAGCTACATAGTGATGTCCTATAGGACCTCCAAAACATGTTGACTTTGCTAGCCACATGTCTTAACTTACAAGACAAGTTATCTATGTATGCGCCACAAGATTAGTTTATTCTACAAGCTATTATATGGAATTAACTTGTTTCACAAACTACTAACATGTAGTTAACTTATTGATGAAGTTTCCAACCTATAAATACATTTAAAGTCAAAACAGCATCTATGAAGCTTTTAGGAAGCTTTTCTAAAAGACTTTATGAAATTAATCTATATTTACTTATTTCTATCTAATCATATAAGTAATTATTAAAATAAATAAATAAATATATATATATATATATGTGTGTGTGTGTGTGTCACAGACATATACATGTAAGCCAATAATTACATGTATAAATAGGTAGAAGTAAGTTAAAGTAGGTAAAAATAAGTTAATTCTATAGTATTTGATATAGAAGCTTCCTAAAGGCTTCATAGACGCTGTTTTGACTTTATAGGTACCTTTAATTGACTTTTTGGGATTAGAAACGTAGTCAACAAGTTGGCCATGTGCCATACATGTTGTTAGCTTGAAGACCAAGCTAACTATGTAGCCCACACATAGAAAAACTTGCCTTGTAAGTTAAGGCATGTGTTCTACAAAGTCAAGACATATTAGAGGTCCTATAGAACGTCGCCATGTAACCTCTAGTAAGATAGTATATATAGAGACAAGAGTGAAGCCTTCTTCACTCTTGTCAACTCCTTTCTTGCTTCTACTCTAGTTTCAAGGGTCTCTAGTTTCCTTGACTTTTGACAATAGCCATTCCAATTTCTTTCTAAATATACATATCAAGTTATTTCTATGTTGTCATCTTTTTTTGAAAGAAGTCTCACTTATTTATTTGTCTTTATTATGTTCTTGTCTTTGACAAATTGACAAGAGTATACTTACAATATTAGAGCTTTGTATAATCTTGATTAAGAATGGATTATCCCTTTTTTTTGATAAGACATAAGCATATTACAAGTTGTGGATTACCCTCTTCGAAACTGATATTGTCTTTAATATTTTTTTTGTTCTCAAGTCCTCTCTTCTATTTATCTTGAGCGATATTAGACATCTTCTCTTTTCTAAGTATTATCATTGCAGAACTTGCTAAAATGAAGACTACAATGGCACAAATGCAAGAACAATTGGAGGAGTTAATACTTGCAATGTATCAACTCAATTTACCACCACAAGAAACAATAAGATTGGTAGGAAGTAAAGATATAGAAATGATTGGAGCTGCTTCAACATCTGTACCAAATCATGTCCCTCTTCCTATGATAAAACGCCCTTCCAGTATTAGAGAACCAAGAATTGCCCTATTTGAGAAGTTTAATGGCACCAGATCAAAGTTTAGAGGATTTATCAATCAAGTGTCACTTATGATTGGACTTCAACTCCAAAGCTATCCAACTCCAAGATCGCAAGTTAGATTCATTGATACGATTCTTTCAAGTTTAGCATTATCATGGTTTTCATCTTTTCTTGAATGAGGAGATCCAATATTTGTTAATCTAGAGGCTTTTATGGCGGAATTTCGATCCATGTATGGAAAACATGATCCAATTCGTATTGCAACCAATAAGATCCATATTTTACGATAAGACAATTAATTAGTAACATTGTATGATTCATAATTTTGACAACTTGCAATTGATATCAAGTGAGATGATACTGCACTTATTAGCCAATTTCTTTACTGATTATAATATGAAGTAAAAAAATTAATGCTCAACTTACTTGATCCTCAAACATTGAGTCAAGTAATTGACTTTGCTATGAAGTGTAACAATCACCTTTTTGAATTTCGATCACAGAACCATAGAAGTGGACCTCAACGTTACTATAATTCAATATCAACACTAATATCTCTTCAACACATACATTCGGAAATAGAGGATATGCAAATTGATGCAGTACGTTTCAAACTTCTTATTGAGCAAGAAAAGACTCATCGTCATTAGGAGGGATTGAGCTTATATTGTGGAGAATCTAAGCACACTAATCAACATTATTCAAAGAAATGACGCAATCATAAAATGAGGAATACAACTATCAAAGGACATAGCATGTCAAAAAACTAATTTGTTCAGCTACAATAGGGATCGTGCAGTTGGAACCTTGTACAACGCTTAGTGAAGGTCCTATCCTCTCTTCAAAACCCTCTCCATGTTTTATGATAAATATTATTCTAGGACCTAAACATCTCAAAGCCTTTGCCTTGTTAGATTTAAGAGCCTCAGCATGTTTCTTAGATGAAAAATTTGATAAAAGACATAACATATTTTTAGTAAAGAAAACTAAACATATTCATGTAGAAGTCATAGATGGTCATCCGTTGTCTTTAGGAGATGTTACTCATGAAATCTTTCCTATAGAAATAGCAACTAATGGTCATAGTAGCTTTATAATATTTAATATCATTAGATCTCCTTCTAATCCAATCATTTTAGATTTATCATGGCTAAAAAAATATAATCCTAAAATAGATTGAAGTTCTCGTAGTCTTGACTTTTTTGGAAGTATAACTAAGAGTGTAGTTAATCAAGTAGAAAGTCATAAGTCTACTATAATTAAACCTATATTTGTAGGTACAAGTACTTTCTTGCATGCTGCAAAAAAAGCATCACCTTGTGTCATTTATGCCATACCTGTTTCTATTGGTGGAAAGACTTCAAGTAGCATTCAAAGTGAATATCAAGATTTTAAAGATGTATTTGAGAAAAAGAATGCGGATACTCTTCCAGAATATCGTTCCTATGACTGCTCAATTGACCTTCAAGAAAGAACACAAACGCCATTTCGACCAATCTACAATTTATCTCAAAATGAATTGGCTGAACACAATGAGTATATTGAAGAGAATTTGGCCAAAAACTTCATACGTTATTCCAAATCTCCAGCAGGAGCTCTAATTTTATTTGTGAAGAAAAAAGACGGATCATTGCGGATGTGTGTCGATTATTGATGACTCAACAAAATCACTATAACAAATAAGTACCCGCTACCTTTGATATCTAGACTCCTTGATCAATTGAATCAAGCTAAGATCTATACAAAAATAGATCTATAAGGAGCATACAATCTGGTACGCATCAAAGAAGGAGATGAATAGAAGACAGCATTTCGAAGAAGGTATGGACATTTCAAATACAACTTCATGCCTTTTGGACTTACAAATGCATTAGTAGTATTCCAGCATTTAATGAATGATGTCTTTTGGGAGTTTTTAGATGATAATGTTGTCTGTTACCTAGATGACATCTTAATCTATTCTAAGAACTCAGAAGAACATGAACTTCATGTTTGCCAAGTATTACAAAAACTAAGAGATGTAGGACTCTATGCTAAGATAAAAAAGTGTATATTTTATACTACTCAAGTCGACTTCTTAGAATACATCATTTCAAATGATAGACTTATGATGGATCCTAAGAAATTTCAAACTATTATAGATTGAAAGATCTCAAAAAAAGTAAGAATTGTCCAATGTTTTTTGAGATTTGCCAACTACTATCAGATCTTCATCAAAGACTTCTCTCAAGTTGTAGCTTCACTTACATGTTTGACTTGTAAAAACAAACTTCAATGGAATCAAGAAGCGAAAGTAGCATTTGAAGCTTTGAAGTTGGCCTTTATTTTTATACCAATCTTGTATCGTATTGATTTTTCTAAGATATTTTTTATAGAAATAGATGCATCAGACTTTGCTCTGGGTGCCGTATTGTAACAAATGGGAATAGATAATAAACTTCACCCAATAGCTTTTCACTTTAGAAAATTTTCAGCAGCCGATATCAACTATAAGATCCACGACAAAGAACTTCTTGTAATCGTGGATTTGTTTCAAGAATGGTGCCATTATCTAGAATGTCCTCCTAATCTAATCATCATATATACAGATCATAAGAACCTTAAATATTTTATGTCAGTAAGTGTTTTGAATCATCACCAAGCCCGTTAGAGTATGTCTTTGTCTAGATTTGAATTTAAGATCTTTTATCAATGAGAAAAACAACAAGGTTTGTCAAGTGCACTCTCTAGACAATCCTACCTTGCATCAAAGGAAAGAAATGCTGCTTTTGATCAACAATGAACAATTCTCTTGAAATCAGAGCTTCTTCATCTACGAGGAATAAAATCAACACTTACAGTTGATTCAACTTTCATTAAGCAAGTTCAGTCAAATATGTCTTCCGATCCTCTTATTCGTGATATTAAGAGAAATTCTTTAAAGTCTCATAATACTTCCAAGTTTGAGTTCAAGAAGAATCTACTATATTTTGAGAAACGCCTATGTGTTCTAGAAGGTGAAGCTCGATTATGTGTTCTTCAAGCTCGTCATGACTTTCCAACTACAGGACATTTTGGATACAATAAAACTTTGGAACTAATATCTAGGGACTTTTGGTGGCCTCAAATGTAGAAAGCAGTTAAAGATTTTGTACAATCTTGTGATCTTTGCTCGAAATCAAAAACTCCTCGTCATTGACCTTACGGACTTCTTTAGCCATTACTCATTCCAGAACAACTATGGTTTTTCATTTCTATGGATTTCATCATGGATCTTCCAATCTCAAGTTCTTTGAACTCTATATTTGTGATAGTAGATCGTTTTATCAGGATGGCACATTTTGTACCATATACAAAATCAATCACAAGTGAAGAAATAGCTAAGCTCTTTCTTGACAATATCTATTGCTATCATGGATCACCCAAAGATATTATATCGGATAGGAGAACTCAATTTGTATCAAGATTTTGGTGGACTCTTTTCAAGATTCTAAAAGTCGATATAAAACTATCTTTGACATTCTATCCTCAAACTGATGGACAAATGGAGCGTTGTCGTAATACGTGAAGTCTTACTTGAGAATGCTCTGGGCACCTGGCTGTGGAAGAAAGAATGGAAATTGCAATAACAAAATCCTAATTCTAACAGAATACTAACAATGCTCTAATTAAATCATAATAATGATAAATAAGCTTAATCAAATTCAAAAAAACCTCAAAGAAATTTCAAACAAATAATAAAAATTCTTAAAGAAATATTATAAGGATCACAAATATCACTCAAATACATCTCAATTCAATCTTAATTTAGTTCTAGTTAAAATCCTATTGAACTTCATTTAAACTTTAGGCCAAAACTAATTAAATCTTAAATCCTAATAAAATCCTAAATCCTTAATCAAATCCTAAATAAACCTTAAACAAAATTCCAACCAAATACTAAACTAAATCCTAACCAAATCCTAAACCAAACCCTAAGCAAATCCTAAATCCTAAATAAAACCTTAATCAAATCCTAAATCCTATACCAAACCCTGATCTAAATCCTTAATTCTATACCAAATCCTGACCAAATACTAACCAAATCCTAACCAAATCATAACCAAACACTAACCAAATCCTAAACCAAATCCTAAACCCTAAATAAATCCTAACTAAATCCTAAACCAAATCCTAAATCCTAAATCAAACCCTAATCCAAATTCTAAACCCTAAACCAAATCCTAGTAATTCTTACAATAAATTTAAACCTGAATAATTAATGAATAAATCGTCGATCTTAACTCAAATTTTGAACACTTCTTAAAGAATAAGTTAAAAATAAGCACAAAAAAATTGAAAAGGATTGAAGTTACAAAATTGATGATAACCTCAAAAACGTGCTCAGATATTGGCCAGCCTCCTTTTCTAATCTTCATGCCAATCTTTCAGAGCCAATATCTCTTTTTTGCACCATTCAAATAATCTCAAAATTTTCATACACATAGAAAAACTAGTCTTATATCCTCTCATGCTAGTTTTACTCTAATTCAACTAGTAGATTAAAAGAAATCTCAAAAATCCTTGCTGGACCTAAAATTCTATTTTTTGAGACCTTGATCCACTTAAACCTCAGTATTCCTCATTTTAACCATTAGATTGAGCTCAAATTCACGACACATATTAAATTCAACTATAACCATGAACCCACAAATTTTCATCCATAGATCTACTACAAAACTCTTGAAATTATCCAAAATATAAATCCTATTTTATTTCATAAAATTCAAGTCATCCAAAATAATCCTTGACTTTGCAAAGCTATTACGAAGTCGTTACAACTTTAAATCACCCAAAATCAATGCTCATAAAAAGCTTATTCAGTTTGCTATGAAATCTCACTCGCCAAACTTCAAAAGAATACTGGAGTCATTGTCGAGACTCAATTTTGTGCTCCAAGGTCAGATTTCTACCCTGGTTCATAACCGGCCCTCTCCGGGTATCAATATCTAGTTTTTTTAAGTAATTTTTTCTTGAATTTACTCTTATCTTCTTTCTTAAGATGCCTATATCATTTATTTTTCCAATCTACTTTGATTTGCTTTACTTTTGGTACTACAAAGTAAGTAGAAGTCACCTTTCTAAAAGGCAGCAATGGTATCTTTTAATTTTTCTACCCCTTCGACTATTAACTATATTTCTAAGATAATTTGTTCTAATACTTTGTACTAAGATCTCCTAAATTATAATAATCTCCACACCTTTCACCTATTAGTCATGTTAAATCATAACATCATTTTAATCAAGTTTTAGAGCAGTATTTAAGATGTACCATTAACTACTAATAAGATGATTGGACAACTCTTTTGCCATTGGCAGAATTTGCTTACAATAACACAGTACATTCTTCTACAAAAAAATACCTTTCTTTGCCAATTATGGTTATTATCCATGATTTGATACTTTTGACTTTTCAAAAGTTGATAATCCTATTGCGAAAGATTTAGAATTCATTTGTCAGAGTCACATGCAATGATGAAGGCACAGTTAAAAGAAGCTCAAGAACAACAAAAGGTCAATGCGGATGTCTATCGAAAGGAACAACCACCATTACACATGGATGATAAGGTATGGTTACTTTGTCACAATTTCAAGACCACTCATCTTTGTGACAAGTTGGACTATCGAAGGCTTGGATCATTTTCTATTTCTTCACAAATCAATCCAATTGCATATCGTTTATATCTATCGGAATCAATAAAAATCCATCCAGTATTCCACATGTCTCTTCTTGAACTATACAAGACAGTGGACATACCAAGAAGAAGACAAGCTCTACCTCCTCCTATAGAAGTAGAGAATAATAAAGAGTTTGAAGTCAAAGAAGTCTTAGATTCTAGGCGGCACCGAAATAAATTAGAATATCTTGTCTATTAGTACAGATATGATATTAGTAAATGCACATGGGAGCTAGTAAAGAATCTTACAAATGCAGCAAAGGTGGTGGAGGCTTTTCATTGACGACATCTATCAAAATCAAGATGAAAATCTTCTTTATAAAAGAAACAAGATCTAGATAAGATAATATTCAACTTTCAATCCTTATTTGTAACTTCTTTGTAGTTGTGACGCTTAGGAAATGGAGAACCAACAACCAATGGATTCGACTCAAGAACCTTTGTTTGTTGACTTACCAAATAAGATATTATAATTATCACGACCTTCAAGACGATGCAATCAAGATGAAGATCTTCAAGAATGACATGTTCTTCTTTGAATAGATGGTGAGATACAATGCATTTGGTATCACGACTTTGGAAGGGACTCTCGATGTTTGGTGATTTTACTAGAGGTAGGAACAACTCTTGATTGTGTTCTAAATATTTTATTCAAAGGAAATTATGAAGGCCTCAACAATGATCAAATAATTGGGTGGTCTTCCCGCCTTGGTATGCGACACTACCGATGGTTGAGAGGCCCTATCAATCATCTTCGAAGAGAATAAAGATCAGAGTATGTGGCGAATACAATTCGTTACATCATAGATTTCTTCAATATATGATTATCGCTCCTCGTGGAACTCGTTCCTAGAAGGGGAGATAATGTCACGGACATACACATGTAAGCCAGTAATTACATGTATAAATAGGTAGAAGTAAGTTAAAATATGTAAAAATAAGTTAATTCTATAGTATTTGATATAGAAGCTTCTTAAAGGCTTTATAGATGTTACTTTGACTTTATAGGTATCTTTAATTGACTTTTTGGGATTAAAAACGTAGTCAATAAGTTGGCCATGTGCCATACATATTATTAGATTGAAGACCAAGCTAACTATGTAGCCCACATGTAGAAAAACTTACCTTATAAGTCAAAGCATGTGTTCTACAAAGTCAATATATATTGGAGGTCCTATAGAATGTCACCATATAGCCTCTAGTAAGATAGTATATATAGAGACAAGAATGAAGCCTTCTTCACTCTTGTCAACTCCTTTCTTGCTTCTAGTCCAATTTTTAGGATCTCTAATTTTTTTTGTTTTTTGGCAATAGCCATTCCAGTTTCTTTTTTAATATACATATCAAGTTATTTCTATATTGTCATCTTTCTTTGAGAGAAGTCTCACTTGTTTATTTGTCTTTATCATATTTTTGTCCTTGATACTATGACATTACCCCTCTTTTTTAGGAACAAGTTCCTCTAGGAGCAGTCTTAATATGTTGAGAAAGTTTAAGATAAAACAAGTTATATTTGCTACATGTTCTAAACTTTGCTCTATTTGAAGATGGTTGATAGGCCTTCTCAGCCATCAATAGTATTTCATAGCAAAGCAAAAAGACGACCCTGCTATTTAGTCATTGTTGAAGCCTTCATAATTTCCTTCAAATAAAATATTTAAAACACTGTCTAAAGTTGTTTCTACCTCTAATAAAATCACCAAACATCAAGAGTTTCTTTTAAGGTAGTGATACTAAATACATTGTATCTTGCCATCTATTTGAAGAAAGACATGTCTTTCTTAAAGTTCTTCATCTTGATTTTGTCTTCTTGAATGTTGTGAAAATTGTAATTTTTTTATCTGATAAGTTTGCAAATGAAAGTTCTTGAGTTGAATCTACTGATTGTTTCTTCTCTATTTTTTTTGCGTCACAAATATATTGAAGCTATAAAGAAAGATAGGAGGAGAATGTTATCTTTCTTTGATCTTGTTTCTTTTATAGCAAAGATTTGCTATTCTTCATCTTAATTTTGATGGATGTTGTTGATGAAAGGCTTCAACTTTCTTTGCTACATTTGTAAGATTCTTTGTTGGCTTCCATGTCTATTTTTTAATATCATATCTACACCTATGAACAAGATATTTTAACTTATTTTAGGGCTGCTTTGAATCTAAGGCTGCTTCTACCTCGAATTCTTGATTATTATCTACTTTTACAAGAAGAGGTGGCATTTGTCTTCTTTCTATAATATTCATTGTCTTACAAGGTTCAAGAAGGGATACATAAAATATAATGTCGATCCTCATAGACTCTGGTAGATGTAATCGATAAGCAATATGATTGATTTGTTCACAAATAGAAAAAGATCTCAGCCTATGATAGTCCAATTTATGATAAAGACGAGTAATCTGGATATTGTGATGAAATAACCATACCTTGTCACCTATGTTGAATTCTAGTTGCTCCTTATAATAGGCATCCGTGTTGGTCTTTTGCCATCCTTGAGTTTCTTTTAATTGCATCTTCATTGTTGCATGTAGCTCAGACAAATGATTTGCTAATTCTTTTGTTACATGATTATCAACTTTTGAAAAGTCAAGAGTATCAAGTCATGGATGATAATGATAATTGACAAAGAAAAGTGTTTGTTGAGTAAAAGAATGTACCGAATTATTGTATGCAAACTCTGCCAATGGCAAAAGAATTGTCCAATCATCTTAATGATAGTTGATGCATTACCTCAAATATTCTTTAAAATTTGATTCACATATTCCGGTTGCCAATAAATTTAAGGATAAAAGCCGAAAAAAGCTTTATATCCACCTTTAGAATCTTGAATAGGATTTTTTAAAATCTTGATATAAATTGAGTCACCTTATCTAATGTAATATTCTTTGACAATCCGTAATAGCAATAGATATTGTCAATAAAAAGCTTAACTATTTTTTCACCTAAAAAGATTTTGTACATGGTATAAAATGTGCCATTTTGGTGAAGTGATCTATAATTATAAATATGGAGTCATATGAACTTGTGACCAAAAGATCTGTGATAAAATCCATAGAAAGAAAAGACCATTGTTGTCCTGGAATAGGTCATGGTTGAAGAAGTCTATAAGGTCAATGGCAAGGAGTTTTGGATCTTGAACAAATATCGCATGATTGTACAAAGTCTTTGATTGCCTTCCACATTTGAGGCCACCAAAAATCTCTTGATACTAGCTCCAAAATCTTTTTATATTTAAAATGTTTGGCTGCTAAAAAATCATGACGAACTTGAAAGATACGTAATTGTGCCTCATATTCTAAAGTATATAGGTAATCTTCAAAATATAGTAGGTTGTTCTTAAACTCAAACTTTGAAGTATCATAGGACTTAGAGAAAGTATTTTTGATATCATAAAGAAGAGGATTAGAGGACATACTTGATTGAATTTGCTTGACAAAAGTTGAATTAATAGTCAATGTTGATTTTATTGCTCAAAGATGAAAATGCTTGAGCTTCGAGAGGATCATTCTTTGTTAATCATAAGATCCATCTTTTTCTTTTGATAGAAGATAAAAACATCTAGAAAAGGCGTCTAATAGACCTTGATGTTTTTTGAGTCGATAAGTGATCTTGAAATTAAATCTGGATTAAGAAATGCTCCAACAGGCTTGACAACAATTCAAAACACATGTTGACAAAAAGTACTTTAGGTTCTTATGATCCATATATACAGTGAGTAGATTTGAAGCACCTTTTAGATAATGATGCCATTCTTAAAATGAATCTAGAATCGTAACGAGTTCTTTGTCATGGATTTCATAAGTTATCTCAATTATTGAAAAAAATTTGGAATAAAAAGCTATTAGATGGAGTTTGTTATTTGTTTCCATTTGTGACAATATAGCACCCATAGCAAAGTCCGATGCATCTATTTCCATAAAAAATGCCTTAGAAAAGTCGAGGCAATATAAGATTGGTGCAAAAATAAATTCCTTCTTTAAAGCATCTAATGATACTTTTGTTTCTTTATTCTACTCAAGTTTGTCTTTTCAAGTCAAACATATAAGTGGAGCTGCAACTTAAAAGAAGTACTTGATGAAGATTTGGTTATAATTAACAAAATCCAAAAAGCATTACACATCTTGTATTGTTCTTAAAATCTTCTAATCTATGATAATTTGGACCTTTTTAGGATCCATCATAAGGCCTTTGTTGGAAATGATGTACTCTAAAAAGTCAACTTAAGTAGAGTGGAATACACACTTTTCTAACTGGGGATATAATCTTGCATCTCTAAGTTTCTATAACATGCAACAAACATGAAGTTCATATTCTTTTGCGTTCTTAGAATAGATTAGAATGTTGTTTAAATATCAAAGGATAAAATCATCAAAAAATTTACAAAAAATATCATTCATAAGATATTGAAAAGTGGTCGATGTATTTGTAAGTCTAAAAGGCATGATATTATATTCAAAATATCTATACCTAATTTGAAAATCAATCTTCTATTCATCTCTTTCTTTGATACAAACTAAATTGTATGCTTTTTGTAGATCTATTTTGGCATAAATCTTTGCTTGATTGAATTAGTCAAGAAGTCTTGAAATCAAAGGCAAAGGATACTTATTTTTGATGGTGATCTTCTTGAGTCCTCAATAATCCAGACATATCCATAGACATCCATCTTTCTTCTTCAAAAATAAGATAAGAGCCACAATTGAAGATTTAGAATGGCGTATGAAGTTTTTTGCTAATTTTTCATCAATGTACTCTTTTAATGCAACCAATTCATTCTACAATAAGCTATAGATTGGTCCAAATGGTAGTTGATCTTCATTTTGTAAATCAATTGAATAATCATAAGATCGATACTTGGGAAGAATATTTACATTTCTTTTTCAAAAATGTCTTAGAATTTTTGATATTGGCTAAGAATATCACTTTATGTTATTTCACCATTAGAAATGGACATAGCATATAAAGCAAAAGATGATCTTTGTTTTGCACCATGCATAAAAGCTCTCGCACCTATCAATAAAGGTTTGGAAATAGTAGACTTTTATACTTCTACTTCACTAACTCAATCTTAAATTATACTACCAAAAAAGTTAAGATTACGAAAAATCCAATCTATTTGAAGGTTATACTTTTTTAGCCATGATAATCCTAAAATAACCGGATTGGAAGGAGATCTTATTACATTAAATACTACTATACTGTTATGATCTTTAATTGCTACATCTAAAAGAACAATCTCATAGATAATATTTATAGAAGACAACAAATGACCATCTATGACTTCTACATGTAGGAGTTTAGTTTTTTTAATTTAAGATATTTTTTTATTTTTGACAAAATCTTCATCTATAAAATATGCTGAGGCTCTTAAATCTAATAAAGCAAAGACTTTGTGATGTTTATTTCCTAAATACACATCTATTGTGAGACAAGGTGAAGGATTTGAAGAGAAAATAGTACCTTAATTAGGTGTTGCACATGATTCCAACCATACGGTCCCTATTGTAGCTAGAAAAATTTATTTTCTGATATATTATCTTCTTTGGTAATTATGATTTTTATTTAGTAATTGTGTTCTTTCTTTAGATAATGTTGAGTAGTGTTTTTAGCTTCTCCACAATATAAACACAAATCATCTTCGCAACATCAAGTCTTTTCCTGCTCTGTAATAGGTTTAAAATGTTGTTGTGTTGTAATACGATTATATGATAAAAATATGACTAAAAATAATTTTTAATTAATATTCTATTATATTAGTTCAACAAGAATTCAAAATATCTTAATAAGGCTTTTATGAAAGCCTCTTAGTCTATTTTCTCGTCTTAATAGTAAGTAGATAAAAGTTAGTTAGTATTTTTACCTTCTAAGATATAGAAACTCTTTTATTGCCTTAAAAAGGCCATAAATTATTAAAATTAGGATAGAAGAGATAAATGGTTGATATAGTTGATATTAGGATCAAGTTGAAGATAAGATTGGGCTAAAAAATCCTTAAGATAGATTAGATTGATACCTGGGAATCAACCATTTGTGAGATGGGGTTGAATTCATACCTTTGGTGACTAAAACGACCGCCTAGGAAAAATTAGGATTTTATTCAAAGATCAAAGATTAGAATTTAAGAGTTAGCTTAAAACTCTTTTCAGAGGCATAAGGATTGTTTTTGTAAGATTTTTGAAGACTTGGCAATTATAATTCAAAATCAGGGTTGGTATTGGTGATTTTGGTTTTATATAATATCACTAAGGCTAGCAATTTTGGCTAGTTCGTGCAATTGGTGTAATATCTATAGTTTAAAATTTGGTACTATATGGATTATTGGATGTGCTAAGTGTATACAAGTTTTTGTGATAACCTAATGGCATAATTTAGAGATATTTGATTTTTAGCACAAGAGGGTTTTGAAAGTAGGCAGTTTGGGATTAGATAGGATTTTTGTGATATTTGAAGATCTACTAATGAGATTAAGGTGAAATTTGGCATCGTATTGAAAGACTTAAAGATCAAGCTATATACCAATTTTGAATCAAAGTTAATTGTTGGAGAAGGAAAAATCACTACTAGAAGTTTTGCTTCAAATCTCAAATTAGTAGCCAAGTGACATTAGTGCAATTTTTAGGAGGTTTTCTCTCAATCTATAACTTGAATTGGATTAAAAATTCTTAAGTGTATAAAAGACTTATATTGACAATTGAATACAAAATTTCACATCAAGTGGATGGTCAGATTAGAAGTTACAGCTTGTTAAAGCTCACTAATTAGGATTGGGACTTATAAGAAAATTCTAAATTTCTTAAATATAAAAATAACAAGGTAATTGAGGTTTATGTGTGATTGAGGCTACTAAAAAAAATATTTTTCAACACTTTTGAATTAAAATTTGGATTTTAATCTTCTCATATGGATGAAATCTATTAGGATTTCTTAGATACTTGTGAAATACAACCTTACCTTCCACAACTAGGTGCCCGGTGCATTCCTAAAGAAGACAATACGTAATACAATAACATATCTTATTAATTTGCATTGATTTTGGCCTTGATGAAAACCTTTCAAAAAACTTGGAAGTTGCCGCCATTATTTGACTTGTTCCTCTCCAGCCAAATTTTTGTTCTTGATGCCTTTCAAATAATTGATTGTCACATGCAATGGCTTGAGCAATAAATTGTTCCAAAGATTTTATCTTTGGCATTGCTAATAACAAGTCTTTGGCATTATTCTTCAATCCATATCAAAATTCATTGATAAGGGCTTTGTCATTCTAGTCCATGTTGCAAATAAGGTTTTGGAATTCAACAACATATATAGTAGTTGACCATGATCTTTGTTGTAAAGATAAGATTTTAATCTCTACTACTTATTCTGGATCACTTTCTTCAAATGTGGTCGTAAACACTTCTAGGAATGAATTCAAATTATAAAGGAATCACAAATTTTTTTCCATTAAAGGTGCAAACAAAGAGAAAGTACTTCTTGATGGAAGCGCACCTATGAATCTAACTTGAATAAATCCATCAGGGTATTGAAAAAGATACAACCTTAGATAGAGTTTGACTTGTTGCAAAAATCTTCAAAATTTTGATCTTGTTCCATTAAAATTTTTAGGCATACCAATATTTATCTTCATCATACTTGTAGAAGTAAAACTCCTTAGATTTGGTTGTGAGGTCTATCTACTTGCTCTGTTCAATTGCACAACTTCTTACTGCAGTTTCTAAACTTCTTCCATAAGCGTAGGCATAGTATCTCCATGATTTACGTTAGAAATATATGAGATTTCTACTCTAAGAGTATTGACAAGCTCATGAAGAACTGCAATAGTTGCAAATCTATTCTCACTTCTATTAAGAGTAGCATCTATAATCTTTTCTTCTATAGACAACTCAAACAAATCAAAAAAATTAAATTAGATGATACTAATCCGTAACTTCTAATAAAAAATTTCACAAAGAAGAGTAATTCACTTTCTTTAAGGAAAGATCAGTGTTAAAAAATAAGTTTTTTTTTGTTTCGAAGATGGGTAGTCTGTAATCTTAAAAATACAAGAATAGAAAAGAGTTATTCCACTTACTTCTAAAACAAGATAGAAACAATATATTAGTACTCTTGTCAAATTGTCAACGACATGAATCTCAAAGAAAAAGAATCCTCAATACACTCTTGTGTTATTGAAGAGAACTAAAAAGTCACTCAAAAGATAATATAATATTAATTAGAACGATTATTGCCAAAAATAAGAAGATTAAAAAGACTTAAAATAAGACTAAAGACTAGAATGGAGTTGACAAGAATGAAGAAGGCTTCACTCTTGCCTTAATATATACTTTGAACTAGGAGCTATATAACAATGTCTTATAAGACCTCCAAAACATGTTGACTTTACTAGCCACATGTCTTAACTTGCAAGGCAAGTTATTTATGTATGCACTACATAATTAGCTTGTTCAATAAGATACTATATAAAGTTAACTTGTTTCATAAGATACCAATACGTTGTTAACTTGTTGATTAAGTTTCCAACCTACAAATCAAAATTGTGTCTATGATTGTATCTATGATATATCCTAGGAAGTCAACTTGAATAGTCTAGAATACATATTTTTTTATCTGAGCATATAGTCTTACATCTCTAAATTTTTGTAACACACAACCAATATAAAGTTCATATTCTTCTATATTCTTAGAGTAGATTAAAATATCATCTAAATTATAGGTAATAAAATCATAAAAAAACTTACAAAAAATATTATTCATGATATGTCAAAAAGCAATTGGTACATTTGTAAATTTAAAAGACATAATATTATATTCAAAATATTTATATTTAGTTTAAAAAGTAATCTTCCATTCATCTCATTCTTTGATGTGAACCAAGTTTTATGCTTATTGTAGATCTATTTTACATAGATCTGCATTTCATTGAATTAATCAAAAAGTCCTGAAATCAAAAGTAAGATATACTTATTTTTTATGGTGATTTTATTGAGTCATCAATAATCTATGCATATTCATAAAGATCTATTTTTTTTCTTTACATATTAGATAGAAGCTCTTCTTAGAAATTTTGATTGAGGTATGAAATTTTTAGCTAAGTTCTTTTCAATGTATTCTTTTAATATAGCTAATTTATTTTGCAATAAGTTGTAAGTTGGTTCAACTTATAACTTAAATTGAGCTCTTTCTTATAAATCAATTGAAAAATCATAAGATCAATGCTTTAAAAGAATATCTATTTTTTTTTTTCAAAAATATCTTAAAAATCTTGATATTAGATAGGAATACTACTTGATAACTTTCCACCATCAAAAATGAATTTGGCATATATAAAAAAAGATGACCCTTCTTTTGCCACATGCATAAAAGCTTTCAAATCTATTAGTAAAGATTTGGATGTATTAAACTTATGTATTTATATTTATGTAGTAGAATTTTAGATCAAACTATAAGAAAAGTTAAGATTACAAGAAATTTAATTTATTTGGTGGTTATACTTTTTTAATCATAATAATCCTAAAATAATAGAATGGAAAGGAGATATTATTACAATAAATATTACTATGCTATTATGATCTTTAATTGCTATACTTAATGAAACAATCTCATAGATAATATTTCCAAAAGATAACAAACAACCATCTATAACTTCTACATGTATGGATTTAGTTTTTTTGACTAAAAATATTTTTCATTTTTTGACAAATTTTTTATCAATAAAACAAGTTGAGGCTTTTAAATCTAATAAAATAAAGACTTTATAAATTTTCGGTCCTAAATACACATCTATTGTAAAACAAGGTGAGAGATATGAGGAAAAAATAAGACCTTTACTAGGTATTGTACATGATTTTAGCCGCACAATTCCTATTTTAATTAAAGAAACTTTTTTTTTGACTTATTGTCTTCTTTGGCAATCATGATCTTTATTTTGTAATTTTTTTGATTTTTGGATAATGTTGAAGACTAAGCTTAATTTCTCCTTTAATATAAGCACAAATCTTATTGATATTATAAAGTCTTTTCTTACTTTTTGACAATTTTAAATTATATTATAATAATTTACATTGATTTTATCCTTTATAAATAAGTTTTTTATAGCTTAAAAGCTACCATTATTACTTGATTTTTTCCTCTCTAGTTAATTCTTTATTCTTAACATCTTTTAAATAGTTGATTATTGTATGCAATAGCATGAACAATAAATTGTTCCAAATAATCTACTTTTAGCATTGTTAAAAACAAATTTGAGCGTCATCTTTTAAATCATATCAAAATTGAATAATAAAGGTTTTTTCATTTCAATCCATGTCGCAAGTAAGGTTTTGAAATTCAACAACATATATAATAGTTGACCATGATCTTTATTGTAAGGATAAGAGCTTGATCTTTCATTTTTTTTTTTTATTACTTTCTTCAAATGTGGATATAAATACTTCTAAGAATAAATTAAAATTATAAAAGAATTATAAATTCTTTTCTATTAAAGGTACAAACTAAGAAATAGCACTTCTAAAAAGAAGTATGTTTATGAATTCAACTTGAGTAAATCCATTAGAGTATCAAAAAAGATGCAACTTTAAATAGAACTTAATTTTCTGCAAAAATCCTCAAAATTTTGATCTTATTCCATTAAACTTCTGGAACATACAAAATTTAACCTTTCTTGTGCTTGTAGGAGCAAAATTTACTAAATTTGGTTGTAAGGCGAATCTACTTACTTCTCTTAAGTGCACAACTTCTTAGCATAGACTTTGGACTTTTTTCATAAGTATAGGAATAGTGCTTCTGTGGTTGGCATTGGTGATGCATGAAATTTCTATCTTAAGGCTATCCACAAGTTCATAAAGATTTGTAATAGTTGCAAATTTATTCTCACTTTTGATAATTAAATTATTAAAGTTTAATCAAATCATAAACTTTAAATCAAATTCTAATGAAATTCTTATCAAATCTTAAATGTAAAACAAACTCTTATCCAAACTTCAACAACTAATAATCTAATTATAAATTTTATCTCAAACTTTGCACATCTTTCAATTATTTATTTTATAAGAGGTATAAATAATTTTAAAAATATTAAATTTATAAAAATAAAGATAAACTCTAAAATCTACATAAGTGTTGGTGAATCTCCTTTTTTAACCTTGATGCTGATGCCTTGGTACTAATATTTTTAAATTTTATTATTTAATGGCTTTCAAATTTTGTACAAAAACTAAAAATAAATTTTACTATTATTTTTCAAAACTTTGTTTCAATCCAATAAGAAAAATATTAAAAATATTAGAAATGTTTATTAATTCTCTTAGTTTCAATTCTTGGGACTTCAATACATCTGAATTTCAATAATCATTAAAACAATTATTAAATTAAGTTCAAACTTACAATATAGATTTAACTCAATATCTTTTCTACAATTTAAATATTTTACTCATAGACCAACTATCAATCTTAAATAATTTTATAAAGTATAAGTTCTTTATATTTTTCAAAATTACAAAGTATCAATAAAATAATCTTAAATTTAAAAAGCCTTCATAAAATCAATATCTATTCAAATCACTTCAAATGAATGCTTAAAGAACTTCTATTTTGCTTGCTCTCAAAAATATTTCTCCAATTAACCATAAAATTCTAAAATTATCGTAGATATGTAGTATTTTTGCCATGGAATTTGATTCTAATATTACTTCACAATCAACCATCTTTACATATCTATTATAGATTTTTTAAGGTAATTTTTGCTAAAAAATATTATTAATTCTTTTTTAAAGATGTTAATATTAATTTTTTCTTATCTATTTTAATTTGCTTCATTTATGATGCTACAAAGCAAGTAGAAGTTTTTTTTACAAAAGGCAAGATTATCACTCATTAATTTTTATTACTTCCTTATTTATTATCTATATTTTAAATATTTTTTATTACATAATTTTTTTATAAAAAATTCTATAATATATTTTTTTTTATTTTTTCACATAATATCCATATCATAACATAAAAATGGTAATTTTACTAAAAGCGACTTTTAAATAATGACACTATTTTTGAAATGAATCTTCAATTGGAAGAAATTCTTTGGCTGATTTTATAATTGATTTTTATTATAAAATATACTCTTAAATAAAAAATCTATTAAAAGAATTTTTAAAATTTATTTCTATTTTTATCAATATTATATCTAATGAAAAATTTGATTGTGTTTGTTTCCATAAAAAAATTCTTATAAAAAATGATACAATACAAGATTGGTGCAAAAATCAAAATTGTCTTTAAAGCTTCAAACAATGCTTTCACTTCTTTACTCCACTTAAGTTTTTTTTTTTAAGTCAAATATATAAAAAAAGCTATAACTTGAGAAATTTTTTTAAATAAAGATTTTATAGTAATTGGTAAACTTCAAAAACATTAAAAATCTCTTATTGTTCTTATAACCTTCCAATCTATGATAGTTTAAACTTTCTTAAAATCCATAATAAATTCATTATTTGAAATGATGTATCCTAAAAAGTCAACTTAAATAATATGAAATATACACTTTTTTATTTTGATATAGAGTCTTGCAACTCTAAGTTTTTGTAACAAACAATAAAAAAAAATCATACTTTTTTGTATTCTTAGAATAGATTAAAATATTATTTAGATAACAAATAATAAATTCATTAAGAAATCTTCAAAAAACATCATTCATAAGATGTTGAAAATCATTTAATGCATTTTTAAATCTAAAAAGCATAATATTATATTTAAAATGTTTATACTTAGTTTCAAACATAGTCTTCTATTCATATTCTTTTTTAATACATACCAAATTATATGGTCATTAGAGATCTATTTTAGTAAATACTTTATTTACTTGAATTGATCAATAAGTTTTGATATCAAAATTAGAAGATATCTATTTTTAATGGTGATCTTAGTGACTTTTCAATAGTCTACACACCTCTATAATGATTTATCTTTTTTCTTTATAAATAAAATAAGAGCTCATATTAGAAGTTTTGAATAGAGTATAAAGTTCTTAGCTAGATTTTTATCAATATATTCTTTTAGTGCATCCAACTTATTCTATGATAAAATATAGATTGGTCCAAATAATGATTGAATTTTTTCTTGAAGATCAATTCAATAATCATAGAAACAATGTTGTTGAAGAATAATAGTATTTTTTTTTCAAAAATATCTTGATAATCTTAATATTAGCTTAGAATGCTACTTGAAGTTTATTTACTATCAAAAATTGTCATGAATTTAGAATACTGATTGAAAATCTAAACAAGAAGCTCAAGAAGAATCGACAAGAACTAGATTAATCAGATGAGTACAAGAATAACACTAGAGAGGTGAGCTAGAGCTCCAAGAGATGTGTTGTCGAGACTGAGGATCTCCTCAGTTTCGGCTCCTATATATACTACAATCTAAGAAGCTTCTCAAATAGCTTCCACAAACTAAGAAGCTTCTCAAGCAGCTTCCACAAGCTAGGAAGCTTCTCAAGCACCTTCCACAAGCTAGGAAGCTTCTCAAGCACCTTCCACAAGCTAGGAAGCTTCTCAAGCACCTTCCACGAGCTTGAAAACTTTTCAAGTAGCTTCTATAAACTACAAAGCTTCTCTAGAACCTTCTAGAATCTTTTACAACTTCCTAGTTTATGTCCTTGACATCACTCCCCTCTCCTTTAGCTTCGAGGTCTCCAAAAAGCACTCCTATTGTGAGTTAGTACCAATGTAAGAAGTTAAAAATTTAACGCATAGTGTCTGTAATATACTCCATTTATTATTCGTGCGACAAATAGTTCATTGGTCTTTGTAACCAACGATAGTGTCTTACGCCTTCGATTTCCAACCAAGTATGAACTTTTGTGTCTTCATTGTGAAAATGCCCTGCAAACACTCCTTTGAGAAGATCACCATAGGCATATTCTACCTCAAACACAATCGCTAGCGATGTGTTACTAAGTATCCTTCATCAACTTCGTAGTACAGGTGGTTCTTCATCTCGGAGTCATCTTCGTGAGATACTCGTTTGAGAGGTGTACAATAAGTAGTTATTTTACAGAATGAAGATACCTAGTGTATAGTGTAAACAATGATAGATAACTACTGAAAAGGTGGTTCAGCAGATAGAATGGATGAATAGTCAGGAAAAGTAGTTATCATCTATAGTATAAGAGTTGGTATCTCGGGGTAATATAAGGAGGATGGAAGAGGGGAAGAAAATGCCAGACTGCTATAGTATTGAGCCGGAGATAAGCTTGGTGCTATCTCTTCTTCTTAGTTTTCTTGTTTTTTTTTTATTCTAGTGAAGAGAATCGATTTAATGAATCAATGTTTGATTTATGAAGTTGTTTATGGATCACTATTTATCAATTGTTGTGAAAGATTGAGGATGTATGAAAGTTTTCAGTCACTGTTTATCGGAAGGTTGTAAGTTCAGTGGAGAAGAATTGTAATCGAAGGAATTGTCTTGATCAGATTTTATGGATTGGAAGTTATTCGTTCCAAGATTTGGATTGTGCTTGTGTGTTCGTGAATTACACAGGGTACTGAAATTGATATCGTGATTGTTACCATATTGATATGAGAGAGTGGACAGTAGAAAGAAAAGTTAAGTGTTCTTCGGTATTGTAAGCATTCAGCAGTAGCAGTTAATTGTGTGACCCTAACAATTGGAGCTCATATACATGGTCTTTTTCTGTATTCAAATTCCCCTATATGGATTTATTTTTAGAGATTTCTTCCAAAATAAGAAAAATAACAACCACATTTTGGCGCCATTGCCAGGGATTGACAACATTATTTAGTGTTAGGAATTAACTATCGAAGCAGTAAAGGAGATTAGGAAGCAAACTCAGTAAAAATAATGAAAGATTATCGTTATTAAGAATGAGAATTTAACAGCAAAGAGAATAAAGCAATCAAAAGAAAGAATAGAGAGATCGCAAGCAAGAAATTTGTTGCATAATGAGCGAGATCATAAATTAAAAAAGAAGCATCAATAAAGTTGGATTAAGCCATGGTTGCATGCTTGTCAGCATATTCGATCGTTCTCAGAAGAAGATCAACCTCTAATATTTCAGAAGTACATACCATTAAAAAAATTGCCAAGAGCACTTGTAGGAAGCACTGCTAATAGTCCAGCATACCTCTCAAAGCCGTTAACGGAAAAGAAGGAAGGCACAGAGGAATTAGGTATCCCATTGGGTATTTTTTCAATTAGAGATACGTCCAATTCTAACAAGATTGGTTTTGAAGATCGGCATAAATCACTTGCCAATAAAGACCAATTCAGAGTATATCAAAATCTATCGTTTTCACCTCATATTCAACAAGTAAAATTATTTAGGGATAATAACAGTTAATCAAAAAGGCCTGGAAGTCCGAAAAAGACTTTTGTAGGAGACAGTTTTTATTTTAATAAGGAATTGAGTAGAACACTGGTATCTTTAATGGCGTCTGGAAGACCAGTAGTTTCGATTGCAGTTCAAATGGGTATAGTGGATGATTGAATGACTAGCGTCGTGCCATTACCTACTTTTCGAGATTTGGCGGGTGCAGATTCAGATCAACATTTGTCTCAATTCTTGATGGCATGTGTAGCCAATAATGGCAGAAATGAAGATATTTGGTTAAGATGGCTATTAGTAACATTGAAAGACACAGCATTTGAGTGGTATAACTGCCAACCTATGGAACAATTTATCAATTGGAAGGCATTGAAAAATGCATTTTTAGCCCATTTTAGACCAATTGGTTTTGAAGAACGTCTTAGAGAAAAATTAATGAACATCAGAATGGTACCAAGGGAAGCGGTACAGTCATATTATAGTCGTGTGGCAGATATACTTCACAAATGGCCAAATAATCAAATGTCAGAATCGTTTGTGTTGTCCATATTGATTAATGGACTACAACCACCAGAATTGAAGATATTTGTAAAAGAGGCCTAATTAGCGACCACAGCATTATCTCTTGAGCGAGCGAGAGTATGGGAGGAATGTCACTATGACTAGAACTTAACAGTTGGAGCCACGATGATTCCATCTCAAGGAGGTTATCAAATGAAAAATTGGAATGACGCATCGAGAAGTTATCTAGGAAGGAATGATTATGGTACAATTCCATAGGGAATAGTGGATGCCATTCCATTACAAGCTATCTTCCATCATCATCAAACTCGTATGCACCTTATTCCGCATATCAGAAACCAATACCTACAAAGGAATTGCCAAATGCATTGGTATCAAGGGATCCCAATGAGTCATTGCTGTTAACATTGACGAAAAAAATGGATGAATTGGTTGTGAATTTGGCCAAGGATAAAGAAAAAAGGCATAAACCAACCAATATGCGTCCCTATATCTAGTGCAGCAATTGTAAGGGGCAAGGTCATTTAGTAACAGAATGTCCTTCACCACCCCAAATGACTGTATAATGTACCTTTTGTGGGGGCAAGCATATTACCACCAACTGTTGGAATTTATGGAAGCAACAACAACTCAGTAACCAGATAATGACTTAACTAACTTCGTGGAATGTCAATCAAGTACAAACAAATAATAGGTTTGGCTAGAATGGAAATCGAGCGAATAAACAAAACAAGAATTATTCCAATTTTCTAAACTTTGAATTTCACCAAGAAGGTATATCCAATACTCATGGATTGGTGATGAATCAACCAGGATATCATCAATATCCACCCATGACAAAGCCAATGTCAGACTCTACAGTAACAATGGGTCAACTAGGATCTTTTATTCATCCGACATGGAACAGACCTAGCCATTATATACCAGTAGAGACATCCATTATCCTTGAAGGAGTTGGCAGGAGACCACTTCGTTGCTATCGTTGTAGAAAAATTAGACATTATTCGAGTGAATGTCTAAATCCAAGGGCCAGTGATGACTATGCTCTAATATGTGGAAATTGTAAGCAGTGTGGTCACACTTATCAATAGTGCAATACGCCCTTTAATAATAATAATCGGGGCCAACAAATACAAATAAGCCAACCGACAAAGGACAAAGGTCTTGTTCAACAAGACTCACCAGAACATCGTGTCGAGGTGGTGAACGCAGTGCTTACCAGAGGCCAACAAAAAAATAAGAATCCAATTCAGGACTTCGATGAACCAATTGCAGAACAGCAAGTAGCGCCATCCATGGTGCTAAATGAACCAATATCAGTATTGGGACGTATTTTAATATTGAGACCTCAACAAACTGAGGAATCCAATTCGGTTCTACGTGCCAATTTGCCGGGACCATCAAGAATGATCCCAACTGACCAACTACCAGTACTTGTACGGCCCAATAAAAGATCTTACGCATTAAAGGAATCTTTAGTGGTAGAAAATTTGGCAAAGTTATCAGCGGCAATTCTAATCGCCAGGAAGGAATTGCTGTCAAATGGAGTAAAATCAAAATCAATGAAATACAAAAGAACATTGGGAATTACTTTCAATATGGAACTCTACGACATTCTGAAGGATTTGGATGTTGTTCAGCCTTCAATTACAATGAAGTAACTTTTGGCTGTAGCACTGAAATGTCGATCTACATTGAATTCAGCGCTAATACGATGAAGGTCCCGCACTAAAGAAATTCATAAAGTTAGCTTAAACCTAGATCCGGAAGCACCAACAATCGATATATCAATCAATGGTGTTTTAATTCCAGGGGTACAAGTCGATGGTGGCTCCAATGTGAATTTAATGAATGCGGATACAATAGTGGACTTGGATCTAAAGCAATTGCTACCTACAACATTGGTCTTGCAAATAGCAGATCATAGTCGGGTAAAGCCAATGGGAATCTTATAAAATATTGCCATTGTAATTGCGGGATTGACATACAAAATTAATTATATTATATTCTGATTACAGAGTTCTACGTTATCGTATTCCATTTTATTTGGCAGACCTTGGCTTTATCAAGCCAAAGCTAAGAACGATTGGGGTCAAGGCACATTGACAATTGAAAAAGGCCGGGATCAGATTGTTCTACAAATGTATCCAGTACAATATCATGGAGAATCTCAATTGCCAAAATCAAAATTTACATCAGACAACGAGAGTCAATCGATTGAGAAAAATGCCGATACTATAGGTTCACCGTAATTTAGGGTAGGACAAAACACTTCAACAACAAAGACAGGAGTCTACCAATATGGAGGTCACGACGAATATTTACTGCATCAAGAGGATGCGACTAACTCGGATCATGCTATTGTCAAATAGATGAACAATTCTGTAGTTAATAGAATGAGCACATTGGAACCAGATTTGGGTGGTTCTTATATATCGAATAATACAAGATATTCAGATCAGAAGAAGACAATTAAATCAGAGGTTGTTGAAGACCCTATGTGTCAATTCATTAACCTGGGCACCAACAAAATGCCACAGCTAATTAAAATATATGCCGATATTATAGGTACAGAATTGGATGCTTGAAAATAATTTTTTGTCCATCTCAAATCTACCTTTGCATGGTCATATGCGAATTTGAAAGGGATTCTAGTTGACGTGTGTGAGCACCAGATTATTTTGGAGGAGGGTATTACGCCAGTTCGTCAAAGACAACACTAACTTAACCCAAAATATTTCCTTTTAGTAAAAGAAGAATTGGATAAACTTCTCGACGTGGATTTTATTTATCTTGTTCCGCATAGTGCATGGGTGTCGCCAATCGTGATGGTACCGAAGAAGAATGGAAAAATCAAGATATGTCAAAATTTTTGAAAGTTAAATGCGGCTACTAAGAAGGACTATTTTTTCGTTACCATTTACAGACAGTATTTTGGATGCAGTGGCCGAACATGAATGTTACTCATTTTTGGATGGATTTTTGGGGTATAATCAAATTAAAATTGTTGAAGAAGACTAGTTGAAGACTACATTTACCACAGATTAGGGCACATTCGCCCATAAAGTAATGCCATTTGGGTTATGTAATGTCCCAGCTACTTTTCAACGGATAATAACACAAGCGTTTCAAAATTATCTACGTTTATCAATGGAGATATTTCTAGACGATTTTTGCACCCTTAACATAATGGCTGAATATCTAGCATGCCTAGATAACTGTTTGAATCAATGCGACAAGTATGAGATATCTCTAAATTTGAAGAAGTGTCAATTTGGCGTACTATCGGAAAAGCTATTGGGACATATTGTCTCTGTTGAAGGTATTACTATAGACCCCGATAAAGCTACTCATATATTGGGTTTACTAAAGCTAGATATGATGTCGGGCGTGCGCGGTTTCATCGGCCATGTCAGCTACTATCGATGTTTTATTGAATCCTTTGTGATTATCTGTCAACCGTTAATCCACTTGTTAAAGAAACTCCCATCAAACGGATCTAGCCCAATATGGACTGAAGACAGTACTTTTGCATTCGACGAATTGAAATGGAAATTGATATTTGCCCCAATTCTTATAACACCTTGTTGGACAAAATCGTTTCATGTCTATGTGGACGCATCTAATGTTGCTATTGGATCCATTCTCAATCAAAAGAATGAAAAAAGATTAGATCATCTCATATATTATGCGAGCCGATAATTCGTTGCTGTAGAACAAAATTATAATACTAGCGAGCAAAAAGCCTTCGGCATGATCTATTCTGTACAGAAATTTTGCCACTATTTACTTGGATATCCATTTGTGTTCCATGTTGATCATGATGCGCTTAAGTACATAATAAATAAACCTCAATTGAGCAGACAAATTACTTGATGGGTGTTACTTCTTCAGGAATTCAACTTTACGGTTAACATTCGACCCGGCACGAAACATGCCAATGCGGATTACTTATCCCATTTATCTAATATACTCGATAATGAGCCAAAAAATGATACTCTTCCGGATGCATATTTATTTGTTGTGGATGTTATTACATCCGAATATGGTGAATTGATCCAATATCTAATGTTTCAGACTTTTTTCATTTCTTATAATGAACAATTAAAGAAGCGTCTGATTTTAATAAATGCGCTGTATACCATGATTGGCAATGCCTTGTACAAACAAGGGTGGGATGGAATTTTATGCCGTTGCATCTTTCAAAGTGAAGTTCGTACAATTTTGGAAGGATGTCATTTAGACAATTGTGGAGGATATTTTGCGGGTGATAGTATCGCACGTAAGGCTTTAATAGCTAGATATTGGTGGCCAATAATGTTTTCAGATGTACACCAATATGTTCGTCGTTGTGATCCTTGTCAATGAATTGGTCAACCTATTGGAACTTTTGCAATGCCCTTGGTACCAATTTTGGCACAGGCACCATTCGAAAAATGGGGTATTGACTTTGTCGGACCAATTGCATCTATCTCTCAAAATGGACATAAATGTTATATTCTAGTAGCCACTGATTATGTCACCAAATGGGCGGAGGTCATGGCAATAAAAATTGATAATGCCAATACCATAACAATATTTTTATATGAGAACATTATCACTCATTTTGGCTATCTAAAAGAATTGGTTAGTGATTGCGACACACATGTTCTTAATGTCACAATTGAAGTATTAATAGCGAAGTATGAGATCAAGTATCACAAAACTACACCTTATCATCCACGAGCCAATGGACAGACCGAAAAGATAAACAGTATCCTATGCAAGATCTTAACAAAGACTATTTCAAGAGCGAGAATCGATTGGGACACTAAATTATTTACAGCTTTATGGGCATACCATATTGCGTATAAAGTAACTACCAATTCTATCCTATTTCAATTGGTACACGACTAAGAGATAATTCTACTAATTGAATTGGAAGTCCAAAGTTTACGAATTACGTTGGATGAACGTCTGGGAGACAGAGAATCTCTTCAATATAGGTTAGTCCAATTGGAGAAATTGGATGAAGTTAGGGCTATGGCTCTCTTAATCATGGAAGCTATACAGCACCGCAGAAAGAATTACTACGACAGTAAGTTACGGTCAAAATATTTTATGCCCAATGATCTGGTGCTACTTTATGATAGCCGCTTTAACAACTTTCCTGGTAAATTTTAAGTACGATGGCATGGGTCATATTGGGTGGTGGAAGGTTTCTCTAATGGTTCCGTTCAATTGGAAGATTTTCTAGAAACCCAATTCACAATGCGCGTTAATAGGAATCGATTACGTCTATATTATACGTAAATTTGGGATGGGTTTGCTCAATGTAGGGATGGAGTCTCCGTAATAATGATTACTGACAGGATTGAAAAGGTTGTGATAGTTAAGAAACGATTGATGGTTAGTTTTGGGTACCGAAACTGACTAGTCAGGAAATTAGACATTCTTGATTAGACATGAGAATAAGATACACTAAATTAGATGTTCTTGATTTAGATTCCGAGTAAGCAATTAGGAGCGCGGCACTCATATAAGATTTTATTGTTACAAATTTCACACATTGTGCTTTGAATAGTAAGCTTTATGACAATAATCAGCAATAGTGTTAGCGCGAGGAAGTATTGAGAGTTTGATTTTCACAATGTCGATGGAAAGAACAAAGAGAGCACCGCAGCGATCAGAAAGTCGTCGCAATATGAGGTCTAAGTACGATCTGGGATCGCCGTCTCTTGTAGTTATCACCAACATGGAACCGATGAAATTAGATATCTATTAGTTATTGAAAAGACAAAAAGATTTTAAAAATGCATAGTTATTTACGTTTTTGCGAGGATCGAATAAACTACCACCAATTGATGTAGAACGAGTGGCGGAATATATAGAAAATTATGATCCAAAGGATGGTTCGAGTATTGTAAGAGGAGTCCTGATTGGGATAGATGAGAATATCTTACACAAGATCTTGCATCTATCAACCAGAGAGCTTGAGGTCAGAGGAGACGCGTAAAATGATTTTAGGCCAGGAAGCTACTTCATAGGAGAGATGTCATCTCTCGAGCAAAATCAAAGATGGAAGGTACAGGAGGCATTTACGCCCGAACTTATGGAATTGATGCAGTTCATTCAGAAGCGATTAGCATTGAATCGGCATACCACCTACATGGCAAAGCGATTACTGTTTTTTGTGATAAAAACACTGTAAGGCATGGTATTCAATTGGGCAGCTTATGTGGCCAAAAGGATACGTGCAGAAATGGGAGCTAAGCGGAAGATGGGGAAGTTTGCTTCACTATTATGTTTCAATTATGTAAACTCAGTGATTGAATATACATTGAAACAGGAATCTCAACCAGTAGTTCCAAGTTTATAAACAGGAACAGTTAGTCCGAGGATAATGGTGTATGAAGTGGGAGAATCCAACAGAGTGGCAGAACAGAAAGTAAGACCAATATCTACACCAGAGCGAGTTTCAATTCGATCGATAATAAAGATGACGACACCAATTCCATTTCCAAGGAAAAGCAACCAATTAGGATTTCAACGAGGTATAACAGAACGGTGGAATCTTAAGGAAGTTATATTGGATCAAATTTCTCAGTTGTAACTTACGGTGAGTAAGCTTGAAGATGAAGGTAGCTTAAAAAGGTAAGTGGAAGCGAGCAAGAAAACAATCTTGGAGTAAAATTGTAAAATCAAGGAATAGAAACAAGACATCAAGGTAGAATCGAAATTCAAGATGTGAGTGAAGGATGAATTGGATGAGAGAATAGAAAACTGGTCAAAGAAAAAATAGAGGATTCAGCATATCCTAGAAAATCAAAGGCAAGAATTACTACAAACTCACAAATCACATAGATTGGAACAGGAGAAGATGAACACTGAGTTGAAGATGGAACAAGAGAAGAAGGAGGCATTAGAACTTAAAAAGAAACAATTGGGTGACCAATATCAAAACAAAACGGATGAGCTGTAAGTAGAAATTGTTGTTTTGAAGGAAGCAGTAACGAAATTGGAGAGTGATTTAGTCAGTATTGGTCAGTCACAGACATTTGCCTCAATGGGAGTAAGAATTGGAAAATTAGAGGAGAAATTGCAACAGTAGCAGCAACAATTGAAAGCTAAAGATGCCAAAATCTTCCAATTAGAAGCTCAAGTTCAAGAATTGGGAGCATATAATGAAAATTTAACAACTCAATTAAAGGCAAAGATTTAGGATGAGTCGGAGGAAGAAGATATAGTGTTGGAACAAGACCAAATAGAGCCAACGCTAGAAATCAAAGAGATTGAACAATCCAGTTAAAAAAAAAAGAAAAAAAAGATTGGTTTTTGTTTATCAATATTGTATTTGCGAGGACGCTGCACAGTTAGGAGTAGGGCTATATAAAATAAGTAGTTATTTTACAAAATAAAGATATCTAATATAGAGTTTAAACAGGAATAGATAACTGTTGAAAAGATAGTTCAACAGGTAGAATGGATGAATAGTCAGGAAAAGTAGTTATCATCTATAGTATAAGAGTTGGTATCTCGGGGTAATATAAAGAGGATAGGAGAGGGGAAGAAAATGCCAGACTGCGATAGTACTGAGCCGGGGATAAGCTTGGTGCTATCTCTTCTTTTTAGTTTTCTTGTTTCTTTTGATTCTAGTGAAGAAAATCGATTTAATGAATCAATGTTTGATTTACGAAGTTGTTTATGGATCACTGTTTATCAATTGTTGTGAAAGATTGAGGATATATGGAAGTTTTCAAACACTGTTTATCGTAAGGTTGTAAGTTCAATAGAGAGGAATTATAATCGAAGGAATTTTCCCAATTAGAATTTGTGGATTGGAAGTTATTCATTCCAAGGTTTGAATTGTGCTTGTGTATTCCTGAATTACATAGGATACTGAAATTAATGTCGTGATTGTTACCATATTGATATGAGAGAGTGGACAGTAGGAAGAAAAGTTAAGTTGTGATTGCTCGTTTTACTTATTCCAAAAAAAACCTCCCAGTATAAACCTGTATAGGGGGATTTAACACGGGGAATGACCATGTATATGAAATTAAGACTCCCCGTGATAGTTTACTGGGTACATTTATAATACCATTTTCTCTCTGCCCTTGTCAATTATCAAAGTACCCCGATCCCAATCGTTCTTGACCTTTGCTTGATAAAGCCAGGGTTGTCCCAATAAAATTGGATATGATAAAGTTGAACGTTGTAACCAAAAGACGATATAGTCGATTTTATATGCAATACCGGTAATCATAGTTTGAACACTCTATAAGATACCCATTTATTGAACCCGGCTATGATTTGTTATCCATAATATCAATGTCGTGGGTACTAAGTGTTCCAAATCTAAAGCATCTATTGTATTAACATTCATTAAATTGACGATGGAACCACTATCCACCTGAACACCCGAGATCATAACACCGTCAATCAAAACATCGATGGATGGTGCACCTCAGTCAGGATTCAAACTGACTTCACAAACTTCTTTATTACGGTCTTTATGCCGTATTAACGATGAATTCAATGTAGAATGGCACTCTGGAGCGACCGTTAGAAGTTGCTTCATAGATATAGAAGGCCGAATAGCATCCAGATCCTTCAAAATATCATAGGATTCCATATTTAGGATAATTCCCAGTGCCCTCTTTCTTTTCATTGGTTTGAATTTAACTCCGTGAGATAAGATATTCTTCCACTCTGGACTCGAAATTGGAACAGCAGCCGGAGCTCTCTTAGAATTCCCGCCTCCGAGAGGATCTTTCAATGGATAGGACGTTTCTAGAAACTGCGTAGAAAACGAAACTGCTTGGAATGGAACTGAAGCCTCCGTAATCAAAACCTCATTAGGTTGTGCCATCGAGTCAGGTCTCATACTAGGTACAAAGCTCGTAACAAGACCTAGATTAGTTGGTCCCGGCCAATTGGTATGTGGAACCAAATTAGGTTCCTTAGTTTGTGAGGTCTCAATATTGGGAAATATCCGAATATTGATATTGATTCGTTTAGCCCCGTACACGGTGCTACTTGCTCTCCTACGATTGATTCATCCATATCTTGAATTAGATTCTTATCTTTTTGTTGGCCTCTGGTAAGTATTACATTCACCACCTCGACACGATGTACTGATGAATCTCGTTGAACAAGGCCTATGTCCTCCACCGGTTGGCTTGTTTATATTTGCTGGTCTCGATTATTATTATTAAAGGGTGCATTGCACTACTGATAAGTGGGACCACACTACTTACAATTTCCACATATTGGAGCATAGTCATCACTGGTCCTTGGATTAGGATATTCACTCGCATAATGTCTGATTTGTCTGCAATGATAACAACGAAGTGGTCTCCTGCCAACTCCTTCAAGGATAATGGATGTCTCTACTGGTATATAACGGCTAGGTCTGTTCCATGTCGGATGAATAAAGGATCCTAGTTGACCCATTGTTACTGTAGAGTCTGGCATTGGCTTTGTCATGGGTGGATATTGATGGTATCCTGGTTGATTCATCACCAATCCGTGAGTATTGGATACACCTTCTTGGTGAAATTCAAAGTTTAAAAAATTGGAATAATTCTTGTTTTATTTATTCGCTCGATTTCCATTCCAGCCAAATCTATTATTAATTTGTACTTGATTGACATCCTTTGAAGTTAGTTGAGTCATTATCTAATTACTGAGTTGTTATTGCTTCCATAAATTCGCACAGTTGGTGGTAATATGCTTGCCCCCGCTAAAGGTACATTATACAGTCATTTGGGGAAGTGAAGGACATTCTGTTACTAAATGACCTTGCCCCTTACAATTGCTGCAATAGATATAGTGTCAAGGACAAGAACTCTATGAAAAAATAATTCAGACAAGTGAGCCTTCACTCAAAGAGAGGTAACAAAATATATATAAACAAGTATATATATTGAAAGAGGAATTGGAATGGCTATTGCCAAAAGACAAGAAAACTAGAGACCCTTGAAATTAGACTAGAAGCAAGAAAGGAGTTGACAAGAGTGAAGAAACCTTCACTCTTATCTCTATATATACTATCTAACTAAGAGCTACATGGCGACATTCTATAGGACCTCCAATAGGTGTTGACTTTGTAGGGCACGTGCCTTGACTTACAAGGCAAGTTTTTCTATGTGTGGGTCACATAGTTAGCTTGATCTTCAAGCTAACAACATGTGTGGCAGATGACCAACTAGTTGACCACGTTTCTAATCCAAAAAGTCAATTAAAGACACTTATGAAGTCAAAGCAGCGTCTACAAAGCTTCTAAGAAGCTTCTATATTAAATATTATAAAATTAACTTACTTTTACTTACTTTTACTTACTTCTACCTATTTCTATATGTAATTATTAGCTTACATGATTATGGCCGTGACATTACCCCCCCTTCTAGAGACGAGTTCCACGAGGAGCGGTCATCATATGTTGAGGAAATCTATGATGCGACAAATTATATTCGCCACATACTCTGATCTCTGTTCTCTTCGAAGATGATTGATAGGGCCTCTCAACCATCGGTAGTGTCCAATACCAGGGCGGGAAGACCACCCAGTTATTTGATCATTGTTGAGGCCTTCGTAACTTCCTTCAAATAGAATATTTGGAACACCATCAGGAGTTGTTCCTACCTCTAGCAAAATCACCAAACATCGGGAGTCCCTTCCCAAATCGTGATACCAAACGCGTTGTATCTCACCATCTATTCGAGGAAGAACATGTCGTTCTTGAAGATCTTCATCTCGATTGCGTCGTCTTGAAGGTTGTGACAATCGTAGTGTCTCGTCCGGTAGGTCAGCAAATGAAGGCTCTTGAGTTGAATCCGATGGTTGTTGGTTCTCCGTCTCCTGAGTGCCACTACTACAATGAAGCTACGAACAAGAATTGAAAGTAGAATGTTAACTTACCTAGATGTTGTTTCTTTTATAAAGAAGGTTTTCATCTTGATTTTGATGGATGTCGTCGATGAAAAGCCTCCACCGCATTTGCTGCATTTACAAGATTCTTTATTGGCTCCCATGTGCGTTCTCTAA
Organism: Physcomitrium patens; assembly: GCF_059467195.1. NCBI lineage: Eukaryota > Viridiplantae > Streptophyta > Bryopsida > Funariales > Funariaceae > Physcomitrium > Physcomitrium patens. The sequence continues at coordinate 15,923,036 of NC_143434.1, read as the reverse complement.
TACCTTATCCACGCCAATGGACAAGATATTCTAATTTATTTCGGCGCCGCCTTGAATCTAAGTTTTCTTCTACTTAAAACTCTTCATTATTGTCCACTCCTATAGCATGAGGAGGAGCTTGTCGTCTTCTTGGTATGTCCATTGTCTTGTATGGTTCAAGAAAAGACACGTGGAATACTGGATGGATTTTCATTGACTCTGGTAGATCTAAACGATATGCAACTGGATTGATTTGTGCAGAAATAGAAAATGGTCCCAGCCTTCAATAGTCCAACTTGTCGCAAGGATGAGTGGTCTTGATATTACGACGAAGTAGCCATACCTTATCACCCAAGACGAATGATGGTTGTTCCTTTCGACAGACATCCGCATTGGCCTTTTGTTGTTCTTGAGCCTCTTTTAACTACGCCTTCATCGTTGCATGTAGCTCTGATAAATGAATTGCCAAATCTTTCGTAGCAGGATTATCAACTTCTGAAAAGTCAAAAGTATCAAGTCCTAGATGATAATCATAATTAGCAAAGAAAGGTGTTTGTTTTGTAGAAGAGTGTACCGTGTTATTGTAAGCAAACTCTGCTAATAGCAAAAGAGTTGTCCAATCATCTTGTTGGTAATTAATGGTACATCTTAAATATTGCTCCAAAACTTGATTAACACGCTGCGTTTGTCCATCAGTTTGAGGATGGAATGTCGAAGATAGTTTTATATCCTCTTTAAGAATCTTGAAAAGAGTCCGCCAAAATCTTGATACAAATTGAGCTCCTCTATCTGATATAATATCCTTGGGTAATCCATGATAGCGATAGATATTGTCAAGAAAGAGCTTAGCTGTTTCTTCACCTGTGATAGATTTTGTACATGGTACAAAATGTATCATCTTGGTAAAACGATCTACTATCACGAATATAGAGTCATAAGAACCTGAGATTGAAAGATCGGTGATGAAGTCTATAGAAACAGAAGACCATGGTTGTTCTGGAATGGGTAATGGCTGAAGCAGTCCAAAAGGTCGATGACGAGGAGTTTTTGATCTTCAGCAAACATCACATGATTGTACAAAATCTTTAACTGCCTTCCACATTTGAGGCCACCAAAAATCCCTAGATATCAGTTCCAAAGTCTTATTATATCCGAAATGTCCTGCTGTTGGGAAGTTGTGACGAGCTTGAAGAACACGTAAACGTACTTCTCTTTCTGGAACATATAGGTGTCCTTCAAAATAGAGTAGGTTGTTCTTGAATTCAAATATAGATGGATCATGAGATTTAGAAGAATTGTTCTTGATATCATGAACAAAAGGGTCTGAAGACATACTTAACTGGACTTGCTTAAGGAAAGTTAAATCAATAGTCAATGTTGATTTTATTGCTCGAAGATGAAATTGTTCCAGCTTCAAGAGAACCGTTCTTTGTTGCTCAAAAGCTGCATCTCTTTCTTTTGGTGCAAGATAAGAACGTCTAGACAAGGCATTGGACAAACCTTGTTGTTTTCCTGGTTGATAAGTAATGATGAACTCGAATCTTGATAAAGACATGCTCCAACGAGTTTGGCGATGATTTAATATGTGTGCTAACATAAAATATTTGAGGTTCTTGTGATCCGTATACACGATGACTGGACTGGAAGCGCCTTCTAGATAATAATGCCATTCTTGAAAAGAATCCACAATTGCAAGAAGTTCTTTGTCATGGATCTCATAATTGATTTCTACAGCTGAGAATTTTCTTGAATGAAAGGCTACTGGATGAAGTTTGTCATCTGTTCCCATTTGTAATAAAACTGCACCCAGAGCAAAGTCCGATGCATCTGTTTCCATAAAGAATGCTTTGGAAAAATCAACACGATACAAGATTGGTGCAGAAACAAACGCTGTCTTCAAAGATTCAAAAGCAACTTCCACTTCTTGATTCCATTGGAGTTTGTCTTTACAAGTCAAATGTGTAAGTGGAGCTGCAACTCGAGAGAAGTCTTTGATGAAGATCTGATAGTAGTTGGCAAATCCTAAAAAACATTGGATATCTCTTACCATTTTTGGGATCTTCCAGTCTATAATCGTTTGAACTTTCTTAGGATCCATCATAAGTCTATCATTTGAAATGACGTAACCTAAAAAATCGACTTGAGTAGTGTGGAATACACACTTTTTTATCTTGGCATAGAGTCCTGCATCTCTTAATTTTTGTAACACACGACGAACATGAAGTTCACATTCTTCTAGATTCTTAGAATAGATCAAGATGTCGTCTAGATAACATACCACAAAATCGGCCAAAAACTCTCGAAAAATATCATTCATTAGATGTTGAAAAGCTGCTGGTGCATTTGTAAGTCCAAAAGGCATGACGTTGTATTCAAAATGTCCATACCTAGTTCAAAACGCAGTCTTCCATTCATCTGCTTCTTTGATGCGTACTAGATTGTATGCTCCCCGAAGATCTATTTTTATATAGATCTTAGCTTGATTCAGTTGATCAAGAAGTCCAGATATTAAAGGTAGTGGATACCTGTTTTTGATGGTAATCTTGTTGAGTCCTCGAAAATCAACACACATTCGCAATGATCCATCTTTTTTCTTAACAAATAGGATTGAAGCTCCTGCCGGAGATTTAGAATGGCGTTTAAAGTTCTTGGCTAGATTTTCTTCAATATACTCCTTGAATTCAGCCAACTCATTTTGTGATAAAATATAGATTGGTGCGATTGGCGGTTGTGCTCCTTCTTGAAGGTCAATTGTGCAATCATAGGGACGATGTTCCGGGAGTGTATCTGCATTCTTTTTTTCAAATACATCTTGAAATTCTTGATATTGGCTTGGAATGCCACTTGAAGTCTTTTCACTAGTAGAAACGGGTGTAGCATAAATAATATATGGTGATTCTTTCATAGCAGCATGCAAGAAAGCTTTTGCACCTATAAATACATGTTTAATTGAACTGGACTTATGACTCTCTATTTGCTTAACTACATTGTTAGTTATACTTTTAGAGAAAGTAAGAGTTCTGGAAATCCAGTCTATTTGAGGGCTGTATTTTTCTAACCACGATAAATCTAAAATGACTGGATTAGAGGAAGATCTAATGATATTAAATACTACAAAACTATTATGACCATTGATTATTACTTCTATAGGAAGGGTTTCGTGAGTAATATCTCCAGAAGGCAATGGACGACCATCTATGACTTCTACATGAACAGGTTTAGTTTTCTTTACTAAAGATATGCTATGTCTTTTAGTAAATTCTTCATCTAAAAAACACGCTGAGGCTCCTGAATCTAACAAGGTAGAGACTTTGTAATGTTTAGGTCCTAAAATAACATTTAATATAAAAGAAGGAGAGGGCTCTGAGGAGAGAATAGGACCTTTACTAGAAATTGTGCAAGGTTCCAGCCGCATAGTCCCTATTATAGTTGGACAAACTCGTTTTCCGACATATTATCTTCTTTCACAGCCTTACTCCTCATTTTGTGATTGCGTCGTTTCTTTGGACAATGTTGAGCAATGTGCTTTGGTTCTCCACAATATAAACATAATCCTTCTTGACAACGACGAGTCTTTTCTTGCTCAGTAAGAGGTTTGAAACGTACTGCATCAATTTGCATATCTTCACTTCCGAATGTATGTGTTGAAAAGGTGTTGGTGTTGCCATTGAATTATAGTTACGTTGAGGTCCACTTGTACGGTTCTCAGATCGGAATTCAAAAAGGCGATTGTTGCACTTCACAGCAAAGTCAATTGCTTGACTCAATGTTTGAGGATCATGTAAGTTGAGCATTAATTTTTTTACCTCATATTGTAATCCGTAGAGAAATTGGCTAATAAGTGCAGCATCATCCCACTTGATATCGATTGCAAGTTGTCAAAATTGTGAAGCATATAACGTTACTGATCGATTGCCTTGTCGTAAAATACGGATCTTACTGGTTGCAACACGAATTACATCATGTTCTCCATACATGGATCGAAACTTCGCCAAAAAAGCCTCTAGATTATCCAATATTGGATCTTGTCTTTCAAGAAAAGATGAAAACCACGATAGTGCTGAACCTGAAAGAAGCGTACCAATGAATCTAACTTGTGATCTTGGAGTTGGATAGCTTTGGGGTTGAAGTTCAATCACAAGTTGCACTTGATTTATAATATCCTCGAAACTTGGATCTGGTACCATCAAACTTCTCGGGTAGGGCAATTCTTGGTTCTCTAACATTTGAAGGGCGTTCCACCATAGGAAAAAGGACATGGTTTGGTGCACATGTTGAAGCAGCTTCAACCATTTCTATATTTTCACTTCCTCCCAATCTTGTTGCTCCTTGAGGTGGTAAATTGAGTTGATGCATTGCAAGCAGTAACATCCTCAATTGCTCTTGCATTTGTGCCATTGCACTCTTCATTTCAAGAAGTTCTGCCATGATAACACTTAGAAGAGAGAAGATGTCTAATATCGCTCAAGACAGCCAGAAAAGAGGACTTGCGGACAAAGAAAATACTAAGAACAATATCAGTTTAGAAGAGGGTAATCCGCAACTTCTAATACACTTATATCTTATCAAAAAAAAGGGGTAATCCACTCTTAATCAAGATTAGACAAAGCTCTGATATTGTCATGTACTCTTGTCAATCTGTCAAGAATAAGAACTCTATGAAAAAAATAATTCAGACGAGTGAGCCTTCACTCAAAGAGAGGTAACAAAATATATATAAACAAGTATATATATTGAAAGAGGAACTGGAATGGCTATTGCCAAAAGACAAGAAAACTAGAGACCCTTGAAACTAGACTAGAAGCAAGAAAAGAATTGACAAGAGTGAAGAAGCCTTCACTCTTGTCTCTATAAATACTATCTCACAAAGAGCTATGTGGCGACGTTCTATAGGACCTCTAATAGGTGTTGACTTTGTAGGGTTCTTGCCTTGACTTACAAGGCAAGTTTTTCTACATGGAGGCCACATAATTAGCTTGATCTTCAAGCTAACAACATGTGTGGCACATGGCCAACTTGTTGACCACGTTTCTAATCCAAAAACTCAATTAAAGACACCTATGAAGTCAAAGCAGCATCTAAAAAGTTTCTAGGAAGCTTCCATATTAAATATTATAGAATTAACTTACTTTTACCTACTTTTACTTACTTCTACCTATTTCTATATGTAATTATTAGCTTACATGATTATGGCCGTGACATATAGGGACGCATATTGGTTGGTTTATGCCTTTTTTCTTTATCCTTGGCCAAATTCACAACTAATTCATCCATTTTTTTCGTTAATGTTAACAGCAATGACTCATTGGGATCCCTTGATACCAATGCATTTGGCAATTCCTTTGTAGGTATTGGTTTCTGATATGCAGAATAAGGTGCATACGAGTCTGATGATGATGGAAGATAGCTTGTAATGGAATGGCATCTACTATTTCCGATGGAATTGTACCATAATCATTCCTTCCCAGATAACTTCTCGATGCGTCATTCCAATTTGTCATTTGATAACCTCCTTGAGATGGAATCATCGTCGCTCCAACTGTTAAGTTCTGGTCATAGTGACATTCCTCCCATACTCTTGCTCGCTCAAGAGATAATGCTGTGGTCGTTGATTAGGCATCTTTTACAAATATCTTCAATTCTGGTGGTTGTAGTCCATTAATCAATATGGACAACACAAACGATTTTGACATTTGGTTATTTGACCATTTGTGAAGTATATCTACCACACGACTATAATATGACTATACCGCTTTCTCTGGTACCATTCTGCTGTTCATTAATTTTTCTCTAAGACATTCTTCAAAACCAATTGGTCAAAAATGGGCTAAAAATATATTTTTTAATGCCTTCCAATTGATAAATTGTTCCATAGGTTGGCAGTTATACCACTCAAACGCTGTGTCTTTCAATGTCGCTAGTAGCCATCTTAACCAAATATCTTCACTTCTGCCATTATTGGCTACACATGCCATGAAGAATTGAGACAAATGTTGATCTAGATCCACACTTGGCAAACTCCAAAGAGTAGATAATGGCCCGTCGCTAGTCGTTCGATCGCCCATTGCACCCATTTGAACTGCAATCGGAACTGCTGGTCCTCTAGACATCATTAAAGATGTCGATGTTCTGCTCAATTTCTTATTAAAATAAAAATTGTCTCCCGCAAAAGTCTTTTTCGAACTTCTAGGCCTTCTCGATTAACTATTATTATCTCCAAATAATTTTACTGGTTGAATATGAGGTAAAAATGACAGGTTTTGATATACTCAGAATTGATCTTTATTGACAAAAGATTTATGCCGATCTTCAGAACCAGTCTTGTTACAATCGGACGTATTTCCAATTGAGAAGATACCGTGTGAGGTATCTAATTCCTCTATGCCTTCTTCGTTTTTTGTTAATGGCTTCAAGAGGTTTGCTGGACTATTAGCAGTGCTTCCTACGAGTACTCTTGGCAATGTTTTTAACGGTATGTACTACTAAAATATTAGAGGTCGATCGCCTTCTGGATACGATCAAATATGCCGACAAGTATGCAACCATGGCTTAATCCAACTTTATTGATGCTTCTTTTTCAATTTGCAATCTTGCTCATTACGCAACAAATTTCTTGCATAAAATCACTCTATTCTTTTCTTTAATTGCTTTATTCTCTTTGCTGTTAAATTCTCATTTTTAATAACCATAATCTTTCATTATTTCTATTGAGTTTTCTTCCTAATCTCCTTTACTACTCCGACAGTTAATTCCTAACACTCAATAATGTTATCAATCCCCAGTTGCGGCACCAAAATGTGATTACTCGTTTTACTTATTCCAGAAGAAACCTCCCAGAATAAACCCGTATAGGGGGATTCAACACGGGGAATGACCAGGTATATGAGCTCCAATTGTTAGGGTCATGCAATTAACCGCTACTACTGAATGCTTACTATATCGAAGAACACTTAACTTTTTCTCTTATTGTCCACTCTCTCATATTAATACAATAACATTCACGACAACGATTTCAGTACCTTGTGTAATTCACGAACACACAAGCATATCCCAAATCCTAGAATGAACAACTTCCAATTCACAGAATCTAATCAAGACAATTCCTTCGATTACAATTCCTCTCCACTAAACTTACAACCTTGTGATAAACAGTGACTGGAAACTTCCATACGTCTTCAATCTTTCACGACAATTGATAAACAGTGATCCATAAACAACTTCGTAAATCAAACATTGATTCATGAAATCATATCTCTTCACTAGAATCAATACTAACACAAAAGAAACAAGAAGACTAAGAAGAAGAGATAGTACCAAGCTTATCCTCGGCTTAGTACTATCGCAGTCTTGTCTTCGGCTCACAACTCTCACAGTTTGGCCCTTTTCTTCCCATCTTCCATCCTCCTTATACTACCCTGAGATACCAACTCCTATACTATAGATGATAACTACTTATCTTGACTATTCATCCATTCTACCTGCTGAACAACCTTTTCAGCAGTTATCTATTCCTATTTACACTATACACTAAGTATCTACATTCTGAAAATAACTACTTATTCTACATAAGTGTTCTTCAGTATTGTAAGCATTGAGCAGTAGTAGTTAATTATGTGACCCTAAGAATTTGAGCTCATATACATGGTCTTTCTCTGTGTTCGAATTCCCGTATACAGATTTATTTAGGGAGGTTTCTTCCGGAATAAGTAAAACGACAACCACAAGACGACATGATTGATATGATATCTATCTCTTGGTTATCCATATTAGACCAAAAAATACAAGCACTAAACATGGAAGAATGGGCTCAGGTTATAGATTTATAGTCTCTAACTTTGTCTTTTAGAGGTTCCTTCTCTCCCTTCTTTGTAAGGCCGAGGATTAAAAAACTTTAAAAAAAAGGAACTTCACTGAAAAACTTTCATCCAAATGGCTTAGATTTTTGAGGATAACGTCAATGAAACTCCTATACCTTTTGTGATGCATTGATAAGATTTTTCACTGGTTCCCATGTGTGCTCATTGATATCATAGCCGCTCCAACGCACTAAGTAGTCTAATTTCGTCCACTTATGCCACGAATCTAATACCTTTTCCACCTCCTATTCCTCGTGGTTCTCAATTTCAATACTAGGTGGCAAACATTGCACTCTTTCATAAGAAGACGACTCTCGATAAGGCTCCAACAAAGAAACATGAAAGACAGGGTGTACCTTCATAGCAGCCGGTACCTCCAAACGGTATGCCACTAGATTGATTTGCTTTTGAATGATAAATAATCCCAATCTACAATAGTCCAACTTATCACATGGCTGCTTGGTTTTGATATTCCGTCAAAGTAGCCATACTTTATTTCCAATTTTGAAAGTAGGTGCCTGATTCCGAGATTTATCTACAAACGCCTTACAAGCTTCTTAGGCGGATTGCAATTGAAGCTTCAATGTAGTTTGAAGCTCCGATAGTTGTTTCACAAATCCTTCAGCTGCCAAGTTATTCTTAGTTAATGGACTCAACAAATCAAGCTTTAGATGATACCCATAGTTGAAAAAAAGTGGTGTTTGTTGAGTCGACACATGAAGGGTGTTGTTATATGTAAACTTGGCTAATAATAGATATGGAGTCCAATCATCTTCCTGATAGTTGATGTTATATTGTAAATACTGCTCCAAAGTTTGATTCATCTGTTCTGTTTGGTCATCAATTTGAGGATGGAAAGTTGAAGAAAGCTTGATATCCACCTTTAATATCTCAAAGAGAGATCTCTAGAACTTTGATACGAATTAGATTCCTTGATCCGACATGATATCATCTTAGAAACCATGATATCAATACACACTATCAAGGAAGAGCCTTGATGTGTCTTTGCTTGATGATGTTTTCTTGCAAGGGACAAAGTGTGCCATCTTTGTAAGCTAATCTACCACAACAAAGTTGCAGTCAAATAAATTTGATGGCGGCAGGTCCGTAATGAAGTCCATAGAAATTGAAGACCATGACTCACGTAGAATAGGTAATGGCTGAAGAAGATCATAAAGATGATGTCGAGGATTCTTGGATCTTGAACAAATGTCAAAGGAGAGGACAAAATCCTTGACATCCTTTCACATTTGGAGCCACCAAAAATCTCGAGAAATAAGTTCCAATGTCTTATTGAATCCAAAATATCTCGCAATTGAAAAGTCGTGTTGAGATTGGAGAACTCAGAGTTGTGCTGGTTCCTTTAGAATATACAACCGCTCTTCAAAGTATAAAAGATCTCCTTCCACCTTGAACTTGTCATTATTGACATGTTGCGTGATATCGAGGGCTGCAGAATCTCCAATAGTCTCAGTACATGCCTGGTTGAGGAAGTCAATATCAATTGGCACTATAGCAGAGCAAAGCCTGAATTGTTTTGACTTTAATAATATTATACACTATTGATCAAACGTTGCTTTTCTAGCCTTTGGTACTAGATACAATCTCCTTGATAATGCATCGGATAGTCCTTGTTGCTTTCCAGGCCGATAAGTAATAACAAAGTCAAACTTAGATAGCAACATATTCCATCAAGCTTGAAAATGATTTAGAATCCGAGCTGACATGAAATATTCCAAATTCTTGTGATCCGTATATACGGTCACCGAATGCGCAGCTGTTTCAAAAAAGTGATGCCTCTCTTGAAAAGAATCCACTATTGCAAGAAATTCATTATCGTAGATCTCATAGTTGATCTCAATAGCAAAAAACCTTCGAGAGTAGAATGTAATTGGATGAAGCTTTTCGTCTGTGCCTATCTGTAAAAGTACAACTTCCATAGTAAAATTTGAAGCATCGGTCTCCAAATAGAAGGCCTTTGTAAAGTCCTGATGTACCAAGATTGGAGCCATAATAAATACCGTCTTAAGATATTGAAATATTTTTTCTGCTAGAGGTCTCCATTCATGCTTGTCTTTACATGTTAATCGAGTGAACGAAGCATCAACTTGAGAATAATTCTTGATGAAGATCAGATAGAAGTTAACAAAGCCAAGAAAGCATTGTACATCTCTAATCATCTTTAGAACTTTCCATGATATAATTGCTTCGACCTTCTTAGGATCCATCTTCAAACCTTCTGTAGTTGCAATGAATCCCAAAAATTCCATTTCAATTTGGTTAAACAAGCACTTCTCTGATTTGGGGTAAAGTCCTCGCTTGCAGAGTTTTTCAAGGATCAAACAAACGTATTTCTCATGCTCTTCTATATTTTTGGAAAATATCAAAATATCATCTAGATAGATAACAACAAAATCGTCAAGGTGCTCCCGAAAGATGGCATTCATCATATGTTGAAAGACCACCAAAGCATTGATAAGACCAAAATGCATGACATTATACTCAAAATAGCCATACCTTGTACGAAAAGCTGTCTTTCATTTGTTTCCTTCCTTGATTTGTACAAGGTTGTAAGGTCCCTTTAAATCAATCTTTGTAAAGATCCTTGCATGTCCAAGTTGCTTTAAAAGACGTGATATCAAGGGTAATGGATAACAATTCTTCTTTGTCACCTTGCTAAGACCTCGATAATCTATGCACATGCGCAGCGAGCCATCTTTCTTCTTTACAAATAAGATTAGTGCCTCAATTGGCGACTTTGAATGACAAATGAAGTTCTTGGCTAGATTCTTTTCAATATACTTTCTCAACTCCAGTAACTCCATCTGCGATAAATTGTAGATTGGGCCAAATGGTGGTTGTGCTCCTTCCTACAAGTCTATGGCACAATCACATGGTCGATGCTCCGGTAGCATGTCAACATTCTTCTTTTAAAATACGTCTTCAAAATCCTTATATTGCTCTGGTATATTTACTGTTGAAATCTTTTCTCCGCTAGTTGGAGTCGCATAAATGACAAACAGTGTGCCTTTGTTGAACGATATTATAAACGCTCTTACTCTAATAAATAAGGATTTTTTGATTCGGGATCTTCTACTAGGCTTACTATTGGAATATTCTATAGAAAATGTCATCTTTTGTAACCTCCAATCTATAGATGGTTTATGCATTTTTAACCAAGAAAGATCAAGAATAAGAAGGTTTGACTGGGTTCTAATAATATTAAAAATAATATAACTACTATGGTCTTTAAACGTTACCTCTATAGGTTTTGATTCATAGGTGACACTACCAGACAATAAAGATCGTCCATCTATTATTTCTACATGAACGGGTTTAGGTTTTCATACTAGAGGAATCTCATGACACTTAATAAATTCTTTGTCTAAAAATCAAGCAGATGCTTTTGAATTTAATAATGCTAAGGTTTTTAATTTCTGAAGGCTAAAAGATAGAAAAATAGTAAAGCAATGGATAGGTTGAGCGAAAAGAGAAGAACTTGATTGTTCTTATGGTATTGAATTGTCTAGCTGCACGGTCCCTATTATGGCTGGGCATCCTCGTTTTTCTTAATAAACGTACCTGTGGTCCTGACAATACGTCGATTTTGCTTCTTGAGACAGTTTCTAGCTCTGTGGCCTTCTTCACCACAATACAAGCATAGTCCTTCCTCTATATGCCACTTTTTTTCTTCTAGAGTTAGGAATTTGATACATACCGCGTCAATTTGTATGTCTTCCACCTCTAAATGTGAATTCATGCTACTTGCTGACATAGTTGGGGTGTGGTGAGCCGTATATTGTTTTGAACATTGATCTTGGCGATGTTCGAACAGGCGATTATCGCACTTCACAACTTAACTAATGACTTCATTAAGTGTTTGCAGATCAAGAAGAGATAATAACAAATCATTCACATCGTCCCTCAAGCCCCAATAAAATTGACTCATCAATGCTTCCTTGTCCTAGTTGATGTCGCATGCTAATTGTTTGAAATTGGATGCATAGACTTACGTGGAGCATGCCTCTTGTCGTAGTGATCAAATCTTTGTTGTAGCCCATCATGTTTTATCATGCCCACCAAATGCTTCCGCAAACATCTCCAAAAAAGTTTCAAAGTTGTTCAAAATTAACAATCGTTTCTCAAATAAAAGAGTAAATCATGATAAAACTTGTCTTGTGAGCAAAGTTCCAACTAGTCCAACATGTTGTCATATTACGTGCTATCTTGCTTAAGAATGTACCAGGCGTCTGGCTGTGGGTATCCAGATAGGCTAGTGGGTTTCAACCATCTAAATACAAGTTATTTCGGATTTCAATGTAAAAGCTTAATCTCAATACAAAGTCCTTAGAAATACTATTTTTAATAACTTTAAGATATTATAAGCACAAAGTCTTTTTTTATTTGTTAGTTTTTATTTTATTTTATTTTATTTTATTTTTTATTTTTATTTTTTATTTTTAATCCTAACTCTAAACAAGAAGCTTCGGCAAGCTCTAATTCTCAATCTGACCGTCTGATTGTTGTAAACTTCTACCACTAGTGTCTTTATAAGCCTTCTAAATACTCAAGAAGTTTCAATCCAATCTAATTTAAAGATTGCAAGAAGATGCTATAAATCCACACTGATGTATCTTGACCGCCATCTAGAAGTCCTCGTCTTATCATGCCAAAAGTCACCTTATTCCGGTTGGTAGATCTCCAGATATTACAGAAACCCTCAACAACTCCAATCTACTAACTTTTCATACCTCTTTATACTAATAGTCAAATATCTTTTATCTGTTTTGTCAGATTAATACAAATTTTTGCATGCACTTAGCATATTCAACCGCAAAAGTTTCTCTAATTTCACAAAACAGTCAAGAGTACCAATCTTAACTATATTGCAAAAAAAATCCAAATCACCAATACAAATACTTACTTTCAGCAACAATTGCAAAAGTCCTCCCAAATCCTATGAAACTAAATTCTACACCTTTCGAAGGAGCTTGAAGCTAGCTCTCCAACCCCAAAATCCCGATCTCCAAATGCCTTCTTCTTTTTCCTCTCCTTTCTTTTAACTCTGTGAGATCCCCTCTTCTTTCGCCCTAGACTCCAAATTGGAACAGCAGACCTACCTCCATGGAATTCCCACCTCTAAGAGGATCTTTCCATAAAAAGGACGTTTTTCTGAAACAACATAGAGAACAAACAGCTTGAAATGGAACCAAAGCCTCCATATTCGGAACCTCATTGGATCGCCCAACCGAGTCAGGTGTCATACTAGATAAAAAACCCGTAATAAAACCTAGATTAGATGTCCCCGTAATTGGGTCAAATTGGCCCATCACATCAGACTTATCCAAATATTGAATTGGTCCTTTCTCCTTTTCTCGACTCAAATAAGAATGGCTCGGACTCATTCCACTCGATTTACTAGAGAATCTTGAGGACCTCAATTTATCCCCTCAAATTTTTCCTAGCTTTGGATCTGCTGATCTCGATTATTGAAATTGAATGGAGTATTATATTGCTGATAAGTATGCCCCGACTACTTGCTATTTCCACACACTAGTGAATAATTATCACTGGCTTTGGGATTAGCACATTCACTAGCATAATGACCATTCTCTTTGCAACAAAAATAGCAAAGTGATCTTCTTGCACTCCCATCAGGCATATTGGGTGTCTCCACCGGTATATACCTACTAGGCTTGTTCCATGAAGGATTAAAAAATGATCCTGGTGGTCCCGTTGGTACGGAGGATACTTGGTTCGATGATGCCGGTGGAGCATATGTTGTTGTCACGTTTGGTAGTACAGATGCAATGGGGTGACATTAACTGGCCTCTGAATATTGGCACTGGAATTGGCCACTGTTTCTAACATCCAAGTTGACTAAATATTAATAAATCTTTTTTATTTATATTTTCACCATATAGTCATGTTGCAACACGACAACGTGACTCCTTCATTGGATAGCATTTGGGCTCTAAAGTTGTTATCAATCTAATTTGATTGACAAAACCTCGAAACTTAGAACGCATACCATCGAATTTATCTAGAAGGCTAAATCGGAACTCCTTTAGTTGTAAGATCAACGATCCTTATTGAATTAAAGGCAAAGCTGCTTCTCTTGGTGCTGAAGCTTGAGGTTGGTGAATCCTTGATTATGCCATGCCAAATGCTCCATTATTATGAAGTCTTGCAATGATTCCTTCAATCTTTGCAGGTCTTAGTGATAACGTAGCAAGAGCATTTATAATGGCATCCAACTTAGACTCTAAACTTTCAGTCATACTAATATCTTGACCTTTGGCCATTCTAAGAGAAAGAAAGAAATGACTCTACAAGAAGGTAGTATTGGTTTAGAGGAGGGTACTTCGCAACCTCTAAAACGCCTTAAAACCGTCAAGAAGAAGAATAATCTACCCTCTCCAAGAAAGATAAGACTCCAATATTATAATAGAAGAAATATCAGTTTAGAGGAGGGTAATCCACAACCTCTAAAATGCCAGCACCTTTAAGCAGAGGGATAACCCACACTCTAATAAGAAGGAAATAGCTCTGATATGAAAGATGAATGCAGTCTCGACAAATTTTCACAAATTTAGAATATTGATTGGAAATCTAAATAAGAAGCTCAAGAAGAATCGGTAAGAACTGGATTAATTAGATGAGTACAAGAACAACACTAGAGAGGTGAGCTAGAGCTCCAAAAGATGTGTTGTCAAGATTGAGGATCCCCTCAGTCTTGGCTCTTACATATACTACAAGTTAAGAAGCTTCTCAAGTAGCTTCTACAAACTAGGAAGCTTCTCAAGTAGCTTCTTCGAGTTAGGAGGCCTTTTAAGCAGCTTCTACGAGCTTGAAAACTTCTCAACTAGCTTCTACAAACTACAAAGCTTCTCTAGAACTTTCTAAAATCTTCTACAACTTCCTTGTACATGTCCTTAATAAAAATGGATGTGATATAAATAATAAAAGTGGTTTTTTTTTTTACACCATGCATGAAAAGCTCTTGTATTTAATAAGAAGGATTTGATTATATTAGGCTTATGACTTTCTACCTTAATAATAAAATCTTAGATAATTTTACTAAAAATTTAAGGTTATTTTTGTCATATTATTGTTTTTAGCAACCATACTCCTTATTTTCTAATTACCATATTTCTTTAAAAAAATTTGAAAAAAATACTTAGATTTTCTACAATATAACCATAATCCTTCTTGATGACATTAAATCTTTTCTTCCTCAATGAGACATTAAAACATACTATATCAATTTACATAAATTATAGCCTTGATGCATAAATTTCTAAAAATTGAAGAATTATTACTATGAAATGATTTCTACATGTCTAACTAAATCTTTGTTCTTAGCCACTTTTGAAAAGTTGATTATTGCATGCAATGGCTTGAGTAATAAATTATTCTATTGAGTTTTCTATTGGCATTGTGAACAATAAGTCTTTGACATTATCTTTCAATCCATATTAAAATTGATTAATTAGGGCTTTCTCATTTCAATTCACATTGCAAGCAAGGTTTTGAAATTAAAGAGCATATATGATAAATAAATGTGATCTTTATTATAAAGATAGGAATTCAATAACTCATATCTTTTCTTAATCATTTTTTTTAAATATGGCCATAAATATTTTTAAGAATAAATTTAGATCATTGAAGAATTGTGAATTCTTTTACATCAAAGATACAAATAAAAATAAATTCTTTTAAATAGAAGAACTTCTATAAACTTAACTTAAATAAATCTATCAAGTTATTAGAAGAAATATAATTTTAGATGAAGCTTGATTTGTTATACTAATCTTTAAAATTTTGATCTTATTCTATCAAAATCTTATATCATACTTATTTTCATCTCCTTCATATTTGTAATAGAAATTTTTTTTAGATTCAATTGTAAGTTTGATCTATTTTTATTTTTCAATTTTACAATTTTTTGGCTTAGATTTTGAATTTCAATGTTAATTCCTTCTGTAGGTATAAGAATAGTACCTCTATAGTTGACATTAATAATATGTGAGATTTCTATTTTAAAATATTGATAAGCATGTAAAGATTTGTAATAGTTAAAAATTTATTCTTACTTTTGTCAAATATAGCATCTATAAACTTTCTTTTCATTTCTATAATAGATAACTTCAATAAATCTAGAAGTAAAATTATAGGAGGGTAAGCCACAATCTCTTATATTAAGTGTAAAATTTTTACAAAAAAAGATAGTCTACTCCCTTTAAAAAAAGAATTAAGATTAGAAAATAATAAATATTAATTTAAGGTGAATAATTTCTAATTTCTTAAACACAAAAAAAATAAGGTAATTCATTCAATTTTTAAAATAAAATAAGAATAATGAATTAGCATTCTTGTGAGATTATCTAGGACATGAATCACAAAGAATCAAAGCTTCAATATACTTTTGTGTCAATAGAATAGATTAAATGATCATTCAAAGATGGTTAAATATTAAATTATAATGGCTATCCTTACAAATAAGAAAATTAAAGACTCTTAAAAGAAGACTAAAAAC
Source organism: Physcomitrium patens (assembly GCF_059467195.1). Taxonomy (NCBI): domain Eukaryota; kingdom Viridiplantae; phylum Streptophyta; class Bryopsida; order Funariales; family Funariaceae; genus Physcomitrium; species Physcomitrium patens. Next base: position 15,906,662 of record NC_143434.1, on the reverse strand, counting down.
AAAAAAGGCATTGACAAGAATAAAGAAGATTTAATTTTTGTGTCTATATATACAATCAAACTAAGAGCTATGTAGCAACATTCTATAGGTCCTCAAATATATATCCAATTTCCAAGACATGTGTCTAATTTGCAAGATAAATTTCCTATATATATACCATATATCCAACTTGTATTACAAGTTGCCAACATGTATGATATGTGGTCAAGTTTCTAACTAATCAATCAACTACAAACACATATAAAGTTAAATCCACATATAAAGTCAAATTTGAGTATATAAAACTTATAAGAAACTAATCCACAAGATATTATCAAATCTATTTATATTTATCTTCTACTTAATATTTTTTTTATCTAAGTAATTATTTATGATTATAAAACATACATAAATATAAATAATCATATCTATATTAAAATATAAAAAATAAAATTTAATTATATATATATATATATATATATATATATATATATATATAGATAAGATATTTGTAACTTTATTATTTATATTTTTATAAGTATGTTTAAAACTTATAATTGTATTCAATTACTTAAATTTGATTTGATTTTATTTTTTTGTTAATTATTGTAAAATAAGATAATTATGCATATTATAATTTTTTAATTAATTCTAAAAACAAATTATAGATTATTGAAAATAAATAAATTTTTATTTTATTATTATTAATGAAATTTATTTTTAATTATTCAAGCTATATTTTTACTAATTACTAGTTTATTAATTAAAATTTTATATAAAAAATATTTATTTGTGTATGTATATATAAATATGTGTATATATATATATATATATATATATATATATGACTGATTAAAGTTGTTGTAAAATTTTAATAGTCCAATGTACTAAAATTTTACATTAACTGTGCCCTAGAATTATTTTATGATTTTAAAAAAATAAAAAATAACTCGTTGCTAGTTTATTGTCTATTTAAATATATCTTATGACTCTACAATAAACATAAAATAATATTGTAGGGTCATAAATATATATAAATAATATTGAAGAGTCATAAATATATATAAATAATATTGAAGAGTCATAAATATATATAAATAATATTGAAGAGTCATAAATATATAAATTGTAGAGTCATAAATAAATATAAATAATATTGTAGAGTCATAAATATATATAAATTTATATTGAATGAATTATTCGGCAAGAATAGCAGCAACCACAATTGTCAATTCCTACAAAACATTAATTGATTAATCAACTCTTTTGATCCTAATGAACATTACTTTATTACGAGTTTATATTTATTAAAGCATATGCTTTCTTACACATGAGGTTTAGTGAGTAATCTCACAGTAAAATAAATAAAAAAATAAAATTAAAATGCTTGGATCATAAAATCTCTTAAATGTGTTTCTTCATCCACCCTCCTTGCTACATCCCCAAACACAAATCGATCCTTATACAATTTGATGTGCTTTGATCCACAGAGCACAAAAACTTCAAATTAGTATACCCTCTTCATCCTCCCACTAAAGAGTGAAAAAATCCCCCTAGAAACACAGCGACATTAACATTGATTTTTCCAAAGAAAGAAATATAACAATAATAAAAAGAAGATCCAAACCAATTTTTAACTACCAATGATGGATGGCAAGTGGTTGCACCAAGTAAATTGACAATTTAAATTCCAATCATAAAAACCTCTTCACTTCATGGAGAAATATCCCAACGACATATCCATTCCTGGTGAAATAAATAAAGTCAAATTATAATAAGAAAAGGAAAAGGAATACATAAAATCTAAGGACGTACTCACACGAGCGCAGGTGCACAAGTGGTCGTCGTGGATTGACTTTCAACTGGTCGCCGCATTGTCGGCTCGTGAGGAGCAGAGAGGGAAGGGAAGGGGAAGGGGAGAGGCAGAGCGCATTTTTTCTTCACGGGAACCTCCTAAGCACGTGTCGGATCGCATGCTTGAGGAGTGTTTTGGGGAGGATTTTGTCTTTGGCGTGAGCCGGGCTTTTTGGAACTATGTGCCGCTTACTTGCGACGCAACCAAGAGCGGTGGAGGCATGAGAGCCCCCACTCCCACAGGAAGAAAAGCTGGCTAATCCAATCCAATCCAACTTTGGGCTTTGCGGCTGCTGGTATGCGCTGCTTTCGCCTATGCTCTCTCGCTCCCAATCTCCGCTGTGTTGCTATCCTTGGTGGACGTTTCTGGCCTTGTTTTCTTGCCCAGCAAGCGTCACGTTGGTCAATGTTGGAATATTAGTATCTTTCATGGCTTGCGACAGGAAACAAGGACGGTGGACCAGGGGAGAGACCAGTGTGATGCGGTTACTGGCCTTTCAGATGCATAAGAAGAAGAAGAAGAAGAAAAATAATGCAATTCAAAAAACATTCTAACAACCACCCACCGTTTATGATCCGCCAAGGAGCTTTCCCATGCCCTACACATCATGAGAATCATGCTCCCTCGCTTACTAAAGCGAAATTGTTTGGAGTCATACTGTTTGTATGATCGATGCTTCCCCTACGACTTCGCTGAAACCACTGCGACGAAAGATGGGGACTAGATAGTGGGATCTCATCCCCTCCCAAAAATGCTCCTCCTCAGCCTTCCATAGCTGCTTCTTGTTAGAAGCAAAATTTCATTTCTAAAACCTATATCAGACTATCCGGTTCCGTGGACACGCTGTGTTCCTGACTACAGCGGGGACCAATCTGGTGTGCTGTAGCCGCAGGAGATCGAACGCATGTATCACAGCGTTGCGGAGAAGGCCTGGGTCAAGAAAACATCGACTGCGGTTCTTCACCTGGCAGTGTCTAGGTCTTGCGTCACCTCATCCAGGTCGTGTTGTGACGACTTCCTTAGCCGCTTAATGGTTTGCAGCTTCGAAGCTGAAATCCGCAAAACCCTAAAACCACCACGACTCGTGTGAGTGTTGGACGACGACCATTGACACGGCGTTTGCTTTGCCCGTCCTCGTCAACGCCGCCTGGTCAAATCTCTGCCTCGTGTCCACCGCCAGGCTGCAAACCCATTCCTTCCAGGGTCTTCAAGTAAAAAAGGACTTAGAAGCCCATTCTTCCAGGGCTCTCTCTCTCGCTCTATTTTTTATACCCACAATCAACATTTGCACTAATAATTTATCATAATAGGACCATTTTTAAATGTTAGATCAAAATCTGACAGCTCCGTCATAGAGTGACCTCAAGGTTACTGAAAGATGGAAAATAGCAACATTTGAATAGACTTGGAGTCTGAAACTTGACCATGAATTCCAACCAAGAGTATGGCACAAGTTGCTAAGTTTTAGCATTTATTTATTTATTTATTTATTTATTTTTCATGCAATCGATTTATAATTTGTGTTTGATATGTATATAAAATCATACATAAATGCTTTTAAAAAAATAGTATTATTATTATTTTATTGTTTTGATATTTTCATGCCTATAAATTTGGAATATATATATATATAATGGTTAATAGTAAATTATTTTAATTATAGAAAAATAAAAAATAAAAAATAATTTAAAGCATTACCAACTTTAAATTGATGTTTTTAAAATAAGTTTTTATTTTTGTACTAAGTTAGAATTAAACTTAGTACTAAGTTATAGTTATTTACATATTAAGAAAAAAATGTTTTTGTATTAAGTTGGAAAAAAAAGATATCAAATATGTCTTTAGTACTAGAATAAATCAAAATTAATGGAAATATATTATGTATCTTTTTTGAAATATTGTAAAACTTTTTCAAAGTTTTTTAAACATTGGTTGAATCTAGAAGTGTCTTTAGCTGCAACAAATAGCCATGCATACTCTTCTAGTTCTTCAGATTTGTCAATCTGCTTAGAAGTATCTCAAAATGTAAATATTGTTTATACATATCTTGTAGTTTTTGAGAAAGTTTGACATGATTTTATTTATTTATTAGCATCTATCAAGATAAGACTAGGGCTATTCATACTCTTTCCAATTTTTTTTATTATTTTACTATCCAATATTTTTTATTATTTTCATATTTTTAATTTTTTTTAATCAACGAATTCATTTCTCATTTGAATCTAATATAAGTTGTCTCATGTATGTATGGAGGTATGTATATAAATTTATTTAAAATCTTATATTTTACACAAAAAAAAATTGATCTTCAAAAAATTATAAAATTAAAATTCATATTTTTTCATTATTTAAAAATTAATCATTCAAAATTATATATTACATCTGATATGCTAATTCTATCCTTAAAATTATTGTAAAGAGCAAAAATATGCATATATATATATATATATATATATATATATATAATTTTATTTTAAACTTATATATATCTTTTTATTATTTGGAAGGAATTGAAGCAAAATAATCATTTGACTTTAGGATAAAATGTTAAAAATTAGAATATGTAATGAAATAATCATTTTATAACAGCAGAAGAAATTCTAAAAATTTGCACAAGAATTAGCTTATTTTCTAAAAAATAATATGTATTTTTATTGAAAATAAGTCATTTAAATCAGTCATCAAATATGAAGGATTTATTTATTTTTTTGTATGTATATATATATATATATATATATATATATATATATTAAGATATTGGTTTAAAATTCTTATAATTTTTTTTGCAGTTTTAAAATAATTTTCAAAATTAATTTAATCAACATACTTATCTTAAAGAAAATAATTATCTAATAATTTTATAGATATTTACAACTTTTTTAACATACATGGTTAGAATATCCTAAGGAAGATAATTAGTTTAGTAAAAAATCACTTTAAAGAAACAAAGAAAAATTAAATCTATATAAGATTATAAATATAAATTAAATATCTATCACATGAGTAAATTATCTATTAACTATTAGATGTAATCAATAACTTTAAAGACTCTATTTTAAATTTATATTACATCAAAAGATGTGAAATATTAATAGGCGGTGCATATATATATATATATATATATATATATATATATTATTAATATTTTTTAGCATTTAAAGAAAAATATCTTTGATAGTACAAGTGAGTTACATTATTATTTTTACATGAAATTGTACATTAATAGATTCTACTCTAGATCTTGAATAAGCTTTTGTAGATTTAAATAATGACGATTTAAAATTTATTAACATAAAAAATATGAAAATCTATCAAAAGTGCTATTAAAAAAATCAATAATAATTTTATATTTTAATTAATACATCTGTAACTAATAACATGAGAGTAATAAAAATCTAAGATAAAAAGTGTGAAATTGAAAAAACATATATTTGTAACCAATTTTTGCAAAAGGATTTTAAAAATTATGTACCAATATGTGAGAGGTAATTTGCTATAAGATTATTGAAATTCAATCTTCAATTATAACAAAAACAATGCTTTGTAGATTATTTAATTAAAAGAAAAAGAATGTATACTTAAAACTATGCAGTTTTATAATATCAAGCAATACACATTAACCAAACTTTGGTATCTTTCTTCACCACCTTGAAAAGAACTTAAATCAATGCAGGTACTTCTTAATTAGTGATGCCATTTCTTTTTAATGCACATTCTTAGCATGTTAGCCAAATTTTAGAGGAGGATAATCAAGTGTAGTTCCACAAATATTTACACTTAACTCCACAGAAGTGGTTTTTTGTACTTAACTACACCCAATTACTTCCATTGTAGACCAAACTAGAGAAGATGAATTGTGAAACTACCAAAACATTATCATCACATGTGAAGACCTTGGCCAAATTATTGCAAGGACGGATAACAACTTCAGAATTAAAATTCAATCTGACATTCTTCCCCAAAAGAACCACGTCAATTTTTGTTTTTTGAAGGAACTCAACAATTTGCCAATGAATATTGAATTGAGTAAACGCTGATGGAGTCAACAGAACAAAAGTGACCGACGCAAACCTCAACAGTGGATGCTGCGCCACCCTCACTGGCCCAAACCAATTACTATTAGAGCCAACTCTAGCAGAACATTGGACACCATATCGACCCCAGATAGCTGCGTTCACGACTAAAAACTAGTACAATTATTGCTCCAGAACTCTGGATAGACAAAACCATGAGAATCGGAGCCCTCACCGCAAGACATGACCTGAAGGCATGATATCTCAAGCATTAGATCGAAAGCATGATAGACGAAACATAGCCATGACAAATATGACTGCAATATCTCCCGATCACAGGTAAAAAACGGCACAACAAACTCCACTACTCTGAAAGTTATTTTAATTTTGTGACCACCATCACTCTCTCAATAAACGACTTCATACTGCACCAAAACAGATAATTCATCAGATTAACCACATCTATTTAAATGCCTACGAAAAACCACACAACCACACCAAAAAGAAAGCGCGAAACGGTTCAGAGAATATAGGAGAGCAGGAGGTAAACTTCGGCTGAAGTGGCTCAGAACAGGTATTTATCACCAAACAGCAAGAGCAAAATTGCCCAACCGAGTGACATGATCCAGCGCTGTTTTGGTGCCCAACTGCAGATCTTGCAGGATAAGCATAAAAACACTGCACCATTCTATGATTTCACAAAACGTGCCGCCAGCATCCTCAATGCCACACTTGAAAAGCAGGAAGAGATAGCTCAAGGCCAACAGCACCGCCTGGAAGCATTCTTACTTCGAGCTGAAGGATATCACGTTACAACCAGTCACTTCTAGTCTTAAACCTCTAAGCCTACCAAGCACACAAGGTCGCCACTTCGAAATCTGAAGGCATCATGACCCAAGTACCAATATAGATTCTAGGAAACATGGTTCCCAAAGTAGGCGTGCAAAGGAGGCACTTCTACAAGCCAGAAAACCACGGAGCGACTCCATCGACTCCACTACGAGGCTTCGCCAGATCAGCGAAAGGACCTCGACTTGGGCCAAGTAATAAAACCACTGGGTCGAGGAGCGGTTAGAGTAAGAACCTGTTACATGAAACATCCAAACACATTCTACATTCAAGGATAGTCTTTCTATCCATTTGTTCTACCTAGGGTTTTATCTGTCTCTCTATAAGTTTGTGTTTACTGTGTTGAATAGAGTAGTTCGTGAGAGATACAATTGGAGAGTGTCAGAGAATAAGAGAGAGAATACATAATGTATTAAGGTTTGATGTCACTATATTTACTGCTAACAAAAATTTTGTCAAGAATTATTATCAAGAATAATGCAATGCTATCAGACGAGCTGACTAATAATACAAGCGCCGACTCTATGACTCTACAAGGTGTATGTTTTTGTGATTCTTTTGAAAGGACTCTGTATCACATGAAATTTCAATATTAAACGTGATCAAACTAGATTCTATATTCTAACCTTACTCTATTTCAAATTTCTTTGCATTTCATTCTGTATCTTATATTTTCAAATTCATTTTTCTTTTTCTTCTTTCTGTTTTGTTTTACTCGTCATATCATGGATAAACATGATAAAATCCCGATCAAGATGTTTGACGGTAATCAATTCTCAATCTGAAAGTACCATATGGAAATTATTTTTGAAGGGAAGAATGTTTTACAAATCATAAATGGATTTGAAATTGACCTATTATTGACACACTTCATGCCACTCTTGATGATCAAGTTTTGCTTGATAATTGGAATGAGAAAAATGCAAATGCTCGGATATTCATAAGCAAGTCTATCTCTCAGAAAAATACTACGAAAAATTGGCTAGCTGTCCAACCATTGCTGCCATGTGGACAAAATTATGCTCCCTCAATTTGAAGAAAACTCCAGAGAATGTATTCACTCTACTGGGACAATTTTTTGAATATCAAATGCAACATACAGATGATATAACATCTCATATTTTGAGTATTATTGAGATGAACACTATTCTTACTAATATTTGCCACACTGTTCCAAATAAAATGATTATCTCAAAAAAATTGTACAGCTTACCACCGAGTTATAACAACATTATTACTGCATGGTCAAATGTACCAGATGCTTCCCAAACTGTTAACAACTTAGAAGAACGTCTTTTTTGGCATAAAAGCTTAATCCAATGACAAGGAGGTAGCAATACTAAAACTGATCATGCTTTCTTTACACGTTCAACAGCTCTACCATCACGTCTTATTAACATAAAAGAACAACCTTAAAAGGACATTAGCAATATTTTGGGCCTTAAAGCACGCACAAAGTGCTACAACTGCCATGAACTTGGCCACTGGTCTGTCAACTGTCCAAAGCCGAAAAAGAAATGCCAACATGGAAAGGATCCTTGCAAAATCAATGGAGAGCTTAGTAAAACCAATCTGGCCAAAAGCTTCTATTTATCAAGTACCTCCAAAGATGAATCAAACTTTGGATCTAGTGATGATTTTGCATTTGTTATCACATCCACCATTTTCAGCCAAGCACTAATTGCTGATTCCTCCGAGGATACCTAATTTGCCAACAATGGCGCCAACAAACACATAACCGACTGTTATGAATGGTTTACCAATATTCAACATATTCTAGAGGGTGGTCATACTATCCAAATTACTGATGACATTAAATTGTGGGGTTGAGATTGTTGCAATATCGTATTTAATTATTTTATTGACAATACATTTAGAAGGATATTATTAGAGATTTTTTTAAATGTATTCCATTTAAAATAAATATTATTTTTAGTATATCCATTTTAAAAATAGAATATTTTATTTATTACTTTTCTTGATTAATTTAAATTTTGTATTCTTTGTAGCAAAATTATTGGTAAAAAAATATCAAATTCCATCTCTCAAATGATCTTCATATTGTATTCTTTACAAAATCAATACAACAACCTATTGCTTTATTTAATTTGCAAAACAAAAATCCAAAATACTACTATTCTTTTAGCAAGTAGTAAACCTAGTCAAATGAGACACATGACACAAAGTTTTGGCACTACAAACTAATCAAGATTGTGAATTCTATAATATATATATATCTATATATATATATTATCAATACTTACATGAAAATTACATTCTTTCACAAACTAACACAATGTATACTCCAAAACAAAACAACCACATCAAACAAAAAAACTATATTGTATTAAAGATAGCTCAGGTAAGTACACCTCCAAATTCCTACATGAATCTAGCCGCAATGACACTTATGTTAACATTTATCTACACGCTTTAGAATTACTTGCAATTATTGTTTAATAATCTATGACAATATTATCTATCAAAGTTTCTGACATTACATTGTCTCTTCAAATCAATTCTTATTCTCACTTGACATTAGCATCAAACCATGTTCTATCAATAGTAGAAGTTATTTTAAATTTCCTTACAAAAATAAATTTTAAATTCAATAGTAAGAGGTATTTTAGAATTCAAAATTTTAAACTTTTAAAATTATGCAATAGAAGGTATTTTAGGAATAGAAGGTGTTTCACCATTCATTGCAACAATGGAAGAGATTGTAGCAATAGTAAGAGATTCTTTTCTTTATACTTTAAGATTTATCTAAGATATTATTTCTACTACATCCATGCTTCTTCATTCCATAGCCAAAGTTGATGCATCATTTGATGAATGTCTCTATTTATAATTTAAATCAATTTAAACACTTCAAAAGCTTTTCAACCCATCAACTTCAAATATCTACTTTTTTAATCAATAATCTATTTAAAGACTCCATTGCATCAATGAGAAAATTCATTAATAAATCATAGACTTATTACAAAATATTATTATTTTCAGATTCTATATCATAACAACAAGTAATGGATTGTAAATATGCTTCTTTAATAGAGAATCATACATGAAAATTAGTACCTAAATTATTTCATTAAAAATGGATTTGTAAGAAATGAATTTATAAGAATAAATAGAAATTAAAGGATAATATCAAAAAAATTTAAGGAATGGTTACTTGCTAAGAGATTCACTCAAAAGTTTGGAATTAATTTCGTTGAGATATATTTTCTAATAATATACTATGATTAGACTTAATTATAATAGGCATTCGATTAAATTATCTAAAATAGCTTAATTTAGATATTTTTGAGAAGAAAATATAGGCGATAAGTAAATTTAGGTAAAATTTATTGTGAATAAATAAATATTATTGAATTTATTTATTCAAAGCAATGCAAATTATTCTAAAGGATCATTCAAAATTAATAAGTGTCTTGATTTGGATGTATTGTTTTGCCTATAATATGCCTTTAAGTCCAAAATCTGATAGACTCTTATAATAATCATCTTTTGCTCACCTTAAGACAAAGAAGTTAGACTCGACCATATAAGTATCAGAGAAGAAAATTGCAATGTTACTACAAAACACGACTAAGTTTAAAAACCAAGCATTGAGTAAGGTCCAATCATTGTCAAACATTTTCTTTTTATTACAAGCATCAATGCTCAATCACAAAATATATTCATTGAGGTAGGCACAAAGAAGAGCTTTATGCTTATTGGCAATCAAGTTGATGTTTGTCATAGAATAATAATGTTGTAATCAAAAGCTCTATCTGTAAGCCTTATGAATGAAGTCAGCAATAAAAATCAGAACAAGCTCATGTAGTAAAATAAAGAATAGCAAATGTGAGTTTATATTTGAGTTGTTGATTGCATCATGTTGCACAAAGATATTTTTAATGAAATTACATGTTACAATGAAGATAAGGCTAATGTCTTATAACAAATTATTGCATTCAATTTTTTTGGCATCATTGAGAATGTCTTCTACTCAAGATGCAAGACTAACAATAAATTTATGCATATTCAAAACAAAGACAATATAAGAATTTTTCATGATATGTATTGTTATATCCAAACTTGAGATTATTTTGTCGGTGAGTAGACTAATTGCTCTAAGATCTTCAATGAAGGCACTAATAAGAGTCTCAAGCTCTCTCTCCTGTTGTAATTTAGGCACCAAAACACTAAAATACTTATTATAGATAAGTATAATTATGATTCAATCCGTACTATATTTCTTATTGTAGCTACAAAGAACATGCATATTCAACAATATGATATTAGCATTACTTTTTTAAATGACAACTTAATAAAAAAAATATACATAATATAATTTCAAGGTTATAAAAAGCTCTATGGTAATAGAAGTTAACATCTTTCATTGATAAGGTATATGTTACTTCATATATGCAATGATTATTATACATCCTAACATAAGTCATACCATCAACAAAGTCTCTATTTTCTAAGAATACCTACAATAGAATCATTGGACTTAAGTAGAACACATCATGAGATAACTTAAATAAACAAAGAATTATGGATTATACTACAATGTTCAAGGAGTACTATCTCAACTTATTGGCTATATAGATGCAAACTTTGGAGGTAATCTTAATAATAAGAATAGTTGCACTGGATTTATTTATATACTTGATTCTATTGCTATTGAATAAGATAGTCATAAATAATATTGTTTAATAATATCAATAATTATTGCTAAACTTGTTGCCATTGCCAAATCAACTAAGTAGACAACTTAATTAAGGAGGCTCTTACAATTCCTTGATGATGCATAAGATCTCACTACTACTATATGTTATGACAATCAAGCTGTAATTTTAATGAAGCCATTATTATATGATGCTTTTTGATGCTTACATACTTTAATGAACCTCCAACCATTCTAAAAGAATGATTGAGAAGAAAATAGAACATAGCATTTTTTATAGAATATATCAAGATGAATGTGAATGTTAAATAAAATATCTAAACACATTCTACATTCAAAGATAGTCTTTCTATGTATTTATTCTACTCCAAGGTTTTATGAATTTATCTATAAGTTAGTATTTTTGTATTAAATGGAGTAGTTTGTGAAACTATATATATACACATATATATACACATATCTTCATTCTTTGCAAATAACTATTATACTTGGAGTAATAAATTAGATTTTTTTTTGAATTTAGTGAAATTATAGAAAGTAATTAATGGCATTGAGTCTATACCTAATGCAAGTAATTCAATACAACATCATACTTGGAGTTTGAAAGATGTCAAAGTACATGCAAAAATAATTTCACATTGTAGAGTTAAATAATTCATGGCATTACATAGACCACCTACATCCAAGGTAATTTGAAATTATATAAAATATATTTATAAATAATCAAATAAAATTTCTTTGATAAATTTTCAAAAGAAGCTTTGTCATTTAATAATAAACAAAAATAAAGATGTTCATGCATTCATTAAAACTTGACAATAAATTCTTAAAGAAGCTACTATTTTTTATTATATTTTTATTAAATCACAACAAGTCAATTTATTATTAGCTAATTTTTTCTATTTATGGAGTATATTTATTACTACTCAAGGTAGAATCAGTAATTTATCTTTTTTAAAATTATTTTCTAATATATTATGATAAATAGATATTAATTATTCAAAATATGATAATTAAAAAATTAGTGAATTTTATATGAAAAGAAAATTTATTAAGAATAATTGTCCCTCATACAATCCAAATCAAATAATAACTCTTCTTGATAATATTATTTTAAATCATTTTATTCTTTATATTCCAATCCACTAACTAAAAATATTATTTTCTATTATTTTAGGAAATAAAGATATAAATTTTTAAAATGTCACAAGAAAAAAAAAATCAAATGAATAAATAAAAAAGGATAAGATACTATATTGTTGAGACACCATTATATCCATTAATAGTAATATCTATTGATATTTTTAGTCAACTATTTTTGTGATATAATAAAATTAATAAATAAAATAGAGAAGAAAATATTATATTATAAAATATCTTATTTTAATATATTATAGAAAATTATCTTAAAAATATAGATAATAGTCAAAAATATAGTAAAATAAAAAAAAGATTATACTACTTTTTTATAAAATAGGCTCCTAATTAGTAATTTTGCCTTATTTTATTTCATTTGAATCAATATTGAGAATTTTAGGGATTTTCAAAATTAATAATGTTATTGATGGAATGAAGGTTTGAGAAATAAAAATTTGTTTACAAATTTGAGGATTTCTTGAGTTTTGTGGTGTATGTATGGATGAAATTTAGGCAATGTATTGGTGTACTAGTTGTAAATATATATATGCAAATTTTGAAGTCAATCAAATGGTTAGATTGAAGTATATAAAGATTTTTGTGGATTGAGGTCTCAAAAATTGGAGTTTGAAGGTCAATGAGTGTTTCTAAGATCTTTGGCAATCTATTAATTGAATTAAAGTCATTTTTTTTTATGTGGATTTTAGATTCAATTTTCAACATTTTGATAAAATTTAAGAGTAATTCAATAATTTATAAAAGAGATATTAGCATTGGAAGTTTAGCATTTAGATTAAAATAGGAAGCTACTCAATATCTAGTTGGGTTATCTTGTATTTCTCTCAATTAGTAAGTGCAATAAATTTCATCTTTTTTATGCTTATTTCTTACTAAGACATTTAAAAATGTACAAATTTTGAATTGATGTAAATAATTTGATCATTAATTATTGAGGTTCTATTTTGTTATAGGATTTATTAAGAGTTGTTTAAGATCTAGGATTTGATTAAGATTTGATTTAAGATTTGATTTATGATTTGATTAGGATTAAAATTTAGTTTAAAATTTATTTAGAATTTATCTAAGATTTAATATTTTATTAAGATTTCATTAGGATTTGACCTAGAATTTGGTTAAGATTCAATTAGGATTTCAATTAGGATTTGGCTTAAGATTTGATTAAGATTTAATTAGAATTTTAATAAAAGTGATATCATAATTTCTAATTTTAATATTTAAAAAATATTCTTTGTATTTCTTTTGTCATTTCATTTAAATTTATTTGATAAGTTATAATTTGATTGAGTTTATTAGAAATTATTTGAAGTTTATTTAAGATTGTATTAAATTTAATAGAATTGTTGTTGTATTTTTACTTATCTTCTATAGTTAGGTTCTCAGTGCATTTTCAAGCAAGAATATATGTAATAGAATACCGTGGTATCTAAATTCTAAAGCCTATAACCACATGTCTCTTTTGAGAGACCTTTTTAACTATACTTCATTCACCACACTAAAATTTATTTTTATTACGAAATAATATTATTTATATTCTTCAAGGCATTGAATTTATTATCTTATAAGTTTAAACTTGTAAATATATATAGATTTTAGATATCTTATATATTTTAAGATTAAAAACAAATCTTCTATCAATGGCTTAATTTACAAAAATTGGACACAAAAAAATTAAATTTATCAATAATATATGTGTTATCAATATTAAATCACCTTAGACTAGTGAGGTTCATTGTTTTTCAATCTACAAATGAGATAATCTATATTCTTTAGATATAGGAATTTTACCAATACTTTCTTCACTTTACATATATGACAATAAATATCACTACTTGATGTCTACCAATAACACCCTCTAACACTTAAATAATATTTTTTCTTGCTTGGATTGCAATCCATGCTTGGTTCCAAGTCATTCTTACCTTTGCATCAAAATGGCCGATTTAGAGTTGATTGTAGATCATCCTCACATTTATTTTATGATTATTGCTCTAGCCTTCATTGTTGTTTTAGAATTGGTTGCTAATCATCTTCACACTTTCTTTGCAATTGTTGTTCTAGCCATGATTGCTACTTTAGAATTGGTTGTTGTTATATATATATATATATATATATATATATATATTCTAATATTTATTTATATAATTAAACAGAAGTAGATAAAAATATAATTATTTTATAATATCTTTTAGAGTAGCTTCTTAGGAGTTTCATAGATGGTGCTTTGACTTTATACGTCATTGTAGTTGATTAATAGGTTAGAAACTTGGTCAATAAGTTAACCGTGTGCCACATGTATTAGTAGCTTGTGAAGCATGCTAATTATGTAGTGCACATATAAAAAAACTTACTTTGCAAGTTATGATATGTATTTTAGAAACCAACACGTTTTAGAGGTCTTTTTGAATATTCCTATGTAGTTCTTGGTTAGATAGTACATATGGAGGCAAAAATGAAGCCTTCTTTACTCTTGTCAATGCCTTTCTAGTCCTTAGTCTTCTTTCAAGACTTTTTAGTCTTCTTGTATTTAGCAATAGCCATTTTAGTTTAATACTATATCATCTTTGAATGATTTTTTATTTCTTTTGAGTGACATAAGAATGTATTGAGGATTTCTTTCTTTGAGATTTATATCCTTACTAGTTTGACAAAAGTACTAACTTATTATTCTTATCATATTTTAGAAATGAATGAGTTATTCTACTTCTATTGTTGTATTGTGAAGATTACAAATTATTCACTTTTAAAAAAATTATTTAGTTTTTTAATACTAATTTTTTTCTTAAAAAAAAATAGATTATTTTTTTTTTTGTAGAAATTTTCATTTGATATTAGAGATTGTTAATTACCGTCCTTTAATTTAACTTGTGGATTTGTTAAGTTATTTGAAATAGAAGGAAAAATTATGGATGCTAGACTTAACAAAAATAAAAATAGATTTGCAAGTGTTAGAGATCTTCACAAACTTGTCATCACTCTTAAAATCAAAATTTTATGCAACACTAGTGCCACCCTATGGAAACACTAATCCTATGCTTATGAAAGAAGTTTAGAGTCTACATCAAAAAAATTGTATAATTTAAAAAAGCAAGTAAATCAATCTTATAATCAAATCTAAGAAATTTTGTTTCTATAAATATGACAAGGATAAAAATTAGTATGCCTAAAAAGTTTGATGGAACAAGATAAAAAATTTGAAGATTTCAATAATAAATCAAGCTCTATTTAAGGTTGCATCTCTTCTAATATTTTGAGGAATATACTCAAGTAGGATTCATAAGCTCACTTCTATCTAAAAATGCTCTCTCTTAATTTGCATCTTTGATGAAAAAGGATTTATGACTCTTTTATGATTTTGAATTCATTACTAGAAGTGTTTACATCTATATTCAAAGACAGTGATTGCGAAAGAATAGTAGAGACTAAGCTCTCATTTTTATGAGAAAGATCATAGTTAGCTACCATGTATGTTGCTGAATTCTAAAACCTCACTTGTAACATAGACTAGAATAACAATGTCCTTATCAATTAATTTTGATATGATTTGAAGGATAAGGTTAAATATTTATTATTAATAATATCAAAAGTAAAATCTTTGGAATAATTTATGACTCAAGCCATTTCATGCAAAAATTTATTATTTGAAAGGCATCAAGAGCAAAGACTTGACTAGAAAGGAACAAGTCAAGTAATAATGGCAGTTCTTAAGTTTTCAAAAACTTATTCATTAAGGCCGAAACTAATGTAAATTAATATAATGTGTTTTATAATCCTCATAGAATAGAAAAATACTCAACATTGTCAAGAGGGTTTATACTTATATTGTGGAAAAGCTAAGTATATTATTTAATATTATTTAAAGAAGCAACATAATTACAAAATAAGGAGCA
The DNA here is from genome assembly GCF_059467195.1 of Physcomitrium patens. Classification (NCBI taxonomy): domain Eukaryota; kingdom Viridiplantae; phylum Streptophyta; class Bryopsida; order Funariales; family Funariaceae; genus Physcomitrium; species Physcomitrium patens. The sequence goes on along the minus strand of NC_143434.1, from coordinate 15,890,243 downwards.
TAATTGCCAAAGAAGACAATGTATTGGAAAATAAGTTTCTTTAGCTACAATAAAAATTGTGCAACTCAAATCATATACAATACTTATTAAAGATTCTACTCTTTCTTCACATCCTTCACTTTGTTTTATAATGGATATGTCTTTAAGACCTAAAAACTACAAAGTCTTTACATTATTAGATTTAAGAGCCTCAACCTATTTTACAGATAATGACTTTGACAAAAAACAAGAAATATCTTTAATCAAGAAAATTAAATCCGTACATATAAAAGTCATAGATGGTCATTTGTTGTCTTTTAGGGATATAATTTATGAAACTATTCTTTTAGGTGTAACAATTAAAGATCATAATAAAATAATAACATTTAATATGATAACAACTTCCTTCATTTTTTTTATTTTAAGATCATTGTACTTGAAAAAAATATAATGTTCAAATAGATTAGATTTGTTATAATTTTAATTTTTTTGGTAGTTTGTAAGTTATTAAATTCATTCATTTAAATGTTTAGTATAAAAATATACTTATTTTACTTAAAATCATAGATTTTGTGAGTTAATAGTAGAAGTTTTAAGAAAAATAGAAAATAAAATATTCATAGTAGATATATAGTCTAGAATAGAATTTATTAAACCAAATTTTCATGTTGGAGATATTTTATATTTAACATTACATAATGGTCCAATGGAAGTAGTCCTCATTGTTAAAAAAAAATCTATTTTATCAATAATTTTAATATATATATATATATAAAATAAAATAAAAAAAATCAAAAAAAATAAAATATAGAAAAAAAATAGAATATAAAGAAATTAAGATAAAATAAAAGAATAATATATATATATATATATATATATATATATATATACAAAGAAATAAAAGGTGATCAAAAAGATAAGAAGCTACTTTTGAATGATGAAAACTTCTTTACTAATAAGAGTCTTAGATCTTCTTTTCTTCTTCTATTTTTTTTTGATTTTTTGTATGTTTTTTTTTGAGCCTTAATAGCAGTTGAATTCTTCTTTGAGGTTGTTACTTTTTGTTGTTGTTGTTGTTGTTTTTTTTTTAATTGTTTTTTTTTTTTTTTTTTTTTTTTTTTTGTTTTTTGTCCACGTAGATGAAAGTAGTTATGGCAATGTTTATATAAAAGATGACGTAGTCTATTCAGATCTACAGCTTTGACTATGGAATTTTTTTTAATGTGTTAATGGCCATTGATTGATTCTTCTTCTATCATCATTGATATCGCTAATAACTCATATGTGGAATGGAAATCAAAAAAATTTCCTTCTGTCGTAGAATAGTGCTTAACATCTTATTTTTCTTCATGATCATTGTAGAATTTTGGAACCAAAGAGTGGAGCTCATAGTAGGTAGTAATAATTATTTTGAAAGCTTTCTTTGTTATCATTGAAAGCATAGGTGTTGTTGGTGTTGTTCTACTTAAAATTAGGACTTCTGTATTTTTTTATTGTTGTTATTTTTATTTCTTGAGGTATGATGGTGTCGTATTGTGATACGACTATATGGTTAAAATATGATTAAAAATAATTTTTTAAATAAATATTATATTATCTTAGTTCAACAAGAATTCAAAATATTTTAATAAGGCTTTTATGAAAGCCTCTTAGCCTATTTTCTTGTCCTAATAGCAAATAGATAAATATTTTAGTGTTTTACCTTCTAGGATATAGAAACTCTTGTATTACCTTAGAAAGGCCATAAATTGATAAAATCAAGGTAGAAGAGGTAAATGGTTGATATGGTTGATATTAGGATTAAGTTGAGGATAGGATTGGGCTAAAAATCCTTAGGATAGGTTAGATTGATACCCACGGATTGACTGTTTGTGAGACAGGATCAAAATCAAACCTTTGGCAACTAAAACGGTCGCTTAAGGCAAAATAGGGAGGCATTCAAAGATAGGAGATTAGGGTTTGAGAGCTAGGTTAGAGCTTGTTTCAAAGATGTAAGGCTGGTTTTCATAGGATTTGGAAAGGATTAGCAATTGTTGTTGGAAGTCAAGGTTTATATTGACAACTTGAGATTTATGCAATGAAATTAAGGCTAGCACTTTCGGCTAGTTTGTAAAATTGGTATCACATCTACATCTAAATTTTAATAATACTTGGATAATTAGGTGTTCTAAGTGTATGTGAAATTTTGTCATAATCCAATGGTACAATTGATAGATATTTGGGTTTTGGTACAAGAACATATTGGAAGTTGGCAATTTGGGGTTGGTTAGGATTTTTGATATCTAAAGATCTATCAGTTGGACTAAGGTAAAATTTGGCATGGTATTAGAGGATTTGAAGATCAAGCTATCCACCAATTTTGAGTCAAAGTTAATAGTTGGAGAAGGAGAAATCACTGCTGGAAGTTTTGCTTCACCTTTCAAGTTAGCAGCCAAGTGATATCAATGCAGTTTTTGGAGGTTTTCTCTCAATCTATAAGTTGGATTGGGCGGAAATTTCTTAAGCATATAGAAGACTTACATTGAAAATTATATATAAAATTTTTCATCAAGTAGACAATCAGATTAGAAGTTATAGCTTGTCAAAGCTCATTGATTAGGATTGGGGCTTACAAGAAAAGTCTAAATTGCTTAAATATAAAAATAACAAGATAATTGAGGTTTACATATGATTGAGGCTACAAATGAGAGTATTTTTTAGCACTTTTGAATCAGAACTTGAATTTTATTCTTCTCATATGGATGAAATCTATTAGGATTTCTTGGATGTTTGTGAAATATAATCTCACCTTCCACAGCTAGGTGCTTGGTGCTTTTTCAAGCAAGACAACATGTAATACGACAATGGAAGCTAATATTCTTCACCTTGTGAAGAACTCCAAGTTAGCATCTTCTTTCCTTTTTGGTGGCCAATATGTAGCTCTAAGATTTGGCAACGTATCTAAGAAATAGTTCCTTAGTCAAGGATGTTGCAATGGCTATATTGCAACCAAAGTTTTTTTTTTTTTTTTTTTTTTTTTTTCTTCCATCTATCATATGCTTCAATAAATGATTCAATATCATTGTTTGATTATTAAATATTGTGCATGGTATTGTTGGATGTGCATTCCATTAGAGAGGCAATAGTAGAGGCATCGATTCTATAATATGTTGTCCTCCATTGTTCTCTTAATCTTCATCATTTTTGTGACATATTGAGTAAATCATTGAGTTATTTGTATGAATTTATATATATTGCATGGGCATCACTATTATAAGACTAGATAAGCCTTATTTTTGTGGACAAAATTTTGGATGTTGAAGTCACTAAAAATAAGTTCGCATTGAAGGTGGTACATAATTTTGGTTCTTTTTAGGTGACTCTAACTATATAAATAATATATATTAGTCCAAAAAATTGTTGCAATGAGACTACCACGGTCTGTTTTCTGGTTATCATCAAACTTATACTTGAAACAATATATTTTTTTCTTAAGTAGATATAAGGAAGAAATAGCTTTGTAAATGAACAACTAAACTTTAAAAAAGAACGTAGCATCATTCTAATGTGGAATTTTAGTTAATAAATAAAAACTATATGAAATTGTACTAAAAAAAGTAGCAATTTAGTTACAAAGATCAATCTTGTATGATTGATTAAGGTCCTATAGTCAAATTGGACAACTGAGGCAAAAAAAATTAGATCAAGAATCACATAGTTCATTAAGATTATAGTTGAGGCATATTGTGCATGTCCATAGTCATAACTTTGATTGAAGAGGTGGTAGATTGAAAATTTAGAAGGTAGTGTAACTACCAAAGCATCTAATAAGTATTTAATATTATCATTAGAATTTAATAGGTGGCATTATGATTCAAAGACTTTATTGAAAAAAATTACATAAAGGTTGGATTTAGATCCTATTCTATTTTTTTGTTCAATGGATTCTTTGATTTGCATGTCTTGTTGTTTTTGAATTGACAATGTGCATTAAAATTGAAGCAACAAATTAAACAGTAGTGGTAGATTAAAAATATTTATAGGATGATCAGATAGTATAGTGACTAAGCGACAAAGTTGTGAAAGTGCCACTAGTGATCTTTTGAACTAGAGTCACTCTTACGGACGTTAGAAAAGTTGTTGCTATAGGATAGGATAGTTTATTGCAGAAAGAAGTAGTAGGCTATATCTTCAATTTTTTTTATAAGAATTGAAGTTGGATCAATTAGGGTGATGAATTAGTATAGGATGAATCATAGTAGATATAGATGAATTGTGATTAGGGTTGAATTAGATTTGTTAAATGAATTTAATTAAGGATGAAGTTCTAAGATGGATGATAAGTTATTTAAAGATGATAAATTATACTTGGATGATTATTTATTAAATAAATTTTAAATTTTAAAATAAATATAATAATTATAAAAAATTTAATAAATAAATAAATAAATTAGATTAATAAAAAAGATTTTTTGAGGCATGTATTTTATAAGAGGGTTATTATTATGAGTACCAATAAGTAGTGGAAGTTGAGCTTGGTTACTTGAGTGATAAAGAATGATCAATTAGGATTTAAATAAGAATTAAAACTAGTAAATTTGTATATTTATTATAATGGTAGTGAATTAAGATGACTGTCGAAGTAGTGGAGATTATTTTATCTTTGACTTAGGTAATTTAAAGGATTAAAAGTGAGTTAATTAAAAGTTCAATAAGAGCTATAATTTCTAAGGATTAAATAATAAATTCAATTATTATGAAGTAGAATAAAATTCCAACTAGTGGAGGTTTATTTTAGCTCACATAGTTTAATTCAAAATCTAATTAATCAAATAGAAATATATAAGTTTAGTATATCCAAATCCTTATTAGTAGGTGTGAGAGCTTTGATGTATATTGCAAAAAAAAGGTCATCTTTTGCTATATATGCCATGCTCATTTTTGATGGTAGAAAGACTTCAAGTGGTATTATTAGATAATATTAAGATTTCTAGGATATTATTGGAAAAAAATAAAAATATTATTTTTAGAGCATTGATCTTATTACTGTTCAATTGATCATCAAAAAGAAGCTCAACCACCATTTGGACCAATCTATATCTTTTTTTAAAATGAATTGATTGCCTTAAAGTAGTTTATTAATAAAAACTTGAGTAAAAACTTTATATGCCATTTGAAATCTCCAATATGAGCTTCTATCTTATTTTTCAAGAAAAATAATGGATCTTTATGGATGTGCATAGATTATTAAAGATTTAACAAGATCATTATTAAAAATAGGTATCTCTTATCTCTGATTTTAAGACTTCTTGATTAATTGAATTTAGCAAAGATCTATACAAAGATAGATCTATAAGGAGTATATAATTTAGTTTGTATTAAAGAAAGAAATGAATGCAAGATTACTTTTTGAACTAGGAATGGATATTTTGAATATAATATCATGCCTTTTGGATTCACAAATATATCAATTACTTTTTGACATGTCATAAATGGCATTTTTTTATAATTTTTTTAATAATTTATTATTATTATTATTTAGACAACATTCTAATCTATCCTATGAATACACAAAAACTTGAATTTCATGTTTTTTATGTGTTACAAAAACTTAGAGATGTAAGATTATATGCTAAGATAGAAAAGTATATATTCCATACTATTTAAGTTGACTTCTTAGGATACATCACTTCTAACAAAGGACTAATGATGGATTTGAAGAAGGTCAAGACTATCATAAATTGAAAGATCTCAAAAATAGTCAAAGATATGCAATGTTATTTGTAGATTTATTAATTATTTTAAGATTTCTATCAAGAATTTTTTTCAAATTGTGGCTCTTCTTAAATATTTGATATGTAAAGACTAACTTGAATAGAAAAAAGAAATTGAAGTATTTTTTAAACCTTAAAGAGAACATTTATTTCTGCATCAATCTTGTATTGTATTTATTTTTTTAAAGCATTTTTTATAGAAATAAATGCATCAAACTTTGCTATAGCTGCTACTTTGTCACAAATAGAAGAAAATGATAAGCTCTATTTGATAGCTTTTTATTCCAAGAAATTTTTAGCAATCAAAATTAACTATGAGATCTATGAAAATTATGGATTCATTACAAGAATGGCATCATTATTTAGAAGGCATTTAAAATCCAACCATTGTCTATTCAAATCACACAAATTTTGAATATTTCATATTAGCACGTATTTTTGAATCATTGCCAAGCTCATTGGAACATGTTTTTATCAAGATTTGATTTAAAGATCACTTATCAATCTAAAAAATAACAAGGTTTATTAGATGCCTATTTTAAATATTCTTATCTTATTCTAAAAGAGAGAGATGCATCTTTTAATCAATAAAGAATAATTTTCTTAAAGCTAAAGCATTTTCACCTTTGAGTAAAAAAACTAACATTGAATATTAATTTAATCTTTATTAAAAAAATCCAATCAAATATATTCTTTGATCCTCTTATTTATAATATTACAAATAATTCTTCTAAATCTCATCATACTTCTAAGTTTAAGTTTAAAAATAATCTATTCTATTTTGATGGATAATTATACATTTTAGAAGGAAAAGCATGATTATGTATTCTTCAAGCTTTTTATACCTTTTTAGAAATCAAATATTTTGGATATAATAAGACTTTGGAACTAATATCTAGAGATTTATCGTGGCCTCAAATGTAGAAGGCAGTCAAAGACTTTGTACAATCATATCATATTTATTTCAGATCAATAACTGTTTATTATTGACCTTATAAACTTCTACAGCCATTATTTATTTTAAAACAACTATGGTCTTTTATTTCTATGAATTTTATAATAGATCTTTCAATTTATGTGGCAATATCCTATAACACCTCCAAAATATGTTGACTTTGTAAGACACATATCTTAACTTACAAGGCAAGTTTTTTATATATACATGGAGTCTCATTTTACTTATTCCAAATTAATCCAATTGAAATAAACATATATAGAAGAGTTCAAATATGAAAAAATACTATTTGCATGAAATATACTTGATAGGATCACTTAATTAATCATTACTGATTGATTGAATGTAATAAATGCATAAAATACTAAAAAATACTATAATTTCTTCAGCTTCCTAACTCTTCTTCTTTTATTGAGTCATGTATCAATATTGATACTCCCATCTTCTATAATTCTTCAATTTTACTATCTCTTCTCTCTTATCTTAGAATAATAAAATGCAATACTCTTCTTTCTTAACAACTAGCATGCAATCATTGAATAATTCAATTACTAGAAATAATTCTTCAATAAATAATTTAATCAATCTCAATTTTTTATACTTCACAATTTCAATTTCCATACTCTTCTTGTCCTTGATTATACTTCACAACATCTTCAATTCTTAGCTTTTCAATTTGATGATTATAACTTCGCAATTCAAATATTCAATTTTTTACTCAACAATATTTAATTTCCATCTATTTCATTAGAGTCTTTTTTTTTTACAAGGTTCAGAACTAAAAAGAATTCCAATTTCTCAATTATACTTCTATCCTAAAAGAAATCAGATATAAGAGGTAGCACCGAGCTTACCCCGGCTCTTGACTCTCATAGTTTGGTTCCTTCTTCTTCTTCTTCTTCAACAGATCTATGTTTACCACCACATACCAATCACTACACATCAATATTAACTACTTTTATTTCTTAATCATCCATTATACCCTCTAAACTATTCATTCATTAATATACTGGCTATTTTTAATCCTTTATATAATGTATTATAAGACAAAAAGATCCTATCCATTCTACATAGCTCCACTTCTAATTATACAATGTCCTTGCAAACACAAAATTGGTAAAAAATAATTCAACTAACCTTTAATTTTTTTTTATTACTTTGGGCTTAAAAGATTAAATTAAAAAGTAGATAGCCAACTCTTTTGAATTAAAAAGTAGATTAAATTAAAAAGAGTTAGTAGATTAAATTAAAAAGAGTTGGTATAAGAAACTTTACTTTGTTTTTTTACTTGTTTTGATTTTGACATTAAAATATATATATTTAGTATAAAGCTTAAGAGAAGGTTGGGGCCTAAAGAAGAAAATCTTAACTAATAGGAGAATTCAGAGAATAAAAGCTAATAAGAGAATTCAGAGAATAAGGCCTTATTAGGGATTAGGATTCTTCTTTTGGAGAATTCACAGAATAAAAGCTAGGATTGTAAATTTTAGAGTTTGGGGTACAATTTTTGTGCAAAAACTAGAGGATTTGGAATTAGAGTGAAGAAGTTATAGCCGTTTAAAGTTAAGGTGTTAATTTAAGATATACTATTACTCTTTTGAAGATATGAGGAGTTTTACAGCAGCTTTTGAAGATCGGAAGGTGCGAATGGAATGGCGATTTCAAGTCATATATCTTTCATAAAAGAATTATTATTTTTGAAGTCAATATGAAGGAATTATAAGGAATTGAAGGCGGTGCTTCCAAATCAAAGACAGTAAGTAAGTGGTTTTGTTTGTAGTAATGGTTGGAGCCATAACTTGAGTATTCGGATGAATTTTTGGCTCAAACTTTTTGAAGAATATAAAATTTTGTGTTAAGAAGCTATACATACAAAATTCGTGGCATTTGAGCTTATATTGTGTGAGATATGAAGAAAATTGCATGCAGGTATATAAAGATAAGGGTTTGAAGCGATTATTAGGATTTTCAAGATATCTCAAGATTCGCAATGAATTTGCAGTTAAAAATTGTTGTAGAAGTTAATAAGAATACATCAGTACCTCATGTAAAATTTGAGTTTGTTTGGACAGTCGGATTAGGAGATATGAGGTGTTGAAGTTTGGAAAAATCTCCACATAAGAATATACAAGGTTTTAGAGGATTTTATCATATTTTGGGTGTTGTTGGTTACTTGAGGCTTGTGTATTTGGTGTAATTGCTCAAAAAGAGAAAATTTACATATAAACTTAGGACTTCTCTTATTTTCACGCTTGATTGAATAATTAGTGACAGTCAGAAGCCCAACATTTTCTTGAGGCAAACTCTCTCTACCCTGACACTGCTTCCAAGGTTCCAATTTTTGCCTTTAATTCTTCCATTTTAGTCCTATATTGATCATCCAATATTTTCTTTTTCTGTTTGAATAATGCTACTTTTTTTTGTTTCAAAATCAATTAACACTTTGCTTCCTTTCATTCCAAATGCCATGTTTTGTAATTTTAGAATAATTCTTGCCTTTAGCCTTCTAATATAATTTGAATGAATTTTTTTCTTTTGTCCAAACATCCTATTTTTCTTTGAATTTACACTCCAATAACAACTTCGACTATGTATTTTTCTTGATAATTCGATCTTGTTCTATAAATCTACTATTTTTTTCTAATAATTCTTTCCTACTCGCTTCTAATTACTGCCTTAAATTTCCTTCTCTATCTAATTTATTCATTATGAGGTGCAATTGAGAAATCTAAGCCAATTAAACTTCTTTAAGATTTACTCCTTGTGATACATCATCCTCTGAAAATCCTAACTGCTTGATTCTGGTCAAAACTAGAACTTCAGTCTCTACTACAATCACCAAATGAATTGGAATTTGTCCTGGTGTAACCACTGGTAGAGCCTCCCATTCTAAAGAGTTACTTGATTCTCCAATTTCATATACCACTACCTCCAAACTTACTGTAAGTGCTAGTAAATGCCAAACATATTGTTCAGGTATTAAGGAGGGTACATTTGTTTCTTTTTTGGATGGTGGATGACTCAACAAATACTCAATCATAGAGTGCACATAATTAGGATACAGCAAGGATGCAAATTTTTTTGCCTTCCACTTGACTTTTATTTTTGCATAGATTCTTGTTGCTACAAAAGCTGTCCAATTAAATACCATACCTTCAAGCATTTTGATTGTAGTAAACAATAATTGTTTGAATATGTATGTGGTGTATCAATTCAAACCTAACTGCTTTTGAACAAAATTCATCCACTCTATAAGCTTTGGTGTAAGTGCCTCTATCATTTGTCAACCTTGACTCTTTTCAAATGACAACATTCCACCTTTGAAATAGCTTCCCGGTCTAAAATCAATGGACACTTCAAGGTCTATCAAAAACTCACCAATTAAGAGATGTAGTACCTTTTGTAAGATATTCTCATTGATTCCAATAATACTCTCATTTATTACATTCAAACCATCCTAAGGATCATAGTTTGCTATATACTCTTCCACCATTTTCACATTAATTGGTGGCAAGTTCTCTAACCATTGTAAATACTTATATGATTACATATTTCTAAAATTTCTTTATTTTTGTAAAGACTAGTAGATGTCTAATTTTATTAGTTCCATATTGGTAATCACTACTAGGGACGGTGACTCCAAATCATTCTTGGCCTTCACATTTTGGCTCCTATTTTCTCTGTCCACATCTCTCTTCACTCTTTTAACTAGTATTATGAATGCTTTTTATGCCTTACTTCCACTAATACTATTTTTTTGCTTACTGAAGTAAATACTATACTCCAATAGCTACAAATTAAAAAAATAATACTCTGAATATTGAAAAAAACTTCGACTAAGTACCCTTCTCCTAAACTTTTATCTGGGGTCTCAACTAACAATCATCAACCCAGTTTATCATAACCTCACTTCTAATTATCTTTATTACTTATTATTATAATCAAAACTAATCATCAACCATCTTTACCATCCATCATACACCTATGATTAAAAGTAATCTATCATTAATAAATAAGCCTTCCTCCATCCAAATTGTAAACATGTCCTGGATTTAAGTATAGTAAAGGCGTAACATAATATCATTAATATGGATAGAAAATTGGGTACTGTTAAAAATCCTTTAATTGAATTGATCCATTAGGAAAATCTTCAATTATATAATAGGGCCCATGCCAAAGAATTTGAAATTTACTTAGAAATTTTTGAAATTGGCTATCATAAAGGAGTACTAAATCCTTAGACATAAATAATTTTGGAAGTAATTTACTAACATAATAACTCTTTCTTCGACGTTGGATAGCTTCTATAATCAAAAGAATCGTAGCCCTAACTTCATCCAATTTATTCAATTATGTTAACTAATATTGGAGGGATTCTGTATCTTCAAGGTATTCATTCAGTACAATTCGCAAGCTCTGAACTTCCAATTTGATCGATAAAATGGCTTTTTAGCCAAATATCAATTGGAATAGCATAGCATTAGTAGTGACTTTATAAACAGTATGATATGTCTACAAGGCTGTAAATAATTTAGTATCCCAATCCGTGCTCGCTATTGATACTATCTTAATTAAAATTTTACACAATACATCATTGGTCTTCTTAGTTTGTCTATTGGCCTGAAGATGATATGGATTTTTTTCTTGTGCTTGATTTCATATTAATCCATTAAGAGTGCAATTGTAGAATTAATAAAATAGATTTTCCAATCACTAACCAATTCTTTGGGATACCTAAACCTAGTGATGATGTTTTCATATAAAATAATAGCTATGGTATTGGCACTCTCTGTCTTCATTGTAATAGCCTCTATCCATTTAGTAACATAGTCAATGACAATTAAGATACATTATTTCTATCCATGTCACGATGTTGGTACAATTAGTCCAACAAAATCAATACCTTATTTTTCAAATGGAGCCTATGCCAAAATTGGGATTAATGGCATAGCTAAAATTATAGTGGATCAACCAATACATTGATAGGGGTCGCAACATGTACATATTGATGTGCATCTAAAAATATTGTTGGCTACTAATACTCGGCTATTAAAACTTTACAAGCAATATTGTCACCAAAAAAGTACCCATGTCAACTATCCAGTTGTCAACCTTCCAATATTATATGTACTTTACTTTCAAAGATACAACATTGTAAAATTCCATCCTTCTCTTGCTTATACAAAGCATTACCAATTATGGTATATGGAGCACTTTTTGAAATTAGACATCACTTTAATTTTTCACTATAAGTAGGTGAAAATGTCTGAAATATCAAATATTGAATTAATTCATTATATTCCTATGAAATTACATCCATAAAAAATATTGTTGCATCAAAGAGTCCATCAATAACAGGTTCATTATCCAAAATATTGGACAACCAAGAGAGATGATTGGCATTGGCATGTATTTTTTTAGGTCATACATTAATAGTAAAATTAAATTCTTGAAGGAACAATACCAATCAAGTAATTTTTCCACTCAATTGAGATTTATTAATTATTATTTAAGAACATCATGATCAACATGAAAGACAAATGGATATCTAAGGAGATAATGTTGATATTTTTGAAAAGAGTAAATCATGCCCAATGCTTTTCAGTCTATTGTAGTGTAATTTCATTTAGCGGCAACCAATTGACGACTAGTATAATATATAGCATGGTCAAAATCCTTCTCATCCTTCTGACTTAGCATGGATTCAATAGCAACATTGGATGTATCAACATAAAAATGAAATGATTTCGTCCAACATGGCACAATCAACATTAGTGTAGAAACCAATTTTCGTTTTAATTCTTCAAACACAATAGTACATTCCTTAATCCATATTGGACAAGATCCATTCGATGGTGGCTTCTTTAGAAGATTCTTTAAGGGCAAATATATTAAAGCAAAAGAATGAATAAAATGCCAATAGTAGCTGATATGGCCTACAAAGCCTCGAACACTTGAGACCATATCTGGCTTTAGCAAAGCCATTATATGTTTAAGTTTATTAGGGTCCGTAGCAATATCAATCACAAAAACAATATGTCTTAAGAGTTTACTAAATATAATGCCAAATTGATATTTTTTTGAATTTAGTGATATATTATACTTATCACACTATTCCAAATATTTATCAAGGCATTTGAAATGGTTTTGGACTATATTGAAAGTACAAAAATCATCCAAAAATATTTCCATAAAAAACCATAAATAGCCTTGAAAGGCTTAAGTCATCACTCTTTGAAATGTGGTTGGTATATTACATAATCCAAATGGCATAACTTTATAAGTAAACGTCCTCCAATCTATAGTAAAAGTAGTTTTCAATTGATCTTTCATGGTAATTTTAACTTGATTATATTTTGAGAATCCATTTAAAAATGAATAATATTTATGGCCGGCCACTGCATCTAATATACTATCTATAAATACTAATGAAAAATAATCTTTCTTAGTAGCTACATTTAATTTTTGAAAGTCTTGATAAATTTGAATTTTTTTCATTCTTCTTTAATACCATTACAAATGGTAAAATCCATTTACTATATAATACACAATATATAAAATCTACCTCTAAAAGTTTATCCAATTCCTCTTTTATCATGAAGGAATATTTGGGATTAAGTCGGTGCTGTTGTTGACAAACATGGTAAGCATCATCCTTCAAAATAATATGATGCTCATAGACTTCAGTGGAAATACCTTTCAAATCAACATAAGTCTGAGCAAAAGTAGATTTTTGTTGAATGAAAATCTCCATCCAATGTATTAGCTCCAAATCCTTAATATGTTTAAAAATTTTGATATTTTATAGATTTGCATGCATTTCCAAATTAACAGTTTGGCATAAGAGTTTGTCAGCATTTTCTTATTTTATCTCCCTTTTATACTCTGAACTATTCATGTAATCTGATATAGTTATACTACCTAAATCAAAATCTATTCCACTGATATGGTGAATCACATAATTATTCATCCAACTTGCTATAACATGATTTGAGTTATTGAAATCCTTTGGATACATCAAATATTCTTTTGGTCTTCTACATTAGTAAATCATCTTGTTCTGCTGAGATTGGAATTGAATTACTTTGAAATGCATTTTTTTCCTTAGATATGGCATCTATTTCATCCAAACCATACTCATCTTCAGAGATAACTTTAGATCTTGAAATTTGAGATTTTCTATGGTACTATATTGAGTACATTTGTAATACAATCTTGTCTGTTCTCTTTCTAATGGTCAAAGTACTACATTTCTAATCATTTTGTACTTTAGCTTGATATAACTATAATCGCCCTAGTAGAATTGGATAAAATAAAGTTGAACTTTGTAACTAAAAAATAATATAATCAATGTTGTATTCAATGCCAATAATAATAGTGTGAATTCTCCACAAAATACCCATTGGTTTAACTCTGCTATGATCAACCATCCTTAAGATCAATGTGGTGGGCAACAAATTTGCTAAATCCAAAGCTTCCATCATGTTTGCATTCATCAAAATCACATTCAAGCCTCCATCCACTTGAATTCCAGAAATAAGAACACCATCAATAGATACATTAATAATTGGTGCATCCGGATCAAAATTCAAATTAACTTTATAAATTTCTTTATTATTAGTCCTATGTCGTATTAATAATGAATTCAATGTAGAATGATATTTTAGCGCTACTGCTAAAAGTTGCTTCATTAAAATAGAAGGCTAGATTAGGTGTAGATCTTTCAAAATATCACAAGATTCTATATTAGTAGTGATTTCCAAGGCCCTCTTCTTTTTCATGGGTTCAACTTAACTTCTTGAAGTAATATATATTTTTTTTATAGGATTCGGAATTGAAATAGTTGAATGAACTTTTTTGAAATGTCTGTCCATAAGAAGATCTTTTAATGGATAAGATGACTCCTGAAACTTTGCAAATGATGGTATTGGTTTAGGTTGAATCAATACCTCAATATTAGGAACATCTTTGGGTTATACAGACGGACTAGATTCTATTATTGGTACTATTTTTGGTACAGATATTGGATTACTATTTCTTAGTTCTAGATTGAATTGGTCCTTTAAAACTAGTACACTCAATTGTTGAAATAGGTCTTTTCCTTTTTGTTGGCCCTTGATAAGTATTGCATGTACGTATTCTATCCGATTTACCAAAGAAACTAGAGGACCTCCATTATTATCCTCCATCTTATTATGCAGCTGGATTTGTCGGTCTCAATTATTGAAATTAAATGGAGCATTGCATTGCTGATATATATGTCTCAATTGCTTACAATTTCCACATACTAGAGCATATTCATTAGTGGCTCTTGGATTGGAACATTCACTAGCATAATGTCCTATCTGTCTGCAATGATAACATCAAAGTGGTCTTCTTCCAACTCCATTAAGAATATTGGATGTTTCTATTGGTATATATTGACTAGGCCTGTTCCAAGTTGGATTGGTGAACGATCTTGGTTTTCTTCTTGATATTAAGAAAATTAGAATCGATTGAGGATATTGTTGATATCTTTGCTCATCTTTTACATAGCTTTGGAAATTTGATGTATATCCCTGATTATAACTTGGACCTTGAAAATTACTAAAGGTTCAATTTTATTTATTTGAATGATTTCTATTTCAGCGAAATGTATTTTCTGTTTGGACTTAATTAACATCCTACTCAGTTGGTTAAATCATGGTTTGAGTACCAAATTATTGTTAGTTTTGTAAATTCTAATAATTTGTGGTTGAATGTTTTATTTTGCAAAATGTATACTGCACAATCATTTGAGGTGGCAAAGAACATTCAGTCATCAAATGGCTTTGGCCCTTATAATTATTGTACCACACATTAGGCCTTGTATTGGTCAATTTTTGTCGCTTCTCTTTATCTTTAGCCATGTGAACTGCCAACTCTTCTATTTTCTTACTCAAATTTATTAACAAATTTTTATTTGTCTCCTTTGAGGCTGAAACCTTAGGCAAATCGATTGTAGCCATCGATGGTTGTTAATAAGGAGGGAATTGAGAATACAAAATTGCTATTATTGATGATATGGCTTACAATAGCGTAACATTGATTATTCTATGTGTACTAGCATTTGAATTGGTACCTATAGCCATCAATCTGGAATAACTATGTATAATTTGATTCTACACCGGTACTGGATAATCTCTTTGAGTTGAAATCATAGTAGCTTTTGTAGGTAAAAATTGATTATAATGACATTCCTTCTATACTTTGGCTCTAGTAAGAGACACAATCATTATCTCTAGTTGAGCTTCTATAACAAACATCTTGAATTCAATTAGATACAACCCGTTAATGAATATAGACAATACAAAAGACTTCAATGTTTGATTATTTAGCCTCTTATGGAATATATTTGCTACACAGCTATAGTAAGATTCTATTGCCTCTCTTAGACTCATTTTATTGTTCATTAGTCTTTCTTGAAGGTGATCTTCAAAGCCAATTGGACAAAAATGGATTAACAATGCATTCTTCAATGCCTTCCAATTAGGAAATTGATCCATTGGTTGAAGATTGTACCATTCAAATGCTATGTCTTTCAAGGTCACAGGCAGCCATCATAATCAAATATCTTGAGTTCTATCATTATTGGCTACACATGCAGTCAAAAATTGAGACAAATGTTGGTCTAGATCGGTATCTGGCCATCCACTAAAAATAGATAATGGAGCTACTAAGGTTGTGCAATCTCCTATTGCTTCTATTTGCATCATAATTAGCACTATTGGATCTTGTGCTGCCATTACAAATATCAATGATTTTGTAGACTACTTCTTAAATCGAGTATTACCTTTTCTAAGTATTACTTCTATACTTTGAGGTAGACCTTACAAAGTATTGTCAATCAATATTGTAGATTGAATTCATGGTGAAAAAAATAGATTCTAAAATACGTTAAAATAACTACTATTTAAGATCAATTTACTCAAACTTGAAGAGGAGGTATTATTAGATTTGGTTATAACTGATATTAAAAATGTATCCAATGGGGTATTCAATTCTACCTTGCCTCCTTCACTTTTAATTAACGAACTCATGAGATTTGCTAGACTATGGATAGAATTTTTTGTAAGTATAATTGGTAATTTTTTTAGTGGTATATATATCTAAAATATTAAAAGTCTATCAAGTTTTGGATATACTCAAATATGCGGACATGCATGCAACTACAGCTTTATTCAACTGTGTTGATGCATTCTTTTGAGACCCCATTTTTGTTCTTCTTGCAACAAATTTGTTGCTTGTGTTCTATCCTATTTGCCCTTCAAATGTCGAGTCTTTTTCATGATATTGCTATCATTTTTATTCACCATAATCTTTTATCATAAACTTCTTAAAATAATTTCCAGTGCCATCTCATATCACTCATATGACTTTGATCCCAAGTTAATTTTAATTAAATAATCACTCCATTCAACATCCAATCTCAAGCAACTTATAACTAATTCTTAACATTCAACATAATTGTCATTCCTTAGCAAAGGTACCAAAATGAAGTCTTGTTTTACTTATTCCAGATTAATCCAATTGAAATAAATATGTATAGAGAAGTTCAAACATGGAAAAAGACTATTTGCATGAAATATACTTGATAGGATCACTTAATTAATCATTTATGATTAGATGAATGTAATAAATGCATAAAATACTAGAAAATGTTATAATTTCTTCAACTTCCTACTTCTTCTTCTTTTATTGAGTCATATATCAACGTTAGTACTCCCATCTTCTGTAATTCTTCAATTTTACTATCTCTTCTTCTTTTCTATCTTAAAATAATAATATGCAATACTCCACTTTCTTAACAATCAGCATGCAATCATTTAATAATCTAATCACTAAAAATAATTCTTCAATGAATAATTTAATCAATTGATTATCAATCTCAATTTTTTATACTTCACAATTTCAATTTCCATACTCTTTGCATCTTCAATCACACTTCACAATATCTTCAATTCTTAGCTTTTCAATCTGATGATTATAACTTCAGAATTCAAATATTCAATTTTTCACTCAACAATGTTTAATTTCCATCTATTTCATTACAGACTTATCTCTTTACAAGGTTTAGAATTAAAAAGAATCTCAATCTCTCAATTATACTTCTATCCTAAAAGAAATCAGACACAAGAAATAGCATTAAACTTACCTAGGCTCTCGACTGTCATAGTTTAGTTCTTTCTTCTTCTTCTACAATAGATTTATATTTACCACCACATACCAATCACTACACATCAATATTAACTACTTTTCCTTTTTAATCATCCATTATACCGTCTAAACTATCCATTCATTAGTTTACTGGCTATTCTTAATCCTTCATATAATATATTGTAAGACAAAAAGATCCTATCTATTTTAAAATACACTACATACTTAGCTTCTTTCATAAATTGTTAATATATAATTAATTAATTGATCAATTTTCTATCCTATCAATCAATTATAAATACATGTAAAGTCAAAAAAATATCTATTAAGCTTTTGAGAAGCTTCTCTAAAAAATATTATAAAATAAATCTACTTTAATTTATTTCTATTTAATCATTTACATAAATATCATAATAAATATGTATGTTCGTGATATTACCTCTCCTTCTAAGGATGAATTCTATGAGGAGCGGTCATCATATGTTGTAGAAATCAAAGATGCAATAAAAAAAATTTGCCACATACTTTGATCTTTATTTTTTTTGAAAATGGTTGATAGGTCTTCTCAGCCATCGATAGTATCATATACTAGGCTGAAAAGACCACCCTATTATTTGATAATTGTTATATTATTAATGAAAAACCTCAACTTTTTTTGTTGCATTTATAAGATTCTTTGTTGGCTCCCATGTATATTTATTAATATCATATTTGTTCTAATGAATAATGTATTTTAACCTATTTTGGCATCACTTTATATTTAAGACTTCTTTTATCTTAAATTCTTGATTATTATCCACTGTCACGGACATACATATAATTACCTATATGAATAGATAAAAGTATGTAAAAGTAGGTTAATTGTGTAATATCTTCTAGAGAAGCTTCTTAGAAGCTTCATAGACGCTGCTTTGACTTTATAGGAGTCTATAGTTGACTTTTAGGTTAGAAACTTGGTCAACAAGTTAGCCATGCGCCACGCATGTTGGAAGCTTAAAGAACAAGCTAACTACGTGGTCCATCCATAGAAAACTTGCCTTGCAAGCAAAGGCATGTAGCCTAGAAAGTCAACATATATTGGAGGTCTTATAGAACATCGCCACGTGGCTTCTAGTTAGATAGTATATATAGAGGCAAGAGTGAAGCCTTCTTCACTCTTGTCAACTCCTTTCTTGCTTCTAGTCTAGTTTCAAGGGTCTCTAGTTTTCTTGTATTTTGGCAATAGCCATTCCAGTTTCTTTCTTAATATACATATTTCTATTTTGTCCTATTTCTTTTTGAGAAAAGTCTCACTTACTCTTTAGCTTTCATCGAGTTCTTGTCCCTGACAGATTGACAAGAGTACACTTACAATATCAGAGCTTTGTCTTTTCTTGATTAAGAGTGGATTACCCCTTTTTCTTGATAAGACATAAGCGCATTAGAAGTTGCGGATTACCCTCTTTTAAACTGATATTGTTCTTAGTATTTTCTTTGTTATCAATTCCTCTCTTCTATTTGTTTTGAGCGTTGTTAGACATCTTCTCTTTTCTAAGTGCTACTATGGCAGAGCTTGTTGAAATGAAGAGTGCAATGGCACAGATGCAAGAACAATTGAGGGAGTTAATGCTTGCGATGCATCAACTCAATTTACCACCACAAGGAGCAACAAGAATGGTAGGAAGTGAAGATATAGAGATGATTGGGGCTGCTTCAACATCTGCACCAAACCATGTCCCTTCTCCCAGAATGGAACACCCTTCGAGTGTTAGAGAACCGAGAGTTGCCTTGCCCGAGAAGTTTGATGGTACCAGATCCAAGTTTCGAGGATTCATCAATCAGGTCCAACTAGTGATTGAACTTCAACCCCAGAGCTATCCAACTCTAGGGTCACAAGTAAGATTCATTGGTACACTTCTTTCAGGTTCAGCATTGTCATGGTTTTCATCTTTTCTTGAACGACGAGATCCAATATTGGATAATGTGGAGGCTTTTTTGGCGGAGTTTCGATCCATGTTTGGAGAACATGATGCAATTCGTGTTGCAACCAATAAGATCCGTATTTTGCGACAAGGCAATCGATCAGTAACATTATATGCTTCGCAATTTCGACAACTTGCAACTGATATCAAGTGGGATGATGCCGCACTTATGAGTCAATTTCTCTACGGATTACAATATGAGGTAAAGAAATTGATGCTTAATTTACCTGATCCTCAAACATTGAGTCAAGCAATTGACTTTGCTGTAAAGTGCGACAATCGACTTTTTGAATTTCGATCCGAGAGTCGCACAAGTGGGCCTCAACGTTACTACAATTCAATGGCAACACCGACGTCTCCTCAACACATACCTTCGGAAGTAGAGGATATGCAAATTGATGCGGTACGTTTCAAACCTCTTACTGAGCAAGAAAAGTCTCGTCGTCGACAAGAAGGATTGTGCTTATATTGTGGAGAACCTAAGCACACTGCTCAACATTGTCCAAAGAAGCGACGTAACTACAAAATGAGGAGTACGGCTGTCAAAGAAGATAGTATGTCGGAAAACGAGTACGTCCAGCTACAATAGGGACCGTGCGGCTGGAATCTTGTACAACTTCTAATAAAGGTCCTATCCTCTCCTCAAAACCATCTCCTTGTTTTATAATAGATGTGCGTTTAGGACCTAATAATTACAAAGCCTCTGCCTTGGTAGATTCAGGAGCCTCATCTTGTTTTTTAGATGAAGAATTTGCTAGATGTCATAGAATATCATTAATACAAAAAACTAAACCTGTACACGTAGAAGTCATAGATGGTCGTCCGTTGTCTTCTGGAGATGTAACTCACAAAACACTTCCTGTAGATGTAGTAATAAATGGTCATAGTAGTTGCGTAATTTTTAATATAATTAGATCTCCCTCTAATCCAGTAATTTTAGGCTTATCATGGTTAGAAAAGTATAATCCTCGAATAGATTGGATTTCTCATAAACTTGATTTTTCTCAGAGCATTAGTAACAGTTCTATTAACCAAGTAAAAAACCATGAGTCTAGTATAGTAAAACTCGCACCTATAGGTGCAAAAGCATTTATACACGCAGCAAAAGAAGGATCAACTTTTGCTATTTATGCTGCACCTATTTCTGAAAGCGTAAAGACTTCAAGTGGCATTCCAAGTCAATATCAGGATTATCAAGACGTTTTTGAGAAAAAGAATGCAGATATTCTTCCTGAGCATCGCCCATACGATTGTTCAATCGATCTCAAGGAAGGAACTCAGCCACCATTTGGACCAATTTACAGTTTATCGCAAGATGAGTTGGCTGAACTCAAGACATATATTGACGAGAATTTAGCGAAGAATTTCATACGCCATTCAAAATCTCCAGCAGGAGCTCCAATTTTATTCGTAAAGAAAAAAGATGGATCTTTACGAATGTGTGTTGACTATCGAGGACTCAACAAGATCACAATCAAGAACAGGTATCCATTACCTTTGATATCAGGACTCCTTGACCAGTTAAATCAAGCTAAGATCTATACAAAAATAGATCTAAGAGGAGCATATAATCTAGTACGGATCAAAGAAGGAGATGAATGGAAGACTGCGTTTCGAACCAGGTACGGGCATTTTGAATATAATGTCATGCCTTTTGGACTCACGAATGCACCAGCTGCTTTTCAACATCTCATGAATGATGTATTTCGTGAATTCTTAGACAATTTTGTCGTCTGCTACCTAGACGATATCCTGATTTATTCTAAGAATGTTGAAGAACATGAAATACATGTTCGTCAAGTATTACAAAAACTCAGAGATGCAGGATTGTACGCCAAGATGGAAAAGTGTGTATTTCACACTACTCAAGTTGACTTTTTAGGATACATCATTTCAAATGATGGTCTTATGATGGATTCTAAGAAAGTCCAAACAATCATGGATTGGAA
This sequence comes from Physcomitrium patens, assembly GCF_059467195.1. Taxonomy (NCBI): domain Eukaryota; kingdom Viridiplantae; phylum Streptophyta; class Bryopsida; order Funariales; family Funariaceae; genus Physcomitrium; species Physcomitrium patens. Next base: position 15,868,471 of record NC_143434.1, on the reverse strand, counting down.
GATTCCAAAGACTGTGAGAGATGTCCAATGTTTCTTGGGATTTGCCAATTACTATCGGATCTTCATCAAAGACTTCTCACGAGTTGCAGCTCCACTTACACGCTTGACTAGTAAAGATCAATTCCAATGGAATCAAGAAGCGGAAGCAGCATTTGAAGCCTTGAAGACATCGTTTGTCTCTGCACCAGTCTTATATCGTGTTGACTTTTCCAAGGCATTTTTTATAGAAACAGACGCATCGGATTTTGCCTTGGGTGCAGTTTTATCACAAATGGGAACAGATGACAAACTTCATCCGATAGCTTTTCATTCAAGAAAATTCTTAGCAGCCGAGATCAATTATGAGATCCACGATAAAGAACTTCTTGCAATCGTGGATTCCTTTCAAGAATGGCGTCATTATCTAGAAGGTGCTTCTAGTCCAGTCACTGTGTATACAGATCACAAGAACCTCGAGTATTTCATGTCAGCACGCGTGTTGAATCGTCGTCAAGCTCGTTGGAGTATGTCTTTGTCAAGATTCGACTTCATTATCACTTATCGGCCAGGAAAACAACAAGGTTTGTCCAATGCCCTGTCTAGACGTTCTTATTTTGCACCAAAAGAAGGAGATGCAGCTTTTGAGCAACAAAGAATGGTCCTCTTGAAACCGGAGCAATTTCATCTCCGAGCAGTGAAATCAACATTGACTGTTGATTCAACTTTTCTCAAGCAAATCCAGTCCAGTATGTCCTCAGACCCTCTTGTTCATGATATCGAGAATAATTCTTCCAAGTCTCATGATTCTTCTAAGTTCGAGTTCAAGAATAATCTATTATATTTTGAAGGACGCCTATATGTTCCAGAAGGAAAAGCACGTTTGCGTGTTCTTCAAGCACGTCATGACTTTCCAGCAGCAGGGCACTTTGGATATAATAAGACTTTGGAACTCATATCAAGAGATTTTTGGTGGCCACAAATGTGGAAGTCAGTCAAAGACTTTGTACAATCATGTGATATTTGTTCAAGATCAAAAATTCCTCGACATCGACCTTACGGACTTCTTCAGCCATTACCTATACCAGAACAACCATGGTCTTCTGTTTCTATGGATTTCATCACAGATCTTCCAAACTCAAGATCTTATGATTCTATATTTATGATAATAGATCGTTTCACCAAGATGGCACATTTTATGCCATGTACAAAATCTATCACAGGTGAAGAAACAGCTAAGCTTTTCATTGATAATATCTATCGCTATCATGGATTACCTAAAGATATCATATCGGATAGGGGAACTCAATTTGTGTCGAGATTCTGGAGGACTCTTTTCAAGATTTTAAAAGTGGACATAAAGCTATCTTCAGCTTTCCATCCTCAAACTGATGGACAAACAGAGCGCGTAAACCAAGTCTTGGAACAGTATTTAAGGTGTACCATCAACTACCAACAAGATGATTGGACAAACCTTCTGCCATTGGCAGAGTTTGCTTATAATAATACGGTACATTCCTCCACGCAACAAACACCTTTCTTTGCCAATTATGGCTATCATCCACGACTTGATACTTTTGATTTTTCAAAAGTTGATAATCCTGTAGCAGAAGATATGGCAAATCGGTTGTCAGAGTTACATGCAATAATGAAGGCGCAGTTGAAGAAAGCTCAAGAACGACAAAAGATAAATGCAGATGTATATCGTAAAGAGCAACCACAACTCAACGTGGGTGATAAGGTATGGCTACTTCGTCGCAATATCAAGACCACTCGACCTTGTGACAAATTGGACTATCGTAGGCTTGGCCCCTTTTCTGTTTCTGAACAGATCAACCCAGTTGCATATCGGTTACATCTACCGGAGTCAATGAAGATCCATCCTGTATTCCACGTGTCTCTTCTTGAACCATATAAGACAGTGGATATACAAGGAAGAAGACAAATGCCACCGCCTCCTATAGAAGTAGATAATAATGAAGAATTTGAGGTGGAAGAGATATTAGACTCAAGGCGGCGCCGAAATAAGCTGGAATATCTTGTTCATTGGTGCGGATATGATATTAGTGAGCGCACATGGGAGCCATCCAGGAATCTAGCAAATGCATCAGCTAAAGTCAAAGTTTTTCATCAACGACATCCATCAAAACCAAGATGAAAACCTCTCTTATAAAAGAGACAAGATTGAGGCAAGATAACATTCAATTTCCTATCCTTGTTTGTAACTTCTTTGCATTTTGTGACGCTAATTAGATGGAGAGCCAACAACCAGCGGATTCAACTCAAGAACCTTCGTTTGCTGACTTACCGGATGAGACATTGCGATTGTCACAACCTTCAAGACGACGCAACCGAAATGAAGACCCTCAAGAACGACATGTTCTTCCTCGAATAGATGGTGAGATACAACGCGTTTGGTATCACGACCTTGGAAGAGATTCTCGATGTTTGGTGATATTATTGGAGATAGGAACGACTCCTGATGGTGTTTCAAATGTATTATTTGAAGGAAGTTATGAAGGCCTCAACAGTGATCAAATAACAGGGTGGTCTTCTCGCCCTGGAATGGGACACTATCGATGGCTAAGAGGACCCATCAACTATCTTCGAAGAGAACAAAGATCAGAGTATGTAGCAAATATAATTCGCCGCATATTAGATTTTCTCAATATATAATCACCGCTCCTCGTGGAACTCGTCCCTAGAAGGGGGGGTAATGTCACGGACATACATATAATTACCTATATGAATAGATAAAAGTATGTAAAAGTAGGTTAATTGTGTAATATCTTCTAGAGAAGCTTCTTAGAAGCTTCATAGACGCTGCTTTGACTTTATAGGAGTCTATAGTTGACTTTTAGGTTAGAAACTTGGTCAACAAGTTATCCATGCGTCACGCATGTTGGAAGCTTAAAGAACAAGCTAACTACGTGGTCCATCCATAGAAAACTTGCCTTGCAAGCAAAGGCATGTAGCCTAGAAAGTCAACATATATTGGAGGTCTTATAGAACATCGCCACGTGGCTTCTAGTTAGATAGTATATATAGAGGCAAGAGTGAAGCCCTCTTCACTCTTGTCAACTCCTTTCTTGCTTCTAGTCTAGTTTCAAGGGTCTCTAGTTTTCTTGTATTTTGGCAATAGCCATTCCAGTTTCTTTCTTAATATACATATTTCTATTTTGTCCTATTTCTTTTTGAGAAAAGTCTCACTTACTCTTTAGCTTTCATCGAGTTCTTGTCCCTAACATCCACTTCTATAAGAAGAGGTGGCATTTATCTTCTTTTCAAGATATTCATTGTCTTATATGGTTCAAGAAGAGATACATGGAATATGAGATGGATCTTTATGGAATACAAGATAGATCTTCACAGACTTTGATGTTGTAATACGTGAAGTCTTGCTCAAAAATACATTGGGTACTTAGCGGTAAAAGGTAGAATAGAAATTACAACAATAAAATCCTAACTCTAATAGAATAATAAATAAACTTTGATTAAACCATAATAATGCTAAACAAGCTTTAATCAAATTTAAAAGAATCTTAAAGAAATTACAAATGAAAGAATAATAAATCTTAAAGAAGTTCAAAGGAAATCTATAATAAATCTTTAAAAAATCATTAAAAAATCCTAAAGAAATCTTAAAATAATCACAAATATATCTTAAATAAATTTCAATTAAATCCAAATTTAATCCTACTTAAAATCTTAATAGATTTCAATCAAATCCTAAGGCAAATCCTACCTAAATCCTAAATCCTAAACCAAATCTTAAATAAATCCTAAACTCTAAATCAAATCCTTACTAAACTCTAGACAAATTCCAAACCTTAATCAAATCCTAATCAAATCCTAAATTCTAAATTCTAAACCAAAACCTAAATTCTAAACTCTAAATCAAATCCTAACTCTAAACCAAATCCTAATCAAACTCTAATCAAATCCTAAACTCTAAATCAAATCCTAAGGTAATTTAGAACCTCAATACCTTTTGATCAAATCGTTGATTTTGTTCAAAAATTTATACACCTATCAATCTCTTAGTTATAAACAAATATAATAAATTTGAAGACAATTGCACATACTAAATGGAAGAAAAATCCTAAAATCTACTCGAATGTTGGCCGACCTCTTTCTCCTATCTTAATGATAAACTTTTAGTACTAATATCTCTCTTTTATACTATTTAATTGATTTCAAATCATCATATATGTAAGAAAATAAGTCTACTAGCTATATATATAATTTTCACTCCAATCCAATTTGTAGATTGCAAGAAATCTTAGAAATCCTCATTAGACCTAAAATTCTACTTTTTGAGACTCCGACCTACTTAAACCTCTATAACCTTCAATTCAATTATTAAATCAAGCTAAAATTCACAATGCATCTTAAGCACAATTATAAACATTAACTCAAAAAAATTCACTTGTAGATCTCCTATAAAACTCCTAAAATTGCTCAAAATATCAATCCCATTTTATTTTACAAAAACCTAAGTTATCCAAAATAATCTTGACTTTGTAAAGCTCTTACAAAGTCATTACAAATTCAAATCATACAAAACTAATGCTTTTAAAAACCTTTTCAAGTTTTTTCTCAAATTCTTTTTTTTAATTTACAAAAGAATCCCAAAATCCTCATATGTGTGTAATTTTGTGCCTTGAGGTCTGATTTTGACCTAAGTTGACAACCAATCCTCTCCGGGTATCAATTCTTTGCTTCTTGAGGTAAATTTTGCTAAAATCTACTCTTAACTTCCTCCTATATATGCCTATATCATTTAATTTTCTATTTTTTTTTTTTTTTTTTTGTTTATGGTCCTACAAAGTAATAGAGGCCCATTTTTAAAAGAAAATATTATTACTTTTTAGTTTTATTATCCTTTTGACTATTATCTATATTTCTAAGATAATTTGTTATAATATTTTGAATTAAGATCTTTTATAATATAATAATTTTGATACTCTTTCTCCTATTAGCCATATATTATTACAAAAATAGTAGATATAATCAATAAGCAATAAGATTAACTCATTTATTAATAGCAAAAGATCCAAGTTTATAATAATCCAACTTGTCACAAAGATAAGTAGACTTGATATTACAAAGAAATAATCATACCTTTTCACTTAAGTTGAATTGTAGTTGTTCCTTGTGATAGGCATCCTCATTGATCTTATGTCATTCTTAAGCTTCTTTTAATTGTACCTTCATTGTTGCATATAGTTTTGACAAATAATTTGCTAAATCTTCTACCATAGGATTATGAACTTTTAAAAAAGTAAAAATATCAAGTCATAGATGATAACCATAATTGGAAAAAAAAAGATGTTTGTTGAATGGAAGAATGTACCAAATTATTGTAAGAAAACTCTGCTAATGGTAAAAAAAATTGTTCAATCATCATGATAATAGTTGATGGTATATCTCAAATACTACTCGAAAACTTGATTCACCCATTTGATTTGTCTATCAGTTTCAGGATGAAAATTCAAAGAGAGCTTTATATCCACTTTTAAAATCTTAAAAAGAGTTTTTCAAAATCTTAATATAAATTGAGTCCTCCTATCCAATATAATATCTTTAAGTAATCCGTGATAGCAATAGATGTTCTTAAAAAAAAAACTTAGCCATTTCTTTACTTATGATAAATTTTTTACATGATATAAAATATACAATCTTGGTAAAATGATCTACTACCATGAATATAGAATCATACAAAATTGAGACTGAAAGTTCCATAATAAAATCCATAGAAATAAAAGACCATAGTTGTTTTAGAATAAGTAATGGTTAAAAAAGTCTATAAAGTCGATGACAAGGAGTTTTTGATCTTAAACAAATATCACATAATCCTACAAAGTCTTTAATTGCCTTTGACATTTGAAGCCACCAAAAATCTCTAAATATTAGTTCCAAAGTTTTGTTGTATCTAAAATATCCAATTGTTGGAAAGTCATGAAAAGCTTAAAGAGTACATAATTGTGTTTTGCCTTTTGGAATGTATAATCCTCCCTTAAAGTAGAATAAATTATTTTTAAACTTAAACTTAGAAGTATCATGAGATTTAAAGGAATTATTCTTAACTAAGTATCTTTCTACTTCATTCTAAAATTCTTCAAGCTTCTTATTCAATTTGAATTCCTTTATGACAATAATTTACAACAACACCAAGAGATTGCACTAGCTCAAGATAAAACAATTTAGAATCACACCATAAATAAATAATTATCTTCTAAGTAATTCTAAGACTTATAAGATCTCCCTCTCAACAAACGCACCAAAATGTGAACTAAAATAAGTCTCCACTAGTTGGATATTCATTCTAATTAAAAATAAGTAAACTAACTATGTAAATTTTTAGAAGTTTTAACTTTTAATTAAATTCTAATGAAGTGATTATGTCATGCATATAATCATGTAAGCTAGTAATTACATATATAAATAGGTAGAAGTAAGTAAAAGTAGATAAAAGTAAGTTAATTCTATAGTATTTAATATAGAAGCTTCCTAGAAGCTTTATAGATGCTGTTTTGACTTCATAGGTGTCTTTAATTGACTTTTTGGATTAGAAACGTGGTCAATAAGTTGGCCATGTGCCACATATGTTGTTAGCTTGAAGATCAAGCTAACTATGTGGACCACACGTAGAAAAACTTGCCTTGTAAGTCAAGGCATGTATCCTACAAAGTCAACACATATTGGAGGTCCTATAGAACGTCGCCACGTAGCCCCTAGTTAGATAGTATATATAGAGACAAGAGTGAAGGCTTCTTCACTCTTGTCAACTCCTTTCTTGCTTCTAGTTTAGTTTCAAGGGTCTCTAATTTTCTTGTCTTTTGGCAATAGCCATTCCAGTTTCTCTTTCAATATACATACTTGTTTATATATATTTTGTTACCTCTCTTTGAGTGAAGGCTCACTTGTTTGAATTATTTTTTCATCCAGTTCTTGTCCTTGACAAATTGACAAGAGTACACCTACAATATCAAAGCTTTGTCTAATCTTGATTAAGAGTGGATTATTCTTTTTTCTTGATAAGACATAAGCATATTAGAAGTTGCAGATTATCCTCTTCTAAATTGATATTGTCCTTAATATTTTCTTTGTTCTCAAGTCCTCTCTTCTATTTGTTTTGAGCAATATTAGACATCTTCTCTCTTTTAAGTGTTATCATAGCAGAACTTGTTGAAACGAAGAGTGTAATGGTACAAATGCAAGAGCAATTGAGAGAGTTCATGCTTGTGATGCATCAACTCAATTTACCACCACAAAGAGCAACAAGATTGGCAAGAAGTGAAGATATAGAAATGGTTAGAGCTACTTCAACATCTGCACCAAACCATGTCTTTTTTCCTATGGTGGAATTCCCTTCAAATATTAGAGAACCAAGAATTGCCCTACTCGAGAAGTTTAATAATACCAGATCTAAGTTTCGAGGATTTATCAATTAAGTGCAACTTGTGATTGAACTTCAACCCCAAAGCTATCCAACTCCCGGATAGCAAGTTAGATTCATTAGTACGTTTCTTTTAGGTTCAGCACTATCGTGGTTTTCATCTTTTCTTCAATGATAAGATCCAATATTGGATAATCTAGAGGCTTTTTTGGCAGAGTTTCGATCCATGTATGGAAAACATGATGCAATTCGTGTTGCAACCAATAAGATCTATATTTTACGACAAGGCAATCAATCAGTAACATTATATGCTTCACAATTTTGACAACTTGCAATCGATATCAAGTGGGATGATGCTACACTTATTAGCCAATTTTTCTACGGATTACAATATGAGATAAAAAAATTAATGCTCAACTTACATGATCCTCAAACATTGAGTCAAGAAATTGACTTTGCTATGAAGTGCGACAATTGCCTTTTTGAATTCCAATCTGAGAACCATACAAGTAGACCTCAACGTTACTATAATTCAATGGCAACACCAACACCTCTTCAACACATACATTCAGAAGTAGAGGATATGCAAATTGATGTAGTATGTTTCAAACGTCTTACTGAGCAAGAAAAGACTCATCGTCATCAAGAAGGATTATGTTTATATTGTGGAGAACCAAAGCACACTGCTTAACATTATCCAAAGAAACGACTCAATCACAAAATGAGGAGTATGGCTATGAAAGAAGACAATATGTCAGAAAACCAGTTTGTGCAGCTACAATAGGGACCGTGCGGCTGGAACCTTCCACAACATCTAGTAAAGATCCTATTCTCTCCTCAGAGCCCTTTCCTTCTTTTACATTAAATATTATTTTAGGACTTAAAAATTACAAAGTCTCTACGTGGTTAGATTTAGGAGCCTCAATGTGTTTTTTAGATGAAGAATTTACTAAAAGACATAGCATATCTTTAGTAAAGAAAACTAAACCTGTTCATGTAGAAGTCATAGATGGTCGTCCATTGTCTTCTGGAGATATTACTCATAAAATCCTTCCTATAGAAGTAATAATCAATGGTCATAATAGTTTTGTAGTATTTAATATCATTAGATCTCCCTCTAATCCAGTCATTTTAGGTTTATCGTGGTTAGAAAAATACAATCCTCAAATAGATTGGATTTCCCAAACTCTTACTTTCTCTAAAAGTATAACTAATAGTGTAGTTAATCAAGTAGAGATTCATAAGTCCAATTCAATTAAACCCATATTTATAGGTGCAAAAGCTTTCTTGCATGCTGCTATGAAAGAATCACCATATATTATTTATGCCACACCCGTTTCTACTAGTGAAAAGACTTCAAGTGGCATTCCAAGCCAATATCAAGAATTTCAAGATGTATTTGAAAATAAGAATGTAGATACACTCTCAGAACATCATCCCTATGATTGCTCAATTGACCTTCAAGAAGAAGCACAACTGCCATTCAGACCAATCTACAGTTTAGCACAAAATGAGTTGGCTAAACTCAAGGAGTATATTGAAGAAAATCTAGCCAAGAATTTCATATGCCATTCTAAATCTCCGGCAGGAGCTCCAATTTTATTTGTGAAGAAAAAAGATGGATCATTGTGGATGTGTGTTGATTATCCAGGACTCAACAAGATTACCATCAAGAACAAGTATCCACTACCTTTAATATCTGGACTTCTTGATCAGCTGAATCAAGCTAAGATCTATACAAAAATAGATCTTCAGGGAACATACAATCTAGTACGCATCAAAGAAGGAGATGAATGGAAGATTACATTTCGAACTAGGTATGGACATTTTGAATACAACGTCATGCCTTTTGAACTTACAAATGCACTAGCAGCTTTTCAATATCTAATGAATGATGTTTTTTGAGAGTTTTTGGACGATTTTGTATTCTGTTATCTAGACGACATCTTGATCTATTCTAAGAATCTAGAAGAATATGAACTTCATGTTCGTCGTGTGTTACAAAAATTAAGAGATGCAGGACTCTATGCCAAGATAGAAAAGTGTGTATTCCACACTACTCAAGTCAATTTCTTAGGTTACATCATTTCAAATGATGGACTTATGATGGATCCTAAGAAAGTTTAAACTATTATAGACTGGAAGATTCCAAAAACGGTAAGAGATGTCCAATGTTTTTTGGGATTTGCCAACTACTATTGGATCTTCATTAAAGATTTTTCTCGAGTTGCAGCTCCACTTACACATTTGACTTGTAAAGACAAACTCCAATGGAATCAAGAAGCGGAAGTTGCTTTTGAATCTTTGAAGACAGCGTTTGTTTCTGCACCAAACTTGTATTATGTTGATTTTTCCAAAGTATTCTTTATGAAAACAGATGCATCGGACTTTGCTCTGGGTGTGGTTTTATCACAAATGGGAACAGATGACAAACTTCATCCAGTAGCCTTTCATTCAAGAAAATTCTCAGCTGTAGAAATCAATTATGAGATCCATGACAAAGAACTTCTTGCAATTGTGGATTCTTTTCAAGAATGGCGTCATTATCTAGAAGGCGCTTCCAGTCCAGTCATCGTGTATACGGATCACAAGAACCTCAAATATTTTATGTCAGCACACGTATTAAATCGTCGCCAAACTCGTTGGAGCATGTCTTTATCAAGATTCGAATTCATCATTACTTATCAACCAGGAAAACAACAAGGTTTGTCCGATGCCTTGTCTAGACGTTCTTATCTTGCACCAAAAGAAGGAGATGCAGCTTTTGAGTAATAAAGAACAGTTTTCTTGAAGCCGGAGCAATTTCATCTTCGAACAATAAAATCAACATTGATTGTTGATTTAACTTTTCTTAAGTAAGTCTAGTTAAGTATGTCTTCAGACCCTCTTGTTCATGATATCAAGAATAATTCTTCTAAATCTCATGATCCCTCTAAATTTGAATTCAAGAACAACCTACTCTATTTCGAAGGACGCCTATATGTTCCAAAAGGAGAAGCATGTTTACATGTTCTTCAAGCTCGTCATCACTTCCTAGCAGCAAGACATTTTGGATATAATAAGACTTTGGAGCTAATATCTAGGGATTTTTGGTGGCCTCAAATGTGGAAGGCAGTTAAAGATTTTTTACAATCATGTGATGTTTCTTCAAGATCGAAAACTCCTCGTCATTGATCTTTTGGACTTCTTCAACCATTACCCATTCCAGAACAACCATGGTCTTCTGTTTCTATGGACTTCATCATAGATCTTCCAATCACAGGTTCTTATGATTCTATATTCGTGATAGTAGATCGTTTTACCAAGATGGCACATTTTGTACCATGTACAAAATCTATCACAAGTGAAGAAAAAACTAAGTTCTTTCTTGACAATATCTATCGCTATCATGGATTATCCAAGGATATTATATCAGATAGGGGAACTCAATTTGTATCAAGATTTTGGCGAACTCTTTTTAAGATTCTTAAAGTGGATATAAAACTATCTTTGGTATTCCATCCTCAAACTGATGGACAAACGGAGCGTGTTAATCAAGTTTTGGAGCAATATTTAAGATATACCATTAATTACCAACAAGATGATTGGACAACTCTTTTGCCATTGGCAGAGTTTGCTCATAATAACACGATACATTCTTCTACAAAACAAACACCTTTCTTTGCTAATTATGGTTATCATCCATGACTTGATACTTTTGACTTTTTAAAAGTTGATAATCCTACTGTGAAAGATTTGGCAATTCATTTATCAGAGCTATATACAACGATGAAGGCACAGTTAAAAGAGGCTCAAGGACAACAAAAGATCAATGCGGATGTCTATCGAAAGGAACAACCATCATTCGTCTTGGGTGATAAGGTATGGCTACTTCGTCGTAATATTAAGACTATTTGTCCTTGTGACAAGTTGGACTATTGAAAGCTAGGACCATTTTCTATTTCTGCACAAACCAATCCAGTTACATATTGTTTACATCTATCGGAGACAATGAAAATCCATCCAATATTCCACATGTCTCTTCTTGAACCATACAAGACAGTGGACATACCAAGAAGACGACAAGCTCTACCTCCTCCTATAGAAGTGGACAATAATAAAGAGTTTGAAGTAAAAGAAGTCTTAGGTTCAAGGCGGCGTCAAAATAAATTAGAATATCTTGTCCATTGGCACGGATATGGTATTAGTGAACGCACATGAGAGCCAATAAAGAATCTTGCAAATGCAACAAAGGCGGTGGAGGCTTTTCATCGATGACATCCATCAAAATCAAGATGAAAACTCTCTTTATAAAAGAAACAACATCTAGACAAGATAACATTCTACTTTCAATTCTTGTTCGTAGCTTCTTTGTAGTAGTGACGCTTAGGAGATGGAGAACCAACAACCAGCGGATTCGACTCAAGAGCCTTCATTTGCTGACCTGTCGAATGAAACATTACGATTGTCACAACCTTCAAGACGACGCAATCGAGATGAAGATCTTCAAAAATGACATGTTCTTCCTCGAATAGATGGCGAGATACAACACGTTTGGTATCACGATTTGGGAAGGGACTCTCAATGTTTGGTGATTGTGTTAGAGGTAGGAACAACTCTTTATGGTGTTCCAAATATTCTATTCGAAGGAAGTTACGAAGGCCTCAACAATGATCAAATAACTAGGTGGTCTTCCCGCCCTTGTATGGGACACTACCGATGGTTGAGAGGCCCTATCAATCATCTTCGAAGAGAACAAAGATCAGAATATGTGGCGAATACAATTCGTCGCATCATAGATTTCCTCAACATATGATGACCACTCCTCATGGAACTCGTCCCTAGAAGGGGAGGTAATGTCACGGACATAATCATGTAAGCTAGTAATTACATATACAAATAGGTAGAAGTAAGTAAAAGTAGATAAAAGTAAGTTAATTCTATAGTATTTAATATAGAAGCTTCCTAGAAGCTTTATAGACGATGTTTTGACTTCATAGGTGTCTTTAATTGACTTTTTGGATTAGAAACGTGGTCAATAAGTTGGCCATGTGCCACACATGTTGTTAGCTTGAAGATCAAGCTAACTATGTGGCCCACACGTAGAAAAACTTGCCTTGTAAGTCAAGGCATGTGTCCTACAAAGTCAACACATATTGGAGGCCCTATAGAACGTCGCCACGTAGCCCCTAGTTAGATAGTATATATAGAGACAAGAGTGAAGGCTTCTTCACTCTTGTCAACTCCTTTCTTGTTTCTAGTCTAGTTTCAAGGGTCTCTAGTTTTCTTGTCTTTTGGCAATAGCCATTCCAATTTCTCTTTCAATATACATACTTGTTTATATATATTTTGTTACCTCTCTTTGAGTGAAGGCTCACTTGTTTGAATTGTTTTTTCATCGAGTTCTCGTCCTTGACAGATTCTTTAATTGTCTTAAATAATCCAAGCAATGAAACCAAAACTTAGCACCAACTCACACATATAATTAGTAAGTCACATCACAGTTCCATGTTATTACCAAAATCCATATTAATGTAATTTTATCTTTTTATCTTATTTTATTTTATTTATATTATTTTATGTATTTATTGATTCAGTTATTTCTTTTATTTTTATTTAATTAAAATTCATCCATTGACAAAAATTCATTCTTAAATGAGATTTCATCCTTAAATAATAATTCATCCACATACTTCCTTCATGTTTAAAACTTCATCCTTGATTAAATTCATCATTCAGCATCTAATGTTTTTTCATTCAGAATCCTAATTCTTATCAATCTCTAATTGAGTGTTTAACTTTGACCTAAACCTTCTCAATAATCTCAAAATCTCCTTGTGATCTTCTGCTGAACTGGATGATGAAGGAGGTTTCCTAATGGAGGTTTCCATTAGGGGCAATCCTTCGCCAACAGCACCTTGAATGGTCAAATCTAGCTCTTGACATAGGCCATAGTAGTAGCTCTCTGTTGATGCAATGAGGTCCTTGTGAGTGATTAATATTGACACCTTAAGCTCTGTCCAGGGTGCTGACTTGCCGTTGACACAGTGGCAGCTCAAGGTCCTTCAATCTTCAGAACCCTTCAGAAGAGTGGGAGATGATTTGCAACCGAAATTCAAAAAATGGAGAAGCGGTTGACTGATGATACTGGTTTTATAATTGTTACAAGAACATGTCTGTCGCAGGAAGCTATTCAAAATCCAAATGCTAGCTGCTCACACAAACTCTTAGCGAAGTCAATGGTTATATCGACCCAAGTTTCCTACGTAAATTTTCTACTACGCTGTAACTGCAGTGCTTGCCTCACGAGGAACTTCCGCTTCCAACACGGCCAGGGCACCTAGAGTGCCGATCGACTGAAGGTGACGACGATGATTGGAACTCCAACGATGGTCGAATCAAACGAAGCCAACAACCGTCGGAGAGGAACGAGCACCGCAACCAGAAGAGAATGATGACAAGAGCCAAATTAAATTGACCACCAGTCAAGTTGACGGCACTGCACCGCAGGACTTAATCTGAAGATGATTCCTTTGGAAGTTCTTCAAGCACGCATCCGTGCAACAAACACTTCAGAATTTGATTACAATATTCCGCAATATCATGCAATTTACATTACTCTAGGGACACTCCGATCACGACCGCCAAATGAGACTAATTGATGACGATGCCAGTAACAAGAATCGTCGATAATCCACAGTGCCACTGAACCATCAACATGAAAGGAACGCCCTAGAGAGCAATGCCATTTTTAGTGACGAGCAGCCTTCCTTGATGGAAACAGTAATACGAGGGAAACCAGATTCCGCTCCAACTGCACAATTGCAAGGAAGAGGATACAAAATCTGCGTCGCCGCACTAGGAGTATCGGCCACCAAAACGGAATAGGAAAAGTGTGGCCACCAAGATTGCAGCAACACCACTACCGTCACCACAACACACTGCAACCAGTGTAGCTTAACACCGCCGAACACCATTCAGTGGCTACACCACCAACGGAAAAAAACAGTAGCTCATTTCTTTAAGATCCGCAGCAGCATCAGTAGAACCACACCGTTGTCAGGTAACGAGAAGAGCAATATGAACAACAAGATCCAAAGCACCGCTCTACAACACACACTTTCGCTGCCGCCTTGCACCGTAACCAACAAGGAAGATAGATCAGTGCCTTCGATGATCACAAAAAATCGAATGCAGCAGTGGCTTCCGTACACAACCACTAATCCGATCTTGACAACAATGTCACCGCACTCAGTCTTGATCCTTCACCGTAGCGCCGCCGCACCTCCGGCGCCAATGCCTCCATCATCGAATGAAACGAGCCACCTGCGGCTCACCACTAGCACACTCCGCACACAGTAGCTATCCCACCTTCGGAGCTTCACAAGGATTACACACTGGACAATGCTCCAACAACCAGAGCCGCATCGCTCCGACGGCAATCCAAAAAATAAAAAATAAAAAAAAGAGATATAAGGATCCGGACGGCCAGACCCCTTTCGACGAGGAGGCTGCCGCCGTTCATGGGCAGCCTCTCGCCATCTTGATCAACTTTTATATTTATATTTATATTTTTTATTTTATTTTATTTTCCTTTTCGTTTCTTTTCGTTTCTTTTCCTTTTCTTCTGTCCTTCTTTTCTTCTCCCATCCTGATTTCTTTCCCTTCTCCTCTTTCTCTTTCCTTCCTTCTCTTATCTATTCTTCTTTCTATTCTCTATTGATCTTTTTATTTTTTTTTTATTTTGTTTTTATTTTTTTATATAACCTATATAACTATATATATATAATAAATATTAATAAAATTATATATATATATATATATATATATTTGATATCAAGACTACTTCCCTAGGTCCTTCATTTAAGATTAGCTAACTAAAAACATATATTCTTTGTAGAATTTTTCTTACTAAATTGTATCCTAGGTTGCATGTCTCCTATCAGCAATCTATTTTCTATTTTTTCCTAAAATTCTACTACTAAATCACAAAATCTGTGTTTTTAAGCACAATAAGTGCATTTTTAATACTAAATATCCAAGTAAGTTAATTCAGTGTCTCACACATCTCGCCCTTCTAATTGCTTTATTTTGAGTACTAAATGGCTATTTCATTGGAAATATGATTTTCATGTTTTTTTAACATGCTTTGAAGCACAGTTTGTTGCTTGAGATTTCTTGATATAATAAAGCCTTGATTATCATGAGACTTTTTCTCTCGTCATCAAAATGACATCACTTTGCCTTCTCTTTGTTTTAGCTACTCATTACAACTTCCATATTCATCAAATGGATGTTATTATGGACTTTTTAAATGGGATTCATAAAGAAGTGATTTATATCATTCAATCCAAAGGCTTTATTATACTAGGTCATAGAAATAAGATATGTTATTTACTTAAATCCTTATATAGATTAAAATAATTAGTGTACCAAGAGGTCCAGCAGAGAAGGCGCGTTCGCCCTTCAACTGCTCAAGGACACGGGAACCAGACAAGGCGACAACATGTACCCCTTCCTCCACCTCCTGCCCAACGGAAACATCTACATCTTCGCCAACCGCGACTCCATCGAGCTGAATTACAACACCGACACCGTGGTGAAGACGTTTCCCCCCCATCCCCGGAGAACCTAGGAACTACCCGTCCGCTGGATCGTCGGTGATGCTTCCTCTAGACCAGGCAAACAGCTTCTCTCTCGTGGAGGTCCTCGTTTGCGGAGGCGCCAATGAGGCTGCGTTCCTCGACCCCGACGCCCGGTACCCCGCTTCCCAAACCTGCGGGCAAATCGATGTGGGAGCTAAACAGCCCGAGTGGGTCATGGAAGACATGCCAGTGCGGCGCACCATGGGCGACATGGTTAATTTGCCCGACGGGGATGTGCTGATCATCAATGGAGCGGACAAGGGCTCTCAAGGGTGAGGAAAAGCCTTCGGCGCAGTATTGACTCCCGTCAAATACGCCACCAAAAACGCCAGAAACAGGTTCACAGTGCTGGCCGCGGCCTCCATTCCTCGAGTCTACCACTCCACAGCCAATCTGCTCTCCGACGGAAGAGATCTGGTGGCCGGAAGCAACACCCACGCGTATTACGAACTCAACGGCCTCTTCCCCACGGAGCTCAGGGTTGAAGCCTACTCACCCGCATACCTCGCAGCCAATAAGAACAACATCCGGCCCATGTACGCGTACGCCTCAGGAAGCATTCGGTACGGCCGGACCTTCACAATGACGTTCATGGTGGAGAGACTGCAAGGCGCCTTTGAGGTGAACATGCTCAGCGCTCCTTTCGCTACGCACTCGTACTCCATGGGACAGAGAATGCTGAAACTGAAGGTGACGGAGGCAGTGTTAGACGATGGTGGCATCTACTCTATCACCGTCACCGCTCCTCCCAACGCCAACGTGGCTCCCCCGAGCTATTACATGCTCTTCCCTGTCCAAGACGGTGTTCCCGGAAGGGCCATCTGGGTCCGCATGAGATAGCCCGGCATACAATCTGCGTATCGAGCATGTTGGTCGATTCATTTCTTTATTCCTTATTATTTTTCTGTTTTCAAATTCTTTATGCTAGAGAACAGGTGCTCCGCATTGTCGGCGATTAGAAGAGGCTGTTTTCAAACTTCCCTCCAGAGCAAGCTGAGGTGTACACCAGGGAATGTGGAACACAGCCCTTTGGGAGTCACGAATAGGCATGGCGTGAAGGTCGTAAATTGTAACGTCTAGTAGCTTAGAAGTCGAACGTCTGACCACTCTCTTCTACTCACTCCACTGATTCATCAAACCATACGCACGAAGCGAACTTCTATTGAGAAAAGGATCCTAGTCAGGATGAGATCGATCCCGATACAATGTAATCAACAGCCACTTAGGCAGACATACACGACGGGTTACCACCAGCACTGGATGTTCGACTTGTGTGAATTCTTGGGCACACCCGCCTTCTATTTGCGCATCACTTTGTCTCTAGCCCTCTTGAAATCAGTGCGAGCAACCTGCATCTCCGCCTTCCACAGACCCCACTTTACCGCAGCATTACAACAAGGTATTCGTAGGGTACAGCCCAGCACAGCGCAGCCATGGAGACGAGGAACAACTGTGCAACCTCGCGTGACGCACGTAACTGTGTGTTGGCAACAAACAAGTAATCGGCACGATTCATGCGGCGTTCGGGCACTGCAAGGAGACCAGTCCCCGTGCAGATGTAATGGCCTTGCTCTTCACTTTAGTCTTTTTGCTGAAATACAAGAGTAAGGTCAGTACTTAACCTTTAAAACAAACCCCAAAGCATCCCCTCTATGTCCTCTTCGAAATCCTAATAGCCTGGGCAGACCTTGCCCCAATGACATTTGGGGTTGTGCTGCGCCTCAGAGCCAGATCGCAACTCTGCGTCGCGTCGTAGCCCTATGTTGAGTTGTGACTCGGTGTCGTGCTGCGACATTTTGTCTCGCTGCATTCTGGTGTTGACTTTCACCTGGACTACCTACTGGTAGAGTCCGACTCCCCATTTGGCTATTTTAACAATTTTTAGCAGTTTCCTTTGCTGCCTTTGTCTTAGGCCTCGGGGAGCAACTCAATGCACCCAGACGATTAAGGAGACGAGGTGGTTGCGGCGCTTATTCAGTGCCTGGTACCAACCTCCCTTATTCCAAAGCTAATCCCACATCACCTTATGCTATTAGACCCAGGGGTGGGTGGTGGCCCTCTCATTTGCTCCTTTGTCAGGGCACATTGACTCACCCATGGGTTTAAGACACATCTTTTCTCTTGGCACCTTTTTTTTTTTCAAAAACCAACAAAGTAGGGATAAGAGTCAACTTTTGATCCTCATATTCTTCTCCACTTTGAAGAGTCAATGTCTTCATTGACACTTTGAGTCTTTAGTTTTTCTTTTGAAGGGATAAGCAATAAACTTAATAGATTTTTTTTAAAAAAATATTCTAGGTGATGTTTGCACTCTATCACTTCTTAGATTGTATGAGGGCTTCTATTCTTCTACTTAGTTCAAAACTTTATATTTTTTTTGGAAATGTTGTTTAGTTCAAAACTTTATATTTTTTTTGGAAATGTTGTTTTTGTTTTTTTTTTATTTGTTATGTTTTTTTTTTTTTTTTGTTTTTTTTTTTTTTGTTTTTTTGTTTTTTTTTTTGTGTGTATGGTCTTCATCTTTTCTAAGCTTCAAAAATTTTTCTTTGATTTAAAAAGTTTACCTTTTTTTGGATGAATTATGGAGATTTGTGTATCCATGTAGACTTAGCCATAACCATTGAATTTCTTAAGATTCACCATGTCTTAATATCCTTTTTTATTTTATGTGAGTGATTTGCAATCACTTAATAGGAAATCCATTTTAAAAAGATTAATCAATTAGGTTTGATTGTTTAAAGCCTTGTATCTTCTACATACAAGTTTCTTAAAGTTTTCTTTTATAAAATCTCTTTGCATTGGAATTTCTTTTAAGTCTTTTACTTTGTAAAGCTTCTTTTATTTTTGTTAGGAACCATATATAAGACAAGGATTCAAAACCAAGAAATAGAGTTAGCTCAACATTAGAATAATAATTGGATACAAGGTAAGAAGATCCTGGCTAGAACATAAGAAGTAAGTTGTCAAGACTGAGAATCTCCTCAGCCTCGATTCTTATATATACTAGGTCCTAAGAAGCTTCTTGAGAATTTTCTATTAGGCTTGGAAATAAAGCAAGCCTAATATCTTTCTTTGACAACTTTCTAAATCATCTAAAGCCTCTTATAAGCTTCTAGGATCTCCTATGACCTTCTAGAATTTTTTTAGAATGTATTGGAACCTTCTAAAATCTTCTTAGAACCTACTAAAATCTCTTGGAATCTTTTAGGATCTACAAGAACCTTCTTAGGACCTTTTAGAAGCTCATAGAACCTTCTTCAATTGTATGTCTATGACATTACCTCCTCCTTTAGCTTTGAGGTTTCTGAGAAGTAATGTTGCTACAAGTCAATATATGCACAAGAAGTTGAAGATCTATTGAATGGTGTCCGCTATATATTCCAATTATTTTTTGTGAAGCAAATGGTTTATAGGCCCCCATAGCCATTAATAGTGCTCCAAGCCTTCTACTTGTGATCAAGTTTAAATTTTGATATCTTTATTATGAAATTGTCTATTTTTTCTAGATGTCCTTTATAGATACATTCTACTTCAAACACAATTACCAACAACCTATTACTGAGTATCTTTTGACATCTTTGTAGTTCAAGTGGCTCTTTATCTCGAGATCATCTCCGGGAACTACTTAATTGAGATGGTATGACCGACAAAGTATCTATCTCTTGACTATTCATATCACATAAAGTAAACAAGACCAAAAGAATATAAGTTGGCTATGGTCATGAATTCGAACTACTGATTTATACTATTCTAAAGATTTAAAAAAATTACCTCTTTAGAGGCTGTCTCTTCTTCTCCTTTATGAAGTCAAGAACTAAGAATCTTCATGGTGAAGCCATCTTACTAAGCTACTATTCTTCATATTGCCGCTTTTGGTCTGGATGGATGTCGTTGATAAAACTTTTGAACCTTCATTTGTACATTTAAAAGATTACTAGCTAGTTCTCATGTGCAATTATTGATATCATATCCATGCGAATGGACCAAATATTCAAGCCTTCAATGTCTTATCCTTAAATCTAATACCTCTTCTATCTCAAATTCAACATGATCATTGATTTCAACCATAGGAGGTGGTGGTTGTCTTTGACTTGGTATGTTTGATTCTTTATACCTTTCTAAAAGTGAAACATGAAAGATTAGATGAATTTTTATAGATGAAAGTAATTCCAAGCAATAAGTTACGTTATTGATTTATTTTTGAATCACAAATGGTTCTAACCTTTAGTAGTTTAATTTATCACATGGCCTTTTAGTTTTTATATTGCACCAAAGAAGCCACACTTTATTACCAACTTGGAATAGAGGATGTTCTTTCTTCAATTCATCTACCAATAACTTATAATGTTGTTGAGCTTATTCTAGGTGAGTCTTCATGGTTGCTTGAAGTTCGGCCATCTTTGTAGCAAATTCCTTTGCTGCTAGATTTACCAACTTTAAAGGCTCTAGCATATCCAATTTTGGATGATGATTGTAGTTTGAGTAGAATGGCATCTGTTGTATAGATGCATGGATTACATTGTTATATGCAAACTCTACCAACGACAAGTATGAAGTCCAATCTTCTTGTTGATAGTTGATGGTGCACTTCAAATATTGCTCAAGAATGTCATTGACCCATTCCGTTTGACCATTAATTTGAAGGTAAAAGATAGAAGAAAGATTCATGTCAATCTTAAGAATCTTGAAGAAAGCCTTCCAAAACCTTGACACAAATTGTGGTCCACGAATTGAAACAATGTCATCCGGCAACTCGTGGTAAGAATAGACATTGTCAATAAAGAGACTTGCCATCTCTTTATCAATAATTGACTTCTTACAAGGTATAAAATGTGTCATCTTGGTCAATTGATCAACAACTACGAAGATAATGTCAAATGAACTTGATGATGGAAGATCTATAATGAAATCCATGGAGATAGATGACCATGGTTATCTTGGAATAAGAAGAGGTTGAAGAAGTCCATATGGCAGATGTCAAGGATTCTTTGACCTTCAAGAAGTATCACATAGTAGTACAAATTTCTTAATATCCTTCCACATTTTAGACCACCAAAAAGTCTCTAGACAAAAGTTCTAAGGTCTTCTTGAATCCAAAATGTTTGGCTACAAGGAAGTTATGGCATGTTTGAAGAACGTGCAAGCAAGTTGGGCCTTTAAGAATGAACAAACATTCTTCAAAGAACAAGAAGTTATCTTATATTTGAATTTAGGAGACTCCTTAAGAAGATTGTTGGCAAGACGCGTAATATTAAGAATAAGAAGGTTCATATTTGAGGCATTATAAATGTGATCAAGAAATAATAAATCTACATGCATTGATACATTGGTTGCTTGAGCTTTAACAAAGTTGTTCATTGTTGATCACATGCTGCCTCGCCTACTTTTGGTTCAAAGTAGGAATATCTTGATAATGCATCTCATAACCCTTATTGGCTCTTGGATCAATACATGATGCAAAAATTAGATCATGATCAAGATATACTCCAATGTACTTGGCGATGGTTCAAGAATTGGGCCAACATGAAGTATTTAAGATTCTTATGATTTGTATATACAATCACCTGATGACAGGTACTTTCAAGAAAGTGGCGCCATTCTTGGAAAGAATCCACAATGGCAAGTAACTCTTTATCATGGATTTTGTAGTTTATTTTTATTGCTGAGAATTTTTTAGAATGGAATGTAATTGCATGAGATTAGTCATCTTCTCCATATTGCGACAAGATTGCTTCTAATACAAAGTCTGAGGTATTGAACTCCATAAAATATGGCTTATTGAAATTTAGATGTATCAAAATTGGAGCTGTTATAAAAGCATCTTTTAAGCTTTGAAAAGCTTTCTCTACTTTGAAGCCTCAATCTAACTTGTCCTTGCATATCAACTGCAGAAAAGGAGTAGCAATCTTAGAATAATTCCTAATAAAAATCCAATAGAAGTTTGTAAATTCAAGAAAATATTAGATATCATGTATAATTTTTGGTTTTTCCTAATCAATGATTGCTTGTACCTTCTTTAGATCTATAAAAAGGCCTTTATTGGAAATAATATATCCAACAAATTTGACTTGAAATGCATGAAATATACACTTTTCTAATTTTGTATATAGCCCAATACTTTGTAGCTTTTCCAAAATAAGATGGACATATTTTTTGTGGTCTTCCAAATTCTCGGAAAAGATTAGAATATTATGAGAATAGATCAAAACAAAGTCATTGAGATATTCTCAAAATATATCATTCATTAGGTGTTGAAATATAGCTGGTGCATTGATAAGTCCAAAAGGCATAACATTGTATTCAAAATGTCTGTATCTGGTACAAAATGCTATCTTCCATTTATCTCTCTTCTTAATGCATACCAAATTATATGTGCCTCGTAGATCAATCTTTGTAAAGATCTTTGCTTAGCTAAGTTGATTAAAAATTTTGGATATCAACAGCAATGGATATCAATTCTTTAGTGTGTTGTTATTAAGACCTCTGTTGTATTGTAACATGACTATATAGTGAAAATATAAATAAAAAAGATTTTATTAATATTTAGTCATCTTGGATGTTAGAAACAGTGGCCAATTCTAGTGCCAATATTCAGGGGCCAGTTAATGTCACTCCATTACAAGCTATACTACCGTACGTGACATCAACAATATGCTCCACTGGCGTCATCGAACTAAGTATCCTCCATACTAACGGGACAACCAGGATCATTTTCTAATCCTACATGGAACAAGCCTAGTAGGTATATACTAGTCGAGATACCTAATATGCCTGATGGGACTGCAAGAAGACCACTTTGTTCTTTCCGTTGCAGACAGATTGGTCATTATACTAGTGAATGTCCCAATCCTAGAGCCAATGATGATTACATGCCAATGTGTGGAAATTGCAAGCAGTCAAGGCATACTTATCAGTAATGTAATGCTCCATTTAATTTCAATAATTGAGATCAGCAAATCCAAAGCCAAGAAAAAAAATTGAGGAGATAAATTGAGGTCCTCAAGATTCTCTAATAAATCGGGTAGAATGTGTCCAAGCCGTTCTCACCAGGAGTTGGTAAAAGGAGAAAGGACCAATTCAATATTTAGGTGAGCTTGATGTGAAGGGCTAATTTGACCCAATTACGGGGATATCCAATTCAGGTCCTGTTACGGGCCTCTAACCCAGTATGAGACTTGACTCGGTTAGGCAACCCAATGAGGTTCCAATCATAGAGGCTTCGGTTCCATTTCAAGCTGTTTTGTTGTCTATGTTGTTTTGGAGAAACATCCTTTCCATGAAAAGATCCTCTGAGAGGCAGGAATTCTATGGAAGCATGGTTTGCTGTTCCAATTCTGAGTCCAGGGCAAAAGAATAGGGCATTTGGAGATTACTTAGGATTTTTGCAATATCTAGAGATGTACTAGTTAGAGTAAGGTGAATTTTGGCATGGTAAGTTGGAGACTTAAAGGCAGAGCTATACACAAAGTTTGAATTAGAATTAATAGTTGGAGAGGGAGAAATTGCAATTCCAAGTTCATCATCAACTTTCTAGGCAGCAGTCAAGAAATATCAGTGTGGATTTACGGCATTTTCTTGCAATCTGTAAGTTGGATTGGATTGAAACTTCTTGAGCATTTAGTAGACTTGCAAAGACACTAGTAGTAGAAGTTTTACAACAATCAAATCATCAGATTCAGAATTACAGCTTGCCAAAGCTCGCTGTCTAGGATTAGGATTTAAAAATTTAAAAATTATATTCTTTTTTTAAAAAAATACTTAATAAAAAAAATAATAAAAAAAACTAACAAATAATAAAAGAATTTGTGCTTATAATATCTTAAAGTTATTAAAAATGGTATTTCTAAGCACTTTGTATTGGAATTAAGCTTTTACATTGAAATCCGAAATAGGTTGTATTTAGATGGTTGAAACCCACTAGACTACTTGGATACTTGCAAAACATTGTTTTATCTTTCATAGCCAGATGCCTGGTGCATTTTCAAGCAAGATAGCATATAATACAACAGTGCAATAATTGACATACATCCGTAAAGGTCCATCTTTCTTCTTCACAAATAATATCGGAGTACCAGTTGGTAACTTGGAATATTAAATAAAATTCTTAGGAAGATTTTCCTCAATGTATTCTTTTAAAGTCATAAGCTCATTGTGGAATAAATTGTAGATGGATCCAAATGGTAATTGAGCACCTTCTTGAAGGTCAATTGCACAATTATAAGGGCAATGCTTCAATAGGATGTCTGCATTTTTTTTTTCAAATATATTTACAAAATCCTTATATGCCTCTAGAATTACTATTGTAGTAACTACAAGTTTTGATAATGGATTTGTGTAGACAGCAAACATAGTACCCTGTTTAGCCACCCTCATAAATGATCTAAGTCTAATAACTAAATGTTGTTTAAGTTTTGGCTTATTGGATATTAGAAGCTTTTTCATAGATCCGGAGGTTCTATGATCTACTAGAAGAAATTTTAACTTTTAGGATATCCAATCTATTCATGGATTGTATTTTTTAAGTCATGAAAGTCTTAAAATGACTAGACTTGATGGTAATTACATTAAATCAAGCAATACTAGTAGCAAAGAAAAATATACCCTTGTCAGTGCCTCAATAAGGTGAATGCAATTTATTGGCACTAACTGCCAATTCAAAAAATTTAGTATACAAAATTGAGGAATCTAATTGTACATTGGCATAGGAGGCAGTTCCAAAAGTTTATATTTGGAACCAGAATTGGTGGAACCAACAAGAAATAATTTGGTAGTTGATCAATTAAGTAGATCAGAGGGATAGAAATTTGGTAGAATTTTTTTAGTTTTTTTTAGATATGTATCAATTCTGTGTTTGTGAAGACACTGCATAGTTAGGAGTGGTATTATATAGAAGGGGTAGAAATTATTTTTTCTAAGATATTGATAAAATAGATTAATCATTCTTGAGATAGGTAATTTAGTAGGATGGATGATTGAATTAGTTGTGAAAAATGGTTAAGTAGGGAATAATAGTTAGAATCCAAAATTTTAGAAATAAAACATTAATAAGTTGAAGAAGATAATGTAAGGGCCAGATTGTGATAGCCATAAGTTTGGATAAGCTTGGTACTACCTCTTTGTTTATTTCTTGTTGAAAAGTAATGGATAATTTCTAAATATTGAGAAAAAATTTATCGAATGAATAAATGAGAGATCGATTTATGAATTATTGATTATGTAATTGGAATATTGTGTGATTGAATTATATGAGAAGTTATTAGAAGATTGATTATGGATGGAAGATTATAATTGTTGTTTATTGAGAGTTGTATGTGTTTCAATAAAAAAATTCTGTGATTACAAAAATTATGTAAATCCAAATTGGTTGGAGTGAAGTCTGTTATTTTTGATATTGGATGGAATTTATATCTTTTGAGGGGTCTTTTGAGATTATAGGATTATACATTGTTGTTATCAGTTCATGAAAGAGTGTTATTACTAGGAGAAAGCATTGTAATATTTCTTGGTGTTTTAGTGGTTTGGATTACGATAAATTGTGTGATCCTAACGTGTAAGCTCATACAATAGTCTTTTCTTATGTTCATATCCCCCTCTACAGGTTTATTCTGAAAGAAATTTATAGAATAAGTAAAATGATAACCACAATGATATTGTATATTACTTGGCTGCTATGGTTGTCAAAGGTTATCTCTAATGAAATCATTTCATGAATGATGTATGTAGAGGATAAAGGTCGACCATCTATTACTTCTATATATACAACTTTGGATTTTTTGACCATATACATTTTGTGTGATTTAAAAAATTCTTCGTCAATAAAACATAAAGAGGCTCTTGAGTCAAGTAATGTATGACACTTTAGTTTTGTGACTCCTAATTGTATAGGTATAGTAAAACAATGGAAAGGACTGGCAAAGAATACAAGACATTTTTTGATTTGTGATAGTGAAGAATCTAGCCACATGGTTCCTACTATGGCTGAACATCCTTATTTTTTAGCAAAGCTTTTGATGATGTGGCCGCACTCTTCATTCAATATGTACGTTGTCATTTCTGTGAAAAATTATTAATCTTGTAGCCTAGTTTTTCACAATATGAGCATAAGCCAAGTTCTCTTTGACATTTTTTTTTCTTGTTCAAAAAGATTCTTGTATCAATCTGCATATCTTCTGCTTCCAAATAATGATTAGAATTAAGCGGTAAAGAAGTTAGAGAATAATTGATGTATACATGTAGCATAACTGAAGAACATTTATGTTGTCGACATTGAAATATATGATTATTACACTTTACAACTTGACTAATAGCTTCATTCAGTATTTGAGGATCTGACACAGTTAACAATAAGTCATTGACATTGTCTCTTAAGTCCTAATGAAATTGGATCATCAAAGCATCTTTTCTCTAAATAATATCTTATGCTAGTTGTCAAAAATTTGAAACATACATTGATGCAAAATGCATTCTTGATCAAAGGCTTTGAATTTTAGTTGTTGAAGAATGAACCTTATCATGTCCACCAAATGTTTCTACAAATGCTGTAAAAAATGCTTCAAAATTGTACAATATAAAAAAATTCTTTTTAAATAATGGAGCGAACCAAGCTAAAGTTTGATCTGAGAGCAATGTTCCAACCAAATTAACATGAGATGCTTTAGTGGAATATTATTTAGATTACAATAAGATGATTAGTTGTACTTAGTTTACAAAGCCACAAAATTTTGAGCGAGTGCCATTGAACCTTTTTGGAAGGCTGATCCTTTGTTCTTTTGCTGTTATTGTTGTCAGATCATTCTCTTGAATGGATGCACCTCCCATGTTTGTTGAAGCAGACATAGTCGTTTGAGAATTTGGAACCTCTATTACCATTTGATGTGGTGGTTGAGGCACTTTGGCTATTTGACCATTATATATGGTCATATATAGTTTTTCATTTTGCTTCAATAAAGTCTCTGTTCTGATTCTTAATACTTCAAGAACATTAATAATAGAATCTAATTTGATTTCTTTAGAGTGTATCATATTGACTTTTTTACCTTCTACCATAAAAAATCTTAGAAACACACACACTCAAAAGAAATAAAATTGGATCTATAGTATAAAAAAAAAAACCAGAAGAATATTAAGAAAAGAACAATATTAATCTATGGGAGGATAATCCCCAACCTCTAAAATTCTATAATAATTTTAAGAAGAGGGGTAATCCACTCTTTGTAAAGAAAAACCAAGCTTCTAATATTATTTTATGGTAGTCTCAACAAATTATTAGGGACAATATACAAGAAGGATTCAAGACCAAAAAATGAAATTAGCTCAATATTAAAATAGTAACTGGATACAAGGTAAGAAGGTCGTAGCTAGACCATAAGAAGTGAGTTGTTGAGATTGAGGATATCCTTAGCCTCAACTCCTATATATACTAGATCTTAGGAAGCTTCTTGAGACGTTTTTATTAGGCTTGGAAACAATGCAAGCCTAAGATCCTTCTTCAACAACTTCCTAAATCATCTAAAGCCTCCTAGAATCTTCTAGGATCTCCTATGATCTTCTAGAACTTTCTTAAAATCTACTAGAATCTTCTCAAATCTTCTTAAAACCTATTAGAATCTTTTAGAATCTTTTAAGATTTATAAGAACCTTTTTAGAATCTTCTAGAACTTTCTAAAACTTTCTTGAACCTTCTTAAGTTGTATGTCAGTGATAACTTTGGTCTTTTAAAAACCTAAATCTTCAAAAGTCACCAACTTTCTTAATGAAGGTAGTAATTAAATCTTGTATACTTCTTAAGTTTCTTTCATTAATCAATTAGAACTTATATAGAAGATAGTCCTTAAAATTACTTTAGACATATCTTATAGATATGTCTAATACATACATTCTTATGTAGCACTCTTTCAATGTTGTATGGTCATGTTCACTTTTAAATCTACTTTTGAGCCCATTTTACAGTGAAATATGTTAAGCAGGTGAGGTATCTAACATTCAATCATACTTTATCACCTTATTCATATTGCGCATTTCTTCTATGTTTATCAACTTGTTTCTTATCCTTTCTTTCAGCCAATTTAATTTGAGCTCTAGAAATTTGCATTATGGATTCTCTCTTTGCCATCTACTTAGTTCTTTCAATTGAATAAAGACCAAAATAATTTCACCACTTAGCCCAATTCCAAATAAATAAATTGGTCTAAGTTTAATAAAATTACAAACTACTTGGAATGGTGTGTTTTCTAAAAATATATTTAAAGTTGAATTGTAATTAAATTTTTCTATTTTCAACTACTTGATCCAATCTTGATGGTTACTTATCACATAGTACTTTAGGTATATTGAAAAAATTCCATTTATTCTTTCACTTTGGCCATTGCTTTATAAATACCATACAATTGTCAATATAATATTGGTCCTTAATTTCTTCATAATATATTTTCAAAATTAAATTGTGAATCTTATATCTTTTTTACTTATAATTTATGTTTGCATTCTATATAAGATAATCTAATTATAAAAAATAAATCATGCTATCATTTTTAGAATAGTTTCTAATTTTTTTTTGAATCTCTTATCATATAGCAAGCATTAAATTTTCATCTAATTAGAGTTAAAATATTAAATTTAAAATATATATATAAATTATTTTTAGATTTTTAATTCTTTTATATCTTCTATATGAAGAATCGTGAATTTCATACATGATCCTTTTTTTCCATTTTTCTTGAAATATACATAGTCTAGTTGGTTTAAATCAAATGAATCCATCTTTGATTGAAGAAACTTTCATAAGTTTCTTTATTGCTTTTGCTTGAGTATAGGCCTCAAAAATCTCTTATATATCTTCATCTTGTTTATATGCTTCTCTAATGCCTTAAATAAGAGGAGAATCATCATTATACATTATAATTTTTAAGGACATAGTATCAAAGAACTTTTCTCCTATAAATTCTTTTCTTCTACGTAGTGCATTTGGAACTAAATTATCTTTGTCCAATTTGTGAATAAGTTCTACATCCATTAAAACTAACACATCATACTACGTGAACTCTTTAGAAGAAGCTTGAACTTCTAATGTGAAGTATTTTAAAGACATTATTAATGATTACTTTAATTCTTCTATTTCTCAAGTAGTGTTTCTATGCCTTGAGATAATGAATCATTGCAAATAATTCTTTTTTATGTTTTGGCCACCTTAGTTTGCTTTTACTTAATTTCTTTTTTTTAAAAGCCATAGATTTTTTTTAATGCATTAAAATTCTTTATATGACAAAGTCACTTATATCCATATGAATTTTGAATTCTATATCAAACTTGAGATAAAGCAATATACTACTTAAGACCAAAGCCTCTCTAATTTTTATAAAAGATTCATGATATTATAAATCTCAATTAATGGCATTGTTGTCTTTTGTCAAGAGGCTTGTTAGGAGTCTAATAATATTTAAAAAATTCCTTATAAACTTCATATAGTAGTTTGTTAATCTTAAGAAGGATCACACTTTCTTTTGAGTATTTGAAACATCTTTGTAATATTAAAACTAGTGAATTTTGAAGCAAGTTAGAACATAAAAGAATTTAAATATTTGATATTTTAAAATAAAATACTTTAATTTCAAATTTATTAAAATTATTAGAATCAATAAAAAATCATCTATATCTTTAGATTTTTTTAATTGAATTGTTTAAAAAATTTAATATCTCAAGAAGAAAGTAATTAATTCTATTTATTTTTTAAAAAAAATTAAAAAACTGAAGTGGTTCTATAAAAAATTAAAATATATCATTTATTAATAAGTATATAAAAAAATATCTAAAAATCTTATAAATATATCTAAAAATAATTATTTATTGATCATCAAAATCTATTTGAATAAGATATAAATAATATTTTAGAAAATATTATATAATATAATACAAAAAAAATACAAATAAAAATACCATTTATTTTTATAACTTCCTTGTAAATATATTTAGCACAATAAAATATAATATCAAAGACAAAACTTGAATAATATAAACAAACAAGTGAAACTCTTCTCAAAAAAAGATAATAAAAAGAAAATAAATAAATTTATATATTTTAAAAAAAATGAAATAGCCATTACCAAAGATTAGAAAAGTAAAACCTCTTGAAGCTAGACTAAAAGCAAGAAAGAAGTTGATAAGACTAAAGAAATATTTATTCTTCTTTTTATATATATTACCTAATTAAGAGGTAATATAATATTTTATAGAACTTGAGACATGTATTTAATTTATAAGACATGTATCTTATTTGCAAGAGAATTTTCTTACATATATGCCACATGTCTAATTTTTCAAATAAGTGGCCAATAGGTGCAACTTGTGGCCAACTTGTTGATTAAGTTGTAAATCTATCAATCACATGTAAATACGTATGAAGGCAAAACCATGTCTTTGAAGCTTATCTATAAGAAATTATCAAATTTATCTATTTTTTTTTTTACTTCTATCTAGTTATATCATGTAAGTATATATTGGAGTAAAATATATGTCCATTATACTATTCTCCCTTCTAGTATCAAGTTCCACAAGAAATAGTGATTATATATTAAAGAAATCTAAGATGCATTAAATTATATTTTTCACATATTTTGATCTTTATTCTCTATGAAGGTAATTGATAGGTCATTTCAGCCATTAATAGTATCATATACCAAAGCATAAAGACTACCCTCATATTTAATCATTGTTGAGATCTTCATAGTTTTCTTCAAATAAAACATTTGGAATACTATTGGAAGTTTTTATTATTTCTATTAATTTCATCAAACATCAATAATCTATTCTAAGGCATTGATACTAAATGCAATATATCTTACCATTTATTTGAGGAAGAACATGTTATTCTTAGAGGTCTTTATTTTTATTACATTATATCAAGGCTATAAAAATTATAATGTATCATTCAATAATTCAACAAATAATATTTTTTGAATTAAATCTATTGGTTATTGAATCTCCATCTCTTTAGCACTATAAATACAAAAAAACTAAAATCAAAGATAAAAAATAGAATGTAGGCTTTATTAAACTTTATTCTTTTATAGTAAATTTTTTTTTTTTATTCTTCATCTTCATTTCAATGGGTGAATTCAATGAAAAAAACTTTGACTTTCTCTATTGTATTTGCAAGATTATTTGATGGTTGTCATGTATATTTAATAATATCATATCTGCACTAGTGTATAAGATATTTCAACATACTTCAATGTTGCCTTAACTCTAAGATGTTTATGACCACAAACTTTTTATTATTGTATACTTCTATAGAAGATGATGGCATTTATCTTTTACTTAATATATCCATTATCTTATATAATTCAATACAAGATATGTAAAATATATGATGGATTTTTTTAAACTTTAGTAGATATAATTGATAAATAACTAGATTGATCTATTTATAAATAAAAAATAGTATAAATCTACAATAATCCAATATTTTATAAAGTCAATTTTTCTTAATACTATAACAAGATAATTATATCTTGTCTCCAATATAGAATTGAGGTTTTTCTTGTAATAGGCATTTGTATTAATCTTTTGTTATTCTTGAGATTCTTATTATTGTGCCTTCATTAATTTATGTAACTTTGGTAAGTAATTTGCTGAATTTTTTGCCACAAAATTATTAGCTTTTAAAAAGTCAAAAATATCAATCTATAGATAATAGTTATACTTAGAATATTTTATTGAATAGAAGAACATATCATATTATTACAAAAAAAACTTTGTCAATAGTAAAAGAATTTCTCAATTATCTTAATAGTAGTTAATGCTACATCTTAAATATTTCTTCAAAACTTGATTCATTTGTTTTAATTATCTATAAATTTGAGGATAAACAGCCATAGATAATTTTATATCTAATTTTAATATCTTAAAAAGAATTTTTCAATACCTCAATATAAATTGAATCCTTCTATAGAATATAATATCAATTGTCAATCTATAATAGAAATAAATATTTTCAAAAAAAATTAATTATTTCTTTACATATAATATAATTTTTATAATTAATAAAAAAAATATGAAATTTTAGTGAAATAATCTATTATCACAAATATAGTATCATAAGAACTTGAAATTAAAAGAATTTTTATAAAATCTATAGAAATAAAAGATTATTATTATATTAATATAGGTAGTGGTTAGAAAAGTCTATAAGATCAATATTGAGGAGTTTTTTATCCTAAAAAATTATCATATGATTGTACAAAGCTATTAATGGCCTTCTATATTTAAGGCCATTACATATCTCTTGAAATTAATTCTAATATCTTTTTATATCCAAAATATCTTATAGCTAAAAAAATTGTGAGAAGCTTAAAGAGCATCTAATTTTACTTTATTTTATGGAATATATAAACATCCATAAAAATAAAATAATTTTTTTAAATTCAAATTTAGAAATATCATGAAATTTAGATAAATTATTTTTAATATCATGAATAAAAGGATCAAAAGACATACTTGATTAAACTTGTTTAAGGCTGAATCAACAATCAATGTTGATTTTATTGCTAGAGATGAAGTTATTTTGGCTTCAAAATAAGTATTTATTGTTAATCAAAAAGCTGATTTTTTTTTTTTTTTTTTTTTTTTTGAGATAAAATAAGAACGTCTAGAAAAAGGGTCTGACAAACCTTGTTATTATTTTTAGCTGATATATAATCTTGAATTGAAATCTAGATAAAAGTATGTTCCAATAGACTTGGTGACAATTTAAAATACAAGTTTCTATAAAATACTCAAGGTTTTTGTGAAATTTATAAATAATCACTACATTTAAAGCAACTTTTAAATAATGGCACCATTCTTAAAATAAATCTATAAATTAAAAAAAAATCTTTATTGTGAATCTCATAGTTAATCTCTATTGTTAAAAAAATTCTTGAATAAAAAGTATTAAGAAGAAATTTGTCATGTATTCTCACTTGTGACAATATTGCACCTGAAGCAAAATTTATTGCATGTATTTTCATAAAAAATAGATTGAAAAAGTCCATACTATATAAGATTAATGCAAAAATAAAAATAAGTTTTAAAGCTTCAAATGCTCATATAACTTCTTTATTCCATTCAATTTTATCTTTATAAGACAAATGTATAAGTAGAGTTACAACTTCTTAATAAAAAAACTAATAATAATTAAAGAATTCTAAAAAATATTAAATATTTTTTATTATTTTTAGAATCTTCTAATCTATGCTAGTTTAAACTTTCTTAAGATCTACAATAAGACCATCATTTAAAATGATATATCATTAAAAGTCAATTTAAGTGCTCTAAATTTATTTATTTATTTATTTTTAGACTTACCATGTAATCCTACATCTCTAAGTTATTGTAACATTCAATAAACATGAAATTCATGTTGTTCCAAATTCTTAGAATAGATTAAAATATGGTCTAAATAATAAAAAATTAAGCCATTAAAAAACTCTCAAAGTACATCTTTAATCAGATGTTGAAAAATATCTAATACTTTTATAAATTTAAAAGACATGATATTATATTCAAAACTTCTATACTTTGGTTCATAATACAATCTTCCATTTATTTCTTTTTTTTATGCATACCAAGTTGTATATCTTTCATAGATCTATTTTTGTATATATTTTGGATTAATTTAATTTATCAAAAAATTTTGATATTAAAGATTAATGATACATAATATTGATGGTGATCTTATAGAATATTCAATAATCTATACACATCCATAGTGATCTATTTTTTTTTTCTTTATAAATAAGAGAAAAGATCCAACTTGAGATTTTGAATGGCATATGAAATTCTATGCTAAGTTTTTATCAATATATTCCTTGAGTGCAACCAATTCATTTTGTAATAAGTTATAGATCGATTTGAATAGATGTTGAGTTTTTTTTGAAGGTCAATTAAGCAATCATAAAGACAATTCTTTGAAAGATTATCAACACTATTTCTTTTTTCAAAAACGTCTTAATAATCTTGATACCAGCCTAAAATGCCATATAAAGTCTTTCCACCATTAGAAATGGATGTGGCATAAATGAAAAAAGGTGACACTTCTTTTACAACATGCATGAATGCTCTTATATCTACAAATAAGGATTTGATTGCACTAAACTTAAGGCTATTATTTGGTCAAGAAAACTTTTAATTGTACTTTGAAAAAAATCAATATTAAAAGAAATATAATGTATTCAAGAATTATATTTATTTAGCCACAATAAACCTAATATGATTGAATTAAAAAAAATCTAATTATAATGAATATTACAAAGCTATTATAATCATTTATTATTATTTTATAAAAAAAATATAAATAAAATTTCTAAAATATAATAAATAATCATCTATGATTTTTACATATACATGTTTAGTTTTTTTTATTTAGAATATGCTATGTTTTTTAACAAAATCTTCATTTAAAAAATTCATTGAGGCTCTTAAATCTAGCAAAGTAAAGGCTTTGTAATTTTTAAGTCTTAAAAAATCATCTTTTGTAAAACAAAGAGAGGATTTTGAAGAAAAAATAAGATCTTCAGTAGGTATTGTACAAGATTCTAGCCACATGATTCGTATTGTAGTTGAACAAATTTATTTTTCAACATATTATCTTTTTGATAGCCATACTTTTCATTTTGTGGTTATGAAGCTTATTTGGATAATATCGAGTAGTAAGCTTAGATTCTTTGTAATATAAGTGTAATTGTTCTTGACAATAATAGATCTTTTCTTACTTAATAAAAAAGCTAAAACATACTATACCAATTTGTAGGTTGAAAAGGTGTTGAGAAGGTATTGAGAAGGTACTGATATTGTCATTGAATTATAAAAATATTGAGGTCTATTTTTATGACTTTTAAATCAAATTTTAAAAAATTAGTTGTCACACTTCATAACAAAGTCAATTGCTTCATTCAATGTCTAAAGATTAAATAAATTTATCATTAATTTCTTTACTTTATATTATTATGCGTAGAAAAATTGATTAATGAGTGTAACATTATTCTATTTGATATGAGTCAAAAGTTGTTAAAATTTTGAAGCTTATAATATTATTAATTAATTTTTTTATTATAAAATATAAATTTTATTGATTGCAATATAAATTGCATTATGTTTTCTATATATGGATCAAAATTCTACTAAAAAAAAGTCTTTAAATTATGTAACATTGGATCTTGTTGTTAAAAAATAAATAAAAAATATAATAAAGAAGAATCTGAAAGTAATATTACAATAAACATGATTTGTAATTTTGAAATTTGTTAGCTTTCAAATTGAAGCCCAATCAACAATTGTATTTGATTAATAAATCTTTAAGATTTTGAACTTATGCCATTGAACTTCTCAATGAAGGTAATTTTTGGTTCTTTAATGCTTGAACAATATTCAACTAGAAGAGAAGTAACATGATTTATTGTAGATATTGAAACAACTCCAATTATCTCTATTTCTTTATTTTTTGCTAATCTTATAGCTCCTTGTAGTACTAAATTAAGTTGATGCATTTCAAGTATTATATCCCTTATTTATTCTTGAATTTATACCATTTCACTCTTTATTTCAACAAGCTTTATCATGATAACATAATGAAAAAAAAAGATGTCTTATACCACTCAAGAAAAGTAGAAAAAAAGACTTGAAGACAAAAAAACTTTCAAAAACAATATTAGTTTAGAAGTAGATAATCTATAACTTCTAATATATTTGTGTCTTATAAAAAAATAAAAAATAAAAAAATAAAAAAATAATCTACTCTTAATCAAGAAAAGATAAAGCTTTGATATTATAAGTATATTCTTATCCATGCATCTAGGATAAGAATTTAAAGAATGTAAATAAACAAGTGAAATGTATGTCAAAGAAAGATGACATAAAGAAAATGATCAAATATGTATATTTAAGAAGAAATTGGAATGGCTATTGCTAAAGTCTACAAAATTTTAAAATTAAATTAGAAGCAAGAAAGAACTTGATAAGAATGAAGAAGATTTCATTTTGCCTCCATATATAATATCTAACTAGAAGCTATGTAGCAATGTTTTATAGGACCTTAGACACAAGTTCAACTTGCAAGTCACTTGTCTTATTTATAAGACAAGCTTTTTATATATGCACCACATATGCAACTTCTATTCCAAGTAGTCAACATGTGCAATATGTAGCCAATTTGTTGGCCAAGTTTTTAACCTATCAATCACATATGGAAACATATAAAGGCAAAGCCATATCTATGAAGCTTCTAAAAGACTTTTCTATAAGATATTTATCAAATTTATCTATTTTTACCTACTTCTACTTATTATATTATATAGATAATTATTGTAGTAAATATATATATTTGTGACATATAAACAACTGACAAACTTATTTTAAAAATTCTTATTTTTAAAATTTTTAAATACACCATTTATTCTTTTTACAAATATTATGTATTAAATGGAAATAAAAAATTCTTAATATAAATGTTTTTATTTTTTAAAATAAATTTTAAGGTACAAAGTATGTAATATCTAGATCTTTGAATAGAGACTTAATACTTGGTGATATTATTTGAAGTAGGTTCTACATCTCATGACATTCCAAATATATAATTTAAAAGTAATTATAAAAGCCTACTCAATTATAAAAATACATGGTTGACTTCTTCCTTTATTATGAGATTTAATTGATGGCTCAAAGGAAGTAACAATTATCTTTGTTAAAGTAAAAATTATTATTTATGACAAATATCAATTGACAAATAAACTTGTGAAGCAACTAGACTGCTTTTTATAGAATTTATCTATAGAAGGCAAATGAAATAATATAATATATATATATATATATATATATAACTTGAATAAAAATAAATAAATAGAAGTAAGCAAAAACATTTAAAAATATATTAGATAGATATTATTTTTAGAAGAAAAAAAAACATCTATATAAAAAAAATTCTTTTTAGAAATATTTAACAAACAAGAATACATGGTATTAAAACATATTTTTAAAAATTATAATATAAAAATATATACATATTTAATTACCATGTTGTATATATACACAAAATTAATATGTTATATTTTGTGTTGGAATAAGTTAATAAATGATTCAATTATTTTAAATTAATAATAAGACATTATAATACATGATTTGAAGGGAATATATAATATTCTTCTTTTAACAAACATCACACAATCCATTTGATCAGCCAAGTATTCATTACAATCATATTTACATTTGCATAAATTATAAAGCAATATGACGTTTTAAAGTATATAATTACAAAGATGATAATAATAATATTAAAAAAAAATCTTATTGTTATTTTCGAAATTTTTATTCTGAATATTGTCAAATTGAAATCTAAAAAGAATCATTGATTAAATTAATGTTTGTTTATTTAAATATTACAATAGCAGTGTATTTACTTTAAATTTGGATGATAATAATAAGAATGTCACATCAGCTTATTTATTAGGATTAAATTTTTAAAACTCAAATGTTAAATTAGTTTTGATTTTTATATTACAAGAGAATGAGTTCATCAATTCATGTATTACAAGTTTAAAATCTGATTCAAGTAACAGAGTAATTTTTTTCTATTGTGGGTCTTGTAGATTTAGTATATAATATATAATTACATATTAATTAAAAGACTAAAATCAGAAGACACCATTATGACTTCTTTTGGTTGAATTGTGTGTGTTTTTTTTTTTTTTTTTTTTTTTTTTACATCAATTACAGAAAGTTTTGTTTTGTTTTGTTTGTTTGTTTTTTCTTTTTGATGCACATATCCGTTTTTATAGTAATTGGTTTCTAAATTGGCCAAAACATGCAATTCCCATGACATAGGTCTTTTAATCTCAAGGTTTTAAATCTCTTATCTGTATACTTCAATAGTCAAAAAAGGGAATGACTTCTGTTTTTAATGTGCCATTTTACATTTTTAGAAGACAAAAAGTTATTGTCACGGATCATTCTTTTTCTTTATTTCCTTATTTCCTTGTATTTGTATGTACACACATTATCCATGTTTATCTGTAAACATTTACACGCGTCTGTACTTTTTATTTTATTTTATTTTATTTTAGGTGATGCTTACATTGTTGATTAATCACCATAGGTAACGGTGACAGCTGAGAATTCGATGTGGTCACAGGGAGCAGCACAAGATCAGATAATATTTTGAAAGAATGGGTACCTTACAATGTTGGAATTCAAATCTGGAATACAAAGGGAATGATCGTGTTGCACAATTTACTCTAGAATCAACATCTACTCGTCGGTATGGAACCTGTACCGCCTACATCAAAAGTCTACACCAAACTACAAGAATAAAACCGGAGATTTAATTTACAGGAAGGGCGTGGCGACGATGATGCGTGTGAATCGAGGCATCGCTTCGCCGACTTATGATAGATTCCGTGTCTTCGCACTGACGGTCCTTGTGCTGGTCATGGCGAGACTTGCTGCTCTCCTTCTTGTGGGGGCTGCTTCGGTGATGGGAGGAGGAGGCTGGGTGGGAGTGCTCCGAGCCTTCCTTGTGATCCCGATTCCTGTGATGGCCGCGGTGCTCCGAGCTCTCCTTGTGATCCGGGCTCCTGTGATGACCGCGGTGCTCCGAACCCTCACTGTGATCCCGGCTCCTATGATGGCCGCGGTGTTCCGAGGACTCGTAGTGATGGTGATGACCACGTGATTCCTTGCTGTGGTGGCTGGAGTGGTGGCCATCTGAGCATTCCTTGTGATGGTGGTGCCTGTGACCATGGCTGTGATGGCGATCTGGTGAGCGTGAGTGATGAGACTTGTGGCTTGAGCTGCGATGACGGTGCCCTTGTGAGTGGTGGCTGTGTGAGGAATGGCCATGGCGCTCCGGTGACCGAGCATGGTGCTTATGCCCCGAGCTGCGCTCTTGACTGTGCTGAGAGTGGCGGTCTGGGCTGTGGTACGAGCGGTGGTGGTAGCGATCCCGTGAGTGGTGGTGATCTTTGTGGCTGCTGTGGTGGTGTGAATGGCTGCCATGTTCCTTGTGATGGCTGCTGCGGCTGTGGTGGCTACGATGATGCCTCTCACGGTGAACACTGGAAGCATTCGACACATTGTCGTCTGCGTCTGTGTAGTTGCTCGAGATGGAGTTCTTGTCGTCATCACGGTGGTGGCGGCGCCTGTGTGGGCTCCGGTGATGGTGGCTGGATCCGTGGGACTTTTGGTGAGACTTGTGGTGATCCGAGTGGCAGTGACGGTCGATGCGTCTGTGTTGATCACTATGTCTATGGTGATGTTCTCCATTTTTGTGATGGTCCTGGTGATGATCGGTTGTAGCGGTGTCTCTGTGATCTACACTCTTTCTGCCGAGGTCGACGCTCTTCCTACCAAGATCGACGCTCTTCCTAGCCAGGTCCATTTGTCCATAGCTCGGCTTGTCGAGCTCTTTGAGCAAATTGGCAGCCTCTTGCAAATGTATCCTCTCAAAGTGCTCCATTGCGGCTGTCATTGCTGGTCCCGGCGCCCTGGGAGGCATGACGGACGACTGTCTGGGTGGAGTCATCACCGACGAGGGCCGGGGAGACATTTTAACTACTAAATTAAATTAGTCTGCCAAAAAAAAAAAAAAAAAAAAAAAAAAACGCGCTAGGAAAGTTGACAATTACGTAGCGAAACTACACGATGCTTAAGAAGTCTTCAATTCAAAGCGCCTCTATCGCACGCCTCGAAACATGCCTTAAATGCTGAGCTTGAATCATTGATTTTAAACCTCCATGAAATATTCACCTGCACCTACTAACAAGAAAGACGCAACAAATCGGTACGAGTACTACAAATAAGAATGTAAACCTATAGAAATCAATAGAGTTTTGGTTCACATGTCGTAATAGTAATTGATAGCAATTGAATTTAACTAAAAATTCAAGAAACACTTGGCGATGTGCGAAAAAGATTCTCGAAAAATGGCATGAGTGAACTTCAAAATCTCCATTAGAAAGTTGCAAACAATTCTTGCATTCATGACCTCCTGTGCACTGCTCTCAAAAATGTAGAAAGTACCTGAAACAGTATTTTGACAATCAACCCCATTCAAGCCATGAAGTGCCAAGCAGACTGAATTCGAAGGAGCGAAACGAGCAGTCTTGGATAACTAAGCTAGAGACTCGTCCACCTTCGGAACAGAAATACTGCAAAACGGTAATCCTCATGGAATCCGCGGGGAGATTTATATCGACGACGAGGGGAATCGACACAAATGCAACTGCAATCCATCGAATGAGGAGTGACCAAGCTTGGGTGCCAGCCCCGCTGCACCGGCCGGCGAAAGCTCTTACCCGGCGGCATCGGAGATATGCTATTAATGAGAATGTCCAATATTCTCGGTAGCGGCAATCATCACATGTTTCGCACACTTAAATTCACTGCCTCCGCGTTACTCGCCTCACGCTAACATTTAAGCACCACCAAACACCGGAGACTTTGCTTCGTAGCGAAACTTCGTCTCCCCCTACCTCCATAGCTGTTTGGAGAAGACTTGGTACATCTGCATGTCCTTCAAGGCTCGCGTTGCATGAAGATGCATGAATAGAAATTCCGGTGCCGCATCAGCAATTTCGAATCCAAGTTGGCGCTAACAGTTTAGATTCCTGCATCTTTTCTCCACTCTTATGTTGGAGGCTCTTACCAAAAAGGCCCACCGATTCGACCATCGCAATTGTGAACATTTCTTAATCTGATCGAATCCGACATCATAGCTAGTTACTCATTGCAGACGTCTGATCCAGGAATCGACGAGTCTGCGGCTTTCTGTTCCGAAGCCAGTATATATCGAAGAAGAGGATGTTTTCAGCATTCATCGATCCAGATACCCATCTATCCTCTAGGCTGAAAAGTTGCTGCATTTGGGCTTGAAGTGGCACTTCGCGCGGTTCTCGAGAGTCTCGGTGACAAATGGCAAAAAATTGCAGCAGAGGACGAGATTCCGTTGCATGATTGAGACGCGGTTGGCTGGGCAACGCTGCATTGGATGATGATTTTGGACCCCGCTATCTGCCAGGTTGTGCAATTTGGCTTCTGTAATGTAGTTCTGCGTGTCTGTTACCTTGTCTATTCTACGAGATTCACTTCAGTTTGGTTTCCTTGGGATGATGACCGGATTTTGAGTCAAGTAGTTGCTGGCAAAATGCCGATCACGAATCGACTGAGACCATATATCTGGAGATCGATGGTTAGGTCTTCTCTATATTGTTAGGTTTTCAGAGGATTCTTATTTGTAGGCCTCAGTGCGGCTGGTGAGGAGCAATCGGACCCGAATTTCCATGGAAAGCTCTCCATCAACTAGATGAGCAGCGAGGCGTGTCCCCTCGGCGAAGAGGTTGTAGAGATGTAACTCATGTGAATTCGTCAAGTTTTTGAGCCTCAGGTCTCGAAGCAGCCAGGCGCAAGCGAACACAAGTTGAATCTGTGGTAGAAGAGACGGCGCTTTAGATTATCACTGCATTGTTAACAATGTTTAACTCTGGCGCGGACGCCGTTTGTGACTTTGGCATGGCGAAGCTTTACTCTTCACCAGAACGACTTAACCCTATAACCTTGGTTGCAAGATTTGAACTCGCAAGCCATTCTGTCTGCATCAGGAATCACAAAACACAGATATTGATTTCGCCTGAAAGCGTGTCTCAATCCATAGCCTGCTTGGCAAATGCTCTAATTGATGTACAATCTATCGAGTAGTTTTAGAACCAAAATATTTCAACTAACCATGTAAACCATAAAAACCCTAAATCCTCAAAAAAAATTGAATCTCCACCTGCTCATGAATTTTATCAATCATGACAATGTTGATACCATTCAGTTAGATTTTTCTTTTTAAATCTTCAATATATATATATATATATTTATATCTATGTCTATATATATGGAGAATTTCAAACACTAAAGTTTTTATTCAACTTCATATTATTATTACAAATATCTAATTAATTTGTGATAGATTAATTGAATTGATTTTTTTTTTTTTTTAAATCATTGAATAAATTATTAAATCTTGTGAAAAAATACAAATAGAAGTTATAACACTAACCTTGCAAAAGAATCCTAATTTTTAAAATGATCATTTGTATCTTGTTGTTTTTGTCAAAAGAGGCATTTAGGTTTAGTTCTTTAGATAAATATATTAATGTTCAAACTACCAAAATAACACAATATCTATAATATAATAATAATAATAAAATCCAATAAAATAACAAAAATTTATACCAAAAACACTAAAATATATGTTCATTCATAATGTAAAGAAGTATGTTGGCCTCATATGTTTGAATTATGTTCTTCTAATAAAACACTAGTCATTGGCCAAGACAAAGAAGTCTTGTCAATTGCAAAGATAAAAATGTCTTTTCATGGGCTAAAAACATATTGTTGCCCTATCACAATGTAAAAATGAATGTTATTTTTTTACATATGTTGCTCTTTCTTATGAATTATATGATATTAATTTAGGAGAATGTTAAATAGACCAAATTTTTTACAAAATGTTCCATCCATCCTAACTATCATTAAAAAAATAATCAACCTCTTGATTCATTTTTCTACTATTAGATCTGCAACCAATGAAAACCAACCACATTCATCATGATTACCATATTCTTCATCAAAGATTGATTTTGTAAAAGCATAGATCTATTTAATATTCCCCTTAATCTATGGTACCAATTTGAAGACATTTTATGTTGTTTCTTTTTTTCCTTAATGACATCAATAATGTTGTCTCTTAAAATTTCTATTGGTTTCATTGCAAAGAGGAGGTTTTTAGATGAATGTAAGTAGCAATGTTTGAAAATGATAAAATAACAATTAAAAAAATCATTTTTTTTACACTTTTCATAACTATTAGTAAAATGTAAGAGTTTATATATATAGTCTTGCAATAAAAGAATGATTTGGTTCAATTTATGATATTTTCTTATTTTATACTAAATCCAAAGGCCAAGACTCTAAAACAAGAATTTATTTTTACCAAGCAGAGGAACTTAGTAAAAACTTTTGAGCCATGGCTTTTCAAAGTGGACTTTTAGGTATAAAGTACCCTTAAATCACTAAATGTTCAACCATTTTATTTTATTTAAGTCTTAATATTTGTTAATGTATAAAACATGTTAGAATGAATAAAATACCTTTCAAATTAATTCATAGCCCCGGTTGAAAAACCAAAAAATCTGGAAATATTTTAGAGTGTTTGTAGACAATTAATGAATACAAAGCGTGTAAACGAAACCGTTGGCATGTTTCTGTAGTGCTCACCTGGAATTCGATAGCAGTTTTTGTTAAATTTTTATATATTTATCCCAATTAATTCACTTTTCATTCGAACGGCTAACAAACATTGTAGCGAGATGATATCCAGTAAATAGAGTGAACTTGTAGTTGAAACCCATAACACTAGAAGATTGTGGAAATGAGATTTGTGCTCAAGACCACAAGGATCGACAAATGCTAATGAAGAACGTGGTTCTCCAAGGTTTCCATAATGCTGTGAACCCCTAAAGCTTATATCAAGCTTTTCCGGGCCTCAGGAAATGGAAATTTTAAACGACTAGAGTAAATAGAATTGACACTTTAGAGTGCAGATTCATCACAACGATCAAGCGTACTCCAGAACTTGAGCGAATCTCTTGTCGAAGTTATAACTTGTAACTTAGACATGTATTGCGAAGTTGCAGCTCTTTTGTCAAAGAAAAACTAACCAAAGTCGATGATTCTAGGCACTCGGTCCACTCTCTGACACTGAGGCCGGCGCATTCCTATGCGGACAATGCGGAGTTGGGGAAGGGAAGCCACCGTGCTCTCCAAATAACTAACAACGCTTTGCACTTGTAAAGATCTTATACATGCTTGAAGCATTTGGGAATTTCATAGATGTGAATGTTGCTGGGATTAAGTCGAGTTTACAACCTTCATTATTCATCTGCAACACCAATGCTAGTACAACATAGCACCCCTTTGCGTCCACGTTGTAGCAGTCTCAAATTCCGCCTCAACGGAGTTGCATTTGAGCGCCTTAGAAGACATCTAGATGCTGTGTTTTGTCCCTCGCACGTGTGATTTGTATTTTGGATCCTACTTTGTTTGAGAGGGAAACTCTTAAGCATGAAGAAGGATTCACAGCTTCATTAACTGAATAATTTTCAAATTATCATAACCTTCTCTGCAGATTCTTCATAACAGGTTTCTACCTGGGTAAGGTCTTTCCACTCAATGACATTCAAAGAGAGGAGGGTGCTTACCCGCAAGATAAACGCTAATTTCAGGAATGTTTCTTACCTAGGACAGCCAATTTAGAAAACTTTGCTATATCACATGCGTTGTATGTTGATTCTGATGTGCAAGTGCTGATAATATTTCGTCAAGCTGAGGAGACTAGGTGAGAGGTCAAGGACATCGTTCTGGATCTCATTTGTTAACTAACCTGTTGATTGAAGCCAACACAAAACGCCTAATCTTTTGAAGATGATTGTTTAGACAAAGCGAATTGTTAAAATTCCAACGATACCCACCACCTATGCTCAAAATCTGATGGTTAAAGATATAATGGACCTAACAGCCGTGGAATCATGAATTTCTATCTCAAAATGAAAACCTCATATGCAGGACTTCATGCAAGCTAATGTATTTATCTTGTACTCA
This sequence comes from Physcomitrium patens, assembly GCF_059467195.1. Lineage (NCBI taxonomy): Eukaryota > Viridiplantae > Streptophyta > Bryopsida > Funariales > Funariaceae > Physcomitrium > Physcomitrium patens. The sequence continues at coordinate 15,823,801 of NC_143434.1, read as the reverse complement.
TTTCAAGCCGTTCAGCGAGGAAAATATTTTCACACAATTCCCTTCCAGTAGGATTACAATATGGTAAACCAAAGTACAGATCAAGACATGCATCGTCGTGTCTGTTAGAAACAAGTTGTATACTACAGCTTGCATGTCCACACAAAACACATAGCATTTCTCGCGGAACTGAAGGATGAGAATCAGCCTGATAGAGAAACAACATGCTAATTGCCACACCTTAATCAATGATCTAGTAACAACAAAAGACAGTTTGTAGTGATCACCAACCTCCGCGGAGAGCAAGCACCAAGTGCAGCACAGATCCTCCCTCAATATTATAGTCTCGTGCAGTTTTGTCGTCGTTCATCTGCTTTCCGGCGAATATGAGCCTGCCATGACCAGATACAGCAGTAACAAATCATCAAGTGCGAGGCGTTCTCAATGTACGAGCAGCATAAACAATCCTAGTACAATTAGTAGCTTCATCAACAAATGCTATTTTATAGCATTAAGAAAAAACAATCCCTGTGAAAATTTTCAGAGTTGAACTATTGAAAGTAAAATTTTCAGCAACCACCGACCTATGAACTACAGATAACTACTGTAAAAGAACCAGCAAATTCAATCTACCTTTGTTGGACGGGAGGAATGCCCTCCTTCTCCTCCACACGCTCCTTGATGCGCTCAATAGTATCATAAGGCTCAATGTCAATTTCAATTTCCTTCCCAGTAAGGGTCTTCACCTTGATCATGGTACCTCCCCGGAGCCTGAGCACCAGGTGCAGGGTTGATTCCTTCTGAATATTGTAGTCTGCCAGTGTACGCTCATCCTCCAACTGTTTACCAGCGAATATCAGCCGTTGCTGGTCAGGTGGAATGCCTTCCTTGTCCTGCACCATGAATTTCCATTCCACATTCATTTTGACGTAGTAGGCTCATCAATCATGATTGCATATCTGGAACTTGAATGGAGCCCAGTCGTGATTGAATGTCTTCATAATAAATCATAGAGCAGCCGCTGTTAAGTTCAGAACTAACGCATAAACATATGATGATACCACGAGTATTGAAAAAGTTGAGAAACTCGAAATTTAGTACAGTAGATCCAGAAGTGCACGTACTTGAATCTTGGTCTTCACATTTTGGATGGAATCGCTGCTCTCGACTTCAAGAGTAATGGTCTTCCCTGTCAACGTCTTCACAAAGATCTGCATCTTGACGACCCAAACCCCACCTCACCTGTGATAGATCACTTCTTTGATCACCTTGTGCCCCTTAAATACGAGCACCCTAACATGAGGAAAACATGGAAAATAGAAAAATAGAGAAGGTGAGAAACTCCTTGACAAGACGAACGCAATTTCAACCGACAATACACTCAACCTGGGTCAAGATTCAATGAGACTTTAGATGATATATATAAATATGTATCAACAATTACTAACCCTGTTACAAACAGACAATAAACTTTTACAAAACCTGCAGATGATCACTCACAAAACAACAAATGAATCACACAACACTTAGGGTTTCCTTCTCTAAAACGAGACAAACCGCTAATTGCGCGCAAATAAAGTGCTTCTACCGTCACACAACACCTCTACTCCACTCCACTCCACTGAGAGGCATCCGCTGCAGCCACATATCATCATAAACATAAACAAGACTGACCGAAGAAGGATAAAGCACCAATCTCTCTACCCAAGAAACAAGATCCCAATTCGTCAGTCCGTCTATCTCCGAAAAAACATAAGGAAAATAAATTGGAAAAATAAAATAAAATAAAACAAAAATAGAGCAGCTTCGAGATCCACAACTCCATAACCCACCTAAATCGTAACGAGAACATAAATTGTCTCTCTACGTTCTTCACTTTGCATGTTTAATCAAAGTATTGAATCAAACACAGCAATAACGATCGTATTGCGAGCTGCAATGTTGAACACTCACCGAAACAAGATCGCCGAAGCTGGTGCAGCAACGACAGATTAAATTCCACAGGTGCAGATGTTGCGAGGACAAATCTGTTGAGCTGAAGCGGACACTGCAAGGGCTGTGGCGATAGTGATGACGGGCACGGCACCTCTCAGCGAGACTGGAGAGCCAGAAGTAGCGACTACAGCTTCACGTGGAACACATCACCGATTAAATCTATTGGGTTTTTATCCTTCTTGTCATAAGCCACAGAAAATCTCTTCCCCAATGTCCATGTTGGTGTTCACACCAGCTTTTGCCTATTTTCACTCTTTCCCCTCCTACTTCTGACCCCTAATTCTGTGTCAACCCTGATCGGGGGATTCTTAACTTGTGGCACTGGGTCGCCTCGGAAAGGCAAAGCGCAAAAGTTCCGATTCATCCTCGACAAACTCACAAAAGTGTGAGATGGATAAATCTCAGGCTCAGGTAGTTCTCGATCTCTTCCATGACTTAAAAATCCCCCAGCTGCGTATAATCAACGCAGCTACACTGCTGCGTTTAACTCACAGCGAGAACTTGCAGCCCATGCTGAATTGGGATCGATAGTAACACCCCCCTTCACCCAAACACTCCTCCCTTGTGCAACCTGAAGTTAAGACTTGTTGAAGAACTGTGACATCCCCTCGGTTGTTCTGATCCCAAGTTCACAAGGCTGAAGGGCTCAATCAGGCCAGTACTTGAATTAGTTTCTAATCTGTCCCGTCAGCTCTGGGTTTCCTCAACTCACACGATTCCTCCTCAACTTCATCCAGGCTGAGCATCTATCTCCAGAATCTGGACCCTGTTTGCAAGATGCCACAGCTCGAGCAACACGGTGATGAGTTCCATTCGACCACCACCAGAGCTGTTACTCCTGGATGGTATTTGTAGATTTATCCTAGAGTAGGCTTAGTCCACGGAGCATGCAACGTCCCGCTTCCTTTCTTCAATGCCACATTCACAGAAGGGGCAGAGAAGGTTGAACATGAAGTTGGAAAAATTCTTTGTGGCCATCCTTTGTGGCGTTAGCATAGACAACCTTTTTAGTTGTTGTGCTTTCAAGTTAGGATTTATATTTGGAGCGAAGGATGTGACAAAGCAATTAATTTCAAAAAGTTTTGCACATGTCTATTTTTGTACATTTAAAAAAAAACTTAAGTTGAAATTGTAATTTCATTTTTTAAAATTTTTCACTGAAGACAAGGGCAAGGCAAAGGATTGTGTTAGTTGTGTATTAGATAATGGATTGAGACGTATATAAATATATATATAAATATATATATATATATATATATAAATGTATATATTACCTGATCTTATTAAACTTCTAAAAGAACAATATACTCATACCCAACTAAAAAGAAAAAAAAAGTTTAAGAAAATTTTATTTATAAAATAACAAGATATTGAAGAAGATATAACTAAGTACAAAAAATAAGAGATTTTTTTTATCTAAGATTAGAATACAAGAAAAAAAATTGAAAATATTAAAGGTGGTTTTGATCTTATTTTTGCATATATATTAGATAACAAAAAAGTCATATAGGAGCTTTTTAAAGACCTTGAAGCTTTTGGATTAAGTATCTAAGTTTTAAAATCCTTCTATAAATACATATACAAAGATAAGAACTTTTAAAAGAATTTTTTATGATAATATGTTAAATCTAAAAATATCCATATATATCTAATTTACACTCATCAAAGACATAAATCATAACAAAATTCTAAAGAAAAAATATACTCTTATAACACTTAAAAATAAAAAGTAGACAAATCAAAGATAAATATAAGATGGAAACTACAATAACTATTATCAAATACAAAGATATTAGAAATTCTTTAGCTAAGACAAGAACACAAGAAATACATTGATAAGAATGAAGAAGGCCTCATTTTTGCTTCCATGAATACTATCTAATTAAAGAGCTACAAAACAACATTTTATAAGGTCATCTAAAATGTGTCCAACTTATAGAGCACGTATCTAACTTGCAAAGCAAGTTTCCTATATGTGTTGAGACGAGACCAAACTATCTCAAAAATCCAAGATCTTTCTACTCCACAATAACATAAAGCTTCATAAAAAAATAGGACAAAACAAACCAGAAAAAAATTGAACGGAATTAAATAGAATAAGACATGAAAGGTAAAATTGAGAAAATAGAAATAGAACAAAAAAAATTTGAACAGAAAGATATAAAACCAAATTTTACTAAGAGAAAAGATCCAAAATCATTTCTGACCAAGTATTCCAAAAGGCCTTTGACAATCCTATTTATACCTTGTTCTACCATCCTAGACTTTCTAAAATATTCTTAAGTAGTCGATCCTCTCTAGATAATTGCCTTAAATTCCTTCTAGAAGATTCTATGGTGGGCCTTACCTATATAAGTGCCTTAAATTCTTTCTAAAATATTCCACAATGGATCCTATCTAGTCCACTAATCTAACCTCAATTCTAGAAACTTCCATAGTTCTAACTATCTATATAATTATCTTATCTATACCTTGTTATTATTAATCCTCCTCTATTAATATAAAACATCATCGTTTTGCTCCCAATGGTATCTCCAAATAATCTCTTGGCAATGGTTGAGGTTTTGTGCAGGTTCCTATATTGCATTGTGAATATGATAATCTTTCCAAAGAACTTTGTATAGAAATTATAGACAACCAATACCATGATAGAAGTAGTGATGCTCCAAAATGCTGTCCACTTCATATTCTTGTTGGTCATCAACTATAATTGGTGGTGGCGGTGGTTAGTGTCAATGTGAAAAGTGCTTTGGCTCAGTATGAAATTCCTTTAGTTACAAAACATGAAAGACTGGATGGACCCAAATATGTGGCAGAAGCTTGAGGTGGTATACAACATCAAAAACTACATAAATACGGAAAGGTCCAAGCCACCAAGGTGTTAGTTTGCGGATTTGGGTTGATATAGCAAGTGGCAAGTTGGCATTAGAGAGTAACACGTGATCACTCTTTCGGAAGGTATTGTGTTGCTAATGATTATTCACATATTGCTTCTATCAATTCTGTGCCAAAAGAGGTGGTGTCGTGCGTCATGTAAGGCCATTGTAAGCCGTCATATAAATTCCTCCATTGTCAAGTTGTTGGTGTCTATGGAGATGATGAAGAGTTGCTGGTATAATTGGATATTGAGTAATATTAGGAAAAAATGGTGAATGACTGATACTTGCTTGAATACTATCATTATAAGCAAACTCCAAGGGCATCAAGTATTCATCCCAATCATTATGATGAATCTCTAAAAATACCCACAACATGTCCTCCAAGGTTTGATTTGCATACTCTATTTTTTGACCTATTTGGGATGAAAGAATATAGACATAAGAAGTCGTGTGCCTAGTAGCTTGAAAAAAGCTTGCCAAAAACTTCCTATGAAGCATGGATCTTGATTTGAAACAATGACATGAGGTAATCCATGGTGACAAAAGACAATATTAAAGAAGACTAGTGTAAGCATTGCATCATCAATATACAAATGTATTGCGACCAAGTAAAGTTGTTTTGAGAGTCAATCCATAAAGACGACAATTAGAGTGTAATTATAAAACGTCTGCAATAAACATGCAATAAGATCCATAATAACTTGCTTCCAACATACTATAGGTAGTAAAATTGGCTGCAATAGTCCAAGAGACGTTATGTTGCATACTTTGTTATGGTGATATGATTCGTAGGAGCATATAAAGGCTCAAATATCATGATCCAAATCTGCTCAAAACCATATCCTTTAGTTCTATTTTAGAATCTTTTCTTATTTTAGATGTCTAGATATCAAAATATCATGTCTTTTTTAAAGTATGGGCATCCAAAGTTTAACACTGTCAGGTACATAAATTTATTTTTTGAGATACAACAAGCCATCATTAAGAGTGTAATCCTAATATTGTATATTGCTCATTTTCAACCAATCACTAACCATCTTGAAATAAGCATCCTAATACATAGCTTTCTTTCATTCTACGTATTTGGTTAGATTTCTAATGACACTACTAATGGTAGCAACTTTTGTCTTATCTCCTCATTTGTCTTTCAAGTTTGGTCTTTGCAATAAGTTGTCGCCTTTACTTATAACAATTATTCTTTCTAATGATAATGCTTCAATTTTATAATTTTCAGATGCAAATCACGTAGCAAGGATCGATGGTCAATCCAAACAACCACTGGCTTTCATAATAAATAAAGTTGCTATATGTTTGTGGCATATACAATCTCTAATTGCTCTTGATTACATGCAAAGTAATTACACTTTGTCTTTCTGATCTTGCGTGATTCATATGCCACATGTTGAAGGCTCCTACCAAAGTCTTCTTGAAGGATTATTCTAATAGCAAAGTCGAAAGCATCAATATCAAGTGTACAAGGAAGATTGGGATTATATGGTTGCAATATTGGAGCAGTAATAAGTGCCTCCTTTAACTTATCAGAGGCATTTTGCTGCTCTCATCTCCATTCAAACGAGACACCTTTTTCTAATAGGTTTGTCAATGAGGCAGTAATGTGAGTAAATTGCCAAACAAAATGACAATAGTATCAAATAAGGCTTAAAAATGAGAGAACTTCAAAAGCATCCTTGAAGATTGACTAATCCTCTACTGCTTTTACCTTATCTTGTTCCATACGCATACCTTTGGAGGATTCTACATGCTCCAAAAAGGTGACTTCTAACTTCCAAAGTTTATATTTTAATTTCTAGCAATAGAAGCCACTATCTTGTAGTCGATGTAACACTTCTTATAGGTATTACTCATGCTTTTTAGAGATTTTATTATATATGAGGATATCATCAATGAAAACAACTACATATTTATTCAAAAGGTCTTGAAACAATTGATTCATGTGATTTATAAAAGAGGTTGGAGTATTGATGAGACAAGGATAAAACTAGCTATTCAAAATATTTATACTGCGTAAAAAATGTCATCTTTTCTACATCCTTTCTTGCAATAGGTCTTTGTCAATAGCTGCTTTAAAGATCCAATTTACTAAAGATAGTTATACTTCAAAGTTGGTCAAGAAGATCTCCACACATAGAAGTGGATATGCATTTTTAATAGTCTACTTATTGAGGCCTTAATAATTGATGCAAAGACAAAGTCCACCATCTTTCTTAAGTACAAAGAATATAGGTGCTGTCCATGGTGATGTCTTTTTTTGAATGAGGCTTTTCTCTAAAAATTCATCTAATATCTTTTATAGCTTTTTAAGTTTTTTTAGTGGCACATAATAAATTAGTCGACTTCTTGGTTTGGCTCTAAGTAATAGTTCTATTTGAAAGGGGGCACCTCAATCAAGAAGTATGCCACTAGGTAGGTTGGTTGGAAAGACATCATGATATTTTTGTATGAATTGCTTTACTAGTTCTACTCCTTTAGTTGTCTTTTCCACCACTGATGCAAGATTTGGAACCACTATATATATTGGTCGTTCATATTCTATTTGCTTCTTTATAAAGGTCGTTCCTATAACTAAGTCTTTGGATGTAGATTGTCTTTCCTCTTCACTGAATGCAGAGGTGTAAAGAATCACTTTGCATCTTCAATCTTTAAAAGAGATTGTCCTTGCTACTTAATCAACTTGTTTATTTCACATTTTTAGCCATAGCATATCAAGGATAACATCATACATTAATTTTATTATATTAAATCTCTCTCTTAAGACATAGGCATTTGTCAATCTCAAGATTTCTTCTTCATACATTTTATTCAATATATTTTTTTGGTCATCTACAAGATATATACTTCCTTCTTTGATTTTCTTAATTTTAATTCCAAGCTGATTGGCAATTTTAGTTGAGATGTTATTTTTTATAGAGCCACAATCTACAAGCACTCGACATGGTTGTCATCTTAATAGTCCCATTAGATGCACTAGTGGATTCTTTTTATAGTTGTTTGAGACCATGCTATTTGTCTCCAAGAGACAATAAGTATCCCCAGTATTGGCCCTAGACATCTTTAGTGGAGGCCTCATTTTTTTGCTATGACTGACTATTAACTTGATGAATTTTGAAATTGTGAACCTACCTTATCTTGTTGGTGCTTGAATTTTGATATTTTGAATAACCTTTGATTTGATGGCCTAGCTCCTAAAAATAGAAATACAATCCCTTTTGCACTAATATTTGTTATCTTTGTGGTGTCAATGATCCTTGTATGGCATCAAGCTCGATTGGCATTAGTTGTTGTGCCATAGTATTAGATAGTGGCATAAGACTTTATATTATAGGTCGTGCTCCACAATTTCTGAAATCTATAGCATCAATCATCTCTGTAATTTAAATTTCCTCTTGGAATGTTTGTAGATTTTTTAGCTCCACTTCTTGCTAGATCTCTAGTTTCAAACCTCATAGGAATCAATCTATCATCTTTGCCTTCAAAACATTGCTAACTTGAAGACATAGAGACTAGAATCAAGAGACATAAACTTACATGGACCTAGTTTGTGTAAGATTTACCAATTGATTGCATGTTATCTTCTTTGCATTGATGGACCAAAATTGATTCCTAAACTTGGTTTCAAATTTCTTCTAATCACAAAATCTACTTTGAGTTCCATAACTTTGAATTCAATGTCACCACCAAATGGTTGCCGCATTTTTCAAATAGTTGGTTATATATATAATTCCTTCAATAGTATTTGATTCAGATAGTTGGAGATATTTTCACATGTTAAAGAGCCATTGACATACATCTTCTTGTGTTAAAGTCCCAGAGTATATACTAGGCTTACTCAATTTCAATCGAGGAAATATTAACTCTCTTCTCCTCAAGGCTTTTATTTGCTGTTGTAAAATAGTTATCTAGTCTAAAAGCCTCCATCTAGGATTACTTTGCAACATCTCCCATTTTGTAATTTTTCTATTAGACTCTACTATTCTAATGTCTTTTCACCTCCCAATTAACTTTTTAAGAGTAGCTCGTAATAGTCTCAATACTATATCCAGTATGACCACAACAACTGACCTTGGACTAGATGATGACTATTGACATGCTATCAAAAATAAACAGTCTAACATTGGCTTTGATACTAATGAAACATGACTAGACTATCTCAAAAATCCAAGATTCTTTTAATGGACAGTAAGATAAAGCTTCATCACAAAATAAGACAAAACAGACTAAAATAAAATTGAACGAAACTAAATAGAATAGGACATAAACAAAAAAAAACTAAGCAAATAAATAAAAAAATAGAACAAATCTGAATAGAAAGATGCAAAACCAAACTTTACTAAGAGAAAGGGTCCAAAACCATAGTTGACTAGATATCCCAAAAGGCCTTGATTAGTCCTATTTATATCTTTTCCTACCACCTTGGACTTTCTAAAATATTGATAGGTGGTGGATCCTACCTAGATAACCATCTTAAACTCCTTTTTTAGAAGGTTCTATAGTAGGCCTTACTTAGATAACCACCCTAAGCCTTTTCTAGAAGGTTCCATGGTGGATCTACTTAAATAACCACCCTAACTCTTTTTAGAATGTTCTACAATGGGTCCTATCTGATCCACTAGTCTAATTCCAATTCTAAAAACTTCCATGGTTCTAACTATCTATATAATTATCATATCTATATCTTGTTATATGTATATCACATGGCTAATTTTTTGATTAAATTTTTAATCTAGTAATCACCTACAAATACTTCTAAAATCATATTCATATTTATAAAACTTCTAAGATACTTTTTCATAAGATATTATCAAATTTATTTATTTTTATTTCTTCTCTCTTATTTCTATAAGCTAAATAATTACCAATATATATATATATATATATATATATATATATATAATATTATTCCTCCTTTAGATACAAGTTCCACAAGAAGCCATGATTATATGTTGAAAAAAATTAAAGATGTAGTAAATTATATTGACTACAAATTTTAATTTTTTTTTTTTTTTTTTTACAAATAGTTGATAAGTCCTCTCAACTATTAATTTTGTTTGATATCAAAGCAAGAAAACTACCTTGTTAGTTGATCATTATTGAGGCCTTTATAATTTCTTTTAAATAATATTTTTGAAATATGATCAAGATTAATTCTTTCTTCCAACTATATTACCAAGCATTGAAAGTTTCTTTGAAAGTTGTGAAACTAAATGCATTGTATCTTACAACTAATTTAAAAAACATGTTATTTTTGAAAATCTTTATTTCTATTACAAAATCTTGAAAGTTGTGACAATATCTATACTTCATTTGATAATTCAATAAAGAATAATTCTTAAGTTGAATATGCTAGTTCTTGATTTTTCATCTTCTTAAAGCCATAAATATTCAAAAATTATAAACAATGATATAAGATAGAATATATTTTTTATTAATTTTATTTTTATTTTTAGCAAAGAACTTCTTATTTCTTTATGTTGGTTTTGATAGACATTATCAATAAAAAAAACATCAACTTTTTTTGCTATATTTACAAGATTCTTAGATAACTTCAATATATATTCATTAATATTATATTTGTACCAAATTACAAGATATTCCAATCTATTTTGGCCTCACCTTGAATCCAAAAGCTCTTTTATATCAAATTCTTAATTCTTATTTATTTCTATAGAAAAAGATAAATTTCTCTTTTTTTCAATACCTACTATTTTGTATAGAATCAAAAAGAGATATATAGAATATAAAATGGATCTTTACAAACTTTGATAGTTGTAATTGATATGCAATTGGATTGATCTATTTACAAATAAGAAATGGTTTGGATCTATAATAAATCAACTTATTACAAAGGCAAATAATCTTGATATTTAAACAAAGTAATCATAACTTGTCTCCAACATAGAATTGAAGTTGTTCTTTGTAATAAGTATTTGTATTTATCTTTTGTCATATTTGAGCTTCATTTAATTATATTATAGAATAGATATTAATTCGTTTTTCAAAGATATTAGTAAAATATATTAATAGTCTATTTAATAGAAAATTCAAGAGGACCGATGAGTGATTTAGTTATTAAAAGTGATTAATTACAGAATTACAGTTGGAATCTAGAGAATCAAAGGAAAGTATATAAGAATTGTAGAAGTTAATTAGGGTGCCAGATTGTGAGAGTCGTGAGTCGAGGGCCATTGCTGTGATAGTGTGAGCCGGGGTAAGCTTGGTGCTACTTCTTTTCTTTTGTTTGTTATTTTCTTTGAATAAGAGGATTGAGAGTTTCTGAATATTGTAAAGTGAATTATGGAATGGAAATGTGATTGGTATTATTTGAGAAGAAGAAAGATTGAATGCTGAAATTTGATTGTAGTTCAGCAGAGAGAATGAGTCTGTGTTTGTGTGAAACACCGTAATGTGAATGGCAGTTCTATATGAAGAATTCTAGTGATTGGAATGAGGGTAATTGTGTGCTGAAAGCTGTGAGGGCGCAGTATTATAGTTGGAGATTATAAAGGTGAATATATTGGTAGAAATAGCAGTTATTGGTATGACTGAATTGTTGTAAGGAAGAGACCGATAAGGTGAAGGGAGAGATTATAGTTTCTTTGTGTGTTCAGATATTGAAAATAGAGACGATACATTCAGGAGATAATTGATTGTGTGACCCTAACAAGAATGCTTAAGCAACCAGTCATTCCCCGTGTTTGAATCCCCTTATATGGGTTTATTCTGGGAGGTTTCTTCTGAAATAACTAAAACAAACAATCACATTTTGGCGTCACTGCTGGGGAGTGATAATAGCTTTGAGTATTATGAATTAATTACCAAACGTGTGAAAAAATTGGCAATGGAAGAGGATTTCAGTAGTATTTGAAGCAAGATTATGGTTATTAAGAATGAGAGCATTGCATCGAGGAAAATAAATTAGTTGAGAGAAAGATAGGGAAGAATGCAAGGAAGGAACTTGCTTAGAGAGGAGCAAGAATGTAATTTTAAAAAGAAGCATGGATAGAATTGGATTAAACCATGGTTGCAAGCTTGTCGGCACATCCGAATATATCAAGAATTGATCAAACTGTTAATTTTGCAGTCGTATGTATCGTTAGAAAAAACTGCCAAGAACACTTGCGGAAAATTTTCTTAACATTCTAGTGGAAATCTTGAGGCCATTAACTGAAAGAGAAGGAGGCATAGAAGAATTTAGTACTCCATTGGATATTTTTCCAGTAAGGGGTACCGTTGAAACGAGTAATAGGAGCTCTTCAGATTGGCACAAATTGGTCGTCAATAAAAATAACTATATTTTATTTCAAAATCCGATGTTTTCACTTACAATTCAACCAATAAAACTATTTGTAAAAAATAACAGTAAATCAAGGAGCATTGAAAGCTCAAAAATTAGAATAAAAAAAAGTAGAGATTATTTTAAAATGGAGTTTAGTGAAACAAGCAATTCAATGGCGTCAGGAGGACCAGCCATTCCGATTGCAGTACAAATGGATACAATAGGCGATCATACGACTACTATCACGCCACTACCTACTTTTTGGGGATTTTCAAGTGCGGATTCCGATCAACATTTGTCTCAGTTTCTTAGAGCATGTGTAGCTAATAATGGTAGAACTGAAGATATTTGGTTAAGATGGCTGCCAACGACATTGAAAGACACAACATTTGAGTGGTATAACTGCCAACCTGTGGAACAATTTATCAATTGGGAGGCATTGAAAAATACATTTTTAGCCCATTTTCTACCAATTGGTTTTGTAGAACGTCTGAGAAAAAAATTAATGAACAGGAGAATGGTACCAAGAAAAGCGGTACAGTCATATTATGGTCGTGTAGCAGATATACTTCGAAAATGGCCAAATAACCAAATGCCAGAATCATTTGTGTTGTCCATATTGGTTAATGGACTACAACCACCAGAATTGAAGATGTTTGTAAAGGAGGCCCAATCACCCACCATTGCATCATCTCTTAAGCGAGCAAAAGTATGGGAGGAATGTCACTATGACCAGAACTTAATAGTTGAAGCCACGATGATTCCATCTTAAAGAGGTTATCAAATGATAAATTGGAATGATGCATCAAAAAGTTATCTGGGAAGGAATGATTATGGTACAATTCCATAAGAAATTGTAGATGTCGTTCTATTGCAAGCTATACCACCATCATCATCACAACCGTAGGCATCTTATTTTGCATATCAAAAACTAATACCTATGAAGGAATTGTCAAATACATTGATATCAAGGGATCTCAATTAGTCATTGTTGTTAACATTGACAAAAAAAATGGATAAATTGGTTGTAAATCTGGCCAAGGATAAAGAAAAAAGGCATAAACCAACCAATATGCGTCCCAATGTTTGGTGCAGCAATTGTAAGGGGCAAGGTCATTTAGTAACAGAATGTCCTTCACCACCCCAAATGACTGTACAATATACCTTTTACGGGGGCAAGCATATTACCACTAATTCTTGGAATTTATGGAAGCATCAATAACTCAGTGACCAGATAATGACTCAACCAACTTCTTGGGATGTCAATCAAGTACAGACAAATAATAGGTTTGGCTAGAATGGAAATCGAGCGAATAAACAAAATAGGAATTATTCCAATTTCCTAAACTCTGAATTTCACCAAGAAGATGTATCCAATATTCACGAATTGGCGATGAATCAACCAGGATACCATCAATATCCACCCATGACGAATCCAATGCCAGACTCTATAGTAACAATGGGTCAACCAGGATCCTTTATTCATCCGACATGGAACAGTCCTAACCGTTATATACCAGTAGAGACATCCAATATCCTTAAAGGAGTTGGGAGGAGACCACTTCGTTGCTATCGTTACAGACAAATCAGACATTATGCGAGTGAATGTCCTAATGCAAGGGCCAATGATGACTATGCTCCAATATGTGGAAATTGTAAGTAGTCTGGTCACACTTATCAGCACTGCAATGTGCCCTTTAATTACAATAAGCGGGACCAACAAATGCAAACAAGCCAACTGATGGAGGACAAAGGCCCTGTTCAATGAGACTCACCAGTACATCGTGTCAAGGTGGTGAACACAGTGCTTACCAGAGGCCAACAAAAAGACAAGAATTTAATTGAGGACATGGATGAACCAATCGCAGGAGAGCAAGTAGCACCGTCAACGGGGCTAAATGAACCAATATCAATATTAGGACGTATTCCAATATTGAGACCTCAATAGACTGAGGAACCTGATTTGGTTCCACATGCCAATTTGTCGAGACCATCCAATCCAGGTCCTGTTACGGGCTTCATACCTAGTATGAGACCTGACTTGGTGGCACAACCCAATGAGGTCCCAATTACGGAGGCTTCGGTTCCATTCCAAGCAGTTCCGATATCTACGCAGTTTCGGGAAACATCCTATCTGTTGAAAGATCCTCTCGGGGACAGGAATTCCAAGAAAGGTGTGACTAACTCAGATCATGCTATTGCCGAATGGATGAACAATTTCACAGTCAATAGAGTCAGCACATTGGAGCCAGATTTGGGTGTTTCCCATATGCCGAATAATACAAGATATTCAGATCAGGAGAAGACAATTAAATCAGAGGTTGTTGAAGACTCTGTATGTCAATCTATTAATCTAGGCACTAACAAAATGCTACAACTAATTAAAATATATGCCGGTATTATCGGTACAGAATTGGATGCTTGGAAATAATTTTTTGTCCATCACAAATCTGCCTTTGCATGGTCGTATGTGGATTTGAAAGGGATTCCAGTTGACGTGTGTGAACACCAAATTATTTTGGAGGAGGGTGTTATGCTAGTTTAGCAGAGGCAACATCGCCTTAATCCTAAATATTCTCTCATGGTGAAGGAGGAATTGGACAAGCTTCTTCCAGTTGGTTTTATTTACCCAGTACCAAATAGTCAGTGAGTTTCTCTAATCGTGATGGTACTGAAGAAGAATGGAAAAATGAGGATATGTCAAGATTTTTGAAAGTTTAATGTGGCCACCAAGAAAGATTACTACTCATTACCTTTCACAGACAGTATGGATAATATGTTGTCATTATCACCAGATAGTAAAAGAATAGGTGTGGGGCACCAATTAAAGTCATTCTTTGGTATTGTTTTGGGTTGGCTGGAGTGCCATTTTCTTATATTTCTTGTGTTTTCGAGAGTAGTAGTTCCAATTAAAAGTTAACAGTGAGAGTCGGTCACAAGTGTCGATTGAAGATGTTCTAGAATGGATGAATCAGCAGCAGCAACAATTGGAACTTCGGGATGTCCAGATCTTGAAATTGGAAGCTCAAGTCTATGTACTAGGTGAATACAATGAAGACCTTTCAGCTCAGTTGAAGCAGGAGCCGATAGAAGGATTGGAGGAGGACAAAGATTTGCAGTTGGAATCGAAATCGGTGGAATCAATAACAGATACTGTGGCAATTGATTAATTAGATAGGCCAGAGAGATCGTAATTTTTGTAGAGTTTTGTTAGATAATTTTTAGATAGGTATCAATTGAGTGTTTTCGAGGACGCTGCACAGATAGGAATAGGGCTATGTAGAATAGATATTAATTCATTTTTGAAAGATATTAATAAATATATTAATAGTCCATATTATAGGAAATTCAAAAGGACAGATGAATGATTTAGTTATTAAAAGCGGTTAATTACAGAATTATGATTGGAATCTGGAGAATCAAGAGAAAATAAATAAGAGTTGTAGAAGTTAATTAGGGTGCGAGACTATAAGAGTCATGAGCCGAGGGCCAGATTGTGAGAGTCGTGAGTCAATGGCCATCGCTGTGATAGTGTGAGCCGGGGTAAGCTTGGTGCTACCTCTTTTCTTTTGTTTGTTATTTTCTTTGAATAAGAGGATTGAGAGTTTCTGAATATTGTAAAGTGAATTATGGAATGGAAATGTGATTGGTATTATTTGAGAAGAAGAAAGATTGAATGCTGAAATCTGATTGTAGTTCAGCAGAGAGAATGAGTCTGTGTTTGTGTGAAACACCATAATGTGAATGGCAGTTCTGTATGAAGAATTCTAGTGATTGGAATGAGGGTAATTGTGTGCTGAAAGTTGTGAGGGCACAGTATTATAGTTGGAGATTATAAGGGTGAATATATTGGTGGAAATAGCAGTTATTGGTATGACTGAATTGTTGTAAGGAAGAGACCGATAAGGTGAAGGGAGAGATTATAGTTTCTTTGTGTGTTCAGATATTGAAAATAGAGACGATACATTCAGGAGGTAATTGATTGTGTGACCCTAACGTGAACGCTTAAGCAACTAGTCATTCCCCGTATTTGAATCCTCTTATATAGGTTTATTCTAGGGGATTTCTTTCGGAATAAGTAAAATGAGCAATCACATATATCTTTATTATTGAATATAGCTATGTGAAACAATTTGTCAAATTTTTTACCTCAAGATTATCAACTTTTGAGAAATCAAAAATATCAAGACAAAAATGTGAGCCTTAAATAGCATAAAATAATAATTATTAATTAAAAGAATATATTGTGATATTTTAGACAAACTTTTGGTAATGGAAAAAAAATTATTCAATCATCTTGATAGCAATTAATAGTACATTTTAAATATTGATCCACAAGTTGATTTATATGCTCTAATTGTCCATTGGTTTGAGAATGTAAGATTAAGAATAATTTTATATCTACCTTGAATATCTTCAAAAACAATTCGCCAAAACCTAGGTATAAATTGAATCTTTCTATTTGATACAATATTTTATAATAATCTGTAATAGCATAGGTATTATTAAGAAAGAGTCTAGCTATTTCTTCACCTATGATAGTTTTTGTACATGATGCAAAATATGCTATCTTAGTGAAACAATCTACTATTATAAATATAAATTCATAAGACCATAAGATTATAAGATATATGATAAAATCCATAGAAATAAATGACCATAGTTGTTATAATATAGGTAGTAGTTGAAAAATTCCATAAGATCAATGACAAAGAGTTTTTGATTTAGAACAAATACCACATGTTTGTACAAAGTCTTTTACTATCTTCTACATTTGAATCTACAAAAAATCTCTTGAAATTAATTCTAATGTCTTATTGTAATAAATATATCTTATAAATAAAAAATTACAATATATTTAAAGAAGATATAATTGTTCTTTTTTTTTTTTGAAATATATAAGCATCTTTTGAAATAATAAAAAATAATAACATTGAATTCAAACTTAAAAGTATTAAAATATTTAAAAGAAACATTTTTGATATTATACATAAAAAGATCTAAGGACTTGAAGTTGATTAAAATATGTTGAATATATAGTCAATGTTAATTTTATTGCTCAAAGTTAGAACTGCTCTAGCTTTCAAAGAATTATTTTTTGTTGATTAAAAGCTACATCTTTTTTTTGGTGCAAAATGAAAATCTTTAGAAAAAGAATGTAACAATTTTTTTTTTTTTTTTTTCTTATCCAAAAGATGATATTGGATATAATTCTTGCTTAAATTATTAATTTTACATTTTTGTGCTTAGTTGATTATTTATATCAAGTTTCAACTCATATACCTTTTTGTGAATATGGGATGTTTTCCATCTCATCACTTTTTTAAAATCTAAGTTTGGTTTTTTTTATTGAATCCATTTCTTCTTCCATTACCTTTCTTCAATTCAAATCTTCACTTACTTGGCCAAAGTTAACATTATTAAAGTGTAAGGTGATATTCTTATAATCTATTGAATCATATTCTTTGCAATCCTCTAAAGTTAACAAACACATGTCAAAATCCTTTGCAAAATCATGTAAATGGTAATCTTCTAACTTGTTACTTGTAAGTTTAGAGCAAAAAGTGCTGTTGTAATGCCAAAAAAATAAATTTTTAATTGAATCAGTTAGAAAATCCTAGATTGGGTGGCATTTGTCAAATTGGCTCCTTGTTTTTAGAAACGATGATTTACAATGTGAATTTTGCTTTGTTCCTGTCCTTCTTGAGTCAAAAGGACCCTGAGGACAAGAGCAAGCCTGATATTCAGCAGTCCTCTCGGATTCTCTTGCAGTTGTGAGAGTGGAGTAGACGCATTTCAGTTGCTCTGTTTCAGTAGCAAGCAACGTTGTGTACTTCGCTTGCAGGATTGGTAGGTGCTGAATAGCAGTTCTTATTATGTGCTGGGCACAGGTTGTGTTCATCAATAGACCTACTATGGATTTTTCTAGTCTGTTTACAGTCGCATCCCTTTGGAGTTACGATTACGTGTTTTTGTTCGGCTTGGTGGCTGCTTTTTTTGGTTGCGGCGTCTGGAGCATCTCATTCAGATGACACTGATTTCGATATTTGGATGTCATTGATGAATGCAAACATTGAGAAAGGTGAGAAAGAAGTATCCGAACAGCAGGCGCTTGATGTAGGTGACGAGACAGTGGACATCCAAGCATCCGACAAGAGCCGCGTCGTCGTCGAGAACAAGCATGTAATAAACGAGTGATTGCCAACTGACAGCGGTTCCTTGTCTCCCGAAGATGACAGCCCTAAGAACATCAAAAATCTTCGAGAAGGATGCGTTTTTTTTATTTTCATTTTAATTTTCTTTTCTTTGGTGGCTCTGCGGTGGGAGCGGCGGATCGGGATAGCTCCGCTTCTGCTCCCCCATCAATGTTATTGTTTTGTTTTGTTTAAGTAATTTTTTTTTTTTTTTTTTTTTTTTTTTTCTCTCTCTCTCTCTCTCTCGCGGGGCGCTTCTGCAGTGCCGAATTTTTCCTCCTTTTCTTCCTCTCGTTGTTCTGCGGCTGGCGCTGCTGATCTTCTACAGCTCCGGATCCCTTGTTGTTCCACTGGTGTTGTCATCGCCCTGCTCTACTTCAGTGCTCGCTGTTGTTCTCTAGTTACGGATCTTCTACTGCGCCGTGATCTCTCGCCGTTTCGTAGGAAGGGTGCCGTTGAATTGCCGCTGGTGTTGTTCTCGCGTCATCTCGTTTTTTCCTCATGCTGCTTCACTGTTCCTAATTTATTTTGGTTTGTCGTCGACTCTTGTTGCGGTTCCTGTAGGAGCGCCGCTCATCGTCGCTGAGGATTTGCTCGTCATCTTCATCTGGCGCTCTCGGCGCTCTGTTCGTGTGGGTGATCTAGTGGCGTTGCGGTCTGGCAATGCTCCCCGGTTCCCCTAGCTGCCCTCGTAGAAGTGTGTTGCAGAAACCTCACAACTCAATCGACTGGCTCCGCCATCGTGGGCCGTCGGATCGCAGCTGCCGCTCAGATGCAATCTCAACCGCTGAACGGATTTCTGGGAACGGAGGGAGGAACGTAGGGGAACCAGGGGGCGGGCAGATTGGGAACTCAAAACCCATTCCTGATTGGGTCCACACTGATCCACATTCACATATATGGGTGTTGAAGTTTGATCAAGGGCTGCTTCTCAATCCCAATTTTCAACCATCACTCTTGCTTCATATTAATATTTTTTAATATTAATATCACTATTTTTTAATAGAATATGTGTAAATTAAAAAATTATTAAAAAAAATACATAAAATGTAGCCAATCTATAAATTATTTCTTTCACAAAGAAAATAATCACTGATAAATCCTTGTTTATAAAAAAAATTATTTGAGAAAAAATTAATGAGTAAATTTTATAAATTTTAAGAATTCTTCATAAAAAGAAAGTATCATATATATTAAGTATTGTTGTATATGATAATATATATATATATATATATATATATATAAGAAAGTATCATATATATTAAGTATTATTGTGTATGATAATATATATATATATATATATATATATATATATATATATATTTCAAGCAAGAGTAATGATTATAAAGTTGAATTAAGAGACAATTCTTGAACAAAATTGAGTATCTATAACAATGTGGATTATTGGGTCTAATAAAAAATAGGTTAAGAGATTTCAATCTATTGCCATCCAAATTGCCTAGCCTCCAACCTGCATATTTCCTTAGTTCTTCTATATTCTTTCCATCAATTTTCAAAAATTCAATCAGTGATTGAAATTACATTTGAGTAGCAACCGCAATCAAAGGCCTATAATGGTAGAGCCAATTGATTCAACAGAGAGATTTCTATAATACATAGTGATGAAGCTCTAGTTGCTGATCCATGTCATCTTTAACTCTTGATTTTTCTTGGTTTTGATCTTTATCATTGTACTTTTGTTGCCATATTCTAAAAACTTTTATCTTAGTAAAATCTCTAGTGAATTAAAGGAGAGAGGGAGCCAAAAGAATCTCCTTTAGTCGTTCTAGTAATGCTTACAATTTCCTGATTGATTTTAGTAGCTTATTAAGCTTGAAGAAAGGATACTATTGTCTTATATTGAAGTTAGGATGGTGGTTCATATAGGATCTATCCTAGAACCTTTTAGAAAGACTTAGGGCAATTATCATGGTAGAATCCACTTCTAGATTTGTTGTGCTTGATCTTAAGTTGTGTTGAGATCTTTGTTGTTATGAAATTGATAAGCTTTTAGACATTAGAAAATTTAGTCCTATTTCATTGATATTAAAGTAAGTATTAGTCTATTCTTTGGTAGTACATTAATAGCCATTATTTAATTAAAGTCAATTGTTGTGATCACATCGGGTATTATTTTGAGCTTATAAGAAGTTACTTTAAGAAGTCAACTGGAAAGAGAGAAGGTATTATAATAATAAAGTATAATAAAGAAATTGTATCTTGGAAGATATGGCAGAGCAATCCCAAATGGAAACT
The DNA here is from genome assembly GCF_059467195.1 of Physcomitrium patens. NCBI lineage: Eukaryota > Viridiplantae > Streptophyta > Bryopsida > Funariales > Funariaceae > Physcomitrium > Physcomitrium patens. Next base: position 15,803,204 of record NC_143434.1, on the reverse strand, counting down.
CAAATATAACACCTTTTAGGCGAGATAGTTACTCTGCAAGGACAAATAGAAGCTTTGAAGACAAGAGAGTTGACATTTGCTTGGCTTAAATTGAGTAAACTTGATACATACTCAAGGACCTTAAGGTAAGAAGATGTATGCCAATGACTCTTTAGTATGCAATAGTACCTCCAATTATCAGGAGCAAACACTAGTAAAGGAATTATATATGCTTCTAGTTGTTTGAAAGGTACAACAACCATTTGGTGGCGATATTAAGCTCAAAGCTATAGAGTTCAAGATGGTATCCTGATGTAAAACGACAAATAGATGGAAAAATGAAGAAAATATCATATTTTTGAAGATCTTATTTCAATTATATTATAACAAATTATCTTAGAAAAATAGATAATAGTCAAGGGATAGAAAAATTAAAGATGCTAATAGTGCCTTTTTACAAAATAGACTTCTATTTACTTTGTAGGACCACAAATAAAACAAAATAAAGTAGATTAGGAAAATAAACAATATAAACACCTTTGAAAAGAAGTTAAGAATAGTTTCAAATAAAAATTATTTAAAAACACTAGATATTGATACTCGGAGAGGATTGGTTATGAATCAGAGTTGAAATCAAATCCTAAGGCTCAAAACTGAGTTTTTACAATGATTCTAAGGTTCTTTTGGAGTTCAAAAAATAAGATCTAAGAGCTAACTTGATAAGATTTCCTTGAGCATTAATTTGAAATGATTTCGATTTGTATTAATTTTGTAAGAGCTTTGCAAAGTCAGGATTTATTTTGGATGACTTTAGATTTGTGAAATAAAAGGAGAGATACTTTTTGGAGAATTTCGTAAGTTTGGCAATAGATTCAAAAGATTTGTGGGTTTATATATTTGTGAGTTTATATTTGTGAGTTTGAGCTTAATCGAAGGGTTGAATTGAGGATTAATGAGGTTTAAATGGATGAAGGTCTTAAAAAGTAGAATTTCAGGTACAGTGAGGGTTTCTTAGATTTCTTGCAATCTGTTAATTGGATTGGAGTAAAAATTATGTATAGGAGTAGTAGACTCATTTTCTTACATATTTAAAAAATTTGAGATCAATTGAATAGTTCAATAAGGAGATATTATTACTAGAAATTCAACATTTAGATTGGAAAAGAAGGCTGGCAAACATCCAAGTAAATATTAGAGTTGATCTTCTTTTTAGTCAGTTTGATCTTTCTCAAATTTTTTGTGTTTGTTTTCAACTTAATTTTTAAGAGGTATACAAAGTTTGAATTAAAATAAACAGTTTATTCATTAGTAATTGAGGTTTAAATCTACTATAAGAATTACTTAGAATTATTTAAGGTTTTAGTTGGAATTTGTTTAGGATTTGATTAGGATTTGTTTAGGATTTGTTGAGAGTTTGATTAGAGTTTGATTAGAATTTTTTTAGGATTTGATTAGGATTTGGTTAGGATTTGGTTAGGATTCGGTTAAGATTTATTTAAAATTTGGTTAGGATTTTTTTAGGATTTATTTAGAATTAAGTTAAGATTTGTTTAGGATTTGATTAGGATTTTTTTAGGATTTTTTTAGGATTTTTTTAGGATTTGATTAAGATTTGGTTATGATTTTTTTAGAATTTATTTAAGATTTGATTAAGATTTGGTTAAGATTTGTTTTGGATTTAATTAGAATTTGGTTAAGATTTGTCTAGGATTTGATTAGGATTTGGTTAAGGTTTGTTTAGAGTTTGAGTAGGATTTGGTTAAGGTTTGTCTAGAATTTGATTAGGATTTGGTTAGGATTTTTTTAGGATTTTATTAAGATTTATTTAAAGTTTGTTTAGATTTTGATTAAGATTTGATTAGGATTTATTTAGGATTTGTTAGGATTTGGTTAGGATTTATTTAGGATTTGATTAGGATTTATTTAGAGTTTGTTTAGATTTTGATTAGGATTTGATTAGGATTTATTTAGGATTTGTTAGGATTTGGTTAAGATTTGGTTAAGGTTTGTTTAGAATTTGATTAGAATTTGGTTAGAGTTTGTTAGAATTTGATTAGATTTTATTTAGGATTTTTTAGGATTTGCTTAAGATTTGGTTAAGGTTTGTTTAGAATTTGATTAGAATTTGGTTAGAGTTTGTTAGAATTTGATTAGATTTTATTTAGGATTTGATTAGGATTTGACTAGAATTTGACTAGAATTTGATTAGATTTTGACTAGGATTTAATTAAGATTTTTATTTTAATTTTTTATTAAAATTTCTATTTTAGTATATTTTTTTGAATTTCTATGTTCTTTCTTTATGATTCTTTAAAGGATCTCTAGGAATACATTGTATTTCTTACATAATTCTTTTAAAATTTTGATTGAATTTGATTGATATTTGATTATAATTACTAATGTTTAATTGTAATTTGTATAAGAATCTATTAAAGTTTTTAGGGATTGTTGTTTCAATTTTCTTTTATTTTTTAGAGCCAAGTGTCTGATGCATTTTCAAGCCAAATGCCATATAATACGACAGCGGATTTTGTGACTAGGAGGAGTTTGAGACCGAGGCTAAGAATCAATTTCGACCTATCAATGCAAAAAAATTAGCATGCAATCAATTGACTGATCATACACAATTTAGGTCAGTGCAAGATTATGTCTTCCGATTGAAGTCCTTATGTCTTCAAATTGACAATATTTCAAATGCAAAGATGATAGATTGGTTTGTACAAAAGTTAAAACTTGTGGTCTAGTGAGAGGTGGAATTAAAGGATCTACAAATTTGATAAGGTAATTAGGATTGCAAAGAAAGTCAATGCTATAGATTTCAAAAATTATAGAGTACAACCTATAGCATGGGGTTTCATGCCACTAGCCAATACAATAGCGCAACAATCAATGCCAATAAAGATTGATGCTCTGTAAGGATCATTCATACCATAGAAACAACCAATATTGGTTTAAAAAGTATTGTGCTTTTTCTATTGGAAGTTAAATCATTAGATTAGAAACTATCTGAAATGTCAAAACTCAAAAACCAATAAATCATAGCAAGTTCACAATCTTAATGGCCACCAAATTGATGAAGAAGTATTGCAAGAAAATGAGGCTTTTTAATAAAGGTACTGAGGGCCAATATTAGAGATGATTATTATTTCTTAGAGACAAACATCATGGCCTTGGACAACTATTAGAAAGATTGATTAGTATGTCTAACGAGTTGACTAAGATGACAGCCATGTTAAGTGCTTGTGGATTGTGATCCAACAAAAAATTACATCTTGACAACAATTGTCAATCAACTTGGAATTAAAATAAAGGTAATTAAAGGAAGAAATATATATCTAACAAATAATCAAAAGAACATGTTGAGCGAGATGAGTGAAGAAGAAATCTTGAGACTGAGTGATACATATGCCTTAAGGAAGAAGTTCAGAGTAACAAAGCTTAGATATGATATTATTCTTAGTATGCCATAATTAGAGATAAGAAATAAATAAGTCAATTGGATAGCAAGGACTATTGCTTTTAAAGATAAATGATGCAGAGTGACTCTTTGTATCCTTGGATCAAGTTGAATAGTAAAACAATCTGCAACTAAGAGCTTCTTCTTAGGAATGACCTTTATAAAGAAAAAAAATTTGATATAAGCAATTGGTATATGTAGTGGTTTTGAATCTTGCCTCAATAGTGAAAAAAATAGCCAAAAGGACAAAAAGGGTAGAGCAATTCATATATGAATATTGAGATGTCTTTCCAATTAGCTTACTAAGTAGTATGCCACTTGATCGAGGTAACTCCTTCTAAATAGAACTAGTGCTTGGAGCCAAACTAGTAAGTCAGCTAATTTATTACCTAACACTAAATAAACTTTAAGAGTTATATAAATCATTGGATGAACTCTTGGAGAAGGGCCTCATTTAAAAAAACACATTGCTATGGCAAATACATGTATTTTTTGCACCAAAAAAAAGATGATAGACTTTGACTTTGCATTGATTATTAGAGCTTCAATAAGCAGACTATCAAAAATGCATATCCATTTCCATCTGTGGATAATCTTCTTGACCAACTTCAAAGTGAAATCATCTTTAACAAATTAGAGATTTGAAATAGTTATTGGCAAATTCCTATTGCCAAAGAGGATATAAAAATGATGGCATTTTATATGCACTATGGATATTTTGAATAGCTTGTATTTTCTTTTAGCCTCAATAATGCTCGAGTCTCTTTTATGGATCACGTGAACATTTTATTTCAAGACCTTTTGAATAAGTATGTAGTCGTCTTCATTAATGATATCTTGGTCTATAATAAAATCTCTAAAGAGCATGAAAAACATCTATGGAAAGTGTTGCACCAACTATATGATAGTTATTTCTATTGTAAGCTATTAAAGTATGAACTTTGAAAGTCGAAGGTCATCTTTTTGGGACATGTAGTATCATTCAAAGGCATGCACATGGAATAGGATAAGATGAAAGTAGTGGAAGATTGGCCAACTTTCAATAATGCTTCTAAAATCCAATCATTTTTAGGCCTTGCTAATTATTATTATCAATTTGTTTAGTGATTTGCATAAATTATTACTTCATTGATAAGCTTATTGAAGAAGTGCTTCATTTGAATAGAAATTGGAATAAAAAAAGACCTTTAAGGAGTTAAAAGAGGTACTAATTATTACTCCAATATTGCAACCATATATCTTAAACTTCCATGTATACTTGACATTGATACTTTCAACTTTGTTATTGGCATGGTTTTTTAATAAGATTTTGGTAAGAGCCTTCAACTTATAATGTATGAATCACACAAACTCAAAAGAATAGAGTACAATAATTCTACATATAATTGAAAGGAATTAACAATTGTATTTGCCACAAAGATGCAGGGATTCTATTTGTTGGAGAAGCCAATGACTGATTGGACTGACCACCAATCCGTGCTATACGATATCATATTACGTAAAGCCTTGCTTAAGAATGTACTAAGTACTTGGCTGTGGAGGATAGAAAGAGTATTGCATCAAAATGATTCTAATTCTAATAGAATCTCAAATAAATCCAATTAAACCTTAATAATGCTAATTAAGCTATAATCAATCTAAAAAAACCTCAAAAAAATTATAAAAGAAGTATGAAAAAATCCTAAAAAAATTAAAAAAAAATATTACAATAAAATTCAAAATATATCTCAAATAAATTCCAACCAAATCTTGTTTAAAATTCTAAAAGTCTTTACTTAAATCCTAATTCAAAACTTAACTAAATCCTAAATGAATTCTATATCTTAACTAATTTTTAAATCCTAAATCAATTCTAATCAATTTAACTTAATCTTGGAGTAGATTACAACTTCAATATCTAAAAATTATACTATTGATCTTTCTTAAGATTTTAAACACCTTTCAACAACTAAATTGGTAAAAAAGACAAAACATTTGAAGAAGATCAAACTTACCAAATAGAAGATCAATCCTAAATTTCACTCAAGTATTAGCCAGGCTCCTACTCTAATCTAAATGTTAAACTTCTAGTACCAATATTTCCTTTTTGAATAATTGAATTACCTCCAAAATATACTTAAACTATAGAAAATCAAGTCTAGACTTCATAAAAAAAAGGTTTATATCAATTCAATCAATATATTGCTAAAGATTTAAAAAATATTCACTAACCCTCAAATTCCAATTTTTGAGACCTTGACCTACAAAAACCCTTACACACTTCAATCTAACTATTTGATTGATTTCAAAATTTGCACACATGCTAACAACTAAAACGCTAATGCATTTCATAAAATTCACTCATACTTACATCAAAAAATTCAAGAAACCTCCAATTTTATAAATATAATTTTATTTTTTAAAATCTAATCCAACCAAGGACATTACTAATTTTGAAAATCTCCCAAATACTAAATACTAACTTGATTGATATAAAACCAATGCTCAAAAATCTCTTTGCTAGTTTGCTCTCAAATTCCATTCTTTGATCTACAAAAGAATCTTAAAGTCGTTGTAGGTATGCAGTTTTGTGCATTGGAATATGATTTCATCTAGATTGACAACTAATCATCTCCGAGTATCAATATTTGATAATTTGAAATAATTTTTTCTTGAACTTATTTATAATTTTTTTTTAATATGTCTATATCAATAAATTATTTTATTTACTTTAATTTGAGATATTTTATGCCGTTATAAAGCAAATAGAATCCCCTTTTCTAAAAGGTAGCATTAAAACTAATTTTTTTATTATCTTTCTATTATATATCCTTGTTTTTCTATGATATCTTCTTACTAGGTTCTTCTATAATAACATCCATATTTTTATTTTTTACCATATGATCGTGTTACCATAGGCATGATTTGCATCTAAAAAAATATGAAATCACAACATCATTGTTAAAAAGAGAAATTTTAGTTCTTTGATATTGAGCTTGAATAAAAGCAAGGGCAACAACACACCATGCCGGATACCTTATCATGTAGATCCAACTTAAAACTTAAATCAAATGATAAGGCAGAAGTTCCTACCATTAACAATGTTATTTCAAACTTAACAAAAGAATCAAAATGGAAGGAAGCTATGTATTGTAATATTTATTTCAAGATGGTTATTGATCAATTGAAGCTAGATAATGTATAATATTGAGATTATCATATCAATGATGGTGTTAGGGACATAGTCCTTAGAACCTTCTAGAGACAAGTTTCTAGAACCTTCTAGAAGTAAGTCTCTGAAACCTTCTAGAAGCTTCTTAGTTGGTAGAAGATGTTAGGAACATAGTCCTTAGAACCTTCTAGAGATAAGTTTCTAGAACCTTCTAAAAACAAGTCTCTGAAACCTTCTAGAAGCTTCCTAGTTAGTAGAAGTTTCCTAAATAGGAGTATATATTGGAATCAAGGTTGAAGAGTTCTTCAGTCTCGACAACACATCTCTTCGAGCTCTAGCTCACCTCTCTGGTGTTGTTTTTGTATTCATTTGATTAATCTAGTTCTTGCTAGTTCTTCTTGAACTTCTTGTTAGATCTCGAGTCTGTATTTCTGTGTCCGTGACAATTTGTCGAGACTTCACTCACCTCAGATATTAGAGTTAGTTTCTTCTTCATTAGAGTGCAGATTATCCCTCTGCTTGGAAGTGTACTAGCATTTTAGAGGTTGCGGATTACCCTCCTCTAAACTGATACTTCTTTTATTATAATATTGGAGTCTTCTTCTTCTTGGAGAAAGTGGATTATCCCTTTTCTTGAAGCTCTTAAGGCATTTTAGAGGTTGTAGAGTACCCTCCTCTAAACCAGTATTGTCTTCTTGTACAGTCATTTCTGTCCTTCTCTTAGAATGGCCGGAGGCCAAGACATTAGTATGATGGAAAGTTCGGAGTCCAAGTTGGATGCTATTATGAATATCCTTGCTATGTTATCGCAAAGAACTGTAGAGATTGAAGGAGTCTTGGCAAGGCTTCATAATGATGGAGCATCTAGGATGGCACAATCTAGGTTGCACCAGCCTCAAACTTTTGCACTTAGAGAAGCAACTTTGCCTCAGGTTCGACAAGCACTGCTGGTTCTATAACATAAAGAGCCCCGAGTTAGCCTTCCGGACAAGTTCGATGGTACGCGTTCCAAGTTTCGAGGATTTGTCAATTAAATGAGGTTGATAACAGTTTTATAGACCAAATGCTATCCAACGAAGGAGTCACGTGTTGGACTTGTTGGAACCTTACTTATAGGGCAAGCTCTATCATGGTTTGCTCCTTTGTTTGAGAAACGATCATCCATACTAAACAACTTTGAAACCTTTTTGGAGGCGTTTGCAGAAGCATTTGGTGAACATGACAAGGTTCGATGGAGTACAACAAAGATTCGGTCACTACAACAAGAGATGCGCTCTACATTAGTCTATGCATCAGACTTCACGCAATTAGCATGCGACATCAATTGGGACAAAGAAGCGTTGATGAATCAATTCTAATGGGGTTTAAGGGATGATGTGAAGGATTTGCTGTTAATTCTTCCTAATCCACAAATGCTCAACGAAGCTATTAGTCAAGTTGTGAAGTATGATAATCGTCTATTCCAACGCCGCTAAGACCAACGTTCAAGATAACATACGGTTTGCCACGCCCCAACTATGTTGGCAACCAATGTGAATACACATTCAGAGGTAGAAGACATACAAATTGATGTGGTACGTGTCAAATCCCTTATCCAAGAAGAAAAAAAGCGGCGTATAGAGGAAGGTCTATGCTTGTATTGAGGTGAAAAAGGCCACAAAGTTGGAAATTGCCCCAAGAAGCAAAATCGATGTATTGTCAGGACTAGGGGCGCTTTTGTTCAAGAAAACGAGGATGCCGAGCCATAATAGGAACCGTGCGGCTGGACAGTGAAATATCACATTAACAACCAGGTTCCTTTCTTTCTGCTCAACCTGCCCTTTGCTTTACAATCCCTTTGTTTATTGGCCCTCAAAAATTGAGAACCTTAGCATTATTAGATTCAGAAGCATCTGCTTGTTTCTTAGACGAAGAATTTGTGAAACATCATAAAATTCTTTTAGTACAAAAATCCAAACCTGTTCACGTTGAGGTCATAGATGGACAATCTTTATTGTCTGATAGTTTCACCTATAAATCAAAACCTATAGAAGTGACGTTTAAGGGCCATAGTAGTCATATTATTTTCAATATTATGAGAACTCCATCAAATCCTGTTATTCTTGGTCTTTCTTGGTTGAAAAAGCATAACCCATCCATAGATTGGAAGTTGCGGAAGATGACTTTTCCCACAAAACCACCCAAGAGCAAGCCTAGTAGAAAACCCTGAATAGAGAAATTGTTATTCATTGGAGCAAGAGCATTTATAAGATCGTCCAAGGAAGGTACACCATTTGTCATTTACGCGGTTCCAACTACCAGGGAGAAGATCTTGACAACAAGTATACCTGAGCAATATAAGCATTTTAAAGACGTATTTCAAAAGAAGAATGCCGACATGCTACCGGAACACCGACTATATGATTGCGCCATAGACTTGTAGGAAGGAGCACAACCGCCTTTTGGCCCAATCTACAATCTATTGCAAACGGAGTTGGTGGAGTTGCAAAAGTACATTGATGAGAATCTAGCCAAGAACTTCATCCGTCATTCAAAATCGTCAGTTGGAGCACCCATCTTATTTGTGAAGAAGAAAGATGGCTCATTGCGGATGTGCGTGGACTATCGAGGCGTCAACAAGGTAACAAAGAAGAATCGTTATCCGTTACCCTTGATTTTTGGTCTCTTAGAACAACTTGGACGTACAAGGATCTTTACAAAAATTGATCTAAGGAGAGCTTACAACCTTATACGAATCAAGGAAGGAGATGAGTGGAAGACAGCGTTCCGTACAAGGTATGGCCATTTTGAGTATAATGTCATACCCTTTGGTCTTACCAATGCTCCAGCGGTCTTTCAACATATAATGAATGGTATTTTCCGAGAGCACCTTGACGATTTTGTTGTCATCTATTTGGATGATATTTTGATATTCTCCAAAAATGAGGAAGAGCATGAAAAGCATGTTCGTTTGGTCTTGGAGAAACTACGCGAGTGAGGACTATATGCCAAGTTGGAGAAGTGTTTATTTCACCAAATAGGGATGGAATTTCTGGGGTTCATTGCGACTACGGAAGGCTTGAAGATGGACCCCAAGAAGGTGGAAGCAATCGTGTCCTAGGAGGTTCCAAAGACGGTTAGAGACGTACAATGCTTTCTTGGTTTTGCCAACTTCTATCGGATCTTCATTAAGAATTACTTTCAAGTTGCTACTCCTCTCACTCGATTGACATGCAAGGATAAGCCGGAATGGGGATCTCTAGCGGAGAAGGCGTTTCAAGACCTGAAAGACCGCATTTACTACGGCTCCAATCTTGGTACATCCAGACTTTACAAAGGTCTTTTATTTAGAAACTGATGCTTCAGATTTTGCTTTGGGAGCTGTACTTTCACGAATGGGAGAAGACAAGAAGCTCCATCTGATTGCATTCTATTCTCAAAAGTTTTCTGTCGCTGAAATCAATTATGAGATCTATGATAAGGAACTTCTTGCTATAGTAGATTCTTTCTAAGAATGGCATCACTTTCTTGAAGGAGCTGTACACCCAATGACTATATATACAGATCATAAGAATTTGGAGTATTTCATGTCGGCTCAAGTTCTAAATTGACGTCAAGCTCGGTGGAGTATGTTGCTATTTAGGTTCGATTTTGTTATCACTATCTGATGCCTTATCGAGGAGATCATATCTTGTACCAAAGACAGGAGAAGCAGCGTTTGATCAACAATGTATGAAGTTGTTGAAGCTAAAGCAATTTCGGCTTTGCGCTACTATTATGCCAATTGATGCTGACTTCCTGAATCAGGTACATGCCATGACCATTGAAGATTCAGTAGCCATTGATATTAAGTAGCGTGCCAATGACGACAAGTTCAAGGTAGAGGGAGATCTTTTATACTTTGAAGAGCGGTTATATATCCCAGAAGGACCAACACGACTCCGAGTTCTTCAATCTCGCCACGATTTTCCAGTTGTGGGACATTTTGGATTCAACAAGACCTTGGAGCTTATTTCTCGAGATTTTTGGTGGCCCCAAATGTGGAAGGATGTGAAAGATTTTGTCCTCTCCTGTGACATCTCTTTAAGATCCAAGAATCCTCGGCATCGCCCTTATGAACTCCTACAGCCATTGTCAATTCCACGTCGACCATGGTCTTCAATTTCCATGGACTTCATCACGGACCTGCCATCATCGAACTCATTTGACAGCATCTTTGTCATGGTAGATCGGCTTACAAAGATGGCGCACTTTGTTCCTTGCAAGAAGACATCGTTCAGTGAAGTCACAGCAAGGCTCTTTCTCGATAATATGTATCAATATCATGGACTACCAGATGATATCGTATCAGATCGAGGAACCCAGTTCGTATCAAAGTTTTGGAGATCTCTCTTTGAGATACTGAAGGTGGATATCAAGCTTTCTTCGGCTTTTCATCCTTTAACTGACGGCCAAACGGAACGGGTGAACTAAGTCTTGGAACAATACTTACGATGTAGCATCAACTATCAACAAGACGATTGGACCACATATCTGCTGCTAGTCAAGTTTGTATATAACAACACCCTCCATGCGTCGATTCAATACACACCATTTTTTTTCTAACTATGGGTATCATCCGAAGCTTGATTTATTGAGTCCGTCAACAAATAACAATCCAGCAACTGAAGGATTTGCGAAACAACTATCAGAGTTACAAAATACGTTGAAGTTTCAATTACAATGTGCTCAAGAATCCTACAAGGCGTCTGTAGATAGATTTCGAAAGTAAGCACCTACTTTCAAAATTAGAGATAAAACATGGCTTCTTCGACGGAATATTAAGACCAAGCGACCATGTGATAAGTTGGACTATCAAAGATTGGGACCATTTATCATCCAAAAGCAAATCAATCTAGTGGCGTATCGTCTAGAATTACCGGCTTCTATGAAGGTACATCTAATCTTTCATGTTTCTCTGTTGGAGCCTTATCGAGAGTCGTCTTTTCCTGGAAGAGTGCAATGTCCGCCACCTAGTATTGAGATCGAGAACCACGAGGAATATGAGGTTGAAAAGGTACTGGATTCACGGCGAAGATGGGGCAAGTTAGAATATCTTGTTCATTGGTGCGGCTACGACATTAATGAACGAACGTGGGAGCCAGCTGAAAATCTCGCCAATGCACCATAAAAGGTAGAGGAGTTTCATCAACAACATCCTCATAAACCTAAGTCGGTTCGACGATAGCTTCCTTTTGAAGCTTGCTCATCCAAGAATATAAGAAAGGGGGAGAGCACCACCAAAATTCGTAGTTGATGTAGTTATTTTCTCCAAGATAAAGTAGAATTTTTTCAGTAGCCATAGTTTGGTCTTCTGATATGGATAGCCAAGAGATAGATACTATGCGAGTCAGATTATCTCAATCGATTAGCTCACGAAGGCGACCCCGAGATGAAGAACCGCCTACACCACGACGACGACGGAGGATACCAAGTAACCGATCACTGGTGATTGTATTTGAGTTCGAGCCTACTTACGATGGTCAACCAGAAGGCGTATTTACAAGATAATTTTACAATGAAGACATAGAAGTTCATGCTTGGTCAGAAGTTGAAGGAGTGGGCCACTACCATTGGCTTCAAGGGCCGATGAACTACTTGCTTTGTGAACAACAGTTGGAGTTCATAGCAGACGTTATGCGACAGATCTTCATTTTCTTGCATTGGTATTGATTAACAATAATATTGCTTCTCAGAGACCTCGAAGTTTAAGGAGGAGGTGATGTTAGGGACGTAGTCCTTAGAACCTTCTAGAGACAAGTTTCTAGAACCTTCTAGAAGCAAGTCTTTGGAACCTTCTAAAAGCTTCTTAGTTGGTAGAAGATGTTAGGGACATAGTCCTTAGATCTTTCTAGAGATAAGTTTTTAGAACCTTCTAGAAGTAAGTCTTTGGAACGTACTAGAAGCTTCCTAGTTGGTAGAAGTTGCTTGTGAAGTTTCCTAAATAGGAGTATATATTGGAATCGAGGTTGAAGAGTTCTTCAGTCTTGACAACACATCTCTCGGAGCTCTAGCTCACCTCTCTAGTGTTGTTCTTGTATTCATCTGATTAATCTAGTTCTTGCCAGTTCTTCTTGAACTTCTTGTTAGATCTCGAGTCTGTATTTCTGTGTCCGTGACAGATGGCTTATTCTATTGTAAGAAGTGAATTTATGTATTTAACAATGATATACTTTAGATATGTATATTCCAAGAGGGATACAATATCCCAATATTTGAACATCTAAGATACAAAAAGTCTTTAGAATGGATTTCAAGGATATGATTTTGGACAGCTTTGAATTGTGATATTTAAGCTTTTGTGTATTCTTATGAATCATGCCAATGTAACAAAATACACAACGCAATATTTCTTGAGCTATTATAGCCCATTCTACTACTTACAGTACATTAAGAGTAAGTGATCATGGATCTCATCAGGTATTTGCTACAAATACCTTATAATCATACTACAATTGTTGTCTTAATAAATTGACTCTTGAAACAACTTCACTTGGTTACAATGCACTATGATATTGATGCCCCAATACTTGTACAATTCTTCTTTGATACTTTCTTTTGTCACCATACATTTTCTCATGTCATCATTTCAGATTAAGATCCGTGCTTCATGGGAGTTTCTAGCAAACCTTGTTCAAGCTATTAGACACATAACTTGCCATATCTACAACCTTCCATCCTCAAATAGATAGAGTAATAGAGCTTATAAATTAGACCCTAGAAAATATGCTATAGAAATTTGTGGAAATTTATCATAATGATTAGAATAAATACTTGACACTCTTATAGTTTTCTTATAATGATAGTATTCAAGCAAGTACCAATCATTCATTATTCTTCTTTAATACCAATTTGCATCCAATTATGCCAATAACTTTCTATTTTTCCATTGACACCAATAATTTAACAACAAAAGAGTTTATATATCTTACAATAATCTTGTAGGAGGCATGACACTATCTCCTTACTATATAGAATTGATAAAATCAATATGTAGATATCTATTAGTAATACAAGACCTTTTAAGACAATGATCAGGTATTACTCTCCAATGTCAATTTTTTACTTACTATATCAATCCAAATCCATAAGCTAGGACCTTTAAAACATAACTAGTCTATATTAAGTATCTAATACTCTTCTAATCTATAGCAATATAAAATCTCATTACAAAGTAGGATAAATTGGACCAAAACTAAAGTAAATACAATTAAATAAATTGAAATACAAAAGACAAAAGTGAGCAACTAGAATTAATATAGAACAGAATAAAATAAGAAGATATAAAAACCAGTTGTATTAAGAGAAAGGGTCTAAAGCCATACTTGACTAGCTGCTCTCAAAGGCCCTGACCAATCATATTTATATTTTATTTTATGACCTTGGACTTTCTAGAATGTTCTTAAATAATGGATCCTACTTAGGTAACCACCTTAAATTCCTTCTAGAAGGTTTTATGGTAGGGTCTATCTATATAATCACCCTAAATTCTTTCTAGAATGTTCTATGGTGTATCTTATTTGGTCTACTAACCTAACTCCAATTCTAAAAACTTCCATAACTTCTCAAATGTGGTTCTAACTACCTATCTCTATATATCAATAATACAACTATCTTATCTATATCTTGTTACAGTTAATTCTCTTCCACTAATGTGGAATGTCTTTTTTTTGCTCTCGATGGTATCACCAAATTATTTCTTAGCAATGGATGAAGTTTTGTGCACGTTTTCATGTTGCATTGTAGATGGGATAACCTTTCTAAAGAACTTTTTACTGAAGTTGTAGACATCCATTGCCACAACAAAGGTAGCAATGCTCCAAAATATTCTCCACTTCATACTCTTATTGATCATTAACTACAACTATTGATAGTGGTGGTTAGTGTCAATCCAAAAAGCACTTTGGCTTGGTAAGAAATTCTTTTAATTATAAAATATGAAAAACTAGATAGATCCAAATATATGACAAAAGCTCAAGGTGATATGTAATATCAGAAATCATTAAAAAAATACAGAAAGGTCAAAGCCACCAAGGTGCTAGTTTATGAATTTGGATTGATGTAACAAGTGACAAGTTGGCGTTGGAGAGTAACACTTGATCACTCTCTTGAAAAGTCCTGTATTATTGGTTGTTAATCACATACTATTTTTGATGATTTTATATAATAAAGAGGTAGTATTCTGTCTCTTGTAAAGTCATTATAAGTTGTTATATAAATTCTTCTATTATGAGATTGTTGGTATTGATGAAACAATAAAGGGTTTTTGGCATAATCAAATGTTGATCAATGTTAAAGAAAAATGGTGAATGACTGGTACTTCTATGAATACTATCATTGTAAGCAAATCCAAGGACATCAAGTATTCATTCCAATCATTATAATGAACTACCACAAATGCATGTAGCATATCTTTCAAGGTCCAATTTGCATGCTTTATTTGTCCTTCTGTTTAGGGATAAAAGGATGTAGATATAGGAAGTCATGTGCTTAGTAGCTTGAATAAGACTTATTAAAAAATTTCCATGAAGTGTGGAACTTGATCTAAAACAATAACACGAGATAATCCATGGTGATAAAAGATAATAGCAAAGAAGACTCATACAAGCGTTGAAGCATCAATATTTGAGTATACTACAGCCAAGTAAAATTGCTTCAAGAATCAATCTACAAAGACTGCAATCATGATATGATTATGAGGTGCCTACAATAAACGTGTAATAAGATCCATAGTCATCTACTCCCAATGTGTCGTAGATAGCAGAATTAGTTGCAATAGTCCAAGAGATGCTGCATTGCATGCTTTATTATGTTGACATGACTTGTAAGGGTATATAAAAGGTCAAACATCGTACTCCAAACCTATCCAAAATCATGTCTTTGAGATCCGTTCTAGAGCCTTTTCTCACCGCAAATGTCTAGAAATTGGGATGTCATGTCCCTCTTAAAGTATGCACATATGAAATATAGCATTATTAGATACGTAAATCAACTTTTTGAAATAGAGTAAGCCATTACTAAGAGTGTAATCTTGATACTATATAATGTCTACCTTTAGCACATTGCTAACCATCTTGAAATAAAGATCCCAATGCATAGCTTCCTTCCATTCTACCTCTTTGGTTAGATTTGAAATGATACTATTAATGGTAGCAACTTTTGTCTTCTTTCTCAATTTATTTTTTAAATCTAATCTCCGTAATAAGTTGTTTGGTACAATATATTATCACTCTTGTTTGTACTCAAGCTGGATATCAAAAAGGTGCAACTATTCTTCTCAACAATGAGGTCATGATTTCATATTTTTTAGATGCAAATCATGTGGCAAGGGTTTATGGTCAGTCTAAACAACCACTAGCTTTTTCAACAAATAATGCCACCATATCTTTATAGCATATACAATTGCTACTTGCTCTCAATTATATTATTGTATTATATATCATCATATTTGAAAATGTACTAAGAAATTGACTATAGAAGATAACATTGTGTTTTTCAAGTATCCAAGAATCCTAATATGTTTTATCCTTATAAGAAGAATGCAATTTGAATTTTAATTCAAAAGTACTTAAATCTAATACAAAGTACTCAAAAACACTCTTCTTAGTAATTTTAACTATATATAAATTCCAATTACCTTGTTACTTTCAAAATTAGGCAATTTTGATTTTTTTTTGCAAATCTTAACTCTAATCTATAAGTTTTAGCAAGCTGTAGTTCTTGATTTAATTGTCCACTTAGAGCAAAATTTTGCATACAAATGCTACTATAAATCTCCTATGTACTTGAATAGAATTTATTCCAATCAAACTTATAAAGTTTGAAAAAACGTCCAAAAACCACATTGATGTTACTTGGCTATCAACTTGAAAGTTGATACAAATGTTTTAGTAGTGATTTCTCTTTTTCCAACTATTAACTTCAATTCAAAATTGGTATATAGTTTGATCTTTAAGCCTTCTAACATTATGTCAAATTTCATCTTGATCCAACTTGTAGAACTTTAGATATTATAGAAATTCTATTCAATTCTAAACTATCAACTTTTGATATCTTCTTGTATCAAAACCCACATATCTTCTAATTGCATTATCAGATTTTTATAAGTTTTTACACACACTTTGTACACCTAATTAACCAAGTACAATCAATTTTTGAATTATAAATATAATACCAATTTTATGAACTAGCCAAGAGTACTAGCCCTAATTATATTGCATAAATTCCAAGTTGTCAATATAAATTCTAACTTTGAAGGACAATTTCTAAGTCCAAACAAATCCTATAAAAACAAGCCTTATGTCTTTAGAATTAGCTCCAAGCTAGCTCTTTAAATCTAATCTTTGATCTTTAAATAAAATCCTACTTTATCTTAGGTTGTTGTTTTAATGACTAGAGATCTGATTTCGATCCTATTTTACAAATGGTCGACTATTGGATATCAATTTAATCTATCTTAGAATTTTTTAGCCCAATCTTATCTTTAACTTAATTTTAGTATCAATCATATTAATTATTTATCTCTTTTAATCTAATTTTATTAATTTATGGTCTTTCTAAAGTAATAAAAGAATCTCTATAGCCTAAAAAATAAAATTACTAATTAACTTTTAACCTACTAACTAAAGACAAGAAAATAAAATAAGAGGCTTTTATAAAAGTCATGTTTAATTATCTTTAATTATTATTGATCCAAGATAGTTAGATATTAATTAAAAATTCATATTTGATTATATTTTTATCATATAGTCATATTACATCATGACATCCACCCCTCCTTAACCTACGCATCCTCTAGCATGCGTCAAATGAACCATATGTTATAATTGGCATTATACCATCTCTTTATTTTTTGCATCAAATCCTTTATTACTATTTTCACCATCTACTTCAAACATGATCATCTACATTGATTTTTCTATCTCGTCTTTTGAAAATCTTCACTTGCCTCCTAGCAATAGGTATCTTTAACCTTGTACCATCCAACCTTTTTAATAAATATGTGGCATTATTATGAACCATTACTACTACATATGGTTCAAATCAACATTTTGAAAAATTTTACAAAGCACTATATTGGTTATCCAAACTGCTATCATAAACAAGTATCCAATCACCTTCTTCAATTGCTTTAAGCCCCAATCAATGTTGCTTACCAAATCGAGTCTTATTTTTTAACCTTGCTTTTTGTAACCTTTCTAATGTTAGTTCCATATCTTCTAATCTTTTTTCAAGTTGCCAAATTCTAATAGCTAACAATTCTTCCTTTATTAATTCATCTTCCTATGGTAGCATAGTCTAAATTGGCACATGTTCTTCAATTGACATAATTGAATTTTGACCTATCATAAGTTCTACTAATATATATGCTATCACTGAACTATGTATTGTTCAATCAGTCCAAAATACATAGGGTAGAAGTCGAGGCCATTCTCTCACTCTTCCATTGTAAGCTTTAATCAAGGCTTTTAAAATTGGTAGATGTCCACATTCATTCTTTATATTCTGCTTTAGATTATAAGTAGTAGTCAATGATTATTTAATTCCACATCTCTTAAAGAATTTACAAGCTTCATATGGATCTAATTCTCCATAATTTGTAGTGATCTTTCCCACACATCTATAGCAACAAATAACATCCTCAAGTAAAAACCTACAAATTTTCTCGATGGACTTTATTTTTAGTACTTTGCCTTCTACTTGGTTCGATAAATCTTCAGAAGCAAAAATTAAATATTTCATTGTCCATAGTTCCATTGGCATAATAACCAAATCTGCAACCCATTTAAAATGAATAGCCAAAGGATATGTTGGATATAAACTATCTTGATGTTGTATATTTAAATATATTTGACAAATTACATAAGATTCTATATATAAAGCTACATCTTCATACATATTCTTCTACCAATATCGTTTCTTCAATTTTACAAAATTTGTCTAAATTCCTTTATGTCCCACCTATGGACTATCATGAAACTCCTTAAGTAGTCTTTGTAGATCTTCTTTGATACCTACTACTCGTCGTAGCATTCCAATATTTGATTTTGTCATCTTCCATAGAAATCCATCTTGTTATATGAATCTATTGATGCTACCATTGAGGAAAAAATAAATAGAGCTTTTCATAAGTAAGATGTTGAGCCTAAAATCAAAAAGAGGTCTTTAAAAAATAAAAAAACCTTTAAGGAATAAAAATTAGAAAAGATACCTTCTTCTATTCATCTTCGTGGTATACCTTTATCAAAAGAGTTGTAGAAGATTGACAAAGAAAAAAAATAAGATGATGCAAGAAAATCTTAATAAAAAAATCTTACTTCAAATTTCAATCTGATATTGTATTATAGATATAGTATCAAAAATATACATACTTATTCTAATAATTACCTATATTATGAAGTAAAAATAAATAAAACTAGATTAAAATAGATTAATTTCATAATATCTTCTAAAAATGCTTCTTAGAAGCTTTTTAGACATGATTTTGATTTTATATATGTTTATAGTTGATTTTCAGGTCAGAAACTTCATCAATAATTTAGCCACATATCACACAGGAAGATAACTTATAGAACAAGCTAATTATGTGGCATACACATAAAATACTTCTCTTCTAAGTTAAGATATGTGGCTTGCAAAGTCAATACATGTTCGAAGTCATATAGAATATCACCATATAGTTCTTAGGTAGATAGTATATATAAAAGCTAGAGTAAAGCCTTCTTTACTCTTGTCAACCTCTTTCTTATTTTAGTCTAGATTCAAGAGTCTTTAATTTTTTTGTCTTTTGATAATAGCTATTCTAGTTTATTTTTAATATGTTTATTTTTTTTATTTCTATTTTGTCATATTTCTTTGAAAAAAGTCTCACTTATTTATTTTCTTTCATCAAGTTTTTGTTCTTAATAGTTTAATAAAATTATACTTACAATATCAAAGCTTTATTTTTTTTTAATTAAAAATAAATTATTTCTTTTTCTTGATAAGATATAAATATACTAGAAATTACAGATTATCTTGTTCTAAATTGATATTGTCTTTTGTATTTTTTTATTTTTAAGTCTTATATATTTAATTATTATTAAAGAAGAGCTTCTTAAAATAAAGAATGCAATTACACAAATACAAGAAAAAATCACGGAGTTAATGCTTGCAATGCATCAATTTAATTTATGACTACAAAGAGCAATAAGAATGGCAAAGAGCAAAGATATAGAGATGATTGAAGCTCCTTCAACATCTATATGAAAAAATCTCCCTTTTCCTATGATAGAACATCTTTTTAATATTAAAAAATAAAAAATTGTATTGTCCAAGAAGTTTAATGGTACAAGTTCTAAGTTTCAAGGATTTATTAATCAAGTACAACTTGTAATTGAACTTCAATCCCAAAGCTATTCAACTCCAAAATCATAAGTTAGATTTATTGATACACTTTTTTTAAGTTTAAAATTATCATGGTTTTTATCTTTTATTGAATGACAAGATTCAATATTAGATAATTTAGATGTTTTTTTAATAAAGTTTTGATCCATGTATTAAAAACATGATGCAATTTGTATTGCAACCAATAAAATCTATATTTTGCAACAAAGTAATTAATTAGTAATATTATATGCTTTAAAATTTCAACAACTTCTAATTAAAATTAAGTAGAATGATGTTACTTTTATTAACTAATTTTTCTATAGATTACAATATGAAGTAAAAAAATTGATGCTCAACTTGATCTTCAAACATTAAATCAAGCAATTGAATTTATTATAAACTATAAAAATTGACTTTTTGAATTTGATTTGAGAATTATAGAAGTATGCTTTAACATTACTATAATTCAATGGCAACATCAATATCTCTTCAAAATATACATTAAAATGTAGAGGATTTGATAATTGATGCGATATGTTTCAAACTTCTTATTGAGCAAGAAAAGACTTATTATTGTTGGAAAGGATTGTGCATGTATTGTAGAAAATCTAAACACATTACTTAATATTATTCAAAGAAGCAATGGTATTATATTATGTAAAGTCTTGCTTAAAAATGCATTGGATACTTGGCTATGGAAGGTAGAAGGAAAATTGTACCAACAAGATCCTTAAAATTCTAATAGAATCCTAAATAAATTCTAATTAAACCTTAATAATTTTAATCAAGCTTTAATAAAATTCAAAAGAAATCTTAAAGATATTATAAAAAAATATGAAGAAATCCTAAAGAACTTTTAAAAAAACTATAAAAAAATCATAAAAAAATAATAAGTAGACCTTAAAGAAATCCACAAGAAATCCTAAAGAAACAAAAGAAAAACCTTAAATAAATATTAAATAAATCCTAATTAAATCCTATTTTAGTCCTAATTAAAATTCTAATGGATTTTAACAAAATTCTAGATTAAATCCTAATTAAATCCTAAATCAAATTCTAGACACATCTTAAATCCTAAATCAAATCCTAAAAAAAATTAACCTAATCTTAAGCCAATTTAAAACCTCATTATCTATTGGTGATATTATTGATCTTTCTTAAGATTTTATATACCTCTCAATAACTAAGTTAGCAACAAGTACACAAAATTTGAAGAATATTTAATCTGCCATATAGAAGATCAATTCTAAATTTTGCTTGAGTGTTGGCCGGCATCATACTTCAATTTGAATGTTAAACTTCTAGAACCAATATCTCCTCCTTGAACCATTAGATTACTCCTAAAATTTATCAAAATTATTGAAAATCAAGTATAGTTTCTACTTAAAAAAATCACTTCAATATAATTAACAGATTGCTAAAGATCTTAAAAATAATCACTAATCCTTAAATTCTAATTTTTGAGACTTCAACCCATAAAAACCTTCATACACTTTGATCTAATCATTTGATTGACTTCAAAATTTTTATACATTTACAACTAGTATATCAACATTCTATCTTAAATTTATTTTTATACATACTACAAAATTCAAAAAATCTTCAATTTTATAAATATAACTTTACTTTTAAAAATCTAATCCAATCAAGAACTATATAAAAATTGATTATTCTAAAAATTGAATATTAACTTGATTGATATAAAACCAATGTCCAAATATTTTTTTATAAGTTTTTTTTTCAAATCCTATTCTTTGATCTATCAAAGAACCTTGAATTATCATAGATATGTGGTTTTATACCTTGGGATCTAATTTCGACCCAAGTTGACAATTAGTCCTCTCTAGATACAAATTTTTGATAATTTGAGGTAATTTTTGTTTAAATCTATTAGTAATTTTCTTCTAAATATTTTTATATTAATTACTTATCTCATTTTCTTTAATTTATGGCATTTATGTTCTTACAAAGTAAATAAAAGCCTCTTCTTCAAAAGGCAGTATTAAGACTAAACCTTTTATTACCTTCCTATTATTTATCCTTATTTTTCTATTACATCTTTTTACTAGACTCTTCTATAACAACATCCATGTTTTCATTTTTCACCATATAGTCATGTTATTATATAACAATGCAACTACAAAATGAAAAGTAAAATTATTAAAGAAGATAATATGTCAATAAAAAAATTTGTTCAAATATAATAGGGATCATGTAATTAGAACCTTCTACAACATCCAATAAAGCTCTTATTCTTTCTTTAGAATTATTTTCTTGTTTTATAATAAATATTATTTTAGGACATAAACATCATAAAGATTCTACCTTATTAGATTCAAGAGCTTCAATGTGTTTTTTAGATGAAAAATTGCTTAAAGACATAACATACTTTAAGTGAAGAAAACTAAATTTGTTCACATAGAAGTCAAAGATAGTTGTCTATTGGCTTTAAAACATGTTATTCATAAAATCTTTTCTATAGAAGTAAAAACTAATGGTTACAGTAGCTTTGTAATACTTAATATCATTAGATCTCCCTCTAATTCAATCATTTTAGATTTAATATGGCTAAAAATATATAATCCTAAAATATATTAAATTATTTATAGTCTTAATTTTTTGAAAGTATAACTTCCTTCTTAAGAGTATAATTAATTAAGTAGAAATTCATAAGTTATAAGTCATAAGTACAATTAAAGTTATATTTATATATATAAGAGATTTTGTATTTATTACAAAAAAAATATTATCTTATATCATTTATATTGTATCTATTTCTAATGATAAAAGACTTCAAATAAATTCTAAGTCAATATCAAGATTTTCAAGATGTATTTGAAAAAAAAAAAATGAAAATACTCTTCTAAAAAATTGTCTCAATGACTACTCAATTAACCTTCAAAGAAGAGCTCAACCGCTGTCATGATGTAATACGATTAATAGGTGAAAGAGTGTGGAGATTATTATAATTTAGGAGATCTTAGTTCAAAATATTAGAACAAATTATCTTAGAAATATAGTTAATAGTCAAAGGGGTAGAAAAATTAAAAGGTACTAATGCTGCCTTTTAGAAAGGTGACTTCTACTTACTTTGTAGCACCATAAGTAAAGCAAATCAAAGTAGATTGGAAAAATAAATGATATAGGCATCTTAAGAAGGAAGTTAAGAGTAAATTCTAGAAAAAATTTACTTAGAAAAACTAGATATTGATACCCGGAGAGGGCCGGTTATGAATCAGGGTCGAAATCAGACCCTAGGGCACAAAACCGAGTCTCAACGACGACTCTAGAGTTCTTTTGGAGATCGGAGAAAAAAGTTTGATAGCAGGCTGAATAGGCTTTCTATGAGCATTAAGTTTGGGTGATTTGGAGTTGATATGAATTTGTAAGAGCTTTGCAAAGTTAAGGTTTGTTTTAGATGACTTGGGTTTTATGAAATAAAATAGGGTTTACGTTTTGGGTGATTTCAAGTGTTTTGTAATAGATCTATGGATGCAAATTTGTGGATTTATGGTTATAGTTGTGTTTAATATGTGACGTGAGTTTGAGCTTGATCTAACGGTTGAATTGAGGAATATTAAGATTTAAGTTGGTCAAGGTCTCAAAAAGTAGAATTTTAGGTCTAATAGGGGTTTTTTGAGATTTCTTGCAATCTATTGATTGGATTGAAGTGAAACTTACGTGAGAGAATATTAGACTTGTTTTTCTATGTGTATGAGAATTTTGAAATCAGTCGAATGGTGCAAAAGAGAGATATTAGTTCTAGAAGATTGGCATCAAGATTGGAGAAGGAGGCTAGTCAATACCCAAGCACATTTTTGAGGATATCGTCAATTTGGTAACTCCGATCCTTATCAATTTTTTTTTTCTTGTTTCATACTTATTTTTTTAGAAGTATGCAAAATTTGAATTAAGATCAATGGTTTATTCATTAATTATTGAGGTTTAAATTTGTTATAGTAATTATTAGGATTTGGTTTAGGGTTTGGTTAGGGTTTGGTTTGGAGTTTAGGATTTGGATTAGGATTTGATTTAGGATTTAGGATTTGGATTAAGATTTGGATAGGGTTTGATTTAGGATTTAAGATTTTATTAGGGTTTGGTTTAGGATTTAGGATTTGGATTAGGATTTGGTTAGGATTTGATTTAGGATTTAGGATTTGGTTTAGGGTTTGGTTAGGATTTGGTTTAGGATTTGGTTGGGGTTTGATTTAGGATTTAGGATTTTATTAAGATTTAAGATTTAATTAGTTTTGTCCTAAAGTTTGAATAAAGTTCAATAGGATTTTAACTAGAATTAAATTAAGATTGAATTGAGATATATTTAAATGACATTTGTGTTCTTTCTAATATTTCTTTAAAAATTCCTATTGTTTGTTTGAAATTTCTTTGAGGTTTTTTTGAATTTGATTAAGCTTGCTTAGCATTATTATAGTCTAATTAGAATATTGTTAGTTTTCTATTAGAATTAGGATTTTGTTATTATAATTTCTATTCTTCCTTCCACAGCCACGTGCCTGGAGCATTTTCAAGCAAGACTTCACATATTACGACACCGCCATTTGGACCAATTTACAATTTATTATAAAATAAGTTGGCTAAATTCAATGAATATATTGAAGAAAATCTTGCGAAAAACTTCATATGCTATTCCAAATCTTCCACAAGAATTCCAATTTTATTTGTAAAGAAAAAAAATATAGATCATTGCAGATGTTTATTGATTATTAAGGACTCAAAAAAATCACTATCAAGAATAAGTATCTACTACCTTTGATATTTGGACTTCTTGATTAGTTGAATTAAGCTAAAATTTATATAAAAATAGATCTATGAAGAGCATACAATCTAATATATATCAAAAAATGAAATAAATAGAAGATTTCATTTTAAACTAGGTATGAATATTTCAAATACAACACCATACCTTTTGTACTTACAAATTTATAAAAAACTTTTCAACATCTAATGATATCTTTTAAATGACATAAAGTTTTTAGATGACTTTGTTGTCTATTACTTAGATAATATCTTATAATATTCTAAGAATATAAAAGAACATAAACTTCATGTTTGTTGTATATTACAAAAAATAAGAGATTTGAGGCTTTATGCTAATATAAAAAAGTATATATTTCACACTACTCAAGTCAACTTCTTAAGATACATCATTTCAATTGATTGACTTATGATGGATTTAAAAAAAATTCAAACTATTATAGATTGAAAGATTCAAAAAAAATAAAAATGTCCAATATTTTTAAAAATTTTCA
The DNA here is from genome assembly GCF_059467195.1 of Physcomitrium patens. Lineage (NCBI taxonomy): Eukaryota > Viridiplantae > Streptophyta > Bryopsida > Funariales > Funariaceae > Physcomitrium > Physcomitrium patens. Next base: position 15,777,958 of record NC_143434.1, on the reverse strand, counting down.
ACTACTATATTGTTACAAATGAAAATAAATGATAAAATTCATCCAATAGCTTTTTATTCAAGAAAATTTTCAATAGTTGAAATCAACTATGAGATTCACAATAAAAAACTTATAATTATGGATTTGCTTCAAAAATGGTGTCATTATTTAGAAGGCACTTCTAAACTTTTCATTGTTTATATGGACCACAAGAATTTTTAATATTTTATGCCAACACATATTTTGAATTATTGCTAAGCCTGTTTGGGTATGTCTTTATTGAGATCTGATTTCAAAATCATTCATTAACTCAAAAAGTAAAAAAGTTTGTTAAACGCCCTTTTTAAACATTTTTATTTTATACCAAAAGAAAAAAATATATCTTTTAATCAACAAAGAATGATTTTCTTAAAGTAAAAGTATTTTCATCTTTGAGCAATAAAATTAATATTTGTCAAAAAAATTCAATCAAGTATGTCTTTTCATCCTCTTATTTATAATATCAAGAATCCTTCTTCTAAGTCTCATGATGCTTCCATATTCAAATTCAAAAAAAACCTATTCTATTTCAAAGGACTCTTATATATTCTAAAAGAAAAAACATGTTTACGTATTTTTGAAGCATGTGATAACTTTCTAATAGCCACACATTTTGAATACAATTAGAGTGTTGAACTTATATTTAGAGATTTTTGATAGCCACAAATGTAAAATATAGTGAAAGACTTTAACAAATCATGTGATGTTTGTTCAAGGTCAAACACTCTTCATCATCAATCCTATAGACTTTTCTAACCATTATCCATATCCAAATAATCATGATTTTTTATTTCTATGGATTTTATCACAAATCTTTCAATCTCAAATTTTTATAATTCTATATTTGTGATGGTAGATCATTTTATTAAGATGGCACATTTTGTACCATGTACAAAATCTTTTACAATTAAGTAAATAGCTAAGTATTTTTTTGAAATCATCTATCGCTATTATGTATTATCCAAGGATATTATATCAAATAGAAGGACTCAATTTGTATTAAGATTTTGGAGAATTCTTTTTTAAAATTCTAAAATTAGATATAAATTTCTCTTTGGTTTTTTATCCTCAAATTAATACATAGACAAAGCATATTAATCAAGTTTTTGAGTAATATTTAAGGTGCACTATCAACTTCCAATAAGATGATTAGACAATTCTTTTGCCATTCACATAGTTTGTCTATAATAACATGGTACAGTCTTCTACTCACCAAACATCTTTTTTCGTTAATTATAATTATCATCTACGACTTGATGCTTTTAACTTTTTAAGAATTGATAATCTTGCAGCAAAAGATTTGGCACATCTTTTATTAGAGCTATGTAAAAACATGAAGGTGTAATTAAAAGAAGCTCAAGAGTGATAAAAGATAAATGAAAATGCTTATTATAAGAAATAACCATAACTCAATGTCAATAATACGATATGATTACTTTAATATAATATTAAGTCTATTTATTCTTATGACAAATTAGACTATTGTAAGTTTAGACTTTTTTCTATTTGTGAATAAATCAATTGAGTTGCTTATTGATTATACCTATTAGAATCAATAAAAATCTATTTTATATTCCATATATCTCTACTTGAATCATACAGGACAATGAACATATCAAGAAAAAAACATCAGTCATTTCTTTCTATAGAAGTGGCCAATAATGAAGAATTTGAGGTAGAAGAAGTCTTAGACTCAAAGCGGCACTAATGTCGTATGGCGTGATTTTCTATCTAAGAATACATTAAGTATCTAGCTATAGAAAATTTAGCTTTAACTTATTAGACAAGTTCCAATAAGTGATGTATTTTTATTATAAAAGCCAAAGAAATATATTAGTATCTATGATTGTCATTTTACTTATTCTACAATTCCTTTAAGAATAAACCTGTATAGGAGAATTTGAATACATGGAAAGACTAAATCCATGAATTTTACTTGTTAGGGTCACAAAATTAATCGTATTCTGAACCACTAAAATACTAAGAAACACTACAATGCTTTCTTTTAGTAACAATACTCTTTCATCAACTGATAACAATAATGTACAACCCTGTACTCTCAAAAGACCGCTCAAAATACATAATTTCCATCCAACACCAGAAATAACAAACTTCACTCCAACCAATCTGAATTCACATAATTTTTGTAATCACAGATTTTTTCTGTCAAAACACACACAGCTCTCAATAAAAAACAATCATAATCTTTCAATAACTCCTCATATAATTCAATCACTTAGTACTCCAATTACATAATCAATATCTCATAAATTAATCTCTGATTTATTTTATAGACTCACTTCTCAATATTCAAAATCCATCCATTATTTTTCAACAACAAAGAAACAAAGAGACAAAGAGGTAGCACCAAGCTTACCTCGACTCATGACTATCATAGTCTGGTACTCAGGCTAACTTCTACAACTCCTATATACTTACTTCCTATTCCAGATTCTAACTATAATCCTATAATTAACTACTTTTAATAACTAAGTTAACCATCCGTCCTCTTGAATTGACTATTCTATGGACTATTAGTATTTTTTATCAATATCTTACAAAAATAAACTAATATCTCTTCTACATAATTCCACTTTTATCTGTGCAGCGTCCTTGCAAACACACAATTGTTACCTATCTAAAAACTATTTAACAAAATTCTACAAAGTTACTATTTTTTTTGGCTGATCCAATTGATCATTTGCTATATTATCTAATATGAAATCCACTGATTTTGGTTCTAAATTCAAATCTTCCTCCTCCTCCAATCCATCCATCGACTCCTTTTATAACTGATTTGAGAGATCTTCATTATACTCTCATAATTCATGGACTTGAGCCTCCACTTTTAAGATCTGGGCATGATAGAGTTCCAATTGATGCTGCTATTGATTCATCCATTCTAAAACAACTTCAATTGACGCTTGTGATCGGCTCTTCATTATTAGCTCTTCGATCAATTTTGCCACCACAGCTTATAAAACTTTGATTTCGGACCTCAACTTCTTCATTTTGTATGTGGATTGATCACTCAATGTCGCTTTCTCTTTCACCAATAACTTTGCCTTGTCTCCTTCTGCTTGCAATTAGCATTTGAATTTCTCTCATTTCAAATCGCATGTCTTGCAATTCTAGATCAATTTGTCCCATTGTCCTTCCACAATCCGTAAGATGTGTTCTTTTTCTTTCGTCCAAGACTCATATTGGTGAATCAATTTCCGCTCTAATATCAGCTTGGATTTTCCAATTTCTTTTATAGTCTGTTCTTACTCTTCAATTCTTCGGTTTGTTCTGATATCACCTTCATGCTGTCTTCTAAATCTCGTTTGCTATTGCGCTCTACATACAATGCTTGCACCATACAATATATTTATCAAATGTGCTTCAATAAAGAATTCTTAAGAGGTATTCCTTTGGGTAATCGACCCTGTGGAAACGCCAACTGATTAATATCCATCAAAATTGGGGTTTCATTCTTCCCCTCTACCATGAAACAAATTGGAACTCATTCTGATTCAATAACTATAATGATCTTTTGTGCCACTATACGACTTGATTCCCCAATTTTTTGTATTACATCTATTGTATTGATATTCTACACCAACAAATTTCGTTCTCTCTTTGGAGGCACTGAAACTAATATTGGACTTTTCTCTATTAGTAATGTTTGACACAATGTGTGCACAATCTCAGTATATACATAATTAGAATAAAACAAATATGTGAACTTTCTCAATTATCACTTGGCTCCTATCTCCGCATGAATATGAATGGCTATGTAAGCTACCTAGTTGAACACTATCCCTTCAAGCGCCCCTACCGCTGCATACAATAACCATTTGAACATATATGTGGGATGTCAATACAATTCTAACCACCTCATCATAAAATAAAATCCTTTTTTTAAGTTTCAATGAAACTACCTTAGCAATCTGCCAACCTTGGCTCCTCTCAAAAGCTCACATATCTCCCTTGAAATATCTTCCTAGACTGAAGTCGCTTGAGTAATTAGCCTCTACCGCAATCTCTACAATTGAAAGAAACAACACCTTTTTCAAAATTGTTCTATCAATCTTGATAATTCGTTCTTGTACAATACTCGATCCATCCTTCAGGTCGTAATTTACGATATATTCTTCCACTAATGACACATTAATTGATGGTAAGTGATCTGACTGGTACAAAAACTGGAACAATTGTGCATTCTGAAAGTCTAATATTCTTCTTGGCGTCCAACAGATATCTAACTTCATCAACTCCATATTGGTAATGATTATCACAGGAGGTGGTTTTGATGCACGTCTAACTCTCATATTTTGATCACTATCCTTTTTGTCTGTAGCTTGCTTTGCACTTTTAATTGCCATGATGCTCTTTCACTCAAACTCTTAACTGGAACTACTTTTCTTGAATACACAAGAAACACAAGAAATGGCAATCTCAAAAAAAAAAAACAAACCAAAATGATACCATAGAATGACTTCCAACTAGTGCCCTACTCCTATTCTCTTATTACTTGGTGATAATGACAACATATTACCCATACTGTCTGTTTCTTACCTCCGATCCATGTGATACATTAATAATTAATAACTATCATTTCAGCCGCCTCTACATCCTAAAGCACTTATACCATATCTAAGTCTATCTTGAGTCCATTCGAAGCCACCTCCTCCTAAAAAAAAAAATAAAAAAAAATAAAAACTTGTCTAAGATTTTATGTATTAAATAACCGTAATCGGTTCTTATTAATGCAGGTATTGAATTGATGGCCCATGAAATCCTCCAATTGAATAAATCCATTAGAAAAGCCTTCAATCACCTAATACGACCCATATCAACAAACTTGAAATTTGCTCAAAAAATGAGTAAACCGGCTATCATACAATAATACCAAATCATTGGGCATAAAAATCTTAGGAAGCAGTTTACTATCATAGTAACTCTTCTTCCATTTTTGAGTTGCTTCCATGTTGAAAAGAGCTGTAGCTTGTATTTCATCTAATTCCTCCAATTTTGCCAACCGAGAGTGTAATGACTCATTGTCACTAAGACATTCATCTAAGGCAATCTGTAAACTTTGAACCTCCAATTTGATAGGTAAAATTGCCTCTTGGCCATAAACTAATTGGAACGGAGTAGTATTGGTAGTTATTTTATATGCGGTACAATACACCCACAAAGCTGCAAAAAGTTTGCTCTCCCAATCGGTACCCGCCTCCAAAATTGTCTTAGTCAAGACCTTGCACAAAATTTTGTTGGTCTTTTTCATTTGCCTATTTGTACAAAGATGATATGAAATAGTTTTTTGATGCTTAATCTCATATGTACTTGTCAAAGCGGCTATGGTAGCATTTATGAAATAGGTGTCGCGATCACTAACCAATTCTTTTGGACATCTAAATTGAGTTATAATATTTTTATAAAGAAAAGTGACCACTGTACTATCATTATCATGGTGGGTAGCATTAGCCTCTGTCCATTTTGTTACATAGTATGTGGAGACTAAAATATACTACTTTTGGCTAGGTTTTGATGCTGGTGCGATGAGATCGACAAAATTAATATTCGATTTTTTAAACGGTACCTATGCCAAGATTAATATTAATGGCATGGCTGAAGTACTTGTAGGTTGATCCGTTTGTTGACAGGGATCACAACGACAAACAAATTGGTATGCATCAGAAAATATTGTGGGCCATCAATATCTTGCCATTAAAGGCTTGCAAGTACTACTATCACTCGTAAAATGACCACCACAACTATCCAAATGGCAACCCTCTAGTATCGATTGTATTTCACTTGAAAAGATACAGCATCTTAAAATGCCATCTTTGCCTTGTTTATATAAAACATTGCGAATCATCGTGTACAGGGCACTCTTCAAAATGAATCATTTCTTAAGCTTTTGGGTGAAAGTCGGCAGAAAAGTGTGAAAGGTCAAAAACTGAATGATTTCACTATATTCAGGGAAAATCACATCTACCACAAATAATTTGGTGTTGGGAAGAGTATCAGGGATAGGCTCATTGCTAAGAATATTAGACAACTGGAATAAATGATCAGCATATGCATGTTTCTTCCTAAGTTGTACAACAATTGTAAAATTGAACTCTTATAGAAGTAATACCCATCGGGTAATGGGCCCTCTCAATTGAGACTTATTAATCATGTATTTGAGGATATCATAATCTACATAAAATACAAACAAATATCCAAGCAAATAGTACCAAAAATTTTGAACTGAGTATATCATACCCAATGCTTCGCGTTCAGTAGTAGTATAATTACGTTCGACAACCACCAATTGCCGACTAGCATAATAGATAGGATGATCCAAATCCTAATCATTCTTCTGACTTAGTACCAATCCAATAGCTACATCGAATGTATCAACATATAGATGGAAATGCTTTGTCCAATGAGGTGCGTGCAATATTGGAGCAAAGACGAATTTTGACTTTAATGCCTCAAAGGCCACGATACACTCCATGGTTTAGAGGAGACTAGTTCCATCTGATGGAGGTTTCTTCAATAAATTTGTTAAATATTGACAAATAACTATAAACAAATGAATAAAGCGGTATTAATAATTGATATGGTCGACAAAGCCTTGAATACTAAAGATCGTCTTTGATCTGGGCAAGTTCATTATATGCTATACTTTGTCAAGATCTATAGTAATACCATGGCTAGAGATGATATATCTCAATACTTTTCTGGATGGAATGCCAAATTGATACTTATCCAAGTTTAACAATATTCCAAATTTAATACATCGAGCCAAACATTTGCTTAGATAATTAAAATAATCTTATTTTATACTAAATGCACAAAAGTCATCTATAAAGACCTCCATAAATATTCGAAGATAGTCTTGGAAGGCTTGAGTCATCACTCTTTGAAATGTCATTGGGACATTACATAATCCAAAAGGCATGACACAACAAGCAAATGTATTTCAATCTGTAGTAAAGGTTATCTTGAACTAGTCTTTTGGTACAATTTGAACTTGATTATATCCAAAAAATCCATTAAAGAATGAATAACATTTGTGACCTGCTACGGCGTCGAATATACTATCGGTGAAAAGTAATGGAAAGTAATCTTTCTTTGTGGCCGCATTAAGTTTCCAGAAATCTTGACAAATTCGGATTTTTTTGTTCTTTTTTGGCACCATCATGATTGAAGAAACCCACTCACTATTCGGTATTAGGTAAATATAACCAACTGCAAGAAGCATGTCCAATTCCTCTTTAACCATGAGAGAATATTTAGGATTAAGGCAATGTTGTCTTTGTCGTATCGGTTTAACGTTCTCCTCTAAAATGATATGATGCTCACAAACTTCAATGTGGATACCTTTAAGATCATTATAAGTCTAAGCAAAAGTTGATTTATGATGCAAGATAAATCATGATAAATTATGATAAATTTTATCCAGTAGATCAACTCCTGTTCATTAATACCTTCATAGACCTTAATTGTCTGAGGCTTTGCTATGGTCGCTAAGTTAATAATTTGACATACAGCGACGATGTCCTATTTCAACTTCCACGCTGATTTAAAATTAGTCAATAAGTCCGACATAGGCAAAGTATTGAATCTTAAGTCTAAGACACTCATATGGTGCACATCATACTTGGTCATCCAGTCAATACTAACTTTAGTGAAGATTTTTGAATCTGACAGTTATATCAAGTACTCCTCTGGACCTCCACATTGGTATACCACTCTAGGGTGTTAGGCTGCTTCTACAGGTGCCTCCGTTGTCGTATGGTATGATTTGCTATGTGGAAATACACTAGGTATCTAGCTATAGAGAGTGTAGCTTAAACCTTTATATGATTCTTGTTTTAGCTTCCAAAACTCCTTTATTTTTGTATAAAACTCCAAATATAACAAATTCCCTTCAAAACATATTTTTCTCGCAAAGGGTTTTCTTGCCCTGAACTTTAAAAAATCATAACTATTGATCTAACCATTTAGTTTGTCTCAAATTGACAAGAAAGATAGAATTCACCCTTACATTATACCACACAATAAAAACCAACAACAAATTCACTCTCGATCTTTTGGCATCTAAGAAACCCTAGTAGGCACTCTAAACCCTAATTTAAAAACATCTAAAAAACTATTTTCCTTATATCTCAAAAATCCAAACTTCAAATGTCATGAAACTTATGCATAAAGTTTACTAACATGAAATTACACATTCTCTGAAATTTTGAGCCAAAACCTTATCAAATTGCTCAAGATATAGCTCAAGACACAACCACTAGTAAATCGGTTTACTTACTATCCTTAGATTGCATGTGCTGACTTCAAAATCCAATAACTCCTTCATCCCAACTTGGAATCCAATAAGTAGTATGAGAAAAGTATAGCCGCAAGAGTGCTCTCTCCAGTCAAAGTCACCGATCTTCAATTGCTATCCGTACACGTGCGTTATACCTACAAGAGTGACAGTAGGTCCAAAACTAACACCTTAATTTTGAGCGCCTATAACTTCTTCATAAAAACCCCCAATGATACAAAACTTGCACCAAAACCATAGAAAAAACCTAAACCTTCTGAATCTAGCCTTTAAATTCGAATGGCTTCGAGAAACTAATCCTAATCCCTAATATGGCCTCTAGAAGCCTCTTCAAAGCCCATTGGTGTCAAGGATAAGAACTCGATGAAAAAACAATCCAGGCAAGTGAGCCTTCACTCATTAAAAAGTAACAAAATATAAATAAATAAGTATGTATATTGAAAGAGCAACTAGAATGGCTATTGCCAAAAGATAAGAAAACTAGAGACCCTTGAAACTAGACTAAAAGCAAGAAAGGAGTTGAAAAGAGTGAAGAAGGCTTCACTCTTGTCTCTATATATACTATCTAACTAGGGGCTACGTGGTGACGTTCTATAGGACCTCCAATATGTGTTGACTTTGTAGGACACATGCCTTATCTTACAAGGCAAGTTTTTCTACGTGTGAGCCACATAGTTAGCTTGATCTTTAAGCTAACAATATGTGTGGCACATGGCCAACTTATTGACCACATTTCTAATCCAAAAAGTCAATTAAAGATACCTATGAAGTCAAAGCAGCATCTATGAAGCTTCTAAGAAGCTTCTATATTAAATACTATAGAATTAACTTACTTCCACTTATTTGTATATGTAATTACTAGCTTTCATGAGTATGTCCGTGACATTACCTCCCCTTCTAGGGACGAGTTCCACGAGGAGTGGTCATCATATGTTGAAGAAATCTATGATGCGAAGAATTATATTTGCCACATACTCTGATCTTTGTTCTCTTCGAATATGATTGATAGGGCCTCTCAACCATTAGTAGTGTCCCATACTAGGGCGGGAAGACCACCCAGTTATTGGATCATTGTTGAGGCCTTCATAACTTCCTTCGAATAGAATATTTGGAACACCATTAGGAGTTGTTTCTACCTCTAGCAAAATCACCAAACATCGAGAGTCTCTTCCCAAATCGTGATACCAAACGCATTGTATCTCGCCATCTATTTGAGGAAAAATATGGCATTCTTGAAGATCTTCATCTCGATTGCATCGTCTTGAAGGTTGTGACAATCGTAAAGTCTCGTTCGATAGGTCAACAAATGAAGGCTCTTGAGTCGAATCCACTAGTTGTTGGTTCTCCATCTCTTCAGCGTCACTACTACAAAGAAGCTACGAACAAGAATTGAAAGTAGAATGTTATCTTACCTAGATATTGTTTCTTTTATAAAGAAGGTTTTCATCTTGATTTTGATGGATGTCATTGATAAAAAGCCTCCATCGCCTTTGCTACATTTATAAGATTCTTTATTGGCTCCCATGTCTGTTCACTAATACCATATCCACGCCAATGGATAAGATATTCTAATTTATTTTGGCGCCGCCTTGAATCTATGACTTCTTCTACTTCAAACTCTTCATTATTGTCCACTTCTATAGGAGGAGGTGGAGCTTGTCGTCTTCTTGGTATATCCACTGTCTTGTATGGTTCAAGAAGAGACATGTGGAATACTGGATGGATTTTCATTGACTCCAGTAGATGTAAATGATATGCAACTGGATTGATTTGTACAGAAATAGAAAATGGTCCCAGCCTTTGATAGTCCAACTTGTCACAAGGACGAGTGGTCTTAATATTGTGACAAAGTAGCCATATCTTATCACCCAAGAGGAATGATGGTTGTTTCTTTTGATAGACATCTGCATTGATATTTTGTTGTTGTTGAGCCTCTTTTAACTGCGCTCTCATCGTTGCATGTAGCTCTGATAAATGAATCGCCAAATCTTTTGCAGCAGGATTATCTACTTTTGAAAAGTCAAAAGTATCAAGTCGTGGATGATAACCATAATTAACAAAGAAAGGTGTTTGTTTTGTAGAAGAATGTACTGTGTTATTGTAAGTAAACTCTGCCAATGGCAAAAGAATTGTCCAATCATCTTGTTGGTAGTTAATGGTACATCTTAAATATTGCTCCAAAACTTGATTAACACGCTCCGTTTGTCCATCAGTTTGAGGATGGAATGCTGAAGATAGTTTTATATCCACTTTTAGAATCTTGAAAAGAGTCTGCCAAAATCTTGATACAAATTGAGTTCCTGTATTTGATATAATATCCTTGGATAATCCATGATAGCGATAGATATTGTCAAGAAAAAGCTTAGTTGTTTCTTCACCTATGATAGATTTTGTACATGGTACAACATGTGCCATCTTGGTAAAATGATCTACTATCATGAATATAGAATCATAAGAACCTGTGATTGAAAGATCCATGATGAAGTCCATAGAAACAGAAGACCATGGTTGTTCTGGAATGAGTAATGGCTGAAGAAGTCCAAAAGGTCGATGACGAGGAGTTTTTGATCTTGAGCAAACATCATATGATTGTACAAAATCTTTGACTGCTTTTCTCATTTGAGGCCACCAAAAATCCCTAGATATCAACTCTAAAGTCTTATTATATCCAAAATGTTCTGCTACTGGGAAGTCATGACAAGCTTGAAGAATACATGAACGTGCTTCTACTTCTGGAACATATAGGCATCCTTCAAAATAGAGTAGGTTGTTCTTGAATTCAAATTTAGGGGGATCATAAGATTTAGAAGAATTATTCTTGATATCATGAACAAGAGGGTCTGAAGACATACTTAACTGAACTTGCTTAAGAAAAGTTAAATCAATAGTCAATGTTGATTTTATTGCTTGAAGATGAAATTACTCCAGCTTCAAGAGAACTGTTCTTTGTTGCTCAAAAGTTGCATCTCCTTTTTTTGGTGCAAGATAAGAACGTCTAGACAAGGCATGAGACAAACCTTATTGTTTTCTTAGCCGATAAGTAATGATGAATTCGAATCTTGATAAAGACATGCTCCAACAAGCTTGACAACGATTTAATACGTGTGCTGACATAAAATATTTGAGGTTCTTGTGATCCATATATACGGTGACTGAACTGGAAGCGCCTTCTAGATAATGATGCCATTCTTGAAAAGAATCCACAATTGCATGAAGTTCTTTGTCATGGATCTCATAATTAATTTCTGTTGCTGAGAATTTTCTTGAATGAAAGGCTATTGGATGAAGTTTGTCATCTGTTCCTATTTGTGATAAAACTACACCCAGAGCAAGGTCTGATGCATCTATTTCTATAAAGAATGCTTTGGAAAAATCAACACGATACAAGATTGGTGCAAAAATAAACGTTGTCTTTAAAGATTCAAAAGCAACTTCCGCTTCTTGATTCTATTGGAGTTTGTCTTTACAAATCAAACATGTAAGTAGAGCTGCAACTCGAGAGAAGTCTTTGATAAAGATCCGATAGTAGTTGGCAAATCCCAAAAAACATTGGACATCTCTTACCGTTTTTGGGATCTTTCAATCTATAATAGTTTGAATTTTCTTAGAATCCATCATAAGTCCATCATTTGAAATGATGTAACCTTAGAAATCGACTTGAATAGTGTGGAATACACACTTTTCTATCTTAGTATAGAGTCGTGTATCTCTTAATTTTTGTAACACAAGACAAACATGAAGTTCATGTTCTTCTAGATTCTTAGAATAGATCAAGATGTTGTCTAGATAACAGACCACAAAATCATCCAAAAACTCTCAAAAAATATCATTGATTAGATGTTGAAAGCTGTTGGTGCATTTTTAAGTCCAAAAGGCATGACGTTGTCATATTACGTGCTTTCCTGCTTGAGAACACGTTGGGCGTCTGGCTGTAGAAGGTAGTATGGAGATTCGCTAATATTCAAGTAGTCTATCGGTTTTTGACTATTGAAATATAAACAACTACAAGAATATATCGTAAATCTATACGGATGTCCTTCGACTCCTCGTCGAAGTCCTTTTTACCCCAGCCGATAGGTCTCTAGACATTACAGAGAATCTCGAACAACCCAATCTGCTAATCTCCGATACCGCTTTATACTCACGATCTTGTATCTATTGACTGCCTAGTCAGATTAACCCAATAAAGTTCATTCACTCCGCGTACTCAATCCTATAAACACCCTTTTAATTCTTCATCACAAACGTAACTCGATTTCATAAAACAGTCAAGACTAATCACACCTACTTCAATAAAATCCCGATTCACCAGTACAACACTTCGACTTCAGCAACGATTGCCTCAGTCTTCTCAAAAACCCTATGAAGAAAAAAAATCCCAATTCTTTGTCTTTTTTCCCCGCCCCGAAGCATGAAGCTAACTCTCTGATCCTTCTCAAAAAACTTATTCTCCTCCCTTTCATTTCTTAACCTATCCTCTCTTTTAATCCTAATTCTTTCTTCTCTCAAATCCTAGCCTCTGAATTTCTTCAATCTTCCGTCTTGGATCCGGAATTGGCTCCCGTCGTCAGAGCTTTCTCCTCTGTTTTTACCTTTAAGAGATCTTTTTATCGAAAATAACGTTCCTTGAAATGGCACAAAGAACAAGATAGCCTAAAACAGAATCGAAACCTTGTAATCGGAACCACATTGAGTCGCACGAACAATTCAGGTCTCATATTGGCTAAGAGGCCCGTAGTAAGACTTGGATGTTTCCGCAATTGGACCGCATTAGATTGCCCGACCAATTCAAGTCTCATATTGGGTAAGACCTGGATTGGATGTCTTGAAATTGGATCCAATTGGCTCTTCGAACCAGGCTCATCCATCGTTGAATTGGTCCTTCTCCTTCCTGCTGACTCCCGTTATTGGAATCGAATGGAGCATTTCAGTATGCCTCGACTGATTGTAACGGGGTGACTGACCCTAGCCTCTCAGTATCTGCACTGGAATTGGTCGTTGCTCCTAATATTTGAGGTAACTAAATATTAATAAAAGTCCTCTTTCTTTACATTTTCACAGTATACTCGTATTACAATATCACATCCACCCCCTCTGAACTTGTGCATCCTCCACTATGCACCAATTTATCCAATTGCTGTTTGATTTAGAATATATTCTCTAGGTTTTCGTCCAGTTCGTCTTTGTCACCTTCATTATTCAAATCACTTTCATCTTCTTGCTGCGGAATCTCTATACCTTCATTAAGGTCTTCCATATTCATCTCCACGTGTCTTCGTTTAAATATTTTTACTCGCTTCCCTGCAATTGTTATTTTCAATTTTGTACCATCTAACTCCCATAATGAGTAAGTCGCATTATCATGAACAGTTGTTACTACATATGGTCCAAACCAACATTTTGAAAATTTTCGCAAAGTACTATGTTGGTTATACAGACTATTGTCATAAACAAGTACCCAGTCACCTTCCTTGATTGTTTTAGGTCTCAATCGATGTTGCTTATCGAATCGCACCTTGTTTTGTAACCTTGCTCTTTTTAACCTTTCCAATGCTATTTGCACATCTTCCGATCTTTGCTCCAATTGTCGAATCCTAACAGCCAGAAGTTCTTCTCTTGTCAATCCATCTTTCCATGGTAGCATATTCCAAGTAAGTACCTTTTCTTCAATCGGCATAATTGGTTTTTGACCTGTCATAAGTTCTACTGGCATATATCCTGTCACTGAACTATGTGTTGTTCGATCAACCCATAATGCAAATGACAAAAGCTATGGCCACTCTTTAACTTTCCCATTACAAGCTTTAACTAATGCTTTCACAATCGGTAGGTGACCACGTTCTCTTTTTGCATTCCCTTCCGGATTATAAGCAGTAGTCAGTGTTAGTTTAACTCCACATCTTTCAAAGAACTTACGAGCTTCTTGTGCATTTAATTCTCCACGATCTGCAGTGATTTTTCCTACGCATCCATAGCGGCAAATGACATCTTCAAGAAAAACCTACAAATCCCCTCGGTAGATTTTGTCCTCAATGCTCTTCCTTCTACTTGATTTGATAAATCTTCACGAACTAAAACCAAATATCTCATCTGCCATCACCCAACTGGCATAATAACCAAATCAACAACCCATTTAAAATGAATAGTCAGAAGATATGTAGGATGAAGACCATCTCGATGTCGGATATTAGAATACGATTGACAGATTTCACATGACTCTACAAATGAGAGCACATCTTGATACATATTTTTCCACCAATATCGTTCCTTGAGTTTAGCAAAAGTAGCCCAGATTCCTCTATGCCCTACCCATAAACTATCATGAAACTCCTTTAATAATTTTAGTTTTTCTTCCTTTTTGCCTATCACTAGTTGTGGCATCCCAATTCCTTTCTTTGGTCTCTTCTATAAAAATCCATCTCGAAGCAAAAATCCATATGCTTTTTTTCTTACTTGTTTGAATTTTTGTGTAGACCAATTCCCATGCTTAGTCAAGGTATTCAAGTAATGACCAATATCCAATAATTCTCCTTCATAAGATTCTTCAAGAAATAGCTTGTCTTCTCTGTTGAGATTTGATATTGAATAGAATTTCAATCCGACATCATCAATGTCTTCAACCATTTCGTCTTCTTTCTTGTATCTTGTTCAAGATAGCATGTCTGCTACTAAATTGTCCTTTCCAGTGATATGCTTAAATTCTAGATTTAGTGACTTAATATAAGCAATCCATCTCAACATTGCAATATCTGGCGTTGAATAGTTAATAATCATTCCAAGCAATGGCAAGCAATCTATTTCAATTACTACTACTGCCCCAATCAAATAGTCCTTTTCAGCTTTCATAGCCAAAACAACTCCTCAAAGTTCTCTTTTGACTTGCGAATATGTACGCTGACGAATACTTAAAACTTTAGCTCCAAATCAAACTGCAAATCTATTCCCACTTGAATCATCTTGATCCACAGCCCATCCAATGGCAATTGGACTAGCATCCATAGTAAGAATCCTTGGTCTATTGCACTTATAATCAACCTTCCTCAATATTGGAGGTGACATCAATAATTTCTTCAATCTTTGCATTGCTTGAATATGCCTTTTTTCTCATTTAAATCGGTAATCCTTGCGTAACAGTTCATATAATGGATCCGCTATGTGAACATAATGAGGGATCCAGATTCGATAAAATACACATGCACCCAAAAACTTGTGAATCTCTGTTAAAGAATCACAATCCTCTTTCATCCTTCTAATTGCATCAACTTTAGTCAGATCTGGTTTTCATCCGTAAGATCCACATAAATGTCCAACAATCACAACCTCTCGTACTCAAAATATGGACTTCATATCCGATAATGTAAGATGAACTTCTCCAAGCCGAGTTAAAATCTTTTCACAATCTTGTATATGATCAACAACATATTTGCGACACCCCCTCTTATCTAAAGTTTCATCCTTGTCTCCTTCTTTGCACCTTTTTATAGGAACATCATTTAGAAAAGGCATAGTCTTTATCGAAATAAAATCTCTCAATACCTTATTCATCCCATTCATCATATGCGCAACTGAGTTGGTTGCGCCTTGAGGAAGAGTGCACATTCTAACCAATCTAAGTGGTGTCCTCATAGTTGTCATTTCTCTACTTCCTTCAGCAAGTTGAAATTGATCATAAATTGAATACAAGTCATCCATTGAATAGATCGCCCTTCCACCAAACGCCTCAGTAAATTCATCTACAATAGGTCCAATTCTTGCATTCCATAGTCACTGCATTCACCGGTTGCATATCTTGAATAAACCGTAGTGATCCATTCTTCTTAGGTACCGTAAACCATCGACTAGAATATGGTGCAAATGAGGGTTCCAATATTTTCATCTTTATCTTTTCTTTTAATAGTTCAACCAATTTAGATAAATGTGCCCTCGGTACTGAAATCGGTCTTAGATTCCAAGGTACATGCGATACAGTGAAGATAACCATAGGTGTTATAATATTTGGATCCACACACCCAATTTCATAAGATTCGAAGGCAAACGATCTACCTTGTTTAGCCAACATCTTTTTGAAGCAAGTAATTTCCTCCGGCAATAAAGAACCATCAGAACCAATCTTCAATTCTTCAAAAGTCTCTTTAGTAAACTGATGTCCAATACTCATTGGATTTCTTAAATTTGCTTCTTTTGATGCTTCTCCCAATTGTTCTTTAGAATCTTCTGATAATGGTCCGGCAACAGGCTTTATCTTCTTATCTGCCGTTTTATATCTGGTCTCTACAGTGACTTCTGGTGCTTGAAAAGATTCAAGTATGGTATAAACCTCTCTTGAATAAATCTCAACAATCTTATCATTATCTCCTAACCCAATAGATGTAATCAATTTCAATGAATCTTCTAATCCATTTTCTTCATTAACACCTAAAATCCTCTCATCATCTTGCAATGTACCTAACTTGCATAATTCTCCTTCAATATTATATAATCTTTTTCTTTCTTTTCTTTTAAAATCATCAACTTTCTTATACATAATATTTCCATTCTCCAAAATACCAATAAAACTCGCATCAAAGGCACCTTCATCTTGCAAGAGTACCTCCTCTTTTGTACCTCCATAATCTCGCTTTATAGTGGTACCTTCCCAAAATCCTTAAATCCTTCAAGAATCTTTGACAATGGTTTTTCTCTCAACCAATCTCGATTCCGTTCATGGTTAGGAAGTACTGTTAGAAATTGTATAGCTTTCCTCCCATCTTCGCTACGTATCCTTGCATAAGCAGAACCATCGCCAAGTATTTTTATTTCCATCGGTGTTGCCGTAATATAAGGTTGTCCTAAAATCAACAGATAAGACGTTGTATCTTGAACAAAGAAATGTTGCTCCGTCGCAACATCTCCAATCCAAATTTTGACATCTCGACAAGTTCCATATAATTCGCCCCGTGTGTTATTAGCTACTCATATTGCCCATCCATGTTCCATATCAATTGACCATTTTTGCTTCTTATAAAGATCTTTAGACATGAGATTTATTTCAGAACCATGGTCGACTAAAGCAACAATTGGTTCTTCTATATCTCCTACTTTCACTAATACATCAGTAATTGACCTTGCCCAATGCTTTTGAGTATAATGGCTCAAAGTTTTCATTTCCTTATCACTATAATCTTCGAAACGTACTCGTTGATTATACCCATTCTTTTCATTTGTTGGTTGCTTGTAACCAATATCAACCTCTTCTTCATCTCTATATATTCTTGTATCAATAGCATGACTCATTCCAGTTTCACCCATTAATTGCCTCTTTCGCTTAATGCTGTCAATGATAACATCATGAAACTCCTTCTTTGCAATTCTCAAGACTTCTTTCAATGTGAATTCTACCTAAGCGTTTAATATACGTTCTTCCAACACCCCTTTCAAATTTGTTGCCGCTTCAATGTCAAAAAGTAGCTTATAAGCAATTGATTTGTCCTTATCTTTTGTCTCCCTTATTTTTTCTTCCAATGATGCTGAGGTATCCTTTACAGGTAATTCTTGTGAAGCTGCCTCTCGAGCCTTGTCTCCTCGAGTTTGCCTCTTAGAAGAATTCTCTTCTCTAGTATCATCAAAATTTCCTCGTTTCTTTTCTTCCATAAAAGCTTCATGTTGGCTCTTAGCAATATATGCATGAACTGAAAGAGACTCAACAGAATCCTCTCAACTTATTGCACCTCGTATTGTAGCTGCAGTCCTCAATAATACTTCTCGAGGTAATTTCCCTTCTTACTTTGTAGAAACGGCAGAAGCCCAAAACTCACTAGTTTCTGTTCTTCCATCAAGGTCATCATCTACTCTAGCACCATAACTTGCACTTTCTCGTGCTGCTGTTTCATGCTCTTTTAAGTAAACTTGAACCAATGCTCTCATTCCTCCCTTGCCAAAATTGGTTTGAAAAAGATCCTCTCTATCTTTTAATGCTATCTTTCTATTTTTCCAGCAAATAATTCCTTGTCGTATCATATTATTAAATTCATTGCAATCTTTTCTAGTATGTGAAGCATCATCACACCAAATGCATCTTTGTACATATCCTTGTTTTGAAACATTCTTCAAATTATCTATAGAAGTATTCTCTTCAAGTCTTGCCAATTTGATTTAAAGATCTCGCATTCTTCATATAATTTCTTCCATCTCCATATTTGCTTTCTTTGATAAGGATGTCGAAGGTTGAACTGTAGGCATTGTTGGTGGTGTTGTACGTACTGGAGCTTTGGGTGCTTGTACTGTTTTCGGAATATTGCTCCTATCCTTCTATCTTTCTCTTTTTGTAAGCAACTCCACCGCATCTTCAACGTTCTTCTACTTTGTTGTCAATCCTTCGTCTTTTTCTTTGTCTTCAAGAAGGAGTTCTAATTTTCTTTGCAATTCTCCATCAGCAGCTTGAAGAAATAGATCAACTTTGTTCGGCTCCAATGTCAATTATTCTACCTTCGATAATTGAGAGTACTGCCTCTCAAATTCTCTTAGTAGCTCTGTTGCTTGTAAATTCTTATTAGGCCGTTCAATCCATTCCACAAACAACTTCTTAGTAACGCAATCAGCATCTTTCAAGAAATATTCATCTTTCAATGCATGTGAAAAAATCTCCCATGAATTCCCATAACGATCCGTAATTGATGTAATATGGTCTCTTATCTCCGGTATCGTGGCAAGTCCAAATAATTCAACCATTTTCTTCTCTAAAATCCGATTTAATTCCATTTCACAAACATAACATCTTAAATACCTTGAAATATTCCTTCCATCAAATTGATCAATTTTATTGACCACTGCTTGCAATGCTTTGGTTGCCAAAGCTTCTTTTTGACATTGCTTTACTGTTGCTACATCGATAATGAGAAGGCTTGAAACATACTAGAAATAGATGGATCCATGTGCATACCTTGTCCTTTAGAAGAACCTCCACCAAAAACTCCTCCCAAAGATCCTTCAAAATTTTTATTTTCGTTTTTCATAAAATAAAAATAAAAATAAAATCAAACGAAATCCAATACCTTCCACCTCAAGCTTTCACGTGGGGTTCACCACTTTATGTCATATTACATGCTTTCCTGCTCAAGAACGTGCTGGGCGTCTGGCTATAGAAGGTGGTATGGAGATTTGCTAATATTCAAACAGTCTATCGGTTTTTGACTGTTGGAATATAAACAACTACAAGAATATATCGTAAATCTATACGGATGCCCTTCGACTGCTTGTCGAAGTCCTTTTTGTCCCAACCGGTAGGTTTCTAGACATTACCGAGAATCCTGAACAACCCAAACTGCTAATCTCCAATACTGCTTTATACTCACGATCTTGTATCCACTGACTGTCTTGTCAGATTAATCCAATAAAGTTCATTCACTCCGCATACACAATCCTATAGATACCTTTTTAATTCTTCATCATAGACGTAACTCGATTTCATAAAACAGTCAAGAGTAATCACATCCACTTCATTAAAATCCAGATTCACCATTACAACTCTTCGACTTCAGCAACGATTGCCTCAGTCTTCTCAAAAACCCTATGAAGAAAAAAAATCCCAATTCTCTGTCTTTTTTTCCCGCCCAGAAGCATGAAGCTAGCTCTCTGATCCTTCTCAAAAAACTTATTCTCCTCCCTTTCATTTCTTAACATATCCTCTCTTTTAACCCTAATTCTCTCCTCTTTCAAATCCTAGCCTCTGAATTTCTTCAATCTTTCGTCTTGGATCCGGAATTGGCTCCCGTCGTCAGAGCTTTCTCCTCCGTTTTTAACTTTAAGTGATCCTTTTATCAAAAACAACGTTCCCTGAAATGGCACAGAGAACAGGATAGCCTGAAACAGAATCGAAACCCTGTAATCGGGACCACATTGAGTCGCCCGACCAATTCAGGTCTCATATTGGCTAAGCGGCCCGTAGTAAGACTTGGATGTTCCTGCAATTGGACCGCATTAGATTGCTCGACCAATTTAGGTCTCATATTGGGTAAGATTTGGATTGGATGTCTTGAAATTGGATCCAATTGGCTCTTCGAATAAGGCTCATCCGTCGTTGAATTGGTCCTTCCCCTTCCTGCTGACTCCAGTTATTGGAATCGAATGGAGCATTTCAGTATGCCCCGGTTGATTGTAACGGGGTGACTGATCCTAGCCTCTCAGTATCTGCATTGGAATTGGTCGTTGCTCCCAATATTTGAGGTAATCGAATATTAATAAAAGTACTCTTTCTTTATATTTTCACAGTATACTCGTGTTACAACACGACAACGTTGTATTCAAAATGTCCATACCTAGTTCGAAATGCAGTCTTCCATTCATCTCCTTCTTTGATGTGTACTAGATTGTATACTCTCCGAAGGTCTATTGTTGTATAGATCTTGGCTTGATTCAGCTGATCAAGAAGTCCAGATATTAAAGGTAGTGGATACTTGTTCTTGATGGTAATCTTGTTGAGTCCTCGATAATCAACACACATCTGCAATGATCCATCTTTTTTCTTCACAAATAAAATTGGAGCTCCTGTCGAAGATTTAGAATGGCGTATGAAATTCTTGGCTAGATTTTCTTCAATATACTCCTTGAGTTCAGTCAACTCATTTTGTGATAAATTGTAGATTAGTCCGAATGGCGGTTGTGCTCTTTCTTGAAGGTCAATTGAGTAATCATAGGGATAATGTTTCGGGAGTGTATTTGCATTCTTTTTTTTGAATACATCTTGAAATTCTTGATATTCGCTTGGAATGCCACTTGAAGTCTTTTCACTAGTAGAAATGGGTGTGGCATAAATAATATATGGTGATTCTTTCATAGCAGCATGCAAGAAAGCTTTTGTACCTATAAATATGGGTTTAATTAAACTGGACTTATGACTCTCTACTTGATTAACTACACTGTTAATTATACTTTTAGAAAAAGTAAGAGTTTGGAAAATCCAATCTATTTGAGGGTTGTATTTTTCTAACCACGATAAACCTAAAATGACTGGATTAGAGGGAGATCTAATGATATTAAATACTACAAAACTATTATGACCATTGATTATTACTTCTATAGGAAGGATTTCGTGAGTAATATCTCCAGAAGACAATGGACGACCATCTATGACTTCTACATGAATAAGTTTAGTTTTATTTACTAAAGATATGCTATGTCTTTTAGTAAATTCTTCATCTAAAAAACATACTGAGGCTTCCGAATCTAACAAGGCAGAGACTTTGTAATGTTTAGGTCCTAAAATAACATTTAATGTAAAACAAAGAGAGGGCTCTGAAAAGAAAATAGGACCTTTACTAGATGTTGTGCAAGGTTCCAACTGCACGGTTCCTATTGTAGCTGGACAAACTCGTTTTCTGACATATTATCTTCTTTCACAGCCATACTTCTCATTTTGTGATTGTGTCATTTCTTTGCACAATGTTGAGCAGTGTGCTTTGGTTCTCCATAATATAAACATAATCCTTCCTGACAACGATGAGTCTTTTCTTGCTTAGTAAGAGGTTTGAAACGTACTGCATCAATTTGCATATCCTCTCCTTCCGAATATATGTGTTGAAGAGGTGTTGGTGTTGCCATTGAATTATAGTAACGTTGAGGTCCACTTGTACGGTTTCAGATTGAAATTCAAAAAGGCGATTGTCGCACTTCACAGCAAAGTCAATTGCTTGACTCAATGTTTGAGGATCAGATAAGTTGAGCATTAATTTTTTTACCTCATATTGTAATTCATAGAGAAATTAGCTAATAAGTGCAGCATCATCTCACTTGATATCAGTTGCAAGTTGTCAAAATTGTGAAGCATACAATGTTACTCATCGATTGCCTTGTCATAAAATACGGATCTCATTAGTTGCAACACAAATTGCATCATGTTCTCTATACATGGATCAAAACTCTACCAGAAAAGCCTCTAGATTATCCAATATTGGATCTTGTCATTCAAGAAAAGATGAAAATCATGATAGTGCTAAACCTAAAAGAAGCGTACCAATGAATCTAACTTGCGATCCTAGAATTGAATAGCTTTGGGGTTGAAGTCCAATCACAAGTTGCACTTGATTGATAAATCCTCGAAACTTGGATTTGATGCCATCAAACTTCTCGGATAGGGTAACTCTTGGTTTTCTAACACTGGAAGGATGTTCTACCATAGGAGAAAAGATATGGTTTGGTGCAGATGTTGAAGCAGCTCCAACCATTTCTATATCTTCACTTCTTGCCAATCTTGTTGCTCCTTGTGGTGGTAAATTGAATTGATGCATCACAAGCATTAACTCCCTCAATTGTTCTTGCATTTGTGCCATTACATTCTTTATTTCAACAAGTTCTACCATGATAACACTTAAAAAAGAGAAGATGTCTAGTTTCGCTCAAGACAAATAGAAGAGTTGACTTGAGAACAAAGAAAATACTAAGGACAATATCAATTTAGAAGAGGGTAATCTGTAACTTCTAATATGCTTATATCTTATCAAGAAAAAGGGGTAATCCACTCTTAATTAAGATTAGACAAAGCTATGATATTATAGATGTACTCTTGTCAATCTGTCAAGGACAAGAAATCGATGAAAAAACAATCCAAACAAGTGAGCCTTCATTCAAAGAAAAGTAACAAAATATAAATAAATAAGTATGTATATTAAAAGAGCAACTAGAATGGCTATTGCCAAAAGATAAGAAAACTAGAGACCCTTGAAACTAGAATAGAAGCAAGAAACGAGTTGACAAGAGTGAAGAAGGCTTCACTCTTGTCTCTATATATACTATCTAACTAGGGGCTATGTGGCGACGTTCTATAGGACCTCCAATATGTGTTGACTTTGTAGGACACATGCCTTGACTTACAAGGCAAGTTTTTCTACGTGTGAGCCACATAGTTAGCTTGATCTTCAAGCTAATAACATGTGTAGCACATGGCCAACTTATTGACCACGTTTCTAATCCAAAAAGTCAATTAAAGATACCTATGAAGTCAAAGCAGCATCTATGAAGCTTCTAGGAAGCTTCCATATTAAATACTATAGAATTAACTTACTTCCACCTATTTGTATATGTAATTACTAGCTTACATGAGTATGTCCATAACAATTGGTCATGATTTTTGATCATTAGGAATGGAGATTTTTATTATTCATCTCTATTCATCTATATTGGTGTCTTAATTACTCCCTTTACTATCAAAATCCTTCTTCTATCCTTTTTCTTGTAAGATTTATATAATTTATGCTCTAAATACTAAATAAAAGAACCAAAAGAAGTTTTCAAAGGTCACCAATGTCTAACAAAGGTGATTCTTAATATTTAGAAGTTACTATCAACCAAAACCAATCTTAAAAGCCACTATCAAAAGAAAATTAAAGTTATAAAAATTCTATTGTATTCTTTTTAAACAATCTCTTCTCAAGGTAATAATCAAATTATATTCTAAAACCAACTAAAATCTACTAACATGGCTCTTATCATGTTATTTAATAAATTATATATTAAGTACATAATTACATTATTTTCATATAATAGCCGAACCACAACACGACATTGTAATCGGTGCTACTACATCATCATTGGAGCTAAGCTCATCATCCGACGTCAATTCAGATGTTGGTAATTGAGACTCCCCGTGATAGTGTACTGGGTACATTTGTAACACCATTTTATCTCCATGCTTACCAATTATCAAAGTACCCTGACTCCAATTGTTCTTGGCCTTCACTTGATAAAGTCTTAGTAGTCCCAATAATATTAGATATAATAAAGTGGAACGTTATAATTGAAAGACAATGTGGTCGATTTCATATGCAATATCGATAATTATAGTTTGAATACTCTGTAAAATACCCATTGGTTTAACCTGACTATGATCTGCCATCTTTAACACCAATGTTATGGGTACCAAGTGTTCCAAATTTAAAGCATCCACTATATCAATGTTCATTAAATTGACATTGAAACCACCATCTACTTGAACACCCAAGATCATAACATCGTCAATTGAAACATCGATGGTTGGTGCACGTGGGTCAAGGTTCAAACTAACTTCACAAACTTCTTTATTACGTTGCCTAGGCCGTTGTCGTAATGTGTGAAGTCTTGCTTGAGAATGCTCCGGGCACGTGGCTGTAGAAGGAAGAATAGAAATTGCGATAACAAAATCCTAAATAGAATACTAACAATGCTCTAATTAGACTATAATAATGGTAAAAAAACGTAATCAAATTCAAAACAACTCAAAAAAATTTCAAACAAACAATAAAATTCTTAAAGAAATATTAGAATGATCACATATTTTACTCAAATATATGTCAATTCAACCTTAATTTAATTCTAGTTAAAACCCTATTGAATTTTACTCAACTTTAGACCAACCGAATTAAATCTTAAATCCTAATAATTCCTAAACTCTAAGTCAAATCCCAAATAAATCTTAAATTAAACCCTATTTCAAATCCTAAATCCTAAACCAAATCCTAAATCAAATCCTAAACCGAATCCCAATCCGTAATTCAAAACCTAATCCAAACCCTAATCCAACCCTAATCCAAATCCTAATCCAAATCCGAAACCAAACCCTAGCCACACTCTAATCCAAATCCTAGTAATTCCTATAACAGATTTAAACCTCAATATCTAATGAATAAACCATTGATCTCAATTCAAAATTTTCAAACTTCTTAAAAATCAAGTTCAAAATAAGCAAAAAATTTCTGAAAAGGATCGGAGATACAAACTTGACGAAAACCTCAAAAATGTGTTTGGGTGTTAGCCAGCCTCCTTCTCCAATCTTGTTGCCAACCTTCCAGAGCCAATTTCTCTTCTTTGCGCCGTTTGATTGGTTTCAAATTTCTCATGGACATAGGAAAACAAGCCTAATATCCTCTCACACAAGTTTTACTCCAATCCAACTAGTAGATTGCATGAAATCTTAAAAACCCTCACTCGACCTAAAATTCTACTTTCTGAGACCTTGACTCACTTAAACCTCAATATCTCTCAGTTTAACTATTAGATCAAGCTCAAATTTACAACATGTATTCAACACAACTATAATCATGAATCCAAAAAAAATTCACTTGTAGATCTACAACAAAACTCTCGAAATCACTCAAAACATAAATCCTATTTTATTTCATAAAACCCAAGTCATCTGAAAAAAAACTCAACTTTGCAAAGCTCTTAAAAATTCATATCAACTCTAAATCACCCAAAATCAACGCCCACAGAAATCCTATCCAACCTTCTCTCTAACTCCTTTCTCTGATCTGCCAAAGAGTCCTAAAGTCGTCGTCGAGACTCGGTTTTATGCCTCAGGATCTGATTTCGACCCTGGTTCATAACCGGCCCTCTCTGGATATCAATATCTAGTTTTTCTAAGTAACTTTTTTCTAGAATTTACTCTTAACTTTCTTCTTAAGATTCTTATATCATTTATTTTCCCAATATACTTTGATTTGCCTTACTTATGGTACTACAAAGTAAGTAGAAGTCACCTTTCTAAAAGGCAACATTGGTACCTTTTAATTTTTCTACCCCTTTGGCTATTAACTATATTTCTAAGATAATTTGTTCTAATACTTTGAACTAAGATCTCTTAAATTATAATAATCTCTACAATCTTTTACCTATTAATCGTGTTACATCACGACACCATATTAACGATGAATTCAATGTAAAATGGCACTCTAGTGCGATTGCTAGAAGTTGCTTCATAGAAATAGAAGGCCAAATAGTGTCCAAATCCTTCAAAATGTCATAGGATTCCATATTTATGGTAATTTCCAATACCCTCTTTCTTTTCATTGGGTTGAATTTAACTCCGAGAGGTAAAATATTCTTCTGCCCTAAGCTTGAAATTGAAAGAGTAGCTTGAGTTTCTTTGGAATTTGCACCCATGAGAGGTTCTTTCAATGGATAGGATGTTTCCTAAAACTATGTAGAGAATGAAACCGCTTGAAATGGAACTGAAGCCTCTATAATCGGGACCTCATTGAGTTGCCCAACCAAGTCAAGTCTCATATTGGATAAAAGGCCCATAACAGGACCTGGATTGAATGTTTCCATAATTGGGTCTAATTTGTCCTTCGCTTTAGGCTCATCCAAATACTGAATTGATCATTTACTTTTTTGTTGACTCCTAGTAAGAACAGCTTGGATACATTCCACCCGATTTATCAAAGAATCTTTAGGACCTTGATTTATTTCCTCCATTTTTCTTTGGCTTTGGATTTACTGATCTCGATTATTGAAATTGAATGGAGCCTTACATTGTTGATAAGTATGCCCCGACTGCTTGCAATTTCCAAACACTGGTACACAATCATCAGTGGCTCTAGGATTGGGACATTCAGTGGCATAATGACCAATCTGTCTACAACGAAAACAACAAAGTCGTCTTCTTGTACCTCCATCACGCATATTGGATGTCTCCACTGGTATATACCTACTAAACTTGTTCCATATAGGGTTAGAAAATGATCCTGATTGTCCCATTGGTATAGAAGGTATGTAGTTTGATGATGCCAATGGAGTATATTGCTGATACCTCTGCTGCTCCTTAGTATAGATCTAGGGATTTGATGCAGACCCTTGATTAACATTAGAACTTTAAAAGTTATTGAATGCTTGATTTTGTCAATTAGTTTGATTTCCATTCCATCCAAACATATTTCCCATTTGAACTTGATTGACGTTCCACTGAGTTGGTGGGATCATGGTCTGATTACTGAATTGTTATTGCCTTTGCCAATTCCAACAATTAGCTATTAAGTATTTTCCTTCGTAAAATGTACATTGACCCATCATTTGTGAGGATGAAGGACATTCTGTTACTAAATGACCGTAGCCCTTATAATTATTACACCATATATTGGTCCTAGTATTGCTAGGCTTGTGCCTCTTCTCCTTATCCTTGGCCATATTAACAGCTTTTTCTTCTATTTTCTTCATCAAGTTTAATAACAAGGTTTCATTGGAAGCTTTTGTAGCTGGTATTAATGGTAACTCTATCGTAGTTAACGCTTATTGTTGATATGGAAAATATAGAGCATATGTTGTTGTCACGTTTGGTGGCATAGCTTGCAATAGGGTGATAATAACTGGTCCCTGAATATTGGCACTGGAATTGGCCACTGTTTCTAACATCCGTGGATAACTACCTACTGATTTGTTGTTGTGTTGTGATTTGGCTATTATATGAAAATAATGTAATTATGTACTTAGACTTCTAAATATTTAGAGTTACCTTTGTTAGACATTGGTGACCTTTGAAAACTTCTTTTGGTTCTTTTATTTGGTGTTTAGAACATAAATTATGTAAATCTTTTAAGAAAAAGGATTGAAGAAGGGTTTTGGTAGCAAAAGGAGTAATTAAGGCACCAATATAGATGAATGGAGATGAATAATAAAAATCTCCAATCCTATTGGTCAAAAATCATGACCAATGGACTTTGAGGAGGCTGCCCGAGGCCATATTAGGAATTAGGGTTAGTTCCTCGAGGCCATTCAAGTTTTAAAGGCTAAGGTCAAAAGGTTTAGGTTTTTTCTATGGTTTTGGTGTAAGTTTTGTGTCATTTGGGATTTTTATGAAGAAGTTATAGGTGCTCAAAGTTAAGGTGTTAGTTTTGGACCTATTGTCTCTCTTGTAGGCATAACGCACGCGTATGGATAGCAATTGAGAAACGGTGATTGCGACTGGAGAGAGCACTATTGCGGCTATACTTTTCACATACTACTTACTGGATTCCAAGTTGGGATGAAGGAGTTATTGGATTTTGAAGTCAGCACATGCAATCTAAGGGTAGTAAGTAAACCGATTTACTAGTGGTTGTGTCTTAAGCTATATCTTGAGCAATTTGATAAGGTTTTGGCTCAAAATTTCAAGAAATGTGTAATTTCATGTTAGTAAACTTTATGCATAAGTTTCATGACATTTGAAGTTTGGATTTTTGAGATATAAGGAAAATAGTTTTTCGGATGTTTTTAAATTAGGGTTTAGAGTGCTTGCTAGGGTTTCTTAGATGCCAAAAGATCGAGAGTGAATTTGTAGTTGGTTTTTATTGTGTGGTATAATGTAAGGGTGAATTCTATCTATCTTATAAATTTGAGACAAACTGAATAGTTAGATCAATAGTTATGATTTTTTAAAGTTCAAGGCAAGAAAACCCTTCACGAGAAAAATATGTTTTGAAGGGAATTTATTATATTTGGAGTTTTATACAAAAATAAAGGAGTTTTGGAAGCTAAGACAAGAATCATATAAAGGTTTAAGCTACACTTTCTACAACTAGATACCTTATGTATTCCCAAATAACAAATCATGTCATACGACATTGTTCCAAGTCAGATTTTGATAGCTGCCTTGAACTAGAATCATCATGGCATCCATAGTTAAAAACTGATCATAATGGCATTCCTCCCAAACTTTGGATCTATTAAAAGATACAGTTATTATATTTGGTTGAGCCTCTTTTACAAACATTTTTAGTTCAAGTGGGTGCAATCCGTTGATTAATATGGATAATACAAAAGCCTCTAGCATTTGGTGATTTAGCCACTTGCAGAGTATATCTGCCACATGACCATAGTATGATTCCACTACCTCTCTTGGATCCATTTTGCTAGTCATTAATCTTTTTCAAAATCGATCTTCAAAACCAATTGGACAAAAATGGATTAAAAATGTATTCTTCAATGCTTCTCAATTGAGAAATTGACCCACAAGTTGATAGTTGTTCCAATCAAACGTAGTATCTTTTAAGGTTGGTAGCAACCATCATAATCAAATATCTTCAATTCTTTCATTATTAGCTATACATGCTGTCAAAAATCGAGATAAATATTGATCGAGATCCACATCCAAAAAACCCCTAAAAGTACATAATGGAGCTATGCTCGTTGTGCGATCGCTTAAGTCACCCATTTATACTACTATTGGAACTGCTGGACCACCCGTCGCCATTGAAGAGAACAATGTTTCACTTAATCTTTTGTCAAAACAACTGGTGCCTTTCCCAATTGATTATTCTGAATTTTCAAGTTTTCCTCAATTTTTTATTATTATCCCTTACTAAGTTATTTGGTTGAATTGGAGGTAAAAATAAAAAATTTTAAAATACATTGAATTGGCCATTATTGATCAATAATTTATGCCACTCTACGGAACTAGTTTTGACGGAATTAGAAGCTTCTGTTATTGGAAATGTATCCAATAGAGTACGCAATTCTTTTTTGATTCCCCCACTTGCAATTAACGGCCTCAAAAGAAACATAGGTCTATTGACCAAATTTTTTGCAAATGCTCTTGGCAATTTCTCCAACAATATATATTTCTGAAATATTTGATGTCGATCAGCTTTTAGATATACTCGGATATGCCGACATGCATGCAACCATGATTTAATCCAACTTTATCGATGATTCCTTTTTAACTTTTTTTCTTGCTCGTTACACAATAAATTTCTTACTTGTGATCTATCTATTCTTTCTTTCGACTACCGTATTCTCTTTACTGTTAAGTTTTCATTCTTAATAACCATATTCTTTCATTATATTCTACTAAATTTGCTTCCTAACTTCCATCTAACTAAATCGGTAGTTAATTTCTAACACTCAATGCTATTGTCTATCTCAGCAATGATGCCAAAATATGATTGTCGTTTTACTTATTTTATAATTTCTTTCAAAATAAACCTGTATGGGAGAATTTGAACATAAGAAAAGACCAAGTATATGAGTTTTACTTGTTAGAGTTACACAATTAACCATATTTCAAACCACTAAAATACTAAGAAATACTACAATGCTTTCTTCCAATAACAATACTCGTTCATTAACTGATAACAATAGTGTGTAACCCTGCACTCTCAAAAGATCGCTCAGAACACAATAATTTCATCTAAGTACAAAAATAATAGACTTCACTCCAACCAATCTGAATTCACATAATTTCTGTAATTACAGACTTCCTCTATCAAAACACGCACAGCTTTCAATAAACAACAATCATAATCTTCCAATAACTCCTCATATAATTCAATCACTTAGTACTCCAATTACATAATCAATAACTCATAAATTAATCTATGATTTATTCTACAGACTCACTTTTCAAAATTCAAAATCTATCCATTACTTTTCAATAACAAAGAAACAAAGAAACAAAGAGGTAGCACCAAGCTTATCCCGGCTCATTACTATCACAGTCTGGCACTGAGACTAACTTCTACAACTCTTATATACTTACTTCCTATTCCAGATTCTAACCATAATCTTGTAATTAATCACTTTTAATAACTAAGTTAACCATCCATCCTCTTGAATTGACTATTCTATGGACTATTAGTCTATTTTATCAATATCTTATAAAAATAAATTAATATCTATTCTATAATATCAAAAGATATTTTATTGGTAAAATTCTTTTATATTTAAGAAGATTAGTACATAAGGCTATCTAAAGAATTTAGAAATGCTATAATATTCTTTGTTACACCAAATCATAATTAATTTTTTGCCAGTAAGTTTGATCTTCTATAAGCTCAAAGAAAATTTATAATCCTCTTATAAATATCCATCTTTATATTACAATTTTTTTATAGCTCCACATCTCTATTTTTAACATGTGTATAAAGTCTTTGCTTCTAAAAACCCCTTTATTTTGTATAAAATATCTAAATTATAGCAAAACCATTTCAAAACATTTTTCTTCTTTAAAGAATTTTTTTCTATTTCCATACTTTAAAAATTTATATCTCTTCATCAAATTATTCAATTTTTTTTAAATTTCTAGGTAATATATAATTTTATCTTAAGCTTTATTAAAAAAAAAATAAATCATAAAACTACTACAAATCGTATGGCATCTTAGAAATCCTACCAAGTGCTTTAAACACTAATTTATAAGCACTTGAACACTATTTTTTCTATATTTCAAAAATCCAAATTCCAAATTCCACAAAATTTGTATATAAAATTTAATAACATGATAACATACATTCTTAGAAATTTTTAGGTAAAATCTTATCAAATTTCTTAAGATATAACTCAAAATACAACCACTAGTAAATCAGGTCACTTATTGCCTTTAGATTGTAAGTACTGACTTCAACTTCTTATAACTCTAATATTTAAGCTTAGAATTCATCAAGCAATGTATAAAAAGTATAGCAAAAAATGTGCTTTCTTCAACCTTAGTCGTCAATCCTTCATTTCTTTCCATATGCGCATGTTTTATAAGTAAGCAAAATTTAATAACATAGCTTATACTATATTGTATAGTAAATTATATATTAGATATATAGATACATTATTTTTATATGGTAGCCAAAATTTAAAACAACACTAAAATAAGTTGGAATATTTTATTAATTGGTATGGATATAATATTACTCAATGCATATAGGAGCTAGCAAAGAATCTTATAACTGTGACAAAGAAGGTAGAGGATTTTCATCAAAAATATCTATCAAAATCTAAATGAAGAATAAAAAATCTTTGCTATAAAATAAATAAAATTAATATAAAATAATATTCTATCTTCTATCCTTGTTTATAGCTTTTATTTATATTCTAACACTAAAAAGATGAAAAATCAACAACTAGCAAATTCAACTGAAGACTTATTATTTATTGACTTATTGAGATATTGTAATTGTTTCAATCTTCAAGACGATGTAATTGAAATAAAGATCCTCAAGAATAATATGTTTTTCTTTGAATAAATGATAAAAAATAACATGCTTAGTATCACGACCTTAGAAGAGATTTTTGATATTTGGTGATTTTATTAGAAGTAAAAATAACTCGTGATGGTGATCCAAATATTTTATTTGAAGGAAGTTATGAAGGCCTTATGAAATAAGCCCAATCTATCTTAAGTATCCAAGATCCTTCTAATCTAGAACAAAATATAAAACCTCATTATAAGGTAGGCCAGATTAGACCAAAACAAAACTAAACAGATCTAAACAAAATAGAACATAAAAGATAAAAATAAGCAAACAAAAATAGAACAAAACAAAATTGAATAGAAAGATGCAAAACTAGACTTTATTAAGAGAGAAGGTTTGAAGCCATACTTCACTAGATCTCTCTAAATGCCCTAGCCAGTCCTATTTATACGTTATTCTACTATCTTAGATTTTTTAGAATATTCCTAGGTGATGGATTCTACATAGATAATTGCCTTAAATTCCTTTTAGAAGGTTCTATGGTAGGCTCTACCTAAATAACCACCATAAGTCTTTTCTAAAAGATTTAATGGTAGATCCTATCTATATAATTATTATAAATTCTTTCTAGAATGTTCTACAATATATTCTACTTGGTCTAATGACCTAACTCCAATTCTAAAAATTTCTATAGTTCTAACTATCTATCCCTATACAAATATCTTATCTATATCCTATTACAATTAGTTCTCTTGACTAATATGGAATGTCTTTATTTTGCTCTCAATGATATCTCTAAATTATCTCTTGGCAATGGATGAGGTTTTGTGTAGGTTTCTACATTGCATCATGAATGGGATAACCTTTTCAAAGAACTTTGTCTTGAAGTTGGAAACGTCTACTGCCATTGCAAAGATTGTGATGCTCCAAAATGCTGTCAACTTTATATTCCTATTGGTCATCAACTACAATTAGTAGTTGGTGTCAATCTGAAAAGTACTTAGGCTCTGTAGGAAATTATTTTAGCTATAAAACATGGAAGACTAGATGGATCCAAATATATGACAAAAATTCGAGGAAGTATGCAACATCAAAAATCATTACAGAAATATAAAAGAGTTCAAGCCACCAAGGTGCTAGTTTACAGATTTGGGTTGATGTACCAAGTGGCAAGTTGGCACTGGAGACAACACCTAATCACCTTCTCGGAAGGTCTTGTATTACCAATGGTTATTCGTATATTGCTTCTATTAATTATGTGTAGTAAAGAGGTAGTGTCATACTTCTTGTAATGTTGATATAAGCTATTGTATAAATTCTTCTATTATTCAGTTATTAGTATTGATGGAAGAATGGAGAGTTGATGGCGTAATTAGATGTTAACCAATATTAAGAAAAAAATGGTGAATGTTTACTACTTGCTTGAATACTATTATTGTAAGCAATCCTAAGAGTGTCAAATATTCATTCGAATCATTATGATGAACCACCACAAATATCCTCAGCATATCTTCTAAGGTCCAATTTATAAGCTTTGTTTGCCCATCTATTTGGAGATAGAAGATTATAGACATGGTAAGTCATGTGCCTAGTAGCTTGAATAAGACTTGCCAAAAACTTCTCATGAAGCATGGATCCTAATCTAAAATGATGACACGAGGTAATCTATGGTGATAAAAGATGGTATCAAAGAAGTTTCATACAAGTGCTGGAGCATCAATATCTTGGCGCATTGCGACCAAATGAACTTGCTTCAAGAATTGATTCACAAAGTCAATAATCATGGTATGATTATGAGGCATTTGTGACAAATACATATTGAGATCAAAAGTCATTTACTTTTTATGTATCCTAAGTAGCAGAATTGGCTACAATACTACAAGGGATGCCATGTACATGCTTTATTACTTTGACATGATTCACAAGAGTATATAAAGGCTCTAACATCTCAATCCAAACTTGCTCAAAACCATATCCTTGAGATCGGTTTTAGAGTCTTCTCTTGTTTGAAATGTTTAGATATTGAGATGTCATGTTTCTTTTAAAATATGTATGTTTAAAGTATAGCATTATCAATTATATAAATCTGCTTTTTAAAATAGAGCAAGTCATTACTAAGAGTTTAATCTTAATATTGTATATTATCCACCTTCAATCAATTACTAATAATCTTAAAATAAGCATCTTAATGCGTAGCTTCCTTCCATTCTGTCTTTTTGGTTAAATTTGAAATGATACTACTAATAGTAGCAACTTTTGTTTTGTCTTTTGATTTGTCCTTCAAGTCTAATCTTTGTGATAAGTTATCTGGCACAATATGTTGTCATCCTTGTTTGTACTTAAACTGGATATCAAAGAGCTGCAACTGTTCTTCCCAACAATTATATTATTTCATATTTTCTAGATGCAAATTGTATAGCAAGGATTGGTGGTCAGTCTCAACAACCATTAGTTTCTTTAACAGATTGTGTTGCCATATCTTTGTAGTATATATAATTGCTAATTGCTCTCAATCACTTATAGAGTAATTATGCTCTAGCCTTCTAAGCTTGAGTGATTCATACGCCACAGGTTGAAGGCCCCTATCAAAGTCTTGTTGAAGAACCGCTCGAATAGCAAAGTCAGAAGCATCAATGTCAAGCGTACAAAGAAAGTTAGGATTATATAGTTGTAATATTGGAGCAATAATGAGTACTTCCTTCAACTTATCAAAGACCCTTTGATGTTTTGATTTTCATTCAAATAGAATATTCTTTTCTAATAGATTTATCAATAAGGCAGCAATATGAAACAATTGCTAAAAAAAAATGACGATAATATCTAGCTAGGTCTAAAAATGAGCAAATTTTAGAAGCATCTTTGGAGGTTGGCCAATCTTCCACTACTTTCACTTTATCTTGTTTCATATGCATACCTTTAAACGACACTACATGCCTCAAAAAAGTGACTTTCAACTTCCAAAGTTTACATTGTAATTGCTTGCAATAGAAGTGACTATCTTCTAATTGACGTAACATTTTTATTAGGTATTATTCATATTATTTAGAGATTTTATTATATACAAGGATATCATTACTAAATAAGATATCTTAAACCTCTTACGTAAGATATAGGTATCAATCAACATATTTCTCACTTAATATATTCTTTTGATCATTTGTAAGGTATATACTTCCTTCTTTCATTACCTTAGTTTTAATTCCAAGCCAATCAATAATTTCACTTGACATATAATTTTTTATAGAACCACAATCTATAAGCATTCAACATCATTGCTCTCTTAGTAGTCCCGTTAGATGTACAAGTCGGCTCTTATTATAGTTATTTGAGGCCATACCATTTGTCTCTGAAAGATAGTAGCTATCTATAGTATTGGCCCTTAGTGCCTTTACTAAGGAGTTCTATTTTCTTACTCTGTCTCATTATCGACTTAGTGAGTTTTGAGATTATGAATCTGCCTTCTTTTATTGGTATTTGAATTTTGACATTTTGAACAACCTCTGATCTAATGGCTTGGCTCTTGACAATAAAAATATAATTCCTTTTATATCAATATTTTTTATTTTTGTAATGTCAATGATCCTTGTAGGGCATCAATCTCCATTGGCATTGGTTGTTGTGCCATGGTATTAAATAGCAGCATAGAACTTTGTACTATAGGTCTTGCTTTACGATTTTTGAAATCTATAGCATCGATCTTCTCTGCAATCCAAATTGCCTCTTTGAATGTTTGTAGATTCTTTAGTTCTATTTTTTGCTAGACCCCAAATTTCAAATCTTGTAGAAATCAATCTATCATCTTCACTTCTGAAATATTATTAATTTAGAGACATAAGAACTTAAATTAGGAGACATAATCTTGCACCAACTTAAATTGTGTAAGATTTGTCAACTGATTTTTTGCTATCTTTTTTCCATTAATGGACCAAAATTGATTCCTAAACTTAGTTTTAAATTTCTTCCAATCACAAAATCTACCTTGAGTTCCACAATTTTGAACTTGATGTTGCTACCAAATGGTTGTTGCATCTCTCAAATAGTTGGCTACATATATAATTTCTTTAGTGGTATTTATCCTAGATGGTTGGAAATATTGTCACATATTAAAGAGCCATTGACATACATCTTCTTGTCTTGAAGTCTCAAAATATATACTAGGCTTACTCAATTTCAATCTAGTAGATATCGACTCCTTTATCTTTTAGGCTTTTTTTTGTTCTTATAAAGTAGCTATTTGGCCTAAGAGGTGTTGTATTTGAGCCTCCATCTAGGATTGCTCTGCCATATCTCTCATGCTATAATTTTTTTGTTGAATTCTACTATTGTAATATCTTCACACCTTTCAATTGATTTTTTAAGAGTAGCTTGTAGTAGCCTCAATATAATACCCAATGTGATCACAATAATTGACTTAGGACTAAATGATGACTATTGACATACTATCAAAAGTAAATAGTCTAATACACACTCTGATATCAATGACATAAGATTGATCAATCTCAAGTATCCAAGACTCTTTTAATCCATTATAACATAAAAATCTCATCACAAGATAAGACAAATGAGACCATAAAAAAACTAAATAGAACTAAACAGAATAGAATATAAAAGACAAAATTGAGCAAATGGTGATATGTAGAGTTGATTTGCAATGTAGAAATACATAAAATATCTAGCTTTAGAGAGTTTAATTTTAACTTATTAATTGAGCTTCAATAAGTGATTTATTCCATCTTTAACTTATATACAAATTCTTGGCTTCTAAAACTTGTTCACTTTATAAAAATGCCTAAATTGTAGAAAGTCTCTCAAAAAATATTTTTTCTACAAAGAATTTTTATTTTTGAGCTTTAAAAATTCATATCTTTTGATCTAACTATTTCATTTCTCTAAAATTTTTACATAATTTAAATATTATTTTTAAGCTTTACTACAAAAAAAATGAACCATAAAATCACTAACAATCTTTTAGAATCTTAGAAACCCTAAAAGATATTCTAAATCCTAACTTATAAGCACCCAAGTACTATTTTCTTTATATCTCAAAAATCCGAAATTCAAATGCCACAAAATTTATACTTAAAGATTGATAACAAGATTATACACATTTTTAGAAATTTTGAGCCAAAATCTTGTCAAATTACTCAAGACATAGCTCAAAACACAACTACTAGTGAATTGGATTACTTACTATCCTTAGATTTGCAAGTGCTGATTTCAACCTCCAATATCTTCTTTATTCCAACTTAGAATTCATAAAATAATATATCAAAAGTGTAGCCAAAAATTTTTTCTTTCCAACCTTAGTTGCCGATCTTTTTTTTTCTTTCTTTATGGGTGCATTATATCCAAAAGAATGATAGTAGATACAAAATCAACACCTTAACTTTGAGCGCCCATATTTCTTTCATATAAACTCCAAATCATACAAAATTTGTACCAAAACCATAGCCATAATCCTAAACTTACTGACTTTAGCCTTAAAAGCTTAAATGGCTCCAAAAAACTAATCCTAATCTCTAATAAGGCCTCAAGCAGCCTCCTTGAAGCCCATTGGGCATGATTTTTGGCCAATAGGAATAGAAATTTTCATCATCTGTCTCCATTCATCCATATGGATGTCCTAACTTCTCTTTTTGCTTTCAAGATCCCTTTCCAATTTCTTTTTCAATGAGATTTATATAATGTATGCCTATATTTACCAAATAAAAGAAACAAAATAAGACTTCAAGGATCACCATATATAACAAAGGTAACTTTAAATATGTAAAAGTTACTATCAACCAAAATTAATCTTAAAAGCCACTATCAATAAAAAATAAAGTTGTATAAATTTTAATAATAGTCTTTTTAAACAACCTCTTTTAGGATAATAATCTAATTCCATTCTACAACCAATTCAAATCTACTAACATGGGTCTTTCTATGTTACTTAGTAAATTATATATCAAACATATAAACACAATATTTTCACATGGTAGCCAAATCACAACACGACAATAAAAATAGAACAAAATAGAATTGAATAAGAAGGTGTAAAATCAAACTTTACTAAGAGAGAAGATTCAAAGCTATACTTGACCAAATCCTCTAAAAGGCCTCGATTAGTTCTATTTATACCTTATTCTACTACCTTAGACTTTCTAGAATATTCTTAGGTCGTGGATCCTATTTAGATAATTGCCTTAAAATCCTTCTAAAAGGTTCTATGGTAAATCTTTGTAAAATGGATAGAAATTGATTTTTGTAGGACATTAATTAGATATTTATAAAAATTGATTAATCATCCATAGGAAAATCAATTCAAGAGGTAGGATAGATGATTTAGTTGAAAAAAATAATTAAGTAAGAAATATTGGTTGAAATCTCTATTTTGAGGTAAGTATAAATTGATTGAAGAAGAAGTAAAGTTAGAGAATCAAACTATGATAGTCATGAGTCGGGGTAAGCTTGGTACTACCTATTATTTTTATTTTCTTTATAGAAGAAAGGTAATAGATAAATTTTGAATAATGTGAAGTGAAATTTTGTAATGAAAGAAAGATTTGATTTATATGATGTCAAATAAGAAATTGAATTTATTGTATGCTAAATTATAAGTAAAAAAATAGAAAATTAAGAATTAAAGATATTTATGAAGTATGGATATGAATAGAAGAAATATAATATATTGATTATTAAGAGTTGAGACTGTTCCACAAGAAGAAGTCTGTGGAGTTTGGAATTGCATAAAGCAGATTAATGTGAATGTTAGTTAGTTTGAAAAATTTCAGTGATTGGATTTTGGAATATTTTATATAGACTTTTAAGATAGTGAAGTATTACATATTATTTTTATAAGTTTGGAAAAGAGAAGAGATAGTGAATGCATAAGATGAAATTATCAATCACAATATTTTATTTGTTAGAAGAAAAATTGATAAAATATAGAAGGTATTGTAACATTCTTGGGTATTTTTAGCAGATCAAAAGATAATTAATTGTATGATCCTAATGTGTAAACTCATGTAGATAGTCTTTCTTCATATTCAAGCTTTTCTTTACATGTTTATTCTAAGAAGGTATTTGAAGAATAAGTAAAATGACAATTATATTTTGGTGTCACTGCCGGAGATTAATAATAATATTTAGTATTAGGAATTAATTACTGAACAAGTGGTTTTGGATGTTACACAAAGAAGTTATAAAATTGGTGTTAATTTGAAAGTGAAGCCAAATACGTAATTAGATTGGAAATGGAAAGCAATTTTAATATTATATGATGAAAGATTATGGTTAATAAGAATAAAAATATCGCACTAAAAAAAACTTGCTAATTGAAATGAGGTTAGGAATTATCCAAGAATGATTGATTATAGTGTACATCTTAGTGGTAATTCGTAGGAAATTATTAATGCTATTCCATTATAGGTTGTACCATCAACAATACTAATTCCATATTTTCCATACTTCTCATATCAAAAACTAGTAACTACAAAAGAATTTCCTAATAAAATGATATTGAAGAATCTAAATGACGCTTTGTTGTTAATTATGACAAAGAAGATGGATGAATTGGCTGTTAATTTGGCAAAGGAATGAAAAAAAGAGGCATAAATTGACCAATATGCATCCTAATATTTGGTGTTTTAATTGTAAAGGAGAAGGCCATTTGGTAGCAAAATATTCTTTACTACTTCAAATGACTATACAATGTATATTTTAAAGAGGTAAAAATGCTACCATCAATTATTGGAATTTATAAAAGCAACAACAGTTCGATAATCAGACCATGATTCAATCAACTTTGTGAGATGTTAATCAAGTCTAGACAGGAAATAGGTTTGGCTAAAGTAGAAATCATTTGAATAAAAATAATAGGAATTTTTTTAATTTTCAAAATTTTGTGTATAACCAAGAATGTGGATCCAATTCTCAAGATATTGAGCAAAATAAGGAAGGATATTTTTAATATTCATCCATTCAAAAACCAATTTTAGATTCTATAATATCAATTAGATAGTCGAGATCATTTATCCATCCAACTTGGAACAGACCTAGTCGGTATATATCAATAGAAACATCCAATATTCCTAATGGAGTTGGAAGAAGACTACTTTGATATTATTGTTGGAAGAAGATAGGACATTTTGCTAGTGAATGTTTCAATCTAAGAGCCAATGATGAATATACTCTAATATATAAAAATTGTAAGTAATCGAGACATACATATTATTAGTACAATGCTCTATTTAATTTTAATAATCAAGATCAACAAATCCAATTGTATAGTAAGATAGAAGATAATAATTGAGACCTATAAGATTTTCCTATAAATTAGATGAAATATATTTATGCAATACTTACAAGGGGCCAAAAAAAAAAAAAAAAATACACTTATAAAATCAAAACAGCATCTATAAAGCTTCTAGGAAGCTACTTTAGTAAATATTATAGAATTAACTTATTTTTACCTATTTTTACTTATTTCTACCTATTTATACATGTAATTACTAGCTTACATACATATGTCCATGACATTTTGTTCATAGTAATAGTTGAAACCATATCTTGATATTAGACTTGCTCCTAAAAGTGTTGTATATATAAATTTTATCTTTTTTATTTCAAGACATTATTGAGCAATTAGTGGAAGCCAAGAACCTAGTGCTTTCTTGACGCAAAGTCTCTCTACCTTGACATTGTTATTTGAGAAGTTCCAAGAGCCATCTTATACATTAAAGGATCTTCTTATGGACAAATATGTTGAAAAAGTTCATTCAGCTATTCTACTTCTGAATTTTATAAAAAAAGATATATTATCTCAAAGGATTAAATTAAAATCCATAAAAAAAAATAGGGCTCTGGGAATCACTACCAATATAGAACCATATGATATTTTGAAAGATTTGAATGCAATTTAGCCCTCTATTACAATGAAGCAACTTTTGGTGGTAGCACAAAAATGTTGTTTTCCATTGAATTTGTCATTAATAAGATGTAGATCCCGTAATAGAGAAATTTGTGAAGTTAATTTAAATTCTGATCTAAAAGCACCAATTATTAATGTATCCATGAAGGATGTTCTTATTTCCAGAGTTCAAGTAGATAGTAGCTTTAGTATGAATCTAATGAAGGTCGACACAATAAAAGACTTGGACTTAAAATAATTATTATCCATGACATTGGTATTGAGAATGATAGATCATGGTTAAGTGAAATCAATGGATATCTTATGAAGTATTGACACCATAATTATTGACATTATATACAAGATTGATTATATTATTTTTTGATTACAGAGTTCCACATTATCCTATCGAATCTTATTGAGTCAGCCATGGCTATATCAAGCCAAAGCTAGAAATGATTGAGGCCATGGAACATTGACTATTGAGAAGAGTAGAGACAAGATTGTATTACAATTGTACCTAATTCAATATCATGGAAAATTTCAAATTTTGGATTCAGAAGCAACATTTGATGATGAGGTTCAATTTGATGTAAAATATGATAAAGTTATTAATGCAATGTAAGTTGGTGATGATCCAATTTACATGTAAAAGCAAGGCACATTATACCAATATAAAGAATTTAGAAAATATTTAGTATATTTAGAGGATACAACAATTTTTAATCATGTTATTGCCAATTGGATGAATAATTTTGTAGTTAATGAAGTTAATGCATTGGAATCAAAATTGGATAGTTCTAATTTGTTGCATTATATGAAAGATTAAAAATTGAAGAAAAAAATAAAATCGGATGTTGTCAAGGAATCTATGTGCTAATCCATCAACTTAGACACCAATGAAATATCAAAGGTTTTCAAAGTATACAATAGGATTATGGGTTTCCAATTGGAAAATTAGAAGGCTTTCTTCCTAAATCATAAATCTTCTTTTGCATAGTTATATGCAAATTTAAAAGACATTTTAGTTGAAGTTTATAAGCATCAAATTATTTTGGAGGAGAATACTACACTAGTTCATCAAAGGCAACATCGGCTCAATTCAAAATATTTTCTAATGATAAAAGAGGAATTAAAAAAACTTCTTGATGTAGATTTTATTTATCTAGTCTTCCATAGTGAATGAATTTTACCAATTGTGATGGTGCCAAAGAACAATGAAAAAATCCAAATCTGCTAAGATTTTTATAAATTAAATACAGCTACCAAAAAAGATTATTTTTCTTTAGCTTTTACAAATAGTATCTTGGATGTAGTAGTCAAGCATGAATGTTATTTCTTTTTAGATGGATTTTTGGATTACAATAAAGTTAAAATTATAAAAGAAGACCAGTTAAAAATTACTTTTACTACGGACTGGAAAACCTTTGCTTATAAAGTTATGCCATTTGGATTATATAATGCTCCAACCATGTTTTAGAGGGCAATGATGTAAGCTTTTTAAGATCATTTAGGACATTTGATGGAGATATTTTTAGATGATTTTTATGCATTTAGTACAAAGGTCAATAATTTTGAATGTCTTAGTAGGTGTTTGGATCACTATGGCTATTATGGAATTTCTTTGAATTTA
This sequence comes from Physcomitrium patens, assembly GCF_059467195.1. Lineage (NCBI taxonomy): Eukaryota > Viridiplantae > Streptophyta > Bryopsida > Funariales > Funariaceae > Physcomitrium > Physcomitrium patens. The sequence goes on along the minus strand of NC_143434.1, from coordinate 15,735,440 downwards.
GAAAAATACCAATTTGGAATACCGTTGTCATATTCTAACATGACTATATGATAAAAATATAAATGAAAAAGATATTATTAATATTTAGTCATGTTGGATGTTAGAAACAGTGGCCAATTCTAGTGCCAATATTCAGGGTTGGTTAATGTCACCCCACCGACATCATTGAACCAAGTACCCTTCGTACCAACGGGACAACCAAAATCATTTTCCAATCCTATATGGAATAAGCCTAGTAGGTATATACTCATGAGAACACCCAATATGCATGATGGGGGTACAAAAAGACTACTTTGTCATTTTTGTTGCAGACCAGATTGGTCATTATGCCAGTAAATGTTCCAATCCCAAAGCCACTGATGATTACATGCTAGTGTGTAGGAATTGCAAGGAGATGAGGTATACTTATCAGCAATGTAATGTTCTATCCAATTTCAATGAATGGGATCTACAGATCCAAAATCAAGGAAAAATTGAGGAGATAAATCAAGGTCCTCAAGATTCTCTGATAAATTGGGTGGAATGCATCTGAGCCGTTCTTACCAAGAGTTGGCAAAAGAGGAAAGGATCAATTCAATATTCCGGTGAGTCTAATGTAAAGGATCAATTTGACTCAATTATGGGGATATCCAATCCAGGTTCTAATATGGGCTTCTTATCTAATATAAGACCTGACTTGGTTAGGCAATCCAATGAGGTCCCGAATACGGAGGCTTTGGTTTCATTTCAAGCTGTTCCATTTTCTATACCGTTTTAGGAGAAACATTCTTTTTGTGAAAAGATCCTCTTAGAAACAACAATTCTGGGGAAGCGCTATCTGCTGTTCCAATTTGGAGTCTAGGGCAAGAGAAAAGTGGACCACACGGAGTTAAAAGGGAGGAGAGGATAAGGAAAGGGACATTCAGAGATCAGAATTTTTTGGGATTAGAGAGATAGCTTCAAACTCCTTTAAAAGATGTAGAATTGGACTCATAGGGTTTGAGGAGGACTTTTGCAATCGTTGCTAAAAGTCAGTGTTTGTATTGGTGAATTGGGTTTTTTGCAATAAAGTAATGGCTAGTACTCTTGACTGCTTCGTAAAATTAGAGAAACTTTTACTGTTGAAATTTAGAGGTATCTAGAAGGTTGAATATGCCAAGTGCATGCAAAAGTTTGTGTTAATCTGACAAAACAGATAGAGGATATTTGACCATTAGTGTAAAGAGGTATCGAAACTTAGCACATTGAGGTTGTTTAGGATTTCTATAATATCTGGAGATCTACCAGCTAAAATAAGGTGACTTTTGGCATAGTAAGTCGAGGACTTCTAGGCGGTGGTCAAGATACATTAGTATGGATTAATGACATTTTCTTGCAACTTGTAAGTTAGATTGGATTGAAACTTCTTGAGCATTTAGAAGGCTTATAAAGACACTAGTGGTAGAAATTTACAACAATTGGATAGTCAGATTGAGAATTACAACTTGTTGAAGCTCGCTGTCTAGAATTAGGATTAAAAATAAAATAAAATAAAATAAAAAAATAAAAATAAATAAAAATAAAAACTTACAAATAACAAAAGATTTTGTACTTATAATATCTTAAAGTTATTAAAAATACTGTTTCTAAGCATTTTGTATTGGAATTAAGCTTTTACATTGAAATCCAAAATAATTTGTAATTAAATGGTTGAAATCTACAAGTCTACCTAGATACTTGCAAGACATTATTTTATCTTCCACAAGTAGATACCCGGTGCATTCTTAAACAAGATAGCATGTAATACGACATAAGTAGTGAACCCGACGTGAAAGCTTGAGGTAGAAGTTATTGAATTTTATTTATTTTTATTTTATTTATGGAGAACAAGAATAAAAATTTTGAAGGATCTTTGGGAGGAGCTTCAAGTGGAGCTTCTGGTGGAGTTTCTTCTAATAGACAGGGTATATACATGGATCCATCCATTGCTAGTATGTTTCAAGCCTTATCATTATCTATGAAGCAACAGCAAAGCAATGATTGCAAAGAAGCTTTAGCAACCAAAGCTTTGTAAGCAGTGGTCAATAAAATTGATCAATTTGATGGAAGAGATATTTCAAGGTATTTAAGATGTTATGTTTGGAAAATGGAATTAAATCAGATTTTTGAAAAGAAGATAGTTGAATTATTTGGACTAGCTACGATATCAGAGATAAGAAAACATATTACCTCAATTATGGAACATTATGGAAATTCATGGAAGATTGTTTTGCATACATTAAAAGACAAATATTTCTTGGAAGACACTGATCATGTTACTAAGAAACTCTTTCTAGAATGGATTGAGCAACCTAATAAGAATTTACAAGCAATAGAGCTACTAAGAGAATTTGAGAGGTAATATTCTTAATTATCAAAGATAGAAAAATTGACATTAGAGCCGAACAAGGTTGAATTATTTCTTCAAGCTGTTGATGGAGAATTACAAGGAAAATTGGAGTTGCTTCTTGAAGACGAAGAAAAAGATGAAGGATTGACAACAAAGTGAAAAAATGTTGAAAACGCAGTGGATTTGCTTACAAAAAGAGAAAAGAAGAAGGATAGGAGTAATATTCCAAAAGTAGTACAAGCACCTAAAATTCCAATACATACAACACGACTGACAATGCCTACTATTCAATCTTCGATATCTTTATCAAAGAAAGGAGACATGGAGATTGAAGAAATTATATGTGGAATACGAGATCTTCAAATCAAATTGATAAGACTCAAAAAAAATACTTCTACAAACAAATTAAAGACTGTTTCAAAACAAAGGTATGTACAATGATGTATTTGGTGTGATGACGCTTCACATACTAGGAAGGATTGCAACAAATTTAGTAATATGATATAACAAAGAATTATTTATCGGAAAGATGGAAAGATTGCATTAAAGGATACAAAGGATCTTTTTCAAACCAATTTTGGCAAGAGAGGTATGAGAGCATTGATTCAAGATTGTTTAACAGAACATAGAGTAGCATCACGAGAGAGTGTAAGTTATGGTGCTAGAGTAGATGATGACTTTGGTGGAAGTATAGAAACTAGTGAGTTTTGGGCTTCTGCCATTTGTACAATGTAAAAGGAGAAAATGCCTCAAAAAGTGTTATTGAGGACTTCAGCTACAATATGAGGTGCAATAGATTGAAAAGATCCTGTTGAGTCTCTTTCAATTCATGCATATATTGCTAAGAGCCAACATGAAGCTTTGATGGAAGAAAAGAAATAAAGAAATTTTGATGATATAAGAAAAGGAAATTTTTCTAAGAGGTAGACTCGAGGAAACGAGGCTCGTGAGGTGGTTTCATAAGAATTGCCTATAAAAGATACTACAACATCGTTGGAAGAAAAAACAAAAGAACCAAAAGATAAGGATAAATCAGTTGCTTATAAGCTACTTTCTGATATTGAAGCTGTAGCAAATTTAAAAGGGGTGCTAAAAGAACGTATATTAAATACTAAAGTGGAATTCACATTGAAAGAGATTTTGGAAATTGCAAAGAAGGAGTTTCATGATATTATCATTGACAGCATTAAGAGAAAGAGGTAATTAATGGATGAAGCTGGAATGAGTCATGCTATTGATGCAAGATTGTATAAAGATGAAGAAGAGGTTGATAATGGTTATAAGTAATCAACAAATGAAAAAAATGGATATAATCAACGAGTATGTTTTGAAGATTATAGTGATAAGGAAATGGAAGCTTCAAGCCATTATACTCAAAAATATTGGGTAAGAGTAACTACTGAAGTATTGGTGAAAGTAGGAGATATAGAAGAACCAATTGTTGCTTTAGTTGACCATAGATCTAAAATAAATCTTATGTCTAAGGATCTTTATAAGAAGCAAAAATGGCCAATTGATATGGAAGATGGATGGATAATACAAACAGCTAGTAATACACAAGGCGAATTATATGGAACTTGTCTAGATGTCAAAATTCGGATTGGAGATGTTACAATAGAAAAATATTTCTTTGTTCAAGATACAATGTCTTATCCATTGATTTTAGGACAACCTTATATTATGGCAATACGGATGGAAACAAAAGTACTTAACAATGATTTTACTTATACAAGGGTACATAGTGAAGATGGAAGGAAAGCTATACAATTTCTAACTATACTTCCTAATCATGAACGAAATCGAGATAGGTTGAGGGAGAAACCATTGCCAAGGATTGTTGAAGGATTTAAAGATTTTAAGGAAGTACCACTATAAAGCGGGATTATGATGGTACAAAAAAGGAGGTACTCTCGCGAGATGAAGGTGCCTTTGATACGAGTTTTATTAGTATTTTTGAGAATGGAAATATCATGTATAAGAAAGTTGATGATTTTAAAAGAAAAGAAAGAAAAAGACTATATAGTATTGAAAAGGAATTATGCAAGTTAGGGACATTAGAAGATGATGAGAAGATTTTAGGTGTTTATGAAGAAAATGGATTGGAAGAATCTTTATAATTAATTGCATCCATTGGATTAGAAGATAATGATAAGATTGTGGAAATTCATTTGAGGGAGGTTTATTCTATACTTAAATCTTTTCAAGCACTAGAAGTTAATGTAGAGACAAAATATAAACCAGTAGATAAAAAGGTAAAACCTGTTGTCTGACCTTTACCCAAAGTTTCTAAAAAATAAATGAAAGAAGCATCAAAAGAAGAGAATTTAAGAGATCCAAAGAAGATTAGACATGAGTTTAAAAAGGAGACTTTTGAATAATTGAAGATTGGATGTGATGGTTCCTTATTTCCAACAAAAATTGAATATTTTAAAAAAATGCTTGCAAAATGAGATAAATCATTTACCTTTGGATCTCATGAAATAGGGTGTGTAGATCCTAATATTGTTGCTCCTATGGTTATCTTTACAGTACCTTATGTGCCTTAGAACTTAAGGCCAATTCCCGTGCCAAGAACACATTTACCTAAATTGGTAGAATTATTGAAAGAAAAGATGCGAATGAAAATTTTGGAGCCTTTTTTTGCTCCATATTCTAGTTTTTGGTTTACGATGCCTAAGAAAAATAGATCGTTATGTTTTATTTAAGATATGTAGCCAATAAATGCAATAACTATAAAAAATGTACGTATAGGATCTTTAGTAGATGAGTTTACAAAAGCGTTTGTGGGAAGGATAATTTATTCAATGGATGATTTATATTTAGGTTATGATCAATTTCAACTTACGCATGGGAGTAGAGATCTAACAATAATGAGAATGCTACTTAGATTATTTAAAATATATACTCTCTTTCAAGGTGCTACTAACTCAGTTGTACATATGATGAATGGGATAAACAAGGTATTAAGAGACTTCATTTTTGAAAAAACTATGCCCTATTTTGATGATGTTCCTATCAAAGGATGTAAAGTAGGAGAAAAAGATGAAACTTTAGATGAGAGGAGGTGTTGCAAATATGTTGTTGATCATGTACAAGATTGTGAAAAGATTTTAACTCGACTTGAAGAGGTTCATCTTACACTTTTAGGAGCAAAATCTATATTTGAAATGCACGAAGTTCTTATTGTTGGACATTTGTGTGGATTTTACGGGAGAAAGCTAGATCTAAGCAAAGTTGATGCAATTGGAAGAATGTAAGATTCATGTGACTCTTTAATGGAAGTACGCAGGTTTTTAGGGGCTTTTGTATTTTATCATATATAATTTCCTCATTATGCTCATATAGTGGATCCATTGTATAAATTATTACGTAAAGATTATCGATTTAAATGGGAAAGAAAGCATATTGAAGCAATGCAGAAGCTAAAAGTGTTATTGGTGATACCTCCAATTTTAAGAAAATTTGATTATGATTGTAATAGACAAGTAATTCTTACTATGGATACTAGTTCTATTGCTATTAGATGGACTGTGGATCAAGATGATTCAAGTAGAAATAGATTTGTAGTTCGATTTGGAGCTAAAGTTTTAAGTATTCATCAACGTGCATATTCACAAATGAAAAGAGAACTTTGGGGAGTTGTTTCAGCTATGAAAGATAAAAGAGATTCTTTTATTGATATAGCAGTAGTAATTGAAACAGATTTCTTGCCATTGCTTGGAATGATTAGTAATTGTTCAACACCGAACATTACAATATTAAGATCGATTACCTATATTAAGTCATTAAATCTGGAATTTAAGAATATTGCTGGAAAGAAAAATTTAGTAGTAGACATGCTATCTCAAGCAAGATATGAAAGTGAAGACAAAATAGTTGAAGATATTGATGATATTGGATCAAAATTCTATTCAGTGTTAAATCTTAATAAAGAAGACAAGCTATTTTTTGAAGAAAATTATGAAGGAGAATTATTGGATATTGGTCATTATTTGAACACCTTGACTAAGCAAGAAAGTTGGTCTACAGAAAAATTTAAACAAATAAGAAAAAAAGCATATGGATTTTTTTTTCAAGAAAGATTCTTATAGAAGAGACCAAAGAAAGGAATTAGAATGCCACAAAGAGTGATAGGCAATAAGAAAGAGAAACAAAAATTATTAAAGGGATTTCATGATAGTTTATGGACAAGACATAGAGGAATTTGGGCTACTTTTGCTAAACTTAAGGAACGATATTGGTAGAGAAATATGTATCGAGATGTGTTCTTATTTGTAGAATTATGTGAAATTTATCAAGCATATTCTAATATACGACATTGAGTGGTCTTCATCCTACATATCCTCTAGCTATTCATTTTAAATGGATTGTTGATTTGGTTATTATGCAAATTGGATTATGGAAAATGAGATATTTGGTCTTAACTCATGAAGATTTATCAAATTAAGTAGAAGGAAGAGCATTGAGAAAAAAAACTATAGAAGAAATTTATAAATTTTTGCTTGAAGATGTTATTTGCCGCTACGGATGTGTAGGAAAAATCACTACAGATCATGGAGAATTAAATGTACAAGAAGCTCGTGAATTCTTTGAAAAATGTGGAATTAAACTATCATTGACTACTGCTTATAATCTTGAAAGAAATACAAAAAGTGAGTGTGGTCACCCACCGATTGTGAAAGTATTAGTTAAAGCTTGTAATGGAAAGGTTAGAGAATGGCCACAACTTTTATCATTTGCATTATGGGCTGATTGAACAATTCATAGCTCAGTAATGGAATATATGCCTATTTAGCTTATGATAGGTAAAAAATCAATTATGTCAATTGAAGAAAAAGTACCTACTTGGAGTGTGCTACCATGGAAAGATAGATTGACAAGAGAAGAACTTCTAGCTATTAAAATTCAATAATTAGAGCAAAGATTAGAAGATGTGCAAATAGCATTAGAAAGGTTAAAAAGAGCAAGGTTACAAAACAAGACACGATTTGATAAGCAACATCAATTGAGGCCTAAAGCAATTGAAGAAGGTGATTGGATTTTGGTCTATGGTAGTAGCTTGGAAAATCAACATAGTACTTTAAGGAAGTTTTCTAAACGATGGTTTGGACCGAATGTAGTAATAGCTGCTCATGAGAATGCAACTTATTCATTGTAGGAGTTAGATGGAACAAGGTTAAAAATACCAATTATAGGGAAGCGAGTAAAAATATTTAAACAAAGATACATAGAAATAAATATAGAAGATTTGAGTGAAGATATAGATATTCTTCAACAAGAAGATCAATTTGATATGGATAGAAAAAATGATGAAGAGGATTTCGACAAAGACTTGGAGAACGTATTATGAATCAAACAACAACTGGGTTATTTGGTGCTTACCAAAGGATGCACAAGTTTAGAAGGGATAGATGTCGTGTTGTAACATGACTATATGATAAAAAGATATTATTAATATTTAGTCATCTTGGATGTTAGAAATAGTGGCCAATTCTAGTCCCAATATTTAGGGTCAATTAATGTCACCCCACCAGCATCATCAAACCTAATACCCTTCGTACCAATGGAACAACCAAGATCATTTTCCAACCCTACATGAAAGAAGCCTAGTAGGTATATACCGATGGAGACACCCAATATGCATGATAGAGGTGCAGAAAGACCACTTTGTCATTTCCGTTGCAGACCAGGTTGATCATTATGCTAGTGAATGTTCCAATCCCAAAGCCAATGATGATTACGTGCTAGTATGTAGGAATTGCAAGGAGATAAGGCATACTTATCAGCAATGTAATGCTCCATCCAATTTCAATAAATGGGATTAGCAGATTCAAAGTCATGGAAAAATTGAGGATATAAATCAAGGTCCTCAAAATTCTTCAATAAATCGAGTAGAATGCATCCGAGCCGTTCTTACCAAGAGTCGACAAAATGAGAAAGGACCAATTCAATATTCCGATGAGTCTGATGTAAAAGGCCAATTTGACCCAATTACGAGGACATCCGATCCAGGTCCTAATATGGGCCTCTTATCTAGTATGAGACCTGACTTGGTTGGGCAATTCAATGAGGTCTCGAATACAAAGGCTTTGAGTTCATTTCAAGCTATTCCATTCTCTATGCCGTTTCGAGAAAAATATCCTTTTTGTGGAAAGATCTTCTTAGAGACAAGAATTCTGGAGAAGTGTCGTCGGCTGTTCCAATTTGGAGTCCAGGGCGGGAGAAAAGTGGACCACACGGAGTTAAAAAAGAGGAGAGGATAAGGAAAGAGGCATTCAGAGATCAGGATTTTTTGGGGTCGGAGAGCTAGCTTCAAGCTCCTTTGAAAGGTGTAGAATTGGACTCATAGGGTTTGGAAAGGACTTTTGCAACCGTTGTTGAAAGTCAGTGTTTGTATTGGTGAATTGGATTTTTTGCAATAAAGTAACAGCTGGTATTCTTGACTATTTTGTAAAATTAGAGAAACTTTTGCAGTTGAAATTTAGAGATATCTAGAGGATTGAATATGCCGAGTACATGCAAAAGTTTGTGTTAATTTGACAAAATAGATAGAGGATATTTGACCATTAGTGTAAAGAGGTATCAAAAGTTAATAGATTGGAGTTGTTTAGGCTTTCTATAATATCTAGAGATCTACTAGCTGAAATAAGGTGACTTTTAGCATGGTAAGTCGAGGACTTTTAGACAGCGGTCAAGATACATCAGTGTGGATTAATAGCATTTTCTTGCAACCTGCATGTTAGATTGGATTGAAACTTCTTGAGCATTTAGAAGGCTTGTAAAGACACTAATGGTAGAAATTTACAACAATCGGACAGTCAGATTGAGAATTAGGATTAAAAATTATCTAGAATTAGGATTAAAAATAAAATAAAATAAAATAAAATAAAAATAAAAATAAAAATAAATAAAATAAAATAAAATAAAAAAATAAAAAATAAAAAATTATAAAAGAATTTGTGCTTATAATATCTTGAAGTTATTAAAAATAATGTTTCTAAGTACTTTGTATTGGGATTAAGTTTTTACATTGAAATCCGAAATAGTTTGTAATTAGATGGTTGAAATCTACTAGTCTACCTAGATACTTGCAAAAAATTATTTTATCTTCCACAGCCAGATGCACGATGTGTTCTTAAGCAAGATAGCACGTAATATGATACCGTGTGATAAATTATTGGATTAAATAAAGTTACTTGTATATTGGCTTTATCAAAGCCAGAAACAGTGTTAGGTGTTCATGATTTTGTAGGCCATTTCAGTTATTATTGATAACTTATTTATTCATTTGTGGTCATATATTAGCTTTTAACTAATCTCTTAAAGAAACCACCATCGAATGGATCTAGTCTAATTTGTATTGAAGAATGTACAATTGCATTTGAAGAATTGAAACAAAAATTGATATCTGTACCAATACTGATTGCATTTTCTTGGACAAAATTATTTTATATTTATGTCGATGCATCTAATGTTTCTATTGGATTTGTGTTAAGTCAAAAAGATAAAAAGAGTTTGGATCATCTAATATATTATGCTAGTCAATAATTGGTTGTAGCTAAATAAAATTATACTTTTATTGAATAGGAAGCTTTAAAAATAATTTATTTTGTTCAATAATTTTGGCATTATTTGCTTGGTTATGCATTCTTTTTTCATGTCAATTATGTTGCTCTTAAATATATGTTTAATAAACCTCAATTGAGTGGATACATTGCTCGATAGGTATTATTACTTTAGAAATTTAACTTTACTATCAATGTAAGACTAAGAAAGAAATATGCTAATGTGGACCACTCGTCTTATTTATCTAATATATTGGATAATGAGCCTATCAATGATACCCTATATAATACAGAATTATTTGCCATCAAAGTGATTATATCCAAATATAGTAAATTTATTTAGTATCTAATATTTCAAATATTTTTATCTATATATAGTAAAAAATTTTAAAAAAGCTTGATTTTAAAAAATATGCCATATACCATGATTGGTGATGCCTTGTATAAATAAGGGCAGGATGGAATTTTATATCGCTATATTTTTCAAAGTGAAGTACGTATCATATTAAAAGACTGCCATTTGGATAATTGTAGTGGATATATTTTCAATGATAGTATTGCTCATAAACCTTTAATGACTGGATATTAGTAGCCAACAATGTTTTTGGATGCATACCAATATGTCCAATGTTGTGATCCTTGTCAACAAATTTGTTGACTTATTGGAACTTTTGCCATGCTATCGTAATACGTGAAGTCTTGCTTAAGAATACTCTAGGCACTTGGCTGTGGTAGGTAGAGTGGAAATTGCTACAAGAAAATCCTAATTCTAATAGAATACTAACAATGCTAAATAAGCTTTAATCAAATTCAGAGAAACCTCAAAGGAATTACAAAGAAACAATAAGAAATCTTAAAGAAATATTAAAATGATTACTAAAATATTTCAAATACATCTCAATTCAATCTTAATTTAATCCTAGTTGAAATCCTATTGGACTTCATTCAAACTTTAGGCCAAAAACTAATTAAATCTTAAATCCTAAATAAATTCAAATAAAATCCTAAATCTTAAAACAAATCCTCACCAAATCCTAAATTCTACATCAATTCCTAACCAAATCCTAATCCTAAATAAAATCCTAATCAAATCTTAAATCCTAAATCAAATCCTAAATCCTAAATCAAATCCTAACCAAACCTTAAATCTTAAATTAAATCTTAAATCCTAAATCAAATCCTAAACCAAATCCTTAATCCTAAGCCAATTCCTAACCAAATCTTAATTCCAAATAAAATCTTAATCAAATCCTAATCCTAAATCAAATCCTAACCAAATCCTAATCCTAAATCAAATCCTAATCAAATTCTAAATCCTAAACCAAATCCTAGTAATTTCTATAACAGATTTAAACCTCAATAACTAATGAATGAACCATTGATTTTAATTCAAAATTTGCACACTTTGTAAAAACTAACTTGAAAACAAGCACAAATTTTTTGAAAAGGATCGAGATTATCAAATAGACGATAACCTCAAAAACGTGCTTGGATATTTGCTAGCCTCCTTCTTCGACCTTAATGCCAATCTCCTAAAGCCAATATCTCTTTTTTTCACCATTTAATTGATTTTAAAATTATTATATACATAAGAAAACAAGTCTAATATCTTGATACATAAATTTTATTCCAATCCAACTAGTAGATTGCAAGAAAACTTAAAAATCCTCATTAGACCTAAAATTCTACTTTCTAAGATGTTGACCCATTTAAACCTCAATAATGCTGAAATCAACTATTAGATCGAGCTAAGATTTACAATACATATTAAGTACAACTATGACCATTAATCTAAAAAAATTTAGTTATAGATCTACTATAAAACTCTTGAAATTACCCAAAACATAAACCTTATTTTATTTCATAAAATCCAAATCATCCAAAAACAAACTTGACTTTGTAAAGCTCTTATTAAGTCATTACAAATTCAAATTACTCAAAACCAATGCTCATAAAAAGCTTATCTAGTCTACTATCAAATCCCACTCTCCAATCTGCAAAAGAACCCTGGAATCATTGTCGAGACTTGGTTTTGTGCCTCAAGGTCTGATTTCAACCTTAATTCATAACCGGCCTTCTCTGGATATCAATATCTAGTTTTTCTAAGTAAATTTTATTAGAATTTAGTCTTAAATTTCTTCTAAATATGTCTTTATCATTTATTTTTCCAATCTACTTTATTTTGCCTTATTTATGGTCCTACAAAGTAAGTAGAAGTCACCTTTCTAGAAAGGCAGCATTGGTACCTTTTAGTTTTACTACCCTTTTGACTATTTACTATATTTCTAAGATAATTTGCTCTAATATTTTGAACTAAGATCTCCTACATTATAATAATTTCTACACTCTTTCACCTACTAGTTGTGTTACATTACGACAATGCTATTGGTACCAATTTTGGCACAAGCACCATTTGAAAAATGGAGTATTGATTTTGTAGGACCAATCACATCAGCTTCAAAAAATGGACAAAAATAATATATTTCGGAAGTGACCAATTATATAACAAAATGGACTAGGGCTATGGCAATGAAAATTGACAATGCCTATATAGTAGCCATATTTTTATATGAGAATATTATCACTCTATTTGGGTATCCTAAAGAATTGGTTAGTGATCAATGAACCGATTTTTTTAATTCTACAATTACAACTTTGATGGATTAATATGAAATTAAACATCAAAAAATAACTCCATATTATCTTCAAGCCAATGGATAAACTGAAAAGACCAATGGTATTCTATGCAAAGTTTTAACTAAGACTATGTCTAATGCAGGAATGGATTAGGATATAAAATTGCTTACAGCTTTGTAAGCGTATCGTATTGCATATAAAGTGACTACTAATTCTATACTATTCTAATTGCTATATGGACAAGAGGCAATATTATCAATTAAATTGGAAGTTCAGAGTTTAAGAATTATATTGGATGAACATCTTGGTGACAAAGAATCCTTCTAATATCAGTTCATATAATTGAAAAAATTGGATGAAGTTAGGACTACGACTCTTTTAACTATAGAAGCTACATAATATCGTCGTAAGAGTTATTATGATAGTAAATTACATCTCAAATATTTTATGTGCAATAACCTAGTGCTTCTTTATTATAATTGATTTCATAATTTTTTGAGGAAATTTCAAGTCCATTGGCATAGACCATATTGTGTAATGGAAGGTTTTTCTAATGGCTCAGTTCAATTGGAAGATTTTATGGATATTCAATTTACTACACGTATCAATGGAAATTAATTATGACTTTATTATACATAAATCCGAGACATGTTTCAAAAATTGGAAAGAAGAAGGCTTACATATTAATGATAGATTGCCTATAATCATATGTATATGATGGAGACTAAAGACGTCTAATGGTTGATTTTAGATCCTGTGATTGCTTGTTTTATTTATTCCAAATTAATCTAATGGGAATAAACTTGTATAGAAGGATTCGAACATGGGAAATGACTAGTTGCTTAAGCTTTCTTGTTAGGGTCACACAATCAATTACCTCCTGAATGTATCGTCTCTATTTCCAATATCTGAATATACAAGGAAACTATAATCTCTCCCTTCACCTTATCGGTCTCTTCCTTATAGTAATTATGTCATACCAATAACTGCTATTTCTATCAATATATTGACTTTTATAATCTCCAACTGTAATACTGCGCCTTCACAGCTTTCAACACACAATTACCCTCATTCCAATCACTAGAATTCTTCACACAAAACTACCATTCACATTACGGTGTTTCACTCAAACACAGACTCATTCTCTCTGCTGAACTACAATCAAATTTTAGCATTCAATCTTTCTTCTTCTCAAATAATACCAATCACATTTCCATTCCATAATTCACTTCACAATATTCAGAAACTCTCAATCCTCTTATTCAAAGAAAATAACAAACAAAAGAAAAGAGGTAGTACCAAGCTTACCTCGGCTCACAACTATCACAGTGATGGCACCTTAATTAACTTCTACAACTCCTATATACTTTCCCCTGATTCTCCAGATTCCAATGGTAATTCTGTAATTAACCACTTTTAATAACTAAATCACTCATCTATCCTCTTGAATTCCCTATTATATGGACTATTAATATATTTTACAAATATCTTTCAAAAATAAATTAATATCTATTCTACATAGCTCCACTCCTATCTATGCAGCATCCTCACAAACACTCAATTGATACCTATCTAAAAATTATTTAACAAAACTCTACAAAAATTACAATCCCTCTAGCCTATTTAATTAATCAATTGCCACAGTATCTATTATTGATTCTACCGATTCTGATTCCAAATACAAATTTTCGTCCTCCTCCAATCCTTCTATCGACTTTTGCCTCAACTGAGCCAAAAGGTCTTCATTGTACTTGCCCAGTTCACGGACTTGAGCTTCCAATTTCAGGATCTGGGCATCTCTCAATTCCAACTGGCACTGAAAGTGACTCCTCTCTTCTGGAACTTCAGGAATTGGTAAAGTCGATACTTGTGCTTGATCAATATTGATCAAATCCTCTGCCAATCTTGTCACCTCGACGTTCAAGGCCTCAATTTCACCCCTTAACCGCTTCATTTCACATCTATATTGGTCACTCAATACGAATTTTTCTTGCACCAATAACTTGGTCTTTTCTCGTTCTATTACCAATTGATCCTTTGTTTTTTTTAGTTCCAAAATTGAATAACTGCGAGCCCAAAATAGTGCTTGCTTGTAGGTCTCCACCATGCATTCTCTTTCTTTGTCCTAAGCTTCCTGTTGTTCCTCAATTTTTTGCTCCAATAGTAGCTTGGATTCCGCATTCACCTGGATGATCCGTGCTTACTCTTCAATTCTTTGGATCTGCTCCAATATCACCTTTTTGCTTGCCTCTAATTCCTATTTACTACTGCCCTCTACATCTAATGCTCGTACCATGCAATATATTTGTGAAATACACTTGAATAGAGCATTTTTAAGATGTACGCCTTTTGGTAGTCGGCCTTGTGGAAACGCTAACTGATTGATATCTAACAACATCGGTACTTCATTCTCCTCTTCCACCACCAAACGAATCGGATCCATTTTTGGTGCCACTAGATGACTAGATTCTTCAATTTCATGTATTACCTTCGTTGTATTGATATTTTGTGCCAATGAATTCCATTCTCGGTGTGGAGGCACTCGAACTATTTTAGAACTTCCCTCTATTGGCAATATTTGCTATAATGTGTACGCGATCACAGCATACACATAATTGAAACATAGTAACGCTGTAAACTTCTCTATTTTACACTTGGCTTCTATTTTTGTGTTCATCCTCTTTTACGTCTTCATCCTCTTCCAATATTTCAAGCGACTCCTTTCTCAACTGGGCTGAAAGATCTTCATTGTATTCTCCCAATTCACGGGTCTGAGCTTCCAGTTTCAGGATCTGGGCATCGCGAAGTTCCAACTGATGTTGCTGCGGACTCATCCCTTCTGGGACATCTTTAATCGACACTTGAGATTGGCTCCTCACATTTAACTCTTCCGTCAGTTTTGACACCTCATTTTGTAAAACTTCAATTTCAGACCTCATTTTCCCCGTTTCACATCTCAATTGGTCACACAATAACACTTTCTCTGTCGCCAATAACTCTGTCTTGTCCACTTCCGCTTGCAACTCGCATTTGAACTTCTCCCGTTCCAAATCCCATGACTTCCTATTCTGAATCAATTCGTCCCGTTGTCCTTCCACAATCCGTGAAATCTGTTCTTTTTCCTTTGTCCAAGCCTCATATTGGAGAACCAATTTCCGCTCCAGGACCAACTTGACTTCTTCAATTTCTTGAATCCTCAGTTCTTGCTCCCTGATTTTTTTATTTTGATCCGATATCCTTTTTTTACTGTCCTCCCAATCCCGTTTACTTCTGTCTTCGACATCCAATGCTCGTACCATACAATGTATTTGTGAAATGTGCTTCAATACGGCATTTTTAAGAGATACTCCTTCAGGGAATCGACCCTCTGGAAACGCCAACTGGTTGATATCTATCAATAATGGGACTTGATTCTCCTCTTCCACCGTAAGACCACTTGGAACCCGTCTCGCTTCGATAACCGGAGCTACCCCTTGAACCACTGTACGACTTGATTCTCCAATTTTGTGTATTACATCCGCTACATTGTGATTCTGTGCCAACAAATTTCGTTCTCTTTGCAAAGGTGCTGACACTGGTATAGGGTTTTCCTCTTCTGACGGTGGTTGACGCAATGTGTGCGCGATGACAGCATACACATAATTTGAACAAAGCAAGGATGTGAACTTCCCCAATTTGAACTTGGCTCCTATCTCCGCATGAATACGAGTAGCTACGTAAGCCGTCCAGTTGAACACCATCCCCTCAAACGCCCCTACTGCTGCATACAATAATCGTTTTGACACATATGTGGGGTGTCGGTACAATCCTAACCGCCTCAGCACGAACCGCAACCATTCCACATATTCTGGTGTAATCGCCTCCTGAGTCCGCCATCCTTGGCTCCTTTCAAAGGATGACATTCCTCCCTTGAAATATCTACCTGGGCTGAAATCGCCTGACTCATCAGTCCCAACTGCCATCTCTCCAATGGGAAGAAACAACACCTTTTCCAGGATTGTTTCATCAATCCCAATAATTCGCCCTTGAACGACACTCGATCCATCCTCGGGGTCGTAATTCTCAATGTATTCCTCCACTAATGACACATTGATTGATGGTAAACGCTCTGAATGGTGCAAAAACTGGAATAGCTTCGCAGTCCGAAAATCCCTTATTTTTCTCTGCGTCCAACAGATTTCTAACTTCATCGGCTCCATATTGGTAACGATTATCACAGCCGGTGGTTTTTCTGTGCGTTTAGCTCTCACATTCCGGCCACTTTCATCTCTGTCTACAGCTCTCTTGGTACTTTCAATCGCCATGACTCAAACGCTTACAGGTCCTAACCGTCAATGCCACTCTCCAGTCTGCCCGAAACACTAAAATGAGACACAAGTAAGCAACAACATAATATAACACCACAGAATAACCCTTAGTAGGAGCCCCACTCCTATTCTATTACCTAGTGATGAGAGCGACAACATGGTACCCATACTGTCCATTTCTCACTTCCTTCGCATCTGACACAATAGTGATTACTACATATCCTTGCAGCCGCCTCTACGTCTTATACCATAATTAGGTCCCTCCTGAGTCCATTCGAAGTCCCCTCCCCTCAAATGAAATAAAACCCGTCCCGGGTTTTAGGTATTATATAACCGTAAACGATTTCCATTAATGCGGGTACTGAAACGATGGCCCGTGAAATCCTCCAATTGAACAGACCCATTGGAAAATCCTTCAATTACGCGATATGGCCCATGCCAGCGAACTTGAAATTTTCCCGGAAAATGGTTGAATCGGCTGTCATACAGCAATACCAAATCATTGGGCATAAAACACTTCGGCCGCAGTTTACTATCATAGTAACTCTTCCTCCGTTTTTGAGTGGCTTCCATGTGGAATAGAGCGACAGCCCGTATTTCATCCAATTCCTCCAATTTCATCAACCGAGAGTGTAATGACTCAGTGTCACTGAGGCGTTCGTCTAAGGCAATTCGTAAACTGGGAACCTCCAATTCGATAGGTAAAATTGCCTCTTGACAGTAAACTAATTGGAACGGAGTAGAGTGGGTAGTTACCTTATAGGCGGTACGATAAGCCCACAAAGCTGCAAAGAGTTTGGTCTCCCAATCAGTACCGGCCCCTGAAATTGTCTTAGTCAAGACTTTGCACAAAATGCCGTTGGTCTTTTCCGTTTGCCCATTGGCACGAGGATGGTAGGGAGTGGTCTTACGATGCTTGATCTCATATGTGGTCGTCAAGGCGGCGATGGTAGCATTGATGAAATGGGTGCCTCGATCGCTGACCAATTCCTTGGGACACCCAAAGCGAGTGATAATATTCTCATACAGAAAAGTTGCCACCGTACTGGCATTATCGGTGCGGGTAGCAATCGCCTCTGCCCATTTGGTGACATAATCGGTGGCGACTAAGATATACTGCTTTTGACCAGGTTTTGACGCTGGTGCAATGGGACCAACAAAATCAATACCCCATTTTTCAAACGGAACCTGGGCCAAGATTGGGACTAACGGCATGGCGGAAGTACCCGTAGGTCGACCAATTCGTTGACAAGGATCACAACGGCGAACGAACTGGTGGGCATCAGAAAACATTGTGGGCCACCAATATCCGGCCATTAAAGCCTTGCGGGCAGTGCTGTCTCCCGCGAAATGACCACCACAACTATCCAAATGACAACCTGTAAGTATCGACTGTACTTCACTGGGAAAGATACAGCGCCGTAAAAGACCATCGCGTCCTTGTTTATACAAAGCATCACGAATCATCGTGTATGGGACACTCTTCAGAATAAGGCGCTTCTTAAGCTTGTCCGTGAAAGTCGGCGGAAAAGTATGGAAGGTCAGAAACTGAATAATTTCGCTATACTCGGGGGATATCACATCCACCACAAATAATGCGGCGTCGGGAAGATCATCGGGAACAGGCTCGTTGCCGAGAATATTAGACAACCGGAATAAATGATCTGCGTTCGCATGTTGCTTCCCAGGTCTGACAACCACCGTAAAATTGAACTCCTGGAGGAGTAAGACCCAGCGAGCAATGCGCCCACTCAATTGAGGCTTATTAATCAGATATTTGAGGGCATCATGATCCACATAAAATACAAACGGATACCCAAGCAAATAGTGCCGAAATTTTTTAACCGAGTATATCATACCCAACGCCTCTCGTTCAGTAGTAGTATAGTTGCGTTCGGCAGCCACCAATTGTCGACTGGCATAATATATTGGATGATCGAATCCCTTATCATCCTTCTGGCTTAACACCGAGCCAATAGCAGCATTGGATGCATCAACATACACATGAAATGGCTTTGTCCAACAAGGAGCCACCAATATTGGTGCAGAGACCAATTTTGACTTTAAGACCTCGAAGGCTACGGTACACTCCTTGGTCCAGAGGGGACTAGTACCATCGGACGGAGGTTTCTTCAGTAAGTTCGTTAAAGGTTGACAAATAACCGCAAACGAACTTATAAATCGTCGATAATAACTGACATGACCAACGAACCCTCGAACACCGGAGACTGTCTCCGGTCTGGGCAAGTTCATGATATGCTGCACTTTGTCAGGATCTGTAGCAATACCACGACTGGAAACAATATGGCCCAATAATTTTCTGGACGGAACACCAAATTGGCACTTCTCCGAATTCAACGATATTCCAAATTTGGCACACTGAGCTAAACATTTGCCTAAATAATGAAGATGATCTTGTTTGGTACTGAATGTACAAAAGTCATCTAAAAAGATCTCCATAAATAGTCGGAGATAATCTTGAAAAGCCTGAGTCATCACGCGTTGGAACGTGGCTGGGGCGTTACATAACCCGAAAGGCATCACGCGATAAGCAAATGTGCCCCAATCCGTAGTAAAGGTTGTCTTGAGCTGGTCTTCTTTTGCAATTTGAACTTGATTATACCCGGAGAAACCATCGAGAAACGAATAGCATTCGTGACCGGCGACGGCGTCCAATATACTATCCGTGAATGGTAACGGAAAGTAATCTTTCTTGGTGGCTGCATTAAGTTTTCGGAAATCTTGACAAATTCGGATTTTTCCGTTCTTTTTCGGCACCATCACAATTGGAGAAACCCACTCACTATTCGGTACCAGGTAAATGAAACCCACCGCAAGAAGCTTTTCCAATTCTTCCTTCACCATAAGGGAATATTTAGGATTAAGGCGATGTTGCCTCTGGCGTACCGGTTTAGCGTTTTCTTCCAATATGATACGATGTTCACAGACATCAGCGGGGATACCTTGTAGATCATTATAAGTCCAAGCAAAAGCGGATTTATGATGTAAGAAAAAGTCTGTCCAACAAGTCAACTCTTGTTCCTTAATACCTTCGTAGACCTTAATTAGCCGAGGTTCGGCCGTGGTCGCTAAGTTAATAGTTTGACATACAGGGTCAGCAACAATACTCTGTTTCAATTCCCGCAGTGATTTAAAGTTACTCGGTATGTCCGACATATGCGAAGTAACGAATCCCGTCTCGAGGGCACTAACATGGTGCACATCGTACCCAGGTTTCCAGTCAATACTTACATAAGCAGAGTTTTCCGAATCCTTCGGGTATATCAAGTACTCCCCCGGACCTCCACATTGGTACACCACCTCAGGGTGCTGTGCTGCCTCCACATTGGCCTCCGTACTCGGTACTTCTGTGTCATCATCGGAGCTAAGCCCTTCGTCCGACGTCAATTCAGATACTGGCAACTGAGACTCCCCGTGATAGCGTACTGGGTACATTTGTAACACCATTTTATCTACGCCCTTACCAATTGTCAAAGTACCTCGACCCCAATCGTTCTTGGCCTTCGCTTGATACAGCCAGGGTCGTCCCAATAAAATAGGGTACGATAAAGTCGAACGTTGTAAGCGAAAGACAATGTAGTCAATTTCATAGGCAATACCTGCAATTATAGTTTGAACACTCCGTACAATACCCATTGGCTTAACTCGGCTATGATCTGCCATCCGTAATACCAATGTCGTGGGGACTAATTGTTCCAGACCTAAAGCATCCATTGTATCAGCGTTCATTAAATTGACGCTGGAACCTCCATCTACCTGGACGCCAGAGATCCGAACACCATCAATCGAAACATCAATGGTTGGTGCACCTGGATCAGGGTTCAAACTAACTTCACAAACTTCCATATTACGATGCCGATGTCTTGTTAGGGATGAATTCAAGGTGGAACGACACTCTGGTGCGACTGCGAGAAGTTGCTTCATAGAGATTGAAGGCCGAATAGCGTCCAAATCCTTTAAAATGTCATAGGGTTCCATATTTAGGGTAATTCCCAATGCCCTCTTCCGTTTCATGGGTTTGAGCTTAACTCCGTGAGGTAATTTATTCTGCCGCCCTGGACTTGGAATTGGAACAGCAGATTGAGCTTCCTTGGGACTTCCTTTCCCAAGGAGATCTTTCAACGGGTATGATGCTTCTTGGAACTGCGGTGGGAACAGACCGGTTCGAGACGGAACTGAAGACTCCGTAATTGGGACCTCATTGGGCTTCGCAACCAAATCAGGGCTCAAGACTTTCCCAGTTTCCGGGCCTGAATGGGATTTGTCCGTAATTGGGTGTGATTGGCCCTTCGCTTTAGGATCTTCCAAATGTTTAATTGGGCCTTTCCCTTTTTGCTGGCTCCTAGTAAGAACGGTATGGACACATTCCACCCGATTTACTGGAGAGTCTTGAGGTCCTCGATTTATTCCCTCCATTTTTCCTGGACTCTGGATCTGCTGATCTCGATTATTGAAATTGAATGGAGCATTACATTGCTGATACGTATGCCCTGACTGCTTGCAATTCCCACAAACTGGGGCATAATCGTCACTGGCTCTTGGATTGGGACATTCATTGGCATAATGACCAATCTGTCTACAACGGAAACAACGCAATGGCCTTTTTGCACCCCCATCAGGCATATTGGGTGTCTCCACCGGTATATACCTACTAGGTTTGTTCCATGTAGGTTGAGAAAACGATCCTGGTTGTCCCGGTTGTACTTGGTTCAATGGCATCGATGGAGCATATGGCTGATACCCATGCTGCTCCTTACCATAGTTCCGAGGATTTGATACAAACCCCTCACTATAAGTGGAATTCTGAAAATGATTGACTGCTCGATTTTGTCGGTTAGATCGATTTCCATGCCATCCAAACGTATTTCCTGTTTGAACTTGATTGACATCCCATGGAGTTGGTGGAATCATGGTCGGATTACTGAATTGTTGTTGTCTTTGCAAATTCCAACAATTAGCGGTTAAGTGCTTGCCTCCACAAAATGTACATTTACCCAACACTTGTGAAGGTGACGGGCATTCCGTTACCAAATGACCGTGGCCCTGACAATTACTGCACCATACATTGGTCCTAGTATTGGTTGGCTTTTGCCTCTTCTCCTTATCTTTGGCCATATTAACGGCCATTTCCTCCATTTTCTTCGTCAAGTTCAATAACAAGGCTTCATTGGAATCTTTTGAAGCTGATATTATTTGTTTTTCCGCCAAAGTTGACTCGTGTGTTTGATATGGAAAATATGGGACATATGCTGTTGTTACTTGCGGTGGTAAAGCTTGCAATGGGGTAACATTAACTGGCCCCTGAGTATTGGCACTTGACTGGGCAACTGTTTCGATCATCTGTGGATAACTACCCACTGATCCGTTCAAAGCCGGATATTGATAATTGCTTTGAACTGGTATCATCGTGGCACACGCAGTTAAAAACTGATCATAATGGCATTCCTCCCAAACCTTGGCTCTATCAAGGGATGCAGATATCGTAACTGGTTGAGCTTCTTTTACAAACATTTTTAGCTCTGGTGGATGCAAACCATTTATTAATATAGATAATATAAATGCCTCCGGCATTTGGTGGTTCGGCCACTTACTAAGTATATCAGCCACTCGGCCATAGAACGATTCCACCGCCTCTCCTAGGATCATTTTGCTGTTCATTAACCTTCCTCGAAGACGGTCTTCAAAACCAATTGGTCGAAAACGGGTCAAAAATGCATTCTTCAATGCTTCCCAGTTCGAAAATTGACCAACTGGTTGACGGTTATACCATTCAAACGCCGTATCCTTTAAGGTTGCTGGCAACCATCGTAACCAAATATCCTCGGTTCTCCCATTATTGGCGACACATGCTGTCAAAAACTGCGACAAATGTTGATCTGGATCCGCACCCGGAAAACCCCTAAAGGTAGGTAATGGAGCCACGCTAGTTGTGCGATCACTCACAGTACCCATTTGTACTGCTATGGGAACCGCTGGACCTCCCGTCGTCATTGAATTTGACAATGTGACACTTAATCGTTTGTTAATATAGTCTGCGTCTCTCCTAAATATATTTTCCGAACTTTCCACCCTGCTCAATTTGCTATTATTATCCTTGAACAAGTTTATTGGTTGAATAGGAGGTGAGAATGACGGATTTTGAAACACACTGAATTGGCCCTTATTGACCAATAATTTATGCCACTCTATGGAACCAGTTTTGACGGAATCGGCAGTTTCCGCTATTGGAAACGTACCCAATGGAGTACCCAACTCTTCTGTGATTCCCCCACTCTGAGTTAACGGTCTCAGAAGAAACCCTGGCCTATTGATCAAATTTTCAGCAAGTGCTCTTGGCAATTTCTCTAACGGTATATACTTCTGAAATATTAGATGTCGATTAGCTTCTGGGTATGCTCGAATATGACGACAGGCATGCAACCATGGCTTAATCCAGCTTTGTCTATGATTCCTTTTTAACTTTCTTTGTTGCTCGTTTCGCAACAAATTTCTTGCTTGCGATCTCTCTATTCTTTCTCTTGACTGCCGTATTTTCTTTACTGTTAAGTTTTCATTCTTAATAACCATACTCTTTCATTATATTCTTCTGCGACTGCTACCTATTTCCCATCTACTTCAACCGGCAGTTAAAACCTAACACTCCATGCTATTATCAATTTCCCCGGCAGCGGCGCCAAAATGTGATTGTCGTTTTACTTACTCTAACTTATCTAATCAGAGTAAACCTGTATAGGGGAATTCGAACACAGGGAAAGAATATCGCATGAGCTTACACGTTAGGGTCACACAATTAACTGTATTCCGCACTACTTAAAACATCCAGGAAACACTACAATGCTTTCCACTTCCTAATAATACTCCACCATCACTGATAACAACATGTAATCCCGCACTATCCTAAATGACACGACATAATCATACTATAATCCAAATTCTGGAGTTCTTCACCATTAACTGCCTTCACATTACAGTGTTTCACACAAACACAGACTCATTCTCTCTGCTGAACTACATTCAGATTTCAGCATTCAATCTCTCTTCTTCTCATTCAATAACATATAATTCCATTCACACTTTCATTCCATGATTCACTTCACAATATTCAGAAACTCTCAATACTCTTATTTCAAAGAACATAACAACAAAAGAAAAGAGGTAGCACCAAGCTTACCCCGGCTCACACTATCACAGTAATGGCCCCTACTTCCTCTCTCCCATCCTCCTTATGCTACCACGAGATACCAACTGCTACATCTCTAATGAAAACTGCTTTTCCTAACTATTCATCCATTTTACCTACTGAACTACCTTTTCAACAGTCATCTATCCCTGTTTACACTATGAACTAAGTATCTACAATTCAACAAATAACTACTTATTCTACAGCATCCAACAAATCTCCAGCTTCCTAGGCTCTATATTGGTAATAATTACTACGGATAGTGGTCCTAAATTGTGTTTAGCTTTCACATTTCGGCCACTTTCTTCTCTGTTTGTAGCTCTCTTTGCACTCTCAATCGCCATGATGTACACTCTTTCAAGCTCTAACTGTCAATACTATGCTCTAGTACTCCGAAATATCCAAAATTCTAATACCGAAAAAAAACAATAACAGAATGCAACACCTGAGAATGATCGTAAATGGGTGCCCCACTCCTATTCTTTTAGCTAGTGGTGATAACGACAACATCTTACCCCTACTGTCCGTTTCTCACCTCCGTCCCATCTGACACATTAGTAATTATTAACTATCCTTTCAGCCGCTGTCGTGTTGTAACACGAGTATACCATGAAAATATAAAGAAAGGGGACTTTTATTAATATTTAGTTACCTGGAATATTGGGGGCAACGACCAATTCCAGTGTAAATATTGGGAGGCGAAGGTCAGTCACCTTGTTACAGTCAGTTGGGGCATACTCAAATGCTCCATTCGATTCCAATAACTGCAGTCAGCAAAAAAAAGAAAGGACCAATTCAACGACGGGTGAGCTTGGTTCAAAGAGCCAATTGGATCCAATTTTAAGACATCCAATCCGGATCCTCTTATCCAATATGAGACCTGAATTGGTCGGGCAACCCAATGCAGTCTAATTATGAGAAAATCCAGGTCTTCTTACGAGCCTCAGCCAATCTGACGCGATGGACCAATTTGATCCAATTACGGGAACATCCGAGTCTTACTACTCGACTCTTACCCAATATGAGACCTGAATTGGTCGGGCGACTCAATGTGGTCCCAATTACGGGGCTCCGATTCCATTTCAGGCTGTTCCATCCTTTGTACCATTCCGGGAACGTCCTTTTGGTAAAAGGATCTCTTAAAGGTAAAAAGAGAGGAGAAAGCTCTGATGGCGAGAGCCAATTTTGGATCCAAGCTCTGACGGCGGGAGCCAATTTTGGATCCAAGACTGAAGATTGAAGAAATTCCGAATTAAGGTTAAGAAATGGGGAGGGGGAGAATAAGTTTTTGGGGGGGTTTTGAAGGATCAGAGACCTAGCTTCATGCTTCGGGCGGGAAAAAAAGATAGAGAATTGGGTTTTTTTTCTTAATAGGGTTTTGGGAAGACTGAGGCAATCGTTGCTAAAGTCAGTGTTGTAATGGTGAATCGAAATATTTAATAAAGTGGGTTTGATTACTCTTGATTGTTTTGTGAAATCGAAGTTACGTCTGTGTCACGGACACAAAATATAGACTTGAAATCTAACAAGAAGTTCAAGAAGAAGTGGCAGAACTAGATTAAACAGATGAGTACAAGAACAACACCAGAAAGGTGAGCTAGAACTCCAAGAGATGTGTTGTCGAGACTGAAGAACTCTTCAGCCTCGACTCCTATATATACTACTGGCCTATGGTTCTAAGGAAGCGCATCAAGAAGCTTCCCAAGAACTATGAAGCTTCTCGAGCAACTACCCAAGAGCTAGGAAGCTTCTCAAGTAACTTCTTAGAATCTACTAGAATATTCTAAGAATCTTCTAGAGCCTTCTAAGGGAATCTTTAGGGAATCTTCAAAGAATCTTTAGAAAATCTTTGAAGAATATTCTAAGAGAATATTCAAGGAATCTTCTGGAAGTTTCTAGAGACTTCTTTCTAGAAGGTTCTAGAAACTTGTCTCTAGAAAGGTCTAAGGACTATGTCCCTAACATCACTTCCTCCTTTAGCTTCGAGGTCTCCGAGAAGCAATGTTATCGTCAGTCCATACCAACGCAAGAAAATGAAGATCTGTCGCATAACCTCTGCTATGAACTCCAATTGTTGTTCACAAGGCAAGTGATTCAATGGTCCTTGAAGCCAACAGTAGTGGCCCACGCCTTCAACTTCTGACCAAGCATGAACCTCCGTGTCTTCATTGTGAAATTGTCCTGCAAACACTCCTTCAGGCTGACCATTGTAGGCAAGCTCGACCTCAAATACAATCACCAGCGATCTGTTGCTTGGAATTCTTCGACGTCGTCGTGGTGCAGGCGGTTCTTCATCTTGCGGTCGTCTTCATGAGCTAGTTGCTTGAGATGACATGACAAGTGTAGTATCTTGGCTATCCATATTCAAAGGCTAAAACAATAAGAACAAACTTGGGCTACTAACAAAGTTCTACGCTATCTTGGAGAGAATGACTACATCAACTATGGATTTTGGTGGTGCTCTCTCCTCTTTTCTGTTTTCTGGATGAGCAAGCTTCAGTAAGAAGCTATCGTCGAACCGGCTTGGGTTTCTCAGGATATCGTCGATGAAACTCCTGTACCTTTTGTGGTGCATTCGCGAGATTTTCGGCCGGCTCCCATGTTCGTTCATTAATATCGTAACTGCTCCAATGCACAAAGTATTCTAATTTACCCCATCTTTACCGTGAATCTAGGACCTTTTCCACCTCGTATTCTTCGTGGTTCTCTATTTCTATGCTAGATGGTGGACATTGTACTCTTCCAAGAAAAGACGATTCTCGATAAGACTCCAATTAAGAAACATGAAAGACAAGATGTACCTTCATAGTAGCTGGTAACTCCAAACGATACGCTACAGGATTGATCTGCTTCTGGATAACAAATGGTCCCAATCTCCGATAGTCCAATTTGTCACATGGCCGCTTGGTCTTAATATTTCGTCGAAGCAGCCAAACTTTGTCTCCAATCGTGAATTTAGGTGCCTGATTCCGAAATTTGTCCGCGGATGCCTTGTAAGATTCTTGGGCAGTTTGCAATTGAAGCTTCAATATAGTTTGAAGTTACGAAAGCTCTTTCACCAATCCTTCAGCTGCCGGATTGTTAATCGTTGACGAACTCCATAAGTCAAGCTTCGGATAGTATCCATAATTGGAAAAGAATGGTGTTTGTTAAGTTGACGCATGAAGGGTGTTGTTATATGCGAACTCGACTAGCGGTAGATATGCGGCCCAATCATCTTGTTGATAGTTGATGGTGCAACGTAAATATTGCTCTAAAACTTGATTCACTCATTCTGTTTGGCCGTCCGTTTGAGGATGAAATGCTGAAGAAAGCTTGATATCCACCTTCAATATCTCAAAAAGAGATTTCCAAAACTTTAACACAAACTGGGTTCCTCGATCCGATACGATATCATCTGGTAGACCATGATATCGATACACATTATCAAGAAAGAGTCTTGCTGTGTCTTCGCTTGACGATGTCTTCTTGCAAGGGACAAAATGTGCCATCTTTGTAAGCCGATCTACGACAACAAAAATGCTGTCAAATGAATTCGATGGTGGTAGATCCGTAATAAAGTCCATGGAAACCGAAGACCATGGTCGGCGCGGAATAGGCAATGGCTGTAGAAGTCCATAAGGTCGATGTCGAGGGTTTTTGGATCTTGAACAAATGTCACAAGATACAACAAAATCTTTCACATCCTTCCACATTTGAGGCCACCAGAAATCGCGGGAAATAAGTTCCAAGGTCTTATTGAATCCAAAATGTCCCGCAGCTAGAAAGTCATGACGAGATTGAAGAACTTGGAGTCGTGTTGGCCCTTTTGGGATATACAACTGCTCTTCGAAATATACTAGATCTCCTTCCATCTTGAATTTATCATCACTAGCATGTTGCTTGATATCAAGGACTAGAGAATCTTCAATGGTTGCGGCCCGTACCTGGTCGAGGAAGTCAGCATCAATTGGTACAATAGCTGCGTTGAGTCGAAATTTCTCTGGCTTCAACAATGTCGTGCACTGTTGATCAAATGCTGCATCTCCAGCCTTTGGCGCGAGATATGATTTCCTTGATAATGCATCGGACAACCCTTGTTGCTTCCCAGGCCGATAAGTAATAACAAAGTCGAACCTGGATAGCGACATACTCCACCGAGCTTGACGCCGATTCAAAACCCGAGCCAACATAAAATACTCCAAATTCTTGTGATCCGTATATACGGTCACTGGATGTGCAGTTCCTTCGAGAAAGTGGCGCCACTCTTGGAAAGAATCTACTATAGCAAGGAGTTCCTTATCATGGATCTTATAGTTGATCTCAGCAGCAGAGAATTTTCGAGAATAGAACGCAACTGGATGGAGCTTCTCATCTACACCCATCTGTGAAAGTACAGCTCCCAAAGCAAAATCCGAAGCATCTGTCTCCAAATAAAAGGCCTTTGTAAAGTCCGAATGTACCAAGATTGGAGCTGTAGTAAATACCATCTTCAAATCTTGGAATGCTTTTTCTGCGATAGGTCCCCATTCGAGCTTGTCCTTGCACGTTAATCGAGTGAGGGGGGCAGCAACTTGAGAATAATTCTTGATGAAGATTCGATAGTAGTTAGCAAATCCAAGAAAACATTGTACGTTCCTAACCGTCTTTGGAACTTCCCAAGACATGATTGCTTCCACCTTCTTTGGATCCATCTTCAATCCTTCCGTAGTCGCGATGAATCCCAAAAACTCCATCTCAGTTTGGTGAAATAAGCACTTCTCCAATTTGGCATAGAGTCCTTGCTCCCGTAGTTTTTTGAGTACTAGACGAACGTGCTTCTCATGTTCTTCCTCGTTCTTAAAAAATATCAAAATATCATCTAGATAGATGACAACAAAATCGTCTAGATGCTCTCGAAAGATGTCATTCATCATGTGTTGAAAGACCACTGGAGCATTAGTAAGACCAAATGGCATGACATTGTATTCAAAATGGCCATACCTTGTTCGAAAAGCTGTCTTCCATTCATCTCCTTCCTTGATTCGCACAAGGTTGTAAGCTCTCCTTAGGTCAATCTTTGTAAAGATCCTTACACGCCCAAGTTGTTCTAGAAGACCAGAGATCAAAGGCAGTGGATAGCGATTCTTTTTTGTCACCTTGTTGAGACCTCGATAGTCCACGCACATCCGTAGTGAGCCATCTTTCTTCTTCACAAATAAGATTGGTGCCCCAGCTGGCAACTTCGAATGACGGATGAAGTTCTTGGCTAGATTCTTGTCAATGTACTTCCGCAACTCAGTCAACTCCGTCTGCGACAAATTGTAGATTGGTCCAAAAGGTGGTTGTGCTCCTTCTTGCAATTCAATGGCACAGTCATAGGGTCGATGCTCTGGCAGCATATCAGCATTCTTCTTTTCAAAGACATCTTTGAATTCTTCATACTGCTTTGGAATAACCAAAGTCGGAGTTGCATCTTCTCGAGTCGGAGTTGCAAAGATGACAAGAGGTGTATTTTGCTTGGCTTCCTTCATGAAAGCCCTTGCACCTATAAACAAGGATTTGTTTCTAGACATTGTCTTGGCAGATTCCACCTTCAAGGAGTTTGTTGGAAATGTCACTTTTCGCAACTTCCAATCTATCAATGGATTATATCTATGAAGCCAAGATAGTCCCAAAATGATAGGACATAAAGGGGACTTGATAACATTAAACACAATATTGCTCTCATGGTTTTCAAGACGTACCTTCAATGGTTTAGTTTCATGGATAACATTGCCCGAAGACAATGGTCGTCCATCTATGACTTCTACATGGATAGGCTTAAGTTTCTTTACAAGAGAAATATTGTGAAGCTTGGCAAACTCTTCATCTATAAAGCAAGCGGATGCACCCGAGTCTAATAAAGCATCGACTTGTAGTTCTTGAATATCCAGATGTAAAGGTACCATAAAACAATCTGAAGGTTGAGCTGAGAGAAAGAGACCTTGATTAATTTTGGATGTTGAGATGTCCAGCCGCATGGTCCCTATTGTGGCTGGGCGTCCTTGTTTTCCTGCATGCTTGTACTCCTGAGTCTTGTTGTTTGAGGCTTCTGTTTCTTCCGACAATCTATAGCTTTATGGCCCGCTTCTCCGCAATATAAACACAAGTTTTGTTCAAACCGTCGCTTCCTTTCCTCAGCTGTGAGGGGTTTGAAACGTACCGCATCAATTTGCATGGGTTCAGGATCTGTGGAGTGATTCTCTGGACCTTTTGAAAATGTAGCAAATGCTCCATCATTTCTCCAGCCTGATCGTCTTTCTTGTCGTAATTCAAAGAGGCGGTTGTCACAAATAATTGCCTGAGATATAAGTTCTTCTAAAGTATCCGCCTTGGGCATGGTGATCAATAAGTTCTTGACATCATCTCTCAGTCCATATCGAAATCGTGTGATGAACGCCTTATCATTCCAATCAAGATCACATGTAAGCTGTTGAAATTCTGCAGCATAGATTGCAGCAGAACGTGATCCTTGTCGCAGATTTTGTATCTTTCTTTCAGCCACTCTTTCTCGATCGCTATCTCCAAACGCAGCAGTAAGTCTCTCTATGAAAGCCTCTAGGTTGTACAATATTGGAGAATCCTTCTCCAATAGTGGAGCAAACCAAGAGCGAGCATTTCCTGATAGAAGAGTACCTATGAAAGCAACCTGGGTAAATCCATTCGGATAACGAGAAGGGTATAGGCGTAGGTAAAGCTGTACTTGTTGCACAAAACCTCGGAAGTTGGCTCTTGTTCCATCAAACTTGTCTGGTATACTCGCTTTTGGTTCTTTCGTACTAATCCTTGAAGTATCTATAGGGGTCATATGTGACACATGTCTTGCTTCTCTCAGTCGAATAATCTCTTGTTGTAGGCTATGAATTTCGCGTCTAGCTTCTTCGGTCACTAGATCAATTTGAGGTTCTTTACTTGGATTGCGAAGAAATGCAATTTCCTTTCGTACACTATTCATAAGAGCTTGAAGATCTGCAAGAGTTGCCACTCTATTGTCTACTTGTGGAGATGCACTGTCTATGACCTGGTCTACTTCCATATTTAGAGAATAGATGGATTAAAATTTTGAAAGAAGAAGAAATTGCTAAGTCTCTTGGAGAAAATTGTAGCACTACCTATCACTAAAACCTACTCGGAGAAAAGGAAAAAAAAACACTAAACGATTTCAGTTTTAGAGGAGAGTAATCCGCAACCTCTAAAAATGCCTCAATGCTTTCGAGAAGAGGGGTAATCCGCACTCTATCAAGAAGGCAAAGCTCTGAAATCGATGTTAACAGTCTTTTCTACTAGCTATGCTAAACAAAAAGAAGGAATTAATATCAGTCCAAGAGAGGGTAATCCGCAACCCTTAGAACGCTCAAATATCTCCAAGGAAAGGAGTAGTCCACTCTCTGCCTCAAAGAACTAAGCTCTGATATTGTGATTGAGAAAATATCAGTTTAGAGGAAGGTAATCCGCAACCCCTAAAGCGCTAGAATATCTTCAAGAAGAGGGGTAATCCGCTCTCAAACAAGAAGGATTCAGCTCTGATATTAAGATAAAGGTAGTCTCGACAAACTGTCACGGACACAAAATACAGACTTGAAATCTAACAAGAAGTTCAAGAAGAAGTGGCAGAACTAAATTAAACAGATGAGTACAAGAACAACACCAGAAAGGTGAGCTAGAACTCCAAGAGATGTGTTGTCGAGACTGAAGAACTCTTCAGCCTCGACTCCTATATATACTACTGGCCTATGGTTCTAAGGAAGCGCATCAAGAAGCTTCCCAAGAACTATGAAGCTTCTCGAGCAACTACCCAAGAGCTAGGAAGCTTCTCAAGTAACTTCTTAGAATCTACTAGAATATTCTAAGAATCTTCTAGAGCCTTCTAAGGGAATCTTTAGGGAATCTTCAAAGAATCTTTAGAAAATCTTTGAAGAATATTCTAAGAGAATATTCAAGGAATCTTCTGGAAGTTTCTAGAGACTTCTTTTTAGAAGGTTCTAGAAACTTGTCTCTAGAAAGGTCTAAGGACTATGTCCCTAACAGTCTGTGATTGAAGAATTAAAAGGGTGTCTATAGGATTGAGTATGCAGAGTGAATGAACTTTATTGGATTAATCTAACGAGACAGTAAGTGGATACAAGATCGTGAATATAAAGCGGTATCGAAGATTAGCAGTTTGGGTTATTCGTGGTTCTGTGTAACATCTAGAAACCTACCAGCTAGGGCAGAAAGGATTTTGGCGAGTAGTCAAAGGACATCCATATAGATTTACGGTATATTCTTGCAGTGGTTTATATTCTAACAGTCAAAAATCGATTAACTGCTTGAATATTAGCGAATCTCCATACTACCTTCTACAGCTAGATGTCCTACGCGTTCTCAAGCAAGAAAGCACGTAATACAACAATGACATCCACACCCTGTGAATCTGTGTATCCTCCGATATGCACCAATTAACCTAGTTGCCGTTTGATTCATAATATGTTCTCCAAATCTTCGTCTAGTCCATCTCCACCATCTCTGCTATCCAAATAAATTTCATCTTTCCACTGCGGTGTCGTAGTATAAATGCTTATAGTATGTAAAAATTACTTAGAACACATTAAATGCTAATAAATCTAAATGTATGTTAGAGTTGATAATAGATTAAATTAAAAAGAGTTGATATGAGAAAACTTTATTTTGTTTTCGTTACTTAGTTTGATTATAGTATATAAAAGTTATAGAACCTTAATGTTAAGTATGAAGCCTTGAGAGGAGATAGGAGCCTAAAGATGAAGATTTAAACTAATAGGAGGTTAATTGGTAGGGATGAAACCAAGGCATGGTTGGATGAAGGTAGAAATAAGGATCTTCATCCCCATTGGTCGAAATCAATGCCCAATGCGCTTTTAGGAGGCTGCCAGCGACCTTGATAAGAGTTTCGGCGACTTCAAAGAGGCCATTAGGAAATCAGAGGCAAGGGTTGTAAATTTTAGGGTTTTGGCTACAATTTTTGTGCAAATTTTATAGGGTTTGGAGTTAGGGTGAATAAGTTATAGCCGTTTGAAGTTAAGGTGTCAATTTGAGACCTACTGTTACTCTTTTGAGTTTAAGAGGAGTTTTACGGAAGCTTTTGGAGATCGGAAGGTGCGACTGGAAGGACGACTTCAAGACATACATCTTTTGCGAAGGAAATTTTGCATTTGGAGTTTATGTGAAGGAGTTATAGGGAGTTAAAGATAGCGCATTCAAATCAAAGACAGTAAGTGAGCGGTTTTGTTCAAAGTAGTGTTAGGAGCCATGACTTGAGTTTTCGAACGAAATTTTGGCTCAAACTTTGGAACAATGTAAAAATTTGTGTTAAGAAGCTATTTATATAAGTTTCGTGGCATTTAGACTTATGGTTAGTGAGATATGAAGAAAATTGCGCGCGGGTATATAAAGATTAGGGTTTGAAGCAATTGTTAGGATTTTGAAGATATCTCAAGATCCGCGACGAATTTTCAGTTGAAATTTGTTGTAAAAATTAATAACAACATATCAATACTTCATGTAAATTTTGATCTTGTTTGGACGGTTGGATCAAGAATTATGAGGTATTGAGGTTCGGGAGAATTTCCACACAAGGATATACAAGGTTTTAGAGTACTTCTACCATATTTTGGGTGTTGTTGGTTATTTAAGACTTAAATATTTGGTGTAATTGTCCCAAAAGGAGAACTTATATATATAAAATGAGGATTTCCTTATTTTAAGCTTGATTGAGCAATTAGTGATAGCCAAAAGCCCAGTGCTTTCTTGAGGCAAAACCTCTCTACCCGAACATCTTGGTGCTTCTACTGAGAGAGCCTTAAGGCACTAATTTCCTCAATAATTTAAAATGGGGGATGAAAATTCAGGGTTTGGATTACCAGGAGGTGTAGGTGCCCATGATTTATTCAAGGCATTTGCTCAATTTATGGACAAAAGGCAACAGGTGCATAGAGAAGATAGGAGCACCACTAAGGCCTTACAAGTTGTGGTGGACAGGATTGGGAGGTTTGATGGAAGGAATATCACCAAGTTCTTAAGGATTTACATATGTCAAATGGAGGTGCATCAAGTTCCAGAAATGAAGATGATTACTACTTTTGATTTGGCAGTGATACCAGAAATAAGGGAGAGAGTGCAAGAATTGCATGCAAAGGCTATGTCATGGAAGAAATTTGAAGAACTGTTGAAAGATGAATTTTTTGAGGAGGATTTAGAAAGAATGACCAAGGTGACTTTTTTTGGAGTGGATTGAGCAACGGCCTGAGAATCAAATGGCTCCAAATGAATTAATCAGGGAGTTTGAAACAAAGTTTGGTCAATTGCCACTACAAGAGAAGCAGCTATTGGAAACAAGGAAAATTGGATTATTCTTACAAGCAGTTGATTAATACTTGGAAGATAAGTTACTCTTTCACCTAGCAAACAAGACATCTAAGAGTGATTTTACAAATAAATGGAAGCTAGTAAAGGAGACAGTGGGACTTTTAGCTAAACAACAGAAGATTAAGGCTCATGGTATATTATCAAGGTTGGAACCAGTGCCTGCATCTCAAAATCTAGAGCCACCTCAAAAAAGAATAAAGATTGTGAAGAATGATACTCTTGAAGAATTAATCAAGGGCATACAGGATTTGAAGGTGGAAATGACTGAATTGAAGAAATCCCAAATGGTAAGTTCATCATGGGTAGTTGAAGGGTCAAAAGGATTTGTGGAGAGATGTATGTGGTGTAACAATCCAAACCACAAGCGTGGTGATTGTGATAGCTATAAGGCTGCAATCAAAGATGGTATTTTATATTTCAAGGAGGGTAGGATAAGACTCATAGGATCAAATGAACCTTTAAAGACCAATTTTGGAAAGGTTGGTATGAAAAAATTGGTAGAAGATCAAACATCAAAGAATAATGCCATAAAAGGAAAGGAAGTTGAAGCTTATTCTATTACTGTTGAATAAAAGGTAGTTAAAGCTAATTCTTCACCAAGCACTGAAGCCATGATCAAGAGAGCTGAAGCTATCAGAAAGATAACTGGATGGGATGATCCAGTTGATATCATTAGCATTAAAGCTTTTTTGTGTAAAGACAAACATGATGATGATTTGCATGATGCTACAGTTGAAGAGAAAAGAGGTAGAGCTATTCGTGAAGAAGATGTTGGTGAGCTAGCAAGCAAGAAGAGGTCTCCAAAAAATAAAGAAGCTCAAGAGGAACAAAATCTTGAGAAGGTGCCTTCTTCTATTTGTCTTGGAGACACACCATTACCATAAGAGTGGTGGGAGAAAGACAAAATGAAGGAGAAAGATGATTCTAACAAAGCTAAAGGTAAAACTCCTACTTATAAGCTTCAATGTGATATAGAGTCATCAACAGATATGAAGAGTATTTTAGAGGAAAAGATCTTGGATGCAAAGATTGAATTCACTCTAAGAGAGGTTCTTGGTATTGCCAAGAGGGATTTCCATGAGCTGATTATCAATGTGATAAAGAGAAAGAGGCAGATGACAACTGAAGCTATTATGGTAGAAGCATTGGACACTCGGATAACTGTGGATGAAGAAGAAGAGATAGAGCAGGTATTTGCACAATTTACAATGCCAAAAGTTAGAAGTAAGATTGATATGGAAGACAAGGATTCACTTAAACAAGTTGAGGTTATAAAAGAGCATCAAGTGGAATACGTATCTAAGGAATCTACTGTGAAAAAAGAGATTGTACAAAAAGCATGTGTAAACACTTGTTCTAAATGTGATAATGATAGAATGGAAAATAGTAGCTATTCAGTTCCTTATTGGACTAGAGCTACTACAGAGGCATATATGAGACTGGAAGATTCTCAAGATCCAATTTTGGCCTTAGTTGATCATAGATCTGAAATCAATATTTTATCAAGGCGGATATATGAGAAGAATAAATGGCCAATTAACATCAACCATGGTTGGGTAATCAGAGTAGCAAATAATCAACAAGGTGATTTATATGGAACTTGTCCAGCTATAAAGACCAAGATTGGAGATGTGGAGGTAGAGCAAAATTTCTTCGTACAAAATTCTGCTACATATCCGGTAATACTTGGTCAGCCCTATATTACTACTGCTAGAATGGAGACTAGAGTCTTGGATGATGGTTCACATTATACCAAGATTTGTAGTTGGGATGGAAAAAAAGCTGTGCAATTTATTACTGTGAAACCTATTCATGAGAGGCACATGGAGCAATTAAGAGAGATGCCTTTGGAGCCAGGAAATAATTTTGTGGATTTTTAGAGAGCACCTCTGTAGGATGGGGACACATGGGTGCAAATGAATTATCTATAAATCCCAGTGTAGATAATATGAGTTTTGGATTTTTAAACTTGACTAGTAATGGATTTGTGAGTGTTCAAAAGATCAAAGATTTGAATTTTGTAAATAAAAGAAGGAAGAAGAAATAAGAGAAAAACTTAAAAAGAGTGGGTTTAGTTTCAAGTGATGAAGCCATAGTTAGAATGATAGAAGAAGTGGGTTTTGAAGAGGATTTGATAGAAGTTTTGGAGGATTTGGCTATAAGCATGGATGGAGATGCTATTGTAGAGTTACACTGGAGGGAAACTTATAAGGAGTTAGAAAAGATAGTAGCAAATGGTGGACTTGCTACAAGCTATGGGTTGAAACAAGAGGCTAAAGTACAAATTAAATATAAAATTGTAGCTAAAAAGATTAAACTTGTAGCTACTCAGTTACCAGTGGATACTATGGAGCATATCAAACAAGCAATTATGGAGCCAAGTTTAAGGAAAAGGTGCAAAATTGAACATCAATTTACTCAAGAATTATTATTTAAGCTGAAGATTGGAGGGGGTGATTTCTTGACAATAATAGAGAGGAATCTTTTTCAAAAAATACTTATTGAACATAGTAAGATATTTTTCTTAAATCTTGATGAGATTGGATGTGTGGATCCTAATTTTATAGCACCTATGGTACTCTTTATGGTACCACATATTCCATGGGATTTAAAACCTATACCTGTGCCTAGAGCTTTGCTTCCAAAATTGATAGAATTATTGAAGGAAAAAGTGAAGATGGGAATTTTAGAACCTTCAATTGCTCCCTACTCTAATAGATGGTTTACATACCCAAGAAGTCAGGGACATGGAGGTTCATTCAAGATATGCAACCTGCAAACAAAGTGACTATCTGAAACATGGGATCAAGACCTATAGTAGATGAAGTGGTTGAGGAATTTGCAAGTCATGCCATCTATTCTATTGGAGACTTGTATTCAGGATATGACCAATTTCAATTGGCTAAAGAGAGTAGAGATTTAACCACCATGAAGACTCCTTTGGATTTAATTAGGATGTGTACTTTACCTTAAGGTACAACTAACTCAGTGGCTCATATGCAAAATGCTATAAACCATATATTAAAAGACTTTGTACCTGAGAAGACCATCCCATTTTTGGATGATATACCTATTAAGGGAGATATGGAAGAAGATAAGGATGAGACCATGGAGGTTGAAGGTTGCAAAAAGTTTGTCAAGAGGCATATTGAAGATGTGGCTAAGATATTGGAGAGATTGGAATCAGTTAACTTGACATTATCTTTCGAGAAATCAAGCTTTGGAGTTGATGAAATTCTAGTCGTAGGACACATATGCAGCAAGTATGATAGAAAACCAAACCGTGATAAGGTTGATGCTATATCTAGAATGAAGGCTTGTAAAAGTGTTATAGAAGTTAGAAGGTTTTTAGGAGCATGTGTATTCTATCATATTTGGGTAGCTTACTTTGCTCATATCTCAGAACCACTATATAAGTTATTGAGGAAAGCTAAGAGATTTGTTTGGGGAGAAAAACAAGAAATAGCTATGGAAAATCTAAAGAAGATGTTGAGTTCACCACCTATGCTTAGACAAGTGGATTGTCAATGTGGAAGATCAGTGATTGTAACAATGGATACAAGTCCTATAGCAATTGGATGGACAATTGGACAAGATGATATGAAAGGGAGAAGATTTGCTATAAGATTTGGAGCTAGGATTCTTACAAAGAGGCAAAGGGCTTATCCACAAGTTAAAAGAGAGCTTTGGAGAGCACTCACTGCTCTAAAGGCTGAAAGGAATTATTTGATTGGAACAACTATGGTTTTAGAAACAGATTGTTTACCTTTACTTGGAATGATAATTAACTGCACTACTCCAGATATTGCTATGCTAAGATGGATAGCATATATAAGAACATTGAATCCTGTTTTAGTACATATTACTGGTAAAGAAAACTTAGTGGCAGACATGTTGTCTAGAGCCAGATATACCTTTGAAGAAGAAATGGTGTCTCATGAAAGGAGTGAAGATCAAGAAGACAAGAGCTATGGAAATTTATTTTCTACAGGTGGAATGGATTTTAATGATGAGGCTGAAATTTTCCATAAGGATTTGTATGAAGACAAATTGAAGGATATTGGAACTTACTTGAGCACAATGAAGAAGCAAGAAGGATGGATGGATAAGACCTTCAAAGATATTAGACATCAATCCTATGGTTATCTACTTAAAGATGAATTCTTATGGAAGAGGCCAAAAAGAGGTGATAAATTTCCATTAAAGGTAATAGGAGATCTTGAGACTAAAATTCAAGTTTTGAAAGAATATCATGATACACTTTGGGCACGACACAAGGGAGTTTAGGCTACATATACCAAGATCAAGGAAAGGTATTGGTGGAAGGGTCTATACAAAGACGTAGAAGACTTTGTAAGTTCATGTATACAGTGTCAACTACAATCCAAGGTTAGATATAGAGACGGATTATATCCTACTTATCCACCTTCTATACATTTTCAATGGGTGATTGATTTGGTAGCTATGCCATTAGAACTTTGGGATATGAAATACTTGGTTTTGGCAAGAGAGGAGCTATCAAATTATGTTGAAGGGAGGACTTTGAGAACCAAGACCACAAAAGCGGTATATAGGTTTATATTGGAAGATATCTTCAGCAGATATGGAAGCATTTGAAGGATGAGAGCTCATAGGGGGGAGTTGGATGTTGTTGAAGCAAGAGAATTCTTCAACAAGTATGGAGTTCATTTGAAATTGACTACTTCTTATAATCCTGAAGCCAATGGCAAGAGTGAAAGAGGTCACCTTCCTATTATTTATGCATTGGTCAAGGTATGTAAGGGTAAATCAATTCAATGGCCTAAATTACTTCTATTTGCTTTATGGACTGATAGGACTACTCATAGTACTGTCACTGGTTATATCCCCATGGAATTAATGTTAGGACAAAAACCTATGATGCCAAGTGAAAGAACATATCCTACATCGATGTTTCTATCTTAGAAAGATAACATTGATAGGGAAAGATTGTTAGAACTTCGAATCCAACAATTGAGAAGATTACCTGAAGACTTGCAGATTGCAGTAGAAAAGTTAAAAGAAGTAAGATTAAAAAATAAAGAAAGATTTGACAGGACTCATAGATTAAAGCCTAGGCCTAAAGAAGCTGGAGACTGGGTTCTAGTTTATGATAGTAGCCTTGAACATCAACATAGCACCGTAAAGAAATTTATAAAAAAATGGTTTGGACCATATGTGGTAGTCACAGTCCATGATAATGCCACATACACCTTATAGGAGTTAGATAGAGCTATCATTAGAATTTTAGTAGTTGAAAAGAGGATAAAGGCTTTTAAAAGAAGAGATGGGCAGTTCAAAATAGAAGACCTTGAAGAATTCCTACCTCAATATTTGGATCAAGAATGTAAAGGAGGAGAACCTATGAATGATTTGGAGTTTTTTCAAGAAGAAGGAGAGGAATAAGACGTGGCACATACCAGAGGATGTACAGGTTTGGAGTGGGTGGATGTCGTAGGATAAATACTTATAGTATGTAAAAATTAGTTAGAACACATTAAATGTTAATAAATCTAAATGTATGTTAGAGTGGATAATAGATTAAATTAAAAAGAGTTGGTATGAGAAAAATTTATTTTGTTTTTCTTACTTAGTTTGATTACAGTATATAAAAGTTATAGAACCTTAATGTTAAGTATGAAGCCTTGAGAGGAGATAGGGGCCTAAAGATGAAGATTTAAACTAATAGGAGATTAATTGGTAGGGATGAAACCAAGGCATGGTTGGATGAAGGTAGAAATAAGGATCTTCATCCCCATTGGTCGAAATTCATGCCCAATGGGCTTTTAGGAGGCTGCCAGCGACCTTGATAAGAGTTTCGGTGACTTCAAAGAGGCCATTAGGAAATCAGAGGCAAGGGTTGTAAAGTTTAGGGTTTAGGGTCTAGACCGTGAACTTTGGCAAGCTATGATCCTCGATCTGTCCTTTTGACTTGTTGTGAAACATCTATTGCTAGTATCTCTGCAAGTCCTTTCGAATACTCAAGAAGTTCCGGTTCAACCCCGCTTACAGATTGTGAGGTTATGCTGCAATCCGTACCGATGTCCCTTGGCCGCTCGCCAATATTCCTCTTATCTCTGTCAGTAGGTCCCCAATTATCATAGAAATCCTAAACAACCTTCAATTTACCAACTCCCAATACCTCTTTAAATTGTTGGCAGATATCCTCTATCCGTACAGTTAAATTAACACAACCACACATGCATTCAGCATACTCAACCTTCTAGACAACTTTGAATTTTAACCACAGAAGTATCTTCCATTCCATCAACAATCAAGAGTACCAGCTTTTTCTCTCTTTTGGAAAAAAAAATCCAGTTCACCAATATAACACTAACTTTCAGCAACGATTGCCTCAGTCTTTCCAAAAACCCTATGAAGAAAAAAAATCCCAATTCTCTGTCTTTTTGAAGCATGAAGCTAGCTCTCTGACCCTTAAAACCTTGATTCTCCTCCCTCCATTTCTTAACCTATCCTCCCCTTTAATCCTAAGAAGATCCTATTCTTCTGCCTTGGACTTTCTGAATTGAAACAGTCGATGGAGCTTTCTCTCCCATTTTTGCCTTTAAGAGATCTTTTTACCAAAAGGACGTTCCCGGAATGGTACAAAGAACAAAACAACCTCAAACAAAATCGAAGCCCATAATCGGACCACATTGGATTGCCCGACCAAGTCAGATCTCATATTGGATAAGAGGCCCGTAATAGGACCTGGATTAGAGGTCTTCTGAAATTGGATCCAATTGGCTCTTCGAACCATGCTCACCCGTCGTTGAATTGGTCCTTTCCCTTTCTGTTGACTCTCGTTATTGAAATCGAACAGAGCATTTCGTGACTGGTGAGTATGCCTTGACTGACTGTAACGGGGTGACTGAACCTGGCCTCTTAGTATTTGTACTGGAATTGGCCACCGCTTCTAACACCCAAGATGACTAAATATTAATAAATCTTCTTCATTTATTTTTTCATCATATAGACGTGTTACAACACGATACCGCACTCGAAATTATTTTGGTTAAAATCTTATATAGAATATCATTGGTCTTTTCCGTCTACCTATTGGCCCGAGGATGATATGGTGTTGTTTTCCTGTGCTTGATTTTGTATGTGTTCGTCAAGGCTGCTATGATAACATTTATGAAATGGGTACCGCAATCGCTAACCAATTCCTTCAGACACCCAAATTAAGTAATAATATTCTCATATAGAAAAGTGGCCACTGTACTAGCATTATCATTGCGGGTAGCAATAGCCTCTGCCCATTTGGTTACATAGTCCGTGGCGACTAAAATATACTGCTTTTGTCCATGTCTCAATACTGGTGCAATGGGTCCAACAAAATCAATTCCTCATTTCTCAAATGGTGCCTATGCCAAGATTGGTACTAATAACATCGCTGAAGTACCCGTGGGTCAATCAATTCGTTGATAGGGATCACAACGACGAACAAATTGGTACACATCAGAAAACATTGTGGGCCACCAATATTTGGCCATTAAAGCCTTGCAAGCAGTACTGTCTCCCGCGAAATATCCACCACAACTATCCAAATGACATCCCTCTAGTATTGATTGTACTTCACTAGGAAAGATGCAATGGCATAGAATTCCATCCTGACCTTGCTTATACAAGGCATCTCCCATCATCGTATATGGTGCACTTTTTAAAATCAGTCGTTTCTTGAATTTCTCACTATATGTAGGTGGGAATGTCTAAAATGTCAGATATTGAATCAATTTACTATAGTCGATTGTAATCACTTCGATGGCAAATAACTCCGCATCAGAAAGTGCATCATTAATAGGCTCATTACCCAAGATATTGGACAATCAAGACAAGTGATCCACATTGGCATGTTTCTTTCTTGGTTGTACATTGATAGTAAAATTAAATACTTGAAGTAATAACATCCATCAAGCAATGCATCAACTCAATTGAGGCTTACTAATCATGTATTTGAAGGCATCATGATCCATATAAAAGACAAATGGATATCTAAGCAAATAGTATCAAAATTTTTGAACCGAGTATATCATATCCAACGCTTCTCATTCAGTAGTAGTGTAATTACGTTTGACAACCACCAATTGCCAATTAGCATAATAGATAGGATGATCCAGATCCTAGTCATCCTTCTGACTTAGCACCAATCCAATAGCCACATTGAATGCATCAACATACACATAAAAGGGCTCGGTCCAACGAGGGGCCACCAATATTGGTGCAGAGACCAATTTTGACTTCAATGCTTCAAAGGCCACGGTACACTCTATGGTCCAGATGGAACTAGTCCCATCTAACAGAGATTTCTTTAGTAAGTTCATTAAAGGTTGACAGATAACTGCAAACGATTGAATAAATTGTTGATAATAACTGACATGGCTGACGAACCCTCGAACACCGAAGACCGTCTTTGATCTAGGCAAGTTCATTATATGTGTCACTTTGTCTGGATCCATAGTGATACCATGGCTAGAGACAATATGTCCCAATAATTTTTTTGATGGAACACCAAATTGACACTTATCCAAGTTCAACGATATCCCAAACTTAGCGCACTGAGCTAAGCATTTGCCAAGACAATTAAGATGATCTTGTTTTGTACTGAATGTACAGAAGTCATCTAAAAAGATCTCCATAAATAGCCAGAGATAGTCTTGGAAGGCCTGAGTCATCACTCTCTAAAACTTGGCTGGGACATTATATAATCCAAAAGGCATCATGCAATAAGCGAATGTGCCCTAATCCGTAGTAAAGGTCGTCTTGAGCTGGCCTTCCGTTGCAATTTGAACCTGATTATATCCAAAAAATCCATCTAGGAATGAATAACATTCATGACCTACTACATCATCCAATATACTATCCATGAAGGACAATGGAAAGTAATCTTTCTTGGTGGCCGCATTAAATTTTCGGAAATCATGACAAATTTGAATTTTCTCATTCTTTTTCGGCACCATCACAATTGAAAAAATCCACTCACTATTTGGTCCCGGGTAAATAAAACCAACCGCAAGAAGCTTGTTCAATTCCTCCTTCACCATGAGGGAATATTTAGGATTAAGGTGATGTTGCCTCTGCCGTACCGGTTTAGCGTTCTCCTCTAAAATGATACAATGCTTACAGACTTTAGCGGGAATACCTTTTAAATCATCATAAGTCCAAGAAAAAGTAGATTTATGATGTAAGAAAAATTCGGTTCAATAGGTCAACTCTTGTTCCTTAATACCTTCGAAGTTAATTCAGATATTAGCAATTGAGACTCTCCGTGATACTGTACTAGGTACATTTGTAACGCCATTTTATCTCCGCCCTTGCCAATTGTCAAAGTACCTCAATTCCAATCATTCTTGGCCTTTGTTTGATAAAGCCAGGGTCGTCCCAATAAAATTGAATACGATAAAGTCGAACGTTGTAACCAAAAGACAATATAGTCGATTTCATATACAATACCGACAATCATAGTTTGAACACTCCATAAGATACCCATTGGTTTAATCAGGCTATGATCTGCCATCCATAATACCAATATCATGGGTAGTAAGTGTTCCAAATCTAAAGCATCCATTGTATCAATGTTCATTAAATTGATGCTGGAACCACCATCCACCTAAACTCCCGAGATCATAATACCGTCAATCGAAATATTGATGGTTGGTGCACCTGGGTCAGGGTTCAAACTGACTTCACAAACTTCTTTATTACGGTGCCTATGCCATGTTAACAATGAATTCAATGTAGAACGGTACTCTAGTGCAACCGCTAGAAGTTGCTTCATAGAAATAGAAGGCCGAATAGTGTCCAGATCCTTCAAAATATCATAGGAATCCATATTTAGGATAATTTCCAATGTCCTCTTTCTTTTCATTGATTTGAGTTTAACTCCGTGAGGTAAGATATTTTTCTACCCTGGACTCGGAATTAGAACAGCAGTCGGGGTTTTTTTGGAATTTCTACCCTCGAGGGAATCTTTCAATAGATAGGACGTTTCTCGAAACTACGTAGAGATTGAAACTGCTTAGAACGGAATTGAAGCCTCCGTAATTGGGACCTCATTGGATTGTGCCACTAAGTCAGGTCTCATACTGGGTATGAAGCCCGTAACAGGACCTGGATTGGATGGTCCCCTAATTGGGTCAAATAGGTCTTTCACAACGAGATCACTCAAATGTTAAATTGGTCATTTTTTCTTTTGCTGACTCCGGGTAAGAACGGCTTGGATACATTCCACCCGATTTACT
This sequence comes from Physcomitrium patens, assembly GCF_059467195.1. Taxonomy (NCBI): domain Eukaryota; kingdom Viridiplantae; phylum Streptophyta; class Bryopsida; order Funariales; family Funariaceae; genus Physcomitrium; species Physcomitrium patens. The sequence goes on along the minus strand of NC_143434.1, from coordinate 15,690,741 downwards.
AGAGAATCTTGAGGACCTCGATTTATCTCTTCAATTTTTCCTTGGCTTTGGATTTGTTGATCCCAATTATTGACATTGAACGAAGGATTACATTACTGATACGTATGCCCCGATTGCTTGTAATTCCCACAAACTAGCTTATAATCATCACTGGCTCTGGGATTGAAACATTCATTGACATAATGACCAATCTGTTTGTAATGAAAACAACAAAGTGGTCTTTTTGCACCCCCATTAGGCATATTGGGTGTCTCCACTGGTATATTCCTAGTAGGCTTGCTCCATATAGAGTTAGAAAATGATCTTGATTGTCCGGTTGGTACTAAAAGAACTTGGTTTGATGACGTCGGTGGAGCATATTGCTGATACCTCTACTACTCCTTACCATAGTTCTTGATGTTCGATGCAGATCCCTGATTAAAATTAGAACTTTGAAAGTTATTGAATGCTCGATTTTGTCGATTAAATCAATTTCTATTCGATCCAAATGTATTTCCCATTTACACTTGATTGACGTCCCATTGGGTTGGTGGAATCATGGTCTGATTACTAAATTATTATTGTTGTCTTTGTCAATTCCAACAATTTGCTGTTAGGTGCTTTCCTCCACAAAATGTACATTCATCCATTATTTGTGAGAGTGAGGGGCATTCTGTTACAGAATGATCGTGGCCCTTACAATTACTGCACCATACATTTGGTCTTAGTATTGGTAGGCTTTTATCTCTTCTCCTTATCTTTGGCCATATTGACGGCCATTTCCTCCATTTTCTTCGTCAAATTCAATAACAAGATTTCATTGGAATCTTTTAGGGCTGGCATTATTGGTATCTCTGCCGTAGTTAACGCTTGTTGTTGATACGAAAAATATGGAGTATATGATGTTGTCACATTTGGTGGTATAGCTTGCAATGGGATGACATTAACTGGCCCCTAAATATTGGTATTGGAATTGGCACTTGTTTCTAACATCCGTAGATAACTATCCACTAATTCATTCCAAGTCAAATTTTGATATCTACCTTGAATTGGAATCATCGTGGCTCCCACAATTAAAAACTGATCATAATGGCATTCCTCCCAAACCTTGGCTCTATTAAGGGATGCAACCATCGTAACGGATTGAGCTTCCTTTACAAACATTTTTAGCTCTGGTGGATGCAAACCATTGATTAATATGGATAAGATAAATGCCTCCGATATTTAGTGATTTGGCCACTTATTGAGTATATCAGCCACTCGGCCATAGTATGATTCCACCACCTCCTTTAGGATCATTTTGCTGTTCATTAACCTCTCTCAAAGGCGGTCCTCAAAAACCAATTGGCCAAAAATGAGATAAAAATGTATTCTTTAATGCTTCCCAATTCAAAAATTGACCTATTGATTGGCAGTTGTACTATTCAAATGTTGTGTCTTTTAAGGTTGCTGACAGCCATCGTAACCAAATATCTTCAGTTCTACCATTATTAGCTATACATGCTGTAAGAAACTGAGACAAATATTGATTGGGATCCACACCTGAAAATCTCCGAAAAATAGGTAGTGGCACGACACTAGTCATATGATCGCCTACTGCAATCGGAACGGTTGGTCCTCCTGACACCATTGAATTTCTTGTTCCGCTAAACTCTGTTTTAAAATAATCTCTGCTTTTCTTTATTCTAATTTTTGAGCTTTCAGTGCTCGTTGATTTACTGTTATTTTCTGCAAATAGTTTTATTAATTAAATTATAGGTGAAAATATTGGATTTTAAAATATAATATAGTTATCTTTATTAGCGACTAATTTGTGCCAATTTGAAGAGCCCCTATTGCTCATTTCAGCGGTACCTCCTATTGGAAAAATACCCAATAGAATACCAAATTCTTCTACGCCTCCTTCTCTTTCAGCTAATGGCCTCAAGATTTCCACTAGAATGTTAACAAAATTTCCCTCGAGTGTTCTTGGTAATTTTTCTAACGGTACATACGATTGCAAAATTAACAGTCTGTCCGGTTCTTGATATGTTCGGATGCACCGACAAGCTTGCAACCATGGTTTAATCCAATTCTATTGATGCTTCCTTTTAAGATTACGTTGTTGTGTTGTAATACGAGTATACAGTGAAAATAAAAAGAAAGGGGAATTTTATTAATATTCAGTTACCTCGAATATTGGGAGCATCGACCAACTCCAGTACAAATACTGAGTGGTCAGGTTCAGTCACTCCGTTACAGTCAGCCGGGGCATACTGAAATGCTCCGTTCGATTCCAATAACGGGAGTCAGCAGGAAGAGAAGGACCAATTTACACGTCGGGTTCGAGGAGCCAATTGGATCCAATTTCGATAATCCAATCCGGGTCCTCTTATCCAATATGAGACCTGAATTGGCCGGTCAATCCAATGCAGTCTAATTACGGGAAATCCAGGTCTTACTACGGGTCTTAGCCAATCTGACGCGAGGACCAATTTGACCCAATTACGGGAACATCCAGGTTACTATGGGCATCTTTCCCAATATAGGACCTGAATTGGTCGGGCGACTCAATGTGGTCCCGATTACGGGGTTCGATTCTGTTTCAAGCTGTCCTGTTCTCTGTGCCGTTTCAGGAAACGTTGTTTTTGGTAAATGGATTTCTTAAAGGTAAAAACGGAGGAGAAAGCTTGACGGCGAGAGCCAATTTTGGATCCAAGCTTGAGGTGGGAGCCAATTCCGGATCTAAGACGGAAGATTGAAGAAATTCAGAGGATAAGGTTAGGAGGGATATAGTTTTGAGAGAGGGAGGTTTTTTTTTTTGGGGAATCGGGGGGGGGAAGCTAGTTTTCAAGCTTCTGCAAGGTTACCAGTTCGATTTTCATTGGAGGTTTTTGAAGATCAAGGGAATTAGAGAGAGGAGCTTCATGCTTCGGGTCGGGGAAGGAAAGACATAGAATTTGGATTTTTCTTCTTCATAGAGTTTTGGGAAGACTGAGGCAATCGCTGCTGAAGTCAGTGTTGTAATGGTGAATCGAGATTTTTAAATGAAGTGGGTTTGAATACTCTTGACTGTTTTATAAAATCGAGTTATGTCTGTGATTGAAGGATTAAAGGGGTGTCTATAGGATTGAGTATGCGGAGTGAATGAAATTTATTGGGTTAATCTAACAAGACAGTCAGTGGATACAAGATCGTAAGTACAAAGGGGTATTGAAGATTAACAGTTTGGGTTGTTCAGGGTTCTCTGTAACATCTAGAGACCTATCGGTTGGGGCAAAAAAAAAAGACTTCGACAAGCAGTCGAAGAGCATCCGTATAGATTTATAGTACATTGTTGTAGTCGTTTATATTCCAGCAGTCAAAAACTGATAGACTGCTTGACTATCGGCGAATCTCCATACTATCTTCTACAGCCAGACGCCCGACGCGTTCTCGAGCAGGAAAGCACGTAATACGACAACGTTCTTACTCCTCTCTGAGTAGGTTTCTTCTTTGCACTCTTCTTTGTCTTTCTCTCAACTGATTTATTTTCCTTGATGCAATGCTCTTGTTCTTATTAACCATAATCTTGCTTCAAATACTACTGAAATTGTCTTCTATTGCTAATTTTCTCACACGTTTGGTAATTAATTCTTAATACTCAAAGCTATTATCACTCCACGATAGTGGCACCAAAATGTGATTGCTCATTTTACTTATTCCAAATTAATCTAATGGGAATAAACTCGTATAGGGAGATTTGAACACAGAGAATGACTAGTTGCTTAAGCATTCTTGTTAGGGTCACACAATCAATTACCTCCTGAATGTATCATCTCTATTTCCAATATCTGAATATACAAAGAAACTATAATCTCCTCCTTCATCTTATCGGTCTCTTCCTTATAGTAATTCAGTCATACCAATAACTCCTATTTTCACCAATATATTCACTTTTATAATCTCCAACTGTAATACTACACCTTCACAGCTTTCAACACACAATTACCCTCATTCCAATCACTAGAATTCTTCACACAAAATTGCCATTCACATTATGGTGTTTCACACAAACATAGACTCATTCTCTCTGCTGAACTATAATCAGATTTCAGCATTCAATCTTTCTTCTTTTCAAATAATACCAATCACATTTCAATTCCATAATTTACTTCATAATATTCAAAAACTCTCAATCTTCTTATTCAAAGAAAATAACAAACAAAAGAAAAGAGGTAGTACCAAGCTTACCTCGGCTCACAACTATCACAGTGATGGCACCTTAATTAACTTCTACAACTCCTATATACTTTCCCTTGATTCTCCAAATTCTAATCATAATTTTATAATTAACCGCTTTTAATAACTAAATCACTCATCCGTTGTCATGTTGTAACATGAGTATACTGTGAAAATATAAAGAAAGAGGACTTTTATTAATGTTCAATTACCTCGAATATTGGGAGCAACGACCAATTCTAGTGCAAATACTGAGAGGCTAGGTTCAGTCAGCCCGTTACAGTCAGCCAAGGCATACTGAAATGCTCCATTCGATTCCAATAACGGGAGTCAGTAGGAAGGGAAAGGACCAATTCAATGACGGGTGAGCCTGGTTCGAAGAGCCAATTGGATTCAATTTCAAGACATCCAATCCAGATCCTATTAAGAGACTCTTATCCAATATGAGATCTGACTTGGTCGGGCAACCTAATGCGGTCCAATTACGAGAACATCCAGGTCTTACTACGGGCCTCTTAGCCAATATGAGACATGAATTGGTCGGGCGACTCAATGTGGTCCCGATTATAGGGCTCCGATTCCGTTTCAGGCTGTTTCGTCCTTTATGCCGTTCTGAGAACGTCCTTTCGGTAAAAGGATCTCTTAAAGGTAAAAACAGAGGAGAAAGCTTTGACGGCGGGAGCCAATTCCGGATCTAAAATGGAAGATTGAAGAAATTCAGAGGCTAGAGTTTGAGAGAGGGAAGAATTAGGATTAAAGGGGAGGATAGGTTACGAAATGAAGGAGAGAGAAGAAGTTTTTTTGAGAAGGTTCAGAGAGCTAGCTTCATGCTTTGGAGAGGAGAAAAAAGATAGAGAATTGAGGTTTTTTTTTCTTCATAGGGTTTTGGGAAGACTGAGGCAATCGTTGCTGAAGTCAGTGTTGTATTGGTGAATCGGGATTTTAATGAAGTAGATATGATTACTCTTGACTGCTTTGTGAAATTGAGTTACGTCTGTGATGAAGAATTAAAAGGGTGTCTATACGATTGAATATGCGGAGTGAATGAAATTTATTGGGTTAATCTAACGAGACAGTCAGTGGATACAAGATCGTGAGTATAAAGCGGTATCAAAGATTAGCAGTTTGGGTTATTCGGGGTTCTTTGTAACATCTAGAGACCTACCGGCTGGGACAAAAAGGACTTCAGTGAACAGTCGAAGGACATCCGTATAGATTTACGATATATTCTTGCAGTTGTTTATATTCCAACAATCAAAAACCGATAGACTGCTTAAATATTAGCGAATCTCCATACTACCTTCTACAGCCAGACGCCCAGCACGTTCTCGAGCAGGAAAGCACATAAGACAACACCGTCCTCCTAAATTTTCTATCATATGGACTATTAATATATTTTACTAATATCTTTCAGAAACGAATTAATATCTATTCTTTAGATCCTAATACTAATTAGTTAAGAAAATCAAAACTAAGGTTTGGATAAACTAGATTAGAGATTTTTGATTTAGATTCCAAATAAAAGATTAGAAGTGAGGCACTTAGTAGAAGTTTTTTTCAGCATTTTGAACATTATTATCTAGAGTATGATTATTAGAATAAAGAATTTACTTCAATAAGCAAGAAAGTAGTGTTAGTACAAGTAAGGAGTGAGAAGCAAGTATTCCATAGTGTCAATGAAAAGAATGAAGAGAGCTATGGACAGAGAAGAAAGTTGCCAAAATATAAGAGCTAAGAAAAATTTAGAGTCACCGTTGTCATACTATAATTGCTTATGGTATGTAAAAATTAATTAAAACATATAATATGTTTGTAATTCTTAATGTAGATTAGAGTGGTTAGTAAATAAATTTAAAGAGAATTGATATAAAGAAATTTATTTGGAAATTTATCTATTTTGATTATAGTATTTATATTATATAGGATTTAGATATTTAGTATAAAGCTTAAGAGAAGGTTGGAGCCTAAAGAAGAAAATCTTAACTAATAGGAGGCTTATTGGAAGAGATGAAAGCAAGGCATAGTTGGATGAAGGCAAGGAATGGAAAACTTCATTCCTATTGGTCGAAGGCTATACCCAATGGGCTTCAAGGAGGCTGCCCGAGACCTTATTAGGAATTATGATTTCTCTTTCGAAGTCAATCGAGCTTTGAAGGCTAGGATCAGCAAGTTTAGGATTTTGGATATAATTTGGGTGAAGAATTTGTGTGATTTCAAGTTCTTATGAAGGAGATATAGGTGTTCAAAGTTAAGGTGTCAAATTTTTACCTATGGTCACTCTTTGAAGCATAACATATGCGTATGGAGAGCAATGAAAGATTAGCAACTGAAGTTGGAGAAGAAAATTTCTTTGCTATACTTTACATATACTATTTGATGAATTCTAAATCTAAATGAAGGAGTTATAAGGCATTGAAGATAGCACATGTAATTCAAAGGCAGTAATTGAATCATTTTGTTGATAGTAATGGTTGGAGCCATATCTTAAGTTCTTAGATAACTTTTTGGCTCAAAATTTCTATAAAAGTGAGTTATTAAGTTAAAAAGCTATAGATCAAAGTTTCATGGTATTTAAGTACTTATTTTGTGAGATATGAAGAAATTAGTACATGAATGTATGTAAGCTAGGGTTTAAAGCTATTGTTAGGATTTTGGTGATATCTCAAGATCCGTAACAAATTTGTAATTAATTTTTTTTGTAGAATTTTTTGAAAGTATATTAGTACTTTATGTAAAATTTTAGGTTGTTTGGACGGTCCAATCGTGAGATATGAGCTGTTGAAGTTTGAAAAATATTTTTCATAAGGATATATAAGGTTCTTTATCATACATTTGGGTGTTTTCTTGGTACTTAGCTTATGTTTTAATGTAATTGCCCTAAAAGGGAATATATTACATATATAAACTTGATACTTTTATATCTTAGACTTGATTGAGCATTTAATGGCAACCAGAAGCCCAACGCTCTCTTGATGCAAACTCTCTCTATCCCGACACCGTTCCTAATAGTTCTTACAAATATAGAACCAATGAAGTTAAAAATCTCTTGGTCTTTAAAAAAGTAAAGAGATTTTAGAAATATACAATTATATCAATTTTTGCAAGGGTCAGATAACTTATTGCCAATTGATGTGGAATTGGTAGAGGAGTATATAGCAAATTATGATCCAAAAGATGGTTCAAGTTTTGTCAAAGAAAGTATTATTGGGATCAATGAGACTACCTTACAAAAAGTATTGCACTTCCTAATTGGTGAGCTTATGGTGGATGTTGAAGTATCTAGTGATTTTAGATTAAGAAGCTATTTCAAAGATGGAATGTCATCATTTGATAAGAGTGAAGGTTGGCAAAGGGCAAAGGTACTTACATCAGAGCTTATGGAGTAGATGCGTTTTGTTCAAAAGCGGTTAAGCTTGAATCGATACACCACGTATATATCCAAATAGTTATTGTTTGTTGTAATAGAAACGCCTGAAGATATAGTGTTTAATAGGGCAGCTTTTGTAGCAATTAGAATCCATGCAAAGATGGAAGCTAAGTAGAAGACTCAAAAATTTGCATCTTTACTTTACTCCAATTATGTGCACTCTACAATTACATGCATGTTGAGTCAAACATCACTAATAAAGGAAAAAAATATACCCTCTCCAATGCTTTAACGATGTATTTGAAATTTAATAGCACTAATAGCTAGTTCAATGGTAGTAGTGCACAAAATTCAAGAATCAAGTAACTAGTTGGAACTGCAGGCTATACCAATAATTACACTAGGACGGTGTCGTGTTGTGATTTGGCTATTATATGAAAATAATGTAATTATGTACTTAATATATAATTTATTAAGTAACATGGTGAGAGCCATGTTAGTAGATTTTAGTTGATTGTAGAATATAATTTGATTATTACCTTAAGAAGAGGTTTAAAAAGATTACTATAGAATTTTTATAACTTTAATTTCCTTTTGATAGTGGCTTTTAAGATTGGTTTTGGTTGATAGTAACTTCTAAATATTTAGAGTCACCTTTGTTAGACATTGGTGACATTTGAAAACTTATTTTGGTTCTTTTATTTGGTGTTTAGAGTATAAATTATGTAAATCTTATAAGAAAAAGGATTGAAGAAGGGTTTTGGTAGCAAAGGGAGTAATTAGGGTACCAATATAAATGAATGGAGATGGATGATGAAAATCTCCATTCCTATTGGTCAAAAATCATGACCAATAGGCTTTGAAGAGGCTGCCCGAGGCCATATTAGAGATTAGGGTTAGTTTTTCGGAGCCATTCGAGCTTTGAAGGCTAGGTTCAGCAAGTTTAGGTTTTTGGCTATGGTTTTGGTGCAAATTTTGTATGGTTTGGAGTTTATATGAAGGAGATACAAGCGCTCAAAGTTAAGATGTTGATTTGGGAGCTACTGTCACTCTTTTTGGTATAACACACGCGTACGGATAGCAATTGAGGATCAATGACTGCAACTAAATAGAGCACTTTTGTGGCTACATTTTTTACTACTTGTTGGATTCCAATATAAAGTAAAGGAGTTATTGGATTTTGAAGTCAGCACATGCAATCTAAAGGTAGTAAGTCACCCGATTTACTAGTGGTTGTGTCTTGAGCTATATCTTGAGCAATTTGAAAAGGTTTTGGCTCAAAATTTCAAGCAATGTGTATATTCATATTATTAAACTTTTTGCATAAGTTTGATGACATTTGAATATTGGATTCTTGAGATATTAAGAAAATAGTGCATGGATGCTTGTAAATTAGGGTTTAGAGCATCTACTAGGGTTTCTTAGATGCCAAAAGATTGAGAGTAAATTTGTAGTTGGTTTTTTTTGTGATAAAATTTAAGGATGAATTCTACCTACTTTATAAATTTGAGACAAACTGAACGGTTAGATCAAGAGTTATGAATTTCTAAAGTTTGAAAAGAAAAAATCCTTCGCTTAAAAAATATGTTTTAAAGGGATTTTGTTATATTTTGAATTTTATGCAAAATAAAGGAGTTTTGGAAGCTAAGACAAGATTTATATAAAGGTTTAAGCTAAGCTTTCTACAGCTAGATTCCTAGTGTATTTCCAGATAGCAAATCATGCCATATAATAGCAGATTCTAATTTGTTTCGTGATTGAGGTAGAGACTAAAGTTCCACTTTTGATGGACATCAATCAATTAGCATTTTCATAAGGTAAAATATCAGAAGGAGTGAATCTCAAGGAAGTTATATTGGCTAAAATTTCTTAATTACAGCTCATGGTGAGTAAATTGGATAGAAAAGAAAATCTAAAGCAGCAATTGGAGGTAAGAAAAAAAGAAATATTAGAATAAAGTTGCCGAATTAAGGAATAAGATTAAATTATCTAAGAAAATGCCAAATCCGAGTTGCTGTTGGAATATAAATTTGGGAGGAAACAGGAAGCTTGGACAAAAGAAAAAGAACACAGTCAACATCTTTTGGAAGGCCAAAGGTAAGAACTATTATAGAATTGTAGGACATACGGTTTGGAATGGAAGGAGGTTACATTTTAGTTGAAAGTAAAACAAAAATATGCAGCATTATTGGAATAAGAAAAAAAAAAAAAAAAAAAAAAAAAATTGAGTGACTAATATAGAATTGAAACAGAAAAATTATAGGCAGCAATTGGAACCTTGAAAGCTGTAGTAACAAAATTGGATGGTGATTTAGCCAGTATTAGTTGATCATAGATATTTTCCTTATATTTTTCAATAATTGATGAATTAGAAGACAAGATGAGGCAACAATAGCATTGTTTGAAAGCAAAAGATGTCACAATTCTGCAATTAGAGGCTCAAATTTGTGAATTTAGAGCGTATAATGAGGACTTATCAGTTCAATTGAGGAGAGAGCCAATGGAAGTATTAAGGGATAATGAGGACTTATCATTAAAACTAGAATCAATAGAACTACCTACGGAGAATGTTGGAATTGATCAATGTAGTGAGGCAAAGGGATAAAAACTTTGTAAGGATTCTTTGAAGTAGGGTTTTTTTTTTTTTTTTTTTTTTTTTTTTTTACCAATTTTATATTTGCAAAGATACTATACAGTTAGAAGCAAGGCTATGTAGAATGGATAATAATTAATTTTTGTAGGACATTGATTAGATATTGATAAAATTCATTAATCATCCAATTTAATTCAAATAGTTGGATAGATGATTTAGTTGAAAAAAGTGATTAAGTAAGAAATATTGGTTGAAATCTCTATTTTAGGATAAGTATAAATTGATTGAAGAAGAAGTAGAAATGACCAAACTATAATAGTCATTAGTGGAGGTAAGCTTAGTGCTACCTCTTATTTTTATTTTATTTATAGAAAAATAATAATGGATAGATTTTGAATGATGTGAAGTGAAATTTTGTAATGAAAGAAAGATTTGATTTATATGATACCAAATCACAAATTAAATTTATTGTATGCTAAATTATAAGTAAAAAATTAGAAAGTCAAGAATTGAAGATGTTTGTGAAGTATGGATATGAATGGGAGAAATATAATATATTGATTATTGAGAGTTGAGAGTGTTCCATAAAAAAAAGTCTCCGGAGTCTGGAATTGCATAAAGTAGATTAATGTGAATGACAATTAATTTTGGAGAATTTTAATGATTGGATTATGGAATATTTTATGTAGTCTTTTAAGATATTGAAATATTATATATTGTTGTTATAAGTTTAGAGAGGAGAAGAGATAGTGAATGCATAAGATGGAATTATCAATTGTAATATTTTATTTATTAGAAGAAGAATTGATAGAATATGGAAGGTATTGTAGTATTCTTGGATATTTTTAGTGGATCAAAAGATAGTTAATTGTTTGATTCTAATGTGTAAACTTATGGAGATAGTCTTTTTCCATGTTTGAACTTACCTTTATAGATTTATTCTAAAAAGGTATTTTAAGAATAAATAAAATAATAATTACAATCCCACCTAGATAGTGATCCTAAATTCTTTTTAAAATATTCTATGGTGGATTCTACATAGTCTACTAATCTAATCCTAATTCTAAAAACTTTGATAGTTTTAACTATCTATCCTTATACAAATATCTTATTTATACCTTGTTACACCTTAACAAAGATCAAATAATAAGGTGGTCTTCCTACCTTGATATAGGGCATTAACAATAACTGAGAAGACCTATCAATCATCTTTGAAGAGAACAAAGATCATAATATGTCACAAATATAATTTGTTGTATCTTAGATTTTCTCAAAAAATGATGATCGTGCCTTATAGAATTCATTTCTAAAAAGGGAATTAATGTCATGGAAATACTATCACAGACATACATACTTATTTTAATAATTATTTATATAATTAAATAGAATTACTTAAATATAGCTAAAAATAGAATAATTTTATAATATCTTTTAAAAAAACATTCTAAAAACTTCATAGACATGGTTTTGATTTTATATATGTTTATATTTGATTTTTAGGTTAAAAACTTAGTCAATAAGTTAGTCAAATATCACACATATAAGTAGCTTGTGGAACAAGTTAATTATGTGGTGCAGACAAAGAAAATTAGCCTTAAAAGTTAAAATATGTGGGTTGCAAAGTCAACACATGTTAGAGGTCCTATAGAACATTGCCATGTAGTTTCTATGTAGATAATATATATAGAAGCAAGAATGAAGCTTTCTTCATTCTTGTCAGCTCCTTTTTTGCTTGAGTCCAGATTGAAGAGTCTTTAGTTTTTTAGTCTTTTGATAATAGCCATACTATTTTTCTTTTAATTTATATATTTTTTTACTTTCATTTTATCTTACTTCTTTAAGAAAATTCTCACTTAGTTATTTTCTTTGATTGGATTTTTATCTTTGATACATTAAGACATCTATAGACATAAATATTTTTTTTAGAAGAAAAGAACTTGAATGCCAAAATTAAATTTATACTAAAAGAAACTTTTGGTATAGCCAAAAAAGTTTTTTATGAATTGTTCATTAATGTGATAAAGAAAAAGAGATAGATGATAGCTCAAGCTATTATAATAGAGGCATTGGATACTCAAGTAACTATGAGTGAAGAAGAAGAAGAAATAAGGTAGGTATTTGCTATATATGGAATAGTAGAAATTGAAAGTATGGCTAATATGGAGGATAAGGCTTCATTAAAACATATTAAGGCTATAAAAGAGTATCAAATATAATGCACATCTATGAGATTTATGGAGATAAAGAAGAATACATAAGAAGCATATGTAAACACTTGCTTTAAATGTAATAATGATGGAATGGAAAATAATAGCTATTCAGTTATTTATTGGACTATAAAAACATATGTGAAGTTGAAAGACTTCAAAGATCCAATTTTGGCCTTAGTTTATCATGGATCTGAAATCAACATCATGTGAAGGTGGATATATGAGAAAAATAAATAGCCAATTGATATCAAATATGGTTGAGTAATTAGAGCTATAAACAACTAATAAGGTGATTTATATGGAGTTTGTCCAACTATAAAGACTAAGATTAGAGATGTAAAAGTAGAAAAAAATTTCTTTGTGCAAAATTCTAGTACATATTTATTAATACTTAATCAATCCTATATTATAGCTATTGGAATAGAAACTAGAGTCTTGGATGATGATTCATATTATCCAAGAATTATAATTGGGATAGAAAAAAAATTATACAATTTATTACTATGAAATCTATCTATAAGAAGTATAAAGAGTAATTAAGAAGCATGCCTTTAGAGCCAAGAAACAACTTTGTGGATTTTTAGAGAGCATTGTTGTAGGATAAGAATATATATATGTAAATGTATTATCTACAAATTCCAATATAGATAATATGAGTTTTGGATTTTTGAACTTGATCAATAATGGATTTTTTATTATTTAAAAAATAAAAAAATTAGATTCTATAAATAAAAAAAGGATAAAAAAATAAATTTTTTTTTTAAAAAGAGTGGATTTAATTTCAAATGATGAAGCCATAATTGAAATAATAGAAGAAGTAGGTTTAAAAGATGATTTAATAAAAAAATAAAAAATTTAACTATAAGCATAGATAGAGATGCTATAGTAGAAATATACTCAAAAAGGACTTATGAAGAATTAGAAAAGATAGAAACAAATGATGGACTTGCTATAAATTATGGATTGAAACATAAAAATAGAATACAATCTAAATATAAAACTATTGTAAGAAAGATAAAACCTTTAGCTACCTAATTATCAATTGATATTATAGAAAATATCAAGTAGGTAGTTAAAGAGCCAAGTTTAAGAGAGAAGTACAAAATTTGACATTAATTTTGTCAAGAATTATTAGCTAAGCTAAAAATTAAATGGGATGATTTTTTAATATTAATAGAAGAAGATATATTTCAAAAAATCCTTATTGGACATGGTAAGGCATTTTTCTTGTCTTCTAATGAAATTAGATGTGTGGATCCTAATATTGTAGTATCTATGGTAATCTTTATAATTCCACATATTCTATGGAATTTAAAGCCTATATTTGTGCCTAAAATTTTACTTTTGAAATTGATAGAATTATTAAAAGAGAAGGTAAAGATGGATATTTTGGAACCTTCAATTGCTCCATATTATATTAGATGGTTCACAATACTCAAGAAGTCAAGAATATTAAGGTTCATTTAGGATAGGTAACTTGCAAACAAAATGACTATTTAAAATATAGAGTCAAGTCTTATAGTAGATAAAATGGTGGATCAATTTATTCCATTAGAGACTTGTATTTTGGATATGACTAATTTTAATTGAGTGAAGAAAGTAGAGATTTAAATACCATGAAGACTCTTTTAGATTTAATAAGGATGTATATCTTATCTCAAGGTACAACCAATTCAATGGCTCATATGCAAAATCTATGAAAAAATGATTGAAATAATTTATACCTAAAAAAATTATTTTATTTTTTAAATAATATATCTATAAAAAGAAATAGAAAAAAAGACAAAGATGAAAATATGGAAGTTGAAGGTTGCAAAAATTTTATCAAGAAGTATATTGAAGATGTGGTTGAAATATTAAAAAGATTGAAGTCAATTAATTTCATATTATCTTTGAAGAAATAAAGCTTTGGAATTAATGAGATTCTAGTAGTAGAATACATATATGATAGATATAGTAAGCAACCAAACTTTAGTTAAGTTGATACTATATCTAGAATAAAAGCTTATAAAAGTGTTACAGAACTAAAAGGTTTTTAGGTATATTTGTATTTTATCACATTTGAATACCTTACTTTGCACATACTTCAAAGCCATTATAGAAGTTACTGAGAAAAGATAAGAGATTTCTTTAAAAAAAATAGCTATAATAAAATTTTAAAAAATATTAAATTTATTACCTATACTTAGATAAGTGGATTATTAATATAGAAGTCTAGTGGTTGTAACAATGGATACAAGTTCCATACCAATTAGATGAGCTATTAGATAAGATGATGTAGAAGGTAAAAGATTTACTATAAGATTTGAACCTAGGATTTCTATAAAGAGGCAAATGACTTATTTATAACTCTAAAGCACTTATCACTCTAAAGGCTAAGAGGAATTATTTGATTGGAGCAAGTATGGTTTTGAAAATAGATTATTTACAATTACATAAAATAATTAATTTTACTATTCTAGATATTTCCATGCTAAGATAGATAGTCTACATAAGAACATTAAATCATATTTTAATAAATATAACTAATAAAAAAAAATTTGTGGTAGATATATTATTCAAAGCTAGATTATTTTTAAAGAAGAGATAATTACACATAAAAGAGGTGAAGATTAAGAAGAAAAGAACTATCAAAATTCATCTATTATTGATTAAATGGATTTTGGTAATGAAGTTCAAAATTTCTATGAAGGTTTATATGAAGAAAAATTGAAGGATATTAGAATTTATTTGACCAAAATGAAAAAATAAGAAAGATAGATGGATAAAATCTTTAAAGATATTAAACATCAATCTTATGGTTATTTGATTAAAGATAGACTTCTATGCAAGAGGTCAAAAAGAGGTGACAAAATTCCATTTAAAGTAGTAGAAGACCTTAAAACCAAATTCAAAGTTTAAAAAAAATACCATGATAGATTTTGGGCAAGACAAAGAGGAGTTTGGACCACATATATCAAGAAAAAATAAAGATATTAGTAGAAGGACTTATACAAGGTTGTAGAAGACTTTGTGAGCTCATGCACAAAGTATCAACTTCAATCTAAGATTAGATATAGAGATTAATTACATCTTACTTATCTATCTTCTATATATTTTCAATGGATAATTAATTTGATAGCTATGTTATGAAGACTTTGAAATATGAAATACTTAGTTTTGATAAGAGAAGAGCTATCAAATCATATTAAAGGAAGGACTTTAAAAACCAAGACCACAAAAATAGTATGAAAATTTATATAAAAAGATATCTTCAACATATATAATAGCATTAAAAGGATGAGAGCTAATAGAGGAGAATTGAATGCAATTAAAGTAAGAAATTTTTTTAGTAGATATAGAGTTTAATTAAAATTAACTATTTCTTATAATCTTAAAGTCAATGGAAAGAATAAGAAAGATCATCCTCCTATCATTTATGCATAGGTTAAGGCATGTAAGAGTAAGCCAATTCAATGGCCTAAACTACTTCCATTTGCTTTATGGACTGATAGAATTACTTATAATATTGTCATTAGTTATGTCCATGGAATTAATATTAGGACAAAAATCTATAATCCCAACTGAAGAAATCTATCCTACATGGATGTTTTTATATTGGAAAGATAACATTAATAAAGAAAGATTATTAAAAAGGTTACTTGAAGACCTTCAAATTACAACTAAGAGGTTAAAAGAAGTAAGATTGAAAAATAAAAAAAGATTTGATAGGATTCATAGGTTGAAGCCTAAGCCTATAGAAATTAAAGATTGGATTTTAGTTTATAATAGCAACTTTGAACATGAGTATAGTACTGTAAAGAAATTTGTAAAAAATAGTTTGAACCATATGTAATAGTTACAGTCTATAATAATACTACATATACCTTATATAAGTTAAATGGAGCTATCATTAGAATTCTTGTAGCAAAAAAGAAGGTGAAGGCTTTTAAGAGAAGAGATGGACAATTCAAAATAGAAGATTTTAAAGAATTTTTACTTCAATATTTGAACTAAGAATTTGAAGTAGAACAATTTATGAGTGATTTTAAGAAGTCTCAAGATAATGAGGAGGAATAGTAGGTGGCACATACTAGAAGATGTATAGGTTTGAAAAGGATGGATATTATATTATACTTATTTATAGTATATAAAAATTAATTAAAATATATAATATATTTATAAGTTTTGATGTATATTAGAATAATTAGTAGGTTAATTTAAAAAGAGTTGATGTAAGAAAATTTATTTTGAGATTTATCTATTTTATTTATATTATTTAAATTATAGAAGATTTAAATATTTAGTATAAAGTTTTAAAAAAATATTAGAGTTCAAAGATGAAGATCTAAATTATTAAGAAGCTTATTTGAAGGGATTAAAGTAAAGTATGGATGGATGAAAGAAAGGAGTAAAGGTCTTTAATCCTATTAATCTAAGATCATGACTAATAAGCTTTTACCATGTTGTTTGTAACTATAACAAGGATTTTGGTAACTTAAAAAATAGAATTTGAGAATTAAAATCTAGGATTATAAAGTTTAGAATTTGGACTAAAATTTGTGTACAAAACTTAGAAGATTTGGAATTAGACTGAAAAAATTATAGCTACTTGAAGTTAAGGATCTTTAAAGACATATTGTTTCTCTTTTGAAGATATGAGGAGTTATATGGTAGCTTTTGGAAGCTGAGAGATGTGGTTACAAGGGCAATTTTGAGACCTATGTCTTTCATGAAAGAATTATTTTATTTGAAGTTTGTATGAAGGAGTTATAGGGAGTTGAAGATAGTACAAGTAATTCAAAGATAGTAAGTGAACTGTTTTATTGATAATAATGATTGAAGCCATATCTTGAGTTTTTAGATGATTTTTTAGCTAATTTTTTTTTAAAATATAATTTATTAGGTTAAAAAGCTATAATATAATTTTTGTGGTATTTAAATAATTAATATGTGAGATATGAAGAAAGTTACTTAGAATTATATATAAATAAAGTTTTGAAGCTACTATAAGGATTTTCGTAATATTTTAAGATTTATAACAAATTTTTAGTTAAACTTTTTTTGATAGTTTTTTAAATTATATTACTACTTTAAATAAAATTTGAGTTTGTTTAAATAGTCCAATTGTGAGACATGAGTCGTTGAAGTTTGAAAAAAATTCCCCTTAAGGATATATAAGGTTTTAAAATATTTTTATCACATTTTGGATGTTCTTTGATATTTAAGGCTTATATATTGATGTAATTGCCTCTATATAGATATTTTTATCTATAAACTTGGTACTTTTTTATCTTAAGATGTAATTGAGCAATTAATGATAGTTAGAAGTCAAGCACTTTCTTGAAGCAAATTTTCTCTACTCGAACAATGTCATCAAGATAGTTTGTGCTTATATTATAGAAACGCTAAGCACACTATTCAATATTGTCCAAAAAATTAATACAATTACAAAATAAAAAGCATGGTTGTAAAAAAAGATAATGTATCAAAAAATAATTTTTTTTAATTATAATAGGAATTGTGTGGCTCGAATTATGTATAATATCTAGTAAAGGTCATATTTTTTCCTCAAATCACTCATCTTATTTAATAATAGATATATCTTTAGGACCTAAAAATCACAAAATCTTTACTTATTAGATTTAAGAGCCTTAGTTTATTTTATATACAAATATTTTGTTAAAAAACAAAAAATATTTTTAGTCAAGAAAATTAAATCTGTACACATAGAAGTCATAGATGGTCATTCATTGTCTTCAAGAGATGTTATCAATGAGATTTTTTTTTAGATATATCAATTAAATATCGTAATAGCATAAAAATATTTAATATAATAAAATTTCTTTTTATTCCAATTATTTTAGCATTATCATAGTTATAAAAATATAATCCTTAAATATATTAGATTTTTTGTAAATTTTACTTTTCTTATAATTTTATTTAGAATTTCATTACTCGAATAGAAATACATAAGTCTAATACATCCAAATACCTATAAGTAGGTGTAAGAACTTTCATACATGTAACAAAAGGAGGATCATCTTTTGCTATATATGCTATGTCTATTTTTAATAGTAGAAAGACGTCAAGTAGTATCTCTAGTCAATATCAAGATTTTCAAGATGTTTTTGAAAAGAAAAATGTAAATACTCTTCTAAAGCATTGATTCTATGATTATTCAATTGATTTTCAAAAAAGAGATCAACCACTATTTGGACCAATCTATAGCTTATCACAATACAAGTTGGCTACACTAAAAGGATATACTAATGAAAATTTGACTAAGAACTTCATATACTATTCAAAATCTTTAGTAAAGGCTCCTATCTTATTTATAAAAAAAAATTAATCTCTATGAATATGCGTAGACTACCAAAAACTTAATAAGATCACTATTAAGAATAGATAACTTTTATTTTTGATTTCAAGTTTTCTTGACTAAATCAATCAAAAAAAGATCTATACAAAAATAGATATTCAAAGAGCATAAATCTTTGTCCATATTAAAGAACAAAATAAATAAAAGACTTCTTTTTGAATTAGGTATAGACATTTTGAATAAAATGTCATGCCTATGGGAGTCATAAACACACCACCTGATTTTTTATATCTTATGAATGACGTATTTTGTAAGTTCTTTGATAATTTAATTTTTTATTATTTAGATGACATTCTAATCTATTCTAAAAACACAAAAAACTAAGAATTTTATGTTCATTATGTATTATAAAAATTTAAAAATATAAGATTATATGTCAAGATGAAAAAGTGTATATTCTACATTACTCAAATGGACTTCTTAAAATATATCATTTTCAATGAAGGCTTTATAATAGATCCCAAGTAAGTCCAAACTATCATGGATTCGAAGATTTTAAGAATAGCAAAAGATGAACAATGTTTTTTAGGCTTTGCTAATTATTATCAAATCTTCATCAAGAATTTTTTTTAGGTTATAGCTCTACTTATTCATTTGACTTATAAAGACAAACTTATATGGAATACAAAAAGATTTATCAAATATATTTTCTAGGCATCCTTATCTTGCACCAAAAGAAAGAAATACAACTTTTGATCAAGAAAGAATAGTTGTCATGAAGTCCAAGTGATTTCATCTTTAAATAATAAAATCAACATTATTATTGACTCAACCTTTGTCAAGCAAATTCAATCAATTATATCCTTTGATCTTCTTATTCATAATATTAAGAAAACTTCTTCAAAGTCTTATGAAATTTCTTATTTTAAATTCAAAAACAACCTACTTTATTTTAAAAGCTATATATATGTTCCAAAAAGAGAAGTACATTTATATATTCTTTAAGTTTATCATAATTTTTTAGTAGCAGCATATTTTACATACAACAAGACTTTAGAACTAATATTGAGAGATTATTAGTGACTACAAATATAAAAGGCTGTTAATGACTTTGTACAATCATTTGATGTTTCTTTAAATTCAAAAATTCCTTATTATTGACCTTATAGACTTTTTCAACCATTGCCTATATCAAAACAACTACGTTCTTTTATTTCTATGGATTTTATTATGAATCTTTTAAGTTATAGTTCATATGACTCTATATTTATAATAATAGATTGTTTCACCAAAATGGCATATTTTATACTATGTATAAAATTAATTTTAAATGAAGAAATAGCTATATTTTTTTTTAATAATATCTATCACTATTATAGATTGTCAAAAGATATTGTATCAAATTGAGAGATACAATTTGTATCAATATTTTAGAAGACTCTTTTAAAAATATTGAAGGTGGATATAAACTATCTTTTCCTTTTATACTCAAATTAATGGACAAATGGAATAGGCAAATCAAGTTCTAAATTAGTATTTGAAATATACCATCAACTATCATTAAGATGATTAGACAATCTTTTTGTCATTGACAATGACATTGGCATCTACATACAATAATTTGGTATATTCTTCTACTCAATAAATACCTTTTTTTTGTCAATAATGATTATCATTTATGACTTGATATTTTTATTCTTCAAGAATTCATATTCATATGGCAAAATAATTCAAAAATCATTTAGCAAAGTTACATATAATAATAAAGGTACTATTAAAAGAAATTCAAGAATGACATAAGATCAATGTAGATGCCTATCATAAGAAATAATTATAATTCAATGTGAATGAAAAGATATAATAACTTCATTACAATATTAAGACCATTTATTATTATAAAAAGTTGGATTATTGTAGACTTGGACCTTTTTCTATTTGTAAATAAATCAATTAAGTTACTTATTGATTACACGTATCAAAATTAATGAAAATCTATCTATTCTTCTATATGTCTCTTCTTGATCCATACAAGATAATTGATATATCAACAAGATAACAAGTGCCACCTCTTGCTATAGGAGTAGATAATAATAAAGAATATAAAATTACAAAAGTTTTGGAATCATGAAAATACAAAAATAGATTAAAATATCTTATTTATTGGAGCAGATATGATATTAGTAAATACACATGGCAGCCAACTATGAAGCTTGCAAATGCAACAAAGAAGGTTAATACTTTTCATTAAGAATATCTATGAAAAATAAGATGAAGAATAATAAATCTTTATTATAAAAGAACTGTAATTTAGAAAATATTGTATTCAAAATTTTATCCTTATTTGTAGTTTTTGTGTATTTGTGGCATTAAATAGATAGATAACCAACAACCAGTAGATTCAACTCAAGAACCATTATTTGTTGACTTATTGGATGAGACATTGTACTTATCATAGCTTTTAAGATGATGTAATCAAGATGAAGATCTTCAAGAATAGCATGTTCTTCAAATAGATGGCAGGATACAATGCATTTGATATCACAACTTTGGACAAGAATCCCAATATTTTGTATTTTTATTGGAAGTAGAAACTACTGCTAATGGTGTTATGAATGTTTTATTTGAAAGAAGTTATAAAGGTCTTAATAATAATTAAATAATGAGGTGGACTTTTGGCCTTGAAATAGAACATTATTGATCATTGAGAAAATCCATCAACTAAATTTAATGGAAATAATGATCAAAATATGTAATAAATATAATTTTCCATATCTTTGACTTTCTCAATATGTGATCATTTTTTCTTATAGAATTCATTTCTAGAAGAAAGAATAATGTGAGAGACATATTTATAATTACATAAATAAAATAAATCAATAGAAGTAATGAAAAAGTAGGTCAATTTAATAATATCTTATAGAAAAGCTTCTTAAAGGCTTTATAGACACCATTCCATCTTTATATATATCTATAAGTGATTAATAGATTAGAAACTTGGCCAATAAATTAGCCAAATGTTGTATTATATGTATTCTTGCTTAAAAATGCATCTAATTGTGGAAGGTAATTAGAAATGCAAAAATAATCCTACTAAGTCTAATAGAATCTTAAAAAAACTTTAAATAATTTTTGATAATCTTAATTAAATTTTAACCAATCTAAATAAATTTAAAAGAAATTACAAAAGAAATACAAAGAAGTTTTAAATTAATCTCTAAGATAAAGAATAAATAAAGATTTAAAAAATATAAAAATAAATATTTTAAAAAATAATAATAATCTTAAAAAAATATTTAAAATAGAAAATTTTAAAGAAATAATTAAAAAAATCCTTTTTGAATAATAAAACTAGAAAATCTAAATAAATCTTAAGTAAATATTAATCAAATCATAATTTTATCTTAATTAAAATCCTAATGAATCTTAATCAAATCTTAGATCAAATATTAATTAAAATCCTAATTATAATTCTAATAAATCTTAATAAAATTTTAAATAAAATTTTAATAAAATCCTAAATCTTAAATCAATCTTAACAAATCATAATAAAATCCTAATCAAATCCTAATCAAATTCAAATAAAATCATAAATCTTAACCAAATCTTAGATAAGTTCTAAATCCTAACCAAGTTCTAATCAAATCTTAATCAAATCTTAGATCTTAATCTAATTCTAATCAATCTTTAATCAATCTTTAAATCTTAAACAAATTCTAATAACCATATATCACATTAATAATTTAATAACTAATGATTGAATTATTGATTTTGATTCAAATTTTTTATATCTTGTAATAATTAAGTAAGCAACAAATACAAAAAAATTGAAAAAGATTGCATATACCAATAGAAAGCAAAGCTCCCA
Source organism: Physcomitrium patens (assembly GCF_059467195.1). Lineage (NCBI taxonomy): Eukaryota > Viridiplantae > Streptophyta > Bryopsida > Funariales > Funariaceae > Physcomitrium > Physcomitrium patens. The sequence continues at coordinate 15,668,226 of NC_143434.1, read as the reverse complement.
AAAACCTCTCAGTCATTGGCTACCCTCTTTCTCTAACTTGAATGTTGATCTTTCAATACCAATTTCTCCTTACTAAATTATTTAATTGCTTCAAAAATTGGATTTTATATAGATATTCAAGTCTTAAATTTCTTTACAAAATTTTACTTCAATCCAACTAGAAAATATTTTTAGATCTTGGAATCACTTACTAATCTTAAATTTCAAATTTTCAAGACCGTAATTCATAAAAATCCTTTGATCACATGTTGAGGTCAATTAAATTCTTCACATTCATTTACAATAAGCACAAAAACAAATTAACTAATTTTCATCCATAAAAATACTACAAAGCTTAAGAAATTTTTAAATTTTTAAATATATTTTTATTTTTCAGAATCTAAATCTACCAAATATATTATTAACTTTGAAAATTCTTCAAAATATCAATATTAATCCAAATGATATAAAATCAATACTTAAAAATAAAATTCAAGTCAACTTTCAAATCTTATTCTTGAATTTGAAAAAAAATTGTAGAGTCATTGTAAGTGATTTATTTTGTTCCTTAAGATCTTATTTCAACTAAGATTGAAAACTATTCCTCTCTAAGTATTAATTTTTAATAACTTGAGGCAAGTTTTATTTTAATCTATCATTTATTCTTTCTTAAATATTCTCATATTAATTTCTCATTTCATTTATTTTAATTTGGATCATTTATGCCTTTACAAAAAAAAATTGAAGTTCGTTTTATAAAAAATAGCATAACAATTCTTTTTTTTATTATCTTTATATTATTTATACTTATTTTTTTACTACATCTTTCTATTAGACTCTTTTATAATAACATCCATATTTTTATTTTTCACTATATATTTGTATTACCACATAATAATATGTTGGTAGCTTGTGGTACAAGCTAATAATTTGGCATACATCTAGGAAACTTGCCTTGCATGTTAAGACATGTATTTTAAAATTAGACATGTGTTGGAGGTCCTATAGAATGTTGCTTATAACTCTTATATAGATAATATATATAGATGTAAGAGTGAAGCTTTTTTTCACTCTTATCATATTCTTCCTTGCTTTTAGTCTAGTTTTAAGACTATATAGTTTTTTAGCCTTTGGCAATAGCCATTTAAATTTCTTATTAAATATATATATATATATATATATATATATATATGTATATATATATTATTTTTAATTTATCAGCTCTTTTTGAATTATTTCTCACTTATTTATGTATTTACTATAAATTCTTATTTTTAACAAAAATTCAACAAATATCTATATAAGTAGGTACTTAAATTGGTTCTTTTTTTAGAAATAGTAGCCATATAATAATAATTAATTATGACTTTTAGATGTCTACTTATTATAATGGTTTTTGCATTTAAATCACTTGTTATTTCATTCTTAATTGTTGTTATGTTGGTTGTCACCATATACATCTAAAGAAGTCATAATCATGGTCCTACCTCATATCTTTTGGCAAGAAGTTATGTTCCTATAATTAAAATAAATTTCTATATTTGAAAAAAATAATTTAATTACTGAATTATTGAATTAGTAGGAAAAAATGAAGAATTTTGGTGAAGACATGATATTGTATATATTGAAGATCTTAGGATAGTTGAGTAGGAAGGATGTATAATTGATTAGGTTTTAAAGCAACACATCTAGTGAAAAAGAAGGCTATAGAATGAAAGCAAGACAAGAAAGATAAGCTCATATTTGGAGATATAGATTATTTTTAATACTTTAGATATTTTTTTAATTTATTTTTAGATTTTTAGATATACATAAATCTCTATTTCTAATTGGAACTAAAGCCTCAAGAGTTCCTTAACATTTATATTTTAGAAGACCTATTTGGAAGTAAAGTCCAACATCTTTTAGACTGTTTATGAATTTGTGGAATTAATTGCCTTTCTATGCCTTATATTCAACATGTCCTCACTTCACGTCTAAAATAGTAATTTCATGAAACCTCTTTTGAATTTCTTTTAATTTCTTTTAATTTTTAGTTAAAATTTTTTTATATCATGTGACTAAAAAAAGAAACTCTTAGATCTTCTTTTAGGATCTTAAGAAGTAATATTTAAAGATTTGTCCTCAAATCCTAATCTAACATGATAATTGTTGTTTAAAATATGAGATTAGGATTTAATTTCATGACTAAGGTTGGTGAAAACCTTCCAAGTGAGCATCTAAGGGCCTTAGAAACCTTAATCAAGGATATTAAAGATTTTATTTTCTTGTCCAAAGGTTCAAATGAACCATCTCTAAAACTATTTTTTAAATATCCACATCCATAGAACAACATTTTTGGAGATTTTATCTTTTTTTAAATCATATATCTTATAGAACAAATAATTGACAATCATTTCTAAGAATTGATTATCTAAAGGAATTGATAGTTCTGCCTTTTTCTACAAGATATTGAAATTAATTTGCTTTAATTCTTTAAAAATATTCTTTGTGATTTTTTTTCATTTATACAAGTCTCACATATCTTCTACAATGGTATTTTTGAAACTCCACCAACTTATCTATTGTTAATCATGTGATACAAGGTCTAAAATTTAATATTATTATTTAATATTTTTAGATTATTATTCAATGATAACATCAATTATATTATCTTATTGATATTAAATATTTGAAATATTTTTTTATTATTCTTTTTTAATAAATTAACAATATAAACATGACTTTTTTTTCTTTATACTTGATATAGTTTATTTTTTTCTCTAACAACTTATAAATAAATTTACTTTGGATTATCTTTATTAAATACATAATATTATCTAGAATTAAATAATATAATATGATCTAAATTTATAAAGTTATTAACTTAAATAAAGTTAGTTTATACTTTTAGAACTTAAAAAATATTCTTTATTTTTATTTTTATTTTTTCAAAGAAAGACATGAATTATACATTTTTTTCTCTATTGACAACCATGGTTTTCTTCTTACTAGATATTCTAAATTCTTCTATTTATAATAATAATTTTTTGTTGCTAATGACATATGAACTTCCTCCAAATCCTAAGAACTACTTCTTTTTAAAATCAAATATATCAAATTAATCATTTATTATAACCTCAATTATAGAGTCCATTGCATATTCTTCATCTTTATCATCATTGACTATATCGGTATATCTTACTTCTTTTTTTAATAATTATACTTATATTTGACATATTTAATCTTTAAAATTTATTATGTTATATTAATAGGCAAAAGACCTAGATTTATCACATTTGTGACACTTAATATGTTGTTTTGACTTTTATTCAATTTTAATCATGTTGGTACTTATTGAAATTTGATAATAATTATTTCTTCTTATTTGATTATTATATCCAAATAAATATATACTAAAATTTTAATATAAGTATCAACAATTGAGTCTAGAACTTCTTCTATAATGTCATCTTCTTTATAAAAACTTATTCTTCATCATCTTTGGTCTTCTTAAGTTAATAAGAGAGTTCTTATAATAATAAGCCTTCTAATTTAAAAAATATTGATTATTTTTACTTACTATTTTGAATTTTCTTGAAATTAGACCAATTCTTCATAAACTATTTAAAGTCAAAATAATAAGATCTTTATTAAGTACAATTATGCAAATTTTGGCTAATTAATTTAGAAATAAATTGATTTCTTATAAATGTTCTTTTAAGACTTTTGTTTTGTTATAACCTTAGTATATATAGCTTTTTTTTCAATACTAACTTTCTATTTAAGTTTTCTACATTATACAATCTTTGAAGTCCATTTTATATTTGCATGGGACTTAAGAATACTAATAATATGAAAATTAATAGATTTTTGTATCATTAATATAATGATACAACAAACTCAAATACAATCTTAAAATGTCATAGTTGACATTGTATTTTTAGTTAGCATTGGTTGATATTGTATTGTTGAATTTTGGACCTTGTCATTCAATAATAGATATTATACATGCAATTCCAACTAAAGGTGAAGATTCTATAGATTCTTCAATGGTGATGAAATTAGATTTAGACAACTCTGTTAGTCACCAAAAAAATTCTTGTATCAAAATCATTAAAATTCTATTGCCCCATAATGTATAGTTAGATGATTCTTCTAATTTCATAGTTTTATTAACATCCCTTATCATTGGATCCATGACTCTTTACTGTAGATCTATAAGAAAGAAAGAAAGAAAAAGTTCTCCACTTCTTCTAAACAACTTTGCCTAGTCATTTTTATAATATACTCTCAATAACTTGCTCAATCCAACACACTTGTTTGCTAAATAGAAAGTGTACAATGTTCTAGTTTAATGTAATTATATTAAGATGAATGTATAACGGTATTGGCATATCTAGTTCTTCCGTCAAGTGGTGGATGAAACACTAATGGGTGAACAATAACAAATAAACCCTAATGGATGAAATCTAATGGATATTCACACCACCAAAAGAAGCTGGTGTGCCTCCATGAGGTGGAATAGGATTCAAACAACTGCCAGCAAGTGAACTTGATGCTTGATTGGGGCTGCAGATACCTGAATTCAGAACTTCATTGCCTCATCCTTACAAGTTTACAAGGTCCCACTTCTCCAAGTGTGGCGACTGGAGCTGGATTCCAATATCCATGGCCTGTGGTAGCTTTTCATGTCTGTAGTGAAGCGGTTCATTCGTGTAAAGTCTGTCTGTCCTTGGATCTAGCATTGCTAAGATAAAACTTTCCTGGATCACTGTAACAGTACTGGATTCAAGAGTATCGTCATTAGAGATTACAATTGTTTCACTTTCCTTACTACAGGCCGCCATGTATTCTTGATAAATGGAATTTCTACATCCACATCTATTTAAGACTAGAATTCTGGTTTCAAAATCAACAATCGCAAAGAACAGTCCTGCATTCCTTGCCTTCAAATGAAATTTCGGTCTGTCTTTTAGAAAATCAGAGTATTCGTGGTAGATGAGAAAAAAGCCAAATGACAGTCTTATTCAAACAGTTAAAAATTCTACTGACAAGGCAATCGTGGCATGTACATACAAACCAAGTCTACATACACTCTTAGCATTGCAACCGATGGAAGTGATCTCTGTTCAGAACAACCTTATCTTCAACAATCCTTCCTTTTTCATGTTCGCCTCAGCTCAGACTTGAAGGATTAATTTGAATAAATTTAGCACATTGTTTGCATTCCTCTGACGTCAAGAATTCGCATTCGCGAATCCCTATCATTTTTGAAGCACATTATTCAACATGTTCACCGGAACGGTTACTGGCCATGCGACTTAAACTTGACGTGGCAATAGGGAAGGTCCGGGGTTGCACAAAATCCGCTGAACTGCAGCTGCAAAGATGGCTGAGAATGATATTAGTACCAAAAACACCGCACCAGTGCCCAATATGAAACCAGCGAATCCACTTCCTCCCGGTACCATTGAACCATTTTTAGCGTGTTCAGAAAATTTAAATTTCTTTCCTTTAGATCGAAGCCTTTCTATTCGGTTGACGTAGAGCTGCAAAACAAACAAGGACAGTAGGTGTCAAAACAGGAGTTGCGCAGACCAATTCCTAAAAACTAAATCTCCCAGATAATCCGAACTGTCATTAGTCCGGTCCGTCAGAGGAACTACAGTTTCTCCTACAGTAAACGGGAGATCGGAAGACCGGTGCAAGACAGACAGTCATAATCTACATTCACTTACGGAAGGAGTTCAAATCCAGACATAACACCATGCGTTGCGTATACCAAGGGGACGGGAATTTACCTGACGTGACATTTTCTCGGATTCGATAGTTTTCTCCAGCTCCCAGACGGCTGCAAACTTCAGGTAGACTCCAACGATTGCAGAGCAGGATGCGAGCAAGGACAGAGAAAATGGGAATCCCCAGTTGTTGCAATGCAGGAGATTCGATTGAGAAACTGCTGTAAGCAACACACCTTGAAAGACGCTGTAGAACCCTATAAGCTGGTACACCTCATTCTTCAGGGCCAAGCTCTGCTTTCTCTTGTTGTCGACCCTCCTAGTGCATAAGTTGTCCTGCGCTTCCCAAAACTCCAGAGCCTTCTTGTGTCGGGTGCTCGACTCGATCCATCGAAGGATTTTGATCTGATTCCTAGCAGTAATGTCTTCTTTGTCAGTGTCGCTATCTGCAACTGCTCCGCTGCCATCGCCGCTACCTGCAACTACTCCGCTGCCATCGCCACTACCTGCAACCACTTCACTGCCATCGCCGCTACCTGCAACTACTCTGCTGCCATCGCCACTATCTACATCTACTACGACATCCGAATGGACCGGTACCGGACCATTACTAGATTCCTGTTCCATTTATGCAACCACACAGTTTCCCAAAACCTGAACTTTCCTAGCAAGAATCAACGTCTGCACACTCAAAAGCTTGTCGAAACAAAAGACTCCCACAAGTGAGACTTCGAGGCAACTGAAAGAGATACTGTCAGATTCAAAACTCTAATTTTTCAAGGAAGCTCGTCAAGATACCCTCAAAGTACTGTTCACGAACTACTCCGTGCCTCTGCCCATCCGTGACCATACATCCTCCCACCACCCCTCCTCGCCATGCCCTGCAGAATCCATCCTCTTGAGCAATTGCGTCTCGCGTTGTGCTTGCCGCTCGAGGCCGACTAAAGACTATTTCCGACAACATATCGACAAATGAGGAATCAGAGCATCTAACCGATATATGACAGCCAGGCACTGGGTAACAACCTTAAAATACAAACAAGGTGTATAGACTTAAGTCGAGAATCACGATCTCAAGCCATTTTCGATTTTCTGTTTATATTTTTTGAACACAATTGGGGAATAAATAATGAATTAATGAAATCAGGAGATACAAGGTTTTTGTGGCCCTAACACCTTATAGATAGGCCAAGTTGAACTCAGTAGAAGATATGCTTATTTTTATGAACCTAAGTAGACTTTACACTCAGAAGTCAAGTTTTAAAAGTCACGATTCAAAATATTTACAAAGGTTTTTAACTTGATAAAAAATGTTGTCTTTTGAAAGTCTTGAATTTTTAAGTTTTTGTAAAATTGGAGTGGTTTATTACACAAAGTAATGATATTTTTAAAATAATTATGAATTAGGAAGAATCTATCTTGATTTTGGCAAATAAAAAATAAAAAATAAAAAATATTTAATAAAATATTTTGGAAATTTGTTTTTTTTATTTTATTATTACGTGTAGATTTTCTATTTTTTTTTTCTCTAAAAGCATTTCTTAATGTTAATCCAACACAAACTTTAGAAAACAACTTTATTTGTATTATATAGAAACCTTAGTCAAATGCATTTAAAGATTTTCTTACTTAAAATTTAGTAATATATATATATTTAAAGAAGTATTCTAAATCATAATAGATTTTCTACATAATATGTGTAATACATTATAATTATAGGGAGTTATTAAAGCCACACCTTGCATTACCATCTCATGATCAATTTCATCTATCTCCATCTCTATCCTTTGTTCCATGTTCCCTATCCTCTGTTCCTAATTCCAATGTCTTATTCTTTGTTTCTTGTTCCATATCTCATATCCTTTGTTCTTAACCTCAATGCCTTATTTTCTATCCCCATTCCTTGTTCCATATCCTCTAAAATTAATCATCACATGGTTTGGAAGGTGTGGCTTTAACAATATTGGAGTGTGACTTTGACAATTTCCTAATTATATTATAAAAAAAACTAAAATAATATTTCATACTCAAACTTTTGTAGTCCAAATTTTCTTTAGTTAAGCCAATATAAATACTTAGCTTCTCATTTGTTTAAGCATTGTTTAAATTTTTAACATCAATATTTTGTAGCATATAATTTTATATTTCTTTTTGTTCTTTTATTTTTTTATTTCAATAAAAAATAAATATTTTTGTAATATGTATCATATATTTTTAATCATTAATAGATGTTAACAAGGTACTTTGAATCTATGTAATTTAAATTAATTTTTACCACTTGTAGTAGTTTCGGCTTAATACTTAAAATCCATGTATTATGAGTTTTTTTTTGTGATTCTCAAATCTTATTTAATAAAGTACTTTGTTTTATCTGAAATACATATGCAATATGCTTTTAGTCAGCTTCAATTTTTTTTTTTATTTTGATACTATAAAAGTTGTAACAACTTAAGTAATTTATTTAATAATTTTACAAATAATGGTTTATAAAACAAATCCTTTAGGTGTTAATTATTCGATTTTCTATAATAAAATTTTTAATTTATTTTTTACAGATTTAAAGAAAAATTAATTATTATACTTATTTTTTGTTATAATTTTTCTTATTAATTGGTTTTTTGTTCAAATAGATGTTATATAAAAAAATATATGTTTAATATAATTTTTAAATTTTTAAATGATTTACATTTATACTTTTAAATATTATGTTATACTAATGTATAATAAAAATAATATATAATAAAGAAAAAACAACAAGGTTTATTAAACATTATTTTTAAAAGTTCTTATCTTGCACCAAAAAAAGAAGATATATCTTTTGATGAACAAAAAATGATTTTTCTAAAACAAGAGCAATTTCATCTTGAAGCAATGAAATAAACATAGTCTCTTGATTCAACATTTTTTAATTAAGTATCATCAAGTATATCCTCAAATCTTCTTATGCACAATATCAAGAATAAGTTTTCTAAATCTAATACTTCTAAATTTGATTGTAAAGACAATCTTTTATATTTTGAGAGATACTTATATATTCTAGAAGGTGAAGCATAGTTACTTGTTCTTCAAACTTGCCACAATTTCCAACTATGAGATATTTGAAATACAATAAGACCTTTAAGTTAAACTCAAGAGATTTTTAGTGGCTGTCAAAGACAAACACTAGGAAGTTGTAGAAGATTCTAGAAGGTTCTAGAGAAGCTTTGTAGTTTGTAGAAGCTACATGAGAAGCTTCCTAGTTTGTAGTATATATAAGAACCGAGACTGAAGGGATTCTCAGTCTCAACAACACACCTCTTGGAGCTCTAGCTCACCTCTCTAGTGTTGTTCTTGTACTCATCTGATTAATCTAGTTCTTGCCGATTCTTCTAGAGCTTCTTCTTTAGATTTCCAGTCAGTATTCTAAATTCATGATAGTTTGTCGAGACTGCACTCATCTTTCATATCAGAGCTAGTTCTTTCTTATTAGAGTGTAGATTATCCCTTTGCTTGAAGGTGCTGGCATTTTAGAGGCTGCGGATTACACTCTTCTAAACTGATATTTCTTCTATTATAATATTGGAGACTTATCTTTCTTGAAGAGAGTGGATTATCCCTCTTCTTGAAGATTTTAAGGCGTTTTAGAAGTTGCGGAGTATCCTCCTGTAAACCAATACTGCCTTCTTATAGAGTCATTTCTTTCCTTCTATTAGAATGGTTGGAGGTCAAGATATTAGTATGATTGAAAGTTCGGAGTCCAAGTTGGATGCCATTATGAATGCTCTAGCTATATTATCATAGAGAATTGTAGAGATTGAAGGAGTTATAATAAGACTTCATAATAATGGAGCATCCGGGATGGCACAATCGAGGATTCATAAGCCTCAAGCTTCAACACCAAGAGAAGCAACTTTGCCTCTAATTCAGTAAGGACCGTTGGTTTTACAATGAAAGGAATCCCGAATTAGCCTTTCAGATAAGTTCGATAGTATGCGTTCCAAGTTTCAAGGTTTTGTCAATCAAATTAGATTGATAACTGCTTTACGACCCGAATGCTATCTGATAGAGGAATCACTTGTTGCACTGGTTGGAACTTTGCTCACGGGGCAAGCTCTATCACGGATTGCTCTTTTGTTTGAGAAAAGATTGTCAACTTTTAACAACTTCAAAACTTTTTTGGAGGCATTTGTGGAAGCATTTGGTAAAATAACAAGGAGCATGCTTTGTATCAGTCTACGCATCAGATTTCAGACAATTAGTGTGCGACACCAACTGGAACAAGGAAGCATTGATGAGTCAATTTTATTGGGGCTTGAGGAATGATGTGAACGATTTGTTATTATCTCTTTCCGATCTACGAACGCTCAACAAAGCTATTAGCCAAGCTGTGAAGTACAATAATCGTATATTCCAATGTTGCTTAAACCAACACTCAAGACAACATACGGCTTGCCATGCTCCAACTATGTCAGCAAGTAGCCTGAATTCACATTCAAAGGTAGAAGACATGCAAATTGATGCGGTATGTGTCAAATCTCTAACTTTAGAAGAAAAAAAGTGGCGTATGAAGAAAGAACTATGCTTGTATTGTGATGAAGAAGGCCACAGAGCTGGAAACTGCCCCAAGAAGCAAAATCGACGCATTGTCAAGACCAGAGGCATGTTTATTTAGGAAAACAAAGATGTCCAACCACAATAGGGACTGTGCGGTTGAACAATTCAATACCACAATAACAATCAAGTTCCTCTCTTTCCACTCAGCTTGCTCTTTGTTTTACCATTTTTCTATCTTTTGGCCTTCAAAAACTAAAAACCTTAGCGTTATTAGATTCAGGAGCATGTGCTTACTTTTTAGACGAAGAATTTACTAAGCATCATTAGATTCTTTTAGTACAAAAACCTAAACCCGTTCACGTAGAAGTAATAGATGGACAACCTTTATTGTCTGGTAGTTTCACCCACAAATCAGAACTTATAGAGATGATGTTTAAAGACCATAGTAGTTATATTATTTTTAATATTATTAGAACCCCATCGAACCCTGTTATTCTTAGTCTTTTTTAGTTAGAAATGCATAACTCATCTATAGATTGGAGGTTATCAAAGATGACATTTTCTATAAATCATTCTAAGAGTAAGCCTGTTAAAAGATCCCGAATCAAAAAACCCTTATTTATTGGAGCAAGAGCGTTTGTAACATTGTCTAAAGAAGGCATAGCATTTGTCATTTATGTGACTCCAATTAGAGGAGAGAAGATTTCGATAGCAAGTATACCAGAGCAATATAAGGATTTTGAAGATGTGTTTCAAAAGAAGAATGTCAATATGCTATCGGAGCATCGACCATACGATTGTGCCATAGACTTGTAGGAAGGAGGACAACCACCTTTTGGCCCAATCTACAATTTATCATAGACGGATTTAGTGGAGTTACGAAAGTACATTGACGAGAATCTAGCCAAGAAGTTCATTTTTCATTCAAAGTCGCCAGTTGGGGTACCAATCTTATTTGTGGAAAAAAAAAAGATGGCTCGCTACGAATGTGCATGGATTATCGAGGTCTCAACAAGGTGATAAAGAAGAATCGCTATCCATTATCTTTGATATCAGGTCTTCTAGAACAACTTAGACATGCAAGGATCTTTACAAATATTGATCTAAGGGGAGCTTACAACCTCATGTGAATCAAGGAAGGAGACGAATAGAAGACAACTTTTCGTGCAAGGTATGGCCATTTTGAATATAATGTCATGCCTTTCGATCTTACCAATGCTCCGGCAATCTTTCAACATATGATGAATGACATCGTTCGAGAGTACCTTGACGATTTTGTTGTCATCTATCTAGATGATATTTTGATATTTTTCAAGAATGTAGAAGAGCATGAGAAACACGTTTGTCTGGTCTTTAAAAAACTCCACGAGCGAGGACTTTATGCTAAGTTAAAGAAGTGCTTGTTTGTTATTCTCATTGTGTTCAAGCTTCAATATACCAAAGCAATTGAAGTAATAGAGGTGGGTTTGAATATGAGGAAAGACTAGTTATATGAATTGGATTTGTTAGTGTCACAATTAACTATACTCTAGCTATCTAAAATCAATTATCAAACTACAAAATACCAAGGCTTACTACTTCCATCTTAATTCAACAAATAATCCATTTTATGACTATCAATTCAACAATACTTCCATATTCTTATGAGTTCATCTCCCACTTATTCTCTTTACAGTTTATATATATTCAATTACTGATCTCCAACTTACTTATTATATTCAATTTCTCAATTCATCACACAGAATTCAATATCTTTACTTAATACAATACAATTCAATAATCTCAATTCTCAAGGTCATAGATTTTCTCCAAATCGGTCAGTCCAAAGTCATATTCTATAATATTCTAATCATAGTTGCAATAATACTTCTTTCAATCACAATTCTTCATAAGCAAATAATAAAATAAAAAAAAACAAAGAAGTAGCACCATGCTTACCCCAGCTTAAGACTCTCACAGTCTGGCCTCCCCGGCTTACGACTCTCACAGTCTGGCTCCGATCTCCCACTTTTCAACCTCTTTATCTTACTAAAAGATGGACCATCGGCCAGCAGATTCCAAAGGTTATGACCCTTTGAATTCTTAATAATTTGTTCCACTAATAACCTACTGTTACCAACAAAACTACCTAACCATCAATCTAATACCAAGGTTATCAATAACCAACTAGTAACTTATCGCAAAATTTATTTACCTATTCTATATTATTTAATCAAACTGAGATGGAATTTTTTGGCATTCATTGCAACTACGGAAGGTTTGAAGATGGACCCTAAGAAGGTGGAAGCAATTGTATCATGAAAAGTTCCAAAGACGATTAGAGATGTACAATGCTTTCTTGGCTTTGTTAACTTCTATCCGATCTTCATCAAGAATTATTCTCAAGTTGATGCTTTGTTCACTCGATTGACATATAAAGATAAGCTCGAATGGAGACCTCTAGCAAAAAAACCATTTCAATATCTTAAGACGGCATTTACTATGGCTCCAATCTTGGTACATCCGAACTTTGCAAAGGCCTTCTATTTAGAGACTGATGCTTCAGATTTTGCTATGGGAGTTGTACTTTTGTAGATAGGCACAAACGAGAAGCTTCATCTGGTTGCGTTATCGTAATGTGTGAAGTCTTGCTTGAGAATGCTTCGGGCACCTGGCTGTAGAAAAAAGAATAGAAATTGCGATAATAAAATCCTAAATAGAATACTAAAAATGCTCTAATTAGACTATAATAATGGTAAACAAACGTAATTCAATTCAAAATAACTCAAGGAAATTTCAAACAAACAATAAAATTCTTAAAAAAATATTAGAATGATCACAAATTTTACTCAAATATATGTCAATTCAACCTTAATTTAATTCTAGTTAAAATCCTATTGAATTTCACTCGACTTTAGACCAAACCTAATTAAATCTTAAACTCTAATAATTCCTAAACCCTAAGTCAAATCCTAAAAAAATCTTAAATTAAATCCTATTCCAAACTCTACACCCTAAACTTAACCCTAAATCAAATCCTTAACCAAACCCTAATCCAACCCTAAACCTTAAACCAAATCTTAAATCAAATCCTAACCAAACCCTAATCCAAACCCTAAATCAAATCGTAATCCAATCTTAAACCCTAAACCAAATCTTAAATCAAATCCTAACCAAACCCTAAATCCTAATCTAAATCCTAATCTAAACTCTAAACTCTAATCTAAATCCTAAACCCTAAACCAAACCTTAAATCAAACCCTAACCAAATCCTAATCCAAATCCTAATCCAAATTCTAAATCAAATCCTAACCAAATCCTAAATCCTAATCCAAATCCTAATACAAACCCTAATCCAAATCGTAAACCGAACCCTAGCCAAACCCTAATCCAAATCCTAGTCCAAACCCTAAACCAAACCTTAAATCAAACCCTAACCAAACCCTAATCCAAATCCTAGTAATTCCTATGACAGATTTAAACCTCAATATCTAATGAATAAATCATTGATCTCAATTCAAAATTTGCATACTTCTTAAAAATCAAGTTCAAAACAAGCAAAAAAAATTGAAAAAGATTGGAGTTACTAAATTGACGAAAACCTCAAAAGTGTGTTCGGGTGTTAGCCGGCCTCCTTCTCCAATCTTGTTGCCAACCTTCCAGAGCCAATTCCTCTTTATTGCGCCATTCGATTGGTTTCAAATTTCTTATGAACATAGGAAAACAAGTCTAATATCCTCTCACATAAGTTTTACTCCAATCCAACTAGTAGATTGCATGAAAACTTAAAAACCCTCACTGGACCTAAAATTCTACTTTCTGAGACCTTGACTCACTTAAACCTCAATATCTCTCAGTTTAACTATTAGATCAAGCTCAAATTTACAACATGTATTCAACACAACTATAACCATGAACCCAAAAAAATTCACCTATAGATCTGCAACAAAACTCTCGAAATCACTCAAAACATAAACCCTATTTTATTTCATAAAACCCAAGTCATCCGAAAAAAACTCAACTTTGCAAAGCTCTTACAAATTCATATCAACTCTAAATCACCCAAAATCAACGCCCATAGAAATCCTATCCAACCTTCTCTCTAACCCCTTTCTCCGATCTGCCAAAGAGTCCTTCAATCGTCGTCGAGACTCGGTTTTATGCCTCAGGATCTGATTTCGACCCTGGTTCATAACCGGCCCTCTCCGGATATCAATATCTAGTTTTTCTAAGTAACTTTTTTCTAGAATTTACTCTTAACTTTCTTCTTAAGATTCTTATATCATTTATTTTTCCAATATACTTTGATTTGCCTTACTTATGGTACTACAAAGTAAGTAGAAGTTACCTTTCTAAAAGGCAGCATTGGTACCTTTTAATTTTTCTACCCCTTTGGCTATTAACTATATTTCTAAGATAATTTGTTCTAATAATTTGAACTAAGATCTCTTAAATTATAATAATCTCCACATTCTTTCACCTATTAATCGTGTTACATCACAACATCCACCCCCCCTAAATCTGTGCATCCTCCGGCATGCGCCAACGATTCTTCAATATGTTGATGAAGAATGTTCTTCATCTTGGTACAATTCTTGATCTTCAATATGCTCTTCTATTCCAATCTCAATATCTTGTATTTGAGTTTGTTCTTCATCAAAACAAATGCCTTCATCTCTTTGTTTAAATAACTTGATTCGTTTGCTTGCTATGGGTACCTTCAATTCTGTACCATCAAGTTCTTGTAATGAATATGTTCCATTGTTGTGTGCCCTTTTGACAATATAAGGTCCAAACCATCTCTTTGCAAACTTCTTCATAGTCCTATGTCGATTGTCTAAGCTACTATCATAAACTAATACCCAATTACCATCTTCAATAGCCTTGGGTCGTAATCGATGTTTTTTATCAAATCTTTTTTTATTCTTTTTCCTTGCTTCTTTCAATTTTTTTATTGCTATTTCAATATCGTTGGGTCGTCTTTCTAGTTGCTGAATCCGTAATGCTAAAAGTTCTTCTCTGTTGAGATCATTCTTCCAAGGCAATACACCCCATGTAGGTACTACATCTTCTATTGGCATTACTGGTTTTTGACCATATACTAATTCAGAAGGCATATAACCTGTTACTGAACTATGAGTTGTACGATCTGTCCATAGTGCAAATGGTAGTAGTCTAGGCCATTCATGTGCTTTTTCATTGCATGCCTTTACTAATGCCTTAACAATAGATGAATGCCCACGCTCACTTTTACCATTACCTTCTGGATTATATGCAGTTGTTAAAAAAAGTTTAATTCCTATCTTATTAAAGAATTCTCATGCTTCCTTTGCATCCAATTCACTTCTATCTGTCGTAATTTTTCTAATACAACTATAGCGACAAATAACTTTTTCTAATAGAAATCGACATACACCTTTAGTATCCTTTGTTTTTCATGCTCGTCCTTCAACCATATTTGATAAATCTTCTTGTGCAAGTACCAAATACTTCATTTGTCCAAGTCCCATAGGCATTGCCACTAAATCCACCACCCATTTGTAATGTAAAGCCAAAGGGTATGTTGGATGTAACCCATCTTGATGTCGAATATTTGAATATACTTGGCAAGTCTCACAAGATTCTACAAATTTTGCTATGTCTTTGTACATTCCCTTCCACCAATATTTTTCCTTTAACTTAGTGAATGTTGCCCAAATACCTCGATGCCCTGCCCATAAATTTTCATGAAATTCTTTAATAATCTTTTGTTGAACTTCTAAACCACATATTATCCTTTGTGGTACTTCTCCTCCCTTTTTTGGATGCTTCCATAAATATCCATCATATAAAAAATATCCATAGGCTTTCTTACAAATTTTCTTAAATTCTTGATCTGTCCAATCTTTTTGTCGTTTTAATGTGCTCAAATACTCTCCAACATCTTTCCATTCATTTTCATATAAATCTCTTTAAAATGATTCTAATGGTATATTAAAACATACGCCCTTTTCCTTTGATAACGCATTGGTATAAAATTTTGTACCCACATCATCTTCTAAATCAATCATCTTTTCTTCATTATTATACCTTGCTCTCGATAACATATCTGCAACTGAATTTTCTTTCCCTGCAATATGTTTAAATTCAGGATTCATAGATTTGATATATGCTATCCACCTCAACATAGTAATATCAGGAGTTGAACAACTTGTAATCATGCCTAACAAAGGTAGACAATCTGTTTCTATAACTACTGATGCTCCAATCAAGTACTCTTTTTTATTTTTCATAGCTATTACTATACCCCATAATTCTCTTTTGATTTGTGCATATGCTCTTTGCCTAGAATTCAATACCTTTGCTCCAAATCTTACTACATATCTATTTCCTTGTTCATCATCTTGTCCAACCGCCCAACCTATTCCAATTGGACTTGCATCAACTGTTAATACCACTGGCCTTCCACCTTCATAATTTACTTTCTTCAAAGTTGGAGATGAAGAAAGAAGTTCTTTCAATTTTTCCATAGCTTTTCGTTGTTCTTCTTTCCATTGAAATTTTTGATTCTTTCTTAACAACTTATATAATGGATCTGCTATATGTGCAAAGTGAGGTATCCATATATGATAGAAAATACATGCTCCTAAAAATCTTCTCACTTCCGTTGTATTTGTACATTCTTTCATCTTTTTAATAATATCAATCTTTTCTATACTTGGCTTATGTCTATATGAACCACATATGTGTCCTACCACCAAAATTTCTTTTACTCCAAACATTGATTTTATCTCCAATAAGGTTAAATGAACTTCTTCCAATCTTTTCAAAATCTTTTCACAATCTTCAATATGATCTACCACAAACTTCATACATTCCTTTGAATCTAAAGTTTCATCCTTTCTTTCTTCTTCACATCCCTCAATAGGTACATCATCCAAGAAAGGCATTGTTATTCTTGGAATAAAATCTCTTAATACCTTATGCATTCCATTCATCATATGTGCTACAAAATTTGTAGCCCCTTGTGGTAATGTGCACATTCTAACCAATCCTAACGGTGTCTTCATAGTTGTCAAATCCCTACTTTGTATTGCCAATTGAAATTGATCATAACCTGAATAAAGATCACTCATTGAGTAGATAGCTCTTCCAGCAAATGCTTCTGCAAATTCATCCACAATTGGACTTGAATCCATATTTTTAATAGTCACTTTATTTATGGACTGCATATCTTGTATAAATCTCATTGTTCCATTTTTCTTTGGCATTGTAAACCATCGATTAGAATAAGATGCTATAGATGGTTCCAAAATTCCCATTTTAATCTTTTCATTGAGTAAATCTACTAACTTAGATAAATACGCTCTTGGTACTGGAATTAGTTGCAAATTCCATGGTTCATGAGGAATAGTAAAAATAACCATGGGTGCTACAATATTTGGATCAACACATCCAATTTCATGTGCTTCAAATGCAAAAGCTTTTCCATGATGTGAAAGCATATTCCTAAAATATTTTTCTTCATATTTTGTTAAAAATCCATACCTCCAACATTTAATCCATCTAATATAACATCCGTAAATTTATGCCCTATCTTCCTTAGATCTCTTAGATTTGGTTGTATTGATGTTCCACTTATCGTTTCTTCACAATCACATGGTAGGGGCAAAGCCACTGGTTTGACCTTCTTTGTTACTGATTTATACTTAGTTTCAACATATACCTCTTGGCGACTTAAATTTTCTTTAAATCCTTGAATTTCATTATAAAATTCTTTAGAATACATATTAATAACTCTATTCTCTACTTGTAACCCACATTGTAATAGATAATTTAATTCCCCCATAGTATCTACAAAACCTACTTCTTCATACGTTCCTGAAATAAATTCATTTTCAACCAATTCTCCATTTTCTTTCAAATTTTTCTCTACATTTTTAATATAAAATCTGTCCCTCTTTTCTATTTTGTCAATAGTCTTAAAATTCAATACACAAACTTGTGTCATCCCAATAAGTTCAGTAGATAATAATTCTTTTTTTAAATTAAGCGGGAGTATTTCTTTCTCTAATCCTTTGCAACCCCACCTTACAATGGTGTGTGGTAAAAATCCTCAAGGTCTTCAAATTTCTCATTTGATATTGGTTTCTCTCTCAACTTATTATGATTTCTCTCATGATTAGCACAAACAGTTAAAAATTGAATTGCTTTCATCCCATCTTGGCTTCTTATTCTTGCATAAGCTGAACCATCATCCATTCCTTTTGTTTCTATTCGTGTGGAAATAATATATAGTTGTTCCAATATAATAGGATATGTAGACATATCTTGCACAAAGAAATTTTGTTCATGAATAATATCTCCAATTGTCACTTTGATATTTGGACATGCTCTATATAAATCTCCCTTTGAATTATTTGTAGCTCTTATCATCCACCTATGTTCAGTATCAATAGGCTATTTTTCCTTGTTATATAATTCCTTTGACATCAAATTGATTTCAGAACCATGATCAATTAATGCTACAACTAGTTCTTCTAAATTTCCCAATTTTATTAAAGTCTTCATTGTAGCCCTTGTCCAATGACTTCTAGAATAATGGCTAGAAGCTTGAATGACATCTTTTTTTCTACAAACCTTAATCACAAGACATCTCCAAAATTTTGTATTTCATCTTCTTCATCTTCATTTCTTTTCATTGCTCTTGTTCCTTGTGCATTTGATGTCATAGAGTCTCCTATAGATTGTCGTTTTCTCTTTATTGTATCAATAATAACTTCATGAAACTCACGCTTTGCAATTCCTAGAATTTCATCAATTGTGAATTCAACCTTTCTACTTAAAATCCGCTCCTCCAATACCTTCTTCAAATCTGTAGCTGCTTCAATATCTAATTGTAATTTATAAGCAGGAGCCTTTGCTTTTTCTTTTTCAATTTCCCTCTCTTTTGTAGAAATGCTCTCTATTGTCTCTTCATGTATAGAATTCTTTTCTTGTCGTGTTTTTTCTCCCCTTGTAATTCTTTTTGAGGGCCCTTCATTATTTTCATCTCTCCTTCACTTTTCTTCTATTAATGCTTCATGTTGACTCCTTGCAATATGAGCATGTACAGATAGTCTATCTACTGGATCATCCCATCCAGTAATTTGTCGAATGTTATCACATTCCTTCTTCGAGTGATCTATGCTATCACACCACATGCATCTATGTACTACACCCTCCATTGGCCTTGGTCTTTGTTTTGTTGATATTCTTGATGATTGACCTTTCTCTTCAAGTTTTATAAATTTTATTTGCAAATCTCTCATCTCACGTATGATTTCATCAATTCCTGTTTCTTCTTTCTTTGATGTAGCCATTGAAGGTTGAATTAAAGATGTCGGATGGATACTAGACACCTTTATCTTAGATGGTTGTAATGGTCTTTGATCACCCCCCATATCTTTTCTCTTTTCTCTTTTTGTCATCGCCCTTACAGCATCTTCTACCCTTTTCCAATTTGTTGTCAATCCTTCATCTTCTTCTTTATCTTCAAGCATGAATTCCAACTTCTCTTGCAACTTTCCATCAGCTGTTTGAAGAAAGAACTCCACCTTACTTAGATCCAATAACTGTCTTTCTTTCTTTGATAAAGAAGAATATTACTTTTCAAACTCCTTTAATAATTCTATTGCTAGAAGATCCTTCTTTGGCTTTTCAATCCATTAAAAAAAAATACCTTTTTGTAACCCTATCACTATCTTCTAAAAAAAACTCACCCTTCAAAGCTTGAGAAAATTTCTCCCATGAACCTCCAAAGTGTTGAATAAGAAACTTAACTTGATTTCTTATCTCTCGTGCAGAGGCTAATTCAAATAATTGAACCATCTCACTTTCTGAAACACGCTTCAATTCCATTTCCTTTACATAACATCTTAAATATTTTGTAATATCCTTTCCTTCAAATTAATCGATCTTGTCCACGACCGCTTGTAATGCTTTGTTAGCCATACTCTCTTTGTGATCTTTAACCTGTTGCTCTTGTTGTTGCATGAATAAGGTCAAAGCTTCAAACATGCTTGTGGAGTAAGGATCAAAATGCATACTTTGTCCTCCAAATGAAGCTCTTCTTCTAACTCCACTTCAAGCACTATCCAAATTGCCTCCTTCCATTCTCCTTTAATTCCTTCTCCAAAATTCAAATAAAAAAAATAATAATAAATTCCTTCCACTTCAAGCATTTCACGTTGGATTCACCAAATATGTCGTAATGTGTGAAGTCTTCCTTGAGAATGCTTCGGGCACCTGGCTGTAGCAGGAAGAATAGAAATTGTGATAACAAAATCCTAAATAGAATACTAACAATGTTCTAATTAGACTATAATAATGGTAAACAAACGTAATCCAATTCAAAACAACTCAAAGAAATTTCAAACAAACAATAAAATTCTTAAAAAAATATTAGAATGATCACAAATTTTACTCAAATATATGTCAATTCAACCTTAATTTAATTCTAGTTAAAACCCTATTGAATTTCACTCAACTTTAGATCAAACCTAATTAAATCTTAAATCCTAATAATTCCTAAACTCTAAGTCAAATCCTAAAAAAATCTTAAATAAAATCCTATTCCAAATCCTAAACCCTAAACCAAACCCTAAATCAAACCCTAAACCAAACTCTAATCCAATCCTAAACCTTAAACCAAACCTTAAATCAAATCCTAACCAAACCCTAATCCAAATCCTAAATTAAATCTATGATATCAAACCTTAAATCAAACCCTAACCAAATCCTAGTCCAAATTCTAATCCAAACCCTAAACCAAACCCTAATCTAAATTCTAAACCCTAAACCAAACCTTAAATCAAACCCTAACCAAATCCTAATCCAAATCCTAGTAATTCCTATGACAGATTTAAACCTCAATATCTAATGAATAAATCATTGATCTCAATTCAAAATTTGCATACTTCTTAAAAATCAAGTTCAAAACAAGCAAAAAAAATTGAAAAAGATTGGAGTTACTAAATTGACGAAAACCTCAAAAGTGTGTTCGGGTGTTAGCCGGCCTCCTTCTCCAATCTTGTTGCCAACCTTCCAGAGCCAATTCCTCTTTATTGCGCCATTCGATTGGTTTCAAATTTCTTATGAACATAGGAAAACAAGTCTAATATCCTCTCACATAAGTTTTACTCCAATCCAACTAGTAGATTGCATGAAAACTTAAAAACCCTCACTGGACCTAAAATTCTACTTTCTGAGACCTTGACTCACTTAAACCTCAATATCTCTCAGTTTAACTATTAGATCAAGCTCAAATTCACAACATGTATTCAACACAACTATAACCATGAATCCAAAAAAATTCACCTATAGATCTGCAACAAAACTCTCGAAATCACTCAAAACATAAACCCTATTTTATTTCATAAAACCCAAGTCATCCGAAAAAAACTCAACTTTGCAAAGCTCTTACAAATTCATATCAACTCTAAATCACCCAAAATCAACGCCCATAGAAATCCTATCCAACCTTCTCTCTAACCCCTTTCTCTGATCTGCCAAAGAGTCCTTCAATCATCGTCGAGACTCGGTTTTATGCCTCAGGATCTGATTTCGACCCTGGTTCATAACCGGCCCTCTCTGGATATCAATATCTAGTTTTTCTAAGTAACTTTTTTCTAGAATTTACTCTTAACTTTCTTCTTAAGATTCTTATATCATTTATTTTTCCAATATACTTTGATTTGCCTTACTTATGGTACTACAAAGTAAGTAGAAGTCACCTTTCTAAAAGGTAGCATTGGTACCTTTTAATTTTTCTACCCCTTTGGCTATTAACTATATTTCTAAGATAATTTGTTCTAATAATTTGAACTAAGATCTCTTAAATTATAATAATCTCCACACTCTTTCACCTATTAATCATGTTACATCACGACAGTGTTCTACTCTCGAAATTTTTTTGTTATGAAGATCAATTATGAAATCCACAATAAAGAATTTTTTACGATAGTAGATTCTTTCCAAGAGTGGCATCACTTTCTTGAAAGAGCTGCGCATCTGGTGACCATATATTTAGATCACAAGAATTTGGAGTACTTCATATCGGCTCGAGTTCTGAATTGTTGTCAAGCTCGATGGAATATGTTGCTATCTAAGTTTGACTTTATTATTACTTATCAATTTGGGAAGCAACAAGGACTATCTGATGCATTATGAAGGAGATTGTATCTAGCACCAAAGGCTGGAGAGGCAACATTTGATCAACAATGTAGAACATTGATGAAGTCGAAACAATTCAAGCTTTGCTCTACTTTAGTGCCAATTGATGCTGACTTCTTCAACCAAGTACGTAGTGCGATTATTGGAGATTCTGTAGCCTTCAATATCATGCAAGGTGTCAATAATGACAAGTTCAAGGTGGAAGGAGATCTTTTGTACTTTGAGGAACAATTGTATATTCCAAAGAGACCAACACGATTCTAAGTTCTCCAATCATAATACGACTTTCTAGCTACGGGACATTTTAGATTCAATAAGACGTTGGAACTTATTTCTCGAGATTTTTGGTGGTCCCAAATGTGGAAGGATATCAAGGATTTCATCTTCTCTTGTGACATTTGTTCAAGATCCAAGAATCCTTGGCATCATCCTTATTGTCTTTTTCAACCATTGCCTATTCCACGTCGGCTATGGTCTTCAGTTTCTATGGACTTCATTATGGACCTGTTGCCATCGAATTCATTTGACAGCATCTTTGTTGTGGTAGATCGATTTACAAAGATGTCACACTTTGTTCCTTACAAGAAAACATTGTCAAGCAAAAACACAACAAGGCTCTTCGTTAATAATGTGTATCGATATCATGGTTTACTTGATGATATCATGTCGAATTGATGAATCCAATTCGTATCAAAATTTTGGAGATCTCTCTTTGAGATATTGAAGGTGGATATCAAGCTTTCATTGGCTTTCTATCTTCAAACTGACGGCCAAACGAAATGGATGAATCAAATTTTGGAGTAGTATTTACAATGCAGCATCAACTATCAGCAAGATGATTGGACTGCATATCTATCGTTAGCTGAGTTTGCATAGAACAACACCTTTCATGTGTTGACTCAACAAACACCATTCTTTTTCAACTATGGGTATCATCCAAAGCTTGATTTGTTGAGTCTGTCAAGCAATAATATCTTGACAACTGAAGGATTTATGAAACAACTATCAGAGCTTCAAACTATATTGAAGCTTCAATTGCAAACCACCCAAGAAGATTATAAGGCATTTGTAGACAAATTTTGGAATCATGAACCTACTTTCAAAATTGGAGATAAAGTATGGCTGCTTCAACAAAATATCAAAATCAAGCAGCTATGTGATAAGTTGGACTACCAGAGATAGGGACCATTTGTCATCTAGTAGCAAATCAATCCAGTGGCGTACCATCTGGGATTACCGACTGCTATGAAGGTACATCGGATCTTTCATGTTTCTTTGTTGGAACCTTATTGAGAGTCATCTTTTCTTGGAAGAGTGTAGTGTCCACTACCTAGTATTGAAATTGAGAACCATGAGGAATACGAGGTAGAAAAGGTACTAGATTCATGACGTAAGTGGATGAAATTGGAGTACCTAGTGCATTGGAGTGGCTATGATATCAATGAGCATACATAGGAACTAGCGGAAAATCTTATCAATGCATTGTAAAAGGTAGAAGAGTTTTATCGATGCTATCCTCAGAAACTTAAGCCCTTTCAATGAAAGCTTTTTAGTGAAGTCCCTTCTCCTTGAAGCCTCTTAATCCTTAGCCTTACAAAGAAGGGAGAGAAAGAACCTCTAAAAGACATAGTTAGAGACTATAAATCTGTAACCTCAGCCCATTTTTCTATGTTTAGTGCTTATTTTTTCAGTTTGATATACATAGCCAAGAGATAGATATCATACTAGTCATATCCTCTCAATTGAGTAGCTCACAAAGACGATCCCAAAATGAAGAACTACCTATACCACACAGACGACGGAAGATAGCTACTAACAGGTTACTAGTGATTGTGTTTGAAGTAGAACTTGCCTATGGTGATCTTTCCAAAGGAGTGTTTACAAGGTATTTTCACAATGAAGATACGAAAGTTCATGCTTGGTGGAAATCAAAGGCATATGATACTATCGTTGGTTACAACGACCATTGAACTACTTGTCGTACAAACAACAATTAGAGTATATTGTAGACACTATGCAACAAATTTTTAACTTCTTATATTGGTACTGATTTGCAATAGGAGTGCTTCTCAAAGAACTCGAAGCTAAAGGGGGGGTGATATCAAGGACATACATTAAGAAGTTGTAGAAGATTCTAGAAGGTTCTAGAGAAGCTTTGTAGTTTGTAGAAGCTACTTGAAAAGTTTTCAAGCTCGTGGAAGCTGCTTGAGAAGCTTTTTAGTTTGTGGAAGCTACTTAAGAAGCTTCCTAGATTGTAGTATATATAGGAGCCAAGACTGAGGGAATTCTCAGTCTCGACAATACACCTCTTGGAGCTCTAGCTCACCTCTCTCGTGTTGTTCTTGTACTCATTTGATTAATCTAGTTCTTGCCAATTCTTCTTCAGCTTCTTGTTTAGATTTCCAGTCAGTATTCTAAATTTGTGACAGTGGCTTCATATATATCTAGTTAAAAAATTTATACAATCATGTAATATTTTTTTAAGATATATTTTTTTTATTATTATCTATATAACTTTTTCAACCACTACCTATACTAAAATATTTAGATATTTAAGGTGGATATTGATTTTTCATCTTTAAACTCATAAATAAAAGAAATGGATAAATCAAGGATTGTAGTAGTATTTGAGATGTACCATCAATTGCCATCAAGTTAATTGAACAATTATTTTACCATTCACTGATTTTGCATCTAATAACACAATACATTCTTCTACTCAAGAAACACTTTTTTTATGCTAATTATGATTATTATTTGTAATTTGATATTTTTGATATCTTAAAAGTTAATAAGCTTATAGCAAAAGATTTAAAAAATCATTTATTAAAACTACATACAAAAATAAAGGGACAATTAAAAGAGGATAAAAAACAACAAAAAATCAATGTACATATATATTAAAAGAAGCAACCTAAATTCTATATTTTTAATAAGATATGATTACTTTATTGTAATATAAAGACTATTTGTCTTTGTGATAAGTTAGATTATTGTAGATAAAAATCATTTTATATTTATAAACATATCAATTTAATTACTTATTTATTGTAACTATTAATTTTCTAAAGATCTATCTTTTATAATATGTCTTTCTTCTTAAGCCATATAAGATAGTAAACTTTCAAGTCAACATAATAAAGATGAAAATCTTCAAAAATAATATGTTTTTCTTTAAATAAATGATAATATATAATATATTTGATATCACAACTTTTGAAAAAAAATCAATATTTGGTGATATTATTAGAGGTAAAAACCACTTCTAATGATATTTTAAATGATTTATTTGAAAGAAGTTATGAAGGCTTTAAGAATGATTAAATAATAGAATAATATTTATACTATAATACAAGATATTATTAATGGTTAAAAAGTCAAGTCAATTATATTTAATAAGAATAAAAATTAAAGTATTTAAAAAATATAATTTGTAGTATCTTCGATTTTTCTAACATAAAATCAATTTTTCTTATAGATCTTATTTTTAGAAGGAATAATAATGTCATAGAAATATATAATACCATTAGTATTTATTTAGATAAAAAAATAAAATAGAAGTAGGTAGATTTGATAATATCTTGTAGATATATATTTAATTTTTTAAGTATTTTTTAAGTATTTGATTTATACGTTAGTAGAATAAGTAGTTATTTGCTGAATTGTAGATACTTAGTTTATAGTGTAAACAGGGATAGATGACTGTTGAAAAGATAGTTCAGTAGGTAAAATGGATGAATAGTTAAGAAAAGCAGTTTTCATTAGAAATGTAGCAGTTCATATCTCGTGGTAGCATAAGGAGGATGGGAGAGAGGAAGTAAGGGCCAGACTGTGATAGTGTGAGCCGAGGTAAGCTTGGTGCTACCTCTTTTCTTTTGTTTGTTATTTTCTTTGAATAAGAAGATTAAGAGTTTCTGAATATTGTGAAAGTGAATTATGGAATGGAAGTATGATTGTTATTAAATGGGAAGAAGAAAGATTGAATGTTGAAATCTGATTGTAGTTCAGCAGAGAAAATGAGTCTGTGTTTGTATGAAACACTGTAATGTGAAGGCAATTAATGGTAAAGAACTCTAGAGTTTGGATTATAGTATGATTATGTCCTGTCATTTAGGATAGTGCGGGATTACACATTGTTGTTATCAGTGATGGTGGAGTATTATTAGGAAGTGGAAAGCATTGTAGTGTTTCCTGGGTGTTTTAAGTAATGCGGAATACAGTTAATTGTGTGACCCTAACGTGTAAGTTCATGCGGTATTCTTTCCCTGTGTTCGAATTTTCCTATATAGGTTTACTCTAATTAGATTAGTTAGAGTAAATAAAACGACAATCACATTTTGGCACCGCTGTCGGGGAAATTGATAATAGCATGGAGTGTTAGGTATTAACTGCCGGTTGAAGTAGATGGGAAATAGGTAGCAGTCGCAGAAGAATATAATGAAAGAATATGATTATTAAGAATGAGAACTTAACAGTAAAGAAAATACGGCAGTCAAGAAAAAGAATAGAGAGATCGCAAGCAAGAAATTTGTTGCGAAACGAGCAACAAAGAAAATTAAAAAGGAATCATAGACAAAGCTGGATTAAGCCATGGTTGCATGCCTGTCATCATATTCGAGCATACCTAGAAGCTAATCGACATCTAATATTTCAGAAGTATATACCGTTAGAGAAATTGCTAAGAGAACTTACGGAAAATTTGGTCAATAGGCCAGGGTTTCTTTTGAGACCGTTAACTAAGAGTGGGGGAATCACAGAAGAGTTGGGTACTCTATTGGGTACGTTTTCAATAGCGGAAACTGCCGATTCCGTCAAAACTGGTTCCATAGAGTGGCATAAATTATTGGTCAATAAGGGCCAATTCAGTGTGTTTTAAAATCCGTCATTCTCACCTCCTATTCAATCAATAAACTTGTTCAAGGATAATAATAGCAAATTGAGCAGGGTGGAAAGTTCGGAAAATATATTTGGGAGAGACGCAGACTATATTAACAAACGATTAAGTGTCACATTGTCAAATTCAATGACGATGGGAGGTCCAGGGGTTCCCATAGCAGTACAAATGGGTACTGTGAGTGATCGCACAACTAGCGTGGCTCCATTACTTACCTTTAGGGGCTTTCCGGGTGTGGATCCAGATCAACATTTGTCGTAGTTTTTGACAGCATGTGTCGCCAATAATGGGAAAATCGAGGATATTTGGTTACGATGGTTGCCAGCAACCTTAAAGGATACGGCATTTGAATGGTATAACCGTCAACTAGTTGGTCAATTTTCGAACTGGGAAGCATTGAAGAATGCATTTTTGACCCATTTTCGACCAATTGGTTTTGAAGACCGTCTTCGAGGAAGGTTAATGAACAGCAAAATGATCCTAGGAGAGGCGGTGGAATCGTATTATGGCCGAATAGCGTCCAAATCCTTTAAAATGTCGTAGGGTTCCATATTTAGGGTAATTCCCAATGCCCTCTTCCGTTTCATGGCTTTGAGTTTAACTCGGTGAGGTAAATTATTCTACCGCCCTGGACTTGGAATTGGAACAACAGCTTGAGCTTCCTTGGGACTATCTTTTCCAAAGGGATCTTTCAACGGGTATGAGGCTTCTTAGAACTGCGGTGGAAACAGACCGGCTCGAGACGGAACTGAAGACTCCATAATTGGGACCTCATTAGGCTTCGCAACCAAATCAGGGCTCAAGACTTTTCCAGTGTCAGGACCTAAATGGGATGGATCCGTAATTGAGTGTGATTGGCCCTTCACTTTAGGATCTTCCAAATGTTTAATTGGGCCTTTCTATTTTTGTTGACTCCTAGTAAGAACGGTATGGACACATTCTACCCGATTTACTAGAGAGTCTTGAGGACCTCGATTTATCCCCTCTATTTTTCCTGGACTCTGGATCTGCTAATCCCGATTATTAAAATTGAATGGAGCATTACATTGCTGATACGTATGCCCTGAGTGCTTGCAATTCCCACAAACTGGCACATAATCGTCACTGGCTCTTCGATTGGGACATTCATTGGCATAATGACCAATCTGTCTACAACGGAAACAACGCAATGGCCTTTTTGCACCCCCATCAGGCATATTGGGTGTCTCTACCGGTATATACCTACTAAGTTTGTTCCATGTAGGTTGAGAAAACGATCCTGGTTGTCTCGATTGTACTTGGTTCAATGGCATCGATGGAGCATATGGCTGATATCCATACTACTCTTTACCATAGTTCTGAGGATTTGATATAAATCCCTGATTATAAGTGGAATTCTAAAAATGATTGACTGCTCGATTTTATCGGTTAGATCGATTTCCATGCCATCCAAACATATTTCCTGTTTGAACTTGATTGACATCCCATGGAATTGGTGGAATCATGGTCGAATTACTGAATTGTTGTTGTCTTTGTAAATTCCAACAATTAGCGATTAAGTGCTTGCCTCTACAAAATGTACATTTACTCAACACTTGTAAAGGGGACGGGCATTCTGTTATCAAATGACCGTGGCCCTGACAATTACTGCAGCATACATTGGTCCTAGTATTGGTTGGCTTTTGCCTCTTCTCCTTATCTTTGGCCATATTAACGGCCATTTCCTCCATTTTCTTCGTCAAGTTCAATAACAAGGCTTCATTAGAACCTTTTGAAGCTGGTATTATTTGTTTTTTTGCCAAAGTTGACTCTTGTGTTTGATATGGAAAATATGGAGCATACACTGTTATGACTTGTGGTGGTAAAGCTTGCAATGGGGTAACATTAACTGGCCCTTGAGTATTGGCACTTGAATGGGCCACTGTTTCGATCATCTGTGGATAACTACCCACTGATCCGTTCAAAGCCGGATATTGATAATTGCTTTGAACTGGTATCATCGTGGCATACGCAGTTAAAAACTGATCATAATGGCATTCCTCCCAAACCTTGGCTCTATCAAGGGATGCAGATACCGTAACTGGTTGAGCTTCTTTTACAAACATTTTTAGCTCTGGTGGGTGCAAACCATTTATTAATATAGATAATATAAATGCCTCCGGCATTTGGTGGTTTGGCCACTTACTAAGTATATCAGCCCCTCGAGACGGGATTCGTTACTTTGCATATGTCGGACATACCGAGTAACTTTAAATCACTGCGGGAATTGAAAAAGAGTATTGTTGTTGAACCTGTATGTCAAACTATTAACTTAGCGACCACGACCGAACCTCGGCTAATTAAGGTCTACAAAGGTATTAAAGAACAAGAGTTGACCAGTTGGACAGACTTTTTCTTACATCATAAATCTGCTTTTGCTTGGACTTATGATGATCTACAAGGTATCTCCGCTGATGTCTGTGAACATCATATCATATTGGAAGAAAACGCTAAACCGGTACGCCTGAGGCAACATCGCCTTAATCTTAAATATTCCCTTATGGTGAAGGAAAAATTAGACAAGCTTCTTGCGATGGATTTCATTTACCCAGTACCGAATAGTAAGTGGATTTCTCCAATTGTGATGGTGTCGAAAAAGAACGAAAAAATCTAAATTTGTCAAGATTTTCGGAAACTTAATGCAGCCACCAAGAAAGATTACTTTCCGTTACCATTCACGGATAGTATATTGGATGCCGTCATCGGTCACGAATGCTATTCGTTTCTCAATGGTTTCTCTGGGTATAATCAAGTTCAAATTGCAAAAGAAGACCAGCTCAAGTCAACCTTTACTACGGATTGGGGCACATTTGCTTATCGCATGATGCCTTTTGGGTTATGTAACGCCCCAGCCACGTTCCAACGTGTGATGACTCAGGCTTTTCAAGACTATCTCTGGATATTTATGGAGAACTTTTTAGATGACTTTTGTACATTCAGTACCAAACAAGATCATCTTCATTGTTTAGGCAAATGTTTGGCTCAGTGTACCAAATTTGGAATATCGTTGAATTCAGAGAAGTGCCAATTTGGTGTTCCGTCTGAAAAATTATTGGGCCATATTGTTTCCAGTCGTGGTATTGCTACGGATTCTGACAAAGTACAGTATATCATGAACTTGCCTAGATCGGAGAGAGTCTCCGATGTTCGAGGGTTTGTTGGTCATGTCAGTTATTATCGACGATTTATAAGTTCGTTTGCGGTTATTTGTCAACCTTTAACAAACTTACTGAAGAAACCTCCATCCGATGGTACTAGTCCCCTCTGGACTAAGGAGTGTACCGTAGCCTTCGAGGTCTTAAAGTCAAAATTGGTCTCTGCACCAATATTGGTGGCTCCTTATTGGACAAAGCCATTTCATGTGTATGTTGATGCATCCAATGCTGCTATTGGCTCGGTGTTAAGCCAAAAAGATGATAAGGGATTAGATCATCCCATATATTATGCCAGTCGACAATTGATGGCTGCCAAATGTAACTACACTACTACTGAATGAGAGGCGTTGGATATGATATACTCGGTTGATGAAATTGGAGGAATTGGATGAAATACAGGTTGTCACTCTATTCCACATGGAAGCCACTCAAAAACGGAGGAAGAGTTACTATGATAGTAAACTGCGGCCGAAGTGTTTTATGCCCAATGATTTGGTATTGCTGTATGACAGCCGATTCAATCATTTTCCAGGAAAATTTCAAGTTCGCTGGCATGGGTCATATCGCGTAATTGAAGGATTTTCCAATGGGTCTGTTCAATTGGAGGATTTCACAGGCCATCGTTTCAGTACCCGCATTAATGGGAATCGTTTACGGTTATATAATACCTAAAATCCGGGACGGATTTTATTTCATTTGAGGGGAGGAGACTTCGAATGGACTCAGGAGGGTTCTAATTATGGTATAAGGCGTAGAGGCGGCTGCAAGGATATTTAGTAATCACTATTGTGTCAGATGCAAAAGAAGTGAGAAATGGACAGTATGGGTACCATGTTGTCGTTCTCATCACTAGGTAATAGAATAGGAATGGGGCTCCTATTAAGGGTTATTCTGTGGTGTTATATTATGTTGTTACTTAGTTGTGTTTCATTTTAGTGTTTTGGGCATACTGGAGAGTCGTATTGACGGTTAGGACCTGTAAGGGTTTGAGTCATGGCGATTGAAAGTACCAAGAGAGCTATAGACAGAGATGAAAGTGGCCGGAATGTGAGAGCTAAACGCACAGCAAAACCACCGGCTGTGATAATCGTTACCAATATGGAGTCGATGAAGTTAGAAATCTGTTAGACGCAGAGAAAAATAAGGGATTTTCGGACTGCGAAGCTGTTCCAGTTTTTGCACCATTCAGAGTATTTACCATCAATCAATGTGTCATTAGTGGAGGAATACATTAAGAATTACAATCCAGAGGATGGATCGAGTGTCATTCAAGGGCGAATTATTGGGATTGATGAAACAATCCTGGAAAAGGTGTTGTTTCTTCCCATTGGAGAGATGGCAGTAGGGACTGATGAGTCAAGCAATTTCAGCCCAGGTAGATATTTCAAGGGAGGAATGTCATCCTTTGAAAGGAGCCAAGGATGGCGGACTTAGGAGGCGATTACACCAGAATATGTAGAATAGTTGCGGTTGGTGCTGAGGCGGTTAGGATTGTACCGACACCCCACATATGTGTCAAAACGATTATTGTATGCAGCAGTAGGGGCGTTTGAAGGGATGGTGTTCAACTAGGCGGCTTACGTAGCTACTCGTATTCATGCGGAGATAGGAGCCAAGTTCAAATTAGGGAAGTTTACATCCTTGCTTTGTTCAAATTATGTGTATGCTGTCATCGCGCACACATTGAGTCAACCATCGTCAAAAGAGGAAAACCCTATACCAGTGTCAGCACCTTTGCAGAGAGAATGAAATTTGTTGGCACAGAATCACAATATAGCGGATGTAATACACGAAATTGGAGAATCAAGTCATATAGTGGTTCAAGGGGTAGTTCCGATTATCGATGCAAGATGGGTTCCAAGTGGTTGCGGTAGAAGAGGAGAATGAAGTCCCATAATTGATAGATATCAACCAGTTGGCATTTCCAGAAGGTCGATTACCTGAAGGAGTATTTCTTAAAAATACCGTATTGAAGCACATTTTGCAAATACATTGTATGGTACGAGCATTGGATGTAGAAGACAAAAGTAAACGAGATTGGGAGGATAGTAAAAAAGGATATCGGATCAAAATCAAAAAATTAGGGAGCAAAAACTGAGGATTCAAGAAATTGAAGAAGCCAAGTTGGTCTTGGAGCGGAAATTGGTTCTCCAATATGAGTCTTAGACAAAGGAAAAAGAACAGATTTCACGGACTGTGGAAGGACAACGGGATGAATTGATTCAGAATAGGAAGTCATGGGATTTGGAACGGGAGTAGTTGAAATGCCAGTTGCAAGCGGAAGTGGACAAGACAGAGTTATTGGTGACAGAGAAAGCGTTATTGTGTGATCAATTGAGATGTGAAACGGGGAAAATGAGGTCGAAAATTGAAGTTTTATAAAATGAGGTGTCAAAACTGACGGAAGAGTTAACTGTGAGGAGCCAATCTCAAGTGTCGATTGAAGATGTCCCAGAAGGGATGAGTTCGCAGCAACATGAGTTGGAACTTCGCGATGCCCAGATTCTGAAACTGGAAGCTCAGGTCCGGGAATTGAGAGAATACAATGAAGATCTTTCAGCCCAGTTGAGAAAGGAGTTGCTTGAAATATTGGAAGAGGATGAAGATGTACCACTAGAGCCAGAATCGGTGGAACCAATAACGGATAATGTAGTAATTGATCAATTGGGTGTATCAAATAAATAGAAATTTTGGAGAAGTTTGTTTTAATTATGTATCGGTTCTATGTTTGCAAGGACGCTGCACAAATGGGAGTGGGGCTATGTAGAATAAGTAGTTATTTGCTGGATTGTAGATACTTAGTTTATAGTGTAAACAGGGATAGATGACTGTTGAAAAGGTAGTTCAATAGGTAAAATAGATGAATAGTTAGGAAAAGCAGTTTTCATTAGAGATGTAGCAGTTCATATCTCGTGGTAGCATAAGGAGGATGGGAGAGAGGAAGTAAGGGCCAGACTGTGATAGTGTGAGCCGAGGTAAGCTTGGTGCTACCTCTTTTCTTTTGTTTGTTATTTTCTTTGAATAAGAAGATTAAGAGTTTCTGAATATTGTGAAAGTGAATTATGGAATGGAAGTATGATTGTTATTAAATGGGAAGAAGAAAGATTGAATGTTGAAATCTGATTGTAGTTCAGCAGAGAAAATGAGTCTGTGTTTGTATGAAACACTGT
This sequence comes from Physcomitrium patens, assembly GCF_059467195.1. Taxonomy (NCBI): domain Eukaryota; kingdom Viridiplantae; phylum Streptophyta; class Bryopsida; order Funariales; family Funariaceae; genus Physcomitrium; species Physcomitrium patens. The sequence continues at coordinate 15,634,586 of NC_143434.1, read as the reverse complement.
AATGTGAAGGCAATTAATGGTGAAGAACTCTAGAGTTTGGATTATAGTATGATTATGTCCTGTCATTTAGGATAGTGCGGGATTACACATTGTTGTTATCAGTGATGGTGGAGTATTATTAGGAAGTGGAAAGCATTGTAGTGTTTCCTGGGTGCTTTAAGTAGTGCGGAATACAGTTAATTGTGTGACCCTAACGTGTAAGCTCATGCGGTATTCTTTCCCTGTGTTCGAATTCCCCTATATAGGTTTACTCTGATTAGATTAATTAGAGTAAGTAAAACGACAATCACAACGTTAAAAACTTAGCCAAAAAAATATACACATTGACCACTTTTTTTATAAGTTGGTCATGTGGCATACATTTTAGAAACTTGTCTTGCCAATTAGCTACATGTTTTGTAAGTTAAATATATATTGGATATGCTATTGAATATGGATACATAGTTATTTAGTTGATAGTTATCAAGGACATGAATCACAATAAATAAAATCTCAATACTCTCCTAAGTCACTTAGAAAGTATACATATTCATTCAAAAATTAATAAATTATTGAAACTACAATAACTATTGCCAAAGACAAGAAAACTAGAGATTCTTCAAACAATATTAAGGATTAAATAAGTATTAAAAATAATTAAGAAGGCTTCACTTTTGCTTCTATGTATATTAATTAACTAAAAAATATATGGCAACATTCTAAAGGACCTTTGATACATGTTTAACATGCAAGAAAAATGTCTAACTTATAAGATAAGTTTATTATATGTGTGCCACATAATTAACTTATATCACAAGCTATCAATATATCTAACATGTAGCTAACTTATTAGCCAAGTTTTTAACCTATGAATCAACTACAAACATGTCTAAAGTCAAATATACATCTATGAAACTTTAAAAAAAGATTGCCATAAGATATCATTAAATCTATCTATATTTATTATCAACCTAATATTTCTTATCAAAAAAATTATGTATGTCTATGACATTATCGTTGTTTCTATAAATAAGTTCTATAAAAAATAACAATCATATCTTAAAGAATTTTAAGATATAACAAATTGTATTTGCCACATACTTTGATCTTTGTTTTTTTCAAAGGTAGTTGATAGGTCTTCTCAACCATTGATAGAATCTTATATCATGACAAGAAGATCACCTTGACATTTGATCATTTTTTAGGCCTTTATAATTGATTTCAAATAAAACATTCGAAATATTGTCAAAAGTGGTTTATACTTCTAATAATATTACTAAATATTGGAGGTCTCTTTTAAGATTGTGATATCAAATATAATATATTTTACTATCTATTTTAAAAAAAAATAATGTTCTTAAGGATCTTCATGTCTATTACATCACCTTACCTTAAAGCTTGTAATAATTGCAATATCTTATCTGATAATTCAACAAATAATAGCTCTTAAGTTGAATTTCTTAGCTATTGATTCTCTATTTTTATAGCACCACAAATATATAAAAATTACAAATAAAGATAGAAGATAGATATCAATCTTTTTTAAATCTTATTCTTTTATAACAAAGATTTGATATTCTTTATTTTGATTTTGATGGATGTTGTTGATAAAAAGCATTATCTTTTTTTTTGTTGCATTTGCAAGATTTTTAATTTGCTTTCATGTGCATTTACTAATATCATATCTATACTAATATATAAGATAATCCAACCGATTACAACATCGACGCTATTTTTTTTGTCCTTAAGCTTTTTTTAATTGTACCTTCAGTGATGTATGTAGATTTAATAAATAATTTGTTAAATCTTTTGCTACATGATTATTAACTTTTAAAAAGTAAAAAATAATAAATCATAGATGATAATCATAATTAATAAAGAAAGGTGTTTATTAAGTAAAAAAATATATTATGTTATTCTAAGCAAATTCTACTAATGATAAAAAAATCGTTTAATTATCCTACTGGTAGTTGATGGTATATCTTGTATATTATTTCAAAACCTAATTCACTCGTTTTGTTTATCCATCAATTTAACTATAGAAATCAAAAGATAGTTTTATATCTACTTTTGATATCTTAAAAAGAATTCTCTAAAATCTTGATACAAATCATAATCTTTTATTCAAAATAACATCCTTTGACAATTTATATTAGTAATAAATATTATTAAAAAAAATCAGATATATTTTATACATGATAGATTTTGTACATAATATAAAATATAAAATCTTAGTAAAAAAATCTATAATCACAAATATAAAATCATATAAACTTAAAATTGGAAGATTTATAATAAAATTTATAAAAACAAAAGACTATAGTTGTTTTAAAATATATAATAGTTGATAAGGAATTTTTAATTTTGAACAAACATTATATGATTGTAAAAAGTCTTTAATTGCCATTTACATTTGAAGCCACCAAAATTCTCTAGAAATTAGTTCCAAAATCTTGTTCTATGCAAAATGTCCTCTTCTTAGAAAGTCATAACAAGCTTGAAGAATATATAATTATGTTTTGAATATATAAGTAATTTTCAAAGTAGAATAGATTATTTTTAATCTCAAACTTGGAAGTATAATGAGACTTGGAAGAATTATTTTTAATATTATGAACAAAAATATTAGAAAATATACTCAATTAAAATTGATTGACAAGTAATTTTGAAATCAAATTTTGATACAAGAAGATTCTAATAGACATGGCAATAATTGAAGACATGTAGTGACATGAAATACTCAAGGTTTTTGTGATTTGTATATAAAATGACTATACTAGAAGCATATTTTAGATAATAATATTATTTTAAAAAAGAATCTATTATTGTAAGGTGATCTTTATTGTAGATCTTATAGTTAATCTTGGTTGCTAAAAATTCCTTAGAATTGAAAGGTATTAAGTAGAATTTATCATTGCTATTATTTTTAATAATACCACAATTAAAAAAATAATTGATGTATTTGTTTCTATATAAAATACTTTAAAAAAATGAACACAATATTAGATTGGTAAAAATATATATATATATATATATATATATATATATTTAGAGCTTCAAATGATATTTTAGCTTCTTTCTTCTACTGAAGTTTTTCTTTACAAGTCAAATATATAAGTGGAGGTACAATTTTAAAAAAATTCTTAATAAAGATCCAATATTAATTAGAAAATCTCAAAATATATTACACATCTCTTATTGTTGTTGAAATCTTCTAATTTGAAATAGTCTTGACCTTCTTAGAATCCATCATTAAGCCATTATTTGAAATGATATATCCTTAGAAGTCAACTTAAATAGTATGAAATATATACTTTTTTTTATTTATGCATATAATCCTATATCTTTGAATTTTTATAATATACAAAAAATATAAAGTTCATACTCTTTTATGTTCTTAAAGTAGATTGATATATTTTTTTGATAATAAACAATAAAATCATTAAAAAATTCATAAAAAATATCATTTATTAGATGTTAAAAAGCAGTTGGTACATTTGTGAATCTAAAAAATATAATATTATATTTAAAATATCTATACTTGATTTGAAATGTAGTTTTCTATTCATCTTTTTTTTATGTTAAATACGTTATATGCTCCTTGTAGATATATTTTTATATAAATCTTTGCTTAATTGAGTTGATTAAAAAGTCTTAGAATCAAAAGTAAAAGATACCTATTTTTGATGGTGATCTTATTGAATAGTCAATAATCCACAGTCATTTAGAGAGATCTATCTTTTTTTTTTTACAAATAAGATAGAAGATCTTACAAGAGATTTTGAATGGCATATGAAATTCTTAGCCAAGTTCTTGACAAATTATTCCTTGAGTGCTACCAACTTGTTTTGTTAAAGATTTGTCCAAATAGTGATTAAGCTCTTTTTTAAATTTTAATTAAAAAATCACTCAGATAACACTCTAAAAAAACAATCTATCATCTTATTCTCAAAAATGTTTTAATAATCTTAATACTAGTTTGGAATGCCACTTAAAAAAAAATTATTATTAGAAATGGATGTAGCATATATAACAAAAGGTGATCTTTCTTTTGCAATATACATAAAAGCTCTTATACTTATCAATAAGGATTTGGTTGTATTGGATTTATAGGTTTTTACTTAACAAAAAAAAAATTAGATTAAACTATAAAAAAAATAAGAATTACAAGAAATCCAATCTTATTGAAGGTTGTACTTTTTTAAGCAAAATAATCCAAAAATAACTCAATTGAAGAAAGATCTAATCACATTAAATATACATAAGCTATTATAATCTTTAATTACTATATTTAATAAAAAAATCATAAATAACATCTCCAAAAGATAACAAATGACCATCTATGACTTCTACATGCATGGATTTAATTTTTTTGACTAAAAATATTTCTTGTTTTTTAACAAAGTCTTTGTCGATAAAATAAGTAGAAACTATTAAATCTAATAAAATAAATATTTAATAATTATTTGGTCCTAAAAAAACTTCTATTATAAAATAAGATGAAAAACTTAAAGAGAAAAAAGACCTTATTTTATAAAGACCTATTACACAAGATTTCAGTTGCATGAATCCTATTATAGCTATTTAAATCCAAAATCTTGGATTTAATTTTAAACATAATCTACTTGCTTTTGTCAATTACACAATTTTTTGGCATAGACTTTGAACCTCATTGTTGACTTCTTCTGTAGGTAGAGGAATACTATCTCTATGCTTGATGCTAGAAATATATGAGATTTTTATCTTAAGTGTGTTGAAAATCTTGTGAAGATTTACAATAGTTGCAAATTTATTCTTACTTTTGTTGAGAGTAGCATCTATAATTATTTCTTCTATAGATAATTCAAATAAATCTATAAGTCAAATTAGAAAAGATAATCTGCAACTTCTAATATTAAATGAAAATTTCTACAAAGAAAGATAATTGGCTCTCTTTAAGGAAAAAATTAATGTTGGAAAACTAAAATATTAGTTTAAAGATGGATAGTCCACAATCTTTAAAATACAACAATAAAAGTAAGATAATCCAATCACTTCCTAAAACAAAATAAGAACAATGAATTAGTATTTTTGTTAAACTATCAAGGATATAAATCACAACAAATAAAACTTCAAAAGTCTCTTATATCACTTCAAAAGAATAAATATTTATTCAAAAATTAGTATAATATTGAAATTGGAATGGCTATTACAAAAGACAAGAAGACTAAAGACTCTTGAGATAAGACTAAGGACTAAAAAGATGTGAAGTAAAATAAATCCCTACTAGTTGGAAGTCTATTATAATCCATAACAATTTAATTATTGAAATATTCTAACAATGATTGATTAGTGTTTGATTTAATGTCCAAGAAGTCTTATAACCTTTCAATTATGAATTAAATAAACAATTCTAGTAAGTAAATTATTCTAATTTACAACTACTAATTAACTTATGAAGTGATTAAAGAAGAATTTTTTCCTACTTCTTATTTAGAAGAATTAATTTCTTTGACTAATTAAATTTCCACTAACACACCTTATAACAACAATACAAGCCACTTAAATAACTCACCCACCACATATTCAAAAGATTAAATTTTTATATGAATGAATTTTTATTGTATACAATTTTTATTTTTATTTTTATCTAGTCTTAATTATCATTGAAAATTCAAAATTCATCCAAGGAAAATTTTCATCTGCAGATGAGTTTTCATCCACTAATAATTTCTCATCCACGAATGAAAATTCATCCAAATCTTAATCAATTTCTCATCCACAATTTATCATCCAATTATGACCTAACTTCATCTACATAATTTACTTTAAATTTATTCAAATTCAAACTCAATTGATCATGATTTGAGTACAATAGTATCTTGATCAGAAACTCTCATAACTAGTATTTGATGGTGAGCCAGAATGCAGTTGGAGATCCTTCCAACCTTGAACACTTGCACTGCTCCAATCCTTTCTTCTCCCCCTGATGAGCTCCTCTTGCAGAAGTGCACTGGGAGTCCGAATTAGGTGCTGGCAACTTCATGGATACTATACAACGGCCACTTAACAAGACCTATAGCAACGGAGAAAGACGAAAGCTACTGATCTATGGAAGCAATCCAAGTGATCTGGCCCTTGAGATTCACATGAATTGCTACCCTTACAACAAGAATCTAACGTCTCCCTATAACTAAGCTACTTAAGCAATGACTGCCACCCAAAGAAGCTAATTGGTTTATTTTGTTTTCTTTTATTCATCACAAGGTCATCGCTGGATGTCGGTGTTCCTTGAGTTTACAACACCAACACGGGAACAAAGAGCTTAACGCTCTTGGTACTACATAAATCTTCCAGTATAACTACTACGAGGAGAAGGAGATGGAAAAAACTACTAATCCACAGCCTCAATTACAAGTAATAATCAAGGGCAGCCACACGAAGATGTACGCTAGAGAACTTTGCTGAGGTGCACGGCTTGCTGGAATTGTGTTGACAGTGATAGAACAATCAAAAACTAGTAACTAGTTGGTTGCAGACCACAATCGGATGAAAAGAGCATAAGGGAATCAATGAGGGGATTCTTGAACACGGCTGCAGTTGACTTGAAGTTGCCCACAACCGTCGACGCCAGCTGCGACGCCTCGTAAAACAACATAGGGTGGACACAATCGTAGCCGCCAACAGTACCTCGGCACCACGTAGAACCAAATGAAAAGGAGTTGAAGCTATCGAGGGTGAACAGACCCAACACAAATTTTGAGGGGGAAGAACTGCAGCCGCACGCCACTTCTATGAAAGAAATCGCTACTTGCCCCCAATAACCACGCCGCACTTTTGTGGATGCCGCACCTCCACGACTCAGCGCTTAACGTTCTGATACAGCTCCAATAACCGACTAGGGAGAAAAGTCAACCACCAATCTATAATAGATCCGCTAATCCAATAATTTATTGAATTGTGGCCTTCTCCTGGATTTGACGCGGTTACAACGAGGATTGCACAAAAGTCGAACCAGCGCACTGCTCGGAGTAAAACAACCCCGTCACACTAGCTCCAATGCAGCTTGACCGTGAATAGAGCCACAGCTACCACCGCCCCCAGCAGAAGGAAATCCACCTTTGCTCGACAATGCCGCATTATCGCTCCAGCAAAAACAAGATGGCGCTGAAGAGCGTCTAGCAACAAGAATCCGCCGAGACCGCACCGCAGCACACTCGCAGAAACGACCTCCGATCCCCTCTTGAGCAACCACTTCACCGACAACAACTTGAGCGAGATCGGAAAAGAGAACTACAACACCAAAAGGAAGAGTGAGGGATACCTCTGTGCACACCGTGCAAGGAATCCTTTGCTCCAAATATACTCACCACCACGACGGGGAAGGATCAGCGCTACCCTTGTCACTCAAATCTCTTTCCTTGAGCAGGCCGCTCTGTAGACGTCCAGCCGCAGCGTACAGCACGTCGCGCAGGAGCACCATTTGTAAAGAAGAACACACCAGAGACACCATGGCCGTCGGGATCCACCCTAGAACGCCAAAACCAAAAGGAGCAAGTAAAAAACGACCAACGCCTTGACTGCAGCACTGATAAGAGTATGTTTAAAGGCAAGAATAAGGCCTTCTTTAATCTTATTAATTCTTTTCTTGCTTCAAGTTTAGTTTCAAGGATCTATAGCTTTCTTTTCTTTAGCAATAGCAATTCTATTTTCTTCTTATATATAAATATATATATATATATATATATTTCATTTTTTTTATGTCAACTTCCTTTGAGATACACCTCACTTCTTTAAATACATTCTTAGAGTTCTTATCATTGACCACTAGTTGAATATTTGATATAGAAAATCAAACAAAACAATAAATACAAAAATAAATGTTTGGAAGGATTCTTACAATTGAATGTGAAGCCATGCCAGAATCAAAAATTTAAGTTAGAGTAATCTTAATTGAATCCCAATTAAATCCTAAACTAATTATAACCAATTTTAACTAATCCTAAAAAAACCTAATAAAATTCTAACAAAATATTAATCAGTTCTAACTAATCTCTACTAAAATCCTAAAAAATCTTTAAAAAATACTAACAAAATTTTAATAAAATCCTAATCAAATTATTTATAATTCCTAATATATTTTAATTAAATCCTAATTAATCATACCAAATCTTAATCAACCTTATCATATCATAATCAATCTTAATAAAATCCTATAGAAATCCTATTTAAATTCTAACAAGATTCTAATTAAATCTTAGTCAAATTTTAATTATATCCTTTAACAAATTTAAAACTTCAATAATTAATAAATTGGCCATCAACCTTATCAAATAATTATCAATTTTTTAGTTGAAAATCTCTCATTAATCATTTGATGAGAATTTGACTTAATAATTGAAAAGAAAACTCTAACATACTTGAGTGTTGGAAGGCCTACTTTTCCAAACTTAATGCCACACTTCTAGTTCTAACATCTCTCTTTTTTATTTTTTAATTGCTCTTAAATTTTGTACAAATGTTAAAAATCAAGTTTACTACTAGTCTACTAATTTTTATGTCAATCTACCTAGTAAATTGTTGCAAATCTTAGAAAAATTTACTTGCCTTCAAAATCCAATTTTTGAGAGCCAATGCCACTTAAATTTAAATCACCTTTAATGCAACCATCCAATTAAACTTACATATATAACACACTCAAAACAACTATTATCAAATATCTACAAAGTTTTACTTATAGATCTACTAAAAGACTTACTAAATTTTTCAAAGTATAAATTATTTTTTTATTTTAAAAAAATCAAAGTCATATAAAGCAACCATTACTTTGTAAAAATCCTAAAATGTCATAATAAACTCAAATCATTCAATAAAAAAATGCTCAAAGAAGCTCTCTTATGTTTGCTTTTAAATCTTATTCTTTGGTTAATAAAAAAAATCCCAAATTGCCATTGATGCACATTATTGTGCCTTGGGATTTGATTTTGATCCAAGTTCTCAATCAATGTAATATTGTAACACAGTTATTAGGTAAAAGAAGAAAAAAAAGATTGTACTATAGAGGAGCTTGAATAAAAATATTTTAACAAATTATCTTAAAAATATAATTAATAGATAAGGAGATAATAAAAATTAATAAATATTAATACTCTTTTCTTATAAAAGAGATTCCTATTCACTTTATAGGACCATATTGAGACAAATCAAAGTAGAAAAGATAAATAATTAATATAGACATCTTTGTAAAAAAATTAAGAGCGATTTCTAGCAAAATTTATCTTTAAAAATCAAGAATTAGTACCCAAGCACGATTAATTATGAATCTAAGTTGACTTTAGATTTGAAGGCACAAAACCATGTACCTATAGCAATTCTAGAATTCTTTTGCTAATCAAAGGATGTATTTAGGGAGTAGATTTTAGAAGGATTTTTTAAGCATTAGTTTTAAGTAATTTGAATATATATTGAATTTTAGAGGGCTTTTTGAAGTGAGATGTACTCAATGGTTTTGGATTTTGAGAAGTAAAAAGAATTTTATAAATTTAAAGATTATGTGACTATTATAGTAAATTTATAAAAGAAGTTTTGTGAATTTGTTAATGTGGTTTTTTAAAATGTGATTAATTTTTTTGATTACAATCAAATGATTAGATTGAAAGATATGAGAGTATTATTAAATTAGAGTCTTAGATATTTGAAATTTAGGATTAATGAAGTTTTTTACAATTCTAAAAAATTTACTAGTTTGATTAAAGAAAAATTTGGTGAGAGAAATTTTGACTTAAATATCTATACATGAGCTAATTTATAAATTAATTATATTTTTTAATAAAATAAATTATTGTTGAAAGATCAACATCTTAATTGGAAATAGAAATCAACTAACATCTAAGAATTTTAGAACTTTTTTACTCAATTGGTGAATTCAAATTTTTTCAAATATTGTATATTTTTTATTTATTTGTGAATTAAAATATGAAAAAATGGATTAATAATATGATTATTAATTGTTAAGATTTCAAAATGGCTATATAAATTTATTAGAATTTAATTAAGATTTGGTTTAGAATTAAGAATTTAATTAGGATTAATTTAAGATTTGATTAGAATTTTATTTTGGATTTAAAATTCAATTAAGATTGGTTTAAGATTTGGTTAAGATTTTATTAAGATTCCATTAGGATTTTATTAGGATTCGGTATAGAATTTAAGATTTTATTAGAAATTTATTAGAATTTGATTAGGATTGATTTAAAATTTATTATGGTTTATTTAAGATTTAATTATAATTTGATTAAGATTGGTTTATAATTTTAATAAGATTTATTTACAACTACATAAGGACTTAATTAGGATTCAATTCAGACTTATATTATTAATATTTTAAAAATAATTCTTTATTATTTTTTTAGAATATATATATATATATATATATATATATTTTAGGATTTTTTTCTTACATATATATTTTTAAGGTTAATGTATAATTTTTTTATGCTTCTTTTGTAATTTCTTTAAGACTACTTTTGGATTTGATTAAAAATATATTAACATTATTAATGCTTAATTGAAGTTTATTTAGGATTATATTAGAGTTGTTAGGATCTTATAATTGCAAATTCTATTTTATCTTTCATAGCCAAGTGCCAAGTGTATTCTTAAGTAGACTTTATAAAATACAATACTAGTATTTTTCAAATATCAAAATCTAAATATTTTATGTAATTCATCTTAAAAACTACTAATTATTTCTATCTAAAATTATCTATGATACTAATTTTACTATTCTATATTTTTTATCTTATTTATGATTGTTTTGACAAAAAATAGTATTAGGATATATTAATTTTATTAATTTTTAACTTTTGTTTATATTTTAAAACTATTTTGTTACTATAAGGTATTTTATAATATTATTTATTAATTTTTTTTATCTTTTATCTAATAGCTATATTATAACAAAATACTCACTTTTAATTACACAACCATTATTAATTATAATACTTATTTAATCTTATTTTATTGCCAATACAATATCAAACATATTACCAAGAATAAGTACTCAAAGAAGATATATAAATAAATAAAAAATGAATCAAAGTGAGATGACAAACTAGAAATAAGAAATAAATATATTCAATAAGAAACTAGAATGTCTATTATTAAATACTAAAAAATTAAAAAAATCTTTAAACTAGATTAGAAGCAAGAAAAGAATTGATAAGAATGAGTCAAGCTTCATTCTTGTTTTTAAATATATTATCTATCTAAAAACTATGTGGCAATATTCTACAGTACCTCCAATACGTGTCCAATTTCAAAACACATATCTTAACTTGCAAAATAAGTAACTTATATATATGCCACATTGTTCACTTGTATCACAAGCTACTAAGACATGTAACACTTGGCTAACTTGTTGGCTAGGTTTCCAACCTATCAATTACCTATAAAGATCTATAAAGATGAAATTGTATCCATAAAGCTTCTAAGAAGCTAGTCTATAAGATATTATCAAATTAATTTATTTTCACCTATTTCTATCTATACATATTATCTAGATAACTATAGGTATATTTGTGACATTACTCCCTTTTCTAGAAATGAGTTCTTCAAAGAGCCGTGATTACATGTTGAAGAAGTCCAAGATGTGGCAAATTATATTTGCGACATACTTTGATTGTTGTTCCTTTAGAAAGTAGTAAAAAGATCCTCTTAGTTATCAAAAATTTCATATTTTAAGGTGAAAATATCCCCTATTATTTGATCATTATTGGTGCCATCATAAATTTTGTCAAATAAAACATTTATAATACCATTAAGAATCATTCTTATTTCAAAAAAATCATCAAACATTGAGAGTCTCTTCCAAAATCATGATATCAAACGCGTTGTATCTTCCTATCTATTTAAGAAAGAATAGTCATTTTTGAAGGTCATCATCTTAATTATATTATCTTAAAGACTATAATAATTATAATCTTTTGTCTAATAAGTCAACAAACATTAGTTTCTAAATTAAATTTGTTGACTATTGGTTTTTCATCTACTTATTTCCACAAATATATAGAAACTATAAATAAAGATAGAAGGTTAAATGTAATCTTTCGTAAATTATAATTCTTTTATAGCAAAGATTTATTATCTTTCATCTTAATTTTAATGGATGTCGTTGATGAAAAGTATCAACCTTCTTTAGTATATTTGTAAGATTTTTGATTGGCTTTCATGAGTATTCACTAATATCATATCCACTCCAATAAATAAGATATTTTAAATTAATTTGGTGCCTCTTGAGTTTACGACTTCTTCAATCTCAAACTCTTTATTATTGTCCACTTTTATAAGAGGAGATGGTATTTGTGATCTTTTCAGTATATCAATTGTCTTGTATGGATCAAAAAAAGACATATGAAACATTGGGTGGATCTTCATTGACTTCAATAGATATAATTAATAAGTAACTTCATTGATTTATTTACAAATAGGAAAAAATCCAAACCTAGGATAATCTAACTTGTCATAATAACAAATAGTCTTGATATTACGACAAAGTAATCATATCTTATCACCTACATTGAATTGTGGTTATTTCTTGTAATAGGCATGTGCTTATCTTTTATCCTTCTTAAGCTTCTTTTAACTATACGTTCATTGTTGTATGTAATTTTTTTAACTAGTTTTTCAATTCTTTTATCAAAAGATTATCAAATTTTTGAAAAGTTAAAAGTATGAAGTTATAGATGATAATCATAATTGGTAAAAAATATATATATATTAAATAAAAGAATATATCAAATTACTGTATTCAAATTCTACCAATGGCAAAAAAATGTCAAATCATCTTAATAATAGTTGATGATACACCTCAAATGCTACTTTAAAACTTCATTCACTTATTTTATTTATCCATCAATTTAAGAATAAAAGACCACAGATAGTTTAATATCTACCTTCAATATCTTAAAAAATATTCTTCAAAAACTTGATACAAATTGTATCTTTTTATCTAATATAATATCTTTTGGTAATCTACGTCAATGTTAGATTTTTCAAAAAAAAACATAGCTATTTGTAATTCCTATCAATGCATCTTAATTGGTGGATTGATTGAAAATATATTTTTAAATCATTTAATTATATAAATATTAAAATTAAAGATTTTTTTAATATTTAAGTATTTATTATAATTTAAAAGTATTTATAAGTTACAAAAGTCTTATTAAAAGAATAGTTATAATAATTGAATCCTTATAAGTCTTAAACATAATTTTTTTAATTGATTTGATATTTTTATTTATTGTTAAGTATTAAGAATTGGCTATTAAAACCAATGTCTTTATTGGCCTCCTATCTACATGTATTACTTATAAAAATCCTATTAATGATTAGTTAGTAGTTAAAAAAAGAATAAAATAGAATTTTATATCTTTTTAGTTAATTGTATAAAAAATAGGATTTTTAGTGGATTTAAACTAATTATATTATTATAAAAAATTACTAAGATATTAAAATATAGATTTAAATAGATATTATTATTATAAAATTATTATATATTTTTTATAGTTTATTTAGAACTTATTTAGAAGATTTTTAGACTTTGATAATTCTATCTAAATATATATATTTTTAAATATTTAATTTTACTTTTTATTAGATAAAAACTTAGTGAACAGACTATAAACTACTTTTTTTTTGTATGTAATTGCTTGATTGTACTTATTTCACTTATTTTATATTTTTCTTTCTTATATTTTTTTTTATTGCATCTTTCACTTTACACCACCATTTACAAGTAATTTTGAATTGAGAAGATCTTGTAATTTAGGTTGAAGGAGAAATTTATTCTTATGTTATTTTTTCATTTGAAATTGATTTTGTATATGATACAAAATATGCCATTTTGATGAAACAATCTACTATCATGAATATAGAATCATATAAACTTGAACTTAAGAGTTCCATAAAAAAAATATCTTTAGAAACAAAAAAACATGATTTGTTTGATATAAGTAATGGTTGAAAAAGTCCATGAGATCAATGATAAGGAGTTTTTGACCATGAATAAATATCACATAACTATATAAAGTCTTAAATAGCCTCCGACATTTGCGGCTATCAAAAATCTCTCAATATAAGTTCTAAAGTCTTGTTGTATCTAAAATGTATTGTTGCTAGAAAGTCATGATAAACTTAAAGAACATGTAAATATATATATTTTTTTTATAATATGTAGGAAACCTTCAAAATACAGTAGGTTGTTTTTAAATTTTAACTTAGATATATCATGAGACTTAAAAGAAGTATTCTTGATATTATGAACAAGAAGATCATAAGGCATACTTGATTAAATTTACTTGATAAAAGTTGAATCAATAATAAATATTGATTTTATTATTTAAAGATAAAATTTCTCAAGCTTCAAGATAATTATTTTTTCTTAATCAAAAAGTATATCTCCTTCTTTTGGTATAAGATAAGAATACTTAGAAAGTGAATCTATAAAATCTTGTTGTATTCCATATCAATATAGGATCTTAAAATCAAATCTTGATAATGATATGTTCCAACAAGGCTGAAGAAAATTTAATATATACATTGACATGAAGTACTTGAGGTTCTTGTGATCCATATATGTAATTATTGGATTAGAAGCACTTTCTAGATACTAACACTATTCTTAGAAAGAATCCACAATTACAAGAAGTTTTTTATTATAGATTTTATAATTGATTTGTGTTATTAAAAATTTCTTGAAATAAAAAGCTATTTGATGGAATTTGTCATTTATTTTTATTTATTTCAATATCACACCTAAGGCAAATTTTGATGTATTTTTTTCCAAAACAATGTCTTTGAGAAGTCAATATCATATAAAAAATAAAAAATACAAGAAATAAGAATCTTAGAAAAGTCAACACAATATAAAAAAATAAAAAAAATGTGTTAAAAAAGTTAGCTGTGGCTTCTTTACTCCACTCAAGTTTGTCTTTACAAGTCAAATAAGTGGAGTTTCAACTTAAAAAGAAATTGATCAAGATCTGATAATAATTGACAAAGCTCAAAAAACATTGTATATCTCTTATTATTCTTGAGATCTTTCAATCCATGTTAGTTTGGACCTTCTTAGAATCTATCATAAGCTCTTCATTGGAAGTGATATACCTTAGAAAGTCAATTTGAATAGTATAAAATACATTCTTTTTTATCTTGGAATATTATTCTATATTCTAATTTTTTATAATATACAATAAATATGAAGTTTATATTTTTTTATTCTTAGAATAGATTAGAATATTATCTAAATAAAAAATAATAAAATCATCAAAAAATTTATAAAATACTTTATTTATAAGATATAAAAATTAATTAGTGTATTTATAAATCCAAAAGGCATGATATTATATTTAAAATATCCATATCTAGTTGAAAAAATAATCTTCTATTCATCTTTTTTTTTTTTAATGTGGACCATGTTTTATGCTCCTTGTAGATCTATTTTTGTGTACATCTTTGCTTAATTGAGTTGGTTAAGAAGTCTTGAAATCAAAGGTAAAGGATACTATTCTTGATGGTGATCTTATTAAGTCTTTAATAATCTATGCACATCCATAGAGATCCATCTTTTTTCTTTACAAATAAGATAAGAATTCTTACTGAAAATTTTGAATGGTATATGAAATTTTTATCCAAGTTCTTTTCAATGTATTCTTTAAATATAGCCAATTTATTTTACAATAAGCTGTAGATTGATCCAAATTACAATTGAGCTCTTTCTTGAAGATTAAATAAATATTTTTATTCTTTTTTTCAAAACCATCCTAAAAATCTTGATATTGGCTAAAAATACCACTTGACATCTTTCCACCATCAAAAATGGATATGACATATATAAAAAAAGATAACCCTTCTTTTGCTATATGTATGAAAGTTCTTACACCTACTAGTAGGAATTTAGATATATTATAATTATGTAACATTTATATTATTTTATATTATTTTTAATTGAATAACAAAATTTTGGATTTAATTATAAAAAAATTGAATTTATAAGAAATCTAATATATTTGGGGGTTATACTTTTATAACCATGGTAATCCTAAAATAACTTGATTGAAAGGAGATTTTATCATATTAAATATTATTTGCTATTATTTTCTTTAATTACTACATTTAAAATAATAATCTCATAGATTCATCTCTTGAAGACAATAGATGACGATCTATGACTTCTACATATATGAATTTAATTTTCTTGACTAAAAATATTTCTTATTTTTTGACAAAGTTATTATCTATAAAAAAGTTGAAGCTCTTGAATCTAATAAGACAAAGATTTTATGATTTTTAGGTCCTAAATATACATCTATTTTAAAAAAAGATGAGAAATTTGAAATAAAATCAAACTTTTATTAGATATTACACATGATTCTAGTCCCACAGTCCCTATTGTAGTTGAAAAAATTAATTTTTTAATAAATTATCTTTTCTAATAACCACGCTTTTTATTTTTTGATTGTGTTATTTCTTTGGATAATAATGAGTAATATGCTTAGCTTCTCCATAATATAGGAATAAATCTTCTTGACAATATTAAATCTTTTCTTGCTTAGTGAAAGATTTAAAATGTATTATATCAATTTGCATTGATTTTGGCCTCAATGAATAAATTTCTAAATACTTAAGAGCTATCATCATTATCTAATTGGTTCTTCTTCAACCAAATCTTTGTTCTTGATATGTTTCAAATTGTCAATTGTCGCATGCAATGGCTTAAGTAATAAATTATTCTAAAGAATTTGCTTTTAATATTATTAATATAAAATCTTTGACATTCTCTTTAAATTCATATCAAAATTGATTGACAAGGACTTTGTTGTGCTAGTCTATATTATAAGCAAGGTTTTGGAATTCAATAGTGTATATAGTAGCTAATCATGATTCTTATTGTAATGATAAAAATTTGGTCTTTGTTATTCTTTTTTAAACATTTTTTTCCATACATGGCCTTAAATAATTTTAGGAATGAATTAAAATCATAAAAGAGCCGTGAATTCCTTCCTATTAAAGGTATAAACTAAGAAAAGATACTTTTAAATAGAAATATGTATATAAATTCAACTTAAGAAAATCCATTAAGGTTTTAGAAAAAATGTAATCTTAGATAGAACTTGACTTATTACAAAAATCCTTGAAATTTTCATCTTATTCTATCTAAATTCTTTGGCATATTAATTCTTGCCTCTCTCATGCTTGTAGAAGCCAGACTTCCTAGATTTGGTTGTAAGGTCGATCTACGTTCTTCTTTCAATTATACAAATTCTTTGTGTAAACTTTGAATTTCTTCCATAGGCATAGAAATAATACTTCTATACTTGATATTAATAATGTGTGAAATTTCTACTATAAGAGGATTGATAAGCTTATGAAGATATACAATAGTTGCAACTCTATTCTTACTTTTGCTTATTATAGTATCCATGATTTTTCTTTCTATTTAAAATAACTTAATAAATCTACATGTCAAATTAAAGAACGGTAATCCATAACCTCTAATATCAAATCAGAATTTCTACAAAAAAAGATAATTCACTCTCTTTAAGGAAAAAATCAGCATTAAAAAAGTAAATATTAATATAAGGTGGATAGTGCACAACATTTCAAATACAATAATAGAAGTAGAGTAATCCACTTACTTCTAAAAATAAAGTAAGAACAATGAATTAAAGTCATGTTAATCTACCAAGAATAAGAACTCAAAGAAGATATGTCAAGAAGTGAAAAATGAATAAAAAAAAATAAAAAACTAAAAATCAGAAATTAAATATATTTAATAAGAAATTAGAATAATTATTGCCATAGGCTAAAAAATTAAAGATTCTTAAAACTAGACTAGAAGGAAAAAAAAAATTTGACAAGAATGAAGAAAGCTTTATTCTTTCTTGAATATATACTATATACGTAAGAACTACAGAACAACAAGACTTCTAACACATGTTTAATTTGTGATGCACATATCTAAACTTACAAGGTAAGTTTCCTATATGTGTGTCACATTGTTAGCTTGTACTTGTAGAATAGATATTAATTCGTTTTTGAAAGATATTGATAAAATATATTAATAGTCCATATAATAAGAAATTCAAGAGTACGGATGAGTGATTTAGTTATTAAAAGCGGTTAATTATAAAATTACGGTTGAAATCTGGAGAATCAGGGGAAAGTATATAGGAATTGTAGAAGTTAATTAAGATGCCAGACTGTGAGAGTTGTGAACTGGGGGCCATCGCTATGATAGTGTGAGCCGGAGTAAGCTTCGTGCTACCTCTTTTCTTTTGTTTGTTATTTTCTTTAAATAAGAGGATTGAAAGTTTCTGAATATTATGAAGTGAATTATGGAATAGAAATGTGATTGGTATTATTTGAGAAGAAGAAAGATTGAATGCTGAAATCTGATTGTAGTTCAGCAGAGAGAATGAGTCTGTGTTTGTGTGAAATACTGTAATGTGAATGGCAGTTCTGTGTGAAGAATTCCAATGATTGGAATGAAGGTAATTGTGTGCTGAAAGCTGTGAGGGTGTAGTATTACAATTGGAGATTCTGAGGGTGAATATATTAGTGGAAATAGCAGTTATTGGTATGACTGAATTATTGTAAGGAGGAGACTGATTGTTAGGGACATAATCCTTAGAACCTTCTAGAGACAATTTTCTAGAACCATCTAGAGATAAGTTTCTAGAACCTTCTAGAAGCTTCCTAGTTGGTAGAAGTTGCTTGAGAAGCTTCTTAAATAGAATTATATATTGGAATCGAGGTTGAAGAGTTCTTCAGTCTCGACAACACATCTTTTGGAGCTCTAGCTCACCTCTTTGGTGTTGTTCTCATCTGATTAATCTAGTTCTTGCCAGTTCTTCTTGAACTTCTTGTTAGATCTCAAGTTTATATTTTTGTGTCCATGACAGTTTGTCGAGACTGGACTCACCTCAGATATCAAAGCTAGTTTCTTCTTTGTTAGAGTGTAGATTACTCCTGTGCTTGGAAGTGTACTAGCATTTTAGAGGTTGCGGATTACCCTCCTCTAAACTGATACTTCTTTTGTTACAATATTGGAGTCTTATTCTTCTTGGAGAGAGTGAATTATCCCTTTTCTTGAAGCTCTTAAGGCATTTTAGAGGTTGCGGAGTACCCTCCTCTAAACCAATATTGTCTTCTTGTAGAGTCATTTCTGTCTTTCTCTTAGAATGGCCGGAGGCCAAGACATTAGTATGACAGAAAGTTCGGAGTCCAAGTTGAATGCTATCATGAAGGCCCTCGCTACGTTATTACAAAGAACTGCAAAGATTGAAGGAGTCATGGCAAGGCTTCATAATGATGGAGCATCTGAGATGGCACAATGTAGGTTGCGCCAACCTCAAACTTCTGCACTTGAAGAAGCAACTTTGCCTCAGGTCCGACAAGCACCACTGGTTCTACAACATAAGGAGCCCTGAATTACCCTTCCGAACAAGTTCGATGGTACGCATTCCAAGTTTTAAGGATTCGTCAACCAAATCAGGTTGATAACAGTTTTATAGCCCGAACGCTATCCAACGAAGTAGTCACGTGTTGGGCTTGTTGGAACCTTACTTATAGGACAAGCTCTATCATGGTTTGCTCCTTTGTTTGAAAAACGATCCTCCATACTAAAAAACTTTGAAATCTTTTTGGAGGCGTTTGCGGAAGCATTTGGTGAACACGACAAGATTCGATGAGCTACAATAAAGATCCGATCACTATGACAAGGGATGCGCTCTACATCAGTCTATGTATTGGACTTCAGGCAATTAGCATGTAACATCAATTGGGAAGAAGAAGCATTGATGAGTCAATTCTATTGGGGTTTAAAGGACGATGTGAAGGATTTGCTGTTAATTCTTCTTGATCCAAAAATGCTCAATGAAGCTATTAGTCAAGCTATGAAGTGCGATAATCCCCTATTCCAACGCCGCCAAGACCAACGTTCAAGATAACATACGGTTCGCCATGCCCCAACTATGTCGGCAAGCAGTGTGAATTCACATTCAGAGGTAGAAGACATGCAAATTGATGCGGTACGTGTCAAATCCCTTATTCTAGAAAAAAAAAAGCGGCGTATGGAGGAAGGTCTATGCTTGTATTGCGGTGAAGAAGGCCACAAAGTTGGAAACTGTCCCAAGAAGCAAAATCGATGTATTGTCAAGAATAGGGGTGCGTTTATTCAAGAAAACAAGGATGCCCAGCTATAATAGGAACCGTGCGGCTGGACAGTGAAACATCACAACAACAATCAAGTTCCTTTCTTTCCGCTCAACCTGCCCTTTGATTTACAATCCCTTTGCTTATTGGCCCCCAGAAACTAAGAACCTTAGTATTATTAGATTCAAGAGCATCTGCATGTTACTTAGACAAAGAATTTATAAAGCATCATAAGATCCCTTTAGTACAAAAATCCAAACCTGTTCACATTGAGGTCATAGATGGGCGACCTTTATTGTCTGGTAGTGTCACCCATGAATCAAAACCTATAGAAGTGACGTTTAAGGGCCATAGTAGTCATATTATTTTCAATATTATTAGAACCCCATCAAATCCTGTTATTCTTGGTCTTTCCTGGTTGAAAAAGCATAACCCATCCATAGATTGGAAGTTGCGAAAGATAACCTTTTCTACAAAACCACCCAAGAGCAAACCTAGTAGAAAACCCCGAATAGAGAAATCCTTATTCATTGGAGCAAGAGCGTTTATAAGATTGTCTAAGGAAGACACACCGTTTGTCATTTATGCGGCTCCAACTACCGGGGAGAAGATCTCGACAACAAGTATACTGGAGCAATATAAGGATTTTAAAGAGGTATTTCAAAAGAAGAATGCCGACATGCTACTGAAACACAGACCATAGATTCCGCTATAGACTTATAAGAAGGAGCAGAATTGCCTTTTGGCCCAATCTACAATCTATCGCAGATGGAGTTGGCGGTGTTGCGAAAGTACATCGACGAGAATCTAGCCAAGAACTTCATCTGTCATTCAAAATCGTCAGCTAGAGCACCCATCTTATTTGTGAAGAAGAAAGATGGCTCATTGCGGATGTGCGTGGACTATCGAGACCTCAACAAGGTAACAAAGAAGAATCGTTAACCATTATCCTTGATTTCTGGTCTCTTAGAACAACTTGGACGTGCAAGGATTTTTACAAAAATTGATCTAAGGGGAGCTTATAACCTCATACGAATTAAGGAAGGAGATGAGTGGAAGACAGCATTCCATATAAGGTATGGCCATTTTGAGTATAACGTCATGCTCTTTGGTTTTACCAATGCTCTAATGGTCTTTCAACATATGATGAATGACATTTTTCGAGAGTACCTTGACGATTTTGTTGTCATCTATTTGGATGATATTTTGATATTCTCCAAAAATGAGGAAGAGTATGAAAAGCACGTTCGTTTGGTCTTGGAGAAACTACGCGAGCGAGGACTATATGCCAAGTTGGAGAAGTATTTATTTCACTAAATAGAGATGGAGTTTTTGGGGTTTGTTACGACTACAGAAGGCTTGAAGATAGACCCCAAGAAGGTGGAAGCAATCGTGTCCTGGGAGGTTTCGAAGATGGTGAGAGACGTACAATGCTTTCTTGGCTTTGCCAACTTCTATCAAATCTTCATCAAGAATTACTCTCAAGTTGTTGCTTCTCTTTCTCGGTTGACATGCAAAGATAAGCTGGAATGGGGACCTCTAGCGGAGAAGGCATTTCAAGACCTAAAAATCATATTTACTACGGCTCTAATCTTGGTACATCTAGACTTTACAGAGGCCTTTTATTTAGAAAGTGATGCTTCAGATTTTGCTTTGGCAGCTGTACTTTTACAAATAGAAGAAGACAAGAAGCTCCATTCAGTGACATTCTATTCTCGAAAGTTCTCCGCTGCTGAAATCAATTATGAGATCTACGATAAAGAACTTCTTGCTATAGTGGATTCTTTCTAAGAATGGTGTCATTTTCTTAAAGGAAAATGACCATATATACAGATCACAAGAATTTGGAGTATTTCATGTCAGCTCGAGTTCCAAATCGACGTAACCGAATGGAGCTTCTTTCTCGTGGTAGATCGGCTTACAAAGATGGCACACTTTGTTCCTTGCAAGAAGACATCATCCAGTGAAGTCACAGCAAGGCTCTTTCTCGATAATATGTATTGATATCGTGGACTACCAGATGATATTATATCAGATCGAGGAACCCAGTTCGTATCAAAGTTTTGGAGATCTCTCTTTGAGATACTGAAGGTGGATATCAAGCTTTCTTCGGCTTTTCATCCTCAAACTTACGGCCAAATGGAACAGGTGAATCAAGTCTTAGAACAATACTTATGATGCATCATCAACTATCAACAAGTTGATTGGACCACATATCTGCCGCTAGCCGAGTTTGCATATAACAACACCCTCCATGCATCGATTCAATACACACCATTTTTTTCTAACTATGGGTATCATCCAAAGCTTGATTTATTGAGTCCATCAACAAATAACAATCCAGCAGCTGAAGGATTTACAAAACAACTATCAGAGCTTCAAAATACATTGAAGCTTCAATTACAATCTGCTCAAGAATCCTACAAGGTGTCTACAGATAGATTTCGAAATCAAGCACCTACTTTCAAAATTGGAGATAAAACATGACTTCTTTAACGGAATATCAAGACCAAGCGACCATGTGATAAGTTGGACTATCGAAGATTGCAACCATTTATCATCCAAAAGCAAATCAATCCAATGGCGTACCGTTTGGAATTATCGGCTTCTATGAAAGTACATCCAGTCTTTCATGTTTCCATGTTAGAGCCTTATCGAGAATCATCTTTTCTTGGAAGAGTACAATGTTCGCTGTGGTGTTGTAACACGAGTATACCGTGAAAATATAAAGAAAAGGGACTTTTATTAATATTCAGTTACCTCGAATATTGGGAGCAACGACCAACTCCAGTGCAAATACTGAGTGGCCAGGTTCAGTCATCCCGTTACAGTCAGCCGGGGCATACTGAAATGCTCCATTCGATTCTAATAACGGGAGTCAGCAGGAAGAAAAAGGACCAATTCACACGATGGGTGAGCCTGGTTCGAAGAGCCAATTGGATCCAATTTCAAGAATCCAATCCGAGTCATCTTACCCAATATGAGACCTGCATTGGTCAGGCAACCCAATGCAGTCTAATTACGAGAAAATCCAGGTCTTACTACGGGCCTCAGCTAGTCTGATGCGAAGGACCAATTTGATCCAATTACGGGAACATCCAGGTTACTATGGGCATCTTACCCAATATGAGACCTGCATTGGTCGGACAACCTAATGCAGACTAATTACGGGAAAATCCAAGTCTTACTACGGGCCTCAGCCAGTGTGATGCGAAGGACCAATTTGATCTAATTACGGGAAAATCCAGGTCTTACTACGGGCATCTTACCCAATATGAGACCTGAATTGGCCGGGCAACCCAATGCAGTCTAATTACGGGAAAATCCAGGTCTTACTATGGGCATCTTACCCAATATGAGACCTGAATTGGTCGGGTGACTCAATGTGGACTCGAGTACAGGGTTTCGATTCTGTTTCAGGCTGTCCTATTCTCTGTGCCGTTTCAGGGAACGTTGTTTTCAGTAAATGGATCTCTTAAAGGTAAAAATGGAGGGAAAAGCTCTGGCGGCGAGAGCCAATTTCGGATCTAAGCCTTGATGGCGAGAGGCAATTTTGGATCTAAGCTCTCATGGCGGGAGCCAATTACGGATCCAAGACGGAAGATTGAAGAAATTCAGAGAATAAGGTTATGGGAGAGAATAAGTTTTTTGGAGAGGTTTTTCGGAAGATCACGGGGATCGGAGAGAGCTAGCTTCATGCTTCGGGTCGGGGAAGACTGAGGCAATCGTTGCTGAAGTCAAAGTTGTAATGGTGAATCGGGATTTTTTTTAATGAAGTAGGTTTGATTACTCTCGATTGTTTTGTGAAATCGAGTTACGTCTGTGATTGAAGAATTAAAAAGGTGTCTATAGGATTGAGTATGCGGAGTGAATGAAATTTTATTGGATTAATCTAACGAGACAGTCAGTGGATACAAGATCGTAAGTACAAAGCGGTATCGGAGATTAGCAGATTGGGTTGTTTGGGGTTCTCTATAACGTCTAGAGATCTACCGGCTGGGACAAAAATAACTTCGACAAGCAGTTAAAGGACATCCGTATAGATTTACAGTGTATTCTTGCAGTCGTTTATATTCCAGCAGTCAAAAACTGATAGACTGCTTGACTATTGGCGAATCTCCATACTAACTTCTACAGCTAGACGCCCGGCGCGTTCTTGAGCAGGAAAGCACGTAATACGAAAAAAAGTGGTGAAGCCGACGTGAAAGCTTCAGGTGGAAGGTATTGGATTTCGTTTGATTTTATCTTTATTTTATGGAAAACGAAAATAAAAATTTTGAAGGATTTTTGGGAGAAGTTTCTGGTAGGGATTCTTCTAAAGGACAAGGTATACACATGGATCCATCTATTGCTAGTATGTTTCAAGCCTTCTCATTATCAATGCAGCAACAACAAAGCAATCATCGAAAGGCAGCTTTGGCAACCACAGCATTGCAAGCAGTGGCCAATAAAATTGATCAATTTGATGGGAGGAATATTTCAAGATATTTAAGATGTTATGTTCGTCAAATGGAATTAAATCGGGTTTCTGAGAAGAAAATGGTTGCACTATTTGGACTTGCCACGATACTGGAGATAAGAGACCATATTACATCGATTATGGATCATTATGGGAATTCATGGAAGGTTTTTTCACATGCATTGAAAGACGAATATTTCTTGGAAGATGCTGATCGCATTACTAAGAAGCTATATCTGGAATGGATTGAACGGCCCAATAAGAATTTGCAAGCAACAGAGCTACTAAGGGAATTTAAGAGGCAGTACTCTCAATTATCGAAGGTAGAAAAATTGACATTGGAGCCGAACAAAGTTGATCTATTTCTTCAAGCTGCTGATGAAGAATTGCTAGGGAAATTAGAACTTCTTCTTGAAGACAAAGAAGAAGATGAAGGATTGACAACAAAGTGGAAGAATGTTGAAGATGCGGTGGGTTTGCTTACAAAAAGAGAAAGGAAGAAGGATAGAAGCAATATTCCGAAAACAGTACAAGCACCCAAAGCTCCAGTACGTACAACACCACCAACAATGCCTACAGTTCAACCTTCGACATCCTTATCAAAGAAAGCAGATATGGGGATGGAAAAAATTATACAAGGAATGCGAGATCTTCAAATCAAATTGGCAAGACTTGAAGAGAATACTTCTATAAACAATTCGAAGAATGTTTCGAAACAAGGATACGTACAAAGATGCATTTGATGTGATGATGCTTCACACACTAGAAAAGATTGCAATGAATTTAATAATATGATACGGCAGGGAATTATTTGCTGGAAAGATGGGAAGATAGCATTGAAAAATAGAGAGGATCTTCTTCAAACCAATTTTGGCAAGGGAGGAATGAGAGCATTGGTTCAAGATTATCTAAAAGAGCATGAAACAGCGGCACGAGAAAGTGCAAGTTATGGTGCTAGAGTAGATGATGAAATTGGTGGAAGTACGGAAACTAGTGAGTTTTGGGCTTCTGCCGTTTCTACAATGCAAGAAGGGAAATTACCTCGAGAAGCATTATTGAGGACTGCAGCTACAAGTTGAGAGGATCCTGTTGAGTCTCTTTCAGTTCATGCATATATTGCTAAGAGCCAACATGAAGCTTTGATGGAAGAAAAGAGACGAGGAAATTTTGATGATACTAGAGAAGAGAATTCTTTTAAGAGGCAAACTCGAGGAGACAAGGCTCGGGAGGCAGCTTCACAAGAATTTCTTGTAAAGGATACCTCAGCATCATTGGGAGAAAAAACAAAGGAAACACAAGATAAGGGCAAATCAATTGCTTATAAGCTACTTTCTGACATTGAACCAGCAACAAATTTGAAAGGGGTATTGGAAGAACGTATATTAAACGCTAAGGTGGAATTCACATTGAAAGAAGTCTTGGGAATTGCAAAGAAGGAGTTTCATGATGTTATCATTGACAGCATTAAGTGAAAGAGGCAATTAATGGACGAAACTAGAATGAGTCAAGCTATTGATGTAAGAATATATAAAGATGGAGAAGAGGTTGATATTGGTTACAAGCAACCAACAAATAAAAAGAATGGGTATAATCAACGAGTACGTTTCAAAGATTCTAGTGACAAGGAAATGGAAACTTTGAGCCATTATATTCGAAAGCATTGGGCAAGGGCAACTACTGAGGTATTGGTGAAAGTAGGAGATATAGAAGAACCAATAGTTGCTTTAGTCGACCATGGTTCTAAAATAAATCTCATGTCTAAAAATCTTTATAAGAAGCAAAAATGGCCAATTGATATGGAACATGGATGGGCAATTCGAGTAGCTAATAATACATGGGGCGAATTATATGGAGCTTGTCCAGATGTCAAAATTCGGATTGGGGATGTTGCGACGGAGCAACATTTCTTTGTTCAAGATACAACGTCTTATCCGTTGATTTGAGGACAACCTTATAATACGGCAACACGGATGGAAACAAAAGTACTTGACGATGGTTCTGCTTATGCAAGAGTATGGAGCGAAGATGGGAGGAAAGCTGTACAATTTCTAACAGTACCTCCTAACCATGAACGGAATCGAGATAGGTTGAGGGAGAAACCATTGCCAAAGATTGTTGAAGGATTTAAGGATTTTGGGAAGGTACCACTGTAAAGCGAGATTATGGAGGTACAAAAGAGGAGGCACTCTCGCAAGATGAAGGTGCCTTTGATGCAAGTTTTATTAGTATATTGGAGAATGGAAATATTATGTATAAGAAAGTTGATGATTTTAAAAGAAAAGAAAGAAAAAGATTATATGATATTGAAGGACAATTATGCAAGTTAGGTACATTGCAAGATGATGAGAGGATTTTAGGTGTTAATGAAGAAAATTGATTGGAAGATTCATTGAAATTGATTACATCTATTGGGTTAGGGGATAATGATAAGATTGTTGAGATTTATTCAAGAGAGGTTTATACCATACTTGAATCTTTTCAAGCACCAGAAGTCACTGTAGAGACGAGATATAAAACGGCAGATAAGAAGGTAAAGCCTGTTGCCGGACCATTACCAGAAGATTCTAAAGAACAAATGGGAGAAGCATCAAAAGAAGCAAGTTTAAGAGATCCAATGAGTATTAGACATCAATTTACTAAAGAGACTTTTGAAGAATTGAAGATTGGTTCTGATGGTTCTTTATTGCCCGAGAAAATTACTTGCTTCAAAAAGATGTTGGCTAAACAAGGTAGATGGTTTGCCTTCGAATCTCATGAAATTGGGTGTGTGGATTCAAATATTATAACACCTATGGTTATCTTCACTATATCACATGTACCTTGGAATCTAAGACCGATTCCAGTACCAAGGGCACATTTACCTAAATTGGTTGAGCTATTAAAAGAAAAGATAAAGATGAAAATATTAGAACCCTCGTTTGTGCCGTATTCTAGTCGATGGTTTACGGTACCTAAAAAGAATGGGTCACTACTGTTTATTCAAGATATGCAACCAGTGAATGCAGTAACTGTCAGAAATGCAGGAATTGGACCTATTGTGGATGAATTTGTTGAGGCGTTTGCTGGAAGGGCGATCTATTCAATAGGTGACTTGTATTCAGGTTATGATCAATTTCAACTTACCGAAGGAAGTACAGATATGACAACAATGAAGACACCACTTGGATTGGTTAGAATGTGCACTCTTCCTCAAGGCGCGACCAACTCAGTTGCGCATATGATGAATGGGATGAATAAGGTATTGAGAGATTTTATTCCGAAAAAGACTATGCCTTTTTTGAATGATGTTCCTATAAAAGGGTGCAAAGAAGGAGACAAGGATGAAACTTTAGATTCGAGGGGGTGTCGCAAATATGTTGTTGATCATATACAAGATTGTGAAAAGATTTTAACTCGGCTTGGAGAAGTTCATCTTACATTATCGGGTATGATGTCCGTATTTGGAGTACGAGAGGTTGTAATTATTGGACATTTATATAGATCTTATAGAAGAAAATCAGATGCGACTAAAGTTGATGCAATTGGAAGGATGAAAGAGGATTGTGATTCTTTAACAGAGGTTCGCAGGTTTTTGGATGCATGTGTATTTTATCAAATCTGGATCCCTCATTTTGCTCACATAGCGGATCCATTATATGAACTGTTATGCAAGGGTTACCGATTTAAATGGGAAGAAAGGCATATTCAAGCAATGCAAAGATTGAAGAAATTATTGATGTCACCTCCAATATTGAGGAAGGTTGATTATAACTACAATAGACCAGTGATTCTTACTGTGGACGTTAGTCCAATTGCCATTGGATGGGCTGTGGGTCAAGATGATTCAAATGGGAGTAGATTTGCAGTTCGGTTTGGGACTAAAGTTTTAAGTATTCGTCAACGTGCATATTTGCAAGTCAAAAGAGAACTTTGGGGAGTCGTTTCGGCTATGAAAGCTGAAAAGGACTATTTGATTGGGGCACTAGTAGTAATTGAAACAGATTGCTTGCCATTGCTTGGAATGATTACTAACTATTCAACGCCAGATATTGCAATGTTGAGATGGATTGCTTATATTAAGTCACTAAATGCAGAATTTAAGCATATTATTGGGAAAGACAATTTAGTAGCAGACATGCTATCTCGAGTAAGATACGAGAGGGAGGACGAAATAGTTGAAGACATTGATGACGTCGGATTGAAATTCTATTCAATATGAAATCTCAACAGAGAAGACAAGCTATTTCTTGAAGAATCTTATGGAGGAGAATTATTGGATATTGGTCATTACTTGAATACCTTGACTAAACAGGGGAATTGGTCTACAGAAAAATTCAAACAAATAAGAAAAAAAGCATATGGATTTTTACTTCAGGATGGATTCTTATGGAAGAGACCAAAGAAAGGAATTGAGATGCCACGACGAGTGATAGGCAAAAAGGAAGAAAAACTAAAATTATTGAAGGAGTTTCATGATAGTTTATAGGCAGGGCATAGAGGGAATCTGGACTACCTTTGTTAAACTCAAGGAACGATATTGGTGGAAAAATATGTATCAAGATGTGCTCTCATTTGTAGAGTCATGTGAAATCTGTCAATCGTATTCTAATATTCGACATCGAGATGGTCTTCATCCTACGTATCCTCTTGCTATTCATTTTAAATGGGTTGTTGATTTGGTTATTATGTCGGTTGGATTATGGCAGATGAGATATTTGGTTTTAGCTCGTGAAGATTTATCAAATCAAGTAGAAGGAAGAGCATTGAGGACAAAATCTACAAAGGGGATCTGTAGGTTTTTACTTGAAGATGTCATTTGCCGCTATGGATGCGTAGGAAAAATCACTGCAGATCGTGGAGAATTAAATGCACAAGAAGCTCGTAAGTTCTTTGAAAGATGTGGAGTTAAACTAACACTGACTACTGCTTATAATCCGGAAGGGAATGCAAAAAGCAAACGCGGTCACACACCGATTGTGAAAGCATTAGTTAAAGCTTGTAATGGGAAAGTTAAAGAGTGGCCACGGCTTTTGTCATTTACATTATGGGCTGATCGAACAACACATAGTTCAGTGACAGGATATATGCCAGTAAAACTTATGACAGGTCGAAAACTAATTATGTCGATTGAAGAAAAGGTATTTACTTGGAATATGCTACCACGGGAAGATAGATTGATAAGAGAGGATCTTCTGGCTATTAGAATTTGACAATTGGAGCAAAAAATGGAAGATGTCCAGATAGCATTGGGAAGGTTAAAAAGAGCAAGGTTACAAAACAAGGCGCGATTCGATAAGCAACATCGATTGAGACCTAAAGCAATTGAAGAAAGTGACTGGGTACATGTTTATGACAATAGTCTAGATAATCAACATACTACTTTGCGGAAATTTTCAAAACATTGGTTTGGACCATATGTGGTAACAACAGTTCATGATAATGCGACTTACTCATTACGGGAGTTAGATGGTACAAAATTGAAAATACCAATTGCAGGGAAGCGAGTAAAAATATTTAAACAAAGACATGCAGAGATGAATATGAAAGACCTTAATGAAGGTATAGAGATTCTGCAGCAAGAGATTGAAAGTGATTTGGATAATGAAGGTGACGAAGACGAACAGGACAAAGACGTAGAGGATATATTCTAAATCAAACAGCAATTGGGTGAATTGGTGCATACCGGAGGATGCTCAGATTCAGAGGGGGTGGATGTCGTGTTGTAACACGAGTATACCATGAAAATATAAAGAAAAGGGACTTTTATTAATATTCAGTTACCTCGAATATTGGGAGCAACGACCAACTCCAGTGCAAATACTGAGTGGCCAGGTTCAGTCACCCCGTTACAGTCAGCCGGGGCATACTGAAATGTTCCATTCGATTCTAATAACGGGAGTCAGCAGGAAGAAAAAGGACCAATTCACACGACGGATGAGCCTGGTTTGAAGAGCCAATTGGATCCAATTTCAAGAATCCAATCCGAGTCATCTTACCCAATATTAGACCTGCATTGGTCGGGCAACCCAATGCAGTCTAATTATCGGAAAATCCAGGTCTTACTACGGACCTCAGCCAGTCTGATGCGAAGGACCAATTTGATCCAATTACGGAAACATCCAGGTTACTACGGGCATCTTACCCAATATGAGACCTGCATTGGTCGAGCAACCCAATACAGTCTAATTACGGGAAAATCCAGGTCTTACTACGGGCCTCAGCCAGTCTGACACGAAGGACCAATTTGATCCAATTACGAGAAAATCCAGGTCTTACAACGGGCATCTTACCCAATATGAGACCTGAATTGGTCGGGCGACTCAATGTGGACCCGAGTACGGGGTTTCGATTCTGTTTCAGGCTGTCCTATTCTCTGTGCCGTTTCAGGGAACGTTATTTTTGGTAAATGGATCTCTTAAAGGTAAAAATGGAGGAGAAAGCTCTGGCGACGAGAGCCAATTTTGGATCTAAGCTCTGACGACGGGAGCCAATTTTGTATCCAAGACGGAAGATTGAAGAAATTCAGAGGATAAGGTTATGGGAGAGAATAAGTTTTTTGGAGAGGTTTTTTTGAAGATCAGGGGGATCGCAGAGAGCTAGCTTCATGCTTCGGGTCGGGGAAGACTGAGGCAATCGTTGCTGAAGTCAGTGTTGTAATGGTGAATCGGGATTTTTTTTAATGAAGTGGGTTTGATTACTCTCGACTGTTTTGTAAAATCAAGTTACGTCTGTGATTGAAGAATTAAAAGGGTGTCTATAGGATTGAGTATGCGGAGTGAATGAAATTTTATTGGATTAATCTTACGAGACAGTCAGTGGATACAAGATCGTAAGTACAAAGCGGTATCGGAGATTAGCAGATTGGGTTGTTCGGGGTTCTCTGTAACGTCTAGAGACCTACCGGCTGGGGCAAAAAGGACTTCGACAAGCAGTCAAAGGACATCCGTATAGATTTACAGTGTATTCTTGCAGTCGTTTATATTCCAGCAGTCAAAAACTGATAGACTGCTTGACTATTGGCGAATCTCCATACTAACTTCTACAGCCAAACGCCCGGCGCGTTCTTGAGCAGGAAAGCACGTAATACAACACCGCCACCTAATATTGAGATCGAGAACCACGAAGAATATGAGGTTGAAAAGATACTAGATTCACGGTGAAGTTGGGGCAAGTTGGAGTATCTTGTTCATTGGTGTGGCTATGACATTAATGAGTGAACGTGGGAGCCAACTGAAAGTCTCGCTAATGCGTCACAAAAAGTACAGGAGTTTCATCAACAACATCCTCATAAACCTAAGCAGGTTCGACGATAGCTTCCTTCTAAAGCTTGCTCACCTAAAAATATAAGAAAAAGAGAGAGCACCACCAAAATTTGTAGTTGATGTAGTTATTTTTTCCAAGATAAAATAGAATTTTTTCAGTAGCCATAGTTTGGTCTTCTGATATGAATAGCCAAGAGATAGATACTATGCGAGTCAGATTATCTCAACCGACTAGCTCATGAAGGCGACCCCGAGTTGAAAAACCGCCTATACCACGACGACGATGGAGGATACCGAGTAACCGATTACTTGTGATTGTATTTGAGTCCGAGCTTGCTTACAATGGTCAGCCAGAAGGCGTGTTTGTAGGACAATTTTATAATAAGGACACGGAAGTTCATGCTTGGTCAGAAGTTGAAGGAGTGGGCCACTACCGTTGGCTTCAAGGGTCGATGAACCACTTGCCTTGTGAACAACAGTTGGAGTTCATAGCAGATGTTATGCGACAGATCTTCATTTTCTTACGTTGGTACTGATCAACAACATTGCTTCTCACAGACCTCGAAGCTAAAGGAGGGGGTGATGTTAGAGACATAATCTTTAGAACCTTCTAGAGATAAGTTTCTAGAATCTTCTAGAGACAAGTTTCTAGAACCTTCTAGAAGCAAGTCTTTGGAACCTTCTAGAAGCTTCTTAGTTGATAGAAGATATTAGGGACATAGTCCTTAGAACCTTCTAGATATAAGTTTCTAGAACCTTTTAGAGATAAGTTTCTAGAACCTTCTAGAAAGAAGTCTTTGGAACCTTCTAGAAGCTTCCTAGTTGGTAGAAGTTACTTGAGAAGCTTCCTAAATAGAAGTATATATTGGAATCGAGGCTGAAGAGTTCTTCAGTCTCGACAACACATGTCTTGGAGCTCTAGCTCACCTCTCTGGTGTTTTTCTCATCTGATTAATCTAGTTCTTGTCAATTCTTCTTGAACTTCTTGTTAGATCTCGAGTTTGTATTTCTGCGTCTGTGACACCGAAATGGTGAAGGGAGAGATTATAGTTTCCTTGTGTGTTCAGATATTGGAAATAGAGATGATACATTCAGGAGGTAATTGATTGTGTGACCTTAACGTGAACTCTTAAGCAACTAGTCATTCCTCGTGTTCGAATCCTCCTCTACGGGTTTATTTTGGGAGATTTCTTCCAGAATAAATAAAATGACAACCACATTTTGGCACTGCTGTCGGAGATTGACAATATTATTGAGTGTTAGAAATTAACTATTGAAGCAGTAAAGGGGATTAGGAAGCAAACTCAGTAGAAATAATGAAAGAGTATGGTTATTAAGAATGAGAATTTAACAGCAAAGAGAATAAAGCAATCAAAGAAAAGAACAGAGCGATTGCAAGCAAGAAATTTATTGCGTAATGAGCGAGATTGTAAATTAAAAAAGAAGCATCGATAAAGTTGAATTAAGCCGTGATTGCATGCTTGTCGGCATATTCGATCATATCCAGAAGACAATCGACCTCTAATATTTCAGAAGTACATACTATTAAAGAAATTACTAAGAGTACTCGCGAGGAGTGTTGCTAATAGTCCAGCATACCTCTCGAAGCCATTAATGGAAAACGAGGAAGGCATAGAGGAATTAGGTACCCCACAGGATATCTTCTCAATTAAAAATACGTCCAGTTCTAACAAGATTGGTTCTGAAGATCGACATAAATTACTTGCCAATAAAGACCAATTCAGAGTATATCAAAACCTATCGTTTTCACCTTATATTCAACTAGTAAAATTATTTGGAGATAATAATAGTCAATCGGAAAGGCTTGAAAGTCCAAAAAAGACTTTTGCGAGAGACAGTTTTTATTTTAATAAGGAATTGAGCAAAACGCCGGCATCTTTAATGACGTCCGGAGGACCAGCAGTTCTGATTGCAGTTCAAATGGGTGCAGTGGGTGATCGAATGACTAGCATCATGCCATTACCTACTTTTTGGGGTTTGCTAGGTGCGGATCCAGATCAACATTTGTCTCAATTCTTGACAGCATGTATAGCCAATAATGGAAGAACAGAAGACATTTGGCTGAGATGGCTGCTAGTGACATTGAAAGACACAGCGTTTGAGTGGTATAACCACCAACCTGTGGGACAATTTATCAATTGGGAGGCATTAAAAAATACATTTTTAGTCCATTTTCGATCAATTGGTTTTGAAGAACGTTTGAGAGAAAAATTAATGAACAGGAGAATGGTACTAGGGAAAGCGGTACAGTCATATTATGGTCGTGTAGCAGATATACTTCAAAAATGGCCAAATAACCAAATGCCAGAATCATTTCTGTTGTCCATATTGGTTAATGGAATACAACCACCAGAATTGAAGATGTTTGTAAAGGAGGTACAATCACCCACCATTGCATCATCTCTTAAGCGAGCAAAAGTATGAAAGGAATGTCACTATGACCAGAACTTAACAGTTAGAGCCACGATGATTCCATCTCAAAGAGGTTATCAAATGACAAATTGGAATGATGCATCAAAAAGTTATCTGGGAAGGAATGATTATAGTACAATTCCATAGGGAATTATAGATGTTGTTCTATTGCAAGCTATACCACCATCATCATCACAACTGTATGCACCTTATTTTGCGTATCAAAAACTAATACCTATGAAGAAATTGCCAAATACATTGATATCAAGGGATCCCAATGAGTCATTGTTGTTAACATTAACAAAAAAAAATGGATGAATTGGTTGTAAATCTGGCCAAGGATAAAGAAAAAAGGCATAAACCAACCAATATGCGTCCCAATGTTTGATGCAGCAATTCTAAGGGGCAAGGTCATTTAGTAACAGAATGTACTTTACCACCGCAAATGACTGTACAATGTACCTTTTATGGGGGCAAGCATATTACCACCAATTCTTGGAATTTATGGAAGCAACAACAACTAAGTAACCAGATAATGACTCAACCAACTTCGTGGGATATCAATCAAGTACAGACAAATAATAGATTTGGCTAGAATGGAAATTGAGCGAATAAACAAAACAGGAATTATTCTAATTTCCTCAACTTTGAATTTCATCAATATTCACGGATTGGCGATGAACCAACCAGGATACCATCAATATCCACCCATGACAAAGCCAATGTCAGACTCTACAATAACAATGGGTCAACCAGGATCCTTTACTCATCCGATATGGAACAGACCTAGCCGTTATATACTAGTAGAGACACCCAATATCCCTGAAGGAGTTGGCATGAGACCACTTCATTGCTATCGTTGTAGATAAATCGGACATTATGCAAGTGAATGTCCTAATCCAAGGACTAGTGATGACTATGCTCCAATATGTAGAAATTGTAAGCAGTTTGGTCACACTTATCAGCAATGTAATGCACTCCTTAATAATAATAACCGAGACTAGCAAATGCAAACAAGCCAACTGATGGAGGACAAAGGCCCTGTTCAACGAGACTCACCAGTACATTGTGTTGAGGTGGTGAACGCAGTGCTTACCAGAGGCCAACAAAAAGATAAGAATCCAATTCAAGACCTTGATGAACCAATCGTAGGAGAGCAAGTAGCACCGTCCATGGAGCTAAACAAACCAATATCAGTATTGGGACGTATCCCAATATTGAGACCTCAACAGACTGAGGAATCCAATTCGATCTCACGTACCAATTTATCGAGACTATCAAGATCGATCCCAATTGACCAAGTATCAATACCTGTACAGTCCAATAAAAGATTTTACGCATTAAAGGAACCTTTAGTAGTAGAAAAGTTGGCAAAGTTACCAACGGCAATTCCAATCGCTATGAAGGAATTGCTGCCAAATGGAATAAAATCAAAACCAATGAAATGTAAAAGAGCATTGGAAATTATTCTCAATATGGAATCCTACCACATTCTGAAGGGTTTGGATGTTATTCAACTTTCAATTACAATGAAGCAACTTTTGGCTGTAGCACCGGAATGTTGATCTACATTGAATTCGATGGCATTTCAATTCCAGGGGTACAAGTCGATGGTGGTTCTAGTGTGAATTTAATGAACGTGGATACAATAGAGTACTTGAATCTAAAGCCATTGCTACCTACGACATTGCTCTTGCGAATGGCAGATCATAGTTGGGTAAAGCCAATGGAAATCTTACGCAATATTGCCATTGTAATTATGGGATTAACATACAAAATCGATTATATTGTATTATGATTACAGAGTTCTACGTTATCGTATCCCATTTTATTAGGCAAACCTTGGCTTTATCAAGCCAAAGCTAAGAACGATTGGGGCGGAGGCACATTGACAATTGAAAAAGGCCGTGACCAGATTGTTTTATAGATGTACTTGGTACAATATCATGGAAAATCTCAATTGCCAGAATCAGAATTTATATTGGACAACGAGAGTCAATTGATTGAGGCAAATGACGATGCTATGAATTCACGACAATTTGGGGTAGGATAAAATACTTCAACAGCAAAGACAGGAGTCTACCTATGTAGAAGTCCCAACAAATATTTATTGCATCAGGAAGATGCAACTAATTCGGATCATGCTATTGTCGAATGGATGAACAATTCCGCAGTCAATAGAGTCAGCACATTGGAACCAGATTTGGGTGATTTCCATATGTCGAATAATACAAGATATTCAGATCAGGAGAAGACAATTAAATTAGAGGTTGTTAAACACCCTATGTGTCAATCCATTAACCTGGGCACCAATAAAATGCCACAGCTAATTAAAATATATGTTGGTATTATCAGTACAAAATTGGATGCTTGGAAATAATTTTTCATCCATCATAATCTGCCTTTGCGTGGTCGTATGCAGATTTGAAAGGAATTCTAATTGACGTGTGTGAGCACCAGATTATTTTGGAGGAGGGTGTTACGCCAGTTCATCAAAGACAATACCGCCTTAATCCAAAATATTTCCTTTTAGTGAAAGAGGAATTAGATAAACTTCTCGACGTGGATTTTATTTATCCTGTTTTGTATAGTGCATGGGTTTCACCAATCGTGATGGTATCGAAAAAGAATTGGAAATTCCGAATTTTTCAGGATTTTTGGAAACTTAATGCGGCTACCAAGAAAGATTACTTTTCATTACCTTTCACGGACAGTATGGGTAACATGTTGTTATTATCACTAGCTAGTAAAAGAATAGGAGTGAGGCACCAGTTAAAGTCATTCTATGGTGTTGTTTTGGATTGGCTGGAGTGCCATTTTTTTGTATTTCTTGTATTTTCGAGATTAGTAGTTCCAGTTAAAAGTTAACAGTGAAGAGCCAGTCACAAGTGTCGATTGAAGATATTCTAGAATGGATGAGTCAGCAGCAACAATAATTAGAACTTTGGAATGTCCAGATCTTGAAATTAGAAGCTCAAGTCCATGAACTGGGCGAGTACAATGAAGACCTTTCAACTCAGTTGAGGTAGGAGCCGATGGAAGGATTGGAAGAGGATGAAGATTTGCAGTTGGAACCAGAATCGGTGGAACCAATAACAAATACTATAGAAATTGATTAATTAGATAGGCCAGAGGGATCGTAATTTTTGTAGAGTTTTGTTAGATAATTTTTAGATAGGTATCAATTGAGTATTTGCGAGGACGCTACACAGATAGGAGTGGGGCTATGTAGAATAGATATTAATTTGTTTTTGAAAGATATTGGTAAAATATATTAATAGTCCATATAATAAGAAATTCAGGAGTACGGATGAGTGATTTAGTTATTAAAAGCGGTTAATTATAAAATTACGGTTGAAATCTGGAGAATCAGGGAAAAGTATATAGGAGTTGTAGAAGTTAATTAAGGTGTTAGATTGTGAGAGTCGTGAGTCGAGGGCCATCGCTGTGATAGTGTGAGCTGAGGTAAGCTTCGTGCTACCTCTTTTCTTTTGTTTGTTATTTTCTTTGAACAAGAGGATTGAGAGTTTCTGAATATTGTGAAGTGAATTATGGAATGGAAATGTGATTGGTATTATTTGAGAAGAAGAAAGATTGAATGCTGAAATCTGATTATAGTTCAGCAGAGAGAATGAGTCTGTATTTGTGTGAAACACCGTAATGTGAATGGCAGTTCTGTGTGAAGAATTCCAATGATTGGAATGAGGATAATTGTGTGCTGAAAGCTGTGAGGGTGCAGTATTACAATTGGAGATTATGAGGGTGAATATATTGGTAGAAATAGCAGTTATTAGTATGAGTGAATTGTTATAAGGAAGAGATCGATAAGGTGAAGGGAGAGATTATAGTTTCCTTGTGTGTTCAGATATTAGAAATAGAGACGATACATTCAGGAGGTAATTGATTGTGTGACCCTAACGTGAATGCTTAAGCAACTAGTCATTCCCCATGTTCGAATCTCCCTATATGGATTTTATTCTGGGAGGTTTCTTTTGGAATAAATAAAATGACAACCATAGTACTATAAACAATCAATACATGTGACATAAAGCTAACTTCTTGGCAAAGTTTTTAACCTATCAATCATCTAAATATATATATATATATATATATAAAGGTAAAATAATCTCTATAAAGCTATTAGGAAGTTTTTGTATAAGATATTATAATATTGGCTTATTTTTACTTACTTCTACTTATTCATATTATGTAAGTAATTATAAGTATGTTTATAATATATATCTATACACACTTTTATTTTATTACAAAAAGTTAAGAAAGCAATTAAAATCAATAAATATAAATGTATACATGGGTATAATGGATTCTTTAAAAGAACATCTAATTGTCAAAATCAATACTATATTATTAAGATTTTTGATAGATTATCTTGTAAATAAATTTTTTACTATCTATCTAATAATAAAATTATCATATTTTCTTTCAAGATAATCTTTAAGACATTAGAATTTGTCTAGAAGTTAATTCTATTTTTTAAAAAGCTTATGATTAAGCCAAGAACAATAGAGATGTATTTTTTTAGATGATTCATTATCTTAAGAACAAAATATAATTCAAATTTGTAAAAGAATGTTGCATTATGAAGCATGAATATCTGGAGTTCAAGATTTGTATGTGTGATTTGATAGAAAAAACTCTTAAAGTACCAAAAGATAGGTGGATGATGTCAAAAGGCATGCCTTGGTCAAGATACAAGAAGAGAGACTAATTAGAAATGATTAAAGTATTATTAGGCCATAATAGAGGTATCAATACTAGTGATAATAAATTGCTCCACCTTATCTATATTTTTAGAAATAACTATGACTCAATCATCACAAGAAAATTGGTCGTATAAATGCTTTGGTCTATTTTTTTATAATACTTATTAATGTGCCTTATATTCTCCATATTAATTATAATTATTACATCAATAATATGTAGATTATTTGTGAAGCCATGTGCTTTATGATAGATCTTAATGCAAGTCTTAAAGTTTGCTATGACAAATTGTTTCAATTATTCGATAAAATTATTTGAATCAATTGAGATACAAATCATGTCTTGTAGATATATAATTTTTCTATTAATGAGCTTAATTTCCTTAAATATTAAAATTAGCTTAAATACATGATAAGATTGGCAATAGTAAGGATATGGAAAGATAGATCAAGAAATTTGGAATTTAAAAATACGCAAATGAAGGATGGATATCTATAGTAATGTAAATTTAATGGCACTAATTTAAATAATTAATATGTAAATTTCAATATCTACTTTAATATGAACATACAAATTCTTTACAATAAAATTGATTCTTTTATAATCTTAAAATAAACTCAAGTGTTCAAAAAGCACCAATATGTCAAAGGAGAGAGAATTTGCCTTAAGAAAGTATTGGACTTCTAATTGTTACTAATTGCTCAACCAAGCCTCAAGATTAAAAAAAAAAAAAAAAAAAAAAAAAAAACACCAAATTTTTATATAAAACTGTCCCTATAGAGGTAATTAAATCAATACATAAGCCCTAAGTACTAAAGATCACCAAAAATGTAATAAAAATATTATAAAACCTTATATGTCCTTAAGGTGAATTTTTCCCAAATTTCAACAACTCATATCTCATGATCGGGTTGTCTAAACAAATCCAAATTTTACATGAAGTACCAATGTATTTTTAAAAACTACCACAAAAAAATTCAATTACAAATTCATTATGGATCTCGAGATATTGCCAAAATCCTAACAGTAGCTTCAAACCATTGTTTACATACACCCATGTGCAAATTTCTTCATATCTCACAAAATAAGTATTCAAATACCATAAAACTTTGTTTTATAGCTTTTTAACCTAGTAACACACACTTTTAGAAATTTTGAGCTGAAAATTCACTTGGAAATTCAAGATGTGGCTCCAACCATTACTATCAACAAAACGACTCACTTACTACCTTTGAATTATATATGCTGTCTTCAACGCTCTATAACTTCTTCATACAAACTCCTAAGGTAGAAATTCTTTCACAAAAGATGCAGATATTAAAATCATCCTTGCGGCCACCTCTTCCAAACTCCAAAATCTATCATAAAACTCCTCATATCTTCAAAATAGCAACAATATATCTTAAAAAGTTACCTTAACTTCAAAAAACTATACCTTCATCACTTTAACTCCAAATCCTCTAAAATTTTCCTACAAATTGTAGCACAAATCCTAAACCTTACAATCCATGTTTTTGATTCTTGAATGCCCCTTTTGAAGTCATCGAAATCCTTGTTATGGTCGTGGACAACTTGCTGAATGCCTATTGGGCATGGCCTTCAACCAATAGGGATGAAGATCTTTACCTTTTGCCTTCATCCATCCATACCTTGCTTTCATCCCTTCAACTAAGTTTCTTAGAAGTTTGGATCTTCATCTTTGAATTCCAATCTTCTCCTTAAGTTTTAAACTAAATATCTAAATCCTATATAATTTAAACACTAAAATCAATATTAGTAAACTTCAAAATAAATTTTCTTACATCAACTCTTTTTAAATTAACCTACTAACCACTCTAAAGTATATCAACACTTACAAATATATTATCTATTTTAGTTAATTTACATATACTATAAACAATTACTATATGACATTATGATAGCTAGAAGGTTGAAGGATATGCTAAGGAATTTGACACTTGCATGTAGGTAAATGTGGAAGAGATGTACACATAATAAAAAGAAGGTGGCTATCTCTTAACTTCGATATTTTATATTAAATACTTATTTATGGATTTAAAGAAGATTTAAACAATAGTATGTTTAAAGATTCAAAGAGTTAATTAAATGTTTTAATAAATTGTAGAAGTTTTTATACACTACTATTTTTTTTAGTTATAAGATTATTTTAAGTTGTTTTATTTCATACATTAATTTATTAGACAAACTTAAGTAGAATAAGAATATAAGCTTAAGACTTGAAGGCTCTAAAATAACATTTTTCACAACTTGTATCCTAAACTATTCTCATTTTAAAAAGCTATTCTTCAAAATGTTTTTTTTTTATCAATTTTTGCATTAAATTAAACATACTAATTTTATTAACAAAAAAACATCATTGACTTTATACTAATTTATATATATTCCAAGACATATTTGGCAACTAAAAGTACACCAAATATTATCACAAAGAATGTTTTGGTAATTACAACTTGAATTTGAATGCCTTGTAATTAAATCTGATATCTAACATTAAATAGTTTCAATTCGAAATATTGTGTAAAGTTTAGTTAAATGATTAACAAATTATTCTTATTTGCACTATTTCAAAATAACCAACTAAACTTAATTACAACATATTGTTTTCAAAAAATAATAATTATAAGAATAATAATAATAATAATAATAAATTGAAAAGAATTGCACAAATTAGTATATTTATAAATCTTCTTTGCCTTCACAATTACAACAATAATTTGGAGTAGAATGTAACACGTTCATTCACACCTCACCCCTGACATAATAGACAATCCCATCTTTTCCCTTTCTCGATGCTTCAAACGTACCTAACAACCGAGGATAGTTAACATATATAAAATCTTTCACTTCTCTACGGCCGACCCGATTCGTCCGATCCCTTGCTTCCACCGAAAGCACATAGTCGGCCGACTTTAACCGTCTGGTGTGCTTGCTGCTGCACAGGAGAAAGCAGCCCCGCTGCAATCCGCAGAATCTGCATTTGTTCCGACACCGCCTGGTGGGCTTACGGAATGTGCACCGGAATAGACTGATGTAATTGGATTCTAACATCAGCTGGCGAGCGTACTCGATTCTGCATCTAAGCGAGAGATACCCAAATTCTAGCCTCCACTACCTTTCGGACTCGATTCTGCATCTGGGTGAGAGGTAACCACGTTCTGGCCTCCCCTACTTTTGGCACTTCCACCATCTTCGTCAGAACCTACTTCTCCAGATCTAATTCTTGAAATCAATTTATCCCACCACTTGAATAGCAATTGCCTCGGTGCATGGGTTTCACCTTCAACTCTTGGGTTCTCGAACTGAAATCTAAACTTTTCCGGCTTTGAATAATCATCTACTATTCTTATAGTGCTGTGTTTATAAACTTCTTCTTCCGATAATATAAGTCTTTCTCCTTTACTTCCAGTGGCCGCCATGTACTCTCGATACGTGGCATTTGGATTTACTTCTACTTTATAAGAGTCTGTTTTAGACAACTCACAAATTCCGCGAAACGCTCCCGCGTTCCCTTCCATCAATTTGATAGTTAAACTCGAGTCGTTGATGAACTTCGTCTTCATCGTAGCTGATGGAAATGCCTAACCACCGTCCTGCACACATGCATTTGACAGTTCCGATGAAACGGCAAGCATAATAAGCATGTAAAACCTAGTCTTCACGCACACCTAATATTGGAACCGATGGATGCGACGTCCGCTCAGAAGACCTCCGTCTCCAACATTCATGTCCCTGTCATGTCCCCTCCGCTCGAAGCTGGAGGGTCGATTTGAGTGGATTACGCAGGTTTGTTCCACTCCACTCAAACTATGAATGCACATCCACGCATGTCTCTCATGTTTGAAGCACCCAATCCGACATTTTCACGGGAGTTCAGGAAAACAAAAACACCTCGGACATTCCAGGTCGCTCAAGAGGAAAAATGTTTCCCACCTTTCCAAGATCCCCGTCCGAAGATCGCTTCCTTGGACGGAGCCGCCCTAGGTCACCGGAGGAAAGTCTTGGGTTGGCAAGAGAGAGTATCCGGGGTCGCACCAAATCCGATGGGTTGCACCAAGAAAAGGTCTGAGATCAATCCTATCACACAACACACAAAATATCTCACGGAACACCACACTATTGCCTCCGCTGTTTAAGATTGCCCTACCGACACCTACTACGTGGTCCTCTTGACTCGTTAACGGACCACCACTAGACTCCGGTTTCGTTGATGCAAACAGACAGCCTCCTAAAACTTGAATCAACCTCTTCTCTTACCAACGATTCTCCAAAGACAAGACCCTCAAGCGTGTGATTCCTGGGCTTGCGATAAAAATGTCGAGTTCGTCAACAACCGAACTGTTAAAAAGGGCTCGATACACGTCTCGTACAGAACTGTGCGTGGAGTGCTGGCTGCCTCTGGTCGTCCATGAACGTTCATCCCTCTAGACAGCAACTTGGTGTTGGTGTCAGCTCCATCCACCAGAGCCCTTTCGATTTGCTGTGCTTGGTGCTTAACCCCAGCAACAGCTCTTTACGGGCATCTCTTGAATGCAGATACAGACCAACCGACAGATATTTACCGACACTTCGTTGATGGATGAGGAACCAGTTCATCTTGCCAGTGGATCACAGTCTGGAACCGGGCAACAATCTTCAAACAAATTTATGATGTACACATGGTCGTCGAGATCTCCGATCTTGGGCCAATTTAGAGATTCGATACGAACAAATATATGCCGTAATTGTGCTGCCCTCGGTTTCACGCCTTGTTCGTACGGTGCAATTTGGATTGGGACACTCACTTGGGTTTGGCTCCAGGTATATCCATCACCCTCCTCTCAACGACAGGAGGAACGGAGGGTTCTATTGCGATGTTTTTAAGACCATGATTTAGTATGTTTTAAGACATGATGGGTGTGTTTATGGAATTTGTTTGCTCTTACGATCACTTTACAGTAAGTATACTACAGAAAAATCCTAGAATAACAATGTGTCCAAACTTTTGCTGTCCAAGTTCCACTTTACTTAGTCTATTTCGTTGCTTGGATTCAGGTTGGCAGAGACATTATGTCATTATGTTTGCAGCAAACAAGTTTTTTTACAGCTTGTTTTTTTATTTTTATTATTGGTGCTTTTTAAGTGGGTAATTCAAATTATTTCATTGTGTGTCTTTTTTCTTTTCTTTTAATTATATGTAGTGGGTGTTAGCAAAGTATTGAAATCATACAAAACTAGTCTTCTGTGTTATAATTTGTTGAACTATTTTTGTATTTTTGTTAGACTTCAATTCCATACCCCTAAACATTGTTCAAGCTCAAAAATACTGGACCAATCATTGCAAGCATGTGCTAAGCATGGACAATCATGTTGTAATATATTTATCAATAACAATACAAGGCATGCATTCAAAACTGGGCCAAGAATGCTTCTACAGACACCTTAATTTCTTTATTTGAGAAAACATAACAAATATATAACAATGTCATATACTTGTTATAAGAAGAACTTGATAGTGAAAGCACTTAATATGATAGAGGCATTATTTTTTTGTAAAACTTTTGTAGAATTTGTAGCATATTGCTGTGTTAAAATTGATAAGATTTACTTAAGATAATTTAAAGAGTACTTTAGTTGTTTATGTTTGCCAAAAAAATATTTTTAAACATCTTATCTATTGATTTGAATTATAAATTAAACTTCAAAGTAAGATTAAGTTCTTCCATAACTAAATGCCTAATGTATGAGTATGGTAATTTTAAAAAGTATCCTTAAATGCTTTGAAGAAGTGTTAAGGCACGTTAAGAATATGAAAGCTAAAGAACACCACCATGAATGGTAGTTTATTAATCTTCACATGCAATTAATCTATTTTAAGTATTTTAATATCATATATTTTTATTTTTTTTCTTTTATCTTATAGTTATGTTATAACACAACAATAACACATATTCTTGAAGTTTTAGCTATTA
Source organism: Physcomitrium patens (assembly GCF_059467195.1). NCBI lineage: Eukaryota > Viridiplantae > Streptophyta > Bryopsida > Funariales > Funariaceae > Physcomitrium > Physcomitrium patens. The sequence continues at coordinate 15,589,590 of NC_143434.1, read as the reverse complement.
TGCTTATTTTCAAATATAATTTTTAATCATAGAGAACCATCTAAGCAATCAAAGTCTATATATAAGTCTTTATTGGAAATATCTTCTCAATCTACCAAAGATCAATAAAAATCTATTAAGTTTCATAATAAAAATGGTTTTGCTTATGCTTTTATAGCTCATATTTTGGAGTCTACTTTAATTTAGGTTATATCTATCAATCTTAAATCTACTCATTGATATAATGCAATGGATAATAAATATACATCTTTTATGGTACAAAAAACTTGAATATTAATAGATTACATCCAAAATATTCTTTTATTAGTAAAAATTAGCTATTTGTATAAAAATAAAAAAGACAAACTTTCTATTGTGTAAATAGAACAATATTACTATACGTTATGTTTATCCAAGCAACCATGTATGACCTTTATATTCATTAATATTAAAAACAAGAATCATAACAAAATTCTACAAAAAAAAAAAAAAAAAAAAAAAAAAAAAATCTTCTTATAATATTTAAAAAAGAAAGTAGAAAAATCAAAGATAATTACAAGATAGAAATTAGAATAGTTATTGCCAAACACAAGAAAATTAGAGATTCTTCAAATAAAGTTAATAGTAAAAAAGACATTGATAAAAGTAAGAAAAGCCTTGCTCTTGCCTCTATATATACTATGTAATTACAAAGCTATATGATAGCATTCTATAGGTTATTTGAATGTCATTGACATCTATATTTACTCCAATAATTATTTAGATAATACAAATAGATAGAAGTAGATAAAAGTTTATAAATTTGATAATATTTTATAGTTGCAGTTTTGTGTTATAATATGGCTATTAAGTGAAAGAAAAAAACAAAGGTTATATTGAAGAGGAGCTTAAATAAAAATATTGTAGAAAATAATCTAAAAATATGTACATATTAGACAAGAAGGTAGTAAAAACTAATAAATTTTGATATTATATTTTTATAAAAAGAACTTTTATTTATTATGTAGAACTATAAATGAAGAAAATTAAAGTAGAAAAGAAAAGTAATTAATTTAGGCATCTTTAAGAAGAAATTAAGAGTATTTTTTAGCAATAATTATCTTAAATAACCAAGAATTGATACTTAGAGAGGACCAATTATCAATCAGGGTCAAAATTAGATGTTGAAGCACAAAACCGCACACTTATAAGAGTTTTATGGTTCTTTAGTTAATTGAAGAGTAGGATTTGATAGCAAAGAATAAAATGGTTCTTTCAGCTTCAATTTTGAATAATTTGAGTTTGCATTGACTTTGTAAAGGCTTTGCAAAGTTAAGATTTTTTTGGGATTATTTTAGATTTTGAAAATTATAAAGAACTTATACTATGAAAAATTACGTAAGATTGGTTTATGATCTAAAAATAAAATATTGTGATTACATAATTAATATTATGCAAAATCTTTGTTATAAATTTGATCAAATAATATGTTTAATAGTTGTTATAATTTAAATATACTAGAATCTCAAAAATTAGAGTTTAAAGGATCATTAAGGATTTTTAAAATTTATAGCAATTTCTCAATTGGATTAAATTAAATTTTTTTATAATTTTTGTAGACTTAATTTTAAAAAACTTTGTAAATTTTGAAAGACATTAAATGGTGAACTTAAGATATATTGGCTTTGGAAGATTGACTCCAAGATTGAAGAAGGAGGCTGACCAACTCTTGAGCCGATTTTAAAATTTATCTTCTAATTATTTAATTTTATCTTTTTCAAATTATTTGTATTTTTTTTAAAATTTATAATTAAAATGTGTAAAAAATTTTGAATTCAAATCTATAATTTTATTATTAATTATTGAGATTTTAATCTACTATAGGATTGATTAAGAATTTGATTAGGATTTTATTAGAATTTTTCTAATAATTTTAGGATTTAATTAAGATTTATCTAAGTTTTTTATTCTTAATATTTTTTAAGATTTTTTTAAAAAATATTTCTATAATATTTATTTATTATTTTTTTAGGATTTTTATATGTTTTTTTAATTTCTTTATATTTTTTAATTTTTTTTTAAAAAATTAAATTAAATTTGATTAAGATTTGATAAAGAATATTAAAATTTAATTAGAATCTTTTTAAGATTCTATTGGAATTGTTAAAATCTTATTTTTGTAATTTCTATTTTACCTTCTACAATCAAGCTTCATGTGCATTCTCAAAAAAATGTCTTATAATATGATAGCAGATTTCAAAAGCACAAGCTTCAATCTTATACTCTTCACGCTTGTCACAACTTTCTAGCTGCAAAACATTTTGAATACAACAAGACTTTGGAATTAATCTTAAGAGTTTTTCAGTCACTTCAAATGTAAAAAGCAATCAAATACTTTGTACAATCATGAATTTTTTTTCAAGATAAAATAACTCTTTATCATTAATCTTATAAACTTCTACAACGACTATCTATATGTGAGATTAAATTTCACCTTTCAATCTAAATTATAAGATGGTCTTAATTAAGATTTACTTATAATAAATAATATGAAATGAAAGAAATAATTAATAAGTAGAAAAGAAGAAAAAATACAAAATAAGTAAAATAAATGAAATCAAGCAATTATATATTCTAAAACTATAACATTTTTTGTTTACTAAATTTTTATTTAATAAAAAATAAAAATATAAATATAAAATTATTTTTATGAATTTAATTTTTTAGCTTTTCAATGGTATAAGAAACATATAAATTCAAATTATTATGAATAAGTTATGAAGGTTCAAAGCTAGCAAGTTAATAAATAAAAAGTTAAGTAAAAATATTTTATCTCAAGAATAACTTGCTTATAGATCAATGGTTTGAGCCTTATCAAGACTTAAAAGTGGTATATTTAGATTTATTAGAGAAGCTACAAGGCCTTATTTCTATCTTCTTAACTACATTTAAGATGCTACAATCTATATGAGACTTGTGCACCTCTCTTCTTACAAGGATTAAATTAACTAGTGGTCCTCCTATTTTCTATTAAAAAAAGTATTATTTTTATATTTTTGACTTCACCTTGGTATTTAAAAACACCCAATTAGATTAGAAACTTGTATTTATCCTTCAAATCTTGTTTCATTTCTTTATAATAGCTCCTAAGGTGGTAAAATTTAATTTTGCTAAAGTCTTAAAATATTTTCTAAAAAATCATAAAAAAATCTTAAATAAAGTCTAAATTAAATCTAAAAATTTCTATAATATTTCTATAATACTAAATATAAGTTCTACATATATTTTTTAATTAGTAAAACTATTAAAATATAACTTTTAACTATTTAAAAAATAAAATATTAAGATTAATGAGTCTTTTTGATGATTTAAGTATTTATTAAAATTTGACAATGTTTATAGGATACAAAAATCTTATAGGATTTTTTTTTATAAAAATAGAGTCTTAATAAGTTTTGGAGGTAGTTATTTCAATTGATTTAGTATTTTTACTTATTATTGAATACATGTCATGGATATATATAATAACTACATAAACAGTGTTAGATAGAAGATAATGCAGGTAAATTTGATATTATCTTGTAGCAAAATATATTTTATTTTATACATATTTATAAATAATTAATAGGATAAAAATTTAGACAATAAGCTAGCTATGTATTGTGCATATTAGTAGTTTATGATACAAGGTAACTATGTAGCATACATAGAAAAAACTTGCTTTGTAAGTTAAGACATGTATCTTGCAAAGTCTACACATATTAAAGGTTCTATAAAAAGTTGTCATGTAACTTCTAATTAGATAGTATATATGGAGGCAAGAATGAAGCTTTTTTTATTCGTGTCAACACCTTTCTAGTCTTAAGTTTTGTTTTAAGACTTTTTACTTTTTTTTGTCTTTGATAATAGCCATTTTAGTTTAATATTATATCATCTTTGAATGATTATCTAGTCTTTTTGAGTGACAGAAGAATATCTTGATCTTTTAGTTCTTCAAGATTCATATCCTTGATAGTTTAATAAGAATATTAACTTATTATTATTATCTTAATAAAATCTTAATAAAATCCTAATAAAATTCTAACTCCTAAATAAATCCTAGATGAACCCTAATAAATTCTTAATCAAGTTTTAAACCAAATTTCAAACATATCTTAATCCTAACTAAATTCCAAACCAAATCTTAAGTCTCAACTAAATTCTAAATAAATTTTAAATCAAATCCTATAGGAAATTAGAATCTCAAAAATTTATGATCAAAATATTTATATCAATTCTAAATTTATATACTTCTTAATATCTTAATTAAGAATAAGCTAAAAAAAGATAAATTAATTATACTTATGAATTAAAAAAAATACAAGATAATCCAATCAAATGTTCGGTGGCCTCCTACTCCAATCTAAATGCTAAACTTCTAATACTAATATCTCCTTTTTTAACCATTGAATTGCTTTCAAATTTCATCTAAATATTGAAAATTGAATCTAATATCTAAATAAAAAAAAATACTTCAATCTAATAGACAAATTTCTATAGATCTTAGAAATACTCATTGAACTTCAAACTCCATTTTCTAAGACCTCAACTTACAAAAACCTTCATACACCTTGATCTAACCATTCAATTGACTTAATAATTTGCAAACACATTTATAACTAGCACACCAATACACTTACCAAAGTTTATATATACACATACCACAAAACTTAAGAAACTTTCAAATTTATAAACATATTTTTATTTTTTAAAATCTAAACTAACTAAGAACATTATTAACTTTGAATTTTTTTTCAAAAATTCAATATTAATTCAATTGACACAAAATTAATGTCTAAAAATCTTTCTTTGTTTTTTCTTTCAAATCCTACCTTTCAATCTACCAAAGAACTTTGAAGTTGCATAATGGGCATCATTATTTGCCTTAAAATCTGATTTCAACCTAGGTTAACAAGTGGTCCTCTCTAGGTATCAATTTTTGATATTTTGAGGTAAGTTTTATTTTATCCTATTGTTAACTTTTTCTTTAATATACCTATATTAATTTCTTATCTCATTTATTTTGATTTGGCTCATTTTTGCATCTACAAAATAAAAAGAAGTATCTTCTATAAAAAGGCAATATTAAGACTAAATCTTTTATTATCTTTTTATCTTTTATCCTTATCTTTCTACTACATCTTTGTACTAGGCTCTTCTATAATAATATCCATATTTTTATTTTTCACTATATAATTATGTTATTATACAAAAATAGATTATCCACCTTTTAGCAAATGGTTAAGTTTTTTAATATTGATTTTTTCTTGAAAGAAAGTGAATTATTCTTTTTTATAGAAATTTTTATTTTATATTAGGAATTGCAAATTATCCTCTTCTAATTTATTTTTATGAATTTTTTTGAATTGTCTATAGAAGAAAAAATTATGGATGTTACACTTAGTAGAAATGAGAATAGATTTTTAACTATTTCAAATCTTTACTCTTAGGATAAAAATTTCACATATTTCTAATGTGAATCATAGAAGTACTATTCCTATGCCTATGAATGAATTCAACAATAAAATTGAAAGTCTGCACTAAAAAGTTGTTCAATTAAGAATAGCAAGTAGATCAAATTTACAATTGAATCTCAAGAGTATAAAATTAAAATTTCAAGGATTTTGTACAATAAGTAAAGTTCAATCTAAGATTGTATCATTTACAATATCTGATGGATTTATTCAAGTTGGATTCATAGGAGCTCTTTTCTTTAGATGTATTTTTTTTTGTTTGCATCTTTGAAAGAAAAAGATTCATAGCTACTCTATAATTTGAATTCATTCTTTAAATTATTTATAATTATATTTAAAAAAAGTAAAAGTGAAAAAATAGTAGAGACAAAGCTTGTATTTCTATGACAAGGATTGTATTTAGCCACCACATATATTATTGAATTCTAAATTCTTGTTTGCAATATGGATTGAAAAGATAAATTAATTATTAATTAATTTTGATATGGATTAAAAGATATTATCAATGATTTACTATTGACAATACTAAGAACATATTCACTGGAATAATTTATTATTTAAGTGATTGCATACAACAATTGATTCTTTAAAAGACACCAAGAATAAATATTTGATTGGAGAGGTATAAGTCAAGCTATAGCAACACCTTCTAAGTTTTTAGAAGCTTACTTGTAAATTCTCACAATATGCTTTAAATCTTTTATTGAGAAAAATAAGACTTATTATCATTAAGAAGGTTTGTGCTTATATTGTAAAGAATCCAAGTATACTATTCAAAATTATCCAAAAAATTAATGTAATTACAAAATAAGGAGCATGATTACTAAAGAAGATAATGTATTAGAAAATAAGTTTCTCTAGCTATAATAGAGACCATGAGGTTGAAATCTTGTATAATATCTAGTAAAGGTCTTATTTTCTCTTATGATCCTTCACTTTATTTTATAATAAAGATTATTTTAGTACCAAAAAATCATAAAGTCTTAACCTTGTTTGATTTAAGAGCCTTAGCCTATTTTTATAGATGAAGGCTTTATCAAAAAATAAAAAATGTCTTTAGTTCAAAAAACCAAACCTATGCATGTAGAAGTAATAGATGGTTGTTTATTATCTTTTGGAAATATTCTACATGAAATTGTTCCTTTAGGTTGTAGAAAATATTAATTTTAATAATTTATTAGTATTTAATATAATTAAAACTCCTTTTAATCCAATTATTTAAGGATTATTGTGGCTAAAAAAGCATAAACCTCAAATAAATTAGATTTCTTATAACCTTAATTTTTTCTATAATTTAGCCAAAGATTGTGCTAGATAAGTAAAAATCTATATGATCAATATATTCAAATCATTATTAATAGGTATAAGAGCTTTTATACATGCTACAAAAAAAGGATCAACTTTTGCTATATATGCCATACTTATTCTTAATGGAACAAAGACTACAAATAGCATTCTAAGCTAATAGCAAGATTATTAAGACATTTTTGAAAAAAAAATGCAGATACTCTTCTGGAGCATCATCTTTATGATTATTCTATCAATCTTTAATAAGAAGCTCAACTACCATTTGAACCAATTTATAGCCTATCATAGAATAAATTCACTGCACTCAAGGAATACATTCATGAAAATTTGGCTAAAAATTTCATATGTCATTTTAAATAAGATGGATCTTTGCAAGCATATTTGAACTGTTAAGGATTCAACAAGATTATGATCAGGAATAGGTATCATCTAGCTTTAATTTCAAAACTTTTTGATAAATTTAATTAAACAAAGATCTATATAAAAATAAATCTACAAAGAGCATACAACTTAGTATGCATTAAAGAAGAAAATAAATAAAAAATTATATTCCAAATCAAGTATGGACATTTCAAATATAATGTCATACCTTTTGGACTCACAAATGTATTAGCTACTTTTCAACATCTAATGAATAATGCCTTTAGTGAGTTTCTTGATGATTTTTTTTTATTTTTTTATTTTTTTTTATTTAGATAATATTTTAATCTATTCTAAGAACACAAAAGAATATAAATTTTATATTTATTATGTATTATAAAAATTAAGAGATACATGATTATATGTCAAGATAGAAAAGTATATATTTTATACTACACAAGTTGACTTTTTAGAATACATCATTTGAAACAATGGTCTTATAATGGATTCTAAGAACATCCAAACTATCATGGATTGAAAGATTTCAAAAATAATTAGAGATGTGCAATATTTTTTAGAATTTACTAATTATTATAAAATCTTTATCAAGAATTTATTTCAAGTTATTGCTCCTATTACATGTCTAATATGTAAAAATAAACTTAAGTGGAGCAAAGACGCTAAAATATCTTTTGAAGTCTTCAAGGCAACATTTATTTTTGTACAATCTTATATTATGTTGACTCCTTCAAGGCATTCTTTATAGAAATAGATGCATCACAATTTGCTATGGATGTTGTTTTATCACAAATAGAAGTAAATGACAAGCTATATTTAAAAGATTTTATTTTTAGAAATTTTCAATAGTCAAAATTAACTATAAGATCCATCATAAAGAGATTCTTGTAATTATGGATTCATATCAAGAATGGAATTTTTATTTAGAAGGTGCCTTGAGTCCAAAAATTATGTATATAAATCACAAGAATCTTAAGTATTTCATGTTGGCATGTGATTTGAATTATTACCAAGCTTGTTGGAACATATTTTTATTAAAAATTGATTCTAAGATTACTAATTCATCTAAAAAATAATAAATTTTATTAAATGCCTTTTTTAGATATTATTATCTTACATCAAAAGAAAAAAATGTAGCTTTTAATCATCAAAAAATGATTTTCTTAAAGTTAGAATAATTTTATCTTTGAGCAATAAAATCAATATTGATTGTTGATTCAACTTTTTTGAAGCAAGTTCAATCAAGTACATTCTCTAATCTTCTTGTTTATGATATTAAAAAAAATTCTTTTAAGTTTCAAAAATCTTTTTAAATTTGAATTCAAGAATAATCTACTCTATTTTGAAGGATAATTATATATTCTAAAAGAAAAAGAATGATTATATATTCTCTAAGCTTATCACAACTTTTCAATAGCTAGATATTCTCGATACAATAAGATTTTGGAATTCATATTGAAAGATTATTAGTGGCATCAAATATAGAAGGCAATTAAAGACTTTATATAATCATGAGACATTTGTTTGAGATCAAAAACTTCTTGTCATTGACTTTATGGACTTTTTGAGCTATTATCTATTCTAAAAGAATTATGGCCTTTTATTTCTATGGATTTTATCATAGATCTTCAAATATCAAGTTTATATAATTTTATATTTAATATAGTAGATTTTTTATAAAAATAGTATATTTTGTATCATCCATAAAATCTATCTCATATAAAGAAATGGCTAAGCTTTTTCTTAACAACATCTATTACTATCATGAATTACCTAAAGATATTATATAAAATTAAGGAATTCAATTTATATCAAGATTTTGGAGAGTCATTTCTAAGATTTTAAAGATAAATGTAATACTATCTTTAGCTTTTTATTTTGAAACCAAAAGAGAAACAAAGCATATAAACTAAGTTTTGGAGCAATATTTAAGATATATCATCAAATACCAATAAGATGATTAGACAATTTTTTTTACCATTAGCAAAGTTTGTTTGTAATAATATGGTACACTTTTCTATAGAATAAATATTTATATATATATATATATTTTTAATTATGGTTACCATCTATTATTTAATGCTTTGAACGTCTTAAAAGTTGATAATCTTATAACAAAATATTTGATGAATTATTTATGTGAGCTACATATAATAATGAAAGCAAAGTTAATAAAAGTTTAAGAAGAAAAAAAAACCAATGCAAATATCTATTGCAAAGACTAATCTTAATTCGACATTGGCAAAAAAGTATGATTACTTTGTCATAATATTAAGACTAATTTTCTTTGTGATAAGTTGGATTATCATAGGCTTCAACCATTTCCTATTTATCTATAAGTCAATTGAATTGCTTATTGATCACATCTACCATATTCTATAAAGATCCATCCTATATTTTATGTATCTCTTATTGAGCCATATAATTAGTGAATATTTTAAAAATAAGACAAATGCCACTTCTTCGTATAAAAGTGAATAATAACTAAGAATATGAGGTGGAAGAAGTATTAGACTCAAGGCGATGCTAATATAGTTTAGAACATCTTATTTATTGGTGCAGATATAATCTTAGTGAATGTACAGAGAAGCTTGTTAGAAATCTTTTAAATACAATAAAGAAGGTTGATGCTTTTTATTGATGACATCTATCAAAATTAAGATGAAAAATAATAAGATCTATAAAAGATGATGATTACTCCTTATGAAACTTGTTCCTAAAATGAGAAGTAATGTCATAGATATGTATACTTACTTAAATAAGAACTATTAGATCAAAGATAAATATAATTAGATTTGATATTATCTTATGGAAAAGCTTTTTAAAAGCTTCATAGATGTGTATTTGATTTTATACATATTTATAGTTAATTGATAGATTAGAAACTCGGACAAGAAGCTAACCATGTATTGTATACATAACTAGCTTGAAATACAAGCTAACAATATGGCATGCACATAGAAAACTTACCTTGCATATTAAGACATGTGTCATATAAGTTCAATACATATTAGAAGTCTTCTAAAACATCACCATGTAGCTTTTTGTTAACTAGTATATATAGAGGTAAGAATGAAGCATTTTTTATTCTTATTAATATCTTTATAGTCCTTATTATTATTTCAAGACTTTTTAGTCTTTTTTTCTTTGACAATAGCCATTCTAATTTAATATTATATCATCTTTAAAAGATTATCTAGTCCTTGTAAGAAAAGAGGTGCACAAGTCCTAATTTGTAGTACTTTGAATATAGTTATGAAGATAAGACTACTACCTCATGGCCTCTCTCGAAAATCCAAATCCACTAAATTCGGGCTTTGATGAGGCTCAAATCTTTGATCTTTTATAGAAAAATTATCTTTGAAATAAAATTTTTTACTTAACTTTATATTTATTTACTTACATCTTTTAAACCTTCATATATAATTCATAGAAATTTTGATTTATATATTTTTTATATTATTAAAAAAATAAAAAATATCTTTTATTTTTTAATTTTATTTTTTATTAGATAATAAAATAGTATACAAACTATGATTAATTTTTAGGGTATATAATTTCATTATTTCATTTATTTTATTTTTTTGAATTTTTTCTTTTTTTATTATTTTTATTTTATTTTTTTCTCTTTACACCACCAATGACAAGTAACTCTTAAATGATGCCATCTTGTAATCTAAGTGAGGTGAAATTTGTCTTCACACTAATATCAAATTGAAGTCATATTTTTCTACCTTTGAGATTTTTTATAATAATAAAATTGATTTAAATCAATTAAAAATTCTATTTTTTATATTAATTATTAAAAAGACATGAAATTCTTTTTTATGCTATATTTAATCACTAATTAATATTTATAGATTTTTAAATTGATAAAAAATATAAGTAAAAAGTCAACATAGACATTGGTCTTAATAATTAATCTTTAAATTCAATAATAAATAAAAATACTAAATCAACTAAGATAACTGCTTCCAAAATTTATTTAAAATTTATTTTTATAATTTTTTTAATAAGGATATTTTATGCTATAAATATTATTAAACTCTTATTAATACATAAATCATCAAAAGTTTCTTTAATCCTAATATTTTCATATTTAAATAATTAAAAAATACATTTTTAATAGTTCTACCAATTAAGATCTATTGGTGGGATTCATATATGGTGACCATTTCAGATTATTAGTAAAAATAGAAAAAATCCAATTATTGCCTTTTACATACTTATAAAATAAAAATAAAAATAAAAGAATATTTTGATAACTTCTTTTATTAAGAATATATGTTGGACTCAATATGTTTTTACATGTAGTGACTTCTTGCTTTGTTACTAGCTCAATATAGATATCACTTATAATTCTATTAAGATTTGAACTGGAGACTATGTGAGTTGTCAAATTAAGTCATTAATTATTTTAGGACAAAAAGATGCATTTAGAATGCCAAAATTATAATATATGATGATTAGTATAGAACTTATAAGATAAATAGAGAATAGAATAGTAGTTATAAAAATAGAATCTTAGTAAATCTTTGAGGTAATTATCTTAGTTGATTTAGTATTTTTATATTTTTTTGAGTATTAAGGATTATTTATTAAGATCAAAATCTAAATTAACTTTCTATTTATATATGATACTTATAAAAAAATATAAATATTAGTTAATAGTTAAAAGAAGCATAAAAAAGAACCTCATGTCTTTTTAGTTATTGATATAAAAAATAAGATTTATAATTGATTTATATTAATTTTATAACTATAAAAATTATCAAGGTAGAAGAAAATATAGAATTAAATTTATATTATAATTATAAAAAAATTATAAGAATTTTTGGAATTTATTTAAAATTTGTTTAAACTGGTTTAGGAATTTTTAAAGCAGTTTTTAAGACTTTGGTAAAAATGAGTTTTATCACTTTGAGAGCCATTATAAAAAAATAGAGCAAGATTTGAAAGCCTCACAAAGATCGTAGGCTAATTGGATATTTTTTAATACCATGGTGAAGTCAAATGATGCTTTATTTTATTTTTTTATATTTGTTCTACTTTTATTCTTGCTATTTTCTTCTTTCATTTCATACCACCAATTACAAGCAATTCTTAATTGAGTCCATCTTGTAATTTGAATTGAAGGGTGAAATTTATCTTCATAATCCACATGGTTGTAAATCCATAACAACTTAATTTAATTCTATCATCCACATTGGATACGATCACAATTCAAAGATAAAATACTTAATAATACTTGCCACTTGTATCTTAAGCCTAATATCGCAGTATATTAAAGATATAAGTAATCTATGGATTTGACTTATAAACCACTGTAAAAATGACAAGTTGTATTGATATTAGAACAAATGTATATACCTTATTTTTTTTACTATGACTTCTATTTGTTTATATAAGAAAATCTTCTTTATATAATATTTTAAGTTGAAATAAATGACTATCAAAGATTTCTTTGATAATATAAAATCTTATCCAAAGAGCATCAAAATTGGTTGGAAATTCTAAGTTTTTAGCATCTTGAACCATCATCCACATCCTTGATGTAAGAAGATGTTCTTTTATCTTCTTATCTAAGATTTCCTTACTTCACCATAAAGTAATTTTTATATATTGTATTGCAAATCTTTGAATCTTACTAAGTCTTTTTAAATACTTTAATTATTCTTTAAAAGAATAAAAAACATCCAATCTTTTATTGATGGCAATATATAAAAATAAAAATTCAAATTTTGTAGGCAAAATGGTTTTTATTCTATATATTAAAGAAAAAGGTGTAGATCTTATAGAATCTTTATAAGTAATTTGATAAGCCAAAGAATTGAAGTAAATTTAGGATCTCAATCAAGATTAGAATCTATTATAGTTTTTTTCAATAATCAAATTAAAGTTTGGTTGATTCTTTATGTATGGCCATTTAATTAAAGATAATAGGAAGTAATATTTTTATGCTTGATGATAAAATATGTGGTTATTTTTTTGATAGTATTATTCAAAAAATAAATAAAATTATTATTCATAAAGATATTTGGAAAAAAAAATAAGTTATAATATTCTCATATAAAAATATAACAATTTGTTTAGCAATTACCTTCCTCACAACTTTTACTTCTCGTACTTGATGAGATATTTTGTAGCTATAATAATATATTGGTTTTTTTTTAATATTATAGAGTTAAAGATGGCTCATTATTTTCTTTCATGTATTAAAATCAATTATTAATTTTTTAGTCATATCAACATTAAGTCTTGTTGTAAAAAAAATGAAGGCAAAAGACTTCGCAATAGTAGAAATTTTTTCTTGCTATAATTATTTTTGCCACTAGTCTTGTTGGCACCTTGCAAATTGTACATTGGTAAAGACATTAGCATATCTTACTTTTAATCTAGTGGATCTAGTATTATTGACATTTGCAAGTACTACAATAATCTCTAATTTAATCTAGATCAAAGTTTGGCAAGAAGGTTGGATGTTGTTTGATTTGGCTAGCAAAGAGTGGCTTAGTTAGTATCAATATATTCAACATATCTTATAGAACTGCTACAAAATTATTGTAGCAATATACATAAATCTATTCATTTGCCATATTATTAGTACTAAAACAAGGACTCTAGTGCAACGAAGTGTTGAATTGAAATGCAAGGTTGGCTAACATTTTGTCAAAGAATAATTAAATAAATATATATATTTTTTTATTTACTTGGTGGTGAATGTCAAGAGTTCAACTTTTAAACATTAGTAATATCTTGACTAACATTATGGTGAGCATTGATAGAATAGAAGCTATGTTAGTTAGTATTTAACTTTAATCAATCACTATTTTGTCATATTTGCCATAATTTTTTAAAGAAATGAGAGCAATGTTAATTGTATTGTATTTATTTATTCATAATATTTTTTAATACTTTTATAAGCATTATTACTAAACTAGTGTCAGCAAACTTCACTTGTAGTGGTTATCTATAAATAATTACTTTGATTCAACTTTAAACAAGGCATAAAGTCATTATGTTATTGAGAGATTCTTATACCATGATCTCTCATTTCGTAATGATAATTGCAATGGATGCTAGTTGTGTTCTAATTTTATTATCAATTATAGTAGTATTATCAATTATTATTCTTTTGTTACTTCTTTAGTTACTCAAAGAGAATTAAAATTATGATGGTTTTCAACATTGACTATGTAAATCCACATTAGTGATGGATTGCTAAAAGTAATTGTTATATTCTAAAGTATAATTTGACCATATTACTGTACTCCTTGATTTTTTTTCTTTTTCTTTTAGTAGAATATTTATAGTGGAGATCTTAGCAATATACTTGAGATGATATTATGTTGTGATTCGACTATTATGTGAAAATATTATATTTATATATTTGATATATAATTTACTAAGTAACATAATAAGAACTATATTAGTAGATTTTAATTGGTTGTAGAATGTAGTAAGATTACTACTTTAAAAGGAAGTTGTTTAAAAGAACTACTATTAGAATGTATATAAATTTATTTTCTTTGATAATGGCTTTTAAGATTAATTTTAGTTGATAGTAACTATTATATATTTAAAGTCACCTGTATTAGATATTGGTGACTCTTAAAGTCTTATTTTGTTTCTTTTATTTGATGTTTAGGACATATATTATGTAAATCTTATTAAAAAAAAGATTAGGTAGGAGTCTTGGTAGCAAAGAGAGAAGTTAGGGCATCCATATGGATGAATGGAGATGGATGATAAAAATCTCCATTCCTATTAGCCAAAAGACATGTCCAATGGACTTCAAGGAGGTTGCTTGAGACCTTATTAGAGATTAAGATTATTCTTCTGAAGTCATTTGAACTTTGAAGACTAAAATGACTAAATTTAGGATTTTGTCTATGATTTTGATATAAATTTTGTATAATTTGGAGTTTATATGAAAGAGATATGGACACTCAAAGTTAAGGTGATGATTTTGTACGTGCTGTCACTCTTTTGAATATAATACATGCATATAGAAAGCAATGAAGAATTGGCAACTTGAATTGGAGAGCTTTTTCTTAACTATACTTTTTGCATACTACTTGATGAATTTTAAGTTGAGATAAAAGAGATATTAGAAGTTGAAGTCAGTACTTCAAATCTAAAGATAGTAATAGATATAATTTACTAGTAGTTGTATTTTGAGCTATATCTTAAGTAATTTGATGAAATTTTACCTCAAAATTTCTAAAAATATATATAATTATGTTTAAAATAATTTTATATAAATTTTATAGCATTTGAATTTTGGACTTTTGAGATATGAAGAAAATAGTGCTCGAATTCTTGAAAGTTAGGATTTAGAGCACCTGCAAGGATTTCTAAGATGCTAAAAGATTAATAATAATTTTGTAGTTTATTTATTTTGTAATAAATTTTAAAGATAATAGCTAAATTATAGAAAAATTTTAAAGAAATTGAATGGTTGGAGCAAAGGATATGAATTTTTAAAAAGCAAAAAAGAAATTTTTTTGCGGAAAAAATATATATTGAAGGATTTTACTACAATTTGGACATTTTATATAAAGTAAAGAGGTTTTGAAAGCCAAGAATTTGTATATAAGTTAAAGGTAGAATAAATCATTTATTGGAGCTTAACGAATAAGTTAAAACTAAAGTCTTTAAAACTTGATATTCCATGTATTCTCAGATTACAAATCATGCCAGAGAACAACAGATCAATACTTGTTGTCCGTGTTAGATTCAAGATGCACATCATGGTGAAGCAAAAAAATCAAGCAATAGTAAGTAGATCAAAAATGTTTACAACTACCAACAATAATTTTGTTTTCAGTTTGTGTAGGTGGAGGTGGAAGACCTTAAAATATTCTTATAGCAAAACAAACTACAAAGTAGGAACCAAGCTACCTCTAAGGAATATACTTTGTAGATAAACAAGGTAGATGAAGAAGTGAACTTTTGTACAAGGTGAATTAAATTAAATTCAATTGAATTTAGGTTAAAATATATAATATTGTATATATATGAAATAATTAATGGATTTGATGAATATTTTAAATATAGATGAATTTTGAATTTAGATGAATTTTAAATTAGATAATAAATTATTTATAGATGATAACTTATACTTGAATAATTTTTTATTAATGGATGAATTTTAATTAAATTAAATTAAAAATTAAATTAAATTAAATTAATAAATAAAAAATTAGATTAAGAGTTAAAAGAAGAGATTCTTATATATGTGTTTTGTAAAAGAATCGATATTATGGATATAAATTAATAGTAGAAATTAGCTTAATTACTTGGATATTATAGAAGATTAAAGAATAATTTAATTAGGATTTAAATAAGAGCTAAAACTTATGAAACTTGCATAATTAATTCACTTATTATGAACTAGAAAAATATCCAAGTAGTAGAGGTTTATTTATCCCATTCTTAGGTGATTTAAAGAGTTAAAGAATGAAATGATTAAAATTTAAATAAGAGCTAGAATTTCTAAGATTTTTATAATTAATTCTTTTGTTATGAACTAGAATAAACTTCCAATAAGTTGAGGTTTATTTTAGATCACATCAAATAAGACTTTTAAAGATATTAGACATCAATCTTATGGCTATATTGTGAGAGATAGTTTCTTATGGAAGGTGCCAAAGATAAAGGATGGAGTATCATTGAGAATAATAATGATGCAAGGATCAAGACCTAAATTTTCAAGGAATTTCAAGATAAAAATTAGACATGCCACAAAGAAGTTTGACCACTTTTTATAAGATCAAGGAACACTATTAGTAGAAGGATTTGTACAAAGATGTAGAGTATTTTGTGGCTTATTTCATTAAATACCAATTATAGTACAAAGTCAAATATAGAGATGAGTTGTATCCTACTTATCTACTTGCTATGTATTTCTAATAGATGATTGATTTGGAGACTATACCATTGGAATTATGAGACATGAAGTATCTTTTTTTGGCAAAACAAGAGCTTTTAAACTATATTGGAGGTTGAACTTTGAGGACCAAGATTACATATAGAGTATGTACGTTTTTCTTAGAAGATATATTTAATAAATATGATAGCATTAGAAAGATGAAGGCTAATAAAAAAAATTGATATAGTAGATTTTAGAATTTTTTTTTAAAGATATAATACGAAGTTGAAGTTGATAATTACTTATAACCTTAAATTTAATGATAAGAGTAAAATAAGACATCCTCCTATTATAAATGCTCTTATCAAGGTTGTAGAGATAAACCAAAGCAATAGCTAAGACTTCTATCATTTGCTTTATAAACAAATAGAATCACTTATAGTACTATTATTGCTATTATTAATTTATTTAATTAATGTTGCATCAAAAGCCAATTATGCCTATAGAAGATTTTGTACCTACTTAGATATAGCTGAATTGAGAGGATGGCATTACAACAAAGAGATTATTGGAGGTCCAAATTCAACAACTTAAAAGATTGTCTAAAGATCAAGAGATTGTATTGAAGGAATTAAAAGCTTCCAAGTTGAGCATCAAAGAGAGGTTAGACAAAATTCACTATTTGAAATCCAAATCAATTGAAGTTGATGATTGGATATTAATATTTGATAGTAGTTTAGAGCATCAATATAACACATAAGTTTACTCTTAGAATTTGTTTTTAAAGATGGTTTAATTTATATATGGTAGTGACAATATATATTAATGCCACTTATTTATTTTGTGAGTTGGATGATATAAGGCTAAAGATACTTATGGCTAAGAAATTAAGAACAATATTTAAAAAGAGAGATAATAAATCTAATCCAAATAATCTTATAAATTTTGAGAGTCTAAATTTAGATTATATAAAAGATGTAGAAGTACCTAAAAAAGATGAAAGAAATGAAGATATTTTAATTTACACATAATAAAGAATATGTATATTTGGAAGAGATAAATATCAAGCTAAAAAATAATATAATATATAAAAATAATATAAAATATTTTATGAATTTAGATTTGAGATTTTGAATAATTATTCCTCTATTTATAAGCTTATAGAAAAGCTTTCACTCACTTTGAAAGGAATTAATATGAAGTATGAATATGTTTTAGAATAAAAAAGATCCATCTATTTTTTAGGATTGTTATTTTAAAGTTTTTACTTCGTAATTTTGAACTTAAATTTGAGATATAGGAGAGTTATTCTGTTTTTTATAAAATTTCCAAAAAGCTTTTACTTTCTTTAAGAGGAGTTACTATGTAGTGGTGTTTTTTTTGGATTAAAAAAGAGTCTACCATTCTCTAAGATTGTTCTTTTGAGGTTTTTTTCTTAATGTGTTTAGAATTTGGTTTTGAGATTTTAAGGAGTTTTTTCTCTCTTTGTAAGCTTATTAAAAAGCTCTAACTTGCCTAAAAAGAAATTAGTATGAAATTTTGATATTTCTTTTTATTAATAAAGAAGAATCAATCGGTTTGTGTTATCATGATTTGTGGCTTTATTTTCTCATAAAGTATGTTATAAAGAATTTTAGAAAATAAAATTTTGTGTATATATATAAGGACTAAATAGCTCTGCAAAGAGACACCACATGTTCAAATCTAATGAAGTATGGAATAATAGCGTCTATTTGAGTGAAGAAGGAATGTTAGCTACTACATACTTTCAAGAGCTACCATGTATATATGAGGTGGTGGAGTTTATTTTAGTAAAAAGTAATGTTTGATCATATTTAGTTGTGGCCAAAAATCCTATGTTTTTTTTGAAGAAAGTTCTCTCATTCCAACTATGCTATATCTTTTTATCTATTATGATATAGTAATAAATAGAATTAGAAGAAGATAATGTGTAACCTCTTTTATCAAATAAAAATTTCTACAAAGAAAGATAGTCTACTTTTTTTAATGAAAAAATCACTAATAGAAATAAAACGTTAGATTGAAGATAAATAATCTATAACCTTTAAAATATAATAATAGAAATAAAGTAATTCACTTACTTTTAAAAGTGACAAGAACAATGAATTAACACTCTTATCAAATTATTAAAGACATAACTCTCAAAGATCCAAAAATTCATTATATTCTTGTATAATTAAAAAAATAGATTTTTATTCAAAATTAATATAATATTAAAATTAAAATAGCTATTATTAAAGATAAGAAGACTAAAAAATCTTTAAAAAAAATTAAGAACTAGAATAATGTTAATAAGAGTGAAGAAGGCTTCATTCTTGTTTCTATATATATTATCTAATTGGAAGCTACGTGGCAAGGTTTTATGGACTTTTGATATATGTTCAGTTTACAAGACGTGTGTCTTATCTTGCAAGGCAAGTTACTTATATATGTAAGCTATTAATATGTACAACTCATGGCTAACTTATTGACTAAGTATCTAACCTATCAATCACCTATATATATGTCTAAAAATGAAACTATGTTTATGAAACTTTTAAAAAGCTTCTTTATAAGATATTATTAAATTAATCTACTTATCTATTCATAATACTGAGATAATTATTAAAGTAAATATGTATGTTTGTCACAGTCTTCTTTTAAGACTTTCTAATTTAATATTACACTATTTTTGAATAAATTTGTAGTCTTTTTGAATGACAAAAGAGTGTATTAATTTCTTAGTTTTCTATGACTCATGTCCTTGATAATTTTACAAGAGTTCTAATTCATTATTTTTTCTTTGTATTAGAAGTGAGTCAATTATCTTACTTTTATTGTTATATTTTGAATGTTGTAGACTATCTACCTTTAAACTAATATTTAGTTTTTTAACACTAACTTCTTTTTTAAAGAAAGAAGATTACATCTCTTTTTAGAAATTTTTATTTAATATTAGAAGTTCCAAATTATCTTCAAATAGACTAAAGTTCTCATAAGCTTGATTGTTTTATAGTTTAATATAAGATTCTATCAGTTAAGTAAAAATCCATAAGTCCAATATAATGAAATCTTTATTGGTAGGTGCAAGAGCTTTTATAGATGTTGCAAAAGAAAAGTCACCTTTTGCCATAAGCACCTCACTCATTTCTGATGGTAGAAAGACTATAAGTGGTATTCCAAGTCAATACCAAGATTATGAAGATATTTTTGAAAAAAAAAATATAAATATCCTTCTACAAGTTATTTATATGATTTTACAATTAATCTTTAAGAAAAAGCTTAGCAACCATTTAGACTAATTTATTATTTATTACAAAAGAATTGGTGGTATTCAAGGAATATATTGACAAAAAATTGGCTAAAAACTTCATATGTCATTCAAAATCTCTAGCAAAAGTTCTTATCTTGTTTGTAAAGAAGGAAGACAAATCATTGTAGATGAATATATACTATCAAAGAATCAATATGATCATTATAAAAAATAGGTATCATTTAACTTTAATTTTAAGATTCTTTGATCAATTCAATGAATTATTTATATAAAAATAAATCTATTAAGAGAATTCAACTTAATATACATCAAAAAATGAGATGAATAAAAACTACGTGTAAATATTTCAAATATAATGTCATGCCTTTTAGATTCCTAAATGTACTAGTTATTTTTTAACATCTAATAAATAAATTTTTTTAAGAATTTCTTAATAATTTTTTTATTTTCTATCTAAAATATGTCTTAACCTATTCTAAGAACATAAAAAAATATGTATTTCATATTTTTTGTGTATTACAAAAACTTAAAAATACAAGATTATATACCAAGATAAAAAAGTGTATATTTTATACTATTTAAGTCGAATTTTTAAGATATATCATTTTAAATGATAGCCTTGCGATGGATTTTAAGAAGATTTAGATTATTGTGGATTAAAAGTTCTAAAAAATTGTAAAAAATATTCAATTTTTTTTGAAATTTTTCAATTTTATTAAATCTTTATCAAGATTTTTTTTCAAATTGTGGCTCTTTTTATATGTTTAATATATAAAGACAAACTTGAATAGATCAAAGAAGCTAAAAAAACTTTTGAAGCATTGAAGATAGTATTTATTTTTGTACCAATCTTATATTGCATTGACTTTTTTAAGATATTCTCAATGAAAACAAATATATTAGATTTTGTCATAGATGTGGGGTTGTCACAAATGAAAGTAGATAACAAGCTCTACCAAGAAGCTTTTTATTCTATGAAATTTTCAATACACAAAATTAACTACAAGATCCATAATAAAGAATTTTTTTAAATTATAGATTTATTTCAAGAATCACAATTACCTAAAAGGTACTTCTAATCTAATCACCATATATACAAATTACAAGAACCTCAAATATTTTATGACAATAAGTATTTTGAATTGTTACTAAGTTCCTTGGAACATGTATTTATTAAGATTTTTATTTTAAGATCACTTGTCAAGAAAAAAAATAATAATCTTTATTAAGCAATCTTTTTAAATATCTTATCTTATACTAAAGAATAAAAAGTAGCTTTTGATTAATAAAAAATTATTCTCTTCAAATCAAAGCATTTTCATCTTTTAGAAATAAAATCAAAATTAATTATTGATTCAATCTTTCTTAAGTAAGTTCAATTATATATATCTTGTAATATTTTTATTTGAGATATTATGAATAATTCTTTTAAATCTCATGAAACTTCTAAGTTTGAGTTCAAAAATAACCTATTCTATTTTGAAGGATGATTATAAGATCTAGAAGGCAAAACTTAATTATGTATTCCTTAAGCTCATCATGATTTTTTAATAATATGACATTTTGGATACCATAAGATTTTGGAGTTAATATCTAGAGATTTTTAGTGACATCAAATAAAAAAAGTAGCCAAAGACTTTGTACAATCATGAAGCATTTGTTCAAGATCAAAATTCCTTGTCATTGATTTTATAGATTTCTTTAGCTATTATCTAATAAAAAATAATCATAATCTTTTATTTCTATGGATTTTATTATGGATCTTCTAGTCTCAAGTTTTTATGATTCTATATTTATGATAATAGATTATTTTATCAAAATGACATATTTTATATTATGCTCAAAATCTATTACATATGAAAAAACAGCTAAGCTTTTTTATAATATCTATTGTTATTATGGATTGTCCAAGGATATTATATTGAATAAAAAGATTCAATTTGTATCTAGATTTTAGAGAATTCTATTTAAGATTCTAAAGATAGATATATAACTATTTTTATCTTTTTATCTTTAAATTGATAGACAAATAGAGTGCATAAATCAAGATTTAGAATAATATTTGAGGTATATCATTAACAACCAACAAGATTATTGGAAAAAAAATTTACTATTATTAAAGTTTGTTGATAATAATATGATACATTCTTTTATTTAATAAATATTTTTCTTTTCTAATTATGATTATCATCCATGATTTCATACTTTTGACTTTTCAAAAGTTCATAATCTTGAAAAAAAAAAATTGATGAATTATTTATTTGAACAATATATAACAGTGGAGGTAGAATTAAAAAAATTCATAAATGAAAAAAGACCAATATAGATGCCTATTGTCAAAAATAATTTCAATTCCATATTAATGATGAGATATGATTACTTTGTTGTAATATTAAGAATAATCGCCTTTGTAGCAAGTTGGATTACAATTAACTGGGTCTATTTCTTATATATAAACAAATCAATTCAGTTGCTTATTGATTATATCCATTGGAACCTATGAAGGTCTATCTCATATTCTATCTATTTTTTTTTAACCTTATAAGATAGTAAATATCTCAAAAAGAAGATAAATGCCATTGCCTCATATAAAAGTAGATACTAATCAAGAGTTTGAGATAGAAAAAATCTTAGACTCAAGGCAAAGTTAAAATAGGTTAAAATATCTTGTTCATTAGTATGGATATGATGTTAATAAATATTTATGAAAGCTAACAAAGAATCTTATAAATTTAATAAAGAAGGTTGATTTTTTTTATTGACAACATCTATCAAAGCCAAGATGAAGAATAACAAATCTTTGCTATAAAAGAAATAAGATTCAACCTTTAAGATAATGTAATAGAGACAAAAATCTTAAAAAATAATATATCTTTCTTTGAATAGTTGGCAAGATACAACAAATTTGATATCACGACTTTAGAAGAAATTTTCAATGTTTGGTGATTTTATTAAAAGAAAGAATGATTCTTGATGGTGTTCCAAATATTTTATTTGAAAAGAGTTATGAAGGCATCAACAATGATCAAATAAAAAGGTGGTCTTTATGCCTTAATATAAGACACTATTGATGGCTAAATAGACCTATCAACCACCTTTGAAGAAAAGAAATATTAAAATATGTAGCAAATACAATTCATCTCATCTTGGACTTTTTCAACATATGATGATTGCTTCTTATAGAATTCATACCTAAAATGAGAGATGATGTCACAAACATATATATTTATTTAAATAAGAAGTGCTAAGTAGAAGATATATGTTGATAGATTTAATATTATCTTATACCAAAGCTTCTTAAAAGCCTTATAGATGTATATTTAACTTTATACATGTTTATAATTGATTGATAGGTTAGAAACTTAGCTAATATATTAGCCATATGTTGCATGTGTTGATAACTTGAAGTATAAGCTAAAAATATGGCACACATATAAAAAACTTGCCTTGCAAGTTAAAACACATGTCTCACAAATTGGACACATGTCAGAGGTCTTGTAGAATGTTGCCATGTAGTTCTTAATTAGATGATATATATAAAAACAATAGTGAAGCCTTCTTCACTCTTATCAACACCTTTTTAATTTTTAGTCTTATTTCAAGACTTTTTAGTTTTTTTTGTTTTTAACAATAGCTATTTTACTTAAATATTATACCATTTTTTAGAAAATTTCTAATCTTTTCAAGTGACATAAGAGTGTATTGATCTTTTAGTTTTCTAAGACTCATGTCCTTGACACAAATATGCATAGATACAAGAAGTTATGTTTTTTGTTGATGTAAGCTCTTTTCATAGCTTTGCAACGAGAGCTTTGATTGGTCGCTTATTATATAGATATGATGCAATGTAAATTGCTTTAAACCATAAATATTTGGAAAGGCCACTTTGATAAAGTAGACATTGTGTAATTTTGTATAACAAGAGATTTTTACATTCTATAATGTTCTTGATATGAGGTGTATACTTTGCCAAATTTACAACCTATCAATTACCTACAAATACTTAGAAAGCCAAATTTGTGGCTATGAAGCTTCTAAAAAGCTATCCTTTAAGATGTTATTAAATTTGCCTAATTTTTTGTAACTATTTTTATCTTAGTAAATACTTGTATAATATGTACATGTATAACAAAATGATATTAAGGACTTATTTCCCTTATCAAATATTCTATATACCACTCATAAGCCTTAATAAAGCTAAATTTTTTACCAAATAAACAAGTTATCTTTGAAATAAATTTCAATTGCTAGAATTTCTTATTTTTTATTTCATATTTTTAAACTATTATAAGTTTTTTTGTATTCCAGATTAGATTTATTTTTTATACTATATTAAAAAAATAAAAGGTTTATTAATATAATACATATATATATATATATATTTCCATTTATTTTAATTAATTATACATAATATTAGAATGTGTACTTCTTATATTATTCTTCTTTCATTTATTTATTCTCTTATTTCTTTTTATTTGTCTTTTTTCTTAAATTTTATTTTTTATTCCATATTTTTATTTATGGAAAAAATATTTAAAGAAAAATTAAAATTTTGGCTTGAAGAATAAATTTGAAACTTGCATCTGTACATATTATACAAAAACGTTATTTGAAATAATCA
This sequence comes from Physcomitrium patens, assembly GCF_059467195.1. Classification (NCBI taxonomy): domain Eukaryota; kingdom Viridiplantae; phylum Streptophyta; class Bryopsida; order Funariales; family Funariaceae; genus Physcomitrium; species Physcomitrium patens. The sequence goes on along the minus strand of NC_143434.1, from coordinate 15,564,664 downwards.
CAAATTCAATGCTAATGCTGAAGTTATTATATTCATATTAATTAACTATTTATATGATGTGATAAAAGATAAAAGATTAAATTAAAAAACTTTGATAGTATATATATATATATATATATATATATATTTAAAAATTATTTATTGACAAAGCTCTTTAGAACCTATATATATATATATATATATATATATATATAACCATCACAATTTAAAATACATAATATAAAATATGAAGAATTAAATAAATTTATATATTTAATAAATTTAAGGTTTTAAATTAAAAAATATTATAAAATTATATATCTATTAAAATTTAGAATGTTTATTTTTTATTTTTTTAATATTTTAAATAAAAAAATAATAAATAATAAAAATTAATTATTCTAGTTCTAAATGCATAAATAAGTTGTTTTATAATAATATATCCATTACATTTGCAAATAAAGTAGATTAAATTTACATTTAAGTTTTTGAAATATAAATTTATAAAACTCTATGAATAAACTAAAAATATAAGTTCTATGAGTCTTTTTTAATTTTATTTTTTATATATCTACTGATCTCAAATTTTCTACAATTAGATGACACAAGAACAAGAATATATCAAAACTAAGTGCTAAAATTGAGATATTTGGGCTTGAGTAAATATTTTTAATATAAGATTTTATAAATATGTGATGATAAATGAATAATTTTTAATTAAAAAAATAAAAGTTACAGCAGCATATACATTCAAAAAAAAAAATCAAAACAAAACAAAACAAAAAAAATTGTTGTCACGGATATATACATTTATTTCAATAGTTACTTATATGATTAAGTAGAAGTAGGTAAATATAGATTAATTTCATAAAGTCTTCTAGAGAAGCTTTTTAGAAGCTTTATAGGGACAATTATGACTTCAAATGTGTTTTTAGATTAGAAACTTGGCCAACATATTAACCATGTTGTCGTACTATAAATGCTTATAGTATATAAAAATTAATTAAAACATATTATATGTTAATAAATCTAGATGTGTGTTAGAGTGATTAGTAGTTTTTATTAAAAAGAATTGATATAAGAAACTTTACTTTGTTTTTTTTTACTTATTTTGATTTTGGCATTAAAAAAAATATAGGACCTAAATATTTAGTATGAAGCCTTGGGAGAAGGTAGAAGCATAAGGGTGAAAATCTAAACTAGTAGGAGGCTAATTGAGAGGGATGAAAGTAAGGCATGGTTAGATGAAAGTAAGGAATGGGACACTTCATCCCTATTGGTCGAATACTATGCCCAACGGGCTTTGAAGAGGCTTTCCATGAACTTGACAAGGATTTTGGTGATTTCAAAGAAAGCATTTGGGAATTAGAAGAGAGGATTAAAAAGTTTAGAGTTTAGATTACAATTTGTCTACAAAAATTAGAAGATTTGGAATTAGAATGAAGAAGTTATAGCCGTTTGAATTTAAGGTATTAATTTAGGACATATTATTACTCTTTTGAGAATACAAGGAGTTGTGCGGCAGCTTTTGAAGATCGAAAGGCGTGGCTAGAACGAAAATTTTAAGGTCTACATCTTTTACAAAAGAATTATTACTTTTGGAGTTCATGTGAAGGAGTTATAAGATGTTGGTAGCTTATGGAATAAATTAACTCTGTATAGTAGCTTGTAGAACAAGCTAACTACGTGGTGCATATATAGATAACTTGTCTTGCAAGTTAAAATATATGGCAAGCAAAATCAACACATATTAGAGGTCTTATAGAGTATTGCCATGTAGCTCTTAATTAGAGAGTATATATGGAAGCAAGAGTAAAGCCTTCTTCACTCTTGTCAATGCCTTTTTAGTCCTTAGTCTTGTTTCAAGACTTTCTAGTCTTCTTATTTTTGACAATAGCCATTTTAGTTTAATATTACATCACCTTTTGAGTGACTTTCTAATTCTCTTCTCTAACACAAGAGTATATTGAGGATTATCTTTCTCTAAGATTTATGTCCTTGACAGTTTGACAAAAGTGCTAACATATTATTTCTATTTTATTTTAGAAGTGAGTGAATTATTCTATTTTTATTGTTGTATTTTAAAGGTTGTGGACTATCTACCTTTATATAAAAATTCTTATTTTTTAACACTAGTCTTTTCTTTAAAGAAAGTGGATTATTCCTCTTTATGAAAATTATTATTAGAGGTTGCGGATTATCTTCATCTAATTTAACTTTTTGAATTTCTTTGAGTTGTCTATGGAAGAAAAAATTATAGATGTTACTCCTAATGGAAGTGAGAATAGATTTGTAACTATTGTAGATCTTCATGAACTTGTCAACACTCTAAGAAAAAAAATCTGACGTATTTCTAATGTGAATCATAAAGGTATTATGCCTATGCATATGAAAGAAGTTCAGAGTCTATGACAAGAAGTTGTACAGTTGAAGGAAGCAAGTAGATCAACTTCACAATCAAATCCAAGGAGTTTTGCTTCTATAAGTATGATGGAGATAAGAATTAATATGCCTTAGAAGTTTGGTGGAACAAGATCAAAATTTTGAAGATTTTTGCAAGAAATCAAGCTCTATCTAAAGTTGCATCTTTTCTAATATCTCAATGGATTTACTCAAGTTGGATTCATAGGTGCACTTCTATGAAGAAGTGCTCTTTCTTGGTTTGCACCTTTAATAGAAAAAGATTTGTGATCTCTTTATGATTTGAATTCATTTTTAGAAGTATTTAAGGCCACATTTGGAAAAAGTGATTGAAAAAGAGGAGCAGAGTCCAAACTCTTATCTTTATGGCAAAGATCATGGTCAGCCACTATATATGCTACTGAATTCCAAAACCTTCCTTGTAACATGGATTGGAATGACAAAACCTTTATCAATCAATTTCAATATGAGTTGAAGAATAATGCCAAAGACTTATTATTGACAATGTCAAAGATAGAATCTTTGGAACAATTTATTGCTCAAGCCATTGCATATAACAATTGATTATTTGAAAGATGTCAAGAATAAAGATATGGCTGGAGAGGAACAAATCAAATAATGGTGGTAGCTCTTAAGTTTTCAGAAACTTATTTATCAAAGCTAGAATCAATACAAATTATTATGGTATGTTTTAAATCCCTCATAGAGCAGGAAAAGAGTCGATGATGTCAAGAGGGCTTATGCTTATATTTTGGAAAAGCTAAACATATTACTCAACATTATCTAAAAATCAATGCAATTATAAAATAAAAAACACGATTGCTAAAGAAGACAATGTATTAAAAAATAAGTTGCTTCAACTACAATAGGAACCATGTGACTAGAATCATATGCAACATCTAGCAAAGATCTTATTCTCTTCTTTGATCATTCATCTTGTTTTACAATAGAAGTCTGCTTAAGACCAAAAAATCACAAAGTCTTAGCTTTGTTGGATTCAAGAGCCTCAACTTATTTCTATAGATGAAGACTTTGTCAAAAAAACATGATATATTCTTAATTAAGAAAATCAAACTTATGCATATAGAAGTAATAGATGGACGTTCATTATCTTCTGAGAATGTTACACATGAAACTATTCCTATAGAAGTAGCAACTAGTAGTCACAAAGATTTAATAATATTTAATGTGATTAATTCTCTTTTTAATCCAATTATTTTAGGATTATTATGGTTAAAAAGATATAATCCTAAAATAGAATATATTTCTTACAATCTCAATTTTTTCCATAGTATAGTCTAAGGTCTTGCTAGGCAAGTAGAAATCCATAAATCTAGTATATTCAAATCCTTATTAGTAAGTGCAAAAGCTTTCATGCATGCCATAAATGAAGGGCCATCTTTTGCTATACATGCTACACCCATTTTTGATGGTGAAAAGATATCAAGTAGTATTTCTAGCTTGTATTAAGATTTTTAAGATATTTTTTAAAAAAAAAATACAAATATTCTTTCGAAGTATCATCATTATGATTGTACCATCCATTTTCAAGAAGGAACTCAACCACCAATTAGACCAAGCTATAGCCTATTATAAAATGAATTGGTTACACTTAAAGAATATATTGATGAAAACTTCGCTAAAAACTTTATACACCATTCTAAATCTCCAGCTAGTACTTCTATCTTATTTGTAAAGAAAAAAGACAAATCTCTATGGATGTCTATAGATTATCAATGACTTAATAAGATCACCATCAAGAACAAGTATCCTCTATGTTTGATTTCAAGACTTCTTGATCAATTAAATCAAGCAAAGATCTATACAAAAATAGATCTACGAGGAGTGTATAACTTAGTCTGCATCAAAGAAGGAGATGAATAGAAGACTACTTTCCGAATTAGGTATGGACATTTTGAATATAATGTCATGCTTCTTGGACTCACAAATGCACCATTTACTTTTCAATATCTAATGAATGATGTCTTTTGTAAGTTTCTTGATGATTTTATCATCTATTATTTGGATAAAATTTTAATCTATTCTAAGAATATAAAAGAGCATGAAGTTCATGTTCATCATGTATTCCAAAAACCAAAAGATACAAAATTATATGTGAAGATGGAAAAGTGTGTATTCCACATTATTCAAGTTGACTTTTTGGAATATATCATTTCCAATGAGGGCCTTATGATGGATCCAAAGAAGATGTAAACTATCATAGAATGGAAGATTCTAAGAACAATAAGAGATGTCCAATGCTTTTTGAGCTTTGCTAATTATTACCAAATCTTTATCAAGAACTTTTTTCTCAAGTTGTAGTTCCAATTATACATTTGATTTCTAAGACAAATTTGAGTGGAATAAAGAAGCCAAAACATCATTTATTGCTTTGAAGAAGGAATTTACTTTTATATCAACTTTGTATTGTATCGACTTTTTTAAGGTATTATTTATAGAAATAGATGCATCAAACTTTGCCTTACGTGTAATATTGTCACAAATGGGAATAGATGACAAACTCCATCGAGTAGCTTCCTATTCTAAGAAATTTTCAACAGCCAAGTTTGACTATGACATCTATAACAAAGAGCTTCTTGTAATCATGGATTCATTTCAAGAATGGTATCATTATCTAGAAGGCACTTTAAGTCCACTCATAATATATAAAAATCATAAGAACCTTAAATAATTCATATCAAGACGTGTTTTGAATCGTCGCTAAGCCCATTGGAGCATGTTGTTATCAAAATTTTATTTCAAATTCACATATTGTTCTAGAAAATAACAAGGTTTATTAGATGCTCTTATCTTACACTGAAAGAAAGAGACGTATCTTTTGATCAATAAAGAATAATTTTCTTGAAGCTAAAGCATTTTCATCTTCAAACACTGAAATCAATATTGACTGTTGATTTGACCTTTGTTAAACAAATTCAATCAAGTATATCCTCTGATCCTCTTATTCATGATATCAAGAATCTTTCTTTTAAGTCTCATGATGTTTCAAAGTTTGAGTTCAAGAACAACCTTCTCTACTTTGAAGGACACCTATATATTCTAAAAGGAGAAGCACATTTATATGTTCTTCAAATACGCCATGACTTTCCAGTTGTAAGACATTTTGGATATAATATGACTTTAGAGCTTATATGTAGAGATTTTTGGTGGTCGCAAATGTGGAAGGCAATAAAAGACTTTGTTCGGTCATGTAACATTTATTCAAGATCAAAAACTTCTTGTTATTGATTCTATGGACTTTTTCAACTATTGCATATACTTGAGCAACCATGATCTTTCATTTCTATGGATTTCATTACAGATCTTCTAAATTCAAGTTTATATGATTCTATATTCGTAATCATAAATCAGTTCATCAAAATAGCACATTTTATACGATGTACAAAATCTATTTCAAGTGAAGAAACAACTAAGCTTTTTATTGACAATATCTATTGTTATCATGGATTGCCAAAAGATATAATATTTAATAGGGAGACTCAATTTGTATTAAGATTTTGAAGAACCATATTCAAGATTCTAAAGATACATATAAATCTCTCTTCAACTTTTCATCGTCAATCTCTTGGATAAATAGAATGGATGAATAAAGTTTTGGAGCAATATTTAAGGTATATCATCAACTATCATCAAGATGATTGGACAACTCTTTTGCCATTAGCAAAGTTTACATATAATAATTTGATATATTCTTTTATTCAACAAACATTTTTTTTGCCAATTATGATTATCATCCACAACTTGATACTTTTAACTTTTCAAAAGTAGATAATCCTACAATTGAAGATTTAGCAAATCGTTTGTCAGAGCTACATACAACAATGAAGACATAATTAAAGGAAGCTCAAAAATGACAAAAGACTAATATAGATACTTATTGCAAAGAGCAACCATAATTCAACATAGGTCACAAGATATGATTACATCATCACAATATCAAGACTATTCATCTTTGTGATAAGTTGGACTATTATAAATTAAGACCTTTTCCTATTTATGAACAAATCAATCCTCTTGCTTATTGATTATATCTATTAGAATCTATGAAGATCCTCTCTGTATTTCACATATCCCTTTTTGAGCCATATAAGATAGTAAATAACTTGGGAATAAGACAAATACCACCTCGTCTAATAGAAGTAGATAATAATCAAGAATTTGAGGTAGAAGAAGTTTTAAATTAAAGGCAACGCTGAAATAAGTTAGAAAATCTTATTCATTAATGTGGGTATGATATTAGCAAACGTATATGGGAGCTAGCAAAGAATCTTACAAATGCAACAAAGAAGGTTGAGGCCTTTCATCAACAACATCCATCAAAAGCAAGATAAAGAACTGTAGAGATCCATGAAAGATGATGACCACTTCTCGTAGAACTCATTCCTAGAAAGAGGGGTAATATCACAAACATATACATTTATCCCAATAGTTACTTATATGATTAGGTAGAAGTAGGTAAATATAGATTAATTTCATAAAGTCTTCTAGATAAGCTTCCTAGAAGCTTTATAGATCTAGTTTTGACTTTAGATGTATTTATAGATTAGAAACTTGGCTAACAAGTTAACTCCGTATGATAGCTTGTGGAACAAGTTAACTTTATATAGTAGCTTGTGGAACAAGCTAACTATGTGGCGCATACATAGATAACTTGTCTTACAAGTTAAGACATATGACTAGTCAATACATGTTGGAGGTCCTATAGAATATTGCCATGTAGCTCTTAGTTAGAGAGTATATATGGAGGCAAGAATGAAACCTTCTTCACTCTTGTCAACGCCTTTCTAGTCCTTACTCTTGTTTCAAGATTCTAGTCTTCTTGTTTTTGGCAATAGCCATTTTAGTTTAATATTACATCACCTTTTGAGTGACTTTCTAGTTCCCTTCTCTAACATAAGAGTGTATTGAGGATTCTCTTTCTTTGAGATTCATGTCTGACAATTGTCATGCTTGACTAAAATCCAAAATCTAAAATTAAAGTTGAAATCCGAAATCGAGTGTCACATTTATAAATAAATAAAATTGTGTCCAACTTGTGACCTCGTCTCCCTTTGTACTATTTTCAAAAATATAAAACTTCCACAAAAACAATCATCAACTATTGGAAACCTTCATCAAACTCATGTATAGTGACCTTTCAAAATGGACTTCTAAATATTGCCTCCCTAAATTGCAAATGTATAGGTCTGTCTGTGTGTCTGCACAGGATCTACTTGTTTAATGATTGTGGCCCAGTTCCAGGATGTGATTTATCTGCAAGTTCCATTCGTTCCTCATTCATCAATGGACTGTCGGTAAAGGTCTGTTGGTTGGAATGGATCTTCGTTCAATATCTTCAAAGAGCTGTTTCCGGCGTTAAGCAGGAAGCACATCCAATCACACAATAACAGCTAACCACACATGACTATTGTGGATGGAGCTGATGGATTTGGCAAGGAGCTGGCTGGGGGATGAACGTTCACGGGCGAGTGGAGGCAGCGAGCACTCCGGGTAAAGCTCTGTGGGAGATGTTTTCGGAGCCAATTTCAAGACTTAGTGGTATAGATCTGTCCTATGCTTCATCTTTTTCGTCGAAGTCGCGCTTTCGAGGTCTTCGCCTCAGACAAGTCTCGGTGGGTGCAGAGGTCGATTCTTGCTGCGGCAGCTCAGGTTGTGGGAGGCTGTTAGGTTGCTTGAATGGCACCGGATTCTAGCAATGGTGCGTTACCGAATCAAGGAAACCAAGTAGCAGTTACAAGTTTCATTGACAGTGACGATGAGGAGTGTTTAGCTAGGGATCAGATCAATATCCTTCATTGGATCGAGAACAGCGAACGACATAAGAAGGCTCTTCAGTTCTGGGAAACGCAGGATGCGTTGTGTACTAGGAGGGTCGACAGCAAGAGAAAGCAGAGCGCGGCTGCGAAGAACGAGGTGTATCAGCTGATAGGGTTCTACAGTGTATTTCAAGGTGTGTTGCTAACAGCAGTTGCGCAATCGAATATGCTGCATTGCAACCACTGGTATTTCCCGTTTATTCTCTCCGCGCTCGCATCAATCTCTGCACTTGTCGGAATCTGCCTGAAATTTAGAACTGTCCGGAAACTGGAGAAAACTATCGATTCCGAAAAGCAGTCACGGCAGGTACAGTTCCGTCGCCTTGGTGTTTGCAATGCCTAATATACTATCTAGATTAAAACTGCGTAGGTAGGTGAATGTAGATTGTGACTGTTAGTCTTACTCCGCTCTTCCGAGCACCCATGCCATACAGAAGAAACACTGCGTCCACTGTCTGACCAAACTTATGACAGTTGGGATCATCTTGGAGAACTAGTTTTCAAAAATTGGTCTTCGAAGTTTTTGTTCTGTAACCTACTTTCCGTGTCTGCTTTTCAGATATTTGTCAACCGAATTCAAAAGCTTCGATGGCTTGGACAAGATTTTAAGTTCTCCAGAGACGCTCAAGACGGTGGGAAAGTGAACAGCCGCAGAAATACAATCTTGAACATCAGTATTGTCGCTGTGATGCTTCTAATGGTGGGGTTCTCAGGCACCTTTCTTGGTGCAATTCATCGGATTTTGTGCAACCCCGGATACTCTCTCTTGCCAACCCAAGACGTTTCTCCGGTGGCCAAGGGCGGCTCCGTCTAAGGAAGCGATCTTCGAACGGGGATCTTGGAAAGGTGGGAAACATTTTCCTCTTGAGCGACCTGGTATGTCCGAGATGTTTTGTTTTCCTGAACTCCCGTGAAAATGTCGGATTGGGTGCTTCAAACATGAGAGACATGCGTGGATGTGCATTCATGGTTTGAGTGGGATGGAACAAACCTGCGTAATCCACTCAAATCGACCCTCCAGCTTCGAGCGGGGGGGGGACATGACAGGGACATGAATGTTGGAGACGGAGGTCTTCTGAGCGGACGTCGCATCCATCGGTTCCAATATTAGGTGTGCGTGAAGACTAGGTTTTACATACTTATTATGCTTGCCGTTTCATCGGAACTGTTAAATGCGTGTGCAGGATGGTTGTTGGGCATTTCCATCATCTACGATGAAGACGAAGTTCCTCGACGACTCGAGTTTAACTATCAAATTGAAGGAAGGTAACGCGGGAGCGTTTCGCTAAATTTGTGAGTTGTTAAAAACAGTCTCTTATGAGGTAGAAATAAATCCAAATGCCACGTATCGAGAGTACATGGCGGCCACTGGAAGTAAAGGAGAAAGACTTATATTATCGGAAGAAGTTTATAAACACAGCATTAAAAGAATAGTAGATGATGATTCAAAGCCGGAAAAGTTTAGATTTCAGCTCGAGAGCCCAAGAGTTGAAGGTGGAACCCATGCACCGAGGCAATTGCTATTCAAGTGGTGGGATAAATTGATTTCAAAAATTAGACCTGGAGAAGCAGGTTCTGGTGAAGATTGTGGAAGTGCAAAAGGCAGTTGAGGCCAGAACGTGGTTCCCTCTCACCCAGATGCAGAACCGAGTCCGAAAGGTAGTGGAGGCTAGAATTTGGATACCTCTCGCTCAGATGCAGAATCGAGTACGCTCGCCAGCTGATGTGAGAATCCAATTATATCAGTCTATTCCTGTGCACCTTTCGCAGGCCCATCAGGCGGTGTTGGAACAAATGTAGTTTCTGCGGATTGCAGCAAAGCTGCTTTCGGTGGAAGCAAGGGATCGGACGAATCGTGCCGGCCCATGTTCTGGTCCATCGAACAATCACAGGGCTTCCACCTTTTGATGGGAAGTTTTGTTGGTGAAGTCAGCTGGTCGAGTTAAACATTCTGGTTCCTGAATATATGTATATTTTATACCGTAGAGAAGTGAATGATTTTATCTATGTTAACTATCCTCGGTTGTTTGATACGTTTGAAGCATGGTGAAAGAGAAAAGATGGGATTGTCTATTGATAGTTGTCTATTATGGCAGGGTTGAGGTGTGAATGAATGTGTTATTGTGAAGGCAGAAAAGGAGCTTAAAATTCTTACAGTTCTTTTCAAGTTTCTTTTTATTCATAACAATTCGTAGTAAATTAAGTTGGTCATTTCGAAATAATGCATAAAATGATATTTTTTAGAACGCTATGTATGCTTAAATTTGTAGGGAAAACATCGAACCAAAACTTAATAAAACACGTGAATGTGTATTAGGTGATTAGAAAAAATGCAGATGGGAAATATTACAAACATTGTTTGGGAACCTTCAAGCCATTTTTCATCCTCATTCCGCTCGAGTTTGTCTGCTATTTTGATCTCTAAAGTAAAGGTAAAGTAGATTCATTGAGGAAATTGTGCATTAATAGTTTTATACACAAAACATGCAATTTGGTATACGATAAACCAGGTATGTTATTTTGATTGTTATGCCATGTGTATAGCTCGAAATGGTGATCTTGATGGGTGAAATGTTCAGAAAATAATTGTTTTAGAGCGTTTTATAACATTGAAGGATATAAGTGTTATGCACCAACGTTAAAGATGACTGTGTTTTATTCATCTCAAGTAACCTATTTTTGATTATTTTATTTTGGATAACGGTTCTTTGATGGAATTGAAGTCGGTTCTAAAAATACTAAATTCAAGAATTGAGAAAAAAATTTTGAAACATTAAATGGTATAAAGAATGTACAATTTACTGTTTCCTTTTTCCGATCAATTCTACTTCAATCTTTACTTTACTTTAGAGATCAAAATAGCAGACAAACTCGAGCGGAATGAGGATGAAAAATGGCTTGAAGGTTCCCAAACAATGTTTGTAATATTTCCCATCTGCATTTTTTCTAATCACCTAATACACATTCACATGTTTTATTAAGTTTTGGTTCGATGTTTTCCCTACAAATTTAAGCATACATAGCGTTCTAAAAAATATCATTTTATGCATTATTTCGAAATGACCAACTTAATTTACTACGAATTGTTATGAATAAAAAGAAACTTGAAAAGAACTGTAAGAATTTTAAGCTCCTTTTCTGCCTTCACAATAACACATTCATTCACACCTCAACCCTGCCATAATAGACAACTATCAATAGACAATCCCATCTTTTCTCTTTCACCATGCTTCAAACGTATCAAACAACCGAGGATAGTTAACATAGATAAAATCATTCACTTCTCTACGGTATAAAATATACATATATTCAGGAACCAGAATGTTTAACTCGACCAGCTGACTTCACCAACAAAACTTCCCATCAAAAGGTGGAAGCCCTGTGATTGTTCGATGGACCAGAACATGGGCCGGCACGATTCGTCCGATCCCTTGCTTCCACCGAAAGCACATAGTCGGCCGAATTTTGACCATCTGGTGTGCGTGCAGAAACTGAATTTGTTCCAACACCGCCTGATGGGCTTGCGGAAGGTGTTCCGGAATAGACAGGAGCATCTCCACGACGTGGAACTCGATTCCAACATCCGCTGGCAATCGTACTTGAAGCTGCGCCGGGCGAGAGGTACCCAAACGCAGACCTCCACTGCCTTCTACACTTCACCAGAACATACCTCTCAACTTATACAACCACTTCGAATTTCCATGTGACGATGAGTTTAGTGAAGGAGTTCCTGGAGTCCTGGGATTTCCAAACTCCAACCTATACTTCTGCGGGGCAGTTTCATCATCTAATATCGTAATAGTGCCGTAATCTTTAACTTCTTCCGCAAATAGAAGTGTTTCTCCTTTACTTCCAGTGGCCGCCATGTACTCTCGATACGTGGCATTTAGATCCACATCTATGGGATACTGGGCTTTTGACTCCAACTTAAAAATGTCGAGGAAAACTCCTGCATTTCCTGCCTTCAGTGTGAAAGGTTTGCTCGTGTTGTTGATTATCACCGTTTTCATCGTCGCTAATGGAAATGCCCAACCACCGTCCTGCACACATGCATTTGACAGTTCCGATGAAACGGCAAGCATAATAAGTATGTAAAACCTAGTCTTCACGCACACCTAATATTGGAACCGATGGATCCGACGTCCGCTCAGAAGACCTCCGTCTCCAACATTCATGTCCCTGTCATGTCCCCTCCGCTCGAAGCTGGAGGGTCGATTTGAGTGGATTACGCAGGTTTGTTCCACTCCACTCAAACTATGAATGCACATCCACGCATGTCTCTCATGTTTGAAGCACCCAATCCGACATTTTCACGGGAGTTCAGGAAAACAAAAACACCTCGGACATTCCAGGTCGCTCAAGAGGAAAAATGTTTCCCACCTTTCCAAGATCCCCGTCCGAAGATCGCTTCCTTGGACGGAGCCGCCCTAGGTCACCGGAGGAAAGTCTTGGGTTGGCAAGAGAGAGTATCCGGGGTCGCACCAAATCCGATGGGTTGCACCAAGAAAAGGTCTGAGATCAATCCTATCACACAACACACAAAATATCTCACGGAACACCACACTATTGCCTCCGCTGTTTAAGATTGCCCTACCGACACCTACTACGTGGTCCTCTTGACTCGTTAACGGACCACCACTAGACTCCGGTTTCGTTGATGCAAACAGACAGCCTCCTAAAACTTGAATCAACCTCTTCTCTTACCAACGATTCTCCAAAGACAAGACCCTCAAGCGTGTGATTCCTGGGCTTGCGATAAAAATGTCGAGTTCGTCAACAACCGAACTGTTAAAAAGGGCTCGATACACGTCTCGTACAGAACTGTGCGTGGAGTGCTGGCTGCCTCTGGTCGTCCATGAACGTTCATCCCTCTAGACAGCAACTTGGTGTTGGTGTCAGCTCCATCCACCAGAGCCCTTTCGATTTGCTGTGCTTGGTGCTTAACCCCAGCAACAGCTCTTTACGGGCATCTCTTGAATGCAGATACAGACCAACCGACAGATATTTACCGACACTTCGTTGATGGATGAGGAACCAGTTCATCTTGCCAGTGGATGAACATATGCCACTCATTAATTGAATGGTCAAGTGCTTCTCCATGAACTATAATATAATATCCTGATGTTCTTTGTTAAAAGAACAGCGGGATATTATAACCTTGATATAGTGGATTCATTATACAACCTTCGAAGCCATAAGAAGCCTGACGCTAAGGTCATTTCACTCTTCATACTTAAATTTAGCAAAAGAAGTCCCATGCCTAGGTTATCACACTCTTAAAACTTATATTAAGAAAATTCATTTTTTTGGTTGTATATCAATGTACATTATCATCTTAATGGTAAGAAGCAAAATAAATTTTAACAAATGATGTGAACAAATTCAAGCAATGAACCTGTAGAATATTATCTTGCTTTATTATTTTTTCTTTTAAAATCAATGCATATGGTATAAAAAAATATCAAAGTAAAATAAATTAATATATTTAAATTCATGCTCTTGAAATTTGCATTAAAAATATTAATATTTAAATTTTTTCATGATAATTTTATTATTTTTATCTATTAGCTAATTTAAAAATAATTTTATTTCAAGAAAATATATAAATAAAGAGATAATATCTAATCTTTACTTATAGCAATTACTTAAGTATATTATTATAGTATAAAAATTATTTTTTTACAATTGGTATTGTGTTATCTAAAAATTACCTTTGGACTGTATTTTTTAATATATTATAGAAGGATTTGATTTTACCTTCAAGTTGGATTTACAATCCAAAAAAAAATTAGTATAAGATATTTAATAATACCTTAGAAATTTTAAACAACTTAAACAATCTAATCACATTATATTCAATTTCAAATAAATCCCAAACAATCCTAAAAATTTGCTTATGAAGTCTTTAAGAAATCACAAAAACTCCTAAAAAGAAGGAAAAATAAAAATCCTAAAACAATTACAAAAAAAAACTAATAAAATCCTAATAAAACCTTTATCAAATTCTAATTGAATTCTAAAAATATTCTAAAAATATTTTAAATTTTCTACCAAACTCCATGAAATCCTAATAAACTTAATTAAATCCTAAATAAAAACCACATGTCACTGACATACATATTTATTTCAATAATTACCTATATGATTAAGTAGAAGTAAGTAACAATAGATTAATTTTATAACATCTTTTAGAGAATTTTTTTAAAAGCTTCATAGATACAATTTTGACTTTCCACGTGTTTGTAGTTGATTGATAGGTTAGAAACTTGATCAAGAAGTTAACCACATATCACATGCGTTGGTAGCTTATAAAACAAGTTATCTATGTGGCGTACTTAAAGATAACTTGCCTTGCAAGTTAAGATATATATCTTGCAAGTTAAGATATATATCTTGCAAGTTAAGATATATGCCTTGCAAAGTCAATACATGTTGAAAGTCTTTTAAAATATTATCACGTAGCTCTTAGTTAGGTAGTATATATCGAGGTAAGACTAAAGCCTTCTTCAGTCTTGTGAACATCTTTTTAGTCCTTAGTATTATTTCAAGACTTTCTAGTATTTTAGTCTTTGATAATAGCCATTATAATTCAATATATTATTATTTTTGAATGACTTTTTAATCTTTTTGAGTGATAAAAGAGAGTATTAAGCTTTCTTTCTTTGAGATTTATGTGCTTGACAGTTTAACAAAAGTACTAATTTATTATTTTTATCTTATTTTAGAAGTGAGTGGAATATCTTATTTTTATTATTGTATTTTGAAGGTTACAAATTATCCATCTTTTAACAAACAACTTAGTTTTTTAATGTTGATTTTTTCTCAAAGAAAATAAATTATCTTTCTTTGAAAAAAAATTTATTTGATATTAGAAGTTACTAATTATCATCTTCTCATTTTAATTATGGATTTATTAAGTTATTTTAAATAGAAAAAAAAATCATGGGTGCTATACTTAGTACAAGTGAATAAATTTACAACTATTATAGATTTTCACAAGCTTGTCAAAACTTCTAGGATAGAAATTTCATGCATCACCAATATCAACCACGAAAGCACTATTACAACCAAATTCAAGAAATCTTTCTTCTATAAGCACAAGAGAGGAAAGAATTATTACACTTAAAAAGTTTGATGGAGTAAGATCAAAATTTTGAAGATTTTTGCAATAAATTAAGTCCTATTTAAGATTACATCTTTTTATTTCTCTAATGGATTTATTCAAGTTGAATTCATAGGCACATTTCTTTTTGGAAGTACTTTCTTTTGGTCTATACCTTTAAAAAAAAAAAAAAAAAAAAAAAAAATCACAACTTCTTTATGACTTGAATTCATTCTTAAAAATATTTATGGCTATATTTTAAGAAAGTAATCAAAAAAGAGAAGCAAAGATCAAGCTCTTATTTTTGTAACAAGGATCGTGGCTAGTCCCCATATATGCTATTGAATTCTAAAATCTTGCTTACAACATGGATTAAAAAAAAAAAAAAAAAAAAAAAAAAAAAACCTTTATTCATCAATTTTGATATGTGTTGAAGGATAATATCAAAGATCTATTATTAACAATATTGAATGTAAATTCTTTGAAAAAACTTTATTATTCAAGCCATTACTTGTAACAATCAATTATTTGAAAGGCATCAAGAACAAAGATTTGGCTCCAAAGAATAAGTCTAGTAATAACAACAACTCTCAAATTTTCAAAAATCTATTCATCAAGGCCAAAACTAAGGCAATTTGATATAATATGTTTTAAATATTTAACTAAGTAAGAAAAGATTCAACATTACTAATAGGATTTATACCTATATTGTTGAAAATCAAAGCGTATTTCTCAACATTGTTCAAAAGAGCAATATAATGACAAAATAAAGAGCACAATTGTCAAAGAAGACAATGTGTTGAAAAACAAGTTTTTCTAGCTACAATAGGAATATGTAGCTGGGATTATGTACAATACTTAATAAAGGTCCTATTTTATTTTCAAATCCCCCACCTTGTTTTACAATAGATGTATATTTAGGACCTAAAAATCATAAAATCTTTGCTTTAATAGATTCAAGAACCTCAGCTTGTTTTATAGATAAAAACTTTGTCAAAAAATAAGACATATCATTAATCAAGAAAACTAAACTTGTACATATATAATTCATAGATAGTCATTTGTTATATTCTAGAGATGTTATCCATGAGACTATTCTTTTAGATGTAACAATTAAAGGTTATAATAACATAATAATATTTAATATAATCAGATCTCCTTTTAATTTGATTGTTTTAGGATCACCATGATTAAAAAAGTATAATCCTTAGATAGATCGGATTTCTTCTAACCTTAATTCTTCTTATAATTTAATCTATAATTTTGTTAGTCCAATAAAAATACATAAGTCTAGTACATCTAAATTCTTACTAGTAGGTGTGAGAGCTTTTATGCATGTTGTGAGTATAAATTTCACTCATCAACCCCAATTATAAGATGGCCTCAATTAAGTATTGTTTGTAATTGGTGGTATGAAGTGAAATAAAAAATTGGCAAAAATCAAGAAGAACAACCACAATACAAGTGAAAGAAATGAAATCAAATAATCACAATATCCAAAACTGTCATAATTTGTTCACTGGATTTTTATCAAAAAAAAAAAAAGTAAAAAAAAAGAAGTTAAAATTATATTTTTAGATATATATATATATATATATATATATATATTTATCTTTCCAATGACATAAAAATCATGTAATTTTAAGTTACTATGAGTAATTTATGATAGATTAAAGATAGAATATAAATAATAAAAAGTTAAGTGAATAATTTTTATCTCAAGGATAACTTATTTAAGAAATCACGAATTCGAGCCTCACCAAGGCTCACAAGTAGTGTATATTGTTTGTCCAAAGTGGCCTTGAGGCCTTAGTCTTATCTTCCTACCTATACCGAAGGTGCTACAACCCCTATGAGAAGTATGCACCCCTCTCTTCCTATAAGGATTACATTAGCTGCTGATCCTCCTATTTTCTACTAGTAAAATTAATTTTTTATTTATATTTTTGACTTCACTATGGTGTTTAAAAATACCTAATTAGCCTAAAAAACTTATGTAGTCTTCAAATCTTGCTTTATTTCTTCATAGTGGCTCTCAAGGTGGTAAAACTCAATTTTACTAAGGTCTTAAAATTTTCTCTAAAAATTCATAAAAAATATTAAATAAACTCTAAATAAATTCTAAAATATCCTATAATATTTCTATAATACTAATATCCATATGATATTTTATTTTTCTATCTTGGTGATTTTTTATAGTAATAAAATTAATTTAAATCCACTAAAAAATATATTTTCTATATACATAACTTAAAAGACATGAAGTTCTTATTCATGCTTCTTTTAACTATAAACTAATCATTTAAAGGATTTTTGTAAGTAATACATGTAGATATGAGGAAAATATAGAAATTTTTCTCAATTACTAATCATTAATATTCAATAATGAATGAAAATACTAAACCAACCAAGATAATTGCTTCGAAGACTTACGAAGACTCGATTTTTGTAACTTTTGTTTTAATAAGACTTTCATACTTAAAAATACTTCTAAATTCTAATAAATATGTAAATAGTCAAAAAGACTCTCTAACCTTAGTATTTATCTCATTAAATGACTCAATACTATATTTTTGATCAATCCACCAATTAAAATCTATTAATAGGACTCATACATGTGGCAAATAAAGATCATCTTTTGCTATATATGCCATGCCTATTTTAAATGGAAGAAAGATATCAAGTGATATTCTTAGCCAATATTAAGATTTTAAAGATATTTTTGAAAAATATATTAAAAATATTCTTTCAAAGCATCGACCTTATGATTGTTCAATTGATCTTTAAGAAAGAATTCAACTGCCATTTGGACCAATTTATAACTTATATCTAAAGAAGTTGGCTATACTAAAAGAATATATTGATAAGAACTTTGTGAAGTACTTTATATGCTATTCAAAATATCCAACAAGAGCTCCTATCTTATTTGAGAAGAAAAAGGATAAATCTCTATGAATATGCATAAACTATTGAAGACTTAATAAAATCATCATAAAAAAAAATAATTATCCTTTATTTCTAATTCTAAGAATTATTGAAAAATTTAATCAAATAAAAATCAATAAAAAAATAGATCTACAAAGAACATAAAACTTGGTCTATATAAAAAAAAATTAAAAAATAAATGAATAGAAGATTTTTTTTCAAATTAGGTATGGATATTTTGAATAAAATTTCATGCCTTTTGGACTCATAAATGTATGAGTCAATTTTTAATATCTTATGAATGATATTTTTTGTGAATTATTTGATGATATTTCTATTTAAATGATATTCTAATCTATTCTAAGAATATAAAAGAACATGAACTTCTTATTTGTTGTATATTAAAAAAACTTAGAGATGTAAGTTTATATGCTAAGTTGAAAAAGGATATATTCTACATTACTCAAATTGACTTCTTAGTATACATCATTTTCAATAAAGACCTTATGATAGATCCCAAAAATATCCTAACTATCATGGATTGGAAGATCTGAAGAACAATAAGAAATATATAATATTTTTTCAGCTTTATCAATTACTACTAGATCTACATCAAGAACTTTTTTCAAATTATAAGTCTACTTAGTTATTTGACTTGTAAAGACAAAATTAAGTAGAGTAAAAAAATTGAAGCATTCTTTGATGCTTTAAAGAAGAAATTTATTTTTGTACAAATCTTGTATTATGCTGACTTGACTTAGGTATTTTTTATGGAAAAAAATGTATCACATTTTGATTTGGATTTTTATTGGCACAAATAAGAACAAATGATAAATTCCATCCATTAGCTTTTTATTTCCAAAAAATTTTAATAGTAGAGATCAACTACAAAATCTACAATAAAGAACTTTTTATAATTATAGATTCATTTTAAGAATGGCATCACTATATAGAAGGTACTTTTAGTCAAATAATTGTATATAAGAATTTCATGGACATACACATATAAGCCAATAAATACCTATATAAATAGGTAGAAATAGATAGAAGTAGGTAAAAGTAAGTTAATTTTATAATATCTTCTAAATAGCTTCTTAGAAGCTTCATAGATATTACTTTGACTTTACAGGTATCCATTGTTGACTTTTAGGTTAGAAACTTGGTCAACAAATTAACCATGTACCACACATATTGATAGCTTGAAGAACAAGCTAACTATGTGGTGAATATATAGAAAAAATTTCTTTATAAGTCAAGGCATGTATCCTATAA
Organism: Physcomitrium patens; assembly: GCF_059467195.1. Classification (NCBI taxonomy): domain Eukaryota; kingdom Viridiplantae; phylum Streptophyta; class Bryopsida; order Funariales; family Funariaceae; genus Physcomitrium; species Physcomitrium patens. The sequence goes on along the minus strand of NC_143434.1, from coordinate 15,545,128 downwards.
AGTCAATACATATTAGAAGTTCTATAGAATATTACCACATAATCTCTAGTTAGATACTATATATAGAAATAAGAATAAAGCCTTCTTCACTCTTGCCAATTCTTTTTTTTACTTCTAGTCTAGTTTCAAGAGTCTTAAGTTTTCTTGTTTTTGGCAATAAGCCATCTTAGTTTCTTTTTAATATACGTACTTTCTTATTTCTATTTTATTACTTTTTCTTTCACATGGATTTCATTGATTTATACATCATCTTTTAGTTCATGTCCTTGACAGATTGAGAAGAGTACACTTACAATATCAGAGCTTTGTCTTGTCTTGATTAAGAGTAGATTACTATATTCTCATAATAAGACATAAGCATATTAGAAGTTGTGGATTACCCTCTTCTAAACTGGTATTGTTCTTAATATTTTCTTTGTCCTTAAGTATTTTTTTCAACTTATCTTGAGTGGTATTAGATATTTTTTTGAGTGTTATTATTGTAGAGCTTGTTGAAATGAAGAGTATAATGGCACAAATGCAAGAGCAATTGAAGGAGTTGATGCTTGCGATGCATCAACTTAGTTTACCACTACAAGGATCAATAAAAATGGTAGAAAGAGAAGATATAGAAATGATTAGAGTTGCCTCAACATTTGTACCAAATCATATCCCTCCACCCATAGTGGAACATCCTTGAATTATTAGAGAACCAAGAGTTGCTATGCTCGAGAAGTTTGATGGTACAATATCCAAATTTTTAGAATTTATTAAACAAGTACAACTTATGATTGAACTTTAACCTCAAAGCTATCCAAGTCTAGGATCACAAGTTAGATTCATTGGTACACTTCTTTCAAGTTCAAGACTATCATGGTTTTTATCTTTTCTTGAACAACAAGATCTAATATTCAATAATTTGGAGGCATTTTTGGAAAAAATTTGGTCCATGTATGGAGAACATGATGTAACTCCTATTGCAACCAACAAGATTAATATTTTGTAACAAAATAATCAATCTATAATATTATATGCTTCATAATTTTAATAACTTGTAATTGATATCAAGTGGAATGATGCTACACTTATTAGCCAATTTTTCTATAGATTACAATATGAAGTAGAAAAATTGATGTTCATTTTATCTGATCTTCAAGTATTGAGTCAAGCAATTGACTTTGCTCTAAAAAGAAACAATTGACTTTTTGAATTTTGATCTGAAAGGTGTACAAGTAGGCTTCAATGTTACTACAATTTGATAGCAATACCAACATCTCCTCAACACATACATTAGAAGTAAAAGATATGCAAATCAATGTGGTATATTTTAAACCTCTTATCGAGCAAAAAAAGACTCGTTGCCATCAAGAAGGATTGTGTTTATATTGTGGAGTATCTAAACAAACTGCTCAACATTGTTTAAAGAAGCGAGAAAACCACAAAATAAGAAGCACAACTATCAAAGAAGACTATGTATTGGAAAACAAATTTGTCTAGCTACAATAAAGATCGTACAGCTGGAATCTTGTACAATTTCTAATGAAGGTCCTATCCTCTCTTCAAAATCCTCTCTTTGTTTTATAATAGATATGTATTTAGGACCTAATAATTATAAAGCCTTTGCCTTGATAGATTCATGAGTCTCAACTTGTTTCTTAGAGGTAGATTTTGTTAAATGTAATAAAATATCGTTAGTACAAAAAACTAAACTTGTTCATGTAGAAGTCATAGATGGTTGTCTGTTGTCTTCTAAAGATGTTATTCATAAAACACTTCCTATAGATATATCAATAAATGGTCATAATAGTTGCGTAATCTTTAATATAATTAAATCTCCCTCTAATCTAGTCATTTTAAGTTTATTGTGGTTAAAAAAATATAATCCTTGTATAGATTGGATTTCTTGTATTCTTAAATTTTCTAAAAGTATAACTAAAAGTAAAATTAATCTAGTAGAAAGTCATAAGTCTAGTACAATAAAACCTGTGTTTATAAGTGCAAGAGCTCTTTTGCATATTACAAAAGAAGGATCACCTTGTATCATTTACGCCACACCTATTTCTAAAGATATAAAGACTTCAAGTGGTATTTCAAGCCAATATCAAGAGTTTCAAGATATATTTGAGAAGAAGAATGTAGATACTCTTCTAGAACATCATTCCTTTGACTATTCAATTGACCTTCAAGAAAGAACACAACTGCCATTTGAATCAATCTATAATTTATCACAAAATGAATTGGCTGAATTTAAGGAATATATTAAAGAGAATCTAGATAAGAATTTTATATGCTATTCCAAATCGCTAGCAAGAGCTCCAATCTTATTTGTGAAGTAGAAAGATAGATCATTGCAGATGTATGTTGATTATTGAAGACTCAATAAGATCACCATCAAGAATAGATATCCTCTACTTTTGATATCTAGACTTCTTGATTAATTGAATCAAGCTAAGAACTACACAAAAATAGATCTATGGAGAGCATATAATCTAATACATATTAAAAAAAGAGATGAATGTAAGACTATATTTCAAACTAGGTATGGATATTTTGAATACAACATCATGCCTTTTGGACTTACAAATGCACTGATAGCTTTTCAACATCTAATAAATGATGTTTTTTGAGAGTTTTTGGATAATTTTATTGTCTGTTATTTGAATGATATCTTGATCTATTCTAAGAACACAAATGAACATGAACTGCATGTTCATTGTGTGTTACAAAAATTAAGAAATGTGGGACTGTATGCCAAGTTAGAAAAGTGTGTATTTGACACTACTCATGTCAACTTCTTAGGATATATCATTTCAAATGATGGACTTGTAATAGATCCTAAGAAAGTTTAAACTATTATGGATTGGAAGATTTCAAAAATGGTAAGTGATGTCCAATGCTTTTTGGACTTTACCAACTATTATTGGATCTTCATCAAAGACTTTTCTCGAGTTGTAGCCCCACTTACACGTTTGACTTGTAAAGACAAACTTGAGTAGAGTAGAGAAGTTGAAGCATCTTTTAAAGCTTTGAAGTCAACTTTTATTTTTGCACCAATCTTGTATCATATTGACTTTTCTAAGACCTTTTTTTATGAAAATAAATGCATCAGACTTTGCTTTATGTGCTATATTATCATAAATGAGAATAAATGATAAACTTCACCTAATAGCTTTTTATTCTAAATTTTTTTAATAATCGAGATTAATTATAAAATCCACGAGAAAGAACTTCTTGTAATCATGGATTCATTTCAAGAATGGCATCATCAAGTAGAAGGTGCTTCCAAACTAGTCGCCGCATATATAAACCACAAAAATCTCAAGTACTTCATGTCAGCACTTGTTTTGAATCATCGCCAAGCCTATTGGAGCATGTCTTTATCAAGATTTGATTTCAAGATCACATATCGATCCAAAAAATAACAAGGTTTAATAATCGCCCTTTCTAGATGTTCTTAACTTGTACCAAAAGAAAGAGATGTATCTTTTGATCAACAAAGAACAATTTTCTTGAAACTAGAGCATTTTCATCTTCAAGTAATGAAATCAACATTGAATGTTGATTCCATCCTTCTAAAACAAATCCAATTAAGTATGTCTTTTGATCCTTTTATTTATATTATCAAGAATCCTTCTTTTAATTCCCAAGATACTTCTAAATTTGAGTTCAAAAAAAATATAATCTTTTTTGAAGGTTGATTATATGTTTCAAAAAGAAAAGCTCGATTACATGTTCTTCAAGTACATCACGACTTTCCAATAGGAAGACATTTTGGATACAACAAGACTTTGGAGTTTATATCTAAAGATTTTTAGTGGCTACAAATGTAGAAGTATGTAAAAGACCTTGTTCAATCATATGATATTTATTCAAGATCAAAAACTCCCCGTCATTGACCTTATGGACTTCTTCAACCATTATCCATTCCAAAACAACCATGGTCTTTTGTTTCTATGGATTTCATCACAGATCTTTCAATCTTAAGTTCTTATGACTCTATATTTGTGAAAGTAGATCACAAGTAAAGAAACAGCTAAATTCTTTCTTAACAACATCTATTCCTATCATGGATTATTGAAAGATATCATATTAGATAGGAAAACTTAGTTTGTATCAAGATTTTGGTGGATTATTTTCAACATTCTAAAAGTGGATATAAAATTATCTTTGGCATTCCATCCTCAAACTGATGGACAAACAAAGTGTGTTAATCAATATGTTTTGAAGCAATATTTAAGATGTACCATCAAGTACCAACAAGATGATTAGACAATTTTTTTGCCATTGGCAAAGTTTTCTTGTAATAATATAATATATTTTTCTACAAAACTAACACCTTTCTTTGCCAATTATGGTTATCATTTACAACTTGATACTTTTGATTTCTCAGAAGCTAATAATCCTATCGCAGAAGATTTAGCAAATCGTTTATTAGAACTGTATGCAACAATGAAGGTGCAATTAAAAGAAGCTCAAAAATAACAAAAGTTCAATGTAGATGTCTATCAAAAGGAACAACCACCATTCTCATTGGGTGATAATGTATAATTACTTTGTCATAATATCAAGACTATTCGTCCTTGTCATAAGTTGGACTATCGTAGGATTAGACCATTTTTTATTTTTGCACAAATCAATCCAGTTGCATATTGTTTACACCTATCGAAGTCAATGAAAATCCATCTAATATTCCACATATCTCTTCTTGAACCATATAAGACAGTGGATATACCAAGAAGAAGACAAGTACCACCTCTTCCTATAGAAGTGGAGAATAATGAAGAATTTGAAGTAGAAGAAGTCTTAGACTCCAGGCAGTGCTAAAATAAGTTAGAATATCTTGTTCATTGATGCAGATACAATATTAGTGAATGCACATGGGAGCTAGCAAAAAATCTTGTAAATGCAATAAAAAAGGTGGAGGCTTTTCATCGACAACATCTATCAAAATTAAGATGAAGACCTTCCCTATAAAAAAAACAAGATCTAGGTAAGATAACATTCTACTTTCAATTCTTGTTTGTAGCTTCTTTGTATTTTTGAGGTTGAGGAGATGGAGAACCAACAACCAACAAATTTGATTGAAGAGCCTTTGTTTGCTGACCTATTGGACAAGACATTGCGATTGTTAGAATCTTCAAGATAATGCAATCGAGATGAAGATCCTCAAAAATGACATATTTTTCCTCAAATAGATGGTAAGATACAATGCGTTTGGTATCACAACCTTGGAAGAGATTCCTGATGTTTGATAAATTTATTAGAAGTAAAAACAATTCTTGATGGTGTTCTAAATATTTTATTTGAACAAAGTTATAAAGGCCTCAATAATGACCAAATAACAGGATGGTCTTTCTGCCTTGGTATGGGACACTATTAATGGTTGAAAGGCTCTATCAACCATCTTTGAAGACAACAAAGATATGAATATGTGGCAAATATAATTTGTCGTATCATAGATTTTTTTCAACATATGATGATCACTTCTCATGGAACTCGTTCTTAGAAGGTAAGATAATATCATGGACATATGTATGTAAGCTAGTATTTACATGTAAAAATAGATAAAAGTAGATAGAAGTAGGTAAAAATAAGTTAATTCTATAATATCTTCTAAGATAGCTTTTTAGAAGCTTTATAGACATTTCTTTGACTTTATAGGTGTCCATTGTTGACTTTTAGATTAGAAATTTAGTAAAAAAATTAACCATGTGCCACACATATTGGTAGCTTAAAGAACAAGCTAACTATGTGGCAAACATATAGAAAAATTTGCCTTATAAGTCAAGGCATGTATCCTATAAAATCAACACACATTAGAGGTTCTATAGAACATTGCCACGTAGTCTCTAGTTAGATACTATATATATAGACAAGAATGAAGCCCTCTTCACTCTTATCAATTCTTTTCTTATCTCTAGTCTAGTTTCAAGAGTCTCAAGTTTTCTTGTCTTTTGGCAATAAGCCATTCTAATTTCTTTTTAATATACATACTTCTATATTTCTATTTCTATTTTTTTTTTTTTTTTTTTTTTTTTTTCATATAGATTTCATTGATTTATATATCATCTTCTAGTTCATGTCCTTGACAAAGAATCATAAGAACCTCAAGTATTTTATGTCAGTGTGTGTGTTGAATCATTACCAAATTTGTTGGAATATATTATCATCAAGATTTCATTTTAAGATCACATATCAACATTGAATACAATAAAATTTATCAGTCACACTTTCTAGACATTCTTATCTTGGACGAAAAGAAAAAGATGTAGCTTTTAATGAAGAAAAAATAATCATCTTGAAGCTTGAATAATTTTATCTTTAAGTAATAAAAATAATATTAATTATAGATTCAATCTTTATTAAGAAAATTCAATTAAGTATGTCTTCTGATCCTCTTATTTATGATATTAAGAATACTTTTTCTAAATCTTATGATACTTCTAAGTTCAAATTTAGGATTAACCTATTATATTTTAAAATTATATATATATTCTAGAAAAAAAAATATATTTAAGTATTCTTTAAGCACATCAAGACTTTCCAACTGTAGCATATTTTAGATACAAAAAGACTTTGGAGCTAATATTTAGGAATTTTTGGTGACTATAAATGTAGAATACTATAAAAGAGTTTATACAATCATATGATATTTATTCAAGATTAAAAATTCTTCATTAACAATCCTATAGACTTTACTAACCATTGCTTATATAAGAACAACAAATATCTTCTATTTCTATGGATTTTATTATAAATCTTTTAAGTTCAAATTCATATGACTCTATATGTATAATCATAGATGGCTTCACCAAAATGTTATATTTTGTACCATGTACAAAATTAATTTCAAGTGAAGAAAAAACTAAGCTTTTTTTTGACATCATTTATTAATATCATGGATTACCAAAGGATATTATACCAGATAGATGGATATAATTTTTAGATTTTAGAAACTTCTTCTAAAGATATTAAAGATGGATATAAAACTATCTTTGACCTTTCATCTTGAAACTGATAGACAAACAAAATGAATGAATTAAGTTTTGGAGCAATATTTGAGATATACCATCAATTATCATGAAGATGATTGAATAACTCTTTTACCATTGATAGAGATTGCATTCAATAATTTAATACATTATTTTAATCAAAAAATATCTTTCTTTATTAATTATAGTTATCATCTATAATTTGATATTTATGACTTTTTAAAGGTTGATAATTATATGGCAAAAGATTTAACAAATTATTTGTCAAAGCTACATAAATAATGAAGCCATGATTAAAAGAAGCTCAAGAACGACAAAAGATCAATATGAATTCTTTTTTTTAATAACAACCACAATTCAATGTGGGTAATAAGGTATGGTTACTTCATCATAATATCAAGACTACTTGTCCATGTGACATATTGGACTATTATAAGCTTTAATCTTTTTTTATTTGTAAAAAAATCAATCATATTGCATATTAATTATATATTTTGGAGTTTATAAAGATCCATCTTATATTCTATATTTCTTTATTTAAACCATATAAAAAAATTAACATCTTAAAAAGAAGGCAAAAGCCATGTCTTCTTATAGAAATAGATAATAATCAAAAGTTTGACATAGAAGAAGTCTTAGATTCAAGGCTGTGCCAAAATGGATTGAATATCTTATTTATTGGTGTGGATATAATATTAGTAAATATACATTGGAGCTTGCTAAGAATCTTATAAATGCAGCAAAGAAAGTTGATACTTTTTATCAACAACCATCAAAATTAAAATAAAAATAATAAGATCCATAAAAGATGATGACTACTCTTTGTGGAACTTGTTTCTAGAAGGAAAGATAATATCACAAACATACATATTTATTCCAATAATTACATATATTTTTAGGTAGAATTAGGTAAAAATAGATTAATTTTATAATATTTTTTAGAAAATATTTCTAGAAGCTTCATAGATGGGATTTTGACTTTATATATGTAAGTAGTTGATTGATAGGTTAAAAACTTGGTCAATAAGTTAACCACATATCACATGTGTTGGTAGCTTATGGAACAAGTTAATTATATAACAAACATAAAGATAACTTGCCTTGCAAGTTAAAATATGTGTCTTGCAAAGTCAATATGTATTGAAGGTTGTATAGAACATTGCAACATAGCTCTTAATTAGATAGTATATATGAATACAAGAGTGAAGCCTTCTTCACTCTTGTCAAAGCTTTTTTAGTATTTAATCTTATTTCAAGACTTTCTAATCTTCTTGTCTTTGAAAATAGTCAGTCTAATTCAATAAATTACTATTTTTGAATGACTTTTTAATCTTTTTAAGTGATACAAGAAAGTATTGAGTTTTCTTTCTTTGAGATTCATGTCTTTGATACCACATTAGATCTAGATCTCAATAAATATTATATCATCATTTGATCTTTATTTTAACTTTTTATACAATTTAATTTATTAGTTGAAAACAAATGCACAAAAAATTGAAGAGTATCAAGTATATGGATTGAGAAGAAATGCTCATAATCCTCATAGGTGCTGATCATTGTTATTTTTTAATTTCAATACAAATCTTCTAAATTTAATATCTTTATTTTCAACCATTAATTTTTTCTCCAAATTTTTATTGATATAAATAATTTAATCAACTATTAGGATACAAAAACATCATTTCAATCTAAGCAACAAATTACTTATAATTTGAGAATTCTTTACAAACCTTCTTAATCCAATCTTAAAATTTTTAATCCATTTTAACACCTATTATTTTTTATATAACTATTAAATTGAGCTGAAATTTAAAACAGTTATCTAAGACAACTACATTTGCAAAATTATAAAATTTTATATATAGATTTGCTTTAAAACTCATATAATTGATCATAATAAAATTTCTATTTTATTCAATTCAAAATCTAAAAAAACCCTAAGTTTGCAAATCTCTCAATAAATTGTTATACATTGAAATCTCCTTAAATCAATGGTAAAAAAAATCCTATTAATTTTGCTCTCAAATTTTGTTATTTCATCATGAAAAGAATCCTTCAATTTTTGTGCTGAGTTTTGTGCTTCAAGGTCTGAGTTCAATCCTAGTTTATAAATTTTTAATCTTAAGATACCTTTACTATCACTTTTTTTAGTCTACTTTCTTTTGACTTGTTTATGATTCTATAAGTTAAATAGAAGACATTTTATGAAATGGAAAAAATAGCACTAAAATGTTTTACTACCTCTCTAATTTTTGTCTATGTTTCAAAAGTAATTTTTTACCATAAGTTCATCTGTAATATATATATATATATATATATATATTTTTTTTTTTCATTTTTTATCTTCCATTTAATATCCATATTACAACACAATATTGATTAAAAAAAACTATTCTACTCCAGTAAAGTTGACTTTATACTTTGGTAAATAAGCAACTAAAAAAAACTATTTAAATTAACAATCTACAATTATAGTTTAAAATTTTATACTAAAGTATTTTTTTTCTTGTTTTTTTTAATTAAATAAAAATATGTGATAACCATTTTCAAAGATGGTACTAATTGTAAGAATTCATCTCTATAGATTATTATCATCATACATTTTATACAATAATCTTAATAAATTAATTTAAAATTGAATAAATTTCTACTACTTATCTTAGAAGAAATCCTATGTCTTTGCTAAAAAATCTTAATTTTATTTTATTATGCTTAAAAATTAGACAAAATAATCATGTATATATTTTAAATATGAAAGTATTTAAATTTTTTTTAATCATCTATTAAATTCTTTTTTAACCTATAATTCCAAATTCTAAACCTTAAACTAAAGTTTTCATATTATCAAGATTTCTTATTTTAAAATCCATAGAAATCAAATTATAGTATAAATTCTATTTATGCACAAAATTTTAAAATTTAAGATATAAATAAATAAAAATTCAAAGAAAAAGTTTAAATTTACCTAAATGACTTTTAAAAATAACAAGAGTTATAAAAACCAACCCAAATTTGTAATGTGCTTATAAAATACACATCAAGTAAAATTTCTATTTATAATATAATTTCAAGTCTTAATATGATTGTACAATTAAATGATATTATAATGTAACACATTAATATCTAAAAGGTTTAAATGAGAATTTTTTAAATAAAGAATGTAGTATTTTCTAAATAGGAAAAAATTGATCATATATTGGAACAAAAAAATAATAATGTAATCCTTTATACAATATTTTTTCATTATGAATTTCTAATTAATTAAAATAATTATTTAATGCAATTTCGAAATATTAATAAATAAATAAAATGCTCAATTCTAAAATGCAAAAATGGGAAACATTGAAGCAATTTGAAAACCAATCTGCAAACCACCACTCTGGTCTCAAGCTAAAACACTTATCCATTACGAAAATTAACTTAATCCCTTTGATCTCTTTGAAAACTTAGACCTTTAGAAAATTCATTATTGAGATGCACTGCAATCATAGATGCCATTACACATGCACATTATTTTTGCAACTACAAACGAAGCAGGATTCTCATGAATTGTAATTGCTCAGAGACAAACCAATAATTCAATGGAAGGAAAACCAATGCACCATTGAATTGGCATAAAGGCCAAAGAGCTTAATCAACATGAAACCACACCAACAGCCATGGAGCAGCAGGCAAGCAGAAGAGGATTGACTATGAGCATCCACATTCAAATATGCATCAAATAAAGCAAATGGACAAACCTCAAGGTTAAGCGAGAGCTGCAGTTGGAAAACAAAGGCAAATCAAAGAAGGCAAACTGTGCACACAAGGTGGTGAAAAGATTGAGGTTGAGTCCTCACCTTATCATCTTCAGCCTTAAACCTAGTTGGAGAATGAAAATAAAGGTGATGGAGAACTTGTTCATCGGCTTCAGCTGATGTTTAAGAAATACCGATTTGTAATAGTTATAACCCATGCATTACTCATTCAATACATAGGACCTAAAACACTTTCCAAGTTATTGATTTAGGTTCAAAACACCAATTTTATTTAGATAGATAGGTGCTATTCTGGTGACTTTTATAAACCATATGTGATACAACACTTCTATAAACACATATGTGATATGTATCTTGAAAGGCAATAAAAATATGAAGTTTTTGCCATTCTCAATTACCCTACACTCGACGCGTTGCTAAGAGATTCACGCTATACCTGATTTGAAACCAAAGGAAATATTCATTCTTGGTCTAAACTCGATGTATGAAAGACATTGACGGGCTTGTGAGAGGATCAACAGCGATGGGACACCATTCCCAGAGAAGTCTCAAACAACAATAGGATATTAATAAATAAAAGTACGAGAGAAAGATGCAGTCAAAACTCTCTATCTACGGGATGTCTTCCTAGATTTAGATAGTTTTCCACCTTGATTGCCTCCAACTCTAGTAGGCTTCTGTTCATGAGTTTCTACATACTAATGTGCAAGTTGTGAAGCAATTTTTGGATCGTTGAGTCAGTGTAGCCTTTAGTTCAGGTTTGCCGTCACTCTGGCCATGTGCTTGATAAGATCGACCACCCGGTTGCTGCAACAAACAGTGGTCATGTAAGGAACACGATACAAGTATTCAGTGAAGAGAATGTTTCTATAATGCAGAACTTAACGCTTAACATGAGCTGCCTCGCAGCGAACAAGTAGCCGGAAGAAGCTTAGATCTTATCACCTGTAGCCCCATTCGTTGTCGTACCACGAGACCAGCTTCACGAAGTTATTGTTTAAGGCAATTCCTGCTTTGGCATCGAAGATGCTGGATCTGTATCACATGGCAAAAGCATTCCTTTATTTATCATTAAATTAAGAGGTTCAACAATATCCTCGAGCTTGTGTAGACCAACCACGCTACGACGTTAGAGAAGACATACCTTGAATCACCCACAAAGTCGAAGGATACAACATCGTCTTCAGTATAACCCATTATGCCATGCATGGGTCCCTCAGATGCCGCCCTGCGTTGAAAAAAATTGAATATTCAGATTTCTCAAATAAAAAGTGAAAAACTTGTCAATTATCGATTACGACAAATCAAGATTTTCGGGAATTTAAGACCCGACGAGATGAAACACGTGTTTCCAGTCAATCGTATATCTGCTACAGTTATGCCATCCAGAAGAAAAACATGGAAATTTGTATCCATCTTACTTCATTGCGGCCTTGAGATCTTCGTATGAAGCACCCTTCTCCAGTCTCACAGTGAGATCTACCTTGGCAGCTCCAGTCGAGGAAGGAATGATATTTTGGCCAGCTCCCCGACCACCACGCCAATCTTTCACGGAAGGACCGTCTACAATCTTCTGTGTTGCTGCATACAATTTAACTTATTCCCTTCAGCTTGCAAGAACACAAATTTGGATATGTTCACAATTCAACACAAATTAAAAGTGTAACATAGCATGATTATCCAGACAAGCTTCGAAGAGCATGCCGTACCAGTTGTGGCATGAACTGTGGTCATGAGCCCTTCAATGATACCAAACTCGTCCTGAATAACCTGGTTAAAATACCATGAAAATTTAGCCTCTGTTTTCGGTTAACCAATGTAATATTCTTGAAGAAAGGAGAAAAGTATTGAAGACGAAGCACGTGGTTCACCTTGGCAAGTGGGGCAAGACAGTTGGTGGTGCAGCTAGCATTAGAAACAATGTTCATGTCATCCGTGTACGAATTCTCATTTACACCCATGACGAACATTGGTGCATCACCGGATGGTGCAGATATGATAACTTTCTTTGCCCCACCCTGATTAACAACAAAGAAATAGAGGTAGGCTCAAGCCACATAATAATCGAACTCAGAATCATCAAATTCCCTAGGTTTCAAGGGCGAATGCGATCAAATAGATCAAAAAAAAGGAATGGCGCACGAGCATGCACATAAATAAACGAGGACTTCCACCTTAAAATGTGCTTGTGCCTTAAAAAGCGGCAGCAGTGAAAACACCGGTGGACTCGACCACATAGTCAGCACCCTCATCACCCCAGGGAATATCAGCAGGGTCCCTGCCCGAGAACATGCCCATGGAAAAAGTTAGACTCGTTACACCAGTCTACATTGAACAAAGGAAAGAAAGTTAAGATCTTCGAATAAAGAGCCACCAAGCATACCTGTGTCCAAAGACTTTAATGTTCTGAGGTCCTACTTGAATAGTCGTGTCATCAATTGCATGTACATCAGTCTTCAGCATTCCGTGTGTAGAGTCATACTTGAGAAGGTATGCCTATATCATAAACAAACAAAATCCAAAGTTCAGAAAATCTAGTAGGCAGTGTTGGCCTCGTAAGAACCTATATTGTGAAGAGAAGCTTGTAAATGAAGCTCATACCAGGTACTTGGTGCCAATGAAGGGATCGTTCACAGCAACGACGTCCACATCATTCATTGCCAGAATGGCCCGAAGCACAAGCCTTCCGATCCTTCCCGCACCTGATGAAAGCCAACCAAAAACCAATCAGGGTTTTAACGCTTTTGACTGGATTTTTTTTGCGTCCTTGGTCTACAATTGCGAAAACCACACACGTATAAACCTTCCCTCCAGAAAATTTTAAGCAACTTTGAGAAATTTTACAGATTAAGAAATCAAATGCACATTCAACCGCTAGTATTTAATCATATGACTATGTAATGAAGTAACAAGTTCAAAAAAATGATTTCCTCTTTCATCCCTGGTTGCGGTGTAGTCTCACCGTTAATTCCAATGCGAATGTTCTCCTTTCTGCCCGACTCTGCATATGAAAAAAACACATCAATTCAAGAAAGGGGAAAAAAAAAAACTAAAAACTGAATAAATATAAATAACTAAATAAATAAATAAAAACACCGACAACGAAGAAGAAGGAGAAGAAGAAAGCGTTGAACACGAACAAACTTTACTGTTCCAGCAGCTACGTAGCATGCTTAAGAGTAGAAGCGTACTTGAGGTTTTGGTAGGCATTTCGGTGGCGGTTGCCTTCACGCATAATGGACTACGGACTGATCTGTAGCTCAACATTCAGAAAAAAAAGGGTCTAACTTGACATGTTTAGAATCCATCAACTTTGACTCGTTTAAATACTCTAAGAAGACATCACCAAGGCGCATACCGCAGAAACCAGTAAAATAAAACATAGCAAAGTAATGTCAGACCAAGAGCAATTGAAGCGAAGGTCAATCATTCACAGACAAAGAAAAAGCACGCTCAACCTGGAAGAATGTCCTACCTGGAAATAGAGGAATTCGATGCCTGCAACCATTTGCTGGACCCCATGAAAGACTCGTTAGGGGATAAGCTCACATTCCTTTTCTGGCAAAACACTTGTTTCTAAAAAGTAGCATCATGAGAAATAATTACACTTACGTAAACTTCGATATCCAAAATTAAAGAGACCATGCCAAGAAGACACAGAGAGCGAAAAAAGCATAGCCTGCGCCATAATACAAGTAGCATATTAATGATCAGCATGCTGAGTAAATCTAACAACACAAGACAAAGACAAACAACAAAAGCGAAAATACAGAGGATGCAAGGCACAATTGAGACTGTGTTTCAACTCCCAATCCTCGCATCAAGAGAACTAATTAACAAAAATTTACAGCTAAGAGCATAAACAAACTAAAATCCAGGACAAGTAAAGAGAAAGGGTAGGATGTCTACTTGCCATAGAAGCCGAAACATGGCAGCCCCTTGTGAAGAAAGAAGTTGCACGATTCAGGGCAGCCGGCGATTGATGCACTGTGGTTGCAGCAGCCATTGTGTTCGGTCCCTGTAACCTCGACCCCACCCTTTCATCTCATCAAACCATCCCGATCATGCATCCCAACTCTAAAACCTCCCACTCCAAGTCCCCGAAACCTCCACACCCGTCTCTCCAATCACAAAATAATCCAAAACCCACCCTTCACAACACCATTACGCCTCACGTCGTCCTCGATCAAAGCCTCGCCACCAACATGCAAACCCACACAACCTCCACAGCAAACCTCAACAACCAAACCAACCCCACATGTCCCGGCAAAAACGTCCACCGATGCAATGTCCACTCACAGGATACGGAAGCTCCAAGGCGATAGTGTGATCGGTCGCAGAGGCAAAACTACACGGGACAAAGCTTGCTCAGAAGTGGTAGACGAGTAGGTCAAGGTAGCAACAGCGATATCGTCGATGTGTGGGAGGGGAAACAAGAGGGTGCAGCATGGGAATCCACGGGAGTCAGGCCAAGTGGAGAATATTTGTATTCCTGCCTCATGGAGAGCGTTGGTATTGGTGGCATCCATGGCAGCGAGCAGGAGGGCAGGAGACGATTTCTACAGTGAGAGAAGATGGGGGCAGCGTGGGGGTTGGTCAGCATATGACAGTGGACATTAAGGTTCTACTTCGGGGACTCAGCTGCACTTCGAGAGCGACTGGTGTCTTCGTTTTGGCATACAAGAGGGTGTCACAGTGGGCATCAAAATTCGGGGCAGAGTTTCCAAAATGGCCCCCAAATGAGAGTCATTCCCGTGTGTATTTTAACGTTTCTAATTTGTTTGCGTGGCGTGGGTTTTCTGTTGGCTTTGGAAAGGAAGAAGAAAAGAATAAATAAGTAAACAAAATTTAAAGCTCAAACAAGGGAAAAAAAGAAAAAACGAATGGCTTTCCGTGTGGAACGTTATGAAGTGTCTGGTTATTATTTACTCAAACTGTTGATAATGTTGTGCACTTTTGAGAAATAAAACCCACTTCTTTAACACAGATGATCTTATTTGATTTAGTTTAAATACGCGGTTTTGAAAGAGTATCATTTTATCATCCTCAATACTTTCTGTCTGGAGGTGGAACTGTTGCATGTGTATATATATATATATATATATATTCTCTTCCATAAACTTTTCTTTTCGTGATATAGGCAATTAGAAGGAATTCATGTATAAAATAAAGAATTATAGCAGATTTAAAATACTCGAGCAATTGTAGGTGAAATCCTTTTCCTCCTAATTTATTTTCTATCATCAGAATATATCGTGGAATAAACTGCTCCTAAAGCGGAGGGCGATTCTAATTCGCAGTTGCTTCTGCGCCGATGGAAATGAATAAGTTACTAAACCTATAATTTTACCTGCATTAAACTGCATGTTTCTGCACACTCAGAGGAGTTCCACTTCTGCACCCAATTGACCTACTGAGACTAGAATGAACACGTTCGTGTGCATGGAAAGGAATGAACTCTTTCTAGCTGGAATGTGCTAATTTACATAGAAGTGACAGGCTTGCATCCTTATGACGTCGTTCCATTGGAAATTCCTCAACATCAACCACAACTCATGGATCGAACCAGTGTGAATTCTGTGAGCCGTTTTCCCATCCAATACTAAGAGCACTGCAGTATTACTGGAGGGAATGAGCTTGACTTAAACAATTTCACGTGATTGCGAAGAAGAAACTCTAATTGGCTAACAGTAGCAATGTGTGCCAAACCTCACGAAACACAAAGCACTGTATGGCAGATCTAATGATAGATGACATATCATGCATCCGCATCAAATGGACTCGCACAAGCAATGACAGTCCTCGGCATCCGACATCAGCACAACATGCAGAAAAGCTGGCGTTAAGACCTGCTACTATCCCCGAAAACGATAATCCCTTTCAGAAATAGAACAACCTACTCAGAGAAAGTCGAAGTTTCAAAGGACGTTTGACTGTTTGAATGTACCTGCGATGGCCGTCTCAAGGGAAGTCGAGTAATTAACAAGAGACTGTGAAGCCTCCAACACTGATTTTGGACATAAAAAACCTGCTGCGGAAAACAAACTGACACACACAACAAATGCTTTCGAAATCTAGTTTGAAGTTCAGCTGTAAAGCATCCACTTAAGTTTCACATCGTGAAGTTGCGGAGTCTCTGTAAAACCTGAGTTCTGTGATAAGATTGTGCCCATGTCCGTCAATTAGTCTTTCCAATATATGAATGCAGCAGTGGGGCTTCGACGATACTGACAATTAAGTGATTCAACAAAGTTCGTCATGGAATAACGGGGACAAGAACTACAACAATGACCGGCACTTGAAGCTTTCCAGATCATGTCATCACTGAAAAAACAAAGCGTGTGTTTCGGTTTCCTTCGCACAGTCCAATGTTCATTTCTGCTGGGAAAATATAGGAAAATAAGGGTAAATATACATATCTATTATGTAAAACAGCTTGGGTACAAGATAAAGAGAAAAATGCATTTTAATTGGTTGTTGAGAAGGGAACACTGATAACTTGGAGAACATGAAGTGGTTGGAGCCTTAGGTATCTCCAAGCATCAAGTTGTTGAGGACCCAGTAATGGCCTCTTCAGAGGCCAAACTACTTGAGGGTAGTGGAAGAGAGATAGAAGGAGGGTTTTATTTTTAATCCATATGAGGTTTACATTTATTGTTTTGCAACAAGATCCCTTCAAATTGTTAGATTATTAATCTGTTTCTTTGTGCATGCATTATTAGTTTGTGTATGTATCTTGGAGCTGATTGGAGAGCCCTACATAGATTGGTGTATTTTTGATGTTGGAGATGTTGATGAGCTTAATTCTTTGTAGATCTTTGCAATATTTTTAAAATTGCGCAAGTTGTGGTTAAGATCATAGTTGCATGTGTAGATCCCTAATAGGAATTTTAAGGATAATATTATGTTGTTGCAAAATATTAGTTTGGATCAAAGACTTTGTAATGTTTCTTGAGCTTTTCAAAGAATTATGATCTATGCATTCTCAAACCTTCTTCAAAAAACTATGTCAATTTTTATTGATGACTTTAGTTGTCAATCTTCAATGAAAGATGACCTTGAAAGCCTTCAATTGTGTTTCTAATATTGTAGAAAAGTAGGAATTTCTTTCAACGTAGAGAAGGTTTATTTGGCAGTTAAAAAAAGAGATTTTATTAAATTATGTCATTTCCAAGAAGGAAAAAGAACCCAATCTTAAAAAAATAGAAGTTATTACAAATCTACCACTTCTAAATGGAATAAAGACATTCAAAAGATTTTAGGACATATGGATTGGTATTGTAATCTGATTGAAACATATTCTATTGACTAATTTGTTAAAGAAGACTACTAAATTTGAATGGACTTCTGAATGTCAAGTTGATATTGATACAATTAAAGTCAAATTTCTTTCATATCCTTGTATAGTACCACCTAATTGGGATCAACCTTTCTTTGTCTATTGTGATGCCTTTAAATTGGTAGTAGATAGTGCCTTATATCAACCAAATGATAAGGGTGTAACTCATGCTATTGCTTTTACTAGTAAATAATTGACAAGTGTTAAGTGCAATTATACAACCATGGAACGAGAATGTTTGGCTATCGTCTTTAGTATCAAAAAATTCCACCATTACCTTTTAATGAACAAAGTTTTTTTTTTTTGTATATCATATGGCTCTTAGATATATTATAAATAAATTAGATTTAAGTAATAGTTTAGTAAGATGGGTTTTTCTTTTAGCAAAATTTGATTATAGAATGTAATAAAATAAAAATAAAAAATAAAAAAAAACAAACAACTGATCACTTTTCATGATTATTTACAACTATAGATACTCAAGATATAGATGATGAACTTTTTGATGCTCAATTGTTCCATGTTATGTTGGTGCCTAATAAAAAAATGGCTATTTAGTAAAAAAATAAAAAATAAAAAATAATATTATAAAAGAATTTAATTGAAAATATAATATAAAATTATTTTTAAAAATATAAATAAAAGACAAAAAGAGATTATAAAATTTAATATTTTCTATATTTTTTTGTTAAAAAAAAATTCTACATACTTTGTAAGATGAAGGTTGAAACTATACTTGAAGGCACAAAATTATAAGTTCATAATAAGTGCGGATTTTTTTATAGATTAAAGAGCAAAATTAGAAAGCATATTACATAGGATTTTCTTAAGCATTAGTCTTAAGTGATTTATGTAGATAATAACTTTGTAGAAGTTTTACAAATTCAAGGTTGTTTTAAGTGATTTTTTTTTTGTGGAATAAAAAAAGATTTACATATTAAAAAAATTATAATTTTTTTATTGAATTGACATACAAAAATTTATAAGATTTGTAAATATAATTGTCTTAGTTTTCTATTGAAAATTTGAGCTTAATCAAAAAATTAGATCTTATGCTATTAAAATTCAAATGGATTATGGTTTCAAAAATTAGACTTTGTAGATTAGTGGAGGTTCTTATAATATTGAATAAATTTCCAATTGAATTAGGATAATATTTTATAAAATAATATTTGACTTTATTTTTAATATTCATACATATTTTGAAACTAAGTTATTAATGCAAAATAAAGTTATTAAAGATAGAAAATAACATTAAAGTTAGAAAAAGATGATATTAATCTCTAAAAACATTAGATATTCTTTTCAATTAAAAATTTAATTTTCTAAAAATAATATATATTTATTTATTTATTTCTATTTTAAATATTTATAGACATTAAAATTTAAATTAAGATCAATATTTAATTTAATAATAATTAAAATTTTAAATTTATAATAAGTTTTGATTAAAAATCAATTAGAATTTACATAGGATTTTTTTAAAAATTCTTCATAATTTCTTATTATTTCTTAATAATTTTTTAATACTTATAAAATATATATTTTTTAGATCAATTAGAATTTATTTGTAATTTAATTGTGATTTTTTAGAATTATTTAATATTTATTTGAAATTAATTAAAGTATAAAAAGATATATATATATATATATATATATATATATATATATTTAATATTTTTTTAAGGTTGATAGGATGTACATATAATAATTAGAAGCTTACTTGAGTTTTTCAAGTTTGAATTAATGATATGAATTATAAAAACCAAAAAATCAATACACTCTTGTATCATTAGAAATAAGTAGATATTCACTCAAAGATGATAATTATTAAGACTAGAATGACTATTGTCAAAGATAAAAAGAATAGAAATCCTTAAAAAAAAACTAAAAATAAAAAAGGCATTGATAAAAATAAAAAAAACTTTAATCTTGCTTCCATATACTATCTAAGTAGGAACTATATAGCAACTTTCTATAAGACCTCTAATACATGTCCAACTTGTGAAACACATGTCTAATTTGTAAGATAAGTTTCCTACATATGTGCTACATAGCCAACTTCTTGGCTAAGGTTCCAATCTATTAATCAACTACAAATACATATAGAATCAAATCTGTATCTATAAAGCTTTTAAGAAGCCTATTTATAAGATATTATCAAATCTATATACATTTATCTTCTATCTAACACTTCTTAGTTTAATAATTACATATGTTTGTGAAAAATTGCCAAAAAGATGTTTCTAAATACCTTATCCATAGTTTTGGATTGTAAATTTAACTTCAACGTAAAATCAAGTCCTTCTATAACTAATTGATTGGTATTTTTTTATTTGATTTTCACTTAATATATCATTACTTGGTAGTTTTTATTTTTATTTTTTATTTTATTTATGTACTATATTAAAATTGAAATAAAATATATTTAAATATGTATAAGTTTTAAAATTTATTTGTGTATGTGTGTGTGTATATATATATATATATATATATATATATATATATATTAATTTTAAATTATATTAATTTAAGATTTTTTTATAATAAATTGAATACATCATTATTATATTATTTATTTTATTTAAATAAAAAAGTATCTAAGAAAAAAATTGAAATCTTATAAATTTTCAAATGACATGATTACTTTAAAACATTATTCTTCTTAGTCAACTCTTTTTTATATTCGCATTAAAACTAATAATTTTTTAACTTAATTTTTTAAAGATATATAGTTTAAATTCTATTTCAAAGTGGAATAAAAAAATTAATTAATTATACATATATATTAAATTTCAACAACTTCTATTTTTTTTATTAACTTTCTTTGTTATTGTAATTTTTTGGATAAAAATGTAGACAAATTAATGCAACAATCATATATTTAGTTCTATTTGAGTAGAAGCATGCTTGTTGTTTAACCATTTGTATCTTTAACATCAAGCTATATAATAGAAGCCTCATTGTACTTGCATCTCTTTAAATTTAGATGCAACAATCTTTGATAAGATGAAATTAAAGTAAATTATAATAATACAATTGTAGCAATGAGTTCTATACATACAAAGATAATATTTTTTTATTTTTTAAAATGGCATATATTTTTATTGATTTGGTATATTCTTAATTAATTTTATTTAAAAAAAATCTATAATATTATAGATTTGGCTAATAAGTAAATATTTAGTTGCTTTTAGAAGCATTAAATTGGTTCCTCACATGTGAATTAAATTCTAAAGACTATTAAATTACTTTTACTAATAAAAATAAGAAATTAAAATTTATATTAATTTAGATATAATTATCTTAACTTTAAAAATAATAATAATATATTTTTATTAATTTTTTTAACTTTAAAATATAAAAAATAATTAAAAAGTAATTTAATCTAAATTATACTATTTTTGAGATTTAAAATATAATATTTAAATTAAAATATTATTGATAATTAGAATTTGATCATTTCTTATAAGTAGCATTATTTAGATATTGTCAAGGATACAAACTAGAAGAAGATAAATAAACTTGTAGAATCTGTGTGAAGAAGAAAGTGACAAAATAGAAGAAAATATGTATATTCAAGGAAGAACTAGAATGACTATTATCAAAGACTAGAAAACATAAGACTCTTGAAATTAGACTAAAAGCAAGAAAAGAGTTGAAAAGAGTGAAGAAGGCCTCACTCTTGCCTCCGTATATACTACTTAACTAAGAAATACATGGCGACATGCTATAGGACCTCTAACATGTGTCCAACTTGCAGGACACATGTCTAATTTGCAAAGCAAGTTTCCTAGGTGTATGCCATATGTCCAACTTATACTACAAGTGGTCAACATGTCGACATGTGACCCCTTTGTTGGCTAACTTTTCAACCTATTAATCATCTATAAATATTTATAAATGCAAAGCAATGTCTATGAAGTTTCTAAGAAACTTTCCACAAGATATTATCATATTTATCTACTTAGATTTATTTCTACATATTCTTATTATGTAGATAAATATGTATGTTTATGACAATATCCCCTTTTCTAGAGACGAGTTCCATGAGGAGCAGTGATTACATATAGATGAAGTCCAAGATGCGCCAAACTGTATTTGTCATATACTCTGATCTTTATTTCCTTCAAAGATAGTTGATAGGTCCCTTCAACCATCTTTAATGTCTCATACTAGGACAAAAAGACCACCCTGATATTTGATCATTATTGAGGCTTTTATAACTTCTTTCAAAGAAAACATTAGTAATACCATCATGAGTAGTTCTTTTCTCTAAAAGTATTATTAAATATCGAGAGTCCCTTCCAAGGTCGTGGTATCAAACACATTATATCTAGTCATCTATTTGAAGAAGAATATGTCATTCTTGAAGGTCTTCATCTTGATTTTGTCAACTCAAAGATTGTGATAGTCGCAATGTCTTGTCTAGTAGCTCAATAAATGATTGCTATTGAATTGAATCTACTGGTTGTTGGTTCTCCATCTCCTAAGTACTAAAAAATCCAAAGAAACAATGATACAAGATAAAACGAAACCTCTATTGGGCTTGCTTTGCTTTATAGCAAAGAATTTCTTGACTCTTCATCTTGGTTTTGATAGATGTCATTGATGAAACGCTATAACTTTGAATGATGCATTTGCTAGATTCTTGGATGACTTCCATGTGCATTCATTAATATTATATCCATCCCAATATATCAGATATTCTAACTTATTTTAGCATCACCTTGAATCTAAGACTTTTTCCACTTCAAATTCTTCATTGTTATCCACTTGTATAAGAAGTGGTGGTATTTGTCTCTTCCTTTGTATATAAATTGTCTTCTATGACTCAAGTAAAGATACATGGAATATATTGTAGATTTTCATAGACTTCGATAGGTATAATTGATAAGCAATTAGATTAATCTATTCACATATGGGAAATGATCTAAGCCTATGTTAATCCAGCTTGTAACAAGGACAAATTATTTTAATATTACAACCAAGTAATAATACCTTGTCTTCTATATGGAATTGAGGTTGTTCCTTGCAATAGACATCTGCATTGATTTTTTTGTCATTCTTGATCTTCTTTGAATTTTTCCTTAATTGTTGCATGTAGCTTTGACAATTGATTTGCCACATCTTCTACTGTAAAATTATCAACTTTTGAAAAGTCAAAAGTATCAAATTTTGGATGATAACCATAATTACTAAAAAAGAGAGTTTGTTGAGTAGAAGAATGTACCAAATTATTATAAGTAAACTCTGTCAATGGCAAAAGAGTTGTCCAATTATCTGTCACGGCCATAATCATATAAGCTAATAATTACATATAGAAATAGGTAGAAGTAAGTAAAAGTAGGTAAAAGTAAGTTAATTTTATAATATTTAATATGGAAGTTTCTTAGAAGCTTCGTAGACGCTGCTTTGACTTCATACGTGTCTTTAATTGACTTTTTGGATTAGAAACATGGTCAACAAGTTGGCCATGTGCCACACATGTTGTTAGCTTGAAGATCAAGCTAACTATGTGGCCCACACGTAGAAAAACTTGCCTTGTAAGTCAAGGCATGTGTCCTACAAAGTCAACACATATTGGAGGTCCTATAGAACGTCGCCACGTAGCCCCTAGTTAGATAGTATATATAGAGACAAGAGTGAAGGCTTCTTCACTCTTGTCAACTCCTTTCTTGCTTCTAGTCTAGTTTCAAGGGTCTCTAGTTTTCTTATCTTTTGGCAATAGCCATTCTAGTTTCTCTTTCAATATATATACTTGTTTATATATATTTTGTTACCTCTCTTTGAGTGAAGGCTCACTTGTCTGAATTATTTTTTCATCGAGTTCTTGTCCTTGACAGATTGACAAGAGTACACCTACAATATCAGAGCTTTGTCTAATCTTGATTAAGAGTGGATTACCCCTTTTTTCTTGGTAAGATATAAGCGTATTAGAAGTTGCGGATTACCCTCTTCTAAACTGATATTGTCCTTAGTATTTTCTTTGTCCGCAAGTCCTCTCTTTTAAGTGTTATCATGGCAGAACTTCTTGAAATGAAGAGTGCAATGGCACAAATGCAAGAGCAATTGAGAGAATTAATGCTTGCGATGCATCAACTCAATTTACCACCACAAGGAGCAACAAGATTGGCAGGAAGTGAAGATATAGAAATGGTTGGAGCTGCTTCAACATCTGCACCAAACCATGTCCTTTCTCCTATGGTGGAACGCCCTTCAAATATTAGAGAACCAAGAATTGCCATACCTGAGAAGTTTAATGGCACCAGATCTAAGTTTCGAGGATTTATCAATTAAGTGCAACTTGTGATTGAACTTCAATCCCAAAGCTATCCAACCCCAGGATCACAAGTTAGATTCATTGGTACGCTTCTTTCAAGTTCGATACTATTGTGATTTTCATCTTTTCTTGAACGACGAGATCCAATATTGGATAATCTAGAGGCTTTTTTGGCGGAGTTTCGATCCATGTATGGAGAACATGATGCAATTCGTGTTGCAACCAATAAGATCCGTATTTTGCGACAAGACAATCGATCGGTAATGTTATATGCTTCACAATTTTGACAACTTGCAACTGATATCAAGTGGGATGATGTTGCACTTATTAGCCAATTTCTCTACGGATTACAGTATGAGGTAAAAAAATTAATGCTCAACTTACCTGATCCTCAAACATTGAGTCAAGCAATTGACTTTGCTGTGAAGTGCGAAAATCGCCTTTTTGAATTCCAATCTGAGAACTGTACAAGTGGACCTCAACATTACTATAATTCAATGGCAACACCAACATCTCTTCAACACATACATTCGGAAGTAGAGGATATGCAAATTGATGTAGTACGTTTCGAACCTCTTACTGAGCAAGAAAAGACTCGTCGTCGTCAAGAAGGATTATGTTTATATTGTGGAGAACCAAAGCACACTGCTCAGCATTGTCCAAAGAAACGACGCAATCACAAAATGAAGAGTATGGCTGTGAAAGAAGATAATATGTCGGAAAACGAGTTTGTCCATCTACAATAGGGACCGTGCGGCTGGAACCTTGCACAATTTCTAGTAAAGGTCCTATTCTCTCCTCAGAGCCCTCTCCTTGTTTTACATTAAATGTTATTTTAGGACCTAAACATTACAAAGTCTCTGCCTTGTTAGATTCAGGAGCCTCAGCGTGTTTTTTAGATGAAGAATTTACTAAAAGACATAGCATATCTTTAGTAAAGAAAACTAAACTTGTTCATGTAGAAGTCATAGATGGTCGTCCATTGTCTTCTGGAGATATTACTCGCGAAACCCTTCCTATAGAAGTAATAATCAATGGTCATAATAGTTTTGTAGTATTTAATATCATTAGATCTCCCTCTAATCCAGTCATTTTAGGTTTATCGTGGTTAGAAAAATACAACCCTCAAATAGACTGGATTTCCCGAACTCTCACTTTCTTTGAAAGTATAACTAATAGTGTAGTTAAGCAAGTAGAGAGTCATAAGTCCAGTTCAATTAAATCCATATTTATAGGTGCAAAAGCTTTCTTGCATATTGCTATGAAAGAATCACCATACATTATTTATGCTATACCCGTTTCTACTGGTGAAAAGACTTCAAGTGGCATTCCAAGCCAATATCAAGAATTTCAAGATGTATTCAAAAAAAAGAATGCGGATACAATCCCGGAACATCGTCCCTATGATTGCTCAATTGACCTTCAAGAAGGAGCACAACCGCCATTTGGACCAATGTATAGTTTATCACAAAATGAGTTGGCTGAACTCAAGGAGTATATTGAAGAAAATCTAGCCAAGAATTTCATACGCCATTCTAAATCTCCGGGAGGAGCTCCAATTCTATTTGTGAAGAAACAAGATGGATCATTGCAGATGTGTGTTGATTATTGAAGACTCAACAAGATTACCATCAAAAATAGGTATCCACTACCTTTAATATCTGGATTTCTTGATCAACTGAATCAAGCTAAGATCTATACAAAAATAGATCTTCGAGGAGCATACAATCTAGTACGCATCAAAGAAGGAGATGAATGGAAGACTGCGTTTCGAACTAGGTATGGACATTTTGAATACAACGTCATGCCTTTTGGACTTACAAATGCACCAGCAGCTTTTCAACATCTAATGAATGATATTTTTCGAGAGTTTTTGGACGATTTTGTCGTATGTTATCTAGACAACATCTTGATTTATTCTAAGAATCCAAAAAAACATGAACTTCATGTTCGTCGTGTGTTACAAAAATTAAGAGATGCAAGACTCTATGCCAAGATAAAAAAGTGTGTATTCTACACTACTCAAGTCGATTTCTTAGGTTACATCATTTCAAATGATGGACTTATGATGGATCCTAAGAAAGTCCAAACTATTATAGACTAGAAGATTCCAAAAACTGTAAGAGATGTCCAATGTTTTTTGGGATTTGTCAACTACTATCGGATCTTCATCAAAGACTTCTCTCAAGTTGCAGCTCCACTTACACGTTTGACTTGTAAAGACAAACTCCAATGGAATCAAGAAGCGGAAGTTGCTTTTGAATCTTTGAAGACAACGTTTGTTTCTGCACCAAACTTGTATCGTGTTGATTTTTCCAAAGCATTCTTTATGGAAACAGATGCATCGGACTTTGCTCTGAGTACGGTTTTATCACAAATGGGAACAGATGACAAACTTCATCCAGTAGCCTTTTATTCAAGAAAATTCTCAGCAGCAGAAATCAATTATGAGATCCACGACAAAGAACTTTTTGCAATTGTGGATTCTTTTCAAGAATGGCATCATTATCTAGAAGGCGCTTCTAGTCCAGTCACCGTGTATACAAATCACAAGAACCTTGAATATTTTATGTCAACACGCGTATTAAATCGTCGCCAAGCTCGTTGGAGCATGTCTTTATCAAGATTCGAGTTCATCATCACTTATCGGCCAGAAAAACAATAAGGTTTGTCTGATGCCTTGTCTAGACGTTCTTGTCTTGCACCAAAAGAAGGAGATGTAGCTTTTGACCAACAAAGAATGATTTTCTTGAAGCCGAAACAATTTCATCTTCGAGCAATAAAATCATCATTGATTTTTGATTTAACTTTCTTTAAGCAAGTCCAGTTAAATATGTCTTCAGACCCTCTTGTTCATGATATGAAGGACAATTCTTCTAAATCTCATGATCCATCTAAATTTGAATTCAAGAACAACCTACTCTATTTTGAAGGACGCCTATATGTTTCAGAAGGAGAAGCTCGTTTACGTGTTCTTCAAGCTCGTCACGACTTCCCAGCATCACGACATTTTGGATATAATAAGACTTTGGAGCTGATATCTAGGGATTTTTGGTAGCCTCAAATGTGGAAGGCAGTTAAAGATTTTGTACAATCATGTGAAGTTTGCTCAAGATCAAAAACTCCTCGTCATCGACCTTTTGGACTTCTTCAGCCATTATCCATTCCACAACAACCATGGTCTTCTGTTTCTATGGACTTCATCACGGATCTTCCAATCTCAGGTTCTTATGACTCTATATTCGTGATAGTAGATCGTTTTACCAAGATGGCACATTTTGTACCATGTACAAAATCTATCACAGGTGAAGAAACAGCTAAGCTCTTTCTTGACAATATCTATCACTATCATGGATTACCTAAGGATATTATATCAAATAGGGGAATTCAATTTGTATCAAGATTTTGGCGGACTCTTTTCAAGATTTTTAAAGTGGATATAAAACTATCTTTGGCATTCCATCCTCAAACTGATGGACAAACGGAGCGTGTTAATCAAGTTTTGGAGCAATATTTAAGATGTACCATTAATTACCAACAAGATGATTGGACAACTCTTTTGTCATTGGCAGAGTTTGCTTACAATAACACGGTACACTCTTCTACAAAACAAACACCTTTCTTTGCTAATTATGGTTATCATCCACGACTTGATACTTTTGACTTTTTAAAATTTGATAATCCTGCTATGAAAGATTTGGCAATTCATTTATCAGATCTACATGCTACGATGAAGGCGCAGTTAAAAGAGGCTCAAGAACAACAAAAGGCCAATGCGGATGTCTATCGAAAGGAACAACCATCATTCGTCTTGGGTGATAAGGTATGGCTACGTCGTCGCAATATCAAGACTACTCGTCCTTGTGACAAGTTGGACTATCGAAGGCTGGGACCATTTTCTATTTCTGCACAAATCAATCCAGTTGCATATCGTTTACATCTACCGGAGTCAATGAAAATCCAACCAGTATTTCATGTGTCTCTTCTTGAACCATACAAGACAGTGGACATACCAAGAAGACGACAAGCTCCACCTCCTCCTATAGAAGTGGACAATAATGAAAAGTTTGAAGTAGAAGAAGTCTTAGATTCAAGGCGACGCTGAAATAAATTAGAATATCTTATCCATTGGCGCGGATATGGTATTAGTGAACGCACATGGGAGCCAATAAAGAATCTTGCAAATGCAGCAAAGGCAGTGGAGGCTTTTCATCGATGACATCCATCAAAATCAAGATGAAAACCTTCTTTATAAAAGAAACAACATCTAGGCAAGATAACATTCTACTTTCAATTCTTGTTCGTAGCTTCGTTGTAGTAGTGGCGCTCAAGAGATGGAGAACCAACAACCAGCGGATTCAACTCAAAAGCCTTTATTTGCTAACTTACCGGACGAGACATTACGATTGTCACAACCTTCAAGACGACGCAATTGAGATGAAGATCTTCAAGAACGACATGTTCTTCCTCGAATAGATCGTGAGATACAACGCGTTTGGTATCACGATTTGGGAAGGGACTCCCGATGTTTGGTGATTTTGCTAGAAGTAGGAACAACTCCTGATGGTGTTCCAAATTTTCTATTCGAAGGAAGTTACGAAGGCCTCAACAATGATCAAATAACTGGGTGGTCTTCCCGCCTTGGTATGGGATACTACCGATGGTTGAGAGGCCCTATCAATCATCTTCGAAGAGAACAGAGATCAGAGTATGTGGCGAATACAATTCGTCGCATCATAGATTTCCTCAACATATGATGACCGCTCCTCGTGGAACTCGTCTCTAGAAGGGGGGGTAATGTCACGGCCATAATCATGTAAGCTAATAATTACATATAGAAATAGGTAGAAGTAAGTAAAAGTAAGTAAAAGTAAGTTAATTTTATAATATTTAATATAAAAGCTTCTTAGAAGCTTTGTAGACGCTGCTTTGACTTCATACGTGTCTTTAATTGACTTTTTGGATTAGAAACGTGGTCAACAAGTTGGTCATGTGCCACACATGTTGTTAGCTTGAAGATCAAGCTAACTATGTGGCCCACACATAAAAAAACTTGCCTTGTAAGTCAAGGCATGTGTCCTACAAAGTCAACACATATTGGAGGTCCTATAGAACGCCGCCACGTAGCCCCTAGTTAGATAGTATATATAGAGACAAGAGTGAAGGCTTCTTCACTCTTGTCAACTCCTTTCTTGCTTCTAGTCTAGTTTCAAGGGTCTCTAGTTTTCTTGTCTTTTGGCAATAGCCATTCTAGTTTCTCTTTCAATATATATACTTGTTTATATATATTTTGTTACCTCTCTTTGAGTGAAGGCTCACTTGTCTAAATTGTTTTTTCATCGAGTTCTTGTCCTTGACATTATCTTATTAATAGTTGATGATATACCTCAAATACTGTTCTAAAACTTGATTTACTCATTCTGTTTGTCCAACAATTTGAGGATGGAAAGCCAAAAATAGTTTTATATCTATCTTCAATATCTTAAAAAGAGTTGTTTAAAATCTCGATAAAAACTGTATTCTTCTGTGTGATATAATATCCCTTAGTAATCCATAATAGTGATAGATATGGTCAAGGAAGAGTTTAGCTATTCTTTCATATGTGATAGTTTTTGTACATGATACAAAATGTGCCATCTTAGTGAAATAATCTACAATCACGAATATGGAATCATATGAACTTGAAATTGAAAGATCCATGATAAAATCTATAGAAACAAAAGACCATAATTGTTCTGGTATAGTTAATGGTTAGAAGAGTCTATAAAGTTAATGACAAGGAGTTTTTGATCTTGAACAAACATCACATGTTTGTAAAAATTCTTTAACAGCCTTCCACATTTGAGGCCACCAAAAATCTCTAGATATAAGCTCCAAAGTCTTATTATATCTAAAATGTCCTATTGCAAGAAAATTGTGACAAGCTTCAAGAATACATAGTCATGTTGTAACATAACTATATGGTAAAAGATGATAATATGGATCTTATTATAGAAGAGCCAAGTTAAAAGAAAAATTAGAAAAATATGGATAAAACATAGGAAGGTAGTAAAACTTTTAGTAGTAATGCTGCCCTTTTAAAAAAAAAAAAAAAAAAAAAAAAAAAAAATTACTTACTTACTTTGTAGGGCCAAAAATAAGGAAAAATAAAGTAGATTGGAAAAATAAATGATATAGACATCTTTAAGAGGAATTTAAGAATAAATTCTAGTAAAAAGTACTTAAAATAACTAGATATTGATACCCAGAGAGGACCAGTTATGAACCAGGGTCGAAATCAGACCCTGAGGTACAAAACAAAGTCTCAACGACGACTCTGGGACTCTTTGGTAGATAAGAGAGTGGGGTTTGATAGAATATTGGATAGGATTTTTATGAGCATTAGTTTTGGATGATTTGGATTTGTATTGACTTTGTAAGAGCTTTGCAAAGTCAAGGTTTGTTTTGGATGACTTGGGTTTTATGAAATAAAATAGGATTTACGTTCTAGATGATTCCAAGAGTTTTGTAATAGATCTACAAGTGAAATTTTGTAGGTTAATGGTTATAGTTGTGTTCAATACGTGTCATGAATTTGAGCTCAATCTAACACTTTAATTGAGGATTATTGAGGTTTAAGTAAGTCAAGGTCTCAAAAAGTAGAATTTTAGGTCTAGTGAGGATTTTTAAGATTTCTTGCAATCTACTAGTTGAATTGGAGTGAAACTTATGTAAAAGGATATTAGACTTATTTTTCTATATATATGAGAATTTTGAAATCAATCGAACAGTGAAATGGAGAGATATTGGCTTTGGAAGATTGGTATCAAGGTTGGAGAAGGAGGCTAGCCAATACCTGAGTACGTTTTTGAGGTTATCGTCTATTTGATAATTTCGATCCTTTTTAAATTTTTTGTGCTTGTTTTCAACTTAGTTTTTAAGAAGTGTAAAAAATTTGAGTTAAGATCAACAGTTCATTTATTAGTTATTGACGTTTGAATCTATTATAGAAATTACTAGGATTTTGTTAAGATTTGGTTTAGGATTTAGAATTTGGTTAGAGTTTCATTTAGGATTTAAGATTTGGTTTAGGATTGGATTAGGATTTGATTTAGGATTTGATTAGGATTTTATTTAGGGTTAGGATTTGATTAGGATTTGATTAGGATTTGATTTAGGATTTAGGATTTGATTTAGGGTTTGATTGGGGTTTGGTTTAGGATTTGATTAGTGTTTGGTTTAGGATTTGATTGGTGTTTGATTTAGGATTTGATTAGGATTTGGTTTAGGATTTGGTTAGGATTTGATTTAAGATTAGGATTTGGTTAGGGTTTATTTTGGAGTTTAATTAGGATTTGGTTTAGGATTTAGGATTTGATTGAGATTTGATTTAGGATTCAAGGTTTGATTAGGGTTTGGTTTAGGTTTAGGATTTGATTTAAGGTTTAGAGTTTGGTTAGGATTTGATTTAGGATTTAGTTAGGATTTGATTTAGGATTTAGGATTTGGTTAGAATTTGATTTAAGATTTAGGATATAGTTTAGGATTTGATTCAGATTTAGGGTTTAGGATTTGGTTAGGGATTGGTTTAGGGTTTAGAATTTGGTTAGGATTTGATTTAGGATTTAGGATTTGGTTTAGAAATTGGTTAGGATTTTATTAGGATTTATTGGGATTTAATATTTAGTTAGTTTTGGCCTAAAGTTTGAATGAAGTCCAATAGGATTTTAACTAGGATTAAATTAAGATTGAATTGAGATGTATTTGAGATATATTTGTGATCATTCTAATATTTCTTTTAGATTTTTTATTATTTCTTTGAAATTTCTTTGAAGTTTCTTTGAATTTGATTAAAGCTTACTTAAAATTATTATGGTCTAATTAGAGTTTAGTTAGTATTCTATTAGAGTTAGGATTTTATTGTTGTAATTTCCATTCTATCTTCCATAGTCAGGTGCTCGGAGCATTTTCAAGCAAGATTTCACGTATTACAACAATGTAATCATGCTTCTTCTTTTAGAATATATAAACATCTTTCAAAATAAAGTAAATTCTCCTTGAACTCAAATTTAAAAGTAACTTGAGACTTAGAGGAATTATTTTTAATATCATGAACAAGAAGGTCTGAGGACATATCTGCTTGAGAGAAGTCAAATCAACAATCAATGTTGATTTCATTCCTCAGAGATGAAATTGATTTGGCTTCAATAAAATTATCTTTTGTTAGTCAAAAGCTACTTTTTCTTCTTTTGATATAAGATAAGAATGTCTAGGAAGGATATCAAACAAACCTTATTGTTTTTCTAGCCGACAAATGATTTTGAACTCAAATCTTGGCAAAGACATGCTCCAATAAGTATGGTGATGATTTAAAACATGTGTTCACATGAAATACTCGAGGTTCTTGTTATCTATATACATAGTGATTGGACTTGAAGCGCCTTCTTAATAATGATGCCATTCTTTAAAAGAATCTATAATTACAAGAAATTTCTTGTTGTAGATTTCATAATTAAATTCGATTGCGGAAAATTTTCATGAATAAAAAGCTACTAGATGAAATTTGTGATCTGCTCCTATTTGTGATAAGAATGCACCCAAAGCAAAGTTAGATGCATTTATCTCTATAAAAAATATTTTAAAGAAGTCGATATGATGTAAGATTAGTGCAAAAGTAAAAGCTTTTTTCAAAGCTTCAAATGATGCTTCTGCTTCTTTACTCCACTCAAGCTTGTCTTTATATGGTAGGCATGTAAGTGGTACTACAACTTGAAAAAAATTATTGATAAAGATCTGATAGTAATTAACAAATCTCAAAAAATATTATACATCTCTTATTATTTTTAGAATCTTCTAGTCTATGATTGTGTGAATTTTTTTAGGATCCATCATTAGACCATTGTTTGAAATGATGTATCCTAAAAAGTCAACTTGAGTAGTATAGAATACACACTTTTTCATCTTAGAGTACAATCCTGCATCTCTAAGTTTTTGTAACACATAATGTCATGATGTAACATGACTAATAAGTGAAAGAGTGTAGAAATTATTATAATGTAGGAGATCTTAGTTCAAAGTATTAGAGAAAATTATCTTAGAAATATAATTAATAGTCAAAAGGGTAGTAAAATTAAAAGATACTAATTCTTCCTTTTAGAAAGGTGACTTCTACTTACTTTGTAGGACCATTAATAAGGCAAACAAAGTAGATTGGAAAAATAAATAATATAAGCATCTTTAGAAGGAAGTTAAGAATAAATTCTAGCAAAATTTACTTAAGAAAACTAGATATTGATATCCAGAGAGGGCCAGTTATGAACTAGGATCAAAATCAGATCCTGACACACAAAACCGAGTCTCAATGACGACTCCGGGATACTTTTGTAAATCGAAGAATGGAATTTGATAGCAGATTAAATAAGATTTCTATAAGCATTGGTTTTGGATGATTTGAAGTTTTTATGACTTTGTAAGAGCTTTACAAAGTCAAGATTGTTTTCAAATGACTTGGGATTTATGAAATAAAATAGGATTGATGTTTTTAATCATTTCAAGAATTTTGTAATAGATCTACAAGTGAAATTTTGAGTGTTAATGGTTATTTTTGTGATTAATATGTATTATAAATCTTAGCTCGATCTAATAGTTGAATTGACGATTATTGAGGTTTAAGTAAGTCAAGATCTCAGAAAGTAGAATTTTTAGTCTAGTAAAGATTTTTAAGATTTCTTACAATCTACTAGTTGGATTGGAGTGAAATTTATGTGAGAGGATATTAGACTTATTTTTCTATGTGTATGAGAATTTTGAGATCAATCGAATAATAAGAAGGAGAGATATTAGCTTTGAGAGATTGGCATCAAGGTTGGAGAAGGAGGCCAGCCAATATCTGAGCACTTTTTTGAGGTTATTATCTATTTGGTAATTTCGATCCTTTTCAAAAAATTTGTACTTATTTTTAACTTAGTTTTTAAGAAGTGTGCAAAATTTGAATTAAGATCGATGGTTCATTCATTAGTTATTGAGGTTTAATTTTGTTATAGAAATTACTAGGATTTGGTTAGGATTTGATTTAGGGTTAGGGTTTGGTTAGGATTTGGTTTAGGGTTTAGGATTAGGATTAGATTTTAGTTAGAATTTGATTTAGGATTAGGATTTGGTTAGAATTTGGTTAGGATTTGATTTAGGATTAGCATTTGGTTTAGGATTTATAATTTGGTTAGGGTTTGGTTTAGGATTAAGGTTTGGTTAGGATTTGATTTAGGATTAAGGTTTTGTTAGGATTTGATTTAAGATTAGGATTTAGTTTAGGATTTAAGATTAAGATTAGGATTTGATTAGGATTTGATTTAGGATTAGAATTTGGTTAAGATTTGATTAGGATTTAGGATTTGGTTAGGATTTAGGGTTTGATTTAGGGTTTAAGGTTTAATTAGGATTTGATCAAGATTTAATTTAGGATTTAGGATTTTATTTGAGATTATTTAGGATTTAAGATTTAGTTAATTTTTGGCCTAAAATTTGAATGAAGTAAGATTTCAACTAGGATTAAATTAAGATTGAATTGAGACATATTTGAGATATATTTGTAATCATTCTAATATTTCTTTAAGATTTCTTACTGTTTCTTTGGAATTCCTTTGAGGTTTCTCTAAATTTGATTAAAGCTTATTTGGCATTATTAGTGTTCTATTAGAATTAGGATTTTGTTGTTGCAATTTCCATTCTACCTTTTATAGCTAAGTGCCCAGAGCATTCTCAAGCAAGACTTCACGTATTACGACAACAATGAATATGAACTTCATATTCTTTTATGTTTTTAGAGTAGATTAAAATATCATCTAAGTAATAAATAACAAAATTATCTAGAAACTGACAAAAAAAAAATCATTCATAAGATGTTGAAAAGCAGCTGGTGCATTTGTGAGTCCAAAAGGCATGACATTATATTCAAAGTGTCAATACTTTGTTTGAAATATAGTCTTCTATTCATCTCTTTCTTTAATACCGACCAGCTTGTATGCTTCTTCTAGATCTATTTGTATATAGATCTTAGCTTGATTTAATTGATTAAGAAGTTTAGATATCAAAGGCAGAGGATATCTATTCTTAATGGTAATCTTATTGAATCTTCAATAATCCACATACATTCGCAATGATCTATCATTTTTCTTCAAAAATAAGATAGGAACTCCTGCAGGAGATTTTGAATGGTGTATGAAATTCTTGACCAAGTTCTCATCAATGTACTTCTTGAGTTCAGCCAACTCATTCTGTGATAAACTATAAATTGGACCAAATGGCAGTTGAATTCTTTCTTTAAGATCGATTGAGCAATCGTATGGACAATGCTTCAGGAAAATATCTATATTCTTCTTTTAAAAAAACATCTTGAAAATCTTGATATTGACTTAGAATTTTACTTGAAATCTTTCCATCATTTAAAATGGGTGTGGCGTAAATAACAAAAGAAGATTCTTCTTTTGGAGCATCCAAAAAAGCTTTTGCATCTACAAGTATAAGTTTGGATACATAAGATTCATGGCTTTCTATTGAATTAAAAAAAATCTTAATGATGTTTGAAAAAAAGTCAAGTTTATAAGAAATCCAATCCATCACAATATTATATTTTTTTAGTCATAATAAAATTAAAGTGATTGGATTAGAGGGAGATTTAATAATATTAAAAATTATGTGACTATTATAACTACTTATTACTATATCTATAGGAAGTGTTTTATGAGTAACTTCTCCAAAAGATAATGAACGACCGTCTATGATTTTTACGTATACGGGTTTAATTTTTTGTACTAACTATATATTATGACTTTTAACAAATTTTTCATCTAAAAAATAAATTGAGGCTCTTGAATCTATTAGGGCATAGGCTTTGTGATTATTAGATCTTAAACGCTTATCTATTGTAAAACAAGAAGAGGGTTCTGAGGAGAGAATATGACCTTTATTAGAAATTGTACAAGATTCCAGTCGCATAGTCCGTATTGTAGCTGGACAAATTCATTTTTTGACATGTTTTAATCTTTGACAACAGTACTCTTTAATTTGTAGTTGGATTTTTTTTTTAGAAAATATTAAACAATATGCTTAGATTCTCCATAATATAAACATAGTCCTTCTTGATGACGACAAGTCTTTTCTTATTTGATAAGAGGTTTAAAACAAACTCCATCAATTTGCATGTCTTCTACTTCTAAATGTTCAGATTGAAATGTTGTTGATGTCGTTATTGAATTATAATAACGTTAAAGTTCTCTTGTGTAATTCTTAGATTGAAACTCAAAAAACTAATTGTCATATTTTACATCAAAATCAATTGCTTGACTTAATATTTGAGGATCAGATAAATTGAACATCAATTTTTTTACTTCATATTGTAATCTGTAGAGAAATTGGCTAATGAGTGCTGCATCATCCCACTTGATATCTATTGCTAATTGTCAAAATTATCAAGCATATAATATCACTGATCAATTATTTTATCGCAAGATATGAATCTTGTTGGTTGTAATACAAATTACATCATGTTCTCTATACATAGATCAAAATTCCACTAAAAATGCTTCAAAATTATCCAATATTAGATCACGTCATTCATGAAATGATAAAAATTATGATAAAGCAGAACTTGAAAGTAGTGTTCCTATAAACCTGACTTGTGATCGTTGAGTTGGATAACTTTGAGGTTGTAGTTTAATCACTAGTTGTACCTAATTGATGAATCTTTGAAACTTTGATCTTGTGCTATTAAACTTCATGGGTAATCCAATTTTTGGTTCTTTAAAACTTGAATGATGTTCCATTATAGGAGCAGTAGTATGGCTTAGAGTAGATATTGAAGCAATTCCAATCATCTCTATATCTTCATTTCTTGATAATCTTGTAGCTCCTTGTAGTGGTAGACTGAGTTGATGTATTGTAGGCATTAATTCTCTTATTTACTCTTGTATTTGAGCCATTGCACTCTTCATTTCAGCAAGCTTTGCCATATTAGCACAATAAAAAGAAAGGTGTTTATTCACACAAAATACAATACTTAAGAATCAAGAAAAAAAATTCTAAATATAATATTTATTTAGAAGAGGGTATTTCATAACTTCTAATACACTTATGTCTTATCAAGAGAAAGGGATAATCCACTCTTAATTAAGTAAAGACAAAGCTTTGATATTGTATGTGTCTTCTTGTCAATCTATTAAGAACACAAATTAGAAGAAGATAAATAAATCCATAGAATCTAAGTCAAAAAGAAAGTGAAAAAATAGAAGAAAATATGTATATTCAAGAAAGAATTAGAATGGCTATTGCCAAAGACTAGAAAACATAAGACTCTTGAAACTAGACTAAAAACAATAAATGAATTGACAAGAGTGAGGAAGGCCTCATTCTTGCTTCTATATATACTACTTAATTAAGAAATACATGGCAACATGCTATAGGACCTCTAATACACGTCCAACTTGCTGGACACGTGTCTAATTTACAAGGCAAGTTATCTAGGTGTGTACTATATGCCCAACTTGTACTACAAGTTATCAACATGTGAACACGTGGCCTGCTTGTTGGCTAAGTTTTCAACCTACTAATCACCTGTAGACATATATAAAAGCAAAGCAACATCTATGAAGCTTCTAAGAAGCTATCCACAAGTTATTATCATATTTATATACTTTGATTTACTTCTACATCTTCTTATTATCTACATAATTATGAAGATAAATATATATGTCCGTGATAGATATGGTATATTAAATAAATATTTTAATTTATAAAAATTAAATATTTATATTTATACAAATTAAGTAATTACTACTTAAATCAATGAAACAATACTTATAAGAAGGTAAAAAAAACAAGCTTCAAAAGAAACAAATATTTTATGTAATATACTTTGTAAAGATAAATTCTACCTTTTAATCCAAATTACAAGATAACCTTAATTAAAAGTTTTCTATAATTGGTGGTGTACAGTAAAAAAAATAAATAATAATAATAAAAGAAGAAAAAACATAAAATAAGTGAAATATATAAAATCAAGCA
This sequence comes from Physcomitrium patens, assembly GCF_059467195.1. NCBI lineage: Eukaryota > Viridiplantae > Streptophyta > Bryopsida > Funariales > Funariaceae > Physcomitrium > Physcomitrium patens. The sequence continues at coordinate 15,506,740 of NC_143434.1, read as the reverse complement.
ATTATACAATTCAAAACTTTATAATATAATATCATGTTTAAAATGCATCAAATTTGATAATATAAGTTATTATTCAAAGTGCATCAAATTTAGCTATAAATTCTAGTAATTAAACTCTATTTTTTTTAAAGAATTTTCTTACTTCTATTATATCTAATCCTTTTCTATTTGATCTCATTCTTCTAATGCTTTTATATTACTTAAATATATCTTCTAATATAAATTGACATATTATTTTTATAGACTTGTTTCTTGAAGCACTTTTTTTAACAAAATTTAATAGTTTTTTTTCTGCCAAAATCAAATATTTCATGCTCTAAAGTCTAAATGCTATAGCTACCAAAATTGATCATCTATTGAAAATATATAGAAAGAAGATAGATAGTTTGAAGCCTATTCCTATATTTAATCTTAGATTGTACTTAGCAATCTATATAAGATGCTATAAAGTCCTCTATATCTTTGAATAGTCCTTTCTGTTAATACTTTTTTTGATTTTGATATAAGTGGTCTAAATTCTTCTATGTTCAATCTAAAGTGTATCATGAAATTTTTCTAAAATTTTATTTTTAGTCATTGAATCTCCTACCACCCACAATAGAAACTTATCACTCTATTTTGGTTTCTTCCATAAAATTTGTCTTTAAGAAGATAATCATAAGATTAATGTCAAATACCTTAAAAAGACTTATCTATCTAACTTTCTTATCTCTTCATTGTTTTCAAATAAATTCTAATATCCTTAAGCCTTTCTTCATGTAGATCTTTGTAAAAGACTTGAATTCTATCTTTAGGATTTACTTCTTGTACAGAAAATAAATATCCATGGATCTTTTTATCTCTATTTTTTCTATCTTCATGAGCCATCAGCTCTTCTTTGCAAATATATTTAGTTTTAGACAATATATCTGCTATCAAATTATTTTTATTGATGATGTATTCCATAATCAAATTTAATTTCTAAATATAAGCTATCTATCTCAATATAATAATATTTGAAATAAAAAAATTACATACTATATTAAATAAAGATAGACAATCTATTTCTAAAATCATATTAGCTCCAATCAAATAATTCTTTTGAGTCTTTAAAGCCATAAGTACTTTTCAAAGTTTACAATTAACTTGTTAATATATCCTTTATTTACCTATAATAATTTTGGTTCTAAATCTTATAATAAATATCTTCTATTTTTGATTATTTTGTCTAAAAGTCCATCCAATTGCTATTGGACTAGTATCCATCATTATCATATTACATATGTTCTTACTTGAGAACACATTAGACACCTAGCTATAGAAGGTAAGTAGAAATACAACAACAATTCTATTAAGTTTAATAAAACATTAAATAAACTTTAAATAATATTTTATAATTCTAATCAAACTTTAATTAACTCAAAATAAATTTAAAAGAAGTTACAAAAAAATAAAAAAAGTCATAAATTAATTCTAAAGAAAATTAAGAAATAAATAATAAAAAAATATAAAAATAAAACTTCAAAGAAATAAAAATAATCATAAAAAATATTAGACATGAAAAAATTCAAAGAAATAATAAAGAATTTTAAAGAAATATAAAATATAAAAATTCTAAATAATTCATAAGTAAATTTTAATTAAAGTCTAATTTAATTCTAATTAGAATCTTAATAAATTTTAATCAAATTCTAAGATAAATCTTAGTAAAATCCAAATTAAATCCTAGAAAAACTTTAATCAAATTCTAACAAATCCTTATCAAATCTAGAAAAAATTCTAAATTTAAACCATATCCTAGAAAAACTCTAAATTCTAAAAAAATCTTAAATAAATTATTGATCTTAAATCAATCCTAATTAATCCTTAATCAAACTTTAAATCTTAAATAAATTCTTAATAAATCCTATAGCAGATTAAAAATTCAATAACTAATACTTGAATTATTGAATTTGATTCAAAATTTTTATATCTTACAAAAACTAAGTTAATAATAAGCATAATTTTTTTAAAGAAAATCTTACATATCAAATAGATAATAATCTCAAAACTTCGTTCATGGATTAGCTGGCTTCTTTTTCCAACATTGATATTGATATTCTTAAGCTATGATTTCTTTATTTTATCATTTAATTTATTCCAAATTTTTTAAAATTATTGAAAATCAAGCTAGCTATCTTTAGTCAAAGTTATATTTCTATCTAATTGATAAATTGAAAAATAACTTAAAAATCCAATTGACAATTTTTGAGACCATAATTCACAAAAATCTTTGTATGCTTTAATCTAAGTCCTTGATTGATCTCAAATTTTTCATAAAAATTTACAACAAGCACTAAAAAAAACTTTCCAATTTTTACTTATAAAAATGCTATGTAATTCACATAATCCTAAAACTTATAAACTTATTTTTATTTTTTAAAATCCATATCCACCAATTATATCACTAACTTTGAAAATCCTCTAAAATCTCAATATTAATCCAAATGATATAAAACCAATATTCAAAATCTTTCTTCATGTGTGCTCTCAAATTCTACTCTTTAGTGGACAAAAAAAACCCTATTATTACCGTAAATACGTGGTTTTGTACCTTAGGCTATGATTTTGATTCAAATTGGCAACTAATTCTCTTTGAATATCAATTTTTAGTAATTTGAGGTATTTTTTTAATCTATTTTTAATTATTTATATATATATATATATATATATATATATATATATATATAATACTTAAGCCACATCTTTAATATATTTTTAAATAAATATTTTATAAATATTTGTATCAATGATTTTATTTTTTTTCATATTTATAATCTTTTATTAGTATATCAATCAAAAATGAGAATGGTCTCATTGTACATAAATTCTTTTAATATTTGATTTATTAAATTTTATACATGAGCAGCCAAATTGGTTGCACTTTGAGATAAGGTATACATCCTCATAAAACCCAAAATAGTTTTTATGGTTGTAAGATCCTCACTTTCTTTTACAAATTAGAATTGATCATATCCTAAATATAAATCTCTAATAGAATAGATAGCATGACCAGCAAATTATTTTGTTACTTCATCTACAACCGATTTAGGTCTTATATTTTTAATGGTTATTTTATTTGCTAATTGTATATCTTAAATGAATCTCAATGCTCCTGATTTCTTAGGCATTGTGAACCATCTATTTCATTAGGAAGCAATTGAATATTCTAGAATTTCTATCTTCATCTTTTGTTTCAATAATTTTATTAATTTAAGAAGTAAAGTTCTAAGTAGTGAAATATGTTTCAAATTCTATGGAATATGTGGCACAATGAAAATTACCATTGATGCAAGAATACTAAGATGCACACAATCTATCTTATTAGGAGTTAAAGCAAATGCTTTATCATATTTAATAAGTATTTTTTGAAACATCTTTTTTTCTAGTGTTATTAAAAATTCACCTTCTCTAATCTTTACTTTAGCCAATGATTCTTTAATGAATTGATATTTGATCCTTTGTTTCTCTATTAACCTTGGCTCTTTAAATACTTGCTTAATATATTCCATGGTATCAGGTGGTAATTGAGTAGCTACTGACTTAATCTTATTAGTGACTATCTTATACTTTGTTTGAACCATAGTTTCATGCTTTAGTCCATAGCTGATATTATCTTCTATACTTTCTATTATCTCTTTTAATTCTTTGTAAATTTTTTTTGAATACAAATTTATCTAAACTTTTTTTTCTTTGTTCTTTACTAGGTTTTTCAAAAATAGTATCTTCTACAACTATTTTTTCTATTATTCTATCTATATTTTCTTTGTTTGAAATCAAATCTATATTTTTAAAGTTTTTTTTGTTTCTTCATGCATGTTTTATCTATTAAATTTAAATCTTTAGTTTTTTAAAACTCATAATCTTATTATCATTCAAATCCAAAATCCTATTATTCAAAATATTTATATTGAAGTTGGCATAATTCTTATTTGTATCCTTATATCTCTTTTTTATAAGAGTGCTCTCTAAAAATCAAAAAATCTACTATTAAGTTTTAAAGATACTTCCTTTAATTGATCTCAATTGCTCTCATGAATAAGCTTTATCATAAGGAATTATATTGCTTTTTTTCTATCGCAATCACAAATCCTAGTGAAAGCATAATTAATAGCTCCAATGGTTAGTTATAATCACTTTTGTAATTTTTAACATATTTTTATTAATTTTAATCCTAATATGATTAACTTATAGATCAAAATTAGTTTTTTTAGTTAATTATGAGTTTATTCATATTTTTAGATTGTTAATTAGGAAGATACTTTTAATTATTAGATTGAGTGATTATTAAAATTTCTAAAAATAGAAATTTTAGAAGATCTATGATTCTTTTTTTTCATCTGGTTTAAATTCTCTTTTAGTGCTAAAATGAAAATTTTAGTAGAATTTCTTTTTTAAGTCTTAGAAATTATATCTTGAATTAATCCACAATCTTAATTCTCAATCCCAAAACTAATTTTTAATTTGACTATGAATAGAAATTTTTTTAAGTCTAATTTCTTTATCTTCCTATTTAATTTTTAAGATTTTTTTAGCTTAAATTTGATGGCACAATTTAAATAAATTAAAAATATAAAGTCTAATTATTAAATTAACAATGATCTCTAGAAGATAGAGATGAGCTAATTGTTGTAGTAGAATTCTTCTTTTAGTAATTTTTATCACTATTTAAAGTTGAAAATTAGAAAAAAAGAAAAATAATCACAAGTGTATTAATTCAAGCCCAAATTACAATTGAATCTTGGATTTATTAAGAGTTCATATTTAAGAGAGTTTAAATTAAAGAGTAGTGATCATGATGGCTTTGATAGCAAGAGTCCTTGCTAATCTCTAAGTAAATTGAGTAAAATTAGAATTATAGTTGAAACTTACAACTAAATTAGCAAATTAATTAATTTTTATGATTTAGAACTCGGATTTGGGCTTATGAATCATCAACCTCAAGATATAAATATGTTTTAGAAATATTGGTGGTGTTAGTTTTACCAAAAAGATGTTAATTTTTGAATTATAAGCATTTCCACCCTTAAAATCGAGCTTAGGTTTAGAATGATTGTGGATCCTTGATCTTAGTTAGAAATTTTTTGATTTGAATGGTGGAGATGTAGCCACCACCTTTGAGCCTCCTTCCACTTGATTAAGAGGACTTGGATGGCCAAGCTCCCTCTCTCTCTTCTCCCTTTTGTGAGGCGAAGCCCTGCCAAATTATTTCTAAGCTTGTAATTGAAAGAATTTTCTCCCACCTAGTCACTGCTTTAATATTTTTTCCTTTCAGTTACTCAATTTTTTATGCTTTTCAGCAATATTTGGTAGTGATCTTCTTGTAATTACCAGCTTTTCAATGATGTAATTCTAATTGATTTCATTTTTCTTGTACTTATTTCTGACTAAGACATTAAGAAGTTTGCAAATTTTGAGTTGATATCAACAGTTTGATTATTAGTTGTTGAGATTTTATTTGCTATAGGATTTGTTAAAAATTTATTTAAGATCTAGGATTTGATTAGGATTTGATTTAGGATTTGGACTAAGATTTGATTAATATTAGGATTTGCTTAAGATTTGATTTAAAAATTATCTAAGATTTATTTAGGATTTAGGATTTCATTAAGATTTGATTAGAATTTGATATAAGATTTGATTAAGATTCAATTAAGGTTTCAATTAAAATTTGACCTAAAATTTGGTTAGGGTTTAATTATGATTTTAATTAGAGTTAAATTTAGATTTTTGTATTTAGTATTTCTTAAGGATTATTTGTTATTTTTTAAAGGTATTTATTTCTAGTATTTTTTTAAGAATATTTTTCTTTCTTCAAAGGTTATTTTTATATTTTTTAAAGATTTCTTGTTATTTGTTTTTGAGATTACTTTGGAACTTCTTTATATTTCTATTATAACTTCTTTTAACTTTATTTTAGATTGATTAAAATTCAATTGGGATTATTAAGGTCTATTTAAGATTATTTAAGATTATTAAAGATTTTATTAGATTTAATAGGATTGTGCTTGTATTTCTATTTTCTTTCTACAATTAAGCATCTGATGTATTTTCAAGCAAGAATATACATAATACAACATCATGATTCATGTCAATTGGCTACTTAATCTTTTCATATATCTTCCTTGACATGATATTAATTATCAATCCGTGATCAATCAAAACCAACACTAAATTATTTAAATTATCAAGATTCACTTATATCTCCATCATTGCTCTAGTCTAATAAAAAATTGAATAGTTCACTTTATCTTCTTTATGATCATCATACTTGATACAATTTTTAATTAGAGATTTTTGTACGTGATATACTTCTATAAGCATATTATTATTGATCAAAGTCTTGTCTTTTAAGTTTGCTTCTTTTCCTATTTTTTTCATTGCAGATTGAGCAAATACATGTTTTATTTATTTTTCTTCATTTTGAGTCATTTGAGTGTCTAATGTATCATTTATAATAGTCTCAATTGTTGTTTTTATTTTTTTTATTATATCAATGATCAACTCATAGAAATCTTTTTTTGCTATATCAAAAGCTTTTTTCAAGGTAAATTCAATTTTGACATCTAAAATTTTTTCTTCCAAAATATTCTTTATAGTAATTTTTTTTTCAATATTAGATTAAAGTTTATGAGTACCATTTTTACCTTTGGCCTTCTTTGATGCATCTTTCTCATTCTCTTTCTTTTTTTTCAAATGCTTATTTTTTGTTGAGAAGTTCAATAGAGTTTTTTAATTAAGTAGTTCTATATCTCTTTTTTCAACTACAATACCATATAAATTAGTAACTTGTTGATCTTCACCTAAAAAAGCTCTAATGCTTATAGCATCAATTAGATCTTTTTATTCAATCATTCTTCTAATAACTTCAACTCTTCTCCTCATAGTATTAATTGTTGATGAATTTACAATATTCATTTTTCTTTGTCCTATTTTAGTGGCATAAGACTCTACTTCTCTTTTAGATATAATACTAATCTTATTGGTTTATTCCTCTTCTAATTTTTTCATACCTCATTTTTCAAATTTGATCCTTAAAAGTTCATCAAAGCTTAAAAGTCTTATCCTTCCTTCTTTGAAATGAATAATATCTTCTCTGATTGTTGCTTTATAGTTATCATATTCATCATACTTGTAGCTTATACTATCATACTACATACATCTTTTTACATATCTCTTAGGTCCTTTCAAAATATTTAATTTACTAGGCTTTTGAAATCTTTTTAATTCTATCATCTCCATCCTTAAATCTCTCATGCATTTGATTGATTCTTCTAATACTTCATCATATGTAACCTTCCTCATCTTTTGAAATGATGACAAATATTGACTAGTAGATGCTAGATCTAATTATTTCTCATAATCTTAAGTCTTTAGTTTTTACTACTTAATTAAAAGTCAAACTACGTCCTTCATCTTCTTTCAATGATTAATAAAACCATTCTCAAATATCCTATCTATTATATGAAAGAGTAAATTGTTTTTCAAATTGTTATTTTTTGCTTGCAAAAATAATTCAATTTTCCTTGTATCAAGCAATAGCCTTTCATATCTTAGTAATTGACCAAACATCTTCTTAAAATCTTTAATTAATTTTCTTATGTCTATTTGACATCCAGGCCTTTACTCAATCTATACTAAAAATGATCTCTTAATTATTCTTTCTAAATCTTCTTGAAAAAATTCAGCTTTAAGACATTACACAAATTTGCTTCAAGAAATGGAGTCTTTATGCAATTCTTTCACTCCTTTTCTAATCTTAAGAACAACAAGAAGATCAAAAGCAAGGATCATCTTTACTTTTGAAACTTAATATATTTCCATCTTACATATGTAGATCCTAAGGAATTTGGTGATGTTTCTTCCTTCAAACCTTCCAATCTCATCAACTAGAGCTTGCAAGGCTATTGTGATATCTTTGCTATAGTTTTGAATTTATTATTTTTGCTCCAAAAATTATGCAAATGTGCAAAAAAAATTATTTGAAATAACTCTTTTTGGTATTTTAAAATCTAAATCAATATCTTCTATTGTTTTTACTAAAACAATAAGTGCCTCAAGGCTCTCTTAATAGAATTACTAATATGTCACGGAGAAAGAATTTACTTTGAGAAAACATAGAACTTTTGACTACTACTAGATGTCTTATTATCTTATAATTTTAGAACATATACAACATTTCATTAAATAAGAATCTTTTATAAATTTCTTTGTCCCTTATATTAAAAAATTCTTTCATTGAATTTTTATAAAATAAAAAAAAAAAGAAAATAAAAACTTCCTTGAAAAATCTTTATGTATTTCTTTTAAAAAAGTTGATTCTCTTTCAAAATCCTAAATCCTATGCTAATTCTAAATCCTAAATCCTAAATCCTACTCTCAAATCTTAAATCCTATTTATTTTATTTTATTTTATTTTATTTTAAAAGAAATAAAAGTTAGATTGGAGATTGATACCATCTCACTTTAGTCACCACCAACTTAAGGCTTCTTCTTTTTTAGAAAAAGCTATATACCAATCTATTAAAAAGGTGAATACATAAAAAGTATAAACAACATATATCATGCTATTATTAAAAGATATTCTTTATTTTTATCTATAGGCAACAAGTGCCCTTATTATCCAACATAATTTTTTAATGTTAGCATTTTGGAACCAACTTTCTAGATATCTTCAATAAATAAATTAAAGATTTTTGAAATATATTCTTTTTCTTTTTTTTTCATGTGCCACCATGGAGTTTTGAATCCAAGACCTTTTAGGTGCCATCCAAGAACTTTTTATATTTTGAAATCTATAGTTATAGATAATTGTAAAAGGTAATTGGCTTGTTCGAATTATTTTTTTGATTTGTATTATATTACATGATCAAATTTGGCTAAAAGTAATATCTATCTTACTAATCTATTATTTAAATTTGGTTTGTTAATAATATATCTAAAAGCCATGTGATCCACATTAAAAATAATCTTATTCATTAAAAAATAATGGTAGAATTTTTTGACATTAAAGATCAATTCCAAACAATTCTATTTTATGGTTGTATAGTTACATTCAACACTTGTCAATTATTTACTAGAAAATTTAATATGATAAATATATCTTAATAAATATAAAAAAGCTAATTCCAATTTAGTAATAATAAATAAAGATATGAAAGTAATTTGATTTTTATTGCATCAAAACTAGCTTGATATTCCAAAGTCTATTCAAATTTGGTAGTCTTCCTCAACAAATTAATCAATAGAGAGACATGAGTAGAATATGACTTAATAGATATCACAATAGCCTTGCAAGCTCTTACAATACCAATTCATATGTCTTCAAATCTTTTGAATGTCTTTTATTTTATTTGGAGGTAGTAAGTTTATAATAACTTCTACCTTTTCAAGAGCAAGTTTTTTTTCTTTCTCAAAAATAACATAATTAAAAAAAAACTCTTTTTTTAACTACTAAATAAATATTCTATGGATAATAAAAAAAAACAAAACATATTTTTCTACAATATTAGAAGCATAATTGAAGGCTTTTAAGGTAATCATTCTTTAATGTTTGATAATTAAAGTTATTAATAAAAATTGACATAGTTTTTTAAAGAAGATCTAAGAATGCATAGATCATGATTTTTTGAAAACCTAAAGAAGCATTGCATAAGATAAAAGAAATAACTACATATACAAAGATTTCCTAAGATGTAAATACAGTCTCGCTCCAATCTTTAGAAGCTATTGATACTTAATTGTAAATAAAATAGTCATCCATAAAATTATATAAGTTATGATCTACCATATTATCTATTATAGAAGTAATAAAAGATAATAGAAAATATTATTTTTGAATATATTTATTTAAATTCTAATAATCCACATACACCTTGAGCTTATTTCTTTTTTTTTCTTCAATAAGATAATATGAGAAAATTAATCCATAATTTCTATAGACATTATAAATCTTGTTTAAAGTAGCTTTTTCAATTCAATTTTTATAATAAATTTTATCTTAAGATTGAATATTCTATATTTTTATCTAATATGTATTATATTTAAAAGAAGTCAAATAACATGTTGAAAAATGCTAAAAAGAATATCTTTTATATTTTTATCAAATATATTGTGATATTGTATCATTAAAGATTTATATTTTTTTAGTTCTTCTTTACCAAATTGAAATCCAAATTTGTCATATTTGGATTCTTCTTCATCCTGATTAATTAGAGTTTTAATTCAATCTTATTCTATCACATATATAAGATTAATAGGTCTATAGTATCAATTTTCAGGTACTAATAGATAAGCCAATATATCATATCAAGCTTCAATTCCTTGAAATATATATTTGAATTGGAAAAATAGAGGCATGTTAGTTTTTTTTTTATAATAGTGTCAAAGTCTTCAACTTGAGTTCTATCAATTTCCAAGCTAAAGGATTTATTTATACAAATATCATCAACCAAGGTTATAAGATCTATATAATCATCTTTAAATTCTAATCAATCAATTAATTTTATAAATTGAATATAGATATCTTCTTCTTTGTAAGAATTTTCTTCTAATCATTTGGCAAAATCACCTTCATATTCATACTCATATAATTCAAGACTAGTATATCTTATTGGTATAATAATTAGATTTGAATTGAATTAGATCAAATTACTTTGATTGGACTTTATGGATATTGGTGATTTTTTCAATAGAGCTAAAATGACTAGATAAAATATTTGTTTTTTAATTTTTTAAAGGTCCAAAAATAAAACAAGGCTTCAAAGCCTCTCAATTAGTTACTCTTTTAGATTGTATCAATTGTATTTTTTTTTAATAAAAAGAAGTTAACTATCTATCTTTTTATATAGATATATTACATAAAATAATATCACATTACCTATACATCATGCTTGTATACAAAAGTCACAAATTTGATCTAGAAGTTAAAAATACCTTTGATAAGTTAACTTTACTTTTATAATTTCTTTGTAAGTGATTTTAAACCCAATTTTTTCATAGTGGATTCAAGCATAATATTGATGTTATTTTCATCATCTACTATGATCATAGGAATTATTTTTTCTACTATTTTCACATCTATTTTAAGAAATTTATATTTTTTTTATTCTTTTATTTTTCTAAAGTGATATTTCTTTTGAAATTATTAATTTCAATTCTAGCTATTTCTTTTATATTTTTGGCTTTTTTGATAAAAAAATTTCTTTTTTGAGATTCTTTTTTATAGTTGATGATATTTAAACCAATTGATCAAAAGAAATGTTGTTTCTAGCTCTATAAAGATCATGTTATGAATCATAAGATTTTGTAAGGTTGAATATTATATTAATTATAAGTTGTTTCAAAAAAGTACTAAGAATCTAAGACCCTTCTTTGCATATAACTTGGTATTCTTTCAAATAATATTCAATTAAAGAAGAAGGTTATTTTTCTTTCAATTTTTTAACTAATCTTTCAATAATTTTTGATAATTCTATAAATTTAGGTGATTCTTTTGTAGTATCTACTAATATTTAATTTTTATTAAATTGTACTAAATCTATTGGTCTATTAGTACTTATACATCTTGTTTCAATTATGGAAGACAAATAGACATTGTGTAAGGAGATTTTTTTGCTATCTAGTTGTACTAAGTTGGATTAATGAGATGGTAAATTTGATATAGAATAAGATCCAAAAATCTAAATCCTTACATGTTTTCTCTAGTTAAGGTATTATAGTTACTTGAAGAAGTTGAAGAAATAACTTATTTGAATCCTTTGTAATAATTTTTATAGTAAGATATTCTATAATTAGAGTATCTAATTCTATTTTCAATCTAACATTAATTTATTCAATGTGGTTGTCTACAAGTAAGATGAACTGTTATATTATTCATTTGATTTGATGGAAAACTAGGAGTGACTTATTTTAATTGATGAAAAGGCTTATAATGTTGAGATTAGTTTTCTTTCATAGGTTATTATTGTAGAAATTATAAACAAAGATATATTGTATGATTTACTAGTCTATAATTTGTATACTATAATTTAGAGATATGAATTTTTTATTTATGGTATTTAAATTCTATAGTTGGAGTTTGATTTTTGATGAAACAAGGTATTTGTTTACTAATAGCCTTTATAATTTTGATCATCTCATTTTTAAATATATTATTAGCTTATCTTACTTCACTTTTAAATTCTTCTAAACTAATAACATTGAAAGTCTTAGTTTGAACTTGATTATATAAAGCTTGTATAGCTAATGATATTGGATTGCTAATTGAAAAAGAAAAGATAAAAGATTGTGAATAGTCTAAGGTTAGAGATTGATGGAATTTTATAGGTTAATATTACAAGGATATAAACATAGGTATTAATTCTTCTATCTTTTTAAGTAAACAATCATTTTTCTTATCAATGACTTCTATTTCTAAAGCAACTTCAATGGCTCTTTCTAAATCTTTATGTTGTTTGTTTAAAATATTTCAAATTATAAAAAATCATGGCAGAACCTTGGATGAAGTACTATCTCATGATATCTTTATTTAAAAAAATATTAATAAATTAAAGTATATATTATTCAAAATAATCTCACATAAAAAGTGATATATTTAAAGGGGCCTTGTCTATTATTTGTCAAGACTAAAAAAAACCTTATTTAATGTTAATCAATTATGGATCTATATTAATAAAAGAAGGTAATTAGGAATTATTTCTCTTTAAAAAATATTCTTTTTATATAGGATCTATACCAAAAATATGCAAAATTTATCAAGATTGTTAGAAATCATATTAAATAATATCCATAATTAATTATTAAATTGATAATAAGTATGAGTGTAAAATTCAATCTTTAATCCAATTACAAGTTGACATCAATTAAGAGTTGCTTGTAATTGGTAGTATGAAGTGGAAGTAGAAAAACAAAAAAAAAAGAAATAAAATACAAAAACAAGTGAAACAAGTGCAATCAAGTAATTATATACTACAAAACTAGTCACAATCTATTTATTGATTTTTTATCTAGTAAAAAATAAAAAATAAAAGTAAAAAAATATTTTTAGAAATATAACTTTTTATCTTTTTAATGGTATAAGAAAAATATAAATCCGAATTACTATGAATAAGTTATGAAATTTTAAAAATAAATAATAAATAATAAATAATTAAATAAATAATTTTTACATCAAAGATAACTTGCTTAAGAGATCAAGAGTTCGAGCCTCACTAAGACTCATAAATAGTGTGTATGGATCTCTAAGAGAGGCCTTAAAGCCTTAGTCTTATCTTTTTAACTATCTTCAAGGTGTTACAACCTATATGGGACTTAAGCACATCCTTTCTTACAAGGACTATACTAGCTGCTGGTCCTTCTATTTTCTACTAGTAAAACCAATAATTTTTTATTTTTGACTTTACCATATTATAAAATTAATTTTTTTTATCTACTTTTATGTACTTCTACCTAATCATATAGATAATTACTATAATAAGTATGTATGTCTATGATAATATATTCATGACAATACTTTTAGAATCTTAAAAAAAAATTCTCCAAAATCTTGATACAAATTGAATCTTCTTATTTGATATAATATCCTTAAGTAATCCATGATAAGGACAGATGTTGTTACAAATATCCTACAAGAAGATTATAGAAATATTTTTAGAATATTTTATTAGATTTTAAAAGGTTTTAAAAGATTTTTAGAATATTTTAATAGAAGATTTCAAAATTATTTCTTAAGGATTTTAAAAGATTTTTAAAATATTTGAATAGGTTTTAGAAATTTCTAAAAAAATTAAAGAAGTTATTTGAAAAGCTTTTTAGAATTGCTTTATCTTCAAGCAATATGGAAATTCTTAAAAAGCTTCTTAATACCTAATATATATTAGAATTGAGGTTGAAGAGATCTTTAGACTCAAAAATACATCTCTTAGAATTCTAGCTCATTTTTTTTTGTATTGATTTTGTATTCATATGATTCAATCAAGTTTTCCTTATCTTTCTTGTTGAAACTCTTTTGTTCAACTTCTTATTTGATCTTTTATATAATGTATCCATGATATTTGTTAAAAAAAAAGCTTAGCTATTTTTGCAATTGTAATAGATTTTGTACAAAGTACAATATATACCATTTTGATAAAATTATCTACTATCACAAATATAGATTCATAAAAATATGAGATTAGAAGATCTATAATATAATCCATAGAAATAAAAGACCATGGTTGTTTTAGAATAGATAATGGTGAAGAAGTCCATAATATCAATGATGAAGAGTTTTTGATTTTGAATAAATGTAATATAATTGTACAAAGTCTTTAACTACCTTCTATATTTGAGGCCACCAAAAATCTTTAGATATTAACTTCAAAGTCTTATTATATTTAAAATACCCAACTACTAGAAATTCATGATAAAATTAAAAAAAATATAATTATGATTTTTCTTTTGAAATATATAATCATTTTTTGAAATAGAATTCATTTTATTTAAATTCAAAATTAGAAGTATTATAAAATTTAAAAGAATTATTCTTAATCCCACAAATAAAAAGATAAGAGGACATACTAGATTGAACTTGCTTAAAAAAAGTTGAATCAATAATCAATGTTGATTTTACTACTCAAAGAAGAAAATGCTCACTTCAAATAAATAATTTTTTTTTAATCAAAAGCTATTTTTTCTTCTTTTGGTGCAATATAAGAATATTTAAAAAATAAATCTAACAAAGCTTGTTATTTTTCAGGTCAATAAGTGAACTTGAAATCAAAAATTTATAAATACATGATCCAATAGGCTTATCAATAATTCAAAACATGTATTGATATAAAATACTCAAAGTTCTTATGATTTGCATACATGATGATTGGACTAAAAGCACCTTTTAAATAATAATATCATTCTTGAAAATATAATATAAAAATCAATAAAAAATCTTGCAAATATAACAAAGGCGGTCGAGGCTTTCATTGATTCCTATATAACCTAAGAAATCAACTTGAGTAGTGTGGAATACGCACTTTTCTATCTTGGCATAGAATCCCACATTTCTTAATTTTTTTAATACATAACAAACATGAAATTCATATTCTTCTATATTTTTAAAATAGATCAAGATGTTGTCTAGATAACACACAATAATATTATCCAAAAATTCTCAAAAAATATCATTCATAAGATATTAAAAAGCTACTTGTGTATTTTTAAGTCCAAAAGCTATAGCATTATATTCAAAATGTCTATACCTAGTTCGAAATATAATCTTCTATTCATCTCCTTCTTTGATGTTTATCAAATTGTATGCTCTTTATAGATATATTTTTGTATAGATCTTAGCTTAATTTAAGTGATCAAGAAGTCTAGATATTAAAGGTAGTGGATACTTTTTCTTGATGGTGATTTTATAGAGTCCTTCATAATCAATAGACATTTACAATAATCCATCTTTTTTCTTTACAAATAGAATTGAAGCTCATACTAGAGATTTAGAATGACGTATGAAATTCTTGGCTAGATTTTCTTCAATATATTCCTTAAGTATAGTCAACTCATTTTGTGATAAATTTTAGATTGGTCCAAATGGCGGTTGTGCTTCTTCTTGAAGGTCAATTAAGTAGTCATAGAGATGATGTTCTGGAAGAGTATATGCATTCTTTTTCTCAAATATATCTTAAAATTATTAATATTGGCTTGGAATATCACTTGAAGTCTTTACACCATTAGAAATGGATGTGGCATAAATGATACAACGTGATCTTTCTTTTGCAACATGCAAGAAAGTACTTGCACCTACAAACATAGGTTTAATTGCATTAGACTTGTAATTTTTTACTTGATCACTTATAATCTTAGTTATACTTTTAGAAAAGTTAAGAGTATGAAAAATCCAATCTATTTGAAGGTTGTATTTTTTTAACCACAATAAGTCTAAAATGATTGGATTAAAAAAAAAAATCTAATGATATTAAATACCACAAAGTTATTATGACCATTGGTTATTACTTCTATAAGAAGGATTTTGTGAGTAATATCTTGAGAAGACAACAAACAACTATCTATGATTTCTATGTGAACGGATTTAGTTTTTGTTACTAAAGATATGCTAAGTCTTTTAGCAAATTTTTTATCTAAGAAACATATTGAGGCTTCTAAATCTAACAAAGCAAAGGCTTTGTAATATATAGGTCCTAAAATAATGTTTAATATAAAACAAGGAGATGATTTTGAGGAGAGATTATAATCTTTATTAGATATTGTACAAGGCTCCAGCCAAATGGTGTCGTATTACATGTTGTTTTGCTCAAGAATGCACCGGACACCTAGCTGTGGAAGGTGAGATTGTGTTTCACAAGTAGCTAAGAAATCCTACTAGGTTTTGCCCATATGAGAAGAATATAATCTGAATTTCAGTTCAAAAGTGCTTAAAACACTCTTCTTAGTAGTCTTAACTATACATAAATCCCAATTATCTTATTACTTTCATATTTAAGCAATTTAGATTTTTCTTCTAAGCTCTAATGCTAATTAGTGAGCTTTAATAAGCTATAACATCCAATCCGATTGTCCACTTGATGTAGAATTTTGCATGCAATCGTCAATATAAGTCTTCTATATGTTGAAGAATTTTTAGCCCAATCCAACTTATAAATTGTGAGAAAACCTCCAAAAATTGCACTGATGTCACTTAGTCGCCAATTTGAAAAGTGAAGCAAAAATCCTAGCAATGATTTCTTTCTTTTCAACTATTAACTTTGTCTCAAAATTGGTATATAGCTTGATCTTCAAGTCCTTCAACACCATGCCAATTTTCACCTTAATGTTATTGATAAATCTTCAGATATCATAGAAACCCTACTCAACCTCAAACCGCCACCTTCCAAAAATCTTCTTGTGCTAAAAAATAGTTATTTCTAAACCACACTATTAGATTATGACAAAATTTTGTATACATTTAGCACACTCAATAATCCAAATAGTTTCTAGTTTTCAACTATAGATGTCACACAAATTGCACAAACTACCTAAAATTGCTAGCCCTAATTATATTATATAAAATCCAAAATATTGATACAAACCTACACTTTGAACAACAATTGCCAAGTCTATTAAAACCCTCTCAAAACAATTCTTATGTCTTTAAAAAGAATTTTAAGCTAGCTCTGAAATCCTAACCTTCGATTTTAAAGTGATCTCCTAACTTACCCTCGGCGGTCGTTTTAGTAACCAGAGATTTGATTTCGACCCTGTCTCACAAATGGTCGATCCGCTGTCGTATTACGTGCTTTCCTGCTCGAGAAAGCGCCAGACGACTAGCTGTAGAAGGTAGTATGGAGATTCGCTAATATTCAAACAGTCTATCGGTTTTTGACTATTGGAATATAAACAACTGCAAGAATATATCGTAAATCTATACCGATGCCCTTCGACTGCTCGTCGAAGTCCTTTTTGTCCCAGCCGGTAGGTCTCTAGACGTTATAGAAAACCCCGAACAACCCGAACTACTAATCTTCGATACCGCTTTATACTCACGATCTTGTATCCACTGACTCTCTCGTTAGATTAACCCAATAAATTTCATTCACTCTGCATACTCAATCCTATAGACACTTTTTTAATTTTTCATCACAAACGTAACTCGATTTCACAAAACAGTCAAGAGTAATCAAATCCACTTCATTAAAAATCCCGATTCACCATTATAACACTGACTTCAGCAACGATTGCCTCAGTCTTCCCAAAACCCTATGAAGAAAAAAAACCCAATTCCTTGTCTTTTTTTCCTGCCCAAAGCATGAAGTTAGTTCTCTGATCCTTCTCAAAAAAAACTCTCCCAAAACTTATTCTCTCCCCCCCAATTTTTTAACCTTAATTCTGAATTTCTTCAATCTTCCATCTTGGATCCGAAATTGGCTCCCGCCGTCAGAGCTTGGATCCAAAATTGGATCTCGCCGTCAGAGCTCTCTCCTCCATTTTTACCTTTAAGAGATCCTTTTACCGAAAACAACGCTCCCTAAAATGGCATAGAAAATAGGACAGCCTGAAACAAAATCGAAACCCCGTAATCGGGACAACATTGAGTCGTCCGACCAATTCAGGTCTCATATTGGATAAGAGTCCAGTAGTAAGACCCGGATGTTCCCGTAATTGGATCAAATTGGTCCTTCGCGTTAGATTGGCTGAGGCCCGTAGTAAGACCTGGATTTTCTCGTCATTACACTACATTGGGTTGCCCAACCAATTCAGGTCTCATATTGAGTAAGAAGACCTGGATTGGATGTCTTGAAATTGGATCCAATTGGCTCTTTGAACCAAGCTCACCCGTCGTTGAATTGGTCCTTTCTTTTTTTTGCTGACTCCCATTATTCGAATCGAATGGAGCATTTCAGTATGCCCCGGCTGACTGTAATGGGATGACTGAACTTGGCCACTCAGTATTTGTACTGAAATTGGTCGTTGCTCCTAATATTTGAGGTAACTGAATATTAATAAAAGTCCACTTTCTTTATATTTTCATAGTATACTCGTGTTATAACACGACATTCACCCCCTCTAAACCTGTGCATCCTCCGGTATGCACCAATTTACCCAATTGCTGTTTGATTTAGAATATATCCTCTATGTCTTTATCCAGTTTGTCTTCGTCACCTTCATTATCCAAATCACTTTCATCTTCTTGTTGCGGAATCTCTATACCTTCATTAAGATCTTCCATATTCATCTCTGTGTATCTTCGTTTAAATATTTTTACTCGCTTCTCTGTAATTGGTATTTTCAATTTTGTACCATCTAACTCCCGTAATGAGTAAGTCGCATTATCATGAACGGTTGTTACTACATATAGTCCAAACCAACGTTTTAAAAATTTCCGCAAAGTACTATATTGATTATCCAGACTATTGTCATAAACAAGTACCCAGTCACCTTCCTCGATTGCTTTAGGTCTCAATCGATGTTGCTTATCGAATCGTGCCTTATTTTGTAACCTTGCTCTTTTTAACCTTTCCAATGCTATTTGCATATCTTCCGATCTTTGCTCTAATTGTCGAATCCTAATAGCCAAAAGTTCTTCTCTTGTCAATCCATCTTCCCATGGGAGCATACTCCAAGTAAGTACCTTTTCATCAATCGGCATAATTAGTTTTCGACCTGTCATAAGTTCTACTGGCATATATCCTGTCACCGAACTATGTGTTGTTCGATCAGCCCATAATGCAAATGACAAAAGCCGTGGCCACTCTTTAACTTTCCCATTACAAGCTTTAACTAATGCTTTCACAATCAGTAGGTGACCGTGTTTGCTTTTTGCATTCCCTTCCGGATTATAAGCAGTAGTCAGTGATAGTTTAATTCCACATCTTTCAAAGAACTTATGAGCTTCTTGTGTATTTAATTCTCCACGATCTGCAGTGATTTTTCCTACGCATCCGTAGTGGCAAATGACATCTTCAAGCAAAAACCTACAAATTCCCTCTGTAGATTTTGTCCTCAATGCTCTTCCTTCTACTTGATTTGATAAATCTTCACGAGCTAAAACCAAATATCTCATCTGCTACAACCCAATTGGCATAATAACCAAATCAACAACCCATTTAAAATGAATAGCCAGAGGATACGTAGGATGAAGACCATCTCGATGTCGGATATTAGAATACGATTGACAGATTTCACATGACTCTACAAATGAGAGAACATCTCGATACATATTTTTCTACCAATATCGTTCCTTGAGTTTAGCAAAAGTAGCCCAGATTCCTCTATGCCCTGCCCATAAACTATCATGAAATTCCTTTAATAATTTTAGTTTTTCTTCCTTTTTACCTATCACTCGTTGTGGCATCCCAATTCCTTTCTTCAGTCTCTTCCATAAGAATCCATCTCGAAGTAAAAATCCATATGTTTTTTTTCTTATTTGTTTAAATTTTTTTCTAGACCAATTTCTCTGCTTAATCAAGGTATTCAAGTAATGACCAATATCCAATAATTCTCCTTCATAAGATTCTTCAAGAAATAGCTTGTCTTCCTTGTTGAGATTTGATATTGAATAGAATTTCAATCCGACGTCATCAATGTCTTCAACCATTTCGCCCTCCTTCTTGTATCTTGCTCAAGATAGCATGTCTGCTACTAAATTGTCCTTCCTAGTAATATGCTTAAATTCTAGATTTAGTGACTCAAAATAAGCAATCCATCTCAACATTGCAATATCTGGCGTTGAACAATTAATAATCATTCCAAGCAATGGCAAGCAATCTGTTTCAATTACTACTACTGCCCCAATCAAATAGTCCTTTTCAACTTTCATAGTCGAAAGAACTCCCCAAAGTTCTCTTTTGACTTGCGAATATGCACGTTGACAAATACTTAAAACTTTAGCCCCAAATCGAACTGTAAATCTACTCCCATTCGAATCATCTTGACCCACAGCCCATCCAACGGTAATTGGACTAGCGTCTACAGTAAGAATCACTGGTCTATTGCACTTATAATCAACCTTCCTCAATATTGGAGGTGACATCAATAATTTCTTCAATCTTTGCATTGCCTGAATATGCCTTTCTTCCCATTCAAATCGGTAACCCTTACGTAACAGTTCATATAATGGATCCGCTATGTGAGCAAAATGAGGGATCCAGATTCGACAAAATACACATGCACCTAAAAACCTGCGAACCTCTGTTAAAGAACTACAATCCTCTTTCATCCTTCCAATTGCATCATTTTTAGTCGGATCTGGTTTTCTTCCGTAAGATCCGCATAAATGTCCAACAATTACAACCTCTCGCACTCCAAATACGGACTTCATACCCGATAATGTAAGATGAACTTCTCCAAGCCGAGTTAAAATCTTTTCACAATCTTGTATATGATCAACAACATATTTGCGATACCCCCTCGAATCTAAAGTTTCATTCTTGTCTCCTTCTCTGTACCCTTTTATAGGAACATCATCCAGAAAAGGAATAGTCTTTTCCGGAATAAAATCTCTCAATACCTTATTCATCCCATTCATCATATGCGCAACTGAGTTGGTCACGCCTTGAGGAAGAGTGCACATTCTAACCAATTCAAGTGGTGTCCTCATTGTTGTCATATCTCTACTTCCTTCGGTAAGTTGAAATTGATCATAACCTGAATATAAGTCACCTATTGAATAGATCGCCCTTCCAGCAAACGCCTCAGTAAATTCATCCACAATAGGTCCAATTCCTGCATTCCTCACAGTTACTGCATTCACTGGTTGCTTATCTTGAATAAACCATAGTGACCCATTCTTCTTAGGTACCATAAACCATCGACTAGAATACGGCACAAACGAGGGTTCCAATATTTTCATCTTTATCATTTTTTTTAATAGTTCCACCAATTTAGATAAATGTGCCCTCGGTACTGGAATCGGTCTTAGATTCCAAGGTACATGCGGTGTCGTATTACGTGCTTTCCTGCTCGAGAACGCGCCGGGCGTCTGGCTGTAGAAGGTAGTATGGAGATTCGTCGATAGTCAAGTAGTCTATCAGTTTTTGACTGCTGGAATATAAACGACTGCAACAATATACTATAAATCTATACGGATGCTCTTCGACTGCTTGTCGAAGTCTTTTTTTTTTTTTTTTTTTTTTTTTTTTTTCCCAGCCGATAGGTCTCTAGACGTTACAGAGAACCCCAAACAACCCAAACTGTTAATCTTCAATACCCCTTTGTACTTACGATCTTATATCCACTGACTGTCCTATTAGATTAACCCAATAAATTTCATTCACTCCGCATACTCAATCCTATAGATACTCCTTTAATCCTTCAATTACAGACGTAACTCGATTTTTACAAAACAGTCAAGAGTATTCAAACCCACTTCATTTAAAAATCCCGATTCACCATTACAACACTGACTTCAGCAGCGATTGCCTCAGTCTTCCCAAAACTCTACGAAGAAGAAAAATCCAAATTCTATGTCTTTCCTTCCCCGACCCGAAGCATGAAGCTCCTCTCTCTAATTCCCTTGATCTTCAAAAACCTCCAATGAAACCGAACTGGTAACCTTGCAAAAGCTTGAAAACTAGCTCTCCCCCGATTCCCCCCCAAAACTATATTCTTCCCTAACCTTATCCTCTGAATTTCTTCAATCTTCCATCTTAGATCCAGAATTGGCTCCCGCCGTCAGAGCTTAGATCCGAAATTGGCTCACGTCATCAAGGCCTTCTCCTCCGTTTTTACCTTTAAGAGATCCATTTACCGTAAACAACGTTCCCTGAAATGGCACAGAGAACAGGACAGCCTGAAACAGAATCGAACCCCGTAATTGGGACCACATTGAGTCGTCCGACCAATTCAGGTCCTATATTGGGAAAGATGCCCGTAGTAACCTGGATGTTCCCGTAATTGGGTCAAATTGGTCCTCGCGTCAGATTGGCTAAGACCCGTAGTAAGACCTGGATTTCCCGTAATTAGACTGCATTGGGTTGACCGGCCAATTCAGGTCTCATATTGGATAAGAGGACCCGAATTGGATTATCGAAATTGGATCCAATTGGCTCCTCGAACCCGTCATGTGAATTGGTCCTTCTCTTCCTGTTGACTCCCGTTATTGGAATCGAATGGAGCATTTCAGTATGCCCCGGCTGACTGTAACGGAGTGACTGAACCTGACCACTCAGTATTTGTACTGGAGTTGGTCGATGCTCCCAATATTCGAGATAATTGAATATTAATAAAATTCTCCTTTCTTTTTATTTTCACTGTATACTCGTGTTACAACACGACAGCGGTACAATGAAGATAACCATAGGTGTTATAATATTCGGATCCACACATCCAATTTCATGAGATTCAAAAGCAAACGATCTACCTTGTTTAGTCAACATCTTTTTGAAGCAAGTAATTTCCTCCAGCAATAAAGAACCATCAGATCCAATCTTCAATTCTTCAAAAGTCTCTTTAGTAAACTGATGTCCAATACTCATTGGATCTCTTAAACTTGCTTCTTTTGATGCTTCTTCCATTTGTTCTTTAGAATCTTCTGGTAATGGTCCGGCAACAGGCTTTACTTTCTTATCTGCCGTTTTATATCTCGTCTCTACAGTGACTTCCGGTGCTTAAAAAGATTCAAGTATGGTATAAACCTCTCTTGAATGAATCTCAACAATCTTATCATTATCCCCTAATCCAATAGATGTAATCAATTCCATTGAATCTTCCAGTCCATTTTATTCATAAACACCTAAAATCCTCTCATCATCTTGTAATGTACCTAACTTGCGTAATTCTCCTTCAATATCATATAATCTTTTTCTTTCCTTTCTTTTAAAATCATTAACTTTCTTATACATAATATTTCCATTCTCCAAAATATCAATAAAACTCGCATCAAAGGCACCTTCATCTCGCGAGAGTACCTCCTCTTTTGTACCTCCATAATCTCGTTCTACAGTGGTACCTCCCCAAAATCCTTAAATCCTTCAACAATCTTTGGCAATGGTTTCTCCCTCAACCTATCTCGATTTCGTTTATGGTTAGGAGGTACTGTTAGAAATTGTACAGCTTTCCTTCCATCTTCGCTACGTACCCTTGCATAAGTAGAACCATCGTCAAGTACTTTTGTTTCTATCCGTGTTGCCGTAATATAAGGATGTCTTAAAATCAACGGATAAGACGTTGTATCTTGAACAAAGAAATGTTGCTCCGTCGCACATCTCCAATCCGAATTTTGACATCTGAACAAGCTCCATATAATTCGCCCCGTATATTATTAGCTACTCGTATTATCCATCCATGTTCCATATCAATTGGCCATTTTTGTTTCTTATAAAGATCTTTAGACATGAGATTTATTTCAGAACCATGGTCGACTAAAGCAACAATTGGTTCTTCTATATCTCCTACTTTCACCAATATCTCAGTAGTTGTCCTTGTCCAATGCTTTCGAGTATAATGGCTCAAAGCTTCCATTTCCTTATCACTATAATCTTCGAAACATACTCGTTGATTATACCCATTCTTTTCATTTGTTGGTTGCTTGTAACCAATATCAACCTCTTCTTCATCTTTATATATTCTTGCATCAATAGCATGACTCATTCCAGTTATGTCCATTAATTACCTCTTTTGCTTAATGCTGTCAATGATAACATCATGAATCTCCTTCTTTGCAATTCCCAAGACTTCTTTCAATGTGAATTTCACCTTAGCATTTAATATACGTTCTTCCAACACCCCTTTCAAATTTGTTGCCGCTTCAATGTCAGAAAGTAGCTTATAAGTAATTGATTTGCCTATATCTTTTGTCTTGTTTGTTTTTTCTCCCAATGATGCTGAGGTATCCCTTACAGGCAATTCTTATGAAGCTGCCTCTCGAGCCTTGGTTCCTCGAGTTTGCCTCTTAGAAGAATTTCCTTCTCTCGTATCATCAAAATTTCCTCGTCTCTTTTCTTCCATCAAAGCTTCATGTTGGCTCTTAGCAATATATGCATGAACTGAAAGAGACTCAACAGGATCCTCCCAACCTGTTCTACCTCGTATTGTAGCTGCAGTTCTCAATAGCGCTTCTCGAAGTAATTTCCCTTCTTGCATTGTAGAAACGACAGAAGCCCAAAATTCACTAGTTTCCATACTTCCACCAATTTCATCATCTACTCTATCACCATAACTTGCACTTTCTTGTGTTGCTGTTGCATGCTCTTTTAGGTAATCTTGAACCAATGCTCTCATTCCTCCCTTGCCAAAATTGATTTGAAGAAGATCCTCCCTATCTTTTAATGCTATCTTCCCATCTTTTCAACAAATAATTCCTTGCTGTATCATATTATTAAATTCATTGCAATCTTTTCTAGTGTGTGAAGCGTCATCACACCAAATGCATCTTTGTACATATCCTTATTTTGAAGCATTCTTCAAATTATTTGTAGAAGTATTCTCTTCAAGTCTTGCCAATTTGATTTGAAGATCTCGCATTCCTCGTATAATTTCTTCCATCCCCATATCTGCTTTCTTTGATAAAGATGTAGAAGGTTGAACTGTAGGCATTGTTGGTGGCGTTGTACATATTGGAGCTTTGGATGCTTGTACTGTTTTCGGAATATTGCTCCTATCCTTCCTCCTTTTTCTTTTTGTAAGCAACCCCACTGCATCTTCAACGTTCTTCCACTTTGTTATCAATCCTTCATCTTCTTCTTTGTCTTCAAGAAGGAGTTCTAATTTCCCTTGCAATTCTCCATCAGCAGCTTGAAGAAATAGATCAACTTTGTTCGGCTCCAATGTCAATTTTTCTACCTTCGACAATTGACAGTGCTGCCTCTCAAATTCTCTTAGTAGCTCTGTTGCTTACAAATTCTTGTTGGACTATTCAATCCATTCCAGAAACAGCTTCTTAGTAATGCGATCAGCATCTTTCAAGAAATATTCGTCTTTCAATGCATGTGAAAAAACCTCCCATGAATTCCCATAACGATCCGTAATCGATGTAATATGGTCTCTTATCTCCGGTATCATGGCAAGTCAAAATAATTCAACCATTTTCTTCTCAGAAATGTGATTTAATTCCATTTCACGAACATAACATCTTAAATACCTTGAAATATTCCTTCCATGAAATTGATCAATTTTATTGACCACTACTTGCAATGCTTTGGTTGCCAAAGCTTCCTTTCGATGATTGCTTTACTGTTGTTGCATTGATAATGAGAAGGCTTGAAACATACTAGCAATAGACGGATCCATGTGCATACCTTGTCCTTTAAAAGAATCCCCACCAGAAACTCCTGCCAAAAATCCTTCAAAATTTTTATTTTTGTTTTCCATAAAATAAAGATAAAATCAAACGAAATCCAATACCTTCCACCTGAAGCTTTCATGTCAAGTTCACCACTTATGTCGTATTACGTGCTTTCTTGCTCGAGAACGCGCCGGGCGTCTGGTTGTAGAAGGTAGTATGGAGATTCGCTAATATTCAAACAGTCTTGGTTTTTGACTGTTGGAATATAAACAACTGCAAGAATTCACCGTAAATCTATACGGATGTCCTTCGATTGCTCGTGGAAGTCCTTTTTGTCCCAGCCGGTAGGTCTCTAGACGTTACAGAGAACCCCGAACAACCCAAACTGCTAATCTTCAGTACCGCTTTATACTCACGATCTTGTATCCACTGACTGTCTCGTTAGATTAACCCAATAAATTTCGTTCACTCCGCATACTCAATTCTATAGACACCCTTTTAATTTTTCATCGTAGACGTAACTCGATTTCACAAAACAGTCAAGAGTAATCAAATCCACTTCATTAAAAATCCCGATTCACCATTAGAACACTGACTTCAACAACAATTGCCTCAGTCTTCCCAAAACCCTATGAAGAAAAAAAATCCAATTCTTTGTCTTTTTTCCACGCCCGAAGCATGAAGCTAGCTCTCTGATCCTTCTAAAAAAAAAACTCTCCCAAAACTTATTTTCTCCCCCCCCATTTCTTAACCTTAATTCTGAATTTCTTCAATCTTCTGTCTTGGATCTGAAATTGGCTCTCGTCATCAGAGCTTGGATCCAAAATTGGCTCTAGCCATCAGAGCTTTCTCCTCCATTTTTACCTTTAAGAGATCCTTTTATCGAAAACAACGTTCCCTGAAACGGCACAGAGAACAGGACAGCCTGAAACAGAATTGAAACCCCGTAATCGAGACCACATTGAGTCGTCCGACCAATTCAGGTCTCATATTGGATAAGAGTCCAATAGTAAGACCCGGATGTTCCCGTAATTGGATCAAATTGGTCCTTCGCGTCAGAATGGCTGAGGCTCGTAGTAAGACCTGGATTTTCCCGTAATTAGACTGCATTGGGTTGCCCGATCAATTCAGGTCTCATATTGGGTAAGAGGACCTGGATTGGATGTCTTGAAATTAGATCCAATTGGCTCTTCGAACGTGGCTCACCCATCGTGTAAATTGGTCCTTTCCCTTCCTGCTGACTCCCGTTATTGGAATTGAACAGAGCATTTCAATATGCCCCGGCTGACTGTAACGGGGTGACTGAACTTGGTCACTCGGTATTTGCACTGGAATTGGTCGTTGCTCCCAATATTCGAGGTAACTGAATATTAATAAAATTCCTCTTTCTTTATATTTTCATGGTATACTCGTGTTACAACACGACACCGCGAGTATCAATCTAACTTATCCTAAGGATTTTTTAGCCCAATTCTATCCTTAACTTGATACTAGTATCAATCATATCAACCATTTATCTCTTCTATTCTAATTTTATCAATTTATGGTCTTTCTAAGGTAGTAGAAGAGTCTCTACAACCTAAAAGGTAAAATTACTAACTAACCTTCAACCTACTAACTATTAAGATAAAAAAATAACCTAAGAGGCTTTGATAAAAGCCATGTTTAGATACCTCAAATTATAATTGAACTAAGATAATTAGATATTAATTAGAAATTCAATTTTAATTATAATTTTACTATATAGTCATATTACATCACGACAACGGTCCCTATTATAGTTGGAGAAACTCATTTTTTGATATATTTTCTTCTTTATCATTCATACTTCTCATTTTATAATTACGTCACTTCTATAGACAATGTTGAGAAGTATACTTAGATTCTCCATAATATAAGTACAATCCTTTCTAATGGCCACAAATCTTTTTTTCTTCAATAAGAGGTTTGAAACATACTACATCTATTTACATATCCTCTACTTTTGAATATATGTATTGAGGAGGCATTTGTGTTGCTATTGAATTATAATAATCTTCAAGCCCAATTATCTGACTCTAAAATGAAAATTCAAAAAGTTGATTGTCACACTTTACAACAAAGTCAATTGCTTGACTCAATATTTGAGAATCAAATAAGTTGAACATCAATTTTTTTTATCTCATATTGTAATCTATAAAGAAATTGGCTAATAAATGTAGTATCATCCCACTTGATATCAATTATAAGTTATCAAAATTATAAAGCATACAATGTTATGGATTGATTGTCTTATCGTAAATATGGATCTTGTTAGTTGCAATACAAGTTGCATCATGTTTTCTATATATGGATCAAAATTCTACTAAAAAAGCCTCTAAATTATCTAATATTAGATCTTTTTATTCAAAAAAAGATGAAAACCATAATAATGATAAATTTATAAGAAGTATACCAATGAATCTAACTTGTGATCTTAGAATTGAATAGCTTTAGAATTGAAGATCAATCATAAGTTATATTTGATTGATAAATCTTTGAAACTTCGATCTTATGCCATCAAACTTCTCAAGCCTAAAAACTCTTACTTCTCTAGTACCAGAAGGATGTTCTACTGTAGAAGAAGGGGCATGATGGAGTGCACATATTGAAGCACCTCCAATCATATCTATATCTTCACTTCTTATCATTCTTGTTGCTCCTTCTGGTAATAAATTGAGTTGATGCATTGCAAGCATTAACTTCCTCAATTGTTCTTGCATTTGTATCATTGCATTCTTCATTTCAATAAGTTTTGCAATAATAATACTTAAAAAATAAATATCTAATATCGCTTAAGATAAGGAGAAGAAGGAACTTGAGAACAAAAAAGATACTAAAAATAATATTTATTTAGAAGAAGATAATTCACAACTTCTAATATCCTTATGTCTTATGAAAAAAAAAATAAACTACTCTTAATCAAGAAAAGAGAAAGCTTTAATATTATAAGTGTATTCTTATCAATCTATTAAGGATATGAATTAAAAGAAGATATATAAATTTAAAAATTTTGTGTTAAAAGAAAAAAGAAAAAAAAGTAATAAAATAATATATATATATATATATATATATATATATATATAAAAGAAAATTAGAATGGCTATTGCCAAAAGACAAGAAAATTAAAGACTTTTAAATCTAGACTAGAAGCAAGAAAAAAATTGACAAGAATAAAAAGAACTTCACTCTTGCCTCTATATATATTATCTAAGTAAGAGCTATGTGACAATGTTCTGTAAGACTTTTAATATGTGTTAACTTTATAGGATACATGCCTTAGCTTATTGTTGTTCTCATTGCATTCAAGCTTCAGTAGACTAAAGCAATTGAACTAATAGAGATAGGTTCAAACACAGGGAAAGACTAATTATATGAATTGGGTATGTTAGTGTCACAATTGACTGTACTCTGACTATCTGAAATCAATTATCAAACTACAAAACATCGAGGCTTATGTTAAAGACATAGTATTTAGAACCTTTTAGAGACAAGTTTCTAGAACCTTCTAGAAGCAAGTCTCTGGAACCTTCTAGAAGCTTCTTAGTTGATAAAAGATGTTAGGGACATAGTCCTTAGAACCTTCTAGAGACAAGTTTCTAGAACCTTCTAGAAGTAAGTCTCTGGAACCTTCTAGAAGTTTCATAGTTAGTAGAAGTTGCTTGAGAAGCTTCCTAAATATAACTATATATTGGAATCAAGGCTGAAGAGTTCTTCAGTCTCGACAACACATCTCTTCGAGTTCCAGCTCACCTCTCTGGTGTTGTTCTTATATTCATCTGATTAATCTAGTTCTTGTTAGTTCTTCTTGAACTTCTTGTTAGATCTCAAGCGTGTATTTCTGTGTCTATGACAGTTTGTCAAGACTTCATTCACCTCAGATATTAGAGCTAGTTTCTTCCTCGTTAGAGTGAGGATTACCCCTCGACTTAGAAGTGTACTAGTATTTTAGAGGTTGTGGATTACCCTCCTCTAAACTGATACTTCTTTTGTTACAATATTGGAGTCTTATTCTTTTTGGAGAGAGTGGATTATCCCTTTTCTTGAAGTTCTTAAGGCATTTTAGAGGTTGCGGAGTACCCTCCTCTATACCAATATTGTCTTTTTGTAGAGTCATTTCTGTCCTTCTCTTAGAATGGCTGGAGGCCAAGACATTAGTATGATGGAAAGTTTGGAGTCCAAGTTGGATGCTATCATGAATGCCTTCACTATGTTATCGCAAAGAACTGCAGAGATTGAAGGAGTCATGGCAAGGCTTCATAATGATGGAACATCTGGGATGGCACAATCTAAGTTGCACCACCCTCAAACTTCTGCACTTGGAGAAGCAACTTTGCCTCAAGTCCGACAAGCACTACTGGTTCTATAACATAAGGAGCCCCGAGTTAGCCTTTCGAGACAAGTTTGATGGTACGCATTCCAAGTTTCGAGGATTCATCAATCAAATCAAGTTGATAACAGTTTTACACCCCAAACTCTATCCAACGGAAGAGTCACGTGTTGAACTTGTTGGAACCTTACTTACAGAATAAGTTCTATCATGATTTGTTCCAATGTTTGAAAAACGATCCTCTATACTAAATAACTTTGAAACCTTTTTGGAGGCGTTTGCGAAAGCATTTGGTGAACACGACAAGGTTCGATGGGCTACAACAAAGATCCGGTCACTACGACAAGGAATGCGCTCTACATCAGTCTATGCATTGGACTTCAGGTAATTAGCATGCAACATCAATTGGGATGAAGAAGCGTTGATGAGTCAATTCTATTGGGATTTAAGGGACGATGTGAAGGATTTGCTGTTAACTCTTTCTGATCCGCAAATACTCAACGAAGCTATTAGCCAATCTGTGAAGTGCGATAATCGCCTATTCCAACACCGCCAAGACCAACGTTTAAGACAACATATGGTTCGCTACGCCCCAACTATGTCGGCAAGCAATGTGAATTCACATTCAGAGGTAGAAGACATGCAAATTGATGTGGTACGTGTCAAATCCCTTACTATAGAAGAAAAAAAGCGGCGCATGGAGGAAGGTCTATGCTTGTATTGCAGTGAAGAAGGCCACAAAGTTGGAAACTGCCCCAAGAAGCAAAATCGACATATTTTCAGGACTAGGGGCACGTTTGTTCAGAAAAATGAGGATGCCCAGCCACAATAGGAACCGTGTGGCTAGACAGTGAAATATCGTAGTAACAACCAGGTTCCTTTCTTTCTGCTCAACCTGTCCTTTGCTTTACAATCCCTTTGCTTATTGGCCCTCAGAAACTAAGAATCTTAGCATTATTAGATTTAGGAGCATCTGCTTGTTTCTTAGATGAAGAATTTATGAAGCATCATAAGATCCTTTTAGTATAAAAATCCAAACCTGTTCACGTTGAGGTCATAGATGGCCGACCTTTATTGTCTGGTAGTGTCACCCATGAATCAAAACCTATAGAAGTGATGTTTAAGGGCCATAGTAGTCATATTATTTTCAATATTATTAGAACCCCATCAAATCCTGTTATTTTTGGTCTTTCCTGGTTAGAAAAGCATAATCCATTCATAGATTGGAGGTTGCGAGAGATGACCTTTCCCACAAAACCACCCAAGAGCAAGCCTAGTAGAAAACCCCGAATAGAGAAATCTTTATTCATTGCAATAAGAGTGTTTATAAGATCGTCCAAGAAAGTCACACCGTTTATCATTTATGCGGCTCCAACTACCAGGGAGAAGATCTCGACAGCAAGTATACCTGAGCAATATAAGGATTTTAAAGACGTATTTCAAAATAAGAATGCCGACATGCTACCGAAATACCGACCATATGATTGCGCCATAGACTTGTAGGAAGGAGCACAACCACCTTTTGGCCCAATCTATAATCTATCGCAGACGGAGTTGGCGAAGTTGCGGAAGTACATTGATGAGAATCTAGCCAAGAACTTCATCCGTCATTCAAAATCGTCAGCTGGAGCACCCATCTTATTTGTGAAGAAGAAAGATGGCTCCTTGCGAATGTGCGTGGACTATCGAGGCCTCAACAAGGTAACAAAGAAGAATCGTTATCCGTTACCTTTGATTTCTGGTCTCTTAGAACAACTTGTACGTGTAAAGATCTTTACAAAAATTGATCTAAGGGAAGCTTACAACCTCGTACGAATCAAGGAAGGAGATGAGTGGAAGACAGCGTTTCGTATAAGGTATGGCCATTTTGAGTATAATGTCATGTCCTTTGGTCTTACCAATGCTCTAGCGATCTTTCAACATATGATGAATGATATTTTCTTAGAGCACCTTGACGATTTTGTTGTCATCTATTTGGATGATGTTTTGATATTCTCCAAAAACGAGGAAGAGCATGAAAAGCACGTTCGTTTGGTCTTGGAGAAACTATGCGAGCGAGGACTATATGCCAAGTTGGAGAAGTGTTTATTTCACCAAATAGAAATGGAGTTTTTGAGCTTTGTTGCGACTACGGAAGGCTTGAAGATGGACCCCAAGAAGGTGGAAGCAATCGTGTCCTGGGAGGTTTCGAAGACGGTTAGAGACATACAATGCTTTCTTGGTTTTGCCAACTTCTATCGGATCTTCATCAAGAATTACTCTCAAGTTGCTGCTCCTCTCACTCAGTTGACATGCAAGGATAAGCTGGAATGGGGACCTCTAGCAGAGAAGGTATTTCAAGACCTGAAGACCGCATTTACTACGGCTCTAATCTCGGTACATCCAGACTTTACAAAGGCCTTCTATTTGGAAACTGATACTTCAGATTTTGCTTTGTAAGCTGTACTTTCACAAATGGGAGAAGATAAGAAGCTCCATCCGATTGCATTCTATTCTCGAAAGTACGACATTATTGAAGTTGGAGCAATTTCAGCTTTGTGCTACTATTGTGCCAATTGATGCTAACTTCCTGAATCAGGTACGTGTCGTGACCATTGAAGATTCAGTAGCCATTGATATTAAGCAGCATGCCAATGACGACAAGTTCAAGGTAGAGGAAGATCTTTTATATTTTGAGGAGCAGTTGTATATCCCAAAAGGACCAGCACGACTCCGAGTTCTTCAATCTCGCCATGATTTTCCAACTACGGGACATTTTGGATTCAACAAGACCTTGGAGCTTATTTCTCGAGATTTTTGGTGGTCCCAAATGCGGAAGGATGTGAAAGATTTTGTCCTCTCTTGCAACATTTCTTCAAGATCCAAGAATCCTCCACATTGTCTTTATGGACTCCTATAGCCATTGCCGATTCTACGTCGACCATGGTCTTCAGTTTCCATGGACTTTATCATGAGCCTGCCATCATCAAACTCATTTGACAGCATCTTTGTCATGGTAGATCGGCTTACAAAGATGGCGCACTTTGTCCCTTGCAAGAAGTCGCAGCAAGGCTTTTTCTCGATAATGTGTATCGATATCATAGACTACCAGATGATATTGTATCAGATTGACGAACCCAATTCGTATCAAAGTTTTGGAGATCTCTCTTTGAGATACTGAAGGTGGATATCAAACTTTCTTCACCTTTTTATCCTCAAACTGCCGGCCAAATGAAACGGGTGAACCAAGTCTTGGAACAATACTTATGATGCAGCATCAACTATCAGCAAGACAATTGGACCACATATCTGCCGCTAGCCGAGTTTGCATATAACAATATCCTCCATGCGTCGACTCAATATACACCATTCTTTTCCAACTATGGATATCATCCGAAGCTTGATTTATTGAATCTGTCAACAATTAACAATCCAGCAGCTGAAGGATTTGCGAAACAACTATCAGAGCTTCAAAATATGTTGAAGCTTCAATTACAAACTGCTCAAGAATCCTACAAGGCGTCTGCAGATAGATTTCGAAATCAAGCACCTACTTTCAAAATTGGAGATAAAGCATGGCTTCTTCAGTGGAATATCAAGACCAAGCGACTATGTGATAAGTTGGACTATCGAAGATTGGGACCATTTATCATCCAAAAGCAAATCAATCTAGTGTTGTACCATCAAGAATTATCGGCTTCTATGAAAGTACATCCAATCTTTCATATTTCTCTGTTGGAGCCTTATCGAGAGTCGTCTTTTCCTGGAAGAGTGCAATGTCTGCCACCTAATATTGAGATTGAAAACCATGAGGAATATGAGGATGAAAAGGTGCTGGATTCATGGCGAAGGTGGAGCAAGTTAGAATATCTTGTTCATTGGTGCGGCTACGACATTAATGAGCGAACGACGGAGCGAGCTGAAAATCTTGCCAATGTGCCGTAAAAGGTACAGGAGTTTCATCAACAACATCCTCATAAACCTAAGCCGATTCGACAATAGCTTCCTTCTAAAGCTTGCTTACCCAAGAATATAAGAAAAGGGATGAGCACCACCAAAATTTACAGTTGATGTAGTTATTTTCTCCAAGATAAAGTAGAATTTTTTTAGTAGCTATAGTTTGGTCTTCTGATATGGATAGCCAAAAGATAGATACTATGCCCGTCAGATTATCTTAACCGACTAGCTCACGAAGGCAACCCCGAGATGAAGAACTGCCTACACCACGACGACGACGTAGGATATCGAGTAACCAATCACTGGTGATTGTATTCAAGTTTGAGCCGGCTTACGATGGTCAGCCAAAAGGCATATTTGTAGGACAATTTCACAATGAGGACACGGTGTTGTATTGTAACACGAGTATATTGTGAAAATATAAAGAAAGGGGACTTTTATTAATGTTCAGTTACCTCAAATATTGGGAGCAATGACCGATTCTAGTGCCAATATTTAGGGGCCAGTTCAGACACCCCATCACAGTTTATCAGGGCATACATACCAGTAACAAAATGCTCCGTTCGAGTCCAATAGTGGGAGTCAACAGAATTGAAAGGACTAAATCGATGACTGAGCGAGCTTGATACGAAGGACCAATTTGACCCAATTACGGGAACATCCAGGTCTTACTACGGGCCTCTTAGCCAATATGAGACCTGACTTGGTCGGGCAATCCAATGCGGTCCAATTACGGGGCTCCAATTCCGATTCAGGCTGTTCCATTCTTTGTACCATTTTGAAAACGTCCTTTCAGTAAAAAGATCTTTTAAAAGGCAAAAAAAATGGAGGAAAAAGCTTTGACGGCGGAGCCAA
Organism: Physcomitrium patens; assembly: GCF_059467195.1. NCBI lineage: Eukaryota > Viridiplantae > Streptophyta > Bryopsida > Funariales > Funariaceae > Physcomitrium > Physcomitrium patens. The sequence continues at coordinate 15,471,887 of NC_143434.1, read as the reverse complement.
TTCCGGATCCAAGACGGAAGATTGAAGAAATTCAGAGGCTAGGGTTTGAAAGAAAGAGAATTAGGGTTAAAGGAGAGGATAGGTTAAGAAATAAAGGTGGGAGAGAATTAGGGTTTAAAAAGGGTCGGAGAGCTAGCTTCATACTTCGGGGAAAAAAGACAGAGAATTGGATTTTTTTTCATAGGGTTTTTTGGGAAGAGTGAGACAATCGTTGCTGAAAGTCAGTGTTGTACTGGTGAATTGGGGTTTTAATGAAGTGGGTGTGATTACTCTTCACTGTTTTATGAAATCGAAGTTACGTCTGTGATAGAAGAATTAAAAGGATGTCTATAGGATTGAATATGCGGAGTGAATGAAAATTTTTGGGTTAATCTAACAACACAGTCAGTGGATACAAGGTCGTGAGTATAAAGTGGTATCAAAGATTAGCAAATTGGATTGTTCGGGGTTCTGTGTAACGTCTAGAGACTTACTGGCTGGGGCAAAAAAGATTTTGGTGAGCAGTCCAAGGACATCCATATAGATTTACGATATATTCTTATAATTATTTATATTCCAATAGTCAATAATCAATAGACTGCTTGAATATTAGCGAATCTCTATACTACCTTCTACAGCCAGACGCCCGGTGCGATCTCGAGCAGGAAAGCACATAATACGATACAAGTGGTGAACCCAACGTGAAAGCTTGAGGTGGAAGGTATTGGATTTCGTTTGATTTTATTTTTACTTTTATGGAGAACGAAAATAAAAATTTTGAAGGATCTTTGGCAGGAGTTTCTGGTGGGGGTTCTTCTAAAGGAAAAGGTATGTACATGGATCCGTCTATTGCTAGTATGTTTCAAGCCTTCTCATTGTCAATGCAGCAACAACAAAGCAATCATCGAAAGGAAGCTTTGGCAACCAAGGCATTGCAAGCAGTGGTCAATAAAATTGATCAATTTCATAGAAGGAATATTTCAAGGTATTTAAGATGTTATATTCGTGAAATGGAATTAAATCGGATTTCTGAGAAGAAAATGGTTGAATTATTTTGACTTGCCATGATATCGGAAATAAGAGACCATATTACATTGATTACAGATCGTCATGGGAATTCATGGGAGGTTTTTTCACATGCATTGAAAGACAAATATTTCTTAGAAGATGTTGATTGCATTACTAAGAAGCTAATTCTAGAATGGATTGAACGGCCTAATAAGAATTTGCAAGCAACAAAGCTACTAAAGAAATTTGAGAGGCAGTACTCTCAATTATCAAAGGTAGAAAAATTGACATTGGAGCTGAACAAAGTTGATCTATTTCTTCAAGCTGCTGATGGAAAATTGCAGGGGAAATTGGAACTCCTTCTTGAAGACAAAGAAGAAGATGAAGGATTGACAACAAAGTGGAAGAACGTTGAAGATGTAGTGGGATTGCTTGCAAAAAGAGAAAGGAGGAAGGATAGGAGCAATATTCTGAAAACAGTAAAAGCACCCAAAGCAACAGTACGTACAACACCACCAACAATGCCTACAGTTCAACCTTCGACATCCTTATTAAAGAAAGCAGATATGAGGATGGAAGAAATTATACGAGGAATGTGAGATCTTCAAATCAAATTGGTAAGACTTGAAGAAAATACTTCTACAAACAATTTGAAGAATGTTTCAAAACAAGGATATGTACAAAGATGCATTTGGTGTGATGACGCTTCACACACTAGGAAAGATTGCAATGAATTTAATAATATGATACGGCAAGGAATTATTTGCGGAAAAGATGGAAAGATAGCATTAAAAGATAGGAAGGATCTTCTTCAAACCAATTTTGGCAAGGGAGGAATGAGAGCATTGGTTCAAGATTACTGAAAAGAGCATGAAAAAGCAGCACGAGAAAGTGCAAGTTATGGTACTAGAGTAGATGATGACCTTGGTAGAAGTACAGAAACTAGTGAGTTTTGGGCTTCTGACATTTCTACAATGCAAGAAGGGAAATTACCTCGAGAAGCGTTATTAAGGACTATAGCTACAATACAAGATGCAACAGATTGGGAGGATCCTGTTAAGTCTCTTTCAGTTCATGCATATATTGCTAAGAAGCAATACAAAGCTTTGATGGAAGAAAAGAGATGAGTAAATTTTGATGATATTAGAGAAGGAAATTCTTCTAAGAGGCAAACTCGAGGAGACAAGGCTCGAGAGGCAGCTTCACAAGAATTGCCTATAAAGGATACCTCAACATCATTGGAAGAAAAAACAAGGGAGACAAAAGATAAGGGCAAATCAATTGCTTATAAGCTACTTTGTAACATTAAAGCAGCAACAAATTTGAAAGAGGTGTTGGAAGAACGTATATTAAACGCTAAGGTGGAATTCACATTGAAAGAAGTTTTAGGAATTACAAAGAACGAATTTCATGATGTTATCATTGACAGCATTAAGCGAAAGAGGTAATTAATGGACAAAACTGGAATGAGTCATGCTATTGATGCAAGAATATATAAAGATGAAGAAGAGGTTGATATTGGTTACAAGCAACCAACAAATGAAAAGAATGGATATAATCAACGAGTATGTTTCGAAGATTATAGTAATAAGGAAATGGAAACCTTGAGCCATTATACTCGAAAGCATTGGGCAAGGACAACTACTGAGGTATTGGTGAAAGTAGGAGATATAGAAGAACCAACTGTTGCTTTAGTCGACCATGGTTCTTAAATATATCTCATGTCTAAGGATCTTTATAAGAAACAAAAATGGCCAATTGATATGGAACATGGATGGATAATACGAGCAGCTAATAACACACGGGGCGAATTATATGGAGCTTGTCCAGATGTCAAAATTCGGATTGGGAATGTTGCGACGGAGCAATATTTCTTTGTTCAAGATACAACGTCTTATCTGTTGATTTTAGGACAATCTTATATTACAGCAACATGGATGGAAACAAAGGTACTTGACGATGGTTCTACTTATGCAAGGATACGTAGCGAAGATGGGAGGAAAGCTGTACAATTTCTAACAGCACCTCCTAACTATGAACGAAATCGAGATAGGTTGAGGGAGAAACCATTGCCAAAGATTGTTGAAGGATTCAAGGATTTTGGGGAGGTACCACTGTAGAACGAGATTATGGAGGTACAAAAGAGGAGGTACTCTCACGAGATGAAGGTGCCTTTGATGCGAGTTTTATTGGTATTTTGGAGAATGGAAATATTATGTATAAGAAAGTTGATGATTTTAAAAGAAAAGAAAGAAAAAGATTATATGATATTGAAGGAGAATTATGCAAGTTAGGTACATTACAAGATGATGAGAGGATTTTAGGTGTTTATGAAGAAAATGGACTGGAAGATTCATTGGAATTGATTACATCTATTGGATTAAGGGATAATGATAAGATTGTTGAGATTCATTCAAGAGAGGTTTATACCATACTTAAATCTTTTTAAGCACCGGAAGTCACTGTAGAGACGAGATATAAAACGACAGATAAGAAGGTAAAGCCTGTTGCCGGACCATTACCAGAAGATTTTAAGGAACAAATGGGAGAAGCATCAAAAGAAGCAAGTTTAAGAGATCCAATGAGAATTGGACACCAGTTTATTAAAGAGACTTTTGAAGAATTGAAGATTGGTTCTGATGGTTCTTTATTGCCGGAGGAAATTACTTGCTTCAAAAAGATGTTGGCTAAACAAGGTAGATCGTTTGCCTTCGAATCTTATGAAATTGGGTGTGTGGATCCAAATATTATAACACCTATGGTTATCTTCACTATACTGCATGTACCTTGGAATCTTAGACCGATTCCAATATCGAGGGCACATTTATCTAAATTGATGGAACTATTAAAAGAAAAGATGAAGATGAAAATATTGGAACCCTCGTTTGCGCCGTATTCTAGTCGATGGTTTATAGTACCTAAAAAGAATGGGTCACTACGTTTTATTCAAGATATACAATCGGTGAATGCGGTAACTGTCATGAATGCAGGAATTGGACCTATTGTGGATGAATTTACTAAGACGTTTACAAGAAGCGTGATCTATTCAATAGGTGACTTGTATTCAGGTTATGAACAATTTCAACTTACCAAAGGATGTAGAGATAAGACAACGATGAGGACACCACTTGGATTCGTTAGGATGTGCACTCTTCCTCAAGGCGCGACCAACTCAGTTGCGCATATGATGAATGGGATGAATAAGGTATTGAGAGATTTTATTCCGGAAAAGACTATGCCTTTTCTGGATGATGTTCCTATAAAAGGGTACAAAGAAGGAGACAAGAATGAAACTTTAGATAAGAGGAGGTGTCGCAAATATGTTGTTGATTATATACAAGATTGTAAAAAGATTTTAACTTGGTTTGGAGAAGTTCATCTTACATTATCGGGTATGAAGTCCATATTTGAAGTACAAGAGGTTGTGACTGTTGGACATTTATGTGGATCTTACGAAAGAAAATTAGATCCGACTAAAGTTGATGCAATTGGATGGATGAAAGCGGATTGTGATTCTTTAACAGAGGTTCGTAGATTTTTAGGTGCATGTGTATTTTATCAAATCTAGATCCCTCATTATGCTCACATAGCGGATCCATTATATGAATTGTTATGCAAGGGCTATCAATTTAAATGAAAAGAAAGGCATATTCAAGCAATGCAAAGATTGAAAAAATTATTGATGTCACCTCCAATATTGAGGAAGATTGATTATAAGTGCAATAGACCAGTGATTCTTACTATGGATGCTAGTCCAATTGCCATTGGATGGGCTATGGGTCAAGATGATTCAAATGAGAATAGATTTGCAGTTCGATTTGGGGCTAAAGTTTTAAGTATTCGTCAGCGTGCATATTCATAAGTCAAAAGAGAACTTTGGGGAGTTCTTTCGACTATGAAAGCTGAAAAGGACTATTTGATTGGGACAGTAGTAGTAATTGAAACAGATTACTTGCCATTGCTTGGAATGATTATTAACTGTTCAATGCCAGATATTGCAATGTTGAGATGGATTGCTTATATTAAGTCACTAAATCTAGAATTTAAGCATGTTAATGGGAAGGACAATTTAGTAGCAGACATGCTATCTCAAGCAAGATACAAGAAGGAGGGCGAAATGATTGAAGACATTGATGACGTCGGATTGAAATTCTATTCAATATCAAATCTCAACAGGGAAGACCAGCTATTTCTTGAAGAATCTTATGAAGGAAAATTATTGGATATAGATCATTACTTGAATACTTTGACTAAGTAGGAGAATTGGTCTACAGAAAAATTCAAACAAATAAGAAAAAAAGCATATGGATTTTTACTTTGAGATGGATTCTTATGGAAGAAACCAAAGAAAGGAATTGGGATGCCACAACGAGTGATAGGTAAAAAGGAAGAAAAACTAAAATTATTAAAGGAGTTTCATGATAGTTTATGGGCAAGGCATAGAGGAATCTGGGCTACTTTTGCTAAACTCAAGGAACGATATTGGTGGAAAAATATGTATCGAGATGTACTCTCATTTGTAGAGTCATGTGAAATCTGTCAATCGTATTCTAATATCCGACATCGAGATGGTCTTCATCCTACGTATCCTCTGGCTATTTATTTTAAATGGATTGTTGATTTGGTTATTATGCCAGTTGGGTTATGGCAGATGAGATATTTGGTTTTAGCTCGTGAAGATTTATCAAATCAAGTAGAAGGAAGAGCATTGAGGACAAAATCTACAAAGGGGATTTGTAGGTTTTTGCTTGAAGATGTCATTTGTCGCTACGGATGCGTAGGAAAAATCACTGCAGATCGTGGAGAATTAAATGTACAAAAAGCTCGTAAGTTCTTTGAAAGATGTGGAGTTAAACTATCACTGATTATTACTTATAATCCGGAAGGGAATGGAAAAAGCAAACGTGGTCATCCACTGATTGTGAAAGTATTAGTTAAAGCTTGTTATGGAAAAGTTAGAAAGTGGCCACGGCTTCTGTCTTTTGCATTATGGGTTGATCGAACAACACATAGTTCGTTGACAGGATATATGTTAGTAGATTTTATGACAGGTCGAAAACCAATTATGTCGATTGAAGAAAAGGTACTTACTTGGAGTATGCTACCATGGGAAGATAGATTGACAAGAGAAGAACTTCTGGCTATTAAGATTCGACAATTGGAGCAAAGATCGAAAGATGTGCAAATAGCATTGGAAAGGTTAAAAAGAGCAAGGTTACAAAATAAGGCACGATTCGATAAGCAACATTGATTGAGACCTAAAGCAATTGAAGAAGGTGACTGGGTACTTGTTTATGACAATAGTCTGGATAATCAATATAGTACTTTGCGGAAATTTTCAAAATATTGGTTTGGACTATATGTAGTAACAACTGTTCATGATAATGCGACTTACTCATTACGGAAGTTAGATGGTACAAAATTAAAAATACCAATTGCAGGGAAGCGAGTAAAAATATTTAAACGAAAACATGCGAAGATGAATATGAAAGACCTTAATGAAGGTATAGAGATTCCGTGGTAAGAAGATGAAAGTGATTTGGATAATGAAGGTGATGAAGATGAACTGGACAAAGAAATAGAGAATATATTATAAATCAAACAACAATTAGATAAATTGGTACATACCGGAGGATGCACAAGTTCAGAGGGGGTGGATGTCGTGTTGTAACACAAGTATATCATGAAAATATAAAAAAAAGGAACTTTTATTAATGTTCAGTTACCTCAAATATTAGGAGCAACGACTGATTCCAGTGCTAATATTCAAGGGCCAATTCAGACACCCCGTCACAATCGGTCAGGGCATACTTACCAGTAACGAAATGCTCCGTTCGAATCCAATAGTGGAAGTCAATAAAATTGAAATGACTAAATCGATGACTGAGCGAGCCTGACGCGAAGGACCAATTTGACCCAATTATGGAAACATCCAGGTCTTACTACAGGCCTCTTAGCCAATATGAGACCTGACTTGGTCGGGCATCCTAATGCGGTCCAATTACGGGGCTCTGATTCTGGTTCAGGCTATTCCGTTCTTTGTATCGTTCCGGGAACGTCGTTTCAGTTAAAGGACTTTTTAAAAGGTAAAAAAAATGGAGGAGAAAGCTTTGACGACGGAGCCAATTACGGATCCCAGATGGAAGATTGAAGAAATTTAGAGGCTAGGGTTTGAAAGAGGGAGAATTAGGGTTAAAGGAGAGGATTGGTTAAGAAATAAAAGGGAGGAGAGAATTAGGATTAAAAGGGAGGATAGGTTAAGAAGTAAAGGTGGGGAAGAATTAGGGTTTAAAAAGGGTCGGAGAGCTAGCTTCATGCTTTAGGAAAAAAAGACAGAGAATTGGGATTTTTTTTCATAGGATTTTTTGGGAAGACTGAGACAATCGTTGCTGAAAGTCAGTATTGTACTAGTGAATCGGGGTTTTAATGAAGTCGGTGTGATTACTCTTGACTGTTTTATAAAATCGAAATTATGTCTATGATTGAAGAATTAAAAGGGTGTCTATAGGATTGAGTATGCGAAGTGAATGAAAATTTTTGGGTTAATCTAACAAGACAGTCAGTGGATACAAGGTCGTGAGTATAAAGTGGTATTGGAGATTAGCAGATTGGCTTGTTCGGGGTTCTCTGTAACGTCTAGTGACTTATCGGCTGGGGCAAAAAGGATTTTGATGAGCAGTCGAAGGACATCTATATAGATTTACGGTACATTTTTATAATTGTTTATATTCCAACAGTCAAAAACCGATAGACTACTTGAATATTAGCGAATCTCCATACTACCTTCTACAGCCAGACGCTCGGTGCGTTCTCGAGGAAGAAAGCACGTAATACGACAATGAAAGTTTATGCTTGATCAAAAGTTGAAGGAGTAGGCCACTATCGTTAGCTTCAAGGGCTGATGAACCACTTGCCTCGTGAACAACAGTTGGAGTTCATAGCAAATGTTATGCGACAGATCTTCATTTTCTTGCGTTGGTACCGATTAACAACAACATTGCTTCTCAGAGACCTCAAAGCTAAAAGAAGGGTGATGTTAAAAACATAGTCCTTAGAACCTTCTAGAGACAAGTTTCTAGAACCTTCTAGAAGCAAGTCTCTGGAACCTTCTAGAAGCTTTTTAGTTGGTAAAAGATGTTAGGGACATAGTCCTTAGAACCTTCTAGAGACAAGTTTCTAGAACCTTCTAGAAGTAAGTCTTTGGAATCTTCTAGAAGTTTCCTAGTTAGTAGAAATTACTTGAGAAGCTTCCTAAATAGGAGTATATATTGGAATCGAGGCTAAAGAGTTCTTCAATCTCGACAACACATCTCTTGGAGCTCTAGCTCACCTCTCTGGTATTGTTCTTGTATTCATCTAATTAATCTATTTCTTGCCAGTTCTTCTTGAACTTCTTATTGGATCTCGAGCCTGTATTTCTATGTCCGTGACAGCTTACTACTTTCATCTTAATTCAATCCATAATCCATTCTATCATTATCAATTCAACAATACTTTTTTCAATCACAATTCTTCATAAGCAAATAATAAAAAAATAAAGAGGTAGCACCAAACTGTTAGGGACATAGTCCTTAGACCTTTCTAGAGACAAGTTTCTAGAACCTTCTAGAAAGAAGTCTCTAGAAACTTCCAAAAGATTCCTTGAATATTCTCTTAGAATATTCTTTAAAGATTCCCTAAAGATTCTTTGAAGATTCCCTAAAGATTCCCTTAGAAGATTCTAGAAGATTCTTAGAATATTCTAGTAGATTCTAGGAAGTTACTTGAAAAGCTTCCTAGCTCTTGGGTAGTTGCTCGAGAAGCTTCATAGTTCTTGAGAAGCTTCTTGATGCGCTTCCTTAGAACCATAGGCTAGTAGTATATATAAGAGTCGAGGCTGAAGAGTTCTTCAGTCTCGACAACACATCTCTTGAAGCTCTAGCTCAATTCTCTTGGCGTTGCTCTTGTACTCATCTGATAATCTAGTTCTTGTCATTTCTTCTTGAACTTCTTGTTTAGATTTCTTGTTTGTATTTTTGGTCCATGACAGTTTGTCGAGACTACCTTTATCTTAATATCAGAGCTGAATCCTTCTTGTTTGAGAGCGGATTACCCCTCTTTTTGAAGGTATTTTAGCGCTTTAGGGGTTGCAGATTACCTTCCTCTAAACTGATATTTTCTCAATCACAATATCAGAGCTTAGTTCTTTGAGGCAGAGAGTAGACTACCCCTTTCCTTGGAGATACTTGAGCGTTCTAAGGGTTGCGAATTACCCTCTCTTAGACTGATATTAATTCCTTCTTTTTGTTTAGCATAGCTAGTAAAAAAGACTGTTAACATCGATTTCAGAGCTTTGCCTTCTTGATAGAGTGCGGATTACCCCTCTTCTCGAAAGCATTGAGGCATTTTTAGAGGTTGCGGATTATCCTCCTCTAAAACTGAAATCGTTTAGTGTTTTTTTTTCTTTTCTCCAAGTAGGTTTTAGTGACAGGTAGTGCTACAATTTTCTCCAAGAGACTTAGCAATTTCTTCTTCTCTCAAAATTTTAATCCATCTATTCTCTAAATATGGAAGTAGACCAGGTCATAGACAGTGCATCTCCACAAGTAGACAATAGAGTGGCAACTCTTGCAGATCTTCAAGCTCTTATGAATAGTGTATGAAAGGAGATTGCATTTCTTCGCAATCCAAGTAAAGAACCTCAAATTGATCTAATGACCGAAGAAGCTAGACCCGAAATTCATAACCTACAACAAGAGATTATTCGACTGAGAAAAGTAAGACATGTGTCACATACAACCCCTATGGATACTTTAAGGATTAGTACGAAAGAACCAAAAGCGAGTATGCCAGACAAGTTTGACGGAACAAGAGCCAACTTCCGAGGTTTTGTGCAACAAGTACGGCTTTACCTACGCCTATACCCTTCTCGTTATCCGAATGGATTTATCCAGGTTGCTTTCATAGGTACTCTTCTATCAGGAAATGCTCACTCTTGGTTTGCTCCACTATTGGAGAAGGATTCTCCAATATTGTACGACCTAGAGGCTTTCATAGAGAGACTTACTGCTGCGTTTGGAGATAGCGATCGAGAAAGAGTGGCTGAAAGAAAAATACAAAATCTGCGACAAGGATCACGTTCTGCTGCAATCTATGCTGCAGAATTTCAACAGCTTACATGTGATCTTGATTGGAATGATAAGGCGTTCATGACACGATTTCGATATGGACTGAGAGATGATGTCAAGAACTTATTGATCACCATGCCTAAGGCGGATACTTTAGAAGAACTTATATCTCAGGTAATTATTTGTGACAACCGCCTCTTTGAATTACAACAAGAAAGACGATCAGGCTGGAGAAATGATGGAGCATTTGCTACATTTTCAAAAGGTCCAGAGAATCACTCCACAGATCCTGAACCCATGCAAATTGATGCGGTACGTTTCAAACTCCTCACAGCTGAGGAAAGGAAGCGACGGTTTGAACAAAACTTGTGTTTATATTGCGGAGAAGCGGGCCATAAAGCTATAGATTGTCGGAAGAAACAGAAGCCTCAAACAACAAGACTTAGGAGTACAAGCATGCAGGAAAACAAGAACGCCCAGCCACAATAGGGACCGTGCGGCTGGACATCTCAACATCCAAAATTAATCAAGGTCCCTTTCTCTCAGCTCAACCTTTAGATTGTTTTATGGTACCTTTACATCTGGGTATTCAAGAACTACAAGTCGATGCTTTATTACACTCGGGTGCATCCGCTTGCTTTATAGATGAAGAGTTTGCCAAGCTTCACAATATTTCTCTTGTAAAGAAACTTAAGCTTGTCCATGTAGAAGTCATAGACGGACGACCATTGTCTTCGGGCAATGTTATCTATGAAACTAAACCATTGAAGGTACGTCTTGAAAACCATGAGAGCAATATTGTGTTTAATGTTATCAAGACCCCTTCATGTCCTATCATTTTGGGACTATCTTGGCTTGATAGATATAATCCATTGATAGATTGGAAGTTGCGGAAAGTGACATTTCCAACAAACCCCTTGAAGGTGGAATCTGCCAAGACAATGTCTAGAAACAAATCCTTGTTTATAGGTGCAAGGGCTTTCATGAAGGAAGTCAAGCAAAATACACCTCTTGTCATCTTCGCAACTCCGACTCGAGAAGATACAACTCCGACTTTGGTTATTCCAAAGTAGTATGAAGAATTCAAAGATGTCTTTGAAAAGAAGAATGTTGATATGCTGCCAGAGCATCGACCCTATGACTGTGCCATTGAATTGCAAGAAGGAGCACAACCACCTTTTGGACCAATCTACAATTTATCGCAGACGGAGTTGACTGAGTTGCGGAAGTACATTGACGAGAATCTAGCCAAGAACTTCATCCGTCATTCGAAGTCGCCAGCTGGGGCACCAATCTTATTTGTGAAGAAGAAGGATGGCTCACTACGGATGTGCGTGGACTATCGAGGTCTCAACAAGGTGACAAAAAAGAATCGCTATCCACTGCCTTTGATCTCTGGTCTTCTAGAACAACTTGGGCGTGCAAGGATCTTTACAAAGATTGACCTAAGGGGAGCTTACAACCTTGTGCGAATTAAGGAAGGAGATGAATGGAAGACAGCGTTTCGAACAAGGTATGGCCATTTTGAATACAATGTCATGCCATTTGGTCTTACTAATGCTTCAGCGGTCTTTCAACACATGATGAATGACATCTTTCGAGAGCATCTAGATGATTTTGTTGTCATCTATCTAGATGATATTTTGATATTTTCTAAGAACGAGGAAGAACATGAGAAGCACGTTCGTCTGGTATTCAAAAAACTATGGGAGCGAGGACTCTATGCCAAATTGGAGAAGTGCTTATTTCACCAAACTGAGATGGAGTTTTTGGGATTCATCGCGACTACGGAAGGCTTGAAGATGGATCCAAAGAAGGTGGAAGCAATCATGTCTTGGGAAGTTCCGAAGACGGTTAGGGACGTACAATATTTTCTTGGATTTGATAACTACTATCGGATCTTCATCAAGAATTATTCTCAAGTTGCTGCCCCACTCACTCGGTTAACGTGTAAGGACAAGCTCGAATGGGAACCTATCGCAGAAAAAGCATTTCAAGATTTGAAGATGGTATTTACTACAACTCCAATCTTGGTACATCCGGACTTTACAAAGGCCTTTTATTTGGAAACAGATGCTTCGGATTTTGCTTTGGGAGATGTACTTTCAAAGATGGGCGTAGATGAGAAGCTCCATCCAATTGTGTTCTATTCTCGAAAATTCTCTGCTGCTGAGATCAACTATGAGATCCACGATAAGGAATTCCTTGCTATAGTAGATTCTTTCCAAGAGTGGCGCCACTTTCTCGAAGGAACTGCACATCCAGTCACTGTATATACGGATCACAAGAATTTGGAGTATTTTATGTCGGCTCGAGTTTTGAATCGACGTCAAGCTCGGTAGAGTATGTCGCTATCCAGGTTCAACTTTATTATTACTTATCGGCCTGGGAAGCAACAAGGGTTGTCCGATGCATTATCAAAGAGATCATATCTCGTGCCAAAGGCTGGAGATGCAACATTTGATCAATAGTGCATGACATTGTTGAAGCCAGAGAAATTTCGGCTCAACGCAGCTATTGTACCAATTGATGCTGACTTCCTCGACCAAGTAAGGGCCGCAAACATTGAAGATTCTCTAGTCCTTGATATCAAGCAACATGCTAGTGATGATAAATTCAAGATGGAAGGAGATCTAGTATATTTCGAAGAGCGGTTGTATATCCCAAAAGGGCCAACACGACTCCGAGTTCTTCAGTCTCGTCATGACTTTCCAACTGCGGGACATTTTGGATTCAATAAGACCTTGGAACTTATTTCCCGCGATTTCTGGTGGCCTCAAATGTGGAAGGATGTGAAAGATTTTGTTGTATCTTGTGACATTTGTTCAAGATCTAAAAACCCTCGACAACCCTATGGACTTCTACAGCCATTGCCTATTTTGCGCCGACCATGGTCTTCGGTTTCCATGGACTTTATTACGGATCTACCACCATCGAATTCATTTCACAGCATTTTTGTTGTCGTAGACCGACTTACAAAGATGGCGCATTTTATCCCTTGCAAGAAGACATCGTCAAGCGAAGACACAACAAGACTCTTTCTTGATAATGTGTATCGATATCATGGTCTACCAGATGATATCGTATGGGATCGAGGAACCCAATTTGTGTCAAAGTTTTGGAAATCTCTTTTTGAAATATTGAAGGTGGATATCAAGCTTTCTTCGGCATTTCATCCTCAAACGGACGCCCAAACAGAACGGGTGAATCAAGTTTTAGAGCAATATTTAGGTTGCACCATCAACTATCAACAAGATGATTGGGTCGCATATCTACCGCTAGCCAAATTCGCATATAACAACACCCTTCATGCGTCAACTCAACAAACGCCATTCTTTTCCAATTATGGATACCATCCAAAGCTTGACTTATGGAGTTCGTCAACGATTAACAATCTGGCAGCTGAAGGATTGGTGAAGGAGCTTTCGCAGCTTCAAACTACATTGAAGCTTCAATTGTAAACAGCCCAAGAATCTTACAAGGCGTCCGTGGATAAATTTCAGAATCAGGCACCTAAATTCACGATTGGAGACAAAGTTTGGCTGCTTCGACGAAATATTAAGACCAAGCGGCCATGTGACAAATTGGACTATCGGAGATTGGGACCATTTGTTATCCAGAAGCAGATCAATCCTATAGCGTATCGTCAGGAGTTACCAGCTACTATGAAGGTACATCCTGTCTTTCATATTTCTTTGTTGGAGCCTTATCGAGAATCGTCTTTTCCGGGAAGAGTACAATGTCCACCACCTAGCATAGAAATAGAGAACCACGAAGAATACGAGGTGGAAAAGGTCCTAGATTCACGGCAAAGACGGGGTAAATTAGAATACTTTGTGCATTGGAGCGGTTACGATATTAATGAACGAACATGGGAGCCGGCTGAAAATCTCGCGAATGCGCCACAAAAGGTACAGGAGTTTCATCGACGATATCCTGAGAAATCCAAGCCGGTTCAACGATAGCTTCTTACTGAAGCTTGCTCATCCAGAAAACAGAAAAGAGGAGAGAGCACCACCAAAATCCATAGTTGATGTAGTCATTCTCTCCAAGATAGCGTAGAACTTTGTTAGTAGCCCAAGTTTGTTCTTATTGTTTTAGCCTTTGAATATGGATAGCCAAGATACTACACTTGTCATGTCATCTCAAGCAACTAGCTCACGAAGACGACCGCGAGATGAAGAACCGCTTGCATCACGACGATCTCGAAGGATTTCGAGCAATAAATCGCTAGTGATTGTATTTGAGGTCGAGCCTGCCTACAATGGTCAGCCAGAAGGAGTGTTTGGAGGACAATTTCACAATGAAGACACGGAGGTTCATGCTTGGTCAGAAGTTGAAGGCGTGGGCCTCTACCGTTGGCTTCAAGGACCATTGAATCACTTGCCTCGTGAACAACAATTGGAGTTCATAGCAGACGTTATGCGACAGATCTTCATTTTCTTGCGTTGGTATTGACTGACGATAACATTGCTTCTCGGAGACCTCGAAGCTAAAGGAGGAGGTGATGTTAGGGACATAGTCCTTAGACCTTTCTAGAGACAAGTTTCTAGAACCTTCTAGAAAGAAGTCTCTAGAAACTTCCAAAAGATTCCTTGAATATTCTCTTAGAATATTCTTTAAAGATTCCCTAAAGATTCTTTGAAGATTCCCTAAAGATTCCCTTAGAAGATTCTAGAAGATTCTTAGAATATTCTAGTAGATTCTAGGAAGTTACTTGAGAAGCTTCCTAGCTCTTGGGTAGTTGCTCGAGAAGCTTCATAGTTCTTGGGAAGCTTCTTGATGCGCTTCCTTAGAACCATAGGCCAGTAGTATATATAGGAGTCGAGGCTGAAGAGTTCTTCAATCTCGACAACACATCTCTTGAAGCTCTAGCTCAATTCTCTTGGCGTTGCTCTTGTACTCATCTGATAATCTAGTTCTTGTCATTTCTTCTTGAACTTCTTGTTTAGATTTCTTGTTTGTATTTTTGGTCCGTGACACAAGCTTATCTCGGCTTATGACTCTCATAATCTTTTTATCCTACCAAAAAGATGATTCATCAACTAGCAGATTCCAAAGGTTATGACCCTTTGAATTCTTAACCATTTATTCTACTAACAACCTACTATTATCAACTAAACTACCTAACCATCAGTCTAATTCTCAAGGTTGTGAATAACCAACCAGTAACTTACCACAAAGTTTATTTATCTATTCTACAAAGCCCCACTCCTAATTGTGTAGCATCCTCGCAAACATTATTTAGCCTCAACTTATAAAGATGTAGCAGTGTTGGCTTCTTCAGTCAATGGCATTGGCTTACCACCTTTTGAATTGGTGAACTTCTCCTCTTTACATCTTTGTCGTTTGTCTCGGTGTTTGATGGTTCTTCATCCAACTGCTGTCATGATATAACACAATTAATAGGTGAAAGAGTGTGGAGATTATTATAATTTAAGAGATCTTAGTTCAAAGTATTAGAACAAATTATCTTAGAAATATAGTTAATAGCCAAAGGGGTAGAAAAATTAAAAGGTACCAATGTTGCCTTTTAGAAAGGTAACTTCTACTTACTTTGTAGTACCATAAGTAAGGCAAATCAAAGTATATTGGAAAAATAAATGATATAAGAATCTTTAGAAGAAAATTAAGAGTAAATTTTAGAAAAAAGTTACTTAGAAAAACTAGATATTGATACCCGGAGAGGGCCGGTTATGAACCAGGGTCGAAATCAGACCCTAAGGCACAAAACCAAGTCTTGACGACGACTTCGGGACTCTTTGGCAGATCGGAGAAAAGGATTTGAGAGAAGATTGAATAGGGTTTCTATAGGCGTTGATTTTGGATGATTTAGAGTTGATATAAATTTGTAAGAGCTTTGCAAAGTTGAGGTTTTTTTCGGATGACTTGGGTTTTATGAAATAAAATAGGGTTTATGTTTTGAGTGATTTCGAGAGTTTTGTTGCAGATCTACAAGTGAATTTTTTTGGGTTCATGGTTATAGTTGTGTTAAATATATGTTGTGAATTTGAGCTTGATCCAATAGTTGAACTGAGAGATATTGAGGTTTAAGTGAGTCAAGGTCTCAGAAAGTAGAATTTTAGGTCCAGTGAGGGTTTTTAAGATTTCATGCAATCTACTAATTGGATTGGAGTAAAACTTGTGTAAGAGGATATGAGACTTGTTTTTCTATGTCCATGAGAAATTTGAAACCAATCGGTTGATGCAAATAAGAGAAATTGGCTCTGGAAGGTTGGCAATAAGATTGGAGAAGGAGGCTGGCTAACACCCGAACACATTTTTGAGGTTTTCGTCAATTTGGTAACTCCGATCCTTTTCAAAAAAATCTACTTGTTTTAAACTTGATTTTTAAGAAGTATGCAAATTTTGAATTGATATCAATATTTTATTCATTAGATATTGAGATTTAAATTTGTCATAAGAATTACTAGGATTTGGATTAGGGTTTGGCTAGGGTTCGGTTTAGGATTTGGATTAGGGTTTAGGGTTTGGTTAGGGTTTGTATTAGGGTTTGGATTAGGATTTGAATTAGGATTTAGGATTTGATTAGGGTTTGATTTAGGGTTTGGATTAGGATTTAGTTAGGGTTTGATTTAAGGTTTGGTTTAGGATTTAAGATTTGAATTAGAGTTTAGAGTTGGATTAGGATTTGGATTAGGGTTTGGATTAGGGTTTAGGATTTGGTTAGGATTTGATTTAGGGTTTGGATTAGGGTTTGGTTAGGATTTGATTTAAGGTTTGGTTTAGGGTTTAGGATTGGATTAGGATTTAGTTTAGGGTTTGATTTAGGATTTGGAATAGGATTTAATTTAAGATTTTTTTAGGATTTGACTTAAGATTTAGGAATTATTAGGCTTTAAGATTTCATTAGGTTTGATCTAAAGTTGAGTGAAATTCAATAGGATTTAATGTTTAATTTCTCTTTATTCTAATTAGTATATCTTTAGATATTGCCAAAATCTTATTTAACCCTAAACTACGAACTTCCAATATTTTCTTGCAGTAATAATTGAATATCTTTCAATTACATTATTAAAATAATACAAAAGTTTATAAATAATTAATACACCTATTCAACTATATACTCACAAAATTTGAACTATAGATGTTATATGTATCTCACTAACTAGCTCATAGTACTAGTCCTAATTTTATTACATAAATCCAAAGTCACTAAAATAAATCCTAATTTTGCCCAATGTGTGCAAATTCATTTCAAAATCTATGAAAATAATTTTTATTATTCTAAAATGAGCTTAATACTAAGTCTTTGATCTAAGTCTTCAACCTCAAAAAACTTTCTTATTTTGCCCTAAGCAATTTTTTTAGTGGCTAGAGGTTTGATTTTAATTCCAATCCACAAATAGTCATTCTTCCAATATCAATTTAATATTTTTTAAGAAGTTTTTAGTACGATCTTATTCTTAACTTCATTCTAGAGTTGATAATATTAAATATTTATCTAATCTATTTTATTTTTATCAATTTATGGCCTTTTCAAGGCATTAAAAGAATTTTTTACAACCTATAAGGTAAATTTGCTAACCAATCTTTAATCTACTAGCTATTAAAATAAAAAATAAACTAAGAGACTTTTATAAAAGCCTTAATTAAATATTTAGAATTATTATTAAATAAAGATAATAAAGTATAAATCATAATATCATTATTTTTCACATTTTCACTATATATTTGTCTTACAATATAACATCCATGCTCTCTAAACCTGCGCATCTTTTCATATGTACTAATAGAATCATTGAGTTTGGCTTGCATTATACTATCTCTTCATTTTCAATATCTAATTCATCTTTATCATTATTAATATCTATTTTATTACTATTTCTTTCTTTTAAAATATTAAATCTTTTAATAAGATTTTCTATATCTATTTGTTCATTTGGCCTCTTAAAAATCTTTACTCACTTCTTAGCAATAGATATCTTTAATCTTGTGCCATCTAGAAAGTTAATGAATATGTGGTATTATCATAAATTATTACTACCACATATGTTCTAAACTAATGTTTTGAAAACTTCTACAAAGCATTATATTGGTTATCCAAACTACTATCATAAATAAGCATCCAATCACCTTCTTCAATTATTATAAGCTTCAATTGATTTCAATTATCAAATCTAGTCTTATTCTCTAATCTTGACTTTTACAATCTTTCTAATGCTAGCTCAATATCTTTTGATCTTTGTTTGAGTTGCCAAATTCTAATTACCAATAACTTTTGTTTTGTCAGTTTATCTTCTCATAGTAGCATATTCCAAATTAGCACATGCACTTCAATTGGTATGATAGATTTTTGGTCTATCATGAGTTCCACTAGCATATATCCTATCATTGAGCTATGTATTTTATGATCAGCTCATAATACATAAGATAGAAGTCAAGGCTATTTTCTTACTTTTCCATTGCAAGCTTTAATTAAGGTTTTTATAATTTGTAGATGTCTACATTCACTCTTTGCATTCTCCTCAAGATTATAAGTAGTAGTCAATAATAATTTAATTCCATATTTTTTAAAGAAATTATAGACTTCTTATGTATTTAATTTTCTATAATTTATAGTGATTTTTTCTATACACCTATAGTGGCAAATAACAACTTCAAGCAAAAAACTATAAGTTTCTTTTGTAAACTTCATTTTCAATGCTCTATCTTTTATTTGATTTAATAAATCTTCATAAGCCAAGACTAAATATTTCATTTGCAATAAGCCGATTGCCATAATAACCAAATTGAAAATCTACTTAAATTGAATAGCCAAAGGATATATTAGATATTGACCATCTTGATGTCGTATATTTGAATTGATTTGACAAGTCATAAAAAATTCTAGAAATAAAACTACATCTTAATACATATTCTTTTATCATTACTATTCTTTTAATTTAGCAAAAGTAGCCCAAATTCTTCTATGTTCCATCCATAGATTATCATAAATTTCTTTGAGTAATTTTTATTGATTTTTTTTGGTATCTACTACTCATTGTGGTATTTCAATGTTTGATTTAGATTTCTTTTATAAAAATCTTTCTTATAATATGAATTTATATGAATTTTTTTTTATCTATTTAAATTTTTTAATTATTCAATTGACATGCATGGTTAAAGTACTCAAATAATGCTCAACATTCAATAACTCTTTCTCATAATTTTTATCATAAAATGACTTATCTTCCTTGTTAAATTATAAAATTGAATAAAACTTTGTATCTACATCATCAACATATTCAATCATTTCATCTTCTCTATCATATCTTGCTTAAGACAATATATCTATTATTATATTATTTATATCCACAAGATACTTAAACTTTAGATTTAATGATTTAATATAAGTAATTCATCTCATCTTTATAATGTTGGATGTTACATAATTAATAATCATTTCAAGTAAAGGCAAACAAATTATCTCAATCACAACTATTTTCTCAATCAAATGATCATTTTTAGCTTTCATAGGTGAAACAATTCTCCATAATTCTCTCTGCACTTATAATTATCCACGTTAGTGATTATTTAAAACCTTAGTTTTAAATCAAACTACAAACCTATGTCTATTTAAACTATCTTGACCTATGATCCATCTAATGGCAATTGGATTAGTATCCATAAAAAGAATCACTAAACTATTGTACTTATAATCAATTCTTCTTAAAATTAAAGGTGATGTTAATAATTTCTTCAATCTTTGTATTGCTTTAGTATATTTCTTTGTCCATCTAAATTCATACCTCTTGCATAATAATTCATATAATAGATCTACTATATAAGAATAGTAAAAAATCCAAATATGATAAAATACATAAGCACCTAAAAACCTATGTATCTGTTATAAAACTACAATCTTCTTTCATTCTCTTAATTACATCAACCTTAGTTGGATCCGGTTTCCTCCCATAAAAACCACATAAATGTCCAACAATCACAACTTCTTGCATTCCAAATGTACACTTTGTACCTATTAGTATTAGATGAACTTCTTCAAGCCGAGTTAATATCCTTTCATAATCTTATATATTACCAACAACATACTTGCCACACCCCCTCTTATCTAAAGTTTCATCTTTGTCTTCTTCTTTACATCTCTTAGTAGAAACATGATCTAAAAAAGGCATAGTCTTCTCAAGAATGAAATCCCTCAACACCTTGTTCATCCCATTTGTCATATGAATAAATAAATTAGTAGCACCCTAAAGAAGACTATACATTCTAATTAATTCAAGTAATTTTTTCATAGTTGTCATATCTCTACTCTCTTCTGCAAGTTGAAATTGGTCATAGCCTAATTACAAATCATCCATTGAATATATTGCCCTCTCTATAAATACTTCAAAAAATTCATCAACTATTGGTCTAATTCCTACATTTCTAATAGTCATTGCATTCACTAGTTTCATATTTTAAACAAATTATAGTAATCCATTTTTTTAGGCAATGTAAACCTTTGACTAGAATATGGTGCAAAAGAAGGTTTCAAAATTTTTACTTACATCTTTTCTTTTAATAATTCTATCAAATTTGATAAATATGCCCTTAATACTAAAATCGGCCTCAAATTTCAAGGTACATTTGATACAATAAAAATAATCATAAGCATTACAATATTTGGATTCACACACCCAATTTTTTAAAATTCAAAGGTAAATGATTTACCTCATTTTTCTAATATTTCTTTGAAATATATAATTTCTTCTTACAATAAAGAACCATTAAATCAAATCTTTAATTCTTCAAAAGACTCTTTAATAAACTTATGTCTAATATTCTTTGGATTTTTTAAAGTCTTTTTTCTAGATGCTTCTTTTATTTGTTTTTTGAGTCTTCTAAGAAAGGTCCCATAATAGATTTTACTTTTTTATCTACTATCTTATTCTTTTTTCTATAAAAATCTCTAGTAATTAGAAGGATTTAATTATAGAATAAACCTCTCTTGAATGAATTGGTACAACCTTATCATCATTTTTTAATCCAATAGATGCAATCAATTCCAAAAGATCTTCTAATATATTTTCTTTATAAACACCAAAAATCATTTCATCATTTTTTAATATCTCTAATTCACAAAAAATAAATTTTCAACATTATACAATTTTTTTTTTTTTTTTTAAAAAAAATCTTCAATCCTCTTATATGTTATACTTCTATTTTTAAAAACTCCAATAAATCTTGTATCAAAGGTATCTACATCTTGCAAGAGTATCTTTCCTTTTGTATCTCTTTAATTTTACTTTATACTTGTATTTTTTTTAAATCCCTAAATTTTTTAATAATTCTTGGCAATAGATCTTTCTTTAACTTATCTCAATTTTATTCATAATTTGGAGGTCCTATTAGAAATTGTATTATTCTTTTCTTGTCTTAACTACAAATTTGTGCATTAACTAAACTATCAATAAGTACCTTTATTTCCATCCATGTTGTGGTAATATATGGTTGTTTAAAAATAAGAAGGTAAGATGTTGTATCTCGTATAAATAAATTGTGTTCTATTGCAACATCACCAATTCAAATTTTCACATCTAAACAAGCACCATACAACTCACCTTGTGTATTGTTAACTGCTTGTATCATCTATACATGCTCAAAATCAATTGGCCGCCTTCCTTATTTATTAAAATTCTTAGGCATAAGATTTGTTTCTAAATCATGGTTAATCAAAGCAACAATCTATTCATTTATATCTCCAACCTTTACTAATGCCTTTGTAATTGCCTTAATACAATGTCTTTGGATATAATGACTTGAAATCATTTCTTTTTATCACTTTAATCATCAAAACAAACTCTTTGATTATAATTCTTTTTTTGATGTAGTCATTGGAGATTGGACAATACGTACTATTGATTGTGAAGTAGACACTTGAATTTTAGATACTCATACAATTCTTTGAATACCAACTCTATCTTTTATTTGTTCTTTTTTTGTAACTATTCCTACAATATTTTTAGATTCTCTCCATTTTTTTATCAATCCTTCATCCTCTTCCTTATCTTTAAGAAAAAATTCTAACTTTTCTTATAATTCTCCATCAAGTGCTCAAAGAAATAATTCAACCTTGTTTAGTTCTAATATTAACTTCTTCACTTTTGATAATTGAGAATATTACCTTATAAACTTTTTTAATAACTTTATAGCTTTCAAATTCTTGTTAAGCCATTCAATCCATTCTAAGAATGATTTTTTGGTAACTTAATCAATATTCTCTAAAAAATATTTATTTTTTAATGCATGTAAAAAAAATCTCCCATGAACTTCTAAATTACTTTATAATTGACTTTATATGCTCTCTTATCTCTAGTATTATAGCAAGTTCAAATAAATAAATCATCTCCTTTTTAGAAATATGATTCAATTCTATTTCTCATACATAACATCTCAAATATTTTAAAATATTCTTCTCATCAAACTAGTCAATCTTGTTAACCATTGCTCACATTGCTTTGGTTGCCAAAGCCTTCTTGCAATGATTGTAATGTTACTATTGCATAAATAATGTAAATGCATGAAACATATTTGCGGTATTTGGATCCAAGTACATATCTTATCTTCTAATAGAAAATCTACCTGAAGCTCTACTAAAAGATCTTTTTGACGCTCTACCAAAAGCTCCGCCCATAGATCCATTTGAAGTTCTAATTGAAGCTTCGACTTCTATTTTTTTTTTACCTTCATTCTCCATTAAATTCAAATAAGAATGAACAAAATCCAATATCTTTTGCTCCAAAATTTCACATCAAATTCACCACTTATATTATATTACATGTCTTTTTGTTTGAGCATGCATTGAGTACCTAATTGTGAAAGGTGAAGTCGTATGTTGTAATTATCTAAAACATCTTATTAGGTTTCAACCATGAAGATAGAAGCAATTTGAATTCTAATATAAAAGGACTTAAAATCAATGCAAAGTTTTCAATTTTTTTTTAATTGCCTCAAGCAAATAGAAATCCTAATTATTTTATTATTTGCTAATTTTGCAACTTCAAATTTTCTCTCTAAATCCTAATCTTAAGCAATAAGCTTTAATTAGTTGTAATTTCTAATCTAAGCATTCAATTAGTACAAAATTATTCATATTAGTGAAATAATATGTCTTTTATATGCTTAAAAACTTTCAATCCAATTCAACTTACAAATTATGTTAAAAATGCAAAAGAATTGTAATATTGGCCCTTGGCCACCTATTAAAGGTTGATGATGAAGTTTGAGCAATAATTTTTTTTATTTCCAACTATTAACTTTAGTTTCAAATTGATGTGTAGCTTGATATGTTAGTCTTCTAAAACCATGCCAAATTTCTCTTTGTTCCAATGAGTAGATCTTTAAATACTACCAAATCTTATTTGACCTTAAACTACCAACTTCTAATATTTCTTTGTACTAATGACTAAATATCTTTCAATTGCTTTCCTAGAATAATGTGAAAGTTCATACACAATTAGCACATCTATTTGACTATGTACTAAAATAATTTGAACTATATATGTTGTATGCATCTTACAAATTAATTGATAGTACTAGTCCTAATTTTATTAGATAAATTCAAAGTCACCAATATAAACCTTGACTTAGAACTTTAAAGAAATCATTAAAAAGTCCTATAAGAATTCTAAAGAAATTCAAAAAAATCTTAAAGAAATCTTAAATACTAATCCAATTCTAATTAGATCCTAAATTCTAAATCAATTCTTATCAAATCCAAAATCTTAAATCAAATTCTAATCAATTTCTAAATGAATCATAATCAAAACTTAATCAATTCAAATCAATTCTATAGTAATTTTAGAACTTCAATATTTATTCATTAAATAATTGATCTTACTTAAAATTTTATATACCTCTCAATTTTTTAATTAAAAATAAGTAATTTTTTTTTGAAGAAAATTAAATTCATAAAATAGGAGAAAAATGTCATAATCTACTAAGGCATCATCTGGCCTCCATCTTTGATCTTAATGTTGATCTTTCAACAACAATAACTCTTAATTGAATTGTTAACTTATTTTCAAATTTTGCATAACTATTAGAAGTTTAGTCAACTACTAGCTTCAATAAAAATCACCTTAATCCAATTAGCGAATTGTTGCAAATCTTAAATAATCTTACTAAATCAAAAAATAAAATTTCTAAGACCTTAATCCATATAAACTTCAGAAACTATTAATCTAATTTTTTTAATTAAGCTCTAATTTATAACGTATATTTAAAAAAATTATACTCAAAACTCCACAAAATTTTAATTATAGATCTGCAACAAAACTCATGAAATTGTCCAAATTATAAATCCTATTTTATTTTAAAAAATCTATAGTCATCCAAAATAGATTTAACTTTGCAAAGCTCTTATAAAGTCATTATAAGCTTAAATCGATCAAAATCAATGCTTTAAAAAATTCTATATAGTCTTCTTCCAAATTCTACTCTTTGATTTACAAAAAAAATCTAAAATTATTGTAGATGTGTGGTTCTGTATCTCAAGATTTGATTTTGACCTAGGTTAACAATTAATTCTCTCTAGGTATCAATTTTTGTCTTTTTTTAGGTAATTTTTGCTAAAATCAATTCTTAAATCTCTCTTATATATACCTTTATCTTTTATTTTTCTAATTTACATTGTTTTGCCTTATTTATGGTCCTATAAAATAAATAGAAGCATACTTTGGAAAAAGGCAGCATTTTCACTTTTAGTTTACTACCATGTGACTATTATCTATATTTCTAAGATAATTTGCTACAATATGTTGAAATAAGATCTTCTAAAATATAATATTTTCTTCATTTTTTCACTTATTAGCCATATTACATCACGATAGTGTTTTGAGGTTGCAAGATGAAGTAAGATAGATTAGACACTAACCTAATTCTACAAATCCAAATCAAACTAGCTGATGTCTTCTATTATATTAGTTCCAATAACTTGCATTTAAAGAAAAGTTGGAGAAGGAGCTATGAAAAAACTTATTAATTTCCAAGCAAAGGATGTAATATATGAGGCATTGAATCAACAAATCTAAGCTCAATATGGTACATAATTGGATTTCAAGCTAATTTAGCTTGGATCTTCACTTCTTTCACTATTTATTAGACTATACTTAGTGATTCTTGCCACTATTGAATCAAGGATCCATATAAGGCATCTACTAAAATTTAATGTAAAATTTTGAAAGAAATGACCTTAATCAAAGTTATAGCTATTATTAGAATCTAATATTGCTTAATATAAGTTCAAAGATCAATATAGTATTATTACAAGGACAAAGTTATTTTTATCATTTCCATATAATTAAATTATTACTCTAATGTTGTTTCATTATTTCCCCCTTATGTTTTTACAATTAGGAGCTACATTGTATCAATCTATCCATTTGGAGTATATTGTATATGTTCACAAGTCAGAATCAATTAACAAGTTGCATATTAGATCATAGGAAGTAGATTAAGTTCTAAAACCTATATAAATTTGTAAAATTTATCAAGATGATCAAAGCATTATTATAACCTAGATATATGAAGTTGAAGCTACTCAATTTAAGAGAGGGCATTAGGACTTCATCACAATATTGAAAAGCTTGTCATTATTGGATGGATGAGGCACAAATTCAAACACTTAAAAATTTTATTAGTGGAGGAGCACTCAAAACAAGAACTTCCTCTTTATTTTCTACTTCAATAAAAGAGTACAAGATGATTTTGAGGTTATTAGAAGGATTTAGATCAAACATAAATACACAATTAGAAATTTTTATATTAGGATTTTGAATAAAAACAATTGAATGTTGGATAAATTTATTAATCAAAGATAAATTATATTCAAATTAAATAAAAACCTTGAAATTAATTTAAGTTAAATATGAATGATAAATTATAGATGAATGTTATTTAGAATTGGATGAATTTTTATTTATAAATGAGAAGTCATTTTTAGATGAAAATTAATTTATAAATAAAAAATTTTGTTATATGAATTTTGAATTTTTGATAGAAATTAAAATTCATCTAATCAAAAGTGAGAAGAATTTTTATAAAATAACTTTATAAGTTATGTAGTGGTTGTGAATTAGTATAAATTATCTATTAAGGTAGTTATTTATTTCCATAATTAGAATGTTATAAGACTTTTTGGACCATAAATCAAAAATTAATTAAGAAGTATTAAATTGATTAGATAATTAAATTATCATGAATTAAAATAAGCTTTCAATTAATAGAGTATTATTTTAATTCACTCTTTGGATTCTTTATAAAAATAAGACATTCTTGATTATCTCACTATATTGGAGTTTCTTTCAATTTTACTACTCCAATAGATCACAATCCAAAAGACATGACATTGTATTTAAAATGTCCATATTTGATTCAAAATTCAATCTTGTATTTATCTCCTTCTTTCATATATATCAAGTTGTAAGCTTATTATAGATTTACTTTTGTATAAATCTTAATTTAATTTAATTGATCAAAAAGTCTATTATCAAATATAAAAGATGTTATTTTTTATATTAATTTTATTGAACCTTTGATAATCTACATATATTTGTAAAAATCTATTTTTTTTATAAATAAGATAAGAATTCTTATTAGAAATTTCAAATGATGATTTTTTTAGTAAATTTTTTGTTAATGCATTGCTTTAATGTAATTAACTTATTCTATAGTAAGCTATATATTGATTCAAATAGTATTTGAGCTCTTTTTTGAAGATCAATTGAACAATCATAAAGACAATGATTTGAAAGAATATTTGTATTTTTTTTTCTTAAAAAAATCTTGATAACCTTGATACTTGCTTAAAATGCTACTTGGAGTCTTTTTATCATTTGAAATGTGTGGCATAAATAGCAAAATTTAATCCTTTTTGTACAAAATGTATAAAAACTTTTGTATGTATTAATAAGAATTATAACTTATGTCTTTCTACATAGATAATATAAGTCTTAATTATGCTATAGAAAAAATCAAGGTTATTAGAAATTGAGTCTATCTAAGGATTATATTTTTTTAATCATAATAAATTTAAAATAACTAGGTTGAAAGGATTTCTAATGACATTAAATATTGCCAAGTTCTAATATCTATTAGTTGATATATCTAAAAGAATAGTTACATGGATAACATCTTTAAAAGACAAAAAATAATTATCTATAATTTTAACATGTATGGATTATTTTTTTAATTAAATTTATTTCTTATTTTTTGAGAAAGTCTATAAAATAAGTTGAGGCTCTTGAATCTAATAAGGCAAAAAATTTAGTATTTTTTGGACTTGAGTAAATATCTATTGTAAAACATAGTATTGGATCTAATTAATAAATATGACCTTTATTAGATATTGTACAAGATTCCAACGACATGGTTCTTATTGTAATTAAGCAAGTTAGTTTTTGAATACAAAATCTTCTTTGGCAATCTTGTTCCCTATTTTGTAATTATATTGCTTCTTTTAAAAATATTAAGTAATATATTTAGATTCTTTATAATATAAATAGAATTTTTTTTAATAATAAGTCTTATTTTTTTAGTAAGTCATTTGAAATGTATTCTATCAATTTGAATAGGTTTTTGAAACCTATGTCTTATATATAAATTTTTGAAAATTTAGGAATTTTTTTTATAAATTTATTTTTTCTTATTTAACCAAATTTTTATTCTTAACATCTTTCAAAAAGTAAATTTTTGTATGCAATGGCTTCTAATAATAAACTATTTAAATAAATTTGTTTTTAATATTATCAATAAAAAAACTTTCAATATTATCTTTTATTCCATTTAAAAATTGATTGATAAAGGCTTTATTATTTCAATCTATATTACAAGTAAGGTTTTGAAATTTGGCAATATATATGATATCTAAATATGATTTTGATTATAAAATAGGAATTTGGTCTTTTCTTTGTTATTTTTTCTATATATGCCAATAAATACTTTCATAAATGAATTCAAATCATAAAAGAATCATGAATCTTTTTTTTATTCAATATGCAAATCAAGAAAGAATAATTCTAGATAAAAGTACACTTATAAATCTAACTTGAATAAATCCATCAAAGTATTGAAAAAGATGCAATTTTAGATAGAGCTTGATTTGTTTTTAGTAATCTTCAAAATTATAATTTTATTCTATCAAACTTCATTGATATTAGAAATTATAGAATATTCTTCTTTAATTTGATTTAAAGATTTATTAATTTTGTATATAATATTTATCATAGAAAAAATTATAGATGCTACACTTGACAAATGTAGCTGTATAAAGTAAGAAAAGATTTGCAACTATTGTAGATCTTCACAAGCTTATTAATACTCTTAGGATGATATTCAAATATATTATCAATGCCTATTATATATCACGGATATATACCTACTGTAATAATTACTTAGATAGGTAGAATTAAATAAAAATAGATTAATTTTATAATATCTTCTAAAAAAATTTCTTAAAAGCTTTTTAGACACTATTTTGACTTTATATATATATTTGTAATTCATTGGTAGGTTAGAAACTTAGTCAACAAGCTATACATGTATCACATGTATTATTAGCTTGTGGAACAAGCTATACATGTATCACATGTATTATTAGCTTGTGGAACAAGCTATCTATGTGGTGCCCATATAGAAAACTTGCCTTGCAAGTCAAAATACGTGTCATGCAAAATACATTTTTGGAGGTCCTTTAGAACGTTACAACATAGATCCTAGATAGATAGTATATATAGAGGCAAGAGTGAAGCCTTCTTCACTCTTATCAACTCCTTTCTTGCTTATAGTCTAGATTTAAGAGTCGCTAGTTTTTTTATCTTTTGGCAATAGGCATTTTAATTTCTTCTTAATATACATATTATTTTATTTATATTTTGTCACTTTTCTTTTGACTCAAATTTCTTAGATTTATGCATCTTCTTTAAGTTCATATCTTTGACAGATTGAGAGGAGTACACTTATAATATTAGAATTTTATCTTTTCTTGATTAAGAGTAGACTACCTCTTTCTCTTTATAAGACAAAAGTGTATTAGAATTTGTAGATTATCCTCTTCTAAACTAATATTATTCTTAATATCCTCTTTCTTCTCAAGTCCTCTTTTTTGTTGTCTTAAGTAATATTAGATATTTTTTATTCTAACTATCATCATAGCAAAGCTTCTTGAAATGAAGAGTGCAATAGCACAAATGCAAGAGCAATTGAAAGAGTTGATGCTTGCAATGCATCAATTCAATTTATCGCCACTTAGAGCAACAAAAATAGAAGGAAGTGAAGATACAAACATAATTGGAGCTACTTCAATATCTATATTGAATTACATCCCTTCTTCTATAATAGAACACTCTTCTATTGTTAGAAAACTTAGAATTGCCTTATGTGAGAAGTTTGATAGGACAAGTTCTAAGTTTCAAGGATTTAGCAATCAATTACAAGTTATGATTGAACTTCAACTTCAAGGGTATCGAACACTAAGATCACAAGTTAGATTCATTAGCACACTTCTTTTAGGTTCAGCATTATTGTGGTTTTTTTTTTTTTTTGAATGACAAGATCCAATATTAGATAATCTTGAAGCTTTTTTAGAAGAGTTTCGATCCATGTATGGAAGACATGATGCAATTTGTGTTGCAACTAATAAAATTTGTTTCTTATGACAAGACAATCAATCAGTGACATCATATGTTTCACAATTTTCACAACTAGCAATTAATGTCAAATAGGATGATGCTGCTCTTATTAGCTAATTTCTTTATAGATTATAATAGAAGATAAAAAAATTGATGCTTAACTTATCTAATCTTCAAACATTGAGTCAAACAATTGACTTTGTTGTGAAGTGTGGTTGATCGTTTTACTTATTCCGAAAGGAACCTCTGAGAATAAACCTGTATAGGGAAATTCGAACACGGGGAGTGACTAGTTGCTTAAGCATTCACGTTAGGGTCACACAATTAATTACCTCCAATGTATTGTCTCTATTTCCATTGTCTAAGCATACAAGAAAACTATAATCTCTCCTTTCACCTTTTCAATCTCTTCCTTACAACAATTCAGTCATATCAATAATTGTTATTTCCACCAATATATCTTCACTCTTATAATCTCCAACTGTAATACCGCAACATCACAGCTTCAGCACACAATTACCCTCATTCCAATTATTGGAATTCTTCACACAGAACTACCATTCACATTACAGTGTTTTACACAACCACAGATTCACTCTTTCTGCTGAACTACATTCACATTTCAGCATTCAATCTCTCTTCTTCTCATTCAATAACATATAATTCCAATCACACTTTCATTCCATGATTCACTTCACAATATTCAGAAATACTTAATACTCTTATTTCAAAGAACATAACAACAAAAGAAAAGAGGTAGCACCAAGCTTACCCCGGCTCACACTATCACAGTAATGGCCGTTTCTTCCTCTCTCTCATCCTTCTTATCCTACCACGAGATATCAACTGCTACATCTCTAATAAAAAATTCTTTTCCTAACTATTCATCCATTTTAACTACTGAACTACCTTTCCAACAGTCATCTATCCCTGTTTATACTATAAACTAAGTATCTACAAATCAGCAAATAACTACTTATTCTACATAGCCCCACTCCTAACTGTGCAGCGTCCTCGCAAACAACCAGTTTGAAATTGAACTGGTGACTCCTTAGCATTTCCCATACTCATTGCTACTGATTACAATTCTAAAGTCACTTCTTCGTCTTCCCCGTCTGATACATTTATTGAGACTATGTTCAATCTGGCCGTTAAATTTTCATTAAGTGCTCCCAATTCACGGACTTGACTTTCCAATTGCAGAATTTGGGTGTCTTTCGCCTCTAATTGGTATTCTTGTTGCTTCACCTTCTGTTCCAATTCGCCAATTGAACCTTCAATTGACCCTTGTGGCCGTCGAATGCTGACCAATTCTTCCTCCAATTTCTTTGCAACCTCCTTCAGAGTGTTGATCTCCCCTTGCATTTCCTCTGTTTTCACTCTAAATTGGTCACTCATTATCTTCTTTTCCTGTTCCAAAGTCGCCATCTTCGTTTGGTTCAATTCCAATTGTTGCTTCATTTTCTCAACTTCCATTTTCGATTGATTGAGAGAATTGGAGAGTTCTTGTTTCTGATGTGCCATTCCTTGGTAAAGGCGCTCTCTTTCCTTTTCCCATGCTTGCTGTTTTACTCCAAAGACATGCTCCAGTCTCGAATTGGCTTCTTTGGTGGCCCTATTCACCCGATCTTGTTCCAACAATTTTTGACGTTGTTTTGCCATCTTCCTCTTACACGCCACCAATTGCTGCTTAAAATTCGTGTGATCAACCAATTCATTTGTCGTTTGCTGCAATTGAGATAATTGCACCAAAAATCGCTCTTTCACACTCTTCTCCTCTAGTGTTTGATGTTGAATGTCCACTAGCCTATTGTCTCTTTGAACCATTGGACCCCTCTCTCGAACACTAATTGGTTCTCCCGCCTGCTGGCTTGTTTCTCCTCGTCCCCTGGAAGTGCCAATAAATTGCTCCTCAATTTTGGTAGTACTGGAGCTGCTATCGTCTTCCCTTTCTCTGGCAACGGTTGACTCAACTCATAAACTATTGCAGACTGTATATAATTGGAACACAGAAGCGTTGCAATTCTACCTATCCTGCGCTTGTAACTCAACTCTACATGAATTCTGGTGGCCACGTACGTTGTCCAATTGAACACCATACCCTCGAAAGAGCCTATTGTCGCATATAATAATCGTTTAGCCATATACATCGTATGTCTATTTAATCCCAACCTCTTCTGAACGAAGCGCATCCACTCCATCAATTCTGGTGTAAGTGCATCCGCCGTCTGCCATCCTTGATTCTTTTCTAGCGACGTCATACCTTCTTTAAAATAACTCCCCAGATTGAAGTCTGAAGACTCTTCTACGCCAACCGCTAACTCTCCTATTGGTAACTGTAATGCCTTATGCAAGGTATTCTCATCAATTCTCAAAGTCCTCCCTTTTACAACACTCGAACTATCCTCAGGATCATAGTTCGTCAAGTATTCTTCTAATAGTTCTACACCGATTGATGGTAAATTGTCTGCCGCTTGCAGAAAAGGATATAGCTGCGCACTTCTAAAGTCCTTCTGCCCCATTGCATTCCAGCAAATTTCTAATTGCATGGGTTCCATATTTGTGAGTATACAAAGAGAAAGCTCATCCATATTACTCCTTGACCTCACCCTTCTACCCTCTTCCTCCTTCTCCGAGGCTCTCTTCACCTTCTCCCTCGACATTATAAAGCTCTACATATTCGCACTAATACTATGATTTACCGTGAACTCTCCACTAACGAACTATGCTTCAACAATTCTAGACAAAATACTGAAGGCAGCTACACAGAGTGCCCCTCTCCTAATTGTTTAACCAATTATGAAACAAGAATCCCTAATCTTGATTGCTGATGTTCTAATACACTAATCAACCGCCGTCATTTGCCTCCAATTAGACACTTATGATGGCAGGCAAGTCATCATGAACGGCACGTCTGCCCCCTCCAATCTTGATAAACCCGCCCCCGGATTTATGTATAATACAGGCGTAGTCGGTTTCCATTGATACGGATTGTGAATTTGGTTCCCGTGAAATCTTCCAATTGGACGGAATCATTGGGAAAAGCGGCCAATACGCGATAGGGTCCATGCCACCGAATTTGAAATTTTTTTGGGAAATTGTGAAAACGGCTGTCGTACAGCAGGACAAGATCATTGGGCATAAATGATTTTGTGCGAAGTTTACTATCGTAATAACTCTTTCGGTAGTGCTGAATAGCTTCCATGGTCATCAAAGCCGAAGCCCTAATCTCGTCCAATTTTTCCAATTCTGTTAATCGATATTGGAGAGATTCTTTGTTATCCAACCGTTCTTCCAATGCAATTCTTAAACTGGGAACCTCCAATTCTATTGGTAAGATGGCCTCCTGCCCGTATACCAATTGAAAAGGTGTGGAATTGATCGTTACTTTATACGCAGTTCGATATGCCCACAATGCTGCAAATAATTTAGTATCCCAGTCGGTTCCCGCTCCTGAAATAGTCTTTGTTAAGATTTTACAAAGGATACCGTTGGTCTTTTCGGTCTGTCCATTGGCACGTGGATGATAAGGGGTAGTTTTTCGATGTTTGATCTCATACTTCGTTGTCAATGCTTCAATGGTTGCATTAATAAAATGGGTTCTTCGATCACTAACCAATTCTTTTGGACAACCAAAACGAGTGATAATGTTCTCATATAAAAATATTGCTACAGTAGTGGCATTATCAGTTTTTGTTGCCGTAGCCTCCGCCCATTTGGTGACATAATCGATGGCTAGTAAAATATAACGTTTCTGTCCATTCCGAGAAGCAAGTGCAATTGGTCCGACGAAATCAATACCCCATTTTTTGAATGGTGCCTGCGCCAAAACTGGTACCAATGGCATTGCAGAAGTTCCAGTAGGTCGACCAATTCGTTGACAAGGGTCACAACGATGAACATATTTGTGAGCATCCGAAAACATTGTTGGCCACCAATAACTAGCCATTAAAGCTTTACGCGCGGTGCTATCACCCGCAAAATGTCCTCCACAGCTATCCAAATGACATCCTTCCAATATGGTACATACTTCACTTGGAAATACGCAACGTCGTAAAATACCATCCCGTCCTTGTTTGTATAATGCGGCTCCAATCATGGTATACGGCGCACTTCTTATAATCAGACGCTTCTTTAATTTTTCATTATAAGAAATTAGAAAAGTCTGAAATGTGAGATATTGGATCAGGTCACCATATTCGGGTGTAATAACCTCCACAGCGAATAATTGTGCATCCGGAAGGGCGTCGTTTATCGGCTCATTACCCAGTATATTAGATAAACGAGACAAGTGATCTGCATTGGCATGTGTCTTGCCAGGGCGAACATTAATTCTAAAATTGAATTCCTGAAGAAGTAACACCCAGCGAGCAATTCGTCCGCTCAATTGGGGTTTATTTATCATATACTTAAGCGCATCATGATCAACGTGGAACACAAATGGGTAGCCCAGTAGATAATGGCAGAATTTCTGTACAGAATAAATCATGCCGAGGGCTTCTCGCTCGGTAGTATTATAATTGCGTTTGGCCATAACCAATTGTCGACTCGCAAAATATATTGGATGATCACGGTTATTATCATCCTTCTGTCTCAATATTGATCCAATCACGACGTTGGATGCATCGACATAAACCTGAAATGGTTTCGTCCAGCGTGGAGCAACCAGTATTAGTGCAGATACCAATTTTTGCTTTAAGGCCTCAAAGGCAACACTGCATTCTGCCGTCCATACGGGACTAGATCCATCCGATAGTGGTTCTTTTAGCAAATTTGTCAATGGCTGACAAATTACCCCAAAGGAGTGAATAAAACGCCGATAATAGCTGACATGGCCTACAAAGCCATGTACTCCTGGCACCGTTGTCGGGGTAGAGAGAGTTTGCCTCAAGAAAGCGCTGGGCTTCTGGCTGTCACTAAATACTCAATCAAGTTTGAAATATAAGGGTAACAATTTTATATATATAAACTCCTCTCCTTTGGAGCAATTACATCAATATACAAGCCTTAAAATCCAAAGAACACCAAAATACTTGATAAGGTGTTATAAAAAACTTATATATCCTTATGAGGAATTTTTCCCGAAGTTCAACAGCTCATAACTTACGATCTAACCGTCTAAACAACTCCAAATTTTACACGGAGTACTGATATATCTTTAGCAACTACCACACCAAAATTCAACCGTAAATTCGTCTTGGATCTTGTGATATCTTGAAAACCCTAACTGTAGCTTCAAACCCTAGCTTTTTTATACCCGTGTACAACTTCCTTCATATCTCACAAAGTAATTATTCAAATACTATGAAACTTTGATTTAAAGCTTCTGAACCCAATTACACACACTTGTAGAAATTTTGAGCCAAAAATTCGTCTAGAAACTCAAGATATGGCTTCACCCATAACTAGCAACAAAACGATATACTTACTGCCTTCAAATTACAAGTGCTGTCTTCAACGCCTCATAACTCCTTCATCCAATCATAGAATTCACTATACAGTAAGTAGAATGTATAGCCGAGAAAATGCTCCCTCCAAATCCAGTCGCGGATCTTCCGTTGCTCTCCGTATTCGTATGTGATGCCCAAAAGAAGTGATAGTAGGTACGAAATTGACACCTTATCTTTGAACAATCATATCTTTTCCATAAAAACTCGAAATCACACAAAATCTTCACCCAAGTTATACCCAAAACCCTACACCTTCTGACCCTAGCCTCAAAAGCTCGAATGGCCTCGAAAGAGGAACCCTAATTCCTAATATGGCCTCGGGCAGCCTCCTCAAAGCCCATTGGGCATGGTATTCGACCAATAGGGATGAAGTTCTTCACCCCTTGCCTTCATCCAACCATGCCTTACTTTCATCCTTCCCAATAAGCCTCCTTCTAGTTATATTTTCATCTTTTAACTCCTCCCTTCCCTTAATCTTTATACTAACTATCTAAATCCTATATAATATAAACTCTATAATCAAACTAGATTAACTTTCAAATAATTTTTCTTATTTCAATTCATTTTAAATTAACATACTAACTATTCTAACTCACATTAAGACTTATAAACATATTACATGTTTTTACTAATTTTTACATACTGTAAGTAATTAGAGTACGACACCGTTTCTGGCTTTGGTAAAGCCAATATTCGAGTTACTTTATCTGGGTCCATACCAATACCACGGCTGGATACTATGTGGCCCAAGAGTCTTCCAGAGGGGACCCCAAATTGACACTTCTCTGAAATCAACGATATACCGTACTTATCGCATTGGTCCAGACATCGTCCCACGCAGTTCAAATGATCGGCTATCGTACTAAACGTGCAAAAATCATCTAAGAATATTTCCATTGACACTCGTAAATAATCTTGAAAGGCATGTGTTATCACTCTTTGAAATGTGGCTAGTGCATTGCATAATCCAAATGGCATCACTTTGTATGCAAATGTACTCCAATCTATCGTAAAAGTAGTCTTGGACTGATCTTCCTTGGCAATTTTGACTTGATTGTAACCCGAAAAACCATCCAGAAATGAATAACATTCGTGTCCTGCTACGGCATGCAATATACTGTCCGTAAAAGGTAGAGAAAAATAGTCCTTCTTGGTAGCAGCATTGAGTTTCCAAAAATCTTGACAGATTCTAATCTTGCCATTTTTCTTAGGTACCATTACCATTGGTGAGACCCATTCGCTATACGGAACTGGATAAATGAAATCCATGCGCAATAAATTATCCAATTCTCCTTTTACTATCAAGGAATATTTTGGGTTGAGACGGTGTTGTCTTTGACGAACTGGTGTAGCATCCGGAACCAATGTTATACGATGTTCACACACCGTTTCTGGAATACCCTTCAGATCTGCATACGTCGAAGCAAAGGACGATTTATGCCGGAGGAAGAATGCTTTCCACTGACTCAATTCGTTACCTTGAATACCCTTGTATATCTTTATATTCTGGGGCGCGTCAGGGGTGCCTAAGTTCAGAGTCTGGAAAACAGGTTCTTCCACAGCCGCCGATTTAAAATCGCCTGTTGGCCCGTCATCGTGCAAAGGAGACCGTAACTGTTGGTGACTCATATCTGACCGCATTGCACTCACATGATTGACATCATATCGGGTCATCCATTCGGTAATAACATGATCCGAGTTAGAGGCATCCTCTTGATGCAGTAAATATTCGTCGGGGCCACCACATTGGTAGAGTCCGCCCTTGGTTGTTGAAGGGGTTTGACCTGCCCCAAATTGCGGTGAAACTATAGCATCGTCATCTTCCTCAATCGAGTGACTCTCGTTATCCGATGTAAATTCTGATTCGGGCAATGGGATTTCTCCGTGATATTGTACCGGATACATTTGTAGAACAATCTGGTCACTGCCTTTTCCAATTGTCAATGTGCCACGGCCCCAATCGTTCTTAGCCTTGGCTTGATACAACCAAGGTCTGCCCAATAAAATGGGATACGATAACGTAGAACTCTGTAACCGAAATACAACATAATCAATTTTGTATGTCAATCCCGCAATTACAGTGGCAATATCGCGTAAGATTCCCATCGGCTTAACCCGACTATGATCTGCCATTCGCAAAACTAATGTCGTAGGGAGCAATTTCTTTAGATCCAAGTCTTCCATTGTATCAGCGTTCATTAAATTCACACTGGAGCCACCATCGACTTGTACCCCTGGAACTAAAACGCCATCGATTGATACATCGATTGTTGGTGCTCCCGGATCTGGGTTTAAGCTAACTTCATGTATTTCTTTAGTGCGGGATCTTCGCCGTACTAACGTTGAATTCAATGTTGATCGACATTCCGGTGCTACAGCCAAAAGTTGCTTCATTGTAATTGAAGGTTAGATAACATCCAAATCCTTCAATATGTCATAGGGTTACATATTGAGAGTAACTCCCAATGCTCTTTTGCATTTCATTGGTTTCATTTTGACTCTGATCGGCAGTAATTCCTTCCTCTTAGTCGACTCTTCTACCACTAAAGGTTCCTTCAATAGGTACGAGCTTATATTGGGTTGTGCGGGTATTGGGATGGGGTCATTTGGAATTGATCTTGATGTCCCCAAAAAATTGGCATGTGAAACTGAATAGGGTTTCTCGTCCTGTTGAGGTATTGGAATACGGTCCAACACTGGTATTGGTTCGGTTCGCCATATAGACGACGCTACTGTTGTTACTTCGATTGGGTCATCCAGGTCCTGAATTGGATTCTTACCTTTTTGTTGGCCTCTAGTAAGCATTGCGTTTATCACCTCGACGCGATGTACTGGTGAGTCCTGTTGAACAGGACCTTTGTCCTCCGCCGGTTGGCTTGTTTGCATCTGTTGGTCACGGTTATTATAATTAAATGTCGCGTTGCACTGCTGATAAGTATGACCAGACTGCTTACAATTTCCACATATTGGGGCATAATCATCACTTGCTCTTGGATTAGGACATTCACTCGTATAATGTCCGATTTGTCTGCACCGATAGCAACGAAGTGGTCTTCTGCTAGCTCCTTCAGGGATATTGGGTGTCTCTACTGGTATATAACGGCTCAGTCTAATCCATGTCGGTTGAGTGAAGGATCCTGGTTGACCCATTGGTACTGTAGATTCTGGCATTTGCTTCTGCATGGGTGAATATTGATGATATCTTTGCTGATTTACCCCCAAGCCATGGATATTGGATACACCTTCTTGGTGAAATTCAGAGTTTTAGAAATTGGAATAATTCCAGTTTTGTTTATTCGCTTGATTTCCATTCCAGTCAAAGCTATTATTCGTTTGTACTTGATTTACATCCTACGAAGTTGGTTGACTCATGGTCTGTTGTCCGACTTGTTGTTGTTTTCTTAAGTTCCAACAATTGGCAGTGGTATGCTTACCCCCACAAAAGGTACATTGAACCATCATTTGGGGTGGTGAAGAACATTCGGTTACCAAATGACCTTGTCCCTTACAATTGCTACACCAAACATTGGGTCGCATATTGGTCGGTTTATGCCTTTTCTCTTTATCCTTGGCCAGATTCATAGCCAATTCATCCATTTTCTTCGTTAATGTTAACAGCAATGACTCATTGGGATCCCTTGATACCAATTCATTGGTCAATTCCTTCGTAGGTATTGGTTTTTGATACGCGGAATAAGGCACATACGGTTGTGACGATGATGGTAGTACAGCCTGCAATAGAACGGCATTCACTATTCCCTGTGGAATTGTACCATAATCACTCCTTCCCGGATAACTTTCCGATGCATCATTCCAATTTGTCATTTGATAACCGCTTTGCGATGGAATCATCGTGGCGCCAACGGTTAAGTGCTGGTCGTAATGACATTCCTCCCATACTTTTGCTCGCTCAAGAGATGCTGCAATGGTAGCTGATTGGGCCTCCTTTACAAACATCTTCAATTCTGGTGGGTGTAATCCATTAACCAATATGGACAACACAAACCATTTCGGCATTTGATTATTTGGCCATTTTCAAAATATATCTGCTACACGACCATAATATGACTGTACCGCTTCCCCTGGTACCATTTTGCTATTCATTAATCTTTCTCAAAGACGTTCTTCAAAACCAATTGGTCGGAAATGGGCTAAAAATGCCGTTTTTAATGCCTCCCAATTGATGAATTGACCTACAAGTTGGCGGTTATACCACTCAAACGTTGTGTCTTTTAGTGTCGTTGGCAACCATCTCAGCCAAATGTCTTCTGTCCTTCCATTATTGGCTACACACGCCGTCAAGAATTGAGACAAATGTTGATCTGGGTCCGCACCTGGCATACCTCAAAAAATAGGTAATGGTGCGACGCTAGTCGTACGATCGCCCAAGGTACCCATTTGAATTGCAATTGAAACGATTGATCCTCCTGCCGCCATTCAATTTTCTGTTCCTCTGAAATTTGTTTTAAAATAATCTCTGCTTTCCCTTACTCTAATTACCGAGCTCTTAGCGGTCCTTGCTTTACTGTTATTCTCCGCAAATAGTTTTGTTGGTTGACTTGCAAGTAAAAAAGTCGGATTTTGAAATACGATATAGTTACCTTTATTGGTGACCAATTCATGCCAATCTACAGAGCTCCTATTGCTCGTTTCAGCGGTACCCCTTACTGAAAAATTACCCAATGGAGTATCAAATACTTCTATGCCTCCTTCTCTTTCAGTTAATGGCCTCAAGATTTCCACTGGAATGTTAACAAAATTTCTCGCAAGTGTTCTTGGCAGTTTTTCTAACGGTACATATGACTGCAGAATTAACAGTCTGTCCGATTCTTGATATGTTTGGATGCGCCGACAAGCTTGCAACCATGGTTTAATCCAATTCTGTCGATGCTTCCTTTTAAGATTACGTTCTTGCTTCTCTCTATGCAAGTTCCTTCCTTGCGCTCTTCCCTGCCTTTCTCTCAACTGATTTAATTTCCTCGATGTAATGCTCTCGTTCTTATTAACCATAATCTTTCTTCAAACACTACTGAAATCATCTTCCATTGCCCATTTTCTCACACGTTTGTAATTAATTCCTAACACTCAAAGCTATTATCACTCCCCAGCAGCAGCGCCAAAATGTGGTTGATCGTTTTACTTATTCCAAAAGGAATCTCCCAAAATAAATCTGTATAGGGGAATTCGAACACGGGGAGTGACTAGTTGCTTAAGCGTTCATGTTAGGATCACACAATTAATTACCTCCAATGTATCGTCTCTATTTCCATTGTCTAAGCATACAAGAAAACTATAATCTCTCCTTTCACCTTTTCAATCTCTTCCTTACAACAATTCAGTCATACCAATAACTGTTATTTCCACCAATATATCTTCACTCTTATAATCTCCAACTGTAATACCGCAACATCACAGCTTCAGCACACAATTACCCTCATTCCAATTATTGGAATTCTTCACACAGAACTACCATTCACATTACAGTGTTTTACACAACCACAGATTCACTCTTTCTGCTGAACTACATTCACATTTCAGCATTCAATCTCTCTTCTTCTCATTCAATAACATATAATTCCAATCACACTTTCATTCCATGATTCACTTCACAATATTCAGAAACACTCAATACTCTTATTTCAAAGAACATAACAACAAAAGAAAAGAGGTAGCACCAAGCTTATCCCGGCTCACACTATCACAGTAATGGCCGTTTCTTCCTCTCTCTCATCCTCCTTATCCTACCACAAGATACCAACTACTACATCTCTAATGAAAACTGCTTTTCCTAACTATTCATCCATTTTAACTACTGAACTACCTTTCCAACAGTCATCTATCTCTGTTTATACTATAAACTAAGTATCTACAAATCAGCAAATAACTACTTATTCTACATGAAGTATAACAATTGACTTTTTGAATTTTAATTTAAAAATTACACAAGAAAATCTCTATATTATTATAATTCAATGACAATATTGATGACCTTTCAATTTTAACATTTGAAAGTAGAAGACATGTAAATTAATGCAATATATTTTAAACCTCTTATTGAATAAGAAAAGATTCATTGTCATCAGAGACTATATTTATATTATAGAAAAGCTAAGCACATTGCTGAACATTATCTAAAGAAATGATGCCACTATAAAATAACGAGTATAACTATTAAAGATAAGAAAATATTAAAAAATAAATATATTTTAGCTATAATAAGGACCATGCAATTGAAATCTTGTACAAATAGAGGTCATATCTTTTTTTCAAAATTCTCTCCTTATTTTACAATAGATGAGTATTTAAGACCTAATAATTATAAAGTTTTTATTTGATAGATTCAAGGATTTTAGCTTGTTTCTTAAATAATTTTTTTTAAAAGCCATAGAATATCATTAGTACAAAAAATTAAATCCATACATGTAGAAGTTATAGTTGGCCATTTGTTACCTTCTAAAAATATTACTCATGAAATACTTTCTACAGATGTAGCAATAAATGGTCATAAAAATTGCATAATTTTTAATATAATTAAACATCCATCTAATCTAATTTTTTTAGATTTATTGTAGTTAGAAAAGTATAATCCTCTAATAAATTGAATTTCACGTAAATTTGACTTTTTTCAACGTATTATTAAGAATTTTATGAAAAATCATGAGTCTAGTGTAGCCAAATCCATATTCTTAGGTACAAAAGCTTTCTTGCATGTTGTGAAAAAAAGATCGTCCTTTATTATTTATGTCACACCTATTTTTAATGATAGAAAGACTTTAAGTAGTATTCAAAGTCAATATCAAGATTTTAAAGATGGATTTTAAAAAAAATGATGCAAATATTTTTTTGGAGCATTATCCATATGATTGCT
The DNA here is from genome assembly GCF_059467195.1 of Physcomitrium patens. Taxonomy (NCBI): domain Eukaryota; kingdom Viridiplantae; phylum Streptophyta; class Bryopsida; order Funariales; family Funariaceae; genus Physcomitrium; species Physcomitrium patens. The sequence goes on along the minus strand of NC_143434.1, from coordinate 15,429,844 downwards.
CAATTGACCTTAAAAAAAGAAGTCAGCCACCATTTGGTCCAATCTATAGTTTATTACAAAATTAATTGGCTAAACTTAAGAAGTATATTGACAAAAACTTAGCTAAGAATTTTATATGCTATTCAAAATCTCCTACTAGAGCTTCTATCTTATTTGTGAAGAAAAAAGATGGATCATTATAAATGTGCATAGATTATTGAGGACTCAATAAGATTACCATAAAAAATAGGTACATTTTATCTTTAATATTTAAACTTCTTAATCAACTAAATCAAGCTTAGATCTATACAAAAATAGATCTAAAAGAAGCATACAACTTGGTCTACATTAAAAAAAGAGATGAATACAAGATTGCATTTGGAACAAAGTATGGACACTTTAAATATAATGTCATGCCTTTTGGACTCTTAAATGCACCAACTGCTTTTCAACATCTTATGAATGATGTTTTTAAAGATTTTCTTAATGATTTTATTATTTGTTACTTAGATGACATTTTAATCTATTTTAAGAACATAAAAGAGCATAAATTTTATATTTGTCATAATTTATAAAAACTTAGAGATGTGAGATTGTATGCCAAGTTAAAAAAGTGTGTATTCCACACTATTGAAGTTGACTTCTTAGGATATATCATTTTTAATGAGGGACTTATGATGGATCCAAAGAAAGTTCAAACTATTATAGATTAAAAGATTTTAAGATTAGTAAGAGATGTGCAATATTTTTTGGGCTTTGTCAATTACTATTGGATCTTTATTAAGAATTTTTCTTAAGTTAAGGCTCTTCTTATAGGTCTTACATGCAAAGACAAACTTAATTGGAGTAAAGAAGTTGAAGCATCTTTTCAAGCCTTGTAATCGACATTTATTTTTGTACCAATCTTTTATTGTGTTGATTTTTCAAAGGTATTTTTTATGGAAATAGATACATTAGATTTTGCTATGGGTGTTGTTTTGTCACAAATAAGAGAAGATGACAAGGTCTACCTAGTAGCTTTTTATTGTAAGAAATTTTCATTAATTAAGATTAATTATGACATCTGCAACGAAGAACTTCTTGCAATATGGATTCTTTTCAAGAATGGTGTCATTATCTAAAAGGCGCTTCAAATCCACTCACCGTATATATGGATCACAAGAATCTCAAGTATTTCATATCAATACATATTTTGAATTATTCCTAAGCTTGTTGGAGCATGTCTTTGTTAAAATTCAAGTTGAATATCACTTATTGGCAAGGAAAACAACAAGATTTGTCTAATGCCCTTTCTAGATGTTCTTATCTTGTACCTAAAAAAAGAGATGCAACTTTTGATTAACAAAAGAAAATTTTATTGAAGCTAGAATAATCTCATCTTCAAGTAGTGAAATCAACATTGACTGTTGATTCAACTTTTTTCAAACAAATTCAATCAAGTATGTCTTCTAATCTTTTTATTCAAGTTTTTAAGAATACTTCTTCTAAGTTTGACTTTAAAAAAAACCTACTTTATTTTAAGGATGCATATATGTTCAAGAAGGAGAGGCACGTTTATGTGTTCTTCAAGCCATCACAACTTTTTAGCAATAGGATATTTTAGATACAACAAGTATTTGGAGCTAATAACTAAAGAATTTTTGTAGTCGCAAATATGGAAGGATGTAAAAAACTTTATTCCATCATGTGATATATGTTCAAGGTCAAAAAATCCTCATCATCAACCTTATGGACTTCTTCAGCCATTACTTATATCAAAACAATGATAATTTTTTATTTCTATGGATCTAATTATAAATATTTTAGTCTCAAATTTGTAAGATTTTATATTTATGATAGTAGATTATTTTACTAAAACAATACATTTTGTACTTGTACAAAATCTATTATATGTAAAAAAAATACCAAGCTTTTCTTTGACATTATCTATCAGTATGATGGATTGTCAAAAGATAACATGTTAAATAGGAGGACTCAATTTGAATGAAGATTTTAAAGAATTATTTTTAAGATTTTAAAGGTAGACATAAAGCTTTCTTTGACCTTTCATCGTCAAATTCATGGATAGACAAAGCGCATAAAACTAAGTTTTGGAGCAATACTTAAGATGTACCATGAATTATCAATAAGATAATTTGACAATGTGCTAACCATTGATAGAGTTTACTTGTAATAATACAATGTATTCTTCTACACATATCAAGGATATAAATCTTGAGGAAAAAAAAATCTTTAATACACTCATGTATCATTGAAAGGAACTAGAACGTCAGTCAAAGATGATATAATATTAAACTAGAATGGCTATTACAAAAAAAACAAAAAGATTATAAAGTCTTGAAACAAGACTAAGGACTAAAAAGGAATTTTCATATTGTAATTGCTTATAATATGTAAAAATTAATTAAGACATATAATATGTTTGTAAGTCTTGATATAGATTAGAGTGGTTAGTAAATAAATTTAAAAAGAATTGATATAAGAAAATTTATTTGGAAATTTATCTATTTTGATTATAGTGTTTATATTATGTAGGATTTAGATATTTAGTATAAAGCTTAAGAGAAGATTGGAGTTTAAAGATAAAAGTCTAAACTATTAAGAAGCTTATTGGGAAGGATGAAATCAAGGTATGGTTGGATGAAGCTAAGGATTGAAGACCTTCATCCCTATTGGTCGAATGTCATGTCCAATGGGCTTCAAGGAGGCTGTCCAAGGCCTTATTAGGGATTAGGGTTTCACTTTTTGAAACATTCGAGCTTTGGACGCTAAGGTCATCAAGTTCAGGATTTTGGGTATAATTTGGATGAAAAATTTGTATGATTTTGAGTTATAGGTGTTCAAAGTTAAGGTGTCAAATTTGTATCTATTATCACTCTTTGAAGCATAATATATGCATATGGAGAACAATGAAAGATTAGTGACTTGAGTTGAAGAGATCACTTTCTTCGCTACACTTTACATATATTATTTGATGAATTCTAAGTCTAGATGAAGGAATTATAGGACATTGAAGACAACACATGTAATTCAAAGGCATACTTTATGTAAAATTTTAGATTTTTTGGACGGTCTGATTGTGAGATATAAGTTGTTGAAGTTCAAGAAATATTTTTCATAAGGATATATAAGATTTTAAGATACTTTATCATACATTTGGATGTTTTTTTTCCCTTTTTTGGTACTTGGCTCATGTATTGATATAATTGCTCTAAAAAAAATACATATTATATATATAAACTTGGTATTTTTATATCTTAGACTTGATTGAGTATTTAGTGGTAGCTAGAAGCTTAGTGCTTTCTTGAGGCAAACTCTCTCTACCCCGATAGTGTTGACAAGAGTGCAGAAGGATTCACTCTTGCTTCGATATATATTCTCTAACTATGAGCTATGTGACAATATTCTATAGAACCTCCAACATGTGTTGATTTTGCTAGCTACATGTCTTAACTTACAAGACAAGTTATCTATGTATGCACCACAAAGTTAACTTATTCTATAAGTTACTACATGGAGTCAACTTATTCCACAAGCTATCGATATGTCGTTAACTTGTTGGCCAAGTTTTTTTCCTACAAATACATCTAAAGTCAAAACCACATCCATAAAGTTTTTATAAAGCTTTTCTAAAATACTTTATAAAATTAATCTATATCTACCAAATTCTATCTAATTATGTAAGTAACTATTGGAATAAATGTATATATCTATGACATTACATCCCTCTTCTAGGGACAAGTTCCACAAGGAGCAGCCATCATCTTTCATAAATCTTTGCAGTTCTTCATCTTAGTTTGGATGGATATTGTTGATAAAAGGTCTCAACCTTTTTTGTTGCATTTATATGATTCTTTGTTAGCTTTCATGTCCATTCATTAATATCATATCCATGCCAATTAACAAGATATTCCAACCTATTTTGGCACTACCTTGAATCTAAGACTTCTTCCATCTCAAGCTCTTAATTATTATTTACTTCTATAGGAGGAGGTAGCATTTATCTTCTTCCTAAAATATTCATTAGCTTATACAGCTCAAGAAGGGATATGTAAAATATATAGTGGATCTTCATAGACTTTGATATATGTAATCGATAAGCAACATGATTGATTTGTTCACAAATAGGAAAAAGTCATAGCCTACAATAGTCCAACTTATTATAAAGATGAGTAGTCATGATATTCCAATAAAGGAATCATATCTTGTCACCAATATTAAATTGTGGTTGCTCCTTATAATAGGCATCTACGCTGATCTTTTGTCGTTCTTGAGCTTCCTATAATTGTATCTCTATTATAACATATAGCTCTAACAAACGATTTACTAAATATTTTGTCACAAGATTATCAACTTTTGAAAAATTAAAAATATCAAGTTGTAGATGATGACCATAATTGACAAAGAAAGAGATTTTTTGAATAGATAAATGTACCAAATTATTATATGCAAACTTTACCATTGGCAAAAGAATTATCCAATTATCTTGATGATAGTTGAATGTATACCTCAAATACTGCTCCAGAACTTGATTCACCCATTCCATTTGCCCATCAATTTTAGGATAAAAATCCTAAGAAAGCTTTACATCCACCTTTAAAATCTTGAAAAGAATTCTCTAGAATCTTGATATAAATTAAGTCTTCCTATCAAATATTATATCTTTTGGCAATCCATGATAGCAATAGATATTTTCAATGAAAAGCTTAGTTGTTTCTTCACTTGAAATAGATTTTGTACATGATACAAAATATGCCATTTTAGTGAAGCAATCTATAATTACAAATATAAAATCATATGAAATAGAACTTTAAAGACATGTAATAAAATCCATAGAAATGAAAGACCATAGTTGTTTGAGTATAGGCAATGGTTGGAGAAGTCCATAGAATCGATGATGAGAAGTTTTTGATCTTGAACAAATATTATATAACTAGACAAAGTCTTTTACCACCTTTCACATTCGCGGCCACCAAAAATCTTTAGATATAAGTTTTAAAGTCTTGTTGTATCCAAAATATCTTGCTACTGAAAAGTTATGATGTACTTAAAAAAACATAAATATCCTTCTCTTTAGAACATATAAGCATTTTGAATCATTGCAAAGTGTCGACCTAAAATACTTGAAATTCTTAAGATTTTTATATATTGTGAATAGACCTGAAGCACCTTCTATATAATGACGCCAATCTTAAAATGAATCTACAATTGTAAGAAGCTCTTTATCATGGATTTCATAATTAATCTTGATTATTGAAAATTTCTTAGAATAGATAGCTATTAGATAGAATTTATCATCTATTCCCATTTGTGACAATACTGCATCCAAGGTAAAGTCTAATGTATCTATTTCTATAAAGAATGCCTTAAAAAAGTAGATGCAATACAAAGTTGGTATAGAAATAAATTCTTTCTTTAAAGCAACAATTGATGCTTTGGCTTCTTTATTCTATTGAAGTTTGTCTTTACAAGTCAAATGTATAAGTAGAGCTGCAACTTAAAAAAAGTTCTTGATAAATATTTGATAATAATAGGCAAAGCTCAAAAAACATTACACATCTTTTACTATTTTTGAGATCTTTTAATCTATGATAGTTTGGACCTTCTTTAGATCCATCATAAGACCTTTATAAGAAATGATATATCCCAAAAAGTCAACTTAAATAGTATGGAATATACATTTTTCCATCTTCACATATAATCTTGTATCTTTTAGTTTTTGTAATACATGACAAATATGAACATTATATTCTTTTGTATTCTTAGAATAGATTAAAATATCGTCTAAATAATAGATAATAAAATCATCAAGAAACTCATGAAAGACATCATTTTTTAGATGTTAGAAAGCAGCTAATGTATTCATGAGTACAAAGACATGACATTATATTCAAAATGTTCATACCTAGTTCGAAAAGTATTCTTCTATTCATCTCTTTTTTTTTATGCAGATCAAGTTATATGCTCTTCGTAGATCAATTTTTGTATAGATCTTTATTTGATTTAGTTGATCAAGAAGTCTTGAAATCAAAAATAAATGATACCTATTTTTGATGGTGATCTTGTTAAGTCCTTGATAATCTATACATCCGCAGAGATTTATTTTTTTTCTTCACAAATAAGATAAGAGTGCCGGTTAGAGATTTAGAATGGCATATAAATTTTTTAGCAAAATTCTCATCAATGTATTCTTTGAGTACAACCAATTCATTTTGTAATAAGCTATAGATTGGTCCAAATAGTGATTGAGTTCCTTCTTGAAGATCGATGGTACGATCATAAAGATGATGTTTCAAAAGAATATATGCATTCTTCTTTTTAAAAATGTCCTAGAAATATTAGTATTGATTAAGAATACTACTTGATATCTTCTCACCATCAACAATGAATGTGGCATATATAGCAAAAGATGGCCCTTCATTTGTGACATGTATGAAAGCTTTCGCACCTACTAATAAGGGTTTGGATATATCAGACTTATGGATTTATACTTGCCTAGTAGAACCTTGGACTAAACTATGGAAAAAATTGAAATTGCAAGAAATCTAATCTATTTGAGGGTTATATCTCTCTAATCATGATAATCTTAAAATGATTAGATTAGAAGGAAACTTAATCACATTAAATATTATTAAACTATTATAATCACTAGTTGTTGCTTCTGTAGGAATAATTTCATGTATAATATCCTCAGAAAATAATGAATGTCTATCTATTACTTCTACATGCACATGTTTGATTTTCTTAATTAAAGATATATCTTATTTTTTGACAAAATCATCATCTATAAAAACAAGCTAAGTCTCTTGAATCCAACAAGGCTAAGACTTTATGATTTTTTGGTCCTAAACAAACTTCTATTGTAAAAGAAGATGAGTGATTAGAAGAAAGAATAGGACCTTTGTTAGATATTGTACAAGATTCCAGCTACAAAGTCTCGGAGTAGAGAAAGTTTGCCTCAAGTAAGTACTCGGCTCCTAGCTGTTAGTAATTTCTTAATTAAGCTTCAAAATAAAAAAAGCTCTAATTTTATATATAAAATTTTCTTTTTTGAGCAATTACACCAAATACACAAGCCTCAAGTAACCAACAACATCCAATACATGATAAAATCCTCTAAATCCTTGTATACTCTTATGTGAAATTTTTTCCAAACTTCAATACCTCATAATTTCTGATTTGACTATCCAAACTTACTCAAATTTTACATAAAGTACAGATGTATTCTTATCAACTTCCACAACAAATTTCAACTGTAATTTTTTTGCGGATCTTGAGATATCTTGAAAATCCCATTAGTAGCTTCAAACCCTAGTTTTTATATACCTGCATGAAATTTTCTTCATATCTCACAAACTAAATATCCAAACTCTACAAAGTTTATATGTATAGTTTTTAAACACAATTATCTACCTTTTCCAAAAGGTTTGAGCCAAAAATTCTTCTAAAAACTCAAGTTATGACTCCAACCATTACTATAAATAAAATCAATCACTTATTGCCTTTGATTTGGAAGTATGGCCTTCAACTCCTTATATCTCTTTTATATGAACTTCAAAAATAATAATTCTTTTAAAAAAGATGTAGGCCTTGAAATCGCCATTCTAGTCGCATCTTTTGATATTCAAAAACTATCATACAACTCCTTGTATTTACAAAAGAGTAATAGTATGTCTTAAATTAATACCTTAATTTCAGATGTCTATAACTTCTTCACTGTAACTCCAAATCTTCTAATTTTTGCACAAAAATTATATTTCAAATTCTAAATCTTATAATTCTAGCATCTAATTTCTAAATGCTTTCTTTGAAGTTGCCAAAACTCTTGTTAAGGTCACGAATAGCCTCCTCAAAGCCCATTAGGCATGGTATTCGACCAATAGGGATGAAGTTCTCCATTCCTTGCCTTCATCCAACCATGCCTTACTTTCATCCCTTTCAATTACCCTCCCATTAGTTTGGATTTTCTTTCTTAGGCTTCCATCTTCTTCCAAGGCTTCATACTAAATATTTAGGTCCAATATATATATATATATATATATATATATATATATATATATATATATATATATACATATATATATATATATATATATATATATATATATATATATATATTTTATGCCATATCAAAACAAGTAAAAAAAACAAAGTAAAGTTTTTTATACTAACTCCTTTTTAATTTGATCTACTAACCACTCTAACAAACATCCACATTTATCAACATATAATATGTTTTAACTATATTTTACATACTATAAGTATTTACAATATGATAACGGTCCCTATTGTAGCTAGAGTAACTCGTTTTTCAACAGATTGTCTTCTTTGGCAATCGTACTTCTCATTTTGTAATTACGTTATTTCTTTACACAATATTAATGAATATTTTTAGCTTTTTTATAATATAAGCATAAGCCCTCTTGACATCGTCGACTATTTTTCTACTCTGTAAAAAAATTAAAATATATAGTATCAATTTGCATTGATTCTAGCTTTGATAAATAAGTTTCTGAAAACTTAGGAGCTGCCGTCATTATTTGATTTGTTCCTCTCCAGCCATATCTTTGTTCTTGACATCTTTCAAATAATCAATTATCACATATAATGGCTTGAGCAATAAATTATTCTAAAGATTTTATCTTTAGCATTATCAATAAGAAGTCTTTGGTACTATCCTTCAATCCATATTAAAATTGATTGATAAAGGCTTTATCATTGTAGTCCATGTCCCAAGTAAGGATTTGAAATTCAGCAGCATATATGGTGGATGACTGTGATCCTTGTTGTGAAAATAGGAATTTCGACTGTGCTACTCTTTTTTTATCACTTTTTCTAAATATGGCTCTAAATACTTTTAGGAATGAATTCAAATCATAAAGGATTTGCAAATCTTTTTCTATTAAAGGTATAAACCAAGAGAGAATACTTCTTAATAGAAGTGCACCTATGAATCCAACTTGAGTGAATCCATCAAGATATTGGAAAAGTTGCAATCTTAGATAGAGCTTGACTTGTTGCAAAAATCCTCAAAATTTTGATCTTGTTCCACCAAACTTCTAAGGCATATTAATCCTTGTCTCCATTATACTCGTAGAAGCAAAATTCTTTGGATTTGGTTCTAAGGTTGATCTACTTGCTTCCTTCAACTGCACAACTTCTTGTCATAGATTTTGAACTTCTTCTATATGCGTAGGCATAGTACCTCCATGATTCACGTTAGAAATATGTGAGATTTCTACTCTTAGAGTATTGTCAAGTTCATGAAGATCTATAATAGTTGCGAATCTATTCTCACTTTCATTAGGAGTAGCATCCATAATTTTTTCTTCAATAGACAATTCAAACAAATTCAAAAAGTTAAATCAGAAGAAGGTAATCCACAACCTCTTATAAAAATTTCTATAAAGAGAAATAATCCACTCTGTTTAAAGAAAAGATTAGTATTAGAAAATAAGATTTTTTATTTAAAGATGGATAGTCCGCAACCTTCAAAATACAACAATAGAAGTAGAATAATACACTCACTTCTAAAACAAGATAGAAATAGAAAATTAGTACTTTTGTCAAATTATCAAGGATGTAAATCTTGAAGAAATAAAATCCTTAATATACTCATGTATCATTAAAAGGAGCTAGAAAGTCACTCAAAGATGATATAATATAGAACTAAAATGGCTATTGCCAAAAATAAGAAGAATAAAAAATCTTAAAACAAGACTAAGGACTAAAAAAGCATTGACAAGACTGAAAAAGGCTTCACTCTTACTTCCATATATACTCTCTAACTAGGAGTTACGTAGTGATATTCTATAAGACCTCCAACATGTGTTGACTTTGCTAGCTACATGTCTTAACTTACAAGATAAGTTACCTATATATATACTGCATAGTTAGCTTATTCTACAAGTTATTATATGGAGTCAACTTATTCCACAAGCTACCAACATGTGATTAACTTGTTGGTGAAGTTTCTATCCTACAAATATATCTAAAGTCAAAATTATATCTATGAAGCTTTTAAGAAGCTTTTATAGAAGACTTTATGAAGTTAATCTATATTTATCTACTTTTACTTAATCATATAAGTAACTATTGGAATAATTGTATATATCCATGACAATGCAATTAATACCTTTCTTTGCCAATTATAGTTATCATCTACAACTTGATTCTTTTGACTTTTCAAAAATTGATAATCTTACAATAGAAGATTTGATTAATCATTTGCTTGAGCTACATGCAACAATAAAGGTGTAATTAAAGGAAGCTCAAGAATAACAAAAGATCAATATGGATGCTGTAGAATAAGTAGTTATTTGCTGATTTGTAGATACTTAGTTTATAGTGTAAACAGAGATAGATGACTGTTAGAAAGGTAGTTCAGTAGTTAAAATGGATGAATAGTTAGGAAAAGCAGTTTTCATTAGAGATGTAGCAGTTGGTATCTTGTGGTAGGATAAGGAGGATGAGAGAGAGGAAGAAACCGCCATTACTGTGATAGTGTGAGCCGGGATAAGCTTGGTGCTACCTCTTTTCTTTTGTTGTTATGTTCTTTGAAATAAGAGTATTGAGAGTTTCTGAATATTGTGAAGTGAATCATGGAATGGAAATGTGATTGGTATTATTTGAGAAGAAGAAAGATTGAATGCTGAAATCTGAATGTAGTTCAGCAGAAAGAGTGAATCTGTGGTTGTGTGAAACACTGTAATGTGAATGGTAGTTCTATGTGAAGAATTCCAGTAATTGGAATGAGGGTAATTGTGTGCTGAAGTTGTGATGTTGAGGTATTACAGTTGAAGATTATAGGAGTGAAAATATATTGGTGGAAATAACGGTTATTGGTATGACTGAATTGTTGCAAGGAAGAGAGTGATAAGGTGAAAGGAGAGATTATTGTTTTCCTATGTGCTTAGACAATGGAAATAGTGACGATACATTGGAGGTAATTAATTGTGTGACCCTAACGTGAACGCTCAAGCAACTAGTCACTCCCCGTGTTCGAATTCCCCTATATGGGTTTATTCTGGGAAGTTTCTTCCGGAATAAGTAAAACGAAAAATCACATTTTGGCGCCGCTGCCGGGGAGTGATAATAGCTTTGAGCGTTATGAATTAATTACAAACGTGTGAAAAAATGGGCAATGGAAGACGATTTCAGTAGTGTTTGAAGAACTATTATGGTTAATAAGAACAAGAGCATTGCATCAAGGAAAATAAATCAGTTGAGAGAAAGACAGGGAAGAGCGCAAGGAAAAAACTTGCTTAGAGAGGAGCAAGAACATAATCTTAAAAGGAAGCATCGACAGAATTGGATTAAACCATGGTTGCAAGCTTATCGGCGCATCCGAACATATCAAGAACCGGACAGACTGTTAATTCTGCAGTCTTATGTACCGTTAGAAAAACTGCCAAAAGCACTCGCGGAAAATTTTGTCAACATTCCAGTGGAAATCTTGAGGCCGTTAACTGAAAGAGAAGGAGGCATAGAAGTATTTGGTACTCCATTGGGTAATTTTCCAGTAGGGGGTACCGCTGAAACGAGCAATAGGGGCTCTGCAGATTGGCATGAATTGGTCGCCAATAAAGGCAACTATAATGTATTTCAAAATCTGACGTTTTTACCTGCAAGTCAACCAATAAATCTATTTGCGGGAAATAACAGTAAACCAAGGACCACAGAGAGCTCGGTAATTAGAGTAAGGGAAAGCAGAGATTATTTTAAAACAAATTTCAGAGGAACAGAAAATTCAATGGCGGCAGGAGGACCAGCCATTCTGATTGCAGTTCAAATGGGTACCTTGGGCGATCGTACGACTAGCATCGCACCATTACCTACTTTTCGTGGATTGCCAGGTGCGGACCTAGATCAATATTTGTCTCAATTCTTGACGGCGTGTGTAGCCAATAATGGAAGGACAGAAGACATTTGGCTGAGATGGTTGCCAACGACACTAAAAGACACAACGTTTGAGTGGTATAACCGCCAACTTGTAGGTCAATTCATCAATTGGGAGGCATTAAAAACGGCATTTTTAGCCCATTTCCGACCAATTGGTTTTGAAGAACGTCTTTGAGAAAGATTAATGAATAGCAAAATGGTACCAGGGGAAGCGGTACAGTCATATTATGGTCGTGTAGCAGATATATTTTGAAAATGGCCAAATAATCAAATGCCGAAATGGTTTGTGTTGTCCATATTGGTTAATGGATTACACCCACCAGAATTGAAGATGTTTGTAAAGGAGGCCCAATCAGCTACCATTGCAGCATCTCTTGAGCGAGCAAAAGTATGGGAGGAATGTCATTACGACCAGCACTTAACCGTTGGCGCCACGATGATTCCATCGCAAAGCGGTTATCAAATGACAAATTGGAATGATGCATCGGAAAGTTATCCGGGAAGGAGTGATTATGGTACAATTCCACAGGGAATAGTGAATGCCGTTCTATTGCAGGCTGTACTACCATCATCGTCACAACCGTATGTGCCTTATTCCGCGTATCAAAAACCAATACCTACGAAGGAATTGACCAATGAATTGGTATCAAGGGATCCCAATGAGTCATTGCTGTTAACATTAACGAAGAAAATGGATGAATTGGCTATGAATCTGGCCAAGGATAAAGAGAAAAGGCATAAACCGACCAATATGCGACCCAATGTTTGGTGTAGCAATTGTAAGGGACAAGGTCATTTGGTAACCGAATGTTCTTCACCACCCCAAATGATGGTTCAATGTACCTTTTGTGGGGGTAAGCATACCACTGCCAATTGTTGGAACTTAAGAAAACAACAACAAGTCGGACAACAGACCATGAGTCAACCAACTTCGTAGGATGTAAATCAAGTACAAACGAATAATAGCTTTGACTGGAATGGAAATCGAGCGAATAGACAAAATAGGAATTATTCCAATTTCCAAAACTCTGAATTTCACCAAGAAGGTATATCCAATATCCATGGCTTGGGGGTGAATCAGCCAAGATATCATCAATATTCACCCATGCAGAAGCCAATGCCAGAATCTACAGTACCAATGGGTCAACCAGGATCCTTCACTCAACCGACATGGAATAGACCGAGCCGTTATATACCAGTAGAGACACCCAATATCCCTGAAGGAGCTGGCAGAAGACCACTTCGTTGCTATCGGTGCAGACAAATCAGACATTATACGAGTGAATGTCCTAATCCAAGAGCAAGTGATGATTATGCCCCAATATGTGGAAATTGTAAGCAGTCTGGTCATACTTATCAGCAGTGCAACGCGGCATTTAATTATAATAACCGTGACCAGCAGATGCAAACAAGCCAACCGGCGGAGGACAAAGGTCCTGTTCAACAGGACTCACCAGTACATCGCGTTGAGGTGGTGAACGCAGTGCTTACCAGAGGCCAACAGAAAGGCAAGAATCCAATTCAGGACCTGGATGACCCAATCGAAGTAACAACAGTAGCGCCGTCTAAGAGGCGGACCGAACCAATATCAATATTGGGATGTATACCAATATTGAGCCCTCAACAGGACGAGGAACCCTATTCAGTTTCACATGCCAATTTTTTGGGGACATCAAGATCAATTCCAAATGACCCCATCTCAATACCCGCACAACCCAATATAAGCTCGTACCCATTGAAGGAACCTTTAGTGGTCAAAGAGTCGACTAAGACGAAGGAATTGCTGCCGAATAAAGTCAAAACGAAACCAATGAAATACAAAAGAGCATTGGGAGTTACTCTCAATATGCAACCCTACGACATATTGAAGGATTTGGATGTTATCCAACCTTCAATTACAATGAAGCAACTTTTGGTTGTAGCACCGGAATGTCGATCAACATTGAACTCAACGTTAGTACGACAAAGATCTCGCACTAGAAAAATACATGAAGTTAGCTTAAACCCAGATCCGGGAGCACCAACAATTGATCATCAATCAATGGAGTTTTAATTCCAGGGGTACAAGTCGATGGTGGCTCCAGTGTGAATTTAATGAACGCTGATACAATGGAAGATTTGGATCTAAAGCAATTGCTTCCTACGATATTAGTTTTGCGAATGGCAGATCATAGTCGGGTTAAGCCGATGGGAATCTTACGCGATATTGCCACTGTAATCGTGGGATAGACATAAAAAAATGATTATGTTGTATTTAGGTTACAGAGTTCTACGTTATCGTATCCCATTTTATTGGGCAGACCTTGGTTGTATCAAGCCAAGGCTAAGAACGACTAGGGCCGTGGCACATTGAAAATTGGAAAAGGTAGTGACCAGATTGTTCTACAAATGTATCCGGTACAATATCACGGAGAAACCCCATTGCCCGAATCAGAATTTACATCGGATAACGAGAGTCACTCGATTGAGGAAGATGACGATGCTATAGTTTCACCGCAATTTGGAGTAGGTCAAACCCCTTCAACAACCAAGGGAGGAATCTACTAATGTGGTGGCCCCGATGAATATTTACTCCATCAGGAGGATGCCTCTAACTCGGATCATGTTATTACCGAATGGATGACTCGATATGATGTCAATCATGTGAGTGCAATGCGGTCAGATATGAGTCACCAACAGTTACGGTCTCCTTTGCACGACGACGGGCCAACAGGCGATTTTAAATCGGCGGCTGTGGAAGAACCTGTTTTCCAGACTCTGAACTTAGGCACCCCTGACGCGCCCCAGAATATAAAGATATACAAGGGTATTTAAGGTAACGAATTGAGTCAGTGGAAAGCATTCTTCCTCCGGCATAAATCGTCCTTTGCTTCGACGTATGCAGATCTGAAGGGTATTCCAGAAATGGTGTGTGAACATCCTATAACATTGGTTCCGGATGCTACACCAGTTCGTCAAAGACAACACCGTCTCAACCCAAAATATTCCTTGATAGTAAAAGGAGAATTGGATAATTTATTGCGCATGGATTTCATTTATCCGGTTCCGTATAGCGAATGGGTCTCACCAATGGTAATGATACCTAAGAAAAATGGCAAGATTAGAATCTGTCAAGATTTTTGGAAACTCAATGCTGCTACCAAGAAGGACTATTTTCCTCTATCTTTTACGGACAGTATATTGCATGCCGTAGCAGGACACGAATGTTATTCATTTCTGGATGGTTTTTCGAGTTACAATCAAGTCAAAATTGTCAAGGAAGATCAGTCCAAGACTACTTTTACGATAGATTGGAGTACATTTGCATACAAAGTGATGCCATTTGGATTATGCAATGCACTAGCCACATTTCAAAGAGTGATGACACATGCCTTTCAAGATTATTTACGAGTGTCAATTGAAATATTCTTAGATGATTTTTGCACGTTCAGTACGATAGCCGATCATTTGAACTGCCTGGGACGATGTCTGGACCAATGCGATAAGTACGGTATATCATTGAATTCAGAGAAGTGTCAATTTGGAGTCCCCTCTGGAAGACTCTTGGGCCACATAGTGCCCAGCCGCGGTATTGCTACGGACCCAGATAAAGTAACTCGAATATTGGCTTTACCAAAGCCAGAAACGGTGTCAGGAGTACGTGGCTTTGTGGGCCATGTCAGCTATTATCGGCGTTTTATTCACTCCTTTGCAGTACTTTGTCAGCCATTGACAAATTTGCTAAAAGAACCACTATTGGATGGATCTAGTCCCGTATGGACGGTAGAATGCAGTGTTGCCTTTGAGGCCTTAAAGCAAAAATTGGTGTCTGCATTAATACTGGTTGCCCCATGCTGGACGAAACCATTTCAGGTTTATGTCGATGCATCCAACGTCGCGATTGGATCAATATTGAGTCAGAAGGATGATAATAACCGTGATCATCCAATATATTTTGCGAGTCGACAATTGGTTATGGCCAAACGCAATTATAATACTACCGAGCGAGAAGCCCTCGACATGATTTATTCTGTACAGAAATTCCGCCATTATCTACTGGGCTACCCGTTTGTGTTCCACGTTGATCATGATGCGCTTAAGTATATGATAAATAAACCCCAATTGAGCGGACGAATTGCTCGCTGGGTGTTACTTCTCCAGGAATTCAATTTTAGAATTAATGTTCGCCCTGGCAAGACACATGCCAATGCAGATCACTTGTCTTGTTTATCTAATATACTGGGTAATGAGCCGATAAACGACGCCCTTTCGGATGCACAATTATTCGCTGTGGAGGTTATTACACCCGAATATGGTGACCTGATCCAATATCTCACATTTCAGACTTTTCTAATTTCTTATAATGAAAAATTAAAGAAGCGTCTGATTATAAGAAGTGCGCCGTATACCATGATTGGAGCCGCATTATACAAACAAGGACGGGATGGTATTTTACGACGTTGCGTATTTCCAAGTGAAGTATGTACCATATTGGAAGGATGTCATTTGGATAGCTGTGGAGGACATTTTGCGGGTGATAGCACCGCGCGTAAAGCTTTAATGGCTAGTTATTGGTGGCCAACAATGTTTTCGGATGCTCACAAATATGTTCGTCGTTGTGACCCTTGTCAACGAATTGGTCGACCTACTGGAACTTCTGCAATGCCATTGGTACCAGTTTTGGCGCAGGCACCATTCAAAAAATGGGGTATTGATTTCGTCGGACCAATTGCACTTGCTTCTCGGAATGGACAGAAACGTTATATTTTACTAGCCATCGATTATGTCACCAAATGGGCGGAGGCTACGGCAACAAAAACTGATAATGCCACTACTGTAGCAATATTTTTATATGAGAACATTATCACTCGTTTTGGTTGTCCAAAAGAATTGGTTAGTGATCGAAGAACCCATTTTATTAATGCAACCATTGAAGCATTGACAACGAAGTATGAGATCAAACATCGAAAAACTACCCCTTATCATCCACGTGCCAATGGACAGACCGAAAAGACCAACGGTATCCTTTGTAAAATCTTAACAAAGACTATTTCAGGAGCGGGAACCGACTGGGATACTAAATTATTTGCAGCATTGTGGGCATATCGAACTGCGTATAAAGTAACGATCAATTCCACACCTTTTCAATTGGTATACGGGCAGGAGGCCATCTTACCAATAGAATTGGAGGTTCCCAGTTTAAGAATTGCATTGGAAGAACGGTTGGATAACAAAGAATCTCTCCAATATCGATTAACAGAATTGGAAAAATTGGACGAGATTAGGGCTTCGGCTTTGATGACCATGGAAGCTATTCAGCGCTGCCGAAAGAGTTATTACGATAGTAAACTTCGCACAAAATCATTTATGCCCAATGATCTTGTCCTGCTGTACGACAGCCGTTTTCACAATTTCTCAAAAATATTTCAAATTCGGTGGCATGGACCCTATCGCGTATTGGCCGCTTTTTCCAATGATTCCGTCCAATTGGAAGATTTCACGGGAACCAAATTCACAACCCGTATCAATGGAAACCGACTACGACTGTATTACACATAAACTCGGGGGTGGGTTTATCAAGATTGGAGGGGGCAGACGTGCCGTTCATAATGACTTGCCTGCCATCATAAGTGTCTAATCGGAGGCAAATGACGGCGGTTGATTAGTGTATTAGAACATCAGCAATCAAGATTAGGGATTCTCGTTTCATAACTGAGAAACAGTTAGGAGAGGGGCATTCTGTGTAGCTGTCTTCAGTATTTTGTCTAGAATTGTTGAAGCATAGTTCGTTAGTGGAGAGTGTACGGTAAATCATAGTATTAGTGCGAATATGCAGAGCTTTATAATGTCGAGGGAGAAGGTGAAGAGAGCCTCGGAGAAGGAGGAAGAGGGTAGAAGGGTGAGGTCAAGGAGTAATATGGATGAGCTTTCTCTTTGTATACTCACAAATATGGAACCCATGCAGTTAGAAATTTGCTGGAATGCAACGCGGCAGAAGGACTTTAGAAGTACGCAGCTTTATCCTTTTCTGCGAGCGGCAGACAATTTACCATCAATCGATGTAGAACTATTGGAAGAATACTTGACAAACTATGATCCTGAGGATGGTTCGAGTGTTGTAAAAGGGAGGACTTTGGGAATTGATGAGAATACCTAGCATAAGGCATTACAGTTACCAATAAGAGAGTTAGCGGTTGGCGTAGAAGAGTCTTCAGACTTCAATCCGGGGAGTTATTTTAAAGGAGGTATGACATCGCTAGAAAGGAATCAAGGATGGCGGATGGCGGATGCACTTACACCAGAATTGATGGAGTGGATGCGCTTCGTTTAGAAGAGGTTGGGATTAAATAGACATACGACGTATATGGCTAAACGATTATTATATGCGACAATAGGCTCTTTCGAGGGTATGGTGTTCAATTGGGCAGCGTACGTGGCCACCAGAATTCATGCAGAGTTGAATTACAAGCGCAGGATAGGTAGAATTGCAACGCTTCTGTGTTCCAATTATATACAGTTTGCAATAGTTTATGAGTTGAGTCAACCGTTGTCGGAGAAAGGGAAGACGATAGCAGCTCCAGTACTACCAAAATCGAGGAGCAATTTATTGGCACTTCCATGGGGACCAGGAGAAACAAGCCAGCAGGCGGGAGAACCAATCAGTGTTCGAGAGAGGGGTCTAATGGCTCAGTGAGACAATAGGCCAGTGGACATTCAACATCGAACACCAGAGGAGAACAGTGTGAAAGAGCGATTTTTGGTACAATTATCCCAATTGCAGCAGACGGCAAACAAATTGGTTGATCACATGAATTTTAAGCAGCAATTGGTGGCGTGTAAGAGGGAAATGGTAGAACAACGTCAAAAATTGTTGGAACAAGATCGGGTGAATAGGGCCACCAAAGAAGCCAATTCGAGACTGGAGCATGCCCTTGGAGTAAAACAGCAAGCATGGAAAAAGGAAAGAGAGCGCCTTCACCAAGGAATGGCACATCAGAAACAAGAACTCTCCAATTCTTTCAATCAATCGAAAATGGAAGTTGAAAAAATGAAGCAACAATTGGAATTGAACCAGACGAAGATGGCAACTTTGGAACAGGAAAAGAAGACGATGAGTGACCAATTCAAAGTGAAAACAGAGAAAATGCAAGGGGAGATCAACACTCTGAAGGAGGTTGCAAAGAAATTGTAGGAAGAATTGGTCAACATTCGATGGCCACAAGGGTCAATTGAATGTTCAATTGGCGAATTGGAACAGAAGGTGAAGCAACAAGAATACCAATTAGAGGCAAAAGGCACCCGAATTCTGCAATTGGAAAGTCAAGTCCGTGAATTGGGAGCACTTAATGAAAATTTAACGGCCAGATTGAACATAGTCTCAATAAATGTATCAGACGGGGAAGACGAAGAAGTGACTTTAGAATTGTAATCAGTAGCAATGAGTATGGGAAATGCTAAGGAGTCACCAGTTCAATTTCAAACTGGTTGTTTGCGAGGACGCTGCACAGTTAGGAGTGGGACTATGTAGAATAAGTAGTTATTTGCTGATTTGTAGATACTTAGTTTATAGTGTAAACAGGGATAGATGACTGTTAGAAAGGTAGTTCAGTAGTTAAAATGGATGAATAGTTAGGAAAAGTAGTTTTCATTAGAGATGTAGCAGTTGGTATCTTGTGGTAGGATAAGGAGGATGAGAGAGAGGAAGAAACCGCCATTACTGTGATAGTGTGAGCCGGGATAAGCTTGGTGCTACCTCTTTTCTTTTGTTGTTATGTTCTTTGAAATAAGAGTATTGAGAGTTTCTGAATATTGTGAAGTGAATCATGGAATGGAAATGTGATTGGTATTATTTGAGAAGAAGAAAGATTGAATGCTGAAATCTGAATGTAGTTCAGCAGAAAGAGTGAATCTGTGGTTGTGTGAAACACTGTAATGTGAATGGTAGTTCTGTGTGAAGAATTACAGTAATTGGAATGAGGGTAATTGTGTGCTGAAGTTGTGATGTTGAGGTATTACAGTTGAAGATTATAAGAGTGAAGATATATTGGTGGAAATAACGGTTATTGGTATGACTGAATTGTTGCAAGGAAGAGAGTGATAACGTGAAAGGAGAGATTATCGTTTTCCTATGTGCTTAGATAATGGAAATAGTGACGATACATTGGAGGTAATTAATTGTGTGACCCTAACGTGAACGCTCAAGCAACTAGTCACTCCCCGTGTTCGAATTCCCCTATATGGGTTTATTCTGGGAAGTTTCTTCCGGAATAAGTAAAACGAAAAATCACAGATGCTTATCAAAAGAAACATCCATAATTCAATATAGGTAATAAGGTATGATTACTTTTTGTCGTTATGATAAGTTGGACTATTGTAGGCTTAGACCTTTCTTATTTGTAGACAAATCAATCTAGTTACTTATCAATCACATCTATCAAAGTCAATGAAGATCTTTCTTATCTTTTACATGTCTCTTCTTAAATCATATAAGACTATGAATATACCAAGAAGAAGACAAGCCCCACCTCCTCCTATGGAAGTCGACAATAATGAAGAGTTTGAAGTGGAAAACAATTTAGATCCAAAGCAATGCCAAAATAAATTGAAATGTCTTATCCATTGGAGTAGATATGATATTAGTGAACGCACATGGGAGCCAACAAAGAATCTTATAAATGCAAGAAAGATGGTAGAAACTTTTCATCAATGTCATCCATCAAAACCAAGATGAAAGATTATAAATATTTACTATAAATGAAACAGAATTCCAAAAAAATTACATTTTACTTTCTATTTTTGTTTGTAGTTTTTGTATAATTGTGATGTTAAGGAGATAAAGAATTAACAACTAATAGATTCAACTTAAGAATCATCATTTGTTGACTTATCAAACAAGACATTGTAATTATCATAGCCTTCAAGACAACATAATAGGGATGAAGATCTTCAAAAATGACATGGTCTTCCTCAAATAAATGGCGAGATACAAAGCACTTAGTATCATGACCTAGAAAAAGACTCTTGATATTTGGTGATTTTATTCAAGGTAGCTATGACTCCTAATAGTATTGTAAATATTTTATTTGAAGGAAGTTACAAAGATTTTAACAATGTGTTAAGGAAAAGAATATAATAAAAATAAATAAACAAGTGAGACTTCTCTCAAAGAAAGATGATAAAATAGAAACAACTTGAAATGTATAATAAGAAAGAAACTGGAATGGCTATTGCCAAAAGCCAAGAAAACCAAAGACCCTTGATACTAGACTGGAAGCAAGAAAGGAGTTGACAAGAGTGAAGAAAACTTCATTCTTGTTTCTATATATATTATCTAACTAGGAGCTATGTGGCAATGTTCTATAGGACTTTCAATATGTGTTGACTTTGTAGGATACATGCCTTGACTTACAAGGCAAGTTTTTCTATATGTGGGCCACGTAATTAACTTGATCTTCAAGCTAACAACATGTGTAGTACATGGCCAACTTGTACACCACGTTTCTAATCCAAAAAATCAATTAAAGATACCTACAAAGTCAAAGTAGCATCTATAAAGCTTCTAGGAAGCTTTTATAATAAATATTATAGAATTAATATACTTTTATTTACTTTTACTTACTTCTTCCTATTTATACATGTAATTACTAGCTTACATGTATATGTTTGTGACATTATTCTCCTTCTAGGAACGAGTTCCATAAGAAGCGATCATCATATGTTAAAGAAATCTATGATGTGACAAATTATATTAGCCACATACTTTGATCTTTGTTCTCTTTGAAGATGATTGATAGGATCTCTCAACCATCAATAGTATCCCATACTAGAGCAGGAAGACCATCTAGTTATTTGATCATTGTTGAGGCCTTCATAACTTCCTTCAAATGAAATATTTCGAACACTATCAGAAGTTGTTCCCACCTTTAGTAAAATCACCAAACATCGGGAGTCCCTTCAAAGGTTGTGATACCAAATGCATTGTATCTCGCCATCTATTCGGGGAAGAACATGTCATTCTTAAAGATCTTCATCTCGATTGCGTTATCTAAAAGGTTGTGACAATCGTAATGTCTTGACCAGCAGGTTAGCAAACAAAGGCTCTTAAGTCAAATCCACTAATTTTTGGTTTTCCATCTCCTTAGCATCACAACTACAAAGAAGTTACAAACAAGGATTGAAAGTAGAATATTATCTTGCTTAGATCTAATTTCTTTTATAAAGAAGGTTTTCATTTTGATTTTGATGGGTGTTGTCGATGAAAAGCCTCCATTGCCTTTATTGCATTTACAAGATTCTTTATTGGCTTCCATGTACATTCATTAATATCATATCCATGCCAATGGATAAGATATTCTAATTTATATTGGCACCGCCTTGAATCTAAGACTTCTTCCACTTCAAACTCTTCATTATTGTCCACTTTTATAGAAGGAAGTAGAGCTTCTCTTCTTCTTGGTATGTCCACTGTCTTGTATGGTTCAAGAAGAGACACGTGGAATATTAGATGGATTTTCATTAACTCTGATATGTATAAATGATATGCAATTGGATTGATTTGTGTAGAAATAGAAAATGGTTTAAACCTTTGATAGTCCAACTTGTCACAAAGACGAGTAGTCTTGATATTGCGACAATGTAACCATACCTTATCACCCATGTGGAATGGTGGTTGTTCCTTTTGATAGATATCCACATTGACCTTTTGTTGTTCTTGAGCTTCTTTTAACTGCACCTTCATCGTTGCATATAGCTCTAACAAATGAAGTGTCAAATCTTTCGTAGCAAGATTATCAACTTTTGAAAAATCAAAAGTATCAAGTCATGGATGATAACCATAATTGACAAAGAAAGGTGTTTGTTTTGTAGAAGAATATACCATATTATTTTAAGCAAACTCTACCAATGGCAAAAGAATTGTCCAATCATCTTATTAGTAATTGATGGTACATCTTAAATACTGCTCCAAAACATGATTAACACACTCCGTTTGTCTATTAGTTTGAGGATGGAATGTCGAAGATAGTTTTATGTCCACTTTTAGAATCTTGAAAAGAGTCCACCAAAATCTTCATACAAATTGAGTTTCCCTATCTGATATAATATCCTTGCGTAATCCATGATAGCAAAAGATATTATCAAGAAAAAACTTAGTTGTTTCTTCACCTGTGATGGATTTTGTACATGATAGAAAATGTGCCATCTTGGTAAAATGATCTACTATCACGAATATAGAGTCATAAGAACCTGAGTTTGAAAGATCCGTGATGAAATCCATAAAAACAGAAGACCATGGTTGTTTTGAAATGGATAATGGCTGAAAAAGTCCGTAAGGTCAATGACGAGGAGTTTTTAATCTCGAGCAAATATTACAAGATTATACAAAATCTTTGATTGCTTTCCAAATTTGAAGCCACCAAAAGTCCTTGGATATTAGTTCTAAAGTTTTATTGTACCCAAAATGTCCTGTTGCTGGAAAGTCATGACGAGCTTAAAGAATACTTAATCGAGCTTCACCTTTTGAAACATATAAGCGTCCCTCAAAATATAGTAGATTCTTCTTAAATTCAAACTTGGAAGTATCATGAGACTTTGAAGGATTTTTCTTAATATCACAAATAAGAGGATCAGAAGACATATTTGACTAAACTTGCTTAATGAAAGTTGAATCAACAGTTACTGTTGATTTCATTCCTCAAAGTTGAAGATGCTTGGGCTTCAAGAGAATTATCCGTTGTTGATCAAAAGCAGCATCTCCTTCTTTTGGTACAAGGTAAGATCGTTTAGAAAGTACATCAAATAAACCTTATTGTTTTCCTATTCGATAAGTGAACTTGAATTCGAATCTTGATAAAGACATACTTCAACAAGCTTGGTGACGATTCAAAATACGTATTGATATAAAATATTCAAGGTTCTTGTGATCCGTATATACTAAAACTGGGCTAAAAGCACCTTCTAGATAATGGCACCATTCTTGAAACAAATCCACGATTGCAAAAAGTTCTTTGTTATGGATCTCATAGTTGTTCTTGACTATTAAAAATTTTAAACCCTAATTCCTAAATTCTAAACTCTAAAATCTTAAACCCTAAATCCTAAAACCCTAAACCTTAAATCCTAAAATTTGGAATGAAAAGCTATTAGATGAAGTTTATCATCTGTTTCCATTTGTGACAATACGACACCCAAAACAAAGTCTGATGCGTCTGTTTCCATAAAAAATGGCTTAAAAAAATCGATGTGATACAAGATTGATCAAGAAATAAAGGTTGTCTTCAAAGCTTCAAATGCTACTTCAGCTTCTTGATTATATTGAAGTTTGTCTTTACAAGTCAAACGTGTAAGTAGAGCTACAACTTGAGAGAAGTCTTTGATGAAGATCCGATAGTAGTTGGCAAATCCCAAAAAGTATTGGACATCTTTTACTGTTTTTGGGATCTTCCAATCCATAATAGTTTGAACTTTCTTATGATCCATCATAAGTCTATCATTTGAAATGATGTATCCTAAGAAGTCAACTTGAGTAGTGTGAAATACACACTTTTTTATCTTGGCATAGAGTCCCGCATCTCTTAATTTTTGTAATACATGACGAATATGAAGTTCAAGTTCTTCTATGTTCCTAGAATAGATTAAGATGTCGTCTAGGTAACAGATAATAAAATCATCTAAAAACTCCCGAAAGACATCATTCATTAGATGTTAAAATGCTGTTGGTATATTTGTAAGTCTAAAAGGCATGATATTATATTCGAAATGTTCATACCTTGTTCCAAATGTAGTCTTCCATTCATCTCCTTCTTTGATGCATACCAGATTGTATGCTCCTTGTAGATCTATTTTTATATAGATCTTAGCTTAATTCAACTGATCAAAGAGTCTAGATATCAAAGGTAGCGGGTACCTATTTGTTATAGTGATTTTGTTGAGTCCTTAATAATTGACTTACATCCGCAATGATCTGTCTTTTTTCTTCACAAATAAAATTGGAGCTCCTACTGGAGATTTGAAATCGTGTATGAAGTTCTTGGCTAAATTTTCTTTAATATACTCCTTGAGTTCAGTCAACTCAATTTGAGATAAATTGTAGATTGGTCCAAATGGCGGTTGTGCTCCTTCTGAAAGGTCAATTGAGCAGTCATAGGAATGATGTTCCAGAAGAGTATCCGCATTCTTCTTCTCAAATACATCTTGAAAATCTTGATATTGGCTTGAAATGCCACTTAAAGTCTTTCCGCCAGTAGAAATAAGTGTGGCACAAATGACACAAGGTGATAGTTCTTTTGCAGCATGCAAGAAAGCTCTTGCACCTACAAATATAGGTTTAATTATACTAAACTTATGACTTTTTACTTGATTAACTATATTCTTAGTTATACTTTGAGAAAAGTCAAGACTACAAGAACTTCAATCTATTTTAGGATTATATTTTTTTAACCATGATAAACCTAAAATGACTAGATTAGAAGAAGATCTTATGATATTAAATATTATAAAGCTACTATGACCATTAGTTGTTACTTCTATAGGAAGAATTTCATGAGTAACATCTTCTAAAGACAACGGACGACCATCTATGACTTCTACATGAACAAGTTTAGTTTTCTTCATTAAAAATATGCTATGTCTTTTTATAAATTCTTCATCTAAGAAACATGCTGAGGCTCTTGAATCTAGCAAGGCAGAGGCTTTGTGATGTTTAGATCCTAGATTAATATTTATCGTAAAACATGGAGAGGGTTCTGAAGAGAGGATAGGACCTTCACTAGGCATTATACAAGGTTACAACCTCACGGTGTCATACTGTAAAAGCTTACAATATGTAAAAATTAGTTAAAATATATTAGATGTTAATAAATCTAGATGTATGTTAGAATAGTTAATAGGTTAATTTAAAGAGAGTGGATTAAAGAAACTTTATTTTGAATTTTATCTTTTTTGCTTAGAGCATTTAAAACAATTGTAAGACTTAAATATTTAGTATAAAGCCTTGAGAGGAGATTAGAGCCTAAAGAAGAAAATCTTAACTAATAGGAGGCTTATTGGCAGAGATGAAAGCAAGGCATGGTTGGATGAAGGCAAGGAATGGGAAACTTCATTCCTATTAGTCGAAGGCCATACCCAATGGGCTTCAAGGAGGCTGCTTAAGGCCTTATTAGGGATTAGGATTTCTCTTTCGAAGTCATTCAAGCTTTAGAGGCTAAAATCAGCAAGTTCAGGGTTTTGGGTATAATTTGGATGAAGAATTTGTATGATTTCGAGTTTTTGTGAAGGAGATATAGGTGTTCAAAGTTAAGGTGTCAAATTTGTGCCTACTATCACTCTTTGAAGCATAACTTATGTGTACGGAGAGCAATGAAAGATCGCCGACTAGAGTTGGAGAGGACACTTTCTTAGCTATACTTTACATATACTTTTTGATGAATTTTAAGTTTGGATGAAGGAGTTATGGATATTTGAAGACAGCACATGTAATTCAAAGGCAGTAAGTGAATCATTTTTTTGATAGTAATGGTTGGAGCCATATCTTGAGTTTTTGGATGAATTTTTGGCTCAAAATTTCCATAAGTGTGAGTTATTAAATTAAGAAGCTATAAATCAAAGTTTTATGATATTTGAATACTTATTTTGTGAGATATAAAGAAATTAGTATACAAGTATATGTAAGCTAGGGTTTAAAACTAATGTTAGAGTTTTGACGATATCTCAAGATCCGTAATGTATTAGCGGTTGGAAATTTTTTATGAAAGTTTTTGAAAATATATCAATTTGAGAAAAATCTCTCATAAGGATATATATAAGGTTTTAAGATACTTTATCATACATTTGGATGTTTTCTTGGTACTTAGGCTTATGTTTTGATGTAATTGTCCAATAAGGAAAAATATCATATATATAAACTTGGTATTTTTATATCTTAGATTTGATTGAATATTTAGTGGCAGCCAGAAGCCCAACGCTTTCTTGAGGCAAACTCTCTCTATTCCGACAACAGTCCCTATTGTAGCTGGACAAATTTATTTTTCAACATGCTATCTTCTTTGATCGCCGTACTTCTCATTTTATGGTTACGTCACTTCTTTGGGTAATGTTGAGCAGTGTGCTTAGATTCTCTACAATATAAGCACAATTCTTCTTGATGACGATGAGTCTTTTCTTATTCAGTAAGAGATTTGAAACGTACTGCATCAATTTGCATATCTTCTACTTCTGAATGTATGTGTTGAAGAGATATTGGTGTTGCCATTGAATTATAGTAACATTGAGGTCCACTTGTACAATTCTCAGATCGAAATTCTAAAAGATGATTGTCGCACTTCACAACAAAGTTAATTGCTTGACTCAATGTTTGAGGATTTGGTAAGTTGAACATTAATTTTTTTACCTCATATTATAATTTGTAGAGAAATTGGCTAATAAGTGCAGTATTATTTTACTTCATATCACTTGCAAGTTGTCGAAATTGTGAAGCATACAACGTTATTGATCGATTGTCTTGTCATAAAATATAGATCTTATTGGTTGTAATACAAATTGCATCATGTTCTCCATACATGGATCGAAACTCTGCCAAAAAAGCCTCTAGATGATCCAATATTGGATCTCGCCATTTAAGAAAAGATGAAAACCATGATAATGCTGAATCTGAAAGAAGCGTATCAATGAATCTAACTTGCGATCCTGGAGTTGGATAGCTTTGGGATTGAAGTTCAATCACAAGTTGTACTTGATTCATAAATCATCTAAACTTTGATCTGGTGCCATCAAACTTCTCGAGTAGGACAATTCTTGGTTCTCTAACCTAGAAGGGCGTTCCACCATAGGAGAAGGAATATGATTTGGTGCAGATGTTGAAGTAGCTCCAATCATTTCTATATCTTCACTTCCTGCCAATTTCATTGCTCCTTGTGGTGGTAAATTGAGTTAATGCATCGCAAGCATTAACTCTCTCAATTGCTCTTGCATTTGTGCCATTGCACTCTTCATTTCAGCAAGTTTTGCCATGATAACACTCAGAAAAGAGAAGATGTCTAATATCGCTCAAGACAAATAGAAAAAAGGACTTGAAAACAAAGAAAATACTAAAGACAATATCAATTTAGAAGAGGGTAATCCGCAACTTCTAATATGATTATGTCTTATCAAAAGAAAGGAATAATCTATTCTTAATCAAGATTAGACAAAGCTCTGATATTATAAGTGTACTCTTGTCAATTTGTCAATGCCAAGAACATGATAAAAACAAATAAACAAGTGAGACTTCTCTCAAAGAAAGATGACAAAATAGACATAACTTGATATGTATATTAAGAAAGAAACTGGAATGACTATTGCCAAAAGTCAAGAGAACTAAAGACCCTTGAAACTAGATGAAAGCAAGAAAGGAGTTGACAAGAGTGAAGAAGGCTTCACTCTTGTCTCTATATATATTATCTAACTAGAGGCTATATGGCCATGTTCTATAGGACCTCCAATATGTGTTGACTTTGTAGGACACATGCCTTGACTTACAAGGCAAATTTTTCTATGTGTGGGCCATATAGTTAGCTTGGTCTTCAAGCTAACAACATGTGTGGCACATGGCCAATTTGTTGACTATGTTTCTAATCCAAAAAGTCAATTATAGACACCTATAAAGTCAAAGCAACATCTATGAAGCTTCTAAAAAGCTTCTATAGCAAATATTATAGAATTAACTTATTTTTACATACTTTTACTTACTTCTACCTATTTATACATATAATTACTAGCTTACATGTGTATGTTTGTGACACAATGGTCAAATGACAAGATGGACTTTTTACCCTTGAATGGAATATTATCAATGGTCTAGAGGACCTATCAAGTACATTCAAAAAGAATAAAGATTAGAGTACATAGCAAATATAATTTTTTGTATCTTTGACTTTCTCAATACAGATCACCGCTTCTTATGGAACTTGTCTCTAAAAGGGAGATAATGTCTCAAATATATACCAAGTATAATTATTACCTAAGTATGTAGAATTACGTTAAAGTAGATTAATTTCATAACATCTTCTAAAGAAACTTCATAGAAGATTCTTAGACATTTTTTTGACTTTATATATGTTAATAGTTGATTGATAGGTTAGAAACTTGGTCAACAAGCTACCCATGTGTTATATGTGTTGATAGCTTACGAAACAAGCTAATTATGTGGCGTCCATATAAAAAACTTGCCTTGCAAGTCAAGATACGTGTCATGCAAAGTCAACACGTTTTTGGAGGTCCTACAGAACATTGCCATATAGATCCTAGGTAGATAGAATATATAGAGGCAAGAGTAAAGCATTCTTCACTGTTGTCAATTCTTTTCTTGCTTCTAGTCTAGATTTAAGAGTCTCTAGTTTCCTTGTCTTTTGGTAATATGTCATTCTAGTTTCTTTTCAATATATATACTACTTTATTTTTATTTATCACTTTTCTTTTCATAAAAATTTTCTAAGTTTATGCATCTTCTTTTAGTTCATATCCTTGATACTATAAAAGTAATATTTCTATGTCTATGGAATAGTAAAACTAGTAAATCAATCATACCATTAAATTTGAAAACATCAATGTTAAAATTCAAAAAATGTAAGTTCTAAAATGGATAGTCTATAATCTTCAAAACACTACAAAAGAAGTAGAATAATCTATTCACTTCTAATATTAAATAAAAATAATAAATTAACATTCTTGTCAAATAGTAAAAGACATAAATCACAAATAATAAAAACATCAATATATTCTTGTGTCACTCAAAAACAATAGATATCTACTTTAAGATTGTATAGTATTAAAATTAGAATGACTTATCAAAGACAAGAAAACAAAAGATTCTTCATACAAGACTAAGAATAAAAAAGGCTTTGACAAGAATGAAGAAGGCTTTAACTATAAACATGTACAAAGTCAAGTCTATGTCTATTAAGCTTCTAAAAAGCTTGTCTATAAGATATTATCAAATCTATCTATATTTATCTTCTACCTAATACTTCTTATCTTAGGTAATTAAGTATGTATGTGATACTTATCTCTTTATAAATAGAAAGTAAGTCAAATATGATTTTATTTTTATTTTTAATGACATTATTTAATATGCCATTGCAACAAATTGTAAATGACATTTGATAATGTTATAGAAAATATTCTATCTCTTATATTTTTAATATCAAATATCAAATTTAATTATGACCAAAAATATATTTGACAATGATGTTATAATCACAATCTAATAAATAAGATCTTTTATTTTTATATAAAAAAATTTAAAAATTAATTATTATATAATTAATAATATATATATATATATATATGATTTTTTTACCTTAATATTTCATTTTTTATATATAATAAAAATATATTTATTAAAATCATATACATTCATAAATATTTAAATATTTAAGAATAATAAGGTCTCAATTATCAATTATTAGCAGTCTAATAAAGCTCTTTTATTTAAATAATTAAAAAAATAAAATTTTATGAAAATTTATAAAAAATAGATAATTTAAAAAAGATAATGTAATATATTTTTGTATAAAATGTTATGTAATTAAGGTAATATTTTTTAAAATAATTAAAATTAATCCAATTAGAATGACCTCAAAATTCACATATTGGTCTTAAAACTCAATAGTGGATTTAATAATGATCTTAATAATATTATTACTACTTTTACATTTGATGTTTGTAAGTTTTGAAATTGCTTATGTAATATATATACCTAATTATTTGATACTTCTTAACATTATAATATTTTCTAAAAAAAGAACATTTCAAGGCCCTTAAACTTATATCCTCTAATTAATATTCCTTCCATAATTTAAAAATTTTCCATCCAACAAGGTTTTAAATTAAGTGAGGTAAATACATATTATAGATATTGAATGATTTCTTGATTAACAATCTTTATTACTTTTGAGACCAATCTAAAAATTATCTTCCCTTTGAAAGAGGTGAAGGAAGATATACAACTTTACATACACATCACAATAAAATGCCACAACAAACAATGTTAAAAATAATAATAATAATAATAATAATAATAATAAAAACACAAAAACACAAAAACACAAAAACACAAAAAATAAATAC
The DNA here is from genome assembly GCF_059467195.1 of Physcomitrium patens. Classification (NCBI taxonomy): domain Eukaryota; kingdom Viridiplantae; phylum Streptophyta; class Bryopsida; order Funariales; family Funariaceae; genus Physcomitrium; species Physcomitrium patens. The sequence continues at coordinate 15,398,884 of NC_143434.1, read as the reverse complement.
AAATATGTATATATGTATGAAGAAGAAAACTCAGTTGTAAATGTTAGAAAATTAATTTGCATGATGCATAATATTAATTCCCACGCGCCATTTTAGTACTGGTAGCATTTGAATAGTTGACCTGTACCAGAAATGATAAACGTCGGTGAACTATCCAAACGAAACAGTTCAAGAACCGGCGAAAACTGGACAGAAATCCATCTCTGGGCACGATCTCACTCCGCCGATAACCGCCAGATGGCGATAACTTTTTTATGACGCGTGCGGCACACATTCTGATACTCGTGCGGGGTAAGGACACAAAGTAAATATCTCAAGAAACCTGGACGCGTGCCACGTGAAACCCGCTTTATCAATTTGAACGGCATGGTGCCGGGAAAGGTTGAGGACGGTTTCAAGCGGAATTGTATCAGAATATTCCCGAATGAACAATTCTGGAAAGCAATTCCGGCCCCTGAAGCGCTCATGTTCTGGGGACGGACTGGCAGAGGTTTCTTGTAGAGGACGGTCCGCGGTAGGAACGACTTTGTGTGTTTTCCTTGTTGTTGTGGTTGCCGCAGTTCTGTTGCGGAGCCACCACACTAGAATCTCACCACAGCCCAGAGGATTGTGACTTTGTTGTAAGTCTGCGAGGGAGGAATTTAGCTATGGCGTCGCTGGCGTCGAATTGGGTTTTTGCGATGCGGGACATAGGTGGGAATTGGCACAAGGAGAGATTAGGTGTGGATGTTGGAGTTCCACCAATTGGAGTGCAATTGCGGCGGAATTCGGAGTTTCAGTGCAAGCTAGCGATGGCTGGTAGGAAGCAGAGGCGGGAGGTGGAGTCTGGAGGTGCTGTTCGAGGGTTTAGTGTGCCGGGAGGAGAGGATATGGTTGAGGGCTTGCCGTCCAGCGCGGATGTGCCGAATATCTCTGTCAGGTCGCATTCGGTGGAGATGAAGAAAGAATATGGTGCGTTTGGAGGGGGTGGGGCAACTTTGGAGAAGTCGAAGTTGGACTTGTCGCAGTCCTCGGCTAGGGTTAAACAGGAGGTGAGGCTTTGGATTGCGTGTTGTTGCATTTGTGTCGATTTTGGCTGTATGGTGATGAATTTTGTGATTTCGGGGTGGCCCTGAGGTTTATTGGGGTTTGGACGAACTTGAATTTCGAGGTATTGGCTTGTGGAAAGTTCTCCCTTTTTGGATAAAGTTGTCTTAGGGTTTTGTTTTAAGATTGCTTGATTTGGCAGGGCGTGAACGTGGAGTTGATGAGACTTGTAATTGCAGGTGGAACTTGGAGGCGGTGGTGGCGGTATTGGGAATAAGAATTTCAATGGAGGTGGAGATGGAGGTGATGATGATGGCGATGATGACGACTACTTTGGTGAAGATGATGGCGATGACGATGGTGATAATTCGGGGTTGTTTGGAAGGCGTGTGGTTGTTCCTGAGGTTCGACGTCATTACTCGTGAAGAATACAGTATGGACGTATGAGGTTTTTGATCAGAATCGAAGTCGCCTGTGTAAATCTTTGGATCAGCGTGTTGATTGCCTGTAGTGTGGGCCTTGCACAGATGTTCAATCGGAAATACGTGGAAGCGATCTTACAAGAGTGGTTCAGGACGATCAACGACTTGCCTGCGGGGATTCGTCAGGCCGTTGAATTGGTGCGTTGGACCCAGCTTCACTTCATTCTTATCGTCTGAACGAATACCTGTGCTGTAATTGCTAAATTTTGGTGTATTTCACGTCCTTTTTTGTGTAGCAGTAAGGACCAATGATAGTATACGTACATGGAACTTATAGGCGATCACCGAAAATATAATTAGATTTAGGTCACCGAGTAGTTTTGTTAGAATTTTTTTGACATTCATGGGTTTTGGTTCAGGGGTTGATCAGCTCTGCTCAAATGGTTAGGTTTTGGTCAGTGAATGCAAGGCCGACCATGACGAGGACATTGTCACGGATGGCGCCTCAATCAGTTTCAAGAGCTTTCATCGGGCGGTAAGTTCATCGTGCTCATAGTTGCGAACTTGATGAGTTCATGTATAAGGTCCTGGAGATTCTCTTCGTAGTACTGCTTTCTGTATGTATGTGGATAGAGTCGTGATAGGTTGTTTCACAGCATATAAACTGATTCTTTATGAAAGACCACGATATTATTTTTTACCTGTTCGAATGTAATTTTTTCTTGTGAGACCGAGCGTCATGGTGCTGGAGACTGTGAGGTTGGGTTGTTTGGTCATTATCTTTGAGTAATACGTGCACATGCGAATATTACAGCATACTTGCGGATCCTGGATTTCTGCACAAGCTAGCATTTGATGAGATAGTTACGATCGGTAATGCGGTGTGGTGGGAGTTCCAACACCGAGGAGAAAGGTGCGATTCATGATTTCTAGGTTACTTGTTAAAACGTAGGTGTCACGTGAATATGAACGAATTCAAAAAAATCTTGAAATCAAATTTATATATAGAGTCTCTATTTATCGCAAAGGATATTTTCGAATATGCTTGATATGGTAAACATCAGGAAGAAAAAAAGAAAAAAAGAAAAAAAGAAATCCCTTCAGCCTCGGTATTGGGAAGTTAAGATGTATGATGACTGCCGTGTGTTGATTCCCAAGAGTTGTTTGAACAGGATCAAACAAGAATGGGACATGGCCGCTGTAAATGTATTGACTTTGGTGGCAAGCACAGCAGCCATGAACTGGGCTCTAGCTCCCAGTCGATCATATGGTTCGACATTCAAATATGAGTTTCAAAATTCGATTCAAAAGCTTCCGAACCACGTCTTTGATAAAAGCTACCCTCTTCGAGAATTTGATATGCCCAAGCGAGTGTTTAGTTTTTTCTACAAAGCTGCACAGCTCAGCTTGGTTGGTATGGGAATCGGGTCTGCTGGGGCAGGTCTAGCCAGTCTTATGCCTTCAGCAAGAAAAAAAGAGTATGTTACTATTTGCTCTTGACTGTTCGCTTTTGAACAGATGCTTGTACGTAGTTCCCTCAATTATTTCTGCATTTCATTGATATAATCGTGTAAGCTTTGTTGTACCAACCCTTTGTTAAATCTGTCTAAGCTGCACTAGTCCTTCTTTGAACACCAATGCAGAAAGCTCACTGTTCCATGACACGTGGTTTTTGGTAACAGACCATCAGTGCCGATCCCTGCAGTCAGCACAAGTGCATCAAGTTATGGAGCTTTTATGGGATTATCAGGTAATATGAGGTATCAGCTAGTTAATGGAGTCGAAAGGCTTATGCAAGACCATTTTCAGCATTTGGGAGTTGTTTTATTCTTCTCTGCAGCGCTCAGGTATGTCCTGTGCCACGTGTTTACACTACATTGTGAGCATATGTGGTGCAATCCTTGTGCAGTATTTCATTGAAGTCTCCATTGCATGAATAGTTTGTTAGAGCAAAGGATCAATGGACAAGTAGATGTGTTTGCAAATTTCTAGAGTTCTTATAAATCATGTATTTCCTACAATTCCTTCAATTCATTCATCTGAAATGTATGAACATTAGATTTAATGGATCACAATCACAAGAGTCGGGTCCATTTGTAATGATTAGTGGAGCAGCACTAGTGCAGTTGGACATGTTGGACTTATGCACAGTAAATATTTTTTGCTTTGATTGGGAAAAGGGTTTATCTATTTGTCGTTCTCCAGTTTACCGAAATAGCGATGTGATTCCTGATTTGCGTGAATGTATATTAAGAACTGATCAGACCTTGATGATGCAGGACTCTGAATATTCACGTTGGAGATGTTACAAGGCTAGCCTTTTTAGGTCAAGGGGAGTTACCTGTTGTTCACGCTGATGGGATCCGTTCACAAGCTTACCGCCGGCCTTCACTATCATCGGAATCTTTGACGGGATCGGTGATTGCTGCAAAGGGTCTCATAACAGGCCTCTTTGATGGTCAGAAGGTTGAGAATGAGGATAGTAGGCAACGTCAATCTCCTAATGTATTTGCGAAGAGGAAAGTAAAGAGGAAAGTAACCGCGGGGAGTAGGTGATTTTCAAGTCTTTCACACGGAAGCTGTTTGTTCAAGACAATTACCACATGAGTTGCTTCACGGGCGCTCACACTTTTGCAGATCAAAAGTTTTAAATTACCTTTATACTGGGACATGAAGCCACTTTGTTGTAAAATATGATGATGTGCTCTATTATCTCGTACTATGAGACTTTTAAGATAGGAATGAGCAGATCGTTGAACCCTGATCCACGTTAGCAGGTTTTTCTGTAGCAATTCTCTTCAGATAATACATCTTTGTACTCGAGCAGATTATTCATGAGTTATTATACAACATGGGGATAGGCAACTCGTTTGCCCACGAAGACATAAAACCTGGTTGTAATGAACGCCTTGTGAGCTTGTATTCAAACGTAGTCTACATATTCTGCGAGGTTCAAAGAATGTTAAACCTGAATTGTATCAAATGGCATGTTAGCTGAAAATCAATGTACTTCTCAAGCAAGACTTCATTATTTATATTATACCATGGATAGGTATGGGTGTGGAAGAATCATAAACTATTCCAACAGAAGCAACGTTTGGTATTTATGCATTTCCCATTTTGTTTTCTTTGGTTGTCTTGGTGTAGTTTAGGGTTTATTAGTTTTGTAAGACCAAATGTTTTGCTATAATAACACATAAGATTGTACTAAAGAATTAAGGTTGTTCTATGAATGATTATTTAAGATTGACCTTTGAATAGAGAATTGTTAGTTTCTTGTTTTAACATAGATGTGTTTGTAGAATAATAAGTGGAGGCAAAATCATTCTTTGTGCATTTATTTTAATTTTTTTGGGGAAAAAATAGTGATTAGAAATTACATTATATGTAGTGTTGAAGAGACTCATACTTCTTAAATAAACAAAAGTAAGTGGTAGTAAAAAAAAAAGTGGATAGAAATAAAAATAGGTAGATGTTGTCTTCTTCTGAACACCAAATTATATTTTCCAAGTGTGTCTAATTGTGCATGGCTCCGGTTTAATCGACGGTGGCATGCACCAGAAATTGTGCGCGAAACCAGGGGTCCCTCGAAGGCAGCGCAGGAACCGCCAAGTTCAGCCGCGCGCTTTGAGGCTCTGTATGTGCGGCAGCATGACCCACGAATGCACTGCTGTATCACGCACCTGGACACCATCGCTAGCTCTTGTGCGCCGCGCTTCACCAACTCTTCCTGGTCGTAATCCCGCGCCCATTGCTTTGCATCATCCCGTTGGAATGCTCTCATCCTGGTGCCAGATGATAAACCACTCACCCCACCAACAGCAGCTCAGATACCATTACCCGAATCCTCAGTGAATCCCATCGATTTAACCCACATCGCACAACAGGAGCACGCGCACTTGGACCAGTTGGGGAGTTCAGATTGCAGATTAAACACAGAGAATAAATGATAAAGCTCCATGCCATTGTAAGCATGTCGCACATTGTAATTGTCGCAGGCTAAGTATCCACTTGGCAGAGCCTAAATTGACGATGAGATCAGCGAAGAATCTTGTGCCGTTTCTGCCCAACCTAGGCCGATATAAAGCTGGTGACGACCATGTGGACGTAGGTGTGGGTGAGTGCGCGCTATCGTGACAGGTTCGAGTTTTGTGGTGTGAGGGAAAAGATGTTGCTCGAAACACAACGCGATTTTTTAATATTTTTTTGGTGGGAGAATTATTGTACGGTGGCATATCTTTATTCTCACCCTGGAATGCATATTGAACAGACAAGTATGATAATCTAAATATGGGGCTTGGCGGGCGCTCACAGTCGCTTGCCAAGCCCCTTACTGACCATCTAAATTTGGATACTACTCGGATGGTCTGCGACTTGGTGAACTGGAGAATAAATAATGTATCACCATAAATTTTTTCCAATACTAGCTCAACCCTGTCAGGTGTAATGAAAGTTTCTGACCTGTAGTGCTTTCACTATGCATGGTTGGTGCGCATGCTCACGCCTGGTTGGCTGTGCAGCATCATGCTTGAAGAGTCACTGCAGTGGCCCTCTCGAGCAGCGACGTATTCAGAGTGACCATTTTAGATGAAATTTGAATGACGGATTCCGCAAATACTGCGGACCCTGGAGTCGTAGAAGGTTCTGCTTTGCCTCGAGATAGTGATTGTTGAAATGCTGTCGAATCTGTGTGAAGTCTATTTAGGGTCATGCTCTTCAATCGTTGTTCCAGAGAGCAGTGAAATCCCTCTGCCAGCTGATTGTGTGAGGTAGTGACGCGCATCTTCCCTTGACACCACGGATAGGAATGAAGAACTTAGAGTTATTGTATTGTATTCTTTGGAACTATATTTTACTGAGGTCCGTTGCCGTACTAGCTTTCCCAGGTGCTTAAAGGAAGACATGACGAGAAGCACTCTCGTCTCTATATTTGATGAAGTTGTGAGCTAAAATCTTGCGACGGATTATCGTTCTTGACCGTAGCTCTATCTCGTTCTTGCACGATTGCGATATCAAGTGTACTTCCGTTGTTGGTGTTAAGCGTAGTGTGGGAAACGAAGGAGAGAGAACCGGGAAGCTCTTGGGACGGTGTGAACTTGCCGCAAGAAGATTGGAGGAGGCGGTGTGTGTTGTTGAGAATCGCTGCACTGCACACGATAGCGGGTGATTTGATGCTAGCCGTAGGGCGAAGCGATTACGATGAGGGTGCCTTTGAGGTGCCGGTTTAGAAGTAGGTCCATATTGAGCACAAGAGGAGCACTCTGGAATGTGGGATAAATTTGAACATTTTCAGACTCATTCCGCGATTAGTGATATTTTGATGAGCCATTTTCTTGGAAGCGGTTGAAGGAGCGTTTAATCTGTAGCTTCTGCTGTCCTCGCGTAGTTATATTTCAAATGGCTTCGAAGGATAATCTAGGGAGACTGGAGGGGCGTCCAGGTCCAAAATCCTTGAGAAAGGCGTATTGCAAAAGCCGTACCATTGGGATTATGTTGCTGCTGGCTTGCAGCGCAGGACTAATTTTGCTCTGCTTTGCGTCAGTTGACGTAAAGGTGTTCTATGACAGTGGTGTTACTAAGGACTTTGTTTTGCGGAGGGGTTTGGAACCTAATTCTCTAGCCCTCCAAAAACCTAAAGGAGGAAAGGGGTTTCGAGGGATAGCTCCCAAGACAGTTGATGTCGATCTAGGTAACGGGAATTCTACAGATGTAGGAGCCGATGATTTACACGAAGCGGAAATGTCTGTAGAGAAATTAAAACCACCTCTAAATGACAATGATTCTGCCGTAATGAGTGAAGCTAATAGCTCCTCAATCCACACCGATGGCGAGGGGGTTAATCATCCACTTCCTTATCACAAGAATTCCGTGGAGTTGCACTCTGAGGATCCTGAAAGTTCTGAGGTTTTAGTGCTGGCAGCTGGTGCAGAGGCGAAGGGCAAAGCACGTCGATCTCTGGCTGGTTGTAACCTTTATCGAGGTCAATGGGTGTACGATGAGTCATACCCACTGTACAGATCCAGGAATTGCCCTTTTGTGGATAGAAATTTTCGGTGTAAGGAGAATGGTCGACCCGACACAGACTTTACGAAGTATCGTTGGCAACCTGAGGACTGTGATTTGCCCAGGTTCACCCAATACTTATTGGATTGACCCTATCTTGATCTAGCCGTTCAAAACTAAATGTTGACGGATTTTGGCTACGTTAGTATGTGTTCTGGGAGTCTGTGAGCTCTCGTGTGGCAAACTCATCTCTCGTCTGTGTACAGTTTTGTCTGGGGCGTTCACAATTGCACCGGCAGCATCCTTTTCATTCGCGTATGCTCCTGTAAATATCATTTTCGTAAGCAATGGCTGCCATGGTGTTGTCATCGTTGAGAGAAGAGCTTGTGATGCGGCAAGCAACTTGCAACTTTAGTCCTGTCCACACGCTTGTTGTTTGAATTCAATATTGTTGTTTGAAGGTTCAATCCTGAAGACATGCTGGAAAGGTTGCGGGACCAGCGGATTGTGTTTGTTGGGGACTCTTTGGGGCGGAATCAATGGGAGTCGATGTTGTGCATGCTAGCAGAAGGTGTACAGAATAAATCACGGATTTATGAGGTCCATGGCCAGTCCATAAGTAAGGTCGTTGGTGAGCTGATATTCCGATTCGAAGACTACAACTGTACCGTGGAGTATTACAGGGACACTTTTCTTGTTCCACAAACACGACCTCCTCCGGATTTACCCGAAAATGTGACGAGCGTGCTGAAGATCGACCACGTGTCATGGAGTGCCGGAAGCTGGCCTGGAGCCAACGTCATGATATTCAACACTGGTCACTGGTGGTCATGGGAGAAGATTGGACGCCCGTAAGATTGGATTCCCACTTTGTTCCTTATTACCAGTCAGTTCTGTCTTGCATTTTCGTGCGGGCTTGTGGTGGCATGCTCCTTCAACCCGGTTATTTCAGATTGTAGGACTTGGGAGCATTTGTTTTCTGTGTTTGGTGCAGCTGGGTAGGATGTAGCTGGGGTGGTGTGTTTCATTTTTTCACTTCTTGTGTGTATGTTCTTTTATTTTCAGAGGTGGCAGGTTTTACATGGAGCAAAAGTTGACGACCCACAGCAATGAGGATGCATTCAAAATCGGAATGAAAACCTGGGCGTCATGGATGGAACGTAATCTCCATCCTACGACTACTCAAGTTTTTTTTCGAAGCTTTGCGCCAGTTCATTTTAGGTACGTCTGCTGAGGTGGCTTCCTCACTCTCATATTCTCAACCCTGCTCGAGGTTGCCCAAAGATGGTTCAGTATAGAATCAAAATGAGTAAAGGATTCCAAATGTGATTGAAATTTCAGATCCTTCAAACCTAGTTGAGAGCTAGATGTCGAAACCGTTACTTTGCAGCAATTCTGAGGTCCTTGCTAGAGGTATCACTATGGATGTATCACAGATTAGAATAAAGATCTCACACACATGCCTGTAAGTTCAGAAAGTCCGCTACCACAGACAGTCCACTAAACAGTGCGCATTGGTCCTTCGAATCCTGTGCAGAGGAGGATCCTGGAACAAAGCTGGTCATTGTCACGAAGAGGTCAAGCCATTCACAGACGAAGAGGTGCAGCAACTGCAGCAAGTGCCCTGGACCAACAAACTCATCGTGGAAGCGATCGATCAGAACATCAAGACAAAGAGGAGTGCCGTCGAGTACGTGGACATCACAACCTCTACAAACTATAGATCCGATGGACATCCAGGTCTGTATGGAAACGACGTTAAGGTGAACGGATTTCCCCCGAAGAATCGGCAGGACTGCAGCCATTTCTGTTTGCCCGGCGTTCCGGACACATGGAACGAGCTCTTGTACGCGGCGTTGCTCGCGAGGGGCCAAGGTGTGTGGGGTAAATTTGTATAGTACTAGTGATTCATTTCTTCACTGTGAGGCTCTTATCGGTGCTGATTGCAGCGAAACTTAGCTAGCTGCCTGCTCATGAAGCAACGGTTCCGCAAGGTGAGATGTACATGGTTAGGCTTAATCAGATGCTTGCGTTGCTCTTGTATGTAGATCCTTATCTAGTTCTGTATTTAAGACCCATTTTTGGTAAGACCCAGAATCAACAACACCAAGGAAAGTGTTTTGAAATCACGCATTAGAACATTGTTACATGGGCAAGTTTTTTGGTGTTTGGTTTCTTTTTCATTGTATGTTTCCAATAAGGAGGATACGAAGGAAGAGTATGCATCTAATGCCCCTAATTCAGGTCTTCGGAGGCTGGCGGAATATTGTTGCTCTTCGTCTCGGTCTTTTTGGATTGGACCGGCGTTAGGGAGTCTTAAGGTGCTTGAGACTTCGCATGTAAGAGTTATGTAGACCGTTATATCTTGTGTCAGATGTGGAATAATTAGGCTCTGGTAGTACTACGAGATCTATTTACTATCCTCCAAATGTTTCAGCCAAATACGCGTAGCCTCGCGATCTTTGACTGCTGCTGTGACGATTCTTTTATTTTGTTCGATTTCCATACCAATGCATGTAGCGTCTTGCACGTATTGAACCTCTAAGTTTGACGGTTGTTTTCGAAGTTACCGATTTCGATGTGTTCTTGCTACGGTGGTCATCTATCTATTTCTTGCATATCATTGTATTGATATTGTAAGGTGCAACGCTTTGTATGTGCACTTCTTGCTACAGTCTGCTTCTTGTGTGAACAAGTCAAAGCGTTATGAAACATTTATACGAGTGCATTTATGCCTCATAATAAAATTCAACGTTTACCAGGAAAACTTGGATGCTATTTAAAACGGCAGAGAATCTAAGTTTCAAACCATAGACTTATTAATTGCAAGGCTTGCCAAGGTTTCCAGTTGTGTGCATCATAATGGAGCTGTCCGCGTTGCCTTCATATTCCTCAGACACCCAATCATGGGTTCCTGCACTTGCAAGGCTGAGTTTCTGAAATACTACAGTGGAAATTGATGTAGTTGTACTTTTTCTGTGCAGTTCCACAAATTTTTCTACACGTCCACTCAATAGTCTTACCGCTTAGCAGAATAACAATAATGAAATGCACAGTTTGTGATGACAGCTGGCATTAGGAGTTTCCTACAAGGTTGAGCTCTGGTGATAAAGATTTCAAGCTGCATCGAGATTTGGTAATGTTGATTCGAGTCGCTTTGAGCTTGTAATATATTATCCCGACCACGATGAATCCTGGAAATGAATGGTTTAACGAATCGATTTTGACTGTAGTGTACGCGTTCCTCAAGGACCTACGGTGCTCATGGGTTGTGGCTCTCATGTGCAGATCGTTGTGCCAGTATAAGGCCTATTTCTGCCAGAAATGTCACAAACTCTCGTAGAATCCCCGCCACGATTATGACAAAGTGAAGAATTAAGTGCAGTTCAGAATGTTGTTTAGACATCATCCGATTTCGTTTGCAGAACATGAGATGATGAAAAACTTCCAGCTTATTCAATATCTGAGCCACTCGGACGAGATACTCGTCATCAAATTTTGACGATATAGCTAGTTTCACAAAAGTTAAGGGATACACTGCAATTTCCTTGATGCATGTTTTTCCTTCATTTTCTTTGGTCAGTGACAGGCGAAAGAAAGATGTCAGGCGATGTTTCAGGGTACACAGCAGATTGAGCTTGTCAGAACGTGTTGCAGATGCTGGATGATTAGGACGGGAAGATTGAGGAATTTTTGGCCTCCCCCTGGAAGAGAGTAGCTTGTGGGCGCACCTGATATAATTTTACAGTACTTCTTGCTGTCTGATTCTGCTAGCTACTGTGTCCTACAGCACATTAGTACCTAGCGAAGTTTTTTCTAGCAATGCTTAGGCGACCTCCGAATCGTTTGTGTTCCTATCTTGGGTTAAACATACCTTGTGTAACTGATTCTATTAAAAATCAGAAGCGAATTTGGCCAGTTACTGCTAGCACCGAACGCAGCACAGACATTAAGCTTAACGGTTCTTCAACCTGGTTCATTTGCAGACGAGGATACTAAAACTTTAGTTTCAGAAGGGTTAAGAGAGATGCAAATGCTCTGATTCAGCGATGCGCATCAAGTTGGGATGATGGCCTCATTTCAAAATTATCTAGATATACATCAGCAATCAGTTCGATATTGATAATTTGGATGTACGGGTGTAGCTAACCACATTATCTTGGCAAGATAGTGTCCGAGGGGAAAATTAGCTGGGCTATAAATCTACTCTCTGGTAAGCTTGAGTCGCGGATGAGAGAGTCAAGGTATGCCATGGGTCAATTGGGCTAGCTCCAGAAGATGGACAAGAGCACCACGACCATACCAATAAAACTCTCCGGCCCATGCTGAGAAGGCTTCAAAGTGAAGTCAGGTTGTGTTAATTTCAGTTGATACGAGTTGTTTGGACAGTGAATTCTTAAGATTCCTGTTAACGAACCTGAACCGAAAAATATCAGAAACGACCAAACACAAAAATGCAATACGTTGATGAAATCATACATTTGTAGGTGTACTAAAAGAGGACGGGAGATTGTGAAAGAAAAGCAGTATCAACATAGGATCATAGTTGGCCAAAGCAAATATAGGGATGTCCAAGTGAACCCTCTTTTCTTCCGAAGTCAAATAAGTCACATCTCATCGTCAGGTATGGCAGGCTTGTAAGTCTGGAACTCGCCTGGTCCAAGATACTGTTCTAACCTCTGGGCAATATAGCTAGAACATATGAGCTCCGAGAATTTAAATAATTCAGTAACCTTCCTAAGAAATAATCCAACAGCCTATCAGATGCGAACATTTGACATTCTTTTCTGCCCATAAGACAGCGGCCACAATTCAGGTTCTACTTCGATCTCTGCCTCATTTTTCGGCGCTTGCGTTTCAGGCGCCTCATACGTTTTTTCTTCCACTGTCACACACAATCACAAGTCCAGAGTAAGCACATCATTTCCACGAGATACGACACGCACAGCCAAGTTACCTACACACTATACCAGTAGTCCCCTTAACCTAACCCTGACATACACGTAACCGAAACCCAAAGACTACCCAAACCGCATCCGCGACACATTGAAACTAGAGATGTGAATGACAGTTGGAAAGCAACTAAAACATAAGCCTCACTCACACATCGACGCTCTGATCACATGCAAACTGGAAGAAACTCTTGTACGCCATAGCTATTTCACAACAATAGTTGCCAAAACAAAACTCCAAAGAACCTATACAACACCGTAAATCTGACACATGTTCGTTGCATTGCTGAGCCAGGCATAGAGTGGGGAGAAATGCATTACCTTAGCCCTCATGGTTCACGACGAAGCGGAGATGGACAGCGGCAAGCAAGTTAGTCAGATAGATCGGTTGCAGACAACAGAGACGACATATGAAGGAGAGTCTAGGCGGGGACCCTGCAGCCAGCTGAGCCCTAACATTTGACCACGTCAAGCTCCGACGTGTTCAACCACGTCAGCGTTTTCTCTGCCAGATCACACTGAAGAGCAGCCGCTCTTCCGCGTCGTGAGACCCGTTGTTTCCAGACTCATGGGCCTTTCAGTTTTACAGGATTTTGTGAGCATTTGTAAAACCCTAATTTACGGACGAAAAAACGTGGCTTGAGAATTTGTGGAGCTATAGTTGGAGCCATTGTTATATATGTGATGAGTATAAATTTTCAGTACAATACATTTTGGTTTTCTATTTGGACTCGTGTAATTATGACATATTACTCAAATAGTTTTCCATAAATACAAGTTGATGTTATGTACATCTAACAAGATTTTGCACAATAATCAATATAAGCATAAATTTAAGTTTTATATAATGAAAAAAATATAATGGGTATTAGAAGACATATGCCAAAGACCTTGACATGAAAAAGTCTCAAGATTTATAAAATTATAAATAAATGTATAAAAGACTTTTTAAATGATTAAACTTTTTTCTTGTTTTGTTACATGCAAATTCTGCAAACACTCTCAACAATGACTCATTTAATGAGTAAAATTTAAAAACCATTCTATGTTTTAATGAAGGATAATATATGTATATATAAATATGTGTGTGTATTTATAAATCATTGATATTTTAATTTAGAGTCCAATAGATTAAAAGTTAATAATAAAATATTATAAAGAACTAAGACCACAAAAGTTTATCATACATAGTAAATATAGATTTAGAAAGATGTTGGATCTAAGACCTAATATAGTCATCAACAAATACAATAATTTCTAACAATTATAAGGTGAAAATGCAGAAAACGTACTTGGAGCATTCCCATTTCTAACATGACAGTGAAGGTGAGTTCTTTTAGTGATTGGAACTTTGTAGAAAGTAAATGAACGTTGTTTGATTTTTTTTAAAATATATATACAGAAATTAATTAACTCAAAAGTGTTTTATTTATAATTAATTAGTGCATCAATTTTATTTGTCAATTTTGTGTGATTTTCATTTTTCTTTCTATGATTTGCATATTGCTGCCAAAAACAAAGGTAGAAATCTTGCCTAGAAATTGTCAGGTTTTCTTTTATAATTTATTTTTATTATTACACCCCATCACAAAGTTCCACAAAAAGTTATAAGATGACATGTCTAGCAATGGAATGTCTTTATCAACATCTGTAACATATTAAAAAATTTGAACAGAACACCTTATTGACATGCAATTGTTACCATTTATTGTGTTTTCCACATTGAAGGGAACACCATATATCAAGGATTACCATACATCTTTGACCTAGTTGCAAGGTGAAGAAATAACCATACTCGCATTCAATTGTTTTTATCTTCAGTGTAAGTCCTGATGAGCCCTAATATGCAATGCTCACTGTCCAAGAACAGATTCTCTTGTCTTGTACGAAAGGCAGACTAAGACACATAAGCACCAAACAATGCACAATGGACAGAGCTGTTGCTGAGTATTCTAACTCATCTCTAAAGCTCAAGATCTTGTAGGAAACATTGACCTGTGGATTTACCTTAAAAAACTGGATCAAGTATCCAAAACTGCTCCAGAGTTCTTCACACTCCACCCTCCAATTTAGATCTAGAATGAGCTCGTGAGGGTGTCGGCAGAGGAGTCCAACGAGGCCATGACACTGAAGACTCGAGGATTTTAAAATCGCACTGTACTCGATTCTTGACACTGCAATTGTTGATCGGCGTCTTTAAGGTTCTTCCGTGTACAACTTGGCTAGGTGGTAAGACAATAATTAAATTTGAAAAGAGCGTGGTCTGATGTAGACTTTTCAGCACATGAGAAATTCAATAACAAATGTGCGTTTGTATATACATATACATATATATGTACGTCGGCACACACATGCACTCACACACCAAGTGATACAAAAAGAGGTCCATCTGATACATTCTCATCATTGAGATTGTGAACGAAAATGACATCTTTCAGGCATCTTGAGAAGCTGAGCTGTAAAAATTAATGAACAGCACACTTGTACGCAGCACTCAGTGTTAACGTATTGTCCTTTTAACATTTAATCCTTGCTGTGATCTAGGTGAAGCTATCGAGCTGATCAGCTTTGTAAACAGACCTTTGAGGGACTTAAAGGGAGAAGTGTGTCTCATGCATATCCTCTGCTGTTCTGGTTAAGTGCGATTTTAAAATCATTAAACCAATCAAAACATACATCAATATTGTTATGGAACTAAGCTGCGTAGGTCAAAAACGTGGTCCTTGAGATTACTGATAGGAGTTTTTTCTTAAGGGGTGCGTGTAGGAGAAATCACCATCCCCTGTAATGGATTCAAGCTCCTCATTTCGTTTCTTCAGATTATAATAAGACAATTCCAGAATCTTGTACCGGTTTTCTGTTTTGGTGGTACTTGCTTTCAGCTCTTCGATTTTCATCTGCAATTCCTTCAGGTAGATAATAGCATCGCCAAGGGTGGAAGCTTTGTCTGCCTGATGAGCAAAAGAAGTAACTAGTGTTTAGATCAAGTTTATTTGAAACTCAGCGCCAGAGTTCTAGTAGCGGACAAGGAGAGAAGAGTTCATTAATGACGCTTAGTAGTGTGAATGATACCTTGGAGATTATCGGAACCAATTTCCTCAATGCAGTAAAGTTTTCTTTTTGTTTCACTCTACGACGTCTCTCTGCCATCATGTGATTTACAGCCGCATCCTCATGGGCACCATTTACTGGGCCTAAACTTGCGATTCTTGACACTCTTCGAACTCGTCTCTGGTCCGTCAATGGACCCTCCAAAATAGAAAATAAAATTAGAATAAATACGTAATACTTGTAGCTGTTAACATACTCATCTACTACTCAGTGATGCATTCAGTAATCACCACAAACACAGTTCAAAATAAAAGTTCGGGACTGTACACAAGACAGTTGCTTCTAACAATGGTCCTGATTGCATGCTAAGGAA
The DNA here is from genome assembly GCF_059467195.1 of Physcomitrium patens. NCBI lineage: Eukaryota > Viridiplantae > Streptophyta > Bryopsida > Funariales > Funariaceae > Physcomitrium > Physcomitrium patens. The sequence continues at coordinate 15,383,057 of NC_143434.1, read as the reverse complement.
AATCCGAGGATTCGAATTGCAATGCTTTATGATTCGTATAGGTACCAGGTAAAATGCATCTTGACCTCTACAAGTGTTCGTTGAGGTCTCCGCGCCAGAGAAAGTAAGCACCGGCTGCTGTTGTCCCGCAGCTCCACTGTTTTGTGTTCCTTGTTGCAAACTGGGTATCTCTTTACAATGCCGAGCAGCTTTTCGCTCAAGCACGGGGGACCTTCTGTCATTTCGTGGATCGAGGATCGGGCCTACAGCACGCGTTCTCTGCCAAGACACAGAGCCCAGCTCCGTCTCACCATCTTCTACTCGAACGCCTGAAGAGCTGGGCAGGTATGTTTCCCGCATGACGTTTTCAGTTTCAAGAGAGGACTTGTACAAGTCTTGCCAGTCTTCTCGATGGGTCCCCAATGATTCCCCTCCATCTTGCATGAAAGTCAACACTTTCTGAATTTCATCATCGTCTCGAGGTAGCTGCGGGACTAACCCTGTGTATGTGTTGGTGTTCTCAAGCTTGAATTCAGGTCCTTGAGATGGTGTCCCTCTGTAACCAGTAAACAAAAATTGTTGCACATGGAGTTAAGACTAGTCAGACAAATGGTATAATAAATATGACATCAGTCAAGAGAAGAAGAAGCAATAAAAAATGTAAGATTATCATGAATTCCGTCTATGACCTTCTCGAAGATGAGCTTGTGGTGGAACGCGAGTTACGGCTCCGGCTGAACGTCGTGTTGATGTTCTCCGGGGAGTTGGACAGCCTTGTATTAAACCTACCTTCTAAGTTGCTCGCACTGGGCGAAGTGGTGGAGGAATGAGATCTGCACCGACCCCTGAATTGGTTGGATGATGCAGGTGGCAGGACCTGGTGCTGCATCTGTAGGATGTCACTGGCCGACCTCGATGCTCTAGGAAATCTCAACATTGCAGGATCTGGGAGCAAGCCTGTGTCCAGACAATGGTGTGATTTTAAATAATTCACCTGGCTATCATCGGATTTCACCAAAACCATTTCTGATGTTGCCAATCTTGCCGACGGGCTGACCGATCTGGACATAAGAAACATTATTTTTTTAATCAACGCGCGCTTTGAGTTGATTAAGAAGCGTGTCTAAAGATGTTTGAATGAGAGGAATGCATGATTTCAATTGCGAGTGAGGATTTACAGTATGAACTGCGGGATACCTTAACTGCTGGTTAAGCGAGTTTGAGTCGAAGGCTTGGTAGTTCAGATTATCTGGAAGATCCCCTGCTGCGCTCAAGCATGAGAAAGGGGAATATTCCGTTATGGATGTTCCACCAAAACGGTTTTGTTGAGCTTGAGAAGTGTCAGGAAGTGCTGGTGGTATGATTTCTGTCATGAAACCGCGAATCCTTTCCATAAGACTAGGATCTTCGGCCACCTAGAAAATAACAAGCGACATGAGATTAAAACACTCTGTGTACATCGTCCACTAGGAGCACAAGAAGTAGCACAATTCATTTACTTTTACTGCTTTGGAAGAGGCAAACGCAGCTTAATCATTAGGTAGATGCTTACTCTTTCAGTAGTGCCAAGTTCCAGCACGCTGTCGGACCACGGGATGCACATTGCAGTCTGTCAAGGAAAAAGCAAGAGCCCCATCAATTATAATTTCGAAAGAAAGTAAACTTCAAAAGACTAATGCTGCAAAATTCAGAGGTCAAATAATGGTGGAAAAAACACAATGAAATTTACACCTCATGAATATAACACAATGTAAAGTGGATGGTTGAGCTGTGAATCAGAAGTGGCCACAAAGCTTCAAATGAACTGCTTGCTATAGGGAGGTTGTCAGAGCGGATCACGATTCATAATCTATATATGATCACTAACTCGCAAAGAGTGGTAATGTTGTCAAATCCCTAGTAATAAGTTCTGAACTCACAGACGTATACAAACTATGGAGCATTTGTGTGTACCTCAATGCCAGCATGCTGCAGGAACTGTGCCTGCTCCATCGATCCTGCAGTGAGGTGAACTGATGATCCGTTCATCCAAAAATTCCTTCCCTCTGCGTGTGCCATGCCCACAGACCTGCAAGTGTCAGCAACCCATTGTGGGTAAGTTCCGCGGATCATCGCAGTTTCATTTTGAGATGTCTGTCTGGATTCCACAACCGCATTCCAAAAATAAGTTTGAACCATAAATATTAACTAGACTACTGCCTTATCAGTGCAAGCCTCGAATTGTTATCAACTTCAGCTTGGTCCATGATTAAATGTTGGATTAAATCTCAACACTATGAATTTCTTGTCAAATGAGGAACATAGCATCAATTCGTACGAGTTAAACCATATATCGATTGAACTTGAATGTGGACCATATTGTGAAGACTATTTTATTGAAGATTTCATTGTGTTCTACCCCTATCATATCCAAATCCTCATAATTCCCTGGATGAAAGTTGGCAGTGTCGTTTCTTTGTGCCTGGTGATACCTTATTTAGAACAAAGTTCCTGACACACTCTTCTAAGACCTCACATGCAGATCTGTTGAATATTGTAATCACGAAGTGTCTCATTCTGTGAGAACTTGGTCGTGTAGGAGCTTTACCCAAGGCCGGGAGTGAATGTGCAGAGCTGGTAAGTGGATTTAAAGAGATGCTCATTCCAAGCTTCTGCGGCACCATTGGTCGTCATTTCTGTTGAATTCACCCTAAAGTGCCCTCCTCTCCACCCGAGGCTCCTATACAGGATTCTTTTCATAAGACGCGTAAACTTATCTGATTTTCAAATTGCTACTCACAACCGACAAGTGGACACTGGACCAGATATGGAGATGAATATCAAGTACATCGCCAACCCCAGAAAACCCAGACTGATCTAATATATCCAATCGTAAAGGTTAGAGATGCGTCAAAGATATCCAAAACCGTCAACTGTCGGAGTCAATTGATTTAGTTTGAGTTCGGATAATGAAGAGAACCTTGTCTGCGGCGGAGCCAGATGGCTCAGTGACCAAAGCGCAACATAAGACCACCTCAGCTGTTGCAACAAATTCTGCAGCTGCCTCTGTATGTGCTGGTATTGATGTTCCAAGGGGACCCCTGTAATTCCAATCTGCACTTGAGGGTACGAACTCATTCTGACAGCTATGATTTAACCTTCTCTCGCTCAAATTCACTTCCGATGGCTCCGCCCTTAGAATCCTGCCTCAGCTGGGCCACTCACTCCTGCGGATCTACCGCCGACGAGAAAGGGTTCCAGGCCAATATTGTTAACACTGCAAATTAATCTCCGTGGATTGAGACACGACACCCTAAAGCTTTAAGGAAACGGGCGAAGCATTTCGGGATTGGAATGGTGGTCATAGACTTGTACATCTTGGCAATGCTTTTGCAAGAGCGTCGAAGTGTCCGCAGGGTGTAATTCAGACATGTTGCGATTCCTTAAGTTGCTGCTCTGTGTTCTCCACACAAGTCAGCGCAGGATTCTGTTTGAACGAGTTCGTGCCCAGGGTTAATGTCGTCGAATTCTTTTCTGATCTTCAGAAGAATCGTCATTCCTCGGACCTATGCGACTGGGTATAAAATCTCCTCAACCGAAAAATTACAGTACACCACGTGCACGCACTCAATCATGAATGCTATTTCTTTTCCACTAAAACTGGGACAACAGCGATTAACCTGAACGTTAGGCTGCACTTGCACTTCAATACCTTCGACCACACAGGCAGTGGCTCAGATGCACAAACCACACTGTTTTCTTGCTTATTGTCTCAGTATCCCATACCAGATCTGAATAACCTTCCTCAGTCACAGACCCAAGCGATGGATTTCAATCTAAAACTTACATGCGTGAGCGAAACAAATGTAGTACTCTATCCGTGGAACAGAGAGATCTAAATCTCTCAAGTTTATTCAACCCCCTCCAACCCCTCCTCTACAAATGCAGCTGTCTTCTGATAAACCCCATCGACCCGCAAAATGCCGAATATATACCAGTAAGATGTGAAGGGGTTGAGACCAGAGCCCGGCAGTGGCAAGAGGCAGTACAACTCTGGAGGCGACTCAAATGACAGGTTTGCTGTTGTAAGAATCCGCTTCTAGACTTATGCTGAGTTAATCTTGAATCCCACACGTTTCCACATGAACGGCGATGGTCCGTGCGTGACCACCCAACCTATCAGCGGCAACACGTATTATCGACATTTACCAAGGCCGCAAGTCCCAGCAGTGGCGGTATTCACAGAAGACCGCAGAAGAATAGGCTTCGAAGCTAAAATTACTAGGCATCAAGTGCCGGTCTCCGTGTTGTACACCTCGATGGCTACCAAGCATACCCCTGGTTCCTCGTCACTAAATGCGTGGAGGTGGAAAAGGCTCAAAACCTGGAATGTCGATCAGGCTGTGTCCCATCTTTGATGATTCAACTAGACAGATTCTTCGCATCTAGCCGAATCGGTACGATGAGCGTTGGGAAAGCTGAACATCGGGTTCCGTCGAGCACACGGCAAGATTGTCGTTCTTAGCTAGGGCGTGATCTGTTCAGAGAGTGTACATTTACCTGCTCTGCATGCCTCTTGACCAGGGCAGTCACCGCCTGCAACGCGCCGTTAGGCATCGGCAACTGCCTTTCGCTTTTTGCCACCAGTATTTTTAGCTCGTGTCTTTCCTTCGCCCCCAGAATATAGCGATTAGTCAACCCTAGGAGAATTCCTTGCGGCGTGAACGAAATTCGACAATGTGGTGCCGCTATGGGAGACTGATGAGGTCACGGTCAATGCAGCGTTGTGGGCGTGAGATCTGGGAGTTGACGCCGTGGCGAAATTCCTCACTCTCTAGCTCACCGCGGTGCTTAACTCTCTCAATGCTAGACCGAGGGATGGATGGATCGACGACTATAGTGTTCGATGAATGTGGGATTCTATGGACTTGATAGATGGATGTCGAAACAATGAACAGACGGGTAGTTCAAATTCTTGCAGCATCCTTCAATAGAAAATTACCATGGTTGTAGTGCAATAAATAAACATAAATGTTAAATCAACCCCAATATTTATTAAATCAATCGACTTATCAAAACCACCATCATTATTTGTCCATTCTTTATGTCCCATGTTTCTTTTATTATTTCTTGTAAATTTATTTTGGATTGGTCAAAGTTTGATTAGGATTATTAAGATTTACTTAAAATTTAGTTAAGATTCTATTAGACTTGGTAGGATTTTTGTTGTGTTTTTACTTACCTTCCATAGTTAGGTGCTTAGTGCATTTTTAAGTAAGAACATACAAAATATGACATCGTGATATTATCCCCTTTTTTAGAAACAAGTTTTACGAGGAATGGCCATCATATATTGAAAAAGTCCAAAATATAATAAATTGTGTTTGCCACATATTCTGCTCTTTGTTCTCTTCAAAAATGGTTGATAGGTCTACTCAGCCATCAATAGTGTCTCATACAAGGCAAAAAGACTACCTTGTTATTTGATCATTGTTGAAACCTTCATAACTTCCTTCAAAAAAAAATATTTGAAACACCGTCAAAAGTTATTCCTACTTCTAATAAAATCATGAAACATTGAAAGTCTCTTCCAAGGTTGTGATATTATACATGTTTTATCTTGCAATCTATTTAATGAAAGACATGTCGTTCTTGAAGATCTTCATCTCGATTACATCATTTTGAAGATTGTGACAATTATAATGTTTTGTTTGATAAGCCAACAACTAATGGCTTTTGAATTGAATCTATTGGTTGTTGGTTCTCCATCTCTTTAGCATCATAAATACATAGAAGTTATAATCAAAAGTAGAAGGTAGAATGCTATCTTCTTTGGATCTTGTTTCTTTATAATAAAGATTTGATATATTTTATCTAGGTTTTCATAGATGTCGTCAATGCAAAACCTTAACCTCCTTTGATACATTTATAAGATTCTTTGCTAGCTCTTATAAAGAAGAATATGTGCATTTACTAATATCATTTCTATGCCAATGAACAAGATATTTTAATCTATTTTGGTACTGCCTTGAATCTAAGACTTCTTTTATATTGAACTCTTGATCATTATCTACTTCTATAGAAGGATGTAGCATTTATCTTCTTTCTAAGATATTCACTATCTTATATAACTTAAGAAGAGATATATGGAATATAGAATGGATCTTCTAAGACTTTGATAGATGTAATCAATAATCAACAAGATTGATTTATTCTCAAATAGAAAAACGTCCAAACTTACAATAGTCCAACTCCTTAAAAAGACAAGTTGTCAAGGATAAGACCTCAACGAAAGCAAATAAACAAGTGAGACTCTCTCAAAGAAATAGAAATAGAGAAGTATGTATAATAAAAAAAAAAAATTAGAATGACTATTACCAAAAGACAAGAAAATTAGAGACTCTTGAATCTAGACTAGAAGCAAGAAAGGAATTGATAAGAATGAAGAAGGCTTCACTCTTGCCTCTATATATACTATGTAACTAGCATCTATGTGGTGACATTCTATATGATCTCCAAAAATGTATTGACTTTGCATGACATGTATCTTAACTTGTAATGTAAGTTTTCTATATAGGTACCACATAATTAGCTTGTTCCACAAGCTATCAATACATGTGGCACATAGATAGCTTATTGACAAAGTTTCTAACTTATCAATCAACTACAAATATATGTAAAGTTAAAACAAGATCTACAAAGCTTCTAAGAAGCTATTTTAGAAGATATTATGAAATTAATTTATTTTTATTTAATTCTATATTTTTATATTATTTAAGTAAAAATTAATATATATATATATATATATATATATATATATATATACGCAACATTACCTTCTTTTCTAAGGACGAGTTCCATGAGAAGCAATGATCATATATTGAAGAAATCTAAAATATGGAGAATTATATTTGCCACATATTTTGATCTTTATTTCCTTTTAAGGTAATTGATAGGTCCTCTTAGTCATCGATAATGTTCCATTCTATAGTAGAAAGACTACTTTGTGATTTGATCATTGTTGAATCTTTTATAACTTCCTTCAAATAAAGCATTCATAATACCATCAAGAGTCGTGCTTACCTCTAATAAAATTACCACACATTGAGAGTCTTTTCTCAAGTTGTGATATCAAATGCATTATATCTTGTCATTTATTTGAGGAAGAACATGTCATTCTTGAAGGTTTTATCCTTACCTTCTTATCAAGAAGGTAAGCCTCCTCGAGAGAATACAGGGTCCTTGATTACAAGTGGGTTGTAATAAGCACAATATTTCTCAAATGAAGTTAAATATAAAAAGATAGCCAAAAGCTACATTCAAAATTTAGACTAATTTCTTTCTTGTGCCAAGATGTATTCAATTCCTAACTCAAATCTTAAACCCACATCTCATCTTATTAAAATATCTATAATTCATTTATTACTAATCTATTTAGATAAAGTTTAGCTTTTTGACCTTAACTCAAGCTACAAATTTCAAATTTTTAAATTCCACAAACAAAATCTTATAGAAATGAGAGCCAAACTATGGAAAAAAAAATTAGCCACTTGTTGTAATCACTGCGTTAAAATCCCCATCTATAAATCAACTTGGATCTCCCTCATCACAACTCTTCTTCTTGTATGCTAAAGCTTGTTGGGAAGCTAACAATGATTTCTAAATTCTTCCAGATTCTCAAAATAAAAAGAAAAAAAATCTAGTAAATGGCATGAAAAGATCCAAATCAATCTTCAAACTTACAACCCAAAAACTCCAATGATCCTTTTTTTACAAATTTGCATGGTTCTTTCTCTTCATAGCTCTATTACTTACATGCTATATCTTGTTGAAAAGCTAACAACACGATTTAATTTTTTTCAAAATTTTAGAACAAAAAAATGAAAATTTTGTAAGTAGCCTTTAAAAACCCCAAAGTCGACTTGAAACTTGCCTCGTCCTCAAAAAACTATAGTGACCTTCTTTTTTCCTCTTTTTAATCCCAGCCTCCTTCTTTTTTTCAAAATTAAAAATCTCTATTTCTAATCTTCTCCCAATATCTTTCTTAAACCATTATAGAGTTCGGTATTTATCCTAAAAGATTTCCTCCAGACTTGCACATATCTTTGTATATACTAAAGAATTAGACTGCAATACCTCTATCATCAAAATTAGAGTTATTAAGAGCCATATCATTTTTCAATATTTGATTTAAATATTGAGGCTCAAAAACCTCTAAATCTTCTACATATTTCATCCTATCTTGCCCCTTGAAGACTTTAATTTGATTTTTTGCAATCTTTATCTTCAATGACATCCTATCTAACTCTTGAAGAAATTAAGTTACATTTTCATGCACTTCAACTACTACATAGGATCCAAACCAATGCCGTGTAAACTTACAAAGAGTAGAATGTTGGTGTATCAAACTACCATCATAAATCAAAATCCAATCATCTTTTTTAATTGATTTAGGCCTGAATCAGTGAATTTTATTGAATCTCTCTTTATTGTTCAACCTTGCTATCTTAAACCTCTCTATAATGATTTGATGATCCTCAGACAATCTCTCTAATTGGCAAATTTAAAGCTCCAATAATCTCTTCCTATCAATGCCATCTTTCCAAAACAAAAAAATAGAGAAGATATAGATTTTTCTATAGGTATTAAGAGCTTTTGCCCCAACATCAATTCCATTAGCATATAACTAGTAATTGTACTATGAATAGTTCTATCTACCTTTAAAGCAAATAGCAAAAGCTTAGGCCACAAACTTGATTGATTCCTATATGTCTTGATCCTTGCTATAGCATCTACTTCTTATAGGTTTGATTTTCTTCTATAGCTTTTGCATAAATATCCAACAATCATAATTTCTTTAAATCCAAATATAGATTTTTTAAAAAATAAAGTGAGATTTACATCTTCAAGTTTCTTCAAAATATGATCCACATCTTTAATATATTCTTTTAAAAGTGTATGGCATCCATCTTTTTTTAAAGTAAAATCTTTAGTCTCTTCTTTACAACCTTTGATTGGAACATCATCCAAAAAAGATATGGTATTCTTTAGCACAAATTTCCTTAAAATTAAATTCACATGTTTAGATAGCATCTCTAAAAACTTTTTTTTCTCTACCACAATCAAAAAATCACTCCTTCTAATCTTCAACTTGTCTAAAGACTTGTTGATAAACTTGTGTCAAATCTTTCTTGATTCTTTCAATCCCTACTCCATAGTAGCTTATTTGATATATTCTTTGGTATCTTGAGGCAATTGAGTTGTCATGGACTTCACCTTCTTAGCCATGGTCTTATATTTAGTATGTACTATAGCTTCTTGGAATATCACATGACTATCAACTACTCCAAGCTTCTTAGAAAATTCAAAAATCTCCTCATATAATAATCTTGAGTGAAGCTCTATAACAACATTAGCTCTATCTCTATCTATATGTAAAGCCAATCCCTCTAAAGCTTTCACATAATCATTTTCAAACCCTTCTTCTTCAATAATATTCAAAATACATTAATTATTTTTTCTATCATAGTCTCTAATCCTTACATAATGAGAATCATCATTTAAGACTTTGATTTCCATCCTTGTAACTGTGATATAAGTCTGTCCTAAAATCACCAGATAAATAGTAAAGTTTTACAAAAAGAAATTTTACTCCATCTTTATATCCTCAATCTTTGTCATAACTCTTGGACATGCTCCAAACAAATCACCTCACTTATTATTAGCAACCCTCAACATCCATCTATAGTTAACATTAATGGGCCACTTTTTTATTTCATAAATCTTCTTTGACATGATATTGATCTCTGATCCATGATCAACAAGTACCAAGGTCTACTCCTTGAGGTTTCCCAGTCTCACTTAAGCCTTTGTGGTAGTCCTAGCTTAAAAAAGATGTGCAAATTTAACACTCATCTTTTCACCTTTAAATCTCCTATAAAAAATATAATTGTATATATTTATCTTATTTATATCTATTCCATATTCTACCCTTTTGCCTCTTCTTACTCTTCTATGATCTTTGCCTCTACCACAGCCTTGAGTAGTTACATCTTTTTTCCTTTCAAGTCGAACCTCTTCAAACTTTGGTGCACAAAGTTGAGAGAAAACTTGTCCTATCTCTTGGTCCTCTTCTTTGATCAAATAAGAGTCTAATACCTTCACTATAACTGCCTCTACTATTATTTGCCTCTTTTGCTTAATAACATCAATAATAAGGTCATAAAAGTCCTCTTTTGCAATATTAAGTGCCTCCCTCAAGGTGAACTCAATTTTTGCATCAAAAATTCTTTCTTCTAAAATTCCCTTTATATCAATAGAGCTTTCAATATTTGATTGAAGCTTATAAGAAGGGCCCTTAACTTTAGGCTTATTTGAGCCTTCATAATTTTTGTGTTTTGATCTACTTTCTTCAATTCTAAGTCGACTTTTTGGTTGACATGAAGGTATTATTTGTACTTGTGGATAGAAATATCCTTCTCTTTTTTGAGTAGAATCTCTCTACTCTTTGGTGGTCTTTTCTTATTGGAGAGCTTCATGACATCTTCTTGAGAGGACTTAGTGCTCTTCTATTCTTCAATGGCATCTTGGTCTTCTAAATATTTATTACTATTTAAAAAGACTTTGATGCTAATAGCATCAATTGGGTCATCTCAATCCATTGCTTTTCTAATCGCTTTAGTTCTTTTAACCATAACTTCCATCAATAGTTTTAAGGTAGCTATTATGTTCATAGTTTCTACTTCAATGACATAAGACTCAATTTCTTCATATGCAATCTACTTGCTCTCCCTACATAGTCTTCTTCAAGCTTCTTCATACGTCCTCTTCCAAAATTGAGCTCTAAAGATTATCTCAAGTAATAAATCTTACTCTACCTTTCTTAAAAAAAATAACTTCTTTTTTTAAGTCTTCATCATAATTAGAGAAAATTTTTCTTTTATATTCAAGACTATCACAATATATGCACTTCTTAACAAATTTCTTTGATCCCTTAAATGCATGCAAAGATGTAGCTCTTTGGTTCTTCTTTAATTCATTGATCTCTACTCTTGATTCTTTCATGTCCTTAATCAATTCCTTAAGAGTATCTTTGGGAAGAGTCCCTTATGTAACTTGAATTGGAGTAGATGTCACTAGATTCAATGGAATGATTGTCATCATAGGTGATAGAGCTTCATGTCTCAAAGTCCTTTTTCTTGCCATCACCCACCATTACTTAGTCACTAATAGCACAACATCTTCTACTCTCTTCCAATCATTAATTAAACCTCCTTCAATGGACTTATCAGCCAAGAGCATAAAGAACATATCTTCTAGTACTTCATCTACTCTTTGCAAGAAGAACTTTGTCTTCTTTGCATTCAATAAAAGTCTCTTTGAAGAAAAATTTGAAAGAATTTTTTCTTAAATTTCCTAAAAAATTCATTGGAGGTTATAGACCTCTCTAGTTGTTGCTCAACCTATTCCAAAAATGAACTCTTAATGAATCTATCAAAATCTTTATCATAAAATTCATCTTTCAACCTTCATTCAAAGTCACTCCAAGCCTCTAAATTACTTCTATGTAAATCCCTCACTCTCTTTTTAATTTGAAGAGTGCATGTCAATTCAAAACTAAAAATACAACCACTCTCAAGGACTTAATGTACCTCCATTTTTTCTACATATTCTCAAAGAAACTTAGTGATGTCTCTCCTATCAAATATCTTATTGTTATTAATTACACTTTGTAATGCCTTGGTCATCTCTTTCTCACTTGCTTGTATCTTTTGTTATCTCTCCATGAACATACTTAAAGCTAAGAGCAAATCATTGGCACTTACTCTTCTATTGCAACTAGTATCAATTCCTCTAAAATCACCCATCATCTTTGAATGTAAAAAAATTTCTCGCTTCTCTTTTTCTACTCTTGAATTCTTTCTCATGCTCCGAGCTTGTACCTTAGCTCTATAACTTTATTATGCTCTACTTACAATCTCAATTGCCCTGAGAATGCTGTCAAAAGAAGCATCAAATTTATATCAAGAAGGTGAGCCTTCTCAAGAGAACACAAGGTCTTTGATTGCAAGTGGGTTGTAAGAAGCACAATGTTGTCCAAATGAAGTCAAATATAAATTGATGGCCAAAGGCTAAATACAAAATTTAGACTAATTCCTTTCTTATGCCAAGATGTATCTAATTTCTAACTCAAATCTTAAACCTATATCTCATCTTATTAAAATATCTATAATTTATTTATTATTAATTTAATATATGCAAATTTTAGCTTTTTGAGCTTAACTTAAGTTATAAACTTTAAATTGTTAAAATCCATAAATAAAATATTGTAGAAATGAGAGCCAAATTAAAGAAAAAAAAATTGGTTACTTGTTGCAATCACTCCCTTAAAACCTCTATCTACAAATCAACTTAGATCTCCCTCATCACAACTCTTCTTCTTGCATGCTAATGTTTTTGAAAATCCAACCATGAGTTTTAGCTTCTTTAAAATTCTCAAAATAATAGTAATAAAAAAATATAATAAATGGCATAGAAAGTTTCAAACCAATCTTGAACCTCACTGCCCAAAAACTCCAATGACTTCATTTTTACAAATTTTTATAGTTCTTCTTTATCATAGCTTGATTTCTTGTGTGTTATAGCTTGTTGGAAAGCTAACAATACAATCTAAATTTTAAAATTTTAAAACAGAACAATAAAAATTTCATATGTAGCCTTTAAAAACCTTAAATCCAACTTGAATCTTGTCTCATCTCCAAAAAAACTCCAACTACTCTCTTTTTTCCTCCTTTCAACTTCAATCCTCTTTTTTTCCAAAATTAAAAAAACCTTGATGCTAAAAATTCCTATCTCTAATCCTCTCTCTATATTCCTTTTAAAACATTATAGAGCCAAATATTTATCCTAAAAGATAATATCTTCAAGCTTGAATAATCAATTCAAGACATCAATTTCACATTCTAAATTCTATTCAAATTATAAATGTATTAATATTATATTCCTCCTCCATCCCTCTTAAGTAAATTATCCTCTTAAGTGATTATCCTCTAAATATCTTTGATGCCCTTAAATTAAGTACATCATGATACCAAATTAGAAAGAGACCTAATTATATTAAAAATTATGTAACTATTATGGCCATTATTGCTACATCTATAGGAAGTGTTTCATGGGTAATATCTCCAAAAGATAATGGATGGCAATCTATGACTTCTACATGTACCGGTTTAATTTTTTATACTAATAATATTCTATGGCTTTTAACAAAGTATTCATCTAAGAAATAAACTGAGGCTCTTGAATCTATTAAACCAGAGTTGTTTTTGCAAAGAGCCATATATCATTGCAACAAAGATGGAGACTAAGATGTTAGATGATAGATCACACTATGCTAGGGTTTATAACTATGATGGCAAGAAGCTGGTCTAATTTTTCACAATAAGGCCAGATTATGAGAGACATAGAAATCAACTTAGAGAAACTTCCATGGATGATAAGTATGATGATTTTTGGATTTTTAGATTATACATACAAAACATAGTGTATCACATCTATAAAAAAATCATTTACTATTGCATGCTTCAATATATGAAAAATTGACTATAAGATTTGGAGTTTGACAGAAGATGGATTTATGAGTTTTCAAAAGGTTAAAGATTTATATTCTATGTATAAAAGATCAATTAAGAAGATTTTTAAAAAATTAAAAAGAATTGGTATAATTTTGAGTGATAAGTTTATTTTTAGAAATATTAAAGAAGAAATCTTTTAAATTATGCTTTAGAAGTTTTGGAGACTTTGCAAAGAGAGGATATTGCATTGATTGATATAATGGTGGAAATTCATTAAAGAAGATTATATGAAGAGATATTAAAGATATCTACTAATACAAGGTTGGTTGAAAGTTATGGCTTGGAGATTAAAGCCATGGTAATTATCAAATATAAGACCATAGCAAAGAAGATAAGATGAGTGGTAATACAATTGCCACAAATTTCCAAAGATCATATCAAGAAGGCTGAAAAAGAACCTAGACTAAGAGAGATATGAAGGATTGAACATTTCATGTAGGAAACATTGGCCAAGTAAAGAAGAGATGAGTTCCTGAAAGATCTTGAAAAGAAAAGGTTTTGAGAAATGATTTCCAAGTATAATAAGGCTTTTTTTACTTCATCAATGTTGTATTATAACACAATTATATGGTGAAAATTTAAAAAAAATTGATTTCTAATCAATATTCAACTATTTTGGTTCAATTAGAACTCAAGACAATTAAGAAAGGCTTTATAAAAGTCTTTTAGATTATTTATTTCTGTTAATAGATAATAAATAAAAGCTAATTATTATTTTTTCCTTCTAAATTATAAAAACTCTTTTATTACCTTAGAAAGGCCATAAATTAGTAAAAATAAGCTAAATGAGGTGAATAAGTGATATGATTGATATTAAAATAAAAGTGAGGATAGAATCGTGCTTAAAAATTCTTAAGATATGTTGAATTGTTACTTGAAGAATAATCATTTATAGATTGGGATCGAAATCAAACCTTTAGCTAATAAAACGGCATATGTCATATTATGTGAAAAGTTGCTTGAGAGTGCACCAGGCACACAATTGTGGAAGGTAGAATGAAAATTATACTAATAAAATCTTAATTCTAATAGAATACTAAATAAAATGTAATTAAACCTTAAAAATACTAAATAAAATTTAATCAAATTCAAAAAAAATATTAAAGAAATTACAAAAGAAACAATAAGAAATCTTAAAGGAGTTGAAAGAAAATCCACAATAAATTCTAAAAGACTCTTTAAGAAGTCCTAAAAAATATTAAAATAATCACAAATATATCTTAAATAAATCTCAATCAAGTTTTAATTTAATCCTAGTTGAAACCCTAATAGACTTCAATAAAATCCTAAATAAATCTTAAATCCTAAATCTTAAATCAAATCCTAGATCAAAGCCTAGATCCTAAAAAAAATCCTAAATTAAATCCTAGACAAATCCTAAATCTTAAATCAAATCATAAATCAAATCCTAGAAAAATCCTAAATCTTAAACCGAATCCTAAATCAAATCTTAGATTCTAAATCAAATCCTAAATCAAATCCTAAAAAAGCCCTAAATCTTAAATCAAATCCTAAATCAAACCCTGAATAAATCCTAAATTCTAAACCAAATCCTAAATCAAGTCTTAGATAAATTCTTAATCCTAAATCAAATCTTAGATCAAATCTTAGATCCTAAACCAAAATCCTAAATCAAATTATAGACAAATCCTAAAACCTAAATCAAACCTTAGATCAAATCCTAGATCCTAAACTAAATCCTAATCCTATTCAATCTAATATTAGTATAATTTAGAATCTCAATATCTATCAATCGAATCTTTGATCTTATTTAAAAATTTATACATCTTTCAACAACTAAATTGGCAACAAGTACACAAGTTTTGAAGAAAATTACAATTACCAAATAGAAGAAAAATCCTAAAATCTACTCAGATATTAGCTGACCAACTACTCCAATATGAATGTTGAACTTCCAGTGCCAATATCTCCTTATTAAACCATTCAATTGTTTTCAAATTTTATATTTGTATAAAAAATCAAGTCTATTATCTTCAAATATAAATCTTACTTCAATTCAATTAGTAGATTTCTGAAGATATTAGAAATCCTAACTACCTTTCAATGTCCAATTTTCAAGACCTCAACTTACTTGAAATTTGATAGCCTTCAATTCAATCATTTGATTGAGTTCAAACTTATAGCATACTTTTTAAACAAATATTTATTCAATCTTTAATGTCTACATTAAAAAAAGAAGATATGAAAGTTGAAAAAATTATATGTAATATACGGGATCTTTAAATCAAATTGGCAAGATTTGAAGAAAAGACTTCTATAAAAAAATTTAAAGGCTATTTTTAAATAAAGGTATGTACAAAAATATATTTGATGTAATAATGTCTTTCATGCTAAGAAGAATTATAGTAAATTTAATGATATGGTACAACAAGAGATATTTTTTGGAAAGATAGAAAAGTGACATTAAAAGATAAAGAAAACCTCTTTCAAATCAATTTTAGCAAGGGAGATATGAAAGCTTTGATTTAAGATTATTTAATAATACATTGAATATCAACACAAGAAAGTATAAGTTATGGTATTAAAATAGATGATGACTTTGATAGAAATATAGAAATAAGTAGATTTTGGACTTTTACTATTTTTTTAATACAAAAAAGAAAAATACCTCAAGATGTGTTATTAAAAATTGCAGCTATAATATGTAGTGCAAAAAGTTAGAAAGATCATGTAAAAGTTCTTTTGGTTCATGAATACATTGCTAAAAGCCAACATAAAGCCATGATATAAGAAAAGAGTTAAGAAAATTTTGATGATACAAGAGAAGAAAATTCTTTTAAGAGACAAACTTGAGAAGATAAGGCTTATGAAAAAACTTCACATGAATTTCCAAAAAAATATACTTTAACAATATTAGATGAAAAAGTAAAGGAGACAAAAGATAAAAGTAAATCAATAGCTTATAAACTATTCTCTGATATTGAAGTAGCAACAAATTTAAAAAGAATGTTGGAAGAACATGTATTAAATACTAATGTAGAATTTACATTGAAAGAGATTTTAAGAATTTTAAAGAAAGAATTTTATGATATTATTATTAAAAATATTAAAAGAAAAGAAAAATTAATAGATGTATCTAGAATGAATCATATTATTGATGTAAAGATATATAAGGATAAAGAAGTTGATAATGGTTATAAATAATCAATATATAAAAAGATTATTTATAATAAAGTATATTTTGAGTATTGTAGTAACAAAGAAATAAAAATTTCAAGCCATTATACTCAAAAATATGAAGTAAAGGCAACTATAGAAGTATTAGTGAAGGTGGGAGATATAGAAAAATTGGTTGTTGCTTTAATTGACCATGGTTCCAAAATAAATCTTATGTTTAAGAATCTTTATAAGAAGAAAATGTAACTAATTGATATGGAGCATGGATGGATAATATGAGTATCTAATAACTTACGAGATGAATTATAAGGAGCTTGCCTAGATATTAAAATCCAGATTAGAGATGTTGCAACAAAACAACATTTTTTTGTTCAAGATATAAAATCTTATCTAATAATTTTAGGACAATCATATATTATGTGTCACAAATATACATAATTATTCTAGTAAATACTTATATGATTAGGTAGGAGTAAGTAAAAATAGATAAAATTTCATAATATCTTCTAGAAAAGCTTCGTAGAAGCTTTATAGATGTTGCTTTGACTTTACATATGTTTATAGTTGATTGATAGGTTAGAAACTTAATCAATAAGTTAATGACATATTGGTAGCTTATAAAATAAGCTAACTATGTGATGCACATATAAAAAACTTATCTTGCAAGTTAAGATATATGTCTTGCAAAGTCAACATATATTTTGGAGGTCCTACATGATATTACCACATAGCTACTAATTAAGAGTATATATGGAGGCAAGTATAAAGTCTTCTTTACTCTTGTTATTACCTTTCTACTCTTTAGTCTTGCTTTAAGTCATTCTAATCTTTTTGTTTTTAGTAATAGTCATTTTAATTTAATATTATATCATCTTTGAGTGATTTTTTAATTCTCTTCAGTGACATAAGAGTGTATTGAAGATTTTCTTTCTTCAAGATTCATATCCTTGATAATTTGAGAAGAACACTAATTTATTATTTTTATCTTTTTTAAAAGTGAGTGAATTACTCTACTTCTATTGTTGTATTTTGGTGGTTACAAATTATCCACCTTTAAACAAAAAATCTTATTTTTTAACATCGATCTTTTCCTTAAAGAGACTGGATTATCTTTCTTTGTCGAAATTTTCATTTGATATTAGAGGTTGCAGATTATCTTCCTCTAATTTAATTTTTTGAATTTGTTTGAATTGTCTATGAAAGAAAAGATTATGGATGATATTTTCAATGAAAGTAAAAATAGATTTATAATTATTGAAGATCTTCATGAACTTGTTAATATTCTAAGAATAGAAATCTCACATATTTCTAATATGAATCATGAAAGTACTATGCCTATGCCTGTGGAAAAAGTTCAAAGTCTTCAACAAGAAGTTGTGTAGTTGAAAGAAGCAAGTAGATCAACTTCGCAACCAAATTCATGGACTTTTGCTTCTACAAGTATGATGAGGATAAGAATTAGTATGCTTGAGAAGTTTGATAGAATAATATCAAAGTTTTGAAGATTTTTGTAACAAGTCAAGTTCTATCTAAGGTTGCATCCTTTCCAATAACCGGATGGATTTACTCAAGTCGGATTTATAGGCACACTTCTATCAGGAAGTACTCTCTCTTGATTTTTACCAATAATACAAAAGAATTTGTAACTCCTTTATGATTTGAATTTATTTCTAGAAGTGTTTATGGCCATATTTGGAGAAAGTAATCAAGAAAGAGTAACAAAGACTAAGCTCTTATCTTTAAGACAAGGATCATGGTTAGTTACTATATATTCTGTTGAATTCCAAAACCTTGCTTGCGACATGGACTAGAATGACAAAGCCCTTATCAATAAATTTTGATAAGGATTGAATGATAATATCAAAGATTTATTACTAACAATATTAAAGGCAAAATCTCTCGAATAATTTATTGCTCAAACTATTACATACGACAATTGATTATTTAAAAGACATAAAAAGTAAAGATTTGATTGGAGAAGAATAAATCAAATAATGATAGTAACTCCCAAGTTTTTAGAAACTTATTCATCTTAGACAACACCAATGTAAATTGATATGATACGTTTTAAATTCCTCACAAAGCAAAAAAAACTCGACAACATCCAGAAGGCTTATGCTTATATTATATAAAAGCTAAATACATTGTTCATTATTATCCAAAGAAATAATGCAACCACAAAATGAAAAGCATGGTTGCCAAAGAAGATAATCTATCAAAATTTGAGTTTCTCCAACTATAATAGAGACCGTGTGGCTGAAATCTTGTGTAATTCTTAGTAAAGATCTTATTCTCTTCTCTAATCTTTTATCTTATTTTACAATAGAAGTTTATTTAGAACCAAAAAATCACAAAGTCTTACCTTTGTTAGATTCAAAAGTCTCAGCCTATTTAATAAATGAAGATTTTGTCAAAACATAAGAGTTATTATTAATATATATAATAGAAGTCATAGATAGTTGTTTGCTATCTTTCGGAGATGTTACGCATGAGATTGTTCTTTTAGATGTAGCAATTAAAGATCATAATAGCATAGTAATATTTAATGTAATAAAATCTCTATCCAATCTAGTTATTTTAGGATTATCTTGATTAAAAAAATATAATCATTCATTAGATGTTGAAAAGCAACTGGTGCATTCATGAATTCAAAAGACATGATATTATATTCAAAATGCCCATACCTAGTTCAAAATGCAATTTTCCATTCATCTCTTTTTTTAATGCATACTAGATTATATACTCTTTGTAGATCCATTTTTGTATAGATCTTTGCTTAATTTAATTGATAAAAAAAAATTAAAATAAAAAATACAAGATACTTATTTTTAATGGTAATCTTGTTGAGTCCTTAATAGTCAACATATATCTTTAGAGATCCATCTTTTTTCTTCACAAATAAGATAAGAGCTCTAATTGGAGATTTAAAATGACATATGAAATTTTTAGCCAAATTTTTATCAATATATTCCTTGAGTGAAATCAACTTGTTTTGTGATAGGCTATAGATTGGTCCAAATGGTGATTGAGCTCCTTCATGATGATCAATGGAACAATCATAAGGTTGATACTCTAGATGAATATTATTTCAAGAATTTCAAGAATATTTCAAGGATTTCAAGAATTTTTCTCAAGTTATAGCTCTACTTATATGTTTGACTTATAAAGACAAACTTGAGTGGAGTAAAGTAGCCAAAACATGGTTTGATGGTTTAAAAAAAGGATTTATTTTTGTACCAATTTTATATTATGTTGATTTTTTTAAGGTATTTTTTATGGAAATAGATGCATTAAACTTTGCTTTAAATGCAGAGTTATTATAAATGGGAGCAGATGACAAACTCCATCCAAAAGCTTTTCATTCCAAAAAAATTTCAGCAATCAAGATTAATTATGAGATCCACTACAAAAAACTCCTTGCAATTTTAGATTCATTTCAACAATAGCAACATTACTTAGAAGGTGCCTTGAATCTAGTTACCATTGTCGAGGTAGAGAGGGTTTGCTTTAAGAAAGTATTAGGCTTCTAGTTGCATTTAAATACTCAATCAAATATAAGATATTAAAGTTTCAAGTTTATATATATAATATTTTTTTTAGGAAAATTACATCAAAATATAAGCCTAAGTAAAAAAAAAATCTCCAATATATGATAAAATATCTTTAAACCTTATATATCCTGATGGAAAATTTTTCTTAAACTTCAACAGTTCATATTTCACGATCTAATTGTCCAAACAAACTAAAATTTTATATGAAGTATTAATGTACTTTCAACAACTACCAAAACAAATTTCAACAGCACATTTGGTACGGATCTTGAAATATTTCCAAAATCCTAATAATAACTTCAAATCCTTGCTTATATATACATAAGTGTAATCTTCTTCATATCTCACAAATTAAATATTTAAATACCATGAAACTTAAATCTATAGCTTTTTAATCTAATAACACACACTTATAAAAATTTTGAGCCAAAAATTCATCTAGATATGGCTTCAACCATTACTATCAATAAAACAACTCACTTACTATCTTTGAATTACATGTGCTATCTTCAATGCTTTATAACTCTTTCATTTAGATTTAGAATTCATCAAATAATATATGAAAAGTGTAGCTAAGAAAGTGTTCTCTCCAATCCTAGTTGCCAATCTTTTTTTGCTCTTTTAAAATGTATGTTATGTCCCAAAGAGTGACAATAGATATGAAATTCACACCTTAACTTTGAATGCCTATAACTCCTTCATTGAAACTCCAAATTACACAAAATTTGCATCCAAACCGTATCTAAAAACCTAAACCTGCTGAACCTAGCCTCCAAAGCTCAAATGACCTCAAAAAAATATCCAATTTCCTAATAAGTTCTCAGGTAGCCTCCTTGAAGCCCATTGGATATGACATTTGACCAATAGAGATGAAGATCTTCACTCCTTGCCTTCATCCAACCATACCTTGTTTTCATCTTTTTCAATAAGCTTCTTAATAGTTTAAACTTTCATCTTTAGATTCCAACCTTTTTATAAGCTTTATACTAAATATCTAAATTCTACATAATATAAACACTATAATTAAAATAAATAAATCTGCAAATAAATTTTCTTATATCAAGTCTCTTTAAATTTACTTACTAACCATTCTAATCCACATTAAGACTTACAAACATAATATTTATTTTGATTAGTTTTTTACATACTATAAAAAACTACAATACAACATTATGTATATAAATCACAAGACCTCGAGTATTTTATGTCATCACATGTTTTAAATTGTCGCCAAGCTTATTGGAGCATGTTCTTACTAAGATTTGATTTCAAGATCACTTACCAACTCAAAAAACAACAAGGTTTATCAAATGTCCTTTCTAAACGTTCTTATCTTGTATCAAAAGAAGAAGATGCATCTTTTGATGAACAAAAAATAACTCTCTTGAAGCTGGAACATTTTCACCTTCAAGCAAAAAAATTAACATTGACTTTTGATTCAATGTTTATCAAGAAAATTCAATCACGTATATCCTTTGATCTTCTTATCCATGATATCAAGAATAATTCTTCTAAATCTCATGATACTTCAAAGTTTGAATTCAAGAACAACCAATTCTATTCAAGGGATAATTTTTATATTCTAAAAGATGGGATACAATTACATATTCTTCAAACTTATCATGATTTTTTAGCAATTGAACATTTTAGATACAACAAGACTTTGAAGTTAATATCAAAAAAAAATTGATAGCTTCAAATATGGAAGGCAGTCGAAGACTTTATACAATCATGTGATATTTGTTCAAGATTCAAAACTCTTTGCTATTGATTTTATGGACTTCTTCAGCCTTTAACTATTCCTAAACAATTGTGGTCTTTTGTCTCTATGGATTTTATCATGGATCTTCCAGTCTTAGGTTTGTATGATTCTATATTTATAGTAGTAGATTGTTTTACCAAGATGGTACATTTTTTACTATGTATAAAATCTATCACTAATAAAGAAATGACTAAGCTTTTTTTTAATAATATCTATTACTATCATAGATTGTCTAAAGATATTATATCAAATAA
The DNA here is from genome assembly GCF_059467195.1 of Physcomitrium patens. Classification (NCBI taxonomy): domain Eukaryota; kingdom Viridiplantae; phylum Streptophyta; class Bryopsida; order Funariales; family Funariaceae; genus Physcomitrium; species Physcomitrium patens. The sequence goes on along the minus strand of NC_143434.1, from coordinate 15,360,760 downwards.
GAGGATTCAATTTATATCAAGATTTTAGAAAATCCTTTTCAAGATTTTAAAGGTAGATATAAAGCTCTCTTTGGCTTTTTATCCATAAATTAATGGGCAAAAAAAATGGATGAATTAAGCTTTGAAGCAATACTTGAGATATACTATCAACTATCATCAAGATAATTGGACAATTCTTTTATCTTTAATAGATTTTGTGTATAATAATTTGGTACATTCTTCCACTCAAAAAGTAGCTTTTTTTGCCAACTATGGTTATCATCTGTGACTTAATACTTTTGACTTTTCAAAAAGTTGATAATCTTACATCAAAAGTTTTAAAAAATTGTTTGTCAGAGTTACATGCAACAATGAAGGTACAATTAAAGGGAGTTCAAGAACGAAAAAAAATTAACATAGATGCCTATGACAATGAATAATTATAATTTTACATGGGTGACAAGGTATTGTTACTTCGTTGCAATATCAAGACTACTTATTTTTGTGATAAGTTGGACTATCATAGACTTAGATCTTTTCTTATTAAAGAATAAGTCATTCATGTTGCTTATCGATTATATCTACTGGAGTCTATGAAGATCCACCCTATATTTCACGTATCCTTTCTTAAGCCATATAAGATAGTGAATATCTTGGGAAGAAGACAAATACTACCTCCTCTTATAAAAATGGATAATAATCAAAAATTTGAGGTGGAAGAAATTTCAAATTCAAGGCAGTGCCAAAATAGATTGAAATATCTTATTTATTGGCATGGATATGATATAAGTGAATGCACATGGGAGCTAGCAAAGAATCTTAAAAATATAGCAAAGAAAATTGAAGATTTTCATTGATGATATCTATCAAAATTAAGATGAAAAATAGCAAATCTTTGCTATGAAAGAAACAAGATTAAAAAAAAAATAACATTCTATCTTCTATCCTTCTTTATAGCTTCTATGTATTTATGATGCTAAGAAGATGGAGAACCAACAACCAACTTATTCAACTCAAGAACTTTCATTTGTAGACTTATTAAATGAGATATTACAGTTGTCACAACCTTCAAGATGACAAAATTGAAATGAAGAACCTCAAAAATGACATGTCTTTCTTTGAATAGATGACGAGATACAGCATGTTTGGTATCACGACCTTAGAAGAAACTTTCAATGTTTGGTGATTTTATTAGAGGTAGAAACAACTCTTGATGGTATTTCAAATATTTTATTTGAAAGAAGTTACGAAGGCCTCAACAATGATGAAATAACAAGGTGATCTTTTTGTCCTAATATGGGATACTATCAGTGGTTGAGAGGACCTATCAACCATATTCAAAGAGAAGAAAGATCAAAGTATGTGGAAAATATAATTCGTGACATCTTAGATTTTTTCAACTTATGAAGATTGGTCCTTGTAGATTAGTCCTTGGAAGAGAGAATAATGTCAAAAATATACATAAGTATTCTAATAAATACTTATATGATTAGATAGAAGTAAATAAAAGTATATAAAATTTCATAATACCTTCTAGAAAAGCTTCTTAGAAGCTTCATAGATGTTGCTTTGACTTTATATATATTTATAATTGATTGATAGGTTAGAAACTTAGCAAACAAATTAACTACGTATTGGTGGCTTGTGGAGCAAGTTAATTATATGGCACACATATAGAAAACTCACCTTCTAAATTAAAATATGTGTTTTGCAAAGATAACATATTTTAGAGGTCATATAGGACATTGCCACATAGTTCTTGATTAAGAGTATATATAGAGGCAAGAAAGAAGTCTTTTTCACTCTTGTCAATGCCTTTTTAGTCCTTAGTCTTGCTTTAAGACTTTTTAGTTTTTTTTTTTTTTTTTTTTTTTTTTTGGCAATAGCCATTCTAATTTAATATTATATCATATTTGAGCAACTTTCTAATTTTCTTCAGTGATACAAGAGTGTATTGAGGATTTTCTTTCTTCAACATTCATATCGTTGACATTATGATAATATGGATGGAAACAAAAGTGCTTCATAATGGTTTAGCTCGTACATAAATACGTAGTGAAGGTAAGAAAAAAGCAATATAATTTCTAAATGTACCTCCTAATCATAAACAAAATTGAGATAAATTGAACAAGAAGGTATTATCAAGAAATATTGAAGAATTTAAAGATTTAAGGGATTACCATTGTAAAGTGAGATTAAAGAGGTACAAAAGGGAAGAAACTCTTATAAGAGATACTTAAATGAAGACATGCAAAAATAAATATAGAAGACCTTATTAAAGACATAAATCTTTTAAAAAAAGAAGATGATTATGAGTTAAATAGTGAAAATGATAAAGAAGTTTTGAATGAAGAAATAAAGAACATAATATGAATGAAACAAGATTTGAATTACTTAGTACATATTAGAAGATGTTATAAAGGACATGAGTCTTAAAAAATTAAAATATCAATACACTCTTGTGTCATTTAAAAAGACTAAAAACTAACTCAAAGATGATAATATATTAAATTAGAATGGCTATCGATAAAAAAAGAAGATTATAAAGTCTTGAAATAAGACTAAAGATTAAAAAGGCATTAACAAGACTAAAGAAGACTTCACTCTTACTTATATATATAATCTTAATTAAGAATTATATAGAAATATCTTATAAGACCTCCAAAATATATTGACTTTGCAAGACACATATTTAAACTTGCAATGCAAGTTTTCTATATGTATGCCATATAGTTAGCTTGTTTTGCAAGCTACCAATATATGATAACCTATTGATCAAGTTTCTAACCTACCAATCAACTACAAACACATGTAAAGTCAAAACATTATCTATGAAGTTTCTAAGAAGCTTTTCTAAAATATATTATGAAATAAATTTATTTTTATTTACTTCTATTTAATTATATAGATAAATATTAAAATAAATATATATGTTTGTGATATTATCTTCTATTCTAGAAACAAATTCTATATAGAGCGATCATCATATGTTAAAGAAATCTAAGATGTTCTAATCTTTGTTCTCTTTGAAGATGGTTGATAGGTCCTTTCAGCTATCGATAATATTTTATACCAATACAAAAAGACCACCTTATTATTTGATTGTTATTGAAGCCTTTCTAACTTCTTTCAAATAAAATATTTAGAATATTATCATGAATCTTTCTTACTTCTAATAAAATTATCAAACATTGAAACTCTCTTTCAAGGTCATGATATCAAACACATTGTATCTTGTCATCTATTTGACAAAAGACATATTGTTTTTAAGGATCTTCATCTTGATTATGTTATTTTGAAGGTTGTGACAATTGCAATGTCTCATTTAATGAGTAAATAATAGTTCTTGAATTGAATCTATTGGTTGTAAGTTCTCCATTTCTTTAGTATTACAAATATACAAAAGTTAAAAATAAAAGTAGAAGATAGAATCTTATCTTTTTTAGATCTTATTTCTTTTATAATTAAGATTTGTTATTCTTCCTCTTGATTTTGATACATATTATCAATGAAAAGCTTTAACCTTATTTATTGCTTTTACAAGATTCTTATTTAGCTCCCATGTATATTCACTAATATCATATCTATGCTAATGAACAAGATATTTTAATCTATTTAGCACCACTTTAAATCTAAGACTACTTTCACCTTGAACTCTTGATTATTATTTATTTTTATAGGAAAAGGTGGTGTTTGTCTTCTTTTTGAAATATTCACTATCTTATATGGCTTAAGAAGAAAAATGTGGAATATGAGATAGATCTTTATAGACTTTAGTAGATACAATTAGTAAATAACAAGATAGATTTATTCATAAATAAAATAAGGTTCAAGCCTATGATAGTCCAACTTACTATAAGGACAAGTAGAGTTGATATTGCAACAAAGTAGCCATATCTTATCACCTATGATAAATTATAATTATTCCTTATAATAGGCATCCACATTGAATTTTTATTCTTGAGCTTCCTTTAATTGCACCTCTATTGTTGAATGTAGCTTCAACAAATAATTTATCAAATCTTTTGCTGCAAGATTATCAACTTTTAAAAGGTAAAAAATATTAAATCATAGATAATAATCATAATTTATAAAAAAAATTATTTATTGAATAGAAGAATGTACTAAATTATTATATGTAAATTCTACTAATGGCAAAAAAGTTGTTTAATCGTCTTGATGATAGTTGATAATACATCTCAAATTTTTTTCTAAAACTTGATTCATCCCTTTTTTTTATCCATCAATTTAAGGATGAAAAGCCAAAGAAAGCTTTATATCCATCTTTAGAATCTTAAAAAGAGTTCTTTAAAATCTTGATACAAATTGAGTCCTTCTATCCAATATAATATCTTTGAATAATCTATAATAGTAATAGATGTTATCAAAATATTCCTTAGCCATTTCTTCACTTATGATATATTTTGTATATGGTACAAAATATGCTATTTTGGTAAAAAAAATCTATTATCAAAAATATAAAATCATAAAATTTTGAGACTAAAAGATTTATCATGAAATTCATAGAAATAGAAGACCTTAAAATAGATAATAGCTAGTGAAGTCCACAAGGTCAATAACAAGGAATTTTTGATTTTAAAAAAATATCACATAATTATACAAAGTCTTTTCAACCTTCTACATTTAAAGCCACCAAATATCTTTTGATATTAGTTCTAAAGTCTTATTGTATCAAAAATATTTAGTTGCTAAAAAATTATGAAAAGCTTAAAGAATACATAATTATACTTTTTCTTTTGGAATATATATTTGTTCATCAAAATAGAATAGATTATTATTAAACTTGAACTTAGAAATATCATAAGACTTAAAAAAATCATTCTTGATATCATAAATAAGAAGATCAAAGGATATACTTGATTAAATTTACTTGATAAAAGTTGAATCAATAATCAATGTTGATTTTATTGCTTGAAGATGAAAATACTCTAATTTCAAGATAATTATTCTATATTGATTAAAAGATGCATTTCCTTCTTTTGATATAAGATAAGAATATTTGAAAAAGACAGTTGATAAATCTATTATTATTTGAATCAATAACTAAACTTGAAATCAAATATTAATAAAGACATGCTTCAACAAGCTTGGCAATGATTCAAAATATATACTAACATAAAATACTTGAAGTTCTTATAATCTATGTATACAATAATTAGATTAGAAGTGCCTTCTAAAAAATGCTACTATTCTTAAAATAAATATATGATTACAAGAAGTTCTTTGTCATAGATCTTATAGTTAATTTTGACTACTAAAAATTTCTTGGAATAGAAAGCTATTAGGTGGAGCTTATCAAGTACTCCCATTCATGACAAAATGACATCTATAGCAAAATTTGATGCATTTATTTCTATAAAGAATGCCTTCAAAAAGTCAACAAAATATAAGATTGGTGTAAAAATAAATGCTATCTTTAAGACTTCAAAAGATGCTTCAACTTCTTTATTCCACTTTAATTTATCTTTATACACCAAGCATATAAGAAGAGCGGCAACTTGAAAAAAGTTCTTAATAAAGATTTAATAATGATTGACCGATTTCAAAAAATATTGTATATCTTTGATTATTTTTTAAATCTTTTAATTTATGATAGTTTGAACCTTTTTAAGATCCATCATAAGACCATCATTTGAAATGATGTATCCTAAAAAAATCAACTTGAGTAGTATAAAATATTTATTTTTTTAACTTGACATATAATCTTACATCTCTTACTTATTATAATATACAAAAAATATGAAATTTATGCTTTTTTATATTCTTGTCACGGACATACATATAATTACCTATATGAATAGATCAAAGTATGTAAAAGTAGATAAAAGTAGGTTAATTGTGTAATATCTTCTAGAGAAGCTTCTTAGAAGCTTCATAGACGCTGCTTTGACTTTATAGGAGTCTATAGTTGACTTTTAGGCTAGAAACTTGGTCAACAAGTTAGCCATGTGCCACACATGTTGGAAGCTTAAAGAACAAGCTAACTACGTGGTCCATCCATAGAAAACTTGCCTTGTAAGCAAAGGCATGTGGCCTAGAAAGTCAACATATATTGGAGGTCTTATAGAACATCGCCATGTGGCTTCTAGTTAGATAGTATATATAGAGGCAAGAGTGAAGCCCTCTTCACTCTTGTCAACTCCTTTCTTGCTTCTAGTCTAGTTTCAAGGGTCTCTAGTTTTCTTATATTTTGGCAATAGCCATTCTAATTTCTTTCTTAATATACATATTTCTATTTTGTCCTATTTCTTTGAGAAAAGTCTCACTTACTCTTTAGCTTTCATCGAGTTCTTGTCCTTGACAGATTGACAAGAGTACACTTACAATATGAGAGCTTTGTCTTTTCTTGATTAAGAGTGGATTACCCCTTTTTCTTGATAAGACATAAGCGCATTAGAAGTTGCGGATTACCCTCTTTTAAACTGATATTGTTCTTAGTATTTTCTTTGTTATCAATTCCTCTCTTCTATTTGTTTTGAGCGTTATTAGACATCTTCTCTTTTCTAAGTGCTACTATGGCAGAGCTTGTTGAAATGAAGAGTGCAATGGCACAGATGCAAGAACAATTGAGGGAGTTAATGCTTGCGATGCATCAACTCAATTTACCACCACAAGGAGCAACAAGAATGGTAGGAAGTGAAGATATAGAGATGATTGGGGCTGCTTCAACATCTCCACCAAACCATGTCCCTTCTCCCAGAATGGAACACCCTTCGAGTGTTAGAGAACCGAGAGTGGCCTTGCCCGAGAAGTTTGATGGTACCAGATCCAAGTTTCGAGGATTCATCAATCAGGTCCAATTAGTGATTGAACTTCAACCCCAGAGCTATCCAACTCCAGGGTCACAAGTTAGATTCATTGGTACACTTCTTTCAGGTTCAGCATTGTCATGGTTTTCATCTTTTCTTGAACGACGAGATCCAATATTGGATAATCTGGAGGCTTTTTTGGCGGAGTTTCGATCCATGTTTGGAGAACATGATGCAATTCGTGTTGCAACCAACAAGATCCGTATTTTGCGACAAGGCAATCGATCAGTAACATTATATGCTTCGCAATTTCGACAACTTGCAACTGATATCAAGTGGGATGATGCCGCACTTGTGAGTCAATTTCTCTACGGATTACAATATGAGGTAAAGAAATTGATGCTTAATTTACTTGATCCTCAAACATTGAGTCAAGCAATTGACTTTGATGTGAAGTGCGACAATCAACTTTTTGAATTTCGATCCGAGAGTCACACAAGTAGGCCTCAACGTTACTACAATTCAATGGCAACACCGATGTCTTCTCAACACATACCTTCAGAAGTAGAGGATATGCAAATTGATGCGTTACGTTTCAAACCTCTTACTGAGCAAGAAAAGTCTCGTCGTCGACAAGAAGGATTGTGCTTATATTGTGGAGAACCTAAGCACACTGCTCAACATTGTCCAAAGAAGCGACGTAACTACAAAATGAGGAGTACGGCTGTCAAAGAAGACAGTATGTCGGAAAACGAGTACGTCCAGCTACAATAGGGACCGTGCGGCTGGAATCTTGTACAACTTCTAATGAAGGTCCTATCCTCTCCTCAGAACCATCTCCTTGTTTTATAATAGATGTGCGTTTAGGACCTAATAATTACAAAGCCTCTGCCTTGATAGATTCAGGAGCCTCAGCTTATTTTTTAGATGAAGAATTTGCTAGATGTCATAGAATATCATTAATACAAAAAACTAAACCTGTACACGTAGAAGTCATAGATGGTCGTCCGTTGTCTTCTGGAGATGTAACTCACGAAACACTTCCTGTAGATGTAGTAATAAATGGTCATAGTAGTTGCGTAATTTTTAATATAATTAGATCTCCCTCTAATCCAGTAATTTTAGGCTTATCATGGTTAGAAAAGTATAATCCTCGAATAGATTGGATTTCTCGTAAACTTGATTTTCCTCGGAGCATTAGTAACAGTTCTATTAATCAAGTAAAAAACCATGAGTCTAGTATAGTAAAACCCGCACTTATAGGTGCAAAAGCATTTATACACGCAGCAAAAGAAGGATCAACTTTTGCTATTTATGCTACACCTATTTCTGAAAGCGTAAAGACTTCAAGTGGCATTCCAAGTCAATATCAGGATTATCAAGACGTTTTTGAGAAAAAGAATGCAGATATTCTTCCTGAGCATCGCCCATACGATTGTTCAATCGATCTCAAGGAAGGAACTCAGCCACCATTTGGACCAATTTACAGTTTATCGCAAGATGAGTTGGCTGAACTCAAGACATATATTGACGAGAATTTAGCGAAGAATTTCATACGCCATTCAAAATCTCCAGCAGGAGCTCCAATTTTATTCGTAAAGAAAAAAGATGGATCTTTACGAATGTGTGTTGACTATCGAGGACTCAACAAGATCACAATCAAGAACAGGTATCCATTACCTTTGATATCAGGACTCCTTGACCAGTTAAATCAAGCTAAGATCTATACAAAAATAGATCTAAGAGGAGCATATAATCTAGTACGGATCAAAGAAGGAGATGAATGGAAGACTGCATTTCGAACCAGGTACGGACACTTTGAATACAATGTCATGCCTTTTGGACTCACGAATGCACCAGCTGCTTTTCAACATCTCATGAATGATGTATTTCGTGAATTCTTAGACAATTTTGTCGTCTGCTACCTAGACGATATCCTGATTTATTCTAAGAATGTTGAAGAACATGAAATACATGTTCGTCAAGTATTACAAAAACTTAGAGATGCAGGATTGTACGCCAAGATAGAAAAGTGTGTATTTCACACTATTCAAGTTGACTTTTTAGGATACATCATTTCAAATGATGGTCTTATGATGGATTCTAAGAAAGTCCAAACAATCATGGATTGGAAGATTCCAAAGACTGTAAGAGATGTCCAATGTTTCTTGGGATTTGCCAATTACTATCGGATCTTCATCAAAGACTTCTCACGAGTTGCAGCTCCACTTATACGCTTGACTAGTAAAGATAAATTCCAATGGAATCAAGAAGCGGAAGCAGCATTTGAAGCCTTGAAGACATCATTTGTCTCTGCACCAGTCTTATATCGTGTTGACTTTTCCAAGGTATTTTTTATGGAAACAGACGCATCGGATTTTGCCTTGGGTGCAGTTTTATCACAAATGGGAACAGATGACAAACTTCATCTGATAGCTTTTCATTCAAGAAAATTCTCAACAGCCGAGATCAATTATGAGATCCACGATAAAGAACTTCTTGCAATCGTGGATTCTTTTCAAGAATGGCGTCATTATCTAGAAGGTGCTTCTAGTCCAGTCACTGTATATACAGATCACAAGAACCTCGAGTATTTCATGTCAGCACGCGTGTTGAATCGTCGTCAAGCTCGTTGGAGTATGTCTTTGTCAAGATTCGACTTCATTATCACTTATCGGCCAGGAAAACAACAAGGTTTGTCCGATGCCCTGTCTAAACGTTCTTATTTTGCACCAAAAGAAGGAGATGCAGCTTTTGAGCAACAAAGAACGGTCCTCTTGAAACCGGAGCAATTTCATCTCCGAGCAGTGAAATCAACACTGACTGTTGATTCAACTTTTCTCAAGCAAATCCAGTCCAGTATGTCCTCAGACCCTCTTGTTCATGATATCGAGAATAATTCTTCCAAGTCTCATGATTCTTCTAAGTTCGAGTTCAAGAATAATCTATTATATTTTGAAGGACGCCTATATGTTCCAGAAGGAAAAGCACGTTTGCGTGTTCTTCAAGCACGTCATGACTTTCCAACAGCAGGGCACTTTGGATATAATAAGACTTTGGAACTCATATCAAGAGATTTTTGGTGGCCACAAATGTGGAAGTCAGTCATAGACTTTGTACAATCATGTGATATTTGTTCAAGATCAAAAATTCCTCGACATCGACCTTACGGACTTCTTCAGCCATTACCTATACCAGAACAACCATGGTCTTCTGTTTCTATGGATTTCATCACAGATCTTCCAAGCTCAAGATCTTATGATTCTATATTTGTCATAGTAGATCGTTTCACCAAGATGGCACATTTTGTGCCATGTACAAAATCTATCACAGGTGAAGAAACAGCTAAGCTTTTCATTGATAATATCTATCGCTATCATGGATTACCTAAAGATATCATATCGGATAGGGGAACTCAATTTGTGTCAAGATTTTGGAAGACCCTTTTCAAGATTTTAAAAGTGGACATAAAGCTATCTTCGGCTTTCCATCCTCAAACTGATGGACAAACAGAGCGCGTAAACCAAGTCTTGGAGCAATATTTAAGGTGTACTATCAACTACCAACAAGATGATTGGACAACCCTTCTGCCATTGGCAGAGTTTGCTTATAATAATACGGTACATTCTTCCACGCAACAAACACCTTTCTTTGCCAATTATGGCTATCATCCACGACTTGATACTTTTGATTTTTCAAAAGTTGATAATCCTGCAGCAGAAGATATGGCAAATCGGTTGTCAGAGTTACATGCAATAATGAAGGCGCAGTTGAAGAAAGCTCAAGAACGACAAAAGATAAATGCAGATGTATATCGTAAAGAGCAACCACAACTCAACGTGGGTGATAAGGTATGGCTACTTCGTCGCAATATCAAGACCACTCGACCTTGTGACAAATTGGACTATCGTAGGCTTGGCCCCTTTTCTGTTTCTGAACAGATCAACCCAGTTGCATATCGGTTACATCTACCGGAGTCAATGAAGATCCATCCTGTATTCCACGTGTCTCTTCTTGAACCATATAAGACAGTGGATATACAAGGAAGAAGACAAATGCCACCGCCTCCTATAGAAGTAGATAATAATGAAGAATTTGAGGTGGAAGAGATATTAGACTCAAGGCGGCGCCGAAATAAGCTGGAATATCTTGTTCATTGGCGCGGATATGATATTAGTGAGCGCACATGGGAGCCATCCAGAAATCTAGCAAATGCATCAGCTAAAGTCAAAGTTTTTCATCAACGACATCCATCAAAACCAAGATGAAAACCTCTCTTATAAAAGAGACAAGATTGAGGCAAGATAACATTCAATTTCCTATCCTTGTTTGTAACTTCTTTGCATTTGTGACGCTAATTAGATGGAGAGCCAACAACCAGCGGATTCAACTCAAGAACCTTCGTTTGCTGACTTACCGGATGAGACATTGCGATTGTCACAACCTTCAAGACGATGCAACCGAGATGAAGATCCTCAAGAACGACATGTTCTTCCTCGAATAGATGGTGAGATACAACGCATTTGGTATCACGACCTTGGAAGAGATTCTCGATGTTTGGTGATATTATTGGAGATAGGAACGACTCCTGATGGTGTTTCAAATGTATTATTTGAAGGAAGTTATGAAGGCCTCAACAGTGATCAAATAACAGGGTGGTCTTCTCGCCCTGGAATGGGACACTATCGATGGCTAAGAGGACCCATCAACTATCTTCGAAGAAAACAAAGATCAGAGTATGTAGCAAATACAATTTGCCGCATATTAGATTTTCTCAATATATAATCACCGCTCCTCGTGGAACTCGTCCCTAGAAGGGGGGGTAATGTCACGAACATACATATAATTACCTATATGAATAGATCAAAGTATGTAAAAGTAGATAAAAGTAGGTTAATTGTGTAATATCTTCTAGAGAAGCTTCTTAGAAGCTTCATAGACGCTGCTTTGACTTTATAGGAGTCTATAGTTGACTTTTAGGCTAGAAACTTGGTCAACAAGTTAGCCATGTGCCACACATGTTGGAAGCTTAAAGAACAAGCTAACTACGTGGTCCATCCATAGAAAACTTGACTTGTAAGCAAAGGCATGTGGCCTAGAAAGTCAACATATATTGGAGGTCTTATAGAACATCGCCATGTGGCTTCTAGTTAGATAGTATATATAGAGGCAAGAGTGAAGCCCTCTTCACTCTTGTCAACTCCTTTCTTTCTTCTAGTCTAGTTTCAAGGGTCTCTAGTTTTCTTATATTTTGGCAATAGCCATTCTAATTTCTTTCTTAATATACATATTTCTATTTTGTCCTATTTCTTTGAGAAAAGTCTCACTTACTCTTTAGCTTTCATCGAGTTCTTGTCCTTGACAATTCTTAGAGTAGATCAAGATGTTTTTTAAATAATAAATGACAAAATTATCAAAAAATTCATAAAAGACATCATTTATTAGATGTTAAAAAAGAAATTGGTACATTTTTTAGTCAAAAAAGCATGATATTATATTTGAAATGCCCATACTTGATTCAAAATGTAATTTTTATTTGTCTCTTTGATCAATGTATATAAAATTATATATTCTTTATAGATCTATTTTTATATAGATCTTTACTTGATTCAATTGATCAAAAAGCCTTAAAATTAAGGATAGAGGGTACTTATTTTTTATGGTGATTTTCTTGAGTCTTTGATAGTGTAAATACATTTACAAAGATCCATCTTTTTTCTTTACAAATAAGATTGGAGCTCTGTTTAGAGATTTAGAATGGCGTATGAAGTTTTTAGCCAAATTCTCATCAATGTATTCCTTAAGTTTAGCCAACTTGTTCTGTAATAGGCTATAGATTAGTTTGAATGGTGGTTGAGCTCCTTCTTGAAGATCAATGGAACAATCATATAGACAATGCTTTGAAAGAATATTTTTTTTTTTTTTTCAAGGATGTGTTAATAATCTTGATATTGGCTTGAAATGCCACTTGAAATCTTTTTTCCATCAAAAATATGTGTGGCATATATAACAAAAGTTGATCCTTCTTTTCCAGCATGCATAAAAATTCTTATACCTACTAATGATGGTTTAGATGTATTGGTCTTATAGGTTTCTACTTGTCTATCAAAATATTAGACTAAACTATGGAAAAAACTGAGATTGCAAGAAATCCAATGTGTTTGAGGGTTATACCTTTTTAACTATAATAATTCTAGAATAATTGGATTAAAAAGAGATTTAATCATATTAAATATTACTAACTATTATGACTACTAATTACTACTTCTACAAGAATAGTTTCATGTGTAACATCTCTAAAAGATAATGAATAATCATCTATTACTTCCACATGCACAAGTTTGATTTTCTTAATTAAAAATACATCTTATTTTTTGACAAAGTCTTCATCAATAAAATAAGTTAAGGCTCCTAAATCCAACAAGGCTAAGACTTTGTGATTTTTTGGTCCTAAACAAAATTCTATTGTAAAATAAGATGAAGGATCTGAAAAGAAAATAAGACATTTACTAGGAATCATGTAAGATTTTAAATTTAAAATATAGCATGTTAATTTGCATAAGCTTTGGCCTGAACAAGTAAGCTTCTAAGAATAATTTGAAAGTTATTTTCTCTTCTATTAAAAGTAGCATTCATAATCTTTTCTTCTATAAATAATTTAAATAAATTTTAAAAATTAAATTAGAGGTGAATAATCTATAATATTTAATATCAAATAAAAAAAATTGTAAAGAAGAATAATCCATTCTTTTTAAAAAAAAATCAATATTAAAAAATTAAAATATTTATTTAAAGATAGATAATCCAAATCCTTCAAAATGCAATAATAAAAGTAGAATAATTCATTCACTTCTAAGATAAGATAAGAATAATAAGTTAGCATTTTTGTCAAATTATTAAGAATATGAATCTCAAAGAAAGAAAATTCAATACACTCTTGTTTTACCCAAAAAGATTAAAATGTCATCCTAATATGATAATACATTGAACTAGAATGGCTATTTCCAAAGACAAAAAGACTAAAAAGTTATGAAACAAGAATAAAGACTAGAAATGTATTGACAAGAATGAAAAAGACTTCATTCTTGCTTCCATATATACTTTCTAACTAAGAGCTATATAGAAATATTCTATAAGATCTCTAACATGTGTTAACTTTGTTAGACACATATCTTAACTTGTAAGATAAGTTATCTATATGTAGACTACATAATTAGCTTATTTTATAAGTTATTAATACATGTGATACATGGCTAATTTATTGACCAAGTTTTTAGCCTATGAATTAATTATAAACATGTATAAAATCAAACAAAATCTACAAAGCTTTTAACAAGCTTTTCTAAAAGATATTATGAAATTAATGTACTCTAAGCCATTGATGAAAAGCTTCAACATTCATTGTTGGATTTATAAGATTTTTTATTGGATCTCCTATGCATTTATTAATATCATATCTATATCAATGAATAAGTTATTTCAACCTATTTTGGTGCCACCTTCAGTTTAAGACTTCTTCAATTTCAAATTCTTGATTATTATCCACTTTTATAAGAAGAGATCATATTTATCTTCTTTTCAAGATATTTACTACTTTATATGTTTCAAAAAAAGATATATAGAATACAAGATAGATCTTCATAGATTTTATTAGATATAATCAATTAGCAATAGGATTGACTTCTTTACAAATAAAAAATATCCAAAACTATAATAGTCCAACATGTCACAAAGACAAGTAGTCTTGATATTATAATGAAGTAACCATACCTTATCACATATGGTGAATTATCCTTAATCCTTTTGATAGGTATGTACATTGATCTTTTGTTATTATTGAGTTTTTTTTAAATGCTTTTTTATTATTACATGTAGTTTTGACAAAGAATTTGCTAAATCTTTTGTCAGTTGATTATCAACTTTTAAAAAGTCAAAAGTATTAAATCATGGATGATAACTATAACTAGCAAAAAAAAGATGTTTATTATATAAAAAAATATACTAAATTATTATACATAAATTCTACCAATGACAAAAGAATTATCTAATATCTTGATGATAGTTGATAATACACTTCAAATATTACTCCAAAATTTGATTTATCAATTTTATTTGTTTATTAGTTTGAAGATAAAAATCCAAAGAAAGCTTTATATCTACTTTTAAAATCTTGGAAAAGATTCTCTAATATCTTGATACAATTTATATTTTTTCATTTGATACAATATCCTTAAATAATCTATGATAGTAATAGATGTTATCAAGAAAAAACTTAGCCATTTTTTTTACCTCTGATAGATTTTATACATGATACAAAATATGATATCTTTGTAAAATAATCTATTATTATAAATATAAAATTATACAAAGTTAAGATTGAAAGATCCATGATAAAATCCATAGAAACAAAAGACTATACTTATTCTGAAATAAGTAATAGAAGAAGTTCTTAAAGCCAATAACAAAGAATTTTTGATCTTGAACAAATGTCACATGATTGCATAAATTTTTTTATAGCCTTTTATATTTGTGGCAATTAAAAATCTCTAGATATTAGTTTAAAAGTATTCTTGTATCTAAAATATCTTATGGCTAAAAAATCATAATGTGCTTGAAAAACACGTAAATATTCTCTTTTTGAAACATCCAAGTGATCTTTGAAATAGAGTAGATTTTTGATCACCTCAAATTTGGAAGTATAATGAGACTTAAAAGAATTGTTATTAATATCATGAATAAGAATATCAAAGGACATACTTGATTGAATTTGTTTGATAAAGATTGCATCAACAATCAATGTTGATTTTATTACTCAAAGATAAAAATATTTCAACTTCAAGAAAATTATTCTTTGTTGATCAAAAGATACATTTATTCATTTTAATATAAGATATGAATATCTAAAAAATATGTTTGACAAAAATTATTATTTTTTGAATCAAAAAGTAATCTTGATAACAACATGCTCCAATAAACGTAAGAATGATTTAAAATATATTTTGATATGAAGTACTCAAGGTTCTTCAAGCATATCATAACTTATGACTTTCTACTTGATCAACTATATCCTTAATTATACTCTTAAAAAAATCAAGACTACAAGAAATTCAATCTATTTTTGAATTATATTTTTTTAGCCATGATAAACCTAAAATGATTAGATTAGAGAGAGATCGAATGATATTAAATATTAAAAAGCTACTATGACCATTAGTTGTTACTTCCATACGAAGACTTTCATGAGTAACATTTCCTGAAGATAATGAATGACTATCTATGACTTCATTGCGAACATGTTTAGTTTTTTTAACTAAAAGTATACTATGTCTTTTGGCAAATTCTTTATCCAAGAAACATTCTAAGGCTCTTGAATCTAATAAGGCAAAGGCTTTGTAATGTTTAGGTCTTAAAATAATATTTATTATAGAATAAGGAGCAAGTTATGAAAAGAGAATAGGATCTTCACTAAGTTTTGTATAAGATTTCAGCTCCACGATCTTTATTATAGGTGAACAAACTTTTTTTTGACATACTATCTTCTTTGATGGCCGTATTCTTTATTTTGTGGTTATGTTGTTTTTTTGGATAATATTAAAGAATAAATTTAGATTTTCAATAATACAAGCATAATGCTTTTTGACAATAATAAGTCTTTTCTTGCTAAGTAAGATGTTTGAAATGTATCGTATCAATTTATATATCTTTTACTTCCAAATATATATGTTGAAAAGACATTAGTATTATCATTGAATTACAATAATGTTTCTTTATCTTTTAATAATAGCCATTCTAGTTTTTTTTTTTAATATACATATTTTTTTATTTCTATTTTTTTATATTTCTTTAAAAGAATCTTATTTATTTATTTGCTTTCATCTAATTCTTGTTCTTAATAGATTGATAAGAATATACTTAAAATATCAAAGCTTTGATTTTTTTTGAATAAAAATAGATTTTTTTTTTAATAAGACTTAAGCGTATTAAGAATTGTAGATTATCTTCTTTTAAATTGATATTGTCTTTAATAAGTTTTCTTTATTTTTAAGTCTCTTCTTTTATTTTTCTTGAAAAATATTAGGCATCTTTCTTTCTTTTAAGTATTATTATGATAGATCTTTTTGAAATAAAGAGTGTAATGACACAAATGCAAGAGCAATTGAGGAAGTTAATACTTATGATGCATCAACTCAATTTATTGCCACAAAGAGCAATAAGAATTCAAAGAAGCAAAGCTATAGAGATGTTTAGAGCTCCTTCAATATCTATACTAAATTATGTCCTTTTTTCTACAGTGGAACATCCTTCCAATGTTAAAGAACCAAGTGTTGCACTGTCTAAGAAATTTTATGGCACAAGATCTAAATTTTGAGGATTTATCAATCAAGTAAAACTTGTGATTGAACTTTAAGTCCAAAGCTATCTAATTCTAGGATTGCAAGTTAGATTCATTGATACACTCCTTTTAAATTCAACATTATTATAGTTATTATCTTTTGTTGAATAACAAGATCCAATATTGGATAATTAAGAGACTTTTTAGCAAAGTTTTGATTCATGTATGGAAAACATGATATAATTTGTATTACAACTAATTAGATCCATATCTTGTGATAAGCCAATTGATTGATAATATTATATGCTTTACAGTTTTAAAAACTTGCAACTGATATCAAGTAGAATGATATTATACTTGTTAGCTAATTTTTTTATAAATTATAATATAAGATAAAAAAAAAAAAAATGATGCTCAACTTATTTGATCTTCAAATATTGAGTTAATCAATTTATTTTACTATGAATTTTGATAATCAATTTTTAAAATTTTGATCTAAGAGTCATACAAGTTTACCTTAACATTACTATAATTTAATAAAAATGCTAACATCTTTTCAATACATATATTTAGAAGTAGAGGATATGCAAATTAATATGGTACATTTCAAGCCTCTTATTGAGCAAAAAAAGACTTATTATTATTAAGAAGGATTGTACTTATATTATAGAGAACTCAAGTGCATTCTTTAACATAATCTAAAGAAGTGATGCAAATATAAAATAAAGAGTATTGTCATTAAAGAAGATAGTATGTGAGAAAACAAATTTTTCCTTCTATAATAAAGACCATACATCTAGAATCTTATACAATACCTAATAAAGGTCATATTCTCTCTTTAGAATCATCTCTTTATTTTATAATTAATATTATTTTAGGACCTAAAGATCACAAAGCCTCTACTTTATTACATTCAGGAGCCTAAGCATGTTTTTCAGATGAAGAGTTTATTAAAAGACATAATATAACTTTAGTGAAGAAAACTAAACATGTTCAAGTTGAAGTCATAGATGGTCATTCATTATCTTCAAAAAATGTTACTCATAAAATTCTTCTTGGAGAAGTAACAACTAATAATCATAGTAGCTTTGTGATATTTAATATCATTAGATCTCTCTCTAATCCAATCATTTTAGGTTTATCATGGCTACAAAATTATAATTCAAAAATAGATTGGATTTATTTTTAGTCTTAATTTTTCTAAAAGTATAATTAAGAGTATAGTTGATCAAGTAAAAAGTCATAAGTCTAATACAATTAAATCTATATTTATATGTACAAGAGCTTTTTTACATGTTGCAAAAGAAATATTACCTTGTATCATTTATGCAACACTTATTTCAAATAGTGGAAAGACTTCAAGTAGTATTCTAAGTAAATATCAAGATTTTGAAGATATATTTGAAAATAATAATGTAGATACTCTACTTGAACATTGTCTCTATGACTACTCAATTGATCTTCAAGAAAGAACTCAACCATTATTTGGATCAATTTATAATTTATCAAAAAATGAGTTGGTCGATTTCAAGGAGTATATTTAAGAAAATCTAGCCAAAAACTTCATATACTATTTCAAATCTCCAACAAGAATTCTAATTTTATTTATAAAAAATAAAAATAAAAATAGATCATTACAAATGTATGTCAATTATCAAGGACTCAACAAAATCACCATTAAAAATAAGTATCTATTATTGTGTTGTAATTTGGCTATTATGTAAAAATAATATATATTAATATTTAATATGTAATTTATTATACAAATTAATAAGAGCCACATTATTAAACTTTAATTAATTAAAAAACATGGTTAGATTACTACTTTGAAGTGGTTAGTTTAAAAGGGCTATTATTGAGGTTGATTTTATGTTGATAATAGTTTTTATATATTTAGAGTCAACTTTATTAGACATTTTTGTCTCTTAAAATCTTTTTTTTTCTTTTATTTGATTTTTAGGATATATATTATATAAATCTTACAAAGAAAAATATTGGAGAGGAATTTTGGTAGTACAAATAATAATTAGGGCATCCATATAGATGAATAGAGTTAGATGATAAAAATTTCCATTGCTATTGAGCAAAAGACATGCCTAATGGACTTCAAGGAGGCTGCTTGAGGCCTTATTAGGAATTGAGGTTATTTTTTTGAGGCCATTTGAACTTTGGAGGCTAAGGTTAGCAAGTTCAAGATTTTGATTATGATTTTGGTAAAACTTTTGAGTATTTTTGAGTTTTTATGAAAGAAATATAAGCGATTAAAGTTAAAATATTGATTTTATATTCACTTTCACTCTTTTGGATATAATTCTAGCGTATAAAGAGCAATAAAGGATTGGAAATTAGGATTGAAGAAAGCTTCTTTTCATCTACACTTTCTGTATACTATACAATGAATTCTAAGTTGGAATGAAGGAGATTTTGGAGGTTGAAGTCAGCACTTGCAATCTAAAGGTAGTAAGTAATTTGATTTATTAGTAGTAATGTATTTTGAGCTATATCTTGAGCAATTTGATAAGATTTTAGTTAAAAAATTTTAAACATGTATATAATCATGTTAATAAATTTCATACTTAAATTTTATGGTATTTGAAATACAAGATTATAAAATTTCAAAATTCATCTCGTTCATTGGATTGGATATAATATTAGAAAATATACATGGGAGCTAACAAAAAATCTTACAAATACAATAGAGAAGATCAAAGCTTTTCATCAATGACATCTATCAAAATCAAGATAAAGGATAGCAAACCTTTGCTATAAAAGAAATACAATTTAAGAAAGATTATATTTTACTTCTATTCTTATATGTAGTTTCTGTATAATTATGATTTTAAGAAAATAAAAAATCAATAGCTAGCAAATTCAACTCAAGAGCCATCATTTGTTCACTTACTAGATGAGACATTATCATTATTATAATTTTTAAGAAAATATAATAGGAATGAAGACCTTCAAGAATGATATATTCTTCTTTAAATAGATGGCAAGATATAATACATTTGATATCATAACTTGGAAAGAAACTCTTGATGTTTGGTGATTTTATTAGAGGTAGAAACAACTTTTGATGGTATTACAAATATTTTGTTTCAAGGAAGTTATAAAGGTTTCAACAATGATCAAATAATAAGGTGGTTTTTTCACCTTAAAATGAAAGATCAATGTAGATTACCACGTGGCTAGAGAACCTATTAACTACCTTTCAAGAAAACAAAGACTAGAGTATGTGACAAATATAATTTGTCTCATCTTAGACTTCTTTAATATAAGATCACTGCTCCTTATGGAACTCATTCCTAGAAAAGAACATAATGTCATGGATATATATATATATATATATATATATATATATATATATATATTATAATTATTATCTAAATAATATAAATAGATAGAAATAGATAAAAATAGATTAATTTTATAATATCTTTTAAAAAAACTTTCTAAAAGCTTCTTAGATATTGTTTTGACTTTACATGTATTTGTAGTTGATTGATAGGTTAGAAACTTGATGAATAGGCTAATCATATGCTACATGTGTTCGTAGCTTGTAGAACAAGCTAAGTAGTGGTGTCCCTATAGAAAATTTGCCTTGCAAGTTAAGCTACGTGTTATGCAAAGTCAATACATTTTTGGAGGTCTTATAGAATGTCACTACATAGATCCTAAGTAGATAATATATATAGAGGCAAGAGTGAAGCCTTTTTCATTCTTCTCAATTCCTTTTTTGTTTATAATCTAGTTTCAAGAGTCTCTAGTTTCCTTATCTTTTAGTAATAGCCATTCTAATTTTTTTTTTAATATACATACTTATTTATTTCTATTTTATCATATTTCTTTGAAAGAATCTCACTTATTAATTTTTTTTCATCAAGTTCTTGTTCTTGATAATATTATATTTACTTTAAATATATAATTAGATTGATATTTATGAAGTATTATTTTAGTTCATTTATTTTGTTTATTTATTAGTAAAAGATCTGCAATTAGATATTGATGATATTTTTGAAGATTAAGATAAAGATATGATAGTCAATATATCATGGATTTTCATCTTAAAGACATCTCAATGATATTTTTTAGGTATCAAGATGGTTTAAGGAAGTAAAAAGAGGCACATAAGACATTGTTGTTATATCTTTTGTTTTGATTAATAAAAAAGAATTTTTTTGGATCTTGTATCAAAGTCTATTATAATTAATTGGAGTCTTTGATTAGAGCAAGTTTTTGATACAATGTTTAAATCAAGTATATCTAGCTATATAAAAAGTTTGAAAAAAAAAAAAAAAAAAAAAAAAAAAAAAAAAAAAAAAACTAATTAGATCAAAGAGAAATGATATACTAAAGAAAAGGGAATCTAAAAAGTTTGCAAGTCAAAAGCAGTAACTTTAAGGGATCCAAACTTAATATCTATGAAAGCTATAGTTATGAAAATTGGTATATAGTTTTTTTGTGAAGCCAAAAATATATATAAGTAACAAAGATCTTGACAATAAGAAGCTTTATGCTTTCTGAGACCAACAACAAACTTCTTGACAATATATTTGGTATCACAAATTTAAAAGAGACTCTCAATGTTTAGCAATATTATTGGAAGATAGAACTATCTTTGATATTATTTTGAATATTTAATTTGAAGGGAATTAAGAAGACATTAACAATGATCAAATATTATGGTGGTCTTTTTATTATAGTATGAAATACTATCAATGGCTGAAAAGACATATCAACCATCTTAGAAGACAACAAAGATTAGGATATATAGCAAACATAATTTGTTGTATCTTGGACTTCTTCAACATATGATTATTACTTTTAATGGAACTTATCTCTAAAATAAAAAATAATGGCATAGACATTTATTTTATTTAAATAAAAAGAATTAAATAGAAAATAAGTATAGATAGATTTAAAAATATCTTATAACACAGCTTTTTAGAAGCTTCACAAATACAAATTTGACTTTAAAAATATTTTTTGTTAAATAATAGGTTAGAAACTTGGCCAAAAAATTAGCCATGTATTACACGTATTTAAATTAATCATATAGAAGACTTGTACTACAATTTAATGATGTACTACTCATATAAGAAACTTGCATTGCAAGTTACAACACATGTCTTAAAAATTAAACACCTATTAAAGGTCCCATAGGATATTGATATATAGCTTTCAATTGGATAGTATATATAGGGATAAGAGTGAAGCCTTTTTCATTCTTGTTAATACCTTTGTAGTCTTTAGTCTTGTTTCAAAACTTTTTAATCTTCTTATATTTAATAATAGCCATTTTGATTCAATATATTACCATCTTTAAGTGATTTTTTAGTCTTTTTGAGTAATATAAGAATGTATTGAGGTTATTTTTTTTTTAGATTTATATCCTAGATAGTTTGATAAGAGTATTAACTTCTTATTCTTTTTTGTATTAGAAATGAATAGATTATTCTACTTCTATTGTTGTGTTTTGAAGGTTACAGACTACCTATTTTTTAACTCATTTTTAAATTTTTAACACTAATTATTTTCTTTAGAGAAAGTAGACGACTCTTCTTTGTAGAAAATTTTATTTAATATTAAAGGTTGTAGATTATCCTCCTCTAATTTAACTTTTAGATTTATTTTAATTAACTATAGAAGAAAAAATTATAAATGCTATTTTTAAAAAAAATGAGAATAAATTTACTACTCTTATATATCTTCACAAGCTTATTAATATTTTGAGGGTGGAAATCTCATATATTCTAATGTCAACTATAGAAGTAGTATTTTGATGCCTATGGAAGAGATCAACAATAAAGTTCAAAATCTATGCCAAAAAATTGTATAATTGAGAGAAGAAAGTAAATCAAATTCATAACTAAATCCAAAAAGTCTTGCTATTTTAAGTATGAGTGAAGCAATAATAAATATGTCCAAAAGATTTGATAGAATATGATCAAAATTTTGAAGATTTCTACAATAAATAAAGTTCTATCTAAGATTGCATCTTTCTTAATACCTTAATGGATTTACTTAAGTTGGAGCTATAGATGCACTTTTCTTTGTGAATACTTTTTCTTAACTTGTATCTTTAATGGAAAAAGATTCATATCTTTTTTATAATCTAATTTTATTTTTAAAAGTATTTATATATACTTTTTAAAAAAGTAATCAAAAAAAGATAGCAAAGACTAAACTTATATTTTTATAATAAAGAATACATTCAATTATTATATATGTTATAGAATTTCAAAATGTTTCTTGTAAAATAGATTAAGATAATAAAGCCTTTATCAATCAATTTTGATATAGATTAAAAGATAATGCCAAAGTTTTATTATTAATAATATAAAGTTCAAGCTTATTAGAGAAATTTATTGCTTAAGCCATTGTATGTCACAATCAACTCTTTGAAAGATGCTAAGAGCAAAGATTTAATTGAAGAGGTATAAATCAAGTTATGGCAACAGCCTCTAAGTTAATAAAAGCTTATTCATGAAGACCACAACCTATACAAATTGACATGGTACATTTCAAGCCTCTTACTAACCAAAAAAAAATTCAATGCTATCAAGAAGATTTATGCTTATATTATAGAAAATCTAAAGATACTACTCAATATTATTAAAAGAGGTAACACAACTACAAAATGAGAAGCATGATTGCCAAAGAGGATGATGTGTTGAAAAATATATTTTTCCAATTATAATAGGGACCGTATGATAAGAATCTTGCATAATACTTAGTAAAGGACTTATTCTCTCTTTAGATCCCTCACCTTGTTTTGCAATAGAAGTTTGTTTGGAATTAAAAAATTATAAAGTCTTTGCCTTATTAGATTCAAGAGCCTCAATTTATTTTATAGATAAAGCCTTTTTAGAAAAAGCCTAAAAAATAAGAAATATCTTTAGTCAAAAAAAATAAACCTGTACATGTAAAAATCATAGATGGTTGTTTGTTGTCCTTTGGAGTATTATCCATAAAATAATTTCTTTAGATGTAGAAATTAAAGATCATAATAGCTTAATAATATTTAATATTAAAAAAATTCTATCCAACTCACATATGTTAGGGTTATTGTGGCTAAAAAAATATAACCTTCAAATAAATTAGGCTTCTTATAATTTTTATTTTTTGTAGTTTAATCTAAAATTTTGCCAGTCAAATAGAAATCCATAAGTTAAATACAACCAAATAATTCTTAGTAGGTACAAAAGCTTTTATGTATGTAATAAAAAAAGAAATAACTTTTGTTATATAAATACCATACTTATTTTTTTTAAAGAAAAGACTTCAAGTTGCATTCTAAGCTACTATAAAGATTATTAAGATATTTTTTATAAAAAAAAATATAGATATTCTTTCAAAGTATTGTCTCTATGATTGTTCCATTGATTTTTAAGATGGAACTCATATACCATTCAGGCCAATCCATAATTTATCACAAAATAAGTTGATTACATTTAAAAAATACATTGATAAGAACTTAGCCAAAATATAAGCAAAAATTTCTATCTTAAATATAGCCAAAATTTCTATGTTATTTTAAATTTCTTATAGAAATTTTTGTTATATTTATAATAAAAATAAATAAATAAATAAATAATCTTTACAAATATGTATTGGCTATTAAGGACTCAATAAAATCACCTTCAAAAATAGCTATCTTTTATCTTTAATTATAAGATTACTTAATCAACTCCAAAAAGTAAAGATTAATATAAAAAAAAATCTATAAAAAGATTACAACATAATATGCATCAAATAAGGAGATGTTTAGAAGACTATGTTTTGAACCAATTATGAGCATTTTAAATATAATGTCATGCCTCTTCAACTTAAAAATGCACCAATTATAATTTAACATCTATTAAATGATGTCTTTCTTAATTTTCTTAATGATTTTGTTACCTATTATTTAAATTATATTTTAATCTATTCTAAAAACATAAAAGAGTATAAACTTTATATTTTTTGCATGTTACAAAAATTTAAAGATATAGGATTATATGCCAAGATAAAAATTTTAAAAAATAAAAATAAAAATAAAAAATATGTATTTTGCACTATTTAAGTTGATTTCTTAGGATATATCACTTCAAATGATGGCCTTATGATAGATCCTAAAAAGATCCAAATTATCATAAATTAAAAGATTTCAAAAGCAATCAAAGATGTGAAATACTTTTTAGAATTTTCCAATTATTATCAGATCTTTATTAAGAATTTTTCTCAAGTTGTGGATTTTCTTACATATTTGACATATAAAGACAAACTTGAATGGAATAGAGAAGCTGAAGCATCTTTTAAAGCCTTAAAGATAATATTTATTTTTGCATCAATCTTATATTGTATGAATTTTTTTAATGTATTTTTTATGAAAACAAATGTATCAGACTTTGCTTTGAATGTAGTATTATTACAAATAAAAGTGGATGATTATCTCTTCTAAGTAGCTTTTTAATTTAAAAAAATTCCAATAACTAAGATTAACTATGATATCCATAATAAAGTACTTCTTACAATCATGGATTCATTTCAAGAATGGCATCATTATTTAAAAGGTGCTTTTAGTCCAATTATTATATATCATAAAAACCTTGAATATTTCATGAAAATATGTATTTTGAATTATTGCAAAACTTATTAGAATATTTTTTTTATCAATATTTGATTTTAAAATCACATATTGACTCAAAATAAAAATAAGGTTTATTAAATTATTTTTTAAAATAATTTTATATTACACCAAAAGAAAAAAATAAAAATTTTGATCAATAAAAAATAATTCTCTTGAATTTGAGATATTTTCATCTTTAAGCAATAAAATCAACATCAATTGCTAATTCAACCTTTGTCAAGCAAGTTTAATTAAGTATGTCTTTTGATCTTCTTATTTCTAATATTAAGAATAATTTTTTTCAATTTCATAAAACTTCTAAGTTTGAGTTTTAAAATAATCTATTTTATTTTAATGAACATTTAAATACTTCAAAAGATAAAGCATAATTACGTATTCTTTATGTTCTTCATGAATTTTTAATTGTTAAACATGTGAGTGTAAATTTTCACTCCTCAATCCAAGTTATAAGATGGCCTTAATTAAGAGTTTCTTGTAATTGTTGGTGTGAAGTGAAATAAAAAAATAACAAGAAACAAAGAAGAACAACCACAAAGCAATTGAAATAAATGATATGAAGCAATTACAACACTCAAAACTAAGTTACAGTTTGTTCACTATGTTTTCACCTAATAAAAAGTAAAATTAAAAATTATATATTTAGATAGGTTATTTTATTATCTTTTCAATGATATTAGAAATATGTAAATCCGAATTACTATGAATAAGTTATGAAGTTTTAAAGATATGAAGTATTAAAGATATGAAGTAAATAATTAAAAAATGAAGTGAAAATATTTAACCTCAAAGATAACTTGCTTATAGATCAAGGATTCGAGCCTCACCAGGGCTCACATGTAGTATATAAGGATGTCTAAGAAAGGCCATGAGGCCTTAGTCTTATCCTCCTAACTACCTTCAAGGTGCTACAACCCATATGGAACTTGTGCACTCCCCTTCCTACAAGGACTACACTAGCTGTTGGGCCTCCTATTTTCTATTAGAAGGACCAATATTTTTGCAATTTTGACCTCACCATGATGTTCAAAAATACCCAATTAGCTTGAGAACCTCGTGTGGCCTTCAAATCTTGCTCCATTTCTTCATAAAGGCTTCCAAAGTGGTAAAACTCATTTTTATCAAGAGCTTGAAAATTATTCTAAAAATTCCTAAAAATCTCTAAATAAATTCTAAATAAATTCTGAAAGATTCAATAATATTTCTATAATTATAATATCCATTTAAAGCTACATTTTCCTACCTTTATTATTTTTGATAATAATAAAAATAAATTTAAATCTACTATAATTCCTATTTTTTATATCAATAATTAAATTGACATGAGGTTCTTTCTCATGCTTCTTCTAACTACTAATATTTATAGTTTTTATAAGTAGTACATATATATATATATATATAGAAGACCAATATAAATATTGGTCTTAATAATAATTCTTAATATTCAACAATAAATAAAAATACTAAACCATCAAAGATAATTGCCTCTAAGACTTACTAAGACTCCATTTCCACTACTAATATTCTAATTTTCTATTTTTCTAAGGATTTCTACACTACTCACTATATATTGTGATTTAAAGTATTCTAAATGCATATTTTTATTCTAAAACTATAAGTGAGTCAATTTGATGACTCACAAAATACTTTAATTATGAGAAGAGTTTGGAGCTAATATTGAAAGATTTTTGGTGGCCTCAAATGCACAAGGCAATCAAAGACTTTATACAATTATGTGACATTTGTTCAAAATCAGAAACTCCTCGTCATCAATTTCATAGATTTTTTTAGCCATTACCTATTCCAAAGCAACTATAATATTCTTATTCCATAGATTTTATCTTAGATCTTCCAATTTCAAGTTTTTATAATTCTATATGCATAATAATGGATCATTTTATCAAGATGGTATATTTTGTACTATATACAAAATCTATCATTAATAAAAATAAAAATAAAAATAAAAATAAGATTTTTATGATATTATCTATTATTATAATAGATTGTTCAATGATATTATATTAGATAGAAAGACTCAATTTGTATCAAGATTTTAAAAAATTCTTTTTAATACTTTAAAAATAGATATAAAATTATCTTCGATATTTCAACTTTAAATTAATGGATAAATGGATCTTGTAAATCGAGTTTTGGAATAATATTTGAGGTGTATTATTAACTACCAACAGGATGATTATACAATTTTTTAATCATTGAGAAAATTTGCTTATAATAATATAATATATTCTATATAATAAATATTTTTTTTAATAATTATGATTTCATCTAGAACTTGATGATTTTGACTTTTCAAAAGTTGATAATTATATAGTGAAAGATTTCAAAAATTATTTATTTGAGTTATATACAACAATGAAGGTATAATTAAAAGAAGCTCAAGAACAAAAAAAGACCAAAGCGGATGCCTATTGCAAGGAGCAACCTTAATTCTATGTTGGCAATAAAGTATGATTATTTTTTTGTAATATTAAGACTAGTTGCTTTTGTGATAAGTTAGATTATCATAGGCTTAGAACATTTTTTATTTATAAACAAATCAATCTAGTTCCTTATTGATTATATCTATCAAAGTCTATGAAGATCAATCATATATTTTATGTATTTCTTCTTGAGCCATATAAGATAGTAAATATTATGGAAAGAAGTTAAATATTATCTCTTCTTATACATGTAGATAATAATCAAGAGTCTAAGGTAGAAAAAAATTTAGATTTAAGGTAGAACCAAAATAACTTGGAATATTTTTTTCATTGATATGGATATGATTTTATTAAAATTAAGAACAAATTTTAATGGTCCTATAAATGTTTCAAAGAAGGAAGTTACAAAGGCCTCAATAATGATCAAATAACAAGGTCGTCTTTCTACTTTGAAATAAGATACTATCAATGATTAAGAAGACCTATCAACTATCATCAAAGGGAACAAAAATTAGAGTATGTAGCAAACACGATGTTGGGATAGAGAGAATTTGTTTCAAGCAAGCATTGGGCTCATGACTCTCACTAATTGCTCAATCAAGTCTTGAGATAAGAAAGACCAAGTTCATATATATATATATATATTATAATTTTAGGAACAATTACACCAAATATATAAGTCTTAAGTTTCCAAAAAAATCCAAAATATGATAAAAAAAAAAAAAAAAAAAAAAAAAAAACTCTAAATCCTTGTATATCCTTATGGGATATTATTCTCCAACTTCAGAAACTCATATCTTCCAATTGGACCATCCAAACACAATCAAATTTTACATGAAGTATTAATGTACTTCTAACAACTATCACAAAAAATTTCAATTGTAAATTCATTGTGGAACTTAAGATATCACCAAAATCCTAACAATAGCTTTAAATCCTAGTTTTTATACACCCTCGTGCAAATTTCTTCATATCTCACAAACTAAACACTCAAATGCCACAAATTTTATATGTATAGCTTCTTAACACAATAATCCACCTTTTTTAAAAGGTTTGAATCAAAAATTCGTCTAAAAACTTAAGATATAACTCCTGTTACTATGAACAAAACCACTTAGTTATTGCGTTTGATTTGGATGTACTAACTTTAACTCTTTATAATTTCTTCATCCAAACTCCAAATTCATCAAACAGTATATGAAAATTATAGTTGAAGAAGTGTTCTCTCCAATCCTAGTCGCCGATCTATCATTGCTCTCCATAAATGTATATTATGCCCCAAAGAGTGATAATAGGTATGAAATTGATACCTTAACTTTGAGCACTAATAATTCCTTCATAAAAACTCCAAATCATACAAAATTTGCATCCAATCCATATTCAAAAATCTAAACTTGATGACTCTAGCCTCCAAAATTCAAATGACTTTGAAAAAGAAATCCTAATCCCTAATAAGGCCTTGGACAGCCTCCTTGAAGTCCATCGAGCATAGCCTTCGACCAATAGAAATAAAGATCTCCATTCCTTGCCTTCATCCAACCATGCCTTGCTTTCATCCCACCCAATAAGCCTCCTACTAGTTAAGATTTTTTTCTTTAGGCTCTAATCTCCTCTCAAGGCTTCATACTAAATATTTAGGTCTTATAATTTTTTTTAATGCTATAATTAAAATAGATAAAATTCAAAATAAAGTTTTTTATATCTAATCTCTTTAAATTAATCTATTAACCATTCTAACATACATCAAGACTTATGAACATATTATATGTCTTAACTAATTTTTACATACTATAAGCAATTACATTACGACAACAATTCATTGCATCTTGAACTTTTTCAACATATGATGTCCATTCCTTGTCGAACTTGTGCTTAAAAGGAAGGATAATATCACAAGCATATATATTTATTTAAATAAGAGATATTAGGTAGAAGATAAATATAAGTAGATTTGATATTATCTTATGGTGAAGCTTCTTAAAAACTTTATAGATATGTATTTGACTTTATACATGTTTATAGTTGATTGGTAGACTAGAAACTTAGCCATCAAGTTAATCATGTGTTGTATGCATGAGTAGCTTGTACTACAAGCTAACAATGTGGTACTATTGTATTACCTAAAATCTACTTGAGAATGTATTAGACAACTTGCCATAGAAGAAAAAATAGAACTTACAATAAGATGATTCTAACAACTCTAATAAAATCTTAAACAAACTTCAATTAAATTATAAAAAATTTAATCAATCTTTAATTAAATCCAAAAAAAATCATGAATTTATAAAAGAAACATTAAAAAATTATAAATTAATTTTAATAAAATATATTAAATAAAATAAATCTGAAAGAAATATCATAAATAAAAATTCTAATTGAATCTTAATCAAATTCTAATATAATGCTTAACAAATCCTAATGAAATACTAAAATAATCTCAATCAAACTTTAATGAAATCCTAAATTTTAAATAAATCCTATGAAATCCTAAATAAATCTTAATCAAATCTAAAAAAAATCTAATCAAAGCTTAAATCCTAATCTTAAACCGAATTCTAATGAAATCCTAAAAAATTCCTAATCAAATCTTTAAAAAATTCTAATTAAACCTTAAATAAATCCTAATCAAATCCTAAATAAATCCTAATCAAATCTTAGATAAATTTTAATTAAATTTTAGTCAAATCCTAAATCCTAATTAAATCTTTAAAAAATCCTAAATCTTAATTTAAATCCTAAAAAAATCTTTAATCTTAATCAAATTCTAATCAAATTATAATTAAGTCTTAGATCCTAAATCAATCCTAATCAATCTTTAATCAAATCTTAAATCTTAATCCCACACCAAATTCCAATAAAATCCTAAATCCTAATTAAATCCTATCAAATCCTAAATAAATCTAAGAAAATTATAAGTAAATTTCAATCAATTACTATAGCTATTTGAAACCTCAATAAATATTAATTAAATCATAGATCTTAAATAAAAATTTATCTAAACTTTAATTAATAAGTAATTAATAATTATATAAAATTTATAAATAATCAAATTTATTAATTAGAAGAATAGCTCTCAAAATCTCTTAGTCATTAATTGCCTCTTTTTTAGACTTGAATGTTGATCCTTCAACACTTATTTCTCCTTGAATCATTTAATTATTCCAAAAAATGAATTATAAATAGATATTCAAGTTCTAATTATTCTTATTAAATTTTTCTTCAATCCAACTAAATAATATTTTTGGATCTTGGAATCACATACTAACCATAAATTTTTAATTTTTAAGATCATAACCTACAAAAAATCTTCTATACTTCAATCTGAATACTTGATTGATCTCAAATTTTTTACACACATTTATAACAAATATAACAAAAAAGTGCTTAATTTTCATTCATTTACATCTTACAAAACTTAAGAAATTCTCAAATTTATAATCATATTTCTAATTTTTAAAATTTAAACCTACAAAGTATATTACAAACTTTGAAAATTCTTCAAAATTCTAATATTAATCCAATGCTCAAATCTATTCTCAAATCATGTTCTTTAATTTGCAATAAAACCTTATTCTTTAAAACATCTCTTTTCATCTCTTATCAAAAAATTCTCATATCCAACTTTCAAACCATTTTTTGTCAATTTATATAATGGCCTCACTTCTTCTACTAGGCAGAAAGCCATTATTCATTCTATCATTGTAACTCCACTTTATAATAGCCTCTAGTAAAAATCTTTTAAATGGTTAAGATCTTCAAATTTTTTTTATATCTTTAGTAAATGGTGTTCCATCAAACTCTCTCAATTTTTTTCATGATTTGCATAAATCATTATAAATTAAATTGCCTTCTTTTTATCTTGACTTTTTATCCTTATATAGGCTGAATCATCATCTATAATCTTTGTTTCTATTTTTATAGCAATAATATATGATTTTTATAATATAATAGAATATATAGACATATCTTATACAAAGAAATTTTGTTCATGATTAACATCTCTTATCATCACTTTAATATTTGGACAAGTTCCATATAAATCTTTGTTTGAATTATTTTTTGATCTTATCATCTATCTATGTTTAATATTAATAGGCCAATTTTTCTTTTTATATAACTCTTTTGACATTAAATTGATTTTGGAACCATGAATAATTAATACTATAATAGGTTCTTCTAACTCTCCTAATTTTATTAGAATTTTCATAATAGCCCTTGCTCAATGATTTCAAAAATAATGACTAAAAGCTTGAATCACATTTCTTCTCTTATTAATCTAATTCATGAAACATCTCTAAAATTTTGCATTTCATCATTTTTGTCTATACTGCTTCTCATTGTCTTTGCTCTTTGTACATTTGATATCATAGTATCTCCTATATATTATCTTTTTTTCTTTATTGAATTAATAATAACTTCATAAAATTCATGCTTTGTAATTTTTAAAATTTTACTAATTATAAATTCAACCTTTCTATTTAAAATCCATTCTTCTAATATCTTCTTCAAATTGAGCAACCTTAATATCCGATTGTAATTTATAAGTAAGAGCCTTTGCTTTGTCTTTCACAATTTTTTTTTGTAGAAATATTCTCTATTTCTTCTTCATGCATAGGATTCTTTTGTTGTCATAATTTTTCACGTCTTATAGTTCTTCTTGATGGTCCTCCATTATTTTTATTTTTATTTTTATTTTTTATATTAATGTTTCATATTAACTCCTTGCAATATAAGCATAAATCAATAATCCATCTATTAGATCATCTTACCCAGTAATTTATCAAATTTTATTTCCAATACATTTTAAATCATCTCTAGTAAATTTTTTCTTTTCAGCAGAAGTCATTGTATTTACTACAAAGAATTAGATTCTCCTGAAAACTCAAGATGTATGCTTAAACATTTGCAAGGATTTGCTTCCATCCAATATGTTCATGCTTTATTGCTTGAGATTTTAAATAATTTTTTTGTAAGTACCTTCATTCCTTATTTGTCAAAGTTTGTATCAAATTTTTTTCACTGTCTTTTAAATATATCATAACATCTTTAAAAAAACAACTCTTTTGTATAATGCCTCTATAAAATCTTCACATTCTCTTCTTAAATGATCCATGCTATTACATCACATGCACCTATGCACTACATCTTTCATTGGTTCCAACTTCTGTCTTATTGATATTCTTAATGATAAACTCTTCTTCTCAAGTTTTATAAATTTTATTAGTAAATTTTTCATCCTTCATATGATTTCATTAATTTTTATTTATTCTTTATTTGATATAATTCTTAAAGATTGAATCATAGACATAGGATGGTTAATAGGCATTTTTACCTTAGATGTTTGCAATAGTCTTTTATTATCCATCCTATCATTTCTTGTATCTCTCTTTCCAAGTAATCCTATTACCTCTTCTACTTCCTTCTAATTTGTTATCAATCTTTCTTCTTCTTCTTTATTTTCAAGAAAAATTTCCAACTTCTCTTGCAACTCTCTATGAGCCACTTGAAGAAATAAATCTCCTTTGCTTGGATCTAATAATTGTCTTTTTTTCTTTAATAAATGAAAATATTAGCTTTCAAACTCTTTTAATTATTTTGTTGCATGAAGATCCTTCTTAGATCTTTCAATCTATTCAAAAAATGACTTTTTTGTAACTTGATCACTATCTTCTAAGAAAAATTTATCCTTCAATGCTAGAAAAAATTTCTCCTATGAACCTCTAAAATGTCCTATAATAAATTTTACTTGATTTCTTATCTTTGGTACAAAGGCTAATCTAAATAATTGAACTATCTCTTTCCTAGAAAGACAATTCAATTCTATTTTTTTTACATAACATCTTAAATATTTTATAATATTTTTTCCTTCAAATTATTCAATCTTATCTACAACCGCTTGTAATGCTTTGTTTGTCATATCGTCTTTGTAATTTTTAACTTGTTGTTATTGCATAAATAGAACAAAAGCCTCAAACATACTTGTAGGATTAGAATCAAAATATATACCTTATTTTCTATTTATAGCTCTACTTTCAACTCTACTTAAAGTATCAATTAAAGTACCACCTAAAGCCTTCCTTCTGTTCTCTTATTTTTTTTTATAATTCAAATAAACCAAAAAAAATTCAAACACCTTCGACCTCAAGCTTTTGATGTTGGATTCACCAAATTATGTTGTATTACATGAAGTTTGCTTAAGAATGTATTGGATAGTTGATTGTGGAAGAAAAAATAGAACTTACAATAAGATGACTTTAATAACTCTTATAGAATTCTAAACAAACTTCAATTAAACTATAACAATATTAATCAATTTTTAATTAAATTAAAAAAAGTCTCAATAATTTATAAAAAAAAATCAAAAAAATTATAAATTAATCTTAATAAAATATATATAATAAAGAAATATTTAAAAAATATCAAAAATAAAAATTCTAATTGAATTCTAATCAAAATTTAATATAATCATGAATCCTAATTCTAAACCAAATCTTAATTAAATCCTAAATAAATTCTAATGAAATCCTAAGTAAATCCTAAATTCTAATCTTAGACCAAATTCTAATCAAATCTTAAATCTTAATCCTAAATCAAATCCTAATGAAACCTTAAATCTTAATTAAATTCTATCAAATCTTTAAAATAACTTAATAAAATTTTAGGCAAGTCTTAATCAAATCTTGAGCAAATCCTAAATCCTATTGTTAGACCAAATCCTAATAAAAATCTCAAGTATATTTCAATTAATTACTATAGCTATTTGAAATCTCAATAAATATTAATTGAACTATAGATCTTGACTAAAATTTTACTTCGATTTCAATCAACAAGCAATTAACAAGCATACAAAATTTAAGAAGAATTGGATTTATCAATTACGAAAAAAGCTTCCAAAATCTCTTGATTGTTGGCTACCTTTCTTCTCCAACTTGAATGTTGATCTTTCAACATTAAATTTTCTATAGATATTTCAGTCCTAATTGCTATCACCAAATTTTACTTCAATCCAAGCAGCAGATATTGCTAGATCTTAGAATCACACATTGACTCTGAATCTCAAATTTCTGTGACTATAATCTATAAAAATCCTCATGTGCTTCAATCTAATTTCTCAATTGACTTCAAATTTTTTAAAGACATTTACAACAAGTACAACAACAAATTGCTTAATTTTCACTAATACATATCTTAAAAAACTCAAGAAATCCTCAAATTTGTAAATGTATTTATATTTTTAAAAATCTAAATCCACCAAGTACATTATTAACTTTGAAAATCTTTCAAACTTCTAATATTAATCCAAATGATATGAAATCAATACACAAAAATCTCACCTCAAGTCTCCTCTCAAATTCTATTTTCTAATTTGCAATAGAACCTTGAAGTCACCATAAGTACATAGTTTTGTGCCTTGGGATCTGATTTTGATCTAGATTGACAGTTGGTCCTCTCTAGGTATCAATTTTTAGTAATTTGAGGTAATTTTTATTTTAACATATTATTAATTCTTTTTTAAATATACTTATATCAATTTTTTATGTCATTTACTTTGATTTGGCTCATTTATTCTTCTATAAAATAAATAGAAGTTCCTTCTATAAAAGGCAGTATTAAGACTAAATTTTTTACTACCTTTTTATCATTTATTTTTATTATTCTACTACATCTTTCTACTAGGCTCTTCTATAATGACTAGATATTTTTATTTTTCACTATGTAGTCATGTTACTATATGACAATGTACATATAGGAAACTTGTCTTACAAGTTAAAACATGTGTCTTGCAAATTAAACATGTCTTGGAGATTTTACAGGATGTCGCTATGTAGCTTCTAGTTGAATAGTATATATGAAGGCAAGAATAAAGTCTTTTTCATTCTTTTCAACACCTTTCTAATCTTTCGTCTTATTTTAAGACTTTCTAATCTTCTTGTTTTTAACAATAGCTATTCTAATTTAATATATTACCATTTTTGAGTGATTTTTTAACGTTTTTAAGTGACGTAAAAGTATATTGAGATTTTTTTCTTTGAGATTTATATCCTTCACACAAAAAATATATAATTTTTTGAATCTATTTGAAAATCATCATTTGAGATGATACACTATAAATATTTCACTTATAATAGAAAAAAAATTAAAAACTTAAATTATTACTTTTATGAAAATAAATTATTAAATATTTAATTTAAATATTTATTAAAAATAGATTCAAAAAATAATTTATATCTTTAAATATTGAATGATTATAATATGTAGAATTTAATATCTTATTTTTTATCATTTTAATGGCTTTAGAATCTATTAATTACTTATTATTATTATTAAATGAATATTTATGAAGTAATTATTTTATAATTATTTATCATTATTAAAATAATTATCTATATATAATAATAAATATATTTATTTTTAATTATAGTTTTTATAAAGATTTGATTATATTAAATAAGTTGTATTTATTATTATTCTTTAATATTTTAAAAAAAAACAATTAAATTAAAGAATGTGATTTTTTATTATAATTTTTATTGTTTAAAAATTTTAACAATTTTTTTGCATATTTTGGATTTATTATTTCTAAATTAGATATTAAAAAAATAAAATATATTATAAATTTTAAATTATAAGGCTTTATCCAAATTTTCATTTAATTATACTATTCTATCATAAGTTTGTTTTACAAAAAATTTAATTCATGAAGAATTTATATAAAGCCAAAGTACATTATAACATCTACACTCTTTTGATAATGTAGATATATATACATACTAATTTAGAGTCTCTTTTGTCAAATAAAATAATTATAATTGTTTAC
The DNA here is from genome assembly GCF_059467195.1 of Physcomitrium patens. Lineage (NCBI taxonomy): Eukaryota > Viridiplantae > Streptophyta > Bryopsida > Funariales > Funariaceae > Physcomitrium > Physcomitrium patens. Next base: position 15,323,790 of record NC_143434.1, on the reverse strand, counting down.
ATATCTAAATCTTAAAATTTTATGTATGTATAGATGCATGAAAAAATAATTTATTCTATTGATTTTAATAGTAAATAATAAAATAAAATATATTTAAAATAAATAAAAGTTAATTCTATCAATATAAATATTTACAAATTTGAATTTGTTTAATTAAAGATTAGTAATGAATATTTTTTGTTTGTTTGATAATATTTTGTAGCATTGAAATTTACTTTGAGGAGTATAATATATTTTATATTTAAAATATGAGCTTCAAGACCTCTAATCTATAGATTTTTGTCTAAAAGGTTATTAAAGCAAACAAACAAAACTTAGTGAACTTTAAATAGTAAAACCTGCTACTGTGAAAAATACAAGTAAATTAAGAATTCTTAAAAATTGACGACTAATTAAACCACTATTAATTTTTAGTTAATATCATATTGCTAAGAAAATTCATTATAGTGTGTTTTAAATAATTCTGATAAAATATATTAATTTCTTAAATCTAAAACTTTACAAACTTTTTTCAAACTATAGTTCAAAATATAAAAATACTGTTTTTTCACAGAGAAGGAGTCCATCTGTTGTGTAGTGCTCAAGGTATAAGCACAGTACATTGCAATAGTTTAATCACACAACTAACAGCTTTTGAACTGCTTCTTAGGTTGTAAATAAAAAATAAAACAATAAATCACATGATGTTGAAATGAATACAAATACGAAATAACGGTGGAGCTTCTTGTATATAGTATGAGCCACATTGTATTGGAAGTTTTTAGTGTCGTGGGTATTATGAATGATTTATTTTTTTAAAAGAATCCCATCAATCGCCTTAGGTATTTAGATGTGACAAAAATAATGAATAGGCCTTATGTTTTTCAAACCCCTTAAAAACGAATATTGAAATGATGTGCAGAAAGTGAAGTTTTAAAGCATTGGACTCTTTTGAAAAGAAAGTAAAAGATGAAAGCAAAGTTTACACTGGTTTAGTGTTTATTTTCATCATAGATTCATACATATTACCTAAGAAGAGTGAAAATTTTAAGTAATTAATTACCTGAATGTTTACTTAACTATAGAATTAAAAGATCACACCAGTGTTTATATGTTGGATAAACTAATGACTTTAAAAAAAAGGCATATCAAAAAAAATTCATACATCAAAATAATTATTTTAATAATTAGTATTTTTTTAATTAAGTAAGTAATAATTTAGTTACTTGCCTATCTATTTTCATTTACAATCCAAATAACATATTATCATGATTAAATTCTTCATGCACTTTCTTAGAACATAATCTATCTAAACACAAATACAACACATAAAAAACTAAGATTTAAATATTTAACCATATTTAACCATATTCTATTATATTGAAAAAGAAAAAAATCACATATACAAACTTTGATCTATATTCAAAATTTGTAAGTATCTCTTTCTTTTGTTTCCTAATGTGATGAAGAAAAGCTCAGGATGAAGGATGAATGAACGCCATCAGCGGCTGGACGACGAATGAAAAACATCCATCGGCGCGATAACGAATGAAATATCATTTGATGGATGGATGAGACACACGTGAGCGTGTCGGGGGGGGGGGGGGAGGGGTTTTGCGAGCAGGCGGTGGTGCCGCGCGCGCCACAATTTGCGAGGAGAGGCCGTGGTGCCGCGCGCCGCATGGTGCTGAGCTCGATGCAGCCTCTCCGAGGCAATGTCGAAACGGACCGAATTCTCGCGAAGTGCCCATTTCGCCAAGGAACGCTCCACCTTCACTGTGCAGCTCTTGTTTGAAGCCTCTCATGAAGTGGTACTCGCCTGGCTAGGGTTAATAATTCAGACCCATAGGATTGACTGGGCGCTGAGCGTTTGAATTCGAGCCTCTGGTTTTGCGCTTCGAGCTTCCTTTGTGGAGGTGTTCAGTGTCGTGTGGTTGTTGTTCTCGTGCTCGCATATCCAGGCAAATTGAATTGTGGTTTCTACAGTGGTGTGAGTGCAGACCTGGTTTTGTAGTGCTTGGGCTCTGTCCTTGCGATTGGAGGATTGCCTTTTTATTGTGAGTCAGATCCAGTACCGTAGAGGCGTAGTTAGTATATCGGTGCAGCTTTACAATCATGTGAGATATTCTTTGTGCAACCTCATGTTCTAGAGTTGGAATTTGATTTTCGTCCAATGACGATCAGTTTTGCTACTTTTGCAAAAAGTCTTGAATCACACGCCGATTGTATAATCTGGAGATTTTGTTTCTGATTTTTTTATCTTTTAAGCGTAAAACAGCCCGCACATGGAGTTTGTTAAGTTTTCGCATCAGAAAGTTTACAAGATGGTTGCAGAAGGTGAGTGACTGCAGGGCAAGCTCTGAATTGTGTTGTTGGTAATGAGATCGTCGAGTTTTAGTCAAGGTTTTTGGTTCAGGATGCTGGGATTACTTGTTTACCTTTTGGGTTCTGGGTTTTGATAATCGTGTTGTGTGTGATTTACTCTAGTGTAGAGATTCTGAGGGCGGGTGGTTTCGTCTCGTGAATATGTCAGGGTGAAGGCAAGGACATTGAGCAGGGAGAATGATTCTTTACGGAAGCCAGTTGCGGCGGTAACAGCGGTGCTGAGTTTTGTCATTGGAAGTTTTGCACTGAATTGTGTTTTGCTACTGATCTTCTGGAAAAGGAGAATGGAATGACGGAGATATGCGAACGTTGTTGAAGCTGGTAGATAGTCTGAGGTTGTCTTCGACGGCTCGAAACCTGGTGCTGTGTTGGAAAAGAGATGTTGCTCGGAGAGGTTTTGGGTTTCCTTTTGACGTAGTTGCAAGTGTTCCACGCGTGTGATGGAGCTTGGGGATTCTCGAATGCCTATGTCCAGTTTTTTTGCGGTGTCTTGGTGGAGCTTTGGACATCCGTTACTGTAACTGCTGCGGGCCTTCTTGGCACCCGACAATGAACAGTGTTCGTCTTCCAGTCAGCTTGGAGTTTCGAATCCTGGATTTGGGAGCTTCCTCCAAGGCATGACTGGGATTTCTAACGATGCATTGACCAACTAGCGAGTCGTTGAATCCAGACTGTCTTTTCAATGCCAACATAACGTCATGCAGCTCTTTCGTGAAGATGAATCTGCCTAAGATTCTACGTGTGAGATGATTTGGTTCCAGGTGCTGCAGTTGGAAATACCGTGTCCTTGAAAACCGCTTCTCTTTTGTTTCAAGTCATGAGGCGCTTCTACTCGTGACATTCTTCGCGAGCTGTTGACTCATAGCTTGCTTAAAATTCTGGATACCACTTTTTGGTGATCAATTTGAGATGGATTTGCAGAGAGTTTCGCGGAAATCTTTTTCCTCAGGTCCGTATTGTTGTTGCACTGAACTTGCCACACATTATATGAGCTTGACTTCGCAGTTACCTGAGCCTGCCTGCTTATGTTTATTATTTGATGGGACCAGTCGTTAGGATGTAATATTGAAATTAGTATCTCTTTAGCGGTTGGAAGTGTCAGTGAATAGTTAGATTTTCCATGTGCTATTTCCGGTCAGAGTTTTGAAAGGTGGAGGGGGATGTTTGAAGTCTACGGATTATTACAGTTGTGGAGTTTTATTTATATATTGTTTAAATCGTTTTGTTTGTTTCTTTTGCTGGTTCTCAGAAATCGAAGGAGAGAGGATGCGATTTCGGGATGTGGAAGCGAAGGACGTGCCACTGCACGAGAATGCCGACCACATTAGGTCATTGTATTCCCAGCAAATAATGAGCGCTGCTTCTGCTACCGCTTATGGCTTAATAGGACTACTTATGGGATTTGTCAATAAGGTACTCATTGGACACATTTTAATGCTCTTTGCATGTGGTGATTTCTTATCACATTTGATGAAAATGGTGCATGATTTTCAATAGGTTCTATGTTTTACTGAGGAGTTGGATCAAATAGGTAATCAGATATCTATTGTTTGGGGTGACTATGAAGTTTATGAAATCATTTTTCCTTTTGATGCAGGCAGTTCTTTTACAATGGCCTTATCCAAACTCGTTTCTTGCACTACAAATGGTTGCATCTATTGTGATTGTCTACGCATTCAAAGCTTGGGGCCTGACAACTGTACAGCCATTGCACGTAAAAGCTGCTAAAGCACTTCTGCCTGTTGTTTTTTTTTACAACACAAACGTTGGGTTTGCTTTAGCAGCGGTGAGAGCCTTGAGTATTCCCGTGTATCATGTCTTGAAGCGATTGACACCAGTAATGGTTTTGGTGGGTAAATCTTTCATGGGTGGTGCCATTCCTTCCAAGCAGATTACGTTGTCCGTGCTTACTGTTGTTTCAGGTTAGATTCGGCAGCCGATTTCTTTAGTTACTCACTTTTTTTTTTTACTAATTTCTTTCTTGAAGAAAGCTGGAACCTTGTAGCTTATGAGGCAGGATAGCTTGCGTTCGTTTATACGATCTCAGCAGAAGATAGATATTTGAAGATCCTTTTTGCATTGAAGGACACTCTTAGGAGTGTATTGACTGAGTGAATTTTCCCTGCACAGGTTGCATAATGGCTGGCTTTGGTGATTTAAGTTTCGATTTGAGTGGCTACTCTGCGGCACTCATTAGCTGCGCTTTGCAAACCAGTTACTTGCTTTTAGTAGAGAGAACTGGCACCGAGAAAGGTCAGTGATTCATTGTCTTCGAGTTTATGTGAATGTTAACGAATTGTTATATGTCGGAAAGTGTCTCAATATATTCCCAATGAGGGTGTAGTGCTGCTCAAGCAAATCTGAATTCTTTTATGATCTCGGTCGAAGTGAGAGGATTAGACTTCTCATACTGCATCTGCTCATGTATTGTCATCACTTCTATGCAGGGTTCAATTCAATGGAACTGCTTCTGTACAACGGAATACTCTCGTTACCGGTGTTACTCATCATCATATTAGGTACAGGGGAGGTTTGGGATTCATTTGAGAGCATGAGGATCCAATCACGGGAGTCTCTTGCATTCCTACCTCTGCTGCTTGTATCTTTACTCATGGGTTCATTGTTAAACTACTGCTTGTTTCTATGCACCCTCTGCAATTCGGCACTCACGACAACCATTGTGGGCACTTTAAGGAGTGTTTTGGGCACGGTTAGTCTTCTATTCACGTAGAAACCAGTTTTGTTGTGAAATTTGTTCTGTTCGTTCGTCTTCTGCGATGCCAACATGTCTTCCTGTACCATCTGGCTTTTTCTCAAAAAGAGTCATTTTTTTTGTTGCCTCAAAGTACCGTCAACATACTTCACGTCATAATCCGAATAAATCTATGTGTGTAATCTCAAATGTTCAGAACACAGCTTCTGGAGAGCTGATAAGTGTATCTGTTGTGTCGACTACAGGTTCTGGGGTTTTTTGTCTTTGGCGGGGTTAAGGGCACCATTTTTATCTTTTTGGGCGTTTTATTCAACACGTTAGGTGGTGTCTGGTACACATTAATCAAGTTTAAGGAGAAGCATAAGGAGAAGCAGTCCAAGGAGCAATATCGTATCTTGGAGGCGAGTAGTAGTTTCAAAGGAGGCTGAATCAAGTATCATGATCAGATACTTCATATTTCTGTGACGCAGTTGTGTCTCTTACAAACACTCTGATGCATGACCTTGCTGGTTTCTAACTTGAAGCCCTTCATCCAGGATGTGATGATAGTTTTGATAGAATATTCTTCTATCATTCTATTTTATTTTGCAGCACCTTCTTGAGGTTGATGAGGCCAAATACCCGTGAATAGCCAGTTGGTGTAGATTTGAGTGGTCAGAACCTGTATATTTATGGTGTCTGAAGGATCCAAATGTATTCGAGCAGGAACCTGTAATGTTAGTTGTAGTTGAAGATTTTTAGATCCTAGTTCATATTTTAGACGTCATTTATTCAGTTAGCCCCGCAGGAAAAATTCTTTGAGACCCTTCATTGGTCATCAGCAACGTCTGTTTCATTTAAGCAAAACTATCCATTGCACCGAGTATTTGTCTCCGATGCATTCAGAAACTCTGAGCTTTGTGAATATTAAATCAGTAGGCAACCTTTTCCTTTGTCTTGTGCTGACGAGTTGAACAGCCAAAATTCTCACTTCTATTTTCTCGGAGCTCGATGAAACTTTCAGCGGGATCTGTGAAAGAATACTTGATGATTTTTTGAAGATATTTTTATATTATCAACAAGGGAACACTCTTACTACATTCTGCATATGTTCAAACCATCATGCTACGAACTTTAAAAGAAGCCAAATACATGAGTGCTTTGAGCAGTCTGATACTTTACTGGTTTGCTTCTAATACGATCTATCACACAGCCTTGGTACATCACATAAAACATAGAGATGTACCGAAGAGTTAATGGAACATTTTCAGTGCTCATCTTTGTACTCAGTTGAGATATAGAGGTTCATAACAGATGTTCTAAAAGCCTACATAGCAAGACCTTCCATAAGCTTGTGGACATGAAAGTACGGTTGAGTGAAAAAGTAGCCGTTGAAATTGTACTTGGTGATGGTTGTGACTCCCAATTCAAATCCATGTCAACCATCAAATGCTTCTGACCCTTAAAGTCTTTTGAAAATCAAGTTTTTCGACAACTGCACAAAGAGAATTGTTGTTATTTTTAGGATGGAATTGAATCGCACTATGTGGCAGTTGAAAAACGATTAATTGAAAGACAGTATTGGTTTCGCATAATCAGAGCTTGTGCTCACGATCTTTGAATTTGACTAGAGATTATCTGGTGGTCTCTACTATTTGGTTGAAATCTCGGCCCGCTTTGAAGGTAGTAGACTTTTCCACAAAACCTCGAAAAGACTCATACCCAGGTCCAAGATGACCTAGAACTACCCAAAAATGGCAAGTGGTACCAGAAAAGCGCTCACACATTGGGCCAAAAACATTAAAATTCAAGACTTAACAGTGAAATCCCCACCTTTCAGGATGAATCTAGCACATGGGTACCCGTGCCTGCTATTAGGAAAAACAAAAAACACTAAACAAACAAACAAACAAACAAACAAACAAACAACGCATGTTAGAATGAAAAGAAAACGAGGTGAGAACCAGGAGAGTGAAGCAGCAGCGTCGGTGGCATGACGAGTGGGAAAAGTGGACAAGTGCCGCATGAATCTGACCTCGAACCGTAAGCAGCATTCTTCCCGTATGCTCCTCATATGGGTACCATTTAAGTCGGCGTTGCATGCCTCCAGTTCAGCCCTCGGATCACCCCATGTCTAGATCTGCATCGACGGCCTGCTTGCGCGCTGCTTCTTGCTGTAGGGCTTTCACCCGCTTTCGCAGGGTCTTTTCCCCCTTCGCCGAGAGCCAGAGGTGCTCGAAGCTCTCCTTCGCCTGGTTTCTGTTGTTACTGTGGATTCAGTAATAGGACCCATTTCTTGGTTTTGAGTGCTGTGGGACATCCAGCTGCGTTTCCTGCGATTGCTGGAGCTTGCCCATCTGGTTCTGGGGCTGATTGGATCAAGGTGAAGCCTTTCCCTTCAATATATATATTTTGTTCGATGTAGTTGAGAGTGTGTTGAGAATGCGTTTCTCGCGTGACGATTCGATATTTTACTTGGGGTGAGCGTGTTGAGATGATTTCCTCCTCTCAAGAAATTCTGTTTTGATTGTTGACTTGTTGGTTTGTTGTTGGTTCCGATGTATAAATCTCTCGAAGTTGGGTAGTGCGTTTTTGCAGCCTGATGTTTTGCGCTTTGGGGGAGTGGCTCTTGTTTGCAGTGGTTTTGTGGTGCTGAAACTGCCCTGATCTCTATGCAGTGGGTAGAAATTAGGAGCATAGCGCTCCGTTTATGTTTTCGGATTCCATTGAGATGGCCGTGAAGGGGTTGAAGATGGCGATCCCAAGAGCCCTCGTGATGATCATCCTCCTCGGCTTGATTGTTAGCATCGGGTCAGTTGTTAGGGCAGACGATGGTATTTCCCCTTCAGAAGAGAATGTCAACGAAATTGTTTCTCTGAAATCTGAGCTCCTCCTCCTCGAGAAGGATTTGAAGACTAAGGAGGCGATTTTGAACGACAAGGAGTTGAAGATCAGCGAATTGGAGCGAGAGTTGAAGAACCTTCGCTCTCACAAGGATGAATCCCAAGACCATGGGCTCATGCAACAGAAGATACAAACAGCCGAGTCTAAGGCGCGTGAATTGCAGGACCAGTTACAGTCTCTCCAAGAGGAATCCCGCAGGCTTAGAGAGGAGGCACGATTACACGCTGAAAAGGCAAAGTCTCAAGAAGAGACTGCAACTTTGCACATGACGGACAAAGAGAAAGTCATCAAGTCGTTGGAAGACCAGAGGATCCGTCTCCAGAGGGCTGAGCGTGGTCTCCAGATCGCCGAGGCTGCCATGCTGAAGGCAAGAGCCGAAGCAGAGGAGAAGTCGAAGAAGCTCGATAAGATTCACCGGGCGTGGTTGCCCTTATGGGCTGCCACTCACGCAGAGATTCTCCAGAAAATTGCCTCCTCTCGTTGGTCTACTCGCGGAGAGCCTGTGGTGAAGAGCCTCCAGAGATCAGCGTCTTCCAAAGCCGCTGATGCCCATGAATTCATCAAGCCCCATCTCGAAACTTTCCAGACCAAAGTGAACCCTGTGATTAGACAAACATGGCAGCAGGCCACTGAAGCTGTTGCTCCTCACCTTGAAACTGTGAAGAAGACGGGCATCCAAACTCGCAAGTATATTGCTCCACATGTGGAGACAGTCCAGAAGACTCTCAATCCTTACGTGAAGGTACGAGTCTTCATTGTATCAGCAATTAATCCTGTTTTTATTGTGCTGTTTATTTTAATCTAGTTCAGTGCATGGTATAAGGTCATAACTTGGCATTAGCTTCATTGCAGTCTGCCAAAGAGAAGAGCAAGCCCTACGTCGAAAAGCTTTCGACTTATGCAGCTCCCCATTTGGAGCGAGTGAACACCATAGCAGGCCCGCACTACCGCCAAGCTCTCACAGCAGCCAACAACTACCACGAGCAAGTGCAGAGCTACTTGAAGGAGCTATTGGAGCAGTACGAGTTTGTGTCGCAATTCGTGACGAAGGAGTCCATTTGGTTTTTGGCCGCTGCGGTTCTCGCTCTTCCTTTCATGCTAGCTTTCATGTTCCTCAAAAGGCTTTTCGCACCCAAGCAGGTCGTGCAACACAAGAGGCACCGCAGCTCCCACAACGGCACCTCTTCCTCTAACAAGAAGCCCCGGAGGTCCAGGCAAACAGACAAGCTGGTGGAGAAGAGGTAGCTATCGGTTAAACCTCAACTCTCCATGCCATGTTTATGCACACAGGCAATCCATCTCCCACTGTTCCATTGCTACCTCCCTGGCATCTGGAATCAAAAGCCAGATCCTGGGAGCTGGTTAACATAGCTATTCCGGAGCAGAGACAGAGCGGATCCTTAAGCCTTCAAATGTAGCATGCGCACCTCTCTCCACACTCTACTCCAGTTCGATTATCATGTAAGAGAAAAAGATGGAGCTGCTTATGTCAATTGTTGATACATGGCCCTTGTTATTTGCGGAGAGCTTCATCAAATGTCTTTGAACATTAAATTTCCTGAATTTCAAGGAACAGAGGTTTGTATGAGCTCCCCATTTTTCACTCACTGATTTCTCAGCAGTTTAGTGGGCACCCACAAATTTGCATTAGATTATGGTTTCAGACCCTACACAGAAGCTTGGTTTTCTGCACATACAGGTACAGATAGGTTTGTAAGAGTTAGTGTAGAAAGTGCTGTGAACTGCAGTTGACATCGGCAACTCTTTTTTATCTTTCTGAATATCTGTGACAGCATGAGGAGCATTTAAGCGATTGTCTTTCTATGAATTGGCGACTTTGTGTTCGATTTTTGATTTGTGTGAAGCTAGCGTTGAGGCTTCTTTTAGGGTTTCTGTGTGGCTTGTGCCTTTTAGGCGCAAGTCATGGGAGTTCTTTGGACTTCAAGCTGTTGAAAACAGTAGAAAATGTGCTTGGGTGATGAGTTTCAATGGCTGGATGTCCAGTGTCTGCACCCACTACAGCGAGTCTCTCTTTCGTTTTTCCCTTCTTGGTATGAAAAAATAATCTAAAACTGCTAAATTTTACTGACAACAGAATATTTTTGTTCATATTTAGTCTTGAACAAGTTATTAGAATTAAAGATAAACTTATTACATCAGACATTTTTCAAATCTTAACAGTGTATTTGAATAAGATTGTTGGAAGCATATTATGTTTAAAATAGTATTTAAAAGGGAAAATATCATTTATACCCTTCAAATATGTTGAAATATGAAGAATACAAGAATATTTTTGACAATAGCAAATCTATATCACTTCTTTGATAATATCAAATCTACTCTTAATACATCACAACTATTCTTTTTCAAGCGCAACTTGGCTCAGACTGCATGCCAAGTAGAAATCAATGGGCCTTCTTGGGCACTTTTTGGCACAGAAACTACTGTTGAGCGGCTGTGGCTGTGACAGATAGTTTTTGACTCTTAAAAAACTTGTAGGTAGATGCTTCAAAATGTCACAGTGGTATATATGATATTTTTCTTAACCTCAGTTTCTTTTGCTTGTGATATTCAATTTCCAAGCTTCAAGCTATGAAAACAACTCACAAAATTCTCCCTTCGGCTTTTCTCATCTATAAAGCACAAATAAATATACCAAAACATTCCAAAGTTTATTGATCTTTTTTGCACTTGTCGATTTGAATTTTATAATCCAATTCTATTGCAGCATCATTAATAGATCATGTGAAGAGTGAGCAGGGATCAATTTCTTTCAATCGTGGATTTAATGCATTCCACATTTGTAGCAAGTTTATCGAGTTGCTCATATGTCAACTACATCAGCATCTTATTCTCTTGATCCAAGTTTGTTGAGTTGATGTCTTGATATTTTTATGACTTATATAATAGGAACACTTGCAAGCACAATTTGTAATGAATTATTTAAATTATGACTTGTGATACAAAAATTGATACAATATTTTCCACGGAAATAACATGCAATGTCTTGATAAGGTCACGTTGGTATTGGAAATGTCATGTGATTTCAAAAAAATAAAATTGTTCTAGATAAAAACACTCTTTATTGAGTTCAAGTCAAGTTCTTTATTATTGAATAAACCAAGTTTATGCACAAAATCATTCTCAAGTAATTCATTACAAACCAATATGCTTAAAATGCTATAGAGGGACATAACATGGATTACGAGAACATTGTTACTCAAAAAGATCACAATGGACTCTAGACCTGCATTTCTCGATAGTTTCTGCCGCATTATTCTATATGTGATATTAATCTACTAACTGCAAGCACATTTGAGGTATGTATTTTTTTTAATTTCTCATGTGAAATTGCATGTGCTCATAGATCCTACATTAATTCGAGTAGCTACTTTCAATTGCCACCAAGAGTGAACCTTGAAGGATGTCTATGGGCATGTCAACATCCTTAACAAGAGATAATGTTTTTACCATCTTATTTTTTAGTTGCTAGGTGTGGCAAGCAAGGAGCAATGTGCCAAGTCATTTGGTAGTCTAGCATCATTTATTATTAGTTGCAGGCTCATTCTTGGTTCTATTGCATTTCAGCCAAGATCACCTCTCAACTGCAAAAAACTTAGCAAATAATTGAAAGATAATGTACTCTCTGAAGCAATTCTCACTTGTGTCATCTTGATACGTTGCTTTGCTTCAAAGAATAACCTATTCACCACCATAGATAAGGTGTAAATTAACCAAGTATTGGTGCAAATTGGAAGAAAGAAGTTGGACTGAAGGGTGGCATATTGAATGTGCATGGGATGGATGATTATGGTGTAGAGGAGATTGATGAATTGCATCAAGGGATTGTTTGATGCAGCCTTGAGAAATGGTGAAGGTGGAGGTGTAGTATGGAAAAGGTCATCCAAGTGAAGACGTTGTATAATAGCTTGTAGAGAAATGCGAGGGAGTGGCACAAGTGTTCATGTCATCAAGACAATTAAAGGTAGCAAGTGCTTCCTAGCAACAATTTCCTATGCCAAAAAGTACCAAAGAAGGTAGTTAATTTCTTTGCAACATATAAGTTGGACCTTACTTGCATTTTAAAAAATAGTTGTGATATCTTATTAGGTTGAAGGATAGATTTGATGTTATTACAAAAGTAAGTAATAGATTTGTTATTATCAAGATTATAAGGATATTCTTAATATTTTAACATATTTTAGGGATATATATATATATATATATATATAGATATGATATTTCTCCTAAAGTTTTTAATAATAAAGAAGAAAAAACTTTAGCTACTAAATACAAATAATAAAGACAAAAACCAAATGGTTATTGATTGTAATATAATGAAAAGAGAAGAATAGTACACACATCTAACCTTCAGATTGGTATAAGATTGTATTGCTTTTATTTGGTCAAATTACCATGCATAGTATAAAAAAATAATAATTGAATTTAAGAAAACCAATATAAAATGCTCCAAAAAAGTTTCAAGGTGTATGAAGGTTAAAAAATTCTATATCTATAATACATTTCAAATACCTTCAAATTGGAAGAATCAACTTTAATGCAAAAAGGTATTCCAATTGAAGTACATTTATAGAAAATACATTGAACATAACACTAAGTATTATAACTTTTATACAAATTTTATATTAATATGAAACCAAATTTTATTTAAATATAATATAAGATCACACTTACTTCTATATTTTTGAGCTTATAAATTTATGCTGCAATAAAGTTCAACTTCACATATTCAATGATCTTTGGCTTTTGGATAATAAGATAGTAATGTATTATTTTAATGCTAAAAAAACATTAGACATGGAGATGATAAATCTTCTAGTTTCTTTACTATATTCAAAACAACTTGCTCATGACATCTTTTACATCCATCAATTACACATGCTCCACTCTACATCTACAAATCCTACTTCACATACATTCTATCATACATATACACTACAATTCCTTATATCTAATCCAACTTCTACATCATTGTACCATTCAAGACTCTAATGTGTAAAGAATCAAATTACCACTCCCTCATACAATCTACAAACGTCATGTATCATCTCAACTTTCACCATACTTCTATTGATGTCCATAAAACAAACATGTAAATGAACTACAATACCATTATTTTATATTTGCTCAAATAAGACACTTCACTTATTAATCTATACACAAGTCAAGAAGTTGAATCACAAGGTCAAAGTTGACATGACATATAAGAAAGAAAATATATGCACATCATAATAACCATTTTCTTAACTTGTCACTCTCATCACTACGTCTAAAAAAATATCACATGTACTTCTAATCTATGGATTAGTTTTGTTGTCCAAGCCTTTACCACATATTCAATGTTGATACATATATTCTATAATTCATTTATGCTTTATTAGTCAAGATACTCTACCAACACATTTAGCCAAATAAAAATACATAAATATTCAAATTTAATTACCATAGTAAAGCTCTACACATATAAAGCTCATCAAACCTAAAAGATAAAGTTTGTGATAACATACCTAAAGTATTTTCTATAGAAAATAACTTAAAGTCTATGCCAAGAATAATAGTATAAACTATGCATAATATATTAATTATTTTGTTTTAAAAAATACTTATCTTGTTCAAAATAAAATCTTCCAAAAAAATAATTTTAGACTTGATAGGTCAAGCTTGATTAAATTCACAATAATATCGAGTTATAAAAAAAAATAGCTGAGATGATGAAAATATTGAAGCCTTTGAAAAAGATAGGAAAATATCAAAAATAAATTGTAGCACTATAAATGAAATGCAAAATATTAGATGTAGTTCATAAAAAGAGTAAAGAGAGATGCATAAACTACTCAAAAGCAAAGAAGATGCCTCAACAAAATAATGAAGATGTCTTCAAGCCTATCTTTAAGCACCTTCAAATACATCTATTAAGCTTACTTTGAATGTGAAGTAAGTGATGTAAAGGATTTATATATAAAATCAATTAGGCTTAGATTTTTTGAGCCCAAATTCACCACTCAATAAAACTAATGCCATACAACAAGTTCAAAAGGTGGAATAAGACAGCTTCCAATTGTGGAATTGTTAAGTTGATTTAAATCTTAGTATTAATAATTCAATTAAATTTAAGCCTTCCAAGCAATGATTACCAAAATAAATAAATAAATAAATAATGAAATTACTATGATCTTCAAGGCTATTTGCAGGATGCCTACTTAAATTTCAATGGATTCTTCAAGTTCATTTATATAATCTGTGATTACTAATTTTTATGTGATTAAAAACGTATAATTAATCAAAGTAGATAAATAATTATTTAATTGAAACTTATAAATTATTATTCCTTAAATCACTAATGGTGAAAGTAATTGATTAAATTATTACCACTAATTCATAGTAAAAGTAAAAAAATCTTAAAAGTTGAGTTAAGAATAAAAGTTAAAATTTGGAAGTTGAAAGTTAAAAGTAAAAGTAAAAGTTAAAAGTTAAAAGTTGAAGTTAAAAATTAAAATATAAAAATTTGAAATATGGAAGTTACAAATTATTGTAAAATAAAAGTAAAAGTGGGGCTGAAGAGAGATAAAAGCCAAGGCACCTTGACAACATCCAAGAATTGAGGGCAGCAACCCATTTCTACTCCAAAATTTTCCAAAATTTATGATTAACTCCAAATTGAATGATTTTTAGTTTATTGCAAATTTAACTTGAAGGCGTTCTTTCTCTAATAATTTTAAATTCAATCTAGTACCTAAGCCGCGAGAAATGCTCCTTCAAAGTTGAGTGACCAAGACTGCCATGGTAGGCTATCTCCCTTCACTTGAAAATTAACCAAAAATTCAATTCGTCTTTTAATTCAATGAAATTTATGCCATTAGAAGTTCAGCTTGAAGATTCATTTACTGTAAAAATTTCACAATAATCCAATTAGAAGATACTGAGAAATTCTTTTTCAAAGGTGGTTGATCTAAACTGCCAAGGCAGCCGACCCCTGCGCGTTCAAAATTCCACCAAAAAAATTCTCTTACTTTAAAACAAGCAATCCTTATCTTGTTGGAAAACTAACACCAAAGGCTACAATCACAAAAAAAATCGCATTGAAACACAAAAAATTGGATGACTGATTAAAGGAAATCCGAGACTCTTGAATCCTTGGGATATTTGAGAGGTCGAGGGAGCTATCTATTACAAGGACCATTATTCACTACTCAAGATTCATGCATACACAACCACAAGTATAGAATGAGATTAAAAATCAATAAACAAAATTAAGATTAGAGTTAAGGCCAAAATTTGGCATAACTCGACTCTTCATCAAAAGAGGAAAGAAAAAGGGCTTGGAGAACCAAGCTACTCTTATAAAATTGAGTGGTGGGTTGTAGAAGGGCGGCCACATCTCCACCCTTTAACTCTAAGACCCCTAATGTAAATCTATGGTCTTAATTCATACAAGAGCCAATTTCGTTACCAATGTTGATAACTCTTGTAAGTGGACAAGAAAGCACCTTTTGATAAATCTAACTTCACCATTGTATTCAAAACACCTTTTCATATTAAAATCAACTATTCACATGCCTCAATCCATATTCAATTGCAATTTTTATGAAAGTTTTTACTTACAAGGATCTTGGTAATTCTTATAAAATCCTTCAAAATAAGAATTTTATTGCTCCACTTGTATTTAGAAGAAGAGGGTGCCGATCTTGTTTTGTTCACTCCAAGGAGTGAATCCGGTGCCACCATTGCATTAAAAAGGCTTCCATTAATTAGAAGAACCACTATGTCGCTTAAATTTGTTGAATTGGAGGAAATTTCAAAATTGTCATTGCTAAACTTTACTAAATCTTTTAGAAAATTATGATTCTAACTCATTCTAAATCATGTGAAATGATTATAGGTGAACTTATAGGCTTTTAGACAACCCTCATAGTAGTAACTAACAATCTCTAAATTATTAAAACTAACTAAGTTTCTATTCTAATTTTCTAACTCTTATCATTTTGATCGTAGTTAATTTAATTCAAGGAATTAGGCTATAATTTATACCATCAAAGGTTGTAATCCTAAAAATTCAATAAAACTAAATTCCACTTATATAAATCCTAACCTAACATGTTTAATCATCATTAAATAAGAAAATAATAAAAATTTAAATTTTAGAGCATAATTGAGAGTTAACAGATTTCTAAGGTTACCATATACATCTACATTAAGCAGTCAATCTATTCAAGTTGTCAATCCATCCATATTAAAGGAAATATTAAGTACTACATGTATAATGACATAAGCTCTAAAAATCCTAAACCTCTCAATTGAATGTATTATTGTTAATACTGTTATTTTATTTTTTTTCTTGTCTTTAAAGTCACAAAATATTAAGTGTATGTATGTAAGAACCTTCCTTCTTTTCAACTAATTGTAGCTCACATGCATATTTTTGTTAACAACTGAGGCATATACATCAATTATAAAAGAATCTATAGTATTATATTTTCATTGATCAATTAATTAAATATGAGTCTTAAGTAAAATCTTTATTTTTAATCATTGATAAAACAAAAATAAATTAAATTTGAAACTTGAGCACTTTGGATTTACTAGTTATTGCTTCTAAAGTATTGAGGTTGATTCTATCTAGATTGTGCATATTATAGAGTTAAATTAATTATATAAGTATGCTTGTCAAATATGATATCTTGGTAAAGTCTTAATTTCAATGTAAGTTTGTTGGACTTTGTGGATTTTTATCAAATGTACAAGAAAATTAAGACATTTAGCATTAATTATTGTGTATTTTGATATCAACAATCTATAGAACATTTTCTTCTTAGAAAGTTCTCAATGATGGTATTGGTAGTTGTATTTGTACACCATATGGAGATTGTAGCCTTTCTAAAGATTTAGAATTTATTTATTGTTAATCAATTGCTTATGGTTGTATCATCATAAAATACTATATTTCTAAAGAATGCTTTTCTTTTAAAGATCCATAAGTAAGAAAAATGCAGTTGCATTAGATAATACTAATTGCAATAAAATGAGTTGTAGGTTTGAAAATCCTAAACATTAGAAAGTAACATGCAATTGAAGATTGAATCTAATTCTACTAAGGTTGCTAATGTGTTAAAATACTATTGTAGTCAATTAAAGGATTATTTAAATAACTATAGCATCTTTCTTCTATATATAATGTCTAGAAGTATAAGAAAGATAGGAATAGATCATAAATTGGGCACAGGTTGTAGAATTAAAAAATGAAGCTCCTTAAATTGTAGAATTAGGATTTTATTCTTCATTTAATTTATAAAATTTTACATTTTCTTATTAATTGCACAAAAACAAGGTTATAAGTTTATGACATAAAAACAACATCTATACCAACAATATTATCCTGGTGTATATTTTTTCATTCATTCTTGAGTGTGTGTGTGTATGTATATATATATATATATATATATATATGAACGAGTTTCGACCACCTGTCAAGAGCTGGACGAAACACAACCCTAAAGCGAGCTCTAATCCAGCGACGACCATCCGTCCGGATTGGCGACAAGCGTCAAAGTGCCCCCCCCCCCCCCACAAACGGGCAGAGGGAACGAGGCCCCAAGGAGCAAGGAATGCAGGGAGCGAGAGAGGGCGATGGCGCAGGCGGCGCAAGCGGCGCAATCAGCCCTGGTTGCAAGAGAGTGCCAGAGATCACCGGCAGGAGCGTGCCATTGGTAGCCCGGCTTTCAGGAGAATACCCAGTTGACCTGCCGTTCATTTGCCTGATGACCCTCCTGCTCGTGTTGAATAGCCTGCCATTGTGGCTCCTCCAGTCCTGGAATCGGCAGAATGGGCTGATTTATCATTGATGAGCATGCTATCCCCTTCCCAAAAGAGGTGAGATGCTTTGGCACTTTCACGCCTCGGATGGTCGCCTCCTCCCCCCAATTATTCTGGACAGATTTATTGTCCAACATACTGCTGCCGCGATCCCTCGGCCCTTCAGACAGGTGCCAGTGCTTTGCAGTGCGCTGTGTGTGTGTTTGTGTGCTTGTAGTTATTTTAATTATTTTGTCAATTGTTTCTTTTTTTTGTTTCTCATGCCTGCTCCAACGGAAACATTAGTTTGGGTCGGATTGAAAAGGTCACTGGCGACTTTTAGGAAGATCTTCGAACTGCGCTGGTGTGGAGACGCTCACGTTTCGCTGCAAAAGGTCTGCTATCAGTTTTGTAACTGCATCCACCATTCCCTAGGAGATTACGACGAATTTCCAGGTGGCAATTCCTGGATAAGACTGAATTTTACGGATTCATTGTGTGTGGAGTTTACGTCGACATTAACCTCGTGTTGATACGTGAGAATATATATGCTTCTTCTGAGAAGGGTAGAGACTTGCTCTCTATGAAGGAGGAATTAAATGTAGCTGAATATAGTGTTGAGTGGTGCACTGGCACATATGGTTACTTTAGCTTATTATCTTCAATTAATTATCCTTTGACGAATACATCCATAACAAGCATACATACTACCTGTAATCATATAAGATTACAAGATTACAAGTAGTATGTATTTTTGAATCATACATACTAGTATTCTTTGAACTAACGGAATGTATATCAGCTTGCAAATTCTCATACGGGTGACCACAGCGAGTGAATCAGGTAGTGTAACACATAATGCACTGAAATTAAGCGAGGGAGAGTAGGAGGCCTAACGTGCTGCGCTATACGAAACAAGAGAGTGGTATCTCATTCGTGAGACGCTATGGTTGAATCAATCTGTATCCGATGCACACGGATGGAAGCACCGAGAAAGCGACTGAGTTCACGGACTGAAATATACATTATGACAATAGCTAGATACTGAAAAACTTGGAAAAAAGCTGCTCGAAATCACAGACGTGATTCGTTTCTCTCTCATTAACTCAGAATTGAGACAACAAATGTCAAAAAGGACCTCATACGTGTTACCAACACGCATATCCGATAGCCGGTTCCAACGTCTACACAAAATATTGTTTTTAAAATATGTTTTATCCATATACAATGGATTCACAAAGAACTACAACTGACCTGAACCCTCATTATCCAAACTGGCCATGACTGTCGCTGAGGTCGAGTTACAAAATTGGATCAACCTATTTATACTGTGATATTCACAAGCAGCCTACCTGTTGATATTTTAACACTAATTCTTTCGTCGAATGCTCGGAGCCACAATGGGTGGTGGTGTCGAAGTGGTGCACGGGGGACATTGACTAATAGACACCAGACAAAGCTTCTGCTTAAAGAGCTGCTGCTGAAGGACCTCCGACAGGATAAGGGGACTCGCTGCTGCCCTTAAAGACAATGTTGTAGATGAATCGCCCTCTAGATTGGTGTTGCGCTTTCGTTTCAGCCCATGGACCATGTTACCCTGGAGGGAGAGAATCTGATCAGTTGGTACAATTGCTGGTCTGTCTTCAAGGGTATTACTTTCGAGAATCTGAACCTGCAGCTGAAGGAATTTTACGTATTCGATTGCTTCATCCAGCATAGTGGCCGTGTCCATCTTGTTGCCTCCCGGAATAAGCTTCTCTAATACCCTTATCCTCTCACTAATTTTCTTCCGCCTATGCCTTGCGGCAACGCTCTGTGGTTCCACTGAGGTTGCTACAGGCTTACCGTTATACGATCTGCCCTCCTCTTGCAAACATGATCGTTGCGAATAGGAAGATCCACTCGCACCTGTGAGAAGAAACGACGATAACTTCCCCTGAAACGAGAGATGCCGACTTGGGATTGTTCTCGACAACGAACTCGGCTGTAAGGAGTCAATCCTCAAACTCGATTTTGAACCAACAGCGTATCGCGCAAGGTCATTCTGGGCTGATCCTTGTCGAAGAGCCTCATCCCATGTTCGCGGACGTTTGAACTTGGGGATATCAGATGATGATGCCACAGAAATAATCTCGTGAGACTCAGAGTCATGTGATAATGCCACAGATGTTTGCAACGAATTCCTGCCGATATCAGTGCGTGATTGATTATAAATCCAAGGTTCTTGAAAAGGGAGGAGTGTCACTGCCTGATCTTGCTTCAGAACATCTTGATGCTGCCTGTGGGGCTGGAAATTGCTGTCGTGAGAGTCTCTAACCAGGGTTACCGAGGAGGATTCATTGAGGTTCGTGAGCGAGTTCTCATAATTGGCCGGAGCACAACCCCCGCTGGTCTCCGACCTCCAGGTCTCTGTAGTCGACAAGCTGTCGCTCCCTGAGGAACTCACTACTTGCAAGCAGTCGCTTGATGTGGGCAAAGTAACTTCAGATTGGACACTGAGTCCATGAAGGATGTTAGGCTGGGTAACTGGATCCACGAAGGATAGATTAGCGTATCCATACTGATCTTGATACAATGTTGAGTACAATTGAACTAATTGAGAAACCTCGTAAGATACTGAAGGATTGTATGGATCGGCATTTAGAGATGACAGCATCTCCATCTGCCCTAAGGTGCTGTAGCCTGCATGACTGTACTGCAAACTATGCTGAAGGCAGCTCTCAGCCTGCCAAAAATTCAGCGGCTCCCCGCCAATCTGCTCATTCAAAAGCTGAGCGTGATCTGTAGCCGACCATGATATTGGCGTTTGAGCACAGTGACTTGGTATGAGCTGCTGGTAAGCCGGAGTAAAAGAATTGCAACCGTGGACGCGACTGTCATCAGAGAACGGAGCGTCAAGAGGCATGATCCCACCATGCACATGATGCATATCTCCCATCATTTTAAATGCGGCACCTCAAGTCAAGAGTTGGAAATATATCTGGTTTTTGGAAACCTGCAGAAGTTTCTCGGCAATGACTTCACCTGGTGCAGCGAGGTTGCCAGGCTCAGGCCTGTGCCAAAAAATATGAGAGAAAGGTTCTTCACTTCCAGCAGTGCCGATGTTAGGAGGGATGAATTGAGAAAACGATCGAGCAGGCGTCTCTGCTCGTCCAAGCCGAGGCTCTCAGAATGCTCAAGAGTAGGAGCACTGAAGTTGAGGTAGACGATCAAAGGTGTAGCAGGATAGTATCACGATGATAACTTCAGGACCAGGAGAATCGGGTGGAAGAAAGAAGAGTAACTGTGAATCACCATTTACGCTGCAATGGAGGCAGAAACGGTAACAGCTTTCTTCGAAAAGAAATTCGATGGAAGCAAGCAACGGGTGAGAAGGCTGTAGTAGCAGACACTCAAAGCTATCGCTGACAGCCAAACAAGAAACCCACGACGCAACAGAGACTGCCCGTAGATGGGATCGAGCAGGTCGCTGCAGACGGACCCAAGCCACTCACAACCAGGGCATCAAGGCATTACACTATTGACAAAAGAGAGAGAGCTCGCAAGGAGATCCTGGATCTTACACCTCACACCGAAAGTCCATCCGACTAAACGAAAGCCCTGACAACCTTCCAATACAGCAACTCCAGAGAATTAAGAGAGTCGGCATTCTAGATCACGGAAGAATTTCGCAGCTACCAGCATTACACCGCACAGACGAAGATTGCACTGCTAACTTCGTGCAAATTTTCCAGAAGGGTGCCACATGCCAGACTCGCCGACCTAACGAACTAAATCAACCCGTAACCTCTACACAGCGTTCACGTCCCAATCAACTATTCCCTTCAAGATCGCAATCCTACAAGGACCCAAATTAAGCACGGCTGCAACATCCGCCTCGCAGCGAAAATTCCAATCCCCTCATTCTGTACCCTCGACACAATCACTAATCAGTCTCCCATCGACACAGAGATCGTATCCTGCGCATGTTCATGTATCGCTTTCAACATCGCAGCGCGTCTTCTTGTGTACCTCACCAAATTAAAAAACCATGCCCGCAAAGTACTCGGCCCCAAAAATATCCGTCGTTCGACCCCAATCAGCGCAGTCGAAGAAGATCCAGAAAGAAATTCGCAAGACGCGACACGAAAACCAGCCCACCCTGAGGACGGAAGCGCGCAGCCAGTCGGTCGTAGGAATGAATCCCAGGGGCGCGCGAACTCTGAAATAGTGCTCATAATCCACCGCAGCATACAGCACACATCTGCGCGGAGACAAAGCCCGAAGACGAATGCATCGATCTCGGCGGAGCGCGACGAAAGCTCCTGCGCGGATGAACGAAATTTGAATATAGGGTACGATATCGTCCACTTCTGCCTCTTCTTCTTCTTCTTCTTCTTCGTCGGTTTTCAGATTTTATTAATCAATTACGAGATCAACTAAGATTGATCGCGTACCGATCCCGCTTTACGCTTCGAACGAGGCTCCTATCTCCAGAACGGTTCCGTCCAGAATTGTCGTTGAGGTCGGAACTCCTGCTGCAAGCACAGACTCGCCCCTCCCTATCTACCAATCCCTCACATCTACTCTTTCCTTTGTTGCAAATGTTGGTTTCGTGGAGTTCTGATGTTGGATCTATGAGACTCGTGCGATTTCGGAGTAGTGGTGGAATGCGAAGGAATCTCCAGCCAAAGAGCGCATTACTGATGCGGGGTTTTTGTGAATGCTCTGTCAGTGCCTGGAGCAACAAGTTTTGGTGTTTTCTGCTTTTGGGCCTCTCTCACTACGTTGTTTTGCAGGTTTAATTCATTGCAGGGGTTTTCTTTTTTAAAAAAGTATGAATTAAACTAAAGTTAAAGCTTGCTGCCTAATTTGGCACTTAAAGCAGGGAAAGAAATGCACAGGCACACTCGGCGAGAGGGCGAGGTTCGGTGTCCCTGGACTCACTCTCTTGTACCCCGATACTGGAACCTCCATACTGCGCCGTCGTCCAATAATCCAGGTCTTCGTCGGGGGCTTCGTCCAGCGGTCGGAAACTCTGAGGTGGACTGGGGTGACTGGAGTGGCTGTTATGAATAGCCGTGTGAACCGTTGAGGGTCTCGAAATAAGTAACCCTTTCAATCCCCATATGGTACCCACGGGCATACCCGAGATTTTTTATTTTTTTACTGGGGAGTGAGGTGGTAAATCCCCCCCCCCCCGGGGAGGAAAGTTCCTGCGCTATTGATGCACGGCTGTACATGGCTGTACACGGCTGGGCTTTTAATATGTTCGGAAACTGTCAGATGAATGCGAGTAACTGTGGCTGTTTGGCCCCCTTAAATGAACCAAGCAAATCACCTCGGTATTATAACTCGCACTGCGCTTTCTTTTTGTCATTACTTTGCCCAATTCAAAAAACAAACCCCAAGTCTCTCTTTGTCAATTTCCGTTCTCTTGTTTGAGAGAGATAAATTTACCATACTTGTAAAAAAATCAATGTCGTAAGAATTACTGTGTGGTAAGTAAAATACGACGTAAGGAATGAAGATAGGATGAATAGGGCTGTTCTCAATTTCTGCGCATATGACTTCATCGAAATAGATCACCTTGTAACGAATGAAGCGGTTCGCCATTCTTCATCTAAAATTCCATGGTTTTCCCACGTGTCAGCATGGAGGGATTCATTCCCCCCACAACGCCAACATCCATAAAAATATCAGATAGCTATGCAGGCAGCTGGCGTGCGCCAGGTGGCAATACGAGATTGGACATTGCCAACTCGGATATTTGGCGGGTGTGGCCCACTGCTCGTCGAGAAGATTGTGGGTGTCTGTCACGGAAGCGGAATTTCAATAGAGAACTGTTGGATCGAGTTTATGGTTATAGTGACCATGGACGAATGGGGAAATTGGCCATTTGGATGACGGTGTGACATTCGTCTTACCTACATTTGGCGCATTGATTCTCCTCGATGCTGTGTGTCAAGATCAAACCTATCCACATCCATATCAACTATATTTATATTAATATTCCATCGTAATTACAGTCCATTTACAACAATTACATGCACAAAAAATACCTTTCAAAACCAGAATAAATCAATAATTTTAAAGTTTATATCTAGGTTGTATTTGTAATTATTACATGTAACTGAATGAAGGCAAAAAGATTGTATAAGAACACACATGAAGATCAATATGTCACCACCACTTTGTAAAGTGAATGCGGTGGGGGGATGAAATTGTTTATTTCTCATTGGCAACATGAGAACCAGTTTTTTCATGGGGGATAGTTAGCCCTTTCAAGGAGTTACTGATCTTTTGTTGCACACAATGCATACCTGGGCCCTATCTAGAAGCTACTAGAAAGAAACCAACTTCAAGCAATGAAGGCAGCAAAGGCTGTTAGCCCCTCGCATTTACACACATACTTAAAATCTGGGAAGTTTAGATCAGGCTTGAGTGGTACTAATTTTCTTGTTAGAGGGAGAAATGAGATTTAGGGTTCAATGGTAGATGGAAGCCATGAAGGAGGGGGGGAATAAAGTAAACAATAAAAATAGTACACTTGGGATTTGCTTGTCCTTTCTCCACAAGAACTTAAGGTCTCTCTTGGGTGGCAATGTGTGTTTGCTGTTCAAAAACTTTAGACTTTTTGCTCTGTTTTTATTACTATTACTATTACTATTATTTTTTTACTTTTGCTGTTTTTGAGGGCTGGGCTGTGGTTCATATGATTGCCCCCCCCCCTTCGCTGTGTTTGGGCAGTCCTTGTGGGTACTTGGGTTTGTATCCTTGTACTTGGCTTGAAACAGATAAGGACTCGATCATGGGGGCTTGCCCTTGATATTTCTAGGGTTGGTACCCAGGCTTGGGTCTTGGCTTGGCTTTGTGGTGGTTCTGGCAATCCAGATTAGCCTGTCAATGGAACCTACTTTGGTTTCAAAGTGTGTAACTCATGAAACTTCAAAGCCATTGCAACTTAGGGTTTCAAGAAAATCATCTAACTGTAATTGTTTTCACTGGAGCAAAACATGTACCTACTATTACTAGAATGTAACAGAATGTGGTGACTGAAAATTCAGCAAGAAAAATGATAATAGGAATGTGGTTTGAACAAGAGCTGTGTTATAGAGTATGTAGGCTTTTGGGTAGAAGGCCCCTTGTCTTATTGAATTAATATCAGCTCGTCCAGACACACATTACCAAATTCTTTGGTGGGTGTCTCCTTTTTGGCTTTAAGCGAGGCCTAAAAACTGATATATTTTCCATGTAATCTCCCGCAATCCTGTGCATACACTTGTATTGTTTTTGTTGTTGTAGAGACCACAGACAGTTTTATTTTGTTGATTTCGCAAAATGTTTTGTGCTTCCATCCATTTCAATCAGTCAAGTTTTTAATAGAAGTAGCAAGGACTACAAATATATTCTGGTTCTGGATTCTCATTCCAACACAAATTTAATTGCTAACTGCTCTGGAGGGCCCCATTAAATGAGAACCAGCCAAAGGGAAAGATGTCCATTGTGGAGACAAGACAGTACTTGCAGCATTACTTTTCACTTTTCAAAAACTAACTTTCTCATATACTTTTTCAGTTGTCTTAGGAAAGGACAACACACAAAGCAGAATTCTCCAACTTTTTTCTCCCCCATTGCAATTTCGACATGCAAATTTTTAAAGACTGTTTTGTGGACCAATTGATCCACTTTGCTTAACATTATGAACAGTATCATTGATACGGAAAAAGATATGGTTTAAATTCTCTAATGATCTGGGTTCATTTATTGATGACAAGTTACAAAGCCAAATGAAATGGGTGAGTGACAGAAGGAGGGAGAGAAAGTTTCACAGAAGGTCCTTCTTTATTTTTTATTTTTTATTTTATTTATTTTTGATGCCTTCTTTGCCTTCATGAATCCTCAACAAAAAAGATTACATGGGTTCTGTGCATTAGCATTTGGCTCTCTAACTGTCCATTGAAGATGGGGCTTGGAATGCTGATGGTTAGAGCTTCAATTGTACAGCTCTTCAATGCCCCACTTCCCTCCCACTAAATGATTGAGAAGAATCACCATGCCATGCCATGCTTGTGCCCTTTTTTGTGGATTAGGGTTAGGGTTAGGGTTTTTTCTTTTTGACTTTTCTCTTTCTTCTCTCCCTCTAACCCTATTACCTTAATCCTTGGTCCCATTATGCTCAGAGTCACTTGATGTCATTGAAGGGTACCCATATTTTTTAACCCCTATTTTAAAAACTTTGAGCAGCTTTTGGTATACCATATTCCATTTTCAGTTCACTAAGATCCTCTCAAAGGTTTTTTTCATTAAAATTTCCTACTATAATGTCTTTTATGTACAATGTCAACACAAGGTGAAATGCATGCCATATATTCACACTATATGCAAATAAAGACCACTATTTTCCACCAGACACGGATGAACAGATACAATGGAATGCAAAATGATGAATGAATGAATGATTGCAACAACAATACATGAAAACACTCCATTCCATTCAGATAAAAAAGGAAGGCTAATATTGGCATTTTTATTAGTTTTTATTTTTCATAACTTCCCTTCCCTTTTGTCCTATGGAACTACTCATGAGTTAGAGCGGAAGGGGGGAGCAACAAAACCCAGTTTGAAAGGTACACAGTAAGGCTAAGGCAAAGGGAAGGCAACAAAGCAGCAGCAGCACTCCTGCATGTGTGTGTGAGTCTCCTACTCATGGAAGCAAAGGCCTCTATTATCCAGGTACCCTTGCAAAGCAGCTCTAATTGTCTGAGATGTAAGGGAAGATCTACAAGGGCTTCTTCTTCTTCTACTTCTTCACAAACAAACACACAATATCCCTCCCTGTGTGTGTGTGTGTGTGCCCCCATGTGCACAGAAAAACACAACCAAACTCTGCCTGCTCCACTTGGGCACATGTGTGGAATGGTCTTTAACAGCATGTCAAATTCCTCTCACAGTTACAGCACATGATTGATGTGGGTCTTACTCAAATGCAAAGGGTAAGAAAAACCATATGTTGTTAATAAAGAAAAAAGTGCATTCTAGAAGTATATATATATATATATTCCTTAGTCTTTAATTACATTTACTTGCTAATTGGTATCAAGATGATGAAGTTTTAATTTGTAAATTTAGTAATATATATATATATATATATATATATACATTTCCTTAATTAGCTAATAATGTGTTGTCAATTGCCTATGTGCATACTAAAATGATATTAGGTAAGAAATGTGTGAATGTACATGATTCATATAGGTGTTTTCACAAATTGAATGTTTAAGTCATAAAAAGATGCTGATTTTTGTTTGCTATATTGGAATTTTAAAATAAGATTAGGTTTTATCTGGGGTGTTTTCTTTTTAAGGATAGAAACTTTAATAATTCAAAAAACAAAATCCAAATTTATCAATGCAATTGAATTAGAATATATTCACAATTTCTAATTTTTCAAAAAATTTATATGATTGTTGAGTATTTCTGGATTTTGGAAAAGAAAACTGACTGTTTTACTTGATGACTAATTTTTAATTTTATTTAAATTATATTCATTTTAGTTACTTTTACAACATTCTTTATTATTGAGGTAAACAACTGTAGATTTATGTAGTTTTCACATCAATCCTGTCAAGCGCTTGTTGGATGAGATTAAAAATTTATCTGTAGAGAACGATGCTGTTTAGTCAATTTCAACATTTACAAAAATTCCATAACTTTGTACTATGAAAAACATGAGCGCTTTTGGTTTGAATTTAATTTTCTGAAATTAAGTAAAATTTAAGAAATGGTTTTCTTTGAGAACAGTAACAATTTACAGTAACAGGTATTGATTTTTTTATTATTTAAAACATAAGTTTTACATTATGTGTTCAAAATTTATTAAAATATCCAATAGTACATATGCAACTATCTTTGGTTTTGAAATGGAAACAATCTTTTTTATGATAAGAGGTTTGGAGTTTGGAGTTTGGAGTTTCTTAAGAGTTTTCAGAAAAAGCTTTAATAACTTTATGAATTTATAAAAACAGCTGTAGAGCAAATAGTCAAAATAAAATTCAAAATATCCTTCTATATGTGTTCTTAAAAAAATAAAATAAAATAACATGAAATAAAAATCAAATGATGATTATGTAATGGAATGCAATTTTGCTCCTAATTTATGAAATTGATGATCATAAAATTTGAATGGTATGGAACATGAAAATTCAATCAATTATAGATTGAAGTTTTGCATAATGTGGG
Organism: Physcomitrium patens; assembly: GCF_059467195.1. NCBI lineage: Eukaryota > Viridiplantae > Streptophyta > Bryopsida > Funariales > Funariaceae > Physcomitrium > Physcomitrium patens. The sequence continues at coordinate 15,295,799 of NC_143434.1, read as the reverse complement.
AGCTAATATCCATGTGTGTGCCAACTTCATCACACAAAAAGCACTACATAAAATTCATATAAAATAGTGCTCTTTAACTTGCTTTACCAACATTTGGTTTTAAAGTTTGGGATACTATAGATGGCAAAGAAAAACTTGTATTTGTTCATACACATTCTTATAAGAAATATTCTACATTCAAGTTTGAACCTTGCCAACTCATTTCATCCACCCTAGGCCTAAAATAATCCATCTTTTGTCATGTGGGTCATGTACATAAATTACCCACAAATCCATTACTTTGTAGTAATGGAATTAGTACTCTACATAGGGTGGACTTTTAACCAAAGTCTCTTTTTATGCTCCATGTCCTCAAGTCACAACATGATGTGCCATGCATCCCATTCTCCTCCCCACCTTTCCATTTTTTTAATATTAAAGAATGAGAAGGACCTTGAAAAAAGAAAAAAGAGGAATGAGAATATATAGATTTAGAATTTCCCAAGTACAAGGTATTTTTCCAACTCATATTTTCACTTTTTTCTATTGACCTTGTGGAAAAAGGTCAACTGGAGAGTACTTTGATTCACATCAATTGGTTTAGCTCAAATGGGTTGTAAGCCATATCTTTTACCAAGCACTTTGTACATCAAGCATAAATGGATACATAAGGGAAAAAAGACAGAGTAGAAGGGGTCAAGTTTAATTGAGCTTTATGTTCCATGGACACCAAGCAAACCGAGCCTGAATCCTACTTAAAACCTTAACCCTAATTCCTATGAAAGCAGTTGGGGAGAAGCTTTTTTTTGTTGCTGGTTGGCGTTGTTGTTGTTGTTGTTGTCGTCTTCACTTTGTTGCTCTTTTTCTCCAGCATTGGCTTCCTCAAACGTGGTCATCACTTGCATATGATTAGGTTGCAACAAAGTGCTGAGTTAGGGGAGGCTGAAATGGCCATAGATCCCGAGTACCAGCTGCTTTAGAGGGATCTGGATTAGAGTCATTTCTTTCTAGATTTGAGGTGGTTTGAATCCTCGGGGGATTTGGGGCCACTGGGTACATTGTCCTGGTGAGGTACAAGATAATTCACCAAGGAGGAAGGAGAAAAGAAAAAATGATGTGAAAAGGAAAGAACAGAACAGAGGATGAAGCTTTGAGTGGAAAAATGTATCTCAATTCTTTCGTCAAACTAGAGTACAATTGCGGATGGAACCGCTCTTTTTCTGACAAGGAAACCAAGAATGTGTAACTACTACCAACACTAACTATGAGGCCTCCTTGCACTGGAATCTGAATGCACGGGCCTGGATACATTTCATATTCCTTGGAATATAGCTCTTTTACCAACAGTTCCCATCAAATCGACACAATAAAAGAATTATGCACAGCAAATGAGATTTTTCCCCAACGCTTCAGCCCCACAGAAAGATCATTGCAACAATAAGCAACTTCACCTCCTGTACGTAGTAGAGCTCCCGAGGTCTGCTTCCTGCAATGGCCTGTGAGGGTAGCCATGTTCTTCCTTTTGAGAGTTGCAAACCAACTCAGGGCCTGGATACATGTTTTACACATTACCTCGATGACAACGGTGCTTTGGAATTGAGCCGTAGTTGTCTTCGTACAAGGCGTCTCTGCTGGCAGTTTATGGCGAGCAATTCAGAAAACAGAAGCTGCCAGAGAGCCATCTCGTGCATAACTAAGTCGATCCTTCCTGCCCGTAGTCTCGCATGAAAATCGGTACTTCAATAACATCATCATTGAGCACTGATTTTGCTAGTTTTACAAAAACCCAACGTTTGACCGGAGTAAGGTGTACTGAAGTTAGTGGAGCTGCTACTTCGTAAAGCCGATAACTCATCTTCAGTTCTCAAATAAACACCATAATAATTTAGGTGGTCTGCTATGCTATTGCCAGCGACAGATCTGCCATGATAAATCGAAGAATGAGTGCCGTCACATTTTCGAGGAAATCTTCTTTTTTGCTAATTTTCTTTTTACTTTTAAAAGATCATGAAATAGGTCTTTTTCTCAAGGTAGTCAAAAGCCTTTAACCAACACCATATGTCAACAATCTGCAACATGTGCCTAACACACAATCAAGGCTAGTAATCAAATGATGTAGGTGTAGACCTACTGCAGGATGGATCCTCGCCAGAACCGTTACAAACTCGTTCAAACTCTAACTGCAGACGTCCTAGTGTGACTCTGAAGATCCAGACCTGCACCAGTACGAAGCAGAATCTAAGTTGAAGAAGTTCATCCCACTAATGAGACCCACATGGTTTGTTTCAACACTGTGGAAAAGCTAATTAGAGCATCTTTAGAAACAAAGAAAAGTCAAATCCTCCTTGAAGGCCACAAAAAAGATGATCCGACAGGCATGACCAATAACACCCATCCCATCTACAGAAAACACCATGGCGCAAAAGAACATCGAAGTACCTCTGTAGCAAAGTGGTGGTAAGTCTTTTCTCCGATCAGTGGATAATAAGGAGGCAGATGAGGCACTATGTCATTAGCATGCGTTACACGAATTGTCAAAGGAACATACTTATTATAATACACCGAAAAGCCATAATTTCCTACTCGAGGCTGCCCAAATGTGAAGACCTCAATATTCTTTAACCCAAAATTCGCCTGGAAAAACAGAACCCACGGAATCAATAATGCTAAAGATGAAGATGGTGAAGACCTTTAAACAAAACTTTAATGTGCCTTTTTGTGAAAGTCCATGATAACGCCAATTTGATTAGCTCCCGATGATCGAAAAGACGAGTACAAACTACTTTCAGTATTCCCTTATCTGAACAGATTGGAAGTAATACCACTGTAGAACATATTCCTAAACTGACGCAGCACATGCTATATCATTGTTGCATGACTGCTTGCCTCAAACTAGGAAGCTTAAAATTGAATGGGATCTCCCATGATGGTTAGCAAACACACCGAAAGATCAAGTGCACAGAAAGTAGCCATTGCCCCTCCCATCGAATGCCCCGTGACCATAATACCAAGGTCACTTCTGGATTGTTGAATGGCATGTGCTGCATCTACAACTCGCTCTCGTAATGTTGTATTATGATAGGCTGCATAGAATCCTCTGTGTACCTGCAAACCAAAAAAAACATACGAAGGCACAAAAAGGAAGAAGTAAGTACTCGGCTCTATGTTTAAAAGTACACCTGGAAATTACAAAGGTGAGGACCGACGATGCACTGCTTCTCTTAATGTCATGTGCCCTAAATAAACCAGAAGGAGCTAAACTAATTATAACACATGGTCAAGTATGCATCTTGCACGCAAGTAACACCGAATTATTTCAACCACCAAGCTAATCATAAGATGAAGTTCGAAAGATAAAGTAGATGCACTGCTATTGAACTAAAACACTACTTGCTTACCAGTGCATCGGTGCCTCCTGGATAATTTAGATCCAGCTCTCTAAAATATAAGTCCTCTGCCCAATTCTGCATGCTGCGCGTTACGGTTGTAAGGCCAATGAACAAAGTCACTTTCGCACAATTCTTTCCGAAGACATTTAATAACAAATCCCAGCTCAACATGATATCAAATAGCAACCACAAGTCATGAAACTAGAATAAATAAGTAAATTTCACCTAGATTCCTGAGTTCCACGAAAAGCAATTACGATCGCCTTCAAATCTTCGGCTATTCCAACAAAAGCCTGCACAGAAAACGAAATTCGCCATGTTAGTTAGACACCATAAAGCCACGACGAAAACAAATGCAAATCCAGGTGACGGTATTTACACAGGTGCTCAATGTTTCTCCCATGTTTATTGTGAACATGTGATGGTTATCCATGCTTTTATATAGCTTAATTCTTAGCTTGAATGACAACAAACCAAAAGCGTGGAGAAATTGGAAGCTCGGTACAGATTTCTGAGCATTTAAAGAAGATGCAAATTAGAACTAAAGGGCGCATCAGTTTAACTGCAAGAGTATATACCTGAAGGCAATGCTGAACATCGACAATAAGTGAATGCATCTTGAAACCCTGCGCCGATAGAAGTATATCAATGTATAAAGCACGCAGAGATTCAAAATAAGGACCATGTCATTTACACTCGTCCACAAGATGAGAAAAAATCCACGTACATGTGCATACTAGTGTCGATAGGTATAGCAGGTAATTAGTAGAATCAGGACCTGCTCAGCAGATATTCACGTACCTTCGTCAAACCATTGCAACGAGAACATGTCCATGATAGAATTGATGTCTCGTCTACTATATAGACCTAGAATGAGAACCAACCATAAGTTTCATATTCGACAACAGCTAGAGATTGTCGAAGATTTCATTGTGAACAAAGAAATATACCTAATTAATCCTTGTAGGGATTTCACTGTATGGTGTAGCAGGTACTATTACAAGTCCACTCCTTAAAACCTTCATATGTAACGAGAACAAAAAAAATTCAACACATCAGCAAAAAAAAAAAGAAAAAAAAAAAAAAATCTAAAAGGACAAGGTCTATGACAGTAGAAATGTACCGCAGATGCGTACTCCACAAGGATAAGGGCTCGCGTCCTATTATATTCACAAAGAGTAGACTTGTGATCTGCAGATAAAAGACTGCATTTTCTTACACTTCTCGTTCTACCCATTATGATAAAATCCATTCGCTCATCATAATTTGACCCAATCATCATATGGGTTTCACGGCTATGATACAATAAAACCATCACAAAAGCAATTCAACATACATCATGCGAGAGGGCCTGAAGTAAGCTTGGCAATTGAGAAGACAAACCTATTTCAAAAGATGCTGCATACGTCAGAAATGATAAAAACAACATGATGGCTCCAAAACAGAACTGCTTATTTCGATTGTAATCCATTCCTTGGGCATATCTGTAAATCCACTTTAAAAAGTAAACCATACCGAAGTCTTGAGCAGACATACCTAACAGCTGAAGTGCGTCAACTGTTAAGTTGCCCGGCGACATAGAAATAAAGAACTTAGTGACGTACAGTGAGATAAGCGGACAGAGACTTGCGCTTCGCAAAATACTGTTGATTCGTTCACATCTTTCCCAGGATTAGGTGTTGTCTGATTATTGAATTACATAAATCGTTGGCGTTGCTAATCTCGAAAAATGCTCACCCTGTGGTGATCCGTTTGATTCTAAACGTCTTCATTTAGAAACGTGATGCTCGCTTCTATTTTAAAATATTAACCGTTGAAATTGACTTGAGTAAAGGCAGCCACAGATGATAGACCAACTCTTGTGAAAGAATTTATACTCGGAGAATTGAGATCCAGACCAATCGAAAAGAATTATGGTCGATGAAACATCTATGTAGACGAAATCGAAATCCTCAAAAAATCTCACGAGCAAGTTGCATCAGAAGACAAGCGCATGATTTAACTAAGTTTCCACTGACCTGTCAGTGACCCACTCAGAACTCACAGAAGAGTTCTTGACCACCTGAACTTTCACATCGTCAGGCGCTGAATTAGCAGGGAGCTCCAAGCACCCTCTCGTGCTAGTCACCCACACTCGTGTTGACTATTCGCCGCTTCTGCCAACTCCACCGCTCACGAGCGTCCTCGCTAGTCCATGTCACTACACGTGACAGACTGCAGTGTAGAATTTTAAACTCCTTGGCCACTGAACACCCGTGCCATACCAACACAAAGCACGGCACACTCGACCACAAAACCACCTTCTACAGCACTAAACCTCGACATGTGAATCGAATTTGACGCTCCAAACAGGCATAATCACCTTGACCCAACTCTGCAAACCTCGGGAAAACTGTAAATAATGGAATGCCAGATCCAGAGGAACAATTTTGCGAGGGGGAAACGAGAATCTAGACTCGCGCACAGAGTGTGAGACTGAAACCAACAACCGTAACGGTGGGACCGGACGGAATGGCTTCTCAGTGACTCTGTGAATTGACACGCCTTTTTTTTCCCCTACAACTGGGCTGTTTGTTGCGAAGCGAGAATCGCAGCAGCCGTGGAGGCTACACAATTGAATTGGATTAGTGGGGAGGATCCGAATGTGGACTTGTTGACGAAAGCTTGCCATTGCATTGCGGCACGGCAAGAACTCTTTCCCAGCGCCGTAACGTTCACGATTATCGTTTTATTTCGGTAGAATTCGTTCGTCGTCGTCGTATCAGGTTCGTTCGTCCTTCGTTTGGTTCGCTTTCGTTCTTTCAGGATCGAGAAAATGGACGAGGTTGGTATTGTTGATCATGTTTTTGTTGTCAAAGTGTCTGCATGAGAAACTGTTCATCATTTTTATTTGTGGATTATTTGTATCGTAACCACATTGATTTTTATTTATTTATTTATTTTTCTTCATGGATTCGTACTTCTTCATCTTTACATCTTCTATTAGGTAGGATTAACTTTAAGTCTTTTTGGTCATTTTTTGTATGATTATTATTATTATTGTTATTCTCATATAAAGGTTGCACTGTTGTAATAATCTCTTCAAATTTATCCAATTTTTTATCTATTCAAAATATATAAAAAAATCAACTACAAACACAAAGCATCTTATTTCTACTCCTCTACAAAGTTTTAGTTCTATGTACACTCTTTCTACTTCTTGAGTCCTTATTTTGACTGAATTTTTTTAAATAGAAAAATAAATAAATATAATTTAAAATAAATAAATAAATGAGTAAAAAAATTAAATTATTATAATATCATAAGTTGGAGTCAAAATTAAAGATGTTGCTTAAATTTTTTAATAATAGTAATTAGTAGTCATTTTTTTGCCTCTTTTAGCAAAGATAGTTAAAAATTTGAAATTATCTAATTTATTTTGGTAATGATGTTAAGTTTGAATATCTCTACATATACAAATAGTCAAAGATGTGAAGTTATATAACTTATTTGGCCATAATATCAACCTTGAGCATTTGCTCATATCAAAGATATTTATAGTTTTTTTATTATTAATTTATTTAGTAATTTTTTAAAATTTAAGTATCTTATTTTATTAAAGATAGTAAAAGATGTGAAGTTGTTTCATTCATTTGGCAATGATATTAAGCTTAAGAATCCCTCAAAATTAAAAAGTAATTACAAATTTAAAATGCTAAAATAAAATAGAAATAATGTCAAGCTTGAATACTTCTACATATGAAAAGTAGTCAAATATAATATATTATCTAATTCATCTAGCAATAATATTTAAGTAGACTACTACAATATATAAAAAAATAGTCAAAGATGTAAAGTTGTATAATACATTTGACCAAAATATCAAGCATAAGCATCACAATATATTAAAAGTAATGAAAGAAATCATATTCTCCAATTTATTTAGCAATAATGTCAAGCTGGAGCACTTTATTAAATTAAAGGTAATCAAAGAAAGATATTATATACTCCATATCATTTGATAATGATGTTAAGTTGGGGCATCTTATTAAATTAAAAATAATCAAAGATGCAAAGTTGTCAAATTCTTTTTACAATAATGTCAAGCTTTTGTATCAACTCAAATCTATAGAAGCAAAAGTTTTTAAAATTATACCATATTATTAATATACAAAAAGAATTGATGTTGTGAGGTTGTCCAAATTATTTGGCAATGATGGTAAGCTTCAATAATTGTGCTTAATATAATAAAGCAAAGAAATGAGATTTTTCATTTTACTTAATAAGAATGTTAAGATTTAGATAATAAAAACGTTGGATTTTTTTTGATATTTTGGATATAATGTTAAGCTTTTATAATTTATCATATCAAAGGTAATAAAAGATAAGATATTGTCTAATTCATTTGGCAAAGATGTCAATCTTGTGTAATAACTTATATCAAAGATAGTTAAAGATGTGAGATTTCTAATACATTTGGCAACAATGCCAAGCTTACGCACCTACTTGTATTGTGATTTTTTAAAGAAAAATGACTTTCTATTAATATTGATAATAATTTTAGTCTTTGGCTACCTTTTAAATTAAATATTTTCAAAGAAGTTATATATTCATTTTTATTTGATAGCATAATTAAATTCAAACTTCTTTCTAAGTTAAGTTCTAATAACATAGAAATTTTAAAAAAAATTCTATGAATTATTTGTTTTTGAATAATATGACATTTAAGATATAATTTGTTTTCCAAACATCTTTTATAATACAGCATGTACATTTTTTTTTTTTACTAATTCCTCTTTTAATTTACAATCACAAGCAATATCTAATAGAAAATTTTTGATCTAAGAAAATATTTTATTAATACAAAATTCTGATGAGTATCTTTATAGTAGTCTTTGGTGCATACACACTAACAAACATTGAAACTCAAAAATTGCAGTGATGAAAAATAAACATCTTAATTATATTATTAACACAATTAAACTCATAAAAGATTAGAATTTCTATATTAGTGGTGTACTTAATATACATATAAATCTAATTATAATATAATATTATTTTAAAATAATAGTAATCTTATATTAATACACATCTAAAAACAATTAAATGACATAATGTATCCAAAATCTTATTCTTCTTTGTAAATTTAAAATTGCTCAAGCTTTCTTTTAATATATTTTAAATCCCATAATTATTTTTCTTTATATTTCCATCCAATTTTCTCCTAATTTTTAACTTTTGTAAAATTTCTCTCAACATGTCAATTACTATATATATATATATATATATATATATTTGTTTAAATCTTATAGTATTTAGACTCAATGGTTGGCTATTTCAAGTTTATATAATTTTTTTTTGTCACCCTCAACAAGTTCATTAAGTAAATTTTCTTGACCACAAGAATGGAAAATAAAAAACTTCAAATGTATTTCTTTATTAAGTTTTTTAATATTTAGTTTAAAATTTTTTCACCACAATGTTTTATTGCTTTGGATCTTGAATTTTTGTAATCAATGTGCTGAAATTTCTAGCAAATATGTCATCCATGAACACAACATCTTCAATTTGACTTTGATTCTTCACATTGTTAAAGATCAAGATGGTTTTTTTTCTTAAACAAGAATGATTTAAAAAAAATAAAAAAATAAAAAAATGAGATTCTTTATTATCCTTTGGTTTTGATTTGACATAATTTTTTTATAAAATATTAAAAGAAATTGTATAAAAATCACTATTACTTTTAATGCACTCAACAAAACATAAGTATTACACATGTGCTTCATATGATTCAATGCGGCTTTTGCTATTGTGGTCTTGCCAATTCCATTTATTTCAAGTAGATAGAATGACTTTAATTTATTTTTAAAAAAAAATCTTATTTTTTATTGATATTTTTTTCTACCAAATATCTTTATTTAGATAAATTAACCTTCAATTAAAAATTCTACTATAAATTAATAAGAAAAAGACTAATCCATGCATTACATGTATACATAATCTTATTAACTTGAGCTTATAATATGGCATGTAAACAAGTTAATTTAACATATGTATTTTAAAGTAGGAGTCTTATCAATGGAAATTTATTATGTATTTATTAAAAACTAATATTTTTATGATAATTTTTTGTTGATTCTCCGAATGTAGTGTGTTTCACCTTTTAATTCTAACAAAAAACTTATACTTTGATGAATTCAATATTTTTAAAATATTTAAAATTTTCGTGGTTGCAAAGAATTTAAGTTTCAATATTTTTTTATAGGTTTAGTTGATTCATCATAATTTAAAGAAAAATTTGAACTTTTCTTTTAATTTTTTTTTTAATAAAACTTTTATCAATATAGTATTATGAAATGAATCTTTTTTGAAAAACTTTTAAAACATATAATTACAAAAAAATAAACATCTACTTTAAAATAACACATTTTTATTGTTTAAAATTCAATTATCAACACTTCAAAAGTCATATATTTAATACTAATATAAGTAATATTGTTCTTTGTAGTTTTTAGATTGCTTCTAACTTCAATCACTTTTAGAATAGAATGTCAAAAAATATTATTCTTTAATTTTTTTTCTATAATATTAACCAAAATATTTTCACACTTTAGATTGGTGCAATGTGTATTTCATGTAAGTAAGACGTTCCTTTTGCAATTTTATGCAAAATATCAATGAAAAAAATTTAAGATATATTTTTTTCTTTTAATATATTTCTTAAATTTATTTTAGTTAATTCTATATTTAAATATAAATAATATTTTTTTATTGTTGTTACAAAAGATTTACTAATTTCATTGACATTACCTTTTATTGAAAAGTAATATGCTATTAAGTTAGATGGCATAAATTGACTAAAAAATGCTCAATTCTTTGTTTAAAAAAATCATAATATCTAACATCTATATTTACAGTTGCATACAAAACTCTCAACTAACATGATTTGTAAACTTATCAATTAAATCCAAGTTCTTCTTTTATGGATTTTATCATTTTAAGACTTGTCATGTTTGATGATGGTTTCAAATCATCCAATCTTTTAACTTCTATGTAATGTAATTTTTCCAACCTTTGTAATCAATGCTTTGCTAATCTATTATATTCAAAATCCTCTTCTCCATCTGCATAAATCAACCTGTTATGTGAAAATTGAACATTGCCTTCTACTTCATCATGTATTACAACATCAAAAGAAACAAATGTGATGTCTTCAAATTAGTTTAGACGATGCTTTGAAAGTGTATTACTTGCTATATCACAACAATATTTCAAATTCCAAAGTAGTTTTCTAAAATTTTCTTTATTATTCAATTGGAAGATAGATTCTTTAAAAAAAATTATTTTTCTATAATTTTCTAATAGTACATAAGACTTATTTAATATAAGACATAACTCACTTAATAAAAGTCCAAATTCCAATTCATAATTTTTGCAAGTCATTAGGTGGTCAAAAGCTTTTGTAACATATTTAAGTTCTTGCATAAATTTTCTCATTGGTTTCTATTCAACAAATAATCTTTCTTCAATAAAAACTCAATTGCTCTAATATAAATTTTAGATCCTTTTTAAGTATCTCCACAAATAACTTGCATATTTAATATTTTTTTAATATATTTTTTTATAATGCTTGAAGAGCATGGTATAAAAAATTATATATATATATATATATATATATATATATATAATTCTTCATTAATTCCAAAAGATATGCCATAATGATTAATTGCAAATATTTTAATTTTACCTTCTTACCACTTATAGGAAATTACACATCAAGTTCATGTTGCATCTTAATAATATCACCAAATGCTCTTTTATCTACATTCTTCCATAAACCAAAAAAATATTCTTTGCTATACATCGAATCTTTAATTCTAAGATTGAATCTTCAATCTTAATTAATTCTGAAGTTCAATATTTATTCTATTTATTTACTCAAATAATATAATTTCAATCTATAACTTTAATATAAAACATATTAATTATAAATCATAATCCTACATTTTAAATGACTTTGATTTGAAGAAATCTTCATTGCAAACTTTATATACAACTACAAAAATGTTTCAATAATATACAAATATACTCTAAAATATTTATAATAAAAATATACTATTATAACATGAATTTCTTTGAATGCACATACCTTCTATTGGTTGAATAAAAAACCAACTCAAATTACAAAAGAAATCCGACTACTCTATAGCTTGGATATAATCAACCAAATATAACTGAAGTTCTTATTGCAAATTCTAATAAAAATAACTTTTAATGTCCCTTGTTTCTTTCTACATATTTATTCTATCAATTAAGGTATTACAATTATAATTTATTTGTCTATTTAACTCAATCATATTTACATTTTTACAAACTTCTTTCATCTCAAGCATAAAATTACAAATAACATGCATTATACTTTCTAATTATCACAAGAATATCCACAGTTACTAGACTTGGTAATCTTTATCACATTAATTTGTCACCACACTGAGCAATTTCCAACATGCCATATATATATATATATATATATATATATATGATAATAAAATTATTAGTTTTTATTTTAATTTTAAGATCTTTTTACATCTATGCCCTTAATAGGTTCTCTCCATGGTACCACTAATAAGCAAAAGTACATCATTCCATCTTCAAAAATACAAATGCCTCTAAATACAAAAAAAATAAATCTAAAAATTGAATAAAAACTTCAAAACTATTGATGCATATCTTACAAATAATTCTACAACTTGTATTCATATGTATTAAACTAAGAGTCTAAAATTTACAATTATAATAAAAAAATTATGTTATTTTATATTTTTAGAATATTCAATGACCAAAGAAAAAAATTGGATTTTTTCAAAATTCGAAAAAATCTCTTTTAAGATTAATAAAAGAATATTACTTTAAAATTTAACTTATTCAAGTTTCATTATCTTTTTTATCTAATTTTACAAATGTTGTAAATTGTTAGATCATACTATGTCTTGGGCTAATTTTTTTCATTATCTGCATAAAACGCTAATACTAATTATAATAAACTTTTTAAAAACAAAATCCTTATTTCAATTAATATAACACTGTTTGATAGACCAAAACTACATTCATAGTTAAATAAAGATCTAAAGAATACAAAATATAAATATAAATATATAAATGTATATATATGTATTTAATGAAACTTAGAATATTCTTGTGACACAAAAAGAAACACATCAATGTTTTTAACAAAATATCATAAAACCTTAACAAATATCCACATGAACTCAAAAATACAATCCTCAATCCCATCAATCCTCACATGGGCTTGATTGGACCAAAAGCAAAACCACAATACAAACGAGGAGCAGGAAGATGGATGAACGAAATAATGGGGACAGACGAACAGAAAATAAAGATGAATGAAAACAGAATCAAAGTACGATTAATGAAGAATCGGATGAAAGCAGGATGAACGAATGAGCGGTTTCACGGATGGATGATGTATGGGATGAAATGAACGAGCGGTCTCATGGATGGATGTAGAAGCGGAGGAAACCCTGAGACGGGGGTGGGGTGGGGGAGTGCCGTAGGAGGGAGACAGAGAGTGTGGAGGAGGAGGAAGAGAAGACTCACGCTGCGGGCGTCGAGCAGTTGCGTTGCTCTGCTCTGCATCCCCGGGCTCATGGTACGTATAACTCGATTTTGCACTTCTTCGCGGCTTTCTTCTAGTCTTCTTCTTGTGTGTGTTTTCTTTCCCTTTTTTGAACCATTTCTGGTGCGGTGCACAAGGAAGGAAGCAGCTCAACGGGGTTCTGTAATCGAGCTTTACTCCCGATGGCTTTGCGACCAAGATACGAATCTACGGGAGCTTTGATTGTGCTTTCAAGTTTATCCCTGAGCTTATCGGACATACAATTGGATTTGAATTCTATGAAATTAGGTTAAAGTAATGTGAAAGGTGTAGGTGCAGCGGGACCGTTCTGGTGCAGGGATTGGTGAATTTTCATGATTGAGCTAGTTCAGAGCTAGGGTTTACCTTGAGCGCTTTAGTTTAGTTTAGTTTTTTTTTTTTTTTTTTTTTTTTTTTTTTTTTTCTGTATGAGCATTGAAGTCGAGAATTGATTTCGCTGGTTACTATGTTTGCAGTTTTTTTGTTTCACATTAGCTTTAACTAATGAAACTTAGGCTGGAGTTTTCAGAATGGAGCACGATAGGATGGGTAAACACGAATAAACAAATCAAGAAACAAAAAAACAAAAAAAAAAAAGGGGGAAAAAAAAGAAGAAGATTTGTTCCTTTTTCCGAAGTAGCTTGACATGGGGATTTTAAAGCTTGCAAGTGTGTCGGAATTTCGGTAAATATGCTTCATGTTTTTACTGAGACAGAATGTAAGACTTGGAATTTGAAGACTCTGTTCTCTTACGGTATCTGTATCGTAAAGCGTGTTTGAACAACAGATTCATATGCTTTAGTCCGAAGTTTAGAAGATGCAGTAGATTCCTTTCTGCAAGTGATTGCAATGTATTATGGCACTACTATCTCAGCATCCTAGATAGGACGTATCTCATAGTAAATTAAGAGAGAACATTTTATCATCGAACCTGCAGTTCAACTGGTTTTGTACTTAGTTTCAAGCGGATCTTGTACATGTCCAGGGACAGGAGCCGATGACAGATATTGTGAAAGTGGGTCGCTATACCCAAGCCCTTCCTAGCCGCTAAGGACTGCTTCTCATCATCATCATCATCCGTTATCTCTGTTGTAAGAGAGAAAAAATAAAAAATAAAAAAAAAAGAAAAAAAGAAAAAAAGAAAAAAGACAAAGGTGCTAATCAAGCAATGGCGACTGTAGATGAAGAGAGTGATGAGCGTCACCAATCTCGCAGCTTGGAAAGAGGCCGAGGTAGGCGACACAGACGGCACCGTTCGGACAGCCCCTCATCTCCTAAACGGAGGCGCAAGCGCTCTCGATCTTCTAGTGTTGAGGACCGCAAACACAAAAATCCAGCTGGAGAAAGTAATAAACATGGTAGGAAGGGAGATAGAGAAAGTAATAAACTCCAGGAACTCAGTCACAGGGATGTAGAAGGTGATTCGGAACGAGAGGATCTTGAGGACAGGAATGTGGGTGGTTCAAAAGTTGGGAAAGGCAGCGAGGAAGACGATCGTGAAGGTGTTAGGGTTGGGGTTAGAAAGAGCAGCAGGTGTGATCGAAAAGTAGAAAAACATTCCGAAGATACAAGTGATGACGAGGATCCAGATTCTGACGATGATAGTGACAGTGATAGAGGAAGGAAAAAGAGGACAAGATCTAGCGGTCACAAGCATCGTAGTGAGAAAAAGTCCAAGAGTAAGCTTCGGGATGTACGTTCAGGGTCCGAGCAGGATCAGTCTGAGACTGAAGATACATCTGAAGAGAGCTCAGAAGACAGCGAAGATGACTACAAGAGAGCAAAAAGGCGGAAGCGACAGAAACAAAAGGAAAGAGATGAGCGTGAGAGGATGGAGGAACGTAAACGGAAGAGGAAGGTTAATACGCCAGACGTCTCTGTACTTTGTGGAAGTCCTGATTGATCCTCTTCCCAACTTTTAGTTGTTTGCAGTGCATTATATCTATTCGTTCATCTTTTACCATGAAATCCCTTGGCACTGTTTTTTTTCCTCCGAGTAAAATTCAGAAGTTTCTCACGAGTGGAAGCTGATTGTGCGGTGTAGAACCGGAAGTTGAAAGAGAAAGAACGAGAACAAGAGAAGAGAAAGAAAAAGAAAGAGAAAGTGGAGAAACGAGCCAGGGGGCCAATAACTGAGTCATGGGGTAAATACGGGATCATTAAAGAACTCGACATGTGGTTAGTTTTCTTGCTAAAACCTGGTGTGGTTCTTAATATGAGAGGAGGGTGGAAGTGCGTCAAGATTTCTATGAATCTTTAAGTTTTTTTATTTTTATTTTTAAAATATAATAATTTCGGCTTGAGGTCGAAAGCTTAGCCAGCATGTTATCGAATTTCATTAGAAGATACGATATTTTGTAATTGTCCCGGCTTTCGACTTGTCTGCGTGGTTAAATCCAGGGACAAATAGTTTTCATCTGGGAAATCTCTGCCTACTGGTTATCGTTCTTCTTGACGCACTGCAGCAAGGTTTAGAAGGGGATGTTTGATGCATTCAAATTTCTTTTTTGCAGGACAAAGAGGCCGGAGTTTAGTACCTGGTTAGCTGAGGTGAAGAAGGTAATTCCATAGCTCTTAAAATGGTCACGTTGCTCCAGTAATCAACTTTCTTATGCTTTTTAGTTTGATTTTGATTTTTTTTTTTGACATGTCTCGAATACGAGCACCTGTAGAAACTGCATGCCATTTAATAGTAGAGAGAGAATATTTTTATTTCCCTATCGATTTTTATTTGAATTAATTGTTTGTATGGTTGTGATTTGCGACAGGTGAATCTGGAGACCTTGACAAATCGAGAAGAAAAGGACATGTTTAAGCAGTACGTAGCTCGTCAATGATCACATACTCTTTCTCAACTACTTTGCTCTAAATGTTCTTGACAGTAGAAGATGAAACTAGTTTTTAATCCCCTGGATTATCATTTTAACCCAAGAATGCCTTGAGGATACTTAATGTCAGGTCAAATAAGGAATTAGTCTTCTAATTTTACCGAGAAATACGGTGGTAGTTTTATGAGCATGTTCGGTCCTTTGTTGCAAGCTTCATCATTTATTCTCCACTCTACTGAGATTGGTCTAGATCATGTTTTTTTAATTTCATTTTCACTGTAGATACATGGAAGATTACAACACAGCGACTTTTCCTTCCAAGAAGTAAGATTTCGCACTCAAGCCTCATTCGTTTTATGCATCGTTGTAAGGTTTATGAGAAAATCTTGAGAAATGTTTCCTCATGGTCTTGTATTTAATGTCTAAGGACTACTTCAGTAGAGGCATCCTTCCCTTTTCTGTACGTTTTAGCCCTTGGAGTGTCTCGGGGTTAAGTGAAATTTACGTGTCTATGAGGTCGTGTGGTCCTTAAGAAAAGGTATTGATCTTATGTGGTACAGGTATTACAATATTGACATATATCACCGTAGAAAAACAACCAAGCAGAGATTGAAGGGCATGAAGGACATGCTGGCCAAGAAAACCGAACGTACCGAGTTCAATGATGAGGAACAACGGCGGTATGTTTTGATTCATTTATGTAAAGGGAAGTTAGAAGAATGTGCTTGTTGGAACTCAATACATGCTCCTCATTTTTTCTTTACATTAATGTAAGGTTCCAAGAGCTCTTGCTTAAAGTTACTATTGTTCGCAGGCAAGAGCTCATGGCGGAGCGAGCGAAGCAGAAGGAGACAGAATTGGACAAGATTAAACGCACAATGATGGAAACTGGCATGGTACTGTTTATGTTTACATACTTTCCTCTAGCTTCGTGTTAATCATGAATAAGAGTTTTAACTAGTGTAGCAAAGTTCTTAAACGTGCTGCTGGCAGATATGATATTTTTATATGGCTATTCTTAACTTGTCACTTTTGGATACAATGCATCCGCTTGTTTGAAACGAGTGCGTCTCTTGTAGTACTTCGTTGGCGAATTCAATACCTGAATACTGAGAATGGAAGAAACTCGTGTATCAACTTGTTTCACAGGGAAAAGCTATGAGAGAGCAAGCTGTGCTGCGTGAGGAGATGCAGTACCATTATCGGGTGGGCAATGTTGAGGTACTGAAGCTTTGCTACCCTTTTTTGTGTATTTGGAGGGATATCTGGTGCTCTTCTTTTTTAATTAGTGCAAACGTCTTGTGCTATTATAATCTGTCATGCAAGATGCCAAGTTTCTATTTAAACAGAAAAATATCACATGAGTCTCCTTCTTTATCATGTAGCTTCATCTTCTCTCCTTGTTACAGGCTGCTGAGAAGATACAGAGACGTCTTGAGCCAGATGTACCAGGTGCTCTCTATTGATCTGTCTGGCCTACCACGAGAGCAAGAGTCGCTTTGTGGGCAATCCCTCTGAACATTTATGTATGTTCGTGAAGAAAAATATGTTTTTTTCCAATATCGAAGCTTCTCTAGAGTACTGCAATCTGCTCTTGACAGTAATTGGAGTATTGTGTCATTTTCAAGCCTGCTCGTGTATTTACGACTGTATACACTGCATTTCTAGGATTTCTGCTGATCTGGACGTAGAGAACGTAACGAATAGGATTGAATGGGACGATGTTTCTGTTTGAGTTGGTAACACTGTCTCCGAGTGATGTTATTGGCTAGATGACTTTTGTGCTCTTTTCTTGTAGTAGTGAACATGCCAACATTTAATCGGATTTTGATGTTCAAACCGAAACAAACAGTTCAATTCTCTCGGCATCGATACGTGAAGGGCTTGCATAGTTGTAAAGGTGAAACCTTTTGCAATAGGACATGTAGATTTCAGATGAACATGAATTGAAGTGAGCTATAAAAAACTGGTGTAAAAGAAATCTACAGTAATATGTATTTTTTGAAAATATGACATTCTCGTTAGTCTTTAATCAACAGTCATATTTTTTTGGTGATTCTTAAGTTGTCATTGTAAATCAATGTTCAACCATCATGACCAACTATCGTGTCTGAATTTTACTACCTAGTAGTCGTATCCAGTATACTAAGGTTTTGTTTCACATTACGTGTGAAAACATACATTTTTTTCATTTAAGAACTTAGTTTTGAAAAGTAAATTATCCATACATTTCAAGGTTAAATTGTTTATGTATTATTGTAATTATTATAGTTTCTAAGATTTAATTCGTTTCTTGCAATGAGATTTTTTTGATTCTGTACAGTTGAAGTAATGCGTTTTGGTCATAACTTTTCAATTTTAATTTTTAATTAGTCAAATAAATATGTTAGAACAAAAACTTAAGTCGTCAATTTTTATACAAACTATTTATTTAATAATAATCATGTTACATAGTAGTTAGGAGTAAGATAAATAAGAAATGTTTAGAAGGGTGTGTAATTTTTGAAAGATATTGAAACTTAACAAGTGTGGATTCTAGAAGCATGCATGCAATATATTAATCTTATTAAAGTCTTTATTTGATACCTATTTCCTAAAACAAATTTATGATTCAACTTTGATTGATAGTCATATATACTTTTATATTTTAAAATTTTTATTAATATTAGATTTATTGATAAAATTTTATTACATCTTTGTTCATATAATTTATTATTAATAATCATATTAATAATTAAAAAAATATTTAAAAAAAAAAGAAAAAAAGAAAAAATATTAGAGATCATGATATGTATCATAAAATAAAAGAATTATAGCACATGAGGTCCTAAGTTTAAATTCTAATGTATATAAAAGGCCCATTACTATTATTTTTTTAGTATGCAACATATGTTTTATAATTTTGAAGCAAAATATCTTTACTTGGATTTATCACCAGACCACTTTATGTTAGGATTTTTTGAATAATTGCCCTATTTTTCTTAGAATAAAATTGGTAAAATGTCCTAAAATAAGGCTACAATTGTCTTCTTAAGCAATGAAGTTGATCTCATAAGGTATAAGCGCAAGCAGACAGCTAATGTGAAGTTGCTTACAATTCCATTATGCATTGATACTATGACAACATATATGAAGATGTAGCACACTAAGACACAAGCAAAATATCATGTGCTTTCAGATGTTAAGAAGAAGTAGTTCTTTGATTGCACAAATTTCAACATCACTCTTGCAACTCATTTTAATGGCAAGAATGTACTGACATTTATAATCAACTAAGACATTGTCGACATCATTATTGGTGACATATTCTTTAATGTCAATGACAAAGAATCTGTGCCAACACGTGAACAACTACTCAATATCTTTAAGTTCTTCAAAGATGCAAAAGTTAATAGTAATATCTTTGGTGGAGAGTAGGACTTAAACTGGAAAGCATATAATGTTGAAATTAAATATTTACATTTTTTTTTGTCTTATGATTGAATTTATCTCTCGTAGAGCTTTATTCCAAATGGTTGTGTGTTTTGTGGATGTCACCAAAATTGTGTTGCATATGAGTTGTTTTAATGAGTACAATGAAGATTGTACTAATTTGTTTGTCAAAGTGGTCTATGTTGTAAGTCTACATAAGATCATAGAATTTTTGTGCATGCAATGGACATTTTTGGTTGTTCTTAGTATTGGCTCAAACCAAGGCACCTTGTATTTTGACTTTTGAATTCAATTTGAGCATCAAGTGAAGTTGCACAACCTCTACTTTTTTGCTATTCCATTGTCGTGTTGTAGTTTGGCTACCATGTGAAAATAATGCATATATATATATATATATATATATGCATTGTAGTGAGAGCCATGTTATTAGATTTTAGTTAGTTATAAAATGTGATTAGATTACTACTTTGAAGTAGTTAGTTTAAAAGGCTATTATTAAAGTTGATTTTATATTAATAATAGTTTTTATATATTTAGAGCCACCTTTATTAGACATTTGTAACTCTTAAAATCTTATTTTGTTTCTTTTATTTGGTATGTTGGGCACATACTATATAATATATATTAGAAATACAATTAGGAAAGGATTTTCATGTAAAAAGGGATAGTTAGGCCAACTATGTGGACAAATGGAGATAGATGATAAAAATCTCCATTGTAATTGGCCAAAATTTATGTCCAATGGACTTTAAAGAGGCTATCCGAGGCCTTATAATGGATTAAGGTTATTGTGGTTGTCGTTTTACTTATTCTACAAATTTCTTTGAGAATAAACATGTAGAGGGGGGATTCGAACATAGGGAAAGATTAATTGCATGAGCTTACATATTAGGATCACACAATTAATTGTATTCCAAACCACTAAAACACCAAAGAATACTACAATGCTTTCTTCCACTAACAATACTCCTTCACAAACTGATAACAACAATGTGCAATCTTACACTTTCAAAAGACCGCTCAAAACACACAAATTCTATCTAATATCAAAAATAACAATCTTCTACTCCAACCAATTTTGCTTCATACAATTTTTGTAATCACAGACTTCTTCTATCAAAACACACACAACTCTTAATTAACAACAATCAATTTTTTTTTATCTAGAATCAATCTTCTTTAGAATTTGATAACAAACTTCTAATATCTTCTCATAATAATTCAATGTTACAATATTCCAATTACATACTTAATATCTCATAAATCAATCTTTGATTTATTTCGTAGATTTACTTCACAATATTCAGAAAATATCTATTATTCTTTAATTACAAAGAAACAAAGAGAACAAAGAGGTAGAACCAAGCTTATCCCAGCTCATGACTATCACAATCTGGCTCCTCTAATATCTTCTTCAACTTACTTATGCTTTACTTCTAAAATTCCAAATTCTAACCATCATTCCCTACTTAATTATTTTTCACAACTAATTCAATCATCCAACCTACTGAATTGAAAATCCTAGGATTGATTAATCTACTTTATCCATATCTTATAAAAACAAATTTCTATCCATTTTACATAGCTCCACTCCTAACTATGCAGCGTCCTCGCAAACATAGAATTGATACATATTTTAAAAAAAACTACTTAATAAAATTTTACAAAATTGCTATCCCTCTGGCCCACCTAATTGTTCAACTTCTGCATTATCCATTGTTGATTCCACCAATTCTGGTTCCAAATGCAAATCCTCATCCTCCTCTAATCCTTTCATGGGTTCCTTCCTCAACTGGGCTGAAAGGTCTTCATTGTACTCTTCCAATTCATCGACTTGAGCCTCTAATTTTAAGATCTGGACATCTCTCAATTTCAACTGGTGCTGATACTGACTCATTCCTTCTAGAACTTCAAAAATTGGTAATATTGATACTTATGATTGACCACTATTGACTAAATCATCTCCCAATTTTGTCACCTCCGCATTCAAAGCCTCATTTTCAACCCTCAACCGCTCCATTTTACATCTATATTGATTATTCAATATCACTTTCTCTTACACTAGTAACTCTGCTTTTTTCCATTCCGCTTGCAATTGACACTTGACTTTTTCCCATTCCAAATCTCATGTTTGGCAATTCTGGAGTAATTCTTCGTATTGATATTCTATGATTTGTAAGATACATTCTTTTTCTTTTGTCTAAGCTTCATGTTTCTGTAAAAACCTCCACTCCAATGTCAACTTGGACTGTGCATTCTCTTGGATGATCCATTCTTTTTGTGCAATTCTTTTGTTCTACTCCAATATCACCTTTTGGCTTGCCTCCAACTTCTGTTTGTCACAATCTTCTATATCTAATGCTCGTATCATGCAATATATTTACAAAATATACTTCAATAAAATATTCTTAAGGTGTACGCCTTTTGGTAGTCGATCCTGTAGAAACACCAAATGATTGATATCTAATGAAATCAGGATTTTATTCTCCTCCTCCACCATTGAACAAATCGGAACCGATTCCAGTGTAACTTTTGGAATTGCCTCCTATGCCAATGTACGACTGGATTTCCAAATTTCATGCACTACATCTCATGAATTGGTAGTCAGTGCCAATAAATTCCATTCACCTTGTTGAAGTACTACCAATGGTACATTTCTCTCTATTATTGGCATTGCTTGACTCAATGTAAATGCAATCACTGCATACACATAGTTGGAATAGAGCAACGCTGTAAACTTCCCAATTTTATACTTGACTCCTATTTTTGCATGAATACAGGTTATTACATAAGCTGTTAATTGAACATCATCCCCTCAAGCGTCTCTATTGCTGTAAATAATAATCATCTTGACATATACATGGTGTATTGATATAAGCCTAAATGCCTCAACACAAAGCGCAATCATTCCATGAGCTTTGGTATAATTGCCTTATCTGTCTGCCAACCTTAGTTCTTCTCAAACGATGACATTCTATCTTTGAAAAACCTTCGTAGGCTAAAATCGCATGATTCTTTGACCTCCATTGCAAGCTCTCTAATTGGAAGATACAACACCTTTTGTAGGATCTTCTTATCAATACTGATAATGCATCCTTGTATTATGCTCGATCCATCCTCTAAGTCATAATTTACAATATATTCTTCTACTAATACCACATTAATTGAGGACAAGTGTAGAATAGATATTAGTTCATTTTTGTAAGATATTACTAAAATAGATTAATAGTCCATAGAATAGTCAGTTCAGGAGGACGGATGGTTAATTTAGTTATTAAAAGTGGTTAATTACAGGATTATGGTTAGAATCTGGAAATCAGGAACAATTATATAGAAGTTGTAGAAGTTTGTTGGGGTGCCAGACTGTGATAGTCATGAGCCGAGGTAAGCTTGGTGCTACCTCTTTGCCTCTTTGTTTCTTTTTGTTTCTTTGTTGTTGAAGAGTAATGGATAGTTTCTAAATACTGAAAAGTGAGTCTTTGGAATAAATCAGAGATTGATTTATGAGTTATTGATTATGTAATTGGAGTATTGAATGATTGAATTATATGAGAAGTTATTGAAAGATTGATTATGGATGGAAGATTATGATTGTTGTTTATTGAGAGCTGTGTGTGTATTATGACAAAGGAAGTTGGCGATTATAGAAATTTTGTGAATTCAGATTGATTGGAGTGAAGTCTGTTATTTTTGGTGTTGGATGGAAATTATTGTGTTTTGAGCGGTCTTTTGAGAGTGCAAGGTTGCACATTATTGTTATCAGTTTTTGAAGGAGTATTGTTACTGGGAAGAAGCATCATAGTGTTTATTAGTATTTCAGTGGTTTGGAATACAATTAATTGTGTGATCCTAATAAGCAAAACTCATGCACTTAGTCTTTCTCTGTGTTCGAATTCCCTTATACATGTTTATTATGAAAGGAATTATAGAATAAGTAAAACGAAAATCACATTTTAGCGCCACTGCTGGAGATAGACAATAGCATTGAATGTTAGGAATTAACTGCCGGTTTAGTTAGATAGGAGATAAGAAGCAAATTCAATAGAATATAATGAAAGAGTATGGTTATTAAAAATGAGAACTTAACAGTAAAAAAAATACGATAGTTGAAAGAAAGAATAGAGAGATTGCAAGCAAGAAATTTATTGCGTAACAAGCAGGAATGGAAGTTAAAAAGGAATCATCGATAAAGTTGGATTAAACCATGGTTGCATGCCTGTCGGCATATTTGAATATATCCAGAAGCTGATTGACATCAAATATTTCAGCAGTATATACTGTTAGAAAAATTGCCAAGAGCACTCACAAAAAATTTGGTCAATAGACCAGTATTTTCCTTGAGGCCATTAACTACGAGTGAGGAAATCACAGAAGCATTGGATACTTCATTGGATACATTTCCAATAACAAAAGATTCTAATTTTGTCAAAATTGGTTCAGTAGAGTGGCATAAATTACTGGTCAATAAGGACCAATTCAATGTATTTCAAAATCCGTGATTTTCACCACCAATTCAATCGACTAACTTAGTAAGGGACAATAAAAGTAAATTGAAGAAACTTAAAAATTCAAAAAAATCAATTGAGAAAGGTGCCAGTTGTTTTGACAAAAGTTTAAGTGGAACATTTATCTCTTCAATAGTGACAGGTGGTCCAACAGTTCCAATAGCAGTCGAAATGGATGACGTGAGCGATCGCACAATGAGCATGGCTCCATTACTTACTTTTAGGGATTTTTTGGGTGCAATGTTTCAACAAAAGATTAAGTGGAACATTGTTGTGTCGCAGATATATTTCGCAAGTGGCCAAATCACCAAATGCAAGAAGCTTTTGTATTATCCATATTAATCAATGGATTGCACCCACCAGAACTAAAAATGTTTGTAAAAGAGGCTCAACCAAATATGATAATTACATTTCTTAATAGAGCCAAGGTTTGGAAGGAATGCCATTATGATCAATTTTTAACTGCGAATGCCATGATGATTTCAGTTCAAGGCAGCTATCAAAATCTGACTTGGAACGGATCAATGGATAGTTATCTACGGATGTTAGAAATAGTGGCCAATTCTAGTGCCAATATTTAGGGGCTAGTTAATGTCACCCCATTGCAAGCTATACCACCAAACGTGATAACAGTATATGCTCCATATTTTCCATATCAACAACAAGGAGGAGAATTACCATTAATACCAGCTCCAAAAGATTCCAATGAAACCTTGTTATTGAACCTGATCAAGAAAATAGAAGAAATGGTCGTTAATATAGCCAAGGATAAGGAGAAGAGGCACAAGCCTACTAATACTAGGACCAATGTATGGTGTAGTAATTGTAAGGGCCACAGTCATTTGGTAACAGAATGTCCTTCACCCTCACAAATGATGGGTCAATGTATATTTTGTGGAGGAAAGTACTTAACAGCTAATTATTGGAATTGGCAAAAAGCAACAAGAATTCAATAATCAGACCATGATTCCACTGACTTAGTGGATGGTCAATCAAGTTCAAACAAGAAATACGTATGGATGGAATGGAAATCGATCTAATCGATAAAATTGAACATTCAATAACTTTCAAAGTTCTAATTTTAATCAAGGGTCTGCATCAAATCTCCAGAACTATGGGAAGAAGCAGCAAAGGTATCAGTAATATGCTCTATCGACGTCATTGAACCAAGTACCCTCCGTACCAATAGGACAACCAGGATCATTTTCTAATCCTACATGGAACAAACTTAGTAGGTATATATCATTGGAGACACCTACTATACCTAATGGAGATGCAAGAAGACCACTTCGTTATTTCCGTTGCAGACAGATTGGTCATTATGCCAGTGAATGTCCCAATCTCAGAATGAGTGATGATTATGCACTAGTGTATGGAAATTGCAAGCAGTCGGGGCATACTTATCAGCAATATAATGCTCCGTTCAATTTCAAAAATCGAGATTAGCAGATCTAAAACCAAGGAAAGATGAAGGAGATAAATCAAGGTCCTAAAGATTCTTTGATAAATCGGGTGGAATGTGTCCAAGCCGTTCTTATAAGGAGTTAGCAAAAGGAGAAAGGACCAATTCAACATTTGGATGAGCCAATGCGAAGGGCCAATTTGACTCAATTACAGGGACATCCAATCCAGGTCTTGTTAAGGGCGTCTTACATAGTATGAGACTTGACTCAGTTGGACAACTCAATGAGGTTCCGATTATAGAGGCTTCGTTTCTATTTCAAGCTGTTCCGTTCTCTATACAGTTTCGAGAAACGTCATATCCATTGAAAGATCTTCTTGGGGGTGCAAATTCTAAGGAAGCTCCGGCTATTGTTCTAATTTCAAGTCCAAGACAAAAGAATATCTTACCTCTCGGAGTTAAACTCAACCTAATGAAAAAAAAGAGGGTATTAGAAATTATTTTAAATATGGAACCCTATAATATTTTGAAGGATCTGGATACTATTCGGCCTTCTATTTCTATGAAGTAACTTCTAGCGGTCGCATCAGAGTATCGTTTTATATTGAATTCATTGTTAACATGGCATAGGCAACACAATAAGGAAGTTTGTGAAGTCAGTTTGAACCCTGACTCAGGTGCATCAACCATCGATGTTTTGATTGACAATTTTATGATCTTGGGTGTTCAAGTGGATGGTCGTTCCAGCATCAATTTAATGAACACTGATACAATGGATGCTTTAGATTTGAAAAACTTAGTACTCACAACATTGGTGTTAAAGATGGCAGATCATAGCCGGATTAAATCAATGGATATTTTACAAAGTATTCAAACTATAATTATCAATATTGCGTATAAAATCGACTACATCATCTTTTGGTTACAACATTCGACTTTATCGTATCCAATTTTATTGGAATGACCTTGGCTTTATCAAGCAAAGACCTAGAATGATTGGGATCGGGGTACTTTGACAATTGATAAGGTCGGAAATAAAATGGTGTTACAAATGTACCCAATACATTATCACGGGGAGTCTCAATTGCCACCATTTGAATTGATGTCGGACGAAGAGCTTTGCTCTAATGATGACGTAGTAGCACCGATTACAGAGGTGTCCGTGGAAGGAGTCCAACACCCTGGAGTAGTATACCAATGTGGTGGTTCAGGAGAGTACTTCATATACCTGTTGAATTCAAAAATATCTGCTAAAGTTAGTATTGATTGGATGACCAAATATGATGTGAACCATGTCAGTGCCTTGGATACAGGATTTAGTACTTCACACATGTCGGACTTATCGACTGTTTTGAAACCCGTGCGGGAGTTGAAATAGAACATCACCACTGCACCTTTATATCAAACTATCAACTTGGCAACCATAATATAGCCTCGGACAATTAAGGTCTACAAAGGTATTAAAAAATAAGAATTGACATGCTGGATAAAATTTTTCTTGCATCATAAATCCGCTTTTGCTTAGACTTATGATGATCTAAAAGATATCTCCACTGAAGTTTGTGAGCATCGTATCATTTTAGAAGAGAATGCTAAACCGGTACGACAGAGACAACATCACCTTAATCCTAAATATTCTCTCATAGTGAAGGAGGAATTTGATAAGCTTCTTGTGGTTGGTTTTATTTATCTAATACTGAATAGTGAGTAGATTTCTTCAATCGTGATGGTGTCGAAAAAGAACGGAAAAATCTGAATTTATCAAGATTTTCGGAAACTTAATGTGGCCACCAAGAAAGATTACTTCCCATTACCTTTTATGGATAGTATATTGGACGGGATTGTATATTGAACGGGAAAATCTATAGCAAGTCACAAATGTCATTTATTCCTCGATGGATTTTTTGGATATAATCAAGTTCAAATTGCACCAGAAGACCAGCTGAAGACAACCTTTATTATGGATTGGGGCACATTTGCTTATCGTGTGATGCCTTTTGGATTATACAATGCCCCAGCGACGTTTCAGAGAGTGATGACTTAGGCCTTCCAAGACTATCTTTGGATGTTTATGGAGATCTTTTTAGATGATTTTTCTACATTCAATACAAAACAAGATCATCTTAATTGTCTGAGCAAATATTTGGCTCGGTTCGTTAAGTTTGGAATATCGTTTAACTCAGAGAAGTGTCAATTTGGTGTTTTGTTTAGTAAATTATTAGGACATATCATCTCCAACCGTAGTATTGCTAAGGATCTTGACAGCGTGCGGCATATAATGAACTTGTCTAGACCAAAGACAGTCTATGATGTTCGAAGATTTATCAGCCATGTCAATAATTTTTGCCGCTTTATTCGTTCGTTTGCAGTTATTTGTCAACCTTTAAAAAACTTACTGAAGAAACCTCCATCAAATGGGTCTAGTTCCCTCTAGACCATAGAGTGTACTATGGCCTTTGAGGCATTGAAGTCAAAATTGGTCTCTGCACCAATATTGGTGGTACCACATTGGACAAAGTATTTCTATATTTACATTGATGCATCCAATGTGGCTATTGGATCGTTCCTAAGTCAAAAGGATGACCAAGGTGTGGATCATCCTATCTATTGTGCGAGTTGGCAATTGGTGGCTGTCAAACGCAATTATACTACTATTGAACATGAAACGTTGTCGTGTTGTAACATGAGTATACCGTGAAAATATAAAGAAATGAGACTTTTATTAATGTTCAGTTACCTCGAATATTGGGAGCAACGACCAATTCCAGTGCAAATACTGAGAGGCTAGGTTCAGTCAGCCCATTACAGTCAGCCGGGGCATATTGAAATGCTGCATTTGATTCCAATAACGAGAGTCAGCAGAAAGAGAAAGGACCAATTCAACGACGGGTGAACCTGGTTCGAAGAGCCAACTGGATCCAATTCCAAGACATCCAATCCAAGTCCTATTACGGTCCTCTTACCCAATATGAGACCTGACTTGGTCGAGCAACCCAATGCGATCCAATTGCGGGAACATCTAGGTCTTACTACGGGCCTCTTAGCCAATATGAGACCTGAATTGGTCGGGCGACTCAATGTAGTCCCGATTACGTGGCTCCGATTCCGTTTCAGGCTGTTTCGTCCTTTGTGCTGTTTCGGGAACGTCCTTTCGGTAAAAGGATCTCTTAAAGGTAAAAATGGAGGAGAAAGCTCTGACGACGGAGTCAATTTCAGATCCAAGATGGAAGATTGAAGAAATTCAGAGGCTAGGGTTTGAAAGAGGGAGAATTAGAGTTAAAGGGGAGGATAGGTTAAGAAATGAAGGGGGAGAATAAGGTTTGGAGAAGGGTCGGAGAGCTAGCTTCATGCTTCGGGGCGAGGAAAAAAGATAGAGAATTGGATTTTTTTTTCTTCATAGGGTTTTGGGAAGACTGAGGCAATCGTTGCTGAAGTCAGTGTTGTATTGGTGAATCGGAATTTTAATGAAGTGGGTGTGATTACTCTTGACTGTTTTGTGAAATCGAATTACGTCTGTGATGAAGAATTAAAAGGGTGTCTATAGAATTGAGTATGCGGAGTGAATGAAATTTATTGGATTAATCTTACGAGACAGTCACTGGATAGAAGGTCGTGAGTATAAAACGATATCGAAGATTAGCAGTTTGGATTGTTCGGGATTCTCTGTAATGTCTAGAGACCTACTGACTGGGGCAAAAAGGATTTTGGCAAGCAGTCGAAGGACATCCGTATTGATTTACGGTATATTTTTGTAGTTGTTTATATTCCAACAGTCAAAAACCGATAGACTGCTTGAATATTAGCGAATCTCCATACTACCTTCTACAGCCAGACGTCTGGCGCGTTCTCGAGCAGGAAAGCATGTAATACGACATAAAGTGGTGAACCCGATGTGAAAGCTTGAGGTGGAAGGTATTGGATTTCGTTTGATTTTATTTTTATTTTTATGGAAAATGAAAATAAAAATTTTGAAGGATCTTTGGGAGGAGTTTCTGGTGGGGGTTCTTCTAAAGGACAAGGTATGCACATGGATCCGTCTATTGCTAGTTTGTTTCAAGCCTTCTCATTATCAATGCAGCAACAGCAAAGCAATGATCGAAAGGAAGCTTTGGCAACCAAAGCATTGCAAGCAATGGTTAATAAAATTGATCAATTTGATGGAAGGAATATTTCAAGGTATTTAAGATGTTATGTTTGTGAAATGGAATTAAATTGGGTTTCTGAGAAGAAAATGGTTGAATTATTTGGACTTGCCACGATATCGGAAATAAGAGACTATATTACATAGATTACGGATCATTATGGAAATTCATGGAAGGTTTTTTCACATACATTGAAAGACGAATATTTCTTGGAAGATGCTGATCGTGTTACTAAGAAGTTATTTCTGGAATGGATTGAACGGCCTAATAAGAATTTGCAAGCAACAGAGCTACTAAGGGAATTTGAAAGGTAGTACTCTCAATTGTCGAAGGTAGAAAAATTGACATTGGAGCCGAACAAAGTTGATCTATTTCTTCAAGCTGCTGATGGAGAATTACAAGGGAAATTAGAACCCCTTCTTGAAGACAAAGAAGAAGATGAAGGATTGACAACAAAGTGGAAGAACGTTGAAGATGCGGTGGGGTTGCTTACAAAAAGAGAAAGGAGGAAGGATAGGAGTAATATTCCAAAAACAATACAAGCATCCAAAGCTCTTGTACGTACAACACCACCAACAATGCCTACAGTTCAACCTTCGACATCCTTATGAAAGAAAGCAGATATGGGGATGGAAGAAATTATACGAGGAATGCGAGATCTTCAAATCAAATTAGCAAGACTTGAAGAGAATACTTCTACAAAAAATTCGAAGAATGTTTCAAAACAAGGATATGTACAAAGATGCATTTGGTGTGATGATGCTTCACACACTAGAAAAGATTGCAATGAATTTAATAATATGATACGGCAAGGAATTATTTGCTGAAAAGATAGGAAGATAGCATTAAAAGATAGGGAGGATCTTCTTCAAACCAATTTTGGCAAGAAAAGAATGAAAGCATTCGTTCAAGATTACTTAAAAGAGCATGAAAAAGCAGCACGAGAAAGTACAAATTATGGTGCTAGAGTTGATGATGACCTTGGTGGAAGTACGGAAACTAGTGAGTTTTGGGCTTCTGTCGTTTCTACAATGCAAGAAGGGAAATTACCTCGAGAAGCGTTATTGAGGACTGTAGCTACAATACGAGGTGCAACAGGTTGGGAGGATCCTGTTGAGTCTCTTTCAGTTCATGCATATATTGCTAAGAGCCAACATGAAGCTTTGATGGAAGAAAAGAGACGAGGAAATTTTGATGATACGAGAGAAGTAAATTTTTCTAAGAGAAAAACTCGAGGAGACAAGGCTCGGGAGGCAGCTTCACAAGAATTGCCTGTAAAGGATACCTCAGCATCATTGAAAGAGAAAACAAGGGAGACAAAAGATAAGGGCAAATCAATTACTTATAAGCTACTTTCTGACATTGAAGCGGCAACAAATTTGAAAGGGGTGTTGGAAGAATGTATATTAAATCCTAAGGTAGAATTCACATTGAAAGAAGTCTTGGAAATTGCAAAGAAGGAGTTTCATGATGTTATCATTGATAGCATGAAGCGAAAGACGCAATTAATGGGCGAAACTGGAATGAGTCATGCTATTGATGCAAGAATATATAGAGATGAAGAAGAGGTTGATATTGGTTACAAGCAACCAACAAATGAAAAGAATGGGTATAATGAACGAGTACGTTTCAAAGATTATAGTGATAAGGAAATGAAAACCTTGAGCCATTATACTCGAAAGCATTGGACAAGGGCAACTACTGAGGTATTGGTGAAAGTAGGAGATATAGAAGAACCAATTGTTGCTTTAGTCGACCATGGTTCTGAAATAAATCTTATATCTAAAGATCTTTATAAAAAGCAAAAATGGCCAATTGATATGGAACATGGATGGGCAATACGAGCAGCTAATAACACACGAGGCGAATTACATGGAGCTTGTCCAGATGTCAAAATTCGGATTGGGGATGTTGCGACGGAGCAACATTTCTTTGTTCAAGATACAACGTCTTATCCGTTGATTTTAGGACAACCTTATATTACGGCAACACGGATGGAAACAAAAGTACTTGACGATGGTTCTGCTTATGCAAGGGTACATAGCAAGGATGATAGGAAAGCTGTACAATTTCTAACAGTACCTCCTAACTATGAACGGAATCGAGATAGGTTGAAGGAGAAACCATTGCCAAAGATTGTTGAAAGATTTAAGGATTTTGAAGAGGTACCACTGTAAAGCGAGATTATGGAGGTACAAAAGAGGAGGTACTCTCGCAAGATGAAGTTGCCTTTGATGCAAGTTTTATTGGTATTTTGGAGAATAGAAATATTATGTATAAGAATGTTGATGATTTTAAATGAAAAGATAGAAAAAGATTATATAATATTGATGGAGAATTAAATGCATAAGAAGCTCATAAGTTCTTTGAAAGATGTGGAGTTAAACTATCACTGACTACTGCTTATAATCCGGAAGGGAATGCAAAAAGCGAACGTGGTCACCCACCGATTATGAAAGCATTAGTTAAAGCTTGTAATGGGAAGGTTAAAGAGTGGCCATGGCTTTTGTCATTTGCATTATAGGCTGATCAAACAATATATAGTTCGATGACAGGATATATGCCAGTAGAACTTATGACAGGTCGAAAACCAATTATGTCGATTGAAGAAAAGGTACTTACTTGGAGTATGCTACTATGGGAAGATGGATTGATAAGAGAAGAACTTCTGGCTATTAGGATTCGATAATTGGAGCAAAGATCGGAAGATGTGCAAATAGCATTGGAAAGGTTAAAAAGCGCAAGGTTACAAAACAAGGTGCGATTCGATAAGCAACATTGATTGAGACCTAAAGCAATCGAGGAAGGTGATTGGGTACTTGTTTATGACAATAGTCTGGATAATCAACATAGTACTTTGCGGAAATTTTTAAAACGTTAGTTTGGACCATATGTAGTAACAACGGTTCATAATAATACGACTTACTGATTACAGAAGTTAGATGGTACAAAATTGAAAATACCAATTGCAGAGAAGCGAATAAAAATATTTAAACAAAGACACGCGGAGATGAATATGGAAGACCTTAATGAAGGTATAGAGATTCCTGTAGAATAAGTAGTTATTTGCTGATTTGTAGATACTTAGTTTTTAGTGTAAACAGGGATAGATGACTGTTGGAAAGATAGTTCAGTAGTTAAAATGGATGAATAGTTAGGAAAAGCAGTTTTTATTAGAGATGTAGCAGTTGGTATCTCGTGGTAGCATAAGGAGGATGGGAGAGAGGAAGTAGGGGCCAAACTGTGATAGTGTGAGCCGGGGTAAGCTTGGTGCTACCTCTTTTCTTTTGTTGTTATGTTCTTTGAAATAAGAGTATTGAGAGTTTCTGAATATTGTGAAGTGAATCATGGAATGAAAGTGTGATTGGAATTATATGTTATTGAATGAGAAGAAGAGAGATTGAATGCTGAAATCTGAATATAGTTCAGCAGAAAGAGTGAATCTATGGTTGTGTGAAACACTGTAATGTGAATGGTAGTTCTGTGTGAAGAATTCCAGTAATTGGAATGAGGGTAATTGTGTGCTGAAACTGTGATGTTGCGGTATTACAGTTGGAGATTATAAGAGTGAAGATATATTAGTGGAAATAACAGTTATTGGTATGACTGAATTATTGTAAGGAAGAGATTGATAAGGTGAAAGGAGAGATTATAGTTTTCTTGTGTGCTTAGACATTAGAAATAGAGACGATAAATTAGAGGTAATTAATTGTGTGACCCTAACGTGAATGCTTAAGCAACTAGTCACTCCCCGTATTCGAATTCCACTATATAGGTTTATTCCGGGAGGTTTCTTTCGAAATAAGTAAAACAAGCAATCACAATTCCGCAGCAAGAAGATGAAAGTGATTTGGATAATGAAGGTGACGAAGACGAACTGGACAAAAATGTAGAGAATATATTCTAAATCAAACAGCAATTGGGTAAATTGGTGCATACCGGAGGATGCACAAGTTCGGAGGAGGTGGATGTCGTGTTGTAATACGAGTATACTATGAAAACATAAACAAAGGGGACTTTTATTAATGTTCAGTTACCTCGAATATTGGGAGCAATGACCAATTCTAGTGCAAATACTGACACGCTAGGTTCAGTCTGCCCGTTACAGTCAGTCGGGGCATACTGAAATGCTCCATTCGATTCGAATAACAAGAGTCAACAGAAAAGGAAAAGACCAATTCAACGACGGGTGAACCTGGTTCGAAGAGCCAACTGGATCCAATTTCAAGACATCCAATCCAGGTCCTATTACGGTCCTCTTATCCAATATGATACTTGACTTGGTCAGGCAATCCAATACGGTCCAATTGCGGGAATATCTAGGTCTTACTACGGGCCTCTTAGCCAATATGAGACTTGAATTAGTCGGGCGACTCAATGTGGTTCCAATTACGGGGCTCCGATTCCGTTTTAGGCTGTTCCGTCCTTTGTGCCGTTCCGGGAACGTCCTTTCGGTAAAAAGATCTCTTAAAGGTAAAAATGGAGGAGAAAGCTCTGACGGCGGAGCCAATTTCGGATCCAAGATGGAAGATTGAAGAAATTCAGAGGCTAGGGTTTAAAAGAGGGGGAATTAGGATTAAAGGAGAGGATAGGTTAAGAAATGAAGGGAGAGAATAAGGTTTGGAGAAGGGTCCGAGAACTAACTTCATGCTTCGGGGCAGAGAAAAAAGACAGAGAATTGGGTTTTTTTTTTCTTCATAGGGTTTTGGGAAGACTGAGGCAATCGTTGCTGAAGTCAGTGTTGTATTAGTGAATCGAAATTTTAATGAAGTGGGTGTGATTATTCTTGACTGTTTTGTGAAATCGAGTTACGTCTGTGATGAAGAATTAAAAGGGTGTCTATAGAATTGAGTATGCAGAGTGAATAAAATTTATTGGGTTAATCTAACGAGCCAGTCACTGGATACGAGGTCGTGAGTATAAAGCGGTGTCGTGTGACGTGTTTTTCAATCTAAGAATACACCGGGTATCTAGCTGTAGAGATTTTAGGTTTCCTTTGTATATAATGCCTTAGCTCCCAAAAAAAAAGCTCTTTGTTTTGTATAAAAACTCAAAATATATTAAAATTCTTCAAAATATATTTCTTTCCGCCAAAGACTTTTTTACATCAGACTTTGGAAATTCATATATGTTGATCCAACCGTTCACTTTGTTTCAAATTTCTACCTAAGCTAGATGCTATACTTAACTTGTACCACAAAAAAATTGAACCGTACATCTATCACCGATCGCTGACTTCAACTGCCAATATCTCCTTCATAAAAGCTTGGAATTCGATAAACAGTATGCACAAACTGTAGCCGAAAAAGTGCTCTCTTCAAATCCGGTCGCCAATTCTCGTTTGCTATCCGTACGCGTGCGGTATGCTCAAAAGAGTGACAGTTTGTCGAAAACTTACACCTTAACTTTGAGCGCCTATAACTTCTTCATATAAACCCCAAATGACACAAATTTTGCACCAAAACCATATCCAAAAACATAAACCTTCTGACCCTAGCCTCAAGAACTCGAATGGCCTCGAGAAACTAACCCTAATCCCTAATATGGCCTCGGGCAGCCTCCTCAAAGGCCATTGGTCATGATTTTTGACCAATAGGAATGGAGATTTTCATCATTCATCTCCATTCATCTATATTGGTGCCCTAATTCCTCCCTTTGCTACAAAAATCCTTCTTCAATCCTTTTTCTTATAAGATTTACATAATGTATGCTCTAAACACCAAATAAAAGATTCAAAATAAGTTTTCAAATGTCACCAATGTCTAACAAAGGTGACTCTAAATATTTAGAAGTTACTATCAACCAAAACCAATCTTAAAAGCCACTATCAAAAGAAATTAAAGTTATACAAATTCTATAGTAATCTTTTTAAACAACCTCTTTTCAAAGTAATAATCAAATTATATCCTACAACCAACTAAAATCTACTAACATGGCTCTTACCATGTTACTTAATAAATTATATATTAAATACATATTACATTATTTTTATATAGTAGCCGAACCACAACACGACAGCGGTATCGAACATTAGCAGTTTGGGTTGTTCGGGGTTCTCTGTAACGTCTAGAGACCTACCGGTGTCGTGTTGTAATACGAGTATACAGTGAAAATAAAAAGAAAGGGGAATTTTATTAATATTCAGTTACCTCGAATATTGGGAGCATCGACCAACTCCAGTACAAATACTGAGTGGTCAGGTTCAGTCACTCCGTTACAGTCAGCCGGGGCATACAGAAATGCTCCATTCGATTCCAATAACGGGAGTCAGCAGGAAGAGAAGGACCAATTCACACGACGGGTTCGAGGAGCCAATTGGATCCAATTTCGATAATCCAATCTGGGTCCTCTTATCCAATATGAGACCTGAATTGGCCGGTCAACCCAATGCAGTCTAATTACGGGAAATCCAGGTCTTACTATGGGTCTTAGCCAATCTGACGCGAGGACCAATTTGACCCAATTACGGGAACATCCAGGTTACTACGGGCAGCTTTCCCAATATAGGACCTGAATTGGTCGGGCGACTCAATGTGGTCCCGATTACGGGGTTCGATTCTGTTTCAGGCTGTCCTGTTCTCTGTGCCGTTTTAGGGAAATTGTTTTCGGTAAATGGATTTTTTAAAGGTAAAAACGGAGGAGAAAGCTTGACGGCGAGAGTCAATTTCGGATCCAAGCTTGAGGTGGGAGCCAATTCCGGATCTAAGACAGAAGATTGAAGAAATTCAGAGGATAAGGTTAGGGGAGAATATAGTTTTGGGGGAGAATCGCGGGGGAGCTAGTTTTCAAGCTTTTGCAAGGTTACCAGTTCAGTTTCATTGGAGGTTTTTGAAGATCAAGGGAATTAGAGAGAGGAGCTTCATGCTTCGGGTCGGGGAAGGAAAGACATAGAATTTGGATTTTTCTTCTTCGTAGAGTTTTGAGAAGACTGAGGCAATCGCTGCTGAAGTCAGTGTTGTAACGGTGAATCGGGATTTTTAAATGAAGTGGGTTTGAATACTCTTGACTATTTTGTAAAAATCGATTTACGTCTGTGATTGAAGGATTAAAGGGGTGTCTATAGGATTGAGTATGCGGAGTGAATGAAATTTATTGGGTTAATCTAAAAGGACAGTCAGTGGATACAAGATCGTAAGTACAAAGGGGTATTGAAGATTAACAGTTTGGGTTGTTCGGGGTTCTCTGTAACGTCTAGAGACCTATCGGCTGAGGCAAAAAAAAAGACTTTGACAAGCAGTCGAAGAGCATCCATATAGATTTACGGTACATTGTTGCAGTCGTTTATATTCCAGCAGTCAAAAACTGATAGACTGCTTGACTATCGGCGAATCTCCATACTACCTTCTACAGCCAGACGCCTGGCGCGTTCTCGAGCAGGAAAGCACGTAATACGACATAAGTGGTGAACCCGACGTGAAAGCTTGAGGTGGAAGGTATTGGATTTCGGTTGATTTTATCTTTATTTTTATGGAAAACGAAAATAAAAATTTTGAAGGATTTTTGGGAGAAGTTTCTAGTGGGGAGTCTTCTAAAGGACAAGGTGTGCACATGGATCCGTCTATTGCTAGTTTGTTTTAAGCCTTCTCATTGTCAATGCAACAACAGCAAAGCAATGATCGAAAGGAAGCTTTGGCAACCAAAGCATTGCAAGCAGTGGTCAATAAAATTGATCAATTTGATGGGAGGAATATTTCAAGGTATTTAAGATGTTATGTTCGTGATATGGAATTAAATCAGGTTTTTGAGAAGAAAATGGTTGCACTATTTGGACTTGCCACGATACCGGAGATAAGGGACCACATTACATCGATTACGGATCGTTGTGGGAATTCATGGGAGGATTTTTCACATGCATTGAAAGACGAATATTTCTTGGAAGATGCTGATCGCGTTACTAAGAAGCTGTTTCTGGGATGGATTGAACGGCCCAATAAGAATTTGCAAGCAACAGAGCTACTAAGGGAATTTGAGAGGCAGTACTTTCAATTATCGAAGGTAGAAAAATTGACATTAGAGCCGAACAAAGTTGATCTATTTCTTCAAGCTGCTGATGGAGAATTGCAAGAGAAATTAGAACCCCTTCTTGAAGACAAAGAAGAAGATGAAGGATTGACAACGAAGTGGAAGAACGTTGAAGATGCGGTGGGGTTGCTTACAAAAAAAGAAAGGAGGAAGGATAGGAGCAATATTCCGAAAACAGTACAAGCATCCAAAGCTCCAGTACGTACTACACCACCGACAATGCCTACAGTTCAACCTTCGACATCCTTGTCAAAGAAAGCAGATATGGGTATGGAAGAAATTATACGAGGAATGCGAGATCTTCAAATCAAATTGGCAAGACTTGAAGAGAATACTTCTATAAACAATTCGAAGAATGTTTCAAAACAAAGATATGTACAAAGATGCATTTGGTGTGATGATGCTTCACACACTAGAAAAGATTGCAATGAATTTAAAAATATGATACGGCAGGGAATTATTTGCTGGAAAGATGAAAAGATAGCATTGAAAGATAGGGAGGATCTTCTTCAAACCAATTTTGGCAAGGGAGGAATGAGAGCATTGGTTCAAGATTACTTAAAAAAATATGAAACAGTAGTACGAGAAAGTGCAAGTTATGTTGCTAGAGTAGATGATGAAATTGGTGGAAGTACGGAAACTAGTGAGTTTTGGGCTTCTGCCGTTTCTACAATGCAAGAAGGGAAATTACCTCGAGAAGCGTTATTGAGAACTGCAGCTACAATATGAGGAAGAACAGGTTGGGAGGATCCTGTTGAGTCTCTTTCAGTTCATGCATATATTGCTAAGAGCCAACATGAAGCTTTGATGGAAGAAAAGAGACGAGGAAATTTTGATGATACGAGAGAAGTAAATTTTTCTAAGAGAAAAACTCGAGGAGACAAGGCTCGGGAGGCAGCTTCACAAGAATTGCCTGTAAAGGATACCTCAGCATCATTGGAAGAGAAAACAAGGGAGACAAAAGATAAGGGCAAATCAATTACTTATAAGCTACTTTCTGACATTGAAGCGGCAACAAATTTGAAAGGGGTGTTGGAAGAATGTATATTAAATCCTAAGGTAGAATTCACATTGAAAGAAGTCTTGGAAATTGCAAAGAAGGAGTTTCATGATGTTATCATTGATAGCATGAAGCGAAAGACGCAATTAATGGGCGAAACTGGAATGAGTCATGCTATTGATGCAAGAATATATAGAGATGAAGAAGAGGTTGATATTGGTTATAAGCAACCAACAAATGAAAAGAATGGGTATAATCAACAAGTACGTTTTGAAGATTCTAGTGACAAGGAAATGGAAACTTTGAGCCATTATACTCGAAAGCATTGGGCAAGGGCAACTACTGAGGTATTGGTGAAGGTAGGAGATATAGAAGAACCAATAGTTGCCTTGGTGGACCATGGTTCTGTAATAAATCTCATGTCTAAAGATCTTTATAAGAAGCAAAAATGGCCAATTGATATGGAACATGGATGGGCAATACGAGCAGCTAATAACACACGAGGTAAATTATATGGAGCTTGTCCAGATGTCAAAATTCGGATTGGGGATGTTGCGACGGAGCAACATTTCTTCGTTCAAGATACAACGTCTTATCCGTTGATTTTAGGACAACCTTATATCACGGCAACACGGATGGAAACAAAGGTACTTGACGATGGTTCTGCTTATGCAAGGGTACGGAGCGAAGATGGGAGGAAAGCTGTATAATTTCTAACAGTACCTCCTAACCATGAACGGAATCGAGATAGGTTGAGGAAGAAACCATTGCCAAAGATTGTTGAAGGATTTAAGGATTTTGGGGAGGTACCACTGTAAAGCGAGATTATGGAGGTACAAAAGAGGAGGTACTCTCGCGAGATGAAGGTGCCTTTGATGCGAGTTTTATTGGTATATTGGAGAATGGAAATATTATGTATAAGAAAGTTGATGATTTTAAAAGAAAAGAAAGAAAAAGATTATATGATATTGAAGGACAGTTACGCAAGATAGGTACATTGCAAGATGATGAGAGGATTTTGGGTGTTTATGAAGAAAATGGACTGGAAGATTCATTGGAATTGATTACATCTATTGGGTTAGGGGATAATGATAAGATTGTTGAGATTCATTCGAGAGAGGTTTATACCATGCTTGAATCTTTTCAAGCACCAGAAGTCACAGTAGAGACGAGATATAAAACGGCAGATAAGAAGGTAAAGCCTGTTGCTGGACCATTACCAGAGGATTCTAAAGAACAAATGGGAGAAGCATCAAAAGAAGCAAGTTTAAGAGATCCAATGAGTATTGGACATCAGTTTACTGAAGAGACTTTTGAAGAATTGAAGATTGGTTCTGATGGTTCTTTATTGCCGGAGGAAATTACTTGCTTCAAAAAGATGTTGGCTAAACAAGGTAGATCGTTTGCCTTCGAATCTCATGAAATTGGGTGTGTGGATCCAAATATTATAACACCTATGGTTATCTTCACTGTACCGCATGTACCTTGGAATCTAAGACCGATTCCAGTACCGAGGGTACATTTATCTAAATTAGTGGAACTATTGAAAGAAAAGATAAAGATGAAAATATTGGAACCTTCATTTGCGCCGTATTCTAGTCGATGGTTTACGGTACCTAAGAAGAATGGGTCACTACGGTTTATTCAAGATATGCAGCCAGTGAATGCTGTAACTATCAGGAATGCAGGAATTGGACCTATTGTGGATGAATTTGCTGAGGCGTTTGCTGGAAGGGCGATCTATTCAATGGGTGATTTGTATTCAGGTTATGATCAATTTCAACTTGCCGAAGGAAGTAGAGATATGACAACGATGAGGACACCGCTTGGATTGGTTAGAATGTGCACTCTTCCTCAAGGCGCGACCAACTCAGTTGCGCATATGATGAATGGGATGAATAAGGTATTGAGAGATTTTATTCCGGAAAAGACTATGCCTTTTCTGAATGATGTTCCTATAAAAAGGTGCAAAGAAGGAGACAAGGATGAAACTTTAGATACGAGGGAGTGTCGCAGATATGTTGTTGATCATATATAAGATTGTGAAAAGATTTTAACTCGGCTTGGAGAAGTTCATCTTACATTATCGGGTATGAAGTCCGTATTTGGAGTGCGAGAGGTTGTAATTGTTGGACATTTATGCGGATCTTACGGAAGAAAACCAGATCCGACTAAAGTTGATGCAATTGGAAGGATGAAAGAGGATTGTGGTTCTTTAACAGAGGTTCGCAGGTTTTTGGGTGCATGTGTATTTTATCGAATCTGGATCCCTCATTTTGCTCACATAGCGGATCCATTATATGAACTGTTACGCAAGGGTTACCGATTTGAATGGAAAGAAAGGCATATTCAGGCAATGCAAAGATTGAAGAAATTATTGATGTCACCTCCAATATTGAGGAAGGTTGATTATAAGTGCAATAGACCAGTGATTCTTACTGTAGACGCTAGTCCAATTGCCGTTGGATGGGCTGTGGGTCAAGATGATTCGAATGGGAGTAGATTTGCAGTTCGATTTGGGGCTAAAGTTTTAAGTATTCGTCAGCGTGCATATTCGCAAGTCAAAAGAGAACTTTGGGGAGTCGTTTCGGCTATGAAAGCAGAAAAGGACTATTAGATTGATGCAGTAGTAGTAATTGAAATAGATTGCTTGCCATTGCTTGGAATGATTATTAACTGTTCAACGCCAGATATTGCAATGTTGAGATGGATTGCTTATATTAAGTCACTAAATCCAGAATTTAAGCATATCACTGGAAAGGACAATTTAGTAGCAGACATGCTATCTCGAGCAAGATACGAGAGGGAGGACGAAATGGTTGAAGACATTGATGATGTCGGATTGAAATTCTATTCAATATCAAATCTCAACAGAGAAGACAAGCTATTTCTTGAAGAATCTTATGAAGGAGAATTATTGGATATTGGTCATTATTTGAATACCTTGTCTAAGCAGGGGAATTGGTCTACAGAAAAATTCAAACAAATAAGAAAAAAAGCATATGGATTTTTACTTCGAGATGGATTCTTATGGAAGAGACCGAAGAAAGGAATTGAGATGCCACAACGAGTGATAGGCAAAAGGGAAGAAAAACTAAAATTATTAAAGGAGTTTCATGATAGTTTATGGGCAGGGCATAGAGGAATCTGGGCTACTTTTGCTAAACTCAAGGAACGATATTGGTGGAAAAATATGTATCGAGATGTGCTCTCATTTGTAGAGTCATGTGAAATCTATCAATCGTATTCTAATATCCGACATCGAGATGGTCTTCATCCTACGTATCCTCTGGCTATTCATTTTAAATGGGTTGTTGATTTGGTTATTATGCCGGTTGGGTTATGGCAGATGAGATATTTGGTTTTAGCTCGTGAAGATTTATCAAATCAAGTAGAAGGAAGAGCATTGAGGACAAAATCTACAGAGGGGATTTGTAGGTTTTTGCTTGAAGACGTCATTTGCCGTTACGGGTGCTTAGGAAAAATCACTGCAGATCGTGGAGAATTAAATGCACAAGAAGCTCGTAAGTTCTTTGAAAAATGTGGAGTTAAACTATCACTGACTACTGCTTATAATCCGGAAGGGAATGCAAAAAGCGAACGCGGTCACCTGCCGATTGTGAAAGCATTGGTTAAAGCTTGTGATGGGAAGGTTAAAGAGTGGCCACGGCTTTTGTCATTTGCATTATGGGCTGATCGAACAACATATAGCTCGGTGACAGGATATATGCCAGTAGAACTTATGACAAGTCAAAAACCAATTATGTCGATTGAAGAAAAGGTACTTACTTGGAGTATGCTACCATGGGAAGATGGATTGACAAGAGAAGAACTTCTGGCTATTAGGATTCGATAATTGGAGCAAAGAACGGAAGATGTCCAGATAGCATTGGAAAGGTTAAAAAGAGCAAGGTTACAAAACAAGGCGCGATTCGATAAGCAACATCGATTGAGACCAAAAGCAATCGAGGAAGGTGACTGGGTACTTGTTTATGACAATAGTCTAGATAATCAACATAGTACTTTGCGAAAACTTTCAAAACATTGGTTTGGACCATATGTTGTAACAACTGTTCATGATAATGCCACTTACTCATTACCGGAGTTAGATGGTACAAAATTGAAAATATCAATTGCAGGGAAGCGAATAAAAATATTTAAATGAAGACACGCAGAGATGAATATGGAAGACCTTAATGAAGGTACAGAGATTCCGCAACAAGAAGATGAAAGTGATTTGGATAATGAAGGTGCCGAAGACGAACTGGACAAAGACGTAGGGGATATATTCTGAATCAAACAGCAATTGGGTAAATTGGTGCATACCGGAGGATGCACAGGTTCAGAGGGGGTGGATGTCGTGTTCTAACATGAGTATACAGTGAAAATAAAAAGAAAGGGGAATTTTATTAATATTCAGTTACCTCGAATATTGGGAGCATCGACCAACTCCAGTACAAATACTGAGTGGTCAGGTTCAGTCACTCCGTTACAGTCAGCCGGGGCATACTAAAATGCTCCGTTCGATTCCAATAACGGGAGTCAGCAGGAAGAGAAGGACCAATTCACACGACGGGTTCGAGGAGCCAATTGGATCCAATTTCGATAATCCAATCTGGATCCTCTTATCCAATATGAGACCTGAATTGGCCGGTCAACCCAATGCAGTCTAATTACGGGAAATCCAGGTCTTACTACGGGTCTTAGCTAATCTGACGCGAGGACCAATTTGACCCAATTACGGGAACATCCAGGTTACTACGGGCATCTTTCCCAATATAGGACCTGAATTGGTCGGGCGACTCAATGTGGTCCCAATTACGGGGTTCGATTCTGTTTCAGGCTGTCTTGTTCTCTGTGCCGTTTCTGGGAACGTTGTTTACGATAAATGGATCTCTTAAAGATAAAAACGGAGGAGAAGGCCTTGATGACGTGAGCCAATTTCGGATCTAAGCTCTGACGGCGGGAGCCAATTCCGGATCTAAGATGGAAGATTGAAGAAATTCAGAGGATATGGTTAGTGGAGAATATAGTTTTGGGGGGGAATCGGGGGAGAGCTAGTTTTCAAGCTTTTGCAAGGTTACCAGTTCAGTTTCATTGGAGGTTTTTGAAGATCAAGGGAATT
Source organism: Physcomitrium patens (assembly GCF_059467195.1). Taxonomy (NCBI): domain Eukaryota; kingdom Viridiplantae; phylum Streptophyta; class Bryopsida; order Funariales; family Funariaceae; genus Physcomitrium; species Physcomitrium patens. The sequence continues at coordinate 15,252,341 of NC_143434.1, read as the reverse complement.
AGAGAGAGGAGCTTCATGCTTCGGGTCGGGGAAGGAAAGACATAGAATTTGGATTTTTCTTCTTCGTAGAGTTTTGGGAAGACTGAGGCAATCGCTGCTGAAGTCAGTGTTGTAATGGTGAATCGGGATTTTTAAATGAAGTGGGTTTGAATACTCTTGACTGTTTTGTAAAAATCGAGTTACGTCTGTGATTGAAGGATTAAAGGGGTGTCTATAGGATTGAGTATGCGGAGTGAATGAAATTTATTGGGTTAATCTAAAAGGACAGTCAGTGGATACAAGATCGTAAGTACAAAGGGGTATTGAAGATTAACAGTTTGGATTGTTTGGGGTTCTCTGTAACGTCTAGAGACCTATCGGCTGGGGCAAAGAAAAAGACTTCGACAAGCAGTCGAAGAGCATCCGTATAGATTTACGGTACATTGTTGCAGTCGTTTATATTCCAGCAGTCAAAAACTGATAGACTGCTTGACTATCGGTGAATCTCCATACTACCTTCTACAGCCAGACACCCGGCACGTTCTCGAACAGGAAAGCATGTAATACGACACCGGCTGGAGCAAAAAAGATTTTGACGAGCAGTCAAAGGACATCCGTATAAATTTATGGTATATTCTTATAGTTGTTTATATTCCAATAATCAAAAACCGATAGATTAGTTGAATATTAGCGAATCTCGATACTACCTTCTACAGCCAGACGCCCAGTGCGTTCTCGAGCAGGAAAGTACGTAATACGACAGCGTTGGACATGATATACTCAGTTCAAAAGTTTAGGCACTATTTGCTTGGATATCTATTTGTATTTTATGTAGATCATGATGCCCTCAAATACATGATTAATAAGCCTCTATTGAGTGGACGCATTGTCCGATGGATATTACTTCTACAAGAGTTTAATTTTATGATTGTTGTACGATCTGAAAAAAAATATGTAAATACTGATCATTTATCCCGTTTGTCTAATATTCTTGGCAACGAGCCTATCCCTGATACTCTTCTCGATGTCGAATTATTTGTGGTAGATGTGATTTCCTCCGAGTAAAGTGAAATCATTCAGTTTTTGACTTTCCACATTTTTTTGCCGACTTTCACCGAGAAGCTTAAGAAGCGTCTCATTCTGAAGAGTGCTTTGTACATGATGATTTGAAATGCTTTATATAAACAAGGCAAAGATGGTATTTTAAGATACTGTATCTTTCAAAGTAAAGTATAGTCAATACTAGAGGATTGCCATTAGGATAGTTGTGGTGGTCATTTTGCAGGCGACAGCACTGCTTCCAAGGCTTTAATGGCAGGATATTGGTGGCCCACTATGTTTTCTGATGTACACTAATTTGTTCGTCATTGTGATCCCTGTCAACAAATTGGTCGATCCATGAGTACTTTAGCCATGTCATTAGTACTAATCTCGGCACAAGCATCGTTTAAAAAATGGGGTATTGATTTTGTCGGTTCCATCATACCAACGTCAAAACCTGACCAAAAGCGATATATTTTAGTCGCCACGGACTATGTAACAAAATGGGCAGAGGCTATTGCTACACGCCATGATAATGCGAATACGGTGGCCACTTTTTTTTATGAGAATATTATAACTCGATTTAGGTGTTCGAAAGAAATGATTAGTGATTGTGGCACCCATTTCATAAATGTTACCATAGTTGTTTTGACGAATACATATGAGATTAAGCATCGAAAAACTACTCCATATCATCCTCGTACAAATGGGCAAACAAAAAAGACCAACGAAATTTTGTGTAAGATTTTAACTAAGATAATTTGGGGGCTCCTACCGATTGGGAGACCAAACTCTTTGTGGCTTTGTGGGCATATCGTACCACATATAAAGTAACTACTAACACTACTTCGTTCCAACTAGTTTACGGACAAGAGGCAATTTTACCTATCAAGTTGGAGGTTCAAAGTTTACGGATTACCTTGAATGAACATCTCAGTGACAACGAGTCATTATATTCTCGATTGGCAAAATTAGAGGAATTGGATGAAATATGGGCTACAGCTCTTTTTAATATGGAAGCAATTCAAAAATGGAGGAAGAGTTATTATGATAGTAAACATCGTCCAAAGATTTTTTTGCCCAATGATTTGATATTACTGTATGATAGCCAGTTTAATCATTTTCCGGGCAAATTTTAAGTTCGCTAGCATAGGCTATATCGGATGATTGAAGGTTTTTTCAATGGGTCTGTTCAATTGGAGGATTTAATGGACCATCGATTCAGTATCTACATTAATGGGAACCGATTATGGTTATTTAATACATAACAGGATGGGTTTTCATTTTTCGGGGGAGGTGACTTCGAATGGACTCAGGATAGACTTAGGTATGGTATAAGTGCGTTAGGGTGTAGAAGCGGTTGAAAAGATAGTTAGTAATTATTAATGTGTCAGATGGGATGGAGGTGAAAAATGGACAGTATGGGTAACTTGTTGTCATTATCACCAGAAAGTAAGACAAAAGGAGTGAGGCACGAGTTAAAGTCATTCTGTGGTGTTGCTTTGGATTAATTGGAATACTATTTCTTATGTTTCTTGTGTATTCGAGAGTAGTAGTTCCAATTTAGAGTTTGAGAGAGGGAGCGTCATGGTAATTGAAAGTGCAAAGAGAACTACGGACAAAGAGGACAATAGCAAACGGGAATTAAAAGCCAACAAGAAGGTGATATCAGAGTAGAACTAGAAAAAATTGCAGAGAAAGAACGGATACTCTAAGAGAATGGAGAATCCAAGCTGATATTGGAGCAAAAATGAGTTCACTAATATGAGTCTTGAACGAAAGAAAAAGAACACATCTTATGGATTGTGGAAGGACAACGAGAGGAATTGATCCACAATTGTAAGAGATAGGATTTGAAATGGGAGAAACTCAAATGCCAATTGCAAGTAGAAGGAGATAAGGTAGAGTTATTGATGAAAGAAAAAGCGGCATTGAGTAACCAATCCAGATGCAAAACGGAGAAGTTGAAGTCCAAAATCAAAGTTTTATAAGCTAAGGTGACAAAATTGACAGAAGAGTTAACAGTAAAGAGTCGGTTATAAGCATCAATTGAAGATATTTTAGAATGGATGAGTCAGCAGCAGCATCAATTGAAACTTCGGGATGCCTAATTCTTAAAATTGGAGGCTTAAGACTATGATTTGGGAGAGTATAGTGAAGATCTATCAAACTAGTTGAGAAAGGAGTCGACGAAAGGACTGGAGGAGGAGGAAGATTTGTAATTAGAACCAGATTTGATGGAATATACATTAGATAATACAACAAATGATTAATTGGATGGGCCAAAGGAAATAGTAACTTTATAGAGTTTTGTTAAGTAGTTTTTAGATAGGAATCAATTGTATGTTTGCGAGGATGCTACACAGATAGAAGTGGGGCTATGTAGAATAGATATTAGTTCATTTTTATAAGATATTACAAAAATAGATTAATAGTCCATAGAATAGTCAGTTCAGGAGGACGGATGGTTAACTTAGTTATTAAAAGTAATTAATTATAGGATTACAGTTAGAATCTGGAAATCAAGAGCAATTATATAGGAATTGTAGAAGTTTGTTGGGGGTGCCAAACTGTGATAGTCATGAGCCGGGATAAGCTTGGTGCTACGTCTTTGCCTCTTTGTTTCTTTTTATTTTTTTATTATTGAAGAGTAATGGATAGTTTTTGAATATTGAGAAGTGAGTTTGTGGAATAAATCAAAGATTGATTTATGAGTTATTGATTATGTAATTTGAGTATTGAGTGATTGAATTATATGAGAAGTTATTGAAAGATTGATTATGGATGGAAGATTATGATTGTTGTTTATTGAGAGCTGTATGTGTATTATGACAAAAGAAGTTGGTGATTACAAAAATTTTGTGAATTCTCATTGGTTGGAGTGAAGTCTATTATTTCTGGTGTTGGATGGAAATTATTATGTTTTAAGCAGTCTTTTGAGAGTGCAGGGTTGCACATTGTTGTTATCAATTGTTGAAGGAGTATTGTTACTAGAAGAAAGTATTGTAGTATTTATTAGTGTTTCAGTGGTTCGGAATATAGTTAATTATGTGATCCTAACAAGTAAAGCTCATGCACTTAATCTTTTTCTATGTTCGAATTCCCTTATAGAGGTTTATTCTGAAAGGAATTACAGAATAAGTAAAATGAAAATCACAGCAAGCTATCTGACCTTCGCAAGAACTAAAATATTTGTACATTTTAAAAATCTCGTATTCTTCTTAGCATCTAGCAGATCTCCAATTTCATAGGCTCCATATTACTAACGATTACTATGGATGGTGGTTCCAAATTACGTTTAGCTTTCACATTTTTTCCACTTTCTTCTCTGTCCGTAGTTCTCTTTGTACTTTCAATTGCCATGTTGCACACCCTTCCAAGCTCTAACTATCAATGCTACTCTCTAGTACTCCCAAAACACAAGAAATTATAACACAAAAAAACAACAACAGAATGTGACACCACAGAGTGACCTTGAATGGATGCCGCACTCTTATTCCTTTACCTAGTAGTGATAATAACAACATGATATCCATACTATCCATTTCTCCCACCGTCCCATCTGACCCACTACTAATTACATTTCTAACTATCTTTGTAGCATCCTCTACATCCTAATCTACCTATACCAATAATTGAAATTCGTTTGGTTTTAAATATAATACAACTTTAAACGATTCCCGTTAATATGTGTATTGAATTGATGGCTCATAAAATCTTTCAATTGAATTGATCCATTGAAAAATCTTTCAACTACCCAATACGAACTTACGCCATTAGATTTGAATTTTTTTTGGAAAATTATTGAAATGACTATTATAAAGCAAGATGAAATCATTAGGTATAAAGCTCTTAGGTTGCATTTAATAATTCTTCTGTCGTTTTTAGATAGCTTCCATCGTTAAAAGAGTAGTAGCTCAAATTTCATCCAATTCTTCTAATTTTGCCAACTAATATTGTACAGACTCTTTATCACTCAATTGTTCATCTAGTGTGATCCGTAAACTCTCGACTTCTAATTCGATAGGTAAGATTGCTTCTTATACTGCATAAAATATCATTAGTCTTTTTCGTTTGCTCATTGACTCTTAGATGATATGGAATTATTTTCTCATATTTGATCTGTTACATGTCCATCAAAGCTACAATTGTAGAATTAATGAAATGGGTTTCACGATCACAAACCAATTCTTTAGGACACCCAAACCAAGTTATAATATTCTCCTATAGAAACGTAGCGACAGTGTGTGCATTATCATGTCCTATGGCAACAACCTCTGTCTATTTGGTTACATAGTCCATAGTGACAAAAATATACCGTTTTTGTTCATGTCTCAACATTGGTGCAATTAGTCCAACAAAATCAATTTTCCATTTCTCAAACAATACTTGGGCCAAAATTGAAACTAACGGCATGGCAGAAGTGCCAGTTGGTTGACTAATTCTTTGACATGGATCACATTGGCGAACATATTGGTGTGCATCTGAAAACATTGTTGGCCACCAATATCCGGCCATTAAAGCTTTTCAAGCAGTACTATCATCAACAAAATACCCACCATAACTATCCAAGTGGCAATTGTCCAATATTGACTATACTTCACTTTAAAAGATACAGCATTGTAAAATGCTATCCTTTCCTTGCTTATACAAAGCATCACCAAGCATTGTTTATGGTGTACTTTTCAAAATCAAGCATTTCTTAAGTTTCTAGCTAAATACAGGTGGAAATGTTTGGAAGGTCAAAAACTAAATTATTTCACTATACTTCGATGAAATCACATCCTCAGTAAATAAATCAGCATCAAGAAGTACATCAAGAACAGGTTCATAACCTACAATATTGGACAGCCAAGATAAATAGATAGCATTTGCATGGTTCTTTCTAGTTCTCATGATAATAATAAAATTAAATTCTTGTAGTAGTAATATCCATCTGGCAATGTGGCCACTCAATTGAAGCTTATTAATCATGTATTTTAGGGCATCATGACCCACATAAAATATGAATGAATAATCCAACAAATAATGCCAAAATTTTTGAATCAAATATATTATGCCCAAGTAGTAGTATAATTTCATTCGACAACCACTGATTGTCAACTAGCATGATATATTAGATGATCCAAGCCCTTTTCATCCTTTTAACTTAAGACAGATCCAATAACAACATTGGATGTATCAACATACACATGAAATGACTTTGTCCAACAAGAGGCTACTAGTACTGGTGTAGATATCAATTTTTGCTTCAATTCTTCAAATGCCACTGTATACTCTTTGGTCCAAACTTGACTAGTCTCATCCAAAAAAGGTTTCTTTAAAAGATTAGTTAGAGGTTGACAAATGACTGCAAACAAATGAATAAATTGATAATAATAATTGACATGGCTAACGAAATCACGATTATCCGACATTGTCTCTGGACTTAGCAGGTTTATTATGTGCTAAACTTTATTTAGTTCAATGGCAATATAGTATTTGGAGACTATGTGTCTTAAGAATTTTCTAGATGGAACACCAAATTGGTATTTATTAGAGTTCAACGATATCTCGTATGTAGTACATTGATCCAAATATTTGCCTAGGCATTTCAAATGATCCTATTTTGTATTGAAAGTACAAAAGTCATCTAAAAATATCTCCATAAATATTCGTAAGTAATCTTGAAATACATGAGTCATCACTCTCTGAAATATGGCTGGAGCATTACATAACTCAAATGACATAATGCGATAAGCAAATGTTTCCGAGTCCATAGTAAAAGTAGACTTTAGCTAATCTTTCTTTATAATTTTAACTTGATTATAACCAAAAAATCTATCTAGAAAAGAATAACATTCATGCTCGGCTACGATGTCTAATATACTATCCGTAAAAGGTAATGGAAAGTAATCTTTCTTGGTACCCGTATTTAGTTTCTGGAAGTCCTGACAAATTCTGATTTTTCCATCACGATTGAAAAAATCCATTCATTGTTCGGTATTAGATAAATGAAACCAACCTCAATAAGTTTGTCTAATTCCTCCTTCACGATTAAGAAATATTTTGGATTAAGTCGATGTTGCCTTTGATGGACAAGTTTAGCATCCTCCTCCAAAATGATTTGATGCTCGCAGACTTTCACGGGGATATCTTTCAAATCAGAATAAATTCAAGCAAAAGCAGATTTATGGTGAATGAAAAGTTCTTTCGAGTATGTCAACTCTTGATCCTAAATATCTTTGTAAATATTAATTATCTAAGGTATTTCACTTATTACCAAGTTAATAATTTGACATAAAGATTTAGCTACTTTTTCTTGTTTCAGCTCCCTTGCTGGTTTTGATCCACTGGTTAAGTCCGACATATTAGAGATATTCAATTTTGATTCCAGTGCACTGACTTGGTACACATCATATTTGTTCATCCAATTTGTAATAATATGATGAGAATTTTTTTTATCTGACGGGTATATCAAATATTTTCCTCGTCCTCCACATTGATACATCACCCCATGGTACTAAGTTGTCTCGAAGGATGGCCTTTCCTCTGGTACGATGGTGTCTTCATCAAAACTGAACTCATTGTCAAATATCAATTCAAATGCAAGCATTTGAGATTCTCCATGATAGAATATTAGGTATATTTGTTATACCATCTTATCTCTGCCTCTCCCGATCATTAAAGTACCATAATCCCAATTGTTCTTGGCTTTTGCTTGATAAAGCCTCAACTGTCCTAATAAAATTAGATATAATAAAGTTGAATGTTATAATCAAAAAATAATATAGTTTATTTTGTATTCAATATCGACAATTATGGTTTGAATATTTTATAAGTTTTCCATTGGTTTAACTCAGCTATGATCTATCATTCGTAATACCAATGTTGTGGGTACTAAATGTGTTAAGTCTAAAGCATCTATTGTATCTGCATTAAATTGATGCTGGAGGCACCATCCACTTGAACTCCAAAAATCATAATGCCATCTATCGATACATTGATGGTTGGCACGCCTAGGTCAGGGTTCAAACTGACCTCAAGAACTTCTTTGTTGTATTGCTTACGCCATGCTAAGAATGAATTCAATATAGAATGACACTCCGATACGACTGCTAGAAGTTATTTCATTGAAATAGAAGGCTGAATAGCATCTAGATCTTTGAGAATGTCATAAGGCTCAAGTTTAAAGAAATTCTCAATGCCTTCTTTCTTTTCATTTGTTTCAACTTTATCTCTTGAGGTAATATATTTTTCTTTTCTAGACTCGGACTTTGAACAACTGGAGGAGCTTTCTCAGAATGTCCGTCTACGAGAAGATCTTTTAATGGATAAGACGTCTCTTAGAACTATACATAGGATGTAATTGGTTTAGACTAAGCCAAAACCTTGATGGTTGGGACTTCATTGGTTTGCATAGACGGGCTAGGTCTCATCATTGATAAGATGCACGGAACTGGATTTGACATTCCTATGATTGAGTTGAATTAGTTCTTTGCAATTAGATCACTTAATTATTGAATTGGTTCCTTTTTCTTTTATTGGCTCCTGGTAAGTATTGCTTAGACACATTCCATCCAATTTATTGGAGAATCTTGAGGACCTTGATTATTATCCTCAATCTTACTTTATAGCTAGATTTATTGATCACGGTTGTTGAAATTGAATGGAGTACTACTTTGCTGATATATATGCCTTGACTATTTACAATTTCCACAAACTAGAGTATAGTCATCACTAATTCTTGGATTAAGACATTCAATAGCATAATGAACAATCTGTAGGAACGATAACAATGAAGTGGTCTTTTTCTACCTCCTGCAAAATTTGGTATCGTACTGTAATTGATTATAGTATATAAAAATTTGTTAGAATATATAATATGTTCATAAGTCTTGATATATGTTAGAATGATTAATATATTAATTTAAAGAGAGTGGATATTAAAAAAAAATTATTTTGAATTTTATTTATTTTGAATATAGCATTTAAAAAAATTATAGGACCTAAATATTTAGTATGAAGCCTTTAGAGGAGATTAGAGCCTAAAGAGGAAAATCTTAACTAATAGGAGGCTTATTGGGAGGGATGAAAGCAAGGCATGGTTAGATAAAGGCAAGGAATGGAAAACTTCATTCCTATTGGTTGAAGGTAATTCCTAATGGACTTCAAGGAGGCTGCCTGAGGCCTTCTAAAGAATTAGGGTTTCTCTCTCAAAGTCATTTGAGCTTTGGAGGCTAAGATCAACAATTTTAGGTTTTTTGGTTCAAATTGGATATAAATTTTATGTGATTTGGAATTTTTACAAAGGAGTTATTAGCGCTCAAAGTTAAGGTGTTAATTTTGTACCTACTATTACTCTTTGGGACATAACATATGTTTACAAAGAGCAACAAAATATTGGCGACTAGGATTGAAGATAAAAATTTCTTGACTATACTTTTTATATACTATTTGATGAATTTGGAGTTCAAATGAAGAAGTTATAGAGGATTAAAGTCAATACATCTAAATCAAAGATAGTAAGTAAATGATTTTATTCATAGTAATGGTTTGAACCATATCTTGAGTTTTTGGACGAATTTTTAACTTAAACCTTTTGAAGAAAGTAAATTATTATGTTAAAAAATTATGTATATAAGTTTTGTGGTATTTAAATATTTGATTTATGAGATATGAATAAGATTGCACATAGATGTATAAAAACTAGGGTTTGAAGCTACTATTAGGATTTAGGTGATATCTTAAGATCCACAATGAATTTGTAGTTGAAATTTTTTGTGGGAGTTGATAAGAATACATCAGTATGTTATGTAAAATTTGAATAATTTTGGATAGTCAGATTAGGAGATATGAGGTATTGAAGTTTGGAAAAATTTTCACCTAAGGATATATAAGGATTTAGAGGATTTTATCATATTTTGGGTGTTGTTGGTTATTTGAGACTTATGTATTTGGTGTAATTGCTTCAAAAGGAAAATTTTATATATAAACTTAGGGCTTCCTTTATTTTGAAGCTTGATTGAATAATTAGTGATAACTAGGAGCCTAGTACTTTCTTGAGATAATTTCTCTCTACCCCAACACCGGATTATAATTTAGACCTTAAAAGTTATTATAGGCTCAATTTTGCCTATTTGAATGATTTCCATTCCAACCAAATGTATTTTTTGTTTGAACTTGATTGTCATTCCACTGAGTGGGTGGGATCAAGGTCTGATTATTAAACTACTGTTGTTTTTTTCAATTCCAACAATTAGTTGGCAAATGCTTTCTTCTACAAAATGTATATTGCACCATCATTTGTTGAAGAGAGGGGCATTCTATCACCAAATGATGTTGGCCCTTATAATTACTATACCATACATTGAGCCTACTATTGGTAGATTTTTGCCTCTTCTCTTTATCTTTTACCATATTCACTGCCATTTCTTCCATTTTTTTAGTCAAATTTAATAATAAGATTTCATTAGAATCCTTTGGAGGTGATATTATTGACAACTCTATCGTAGTCAATGGATGCTATTGATAAGAGAAGTATAGGGACTGCAACGTTGCCATATTTGGTGGTATAGCTTACAACAAGGTGACATTAATTATTCTGTGTATTGGCACTTGAATTTGTACCTATATCAAACATTCAAGGATAACTATCCACTCCTCCATTGTTAGGGACATAGTCCTTAGAACCTACTAGAGATAAGTTTCTAGAACCTTCTTTAGAACCTTCTAGAGACAAGTTTCTAGAATCTTCTAGAAGCAAGTCTTTGGAACCTTCTAGAAGCTTCTTAGTTAGTAGAAGATGTTAGGGACATAGTCCTTAGAACCTTCTAGAGATAAGTTTCTAGAACCTTCTAGAAGCTTCTTAGTCGGTAGAAATTTTTTGAGAAGTTTCCTAAATAGGAGTATATATTGGAATCGAGGCTAAAGAGTTCTTCAATCTCGACAACACATCTCTTGGAGCTCTAGCTCACATCTCTGGTGTTGTTCTTATATTCATCTGATTAATCTAGTTCTTGTCAGTTCTTCTTGAACTTCTTGTTAGATCTCGAGTTTATATTTCTGTGTCCGTGACAGTTTGTCGAGACTTCACTCACCTCAGATATCAAAGTTAGTTTCTTCTTCGTTAGAGTGCAGATTACTCCTCTGCTTGGAAGTGTACTAGCATTTTAGAGGTTGCGGATTACCCTCCTCTAAACTGATACTTCTTTTGTTACAATATTGGAGTCTTATTCTTCTTGGAGAGAGTGGATTACTCCTTTTCTTGAAGCTCTTAAGGCATTTTAGAGGTTGCGGAGTACCCTCCTCTAAACCAATATTGTCTTCTTGTAGAGTCATTTCTGTCCTTCTCTTAGAATGGTCGGAGGCCAAGACATTAGTATGACGGAAAGTTCGGAGTCCAAGTTGGATGCTATCATGAATGCCCTCGCTACGTTACCACAAAGAACTGCAAAGATTGAAGGAGTCGTGGCAAGGCTTCATAATGATGGAGCATCTGGGATGGCACAATCTAGGTTGCACCAGCCTCAAACTTCTGCACTTGGAGAAGCAACTTTTCCTTAGGTTCGACAAGCACCGTTGGTTCTACAACATAAAGAGCCCCGAGTTAGTCTTCCAGACAAGTTCGATAGTACGCGTTCCAAGTTTCGAGGATTTGTCAATCAAATTAAGTTGATAACATTTTTACAGCCCGAACGCTATTCAATGGAGGAGTCACATGTTGGACTTGTTGGAACCTTACTTATAGGGCAAGCTCTATCATGGTTTGTTCCTTTGTTTGAGAAACGATCGTCCATACTAAAAAACTTTGAAACCTTTTTGGAGGCGTTTGCGGAAGCATTTGATGAACACTACAAGGTTTGATGGGCTACAACAAAGATCCGGTCACTACGACAAGGGATGCGCTGTACATCAGTCTATGCATCGGACTTCAGGCAATTAGCATGCGACATCAATTGAAACAAAGAAGCGTTGATGAGTCAATTCTATTGGAATTTAAGGGATGATGTGAAGGATTTACTGTTAACTCTTTCTGATCCACAAACACTCAACGAAGCTATTAGCCAAGCTGTGAAGTGCGATAATTGCCTATTCCAACGTTGCCATGATCAACGTTCAAGGCAATATACGGTTCACCACGCCTCAACTATGTCGACAAGCACCGTAAATTTACATTCAGAGGTAGAAGACATGCAAATTGATGCGGTACGTGTCAAATTCCTTATCTTAGAAGAAAAAAAATGGCATATGGAGGAAGGTCTATGCTTGTATTGTGGTGAAGAAGGCCATAAAGTTGAAAACTGCCCGAAGAAGTAAAATCGACATATTGTCAGGACTAGGGGCACGTTTGTTCAGGAAAACGAGGATGCCCAGCCACAATAGGAACCGTGCAGCTGGACAGTGAAATATCGCAACAACAACAAGGTTTCTTTCTTTACGCTCAACCTGCCCTTTGCTTTACAATCCTTTTGCTTATTGGCCCTCAAAAACTGAGAACCTTAGCATTATTAGATTCAAGAGCATCTGCTTGTTTCTTAGACGAAGAATTTGTGAAGTATCATAAGATTCTTTTAGTACAAAAATCCAAACTTGTTCACATTGAGGTCATAGATGGGCGACCTTTATTGTCTGGTAGTGTCACCCATGAATCAAAACCTATAGAAGTGACATTTAAGGACCATAGTAGTTATATTATTTTCAATATTATTAGAACTCCATCAAATCCTGTTATTCTTGGTCTTTCCTGGTTGGAAAAGCATAATCCATCCATAGATTGGAGGTTGCGGAAGATGACCTTTTCCACAAAACCACCCAAGAGTAAGCCTAGTAGAAAACCCCGAATAGAAAAATCCTTATTCATTGGAGCAAGAGCGTTTATAAGATCGTCCAAAGAAGGCACACTGTTTGTTATTTATGCGACTCCAACTACTAGAGAGAAGATCTCGACAACAAGTATACCTGAGCAATATAAGGATTTTAAAGACGTGTTTCAAAAGAAGAATGTCGACATGCTAATGGAACATCGACCATATGATTGGGCCATAGACTTGCAGAAAGGAGCACAACCGCCTTTTGGCCCAATCTACAATCTATCGCAAATGGAGTTGGTGGAGCTGCGGAAGTATATCGATGAGAATCTAGCCAAGAACTTCATCCGTCATTCAAAATCATCAACTGGAGTTTCCACCTTATTTGTGAAGAAGAAAGATGGCTCGTTGCGAATATGCGTGAACTATCGAGGCCTCAACAAGGTAACAAAGAAGAATCGTTATCCGTTACCCTTGATTTCTGGTCTCTTAGAACAACTTGGACATACAAGGATCTTTACAAAAATTGATCTAAGAGGAGCTTACAACCTTGTATGAATCAAGGAAGGAGATGAATGAAAGACATCGTTCCGTACAAGGTATGGCCATTTTGAGTATAATGTCATGCCCTTTGGTCTTACCAATGTTCCAATGATCTTTCAACATATGATGAATGACATTTTTCGAGAGTACCTTGACAATTTTGTTGTCATCTATTTGGATGATATTTTGATATTCTCCAAAAACGAGGAAGAGCATGAAAAGCATGTTCGTTTGGTCTTGAAAAAACTATGCGAGCGAGGACTATATGCCAAGTTGGAGAAGTGTTTATTTCACCAAATAGAGATGGAGTTTTTGGGATTCGTTGCGACTACGGAAGGCTTGAAGATGGACCCCAAGAAGGTGGAAGCAATCGTATCCTGGGAGGTTCCGAAGATGATTAGAGACGTACAATGCTTTCTTGGTTTTGCTAACTTCTATCGGATCTTCATCAAGAATTACTCTCAAGTTGCTACTCCTCTTACTCGGTTGACATGCAAGGATAAGCTGGAATGGAAACCTCTAGTGGAGAAGGCGTTTAAGACCTGAAGACCGCATTTACTACGGCTCCAATCTTGGTACATCCAGACTTTACAAAGGCCTTTTAATTAAAAACTGATGCTTCGGATTTTGCTTTGGGAGCTGTACTTTCACAAATGGGAGAAGACAAGAAGCTCCATCTGGTTGCATTCTATTCTCAAAAGTTCTCTGCTGCTGAAATCAATTATGAGATCCACGACAAGGAACTTCTTGCTATAGTGGATTCTTTCAAGAATGGCGTCACTTTTTTGAAGGAGCTACACACCTAGTGACTATATACATAGATCACAAGAATTTGGAGTATTTCATGTCAGCTCGAGTTCTAAATCGACGTCAAACTCGGTAGAGTATGTTGCTATCTAAGTTCGATTTTGTTATCACTTATCGACCTAGAAAGTAGCAAGGACTATCTGATGCCTTATCGAGGAGATCGTATCTTGTACCAAAGATTTTTTCTTCTCTTGCGACATCTGTTCAAGATCCAAGAATCCTTGACATCGTTCTTATGGACTCCTACAGCCATTGCTGATTCTACGTCGACCATGGTCTTCAATTTCTATGGACTTTATTACGGACTTGCCATCATCGAACTCATTTGACAGCATCTTTGTCGTGGTAGATCGGCTTATAAAGATGGCGCACTTTGTTCCTTGCAAGAAGACATCGTCCAGTGAAGTCACAGCAAGGTTCTTTCTCAATAATGTGTATCGATATCATGGACTACTAAATGATATCATATCAGATCGAGGAACCCAGTTCGTATCAAAGTTTTGGAGATCTCTCTTTGAGATACTGAAGGTGGATATCAAGCTTTCTTCGACTTTTCATCCTCAAACTGACGGCCAAATGGAACGGATGAACCAAATCTTGGAACAATACTTACGATGCAGCATTAACTATCAGCAAGACGATTAGACCACATATTTGCCGCTAGCCGAGTTTGCATATAATAAGACCCTCCATGCATCGACTCAATACACACCATTCTTTTCTAACTATGGATATCATCTGAAGCTTGATTTATTGAATTTGTGAACAAATAACAATCCAGCAGCTGAAGGATTTGCGAAACAACTATCAGAGCTTCAAAATACGTTGAAGCTTCAATTACAATCCGCTCAAGAATCCTACAAGGCATTTGCAGATAGATTTCAAAATCAAGCACCTACTTTCAAAATTGGAGATAAAGCATGGCTTCTTCGATGGAATATCAAGACCAAGCGACCATGTGATAAGTGGGACTATAGAAGATTGGGACCATTTATCATCCAAAAGCAAATCAATCCAGTGGCGTACCGTCTGGAATTACCGACTTCTATGAAAGAATATCCAGTCTTTCATGTTTCTCTGTTGGAGCCTTATCGAGAGTCATCTTTTCCTGGAAGAGTGCAATGTCCGCCACCTAGTATTGAGATTGAGAACCATGAGGAATACGAGGTTGAAAAGGTGCTGGATTCATGGCGAAGGTGGGGCAAGTTGGAGTATCTTGTTCATTGGTGTGGCTACGATATTAATGAGCAAACGTGGGAGCCAACTGAAAATCTTACCAATGCACCGCAAAAGGTACAAGAGTTTCATCAACATCCTCATAAACCTAAGCTGGTTCAATGATAGCTTCTTTTTGAAGCTTGCTCACCCAAGAATATGAGAAAAGGAGAGAGCACTATCAAAATTCGTAGTTGATGTAGTTATTTTCTCCAAGATAAAATAGAATTTTTTCAGTAGCCATAGTTTGGTCTTCTGATATGGATAGCCAAGAGATAGATACTATGCCATTCAGATTATCTCAACCGACTAGCTCACGAAGGCGACCCCGAGATGAAGAACTGCCTACACCACGACGACGACGGAGGATACCGAGTAACCGATCACTGGTGATTATATTTGAGTCCGAGCCTACTTACAATGGTCAACTAGAAGGCGCGTTTGTAAGATAATTTCACAATGAGGACACAAAAGTTCATGCTTGGTCAGAAGTTGAAGGAGTGGGCCACTACCATTGGCTTTAAGGGTCGATGAACCACTTGCCTCGTGAACAACAGTTGGAGTTCATAGCAGACGTTATGCGATTGATCTTCATTTTCTTGCGTTGGTACTGATTAACAACAACATTGCTTCTCAGAGACCTCGAAGCTAAAAGAGGGGGTGATGTTACGGACATAGTCCTTAGAATCTTCTAGAGACAAGTTTCGAGAACCTTCTAGAAGCAAGTCTTTGGAACCTTCTAGAAGCTTCTTAGTTGGTAGAAGATGTTAGGGATATAGTCCTTAGAACCTTCTAGATATAAGTTTCTAGAACCTTCTAGAAGTAAGTCTCTGAAAACTTCTAGAAGCTTTTTAGTTGGTAGAAGTTGATTGAGAAGCTTCCTAAATAGGAGTATATATTGGAATCGAGGCTGAAGAGTTCTTCAGTCTCAACAACACATCTCTTGGAGCTTTAGCTCATCTCTTTGGTGTTGTTCTTGTATTGATCTGATTAATCTAATTCTTGCCAGTTCTTCTTGAACTTCTTGTTAGATCTTGAGTTTGTATTTCTGTGTCCGTGACATCCATTTTATGCTGGGATTTGATAACATCCTTAAATTATAATCATAGTAGCTCCCATAGTTAAAAATTTGTCATAATGGCATTCCTCTCAAACGTTGGCTTGATTAAGAGATGTAGTTATCGTATTTGATTGAGCCTCTTTTACAAAAAAATTTAGTTCGGATAGATGCAATTCGTTGATTAATATGGAAAATACAAAAGCCTTTAGCATTTGATGATTCGGCCACTTGCGTAACATATATGCCATATAGCCATAGTATAATTCTACTACCTCTCTTAGATTCATTTTGCTATTCATTAATCTTTCTTGAAGTCGATCCTCAAAACCAATTGGACAAAAATGGATTAAAAATATATTCTTTAATGTCTTCCAATTAGGAAATTGATCCATGAGTTGGCGGTTATACCATTCAAATGCTGTATCTTTTAAAGTCGCTAGTAGTCATCGCAATCATATATATTCAATTTTGCTATTATTGACTATACATGCGGTCAAAAACTGAGACAAGTGTTAATCTCAATCTACACATGGTAAGCCCTAAAAGTAGGTAATAGAACTAGGCTAATTATACGATCACCTATATCCCTCATTTGAACTATTATTAGTACTGTTGGACCACTTGTTGTCATTGAAGAAGATAATGTGCCGCTTAATCTCTTATTAAAATAACCACTGCCTTTTCCAAATATCTTTTTTAAACTTTTCAACCTCTTCAATTTGCTATTATTATCCCTAAATAAGTGTATTGATTGAATTGGAAGTAAAAATGAGAGATTTTGAAACACGCTAAATTGGCCCTTATTAGCAAGCAATTTATGTCATTCTACAGAATTAGTTTTGATAGAAATAATAGTTTTCACTATTAAAAAAGTACTCAATGGAATACTCAATTCTTTTATGTTTCTTCTACTTATAGTTAATGAGCTCAACAGATATGCTAGGCTATTGATAAAATTTCTCGCAGGTGCTCTTGGCAATTTTTTTAACGATATATATGTCTAAAATATTAGATGTTGATCAACTTTTGGGTATGCTCGAATATGCTGAAAGGCATGCAACCATGGCTTAATCCAACTTTATTGATGCTTCTTTTTTAACTTATGTTCTTGCTCGTTTTGTAACAATTTTCTTCTTTGAGCTCTTTCTTATCTTTCTTTCGACTAGTGTATTTTCTTTACTACAATGTTTTCATTCTTAATAACCATAATCTTCTAGTATATACTGCTGAATTTGCTTCCTAACTTCTATCGAACTATATATTTTTCTTTACTTTCGAACCAATTTTGATTTTATAATCTCTTCATGCAAACATCTAAAACTACTAGTTTGATAGTTAATTCCTAATACTCAATACATTTGTTGATTCCCAGTAGTGATGCTAAAATGTGGTTATTGTTTTACTTATTTTACAAATTTTTTTCATAATAAACTTGTAGAGGGAGATTCGAACATAGGAAAAGACTAACTGCATGAGCTTACATATTAGGATTGTACAATTAACTGCATTCCAAACCACTAAAATACCAAAGAATATTACAATGCTTTCTCCCACTAACAATACTCCTTCACAAACTGATAACAACAATGTGCAATCCTACATTCTCAAAAAACTGCTCAAAATATACAAATTCTATCTAACATAAAAAATAAAAGTCTTTTACTCCAACCAATCTTGCTTCATACAATTTTTGTAATTACAGACTTCTTTTGTCAAAACACATACAATTCTTAATCAACAATAATCAAAATTTTCTATCTAGAATCAATCTTCTTTAGAATTTGATAACAAACTTCTAATATCTTCTCATAATAATTCAATCACACAATATTCTAATTACATACTTAATATCTCATAAATCAATCTCTAATTTATTTCACAGATTTACTTCACAATATTTAAAAACTATCCATTATTCTTTAATTACAAAGAAACAAAGAGAACAAAGAGGTAGTATCAAGCTTATCCCAACTCATAACTATCACAATCTGGCCCCTCCAATATCTTCTTCAACTTACTGATGCTTTACTTCTAAAGTTCCAAATTCTAACCATCATTCTTTACTTAATCATTTTTCACAACTAATTCAATCATTAAATCTACTGCATTGATAATGGTAGGACTGATTAATTTATTTTATGCATATTTTATAAAAACTAATTTCTACCCATTCTACAATTATTCTTTCAAGGCCATTCAAATATCAGAGGTTAAGGTCGCTAAGTGTCATGGGCATATACATTACTTCAATAATTACTTATATGATTAATTACAAGTAGGTAAATATAGATTAACTTCATAAAGTCTTTTAGTTAAGCTTCTTAGAAGCTTCATAGATGTGGTTTTGACTTTAGTTGTGTTTGTAGGTCAAAATCTTGGCTAACAAGTTAATCTCATGTTGGTAGCTTATGGAAAAAGTTAACTCTATATAATAGCTTGTAGAACAAGCTAACTATGTGGCACATACATAGATAACTTACCTTATAAGTTAAGACATGTGACTAGCAAAGTCAACATGTTTTGGAGGTCCTATAGGATATTACCATGTAGCTCCTAGTTAAGAGTATATATGGAGGCAAGAGTGAAGCCTTCTTCACTCTTGTCAAGGCTGTTGTAGTTCTTAGTCTTCTTTCAAGACTTTCTAGTCTTCTTATTTTTGACAATAGCCATTCTAGTTAATATTACATTACCTTTTGAGTGATTTTTTAGTTCTCTTGAGTGATACAAGAGTGTATCAAGGATTCTTTTGTTTTGAGATTCATGTCCTTAACAGTTTGATAAGAGTACTTACATATTATTTTTGTCTTATTCTAAAAGTGAGTAGATTATCCCACTTCTATTGTTGTGTTTTGAAGGTTATAGACTACCTATCTTTTAAATAAAAAAAATTTATTTTCTAACACTGATCTTTCCTTAAAGAGAGTTGATTATCCCTCTTTGTCAAAATTTTTATTAGAAGTTGCAGATTACCTTCCTCTAATTTAACTTTCTGGATTTGTTTGAGTTGCCTATGGAAGAAAAGATTATGGATATTACATCTAACAGAAGTGAGATTAGATTTGCAACTATTGCATATCTTCATGAGCTTGTCAACACTCTTAGAGTAAAAATCTCACATATTTCTAATGTGAATCATGGAGGTACTATGCCTACACCTATGGAAGAACTTCAAAGTCTGTGGCAAGAAGTTGTGCAATTGAAAGAAGCAAGTAGATCAACTTCATAACCAAATTCATGGAGTTTTGCATATACAAGTATGACTAGGATAAGGATTATTATACCTGAGAAGTTTGATAGAAAAAAATCAAAATTTTGAGGATTTTTGCAACAAATCAAGTTCTATCTAAAGTTGCACTTTTTTCAATATCCTGATGGATTTACTCAAGTTGGATTCATATGCGCATTTTTATCAAGAAGTACTTTCTCTTGATTTGCACCTTTAATGGAAAAAGATTTGTAACTTATTTATGATTTGAATTCATTCCTAGAAGTGTTAATGGCAATATTTGAAGAAAGTAATCGAGAATAAGTAGCACAGATCAAATTCTTATCTTTATGATAAGGATCCCAATTAGCCACCATATATGCTGCTGAATTCCAAAACCTTACTTGCAATATAGACTAGAATGACAAAGCACTCATCAATCAATTTTGATATAGATTAAACCATAGTATCAAAGATTTTTCATTAACAATGTCAAAAATAAAATCTTTGAAATAATTTATTGCTCAAGCCATTGCATGTGACAATTGATTATTTGAAAGGCATCAAGAATAAAGACTTGGGTGGAGAGGAACAAATCAAGTAATGGGAGCAGCTTTTAAGTTTTCTAAAATATATTCATCAAGGTTGGAACCAATGCAAATTGATATGATACATTATCATATTACGTGGTGTTGAGCTTGAGAATTCAATAGATACCTAGCTATAGAAGATAAAGAAAAAATTGCAACAACAAATAATCAATAACAATAATCAACTTTAATAACATAAACGAGGAGCAACTATCAATAATCAATAATAGTGTCCAATAATCAATAATCAATAACAGTGATCAATAACTAATTATTGGATTCAACTCAAATTTTTTGACTAGCAAGATAATATTCTTAACTTTAAATGGATGATAGTCACAAAAATGTACTTGAGTGTGGGTTGGCTTTCTTCTCTAATCCAAATGCTAAATTTCTAACACCAATTTCTTCTTATCAAACCATTCAATTAATCTCAAAATTCTCACATACAAAAAAAAATAAGTCTATTATTCAGACACACAACTTTTGCTCCAATCCAACTAATAGATTATAAGAAATCTTAAAAATCCTCACTAGATCTAAAATTCTACTTACTAAGATCCTAACCCACTTAAATCTTAATAATCTTCAATTCAGTCATTAGATCTAACTAAAATTTATAATACATATTAAGTACAAATATAACCTTTAATCCACAAAATTTCACTTGTAGATTTGTTATAAACTCTTGAAATTGCCCAAAACGTCAATCCTATTTTAATTTATGAAATCTAAGTCATCCAGAACAAACTTGACTTTATAAAGCTCTTACAAAGTCATTGCAAATCCAAATCACACAAAAATAATACTTATAAAAACCTTATCCCATCTGCTCTCAAATCCCACTCTCCAATCTACCAAAAGACCTTTGAATCGTCCTCAAGGCTTGGTTTTGTGCCTTGAGGTCTGATTTTGACCTTGATTCATAACTCGCCCTTTTCGAGTATCAATATCTAAATTTTCTAGGTAAATTTTACTAGAATTTACTCTTAACTTCCTCTTAAAGATACTTATATCATTTATTTTTACAATCAACTTTATTTTTTTTTATTTATAGTCCTACAAAGTAAGTAGAAGTCATTTTTTTAAAAAGACAGAACTACTATTAAAAGTTTTATTATCTTCTTATCTTTAATCTATATTTTTCTACTTTATCTTTTAACTTGGCTCTTTTATAATAAGATCCATATTATCATCTTTTACCATATAGTTGTGTTACAACACAACAATGTTTTGAAACTCTTACAAAGCAAAAAAATACTCGATGTTGCCAAGAGGGTTTGTGTTTATACTATGGAGAAGCTTAGCATACTACTCAACATTGTCCAAAGAAGCAAAACAATTACAAAATATGGAGCACAATTACCAAAGAAGATAATGTGTCAAAAAATAAGTTTTTCCAAGTACAATAAGGATTGTGTGGCTGAAATCATGTACAACACCTAATAAAGGTCTTATTCTCTCCTCAGAGCCTTCATGATCTATAACACACAACCTTATTTTATAATAGATATACATTTAGGACCTAAAAATCACAAAGTCCTTGTCTTATTACATTCAAGAGCCTCAGCTTGTTTTATAGATATAGATTTTGTCAAAAATCAAAAAATATCTTTAGTCAAAAAAACTAAATTATTTTATTTGTAATTGATTTACAAAAAAGAGCTCATTTAAATCAATTGATTTACAAGAAGGAATCCAACCACCATTTGGACCAATCTATAGCTTATCACAAAATGAGTTGGCTACATTAAAGGAGTACATTGATGAAAACTTAACAAAAAACTTCATATTTCATTCTAAATCCCCAGCCAGAGTTCCTATCTTATTTGTGAAGAAGAAAGACAAATCTCTACGGATGTATGTGGATTATCAAAGACTCTATAAGGTCACCATGAAGAATAGATATCCTCTGCCTTTGATTTCAAGACTTCTTAACTAACTCAATTAAGCAAAGATCTATACCAAAATAGATCTACAAAGAGCATACAACTTAGTTTGTATCAAAGAAAGAGATGAATAGAAGACTACTTTTCAAATTAGATATAGACATTTTGAATATAATGTCATACCTTTTGGACTCATAAATGTACTAGCTACTTTTAACATCTTATGAATGATATTTTTTGTGAATTTCTAGATGATTTTATCATTTGCTATTTAGACAACATTCTAATCTACTCTAAGAATTTAGAAAAATATGAACTTCATGTTTATTGTGTGTTATAGAAACTTAGAAATGTAGGATAATATGCCAAGTTGGAAAAGTGTGTATTCTACACTATTCAAGTTGACTTTTTAGGATACATCATTTCCAACAAAGGTCTTATGATAGATCCTAAGAAGGTCTAAATCATCATAGATTGAAAGATTTTAAGAATAGTATGAGATGTGCAATGTTTTTTAGGCCTTTCTAATTACTACCAAATCTTCATCAAGAACTTTTTTCAAGTTGTAGCTCCACTTACACGTTTGACTTGTTAAAACAAACTTAAGTAGAATAAAGAAACAAAAGCATCATTTGATGCTTTAAAGAAGGAATTATTTCTACACCAATCTTATATCGCATCGACTTTTTTAAGGTATTTTTTATGAAAACAAATACGTCAGACTTTGCTATAGGTGTCATGTTGTCACAAATAGAAAAAAATGATAAACTCCACTTATTAGCTTTTCATTTCAAGAAATTTTTAGCATTCAAGATTAATTATGAGATCTATAACAAAAATCTCCTTGCAATCATGGATTCATTTCAAGAATGGCATCATTATCTAGAAAGCGCTTCAAGTCCAGTTACCATATATACGGATCATAAGAACTTCGAGTACTTAATGTCAGCATGTATTTTGAATTATTGTGAAGCTTGTTAGAGCATGTCTTTATCTAGATTCAATTTCAAGATCACTTATCAATCCAGAAAATAATAAAGTCTATTAGACATTCTTTCTAGACGTTCTTATATTGCACCATAAGAAAGAGATGCATCTTTTGATCAATAAAGAACAATTCTCTTGAAGTCGGAGCATTTTCATCTTTAAGCAATAAAATCAACATTGACTATTGATTCAACCTTTATCAAGTAAATCCAATTAAGTATGTCCTCTGATCTTCTTGTTCATAACATCAAGAATCTTTCTTCTAAGTCTCATGATATTTCAAAGTTTGAGTTCAAAAACAAACTTCTTTATTTTGAAGAGTTCAAAAACAAACTTCTTTATTTTGAAGAGTTCAAAAACAAACTTCTTCTACTCAATAATCATCTTTCTTTGTTAATTATGATTATCATTAATAACTTGATACGTTTGACTTTTCAAAATTTGATAATCTTGCTGCAGAAGATTTAGCAAATCATTTGTCAGAGCTACATGCAACAATGAAGATATAATTAAAAGTAGCTCAAGGATGACAAAAGACCAACACAGATGCTTATTGCATGAGCAACCATAGTCCAACATAGGTGACAAGATATGATTACTTTGTCATAGTATCAAGAGTAATCATCCTTGTGATAAGTTGGACTATCATTGTTGTATTATATGCTATCTTGCTTGAAAATACAGCCAACATTTGGCTGTAGAAGATAAAACAATGTTTTGTAAGTATCCAAGTAGTCTAGTAGGTTTCAACCATGCAAATACAAACTATTTCGGATTTCAATGTAAAGCTTAATCCCAATACAAAGTACTTAGAAACACTATTTTTTATAATTTCAAGATATTATAAGCACAATTTTTTTTATTATTTATTAGTTTAATTTATTTAATTTATTTTATTAATATTATTCTTTTAATTTTTTAATTTTTAAACCTTAACTCTATACAGCGAGCTTTGACAAGCTATAATTCTTGATCTGACCGTTTGATTGTTGTAAAACTTCTACCACTAGTGTCTTCACAAGTCTTCTAAACTCTCAAGAAGTTTCAATCCAATCCAACTTACAAATTGCAAGAAAATGCCATAAATCCACATTGATGACCCTTGACCTCTACCTAAAAAATTAATGACAAACTTTGAATTGCAATTTCTCCTTTTTCAATTGTTAATTCTCATTCAATCTTTGTGTGTAGCTCTGCCTTGAAGTCCTCGACTTATCATACCAAAATTCTCCTTATTCTAGCTAATAAATCTCCAGATATCACAGAAATCCTAAACAATTTCAATCTGCCAACTTCTGATATCTCTTTATACAAATGATCAAATATCTTCTATCTATACCGTTAGATTAACACAAATTTTTGCATGCACTTGGCATACTCAACCATCTAGATACTTCTAAAATTTCAACCGCAGATGATTTTCTAATTTTATAAAACAGTCAAGATTACTAATCCTAATTTTATTGCAAAAAAATCCAAATCATCAATACAAATATTGACTTTGAAGAACGATTGCAAAGTCCTCTCAAACCCTATGAAACTAAGTCTTATACCTTTGGAAGGAGCTTGAAGCTAACTCTCCGATCCCAAAATCTCCCGATCTCTAAATACCTTTTTCATTTTTTTTTTTTTTTTTTTTTTTTTTTAACATCCGTAAGGTCCCCTATTTTTCCGCCCTTGGACTCAGAATTGGAACAGCAGACCGCGCTTCCATGGAATTCCTGCCTCTAAGAGGATCTTTTCATGGAAGGGACATTTCTTCGAAACGGCATAGAGAAGAGAACAACTTGAAATAGAATCGAAGCCTCCGTAACTCAGACCTCATTGAGTTGCCCAACCGAGTCAGGTCTCATACTTTGTAAGAAGCCCGTAACAGGACCTAGATTGGATGTCCCCATAATTGAGTCAAATTGGTCCTTCACATCAAACTCATCTAAATATTGAATTGGTCTTTTTTCCTTTTGCCGACTCTTAGTAAGAACGGCTTGGACACATTCTACCCGATTTACCAGAGAATCTTGAGGACTTCGATTTATTTCCTCAATTTTTTTTCTTGGCTTTGGATCTACTAATCCCGATTATTGAAAATGAATGGAGCATTACATTGCTCATAAGTATGCCGTGATTTCTTGTAATTCCCACACATTGGCGCATAATCGACATTGGCTGTGGGATTGGAACATTCACTAGCATAAAGATCAATTTGTTTGTAACAAAAACAATGAAGTCGTCTTCTTGTACCCCTCATCAGGCATATTAGGTGTCTTCACTGGTATATATCTATTAGACTTGTTCCATGTAGGGTTAGAAAATGATCCTGGTTTTCCTGTTGGTACAGAGGGTACTTGCTTCGATGATGCCAGTGGAGCATATTGCTGATGTCACGTATAGTGGTATAGCTTGCAATGGGGTGACATTAACTGGCCCTTGAATATTGGCACTGGAATTGGCCACTATTTCTAACATCTAAGATGACTAAATATTAATAAAATCTTTGTCATTTATATTATTACCATATACTCGTGTTACAATACGATATCCACCCCCTCTAAACCTGTGCATCCTCTGGTATGCAAAAAATAACCTAGTTGTTGTTTGATTCATAATATGTTCTCTAAGTCTTTGTCGAAATCCTCTTCATTATTTTTGTTATCCAAGTCAAATTCATCTTCCTGATGAGAAATATCTATATCTTCACCAAGATCTTCTATATTTATTTCTATATATCTTTGTTTAAACATTTTTACTCGCTTTCCTACAATTGGTATTTTTAACCTTGTTCCATCTAACTCCCGCAATGAATAAGTTGCATTATCATGAACAGTTGTTACTATATACTGTCCAAACCATTGTTTAGAAAACTTCCTTAAAGTATTATGTTGATTGTCCAAGCTACTATTATAGACCAAAACCCAATCACCTTCTTCAATTTTTTTAGGCCTCAATCGATGCTGCTTATCAAATCGTGCCTTGTTTTGTAACCTCGCTCTTTTTAACCTTCCTTATGCTATTTGCACATCTTTCAATCTTTGCTCTAATTATTGAATTCTAATAGCTAGAAGTTCTTCTCTTGTCAATCCATCTTCCTATGGTAGCACACTCCAAGTAGGTACTTTTTTTTCAATTGGCATAATTGGTTTTTGACCTGTCATAAGCTCAATAAGTATATATCCCATTACTCAGCTATAAGTTGTTTGATCAGCCTATAATGCAAATGACAAAAGTCGTGGCCATTCTCTAACCTTCCCATTACAAGCTTTAACTAATGCTTTCACAATCGGTGGGTGACCACGCTCACTTTTTGTATTTCCTTCAGGATTATAAGTAGTAGTCAATGATAGTTTAATTCCACATCTTTCAAAGAATTCATGAGCTTCTTGTACATTTAATTCTCCATGATCTGCCTTGATTTTTCCTATACATCTATAGCAGCAAATAACATCTTCAAGCAAAAATCTACAAATTCCTTCTATAGATTTTGTTCTCAATGTTCTTCCTTCTACTTGATTTGATAAATCTTCATGAGATAAGACCAAGTATCTCATTTGCCATAACCCGATTGGCATAATAACCAAATCAACAACCCATTTAAAATAAATAGCTAGAGGATATACATAATGAAGACCATATTAATATCATATATTAGAATACGTTTGACAAATTTCACATGACTCTACAAATAAGAACACATCTCGATATATATTTTTCCACCAATATCGTTCCTTAAGTTTAACAAAAGTAGTCCAAATTCTTCTATGTCCTACCCATAAACTATCATGAAATGCCTTTAATAATTTTTGTTTCTCTTACTTATTGCCTATCACTCTTTGTGGCATTCCAATTCCTTTCTTTGGTCTCTTCCATAAGAATCCTTCTTGAAGCAAAAATCCATATGCCTTTTTTCTTATTTATTTAAATTTTTTTGTAGACCAATTTTCTTGCTTAATCAAAGTATTCAAGTAATGACTAATATCCAATAATTTTCCTTCATAAAATTCTTCAAGAAATAGCTTGTCTTCTTTGTTAAGATTTGATATTGAATAGAATTTTGATTCAACATCATCAATGTCTTCAACCATTTCGTCTTCTCTTTCATATCTTGCTCAAGATATCATATTTCCTACTAAATTATCTTTTCCAACAACATGCTTAAATTCCAGATTTAATGACTTAATATAAGTAATCCATCTTAACATTATAATATCTGACATTGAACAATTAGTAATCATTCCAAGTAATGGAAAGAAATTTGTTTCAATTACTACTGCTATACCAATCAAATAATCCCTTTTAGTTTTCATAGCCAAAACAACTCCCCAAAGTTCTCTTTTGACTTGCGAATATGCACATTGATTAGTACTTAAAACTTTAGCTCCAAATCAAACTACAAATCTATTTCCACTTGAATCATCTTGACCCACAGCCCATCCAATAGCAATAGGACTAGTATCCACAATAAGAATTACTTGTCTATTATAGTCATAATCAATTTTTCTTAAAATGAGAGGTATCACCAATAACAATTTTAGCTTTTGCATTGCTTCAGTATGCTTTCTTTCTCATTTAAATTGATAACTCTTACCTAATAATTTATACAATGGATCTGCTATATGAGCATAATGAGGAATCCATGTACGATAAAATACATAAGCTCCTAAAAACCTGAATACTTTTGTTAAGGAGTCACATGAATCTTTCATCCTTCCAATTGCATCAACTTTGTTTGGATCTGACTTTCTCCTATAAAACCCACACAAATATCCAACAATAAGAACTTCTTGCATTTCAAATATAGATTTTGCTCGTGAAAGTGTAAGATGAACCTCTTCAAGTCGAGTTAAAATCTTTTCACAATCTTATATATGATCAACAACATATTTGCGACACCCTCTTTCATCTAAAGTTTCATCTTTTTCTCCTTCTTTACATCCTTTGATAGGAACATCATCTAAAAAAGGCATAGTTTTTTCAGGAATGAAGTCTCTTAATACCTTATTCATTCCATTCATCATATGTGCAACTGAGTTAGTAGCACCTTGTGGGAGAGTACACATTTTAAGTAATCCAAGTGGCATTCTCATAGTTGTTAGATCTCTACTCTCATGCACAAGTTGAAATTGAACATAACCTGAATATAAAACATCCATTGAATAAATTACCCTTTCCACAAACACTTTTATAAACTCATCTACTCAAGGTCCTATACTTGTATTTCTTATAGTTACTACATTCATTGGCTGCATATCTTGAATAAAATATAACGATCCATTTTTTTAGGCACCGTAAACCAATGACTAGAATATGGAGCAAAAGAAGGCTCCAAAACTTTCATTTGCATCTTTTCTTTCAATAATTCGACCAATTTAGGTAAATGTGCCCTCGGCATAAGAATTGGCCTTAAGTTCTAAGGCACATGAGATATTGTAAAGATAACCATAGGAGCAATAACATTAGGATCTACACATCCTATTTCAAGAGATCCAAAGGCAAATAATTTACCTCGTTTTGTAAGCATTTTTTTAAAATATTCAATTTTTGTTGGAAATAAAGAACCATCACATCCAATCTTCAATTCTTCAAAAGTCTCCTTTTTAAACTAATATCCAATCTTCTTTGGATCTTTTAAACTCTCTTCTTTTGATGCTTCTTCCATTTGTTCCTTAGAATCTTCTAATAAAGGTCCGGCAACACATTTTACCTTTTTATCTACTATTTTATATTTTGTCTCAACAATAACTTCTGGTGCTTGAAAAGATTCAAGTATAGTATAAACCTCTTTCGAATGAATTTCCACAATCTTATCATTATCCCCTAACCCAATAGATGTAATTAATTCCAAACAATCTTCTAATTCATTTTCTTCATAAATATCTAAAATCCTCTCATCATCTTCTAATGTCCCTAACTTGCGTAATTCCCTTTCAATACTATATAATCTTTTTCTTTCTTTTCTTTTAAAATCATCAACTTTTTTTATACATAATATTTCTATTCTCAAAAATACCAATAAAACTCGCATCAAAGGCACCTTTATCTCGCGAGAGTACCTCCTCTTTTGTACCTCCATAATCGTGCTTTATAGTAGTACTTCTCCAAAATCCTTAAATTCTTCAAGAACCCTTGGCAATGGTTTCTCCCTCAACCTATCTCGATTTTGTTTATGATTAGGAGGTACTGTTAGAAATTATATAGCTTTCCTTCCATCTTCACTACGTATCATTGTATAAGCAGAACCATCGTCAAGTACTTTTATTTTTATCCGTATTGCCGTAATATAAGGTTGTCCTAAAATCAATGGATAAGACGTTGTATCTTGAACAAAGAAATGTTGTTCTGTTGCAACATCTCCAATCCGAATTTTGACATCTGGACAAGCTTCATATAATTTGCCTCGTGTGTTATTAGCTGCTCGTATTGCCCATCCATGTTCTATATCAATTGGCCATTTTTGCTTCTTATAAAGATTCTTAGATATAAGATTTATTTTAGAACCATGGTTGATTAAAGCAACAATTGGTTCTTCTATATCTTCTACTTTCACCAATACTTCAGTAGTTGCCTTTGCCCAATGCTTTCGAATATAATGGCTTGAAGCTTCGATTTCCTTATCATTATAATCTTCAAAATATACTCGTTGATTATATCCATTCTTTTCATTTGTTGATTGCTTATAACCATTATCAACCTCTTCTTCATCTTTATATAATCTTACATCAATAGCATGACTCATTCCAACTTCATCCATTCATTACCTCTTTTGCTTAATGTTGTCAATGATAACATCATGAAACTCTTTCTTTACAATTCTCAAAATTTCTTTCAATATGAATTCCACCTGAGTATTTAATATACGTTCTTTCAACACCCCTTTTAAATTTGTTGCCGCTTCAATATTAGAAAGTAGCTTATAAGCAATTGATTTATCCTTATCTTTTATCTCCTTTGTTTTTTCTTTCAATGATGCTGACGTATCCTTTATAGGCAATTCTTATGAAATAGCCTCACAAGCCTCGTTTCCTCGAGTCTACTTCTTAGAAGAATTTTGTTCTCTTCTATCATCAAAATTTCCTCATCTCTTTTCTTCCATCAAAGCTTCATATTGGCTTTTAGCAATATATGCATGAATTGAAAGAGACTCAACAGGATCTTCTTAACCTGGTACACATCGTATTGTAGTTGCAGTCCTCAATAACGCTTCTTTAGGCAACTTTTCTTTTTGAATTGTAAAAATGGTAGAAGCCCAAAATTCACTAGATTCTATACTTCCTCCAATTTCATCATCTACTCTAGCACCATAACTTGCACTTTCTCGTGTTGCTATTCCATGTTCTATTAAATAATCTTGAATCAATGCTCTCATATCTCCTTTACCAAAATTGGTTTGAGGGAGATCCTTTGTATCCTTTAATGCAATCTTTCTATCTTTTCAGTAAATAAATTCTTGTTGTATCATATTATTAAATTTATTGCGATCCTTCCTAGTATGTGAAGTATCATCATACCAAATACATCTTTGTATATATCCTTATTTTGAAACATTCTTCAAATTATTTATAGAAGTATTTTCTGTAAGTCTTGCCAATTTAATTTGAAGATCTCGCATTCCACATATAATTTCTTCAATCTCCATATTTCTTTTCTTCGATAAAGATGTTGAAGGTTGAATAGTAGGCATTTTTGGTCATGTTATATGTACTAGAATTTTAGGTGCTTGTACTGCTTTTGGAATATTACTCCTATCCTTCCTGCTTTCTCTTTTTGCAAGCAAATCCACCACATTTTTTTACATTTTTCCACTTTGTTGTCAATCCTTCATCTTCTTCTTTGTCTTCAAGAAGCAATTCTAATTTTTCTTCTAATTCTCCATCAGTAGCTTGAAGAAATAATTCAACCTTGTTCGTCTCTAATGTCAATTTTTCTACCTTCGATAATTGAGAATACTGCCTCTCAAATTCTCTTAGTAGCTCTGTTGCTTGCAAATTCTTATTAGGTCACTCAATCCATTCTAGAAATAGTTTCTTAGTAACACGATCAGTGTCCTCCAAGAAATATTCATCTTTTAATGTATATAAAAAAATCTCCCATGAATTTCCATAATGCTCCATAATTGATGTAATATGCTCTCTTATTTTTGGTATCATGGTAAGTCCAAATAATTCAACCATCTTCTTCTCGGTAATCTGATTTAATTCCATTTCTCGAATATAACATCTTAAATACTTTGAAATATCCCTTCTATCAAATTGATCAATTTTATTGACCACTGCTTGCAATGCTTTGGTTGCTAAAGCTTCTTTGCAATCATTGCTTTGTTGTTGCTGCATAGATAATAATAAAGCTTGAAACATACTAGCAATAGATGGATCCATGTATATACCTTATCTTTTAAAAGAAACTCCATCAGAAGCTCCACTTGAAGCTCCTCCCAAAGATCCTTCAAAATTTTTATTCTTGTTCTCCATAAAATAAAAATGAAAATAAACAAATTCCAATACCTTCCACCTCAAGCCTTCATGTCGGGTTCACCACTTATGTCGTATTATGTACAATCTTCCTTGAGAACATACCGGGCGCCTAGCTGTGGAAGATAAAATAATGTTTTGCAAGTATCCAAGTAGTCTAGTAGGTTTCAACCATCTAAATACAAACTATTTCGGATTTTAATGTAAAGCTTAATCTCAATACAAAGTGCTTAGAAATACTATTTTTTATAACTTCAAGATATTATAAGCACAAATTTTTTTGTTATTTATTAATTTAATTTATTTTATTAATATTATTCTTTTAATTTTTTAATTTTTAAATCTTAACTCTAGACAGCGAGCTTTGGCAAGTTGTAATTTTCGATCTCACCATTCGATTGTTGTAAAACTTCTAGCACTAGTGTCTTCACAAGTCTTCTAAATTCTTAAGAAGTTTCAATCCAATCCAACTTACAAATTGTAAGAAAATGCCATAAATCCACACTGATGTCCCTTGACCTCTGCCTAAAAAGTTAATGACGAACTTTGAATTGCAATTTCTCCTTCTTCAATGGTTAATTCTCATTCAAACTTTATGTGAAGTCTTGCTTAAGAATGCTCCAGGCACCTGGCTGTAGAAGGAAGAATAGAAATTGCCATAACAAAATCCTAAATAGAATACTAACAATGCTCTAATTAGACTATAATAATGGTAAACAAACGTAATCAAATTCAAAAAAACTCAAAGAAATTTCAAACAAATAATAAAATTCTTAAAGAAATATTAAAATCATCACAAATTTTACTCAAATACATGTCAATTCAACCTTAATTTAATTCTAGTTAAAACCCTATTGAATTTCACTCAACTTTAAATCAAACTTAATTAAATCTTAAACCCTAATAATTCCTAAACCTTAAGTCAAATCCTAAACAAATCTTAAATTTAATCCTATTCCAAACCCTAAACCCTAAACCAAACCCTAAATCCTAAACCAAACCTTAAATCCAATCCTAACCAAACCCTAAATCCTAATCCAAATCCTAATCCAAACCCTAATCCAATCTTAAACTCTAATCCAAATCCTAAATCCTAAACCAAACCTTAAATCAAACCCTAACCAAATCCTAGTCCAAACTCTAATCCAAATCCTAAATCCAACCCTAATCAAATCCTTGACCCTAATCCAAATCCTAATCCAAACCCTAGCCAAACCCTAATCCAAATCCTAATCCAAACCCTAAACCGAATCCTAGCCAAACCCTAATCCAAATCCTAGTAATTCCTTTGACAAATTTAAACCTCAATATCTAATGAATAAACCGTTGATCTCAATTAAAAATTTGCACACTTTTTAAAAATCAAGTTCAAAACAAGTAAAAGCATTTTGAAAAGGATCGGAGTTACCGAATTGACGAAAACCTCAAAAATGTGTTCGGGTGTTAGCCGGCCTCCTTCTCCAATCTTGTTGCCAACCTTCTAGAGCCAATTTCTCTTCTTTGCGCCATTCGATTGGTTTCAAATTTCTCATGGACATAGAAAACCAAGTCTAATATCCTCTCACATAAGTTTTACTCCAATCCAACCAGTAGATTGCATGAAATCTTAAAAACCCTCACTGGACCTAAAATTCTACTTTGTGAGACCTTGACTCACTTAAACCTCAATATCTCTTAGTTCAACCGTTAGATCAAGCTCAAATTCATAACATGTATTTAAAGCAACTATAACCATGAACCCAGAAAAATTCATCCATAGATCTGCAAAAAAACTCTCGAAATCACTCAAAATATAAACCCTATTTTATTTCATAAAACCCAAGTCATCCGAAGAAAACCTCAACTTTGCAAAGCTCTTACAAATTCATATCAACTCCAAATCATCCAAAATCAACGCCCATAGAAACACTATCCAATCTTCTCTCAAACCCCACTCTCCGATCTGCCAAAGAGTCCCGGAGTCGTCGTCGAGACTCGGTTTTGTGCCTCAGGGTCTGATTTCGACCCTGGTTCATAACCGGCCCTCTCCGGGTATCAATATCTAATTTTTCTAAGTAATTTTTTTTTTTTTCTAGAATTTACTCTTAACTTTCTTCTAAAGATTCCTATATCATTTATTTTCCCAATCTACTTTGATTTGCCTTACTTATGGTACTACAAAGTAAGTAGAAGTCACCTTTCTAAAAGGTAGCATTGATACCTTTTAATTTTTCTACCCCTTTGGCTATTAACTATATTTCTAAGATAATTTGTTCTAATACTTTGAACTAAGATCTCTTAAATTATAATAATCTCCATACTCTTTTACCTATTAATCATGTTACATCACGACACCACCTTGAAGTCCTCGACTTACGACACCAAAATTCCCCTCATTCTAGCTAATAGATCTCCAGATATCACAGAAACCCTAAACAATCTCAATCTGCTAACTTCGGATATCTCTTTATACTAATGATCAAATATCCTATATTTATACTATTAGATTAACACAAATTTTTGCATGCACTTGGCATACTCAATGATCTAGACACTTCTAAAATTTCAATCGCAAATGATTCTCTAATTTCACAAAACAGTCAAGAGTACTAGCTCTAATTTTATTGCAAAAAAGCCCAAATCACCAATACAAACATTGACTTTGAACAATGATTGCAAAGTCCTCCCAAAACCTATGAAACTAAATCTTACACCTTTAGAAGGAGCTTGAAGCTAACTCTCCGACCCCAAAATCTCTCGATCTCCGAATGCCCTCTTTTTTTTTTTTTTTTTTTTTTTTTTTTAAACCTCCATGAGGTCCCCTATTCTTTTGCCCTTGGACTCGGAATTGGAACAGCAGACCGTACTTCCATGGAATTCCTGCCTCTAAGAGGATCTTTCCATGAAAAAGATGTTTCTCTAAAATGGCATAGAGAATGGTGTCGTATTACGTACTATCTTACTTAAGAACGCGTCGGGCGTCTGGCTGTAGGAGGTAGTATTGTGTTTCATTAGTACTCAAGCAGTCTATCGGGTTCTTGACTACCTAAATACAATCTATATCGAATTGCAATGTAAAAGCTTAATTCTAATATAAAATACCTAGAGACCCTATATAACTTCAATCTTTTTTGTTATTTTTATTTTATTTTATTTATTTTATGTTTTTTTATTTTATCTTTATCGTTAATTATCTTAATCCTAGACCATGAACTTCGACAAGCTGTGATCCTCAATCTGTCCTTTCGACTTGTTGTGAAACATCTATTGCTAGTGTCTCTGCAAGTCCTTTCGAATGCTCAAGAAGTTCTAGTTCAACCTCGCTTACAGATTGTGAGGCTATACTGCAATCTGTACTGATGTCCCTTGCCTGCTCGTCGATATTCCTCTTATCCCTGTCGGTAGGTCCCCAATTTTCATAGAAACCCTAAACAACCCCCAATTTGCCAACTCCTAATACCTCTTTAAACTGTTGGCAGATATCCTCTATCCGTATAGTCAGTTTAACACAACCACGCATGCATTCAGCATACTCAACCTTCTAGACAACTCAGAATTTCAACCACAGAAGTACCTCCCATTCCATCAACAATCAAGAGTACTAGCCTTTCCTCTCTTCCGAAAAAATCCAGTTCACCAATATAACCCTAAGTTTCAGCAACCCTCCTCTCAGTCTCCCTAAAATCCTATATATATATATATATATATAAAAAAAAAAACCCCAATTCTCCGTCTTTTTTTTCAAAGCATGAAGTTAGCTCTCCGACCTAAAACCCCGATTCTCGAAAAAAAAAATCCATTTCTTAACCTACCCTCCTTTTTTATCCTGAGAAGATCCTATTCTTCTGCCTTGGACTTCCCGAATTGGAACAGTTCACCCTCCGCTTTTTCCTCCCCATTTTTGCCTTTAAGAGATCTTTTTACCGAAAGGACATTCCCGGAACGGCACAAAGAACGGAACAGCCTAAAACGGAATCGAAGCCTCGTAATTGGACTGCATTGGGTTGCTCGACCAAGTCAGGTATCATACTAGGTAAGAGGCCTGTAATAGGACCTGGATTAGATGTCTTCTAAAATTCGATCCAATTGGCTCTCTGAACTAGGTTCACCCGACGTTGAATTGGTCCTTTTCCTTCTTCCTGACTCCCATTACTGAAATCGAACGGAGCATTTCGTTATTGGTGAATATGCTCCGACTGACTGTAACAGGGTAATTGAACCTGGCCTCTCAATATTTGTATTGGAATTAGCGGCCGCTTCTAACATCCAAAGTGACTAAATATTAATAAATCTTCTTCATTTATATTTTCATCATGTAGACGTGTTACAACACGACAATGGAACAGCTTGAAATAGAACCAAAGCCTCCGTAATCGGGACCTCATTGGATTGCTCAACCGAGTTAGGTCTCATATTAGATAAGAGGCCCGTAACAAGACTTGGATTGGATGCCCTTGTAATTGGGTCAAATTAGCCCTTCGCATTAGGCTCACCAAAATGTTGAATTGGTCCTTTCCCCTTTTATCGACTCTTGGTAAAAATGGTGTCATGTTGTAACACAAATATATGGTGAAAGATAATAATATGGATCTTATTATAGAAGAGCCAAGTTAAAAGAAAAAGTAGAAAAATATGGATAAAAGATAGGAAGGTAGAAAAACTTTTAGTAGTAATGCTGCCTTTTTAGAAAAGTGACTTCTATTTACTTTGTAAGACCATAAATAAGGCAAAAACAAAGTAGATTGGAAAAATATATAATATAGACATCTTTAGGAGGAAGTTAAGAGTAAATTCTAGTAAAAATTACTTAGAAAAACTAGATGTTGATACCCGGAGAGGGCCGGTTATGAACCAGGATCGAAATCAGACCCTGAGGCACAAAACCGAGTCTTGACGACGACTCCGGGACTCTTTGGCAGATCGAAGAGTGGGGTTTGATAGAATATTGAATAGGGTTTTTATAGGCGTTGATTTTGGGTGATTTGGAATTGTTATGACTTTGTAAGAGCTTTGCAAAGTCAAGGTTTGTTTCGGATGACTTGGGTTTTATAAAATAAAAGAGGGTTTACGTTTTGGATGATTTTGAGAGTTTTGTAGTAGATCTATAGGTCAAATTTTGTGGGTTGATGGTTATAGTTGTGTTCAATATGTGTTGTGAATTTGAGCTCGATCTAATAGTTGAGTTGAAGGATATTGAGGTTTAAGTGGGTCAAGGTCTCATAAAGTAGAATTTTAGGTCTAGTAAGGGTTTTTAAGATTTCTTGCAATCTACTAGTTGGATTGGAGTGAAACTTATGTGAGAGGATATTAGACTTATTTTCCTATGTGCATGAGAATTTTGAGATCAATCGAACGGTGCAAAGAAGCAATATCAATTCTAGAAGATTGGCATTAAGATTGGAGAAGAAGGCTAGCCAATACCCAAGCACATTTTTGAAGTTATCATCAATTTGGTAACTCCGATCCTTTTCAATTTTTTTGTGCTTATTTTTAACTTAGATTTTAAGAAGTGTGCAAAATTTTAGTTCAGATCACTGGTTCATTCATTAGTTATTGAGGTTTAAATTTGTTGTAGGAATTACTAAGATATAGTTTAGAGTTTGATTAGGGTTTGGTTTAGGATTTAGGATTTGTATTAGGGATTGATTTAGGATTTGGTTTAGGATTTGGTTGGGGTTTGATTTAGGGTTTGATTTAGGGTTTGATTTAGGGTTTGGTTTAGGATTTGGTTAGGGTTTTATTTAGGATTTGGATTAGGGTTTGGTTAGGATTTGATTTAGGGTTTAGGATTTGGATTAGGATTTGGTTAGGGTTTAGTTTAGGGTTTAGGATTTGGATTAGGATTTGGTTAGGGTTTGGTTTAGAATTTAGGATTTGATTTAGGATTTGGTTTAGGATTTAGGGTTTGAATTAGGGTTTAGAATTTGGTTTAGGATTTGGTTAGGGATTGGTTTAAGGTTTAGGATTTGATTAAGGTTTGATTAGGATTTGGTTGGGATTTGGTTTAAGATTTGTTTAGGATTTTATTAGGATTTAAGATTCAATTAGTTTTGGCCTAAAGTTTGAATGAAGTTCAATAGGATTTTAACTAGAATTAAATTAAGATTGAATTGAGATGTATTTGAGTGATATTTATGATCCTTCTAATATTTCTTTAAGAATTCTTATTATTTTTTGAAATTTCTTTGAGGTTTTTTTATTTGATTAAGCTTGCTTAGCATTATTATGGTCTAATTAGAGCATTGTTAGTATTCTATTAGAATTAGGATTTTTTTATTGAAATTTCCATTCTTCTTTTGACAGCCAGGTGCCCGGAGCATTCTCAAGCAAGACTTTACATATTATGACAATGGCTTGGACACATTCCACCCAATTTATTGGAGAATCTTGATGACCTCAATTTATCTCTTCAATTTTTTTTCTTGGCTTTGGATCTATTGATCTTGATTATTGAAATTGAACGGAGCATTACATTACTCATAAGTATGCCACGACTGCTTGCAATTCCCACACACTAGCGCGTAATTGTCATTGGCTCTGGGATTGGGACATTCACTAGCATAATGATCAATCTGTCTACAACGGAAACAACAAAGTAGTTTTCTTACACCTCCCATCAAGCATATTAGGTGTCTCCACCGATATATACCTATTAGGCTTATTCCATGTAGGGTTAGAAAATGATCCTGGTTGTCCCATTGGTACAGAGGGTACTTGCTTCGATGACGCCAGTGGAGCATATTGTTGATGTCACATATGGTGGTATAGCTTGCAATGAGGTGACATTAACTGGCCCTTGAATATTGGCACTGAAATTGGCCACTGTTTCTAATATCCAAGATGACTAAATATTAATAAAATCTTTTTCATTTATATTATCACCATATAGTTGTGTTACAACACGACATTGTAAGCTATGACCTTTTTTTATTTGTCAACAAATCAATCCTATTGCTTATTAATTACATCTATCGGAGTCTATGAAGATCCACCTTGTATTTTATGTATCCCTTCTTGAGCCATATAAGACAACGAATATTTTGAGAAGAAAAAAAATGCCACCTCTTTCTATAGAAATAGGTAATAATCAAGAATTCGAGGTGGAAGAAGTCTTAGACTCAAGGTAATGCCAAAATAGGTTGAAATATCTTGTTCATTAGCAAAGATATGATATTAGTGAATGCACATGGGAGCCATCAAAGAATCTTGTAAATACAGCAAAGAAAGTTGAAGCTTTTCATCAACAAAATCCATCAAAACTAAGATGAAGAATAACAAATCTTTACTATAAAAGAAACAAGATCAAAGGAAGATAATAATTTATTTTTTATCTTTCTTTGTAGCTTGTGTATATTTGTGATACTAAGGAGATGGAAAACTAATAATCAGCATATTCAACTGAAGAGCTTTCATTTGTGGATTTACCAAATGAAACATTGCAATTGTCACAACCTTCAAGATGACAAAATTGAGATGAAGATCTTCAAGAACAACATGTCCTTCCTCGAATAGATGGCAAGATACAACATATTTGGTATTACAACCTTAGAAGAGACTCCAATGTTTGGTGATTATATTAGAGGTAGGAACAACTCTTAATGGTATTCGAAATGTTTCATTTGAAGGAAGTTACGAAGGCCTCAACAATGACTAAATAACAAAGTGGTCTTCTTGCCCTGCTATAGGATACTATTGATGGCTTAGAGGGCCTATCAACCATCTTCAAATAGAGCAAATATCGGAATATGTAGCAAATAAAATTCATCGCATCTTGGACTTCTTCAACATATGAAGACTGTTTCTTATGGAACTTGTTCCTAAAAGGGGGGATAATATCATGGACATATATATTTAGTTCAATAATTACTTATATGATTAAGTAAAAGTAGATAAATATAGATTAATTTTATAAAATCTTTTACTTTAGCTTCTTATAAGCTTCATAGATGCGGTTTTGATTTTAGATGTATTTGTAGGTGAGAAACTTGGCCAACAAGTTAACTACATGTTGATAACTTGTGGAACAAGTTAACTCTGAATAATAGCTTGTAGAACAAACTAACCATGTGGCGCATACATAGATAACTTGCCTTGCAAGTTAAGACATGTGACTAGCAAAGTCAACATGTTTTGGAGGTCCTATAGGACATTACCATGTAACTTCTAGTTAAGAGTATATATGGAAGCAAGAGTAAAGCCTTCTTTACTCTTGTCAATGCCATTCTAGTCCTTAGTCTTGTTTCAAGACTTTCTAATCTTCTTATTTTTGGTAATAGCCATTCTAGTTAATATTACATTACCTTTTGAGTGATTTTTTAATTCTCTTCAGTGATACAAGAGTGTATTAAGGATTCTCTTTCTTTGAGATTCATATCTCTGATACCAAGTTAAGAATTTCGAATATAGTTTTGGTGAAAAATTTGTGTGATTTGGAGTTTTTGTGAAGAAGATATAAGCACTCAAAGTCAAAGTGTTGAACTTGTATCTACTATCATACTTTGAGGCATAGCGCATGTGTATGAAAGGCTTTTGAGGATCAAATTATGTGGTTGAAAATTTGATTTAAAAGGCTATATTTTGTATATAAAAATTAAAAGATTTGAAGCTAATTCGGAAGAGCAATGACTACTTGAAGACAATACTTCCAAATTGAGGTTTGTTAATGAACCAATTTCATGAGAGGTTTGGTTCTTGCCATAACTTGGGCATTTGGACAAATCTTTGGCTATTTTATTTTTATAAATACTATAATATGTTATAAAACTATATCCAAATTTTATGGCTTTGAATTTCGAATATTTGAGATATGAAAAAATAGTAATTAAGTTTTTATAAATTAGAATTTGGAGTACTTAATAGGGTTTCTAAGATACTAAATAATTTATAGTAGATTTATGATTAATTTTTTTTTGTAGTAAAGCTTAAGGATAAATGCTATATTATATAAAAATTTGATATTCTAAAATTTGGAGAAAAAAAAATCTCTTATAAGAGAAAAATATTTTGAAAAGATTTTATTATAATTAGATATTTTATGCAAAGTAAAGAGATTTTGGAAGCCAAGACTTTATATATATATATATATATATATATATATATTAAAGATAGAGATATAGATCTATAAAAAAATTATGATATAGAGGTGAATCTTTGTAAGTAGATTATAGATTTTCTTTGAGCTTATGAGAAATCTAATTTATCGACAAATAGTTAATTATGATATAGTATTACAAAAGATGTTAAGGTATTTTTAGATGCTTTAGAAAGCCTTGTATATAAATCTTTTTAAATATATATTTTTTTATTATTAGAATTTTTTTATTATTAAAATATTTTTTTATATTGTTATATTTATTTATCTTTTATAATAAGAATAAATCACTTATTAGAGCTTGGCCAATAAGTTGAAGCTAAACTATCTACAACTAGGTATCCAATGTATTTTCAATTAGAAAATTATGCCATATGACAATGCTCTTCAATAGCAAGACAATAAACATCATCTTTGCTAGTGATTTGAAGCTTTTGGATGTTATTGCTTTAAAGTAGAAGATAGCTTGTTGATATTAGTACAAATGGCAAGCAAACAATGATAAGACAACTTTTTAGCATTGCATTGAAGATGATTAAGATGGTATTGATAAAATTATTTGTGTATAATGTGCTTTGCATCAACTTGATTTTGTGGTCCAAGTGGAGTATTTGAAGTTATATAACGACTAATTTGTCAACATCTTGATAGGCCTTATGGCTTATTTTTTTTTGCTAATTTAATTTCATCAAGAGAATAGATTGTATATATTTGAAGTTTATGAATGAGAACTGGTCATCCATGAAAAAACTTTTCAACTTTTTGAAGCAAAAGTACACTACCATCTACAAATATCTCAACTAAAAGAAACCAACATATATTCTTCTCCCTATTTAGAAGGTGAAACTACTCACACTCAATGATGTAGAAATGATCACTACTATTGTGATGTTCTTGCAAGGACTTATTATTCTCCTTAATTAGTAAAATATATAACTTGAAGACTTGATTCAATGGCTTATATTACTTTGGAAAGTGAAAGGTCTGCATAGTCCTACAATTCTTGTCCTGATTGATGGCACTCTCAATGTCATTTGCAATTCGTTCTATGTGGCTCTTACTAATGAGGAGGCCTTTATTCAAGACAAAGGAAGCTTTATCATGAGCATATTAACTGCATTGGTTGTAGAAGAAGCTGAATAAGTGGTTTGTTCTAGGGTGGATTTATTTGCTAGTCTTATTGATGACATCTCTACAATTGTTGCTCAACGTGATGATGATATTTTGAAAGTCCAGCTTAACAATCTCTATCATCTACAGACATCTCTTTTGTGCATATTGATTTGTCATCATAAGATGTAGTTGGAATCAATTAAATGGGAAATTCAAACAATCAAAGATATTGAGAATGATTACAAAGCAATTTTATGTATCTACTATGAAGAGCCTACTTTTAAGATATTTTAGGATTTTAGGATATTTTATAATTTAAAGTGATATGCTCATTATCCATATACATGTAGGCTACTAAGATAAACATTCACATTGACATGTTTTGGACATACTTAATTTTTTTAAATTAAGCTAAACCAATGTCTATTCCAAACATTCATCCATACTACATCCTATTTAGAAACAAACATAAGAGTTTTTCATCCATTTAAATGCCACAACACATCCATTCCTTCAAATTTCAAAGTCAAAAAAGACATTTGTCTATTTCTTTCACATCACCATTCTACAAACAAAAAATATATTCAAATCACCTTAAAAACCACCATCAAAACACACATATTTGGCAAATCACTTGTAACTCCCACAACACACGGGGTGAAATTCTAACACAACGAACACAATCCAATCACGAAATAATCAAATGTAACTATCTCTCACAGACACACACCTCAACGAACATGCAACACAACAACACACACAACGAGGCCAACGAAAGTATTAATGGGACACCGGAACGAATGAATTCAGATACTCA
Organism: Physcomitrium patens; assembly: GCF_059467195.1. Classification (NCBI taxonomy): domain Eukaryota; kingdom Viridiplantae; phylum Streptophyta; class Bryopsida; order Funariales; family Funariaceae; genus Physcomitrium; species Physcomitrium patens. The sequence continues at coordinate 15,209,774 of NC_143434.1, read as the reverse complement.
TTCATCCACCAGCGGACGAGGTCCTGCGGCGTCGCAGTGGCAGGCGAGCGCGGGATTGTGGTGCCAATGGATCGATGAAGATGTAACTTAGCGATTACAGGGACAGAAGTTTCGCAGGAATTAGACCGAATCGAGCGGAGCTGCTCCACCTACTCTGAGTAGTTTTTGAAGTAGTAGTTCTAGTAGTAATACTTCTCAAAGGGGCGTGGGTTGATTTTACCGACCCACCAACTCCAGTAGGCTGTTTCCTGAAGTATCTGAAGTGCGACGACGCAAAACCGGGAGGATGAACATCTGGATGGTCGCGGGGGGATCCAGCAGCACTAGGGGTGGGGAGGAGTAGGCCAAGGTGGGGGGGGGGGGGGGGGGGGCAGGCAGATGCGTCCAGAATAGTACCCGGCAAGCGCGGCGAATTGTACTAGTCCAAATGGGAACCGGTACGGCTACGGTACTCCTTGGACGCATCCGATCAGCGCGCGGCCCTCGCGCCGTCTCACGAAGCAAGCAAGCAAGGTCCATGAAGACTCTTCTCTCCTCCCTGGAATGAATTCATCCCCTCAACCAATCAACCACAACTCTCCCGTCGACGCCTACTGCCACCAGCATTACCACTGCAGCCGCGCGCATCCTCATGTCGCCCTCTTTTTGATCATATGAGAGCCCCACCCTTCCCTAGATCCTACCTGCCCTACCCGCACCACCCTGTACTACTTTCTTCACAAGCTCTGCTGGTCGCAACTCCCGATCTATCTCCTCCTCCTCCCGATCTTTCTCCTCCTCCTCCCGATCTTTCTCCTCCTCCTCCCCTTGGTTTGTTTCCCACGCGTGTTTGAGCCCTACTTTGTGCAGATACTAATCTGCCGTGGTTCGGGTACTGCTGGGTTGTTGTGACAGGAAGGTTTCGTGTGCGGTGGGTGGACTCGTTGCCAGGGATCGGAGCAGGTCGGAGTCCGCCGCGAGTTGCAGTTTTGCGAGGCACTGAGTGCGAAAGAGCCTGAGTGAGTGAGTGAGAGAGAGGCGAAGTGTGCAGTGGAGGGCGAGGAGCGTGGGGTGGAGTCGTCGAATCAGACGTTTCTGCGTTTTGGATGGAGAGTCGGGGACCTGGTTTGTATCAGGTGAGTGAGGCGAATTTATGTGTTTTGCAAGAACTTGTCCCACTATTTTCTCGTGGCAGTGGTTTTGTGGGGTTTAGTGGTTCGTCAGGACTGCTGGTTTGTAGCTCTGTCGAGCGTAGAACTGCTAGTATCCGAACTTTCGGATTTTTCATGGATATGTAGCAGTAGTACTTTTACAAGTGACGCTTAATCTCTTCAGAAGTTCGATTCGGCGAGTGATATATTTTAGGTGGAGCCCACTTGTGTGCTAATCTAACTAGTTGAGAAGAGATAAATATTAAACCTGAAACTGGCAATTGTTGTGTATTTCACGAAAGTATTGGGATTGTCGGTTCTTGAGGTCAAGTGATCGTGTGAATGTTGACTTTACTCCGGAAACCGGTGAAGGAATAGACACGGTATACGCAGTTGCGAGTGAACCGTTTTCTTTGACGAGATTGATCTTTCTATTTATTTATTTATTTATTTATTTTATTTCTATTGTCGAATGCTTTTGAGATTGAGGTAGCCTTTGGCGTCTGCTCACTACTTGTCAACCCCATGTCTGGAATTCCTTTGTTTGCTGGAACGAAGAAGCAGTAACCAATTTTGTGTCATACGATGGTGTTGCATCTTAATCACGTCTATTGAATGCCTTTTTTGAAAAGAATTGAGCAAAAAGCTTCCGTTTCAGTTGGTGGGCGATATGCTTACAACCGTGTGACTTCTGGTTTTGTTTGCAGAAAAAAATTGCTCTATAGAAGATGGGACAACTATGCATGTGAATTTGAAGCAGATGACTTTCCGAGATCACCAGAAACGCCGCAGTCTAAAAACAATTTCCAGTTTGCTCGCAGTAGACAATGCGATGCCACAATCAAGCGGGAGTTGACTTTAAGGATGAAGGTTTCAGCCAATTAGTCTGATGAGTTCCGGTCATGCCCTAGATTTCCGCATATGCTAGTCCGTTGAAATACTTTAGCAATCCTCATTAACTTGATGCGCCTGAGGATCTCAATCACAAGTGAACTATCTCTACAGCCGTTACGGTTTTGCCTATAGTTCACATTGACGAGCTCAACCTAGACTCTCAATCTTCACCCTATATCTGAATTCCTGAAATGAAGCTTTGTACCTTGTGGAAAATCGCTGACCTGGGCGAAGAATGATTGCTTATTGGCGGAGTTGCTGGTTTGGAAGCAATGCGTTCATGAGACCATCGACAATTGAGTTTATGTTCCCACGTGACCTTCATCTGAGATTTGTTACGCAAGGGACAGGTTGGTCGCAAGAAGCCCTCGAAAAGTTTAGCACTTCGAGATTACTGAGACACTGACTTAGGAATGCGTCCTTGAGCTGTAATTAGATACTTGATGATCTGGCCACCGAATGTGTGTGCAAGATAGTACACCGCAGGGGCTAGTAATTTGATTAGTTAATGGTGACGATGAAGGTGTTCGCGGTGTTAATGCTGCTACTCTACCTCTGCCTCGGAGCGTTAGCAGCTCACTTTGGGTTCTCAGCAAGACACACCAGTAACACCAGAGTATGTGACAATTTTCTTCGATCTTCATGTATTTTCCTGAGTGAATTCTGTAATCATCGAGGCTGAGTAGTGCGTAACGGATGAACACGAGTGTGCTGATGCGATCGATGGCTGTTGCAATGTTGTAGGAGTACCATGCCTTGCTTGTCAGGGACATTTGCATCTATCCGGACAGTCCCGCACAAACCACGGGGCTCCTTGCGGGCCTCATTCTGCTCGTAGCTCAAATTCTTGTCATCGCAACATGCGGTTGCACATGCCACTGGAACAACAGGAACCAAGTGGGGGGCGTGAATGCCACTATGGTCGGGCTTGGCTGCATTCTCGGCTGGTCAGTGATGTACCTTCAACCTCCCATCACTAGCATTCGGTGCTTTCTGGCTCTAGTTAAACTATTGCCACTTACTATCAAGAACCGAATTTTCATTTTTTCTTTGTTTCTGTTTTTGTTTTTCGTATAGTTTTATTGACATGGATATTGTTGTGGTGGTCATGTGGTTGCAGCTTTGCCACTGGATTGTCTGCGGCATTTTTTGCATCAGGCAGTGCGTTGAGCAGACCAGCGGAACGATATAGGCAGCGGCACAAGACTGACGACTCAAATGACTGTGCCCAGCCGAAGTTCACCGTTGCCATTGCTCTGCTATTTACTGCCGTCTGCCTGGGGATCATCTTCTTCATCGGAATCATCCGAGAAGCGCGAAAGGGTGTGTTGACAAATCCAATACCGCAGGTCATTCCGCCCACCGCCGTAGTACCCGAACCAGACGACCCTTCTCGTTTTCAAGACTCGGCACCTCCTAGCACTCAATGGCTACCTGTGTAGTACTTCAACATATGGCGCTGTGGGATTCTTAACGAGTACTCGGAGCTCAGTATGATGCTACTTTGTGCTCACATAAAGCATCTGATTATAGCAATGGCGTAGATAGAGGTCATCGCTCCGCACACTTCGAGCTCTCCACCGACACCTGAGGTGGGTCGAAGCCTCTGTTCATGCACAATCGTTTTTTATTTTTATTTTTTATCAACGCTACGAGCCTTGCGATGGTTACTCGCACATGGACTGCCGACAGAGGGAAAAAAACAGAAACCATGAAAAGAAGAAGCACGCAAGTGTTGAACAATCGATCCAGACCCAACTTCTGCCAGACCTTCGAGAGAGTCACGGAGAGCAGACCATCCAGTCCACGCAACCTTCATACATTACACATCTTTGAAACTTCTGGAGCATGTTCGTCTTGGAACAACCCACCAGGATCTCATGAGATAATATTGTCGCAGACGTGAATATCAACCTGAAAACGTTATGTTCATGAGGGCATTGTTCCGCTGGGTAGCCACATATACTGTCAAGCATTCGTTTTGTTGCATGTGGAAATCTATCTTCGTCGTCGATTGTAACGATCAAGAAACACATTCGTCAACGGACGTGTGCTACGGAGTTCAATGAGAGAATAAAATGACTCCTTCCGTATCTGTCTGCCTCCTTCTGTGGCTTGGGTGTGTGTGTATGTGTGTCGGTAGAATATGCTCACCATCGGATTTGATTTTTGATTTTTCTTCTTTCTCTCTATCTCTGCTGCTGCTGGCATGGCTTAAAGCTTGATATGTGTTGGGGAGTGTAGTACAACTTCCAAGATCATCCTAATCCTACTTCAATCTTCTTGTGTCTTAGGATTTCATTTGAATTCTTTTACCCAACTTTTAATTCTAAATTTTTAAACACCAACTCCAAATAGCTTGTACATAATGTTAGATTCTTGTATCAATTTCAATGCACATCAAGGCATTTAATGATCTATTGTAAATGTTTATTTCAAAACCTAATTGTAAGTCTAAGAAAAGCAATTTGCAATATATATGTTGCAATTTTACCTTATTTAACAATTCCTTATTTTGACAATCATATCAAAAACAAATGCTACAATCTAGGACTCTAATGATGCTATTTTGAATTTATAAAGTTTGATAATTCTTTCTAGTTAAACACTTCTTTACATTATTACCAACAAATATCTTTTGCTCAAATTTTTTCACCAAGATAGCTTAAGAAGAGATTCAAAAAATCTTGTTCCAATCCAATACCTTTTTTATATACAAATGTGCTCCAATCCAAGATCAATAATCTACTACATTTTTAAATCAATGTGAAGCTTACAAAAAATACTTCAATATATGAACAATTCTATACTTTTCTTTCTCCTAAGCAACTACACCCCTAGATACAATTAAAACATTCACAAAATCCAGGACCTATGTCAAAATTTGCATTTTGTGTTGGTTGTTTCCAACAAATTCTTCAAGACACATTCTTATTGTGCCTTTACACACGTTGATTATGGTGTATCATTGATCGCTTAGGAGAATTGTATATATATATATATATATATATATATATTTCTCAACTTGGTTCATCAAACTCCTGCAGCTCCCCTTTTATTCATTCAGGTCAACCGCTCCTTTTTTTATCTTCCTTCCATAGCTTTCCAGACATGCTTTAGTATTCCTCTCTTACCAGTGAGCATTTCTCGTGGCTCTTTTAAGTGTGAATTAGCCAGCTTAGCTTCCAAATTCACTTTCTCAATTACTGCACAAAGACGTCGCACATCCAAGTTCAACTTCATCTCAGTAGCCAACTGCTCTTTGTACGCTTCGAACTCCTCAGTAAAATTTCGCGTCTCGATCGACCTTGACTTCTGATTATAGTCAGAACAAGCAGCGGTTTTCTTGTCCAGAGCTTGTTTTAACAAGCCCAGTGTGTGGTTAACATTTTCCTTGGAACATGTAAGATCCTGAACAACCGTCAACTTCTTGTCAGTCTTCAAAGCAATGTCAAAATCACAGTGAAGATCCATCAACTCCCTCTCTTCCCCTCTGAACTGGGATTCCAAGTGTGCACGCCGGTCCTTTATGCTACCTCACCTTTCTCCTTCTATGTTAAATTGTATTTAGATTCTGCAGTCTCACCAGCCAGTTGCAAGGCCCACTCAGAAGGCAGCGAGCCTCTTATCCATTTCATGTGTAATATTTCCCGTTTCCTTGAGCCGATGTTGAAAGCCTTTCGCTTCTTCTAAAGCACTCAAAAACTGTTCGGTTCCTTCAACTTGTCATAAATCTCGTTTATTTTCTCACTATTAATCTTAGTGACTGCTTTGGCCGCGTTCAGAGTATCAATGATACTTGTGCTGCTGTCAGCTTCTTCCACCATCTGAGTAGTCTTTCCTCGAAATCCTTCACGTTTTTCTTAAGTCTTGTTCGCTCAACACCCACGCTTTCATTCTCCTTCATCTGGTCTAAGTAGTCTCTCGTCAAGCTTTTGTTCTGCACCAGAGAATTTATCACAAAGCTAATTGTTTCTTTTACATTGCTTTCAAACTCCAAACAAGAAGGAGACGGCAATGTGAGTATGCATGATGCATATGCACCATTATGAAGGCCTCTTCTTTGGAAAGATTGATTCACCCAACATGTGCATTAATTGGGTGACTTTGAGGGCATTGATAGCCGGGTCAGCTTGAACGCTTGGTTGGCTGCTTTTTAGTCTTGCCTTTCCTCAGAGAGTTGTTGCAAACGTCCCCCTATTCTTATGGAAATTGTAATATCATGTCCTCAACTGTGCCTGGCCAGTAGTCACCATCAAAAATATGGCACACGAGCTACTTGCATCTTAGCTTTGCACTGACCAGTTGAGGTAAAAAAGAGGTCCTATAGATTAGTGATTTCAACAACAATCCCATTATTGCTTGCCTTCCGCAGCACCGTCAAGTACCAATCTCGAAGCTTGAGAAACTTGGGCATTTTTTGAATTTACGAATGATAATATAAAATACTATCTTCTTCTCTTTTGATGTGAGAAGGCCCAGATGTAAGAACGACTATGAGCTTTCCTTCGACAAAATTTCACGGTTAACGTAGGTCCGCAAAGTCTCTCCATAAACAGTCTTCACAAAGTGTTTCATAGAGTCCAGATATGACAGGTGCACCTTTTGCTGATTTGGAAGAGAGATTTCAACCCCACACTTTTGAAAATACATGCCAAAGATGCAAACTTCTATCACATCTATCTTTTCCAACAACAAAACAATCTTTGACTTACAAGGATAATTTGTATACTTTTGTCAATTCTTTTCTTGCCTCTAGTCTAGTTTAAGATTTTCTAATTTTCTAATCTTTGGCACTAGTCATTCTAGTTTTTTCTTAAATATATATATATATATATATATATATATATGTTTTTAATTTTTTTTTCATCTTTCTTTAAGAAATGTCTCACATGTTTATTTACAATGTATGAATTCTTGTCTTGGACAATGTCCAAGTCTTATTTTTCATCAAAGAATTAAATTCTTCTTGCATAGTCATTGTCATATTATGTAAAAACTAACTTAAGAATGCACTAGGCATTTGGTTGTGGAAGAATTTGAACTTACTTTGAAGTTTGATTTACAATCCAAAATAGTGCACAAGGTATTTAGAAGCAAATCCTAACCAAATTTCATAATAAATTAAAACCTCAATAAATAATATTTTAACCATTGATTTTGGCCTAAATTTTTTATATTTCTAAATTATTTAATAGAAATAAAAGCACAAATAATTTAAAGAGTATTGAACAAACCAAATAAGAAATAAACCTTCTAATTTGCTTGAATGTTGGTTGGACTTCTTCTCTAATTTTGATGCCAGTATCCTAAAATCAATATTTTTTAATTTCACCATTCAATTGCTCCCAAAATTTATAAAATTGTAATAAACTAAGTTTACTATTATTTTGAAATATTTTATTTCAATCTACTTGATATATTACTACAAATCTTAGAAACTCTTATTATTCTTTTAAATTTGAATTTCTAAGATTCTAATCCACTTGAGTTTTAATAATTTTAAAATATATCATTTAATCAAGATCAAACTTACAAAAAATATTTGACACAACTACAAATATAATCCTACAAATTTTTAATTGTAGATCCACTACAAAATTTACAAAAGGATCCAAAATATAATACCTTTTTATTTCTCAAAAACTATATTACTCCAAAACACTATGATTTTACAAAGCTATTATAAAGTTATTATATACTTAAATCACTCAAATCTAATGGCCATAGAAACCTTTTCTTATTTTCTTTCAAATCCTTTCTTTAATTAATAAAAAAACTCAAAATTTGTTGTAAAGATGCAATGGCATACTTTAGGATCTGATTTCAACCTAAGTTCATAACTTATGCTCTCTAGGTATCAACATCTAGTTTTTTAAGTAATTTCTTTAAAAACTATTATTAACTTCTACCTTAAGAAGCTTATGATATTAATTTTACTATTATATTTTTTTATTTTATTTATGGTCCTACAAAGTAAGTAAAAAAATATTGTATAAATGGCAACATTAACACATTAATTTTTCTACCTCTTTGACTATTATCCATATTTCTAATGTTATTTTTTATGATATTATCATTTTTTGTTCTCTAACATAATTTTTTTTCTTTTATTTAATAGCTATATTACAATACAACACTGCTTTCTATGATAAATTATTGAGTGTTTTTTTAAGCTTTACATCATTACTCACATGATTAGAGGTTTTTACAATATAAATGTCTACAGTGTTAGAAATATAAAGATTGTAGTTTTTAAATTTTGTAGAAAAAAGACATGTTTAGGGTTTAGGCTTTAGACAAAAATATTTGTTGGTTGAATTTTAACTTGTGCTTAAATAAGAATTGTAGAAGCAATAGTAGATGTAACTTTGGATTATTTTGGACCATCTATTTTTATATTGTAACATGGCTATTGGATGAAAGATGAAATTATTATACTAAAAGAAAGCTTATTTTAAAATTATCTTAGAAACATAAATAAAATTTAGGAGCCAATAAAACAATTTAGTTCTAATATTAAATTTTATTAAAAAAAAGATTTTTTCTTATTTTATGAGGCCATAATAAGATAAAAGAAGTTATATCAGTAAAATAGTATTATAAATATCTTTTAATAGAATAAAAAAATAGCTTTCAAAAAACTTTACCTAAATAATTCTTAGATTGATAACCAAAAAGGACCCATTATAAACCAAGATTGAAACCAAACCTTAATGCATAAAATTATGTGCTTACAACAGATTTGTTATTTTTTTTGTTTATTAAAATGGAAGTTTTGAGAGCACTCTTTATAGGATATCTTTGAGCATTAGTTTTGAAGAATTTGAGTTCAATTTGAATTTGTAAGGGTTTTGCAAAAATAAGGTTTTTTTGAGCAAATATATTTTTATGGAATAAAAAAAAAAATACAATTTGATGATGTGAATAATTTTTAAAGCAAATTTACAAGTGAAAGTTCGTGGATTTTTTAATATAATTTTATTATACATAGATTATGAACTTAAGCCCATTTTGATGATTAAATAATATAGTAATTATTGAAGTTTAAAATTTTTTATAATATTTATTTAGGATTTGATTATAATTGATTAGAATTACTTATCATTTCTTTAGGATTTATTAGTAACTTCTTTAGAATTCAATTAGAATTTTTTAAGGATTATTTAAGATTTTTTTGAAGTTTAATATAATAAGATAATATTATTTAAGTTATTTAAGATGATCAACATGTTTCTAAACACTCAATGCATTATTTTTTGGGATATAAATCCAACTTTAAGGTAAGATCAAACTCTTTTGCAATCAAATGCTCAATGCATTCCTAAGATAATTTTCACATAACACAACTCCATATTATCTTAGTCCAATTAAATTTGAATAACATCTTAAATTGGTTTATTTTTATGAACTTTTGGAGCTATTTTTTTCTTTTGGTTCTTGAATCTGTTCAAATATTTCTATCAGATGTAGCAAATTATCAAAGAAATTAATGGAAGATAAAATTAAAGAAAAATCCCTTGGTTGGTCTTTAAAAAAAATTCATATTTGGAGTAATAAGAACTTTGTTACAAGCTGAATTTTAGTAGTAATATCTCTTAGAAGCAAAATTATAGCCAATAAACATAGATTTGATTGTCTTAACTTATAGCTTATGTCAAAATTTGTGTAGTACATTAATGTATGCAATTCTTTTAAAAATTTATAAGTGTAAAAGTTAGGATGATATGCATATAGTATTTGAAATTGTATCTTGTTAATAAGAGCCCTTGTAGAGCATCTATTAAACATGTAAGTGGCAGTGCATAAATTTTTAATCCAAAAAATGATGGAAAATTATCACTTAAAAAGATGCTCTATGCTAATTTCAAAAGCGTGATGTTCTTTTGTTTAATAATATTGTTTTGGTATAGAGTCAACAAAGCTATGAATTAATGTTAAATTCTATGCAAAGAATATAAGTAAAAATATTCAATTATAAGATATTATTCTCTTTTATATAGAGAGAGGTAAGAAAATTGCTACTCAATTTTTTTTTAATCATAAATTTTAAAAGATTTGAAGTGTTGAAATATATTTATTATAAGAAAATAAACCCATATATATCTAATATAGTTGTCTATAAAAGTAAGAATCTATTTTTTTTTTTGCAATAGACTAAGAAAAATCATATATGTCATTGTGAAGAAGTTTCAATAGATACAAGGTAGTAGATCTAGCCTATTTTAGAATTCTTTATTTATGACTCTTATTTATAATACAAGATGCAAAATTTTTCTTCACACATAATAATAGGAATATTTTAATAACTATTTCTTATGCAATCATATAATATGATATTTGGTTATTGATATACCTGAGTCTTCTATGCCATAAGTCATGCATATTGATGGAATTATATCAAACTTCACTGATTTCAAGTCCTTGAATTATAGCTAGCTATAGCAATTGAGTATGAAATGTTCAATAACTATTTTATATAGATAATTATTTATTTTGGAATCTAATAAAGTATTGCATAATTTGCACATGATATTATATAGGTCACAAATATTACAAAATATAATAAAACTAGCATTTTAGAATCATAAACAATGCATGATTTTGATATAAATGTGATAGAGTATCCAACATTAAGTGGTTTTTCTATAAACATGAGATTGTAATATAGACTAGACTTATATAAAATATTAGATAAAGCTTTATCATCACCAATAGCAATTTTTTTATAATAAATAAAAAATATTATTCTATTAGCAATGATAAATTTAACATTAGAGAAAGTGCTTGAATTAAAGGTGTTTAGTATATTTTACTATCTTATAAGATGATTTGATGCAGCAAAATTTAAAAACCAAGGTAGAATAAAATACTCTTTGAGATTAGTTTTAATATGTTTCTTTGGTATAAGTAGTCTTCCTCATATTATTTTGCATAGTATCATGAAGAATTATACAATTTAGTGAAATAAAATTGGATTTGATTACATTCTTTATAACAACACATAATAGTAGTATAATCCAAAAAAATAACAATTGGCTTGTCTAAACATTTTAATTTATATTGGACTTTTCAATGTCTAAGTTTGTTATCTTAATTGCATGTACTCATCTAACCACAACCATAGCCCATGTTATAATAGCTATTATAACTATGATAAGTTGCTTGTCCACATCCTTGATAACTATAACCTTAATAGCTATACATACCTTGGTTGTGGACCTTAACTATATATATAGTTTTCTAAGTTACTTCTTTACAGAAATCCTTCTTTCAATATTCTTATATTTGCATATTTTCTACTAGTATAGTGTATGTAGGTTAAGGAATCTTAGTTGTGGAAGTTAAATTAGAAATTTTAACAACAAAGGTCATAACAATCCTAATTGAATCCTAAATAAATTCCAATTAAATCTTAGAAATCCTAATCAAATCTTAATTATTTTTTAAAAATTCTTTAAAAAATTCTTTAAAAAATCATAAAATAATTATAAAGAATTTTTTAAATAAATTATAAATAAATTATAAATAATTATTTTAAAAAATCCATAATTTTTTTTAATTATTAAAAAAAATTCTAAAGAAATAAAAAAAAAAATCTAAAAATATACGAAAAAAATATGCTCTTATAAAATTTTGCTTCAATCAAATTAGTAGATTTTTTAAGATTATAGAAATTCCCATTGATCTCAAAATTCAAATATTTGAGATTCTAATCCAATTAGACTTTTATATCCTTCAATATAATTATTTGATTAATTTAAGAGTTTTATAATACATTCAAGACAAGCATTTTTACAGTCCTACAAAATTCTTTCTACATACTTGCTTTAATATTTATAAATTCTTTATATATATATAAGTTTTTTTTTTATTTCTCAAAAATCCAAAATCACTAAAAAAAATATTTTACTTAAAAAAGATCTAAAAAACTCAATATCCATCCAAATCTCTTTAAATTATTGTTAAAACAACTCTTTTTAAGATTTTTCTTTAACATCATTCTTTAATTAGCAAAATAACCTTAAAGATATTATAGGTACTTGGTTTTGTGCCTTGAGGTCTAATTTCAACCTTGATTTATAACATATCTACTTTGGATATCAATTTCTAGGTCTTTAAGGTAAGTTTTACTACATACTATTCTTAATTATTTTCTTAAGATATTTATATCATTCATTTTTATAATTTTCTTTTTTTTTCTTTGTTTATGGCCATAAAAAATAAATAGAAATTAATTTTGTAAAAAATAGCATTAGCACTTATTAATTTTAGTACCTCCTTGACTATTATCTATATTTTAAAGATAATTTGCTATAATATTTTCATATAAGCTCTTTTATAATATAATTATTTATTTATTTATTTATTTATTTTATCCAATAGCCATGTAACAACATAACAACAATACAAAAACCTTTAATAATAATAAAGAACTTATTACACATTGTAGCTATGACGATGAAGATGATTTTGACCTTCTTTTTTTGTTCTATCATTGGCAATCAAATGAGCAAAAGGTTTTATTTCTTCTTTAATAGAAGAATCATTGATCCTACCATTAGTAATAGCAAGGATAATAATTGATGGTACTTTAAAAATAAGTTTATCCCATATTGTATAAAGCATGAATAAGATCTTTATATAGATTTTTTAGGTAACATGGCTACTTGCTTTATTAATCTTATTCACATAAAAAAATCAATATTTAATTGAAAGGTTATTAGTACTAAATTTGGTCCTATCAAAACTAGTGATAGAAGCAAAACCTAGTTGAAAGGACTATAGTTAGATAGAATCAAATCATATAATTTATTATAAAAATATCAAATTTAATAAAATTTACATTATCAATGCTAAATAAAAAGATATTAATTAGATATTTTTGGTATCTATTATTAATTTTTAGCTTAAAAAAATAACATTTGAATTAGTGCTACTAAAAAATAGCTTTGGAGTTTATTTTTATTCAAATGAAAGACAAACATTTTTTTTTGTAGTTGGCAATCTTACATGAAATGAAGATTAACAACTACCAAAAGTTATAAGATTAATCAATAATAACTAATTTAATATTAGAGAATAAATATGGAATCTTAAAATTTTATGTTAAGAAAAATAAAAATAATTAAAGAATGATAAATAATACGATTAATTTTTGGACAACAAGATTAAAATTAATTTAAAGTAATCAAAAAAAGAAAAGAATCTTGCTCTAATACCATAATAATGTATTTAACTAAACTAAGTTTAAACTAACTATGACATAAATAAAGATACAAGAGCCAAAACTTAAAAGAATTAATAGAGCAAATTAGAGGAGATCCTAAATCCATAAAAATTTATCCAATGGACTTCTAAAATAGATCCTAATTAATTATATAATAATACTAAATACTAAATTCAGCCTAATTTGTATCTAAATAGTAAACACAATAGAATAATAAAAAGCATATGATACTAGGGATAGAAAGAAAGTAGTATAATGATTGGCAGTAGCTTGAAAGAATATCAATGAATAGTAGCGGTTAAATTAAATATAATCTCCAACTTTCTAATATTTTTACCATTCTTTTGATGTTCAAATTCTAACCTTAGATAAGCTATGTTTTTTTTCTACATTTATAGATTGCACATTATTATAGCAATAAATGCAAAAGTAATGTCTTATATTTCTTAAGTTAAAATTTTTATTTAAAAGTTTTTTTTATTTATTTATTATCTCACATGCATTATAATATATTAAAAAATATTTATATCTTATCAAGCTAATTTATCCCTTAAAATAACTTTAGACTACTCTCCACTACTTTAATCAATTCCAATATATATACACTAAACTAAAGAATCTAAGCCCCATCCTTCAAAATTCTCAAAAAAAATCAAAGTAATATTCTTCAAAAACTTTCAAATTTTTTTTTATAACTTTTATTAAGATATTTTTAGAATAATATTATTCCTAAATATTATAGATACTCATAATCTATAACTTTATTTATTATTAGATTATATAATCATTCACAAAGAAATACAATGATACTTAGAAGGAATTTTTAAAAATTAAGTTATTATATTTCATCTAATGAAACCATCATATGTAACAAACTTCAACTATAACTTTTTCTCTTGTATTTAAATATATAGTTTTTTAAAAAATTATGATCTCAATAATATTAATAATAATAATAATAATAATAATAATTATTATTATTATTATTATTATTATTATTATTATTATTATTATTATTATTATTATTATTATTATCATGATTATTATTTTTTCTAAACCATTCTAAACTACTTCAAAAAGTATTTTAAATAATTCAATTCACTCACTACTTATAGGAGTGAAACTTATCTCTCAATCCAAATTACATTATAGATTCAATTAAGACTTTCTTGTTATTTGATTTTATAAAGTGAAAAGAAAAAATATCGAAAAGAAAAAAGAAAAAGAAAAGATCAAAATAAGTAAAATAATTTTAATCAAATAATTATATACTATAAAATTAATTACAATTTATTCATTAGATTTTTACCTAATAAAAAATTGAAATTAAAATTAAAAGTTACATTTTTTAGATATTTAATTATATCATCTTTTTAACGATATACTAAACTCCTATATCTAAGCTATAAATATTTAAAAATATGAAATAAATAAATAAATAATTAATAAATAAGTTTTAACTTAGGGATAATTTGCTTTAAAATCAAAAATTTAAGCTTCACAAGTAATTTGTATGGGTATCTTAGAGGGGCTACAAGGCCTTATTCTTATCTTCTTACTTACACCTAAGATGCTATGATCCATAAGGGTCTTATGCACTTTCTTTTCTAAAAGGACTATACTAATTGTTAGTCCTCTTATTTAGTAAAACCAATATTTTTATATTTTAACTTTATTATAGTATTAAAAATTATCTAATAAGTATATGAGCCTTCAAGAGTCTTCAAATCTTGCTCCACTTCTTTATAATGACCTCTCAAAGTGGTAAAAATTATTTTTACTAGAGTCATAAAAATTATACAAAAGTTCCTTAAATAAATTTTAAATAGATTCTTTAAATCCTTATGATTTTTCAATAACAAAAATATCCATTTAAATCTAATTTTTTATCTTGATTATTTTTGGTAGTCATAAAAATAAATTTAAATCAACTAAATATTCTATTTTTTATATAAATAATTAAAAAGACATGAAGTTCTTTCTCATACTTCTTCTAAATACTAATTAATAATTATATATTTTTTATAAGTAATAAATATAAATAAAAGACCAAAGTAAAAATTAATTCTTATAACTTAATATCAATATTCAACAATAAACAAAGATATCAAATCAATTAAAATAAATACCTCTAAGACTTACTAAGATTCTATTTTTACAATTCTTTTTCTAGTAAGACTCTTACAACTTATAAACCTTTCTAAATTCTAATAAATATTTAAATAATCAAAAAGAATTCTAATTATTTTAATATTTAAATAAATTAAATCTATACTTTTAAATTTTTTACTAATTAAGATCCATTGATAGAATTCACACCATGCAATCTATATACTTTTGATTTTTTTAATTAATTAATTTTAAAATTTTAAAATTATCTTATTTCTAAAATTATTTTTGCACTATATTTACCATCATGTTTAAATCATTTTTGTTAAAATCTCTCATTTTACTTATTTTCGTGTAATCTTTAAAGTCTTAAAACTATAATCTAGTTGAATAATTATTTCATTTGCTTGTACAAATATATAAAATAGGTAAAAAAATATCTTTTAAAATTTACTTAATTTTATAAGATTTAATTATAAAGATAAATTTAATTTAATAATATTTTTTTAATACTTCGGGATATGAAAAAATCTATAGATGTTTCTAAAATACATAATTTTATTTATGGAACTAATAGTAATCAAAAAATATTTTCCAATTGATTTTTAGACTTCAATAAGAATAAAATTTTATAATATATCTATTATATTGTTTATTCTTTTATTTTAACTACTTATAATATATTCAAATTATTTTTATATTAAATTATTATAATTTATTACTTCTTAATAGTTTGATTTTTATATATTTTTTCTTTTCTAATGTTTTAAATTAAATATTAAGTATTTTTTTAATAATTTTAAAATTTAAGAAAATTAAAAGATATCTTTAACTTTTTGTTTTATAAATTAAAATATTTTAAACTTGATACAAAAACTTATTTTTTTATCATCTTAAATTATTTTTCAACATATTTTTAAAAAGAATACAAAAATTATTAATTTCATATATTTTTTATAAAGCTAAAAAAATTAATATTTTCTATAAATATTAGTTTTTAAATATTCTAATCTAAGGTTATAGATTTTTGAATTGTTCAAATATTATTTAACTAAAATCTAAATGATAAAAAAATATTAAATTCTATAGCATAATTGATTTTTAATGGCTTAAAAGAATACAATCCCTTTTTTTATACATAAAAACAATTTCTTGTTTGCCTAAAAAATATAGAATTGCTTTTTTATAAAAAGTTAGTTTATCTTTTTAAATAAAATTTCATTGATTATTTTGATAATAAAATAGTAGCCTTTAAGATTTTTATAATTAATTCTTTATATATATATATATATATATATATATACATATATATAATCGAATCTATAAATAAATTTTAGAATATTTTTCCTAAATTTAGTATATTTTATATTTAATATGTTGAAAACATAAGATCTTAGATTTTATTTTTATTTTTATTTTTTTTACGGTTGTAGCAAAAAATTTCTATCTAATATTTTTTCCCATCTAAATTTTAATACATTCCAATTTTTTTTTCTTGTAAAAAAATAATTCTAGTGTAATAATAAAGTTCCAAAGGTATCTATTTATGTTCAAAATATTATATCTAGTCATGATTGTACTTTTATAGATTGAAGATTTTAAAAATGATTAAACTATAATACAATTACTTGTCTACATAATATAATATCCATTTCTTCTCTTAAAATAAAATTAGTGTAATAATTTTCAAATTTTTATTCAAATTTGAAGGATTTTTCAAGAGAAAAAAATATTTTTAATATTCATATTTTATGTCTTTTTCAAATTTTTTTTCACAATTTCTAAACTCTCGTCTAAAATTTTAAACTATTGGCATACATAAATAAATATATAAATAATAAAATTAAATTTTGATACAATTTGATAGAGATTTTGTAAATAAAATTTGGTATATCAGTTTTGTCATTAAGACTAGAGTAAAAAATTATTATAAATAATGATAGATTACTATAGTGTTAATGTTTTAAATATTTAGTACTTTAAATAATTTACAATATACTACTATAGGTCTTTATCAAATTTTTTTTTATAAATAAAAAAAATTATTAAAAAAAAAAATCTTACTAAAATCTATAAACAATATTTTTCTATTATCCAAAAAAAGCTATTCATCATTGGTAAACGAAATAATACTCTATGACGAACAAAAAATTCTAAAGACCTTTGTATAGATTCTATATTATATATGAATTTTTTCTAATATAGTTGGAGGTTTTATTGTCCATCCAATCAATTATATTTTTATCTTTGTTTAATATTTTTCTATTATATTTTGCATTAATAAATTCAAAATTATCTATTATTTTATTTTTTTATTTGATCCATTTTTTTCCTACATATGTTTTATCCTCAAAACTTTACAAAAGAATTATTAACTATAATCCATGATATTTAATTATAGAAGAAGGAGCCACAAAAAAAAACCAAATAACCAAATATTGAAGACGAACTAACTAGAATACATATTTCTTATTTAATAGCTCCATCATGTAAATAACTATACTAAGAAACTACTTTTGAAGATATTATATTGCATTCTTTTATAACATGTGATTCAAATTCCTTGCATTGATCTAATTGAGCTTTTGTTCTATAAAAAACAATATATCACAAGAAGATTTTTAAAATCATGTATAGCTTTGTAAGTAGTGGAATTTCTTTAGATTATTAAACCCTTTTAGATTAGATGATTTAATTTTGGCTCAAGCTACAAGCACACCCCAAATTGTTATACTCACACCCATTATGTCTATACACTCACCCAAAACTTCTGATTGGCTCATCTAAATCCTTCCTACGTGGGTCCCGGCCCCCTTCTCTTCTTAGTTTCCCCAGTGAGGCTGCATCCCGGTACTACAGTCTGGTATCGCCCTCTTTTTCTTTACCTCTTCGTCCAATTCGTTGATCTCCCCGTTGTGTATACATCAATTGAGTGGGGGCAAAATTCGTAACCCTGCTTGTTTTCGGACCGCGGTCTATTGTGAGCAATTCTTATCACTTCTGCGAGAGTTCGAATTTTTCATGGGAACAGAATTTTGTTCACAAAATCGCACATGCAAACATCTGCAGTTTATCACCGGGTTCCATTCTTGTATTCTGGTACACTGGACTTGCAGAGGGAGCGTAATTTGGAACATCGTGATCTCAGATCATTATTCAGCATGATGCGATGTCATACATGCTGGCGTAATCAGGCAAGTGTTTTGTGGGAGTGAACACAGATAACGCAAACCAACGGTGACTTAGCACTGGCAGACTACGCAAGAGTGGGTCGAGCGTCGCCTCCTCTTCCTTATCAAAGGTTCGAAACGCTTACTGTAATCGTGATGCAATGGCAGCCTGTGAAGAGGTCTTCTACTATTAACACCACGCCTGACGTGGCTATGTCGCCGCAAAATGCCTGTGCAAAATGTGCATGTTATCTGGCATGCTCCCCTACAGGGTACTCGTCTCGGGTGTGTTCTTGTTGACTGAGTCTTAAGGACTTGATGCGTGCAGCACCCACGCCCATGGGAAGCGCAGTTCAAGTCTGGAATCCCAACCATCGCAGTGTGGCAGTGCAGGAAGGCGTTCTTCAATTGGGATCCACCAAGAAGCTGCCTCTCCCCTCAGAACATGTTGTTTATAAACTTTTTCTCAGAGCTTCCTCAGTTGTGCTTGACCTGAAAAAGCTTATGTTTACCAATGTGCTGGATGATGACCTAATCCACTGGCTGGGTAGAGGACTGCAACTTCGGCAGTCTCGTGAGCTTCATGGAAACATACTGTTTTTACAAGATCTACGAGGTCGGAGACCGGGACGAAGCAATCGCAGAAATTGAAGACATGACACTGAGCTTGAAAAGATACCCAGGAGAGCTCACACGCAACTCACACTTCATGACGGCCCAGTGCTGATCCCGCCTGCCAGGCTCGTGTTTTGCTCTATCGTGTGATGGGTGGGTGCAGAAGTTCACGCCGCATTTATACTGACAAGCAATCGCCAATCCCAGCAGTGCAGCAATTCACGCCCTTGTGTGGGTACTCACTCTGGGACAAGAGTAAAGGAATCTGGATGAACCAATCAGAAGTTTTGGGTGTGTGTATAGGCATAATGGGTGTGCATATAGTAACTTGGGGTGTGATTGTAGCTTGATCCTTTAATTTTTGTTTTACATTAAAAATTTAATAGATGCAGTTTTAATTATCTCAAGTATAGTCTCACAATTCTTACAGGTAGAGATACCAATGACAAAAATTTATTAAATCTCTTCTTCTGGCATCATTTATGCCTTATATTCTTTTAATCTTAAGAAAGTATGTACATTGTTATTATTTTTAATTAAGGTGTCTAGAATCCTAAAGCTCTATTAATTATTCTCCTTGCAATTTTTATATAACTATCATATAAGACATCTTAAGATCTATTTTTTATCCTTTGTTTCTATCAATCACTAGTCTAAAAGAAGGTTGCTTGAGGTTGTTGAGTTCCTTAATGCTATGAGTTATGTTTCATAATTCTAGACACTACTATGATCTATTCCAATCTTGACTTCTTTGTTGTTTCTAGCCAACTTTGGTACATTGTTTTCTTCTCTATTTACAAAAGAGACATATCATAAATTACTAGTTCCAAATCAAATTTTGCAATTATGACTAAAATATTTTTTTAAAGAAGGAAAAAAAAAGAAAGAAAAGAAAAGAAAAGAAAGAAATAAGGCATTTTTTTTTATTGCTACTCATTTAAGCATTTTTTTTTTATAATTTCTATATTTTATTTTTTTAATATAAACACTTATTTTTAAAATTATTTTAGAAATTACATTTATTTTCTAATATTTTTTTATTTATTTTTTATTATCATTATAGTAGCTTGTTTGAGTGAGTAATTTGTTAATAGTTTTAAATAGAAGTTTTGAATACTTAAGTACAAAAGGCAATAATAATGTAGCCAATTCTACATGAAAAAAGAAACATTATTTCTAATCTTATTTACATTATTAAAATATGACTTGTCATATCTATAAATAATATGCATACTTATAATAAATTTGGATCTACAAATCTTCTTATATTTTATATTTTTGTATTTTTTTCATTCTTATAAATTATATAATAATCCAACTTTGGTATTTGTAGTAGGTAGAATGTAAGTCTTGCTTAGATACTTAATTATTTAGATTCCATTGCTTTAAATTGCATTGTTTGCATCAAAACCTTATATTTATCTTTTATCTTGGTTTTTAATAATTTCTATCATATTTATATTATCCCATGAACATTGTCAGGCAAAAGATATGATTATAAGGCAATATTATCATATAATACTCCCATCTATACACAATCATAGGTAGAGATGTGTCTTTTGTTTTACAAACTACATTTGACAACCAACATGAAGCTATTTTTGTCTTTGATATATATATATATATATATATATATATTTTTAAATAATGTGTTTTAAAGTCCTATTCTATTAGACTTTGTTAATTTCCTTGCTTGGAATTTAAAATTTTAATGTTTTTATAATAGATTAAAAAAATAAAAATAAATAAAAGGCTTCATTTTCTTCTTTAATCCATAACATAATCTTTAAAATTCTAGACTAATTTTGTCAGTGTTATTTGCATGTGCTCCTAAAAAACACCTAAAATATATGCTAAAGTATTTACTATATATATATATATTTAAAAATATATACTAAATATAAATTAAGATACAAGTGGTTAAAAATCATATAAAGAGGAAAAGCTTGTCACAAAGGAAACATGTGACATCACTTTTATCCTAATTTTGAAAAGAATAACTTTTTTTGAAGACATTTAAAAAAAATAATAATCATACAAAAAATTTACCCTAAATTCTGATATTGTAATATGTTTCAATATGTTGCAAAAACGACTATATGTATCCATATCATACTTGGTTATATATATATGTATATATATAAAAATCAATATAAATCACCCTTCCTATACGAAGGGTTTAGAAATTAGGGCTTAGCCGGAGCGGCTTTCGTTGAGAGTAACGAGGATCCTCGCGATCGAAACGTGACAAGTTGTTTGCGGACTTCGACAAAAACTGGCACCACAATCTACAAATTTGCTGATCGCTTTTCTGGTACCATTTTGGCGTTTTCCGGCGTCATTGTTTGTGATGCTCTCGTTTGGAAAGGCAGCCTAACGACAGGGGAAAAAGCATGCGCGTGAGGATAAGTTTCGCAGAAATGGGGGAAGGATAACCACGCACTCAGAAGGATTGGAGAAAATGAGAGACTTGGAGCTTGTGAACCCAAACATGCGAGCCGGTTTTAGGTTGGAAACTCTCGTCCAATTCGTCACCACAGGGTGAAGTTCGCGATTTTGCACAGGCTGGTGGCAATTGCTCGCAAATGGTAACTATGGAGAAAGCTTCTTCTTCTTCTTCTGCTTCTCGTTAGCTCTTCTCTTACCGCGCTTCAGATCGTTGTGAATTTGGTGGGTAACACACAGCTTGCAAAAATACAACCTAAGCTAATTTGGGCTCTTCCGAAAACATGTTCTTAACTCGATCTGTGACTTGCATTAGGAGAGGGAGTTTCTGAGATTACAATGCAGCTTCGCTGTATGGTTTCTAGTGCAATCCTAATTTCTTCGAAGGAAGGCCGCTCTAAAGGATTAGAGTGCCAGCATCTGCACAACAATTCCGTTAATCGAGAATTCATTGGATGCGGCAGCTCCGGTCTCCGGCCATTCAGAACAGCATCGTAATAGCTGTCATGTAAGTCTTCGAAAGGTATGCATCCTGTAAGGATTTCATAGCACGTCATGGCGAAGCTGTACACATCTACCTCTTCTGTGAACACGCTTGGGTCGAGGTTACCGTCCATTACTGCGACCAAAACCTCGGGCGCCCTCCAGAAGCCTGTCCCCATGACACCGACGGAGCATTCGTAATCCGCAACAACACAAGAGAATTCCGAAGCATGCCTTGGATCGGGAGGGTTCCGCTTCTTCACATCCAATTTGATGAGTACATTGGACGTCTTTAGGTCCTTGTGGAGGATCCCCTTCCTGTGCAGCTGCTCCATCCCATTCGCTATCTGCAGCATGATAGATATGGCCTGCCATTCTTGAAAAGGAGGCCCCTGGTTGCTTCGCTGCTCCATTTTGATATCAATCAGCTTGCGCAGGTCGCCCCAATATTTGTACATCACAAATGCGAACCTGTCGTCCTCCACGACCGTTCCGGCGAAGATGATGGAGGAATTGACGAGACTCAAGTGGCCTTCAGGGGTGCTCTGAAGCATTCCGTGCGGCCATTGTGTTTCCAGAGATCGCAGAGAATAGCCCTTTTTGAAGGCTTTCACCACAAATTCCATTCGAATGACGTCCACGCCGCCTTCCACTTCAAAGATCTCTGCCTGCCCTCCCTCTGCAATTTTGGGACCGAGCACTAGGTTATCACCCCATTTCTCCGAGAAGAACCCGCCCCACTGCTTCTTGATCCTCTCAAGAATTTCCCGGTTAGTCTCTTCGATTTCGGAGTCTGAAGCGTCCTCAAGCTCTAAGGATTCTAAAGACTGTAGGTGATTGACGTGGTGCTGATGATCCTCTACAGATACACAGTTTGCACACTGCATACACTGAAAATTACATGAGAATAATCTACCAAGCCGCAAGTGCGAGAACAATTCACCAAGCTTTCTTCGAAAGTGACCAAATCTCCTGGAACGTTGCTTCTCAACAACATCGGGAACTTTGACGTCCGCAAGGGCAGGTTGATTCAAATCAAATTTCGATTCCAGCTCGCTCCAATGGTCCTTGGAGGATTCAATCTCATACTCATATTGGCTGGCGAATTCACCTCTACGCTTTATCATCCTTTGAATGCGTGTAGAAGAGGAGAATGGCAAAGAAAGAAGAGCCGGATCTAATGCTAACCTTGCGTCTACTTGTGTGCGTTTACTTACGCTCGCCTTTGCAAATCGTTGCGCCGATTCTGCCATCACGATCTCGCTGGGACCTGGCACCTTCAAGCCAGTCTGTGTCTCCTTCAAACGGTGTTTCCTGCAAAGAAAAGACATACTACAAACTCTGCACAGAGACGAGTAGCATCGGAAGAAAATGGTTGATCCACATAAGGGTGTGGTCACGAAAGACAACCGATGCGCCAATGCCCCCTGTCTATGTTCGCCTGCCAACTTTTCCACTTAAAAGAATCAAGATTAATACGTCTAGCCTTTTTACAAACTGTGCAGAAATATATGTACAAAACACAAAGCCCTATTCTCGAGTATTCGTTAGCAGGCCAAAACTTGAGACGCACAGAGCAGAGATCGAAGAACAGGAAGAGGAGAGATGGAGAATTCTACAAGATGGCAGGAACAGCCGGAAACCCACTACAGGGAATCGGCGACAAGAGACAATGAAACACAGTATTGACAGTAGAATGAAGCATTGAGCTACAGGCACACGAGATCGTGCTTACATCGAGGGTTGACTGCACTACGGCGACGGGCAGTCCCCCCGTCCCACCTCTCACCTTGCAAGTGTGGGACGCAAATTGTGGTTTGGAGCAGATGATCAGTCGCGAGGACCAAGAAAACAATGTCAAAGAAGGATTGCCAACTGTAGCTGGTCGGCCCACCATATCCTTCCTCCTAAATTAAGACGATTGATTCCTTTACGCCAACGCCACCATGTGTCACTCAAGCCGTTTTGTCCCAGCCACATGTATGTTTAGGCATCGACCAGGGAGCAAGACAAATTAGGGTATTTCCTGGACGACATGGACCATTTCACTCCGTTTGTTCCTCAACGAATTTGTCTTGCACGGTGCAATCCTTCAGCGTCTCAGCAAATCATAATGAAAGCAGCGCAACTGTTGATCTAAAGAATTTGCTAGAAAGTGGGTTTGTGCGAGCATCTCTACAAAGGCTCAAATCGGGGAAGAAAAAGAAAAAGAACTCGGGGATGTGATGTACGAGCAGTAACGGTGAGAATTTAAGAAAAAATCAGCAGTCTAAGCAGGGGTCACAGAAGCGAATTACTCACATTTTTCCAGACAGTGTGATTGCCAACGCACCACAGAACGATAAGATATTAAGTTATCACTGGCGATGATTATAAGCTTTTAACAATCAACCTCGACTTAATTGCACAAATAGCCTCAAAATAGTTGGTGTTGCAGAGTTGCTGTTTCAGATTTCAATATTGAATTGGAAGTGTGGACATTTACTTCGCCTGATTGTCACTGACTGCCAGATACGTCCTCTCGTCGAAGCACAAATTTCTTTCAGCTGACGAGCATTGATTGTTCTTCATCGAAGAGTAAACCCAAAAATGAAGTTTTTACTCGGTCAATGTGTAGACCAGTGGGACCAGCGGCATCTTTGCACAGACTGGAAACCATCCAACTGATGTATATGTTAACCTGAGCTGATTGCGCCGCGTACATCGCTTGTGAAAGCATCTGCGATGACCAAGGAGGGCCGTGAGCAATGCCAAAGGGGACAAGGGAATCTGTGGCGATCAACAGCCAGTGGATCTCAGTAGTTGTCACGACGTTCGCAAGCACACAATCAAAGCTCTCATCGTCATAGGCCGAGATAAATGAGCTTCCGATTCTTCCCTTATCTGCTACACGCAGGCAGATATGCTTCCCATTGCACTTTACGTTAGACGCTTCGCAAGTTTGATGCGGATCTATGTTGGTCTCCGCCTTTCTGCCAATCTCTACCTCGTCTTCAAGGCTCGAAAGCGTCCGCTGTGTGGGTACGCCGGTGTTCCGCATGATGCGAAGTTTTATTTAACCATTACGGTTTGTGGGTTGCGCTGGATTTGGTTAGGGTTAACTTTTTGTTCATTCGAGATATCCTTGCTTTCTCGATATGTTGTTGGTAATCAAGCAATGTGGACTGTTCCCTTGTTAGGTCCACCTCGGCCTATCTCAAATTACGCACCTCCTTTCACGATCTGCGAGCTTCGAAATTTGAGCATATCTCAGCTGCACTAGGTTATGCTCCGAGAGAGGGTTTGTCAAAGATTTTCACAACTGCTGAATCTCCATCGTGGTCGATTTGAGTGCAATGTGACAAACGAACGTCAAATGGTCACGCAAATTGGTCTGACGATTGTAGATGATCCTCTCCTGAATGTTGGGCATCAGCAAAGGCAGTCAAGGAGGTGTCAAAAGATGATCTCCTTGAAAGAAATCCAGACAATCTGGACAATCTCGAACTTCAAGCATCATCCGAAGTGCCGTTCACATTCCAACAACTGAGTCCATGATCAGAACAGTGGTCGGCAACTTCACCCTCCCTTGATCGATCATCTCCTTCGTCTCAACTTTCCATCATCTGCTTAAGTTTCTTAAACCTAATTCACATTCCACCATTTTTGCTGTGTTTTTTTTGTTTTTTGTTTTTTTCCTTTTTTGTTTGTTTCGGAGAATCAGCAGATTTAACCAACGTTAGATGTCAATTAGGCGGATTACACCTTCGACGTAGATTTCTTGGCGTGACATCCAATGCCATTCCGGGTCGGTACCGATCACTTACCGACTCAAGTGCAACTGATGTTGCCATTCGTAGAGGCTAAGTCTTCTTTTGATTTGATTCTGTGGATTAGAGTGCCATTTCTCAACCTGCAACGTTGGGACAGCATTCGTCTGGTGAAGAAGTATTTAAAATGATAAAGAAGTTACTGAAAGAAATCATTAGATGGAAAATCTGTTTGGAAACAAGATCTTATGCTAGGTGCATGTTTATTGACGGCTTTAATCGGTCATTTATTTTGTGTTTACAGGTGGCCTTCAAATCGTGTTTTGAAGATTTGTAGGTGGCGATCAAATCCTAGTTGGTTGGTTATGAGAATCTATATACCTCTTGCACATGATTGAAAATGATTGTAATTAGAATATGTATAATTGTGAAAAATTGATATATATATATATATATAGGTATATATATTTCTTGTACAAAAACATAAATATCATTGAAGGTGCTACTTTTGCATAGGGTTTGTAAAAGAAAAAATACACATAATTTAAATACAAGATTTAGCTAGATGTGATGTATAATTGATAATTAAGTTAGATTTAAATATAATTATACTTGTATTTATATACATTTTTGAAATGGACTTATTATAAATTATCTCAAATATTTTTATAAATTTATAAATTGAAAATTTTATCAATAAATATAAAATTCAATAAATCAATCAAAATAATAATACTATTTAGGTTGTAAATACCAATTATTTTGGAATATTGCAACATACAAAGATCAGTTAATAAAATATAGTAAAAAATTCAATATTTGAATAAATTTCTCAATCTATTTTTTAATTAAATGAAGTTTTTCATTTATACAATAAGAAAAAAGACATCAAAGAATAAAATATTAATAATTATTATAATTTATAAAAAATATTCAAATAAATACAAGAAGGATTAATATATATTAAATGTAAAAAGTGTTTTAATTAATATTGTATAAGAAGAGATGGCAATAAGTTTTTTATAACACAATTTAAATATGTCATACATTCGACATCCAATATATACATCTATTACATATTATAAATTTATATATAGCCAAAAAAGAAACTACTAAATTTGTAATTAATTAATTTTATTATTTTGTAATAATAAGTTACATATATGTCAAGGACAAAGACTCGATGAGGGAAAATATACACAAAAAGGCTATCTCGATATAATAAGTCAAAATATAAACAAGTATGTATATTTAAAGGAAACTGGAATGGCTATTGCCACAAGACAAGAAACTAAAGACTCTTGAACCTGGACTAGGAGCAAAAAAGGAGTTGACAAGAGTGAAGAAGCCTTCACTCTTGTCTCTATATATACTATCTAACTAGGGGCTACGTGGTGACGTTCTATAGGACCTCCAATATGTGTTGACTTTGTAGGACACATGCCTTGACTTACAAGGCAAGTTTTTCTACGTGTGGGCCACATAGTTAGCTTGATCTTCAAGCTAACAACATGTGTGGCACATGACCAACTTGTTGACCACGTTTCTAATCCAAAAAGTCAATTAAAGACACCTATGAAGTCAAAGCAGCGTCTAGGAAGTTTCTAGAAAACTTCCATATTAAATATTATAGAATTAACTTATTTTTTCTACTTTTACTTACTTCTACCTATTTCTATATGTAATTATTAGCTTACATGATTATGGCCGTGACATTACCCCCCCTTCTAGAGACGAGTTCCACGAGGAGCGGTCATCATATGTTGAGGAAATCTATGATGCGACGAATTGTATTCGCCACATACTCTGATCTCTGTTCTCTTCGAAGATGATTGATAGGGCCTCTCAACCATCGGTAGTGTCCCATACCAGGGCGGGAAGACCACCCAATTATTTGATCATTGTTGAGGCCTTCGTAACTTCCTTCGAATAGAATATTTGGAACACCATCAGGAGTTGTTCCTACCTCTAGCAAAATCACCAAACATCGGGAGTCCCTTCCCAAATCGTGATACCAAACACGTTGTATCTCACCATCTATTCGAGGAAGAACATGTCGTTCTTGAAGATCTTCATCTCGATTGCGTCGTCTTGAAGGTTGTGACAATCGTAATATCTCGTCCAGCAGGTCAGCAAACGAAGGTTCTTGAGTTGAATCCGCTGGTTGTTAGCTCTCCATCTAATTAGCGTCACAAATGCAAAGAAGTTACAAACAAGGATAGGAAATTGAATGTTATCTTGCCTCAATCTTGTCTCTTTTATAAGAGAGATTTTCATCTTAGTTTTGATGGATGTCGTTGATGAAAAACTTTGACTTTAGCTGATGCATTTGTTAGATTCCTGGATGGCTCCCATGTGCGTTCACTAATATCATATCCGCACCAATGAACAAAATATTCCAGCTTATTTCGGCGCCGCCTTGAGTCTAATATCTCTTCCACTTCAAATTCTTCATTATTATCTACTTCTGTAGGAGGTGGTGGCATTTGTCTTCTTCCTTGTATATCCATTGTCTTATATGGTTCAAGAAGAGACACGTGGAATACAAGATGGATCTTCATTGACTCCGGTAGATGTAACCGATATGCAACTGGGTTGATCTGTTCAGAAATAGAAAAGGGGCCAAGCCTACGATAGTCCAACTTGTCACAAGGTCGAGTAGTCTTGATATTGCGACAAAGTAGCCATACCTTATCACCCACGTTGAATTGTGGTTACTCCTTACGATATAGATCTGCGTTTATCTTTTGTCGTTCTTGAGCTTCCTTCAATTGTGTCTTCATTATTGCATGTAACTCTGACAACCGATTTGCCATATCTTCTGCTGCAGGATTATCAACTTTTGAAAAATCAAAAGTATCAAGTCGTGGATGATAGCCATAATTGGCAAAGAAAGGTGTTTGTTCCGTGGAAGAATGTACCGTATTATTATAAGCAAATTCTGCCAATGGCAGAAAGGTTGTCCAATCATCTTGTTGATAGTTGATAGTACACCTTAAATATTGCTCCAAGACTTGGTTTACGTGCTCTGTTTGTCCATCAGTTTGAGGATGGAAAGCCGAAGATAGCTTTATGTCCATTTTTAAAATCTTGAAAAGGGTCCTCCAGAATCTTGACACAAATTGAGTTCCCCTATCCGATATGATATCTTTAGGTAATCCATGATAGCGATAGATATTATCAATGAAAAGCTTAGCTGTTTCTTCACCTGTGATAGATTTTGTACATGGCATAAAATGTGCCATCTTGGTGAAACGATCTACTATCACAAATATAGAATCATAAGATCTTGAACTTAGAAGATTTGTGATGAAATCCATAGAAACAGAAGACCATGGTTGTTCTGGGATAGGTAATGGCTGAAGAAGTCCGTAAGGTCGATGACGAGGAATTTTTGATCTTGAACAAATATCACATGATTGTACAAAGTCTTTGACTGACTTCTACATTTGTGGCCACCAAAAATCTCTTGATATGAGTTCCAAAGTCTTATTATATTCAAAGTGCCCTGCTGCTGGAAAGTCATGATGTGCTTGAAGAACACGTAAACGTGCTTCTCCTTCTGGAACATATAGGCGTCCTTCAAAATATAATAGATTATTCTTGAACTCGAACTTAGAAGGATCATGAGACTTGGAAGAATTATTCTCGATATCATAAACAAGAGGGTCTGAGGACATACTGGACTGGATTTGCTTGAGAAAAGTTGAATCAACCGTCAATGTTGATTTCATTGCTCGAAGATGAAATTGCTCCGGTTTCAAGAGGACCGTTCTTTGTTGCTCAAAAGCTACATCTCCTTCTTTTGGTGCAAAATAAGAACGTCTAGATAGGGCATCGGACAAACCTTGTTGTTTTCCTGGCTGATAAGTGATAATGAACTCGAATCTTGACAAAGACATATTCCAACGAGCTTGATGCCGATTCAACATGTGTGCTGACATGAAATACTCGAGGTTCTTGTGATTTGTATACACAGTGACTGGACTAGAAGCGCCTTCTAGATAATGACGCCATTCTTGAAAGGAATCCATGATTGCAAGAAGTTCTTTATTGTGGATCTCATAATTGATCTCGGCTGTTGAGAATTTTTTGGAATGAAAAGCTATCGGATGAAGTTTGTCATCTGTTCCCATTTGTGATAAAACTGCACCCAAGGCAAAATCTGATGCATCTGTTTTCATAAAAAATGCCTTGGAAAAGTCAACACAATATAAGACTGGTGCAGAGACAAACGATGTCTTCAAGGCTTCAAATGCTGCTTCCGCTTCTTGATTCCATTGGAATTTATCTTTACTAGTCAAGCGTGCAAGTGGAGCTGTAACTTGTGAGAAATCTTTGATGAAGATCCGATAGTAATTGGCAAATCCCAAGAAACATTGGACATCTCTTACTGTCCTTGGAATCTTCCAATCTATGATTGTTTGGACTTTCTTAGAATCCATCATGAGACCATCATTTGAAATGATGTATCCTAAAAAGTCAACTTGAGTAGTGTGAAATATACACTTTTCCATCTTGGCGTACAATCCTGCATCTTTAAGTTTTTGTAATACTTGACGAACATGTATTTCATGTTCTTTGACGTTCTTAGAATAGATCAGGATATCGTCTAGATAGCAGACGACAAAATTGTCTAAGAATTCACGAAATACATCATTCATGAGATGTTGAAAAGCAGCTGGTGCATTTGTGAGTCCAAAGGGCATGACATTATATTCGAAATGTCCATACCTGGTTCGAAACGCAGTCTTCCATTCATCTCCTTCTTTGATCCGTACTAGATTATATGCTCCTCTTAGATCTATTTTTGTATAGATCTTAGCTTGATTCAACTGGTCAAGGAGTCTTGATATCAAAGGTAATGGATACCTGTTCTTGATTGTGATCTTGTTGAGTCCTCGATAATCAACACACATTCGTAAAGATCCGTCTTTTTTCTTTACGAATAGAATTGGAGCTCCTGCTGGAGATTTTGAATGGCGTATGAAATTCTTCGCTAAATTCTCGTCAATATATGTTTTGAGTTCATCCAACTCATCTTGCGATAAACTGTAAATTGGTCCAAATGGTGGCTGAGTTCCTTCCTTGAGGTCGATTGAACAATCATATGGGCGATGCTCAGGAAGAATATCTGCATTCTTTTTCTCAAAAACGTCTTGATACTCCTGATATTGACTTGGAATGCCACTTGAAGTCTTTACGTTTTCAGAAATAGGTGCAGCATAAATAGCAAAAGTTGATCTTTCTTTTGCTGTGTGTATAAATGCTTTTGCACCTATCAGTACGGGTTTTATTATATTAAACTTATAATTTTTTACTTGGTTGGTAGAACTATTAATAACGCTCTGGGAAAAGTCAAGTTTACTCAAATTCTAATCTATTCGAGGGTTATATTTTTCTAGCCAGGATAAACCTAAAATAACTAGATTGGATGGGGATTTAATTATGTTAAAAGCTATGTAGCTATCATGACCGTCTATTGTTACTTTTATAGGATGAGTTTCATGAGTGACATCTCCAGAAGACAAGGGACGACCATCTATGACTTCTACATGTACTGGTTTAGGTTTCTGTATAAAAGGTATTTTACGACTTTTAACAAATTATTCATCTAAAAAACATGCTGAGGCTCCCGAATCTAAAAAAGCAGAGGCTTTGTAATTCTTAGGTCCTAAATATAAGTCTATTATAAAACAAGGAGAGGGTTCTGAGGAGAGGATAGGACCTTCATTAGGAATTGTATAAGGTTCCAACTGCATGGTCCCTATTGTAGCTAGACGAATCCGTTTTTCGACATGTTGTCTTCTTTGACCGCCGTACCCCTCATTTTATAGTTGCGTCGTTTCTTTGGACAATGTTGAGCAGTGTGCTTAGGTTCTCCGCAATATAAACATAATCCTTCTTGACGACGACGAATCTTTTCTTGCTCAGTTAGGAGTTTAAAACATACCGCGTCAATTTGTATGTCTTCTACTTTCGAATGTACATTTGGCAAAGATGTTGATGTTGCCATTGAGTAATAACGTTGAAGTTCCCATTGTCGTGTTGTAACACGAGTATACAGTGAAAATAAAAAGAAAGGGGAATTTTATTAATATTCAGTTACCTCGAATATTGGGAGCATCAACCAACTCCAGTACAAATACTGAGTGGTCAGGTTCAGTCACTCCGTTACAGTCAGCCGGGGCATACTGAAATGCTCTATTCGATTCCAATAACGGGAGTCAGCAAGAAGAGAAGGACCAATTCACACGACGGGTTTGAGGAGCCAATTGGATCTAATTTTGATAATCCAATCCGGGTCCTCTTATCCAATATGAGACCTGAATTGGTCGGTCAACCCAATGCAGTCTAATTACGGGAAATCCAGGTCTTATTACGGGTCTTAGCCAATCTGACGCGAGGACCAATTTGATTCAATTACGGGAACATCCAGGTTACTACGGGCATCTTTCCCAATATAGGACCTCAATTGGTCGGGCGACTCAATGTGGTCTCGATTATGGGGTTCGATTCTGTTTCAGGCTGTCCTGTTCTCTGTGCCGTTTCAGGGAACGTTGTTTTCGATAAATAGATTTCTTAAAGGTAAAAACGGAGGAGAAAGCTTGACGGCGAGAGCCAATTTCGAATCCAAGCTTGAGGTGGGAGCCAATTCTGGATCTAAGACGGAAGATTGAAGAAATTCAGAGGATAAGGTTAGGGGGGGAATCGGGGGAGGAGCGAGTTTTCAAGCTTTTGCAAGGTTACCAGTTCGGTTTTTCATTGGAGGTTTTTGGAAGATCAAGGGAATTAGAGAGAGGAGCTTCATGCTTCGGGTCGGGGAAGGAAAGACATAGAATTTGGATTTTTCTTCTTCATAGAGTTTTGGGACGACTGAGGCAATCGCTGCTGAAGTCAGTGTTGTAATGGTGAATCATGATTTTTAAATGAAGTGGGTTTGAATACTCTTGACTGTTTTGTAAAATCGAGTTACGTCTGTGATTGAAGGATTAAAGGGGTGTTTATAGGATTGAGTATGCGGAGTGAATGAAATTTATTGGGTTAATCTAACAGGACAGTCAGTGGATACAAGATCGTAAGTACAAAGGGGTATTGAAGATTAACAGTTTGGGTTGTTCGGGGTTCTGTGTAACGTCTAGAGACCTACCGGCTGGGGCAAAAAAAAAGGACTTCGACAAGCAGTTGAAGGGCATCAGTAAAGATTTACGGTGTATTCTTGCATTCGTTTATATTCCAGCAGTAAAAACTGATAGACTGCTTGACTATCGGCGGATCTCCATACTATCTTCTATAGCTAGACGCTTGGCGCGTTCTCGAGCAGGAAAGCACGTATTACGACATAAGTGGTGAACCCGACGTGAAAGCTTGAGGTAGAAGGTATTGGATTTCGGTTGATTTTATCTTTATTTTTATGGAAAACGAAAATAAAAATTTTGAAGGATTTTTGAGAGAAGTTTCTGGTGGGGAGTCTTCTTAAGGACAAGATATGCACATGGATCCGTCTATTGCTAGTTTGTTTCAAGCCTTCTCATTGTCAATGCAGCAACAGCAAAGCAATGATCGAAAGGAAGCTTTGGCAACCAAAGCATTGCAAGCAGTGGTCAATAAAATTGATCAATTTGATGGGAGGAATATTTCAAGGTATTTAAGATGTTATGTTCGTGAAATGGAATTAAATCGGGTTTCTGAGAAGAAAATGGTTGCACTATTTGGACTTGCCACGATACCGGAGATAAGGGACCACATTACATCGATTACGGATCGTTGTGGGAATTCATGGGAGGATTTTTTACATGCATTGAAAGACGAATATTTCTTGGAAGATGCTGATCGCGTTACTAAGAAGCTGTTTTTGGGATGGATTGAACGGCTCAATAAGATTTTGCAAGCAACAGAGCTACTAAGGGAATTTGAGAGGTAGTACTCTCAATTATCGAAGGTAGAAAAATTGACATTGGAGCCGAACAAAGTTGATCTATTTCTTCAAGCTGCTGATGGAGAATTGCAAGAGAAATTAGAACCCCTTCTTGAAGACAAAGAAGAAGATGAAGGATTGACAACGAAGTGGAAGAACGTTGAAGATGCGGTGGGGTTGCTTACAAAAAAAGAAAGGAGGAAGGATAGGAGCAATATTCCGAAAACAGTACAAGCACCCAAAGCTCCAGTACGTACTACACCACCGACAATGCCTACAGTTGAACCTTCGACATCCTTGTCAAAGAAAGCAGATATGGGTATGGAAGAAATTATACGAGGAATGCGAGATCTTCAAATCAAATTGGCAAGACTTGAAGAGAATACTTCTATAAACAATTCGAAGAATGTTTCAAAACAAAGATATGTACAAAGATGCATTTGGTGTGATGATGCTTCACACACTAGAAAAGATTGCAATGAATTTAAAAATATGATACGGCAGGGAATTATTTGCTGGAAAGATGAAAAGATAGCATTGAAAGATAGGGAGGATCTTCTTCAAACCAATTTTGGCAAGGGAGGAATGAGAGCATTGGTTCAAGATTACTTAAAAGAGCATGAAACAGTAGTACGAGAAAGTGCAAGTTATGGTGCTAGAGTAGATGATGAAATTGGTGGAAGTACGGAAACTAGTGAGTTTTGGGCTTCTGCCGTTTCTACAATGCAAGAAGGGAAATTACCTCGAGAAGCGTTATTGAGAACTGCAGCTACAATACGAGGAAGAACAGGTTGGGAGGATCCTGTTGAGTCTCTTTCAGTTCATGCATATATTGCTAAGAGCCAACATGAAGCTTTGATGGAAGAAAAAAGACGAGGAAATTTTGATGATAGTAGAGAAGGAAATTCTTTTAAAAGGCAAACTCGAGGAGACAAGGCTCGGGAGGCAGCTTCACAAGAATTGCCTGTAAAGGATACCTCAGCATCATTGGGAGAAAAAACAACGGAGACAAAAGATAAGGGCAAATCAATTGCTTATAAGCTACTTTCTGACATTGAAGCGGCAACAAATTTGAAAGGAGTGCTGGAAGAACGTATATTAAATGCTAAGGTGGAATTCACATTGAAAGAAGTCTTGGGAATTGCAAAGAAGGAGTTTTATGATGTTATCATTGACAGCATTAAGCAAAAGAGGCAATTAATGAGCGAAACTGGAATGAGTCATGCTATTGATGCAAGAATATGTAGAGATGAAGAAGAGGTTAATATTGGTTACAAGCAACTAACAAATGAAAAGAATGGGTATAATCAGCGAGTACATTTCGAAGATTCTAGTGACAAGGAAATGGAAACTTTGAGCCATTATACTCGAAAGCATTGGGCAAGGGCAACTACTGAGGTATTGGTGAAGGTAGGAGATATAGAAGAACCAATAGTTGCTTTGGTGGACCATGGTTCTGAAATAAATCTCATGTCTAAAGATCTTTATAAGAAGCAAAAATGGCCAATTGATATGGAACATGGATGGGCAATACGAGCAGCTAATAACACACGAGGCGAATTATATGGAGCTTGTCCAGATGTCAAAATTCGGATTGGGGATGTTGCGACGGAGCAATATTTCTTCGTTCAAGATACAACGTCTTATCCGTTGATTTTAAGACAACCTTATATCACGGCAACACGGATGGAAACAAAGGTACTTGACGATGGTTCTGCTTATGCAAGGATACGGAGCGAAGATGGGAGGAAAGCTGTACAATTTCTAACAGTACCTCCTAACCATGAACGGAATCGAGATAGGTTGAGGGAGAAACCATTGCCAAAGATTGTTGAAGGATTTAAGGATTTTGGAGAGGTGCCACTGTAAAGCGAGATTATGGAGGTACAAAAGAGGAGGTACTCTCGCGAGATGAAGGTGCCTTTGATGCGAGTTTTATTGGTATATTAGAGAATGGAAATATTATGTATAAGAAAGTTGATGATTTTAAAAGAAAAGAAAGAAAAAGATTATATGATATTGAAGGACAGTTACGCAAGATAGGTACATTGCAAGATGATGAGAGGATTTTGGGTGTTTATGAAGAAAATGGACTGGAAGATTCATTGGAATTGATTACATCTATTGGGTTAGGGGATAATGATAAGATTGTTGAGATTCATTCGAGAGAGGTTTATACCATGCTTGAATCTTTTCAAGCACCAGAAGTCACAGTAGAGACGAGATATAAAACGGCAAATAAGAAGGTAAAGCCTGTTGCTGGACCATTACCAGAGGATTCTAAAGAACAAATGGGAGAAGCATCAAAAGAAGCAAGTTTAAGAGATCCAATGAGTATTGGACATCAGTTTACTGAAGAGACTTTTGAAGAATTGAAGATTGGTTCTGATGGTTCTTTATTGCCGGAGGAAATTACTTGCTTCAAAAAGATGTTGGCTAAACAAGGTAGATTGTTTGCCTTCGAATCTCATGAAATTGGGTGTGTGGATCCAAATATTATAACACCTATGGTTATCTTCACTGTACCGCATGTACCTTAGAATCTAAGACCGATTCCAGTACCGAGGGCACATTTACCTAAATTGGTCGAACTATTAAAAGAAAAGATAAAGATGAAAATATTAGAACCTTCATTTGCACCGTTTTCTAGTCGATGGTTTACGGTACCTATGAAGAATGGGTCACTACGGTTTATTCAAGATATGCAGCCGGTGAATGCTGTAACTATCATGAATGCAGGAATTGGACCTATTGTGGATGAATTTGCTGAGGCGTTTGCTGGAAGGGCGATCTATTCAATGGGTGATTTGTATTCAGGTTATGATCAATTTCAACTTGCCGAAGGAAGTAGAGATATGACAACGATGAGGACACCGCTTGGATTGGTTAGAATGTGCACTCTTCCTCAAGGCGCGACTAACTCGGTTGCGCATATGATGAATGGGATGAATAAGGTATTGAGAGATTTTATTCCGGAAAAGACTATGCCTTTTCTGAATGATGTTCCTATAAAAAGGTGCAAAGAAGGAGACAAGGATGAAACTTTAGATACGAGGGAGTGTCGCAGATATGTTGTTGATCATATACAAGATTGTGAAAAGATTTTAACTCGGCTTGGAGAAGTTCATCTTACATTATCGGGTATGAAGTCCGTATTTGGAGTGCGAGAGGTTGTAATTGTTGGACATTTATGCGGATCTTACGAAAGAAAACCAGATCCGACTAAAGTTGATGCAATTGGAAGGATGAAAGAGGATTGTGGTTCTTTAACAGAGGTTCGCAGGTTTTTGGATGCATGTGTATTTTATCGAATCTGGATCCCTCATTTTGCTCACATAGCGGATCCATTATATGAACTGTTACGCAAAGATTACCGATTTGAATGGAAAGAAAGGCATATTCAGGCAATGCAAAGATTGAAGAAATTATTGATGTCACCTCCAATATTGAGGAAGGTTGATTATAAGTGCAATAGACTAGTGATTCTTACTGTAGACGCTAGTCCAATTGCCGTTGGATGGGCGGTGGATCAAGATGATTCGAATGGGAGTAGATTTGCAGTTCGATTTGGGGCTAAAGTTTTAAGTATTCGTCAGCGTGCATATTCGCAAGTCAATAGAGAACTTTGGGGAGTCGTTTCGGCTATGAAAGCTGAAAAGGACTATTTGATTGGGGCAGTAGTAGTAATTGAAACAGATTGCTTGCCATTGCTTGGAATGATTATTAACTGTTCAACGCCAGATATTGCAATGTTGAGATGGATTGCTTATATTAAGTCACTAAATCCAGAATTTAAGCATATCACTGGAAAGGACAATTTAGTAGCAGACATGCTATCTCGAGCAAGATACGAGAGGGAGGACGAAATGGTTGAAGACATTGATGATGTCGGATTGAAATTCTATTCAATATCAAATCTCAACAGAGAAGACAAGCTATTTCTTGAAGAATCTTATGAAGGAGAATTATTGGATATTGGTCATTATTTGAATACCTTGTCTAAGCAGGGGAATTGGTCTACAGAAAAATTCAAACAAATAAGAAAAAAAGCATATGGATTTTTACTTCGAGATGGATTCTTATGGAAGAGACCGAAGAAAGGAATTGAGATGCCACAACGAGTGATAGGCAAAAGGGAAGAAAAACTAAAATTATTAAAGGAGTTTCATGATAGTTTATGGGCAGGGCATAGAGGAATCTGGGCTACTTTTGCTAAACTCAAGGAACGATATTGGTGGAAAAATATGTATCGAGATGTGCTCTCATTTGTAGAGTCATGTGAAATCTGTCAATCGTATTCTAATATCCGACATCGAGATGGTCTTCATCCTACGTATCCTCTGGCTATTCATTTTAAATGGGTTGTTGATTTGGTTATTATGCCGGTTGGGTTATGGCAGATGAGATATTTGGTTTTAGCTCGTAAAGATTTATCAAATCTAGTAGAAGGAAGAGCATTGAGGACAAAATCTACAGAGGGGATTTGTAGGTTTTTGCTTGAAGATGTCATTTGCCGTTACGGGTGCGTAGGAAAAATCATTGCAGATCGTGGAGAATTAAATGCACAAGAAGCTCGTAAGTTCTTTGAAAAATGTGGAGTTAAACTATCACTGACTACTGCTTATAATCCGGAAGGGAATGCGAAAAGCGAACGCGGTCACCCGCCGATTGTGAAAGCATTGGTTAAAGCTTGTAATGGGAAGGTTAAAGAGTGGCCACGGCTTTTGTCATTTGCATTATGGGCTGATCGAACAACACATAATTCAGTGATAGGATATATGCCAGTAGAACTTATGACAGGTCAAAAACCAATTATGCCGATTGAAGAAAAGGTACTTACTTGGAGTATGCTACCATGGGAAGATGGATTGACAAGAGAAGAACTTCTGGCTATTAGGATTCGACAATTGGAGCAAAGAACGGAAGATGTCCAGATAGCATTGGAAAGGTTAAAAAGAGCAAGGTTACAAAACAAAGCGCGATTCGATAAGCAACATCGATTGAGACCAAAAGCAATCGAGGAAGGTGACTGGGTACTTGTTTATGACAATAGTCTGGATAATCAACATAGTACTTTGCGGAAATTTTCAAAACGTTGGTTTGGACCATATGTTATAACAACTGTTCATGATAATGCGACTTACTCATTACGGGAGTTAGATGGTACAAAATTGAAAATACCAATTGCAGGGAAGCGAGTAAAAATATTTAAACGAAGATACGCAGAGATGAATATGGAAGACCTTAATGAAGGTACAAAGATTCCGCAGCAAGAAGATGAAAGTGATATGGATAATGAAGGTGACGAAGACAAACTGGACAAAGACGTAGGAGATATATTCTGAATCAAACCGCAATTGGGTAAATTGGTGCATACCGGAGGATGCACAGGTTCAGAGAGGGTGGATGTCGTGTTGTAACATGAGTATACAGTGAAAATAAAAAGAAAGGGGAATTTTATTAATATTCAGTTACCTCGAATATTGGGAGCATCGATCAACTCCAGTACAAATACTGAGTGGTCAGGTTCAGTCACTCCGTTACAGTCAGCCGGGGCATACTGAAATGCTCCGTTCGATTCCAATAACGGGAGTCAGCAGGAAGAGAAGGACCAATTCACACGACGAGTTCGAAGAGCCAATTGGATCCAATTTCAAGAATCCAATCCGGGTCCTCTTATCCAATATGAGACTTGAATTGGCCGGTCAATCCAATGCAGTCTAATTATGGGAAATCCAGGTCTTACTACGGGTCTTAGCCAATCTGACGCGAGGACCAATTTGACCCAATTACGGAAACATCCAGGTTACTACGGGCATCTTTCCCAATATAGGACCTGAATTGGTCGGGCGACTCAATGTGGTCCCGATTACGAGGTTCGATTATTTTTCAGGGTGTCCTGTTCTTTGTGCCGTTTCAGGGAACGTTGTTTTCGGTAAATAGATTTCTTAAAGGTAAAAACGGAGGAGAAAGCTTGACGGCGAGAGCCAATTTCGAATCCAAGCTTGAGGTGGGAGCCAATTCCGGATCTAAGACGGAAGATTGAAGAAATTCAGAGGATAAGGTTAGGGGGGGAATCGGGGGAGGAGCGAGTTTTCAAGCTTTTGCAAGGTTACCAGTTCGGTTTTTTATTGGAGGTTTTTGAAGATCAAGGGAATTAGAGAGAGGAGCTTCATGCTTCGGGTCGGGGAAGGAAAGACATAGAATTTGGATTTTTCTTCTTCATAGAGTTTTGGGACGACTGAGGCAATCGCTGCTGAAGTCAGTGTTGTAATGGTGAATCATGATTTTTAAATGAAGTGGGTTTGAATACTCTTGACTGTTTTGTAAAATCGAGTTACGTCTGTGATTGAAGGATTAAAGGGGTGTTTATAGGATTGAGTATGCGGAGTGAATGAAATTTATTGGGTTAATCTAACAAGACAGTCAGTGGATACAAGATCGTAAGTACAAAGGGGTATTGAAGATTAACAGTTTGGGTTGTTCGGGGTTCTGTGTAACGTCTAGAGACCTACCGACTGGGGCAAAAAAAAAGGACTTCGACAAGCAGTTGAAGGGCATCAGTAAAGATTTACGGTGTATTCTTGCAGTCGATTATATTCCAGCAGTAAAAACTGATAGACTGCTTGACTATCGGCGGATCTCCATACTACCTTCTACAGCCAGATGCCCGGCGCGTTCTCGAGCAGGAAAGCACGTAATACAACACCGTGAATGATTTTCGGATCGAAATTCAAGAAGTCGATTATCACATTTTACCGCAAAATCGATTGCTTGACTCAAAGTTTGAGGATCAGGTAAGTTGAGCATCAATTTCTTTACTTCGTATTGCAATCCATAAAGAAATTGACTGATGAGTGCAGCATCATCCCACTTGATGTCAATTGCAAGTTGTCAAAATTGTGAAGCATACACTGTTACTGAGCGATTTCCTTGTCGCAGAATTTGGATCTTATTTGTTGCAACACGAGTTGCATCGTGTTCACCATACATAGATCAACTCTGCCAAAAAAGCTTCCAAATTATCCAATATTAGATTTTGTTGTTCAAGAAAAGACGAAAACCACGATAATGCAGAACCAGAAAGTAGAGTGCCAATAAATCTGACTTGTGATCCTGGAGTTGGATAGCTTTGCGGTTGAAGTTCAATTGCCAATTGTACTTGATTGATGAACCCTCGAAACTTTGATCTCGTACCATCAAATTTCTCGGGTAAGGCAATTCTTGGTTCTCTAGTGCTTACAGGGTGTTGTACAATTGGGGAAGGAACGTGATTTGTTGTAGATATTGAAGCAGCTCCGATCATCTCTATATCCCCACTTTCTGCTATTCTTGTTCTTTCCTGTGTTGGTGAATTGAGTTGATGCATCGCAAGCATTAATTCCCTCATTTGCTCTTGCATTTGTGCCATTGCACTCTTCATTTCAACAAGCTCTGCTATAATGACACTAAGAAGAAAAATTTGTTAAATATTGCTCAAGACAAAAGAAAAGAAAGACTTGATAACAAAGAAGATACTAAGAACAATATCAGTTTAGAAGTGGGTAATCTGCAAACTTCTAATACGCTTATGTCTTGTGAAGACAAAGGGGTAATCCATTCTTACTGAAGAAAAACAAAGCTCTGATATTGTAAGTGTACTCTTGTCAATCTGTCAAGGACAAAGACTCGATGAAGGAAAATATACACTAAAAGGCTATCTCGATATAATAAGTCAAAATATAAACAAGTATGTATATTAAAAGGAAACTGGAATGACTATTACCACAAGACAAGAAACTAAAGACTCTTGAACCTGGACTAGGAGCAAAAAAAAAGTTGACAAGAGTGGAGAAGCCTTCACTCTTGTCTCTATATATACTATCTAACTAGGAGCTACGTGGCGACGTTCTATAGGACCTCCAATATGTGTTGACTTTGTAGGACACATGCCTTGACTTACAAGGCAAGTTTTTCTACGTGTGGACCACATAGTTAGCTTGATCTTCAAGCTAACAACATGTGTGGCACATGGTCAACTTGTTGACCACGTTTCTAATCCAAAAAGTCAATTAAAGACACCTATGAAGTCAAAGCAGCGTCTAGGAAGTTTCTAAGAAGCTTCCATATTAAATATTATAGAATTAACTTACTTTTATCTACTTTTACTTACTTCTACCTATTTCTATATGTAATTATTAGCTTACATGATTATGGCCGTGACAATATATTGGTTGACTATGTCAAAAGAAATCAATCTATTAAATTATAAAAAAAAAATAATATATTACATTTACATAAAAAATACTCAAGATAAGATTTATCACATCTTAATTAATATATGTATTTATTAGTTATATTAATATATATATATATATATATAAATATATATATATGTATTATTTAGATAAATAGTTATATTATTTTTATACAATAATATTTTTTTGACTAATGTTGTTAAAAGAGTATTTAAAAAGAGTATTTACATATATGATTAATTCCTATTATACATTATGAAGATAGTTGATAACTA
The DNA here is from genome assembly GCF_059467195.1 of Physcomitrium patens. Classification (NCBI taxonomy): domain Eukaryota; kingdom Viridiplantae; phylum Streptophyta; class Bryopsida; order Funariales; family Funariaceae; genus Physcomitrium; species Physcomitrium patens. The sequence goes on along the minus strand of NC_143434.1, from coordinate 15,167,519 downwards.
GCCATATATTATGAATATTAGCTGACACATAGTTGAATAGCCATCTTAATTATTATAGTTATTGTAGCCTATTAAGCCATCATATTGTCTAATAAGACAAGTATCAATATGTTAATAGTTAGATTAATTGTTAATACATTTGCACTAAAAATTTATGGTCTAAAACCATGGACTTATGTTATATAAGAGTTGAAGAAAAGATTTATTTTAAGTGATTTTAGTTCTTTTTTCTTCATACATATGTACTTCTATTTTTAAATAATAGAAGTCTCATCCATATATTACATGATATTAGAGCTTAGCGCTTCTCATTTACTCTTTACAAATTGAGTAGATTGCATGAGGTTGTTTTGCAAGACTTGATCTTTTGTGACCAAGGTTTAGGGTTTTGGAAGCTTTGTAATTTGTGAATTTAGCTTTTTGAGGAGTTGAACCTTTTGTAGGCCAAATTCAAGTTGTTTCTTTTTTTTTGGTAGCTCTTATTAGTATCAATCTTAGAAATCAAGAGAAGCAACAAGAAGATCTTAGAGCTTTAAGAATTTTTGAATACAATCCATGCTTTGCTTACAATTTTTACTCATAGCTTATCTACAATGTATATAGAGTTATAGAGCTATTGGAAAGAAACTGTTGGATTGGACGATGGTAGTTAGAACTCGCTATGGAAACTTGCCACTGGAATTTTATGTAAAAACTTGATTGCAACCAAGGATACATAGAAGGCTAGGAACTTAAGAAATTTTGGCTAGTTAAATGTTTTGATTTAGATTTGACATCTTCTTATTAGAATTGCATAATCTTTATTAATTTTGTGAATTTAGACTTGAAATTATTTGAAAGACCTAGTCATAATATAATACACTTATTTAAACCTAATTTTGGTTTTTTGAAGAAAAAATAAAAAATTCTATAAATATTCAAGCAAAAAGTTATATAAGAGGATATTAAGCCTTACCTTGATCTTATTTCTAACTCCTCCTTATTTTATTTTCTAAATCCTATTATTTTTTAAATCTTTAGCATACTCCTTATATTATGGCAAAATAATATTTTATTATAGAAAAATTTATTGGAAACAACTAGCATCTTTAGAATAAGATAGTTAAATTTATTCTTATCGACAAGAGATTGTAGGATGTTGTAAATGGAAAATATAAGAAACCTATTAAATTTCCTATAGATTTAAGAGAGTAAAAAAAATAGAAAGATGCAGATGGGCAAGCTTTTTCTATGATTTGTTAACATCTTCCCATTCTAAAGTTCATGACAATAAACAAAGTAGCAAGTGCAAAGGCTGCATAGAAGAGTTCAAAAGAAACATACAACATTAAAAATACTTGATCTTCATTAATTTTAATTCATAGGTTCTAAACTACGTAAGTGAATAAAGGTGATAATATTTTTATACACAGAAGCAAATTACAAGAAATAATTGATCAACTTTTTTCAATTGAAAAAAAAAATTTGGACCTATATTTTATCACAACATTATTAGAAAGTCTTCCAAAGTCATATTGTACTTTGGTAGTATTATTAGAGACACAACCTCCTATTGAGTTGATATTATCTATAGTCACAACTCAATTATTGCAACAAAGGTCTTACAATAAGAATGTAGAATCAACCTTTAAAGCAGTGTTAGTTTTGGAAAAAAAATCCAAGTCACATTTTCATATTTATACTCATGTAGGATCTTTACATGATTACAAGAAAGATACCAAACATAGATATTGTAGCAAAAAAGATTACTATAAGAAAGTATATTAGACCAAAAAAAATGATAAGAACTTAAGAAAGTTAAAAAAGACTTTTCAAAAAGAGTAAGATAATATAATAGATAATAAAGATCAAAAGAAGATGAATCAATCTTTGTAGTTGTATTATTTGTCACTATAAGCAAGAAAGAACAGTACATAGATTTTGGTGCTTCTCAACATATGACATAATATCAAAGTTGATTTTTAAGTTACAAAAACCTATCAAAAGACTCTAAAATCTATTTGGATAATGATACTAGACTTACCATCACAAAAAAAGATTTCTTTCAAATTTCTAAATAGTGTTTAAAAGGATGTACATGATACTTTGCATATTGAAAGATTGGTCAAGATTTTTTTTTCTATTAGAAAAATGACAAATAAAGATTATGAAGTAAATTTCAAGGTTGGTTCATGTTTTTTGAAATAAGACAACAGAACCATTAGGGATCTTAGACACAATAGCTTGTATATGCTATTGAGATCTTTAGATGAAGATAGAAAAACTTTTTTTTATTATAAACACAAAAAAAAACTTTTAAAAAGATTACTCTTTAGTATCAACAATATGGTCATCTTGGTATTTTAGGCTTAAAAAAACTACAAGTATGTGATATGGACACTCATCTAAACATAGGCAAGAATTCAAAGTTAGGATTTTACAAATTATGTATTGATAGAAAACAACATTGTAATGCTTTTCCAACAAAAGGTAATATTCAAGCATCCAAATTCTTAGAATTGATATATTTTGATATAAATGGTCTTATGAGAACAACATCCCATATAAATGCAATATACTTTGTCACATTTATTGATGATTTTTTAAAAAAGAATTTTATACATTTCATGAAACAAATGTCTAAAGTCTTAGATAACTTTAAAATTTTTTAGTAGAAAACAAATAAGCTTAGAGATTCAAAAATTATGTAGTAATAATAGTGAGAGATATACATCAAAGGCTTTTAAGTTGTTTTATCAAAAAAATTATATTAAAAGATAATTTTTGATGCCTAATATGCCTCAATAAAATAGAGTTATAAAATATAAAAATCAAATATTTTTTAAGAGTGTAAGGTATATGTTACATCATAAACAACTTTGAAATGCATGGTAGGCAAAAGCCATCAATATTACAACATATGTCATTAATTAAGTTCTAGCTATACTCATGGCAAAAAAGAAAAAACTAAAAAAATTAAGTCAAGTATGAAAATTTTGATACAATAGTTTTTACTTTTGGATGTGATGTCTATGTACATTTTCTATATGAAAAATGCACAAAAATTAATTCCAAAAGAAAAAAAAAATGGACTATATTATAGATATCAAGTAATATTATCTGTACAATATTAATAAGGATTATATTTTTAAGAGTCGTAATATTAAATTTTTTATATATAAAGAATCTAAAAAAAATAAATTTTTTTTAGATATTTCTATTAATGAATCTAAAAAAATAATGATAAAAAAATAATTCTATAAATTCTTCATTTGATTCAAAGAGTAATAGTGACAATGTAGTAAGAAACGTAGATATTAACATTGGTCAACAAAATCCACTTGTTGAATCTTCATCTTTATTTAAAAAAAATCTAATACAAGCTTGAGTGCTTAGACAAAAATATGAAACTTTAAATCGAGCTAATATCCCACCTTGAGTTCTTCTTTTACCAATGATGACACGTGTATGAACATATTTATTAGCAAAACAACAAATGATTGATGAATTAATATTGACTTGGATTCTTTTCAAGTCTTTTATATCTTTAGTATATATGATACATACTTTTTATATGAGCATTGACAAACCAATTAGTTTTATTGAAGCTATGGAAAGTGATGATATTTGGAAGTAAAAAGAAGTATTAGATTTAGAGTACTAGAGACTTATTAACAACAAGACTTGGACTTTGATACCATTCCTAATATAAAAAAATAAATTTATTGCTAATAGATTTTTAAAATTAAAAATAATATAAATGGTTTAATAGAAAACTATAAGATAAGATTAATTGCAAAAGGTTATGTGTAAAAAAGATGATATTGCTTATAATGAAACTTTTATTTTGTTGGTAAAAATGACCTCAATTTGCATATTTCTTGGACTAGCTACACTTGAAGATTTGAAAGTTCATTAAATAGATGTGAAGATATCATTCTTGAATAGAGAATTTAAAAAAGAGATACATATTTGGACCAAACATAAGGCTATATATTAGAGGGTAAAGAAAAATTAGTATATAAATTTTCTAAAATTTTCTATGGACTCAAGCCATCTTTTAAGACATGGTATTGAAAGGTAAATAACTATCTTATATTACAAAGTTTTAAAAAAAACCATGCCAATCTTAAAATTTATGCATTATAGACAATTAATAGATTCTTCATCATCATTGTACTTTATGAAGATAACTTGATGTTTGTGTCTAATAACAAGAAACTTCTCTTGAAAATAGAGAAAAACTTAGCTTGAAAGTTTAGGATGAAGGGTTTTGAAGAAGTCTATTATACCTTAGGCATGCAAATAATATAAAATTGAAAAAATCTTATAATTGACTTGAATTAATATAAGTACTTGGAAAACATATTTAAAAGGTTGGACATAGAAGGTTATAAATCTTTATCTACACCTTTGGATTCTAATAGCTAACTATCAAGAAAAATAAGTCTTTACATTCTTAAGGAGGTTGAAACAATGGAAGATGTTTCTTATCAAATGCAATAAATAGTTTAGTATATACATTGATAGGTACTCAAACTGATATTACATATGTAGTTGAAGTTGTTAGCTAATACATGAAAAATCCTAGCCTACAATATTAAATAGTAGTCAAATTTATTTTATGATATTTCATAGGTACATTAGATCATGTGCTATAATATGGAGAAAGTTTTTTAAATTTATAAGTAATTGGATATTACAATATAGATTATGTAAAAAATATTGATACTCAATAATTGACTATTGGCTATATATTTTTGTTGTCTCATAGTGTAATCAATTGAGATAGTAAGAAGCACCCAATAATTGCATTAGCTATTGCTGAAGAAGAGTATATGGAAGGTACACATGCAACAATAGAAGTAGTCTAGGTTTATAAATCATTTGAGAACATTGAAATTTCATAAGATAGTTTTATATCTATTTTTAGTAATATATATATATATATATATATATATATATATATATTCTATGCTTATACAAAGCATGTTGAGATTCAACATTACTTTGTTTGTAAAACAATTGAAGATAGCAACATCAATTTAGTTTTTTTACACAATATTCTTGTAGCAAATGTTTTGATCAAAGGTTGAAATTATGAAAAGCATTGCAAATTCAAGAATGTGATAGGAATCGCCTAATTGAACTAGTCCAATCTATCATTAAATAAAAATATTAAAAGAATATTTACATATATAGCTAATTTTTATTAGATATTATATAAATGATTGATAGTCAATTGTATATTATGAACATTAATCAATACATAATTAAATAGCCATTATAATCATTGTAGTTATTATAGCCAACATGGTTATCATTGCCAATAAAGCAATCATCAGGTCTAATAAGTCAAATACCTATTTGTCAATAGTTGGACTAATTGTTAGTGTATTCATACAAAAAAGCTTGTCATTAGATTGTGGACTTACGGTATATAAAAACTTGGGAGATAAATTCATTTTAAGCAGTTTTAGTTCTCTTTTCTTCACATTTTTATACTCTAGTTCTTAAATAATAGAAGCCTCATCCTATATCATAAATATTTTGAAGGAAATAAAATAATTTTTTTTTATAAGTTTCTTTATCTATATTACTACTTCTAAACTAGAAGTATTACTTAAATAATTTCTTATTATTGTGGATTAGTAACTTTAACTTTATTATTTATTATTATTATTTTTGTGATATAGAGTGTATCTTAATATTTTTTTTGGCAAATATATAAAGTATAAAAATTATAAAATGTAATTTTTATATATAAAAATATAAAGAAATAGAAATAAGATCACATATCCATAATTAAGAAACATAGAATTACAAGGACCATAGGCTATTTGATGTTACAAATAAAGCATAGATTTCTAGTTGCAAAATGCATTGCAATTTGGTGTTGGTACCATAAACTTATTAACACCAATTCAACTTCTACCATTGATGCTGGCATTTACAAAGATTATCTCTGCTTTTGATATGATTTTGTTGATCATAGTATCATTTTTTAATCTGCTTTTGATAAAGAAATTGTAAAATTCTCAGGATTCAAAGCCTCACCAATAATATCATATAAAATAAAATTGAGTATAATAATTTGAGAATTTTATTATAGATTAGTGCAAAAAAAGACTCTACAAGAAACTTAATGACATGTTTGAATCCATTATACACTTTATAAATAAAAATCTACAAAAATCGATTGGATTCTATTGCCCTAATAATTCTCATATTTATATATAAATGTATATGTATGTATGTATGTATGTATGTATGTATGTATATATATATATACACACACACTTATAAATTCTAATTATATTACTGTTCCATTGTGTTTAAGGATGAAAATGAATTCTCAAAACCGGCAATCACTTTCAAATCTAAAATTTGATCACTGCACACAAATTTAGTGTATATTGGTGTTTTTATACATTATCCAAAACACAATTTTAAAGCCAATTGTAAACACAAATAAACTACCTGTTAAAATCATTAAACAACATGCATCTTGTATATGATCATAGTCTCCTACAAATTTCCCATTTATTTGTTTCTTAGGTTAAATACTTCAATATTTTACAATTTCTTTATCAGAAGCAGATTAAAAAATGATACTATGATCAACAAAATCATATCGAAAGCAGAGATAATCTTTGTAAAATATTTTTGTGAGGCTTTGAATCCTGAGAAAGAAAGAAGTTAATGAAATGAGGTCACAGCATAGTTTCAGTTTTTTACATTGTGCATTCAAACTTGTTGAATCTAGAGGCTTTGGGTTTTGCTACGTTAGCTCCGAAATGGATTCATTTTATTCGGGCTCTGAACTGAAGGTTTGTATGTGAAACGGTGTTTGTTCTTGGTAAGATTGGGAAACTAACATGCATTTATTCCTCCGAGCTCGTTATCGTCAAACGAAGGTTTGATATATGGACCACGATCTGGTAATGCAACCACTCCGAAAGAAAGAGATGAATGCATTTGCATGAGAAATGGATTGTAGTGATTTATCTGCGATGGAGTACAGAGAAGAAATTGCATTAGTTTGAATTTTACCATCGCATTTGGTTTGTTTCTCATGTACCTCGTTGCTTGGTTTCTAGATTGAAGATTTATATTCAATGTTGATTCACAGAACTTTAGTACAGCGGAATCACATAAAATCAAAGTTCAGGATGAAGTAAAACCGATGTTTTCTGAAAGAGTCATAGTGTTAAGAAATTACACCATTTTTTATTATACATACGCATGTTGGGAATCCGCAAAGTTCAATATTCTAACACCATACACCACAGTGAAGTTTCGTATCGTTGTTCTTCACGTTCTGAGTTCATCAAACTCAAGTAAACAGATGAACAGCTAAGTTTGTGGTTGACTCGATCAGGTTGTAAGTCGGACTGGGATTTGAAGGATTCTAATGCTGTGATTGAGTTGTACTCAATCCCGCATTGGTAAGGCATTGAGAAAAGATACCCATCCGAGGTTCAAGCTTTAGAGGGCATCGGAGTTAAAGTCGAGTACCGAACTTCTTCGAAAGGTGAGACCTCCTTTCCATTTCACTATACTTGGTAAGATGTGCATGTGATCAAGTTCTAAATGTTGCTGAGAAGAACTCTCGACGAAGGCTCACACAGCTTCTTCTTTCTCACTTTTTTTCCAGCTTTGCTACACAGAGAACATCTACTTGTGAATGTATCTCAATGTTGTATTACCTAACAAGTCATGTTAACATGGATCGGCATGAAGCTTGAGCAAGAATGACTTCATTTCGGCATGAAACATAGATCGTTTTTAGACTATAGATCTGACCCAAATGCTTCGAACATGGTTTTCTAAGTAGATAGGCTCTGGTGTAGTTTATTATTAAATATTACAGGGCAAGAAAGCACTGTTGGCTTGCCAATTGAGTTCAACTTTTAACAAGCTGTTACAGAAGGAACGGTGATTGAAGAGAGAGAGAGAGAGAGCTCCTTGTAGCATCTATAATTGCTACACAATTTGGGTTGAACTCAAGTTGTTTTCTGTACTGGATCAGAAGCTGCAGTTGCCAAGACCTGGCCCAGTTCATCATATTTGAGATAAATAATGGGGTTTTGTTCTTTACCCACATCACAGATACAAATTTATAGGATAAATCAGCCTGATTATATGTTAAAGGAAAAGTTTTAACTTGTGATTGTGAAAGATATGTGAGTGGTTTACCCCACTTCTATTGTTGTGTTTTGAAGATTGTGGACTATCTACCTTTAAACAAACAATCTTGTTTTCTAACACTAATCTTTTTCTTAAAGAGAGTGGATTACTTCTCTTTGTGAAAATTTTCATTTGGAAATCTCACGTGTTTCTAATGTGAATCATGGAGATACTATTTCTACATCTGTAAAAGAAGTTCAAAGTCTCCAGCAAGAAGTTGTACAATTGAAGGAAGCAAGTAGATTGACCTTATAATCAAATCTAAAAAGTTTTGTTTTTATAAGTATGACAAGGACAAGGATTAGTATGCTTGAGAATTTTGATGGAACAAGATGAAAATTTTGAGGATTTCTATAATAAGTCAAGGTCTAACTAAAGTTGCATCCCTTCCAATATCACAATGGATTTACTCAAGTCAAATTTGTACATGCACTTTTATTAGGAAGTACTCTTTCTTGGTTTGCACCTTTAATGAAAAAGAATTTGCAACTCTTTCATGATTTGAATTCATTCCTACAAGTCTTTACAACCACATTTAGAAAAAATCATCTAGAAATAATAGTAGAAATTAAGCTCTTATTTCTACGATAAGAATCACGATTAGCCACTATATATGCTACTGAATTCCAAAATCTTGCTTGCAATGTAGATTGCAATAAAAAAACCTTTATCAATTAATATTGATATGGATTGAAGGATAATGTCAAAGATTTGTTATTAATAATACCAAAAGTAAAATCTTTATAATAATTTATTGCTTAAGCCATTGCATGCAATAATCAATTATTTAAAAGGCATTAAGAACAAAGACTTAGCTATAGAAGGATAAATCAAATAATGACACTACCACCTAAGTTTTCAGAAACTTATTCATCAAGGCCAGAACAAATGCAAATTGATATGATATATTTTAAATCCCTCACAAAGTAGAAAAAGACTTGACGATGTAAAAAGGGCTTAAGCTTATATTGTAGAGAAGCTATACACACTGCTCAACATTGTCCAAAGAAACAACACAACCACAAAATGAGAAGTATGGTTGCTAAAAAAGACAATGTGTTAGAAAATAAGTTTCTCTAGCTACAATAGAGACCGCATGGCTGGAATCTTGCATAATTCCTAGTGAAGGTTCTATTCTCTCTTCAAATCTCTCACCTTATTTTACTATAAAAGTTTAATTAGAATCAAAAAATCACAAAGTCTTAGCTTTGTTAGATTTAGGAGCCTTAGCCTATTTTATAGACAATGATTTCGTCAAAAAATAAGTGATATTATTAGTCAAATAAATTAAATTCATATATGTAGAAGTCATAGATGATCATTTGCTATCTTTTGGAGATGTTATGCATAAGACTATTTCTTTAGATATAGCAATTAAAAATCATAATAGAATAGTTATATTTATGTAATAAGATCTCTATCCAATTTGATTATTTTAAGATTACCTTAATTAAAAAATCATAACCTTGAGATAGATTAGATCTTTGTAATCTTAATTTTTTTAATAGTTTAATCCAAAAACTTGTTAGTCAAATAGAAACACATAAGTCTAATACATCCAAATCCTTATTGGTAGATGGAAGAGCTTTTGTGGATGTCGCAAAAAAAAGATTATCTTTTGCTTTATATGCCACACCTATTTTTGATTGTAAGAAGATGTTAAGTAGTATTTTTAGGTAATATCAAGATTTCTATGATATTTTTGAAAAGAAGAATACAAATATTCTTTCAAAGCATTGTCTTTATAATTGTTCCATTGATCTTCACGAAAGAACTCAACTACCATTTGGACCAATCTATATCTTATCACAAAATGAGTTGATTACACTCAAAGAGTACATTGATAAGAACTTGGCTAAGAATTTCATATACCATTATAAATCTCTACTTGGAGATCCTATCTTATTTATGAAGAAAAAAGATGGATCTTTAAAGATGTGTGTAGACTATCAATGATTCAACAAGATCACTATCAAGAATAGGTATCTTCTACCTTTGATTTCACGAATTTTTGATCAATTCAATCAAATAAAGATTTATACAAAAATAGATCTATGAAGAGCATATTTTCTGGTAGCATTAAAGAAGGATTTGCTATGTGGAAATACACTAGATATCTAGCTGTAGAGAGTGAAGCTTAAACCTTTATATGAATCTTATCTTAGCTTCTAAAATTCTTTTATTTTGCATAAAACTCAAAATATAATAAAATCCCTTCAAAACATATTTTTTCCCACGAAGGATTTTTTTGTCCTGAACTTTAGAAATTCATAACTCTTGATCTACTAGTTTTATTTGTCTCAAATTTATAAGATAGGTAGAATTTATCCTTAAATTTTATTAAAAAAAAAAACCAATTGCAAATTCACTCTCAATCTTTTGATGTCTAAGAAACCCTAGCAGACGCTTTAAACCCTAATTTACAAGCACTTGAGCACTATTTTCTTAATAACTCAAGAATCCAATATTCAAATATCATAAAACTTATTTACAAAGTTTACTAACATGAAATTACTCATTTCTTAAAATTTTGAGCCAAAACCTTGACAAATTGCTCAAGATATAGCTTAAGACACAACCACTAGTAAATTGGGTCACTTATTACTCTTAGATTGCATGAAATGACTTCAAAATATAATAACTCCTTTACTTCAACTTAGAATCCAGCAAGCAATCTATAAAAATTATAGTTGCAAAAGTGTTCTCTCCAATCGCAGTCGCCAATCGTCAATTGATGTCCGTACGCACAGCAATTACGTGCGTTATGCCAAAAAGAGTGATAGTAGCTTCCAAATCAATACCTTAACTTTGAGCACCTATATCTCCTTTATATAAACTCCAAACCATACAAAACTTATACCAAAACCATAGCCAAAAACCTAAACTTGCTGATCCTAGCCTTCAAAGCTCAAATGCCCGAGAAACTAATCCTAATCCCTAATATGGCCTCAGGCAGCCTCCTCAAAGCCCATTGGTCATGATTTTTGACCAATAGGAATGGAGATTTTTATCATCCATCTCCATTCATCTATATTGGTGTCCTAATTACTCCCTTTGCTACCAAAACTCTTCTCCAATCCTTTTTTCTTATAAGATTTACATAATTTATGTTCTAAACATCAAATAAAAGAATCAAAATAAGTTTCCAAAGGTCACCAATGTCTAACAAAGGTGACTCTAAATATTTAGAAGTTACTATCAACCAAAACCAATCTTAAAAGCCATTATCAAAAAAGAAATTAAAGCTATACAAATTCTAAGGTAATCTTTTTAAACAACCTCTTTTCAAGTTAATAATAAAATTATATTCTACAACCAACTAAGATCTACTGACATGGCTCTCACCATGTTATTTAGTAAATTATATATTAAGTACATAATAACGTTATTTTCATATAGTAGCCAAACCACAACACGACAACGTTATAAAGACAAATTTAAGTAGAATAAAGAAGTCAAAATATTATTTGATATTTTAAAAAAAGAATTTATTTTTGCACCATTCTTATATCATGTAGACTTTTCTAAGGTATTTTTCATAGAAATACATGCATCATACTTTGCCTTAAGTGTAATATTATTACAAATGGAAGCAAATGACAAACTCTATCTACTAGCTTTTTATTCCAAAAAATATTTAGTAGTCAAGATTAATTATGAGATCCATGACAAAGAGCTCTTTGCAATCATGGATTCATTTCAAGAATAGCATCATTATTTAGAAGATACTTCAAGTCAAATCATAGTATATACAAATTATAAGAACCTTGAGTATTTCATATCAATACATGTTTTGAATCATTGCCAAACTCGTTAGAGTATGTTTTTATCAAGATTTGATTTTAAAACCACTTATCATTCAAAAAAATAATAAGGTTTATCAGATGCTCTTTCTAAATATTCTTATCTTGCATCAAAAGAAGGAGATGCATCTTTTGATCAACAAAAAATAATTTTCTTGAAGTCGGTGTTGTATTACATGAAATCTTGCTTGAGAAGGCACTAGGCACTTGGTTGTAGAAGATAAAAGGAATTTACAATAAGTGCTAACCACTCTAATAAAATCATATATAAATTGCTATAGAAGCTTAAAAAACATAATCAAACATTAATTAAGTCCAATTATTATTATTTTTATTATTATTTTTATTTATTTTTATTTTTTATTTTTGAAATAAATTATAAAAAAAACAAAAAAAAATCCTAAAGAAACCTAAAAGAAATCCTAAAAGAAATCCTAAAAGAAATCCTAAAGAATCCTAAAAAAATCTTAAAGAAATTCAAACCAATCTTAAATCAAATCAAATCCTAATCCTAAAAAAATTATAACTCTAATAAAATCCTAATCCTAATCAAAACCTAAATCCTACTTGAATCTTAACCTTAATCAAATCCTAATTAATTTTTTAAAATTTAAAATAAATTTTGAATAACCTTACAATAGATTTTAAAGTTTAATAATTAATATTTAAACTATTGATTTCAACTCAAATTTTTCACATTCTTTACTAATTAAGTTAACAATAAGCACAAAAAGAATTTGAAAAGGATCGAAATAACCAAATAGACAATAATCTCAAAAATGTCCTTGAATGTCAGCTGGTCTCTTTTTCTAATTTTGATGCCAATCTCCTAAAGTCAATTACTCTTGATTGAATCATTAGTTTTCTTTCAAACTTTACACACTTATTAAAAATCAAGATGACTACCTTTACAAAAAATTTGCCTCAATCTAATTGGTGGATTGACAGATATCTAAGAAAACCTCACTAGTCTTCAAAATCCTAAATTCTAAGACCATAAGCTATAAAAACCTTCATGCTTTTCAATCTAACTATTCAATCAAATCCAAATTCATAACACACATCTAGCACAATTATATCCAAAAATCCAAAAAAAAAATCATCTATAGATCTGTTACCAAACTCTTGAAATTGCTCAAAATATCAACCCTATTTTATTTTCTAAAACCCAAAGTCACCAAAAAAAACATCAACTTTGCAAAGCTCTTACAAAGTCATTATTTATCTAAAATCCTTAAAATCAATGCCTATAGAAATTCTATCAAGTCTGCTCTTCAATTCCATTCTAATCAATTAAAGAACTCTATAATTATTGTTGATGTTTTGTTTTGTGCCTCGGGGTTTAATTTTGACCCTAGTTGGTAACTGATCTTTTTTGGGTATCAATTTTTATCCCTTTTGAAATAAATTCTTCTAAAACCAACTCCTAATTCTTTTTTACATATACTTAACTAAAATCAATATTGATTGTTGATTCAATCTTTGTTAAGCAAATTCAATCAAGTATGTCCTTTAATCATCTTATTAAGAATATCAAGAATAACTCTTCTAAATCTCATGATATTTTGAAGTTCAAGTTGAAAAATAATCTACTTTATTTTGAAGGATGATTATATATATTCCAGAAGGCGGAACACGATTACGAGTTTTTTAAATTTGTCATGACTTTTGAGTAGCCAAACATTCTAGATACAACAAGACTTTAGAATTAATATGAAGAGATTTCTAGCGGCCTCAAATGTAGAAGACAGTCAAAGACTTTGTACAATCATTTAATATTTTTTCAAGATCGAAAATCCCTCGCCATCAATCTTGTGGACTTCTTTAGCTATTATCTATTTCAAAAAAATTATGGTCTTTTGTTTCTATGGATTTTATCTCAGATCTTCTAGTCTCAAGTTCGTATGATTCTATATGCATGGTAATAGATAGTATTACCAAGATGGCATATTTTATACCATGTATAAAATCTATCACAAGTGAAGAAATGGCTAAGCTTTTTCTTAACAACATCTATTGCTATCATGGATTGCCTAAAGATATTATATTAAGTACGAAGATTCAATTTATATTAAGATTTTAAAAGTGAATATAAAGCTTTCTTTGACTTTTCATCCTCAAATTGATGAACAAATAAAATAGGTGAATAACATTTTGGAATAGTACTTAAGATATACCATCAACTATCATCAAAATGATTGAATAATTCTTTTATCATTGGTAGAATTTATATATAATAATTTGGTACATTCTTCTACTTATAAAATAACTTTTTTTACTAATTATAGTTATCATTCATGACTTGATACTTTTGATTTTTTAAAAATGAATAATCCTATAAAAAAAGATTTGACAAATCATTTGTCACAGCTATATACAACAATGAAGAATGATAGAAAATTAATATAGATGCATATTACAAGGAATAGCTTTAATTCAATATAGGTGATAAGATATGGTTATTTCATGACAATATCAAGACTATCCATCTTTGAGACAAGTTGGATTACTATAGGCTTCGACCTTTTCCTATTAGTAAATAAATCAATCTTATTACTTATTGATTATATCTACTGGAGTCTATAAAGATCCATCTTGTATTTCACATATTTCTTCTTAAACCATATAAGATAGTGAATATCTTAGAAAGAAGACAAATGCCACCTCCTCCTATAGAAGTAGATAATAATCAAAATTTGAAGTGGAAGAAGTATTAAATTCAAAGTGGTATTAAAATAGGTTGAGATATCTTATTTATTGGTATAGATATGATACTAGTGAACATACATGAGAGCGAGCAAAGAATCTTGTAAATGTAACAAAGAAAGTTGAAGCTTTTTATTAACAACATCCATCAAATAGATGGCAAGATACAATGTCTTTGGTATCATGATCTTAGAAGAAACTCTCGATGTTTGGTGATTTTATTAGAAGTAAGAACAACTCTTAAAGGTATTTTGAAAATTTTATTTGAAGAAAATTATAAAGGCCTCAACAATGATCAAATAAAAGGATGATCTTTTTGCTTGAGTATAGGATACTATCAATGGCTGAGAGGACCTACCAACCATCTTTGAAGAGAACAAAGATCAGAGTATGTGAAAAATATAATTCATTGCATCTTGGATTTCATCAACTCATTATTACTGCTCGTCATAGAACTTATCTCTATAAGAGAGGGGTAATGTCATAGATATATATACATACTCTAATAAATACCTATATGATAAAATAGAAGTAGGGAAAAATAGATAAAAGTAAGTTTATTTTATAATATCTTCTAGAAAAGCTTCCTAGAAGCTTCATAGATGATGCTTTGACTTTATAAATATTTGTAGTTGATTGGTAGGTTAGAAACTTGGTCAATAAGTTAACTTCGTTGTTGTATTATGTGGCATTTGGCTTGAGAATGCACTAGGCAATTGGCTGTGGAAGATAAAAGGAAAATTACAATAAGTTCTAACAACTCTAATAGATTTTTAAACAAATTATAATTAAAAATTAGCAAATATAATCAAATATCAAATTAAATTCAATCAAAAATTCAAAATAATTTTGTAAGAAATACAAAGTATTTTTAAAGAATCTTTAAAGAAATCATAAAGAAATAATATAGAATTCAAAAATATAGTAAAATAGAAATCTTAATAAAATATTAAAATAAAAATCTTAATTAAATCCTATTAAAATCCTAAACAAATCCTAATCAAATCCTAATTAAATCCTAATCTAATCCTAAATACATCTTAGTCAAATCCTAAACAAATCCAAAAAAATCCTTAGCCAATCCTAACCAAATCCTAGTCAAACCGTAACAAATCCTAATCAAATCTTAACCAAATTCTAATCAAATCTTAACCAAATTTTGACCAAATCTTAAACAAATCCTAAATTAATCTTAACCAAATCTTAGTCAAATCCTAAAAAAATCCTAAAAAAATCCTAACTATATCCTAAATATATCTAAACAAATTTTAATTAAACCCTAATCAAATCTTAAACATATCCTAACCAAATCCTAAATAAATCCTAGTAAAATCCTAGTAAAATCCTAACCAAATCCTAAATAAAGCTAAACAAACTTAAAAAAAATTTAATCGAATGCTAATCAAATCCTAAACATACTTTAATCAAATCCTAAATAAATCCAATTAATTCCTAGAGCAGATTTAAATCTCAATAACTAATGAATGAACCATTGATCTTAATTCAAAATATTCACACTTCTTTAAAATTAAGTTGATAATAAGCACAAAAGTTTTAAAACAGATCGAAATCACTAAAAAAAAGATCAACCCTAATATTTGTTCGAATGTTGGCTGACCTCCTTCTTCAATCTAAATGTTGAATTTTTAGCATCAATATCTCCTTATTGAACTATTAGATTGATCTCAAATTTCTCATATACATAAGAAAATAAGCATATTATCTACATACACAACTTTCACTTCAATCCAACCAACAGATTGTAAGAAATCTTAAAAACCCTTGACTTAAAACTCTACTTTTTGAGATTCCAATCCACTTAAACCTCAATAATCCTTGATCCAACCCTTTGATCAAGCTAAAACTCACAACATATATTTAACACATATATATCCAAAAATCCTCAAAATTTCATCTATAGATCTATGTCAATCTTACAAAATTCTCCAAAAATTATCACTTTTTTATTTCACAAATCCAGAGTATCCAAAACAAATCTCAACTTTGCAAAGCTCTTACAAAGTCAATACACACTCAAATCACATCAAATCAATACTCAAAAAAAACCTATAAAGTCAGCTCTTAGATCTTATCCTCTGATTGCCAAAAGAATCTCTAAATCATTGTCAGAGCTTAGTTTTGTGCCTTGGAATTTGATTTCAATCTTGGTTCATAACTGGCCTTCTTTGGGTATCAATATCTAATTTTTTTAGGTAATTTTTACTAAAAACTACTCTTAACTTCTTTTCAAATGTGTCTATATTGTTTATTTTTTAATCTACCTTATTTTTTTCTATTAGTGGTCCTACAAAGTGAGTAGAAGCCTATTTTGTAAAAAGGCAGTATTAGCATCTTTAATTTTTCTACTCCTTGATTATTATCTATTTTTCTAAGATAATTTGTTACAATATATTTAAAATAAAATCTTCAAAAATATGATATTTTCTTCACCTTTTCACCTATTAGCCATTTTACATCATGACAACATGTTAGTAGCTTGCAAAATAAGCTAACTATGTAGTGCACATATAAAAAACTTGCCTTATGAATTAAGATACGTGTCTTATAAAGTCAACACATATTAGAGGTCCTATAGGACATCACCACATAGCTCCTAGTTAAGAATATATATGGAGGCAAGAGTAAAGCCTTCTTTACTCTTGTCAATGTCTTTCTAATCTTTAGTCTTATTTTAAGATTTTCTAGTCTTTTTGTTTTTGATAATAGCTATTCTAGTTCAATAATATATCATCTTAGAATGATTTTTTAATTCTTTTCAATGTCACAAGAATATATTGAAGATTTCTTTCTTTGAGATTCATGTCCTTGAAACCAAGTTTTTAACCTATCAATGTCACGGCCATAATCATGTAAGCTAATAATTACATATAGAAATAGGTAGAAGTAAGTAAAAGTACATAAAAGTAAGTTAATTCTATAATATTTAATATAGAAGCTTCCTAGAAACTTCCTAGACGCTGCTTTGACTTCATAGGTGTCTTTAATTGACTTTTTGGATTAGAAACGTGGTCAACAAGTTGGCCATGTGCCACACATGTTGTTAGCTTGAAGATCAAGCTAACTATGTGGCCCACACATAGAAAAAATTGCCTTGTAAGTCAAGGCATGTGTCCTACAAAGTCAACACATATTGGAGGTCCTATAGAACGTCGCCACGTAGCTCCTAATTAGATAGTATATATAGAGACAAGAGTGAAGGCTTCTTCACTCTTGTCAACTCCTTTCTTGCTTCTAGTCTAGTTTCAAGGGTCTCTAGTTTTCTTGTCTTTTGGCAATAGCCATTCCAGTTTCTATTTCAATATATATACTTGTTTATATATATTTTGTTACCTCTCTTTGAGTGAAGGCTCGCTTGTCTGAATTATTTTTTCATCGAGTTCTTGTCCTTGACAGATTGACAAGAGTGCATTTACAATATCAGAGCTTTGTTTTTTCTTGAGTAAGAGTGGATTACCCCTTTCTCTTGACAAGACATAAGCATATTGGAAGTTTGCGGTTTACCCACTTCTAAACTGATATTGTTTTTAGTATCTTCTTTGTTATCAAGTCTTTCTTTTCTTTTGTCTTGAGCAGTATCAAACAAATTTTTCTTCTTAGTGTTATTATGGCAGAGCTTATTGAAATGAAGAGTGCAATGGCACAAATGCAAGAGCAAATGAGGGAGTTAATGCTTGTGATGCATCAACTCAATTCACCAACACAGGAAAGAACAAGAATAGCAGAAAGTGGGGATATAGAGATGATCGGAGCTGCTTCAACATCTACAACAAATCACGTTCCTTCTCCAATTGTACAACACTCTGTAAGCACTAGAGAACCAAGAATTACCTTACCCGAGAAATTTGATGGTACGAGATCAAAGTTTCGAGGGTTCATCAATCAAATACAATTGGCAATTGAACTTCAACCGCAAAGCTATCCAACTCCAGGATCACAAGTCAGATTTATTGGCACTCTACTTTTTGGTTCTGCATTATCGTGGTTTTCGTCTTTTCTTGAACAACAAAATCCAATATTGGACAATTTGGAAGCTTTTTTGGCGGAGTTTCGATCTATGTATGGTGAACATGATGCAACTCGTGTTGCAACAAATAAGATCCGAATTCTGCGACAAGGAAATCGCTCAGTAACAGTGTATGCTTCACAATTTTGACAACTTGCAATTGACATCAAGTGGGATGATGCTGCACTCATCAGTCAATTTCTTTATGGATTGCAATACGAAGTAAAGAAATTGATGCTCAACTTACTTGATCCTCAAACTTTGAGTCAAGCAATCGATTTTGCGGTAAAATGTGATAATCGACTTTTCGAATTTTGATCCAAGAATCATTCACGGGAACTTCAACGTTATTACTCAATGGCAATATCAACATCTTTGCCAAACGTACATTCGGAAGTAGAAGACATGCAAATTGACGCGGTACGTTTTAAACCCCTAACTGAGCAAGAAAAGATTCGTCGTCGTCAAGAAGGATTATGTTTATATTGCGGAGAACCTAAGCACACTGCTCAACATTATCCAAAAAAATGACGCAACTATAAAATGAAGGGTACGACGGTCAAAGAAGACAACATGTCGAAAAACGGATTCGTCCAGCTACAATAGGGACCGTGCAGCGGGAACCTTGTACAATTCCTAATGAAGGTCCTATCCTCTCCTCAGAACCCTCTCCTTATTTTATAATAGACTTATATTTAGGACCTAAGAATTACAAAGCCTCTGCTTTATTAGATTGGGGAGCCTCAGCATGTTTTTTACATGAACAATTTGTTAAAAGTCGTAAAATACACTTTGTACAGAAACCTAAACCAGTACATGTAGAAGTCATAGATGGTCGTCTCTTGTCTTCTGGAGATGTCACTCATGAAACTCATCCTATAAAAGTAACAATAGACGGTCATGATAGCTACATAGCTTTTAACATAATTAAATCCCCGTCCAATCCAGTTATTTTAGGTTTATCCTGGCTAGAAAAATATAACCCTCGAATAGATTAGAATTTGAGTAAACTTGACTTTTCCCAGAGCGTTATTAATAGTTCTACCAACCAAGTAAAAAATTATAAGTTTAGTATAATAAAACCCGTACTGATAGGTGCAAAAGCATTTATACACGCAGCAAAAGAAGGATCAACTTTTGCTATTTATGCTGCACCTATTTCTGAAAACGTAAAGACTTCAAGTGGCATTCCAAGTCAATATCAGGAGTATCAAGACGTTTTTGAGAAAAAAAATGCAGATATTCTTCCTAAGCATCGCCCATATGATTGTTCAATCGACCTCAAGGAAGGAACTCAGCCACCATTTGGACCAATTTACAGTTTATCGCAAGATGAGATGGCTGAACTCAAGACATATATTGACGAGAATTTAGCGAAGAATTTCATACGCCATTCAAAATTTCCAACAGGAGCTCCAATTCTATTCGTAAAGAAAAAAGATGGATCTTTACGAATGTGTGTTGATTATCGAGGACTCAACAAGATCACAATCAAGAACAGGTATCCATTACCTTTGATATCAGGAGTCCTTGACCAGTTGAATCAAGCTAAGATCTATACAAAAATAGATCTAAGAGGAGCATATAATTTAGTACAGATCAAAGAAGGAGATGAATGGAAGACTGCGTTTCGAACCAGGTATGGACATTTCGAATATAATGTCATGCCCTTTGGACTCACAAATGCACCAGCTGCTTTTCAACATCTCATGAATGATGTATTTCGTGAATTCTTAGACAATTTTGTCGTCTGCTATCTAGACGATATCCTGATCTATTCTAAGAACGTCGAAGAACATGAAATACATGTTCGTCAAGTATTACAAAAACTTAGAGATGCAGGATTGTACGCTAAGATGGAAAAGTGTATATTTCACACTACTCAAGTTGACTTTTTAGGATACATCATTTCAAATGATGGTCTCATGATGGATTCTAAGAAAGTCCAAACAATCATAGATTGGAAGATTCCAAGGACAGTAAGAGATGTCCAATGTTTCTTGGGATTTGCCAATTACTATTGGATCTTCATCAAAGATTTCTCACGAGTTGCAGCTCCACTTACATGCTTGACTAGTAAAGATAAATTCCAATGGAATCAAGAAGCGGAAGCAGCATTTGAAGCCTTGAAGACATCGTTTGTCTCTGCACCAGTCTTATATCATGTTGACTTTTCCAAGGCATTTTTTATGGAAACAGATGCATCAAATTTTGCCTTGGGTGCAGTTTTATCACAAATGGGATGAGATGACAAACTTCATCCGATAGCTTTTCATTCCAAAAAATTCTCAACAGCCAAGATCAATTATGAGATCCACAATAAAGAACTTCTTGCGATCATGGATTCCTTTCAAGAATGGCGTCATTATCTACAAGGCGCTTCTAGTCCAGTCATTGTGTATACAGATCACAAGAACCTCGAGTATTTCATGTCAGCACTCGTGTTGAATCGGCGTCAAGCTCGTTGGAGTATGTCTTTGTCAAGATTCGAGTTCATTATCACTTATCAGTCAGGAAAACAACAAGGTTTGTCCGATGCCCTATCTAGACGTTCTTATTTTGTACCAAAAGAAGGAGATGCAGCTTTTGAGCAACAACGAACGGTCCTCTTGAAACTAGAGCAATTTCATCTCCGAGCAATGAAATCAACATTGATGGTTGATTCAACTTTTCTCAAGCAAATCCAGTCCAGTATGTCCTCAGACCCTCTTGTTTATGATATCGAGAATAATTCTTCCAAGTCTCATGATCCTTCTAAGTTCGAGTTCAAGAATAATCTATTATATTTTGAAGGACGCCTATATGTTCCAGAAGGAGAAGCACGTTTACGTGTTCTTCAAGCACGTCATGACTTTCCAGCAGAAGGGCACTTTGGATATAATAAGACTTTGGAACTCATATCAAGAGATTTTTGGTGGCCACAAATGTAGAAGTCAGTCAAAGACTTTGTACAATCATGTGATATTTGTTCAAGATCAAAAATTCCTCGTCATCGACCTTACGGACTTCTTCAGCCATTACCTATCCCAGAACAACCATGG
This sequence comes from Physcomitrium patens, assembly GCF_059467195.1. Taxonomy (NCBI): domain Eukaryota; kingdom Viridiplantae; phylum Streptophyta; class Bryopsida; order Funariales; family Funariaceae; genus Physcomitrium; species Physcomitrium patens. The sequence continues at coordinate 15,145,776 of NC_143434.1, read as the reverse complement.
TCTTCTGTTTCTATGGATTTCATCATAGATCTTCCAAGCTCAACATCTTATGATTCTATATTTGTGATAGTAGATCGTTTCACCAAGATGGCACATTTTGTGCCATGTACAAAATCTATCACAGGTGAAGAAACAGCTAAGCTTTTCATTGAAAATATCTATCACTATCATGGATTACCTAAAGATATCATATCGGATAGGGGAACTCAATTTGTGTCAAGATTTTGGAGGATCCTTTTCAAGATTTTAAAAGTGGACATAAAACTATCTTCGGCTTTCCATCCTCAAACTGATGGACAAACAGAGCGCGTAAACCAAGTCTTGGAGCAATATTTAAGGTGTACTATCAACTATCAACAAGATGATTGGACAACCTTTCTGCCAATGGCAGAATTTGCTTATAATAATACGGTACATTCTTCCATGGAACAAACACCTTTCTTTGCCAATTATGGCTATCATCCACGACTTGATACTTTTGATTTTTCAAAAGTTGATAATCCTGCAGCAGAAGATATGGCAAATCGGTTGTCAGAGTTACATGCAATAATGAAGACGCAATTGAAGGAAGCTCAAGAACGACAAAAAATAAATGTAGATCTATATCGTAAGGAGCAACCACAAATCAACGTGGGTGATAAGGTATGGCTACTTCGTCGCAATATCAAGACTACTCGACCTTGTGACAAGTTGGACTATTGTAGGCTTGGCCCCTTTTCTGTTTCTGAACAGATCAACCCAGTTGCATATCGGTTACATCTACCGGAGTCAATGAAGATCCATCCTGTATTCCACGTGTCTCTTCTTGAACCATATAAGACAGTGGATATACAAGGAAGAAGACAAATGCCACCGCCTTCTATAGAAGTAGATAATAATGAAGAATTTGAGGTGGAAGAGATATTAGACTCAAGGCGGCGCCGAAATAAGCTGGAATATCTTGTTCATTGGCGCGGATATGATATTAGTGAACGCACATGGGAGCCATCTAGGAATCTAGCAAATGCATCAGCTAAAGTCAAAGTTTTTCATCAACGACATCCATCAAAACCAAGATGAAAATCTCTCTTATAAAAGAGACAAGATTGAGGCAAGATAACATTCAATTTCCTATCCTTGTTTGTAACTTCTTTGCAGTTGTGATGCTAATTAGATAGAGAGCCATCAACCAGCGGATTCAACTCAAGAACCTCCGTTTGCTGACCTGCCGGACGAGACATTACGATTGTCACAACCTTCAAGACGACGCAATCGAGATGAAGATCTTCAAGAACGACATGTTCTTCCTTGAATAGATGGTGAGATACAACGTGTTTGGTATCACGATTTGGGAAGGGACTCTCGATGTTTGGTGATTTTGTTAGAGGTAGGAACAACTCCTGATGGTGTTCCGAATATTCTATTTGAAGGAAGTTACGAAGGCCTCAACAATGATCAAATAACTGGGTGGTCTTCCCACCCTGATATGGGACACTACCGATGGTTGAGAGGCCCTATCAATCATCTTCGAAGAGAACAGAGATCAAAGTATGTGGCGAATACAATTCGTCGCATCATAGATTTCTTCAACATATGATGACAGCTCCTCGTGGAACTCGTCTCTAGAAGGGGGGATAATGTCACGGCCATAATCATGTAAGCTAATAATTACATATAGAAATAGGTAGAAGTAAGTAAAAGTAGAAAAAATAAGTTAATTCTATAATATTTAATATGGAAGCTTCTTAGAAACTTCTTAGACACTGCTTTGACTTCATAGGTGTCTTTAATTGACTTTTTGGATTAGAAACGTGGTCAACAAGTTGGCCATGTGCCACACATGTTGTTAGCTTGAAGATCAAGCTAACTATGTGGCCCACACATAGAAAAACTTGCCTTGTAAGTCAAGGCATGTGTCCTACAAAGTCAACACATATTGGAGGTCCTATAGAACGTCGCCACGTAGCTCCTAATTAGATAGTATATATAGAGACAAGAGTGAAGGCTTCTTCACTCTTGTCAACTCCTTTCTTGCTTCTAGTCTAGTTTCAAGGGTCTCTAGTTTTCTTGTCTTTTGGCAATAGCCATTCCAGTTTCTATTTCAATATATATACTTGTTTATATATATTTTGTTACCTCTCTTTGAGTGAAGGCTCGCTTGTCTGAATTGTTTTTTCATTGAGTTCTTGTCCTTGACAATCAATCAACTACAAATACATATAAAGTCAAAATAGCATCTAGGAAGCTTTTGAAAAGCTTCTTCAATAACTATTATAAAATTAATCTATTTTTACCTACTTCTATTTATTCATATTATTTGAATAATAATTATAGTAGATATATATTCATAACATTACCCTCTCTTTTAGGCACGAGTTCCATAAGGACTAGTGATCATATGTTCAAGAAGTCTTAGATGTAGCAAATTATATTTACAACATACTCTAATCTTTGTTGTCTTTGAAGATATTTGATAGATCTTATTAGCCATCAATAACTTCATATATTTTCTTCATCTTAACTTTAAATTCATCAAGCAATATGTAGAAAGTATATCTAAGAAAATATTCTCTTTAATCCAATATCAAAGTACGTATTTTTCTATCTGAAAATACACTAAGTACCTAGTTGTAGAAAGCTCTTTTTTGATTTAATGGCTTCTTACTCAACAACCAATTTATCTTCAATGGAAGATCAAAACAAACAACTAAGAAAAAAAAATTGCATAAATTAACCAAACAAAGCTTTTATATATCATAAGCTTTTGTACATAAATTTTATTTATATAATCCAAGAAAAGTCTTTATATTCTTAACTACACCTTCAACTTCTTGAGTTTATCAAACTATCTTTTAATTGGTAACTACGTTTAAAATCATTCAACCTGAATTTTATTTGCAACACTAAAAAATTACTAAAATTCCATAAATATAGTAATTTTAGTAATAATAATCAATGATAATAATAGTAATTGGCTTTGGTAATAATAACCAATAGTATTAATAATAACTGATAACAATAACCAATACTAGTAATAGTAATCAATAACCAATAATAATAACCAATAGTAGTAACAATAACTAATAACCACTAACAATAATCAATAACCAGTAACAGTAACCAATAACTAGTAACAATAATTAATAACTAGTAATAATAACCAATAGTAGTAATAATAATTAATAACCAATAACAGTAACCAATAGTAGTAATAATAATTAATAACCAATAATAATAAAAAATAACCAATTATAATAACTAATAACTAGTAACAATAATCAATGACTAGTAACAGTAATTAATAGTAGTAAAAATAACCAATAGTAGTAACAGTGATCAATAACCAATAACAATAATCCCTTCAAAATTACAGAACTTCAGCACTCAGATTTTTCCAATCCAACCATTGGATTGAGTTCAAAATTTTTGAGGAGTAAGACAATACTCTTAACTTCTGTATAATATAATATAATATTTTTTTATGCACAAAAAATCAATCATAAATTTATTACCAAACTCTAGATATTGTCTATTCAATAGCAAATTTGGTATATATCACCTTTAAAAACATTCATATATTGATTTCACCATATCTTACTGATCTAACACTCAAATGCCACAAAACTTATATATAAAGTTTAGTAATATGAAAAAATACATTCTTGAAAATTTTTAGCTAAAATCTTGTCAAGTTGCATAAGATATAGCTCAAAACACAACCATTAGTAATTCAAGTCACTTACTTCTCTTTAGATTCCAAGCATTGACTTCAACTTCTAATATTTCTATTATTCCGGCTTAGAATTCATTAAGTAGTATATGTAAAGTATAGTTAAGAAAGTGTTCTCTCCAACCCTACTTACCAATCCTGAGTTGCTTTCCATACGTGTGTGTTATATCCAAAAGAAAGACAACAAGTATAAAATCAACACCTCGACTTTGAGCGCCTATATCTCCTTGATAAAAACTCCAAATGATTCAAAAATTTTGCCAAAATCATAATCAAAAACTTGAATCTATTAACCTTAGTCTCCAATGTTCGAAAATCTTCCTAAAAGACTAACCTTAATCCCTAATATGGCCTCGGGTAGTATCCTTGTAGCCCATTGGAGATGATTTTTGACCAATAGGAAGGGAGATTTAATCATCCATCTCCATTCATCTATATAGATGCCTTAACCACTCTTTTTGCTACCAAAATCTTTCTTCAATTTTTTTTGTATAAGATTCACATAATATTTGTCCATGTTATTAAATAAATTATACATTAAATATATAATCAAATTATTTTTACATGGTAGCTAAATGACAATACGACATTGGTTGTCAATCTTTCATTGATTTCTATATACTTGCATTATGTCTAAAAATGTGATAGTAGCTATAAAACCAATACGTTAACTTTGAGTACTTATATCTCTTTCATAAAAATTCTAAATCACCTAAAATTTATACCAAAATCATAGCCAAAATCCTAAACTTCTTGATTTTAACCTCCAGAGATTAAATGGCTTCAAAAGAGTGACCCTTATTCTTAATAAGGCCTCAAGCAACCTCCTCGAAGTCCATTAGGCATGAATTTTGGCCAATAAGAATCAAGCTTTTTATCATTTATCTCCATTCATCCATATAAATTTTCTAACTATTTTTTTTGCTATCAAAAATCTTCTCTAATCTTTTTTTTAATAAGAGTTACATAATATATGCCCTAAATACGAAATAATAAAAATAGAGTAAGATTTCAAGATTTACCAATGTCTAATAAGAATGGTTCTAAATAAATAAAACTATTATCAATATAAAATCAATTTCAATAATAGTATATTCAAACTAATCACTTCAAAGTAGTAATCTAATCATATTTTGTAACCAATTAAAATCTAATAACATGGCTTTCACTACATTGTATAGTAAGCTATATATTAAATATATATATATATATATATATATATATTATTTTCTCATAGTAGCCAAATCACAATACAACATCATATTCCATGTGTCTCTTTTTGAGCCATATAAGACAATGAATATCTCAAAAGAAGACAAATGCCACCTTTTCCTATAAAAGTAGATAATAATCAAGAATTTGATGTAAAAGAAGTCTTAGATTTAAGGCAACGCCAAAATAGATTAGAATATTTTATTCATTGGGATATATATGATATTAGTGAATGTATATAAGAGCCAGCAAAAAAAACTTACAAATATAGCAAAGAAGGTTGAAAATTTTTATTGACAATATCTATCAAAATCAAGATGAAGTTCTATAAAAGATGATAATTGCTCCTTGTAGAATTTGTCTCTAGAAGGGGAGGTAATGTCATGGATATATATACTTGCTCTAATATTTAGCTATATGATTAAATAGAAGTAAATAAAAATAAATTTATTTCATAATATTTTTTAGAAAAGCTTCTTAGAAGCTTCATAAACATTACTTTGACTTTACATGTATTTATAGTTGATGAGTAAATTAGAAACTTAGTCAAAAAATTAATCATGTATTGATAGCTTATAAAATAAGCTAACTTTTTAGCATACATATAGAAAACTTGTCTTGTAAGTTAAGATACATATCTTGTAAAGTCAACATGTTTTGAAGGTTACATAGGATATTTCTATATAGCTTCTAGTTAAGAATATATATAGAGAAAAAAGTGAAGCCTTCTTTATTCTTGTCAATACCTTTTTAGTCCTTAGTCTTGTTTCAAGACTTTTTAATCTTCTTATTTTTCATAATAGTCATTCTAATTTAATAGTATATCATCTTTGAGTGACTTTCTAGTTCTTTTAAATGACCTAAGAGTATATTGAAGATTTCTTTCTTTGAGATTCATGTCCTTGATAACAATTCATAATAGCAATAAATATTGTTTAGAAGAAGCTTAATTGTTTCTTTATCTCTAATAGATTTTGAACATAATACAAAATATACCATCTTGGTAAAAAAATCTACTATCATGAATATAAAATCATATAAAATTGAAATTAAAAAATTATGATAAAGTCCATAGAAACAAGAGATCATAATTATTTTGAAATAGAAAATGGCTAAAAAAGTCTATAAGATCAATGATGAGAAATTTTTGATCTTAAACAAATATCACATATTTATAAAAATTCTTTTATTTCCTTCTATATATGAAGCTATCAAAAATCTTTAAATGTTAGCTCTAAAATCTTATTATGTCTAAAATATCTGATTGTTGAAAATTTGTGATTAGCTTGAAGAACATGTAATTATACTTTGCTTTTAGAATATATAATCATCTTTCAAAATAGAGTAGATTATTCTTAAACTAAAACTTAGAAGTATCATAAGACTTAAAATAATTATCCTTAATATTACGAACAAGAAAATCAAAGGACATACTTTATTAAACTTATTTGAAAAAGATTGAATCAACAATTAATATTGATTTCATTGCTTGAAGATGAAAATGCTCTTACTTTATGAGAATCATTTTTTATTAATTAAAAGCTACATTTCCTTTTTTTGGTACAAAATAAGAATATGTGGAATTAATATCTAACAAACCTTGTTATTTTTTAAATCAATAAGTGATCTTAAAATCAAATCTTGATAAGAACATGCTTTAATGGGCTTGGTAATAATTCAAAATATGTGTCAATATGAAGTATTCAAGGTTCTTGTCATTTTTATATATGATGATTAGATTAAAAGTACCTTTTAGATAATAACACCACTTTTAAAATAAATCCACAATTGCAAAAAAAAAACAAATTTTCACAAATCTTGTAATTAATCTTAGCTGCTAAAAATTTCATAAAATAAAAATCCATCAATTAGAACATATCATCTACTCTTGTATGTAACAAAACCACACTCATAACAAAGTCTGATGTATTTATTTCCATAAAAAATACCTTAGAAAAATTAACATTATATAAATTGGTATAGAAATAAATATTATCTTCAATGCTTCAAAAGATACTTCAATTTCTTTACTCCAATTAAGTTTTTCCTTACAAATCAAACTTATAAGAATAGTTGCAACTTAAAAAAAGTTCTTGATGAAGATTCAATAGTAATTCGTAAATTTTATAAAATATTATACACCTCTAATTATTTTTAAAATCTTCTAATCTATAATAATTTGAACCTTCTTAGCATCCATTATAAGATCTTTTTTGGAAATAATATATCTTAAAAAGTCAACTTGAATAATGTAGAATATATATTTTTTTATCTTGGCATATAATCTTACATTTTAAAGTTTTTGTAATATATGACAAACATAAAATTCATGTTCTTTTGTGTTCTTAAAATTGATTCAAATAACATCTAAATAACAGATATAGCAATTATTAAGAAACTTACAAAAAATATTATTTATAAGATGTTGAAAAATGGCTAGTGTATTTGTTAATCTAAAAGGCATGACATTATATTCAAAATGTCTATACCTAGTTTAAAAATTAGTTTTCCATTCATCTCCTTTTTTAATGTAGACCAAGTTGTACATTTTTCATAGATCTATTTTTGTATAGATCTTTGTTTAATTGAGTTGATCAAGAAGTCTTAAAATCAAAAGTAAAGGATATTTATTTTTAATAGTGATCTTATTAAGTCCTCTATAGTCTACGTACATCTATAGAGATCCATATTTTTTCTTTAAAAACAAGATAGAAGCTCCTATTGGAGATTTTGAATAGCATATGAAGTTTTTACCTAAGTTCTTATCAATATACTTCTTTAGTACAATCAACCTATTTTGCAATAAGCTGAAGATTGGTCCAAATGGTGATTGAGCTTTTTCTTGAAGATTAATTGAACAATTATGGAATTGATGTTTTAAAAGAATATTTACATTTTTCTTTTCAAAAATGTCCTAAAAATCTTGATACTAGCTAAGAATACTATTTGATGTCTTTTGACCATTAAAAATAAGCATGGCATATATAATAAAAGATAATCCTTCTTTTGTCATATATATGAAAGCTATCTATCATGAACATACATATTTAATATAATATTTATTTATATAATTAAATAAAAATATATAAAAATAAATTTATTTCATAATATTTTTTAGAAAAACTTTACAAATGCTATTTTGACTTTATATGTGTTTGTAATTGATTGGTAGGTTAAAAAATTGGTTAATAAGTTAACTATTGAAAAAAAAGAAGTTAAAAGCTATAATACTTAGCATTAATAAGATTACATCTAAGAGAAGCTTAGAGTAAGATTCTTCTTTCTTCCAACACTCTTTATTTATAGGAAGAGTTTACATCTATTGTAGTTAAACTTCATTTATAACCATCTTCATCCATCTAATTTAATTTTAGATTTTTATTAACTTAGCCACCACATTAGTATGTAATCTTTACTTTTTTACTACTCTTTAACCATTAACAACTTATCTAAGGTAATTATATCTTATTCTTATTTTAATATCTTCAACGCTCTCACTTTGTTAATTTTCAAAAGACTTTCAAGCCTAATGCCTCTATCAATTTGTGGTGTTTATCCTTAATCAATGCTTTTGTAAGAAGATCAAGAAGCATGTCTTTTGTAGTATAATATTTGATACCTATTATTACATCTTTAATTTTTTTTTGATATAAAATGATATTAAATATCAATATATTTGATTCTTGAATGATATTTTGGAATCTTAGAAAATACAAGATATCTTTGACTGCCACACATTATTAGAATTGCTTCTAATTATACTAGTCTAATGTCTTCTAAGAGTTGTCTTATCTATCATGTTTTCATTGTATAATAATTTGCTTCTATGTATTCAACTTCTATAGTTGATCTTGGAATAGTAGATTGTTTCTTGCAATTCTATGAAATGGCTCTTATTTCAATAAAGAATAAATATCCTATTAGAAATCTTCTTTCATTTGCATCTCCTGTCCAATCTATATCACAATAACCTTACAAATCAATGTTTTTACCATCAATATATAACTTCAAGTCTTTTATACCTTTTAAATTTTTCAATATCTTCTTTATTATTATCTAGTACAAAGGTCATGCTTTAGACATGTATAAGCTCACAACACTCATACTAATTGCAAGGTCCATGCTTGTGGCCACCATTGCATATATAAATGAGTCTATTGCTACTTTGTATAGAATACTTTGCATTTCATTGTCAACTTATGCATAATCTTCATCCATGAGTTTCATCAACTTTAAATTGGCCTCCAAAGGTATTTCAATAGACTTGCATTCTTCTATATTGAATCGTTTCAACACTTCTTCAATATACTTACCATCAATATTTCATATAATCTAGTATCTTTATATATGCAATACATCCAAAGGTCATCATATGTAAAATATAAGGTTGTTTCCTACTTCAAGCTTGTTATAATATCATTGATGCAAGAACACTTTTTAGACAAAGTAGATAATCTCCAATAACTTTGTAGTAGATGTTGCTACACCACTTAGAAATAAAGCTCTTTATTGTTTGTCTTATATGCATCTTTTATATATGAGTTGTATTATATTTTGGCTTGTTTTGCCAAGATCTAAGCCATTTACTATAGACTTAAGCCTTGCCATACTCTTCACATTCAAATGGCCAAAGCAACGATGCCATATATTCAACTTCTCTTGATTTGATGTAAATTCAATAAATACAACTACTTCCTCTCTATTGACTATCTTACACTTGAGGTAGTACAAATTTTCTTCTCTAGAGTCTTTAACAACTATATTTTCATACAATATTCTTACAAAATATCCATTTTTATTAAATTCAGCTTGTATATCTTGACAAAACCTTCCATTACAAGTTTACTCAGCAAAAAAAGGTTTTATTTTATCTTAGATACATAAAGGATATTTTTAAATTTGATTCTATTGATTTTTCCATTTATAAATACATCCACTATAATAGAATTAATTCCAATGGCTTTACATGTGCTACTATTTGACAAAATCACATTTGATGCTGGAATAGACTCATAAATATCAAATAACACTTATAAGATGTCATATATTTGGAACGGCCTTAATCCAAAATCTATCTTGATATAGCAACTATGGAGGTGCTATTTGCTGTTGTGAATGCATAATCTTCTTCTCCAAACTCATCTTGAATATTATTTATATTCTCTCTTTCTATCTTTTTGCCTTTGTAGCAATTTTGAGTAAAATGTCATATTTTGCTACAAATGAAGCAAGTTTTGATATTACTTCATTGATTTGAATAGTTGCCTTTATCTTGTTATGAATAGAATGTTGAATCTTCAGTTTGAGGCTCTTTTTTTTTCTTTTTAGTCACTTCATAGCTAAGTTTTGCTATCACGTAGTCTATTATGAATTCTTTCATCTTGATGAATTTCAAAGCCACAATGAGGTAGTTTTAAGATTTTGGCAAGCTCATGAATAGGGTCATGACAACATCTACATCTTCTAAAGGCTTATTTATAATTACAAGTTGATTTGCAAGTACCTTCACCTTGTTGATGTATGTTATAAGGTCTTTACCTTCTTCCATCTTACAAGTGGAAAATTTCCTCTTTGTGTAGATGATGTTGAATAAATTCTTGCTCTCATAGATGTTGTAAAGAATCTTCCATTCTTCCATTGGTCCTTTATAAGAAATAATATAGAAGCATTATCACATAGTATCAACAAGATTGCACCTAAGAGAAGTGTGGAATAAGATACCTCTATCTTCCAATATTCTTTACTTACAAGAAAAATTTATATCTATTACAATTGAACTTCATCTACAACTATCTTCATCCATCCAACTAAATCCTAGATTCTTCTTAATCTAGCTGCCACGTTAATAAGCAACCTTAATTTTTTTATTATATTTTGACCATTAATAACTTATTTAAAGTAATTATATCTTATTCTTATTTTAACATTGTTAATAGTAATCACATGTTGATAGCTTGCAGAATAAACTAATTATATGGTAGACATATAAAAAACTTGCCTTATAAGTTAAGATATGTATCTTATAAAGTCAACACCGTTTAGAGCTCTTATAAAATACCGCCATGTAGTTCCTAGTTAAGAGTATATATGAATGTAAGAGTAAAGCCTTTTTTACTCTTATCAATGCCTTACTAGTCCTTAGTCTTGTTTCAAGACTTTCTAGTCTTTTTATCTTTGGCAATAGTCATTCTACTTTAATATTATACCATCTTCAAATAACTTTGTAATTCTTTTGAATGACACAAGAGTGTATTAAGGATTTTTTTTTTTAAGCTTTATGTCCTTAATAGTTTTGACATGAGTACTAATTCATTATTCTTGTCTTGTTTTAAAAATAAGTGAATTATTTTATTTCTATTATTCTATTTTGAAGGTTATAGATTATCTATCTTTAAATAAACTATGTAGTTTTTTAATATTACTATCTTTCTTTAAAAAATCGGATTAATTTTTTTTTGTAGAAATTTTTATTTGATTTTAGAGGTTACAAATTACCCTCTTTTAATTTGACTCGTAGTTTTGTTAAGTTGTTTGAAAGAGAAGGAAACATCATGAATTTTATACTTGACAAAATTAAGAATAGATTTGCAACTATTACTAATTTTCAAGAACTTATTAATATTCTTAAGGTAGAAATTTCATGCATCACGAGTACCAAGTATGGAAATACTAATCATACTTCTATAGAAGAAGTTCAAAATCTATATCGAAAAGTTATATAAATGAAGGAAGAAAGTAAATCAACCTCACAACTAAATCCAAGAAGTTTTTCTCCTACAACTATGATAGAGTCAAGGATTAGTATGTCCAAAAAGTTTGATAGAACAAGATCAAAATTTTGAGGGTTTTTACAATAAATTAAGCTCTATCTAAGATTGCATCTCTTCTAATATCTTGATGGATTGTGAGCTAAAATAAACCTCCATTAATTGGAAGTTTATTCTAACTCACAATAAGTGAATAAAACTATGTGAATTTAAAAGTAAAGCTATTATTTAAATTCTAATTCAATCATTACTTTTCTTCTTAAAACACCAAGTTGTTAATCAAATTTCTTAACATTATTTACATTCACAATGATAATTCACTCCTTAAACTTCATGCAAAAAAATTATTTCTTTTATTTCTAATTAAATAATTTAGTTTTAATTTTTTATTTTGTTTTATATTTTTATTTTTTATTTTTTAGGTTTTTTTATTATTATTTTATTATTTTATTATTTCTTAAATAATTTATGGTAAAAATAATAAATTAAATTATTATCCTTAATCCATAGTAAAGGTAAAATCTTAAGTAAAAATTAAAAGTAAAAATAAAAAATTAAGTTAAAAAATTAAGGTAAAATTTAAAATAAATATTAAGTTAAAATTAAAGTAAATTAAAGGTTAAGAGTTGACATATGGAAATTATAAGTTATTGAAAAAATAAAAGTAAAAATGGAACTAAAGAGGGGAAAAAACGAAGATACCTTAATAATGCCTAAGAATTGAGGCAGCAACCCCCTTCTACATCAAAAATTGCCAAAATTTTTGATAAACTCCAAATTGAATGATTTTTTGGTTTAATCAAAGTGAGCTTGAAGATACTCTTGATCCAATAACTTTCAACTCAAACTAGTATTTGAGCCGTGAGAAATGCTCTCCCAATGTTGAGTAACTAAGACTGCCATGGCAGGCAACCTCTCTCCACTTGGAAATTCATTAAAAAATCACTTCGTCTTCAAATTTGATAAAAATTATGCCACTAAAAGCTCAGCTTGGAGATGCACTTATTTTCTAAAGTTTCACAATAATTTAATTCGAAAACACTGAGAAATGCCTTGACAAAGTTGGGTGATTTAAACTGCCAAGCAACCAACCCCCCTCACACTTAAAAATTCACCAAAAATTCGTCCTTATTCTAAAAAAAGAAAAAAATACTTCTTTGTAAAGCTAACACCAAAGCTAAAAAAAATTACATTGAAACTATATAATCTGAATGACTGATTGAGGAAAATCCGAGGCTCTTGAAACCCTTGGTATTTTTGGAAGGCCGAGGGAGCTATCTACCATAATAAAGTATGTTTTAAAATCTAACGACCATCATTAACTACTCAAAATCCATGCACATACAACCACAAGATTCACAATGAAAGTTAAAAATTCTATCTAAAAGTGCTCACTCTTAATTTGCACTTTTGATAAAAAATGATTCACAACTTTTTTGTGATTTGAATTCATTCCTAGAAGTGTTAGTGGCCACATTCATAGAAAGTAATTGGAAAAGAATATCAGAGATAAAGTTTTTATTTTTATGAGAAGAATCATAATTACCTACTATATATGTTGTTGAATTCCAAAACCTTGATTGCAACGTGAATTGAAATGATAAGCCTTTATTAATCAATTTTGATATGAATTGAAAGATAATATCAAAGATTTGTTATTGATAATATCAAAAGCAAAATCTTTCGAACAATTTATTGCTCAAGCCATTGCATACTACAATTAATTTTTTAAAAGGCATCAAGAACAAAGACTTGGTTAAAAAAAATAAGCCAAGTAATAAAAGTAATTTCCAAGTTTTCAAAAACTTATTCATCAAGGCCAAAACCAATAAAAATTGATATAGTACCTTTTAAATTTCTCATTGAGCAAGAAAAGAATCCATGCCATCTAAAGAATTAATACTTATATTGTGGAAAAGCTAAGCACACTGCTCAATATTTTTCAAAGAAGCAATATAATCACAGAATGAGAAATATCATAGCTAAATGAAGACAATTTGTTGGAAAATAATTTTTTTAAGCTAAAACAAGGACCTTTAGAAGGTTCAAACTATCATGGATTGGAAGGTTTCAAAAATAGTTAGAGATTTGTAATATTTTTTGGGATTTGTTAATTATTATTAAATCTTCATCAAAAAAAATTCTCAAATTGGACCTCTTTTTTATACATTTGACATGTAAAGCCAAACTTGAGTGGAGCAAAAAAGAAAAAATAACTTAAAAAGCCTTAAAGACAACATTTATTTTTGTGCCTATTTTATATCATATCAATTTTTTTAAGTTATTTTTAATGAAAACAGACATATTGGAATTTGCTATGGATGTTATTATATTACAAATAGAAGCAAATGATAAGCTCTACCACATTATTTTTTATTTCAAGAAATTTTTAGCAAATAAGATTAGCTACAAGATTTATAATAAAGAGCTTATTATAATTGTGGATCATTTCAAAAATTATATCATTATTTAGAAGGTACTTCTAGTTCAATTATTGTATATAAAAATCACAAGAACTTCAAGTATTTCTTTTCAAAACATGATTTGAATTATCGCTAAGTCCATTGGAATATGTCTTTATTAAGATTTGATTTTAAGATCATCTATACATCCAAAAAATAACAAGGTTTATAAAATTCTCTTTCTAGATGTTCTTATCTTACACCAAAAGAAGAAAATGTAGCTTTTAATCAATAAAGAAAAATTCTCTTGAAGCCAAAGTATTTTCATCTTCAAGCAATAAAATCAACATTGATTATTGATTCAACCTTTATCACGCAAATTCAATCAAGTATGTCTTTAAATATTCTTATTCATGATATCAAGAATAATTCTTCTAAATTTCATAATATTTCTAAGTTCAAGTTTAAGAATAATCTATTCTACTTCAAGGGCGATTATACATTCTAAAAGGCAAGACACAATTAAGTATTCTTCAAGCTTGTTATGACTTTCTAGCAATCGGATATTTTGGATACAACAAGACTTTGGGGCTAATATTTAGAGATTTTTGGTAGCCTCAAATGTAGAAGGTAGTCAAAGACTTCATAAAATTATATAATATTTTTTCAAATTTCAAAACTCCTTGTCATTGATCTTGAGGGCTTTTTCAACCAATATCCATTCTAGAACAACTATGGTCTTTTATTTCTATGGATTTTATCATAGATCTTCTAATCTTAGATTTGTATGATTCTATATTTGTGATAGTAGATTGTTTATATGTACAAAATCTATCACAAGTGAAAAAATGACTAAGTTTTTTTCTAACAACATCTATTGCTATCATGAAATATCAAAGATATTATATTGAATAAAAGAGCTTAATTTATATCAAGATTTTAGAGAACTCTTTTCAAGATATTAAAAATGGAAGAAGTCTTACATTTAAGGCTATGCCAAAATAGGTTAGAATATCTTCTTTATTGGTATAGATATGATATTAGTGAATATACATAGAAGCAGCAAAGAGTCTTATAAATGCAATAAAAAAATTTGAGATTTTTTATTGATGACATGTATCAAAATCAAGATAAATAATAGTAAATCTTTATTATAAAATAAATAAAATCTTGAAAAGCTAGCATTCTACCTTCTACTCTTGTTTGGTACTTTTGTGCATTTGTAACGGTAAAGAGATGAAGAACCAACAACTAACAAATTCAACTTAAGAGCTATCACTTGTTGACTTATTTGATAAAATATTATCATTGTCACAACCTTCAAGATAACATAATCAAAATGAAGATCCTCAAAAATAACATATCCTTCTTCAAGAAAATAGCAAGATACAATATAGTTGATATCACGACCTTAGAAAAGACTCTTGATGTTTGATAATTTTATTAGAGATTGAAATGACTTCTAATGATATTTTAAATATTTTAATTGAAAGAAGTTGCAAAAGCCTCAATAATAATCAAATAACAAGATAATCTTTCTATCATGGTATGAGATACTATCAATGGTTAAAATTACCTATCAACCACCTTTGAAGAAAACAAAGATCAAAGTATATAGCAAATACAATTTGTTACATCTTGAAGTTTTTTTAATATATAATGACTATTTCTTGTCGAATTCATCTTTAGAAGGAGAAAAAATATCACAAAAATACATATTTATTCTAATATTTATCTATATAATTAAATAAGAATAAATAAAAATAAATTTATTTCATAATATTTTTTAGAAAAACTTCATAGATGTTACTTTGACTTTACATATATTTGTAGTTAATTACAAGTTTAGAAACTTGGTCAACAAGTTAATCACATGTTGATAACTTACAAAACAAGCTAATTATGTGGTGCATATATAAAAAAACTTACCTTACAAGTTAAGATACGTATTTTGTAAAGTCAATACATTTTGGAGGTCCTACATAACAATGCCACATAGTTTCTAATTAAGAATATATATGAAGGCAAGAATGAAGCCTTCTTCACTCTTGTCAATGTTTTTTTAGTCCTTAGTCTTGTTTTAAGACTTTCTAATTTACTTGTCTTTGATAATAGTCATTTTAATTTAATATTTTACTTTCTTTGAGTGAATTTTTAGTTTTTTTTAGTGACACAAGAGTATATTGAAGATTTCTTTCTTTGATACAATCACATCTACTAATAAGGATTTGAATGTACTGAACTTATTTATTTTTACTTCACTAATTAAAAAAAAATTAAATTACAAAAAAAGATAAGGTTACAAAAAATCTAATCTATTTGAAGGTTATATTTTTTTTACCATAATAATCTTAAAATAATTGAACTAGAAGAAGTTCTTATTACATTAAGTATTACTACGCTACTATGATATTTAATTACTACATCTTAAGGAACAATCTTATGGATAATATCTCCAAAAGAGAAAAAAAATGACCATCTATGTCTTCTACATGTAGGGATTTAGTTTTCTTGACTAAAGATATTTCTTATTTTTTCACAAAGACTTCATCCATAAAATAATCTAAGGCTCTTGAATATACTTTGTGATTTTTAAATCTTAAATATATATATCTATTATAAAATAAGATAAGGAATTTAAAAAGAAAAAAAATATTATTAAGTGTTGCATATGATTCTAGTTACATAATTCTTGTTGTAACTAAAGAAATTCATTTTTTGATACATTTTCTTCTTTGACAACCATGTTCTTTATTATGTAATTGTGTTACTTTTTTAAATAATATTGAGTAATATACTTAGCTTCTCTATAATTTAAGCATAAATATCCTTAATAATATTAAGTCTTTTCCTACTTTGTGAAGGATTTAAAGTGTATCATATCAATTTGCATGGATTTTAGTTTTCATGAATAGGTTTTTGAAAACTTGAGAATTGTTGTCATTACTTGATTTTTTCTTTTTCAGCCAAATCTTTATTCTTAATGTCTTTTAAGTAGTAGATTATCACATGTAATAGCTTGAGGAATAAATTATTTTAAAAAAAAATCTTTCAATATTATTAATAACAAATATTTGATGTTATCTTTTATTCCATATCAGAATTGATTGGTAAGGACTTTTTCATTTTAGTCCACGTCACAAAGAAGGTTTTGGAATTTAGTAATATATATAGTAGCTGATTATGATCTTTGTTGTAAAGATAAGATCTTGATTTTTGCTACTCTATCTTAATCTTTTTCTCCAAATATAGTTGTAAATACTTTTAGAAATGAAATAAAGTCATAAAAGATTTTTGAATCCTTTTCTTGATTCTTGAGTATTTTATTTTATGAGAATAGACACCTTTCTTTTTATTATGCTAGCATGGCAGAGCTTAGTAAAATGAAGAGTGCAATGGCTCAAATACAAGAGCAAATAAGAGAGTTAATGCTTGCAATGCATCAACTCAATCTACTACCACAAGAAGCAACAAGATTATGAGGCAATGAAGATATAGAGATGATTGAAGTTGCTTCAACATCTATACTAAGCTATACTACTGCTCCTACAATAGAACATCATTCAAGTTTCAAAGAACCAAAAATTTGATTGCTTAAGAAGTTTGATAGTACAAGATCTAAGTTTTGAGGATTCATCAATCACGTACAACTAGTAATTGAACTACAACCTCAAATTTATCTAACTCAAGCATCACAAGTCGTGTTTATTGAAACCCTACTTTCAAGTTCTCCTTTATCATGGTTTTCATCATTTCTTGAACAACATGATCCAATATTGGATAATTTGGAAGCATTCTTAGCGGAGTTTCAATCTATGTATGGAGAACATGATGCAATCCGTGTTGCAACTATTAAAATTCATATCTTGCAACAAGACAATCAATCAATCACATTATATACTTTAGAATTTTGACAATTCATGACAGATATCAAGTGGGATGATGCAACACTTATCAAATAATTTTTCTACGGATTACAATATGAAATAAAGAAATTGATGTTCAATTTACCTTATCCCTAAACATTGAGTCAAGTAATTGACTTTGTTGTGAAATGTGACAATTGACTTTTTGAGTTTTGATCTAATAATCACATAAGAATATCTCAATGTTATTATAATTCAATGACGACACCAACAACTTCTCAATCTGAGTATTTGAAAGTAGAAGACATGCAAATTGAAGCAATACGTTTTAAACTTCTTTTTGAGCAAGAAATTACTCGTCATTGTCAAAAAAGACTATGTTTATATTATAGAGAAGGTAAACATAATACTCAATATTGTCCAATGAAATGATACAACTACAAAATGAGGAGTATTGCTATCGAAGATGAAAACATGTTGAAAAACAAATTTGACCAGCTATAATAAGAATTGTGCAATTGGAATCTTATACAATTTCTAATGAAGGTCCTATTCTCTCTTCAAAACTCTCTCCTTATTTTATAATAGATGTTTATTTAAGATTTAATAATCACAAAGCATCTACCTTAATAGATTCAAGAGCCTCAGCTTGTTTTTTAGATGAAGAATTTATTAAAAGTCATAATATACAGTTAGTACAAAAAACTAAATCCATGCACGTAGAAGTTATAGACGATCATCTATTATCTTTTGGAGATGTTATTTATG
This sequence comes from Physcomitrium patens, assembly GCF_059467195.1. Taxonomy (NCBI): domain Eukaryota; kingdom Viridiplantae; phylum Streptophyta; class Bryopsida; order Funariales; family Funariaceae; genus Physcomitrium; species Physcomitrium patens. The sequence continues at coordinate 15,127,052 of NC_143434.1, read as the reverse complement.
AAATACTTCCTATAGATGTAGTAATAAATGGTCATAATAGTCACGTAATTTTTAATATAATTAGATCTCCCTCTAATCCAATCATTTTAGATTTATCGTGGCTAAAAAAGTGTAATCATGTGATAGATTGGATTTCTTGTAAACTTAACTTTTCTTCAAATATCATTGAGAGTTTTTCTAATCCAATAGAAAGCCTTAAGTCTAGTATAGCCAAACCTATAGTTGTAGGTACAAAAGTTTTTTTACATTCTGTAAAAGAAAGATCATCTTTTGTTATTTATGCCACATCTATTTTAAATAATGGAAAGATTTCAAATAAAATTCTAAATCAATATCAAGATTTTTAAGATATTTTTAAGAAGAAGAATACAAATATTCCCTTAGAGTATCATCCATATGATTGCATAATTGATCTTAAAGAAGGAACTCAGCCACCATTTGGTCAAATCTATAGTTTATCACAAAATGAGTTGGCTGAACTCAAGAAGTACATTGATGAGAACTTGGCTAAGAATTTCATATGCCATTCAAAATCTCATGTAAGAGCTCCTATCTTATTTGTAAAGAAAAAAGATAGAACATTATAAATGTCCATGGATTATCAAGGACTCAACAAGATTACTATCAAGAATAGATATCCTATGCCTTTGTTATTTGGACTTCTTTATGAATTAAACCAAGCTATGATCTATACAAAAATAGATCTATGACAAGCATACAATCTAATTTACATTAAAGAAAGACATGAATGGAAGACTAAATTTCAAATAAGTTATAGATACTTTGAATATAATGTCATGCCTTTTGTACTCACAAATGCACCAGCTGCTTTTCAACATCTTATGAATGATGTCTTTTGTGAGTTTCTAGCTCATTTAATCGTTTGTTACTTAGACAACATTTTAATCTATTCTAAGAATGTAGAAAAATATGAAATTTATATTTATCGTATATTACAAAAACTTAGAGATGTAAGATTGTACGCCAAGTTGAAAAAGTGTGTATTCTACACTACTCAAGTTGACTTCTTAAGATACATCATTTCAAACAATGGTCTAATGATGGATCCTAAAAAAATTCATACAATCATAGATTGGAAGATTTCAAAAATAATAAAAGATATACAATGCTTTTTGAGATTTGCTAATTATTATTAAATCTTCATCAAGAACTTTTCTCAAATTGCAATGTCAGTTACATGCTTAACTTGTAAAAATAAGCTCAAGTGGAATAAAGAAGCAAAAGCATTATTTGAAGCTTTTAAGAAAGCTTTTGCTTCTGCACTAATCTTGTATTGCATTAACTTCTTTAAAGCATTTTTTATAGAGACAGATGCATTTTACTTTACCTTGAGTACAGTCTTATCACAAATAAGAGAAAATGACAAACTTCATCTAATAACTTTTCATTCAAGAAAATCTTAAGCAACCAAGTTTAAATATGAAATCCACAACAAGAAATTTCTTGCAATTGTGGATTCTTTTCAAGAATGGCATCATTATTTAGAAGGCGCTTCAAATTCAGTCATCATATATATGGATCACAAGAACCTCGAGTATTTCATGTCAGCACATATTTTGAATCATCGCTAAGATTATTGGAGCATGTCTTTGTCAAGATTTGAGTTCAATATCACTTATAAGCCAAGAAAATAATAAGGTTTATTTGATGTTCTTTCTAGATGTTCTTATCTTATACCTAAAGAAAAAAAAATCAACTTTTGACTAACAAAAGATAATTTTACTGAAATCAAAAAAAATTTATTTTTGAACAATAAAATTAATATTGCTTGTTGATTTGACTTTTTTCAAGTAGATCCAAGAAATTATATCCTCACACCTTCTTATTTATGATATTAAAAAAAATTCCTCTAAGTCTCAAGTTACTTCCAAGTTTGAGTTTAAGAAGAACCTACTCTATTTTGAAAGACACTTATATGTTCCACAAGGAAAAGCATGATTACATGCTCTTGAAGCTCATCACAATTTCCCTGCAGCAAGACATTTTGGATATAATAAGACTTTGGAGCTTATATCTAAAGATTTTTGATTGCCTCAAATGTAGAAGGCTATTAAAGAATTTGTGCGGACATATGATATTTGTTCAAGATCAAAAAATCCTCATCATCGATTTTATAGACTCCTCCAACTATTACTTATATCAAAACAACTATGGTCTTTTGTTTTTATGGATTTTATCACAGATCTTCCAATTTCAAATTCATATGATTTCATATTCATGATTGTAGATCGTTTCACCAAGATGGCATATTTTGTACCATGTACAAAATATATTTTAGGTGAAGGAATAGCTAAACTCTTTTTTGACAACATCTATCGCTATTATAGATTATCAAGGGATATTATATTAGATAGAAGAATAGAATTTTTATCAAGATTTTAAAGAATTCTTTTCAAGATATTGAAGGTAGATATAAAAGTATCTTTGGCTTTCCACCCTCAAACTAATACACAAACAGAATGAATAAATCAAGTTTTAAAGCAGTATTTGAGGTACACCATCAACTATCAATAAGATGATCAGACAACTCTTTTATTATTGATAAAGTTTTCTTAAAATAATTTGATACATTCTTCTACTCAACAAACACTTTTCTTTACCAATTATAATTATCATCCATGATTTGATAATTTAAATTTTCAAAAGTTAATAATTTTGGGACAAAAGATGTGACAAATCAATTGTCAGAGCTACATGCAACAATGAAGGTACAATTAAAAGAAGCTCAAGAACAACAAAAAGCCAATGCAGATGTCTATCATAAAGAACAAGCTCAATTCTATGTGGGGGATGAGATATGGTTACTTCATCGTAATATTAAAATTATTCATCCTTGTGATAAGCTAGTATTAGGGACACAGTCCTTAGACTTTTCTAGAGACAAGTTTCTAGAACCTTCTAGAAAGAAGTTTCTAGAAACTTCCAAAAGATTCCTTGAATATTCTCTTAGAATATTCTTCAAAGATTCCCTAAAGATTCTTTGAAGATTCTCTAAAGATTCCCTTAGAAGGCTCTAGAAGATTCTTAGAATATTCTAGTAGATTCTAGGAAGTTACTTTAGAAGCTTCCTAGCTCTTGGGTAGTTGCTCGAGAAGCTTCATAGTTCTTGGGAAGCTTCTTGATGCACTTCCTTAGAACCATAGGCCAGTAGTATATATAGGAGTCGAGGCTGAAGAGTTCTTCAATCTCGACAACACATCTCTTGAAGCTCTAGCTCAATTCTCTTGGCGTTGCTCTTGTACTCATCTTAAAATCTAGTTCTTGTCATTTCTTGTTGAACTTCTTGTTTAGATTTCTTGTTTGTATTTTTGGTCCGTGACAGTTTGTCGAGACTACCTTTATCTTAATATCAGAGCTGAATCCTTCTTGTTTGAGAGCGGATTACCCCTCTTCTTGAAGGTATTCTCGCGCTTTAGGGGTTGCGGATTACCTTCCTCTAAACTGATATTTTCTCAATCACAATATCAGAGCTTAGTTCTTTGAGGTAGAGAGTGGACTACCCTTTTCTTTGGAGATACTTGAGCATTCTAAGGGTTGCGGATTACCCTCTCTTGGATTGATATTAATTCCTTCTTTTTGTTTAGCATAGCTAGTAAAAAAGACTGATAACATCGATTTCAGAGCTTTGCCTTCTTGATAGAGTGCGGATTATCCCTCTTCTCGAAAGCATTGAGGCATTTTTAGAGGTTGCGGTGTCGTGTTGTAACACGAGTATACAGTGAAAATAAAAAGAAAGGGGAATTTTATTAATATTCAATTACCTCGAATATTGGGAGCATCAACCAACTCCAGTACAAATACTGAGTGGTCAGGTTCAGTCACTCCGTTACAGTCAGCCGGGGTATACTGAAATGCTCCATTCGATTCCAATAACGGGAGTCAGCAGGAAGAGAAGGACCAATTCACACGACGGGTTTGAGGAGCCAATTGGATCCAATTTCGATAATCCAATCCGAGTCCTCTTATCCAATATGAGACCTGAATTGGCCGGTCAACCCAATGCAGTCTAATTACGGGAAATCCAGGTCTTACTACGGGTCTTAGCCAATCTGACGCTGTCGTATTACGTGCTTTCCTGCTCGAGAACGCGCCGGGCGTCTGGCTGTAGAAGGTAGTATGGAGATTCGCCGATAGTCAAGCAGTCTATCAGTTTTTGACTGCTGGAATATAAACGACTGCAACAATGTACCGTAAATCTATACGGGTGCTCTTCGACTGCTTGTCAGAGTCCTTTTTGCCCCAGCCGGTAGGTCTCTAGACGTTACAGAGAACCCCGTACAACCCAAACTGTTAACCTTCAATACTCCTTTGTACTTACGATCTTGTATCCACTGACTGTCTTGTTAGATTAACCCAATAAATTTCATTCACTCCGCATACTCAATCCTATAGACACCCTTTTAATCCTTCAATCACAGACGTAACTCGATTTCACAAAACAGTCAAGAGTATTCAAACCCACTTCATTTAAAAATCCCGATTCACCAGTACAACACTGACTTCAGCAGCGATAGCCTCAGTCTTCCCCAAAACTCTACGAAGAAGAAAAATCCAAATCCTATGTCTTTCCTTCCCCGACCCGAAGCATGAAGCTCCTCTCTCTAATTCCCTTGATCTCCAAAAACCTCCCATTCCCCCTAACCTTATCCTCTGAATTTCTTCAATCTTCCGTCTTAGATCCGGAATTGGCTCCCACCTCAAGCTTTCTCCTCCGTTTTTACCTTTAAGAAATCCATTTACCGAAAACAACGTTCCCTGAGACAGCACAGAGAACAGGACAGCCTGAAACAGAATCGAATCCCGTAATCGGGACCACATTCAGTATTTGTACTGGAGTTGGTCGATGCTCCCAATATTCGAGATAACTGAATATTAATAAAATCCCCCTTTCTTTTTATTTTCACTGTATACTCATGTTACAACACGACATCCACCCCCTCTGAACCTGTGCATCCTCCGGTATGCACCAATTTACCCAATTGCTGTTTGATTCAGAATATATCCCCTACGTCTTTGTCCAGTTCGTCTTCGTCACCTTCATTATCCATATCACTTTCATCTTCTTGCTGCGGAATCTCTGTACCTTCATTAAGGTCTTCCATATTCATCTCTGCGTGTCTTCGTTTAAATATTTTTACTCTCTTCCCTGCAATTGGTATTTTCAATTTTGTACCATCTAACTCCCGTAATGAGTAAGTCGCATTATCATGAACAGTTGTTACAACATATGGTCCAAACCAACGTTTTGAAAATTTCCGCAAAGTACTATGTTGATTATCCAGACTATTGTCATAAACAAGTACCCAGTCACCTTCCTCGATTGCTTTTGGTCTCAATCGATGTTGCTTATCGAATCGCGCCTTGTTTTGTAACCTTGCTCTTTTTAACCTTTCCAATGCTATCTGGACATCTGCCGTTCTTTGCTCCAATTGTCGAATCCTAATAGCCAGAAGTTCTTCTCTTGTCAATCCATCTTCCCATGGTAGCATACTCCAAGTAAGTACCTTTTCTTCAATCGACATAATTGGTTTTTGACCTGTCATAAGTTCTACAGGCATATATCCTGTCACCGAACTATGTGTTGTTCGATCAGCCCATAATGCAAATGACAAAAGCCGTGGCCACTCTTTAACCTTCCCATTACAAGCTTTAACCAGTGCTTTCACAATCGGCGGGTGACCGCGTTCGCTTTTCGCATTCCCTTCCGGATTATAAGCAGTAGTAAGTGATAGTTTAACTCCACATTTTTCAAAGAACTTACGAGCTTCTTGTGCATTTAATTCTCCACGATCTGCAGTGATTTTTCCTACGCACCCGTAACGGCAAATGACATCTTCAAGCAAAAACCTACAAATCCCTTCTGTAGATTTTGTCCTCAATGCTCTTCCTTCTACTTGATTTGATAAATCTTCACGAGCTAAAACCAAATATCTCATCTGCCATAACCCAACCGGCATAATAACTAAATCAACAACCCATTTAAAATGAATAGCCAGAGGATACGTAGGATGAAGACCATCTCGATGTCGGATATTAGAATACGATTGACAGATTTCACATGACTCTACAAATGAGAGCACATCTCGATACATATTTTTCCACCAATATCGTTCCTTGAGTTTAGCAAAAGTAGCCCAGATTCCTCTATGGCCTGCCCATAAACTATCATGAAATTCCTTTAATAATTTTAGTTTTTCTTTCCTTTTGCCTATCACTCGTTGTGGCATCTCAATTCCTTTCTTCGGTCTCTTCCATAAGAATCCATCTCGAAGTAAAAATCCATATGCTTTTTTTCTTATTTGTTTGAATTTTTCTGTAGACCAATTCCCCTACTTAGACAAGGTATTCAAATAATGACCAATATCCAATAATTCTCCTTCATAAGATTCTTCAAGAAATAGCTTGTCTTCTCTGTTGAGATTTGATATTGAATAGAATTTCAATCCGACATCATCAATGTCTTCAACCATTTCGTCCTCCCTCTCGTATCTTGCTCGAGATAGCATGTCTGCTACTAAATTGTCCTTTCCAGTGATATGCTTAAATTCTGGATTTAGTGACTTAATATAAGCAATCCATCTCAACATTGCAATATCTGGCGTTGAACAGTTAATAATCATTCCAAGCAATGGCAAGCAATCTGTTTCAATTACTACTACTGCCCCAATCAAATAGTCCTTTTCTGCTTTCATAGCCGAAACGACTCCCCAAAGTTCTCTTTTGACTTGCGAATATGCACGCTGACGAATACTTAAAACTTTAGCTCCAAATCGAATTGCAAATCTACTCCCATTCGAATCATCTTGACCCACAGCCCATCCAACGGCAATTGGACTAGCGTCTACAGTAAGAATCACTGGTCTATTGCACTTATAATCAACCTTCCTCAATATTGGAGGTGACATCAAAAATTTCTTCAATCTTTGCATTGCCTGAATATGCCTTTCTTCCCATTCAAATCGGTAACCCTTGCGTAACAGTTCATATAATGGATCCGCTATGTGAGCAAAATGAGGGATCCAGATTCGATAAAATACACATGCACCCAAAAACCTGCGAACCTCTGTTAAAGAATCACAATCCTCTTTCATCCTTCCAATTGCATCAACTTTAGTCGGATCTGGTTTTCTTTCGTAAGATCCGCATAAATGTCCAACAATTACAACCTCTCACACTCCAAATACGGACTTCATACCCAATAATGTAAGATGAACTTCTCCAAGCCGAGTTAAAATCTTTTCACAATCTTGTATATGATCAACAACATATCTGCGACACCCCCTCGTATCTAAAGTTTCATCCTTGTCTCCTTCTCTGCATCCTTTTATAGGAACATCATCCAGAAAAGGCATAGTCTTTTCCGGAATAAAATCTCTCAATACCTTATTCATCCCATTCATCATATGCGCAACCGAGTTAGTCGCGCCTTGAGGAAGAGTGCACATTCTAACCAATCCAAGCGGTGTCCTCATCGTTGTCATATCTCTACTTCCTTCGGCAAGTTGAAATTGATCATAACCTGAATACAAATCACCCATTGAATAGATCGCCCTTCCAGCAAACGCCTCAGCAAATTCATCCACAATAGGTCCAATTCCTCCATTCCTGACAGTTACAGCATTCACCGGCTGCATATCTTGAATAAACCGCAGTGACCCATTCTTCTTAGGTACCGTAAACCATCGGCTAGAATACGGCGCAAATGAAGGTTCTAATATTTTCATCTTTATCTTTTCTTTCAATAGTTCGACCAATTTAGGTAAATGTGCCCTCGGTACTGGAATCGGTCTTAGATTCCAAGGTACATGCGGTACAGTGAAGATAACCATAGGTGTTATAATATTTGGATCCACACACCCAATTTCATGAGATTCGAAGGCAAACGATCTACCTTGTTTAGCCAACATCTTTTCGAAGCAAGTAATTTCCTCCGGCAATAAAGAACCATCAGAACCAATCTTCAATTCTTCAAAAGTCTCTTCAGTAAACTGGTGTCCAATACTCATTGGATCTCTTAAACTTGCTTCTTTTGATGCTTCTCCCATCTGTTCTTTAGAATCCTCTGGTAATGGTCCGGCAACAGGCTTTACCTTCTTATCTGCCGTTTTATATCTCGTCTCTACTGTGACTTCTGGTGCTTGAAAAGATTCAAGCATGGTATAAACCTCTCTCGAATGAATCTCAACAATCTTATCATTATCTCCTAACCCAATAGATGCAATCAATTCCAATGAATCTTCCAGCCCATTTTCTTCATAAACACCCAAAATCCTCTCATCATCTTGCAATGTACCTATCTTGCGTAACTGTCCTTCAATATCATATAATCTTTTTCTTTCTTTTCTTTTAAAATCTTCAACTTTCTTATACATAATATTTCCATTCTCCAATATACCAATAAAACTCGCATCAAAGGCACCTTCATCTCGCGAGAGTACCTCCTCTTTTGTACCTCCATAATCTCGCTTTACAGTGGTACCTCCCCAAAATCCTTAAATCCTTCAACAATCTTTGGCAATGGTTTCTCCCTCAACCTATCTCGATTCCGTTCATGGTTAGGAGGTACTGTTAGAAATTGTACAGCTTTCCTCCCATCTTCACTCCGTACCCTTGCATAAGCAGAACCATCGTCAAGTACCTTTGTTTCCATCCGTGTTGCCGTGATATAAGGTTGTCCTAAAATCAACGGATAAGACGTTGTATCTTGAACGAAGAAATGTTGCTCCGTAGCAACATCCCCAATCCGAATTTTGACATCTGGACAAGCTCCATATAATTCGCCTCGTGTGTTATTAGCTGCTCGTATTGCCCATCCATGTTCCATATCAATTGGCCATTTTTGCTTCTTATAAAGATCTTTAGACATGAGATTTATTTCAGAACCATGGTCCACCAAAGCAACTATTGGTTCTTCTATATCTCCTACCTTCACCAATACCTCAGTAGTTGCCCTTGCCCAATGCTTTCGAGTATAATGGCTCAAAGTTTTCATTTCCTTGTCATTAGAATCTTCGAAACGTACTCGCTGATTATACCCATTCTTTTCATTTATTGGTTGCTTGTAACCAATATCAACCTCTTCTTCATCTCTACATATTCTTGCGTCAATAGCATGACTCATTCCAGTTTCGCTCATTAATTGCCTCTTTCGCTTAATGCTGTCAATGATAACATCATGAAACTCCTTCTTTGCAATTCCCAAGACTTCTTTCAATGTGAATTCCACCTTAGCATTTAATATACGTTCTTCCAACACCCCTTTCAAATTTGTTGCTGCTTCAATGTCAGAAAGTAGCTTATAAGCAATTGATTTGCCCTTATCTTTTGTCTCCGTTGTTTTTTCTCCCAATGATGCTGAGGTATCCTTTACAGGCAATTCTTGTGAAGCTGCCTCCCGAGCCTTGTCTCCTCGAGTTTGCCTCTTAAAAGAATTTCCTTCTCTAGTATCATCAAAATTTCTTCGTCTTTTCTCTTCCATCAAAGCTTCATGTTGGCTCTTAGCAATATATGCATGAACTGAAAGAGACTCAACGGGATCCTCCCAACCTGTTCTTCCTCGTATTGTAGCTGCAGTTCTCAATAACGCTTCTCGAGGTAATTTCCCTTCTTGCATTGTAGAAACGGCAGAAGCCCAAAACTCACTAGTTTCCGTACTTCCACCAATTTCATCATCTACTCTAGCACCATAACTTGCACTTTCTCGTGCTACTGTTTCATGCTCTTTTAAGTAATCTTGAACCAATGCTCTCATTCCTCCCTTGCCAAAATTGGTTTGAAGAAGATCCTCCCTATCTTTCAATGCTATCTTCCCATCTTTCCAGCAAATAATTCCCTGCCGTATCATATTATTAAATTCATTGCAATCTTTTCTAGTGTGTGAAGCATCATCACACCAAATGCATCTTTGTACATATCCTTGTTTTGAAACATTCTTCGAATTGTTTATAGAAGTATTCTCTTCAAGTCTTGCCAATTTGATTTGAAGATCTCGCATTCCTCGTATAATTTCTTCCATACCCATATCTGTTTTCTTTGACAAGGATGTCGAAGGTTGAACTGTAGGCATTGTCGGTGGTGTAGTACGTACTGGAGCTTTGGATGCTTGTACTTGTTTCGGAATATTACTCCTATCCTTCCTCCTTTCTTTTTTTGTAAGCAACCCCACCGCATCTTCAACGTTCTTCCACTTCGTTGTCAATCCTTCATCTTCTTCTTTGTCTTCAAGAAGGGGTTCTAATTTCTCTTGCAATTCTCCATCAGCAGCTTGAAGAAATAAATCAACTTTGTTCGGCTCCAATGTCAATTTTTCTACCTTCGATAATTGAGAGTACTGCCTCTCAAATTCCCTTAGTAGCTCTGTTGCTTGCAAATTCTTATTGGGCCGTTCAATCCATCCCAGAAACAGCTTCTTAGTAACGCGATCAGCATCTTCTAAGAAATATTCGTCTTTCAATGCATGTGAAAAATCCTCCCATGAATTCCCACAATGATCCGTAATCGATGTAATGTGGTCCCTTATCTCCGGTATCGTGGCAAGTCCAAATAGTGCAACCATTTTCTTCTCAGAAACCCGATTTAATTCCATTTCACGAACATAACATCTTAAATACCTTGAAATATTCCTCCCATCAAATTGATCAATTTTATTGACCACTGCTTGCAATGCTTTGGTTGCCAAAGCTTCCTTTCGATCATTGCTTTGCTGTTGCTGCATTGACAATGAGAAGGCTTGAAACAAACTAGCAATAGATGGATCCATGTGCATACCTTGTCCTTTAGAAGACTCTCCACCAGAAATTTCTCCCAAAAATCCTTCAAAATTTTTATTTTCGTTTTCCATAAAAAATAAAGATAAAATCAACCAAAATCCAATACCTTCTACCTCAAGCTTTCACGTCGGGTTCACCACTTATGTCGTATTACGTGCTTTCCTGCTCGAGAACGCGCCGGGCGTCTGGCTGTAGAAGGTAGTATGGAGATTCGCCGATAGTCAAGCAGTCTATCAGTTTTTGACTGCTGGAATATAAACGACTGCAACAATGTACCGTAAATCTATACGGGTGCTCTTCGACTGCTTGTCAGAGTCCTTTTTGCCCCAGCCGGTAGGTCTCTAGACGTTACAGAGAACCCCGTACAACCCAAACTGTTAACCTTCAATACTCCTTTGTACTTACGATCTTGTATCCACTGACTGTCTTGTTAGATTAACCCAATAAATTTCATTCACTCCGCATACTCAATCCTATAGACACCCTTTTAATCCTTCAATCACAGACGTAACTCGATTTCACAAAACAGTCAAGAGTATTCAAACCCACTTCATTTAAAAATCCCGATTCACCAGTACAACACTGACTTCAGCAGCGATAGCCTCAGTCTTCCCCAAAACTCTACGAAGAAGAAAAATCCAAATCCTATGTCTTTCCTTCCCCGACCCGAAGCATGAAGCTCCTCTCTCTAATTCCCTTGATCTCCAAAAACCTCCCATCCACCCTAAATAAAAATCCACACCACTCCAAAACTATATCCCCCTAACCTTATCCTCTGAATTTCTTCAATCTTCCGTCTTAGATCCGGAATTGGCTCCCACCTCAAGCTTGGATCCGAAATTGGCTCCCACCTCAAGCTTGGATCCGAAATTGGCTCCCACCTCAAGCTTTCTCCTCCGTTTTTACCTTTAAGAAATCCATTTACCGAAAACAACGTTCCCTGAGACGGCACAGAGAACAGGACAGCCTGAAACAGAATCGAATCCCGTAATCGGGACTTCATTGAGTCGCCCGACCAATTCAGGTCCTATATTGGGAAAGATGCCCGTAATAACCTGGATGTTCCCGTAATTGGGTCAAATTGGTCCTCGCGTCAGATTGGCTAAGATCCGTAGTAAGACCTCGATTTCCCGTAACTAGACTGCATTGGGTTGCCCCACCAATACAGGTCTCATATTGGGTAAGAGGACCCGGATTGGATTATCGAAATTGGATCCAATTGGCTCCTCGAACCCGTCGTGTGAATTGGTCCTTCTCTTCCTACTGACTCCCGTTATTCGAATCGAACGGGGCATTCCAGTATGCCCCGGCTGACTGTAACGGAGTCACTGAACCTGACCACTCAGTATTTGTACTGGAGTTGGTCGATGCTCCCAATATTCGAGATAACTGAATATTAATAAAATCCCCCTTTCTTTTTATTTTCACTGTATACTCGTGTTACAACACGACAACGCGAGGACCAATTTGACCCAATTACGGGAACATCTAGGTTACTACGGGCATCTTTCCCAATATAGGACCTGAATTGGTCGGGCGACTCAATGTGGTCCCGATTACGGGGTTCGATTCTGTTTCAGGCTGTCTTGTTCTCTATGCCGTTTCAGGAAACGTTGTTTTCGGTAAATGGATTTCTTAAAGGTAAAAACGGAGGAGAAAGCTTGACGGCGAGAGCCAATTTTGGATCCAAGCTTGAGGTGGGAGCCAATTCCGGATCTAAGACGGAAGATTGAAGAAATTCAGAGGATAAGGTTAGAGGGGGATATAGTTTTGAGGGGGGAAGTTTTTTTTTCGGGAGGAATCAGGGGGAGCGAGTTTTCAAGCTTTTGCAAGGTTACTAGTTCGGTTTTCATTGGAGGTTTTTGGAAGATCAAGGGAATTAGAGAGAGGAGCTTCATGCTTCGGGTCGGGGAAGGAAAGACATAGAATTTGGATTTTTCTTCTTCGTAGAGTTTTGGGACGACTGAGGCAATCGCTGCTGAAGTCAGTGTTGTAATGGTGAATCGGGATTTTTAAATGAAGTGGGTTTGAATACTCTTGACTGTTTTGTAAAATCGAGTTACGTCTGTGATTGAAGGATTAAAGGGGTGTCTATAGGATTGAGTATGCGGAGTGAATGAAATTTATTGGGTTAATCTAACAGGACAATCAGTGGATACAAGATCGTAAGTACAAAGGGGTATTGAAGATTAACAGTTTGGGTTGTTCGGGGTTCTCTGTAACGTCTAGAGACCTACCGGCTGGGGCAAAAAAAGGACTTCAACAAGCAGTCGAAGGGCATCAGTAAAGATTTACGGTATATTCTTGCAGTCGTTTATATTCTAGCAGTAAAAACTGATAGACTGCTTGACTATCGACGGATCTCCATACTACCTTCTACAGCGAGACGCCCGGCGCGTTCTCAAGCAGGAAAGCACGTAATACGACAGCGGATTACCCTCCTCTAAAACTGAAATCGTTTAGTATTTTTTTTCTTTTTTCCGAGTAGGTTTTAGTGACAGGTAGTGCTACAATTTTCTCCAAGAGACTTAGCAATTTTTTCTTCTCTCAAAATTTTAATCCATCTATTCTTAAATATTGAAGTAGACCAGGTCATAGACAGTGCATCTCCACAAGTAGACAATAGAGTGGCAACTCTTGCAGATCTTCAAGCTCTTATGAATAGTGTACGAAAGGAGATTGCATTTCTTTGCAATCCAAGTAAAGAACCTCAAATTGATCTAGTGACCGAAGAAGCTAGACACAAAATTCATAGCCTACAACAAGAGATTATTCGACTGAGAGAAGCAAGACATGTGTCACATACGACCCCTATGGATACTTCAAGGATTAGTACGAAAGAACCAAAAGCGAGTATGTTAGACAAGTTTGACGGAACAAGAGCCAACTTCTGAGGTTTTGTGCAATAAGTACGGCTTTACCTACGCCTATACCCTTCTCGTTATCCGAATGGATTTACCCAGGTTGCTTTCATAGGTACTCTTCTATCAGAAAATGCTCGCTCTTGGTTTGCTCCACTATTGGAGAAGGATTCTCTAATATTGCACGACCTAGAGGCTTTCATAGAGAGACTTAGTGCTCCGTTTGGAGATAGCGATCAAGAAAGAGTGGCTGAAAGAAAGATACAAAATCTACGACAAGGATCACGTTCTGCTGCAATCTATGTTGCAGAATTTCAACAGCTTACATGTGATCTTGATTGGAATGATAAGACGTTCATGACACGATTTCGATATGGACTGAGAGATGATGTCAAGAACTTATTGATCACCATGCCTAAGGCGGATACTTTAGAAGAACTTATATCTCAGGCAATTATTTATGACAACCGCCTCTTTGAATTACGACAAGAAAGATGATCAAGCTGGAGAAATGATGGAGCATTTGCTATATTTTCAAAAAGTCCAGAGAATCACTCCACAGATCCTGAACCCATGCAAATTGATGCGGTACGTTTCAAACCCCTCACAGCTGAGGAAAGGAAGCGACGGTTTGAACAAAACTTGTGTTTATATTGCGGAGAAGCGGGCCATAAAGCTGTAGATTGTCGGAAGAAACAGAAGCCTCAAACAACAAGACTTAGGAGTACAAGTATGCAGGAAAACAAGGACGCCCAGCCACAATAGGGACCGTGCGGTTGGACATGTCAACATCCAAAATTAATCAAGGTCCCTTTCTCTCAGCTCAACCTTCAGATTGTTTTATGGTACCTTTACATCTAGGTATTCAAGAACTACAAGTCGATGCTTTATTAGACTCGGGTGCATCTGCTTGCTTTATAGATGAAGAGTTTGCCAAGCTTCACAATATTTCTCTTGTAAAGAAACTTAAGCCTGTCCATGTAGAAGTCATAGACGGACAACCATTGTCTTCAGGCAATGTTATCCATGAAACTAAACCATTGAAGGTACGTCTTAAAAACCATGAGAGCAATATTGTGTTTAATGTTATCAAGACCCCTTCATGTCCTATCATTTTGGGACTATCTTGGCTTGATAGATATAATCCATTAATAGATTGGAAGTTGCGGAAAGTGACATTTTCAACAAACTCCTTGAAGGTGGAATCTGCCAAGACAATGTCTAGAAACAAATCCTTGTTTATAGGTGCAAGGGCTTTCATGAAGGAAGCCAAGCAAAATACACCTCTTGTCATCTTCGCAACTCCGACTTGAAAAGATGCAACTCCGACTTTGATTATTCCAAAGCAATATGAAGAATTCAAAGATGTCTTTGAAAAGAAGAATGCTGATATGCTGCCAGAGCATCGACCCTATGACTGTGCCATTGAATTGTAAGAAGGAGCACAACCACCTTTTGGACCAATCTACAATTTGTCGTAGACAGAGTTGACTGAATTGCGGAAGTACATTGACGAGAATCTAGCCAAGAACTTCATCCGTCATTCGAAGTCGCCGGCTAGGGCACCAATCTTATTTGTGAAGAAGAAGGATGGCTCACTACGGATGTGCGTGGACTATCGAGGTCTCAACAAGGTGACAAAAAAGAATCGCTACCCACTACCTTTGATCTCTGGTCTTCTAGAATAACTTGGGCGTGCAAGGATCTTTACAAAGATTGACTTAAGGGGAGCTTACAACCTTGTGCGAATTAAGGAAGGAGATGAATGGAAGACAGCGTTCCGAACAAGGTATGGCCATTTTGAATACAATGTCATGCCATTTGGTCTTACTAATGCTCCAGCGGTCTTTCAACACATGATGAATGACATCTTTCGAGAGCATCTAGATGATTTTGTTGTCATCTATCTAGATGATATTTTGATATTTTCTAAGAACGAGGAAGAACATGAGAAGCATGTTCATCTGGTACTCAAAAAACTACGGGAGCGAGGACTCTATGCCAAATTGGACAAGTGCTTATTTCACCAAACTGAGATGAAGTTTTTGGGATTCATCGCGACTACGGAAGGCTTGAAGATGGATCCAAAGAAGGTGGAAGCAATCATGTCTTGGGAAGTTCCGAAGACGGTTAGGGACGTCCAATGTTTTTTTGGATTTGCTAACTACTATCGGATCTTCATCAAGAATTATTCTCAAGTTGCTGCCCCCCTCACTCGGTTAACGTGTAAGGACAAGCTCGAATGGGGACCTATCGCAGAAAAAGCATTTCAAGATTTGAAGATGGTATTTACTACAGCTCTAATCTTGGTACATCCGGACTTTACAAAGGCCTTTTATTTGGAGACAGATGCTTCGGATTTTGCTTTGGGAGCTGTACTTTCACAGATGGGCGTAGATGAGAAGCTCCATCCAGTTGCGTTCTATTCTCGAAAATTCTCTGCTGCTAAGATCAACTATGAGATCCGCGATAAGGAACTCCTTGCTATAGTAGATTCTTTCCAAGAGTGGTGCCACTTTCTCGAAGGAACTGCACATCCAGTGACCGTATATATGGATCATAAGAATTTGGAGTATTTTATGTCGGCTCGGGTTTTGAATCGGCGTCAAGCTCGGTGGAGTATGTCGCTATTCAGGTTCGACTTTGTTATTACTTATCGGCCTGGGAAGCAACAAGGGTTATCCGATGCATTATCAAAGAGATCATATCTCGCGCCAAAGGCTGGAGATGCAGCATTTGATCAACAGTGCACGACATTGTTGAAGCTAGAGAAATTTCGGCTCAACGCAGCTATTGTACCAATTGATGCTGACTTCCTCGACCAGGTATGGGCCGCAACCATTGAAGATTCTCTAGCCCTTGATATCAAACAACATGCTAGTGATGATAAATTCAAGATGGAAGGAGATCTAGTATATTTCGAAGAGCGGTTGTATATCCCAAAAGGGCCAACACGACTCCGAGTTCTTCAATCTCGTCATGACTTTCCAGCTGCGGGACATTTTGGATTCAATAAGACCTTGGAACTTATTTCCCGCGATTTCTGGTGGCCTCAAATGTGGAAGGATGTGAACTATTTTGTTGTATCTTGTGACATTTGTTCAAGATCCAAAAACCCTCGACATCGGCCTTGTGGACTTCTACAGCCATTGCCTATTCCGCGCCGACCATGGTCTTCGGTTTCCATGGACTTTATTACGGATCTACCACCATCGAATTCATTTGACAGCATTTTTATTGTCGTAGACCGGCTTACAAAGATGGCGCATTTTGTCCCTTGCAAGAAGACATCGTCAAGCAAAGACACAACAAGACTCTTTCTTGATAATGTGTATCGATATCATGGTCTACCAGATGATATCGTATCGGATCGAGGAACCCAATTTGTATCAAAGTTTTGGAAATCTCTTTTTGAAATATTGAAGGTGGATATCAAGCTTTCTTCGGCATTTCATCCTCAAACAGACGGCCAAACAGAACGGGTGAATCAAGTTTTAGAGCAATATTTACGTTGCACCATCAACTATCAAGAAGATGATTGGGTCGCATATCTACCGCTAGCCGAGTTCGCATATAACAACACCCTTCATGTGTCAACTCAACAAACGCCATTCTTTTCCAATTATGGATACCATCCGAAGCTTGACTTATGGAGTTCGTCAACGATTAACAATCCGGCAGCTGAAGGATTGGTGAAGGAGCTTTTGCAGCTTCAAACTACATTGAAGCTTCAATTGCAAACTGCCCAAGAATCTTACAAGGCGTCCGAGGACAAATTTCAGAATCAAGCACCTAAATTCACGATTGGAGACAAAGTTTGGCTGCTTCGACAAAATATTAAGACCAAGCGGCCATGTGATAAATTGGACTATCGGAGATTGGGTCCATTTGTTATCCAGAAGCAGATCAATCCTATAGCATATCGTCTGGAGTTACTAGCTACTATGAAGGTACATCCTGTCTTTCATGTTTCTTTGTTGGAGCCTTATCGAGAATCGTCTTTTCTTAGAAGAGTATAATGTCCACCACCTAGCATAGAAATAGAGAACCACGAAGAACGCGAGGTGGAAAAGGTCTTGGATTCACAGCAAAGACGGGGTAAATTAGAATACTTTGTGCATTAGAGCGGTTACGATATTAATGAACGAACATGAGAGCCGGCCGAAAATCTCACGAATGCGCTGCAAAATGTATAGGAGTTTCATCGACGATATCCTGAGAAACCCAAGCCGGTTCGACGATAGCTTCTACTGAAGCTTGCTCATCCAGAAAATAGAAAAGAGAAGAGAGCACCACCAAAATCCATAGTTGATGTAGTCGTTCTCTCCAAGATAGCGTAGAACTTTGTTAGTAACCCAAGTTTGTTCTTATTGTTTTAGCCTTTGAATATGGATAGCCAAGATACTACACTTGTCATGTCATCTCAAGCAACTAGCTCACGAAGACGACCGCAAGATGAAGAACCGCTTGCACCATGACGACGTCGAAGGATTCCGAGCAACAAATCGCTGGTGATTGTATTTGAGGTCGAGCCTGCCTACAATGGTCAGCCAGAAGGAGTGTTTGCAGGACAATTTCACAATGAAGATACGGAGGTTCATGCTTGGTCAGAAGTTGAAGGCGTGGGCCACTACCGTTGGCTTCAAGGACCATTGAATCACTTGCCTCGTGAACAACAATTGGAGTTCATAGCAGAGGTTATGCGACAGATCTTCATTTTCTTGTGTTGGTATTGACTGACGATAACATTGCTTCTCGGAGACCTTGAAGCTAAAGGAGGAGGTGATGTTAGAGACATAGTCCTTAGACCTTTCTAGAGACAAGTTTCTAGAACCTTTTAGAAAGAAGTCTCTAGAAACTTTCAGAAGATTCCTTGAATATTCTCTTAGAATATTGTTTAAATATTCCCTAAAAATTCTTTGAAGATTCCCTAAAGATTCCCTTAGAAGGCTCTAGAAGATTCTTAGAATATTCTAGTAGATTCTAGGAAGTTACTTTAGAAGCTTCCTAGCTCTTGGGTAGTTGCTCGAGAAGCTTCATAGTTCTTAGGAAGCTTCTTGATGCACTTCCTTAGAACCATAGGCCAGTAGTATATATAGGAGTCGAGGCTGAAGAGTTCTTCAGTCTCGACAACACATCTCTTGAAGCTCTAGCTCAATTCTCTTGACATTGCTCTTGTACTCATCTGATAATCTAGTTCTTGTCATTTCTTCTTGAACTTCTTGTTTAGATTTCTTGTTTGTATTTTTGGTCCGTGACAGCTAGATTATTGTAGGCTTGAACCATTTTCAATTTGTAAATAGATCAATCCAATTGCTTATTGATTATACGTACCAGAGTCTATAAAAATCCATCCTATGTTCCATGTATCTTTACTTGAGCCATACAAGACAATAGATAGACAAGCAAGGAGACAAATGCCACCACCTCCTATAGAAATAGATAATAATAAAGAATTTGAGGTGAAAGAAGTCTTAGATTCAAGGTAGCGCCAAAATAGGTTAGAATATCTAGTACATTGGCATAGATATGACATTAATGAATGCACATGGGAGCCATCCATGAATCTAGCAAATATATTAGCCAAAGTTAAAACTTTTTATCAATGATATCTATCAAAACCAAGATAAAGAATCAAGAAATTCTTTGCTATAAAGCAAAGTAAGTCCAATGGAGATTTTCATTCTATCTTATATCAGTGTTTCTTTAGATTTTTTAGTGCATAAGAGATAGAGAACCAACAACCAAAAGATTCAGTTGAAGAGCTATCATTTGCTGAGCTACCATATGAGATATTGCGACTATCACAACCTTTGAGACAATAAAATCAAAATGAAGATCCTCAAGAACAACATATTCTTTCTCGAATAGATGGCGAGATACAATGCGTTTGGTATCATGACCTTGGAAGGGACTTCTGATGTTTAGTGATACTTTTGGAAGTAAGAACCATTCTTGATAGTATTATTAATATTTTGTTTGAAGAAAGTTATGAAGGCCTCAATAATAATCAAATATCAAGGTAGTCTTCTTGCTATGGTATGAGACATTATCGATAGTTGAAAGGACCTATCAACTACCTTTGAAGGAAATAAAGATTAGAGTACATGGCAAATATAATTTGGTGCATCTTGGACTTCATCAATATGTAATCTTTGCTCTTTGTGGAATTTGTTCCTAGAAAAAGAGGTAATGTCATGGACATACATATTTGTCCTGATAATTATCTAGATAATAAGATTAGATAGAAGTAAATCAAAGTAGATAAATATGATAATATTTTGTAGAAAGCTTCTTTGAAGCTTCATAGACGGTGCTTTGCCTTTATATATGTCTATAGGTGATTGGTAGGTTAAAAACTTGGCCAACAAGGATGCTACGTGTCAACATGTTGACTACTTGTAATACAAGTTGGACATATGGCATACACCTAGGAAACTTGCCTTGTAAATTAGACATGTATCCTGCAAGTTAGACATGTATTAGAGATCTTATAGCATGTTGCCACATATTTCTTAGTTAAGTAGTATATATAGTAACAAGAATGAAGTCTTTCTTACTCTTTTCAACTCTTTTCTTGCTTTTTAGTCTAGTTTCAAAAATCTTATGTTTTCTAATCTTTGACAATAGCCATTCCAATTCTTCCTTAAATATACATACTTTCTTCTATTTTGTTACTTTTCTTTTGACACAAATTCCATGAGTTTATGCATCTTCTTTTAATTTGTGGCCTTAACATATGGACATTCTATAAGACTTATAATACTTATCTAAATTTCAAGATTCATATCTTAACTTACAAGGTAAATTTTCTATATATGTGTCACATAATTAGTTTGTTCCACAAGATATCAACACATGTGACATGTGGCTAATTTGTTGACCAAGTTTCTAACCTATAAACATATGTAAAGTCAAAACCATATCTATAAAACTTCTAAGAATGTTTTTTGGAAAATATTATAAAATTAATCTATTTTTTACCTATTTCTATTTAATTATGTAAATATTGGAATAAACATATATATTTGACGTAAGCTCTTTTGTAGATACATCCCCCTCTTTCCATACAAATTATATATAAACTTTTATTGATATCAAAAAATTATAAAATAAATTTATATTAAAATATTTTATAAATAAAAATTAATATGCTATATTATATAATTAATTTAATAAAGAAAAAACCAAAAAAAAAATAGAAAGATAATACAAATTTTAAAAAATTATCAACAAAATGAATGTTGAATAGTTTTGGTTTAAATTTTGTATATTTTTTCTATTGTATTAGCTCTTAAATTATAAAATAAAATAAATTCAAAATAAAAAAAAAATCTTTCTTAATTAAACAAAATATAGTTTTTTGATTTTATGAGAATCTTTAAGATCTATAAATATTGTAAAAATGTTTTGTGAAAATATTAAGTACTATGAAATCAACCTTTGAAAAGTCCTGTAATTGCATAACCTTGCAAAAGAGTTTCAAACTTTTATCATTGAATTCATCAAATGTATAAAAACTTGATTATTCAATATTAAATTCAAAAAAATATATTAATAGTAATAGTTCTTTCAAAACATTGGAAATAAGTGCTAAAAACTTGTTTATATCAACGATGCCTTTGAAAATGATTAGATGAATTAGACTACACACAAAACATTCATCAAAAACATATTTACTTTTCTTGTAAACACCAAGGAAAGCAGCACAAAGTTCCTCCACACAGTCGATATGGACAATGTTGTGGAAGAAACGCCACTGACAGGCGGTGGTCTGTAGCCCACTCGGCAGCAGCAGCAGGTTCTTCTTCCCTTCACGCCATACTTATCGATCTGGAGCATCTCTTCGTCACGCTGCATTGAGCTTGTCCGGAGTAATCTTGGGCGTTACCTCATCTCGCGCACCTGCACAGGCACACAAAGAGCCAGACGACAAAGATTTGCTGTAGAAGAAAGTGCTTCGACGAAGACAACATGAAATCTCACTCTTACTGTCTGAAAAGAAACCCCCCTCCCGCAAGCCTACAAACGTACGTGGTTACTATAACCACGGCAGAGTACCTGAAAAACCAATGTCTGACACAGGCATGTTGCCAGAGGGCGAAACGGGAGACAATGGGAAAAGAAAAAAAGAAAAAAAAGCAACGGTTCTATTCTCTAATCGTGTGTAAAGCTCATGCGTCTCCATGTTATCTGACATACACTCCATCTGCTGGTCTCAAATTTACTGTTCCGGTTTGGCCTGTTGTTACGTGACCCCCTTCATTCGACCTTGAGGTTCGTTTTCTATTCAGCATTGGCATCGGGAAAGCGCAACAGTGAGGAAACGTTTGCTGGACCTTGAAGATGTGGTCACGCTGCAGAGCGTGGAATGTGGACTATCACAGATGATCGAATTTCAAGGTTCGGGCACAAGAACAAAAGAAAGTGTCCAGTCTGTGCGTAGGAAAGGAGTAACTTACGGTTGGCGTGACAGAGACGGCCGTAACAAGTTAGGGCTGCGGCCAATTCTTCAGTCCTGCACATAAAGATAACCAATGGAGACTCATCAAAACGGTCGCAGAAGGCAAAACAGACATCGTGGTCATCACGAGGTAAGAATCGAAAAAGAGAAGTGAACCAGCTGTGTTGACAACCAGGTCGTCATTAGTAATCGACGCATGAAGACAGGAAATGATGAATGTCAGCAGACAGTGGTGCTTTCATCAGCGGTATAGTGCATATGGGGAATATGTCAACACTTGCCTAGAGAGAAAAGGGGAAAGACTTTAAGATTCATAGTTACAAGAGGGAACTGACTTGGTTACTGGGGAAGAGCAGAAAAACATTCTCTCTATCTATATATAGATAAATTATATGTCTCTGTGTGTGTGTGTGTGTGCAGGTATGAAAGCAATGGAATAAGTTTTCAAATGCAGCTTCACGATGAAGAATCTTTGAAGCGGTCAGAGCGTTATATAGATATTGTAGTGAGAATTCTTTACCATAAGCTGCCATGGCGAGAGGGTCTAACACAGTCGAGGTTGCAGGATATTTCGTTCAGCTGGACAAGACACGTCAGGATCAGCAGTTGGTGACAAGAGACTGGTATGATGTTCTTGCACATGCACGCGAATTATAAAGAAAGCGTTGATGTGATATCCGTATATAGGTTGCACGTCTGGCATTGATGCTTCTATGAGTGGCGATGGAGAAAGTTTATAATGAGAGAGGTTGATGTTAATTAACAGACATGAATCTACTGCTCTGAAAGAACCTTCGCCTGAAGTCTTCAAAAGTGTCTGCACCAGGTACCAGTGCTAAAGGTCTGGCACTGCCACACGCAGTCGAACCTTTCCGGTGCAGCACACTGAGAGGTTGAAAGGATAAGTCTCGCAGTTGGCTTCATTGAGGGGCAAATGTTTAGAGTGACGATCACACAAACCCCGAAAACACAAGTCTGAAGGGAGCACGAGGGATAAATTGACGATTATATTATCAGTATAGTGTTGATAACGTTTAATGATAGAAATTAAACTCTTCTGACTGCACCCTGCATCATAGATTTGCGTCAGACAGCCACATGAAGTACCACAGCGACACAAGCCTTTCACCTTCAAGCTCGTAAGGAACCATGAGAAATATCGCGAACAGTTAACTTTCACTGGAGCAACGCGGCCTTTCTGAGGACCCAGCTTGTCGAGATTCTTCAGTAGAGAGAAAAAAATCGACTCTGTCGTGGCATTCTGCGCCTCTTTGGTTATGCCAGCACTGCTCAGAATAGAATCTGTTCCTCGATTCTTCATGCCACTTCCAAATGATTTCCGAGACTTCAAAGAGAACCACAATATTCTGACGAATTTTTAAAATAGACAAGTATAAAGTGTTGGGACAGATTCTAGACGATGCAGTCACTTTCTATGGATAGCGATCGTTGTGTGTCCCCGAGTGATCTAACCATATCAAGACAGACGGAGAACAAAGAATGAGATATCATTTAAACATACTCTGCAGGATCTTCTCTGTATTCAGAATCTACTCAAAAAGTGACCTTAGAGTTATCGCAGTCTCGGATGATCCACTTCTATTTAAGCTCTTATCATCTTATGACGTATAATATGCAATGTAACAAATGAAGAATGGAAATCAAGTCTACAGAAGCTCCCCGAAGACTGTCATGTTGTCAACATTCAAGGAAAATGTTGACGATTGATGACCAACCAAACAATCTGTAAAAAAAATTTAAAAATGCTTCGGTAGAGGACGAGTTCTTATTTGTCCTGACGTCTCGCGTTCGCGCACCTTGCTTGATAAATCTAAGACTCAAATCATAGCAAGGAAGCCTCATCAATGCTGCAGTCGCACAATGGAGGCATTAGGAGAAGTCCGTGATGCTCCTGACCATAGCCCTCGTGAAGTCTAACCAGACGCATTGCACGTGGTGTGCGGTGCATTCAAACGGATGACCACGCTGCCTGGTCTACTCTGTGAGCGCGATGCTTTCAGATTGTCATTACGAGACCAGAGACAAACTACCTGCAGGAAGATCACGCTCTATTCACGGATGTTATCTTGATTGAATTACGCAATACGAAAGAAGTTTTTTTCTCTTTAAAAGAACATGCTCACAGGACCAGTGCCTGCGCAATTCAAAGCAAAATCACGCACGCACTATCAGTACAAACAATCCTCACGTCGTATTTCAGATGCGTGATACAAGGCAGAAAATTCTCCCGCCGAGAAGAATGTCCACTGCATGCTGCGGAACACCGAAGGGAATATGGACAAAACAGCTACTGTTTCGGAGATGAAGGATAAGAAGTTTTGGAACTGGAGAGTGCCAGAATCTGCAGCGAGGAATGCAACAAAACAAAACTCAACATGAGCTTAGGCTTCTCAAGTCTTCAGAGAAAAGACAAAGGTTATTTTAAAGAGTAACATACACTGATGAACATCGGTGAAGTTCATCTGAAATGAATTAGTACAGCCATGGATGGGTTCGAGCTTGCATATTGCAGCTAGGGTCCTTTGTTTTTTTATGGCATGTCTATAAGTAGTGCTGATTGTTGAGCGAAAAAATATTTGGCGTGATGTTACATCTTTCGATGGATTGGACTACCGCCCTCGAAATGAGTTGCAACAGCAACACTTTATTATTTCTATTTCCATAATAAATATGTGCAAGTTACAAGAAAAGAAGTGCTCTTGCGATTGGCGCTCCTCGACGGCCGCTGATTCGGAAGGTCCGACTTAAATACGGAAGTACACGATGCTCGAAGAGAGAGAAGTGCGTCCTGTAGTTGCGACAGCGAGAGCGGCGCATCTTAACTCTTTACATCGCTACAATGGAAGTGGATGCGACTTCATGACGCTTGAAAGGTCGAATTGGTTAAAAAAAAAAAATCTCCCTCCGATGCTTGTGCAGAGCACTGATCATGGAAAGTCCCACCACGGTAAACCCTTTTCCTCAATTGAATCCATTAGTGTCAATATGTAATTACAAGAGTCGTCTTGATATGAGCCATCCTCAATTTTCACCGAAACGAGTTGGCAAGCTTGAGGAGAAAGCATTTGGTCGCAGAGTTGGTCGCTCATGTGTATGATGTTGGAGTCTACCATCTCTGTACAAACGTGTGAAAATGTGCTCATACTATCGGGCAATGGGAGAAGCGAGCCGCTATCCATAGTACGAGGGCTGTCCGCGTTAAGTATTTCACTGGAAATGCTATCGGAGCTTGTCTCCTTGGAACCCTCCTCCTTGGAACCCTCCTCCTTGCACGGTGTCAGGGCATCGTTCCTGCCATTAACTTCGGCGGCTATCCTTTCCGATTTCACAGGACCTTCGAATGTCTTCAGCGAAGAAGGCTGAGACATTGATATGATTCTTTTTCTTTTCTCCAATATTGGATCCGCAGAATTCGGTATTGCGGTTTGTATCTTTTCCGTCAAACACTCCATCTGGTTGGAAAGCAACAAACAAACAAACAGTTAGCTGCTATCTTTTCAATGGAAATCAACGTGCTTAAAATGATAAAACCCCGCACTCAAATCACCTTAAAATAGGCATACCTTCGTATATTTCCAGAACGCGCTGAAGGCCATGATCGATGGCACGATTACAGAGGGGGGGGGGGGGGGGGAGGTAGTAAGTAGATTCAACGAATCTAAGACTATAGCGATTATGAAATAGTCCCCTAATTTTTTTCAATAGTAAGCTGAGGAAACTTATTCCAATGGAACCCTCACCTCGTCCTGTAGCTCTTGCTTTTCCTGCAGCACAGCTTCAAATTCGCTTTTGAGCCGGTTGTAATCCAAGGTAAGGACCTCGTAATCCCTCTCTAACTGCTTTGTTTTCCAGCGTGCGCGACGATTTTGAAACCACACTGCCACTTGCCTGGGCTGAAGTCCAAGCTCATTAGCAAGCTGCATTTTTCTTTCTGGCTCGAGTTTATTCTCAATCTCGAAGTTTTTCTCGAGTGACCTGACTTGATCGAAGGTAAGTCTTCTCTTCTTAGATTGTTGAATGCAATCATCCCCAACATCTTCTTCACCAGGATCTTCACCTGACGCTTCGATAGTAGAATAGTAAGGTCGCTTTTGACCGCAACTAACAGTATCCTCCATGCCTCCACCTCCAGGTTGAGCTGCAAAATACGTGAGTAGGGGAAGAAAAAAAACATGTTAGACGCGACAGATACACGTGCTTCCGAGTCTACTGGCTATATCTCCAAGCATAGATCAATGTTGATGACCACAAGAACATGATCCATCATAATTACTTGACTTAGTGATCACAATTGATATTTTAAGTTGACAGAAGGCTCTGTTCAAACAAAGAAAATGCAACTACTTGTTCGGACGCTCGAGGCATATTCAGCTAAACTACTGCACTCAAGCGACGTTGCGAATCGTAATCCCGCGCATTCAACCACTTTCGAGTCATAGAGGGAAAAACCAGTTTCGAGATCAATGCTGGTTTCTGATTCTCGCATCATGACTGACTAGTATTGAGTTTACATTGCAACAAATCCATCTCCATGACCTCCCTCGACATTTACTCTCAAGTATTAAGAACACAAAACTTCACAAGATTCTTATGGTCAACAAACCTTGAACCGCAGCAGCAGGAGAACAAGAGGCAAGCATGGCAACCAAGCTGCTGCCCGAGCTATCGTTTCGCACATGCATGACATTGGAACCACCGACACAGCCTCTGCCGTTATTTGCCATCTCAAACCAGGTGGTGTCGCCTGTGGACTACACACCGGGTAAGCTCAACGGTTCTGGATGCCTAAGAGTACTCGTCTACGTTCAGGTATCCCAACATTGCCGTGTAAAGTCCCCGCATTGAACTACAGTTTCCAGCGGGACGGTCGTGACTACACACCACAGCACCTCTACACTCTAATCCTCAGATCTCCTCTCCCCTTACTAGCTAGTTCTGTCCAAAACCCCTGGCTACTACAAACATCACCTTTCCGATCTCCGCCTCACTGTTTTTCTCCTTTCACAACCTCCTCTCACACACACAAGCTTGAAAATCTCTTACCCTCCACTCCACTTCTTCCCTGCCTCTAGTACAAAAAAAACACATGCGCGCGCATTCAAAGTGACCAAATCTAATCGCATCTGGCAAAGACCGCATAAACACAACGAGCTCTGCTGGAGATCAGCGGCCTAAAGTACTATGCTCAGCTCTGGCGTGGCTTCCAGACAAGGCGCAACTCTATATATCAGCAAAGTGCCGCTAAAACAGAGGCTCTCACAAAAAGCCAATCCCAACTACCGCCTGGTCCCGTTTCCCCGCATGGTGTGCCGCGCTCTCCTCCTCACAATTTTCTATTAATTCGCTTGCTCCATATCCAGGTCGCTTAAGTCCTCTGACCTTGGTATAGATTCCACCTTAATCTCCCGCTTAACACATCCTCACATTAAAAAATTAAATCCTATCGCTAAAATCTCTTCCTCGTCCATTTGAACGCGTTTCAACACTGTCATGAGACTCCAGCTCTGCAGGCAGCGACAAGTGCATGTCGGTTCAAGACCCTGACTCTGCCATATCCACCCGGTCCCTCTAATCCACTAATCAGCATTTGCAATTTTCCAGCGTTTTACCACCGACAAGCTCTGTCTCATCGCTGAGTTACAGTCCCCACTTTGACCAAATCCTGATGAAGGCCATTACTGCTCCTCAGCCTGCCTGCAATCCCTGCAATTCCTGCCTGCCTGCCCTGCCCCACCGCGTGCTGCGTTGGATCTATCTCTGGGGACGGAGCAGTAAGCAGGCAGCAAGGCGAGCCCTCCTCACAAACAAACAAACAAACAAACAGTCGGCTCCTTGTTAAGCACGCTCGTCGTTTTCGTCTTCTTCGTAATACCGCCCTTCCGCCCAGGCAAGGCCCCACTGGGTTGCTGGGTGGGTTGTGTTGGTTGGTTCCCAACGGCGTGTCAGTAAGAATCCATCTGGAGAACCTTTCATCCCACATGAGAGACACAGTTGTGTTGTGGGTTCCCTGACCCAGCACCAAAACCATACAATTATACAACAACACATATAACTTAACAGGAAAAAGTCTACATGGATACACACCAATATACATATACCTCTATATAAATAATAGAACATTGTTTTTTTGTGATGGGAAAGGTACTCTATACAAGTGTATATGATCTAATTTGTTATGATTATAATCTAGTTGGGTGTACATGATATTCCCCTAGCTAGTTTCATCTTATGAGTACACCTGGTTACGTATGTTGTTGATGGTGTGAACATGTAGCTTGTATTGCATACGTAATGTTGTAATACGTAATGGTAATATGTAATATAACATAGGATGACCCTAATTAACGGGTCATTGTAGACGAGACAAAATATGGATGGCATTATGTGGAGTGTCTGAGTTGCTCCCAGGGTGACCAAGGGGGACATCCTAAAACCCTAATAAATTAAAAACATTATTTTAATTACTTATACCAGCTGGGTGTACCACGGGTACACAGGCCATACTATATATATTCTTGTGGTGAGATTTAATCCAATTATTTAAAGAGGGAAACCCATTCACTCCCAGGAGGATTTTAAATGGGAATCGTCTCCAAAGTAGCCTGAAGATGAATCCAGAGATGCATGCACTGACCCCAAATTTAGGCATTTGACCTCACGGTTTAATGTTAAAGCTTCCAATTGAAAGCAAAGCAAGCAAATGAAGGAAGAAAAATAAATAATTAGAGGAAAACAACTCTGACCCTGTAATACATACAAGCGTGAGAGAAATGTCCTCAGACACATGCAACGTGTGATCTGTTTTTAAAAAGTCGTGCTACTTTTAACTTTTTAGTTTTTGTTCCCTTTTTGCCTGTTTTTCTATTTACTCGCATCTGCTTCCTTTGTCCTGAATAGATTAGTTTCTCTGTTTTAAGCTTAACACGAGGGTAGTACCAATCAAAGTATCACGTGGGGTAAAATACTCTGGCTTGTTCATGTCGAGGTAACGAGAATTAGAATGTTTGCTTGATTGGTTATGTTACTTTTATTTTTTATTATTTTATTTCACTTGCTGGTAAGTCTTCTTTTAAAAGAAAAACACACACACACAAACATCATTTCTTCTATAGGAAAATAAGTATTATGAAAACCAGATCTTGTCTTAAAAAATCTATCCTCTTTAATCTTTGTAATGCCATAAAAGCTGAATAGCTGCCATTCTCTTTTAATATATATATATATATATATATATATATTGGCATCTTTATATATATATATATATATATATATTGGTATACTTCAAGATAAAAACATTATATTTTGTGTAAAATAATTCACATTCTTTTTTTTCTTTTTTTTTATTTAAGCACAAAAAGACGGAGATAATATAAGTTGTTTAAACCATAAAGAAATGATAGTGTGCAATTGTATGCATTTGTGCATGACAATCCATTTTATTCATCCAAATTAAATAAATCGTAAATGATTATTTAATAAAAAAATATATGTTAACATTCACCGTTGCATTGATGGTCTAAAATTTATAGTACTACCCAAACAAACAAACAAACAAAAAAGAAAAAGATTTACATCAGATATTTGAAAAACTCACAAATGAACCAGAAAGAAGATGCTTGTGCCTAACAGTTTTTTGAAACAAAACTTAATGTCTTACAATTTGTAGGCTTCGTTAAAAAAAAAAAAAAAAACTATTATTCTCTTACATGCATATTCATATGCTGAATATGGGTTTTTCATTTTTTTTTTTTTTTCCCCAGAAAATCTACCTACAATACAAAATATGCTCAATACTATTATATTTTTAAAAAGTTACCTAACAATTAAGGCATAATGTCACTTTTCATAAATTGAAACTTATAAGTTGTTGATCTTATATATGTACACATATTCAGTGGCTGTGATATGAAGTACATATTGATAATTAAAAACACGGGAATTTTGTACACAAACAAACACGATACTTATTCTAAGTTCATTGGGTTGCAACACAGATAATATATTTATTTCCACTTTGGTAACTATTCCAAAATTATTATACATATATACATGAATATATAAACATATTTCACCACCATTACAACCCCGGATGGGGACAGACTCGCAAGGTATTCAAAAACCCCAGGCGGAGATTTCGAGGTCTAGTCTCTCCTTTCCTCATGCACGCAGAAGTGCAGCAACGCGCTCTTCCGAGAGCAGCCATTCCTCCGCCACACGAGCAGCTCGAGCTCCTGAATATGGTGCTGAAATTGGTTATTGATTCGTGGAGCACCTGGATTTCCCTCACTGGAGCAAACCCATAGGAGGGGTCAATGAAAAGCAAGCCCTCTTGGAAGAAACAAACGAAGCAGTATGAAATCGTGGACAAATAATAATAAAATAAAATAAAAAAAACAAAAAAACAAATATGTGTAACCTTCGAGTAGTCCACTTTTTCCATCAAGGAAGACGTCGCCCGGCGAGTCAATATCCGGTCTGGTAGGAACACAGGTTGAAGTGACTCACGCGCACACACGATCACAACTCTTCAGAGACTTTCCATTTTCTCTGAGACTTTGCGTTCATAGAACCTGCTGCCATCCGTTTAGATCAAAACGCTTCTTTCCGGTCGAAATTAGAAACGGCCACGTTATCATGGGCACGATGCGCTCTCCAGCATTCTACCGCGTGTTGAAACAGCCAATATCTGTAGAGGAAATGGGTATCCGGCAGAAATTTGTATTAGGTTTCGGGGCAGGCGGGTCTGAGTCAGTGGTCAAGCGTCAATCAATTTGGTATTGCCCCGCGAGGATGTGTGATCACGCTTCGGGGCTGACTCCTGCTGCTAATCCACATTACAGCGCAAATTCTGCCAAAGGGCGGGTCAAAGATGCTGACTAAGAAAAGACAAAATGAGCGAAACGGAATTGGAGAGTCGCACAACCCAGTCAACCAGATTTTCGCGTACAGAACAGCTGACTTCTCAAACCTGGCTTGCCCAACAACCTCTTATGCGCCCGAACTCAACACCTTCCTTTGAAGACTCAAAACAGAAATTGCACCACATGCGTCATTACGCAGGAAATATCTCAAAAACCAACACGAGCTTCTTCTTCTTCTTCCTCCCCCTCGATCCTGGGCAACCATATCCACAGGCAACCTGACAGACGGAAGCTCTTTTAGGGTTTCACTCCTCTACAACTTTGTCAAATATATTTTCATCCATCTTACTCCTGACTCTGTCCAATGTATCTTCATCCATCCAACTTGGTAAGCAGGCTTCTAACTCCAGTACTCATCCAGCGTCTGAATGGTATTGGTTTTGTTGTTTCGTGGCCTTTCGGAGCTCAAAACTTGGACATGTGGACTATTACAAGACTAACAAAAATAATCATCATCAGGGACTTTACTGGATACCAATATATATATTAAAGATTGGTTGAACATTTTCAAAGCAGAAAAATTATAAATATAGAAGACATATATTTTCTGTTAATGTAACCCTAAAAGACTAACAATGAAAATTTTATAAGATTTCAGATATATCATATATTCTATTATAAAAAATGTAGGTTCATTGATGTTATAGTTGATGCAAATAATTTCATGAAAATATTATACATATACATGAGATTCAAAATTATACATAGATTTTTTAATATTCAAAACTCACTTACAGGAAATGTCTAGTTAAATCATTATTGTGGAACCAAAATGAAATAAATATTAATCCATTATGAGGAATAGTATTATATACACTAATAATATAGCATTGTGTGTACACACACACACATATATATGTAAATACATATATATATATATATACATATATATATATATATATATAAATACATAAATATATATATACATATATATATATATATATATATATATATATATAGAAATACATATATACACATTTGAAACTTTTGTAAATGATTAAATGGTTAAAGATTTCTTTTTTGAAAATATATTTTTTAGATTAAAAATCACAAAGCTATAATTCTAAATAACTAACTAGTCATTACACACATATATATATATATATATATATATATATATATATATATATATTGAAATATATTAGTATCTAAAAAATTTATTTAATAATCCTTATAATTTTAAAAAAATGAAATATTTTAGCACAATTATTAAATTTGAAAAAATAATATGATACTTTAAACTTTAGACAAATTTAGAATTTAGATGAAATTATATTTTATATCTTTAAAAAAATTTATACAAAATGGTTTTATTTTTAAATAGAATAATATTAAAATATTATTAGTATGTAAAACTAATCAAATCTTATAAAATATACATTAGTTTTTTATTCCTTCTTTTTTTCTTTCTATAAAAAATAAAATATATGTATAAATAATTTATCTTTTTTGATATATTAGACTTATTGCATTATATATTATTAGCTAATTACTCATAAAATTATATTAAATTTTATTTTTAGAATTATTGAGAATTATAAATGTAAACATATATTAATTAAATATTTAATTAATTTTTAAAATTACTACATCTTTGTCATCTTTTTCTCTGTAATATATAAAATTATGCCACATAGTTAGTGGTAATTAAATTTATACTATTTTAAGTTTAATCACATTATTTTTCAATGCAACTAAATATATATACAATGCTTTTTTGAAGAACATTCCAATTTTTACAATACTCTATATATTTTTAGTTATTTTCATACTTATGTTTTTTTTGTTTAAGAATTAAATATTTTAAGTCCCTATATTTATTATAGCAGAAATATTATTGTAATAGTTTAGGACATTTGTAATTAGATCCCTTTGGAACAAACTTGTTCTTCAAGGTATGTAGTACATTGATTCCATTAAATATAATTTTATATGTACAATGCACCTAAAACTAATAATAATAAAGTCAAAGATATTATATTCTCTTTGTAACATAATCAATACAAATAGACTTGTGCACAATTAATTACCTATGTGTATTTTAGCAACTAGGTTTTTAAAAAGATTATTAATTAAATTTTTTTTTCTACAGAATAGATTTATTATTTCATACATCTCATATTAGAGATTAAGATAATAGGTATAACCTTTCTTGGCCATTTTTTTTTGTTGAATAACTTACTTCTATTACTTGAAATGAAGACTTTGATTTTGGATATAATTTTTTTAAAATAATTTAAAATAATTTAATTTTTAGAAAATATACTTATTTGATTCTTTAAACTTATGTATATATATATATATATATATATATACACACACACACAACTGCATAGATTTTATACCACTTATAATTTTGTAGCATATGTGATTCTATTACTTTAAATTGTTGTGCTTTACAACTTGATTTATACAAAAAAAACATAAATTTATTTATTTATTTATTTATTTATTCAACTTTATTATCAATTCTTACACAAGTTAATTTTTTGTTAATAATAGTTGTTTGTATTATTGTTTAGCTAGAAGATTATTTATAACAAGAATGATTTTATAATTTCTTAAAATACACTTATTTGTAATTAAAGTCGCTAGAACCTTTTGAAACCTTCTTTTAGATTCTAAAGCTTCCAAAAAGTATTTTGAATTTTCTAGGAACCCTCAATAAGCTTTGACAAGTTTTAGTGTTCATATAAAGTCATTTCAGACCTTTAATAGTCTTTCAAAGGTTTCTTCACAAGAGGTTTTGAAACTTTTACAAAACCTCAAAGTTCATATAAAATTTGACATAATTAAAAATCTATATATTTGAAAAAAATTATAAAATAATAAAATTATAAAAATATTTCTAGTATTTGTGCAAAAATCTACAAATATTTAATGTGCAGTTTTATTTCAAGGTTAGAATGCAAGTAGAAAAGTGACTCTCATATATTTTCTATTTCAATTCATAAATAATTTTTTTTCTAAAATTAATAAAATTGACACAAAAATATAAATATAAACAAAAGAATCAATATGATATAGAGTTTTTTTCTTTGACACATTTAAATACATGCACAATTTTAATTCTACTAAGTTAATTACTAGAGCCATTTAAGGTCTTAAAGAGTGTATGAAGTTTAACTTAAATATCTACTATACAAGATTATATTCTTTTTAAAATGAGTAAATGAATGTAAAAGGTAAATTAGTAGATTTAGTTTTTTTTAGATATCATTAAATTATAGAGAATATTATCATATTATAATATTCTAATATAAATATTCAAATAAATTAGAATTGAGTTACCAATGTTTATGAAAGATAAAATAGTCTATATAATTAACACATAAAATTTGTGACAAAAAGGTTTTGATGCATAAATTACACAATTAAGTACATATTATAAAAAACAGCGATAAGAAAG
Source organism: Physcomitrium patens (assembly GCF_059467195.1). Lineage (NCBI taxonomy): Eukaryota > Viridiplantae > Streptophyta > Bryopsida > Funariales > Funariaceae > Physcomitrium > Physcomitrium patens. The sequence goes on along the minus strand of NC_143434.1, from coordinate 15,092,586 downwards.
AGACATATAAGGAATATCTAAAACTCAATTAGATAATTTTAAGTTATTTAACATATTATCAAGTAGTATTTTTCAAATATAAATATCATAATAATTTTTTATTTTTTTATTATGACTATATATAAAAACACATATTTTCTCAATTTACTTTATAAATTATATTTAATTATTAATATATTCATTCAATTTAAATCATAAGTACATAAGAACATATAAATATGTGTGTGGGTGAATATATATATATGAAAGTAAAATTTTAAATTTTAAAACGTAGTTTGATTAATAAATTATCATTTATTTATAAAATTATATACACATAAATATAAATAAAATATCACATGAAAATTTACCAAAAATTAAAAATCTATTCATTTTGATAGGATAAACCTAATATTTTATTGTGAATTAATTGAAAATAATATTAGATTTTATAATTAAAATATCTTAATTATTTTCAAATACAGCTTAATGTTTATTAAATTCATAAAATTTATTAAGATAAATAAAAATGCATATATAATTTATACTGTTTATTATATTTATTAAAATCCGAATTATGTAATTTTTAAATACAGCTTAATTATTAAAAATTACGCAATTCGAAATTTAATAAATTTTAATGAATTTTAAAAATAACATTAAGATGTTAATATAATCTAAATTCCTTAAGAAAGTAAGAAGAATCATAGAGCATTTTAGAATTTTATTTTTTTATGAATTTGGGTTTTAAAAAAGCATAAGTATGTTTCTAATATTCAAAAATAAAATTTAACATATGATTTTTGTTACATTTCAAATCAATATTTTTATGTATAATTCAAATTAACTTATGGTAATATTTTACTATTTGACACCATTTGAAACAATAGATGATTACGAGATTTACACCATAATTACATAATTGCATAATTACAGCATAAATTCTACTCAATTTATTTATTCTAATAAAATGAATCTTTTCAAACTTTACTTCTATAGTAATTTAAAATTTCAAAATAAGTTATCTAAATTGTGCATAATCTTGTAAATTATCAAGTTTCTCATTGATGACTTCAAAAAAATTTAATTAATAACTTTAAATATATTAAAATGCATAAATTTTTTAATAAAAAATCAATTAAAATAGTAACAAAGTAAAATGCGTGTTTTGATATGTTTTGAGATTTTTAGATAGATATCCATGTCTACATTCAAGAGCTATATATGTTATTAATAAAATGTTAAAATAATATTAATAATAATAATTTTTTAATAAAATAAACTTAAAATCATATATAATACTGTGTTAGCCTATAACCTCAAAATTTCTTAAATAAACTTTTGGTTCTTTTCAAAGATATTCAAAAGCTGCTGGCATCCAATTTAATCATTGTTATAAATAAGTTTATAGCAAAGTAGCATAGTAGATAGACAAAACAAAATGAAAATACTAGGAACAAATAAGATAAAAGGCACTGAAAATGTTTGATATATGACATAATTCAAAAAAATATATATTTAGATGTAGTAAACTTATTAATAGCATTTTAAAATGTATAAATATATTTTTCAATAATATCTTTAATTTAAAAAATATATAAATTGTCATTTAAGTATTTTTCTTCTCCCCCTCTCCTTTTTTTTTTTTTTTTTTTTTTTTTTTTTGTTTCTTAATGACAGCCTTACCATTCTTATTACCTATTTATTTTTTACTATTGAGTTGTTCTAATTTATCTTCATTTTATTTAATATCAAGTATAAAATTACAATTTATAAATATAATAAAGTTTGAAGCTGAATGGGATAAAATGTTTATAAAAAATGCCACTAAAAAGATGTTAAAGCACAAATAATTACGTAAAATGTTAAAGCCAATATGTCTACGTAAATGTAGATGATAATGTCTAGTATTTGAAGAAATTATTTTACAAATTTAAAATGTATACTTTTTGCATAAAATCATCCAAACTATATATTTTTCTTTACTTATAACAATGCAATATTCTGATTGAAAACCTTTTGTTTGGATATGTCTAATGTACATTGTAAAGGATGGTATATAGATTGCATTCATTATGGTATTTTTAAAATCAAAATTTACACAACCAGGCATATCAAAATTTATTGATGTTCTTTGGAAATGCATAAATAATAAAATCAAGTATTTTAGGATTTTTCATAAAGTGTTATTTTATTCACTAAATCGATGCTAATCAAAATAGAAATTAAATCTTATATTATAAAATGATTTTGTTGTTAAATATAATACATAAAATATTATAATTTTTGTTTTACTAAAATAAAGCTTATAAGATTTTTAATATTAATAAAAATATTAATGAAAATAATATTATAGTATTAATTTTTTAAAAAGTGAAATTTATGAAAATTTATTAGAGGTTCTTATAAAATATAATCCCAATACATTTTACAATCCCACTTGCTTTAGAATTATAAAATGCATTGATTTTGCAGCAATTTATTTTTGGAAATGGGGTGTGATTGTTGAATTGCATGCAGTTGTTCAAAGCCTCTTAGTTTGAAATTACAAATTTACTAAATTTACTAGAATATCATAAATTAAAAAAGTAAAAATTTTAAATATATTTGTATTTCTATCTTTCTTGTGTTTCTCAAATTTCTCATTAAATTATGTTATTATATATATATATATATATATATATATATATATATATATTATGGTATATATACAAGAAGATGACTAAGAAATTTTTGTTAATTTTTGTGGCTTTAATAGATTGATTTTGGTATATTGACAATTTCATTTTTTAACACATCATTTGTAGATATTTAACAAACACTGGTACCATTCATAATATTTGTAACATTCTATTAATTGTAATCAAGCATTAAAATCCAAGTGTTAAGTAATCCAAATTAAAGCTTCTGAATGAATATTTAAAACAACACGTAAAAAGCCTACTAAAATTGAAAAATTGAAAAACAACTTACGAATGATGTGGATATGCGCAAACACTTTTTTACAACTTACGACGAGCATTGACTCATTTATTCCTCACCGAATAGGAAATTTTGTGTGTAGAAAATTAATTCAATTATTTTGAAAAAAGAAAAAAATAATAAGAAAAATAAAATTTTATGGTATTTTATCATTATCAATGCTTTATATGTATGTATGCATATATATATAGAAGAAGACAAACATGAGGAATATTGCAACCTGTAATCAATAAAATTATTTTTTGATTCTATTGTGATTTAAATTTTTAAAAAATGTTTCTTTACTCTTATGTTGTTATTATTATCATTTATTTACTTTAAAATACTACGTAAAAATTTCTAGTACATTGAAATATATTATGAAAACTTAGAAAAGGAGTTGTAAGCTTAAAGATTTGTAAGAGCAAGAAAACCAAAAAGCAACACACCTTCAAATTCATATCATTCACTCTTTTCAATCTTTTTCCAAATGGCTCCCACCACATGCACTTAGCATTTATATTTTTCTTGGAGACCCCACAAGGATCTCAACCAACAATACCATCTCTTTTAGTGCATTATTTGAATGCTAAAGAGCATGCAATGTTGAATTTTAGCATCATTTCCACATATTGCCATTGACGGATGTACAACTCACATAAATATTGGTAGGATGTTAACAAACATAATAAAAATAAAATAAAAATAAATAAAAACCAATTTTTTGTAAGTCTCAAACAAGAATCCAAACCATCACAAATGCATCAAATCCATCTTATGTTACCCTTAACTTTGTGCATTAGAACCATACATTTTGGTTGCAAACTAGATAATTTTAAATTAGAAAAATATAAACCAATTTTTATTTTTTATTTTTATGTTTTCTTATATTAGATATACACACACACTTTAAAAAGTATCAAAAACTAAAACATTGGTTAAAATTACTCTTTTGTGGAAGTTGAGAAGAGGGTCTTTTTTTCTCAGTTGGACCCCAACAATTGCTGAAAAGCTGGTCCTACAAGCTCAAAAATCTTTATGCTCCCAAGTCTCAGCTCAAAAACTAAAACATCATTTTAGAATCCATGCCTTTGTTGCTATTTAGGGTTCAGCCCAGGACAAAACCAAGTCTGGTTTGTAGTGCACAGTTGATATTTGGAGTAATTGATTGATTGATTGATTGATTGATAATGAAAAGAAAAATTGATTCAAAATAAGCTATTGTGTCTAAGAATTAGAAGTGAGTAAATTGAAGTAAATAAAGCTTTTATGTTCTCCAAAGTTTGGATGGCATTGGGCTTCGATAATGTTCCCTTTACTTCACTGTACATTAGGACTCTTTGAATCCCCATTCCTAGATTTCGATTGTTCATGAGGATGTGAGCCAATATATATATATATATATATATATATATATTATTTTATTTTATTTTATTACAAGGGAAGCACATTAAAAAGGGTATGAGTGAAGCACTAATGGATTCAAAAGAAATGAATCTTGAAACCCATGGGATTGGTGATTATTTTAATTTTGTAATGTAAAGTATGATTTGTACTATTGTATTTGGAATATGCTACATTCTTCTGAATGTTTTCTTATTTATTCTAATGTAACTTTATGACTTTCATTAAAATAAATAAATAAATAAACACACACACACACACACAGATATATATATATATATATATATCTTTCTCTCTCTCTCTCTCTCTCCATATATATATATATATATATATATCTCTCTCTCTCTCTCTCTCTCAATTTATATATATATATATATATATATATTTATCCTTTTGATTTCAGCTAACAACTTCATGAATTGAGAAAACAAAAACAGGTTGTAAAAGTAGAATTACAAATCTGGGTGGTGTTAATTAAAATTATCATCACTCAGTTTAGCAAAAAGAAGGCATGATTAACAAATTTGTAACTCAAAAAATATATAATTCATTTCACTTCAAATGTATTGAAAGAAACCATTTTTTCACTACTTCAAACAAATGGATTATATGATTTGTAATTTTACTTTTTTTAAATCCTGAAATAGGCTTTCCAAAAATTAAATTGGCACTTCAATACTATCATAAAACACCATTTTATTTTGGTTATCTAAATAAAAAATAAAAAATAAAATTATAGTTTGAATCTTCTGTAATAATATTTCACCAAAATTTTAAATTACACAGAAATTTTCTAAAACCAAATTAATACAAGTTCTTATGTGATAGATTTATTAGATTATAACTTTAATGATTCATATGTAATCAAATTTAAATTCGAAATCAACTATTTCAAATTTAATAAAAAAAACAATACATAATTAAAATAGAATACTGAATGAGTTTCATAATAATATAAGATTTGGTATTAGTTCTTGATATTCAATAATTAACTAAATTATCTAAATTATGAAAAAAATGTAGAATTAGATAACATTAATTTATTATTTAAATTGAGATTCATAACATCTGTTCAAGTTTTCTTTGTAAAAGAAAACACAGTGACTAAAAGTTATTAACTATGTAGAAAAACAAACTATGATACGAGTTTAATATTATAAAAATGACACTACATTTAATCATTTTAAACTTTACTATAATACACTAAAAATAAATAAATCATTTTGAATAGAATGTCGTATATACATGCTTCTAGATTTATATCAATATGTGCTTCTTTATCTGTTTAATATTAGTTTGAATTAACTTTTCAAAGTTTTTCACTCATGAGGATATTAAAAAAATCTTGACTATTTAATAGAAAAAAACTAATTTTAAAATATGTGTGTTCTATGTCTTCTTGAATTTTCACTTCTATTATTAACATCCACAATTACTTATAATTAAACTACAAAAAATTTGAAATTGATATATTTTTATTTTTTAAAATCACAAATTTATAAATACATAAGCACATATATAAAATCCAACAATCAATAGTCAGATATAGAAATTCTATTAATAATATTTTGTAAAGAAGAAATATTTTCAAAATATGGCTGGTTTCTTTAAGTAAACTATTTTTAAATAAATATATTCTTAAAATCCATGAACAATATATTTATTTTCTTTGTGTTGAAAATTATATTGAATTATATATATATATATATATATATATATATATACATATAGAATCAAAATTTGATATAATAAATATTTAGAATTTTAAATAATTTCTAAAATTATAATTATTTTAAATTTTAGTTTATAAAAATCTTTGCATGATTTTTAGTATAATAACTCTCAGATTATGTATTATAATGTTTAAACATATAAGATATTAAGTGTAATTTTTATAAATAATATTTTATTATCAAAATACCAATTGTTAATAGAATTATTTATACATATGGATGTCATGAATAAATCTCATAAAACCCAACTTATGTATTTATTGTATGTTTTAAATTTAAACCAGATATTTATTTAAGAATGTAATTTCAAAATAATTTAATAAACATATTTAGAAGTTTTATAATAGAAGGTTATATTGAATTTTATTAATTTTATTATATTATTAATTTATTAATAAAAGATAAGAATGTTGATATAGCTTTATAGTAATTTCAATCCTTAATTATATTTTTACAAGTAATATTTTTATATAAACTATAAATAATACTCATTTTTAATTTTTAACATTTTTATGAACATAAAAATTACTGAAATAAGTAATATATATATATATATATATATATATATATTAACATCAAATTAAAAATTTCAAATATGTTGAATAAAAGCTTTAAAAATCAATAATTATTCTATTTATTTACAGGTCTTATTATTATTATTGTTATTATTTTATTCTACTAAAAAATTACATTATAAATAAAGATAAAAATAAAAAACATTATATATATATATATATATATATATATTTGTATATTTATCTATCAAAAATATAACCAATGATAGAAGATAAATGTCATTCTTTATTAACATATACTTGAACTTTTCACAAATATTGTAGTAACTAACAAATAAGAATAAATCTTTTTTTGAGGACACTTATATTTCAATAAAATTGAAATAAATACAAGATTCTCTAATAACACCCAGACAATTGAATATACAAGAATCTTGTAAAATTGATAGACATATTAAAGATGGACTAGAGAACTTTGTGTCTTCTTGAAAGACATACTTTTACTTCTCTCATTGTCAAGAAGAATTGATACATATATGTTTTAACATACTTTTAGTATTTTAAGACAAACAATCTTCCAATACAACTTCTTATTCCATTGCCTTCATTCAATAGCATATTTTGTCTTCTTCATGTACCATCTAAACTCAAGATAAAATAAGAAAGTTCCTCTTTTGGTATTGTTTAATATATTTTGTTAATCCATAATTCTATTAGAGTTGTATTCTACTTCTCTAACATCCATCAAATCTGCCATCTTCCTTTCCACAATATCCATTGTTTTTTATGTTTCTCTCTCTATTTCTATATAACAATTCAATATATATATATATATATATATATATATATATATCTAGATATAGATAAAGAAAGAATGTATGAAAACATAGAGATATGGATTTCATGAAGCACAAGTGGAGGCAAGAGGCAAACATGGGTGGGGCTATGCTTGCTTGTGTGCTCTATATCATTGTCCTTGTGCCTTGCCACATGAATCATTCACTTACATTGATTCATTGATTCTTTTCCTCACTCCCTCGCTTCCTTGCTTGCTCAATTGGTGCCTCCATGAAGAAGGAAGCAACATGAAACTTGGCAACAAAAAATTAAAAAGTAAATAAATAAATAAATAAATTGGAAAGCATTCCAACATACTCACAAACTCTTGCTTTGTTGCTCTTTGTTTCTTCATTCATTCATCCATTCATTTATTCATGTGATTTGAAGTTTTGAATTGGGCGATTTGTGTTGAGAATGGTCAAAGGAACCTCCCCAGGCCAAGCCTACACTGACGAATGTATTGCATGCAAGTGTGAATATTCATGACGAAGAAAAAAGAATAGGTGGGTTTTGCATCCAACCACATGAGATGAAAATAAAATAAAATAAAATAAAAAACAAAACCAATCATAATAACTGAATTTGTATGATTATTGCTGCTGAGTATAATATGTATATATATATATATATATATATATATTTTCTGATCTGGGAGTAAAAACATTTTGAGTCTTTGAAACCAAACATGTTTTATATCATGCATGGTTTGGAGCATGAAAATGTCGTGAAATCAAGTTCATGAAGTTTTATTTTATTTTATTTTATTTTATTTTTTTGAAAGAATATGTCAAATGGATTTTTTAAAGAACTAAATGAAATCAAACAAAGTGAGACAAATCTGCTTGTTAGAATGGCTCTTTTTATTTGGACCATGGGTTTGAAAATGTTGTGAATGGGAGGGGGTTTTGAAAAGATGTTGGTCGGGAATCTAGTTGTCTTTACATTTTTGATTATTGAGGCATTGGAGGGACCACAACAAATAGCAGCAGAAAGCTTTTATATAAGAGAGAGAGAGAGACAAAGAGATGTTGGCCACAAAGCTTATGCCCTAACAAAGTAGACTTGCTCTTCTCCAGTACAGACCAAATAATTGTTGTGGAGGGGTTGGAAGGAGAAAAAAATCCATGTAGAATAAATATATAAATAATATTTTTTAAAAAATAATTGTAAATCCCAAATGAGTTTCAACAGCTGTACTTGTAATTAAATACAATTTTTACTGTACAAAGAAGAAAAATAGCACATTGATGCTGTAATCAATTAAAAAAATTAGGTAAATATATATATTTTTTAGTTATATATATTTTTCTTTATTAATTTGTGAATAGTTCAAAATTTAATATTTATTTAATTCCAAATTTGAGAGATGGAATATCTACTGTGTAATTAGATTTGATTTGAAACTCCAAAAGTAATAATAAATAGAAGAAAGAAAAGAAGATGCATTCAAAGCTTGTCATAGTTTCTTTGCATCTTTCAATTTTAACAAAATAGGTTTTCTTGAGTTATATAGAATATGCACTAAACAGAAGGAATAATTTAAATTTTATATATTAAAACATTGGAGCTTAAATTTTCTATATATATATATATATATATATATATAGCTATAAATATTTATATGAATATTTATTAATATTTAATTTTTACTAAGTATATTAATAATTAACATATTACTATATATAATATTCCTCTTAATAATTCATCTTTAAAAACTAACACCTTCTAATAATCAATCAAAATTTGGCAACCAATTCCATTCTATTCTATATAATTAATAATCTCTAATTTATAATAACTAATTTTATTATATTTTATTAATTAAAAAAGGCCATGTAGCTCACAAGGACATGTAGGCACCAGAGAATAAGCAACCTAGATTGTAGGGTTCTTACAAAAGTGATTTCTATCTTGCCTTTAATGTGCTACCTTTGATGATTAATAATCTTTATTAATTAATACTTTTATTAGCAACATATAACATGAATTAACAAAGAGAACCTTGTATATCTATATTAATTCCATATTAAATAAATAAAAATCAAAAAGCATTAAAATGATTTTTAAAAATATGTATAGTTACTATAGTATTGTTTTCTACTTTGGCCATTTGCATTATATAAAATTATACAACATATACCTGACATACAACATACAACATATTGTTGTAATTAATTATCATAATTTGAATTCAAAATTTGACATAATTTTACAATAAGATGTAAAATGTGTAAAAAGAATACAGAGAAATATGTTTAAATATAAAATTATTCAACATATATCTGTAGAATTCCAAGTAAAATAGGCATAGCACACGTGATTTGAATGTGCATTTCAACATATTAAATTATTTATTAAGAAAGCAGCATGATTTTTTTGTTTTTCCCTTTTTCATTTTTACTTTTTTGAGGTATCAAGTCACGAAAATCATCACGTACCCCGTAATCAAAGTAGAATAGATAGCTCATTAAACATAAAAGGAAAAAAAATTGTTTAACCTAGAGGGACTCTGATGTGCACCACAGTAATGGCCTTGGTCGAGCGAAAAGTCGATGATTGTGACAATCAGCCAAACGAACATGTTGCGGTGGATTATTGGAAAACAGCCTTCTGAATCGACAATTTTGAAATGAAATGAGTAAAATGAAATCCAAACCAAAAGCCAAATGACACTTGCAACTTGCTATAACATGTAGACAGATCTCTTCACACAAGCCCGTCCAGATATTTGTAATTGAGACCGGCATGTCGTTTGTGATCGTCACCGCACAGGCAGTTGATCTCAACGGGGTCCCCCTTCTGTCTCCAAGCGAGCTTTAACAAGGGGTCCTGCAAAGCCAAGTAGTCAAAATCTTTCAGGTTGGTATAAAAACACAAGAAAAGAAAAGGTAGCTTATCCATTTTCTTGATTCATTTCCAACTTTCAAAGAGAAATGTAACACTTCCAGTTGTACAAGAATTGGAAGGAGTTCCGAATAACCAGATAATTTTTCATTTCAATGGGCTTCGAATAAACTCCATAGGTCATATGCCAAGGATGATTATTAGCTGATTTTCTAACCCCAATTTGAAATAGCAGAAATTTAATGACAATCAAAAAAGACTCCTCAAACAAGCTAGGAAGCGTTCTAAAACCTGGACTCCAATCTCAACTATGAGTTTATCAGAATGAAAAATGTCTTCTCAGGGTAGAAATGTGCATTAGGAGTCTTCCAGGCATGTACTGGACAATCAACCAGAGTAACCCTGGACAGAAAGCAGAAAAACACGTTAATAGTTGGAGTCGTGCGACGATGTCAATTCAGTGCATGAGTATCAGAAACAAAAGAATGAACAAATCACTTCACAAAGACGTGCTACAATCCTCATGCACTGGGGTCGCCGTTGATGGTTGGACATTATGCGTGTGAAGAAAGAATTCATCGTCTACGTGATTTCGAATCGAGGCTAGAAGGTGCTTGCATCAATGGTGGACAGAGCGAATCACGTTCTGCTTTACGTCCATTTCTGAATCGCTTACGCCTACAGGACGACATTCATCGTTCAACCAACTTCAATTTGAACTTTGCTTCAAATCCATCAATAGAGAAAGATAAGGATACTCCACAAGAGGATGCACTCAAATTTGAGTTCATCGTAGAATAAACTTGGACCAGCGGAACAGACTCTTAAGGGCTATGTTAAATTCACACCTCGGGCAACCTCGACCCTTGTTTCCGCAAATATCTAAAATATAAAACCAATTAGCATGTGAAACAAGAAATAAGCACAGCAGTTTTAATGGTTTAGGATAAAAGGAATTGGATGTTGACAGGACAGCTTATTTTACAAAGTTCTAATTATATCAAATTAACTTTTACTTTGAAGATTAACAAAAATTGGACCGCAAATTTAAACCTTGAATATTACTGAGTTTGTGGATTACGCTGTCCAGTTCTCCAAGTTCCCAACACATTTTCAGTATGATAAAGGAACAAAGTTATGAAACACAAGACGCATACCAGATCAGCCAATGTGGGCGTTGTAGCTGCAAGTTGTTTAAATTTTTTCTTACATCTTGAAATTCCTAGAGCCAATATGGGAAGATATTGTTAACAAAGAACAATGACTCATAACATTATAAAACCTCACACTGGCTTTCCCAAAATAATAAAAAGTCAAAGGAATTTCGCAGAAATTTTTTAGTGAAGGTCAAACCAGTCGTTTTGAATAAAAAGAGTAGATAGTGTGTTATTAAATAACTGAACCTAATAACTCTACTTGACCTTTAGATATTTATACATGAATAAATTAGGTGAATTGGCAGTATTGCTTTAGAAAAATCTCAGAAATCGACATTATAAAAGAACTTGATATGTAACCACCGAATCAAACTTACATTCTTGATTTGATCAAGTTGTGGGAGTTTTCAGATTTCCAAATTCCTGAAAAAATAGCAATTGATGGTAATTAGAATGTTAACTTTCACAATGTTCTAAATCCGTGCAGTTACGTATTTGCAAAACTGCATGTGTGACTTCGATATCGCTGAAAGAGTGCAAACAGTACGTCGTCCACAATATAACTTCATTTCGTGAGAAGTCTACCATTCCCACCAAAACTGGGAATGATAGCAAATTGGCACTTCCTGACCATACAGCCATCTTATCATCGATTTGTCGACAATGAAATAATCGAGGGGTTTGTCTGGAATCACAAAACCGCAACAAAGTTGTTCCTCACACTGTCTTCCTGAAAAACTTAACTAGTTGAAATACACGATGCAGGCATTAGTGATAAACAATCCACCTATTTGCAGCAGTTGACTCCAACGTCCAACTTCCTTTGCCAATACCCAGATCCTGGACGATCAAATATGATCAAACAGCCAGAACAAAGTTAAAAATTCACGAGCTTCAGATTTGATTCGGAAATTGATTACAGTCAGTGGAAGTTATATGTTGACGTAATTTTAGATTTGAGGAACTCATCAGCTGATTGTAAAACTGGAATCAGTATCTCTCTCCTGTCGATTCAGCGAATGGCGAGTTTCATCTTAATCTAAACTTCTAGCACTAATCTGTGCGATGCCGTCTCAGGCATATTAAAGTCATTCCTGTAATAAACTTCATCTATCACACTATCAAAAGTTTAGAGCTGATCATTGAATCATCAATAAGCTTAACAAATGAAGGCAGCCACAAGTGTTACCTGCTTCAAGTCTTCTACACAGCTGGAAGCTCGAATCTGAGCTTGTTCAACTCAAGTGATAACTTATCCTGCAAGTGAGAAGTAACTGTACCAAGTCAAGGTGATTGATGATGAGAATCAAAAATAACTTTTCGCGCACAACATGAAAAACAAAAACGCCCCGTGCACAAACAACAGTATAATGGTAAAATCGCTTAGCCTAAAACAAATGATCTGACGCGGTTTAACTGAAGTATTTTCATTTTCATGATGCCTCTTTATAACGAGTTGCAGTATTGGAACACAATTTAGGACTATAAGCGCACACTAAAGAACAGCATGAAAACTATTTACGAGGAATTGTGAAAGCGTTTAGCTCTTGCAGGGAACATATTCACGTCTGCCAATACAAAGAAGTAATTATCCACTACGTAATCCAGTAGAGCAGCAACCGTTGAAGCAGAAGACGAAGATTCGAACGAGTTAGCATGTCATAATCGAGGATTGCTTGCCTCACTGATCATCGATCAGTTCATCTATCTAATCCTACTCTTCAAGAATCCATTACAATACATTTAGAAACATATGAATGTAAACTCATGCACTATTGGTCAGAGACTGAAGTGAACGCACTACATCTAAGCATCAAATCTCACTTAAAAATTTAGCTCGCTAGTAGAGCAACTGAAAGTATACGAGCATAAATCGATAAAGTCAATTGAGGAGGCTAGAGTGATTTATACACGTAAGAAAATAAATAAATACATCATCATTCACCATTAATCGCGAAAATCGCCTGGATTAATTTCCCTGTAAACACAAAATTGCAAACAGAAACCCTTCCATATGCTTGAATTCTATTAATATTGCAAATCTTATTTTCTTACATTCATCAACGCAAGAAAAGCCAAAGGTTCACCTCCGCAACTCCACAAAATTCAAGCAGCAAGTCATCGAACTCACCTCAAACGCGAAAGGCAAATGACTGTAAATGACTATAAATCACCTCAGTTCAGCATCCAATGTATTCAAACTCCACGACATCCTTCGGCGTCAGAAACAATCTTTAGCTTAACCACGTCTTACGATCGTTCAGAGTTTTCCTAGCCCCGCAACTGCCGCACAAAGATTCGACATCTAAGCTCTCGATTTTAGTTTCGTAGCAACGAAAACATAACAACCGCCATAGCCAAGGGACCAAAAAAGAAGACAGCCCCACGCTGTCCGGGCCCGGGACTGGTCAATCGTGATCGAGCGACCAGGTACACATAGCTCTCCCATTCAACTCCTATTTTCTGAAATTGCTTATTTAATGGAAATTTTTAATATAAAATTATATTGTTCTGGAGTTTCTTATATGTGTATATGATAAAAATAGGGTTATGTTAAATAGACCCATGCTTTTACTAAATCGATCCATCCTTAATAAAGAATAAGGTAATTATGATGAATATGGTTGGTTTTTATTGGTTGTAAATCCAATAGTAGAGAAATAAATCTAGAGTTTGTTTATTTATTTATTTATTTATATTTTTTATCATCATGATGATTAAGGTGGTTGGGTTGATTTTGTAAAAACTTGGATCTATTTAACATTCCTCCAAAAATAATTCAATAAACTTTATGAACAATATTACATAACTTTTTTAAAGAAGTCATGTGTATTATACTTTGTTTTTAAAATTTAAATATATGTTACTATGAGAAAACTAATTGAAATCAAAAGTATGCTTATGAGAATTTTTCTATGTTTTCAACCTATCAAATGAACAATTTAGTTATCCATGATACTCATCATCTCTAATTATATTGACCACAAATGCAAATCGATCACATTTATTGATTAAAATCTTATTCATATGATGCAGTTGTGAAGAATGTGGCCTTGTTCATTGCAATTTTAGTAAATACTTGCATTTTAGATTTATATTAGAAGTAGTTTTTTTATTTTTTTATTTTTGATCATACAATGAAATACACTTGTATAATCACAATTATCTAAGCAACTCTCAAGCATTTGGAAGTCACTAAAAATAGAATAAAATAGTATTACTTATCTTTTATAAGCAATACTATTATCTTTTAATTATTATCTTCTAATTAACCATAAATATTATCAACTTTAATTTTTTTAATATATTTTGAATTTAAATTAATATAATAAATATTCTTTTATAGTTATTTTTTTAAAATAATTTAGATAAATATGGCTTATAGAGAGAATATGGTACTTATTTTAGTTCTTATAAGTACTTTTAGATATTTATTAGATTAGAAATATAATATATTACCCATTACTATTTAAATTTAAATTTTATTTTATTTTATTGAATTTTTTATGAATATATTTTAAATTTTAATGATATAATATTTAATTAGTTAATAAATTAAAATTTATAGAAATTCTATGTTAATCTTTTATACATGAAATAAATAATATATATTTTTATAATTTATAATATCTATTTTAAAATCTTATATAAATTAAGATGATATATATATATATATATATATATATATATATATAGAAAGATCCAAATATGAATTATTTTAGAAACAAAAAAAATTCTTGTATAATTTAAATTAGATTAGATGTTTAAAATTCTTAAGGTTTTTTTTTTTTTTTTTTTTTTTTTTTTTTAAGTCTTGTCATAATATATTTTGACTTTAATGTTGTGTCAAAGACATGGATGTTGAAGGATCAAAAAATTAATACACTCTTATGTCACTCAAAAAGACTAGATAATCACTCAAATATGATATAATATTAGATTAGAATGACTATTGCCAAAGACACAAAGATTAGAAAGTCTTGAAATAAGACCAAGAACTAAAAATGGATTGACACAAATAAAGAAGGCTTCACTCTTATTTCTATATGTATTATCTAATTAGAAGCTATATTGCCATGTTGTTGTATAATAACACGGCCATTAGATTAAAGAAGAAAGAAAATATTTTATTAAAGAGCTTAAATGAAATTAGTTTAGAAAATTATCTTAAAAATATAGATAATAGATAAGAAGGTAGTAAAAATAAAGCTGCTTTCTTTTAGAAGAAACTTCTATTTACTTTGTAGGGGCATAAATGAACCATATCAAAGTGAATGAGGTAAATAATTAATATAGGCATCTTTAGAAAGGAATTAAGAATAGGTTTTTAGCAAAAATTACCTCAATAAATTAAGACTTGATACCTAAAGAAGACTGGTTGTGAATCAAGGTCAAAATTAGACCTTGAGGCACAAATCCGCCCACCTATGGTGACTTTGAGGATTCATTGGTTGATCAAAGAGTGGATTTTGAGAATGAATCTATGATGAGATTTTTGAGAGTTGATTTCATGGAATTTGAAGAAATGTCAAGGTTTCAACGACCTTTCAAAGTGAAAGATGTATTCAATGGGTTTGGATTTTAAAAAATAAAAATAAGTTTGTAAATTTGATGATTTTGTGAGTGTCATAATATCTTTATAAGTGAATTTTTTTTGATTTTTTTTATTGTACTTGTATTAAATTTATGTGAGCAATTTGATGTCAATTAAGTAATTAGATTGAAGGTTATGAGAGTTTTTCTAGATTGTGAACTTGAATAATTGAAATTTAGGGTCAATGAAGAGAGAGCAGCTAATATCTAAGAGGTTTTGGAAGCTTTTCTTTCAATTGATGAATTTGATTTTTCTCAAATTTTTTGTGCTTGTGAATTGCTTATGAATTAAAGTCAAGATAGAATTTTAATGAAGATCAATAATTTAATTAATATTTATTTAGGTTTCAAAATAATTATAATAATTAATTGATATTTTATTATGAATTGGTCTAGAATTAGGATTTGAGATTTGATTGGAATTTGGTCTAGGATTTAGTTAGGATTTGATTAAGATTTGATTAGGATTTGGTCTAGGATTTAGTTAAGATTTGATTAAGATTTGATTAAATTTTTATTAAGATTTGGATTTGAATTTGATTAAAATTAATTTAAGATTTTATTAAAATCTGATTAAGATTTGATTAAAGTTTAATTAGGAATTAGAATTTGATTAGGATTTGATTATGATTGTTTTAGAATTTGACTAAGATTTGATTAGGATTCATTTAGAATTTCATTAAGATTTGATGGAATTTATTTAAGATTTTTTGAAGGTTTCATTAGGATTTATTTAGAATTTATTGAAGATTATATTAAGGTTTGATTAGGATTCAATTAGTATTTTTATTTTTAGTTTTTGATATTTCTTTAAGATTTTTTATTATGTATATTTCTTTAAGGTTAATTTATGATTTCTTTATGTTTCTTTTATAAGTTCTTTGAGACTTTTTTTGAGATTCGATTAAAGATTGACTAACATTGTTATAATTTAATTGGAATTTTTTTAGAGTTCTATTAGAATTTTTAAGATTTTCTTATTGCAAGTTCTATTTTAGTTTCTACAACTAGATAACTAATGCATTCTCAATAAAATTCACAAAATATGATAATATTCTATAGGACTTCTAATATGTATCTAACTTATAAGATATGTTTCTTAATATACAAGGTAAGTTTTCTATATGTACACTACATAGTTAACTTATACCACAAGCTAGTAATACGTGCAGTATATAGCTAACTTGTTGGCCAAGTTTTTAATCTACTAATCAACTACAAAGATGTATAAAATCAAAGTCACATCTATAAAGCTTCTTAAAAGCTATTCTATAAAATATTATCAAATTTGTTTTCTTTAATCTATTTCTACCTATTCATATTATCAAGATATTTATTAGAGTAAATATGTATCCCTCTTTTTTAGAAATAAATTCCATGAAGAGTAGTGATTACATGTTGATAAAGTTGAAGATGAAGCAAATTATATTTGCAACATACTTTGATCTTTATTTTCTTTGAAGATAATTAATAGGTCTTTTTAGCCATCAATAATACATTATCTATTTGAGGAAGAATATGTTGTTTTTGAGGATCTTCATCTCTATTATATCATATTAAAGGCTATAACAATCATAATATTTTATCTGATAAGTTAGCAAATGATAGATCCAAAATCAAATTTGTTGGTCATTGATTCTTCATCTTCTTAGTGCCACAAATATACAAAAATAAGGATAGAAAGTATAATACTATTTTCAATGGATTTTATTTCTTTTATACTAAAGATTTATTAATCTTTAACTTGATTTTGATAGATATTATCAATAAATAGTATCAACATTCTTTATTACATTTATAAGATTCTTAGGAAGCTTTCATATATTATATCTGCATCAATGAACAAGATAGTCTAATCTATTTTAGTGCCACCTTAATTCTAAGACTTCTTCTAGCTCAAATTTTTATTTATTATCTACTTCTATAAGAGGTGGTGGCATTTACCTTCATGTCAAAATATTAAATTTCTTATATGGTTCAAGAAGAGACATATAGAATATTGGATGGAGCTTCATAGAGTCCAATAGATATAATTGATAAGCAATTGAATTGATTTATTCACAAATAAAAAGTGCTTGAAGCTTATCATAGTCCAACTTGTCGCAAGGGTGGCTATTTTTGAAATTGTGATAAAATAAATATATCATGTTGCTAACATGGAATTGAGGTTGCTTTTTGTAATGGACATCTGTCATTGTACTATGTGAAGCCTTGCTTGAAAATACACCAAAAACGTAGCTATAGAAGGCAAAAGGAGTATTGTAACAACAAGATTCTAATTCTAATAGAATCCTAAATATTTCTAATTAAATCTTAAGAATTCTACTCAAGCTTTAATTAATTCAAAGAAACCTCAAAGAAATTATCAAAGAAGCATGAAAAAATCCTAAAGAAATTCAAAAAAAGTATTAAAATAAAATCCAAAATATATTTTAAATAAATTTTAAACAAATATTATTTTAATCCTAATTAAAATTCTAATATCTTTTACTTAAATCCTAAGTCATTGCCTAACTAAATCCTAAAAAAAGCCTAATTCCTAACCAATTTTTAAATCCCAAATGAAATCCTAATCAAATTAATTTAGCCATTGGGTAATTTAAAACTTCAATATCTATCAATTATATTGTTGATCTTGCTTAAGATTTTACACACCTTTCAAAAACTAAGTTGGCAACAAGCACACAAAATTTGAAGAAGATCAAACTTACCAAATAGAAGATCAATCATAAATTCTACTAAGGTGTTGGCCAACCTCCTACTCCAATCTAAATGTTGAACTTTTAGAAAAAATATTTCTTTTTTGAACTATTAAATTACCTCAAAAATATACTTAAACTATAGAAAATCAAGTCTAGTCTCCACAAAAAAAAAAATCACTTCAATTCAATTGATAGATTACAAAAAAACTTTAAAATAATCACTAATCTTTAAATTTCAAATTTTGAGACCTCAATCTACAAAAACCTTCACCTACTTCCATCTAACTACTTGATTGACTTCAAAAAATTTACACACACTAATAACTAGAATAGTAACACATTGCCCAAAGTTTACTTTTACATGCATCACAAAACTCAAGAAACCCTCAATTTTGTAAACATAATTTTATTTTTCAAAATCTAATCCAACCAAGAACATTATTAACTTTAAAAATCTCCCAAAAACTGAATATTAACTTGATTGATGTAAACTCAATGCTCAAAAATCTCTTTAAAATTTTGCTTCTAATTTATTATTCTTTGATTTACCAAAGAATCTTGGAGTTGCCATAGGTATGCAATTTTGTGCCTTTGGATTAAAATCTTATTTATCCTTGTTTTTCTATCATAACTTCTTACTAGTATCTTCTATAATAACATCCATCTTTTTGTTCTTTGATCATATGCTTCTTTTAGTTGTATTTTTATTATTATATATAACTTAGATAAATGATTTTTTAAATCTTCCATGATAGGATTATCAATTTTTTCAAAAGTTAAAAGCATTAAGTAATAGGTGATAACCACATTTAATAAAAAAGATGTTTATTGAAAAAAAATATACTATATTATTATAAGCAAACTTTGCCAATAGCAAAAAAATTGTTTAATTATCTTATTGATAGTTGATGGTATACCTCAAATATTATTCCAAAACTTGATTTAGATTCTTCATTTGTCTATCAATTTGAAGATGAAAAGCTAAAGATAATTTAATTTCTACCTTTAAAATTTTGAAAAGAATTTTTAAAAATCTTGATACAAATTGATTCTTTATATTCAATATAATATTCTAAAATAATCTATAATAGTAATAGATATTTTCAATAAAAAACTTAACTACTTCTTTACTTGTGATAGATTGTATACATTATATAAAATATTCCATTTTGATAAATTAAACCACCATCACAAATATTGAATCATAAGAACTTGAGACTAAAAGTTCTCTGATAAAATCAATAGAAATAAAAGACCATGTTTGTTTTAAAACAAATAATGGCTAAAGAAATCCATAAAATTGATGATGAGAAATTTTTAAGCTTAAACAAATATCAAATGATTATACAAAGTCTTTAACTACTTTCTATATTTGAAGCCACTAAAAATCTCTGCATATTAGTTTTGAATTCTAGTTGTATTCAAAATCTTTAGCTACTAGAAAATTATGAAAAAATTTAAGAATAAATAATTGTATTTTATTTTTTAGATTATATTATTGACTTTTGAAATAGAATAGATTATTTTCAAATTCAAATTTAAAATTATCACAAGTTTTTAAAAAAATATTATAAATATCGTGAATAAAAAGATAAGAAGACTTATTTGATTGAACTTACTTAAAAAAGGTTGAATCATCAATCAATGGTGATTTCATTACTCAAAGATGGAAATACTCCGGCTTCAAAAAAATTATTTTTTATTGATGCATCTATAAAATAAATAGAATTTCGTTCTATAAAAAGAAATATTAAAATTAAACTTTTTATTATCTTTCTATCATTTATTTTTATTTTTTTATTACATCTTTTTACTAGGTTCTTCTATATTAATATCCATATTTTTATTTTTTATTATATAGTCATGTTATCACACAACAATGAAAAATCTAGTCTACTTGAAGATTATACTTCTCTAGCCACAATAATCCTAAATTAACTAAATTAGAAGAAAATTTGATTATATTAAATATTACTATACTATTATAATCTTTAATTATAAATCTTTGATATTATTTTTTAATAAATATCAAAATTGATTGATAAAGGCTTTTTCATTTCAATCTATGTTGCAAGCAAGGTTTTGAATTTTTCAATATATATAGTGGCTAAATAAGATCCTTATTGTAAAGACAAGAATTTAATTTTAAGTACCATTTCTTGATCACTTTCTCCAAATAAAGCCATAAAGACTCTTAAGAATGAATTCAAATCATAAAAGTCTCTTAAATATTTTTTTATTAAAGATATAAATAAAAAAAAGTATTCTTGGGTAGAAGTATTGAGGTATTGAATAACATCTCTAGAGGACAAGTAACAACTATCTATTATTTTTACATGTAAAAATTTATTTATTTTAACTAAAGTTATTTCTTATTTTTTCACAAAGGCTTTTTCTATATAAAAAAATTGAGGCTCTTCAACTTGAGTAAATTTGTTAGAGTATAAAAAAAGATGCAATCTTAGATAGAGCTTTATTTGTTATGAAAATCCTTGAAACTTTGATCTTGTTTTGTCAAACTTCTCTACCATACTTATCCTTACCTCTTCCATTCTTATAAAAATAAGGCTTTTATATTCAATTATAAACTTGATCAACTTGCTTCTTTCAATTGCATAATTTCTTGGCATATAATTTGAACCTCATTATTGACTTTTTTTATAAGCATAGGAATAATACCTCTGTAGTTCACATCAAAAATATATAAGATTTTGACCATAAGAGTCTTGAAAATCTTTTAAAGAATTCAAATAGTTACAAATCTATTCTTACTTTTATGGAGAGTAGCATCCATAATTTTTTCTTTTACAAATGATTGAAATAAATTCACAAGTCAAATTAGGTAAGTAATTTATAACTTCTAATAGCAAATAAAAACTTCTATAAATAGAAGTAATTTATTTTCTTTTAAAAAATAATTATTAGTTTAAAAATAGATAGTCTATAACCTTCAAAGCATAATAATAAAAGTAGGATAATCCACTCATTTCTAAATAAAAAAGAAGAATAATAAATTAGTACTTTTGACAAACTATTAAGGATATGAATTTCAAAAAATCAAAAATCAATACTCTCTTATGGCACTCAAAAAGACTAAATAATCATTCCAAGATGATATAATATGAAATTAGAATAGCTATTGCTAAAGATTTAAAGACTAGAAAGTCTTAAAACAAGACTAAAGATTAGAAAGGCATTAATAAGAATGAAGAAGGCTTTATTCTTGCCTCTATATATACTATCTAATTAAGAGCAATATGACAACATTCTATAGGACCACCAATATGTGTCCAAATTGTAAGACACATGTCTTAACTTTCAAGACAAGTTTTTTATAGATATATTACATAGTTAGCTTCTATTAAAAGTTATCAATATGTGTAATATTTGGCTAATTTGTTGGCCAAATTTCTAATCTACTAATCAACTACAAATACATGTATAGTTAAAGTTGCATCTATGAAGCTTCTAGAAAGCTTTTCTATAAGATAATATCAAATTTATCTACTTTAATTTTTTTTAATTTATATTATCTTAATAATTATTAAAATAAATATGTATGTTTGTAATATGTTAATAATAATTAAATATATTATATCATATTATTGATTAAGAGTTATTAAATTTGTCATATATATAAGTTTTTAAATGTAATTTAATTGTACAATTAAATATTTGTATTATTAATATATTATTATTAATATATTTAGATTATTATTATTTTAATTATATATTTTAATTACATATTTGATAGTTTTTCTGAGGTTATTTTTAAAAATTAGTATAAAATAAAATTAAAGTTAGGAAGTGGCTTAAAAGAGGTTTGTTGATATCATAAGAGTTATTGTACAATTTCTCTTATTTTTAAACTTTATATTCTTATAATCTTTAATTAAAGTAAGAAAGGTTGTTAAAATTCTATAAAATTTACTTTTTGTATTCATCAATAGAGATTATAAAAAGAAATCACAATATTATTTAAAAAAAAAGATAATGGAAGAATATATTTAAAAACTTTTCAAAGGATCTTGAAGATATTCAAAGTATTTTTGGTAGTTCTTATTCAAATATATTTGATGGAGAAAAAAATTATTTGTTTCAAATTTTAATGAAAATAAGAATCTTGATTGAAGAGTGTTGCTAAAAAAATTGGTTTAAAATTGAATTAATACAAATGAATATTAAAGGAATTTATAAAAAACTTCTTATAGATTTTTTTCTTTTTTTCTTTTTATATTATATATAGGAGAGTGGATATGAAAATCTTTAATAAATTTTAATCCATAGAATTATTTTCTATACATTAACTTGCAACCAACAAGCCTTATTTATTATATTTAAAAGATATAATTGAAAAGATTGTTTGTATTTAAAATAGATTTCTATTCATTTTGGAAGTCAAAGATAATTAAATTCATAGAAACCAAATGTTAAGAAGATAAGAAAAAAATTAAAGACATTAAAAAATTAGCTTTAATAATCTTAAATTTAATAAAAAAAATGAATATATTTTTATTGGACTTTTTATGTAAACATATATATGTGAAGAAGAACCATTATGCATTTTAAATGATGATATCAGAATTTAAAAAAAAAGTTCTTGACAATCTCAAAGATAATTTAATATTTATAGTAGAAAAAAATAGAAAATTTTATATATACAATTAGTTGCAAGATATGGGCCATATGCTTGGAAAGACCACTTCAAGGATCATAAGATAAAGATTATATTGGAGATATTCAATGATTGTAAATAAAAGTTATATATATTACAATATTGACTTATAAAATCTTGTTTTTTTTATATAATTTAATTTTCAAAATTTATGCAAATTTTGGAAGAAAATAAACGGTATAAAAAGAAAATATTATAACTAAAAGACTAACAACAATGTTGAAGAACTAAGAAGGCTAATATCCAAATAAATTAAAGCATTTTTTTTCAATTTAATTTTTTTTCCTTATAATTTTATGATCTTGTTTTTAACTAATATATTGGAAAGAGTAGAAAAAATTTAGATTAAAATTAATGGTTTATTTAGAATTTTATTAGAGATTTACTAATATTTTAAGATTTTATTTAGAATCTAATTAAAATTTTATTAGAAATTTTTAGAATTTATTTAGAATCCAATTAAAATTTTATTAGAAATTTTTAGAATTTATATAGAATATAATTATAATTTATTTAAGATTTTTTAGAATTTTTTAGGATTTACTTAAGATTTATTAGTATTTTATTAGGATTTCTTTATGATATTTTTAAAGATTTTTTTAAGATTAATTTGAGCTACTTTAGAGCTTTATTAAATTATATAGGATTATATATGATTTATTTAGAATTGATTAGAGTATAAAAATATTTTTTTAGGATTTTTAAGATTAATTAAAAAATAATACAACAAGAAGATTATTTCGATTTTTTAAGAATTTCAAATGGTGTTTTTAAACACCTTATGCATTGTTTTTGAGTTGTAAATCCAACTACAAGGTATGATAAAATCCTTCCACAACCAAATGTCAAATGCATTCTCAAATTGATTTTTACACAATATAACACTAATTTTTGCACGTATGACAAATTCCAATGCTTTAGCTAATATAATTTGTAGTAGTCCAATTTTAACAATTCAAATATACTATAAGAGGTTAGTATGTAAGTTACTGAGAAAAAATGATGCATAAGGTTGTTTGGTGAATTTCATTATTAAAGACATTATGTATTTATTATAATTATAGATTGATTCAGATGCTTCTTGTTTGAATTCTTTGAATTGTTGATAATTATAGTCACTGCTAGAGAAATATTGTACCAAAATTAAAATACTTTAATTTTTTGTTTAAAATAAAATTATATTAAAGGAGAATGTTAGTCATATATCAATTGTAATTGCACACATCTTAGATATTATTATTGAATAAGCTAATCTTTATAGCTTTCTTGGTTTACTATTGAATTTCATGGCATTTTAAAGCTTGCAAATATAAATAATAAGACATGTAATATCTTAATAATGAGACATTGTGATTATAATTTTTATAATTATTAGAAATTTTGAGATGGAATTATAAATTTTTTAAACCAAGAATGTCTATCCTAATGGTATCTATATATGTAGAGCTAAAATAATCTCAAACTAACAAAGAGTTTTGCCCCTTTGGAGTTAGATGCCTACAAATTTGGTTTAAGAAAGCAAATTATTAATGTAGCATGTTATAATAGAAAAATATTTTCTTCAATAAAAAATTGGCATTCTTTATTTTTTTAAATATAATATTTTTATTTGTAATGTCTTGTTTGTTGTTATTTGTTGATTTTCAAGGAAGCTAATATATAAAGAACATGTCATAGAAAGAGACGTTTTGGCAAATAATAATGTTATATAGTTGATTGAGATATAATTTTAAAAAAAATATTGCTAGATGTTAATTCTAAATTTTACTATATTAAAAGTATATATGACTTTATGATTAAAGAAGTTTTAATTTTAGAAATAATATAATTATATCTAGTTAGCCTTAAATATGAGTATCATATGAATAAGTAGAACTTCATAAGTAATGAAATACCAATTTAATGAGTAACATGATTTAATTCTCTTAACATTTAGCTCAAAGGTACTTCTATCAAATTAGTAATATATTAAGCATATAAAGATTTACTAATATAATTAGATCCTGTAAGAAAATTTATTATTAAAATTTATCAAAAAAATAATATATATTCCAAATGCTTAATATTTTTGTTGAAAAATTAGATAATTGATTAGTTTAAAGGATTTTTAAAAAATAATTTTTAAAATTTATACAAAATTTAGTCATTATTAAAAAATTAAGTAGATTAAAAATCTAATTTATTGTATCTTAAAAGAAAAAAAAAATTCTTTGGTAATATATAAATTATGCATAAAAGTAAAAAAATATATTAAAAAGTTTTATGATAATAAGATAATTAAACAAAATAATTCTTCTAATCAATTTTTGATCCTCCAACACATTCTACATTTCAAGTCTAGATCAAAAACAAAATTAGTATTACTTATTATAAAACTCCATCAATCCAACTTTATATCCTAAAAAATATTAAACTTGGTCAAAATGATACTTAATAAGAAGATTTAATAATAATAAAAAAAAACACTTTATATTACTTTAGATAGCTCTTGTATTATTAAACATTTCTTTTACAATGGTTGTTTATTTTTAATTTCTAGGATCTTATTGATTTTTTACTTATAATTCTAAATTTAAACATATTTTTATTCTAATTGGATCTACTCTTATCCTTGTTGAATTTGATTTGATTATGTATTTTATGATTGATTTTAATATAATTTGATTGCTAAACATTTATTAGATGATTAACTTATGTAGTTATTATCAAAGATTAATAATCCTTGTAATTCATATTTGATTCAAAAAAATTGATCTAAAATATGTCTAGCTAATTAATTATCTTATTTATATATTATTATTGATTAATATTTTTTAAAATTCAATTAGAATTCTTATAAAACATCACATTTCTAAATTTTTAGCTTTTTTGATATATCAAGATTTAAAACCCTTCTTCCAACTTCTTCAATTTTTTTATTGTAAATATTCCAATCTTCTAAATTAACTAGATTTTCTAATCTACTTAAAAATTCTTTTAGCATTGAAGTTGGTATTGAATTTGCAAAAATCAAATGGATATTGGAAGTATAATCATATTCCTACTTAAACTACATGAACAAAATAAATGAAGATAGTTTGGATAGATACTAAAGAAGTTAGTAAGCTATTAGAAGCTCTTTTTAATTCTTCTTTATATGTCAAGGACAAGAACTTGATAAATAATAATAATAAAAAAAAAAAAAAAAAAAAATCTCAAAGAAGGATGACAAAATAGAAATAACTAAATATGTATATTAAGAAAGAAACTGGAATGGCTATTGCCAAAAGATAAGAAAACTAGAGACCCTTGAAACTAGACTAGAACCAAGAAAGGAGTTGACAAGAGTGAAGAAGGCTTTATTCTTGCCTCTATGTATACTATCTACCTAAGAGCTATGTGGCAATGGTATATAAGACCTTCAAAAACGTGTTGACTTTGCACAACATGTATCTTAACTTGCAAGGTAAGTTTTCTATGTAGGCGCCACATAGTTAGCTTGTTTTGCAAGCTACCAACATGTATGGCACATGGTTAACTTGTTGACCAAGTTTCTAACCTACCAATCAAGTGTAAATACATATAAAATCAAAGCAGCATCTATAAAGCTTCTAGGAAGCTTTTCTAGAAGATATTATGAAATTAATCTATTTTTACCTACTTCTACCTATTCATATTACATAGATAATAATTACAGTAAATATATATCCGTGACATTATATCATCAAATGTGGATACATTTTTGTACAAAAAAATATAAAAGATATTATCTTATTGATACACAATTAAAGTCAATGCAATTGATAGAAGCATAGTGATTAATTGTGTTCTATAATTAATATTGTTTTACTTCTTGTGTACTTGGAGAGGTACTAAATGTGAGATCATAAGAATCAAAGTAGCTTTAGGAAACTATCTTATGGTTGATTCATTCTAATAAATGCATACAAAGATGTGATGGATTCAACGTTGCAATTAAAAATACAAAGATCAAATGGATTCAAAGTTACCAACTAAAATACAAAGGTGGAATTTACTTGATCTATTTTAGAGATGCAATGACTATCTTATTAGCAAAATGGATCATCAAAGCAATAGAACCTTCACAGATCAATCTATATCACATGTTCAAATTTTGGCTAAGTAATGCTCAACCTCATCAAATAAAGAAGTAGTATCACACCTCAAAATATTTCATCACCATCCACCATAAAAATAAAACTAGATCTTTGGTGTGGAATTGAATTGCCAAGGCCTTTAAATGAATCACTCTCAGAAGATTGATATTCATTGCCAACTTATTAAAAAAAACTCATGTATACTAACTTTTGGCATTTTTTTAAGGAGCAGTGTACTAGAATCGACTTTTGAAGAATTGGACAAGCACATTATATAGAACAAGGCTAAGCTATTGTATTATAATTTCTTATAATATGTAAAAATTAGCTAGTACATATAATATGTTCATAAGTCTTGGTGTGTGTTAGAATGGTTAATAGATTAATTTAAAGAAAGTAAATATAAGAAACTTTATTTTGAATTTTATTTATTTTGATTATAGCATTTAAAAAATTATAGGATCTAAATGTTTAGTATAAAGTCTTAGGAGAAGGTGGAAGTCTAAGGATGAAAATCTAAACTAATAGAAGGCTAATTGAGAGGAATGAAAGCAAGGCATAGTCAGATGAAGGTAAGGAATGGAGAACTTCATCCCTATTTGTCAAATAATATGCCCAATGGGCTTTGAGGAGGCTACCCACGACCTTAAGTAAGGTTTTGGCGACTTCTAAGAGGGTGTCTGGGAATTAGAAGCTAAGTTATAAAGCTTAGGATTTGAAATATAAATTATGTGTAAAAATTAGAGGATTTGGAATTAAGATGAATAAGATATAGCCATTTGAAGATAAGGTATTAATTTAGAACATATTGTTACACTTTTGAGGATACGAGGAGTTGTACAGTAGCTTTTGAAGTTTGAAATATGCAATTAAAATGGAAATTTTAAGGCCTACATCTTTCATGAAAGAATTTTTGCTTTTGGAGTCCTTGTAAAGGAGTTATAGGGAGTTGAAAGCGGTGCTTCTAAATCAAAGGCAGTAAGTAATCAATTTTGTTTATAGTAATGGTTTGAGCCATAACTTGAATTTCGAACAAATTTTTAGATCAAATATTTTGGAAAATATAAAATTTTGTGTTAAAAAGCTATACATATAAATTTCGTAGTATTTGAGCTTATATTTTGTGAGATGTGAAGAAAGTTGCATGAAGGTATATAAAGACAAGGGTTTAAAGTGACTATTAGGATTTTAAAGATATCTCAAGATCCGCAATAAATTTGCAATTGAAATTTATTGTAGAAATTATTAAGAATACATCAATACATTATATAAAATTTGAGTTTGTTTGGATGGTCGGATTAAGAGATATGATGTATTGAAGTTTGGAAAAATTTCTACATAAGGATATATAAGGTTTTAGAAGATTTTATCATATTTTGGATGTTGTTGATTACTTGAGGCTGATGTATTTGGTGTAATTTCTCAAAAAGGGAAATTTTATATATAAACTTAGGGCTTTTCTTATTTTGAAGCTTGATTGAACAAATAGTGGCAACCAAAAGTCTAATGTTTTCTTGAGGCAAATTTTTTCTACCCCAACAATGCAAATACAAAGAAGTGTTCTGAGAGGCTAACTTCTTATCTTACACTGAGATATATAACAAATTCAGAGTACGGGAGTAGAAAGCTAGTATATGGTCAACACTCACTAGTGCCATATACCAAAAATGGATAGCAATGTTGTACCTTAACCACTGCCAACTGAACATAGGAGAGTAGGTAGGTTTATTTGACAAAGCAGATGTAGAGATTCCGCTGACTAAAAAATGATAAACAATACCTGAACAAAGCTTGGTAGTAGGTTTTCTTAACCAATTTCTATTAATGTAATGTAAAGTCTTTACAACTAATCTAAATTCTAGTTAGTTGACACCAATTCCCTTTGTACTTCAACAATGTGGTTATATAGAGGTAGACATACAAAATAGAGATGAAATGTAGATTATAGGCCAACTACAAAGAATCCAAAATAGAGATGAAATGTAGATTATAGGCCAACTATATAGAATCCAAAATAGAGATGAAATATAGATCGTAGGC
This sequence comes from Physcomitrium patens, assembly GCF_059467195.1. Classification (NCBI taxonomy): domain Eukaryota; kingdom Viridiplantae; phylum Streptophyta; class Bryopsida; order Funariales; family Funariaceae; genus Physcomitrium; species Physcomitrium patens. The sequence continues at coordinate 15,063,046 of NC_143434.1, read as the reverse complement.
CACCTATATAGAATCCAACTATATAGAATCCAAAATAGAGATGAAATATAGATCATAGGCCACCTATATAGAATCCAACTATATAGAATCCAAAATAGAGATGAAATATAGATCAAAAAAAAATGAGAAGATTCTATTATACTAAGGACATGTCGATAGGTTGGAGTGGGATCCCAAAAAGTATAGTTGGAACATAAACGTCCCTTTTATGAACTATACATCAGCACACGATCGAGCTTTACTGATAAAACGTCACAAAATCCTTTCAACGACTCAAACAAAGTGGATGGAGATTTTATCCCGAAATTTCAAGCTCAAGTGGAGGAATGTCTCGGACTCGAAGAGGATCACGAAGGAAGCTGGATTACTTTGGCTAATATGGCATCGGGCAATCTCGGTTAATGCATGGCAGGGACTAATTGATGGGCAGGTGGACCAAAGCTGTGCTGTTTGCTTGACTGACATTCGGGAGATGATTCTTCACTGCTTCTGGGAGTGCTTGACAGTCCAAAGAGCATGGAAACATGGTATTCAAATTTTACCTAAGATCACACCACAACCCAATACTTCCCTCCATGGCAGACGTATGGATCTTGAATCCACGGCAATAACAGGAGGCCATAGGAGGAGTAACAACGACACCATGAGAACGGGAACATTCAGTTGTGTCAACCCTAGGGGCTAGCTTGCCAGACAAGACACAAGATTCACACACTTTCTACCCAGCTGGAAGAATTGTATCTTTGCATAAAAAACACTTCGACTACGCAAAATCAGTCGAATATGATTGCTACTAAGAGGAACAATCTCATGGTTGTTATAGATAGAACAAAATGGCGCTTTTTTTTAAAGAAATCCATTGACATCCTCAGAAAATGCATAATAGGATTTGGTTGAACTTGACAGATTACAGTCGTGTAGCCTGGTTACACACAGAGTGAAAATGTGCCAGGTATCCGGAGAGTTGAGATAACCGGTTAGAGGAATTCAAGCACCAATGGTCACCAACAACGTACTGGCCTCGTGGATACGAGATAGACCTCACTGGAACCTAGGTGAGCTTAGCTCAGATCAGTAAGAAACATTTTAAGTTAGAATTAGGGACCTTAATGACCTGGCCGGACCTGGCTGGGAATACTATATAACTATTTTTCTACTGCAATAGAAAAAACCTCTATTTGTGTCAAAAAATAAAATAAAATAAAACAACGTCACACTGAGTCGTGTTTTCCGACATGAAACGCCCTGCCTGCCCGCCGACGGGTGTGGTTCTCGGCGCTGGCGAATGGAAAGCCCTTGATTGCACCCGCGTGGCATAGCTACCTGAAAACCAAACGACGGCTTCCATTCAGCTCCGCAGTGGTTTTGCGGTTTCAGGATTGGGCAACGAGATACCAGTTCAGATTGTTTGGAATGTCACATGAGACCTCTCTCAAGCTGCTATTCCAGGTCAATCGTACGTGACATTAGACTTGACCTCAGGAAATCGAACTTCCGGTGCTCGCTGTTCAAGAATAGCAACACCGGTCACTGGGCGCCAGTAGTAATTTATGCTCCAGAAATGATCGTCCTCGATCATCGACTGTCCCGAATTCCCGAGACTTCTTCACTCTCAACCAACACCACCAGTTCCAGGATAAACATGGGATTGGAACTGCCACAATGCCTGCCAAGCCATCCTCCAGAATTCACAGCCCTTAACAACTTACAGCACGTAATCGTGTGGGCTGCTGAACGCTACGGATACACAGTGAGCCGAGATTAGGAAATGCTCGCGGGACGCCCGAAACACCACTGTTTCATATGCGTCATCCAACAGCCGCAAGCAAGTCCTTCCTCCTTCCGCGCGTCCCCACAAGTTCTCGAACTATCCTCGAACGAGCTCAAGTCCGAGATATGCGGGCCCTTCACGAGCCTGTCAGAGTTCGGCGGCATTGTCGAGCATGCATTCTGGAGTGCATGTGATATCCTGATCTCTCTGTGATACCGGAGCGATGCCGCGCGACTTGGCGCAGCTCGAGGCCTCACCATCTCGGTACATAACCCCTCCCCCTACCCACAACCAGGTGAGTGACCACCTCCAAGATCAGCAGTCGCTTCTGCTCGCTTCCGCATATCTGCTCCTTCTTTGTATCAGCCGTGATTCGATCACGCACCATGACCAAGCTTTTGTTCCTCGTTGCTGTTCTCGTCGTGGCAGCAGCCGTGGCGGCTGATGCTCACGTATCACCTCTTCCTTCCCCCCCACCCAAGGCTGCTGCGCCTGCTCCGGTTCCCGCTCCTAGTCGCAGCCCCATCGTGAAGAAGGTTTCGACCTTCTCTCTGAAGTGCGTCATTCACAACGTGGCGACGAGGGCCATATCGGTGAAACTGATCGTTCGGGGCCAGGATGCGGCGAAGGCTGTGGTGGCAAAGGTTGGGCAGTGGACCGCCATCGGGCCCGTGAAGGTGGAGTGCTCCGTTCCGGTGGTGCACGTGTGGGTGTCAGTGAAGAACAACAAGGGCTGGACTGTGAAGAAGACCTTCCCGATCAAGTTGGCCGAGTATCTGAAGAACATCGTGCCCAAGTGCTCGAAGGTGCTGGCGTTGACGGCATTTGAGAAGGGGAAGGGGAGTGAGAAGAGTCTGGTGGTGAAGGTTGGCAAGAAGGAAGTGCTCACCGTGAAGTATTAGAACCCAGTCAAGTCAAGGTATGTGCGCGAGATGACGATGCATTGCATGACATTTGGCGGAGTTTGGGATTTCGGGAGGCTGGTGAAGAGTAGTGCGTATGAGTTGGTTGTGATCAAACATTACCGGGGAAAGCTCACGTTGGCTTGCATTGAATTTCCTGGTGCGGTGCGCAGGATTGTGGACTTATTCGAGTCGCTGCAATCGGGTTATGAGAATCAGGACATGCTGACCAGTTGGGGAGTTGATCCGAGGGGGATGGATGCTGCTACCACCCTAAGTCTTGGTTAAGAGATATTGTTTGAGCACTGCCGGATGCACATTGCATGAATTGTAGAAGTAGATAATTACAGCTGCGTCGGAAGCGACTCAGTTCGAGACGTCGAGGACGTCGACATCTTGAGATTTGATCGAGCACCAGTTCGATAGTCATCATAATGTGCATTAGTTGAGGCTCGCGTTCATTCTTGCGACGCTGAATGCCACAACCTGCAAACTTATTGGACCTTATTGTTTACATGCGTGGTGTGTATTGTCTCCTGAGGAGTTGGCAGTGTGCCGATCTGATTACAAGGCATCTCTTTTCAAATGTGCAATGAAGTTGTATGGACAACCGCCTGAAGTTGTGAGTGCTGAAATGGAAGCAATGCGGTTCATTATTTACTGATTTGACCCGTCTCACTTTCTAGTTCCTTAGACGCACTGATGCACTCTCTACCTTGAAGTTGATGATTTCGTTCTAGCTTTAATCAAGCTCATCTGGAAAGGTGAATGACCCTTGGCTGATTTCCTTGAGAGCCTTGAGAGCTTGGTTTACAGTTATTTACTGATCTTATACGATGTCTTGTTCGGCTATGAGTGGTTTGTGTGTTAACAAAAACAAATTCAACAAAAAGGAGATAGAAAACATATAGAATAGTCTTACAGGATTGGTTTAAATTGTATAATTATATCCGAAAAGATGATAATGGATGTTCAATTCCAGAGTGAAAGACTATTTTTATGTACAAACAAACAGATAAACCCAAAAGAATTTTACGGGTCTTGTAACTCTACATGACAATACAACAAGATGAATATACAAAATCCGGTGGTGATATTGACCTCGTGCTGCTTAGGTTGGCTGGCGAGAGGACTCAGAATTCACAAAACTATCCTTGCCAAAGCGGTCTATGGCATTCCGTCATTTCCATAACTTGTAGCAGCTTGTCTTACCGAGCCCAACCAAATAAGGCTCTGTCGCTGAAAAACGGACAAGAAGGTGTCAACCGAGGGTGACGACACAAGACTGAGAACATTAAAAAAATCTAGAAGGGATGCCAAGAAGGGTGTGAGGTGTCTACAAGGGACTGCTGCGAGTTCCCTTCTAGTCTGAGTTCTATGTGCGGATTTTTAAGCTTTGGGATTGCCGCTCAAGTTCTTTTGATTAAAGACGATAGTGTTGCTGTTATTTTTTCTGCTTGAGGCCAGTGCACACCTCATGATTGGATTTTTGGGCGATTGGTGTTGCGCTATTATTATCCAACTTTTGTTTGTTCTGGTGTCCATATCGTTGTCGTTGATAGCCTTTGGTTGCTTCTTGTTTTCTTGCAGTTTTTTTATTTAATTTATTTTGTCTTATTATCATCTTGGAGTTTTGGCAAGAAGATTAGAGTTTGGACGTGTTGTGCAAAGATCTGTTTCTTTCTGTTGATCAACAACCCTTTGTAACAATGGTTGCAAATTTAGTGATTGTTGGCTTTAATATTTGTTTGCAAAGTAGAAGAATCATCTCAAGTTGTGGAGATTTGGAACTAGCATCTTGATAAGAATTGATTGCAAAGTTGTAGATGCGGTGATTTTTTTGATATAAAAGAATTATCTCCTACTAGTTGGTAGTTTATTATACTTACACAAGAACTCCTCATGCATATGTATTTAACAAATTACATTTGTTTGTGATTCAAATCCAACTAAATTTCAATTATCAAGTTCCTCAATTTAATTCAATCAAAATAAGAAATAATAAAATCCATCCATGCAATTCATTCATTAAATAATACATTCATGCATGCATGCAATCCATTCATGCAATACATTCATCTTTAAATCAAAATTCATCCAAATTCAAATTTATTGACTAAAATTAGTATTTTATATAAGAATATTTTAGTAAAAAATTCATTGAAAAGTGTTTATTTCATCTTAAGATTCATATGTTCTAAATTTCACATTATTTAGAATTTATTGTCAAAGAAAGGCCAAAATAGGTACATACAACCACAACTCGTGAGCAATGAAATAAATGGTTGCAATAACAATCAAAATGGCAACCATCAGTAGCATGAAGATTACCTCAATTCATAATGGTTGGCAAGGGCAACAACAAAGTATTATGTCACAGTTAGTTCAAAAGTATCAAGGATTGCATCAACTTGAATTTCAAAATTGAGTTGATCAATTAACTAATTTGTTTTAAATTGCATTTAATGACTATAATTTCTATAAACTTAATATAAATATGTAATTTAAATTACAACTTTATATCCATATTATTTAAAATTCTAAAACAAGAATTAAATTTAAAATATTGAATCTTCAACTAGAATAATTTAAATTATATATCTACAATAATAATTTTTTATTTGTAATTAAAATATTATTTTATTATTTTATATCTTTTTTTGTAACTATAATTCTTCTAATTTCTTTTTTAAAAAAATACTTTGTCACTTATAAAGATATTTCTCTGTATTTATATCAAATTAAATTTTTATTAAATTAAATTTATATTTTATTTGATATAATAATATGAATTTTATTTTGTATCAAAATCCAATTTACAAAAACATTTCAAAAGATATTTATGAAAATTATCTTCAATTAAATTTTTTATTTTAAATTCATTTTATTTATATAAATTTATAAAAAAATGAAGTAAGAATATCTTTTATAATTAAATCCTCAAAAACAGAAATGACTTAAATAATATACATTATATCATATCATTTTAAGTATTGATGATTCATTCTTGTGTATAATTTTTTTATTTTACACTCCTACTTTAAAAAATTATCAATTTGTATAAGTTTTTTATTTATATTTTTTATTAATAGGTATTATTTTATAGATAAGATTTAATATTTTTTTTATATTTTTGATAGTAAATATTTATAATCTTCTTTAATGTAATTCAATAATCATAATTATAAAAAATATATTATAGATACTTCTATTTTAAAAATGATATAATTATTTTTTTAAAGGATAAGTTTGGTGTATAGCTTTAATAGGTTTTATCTATTAAATCAAAATATTGTTGTACATTCAATTACATACCAACTAGTAGTTTTTCTTGTACATTCTTATTAATTATTTGTAATTGAAAATGATCATTTTAATTAAATGATGAAAAATCTTTAATAAAATAAGTGTTAATTACTTTTATGGACAAGAACTTGAAGAATGTAAATAAATAAGTGAATTGTTTCTTAAAGAAAGATGAAAAAATGTGCAACATGTGCAATAAGTAGCCAACTAGTTCACTAAGTTTTCAACCTATCAATCACCTATAGACATGTATAAAGGCAAAGTCACATCTATGAAGCTTCTAAGAAGCTAGTCTACAAGATATTATCAAATTTATCCACTTTTACATACTCATATAATTTAGATAAATATTGAGATAAATATGTATGTCCATTTCGTGATTTTCTTTTTATCTTTCTAACAACGTAAAAAATATCAAAATCTATGTTATTACAAATAAATTATAATAAATTAAAACTAAAAAATAAATAATAGAAAAATTAATAAAATATTTTTTATTTCAAGAATAAATTGCTTAAGAGATCGAAAACTTGAGCGTCACTAAGGCTTACTTGTAGTGTATAAAAATATCTTAGATAGGCCACAAGACCTTAATCTTATCTTTCTACCTACATCCAAGGTGATGTAATTCATATGGAATATGTGTATTTGTCTTGCTATAACTACTACACTAGTTGTTAATCTTCTTACTTTCTACTAATTATTTGATTTGATTGATTTGATTTGATTTTTTTGTATTTATTACTTTATCATTATATTCAAAAATACCCAATTAGTCCAAGAACCCATAAGGACCTTTAAATCTTAATCCAATTCTTTATAATGGCCTCCCAAGATAGTAAAAAGTATTTTTAACAAAGTCTTAAAAATTTCTCTAAAAATTTCTAAATAAATCTAAATAAATCCTAAATAGAATTCTAGTAACCTTTATAATTTTTTTATAATACTCATATTAATTTAAAATTATTATTTCTTATTTTGATTATTTTTTTTTATAATAATATAATTAATTTTAATCAATATTTTTTAAAATTATTTTTACATAAATAACTAAAAAGACATGAAGTTATTTCTTATGCTTCTTCTTTTTATTAATTAAAAAATAATAAATTTTTATTGAAAAAATCATTTAGTTAAATGCTTTGAATTGACAATAATTGCACAACAATTGATTAATGCTTTTGAGTTTAATTAAAAGTCAACATTGAGGTTTATGCAATCTTGAAACTATTATCTAGCTAGGATACTTGAACATGATTTATGAATGAGTATGTAGGTCCTAAAAATTTTTAACTTCTTCCACTAAATAACTAGCTACTAAATTTTGGTACTATGGGAGAATCATCAATTAATATCAAGTTTCAAAGCAAGCCATTTCCTAGGCAATATCACATGATCCACAATCCAATATTCTAATGCCTATATTTATTTATACAAAGAATGGATACAACAAGCAATGAGAAAGATGAAGTCTTTTTATTGCTACAAAAGAATTGTTGATGAAGAAAATAAAGATAAGAAAAAAAAGAAGTCTAAGAACTATCAATCTTTTGAAGCTTTAAAGACATCGTTTATTTCTATACCAATTTTATATAAAGTTATATATATATTATCTAAATAAAGAACTACATTACAATATTTTTAAAGTTATTCAATACATGTCCAAGTGATTTACCTGTCTAATTTGGAAGGCAAGATTCTAACATATTTTTTACATTATGTCAAGGACAAAAACTCGATGAAAAAGCAATTCAGATAAGTGAGCCTTCACTCAAAGAAAGGTAACAAAATATAAATAAATAAGTATGTATTTTGAAAGAGAAACTAGAATGGCTATTGCCAAAAGATAAAAAAAACTAGAGACCCTTGAAACTAAATTAGAAGCAAGAAAGGAGTTGACAAGAGTGAAGAAGCCTTCACTCTTGTCTCTATATATACTATCTAACTAGGGGCTACGTAGCGACGTTCTACAGGACCTCCAATATGTGTTGACTTTGTAGGACACATGCCTTGACTTACAAGGCAAGTTTCTCTACGTGTGGGCCACATAGTTAGCTTGATCTTCAAGCTAACAACATGTGTGGCACATGGCCAACTTGTTGACCACGTTTCTAATCCAAAAAGTCAATTAAAGACACCTATGAAGTCAAAGCAACGTCTATAAAGCTTGTAGGAAGCTTCCATATTAAATATTATAGAATTAACTTACTTTTACTTACTTTTACTTACTTCCACCTATTTGTATATGTAATTACTAGCTTACATGAGTATGTCCGTGACATTCCCCTCCTTCTAGGGATGAGTTCCATGAAGAGCGGTCATCATATGTTGAGGAAATCTATGATGCAATGAATTATATTCGCCACATGCTCTGATCTTTGTTCTCTTCGAAGATGATTGATAGGGCCTCTCAACCATTGGTAGTGTCCCATACCAAGGTGGGAAGACCACTCAGTTATTTGATCATTGTTGAGGCCTTCATAACTTCCTTCAAATAGAACATTTGGAACACCATCAGGAGTTGTTCCTATCTCTAGCAAAATCACCAAACATCAGGAGTCCCTTCCCAAATTGTGATACCAAATGCGTTGTATCTCGCCATCTATTCGAGGAAGAACATGTTGTTCTTGAAGATCTTCATCTCGATTGTATCGTTTTGAAGGTTGTGACAATCGTAATGTCTCGTCTGGCAGGTCAACAAATGAAGGCTCTTGAGTCGAATATGTTGGTTGTTGGTTCTCCATCTCTTGAGCGTCACAACTACAAAGAAGCTACGAACAAGGATTGAAAGTAGAATGTTATCTTGCCTAGATGTTGTTTCTTTTATAAAGAAGGTTTTCATCTTGATTTTGATAGATGTCGTCGATGAAAAGCCTCCACTACCTTTGTTGCATTTACAAGATTCTTTATTAGCTCCCATGTGTGTTCACTAATATCATATCTGTGCCAAGGGATAAGATATTCTAATTTATTTCGGCGCTGCCTTAAATCCAAAACTTCTTCTACTTCAAACTCTTTATTATTGTCCATTTCTATAAGACAAGGTGAAGTTTGTCATCTTCTTGGTATGTCCACTGTCTTGTATGGTTCAAGAAGAGACATGAAGAATACAAGATGGATTTTCATTGACTCCGGTACATGTAAATGATATGCAACTGGATTGATTTGTAAAGAAATAGAAAATGGTCCAAGCCTTCAATAGTCCAGTAAGATTATCAACTTTTGAAAAGTCAAAAGTATCAAGTCATGGATGGTAATTATAATTAGCAAAGAAAGGTATTTATTTTGTAGAAGAATGTATCATGTTATTATAAAAAAACTCTGCCAATGGCAAAAGAGTTGTCCAATCATCTTGTTGGTAGTTAATGGTACATCTTAAATATTGCTCCAAAACTTCATTAACATACTCCATTTGTCCATCAAATTGAGGATGGAATGCCGAAGATAGTTTTATATCCACTTTTAGAATCTTAAAAAGAGTCCGCCAAAATCTTGATACAAATTGAGTTCGCCTATCTGATATAATATCCTTAGATAATCCATGATAGCAATAGATATTGTCAAGAAAGAGCTTAACTGTTTCTTCACCTGTGATAGATTTTATACATGGTACAAAATATGCCATCTTGGTAATACGATCTACTATCACGAATATAGTGTCATAAGAATCTAAGATTGGAAGATCTGTGATGAAGTCTATAGAAACAGAAGACCATAGTTGTTCTGGAATGGGTAATGGCTGAAGAAGTCCAAAAGGTCGATTACAAGAAGTTTTTGATCTCGAGCAAACATTACAAGATTGTACAAAATCTTTGACTGCTTTCCACATTTGTGGCCACTAAAAATCCCTGGATATTAGTTCCAAAGTTTTATTGTACCCAAAATGTCTTGCTGCTGTGAAGTCGTGACGAGCTTGAAGAATACGTAAACGTGCTTCTCCTTCTGGAACATGTAGGCATCCTTCGAAGTAGAGTAGGTTGTTCTTGAATTCAAATTTAGAGGGATCATGAGATTTAGAAGAATTATTCTTGATATCAAGAACAAGAGGGTCTGAAGACATATTTAACTGGACTTGCTTAAGAAAAGTTAAATCAACAGTCAATGTTGATTTTATTGCTCGAAGATGAAATTGCTTCGGCTTTAAGAGAACTGTTCTTTGTTCCTCAAAAGGTACATTTCCTTCTTTTGGTACAAGATAAGAACATCTAGACAAGGCATCAAACAAACCTTATTGTTTTCCTGGTCGATAAGTGATGATGAACTCGAATCTTGATAAGACATGCTCCAACAAGCTTGACGACGATTTAATACGCGTGCTGACATAAAATACTCGAGGTTCTTGTGATCCGTATACACAGTGACTAGACAAAAGTACCTTTTAGATAATCACGCCATGCTTGAAAAGAATCCACGATTTGAAGAAGTTCTTTGTCGTGGATCTCATAATTGATTTCTACTGCTGAGAATTTTCTTGAGTACAAGGCTACTAGATGAAGTTTGTCATCTGTTCCCATTTGTGACAAAACCGCACCCAGAGCAAAGTGTGATGCATCTGTTTTCATAAAGAATGCTTTGGAAAAATCAACACGATACAAGATTGTAGCAGAAACAAACGCTGTCTTCAAAGATTCAAAAGCAACTTCCGCTTCTTGATTCCATTGGAGTTTGTCTTTACAAGTCAAATGTGTAAGTGGAGTTGCAACTCGAGAGAAGTCCTTGATGAAGATCTGATAGTAGTTGGCAAATCCCAAAAAGCATTGGACATCTCTTAACGTTTTTGAAATCTTCCAATCTATAATAGTTTGAATTTTCTTAGGATCCATCATAAGTCCATCATTTGAAATGATGTAACTTAAGAAATCGACTTGAGTAGTGTGGAATACACACTTTTCTATCTTAGCATATAGTCCTGCATCTCTTAATTTTTGCAACACACGACGAATATAAAGTTCATGTTCTTCTGATTTCTTAGAATAGATCAAGATGTCGTCTAGATAACAAACCACAAAATCGTCCAAAAATTCTCAAAAAACATCATTCATTAGATGTTGAAAAGCTACTGGTGCATTTGTAAGTCCAAAAGGCATGACATTGTGTTCAAAATATCCATATTTAGTTCGAAACGGAGTCTTCCATTCATCTCCTTCTTTGATGCGTACTAGATTGTATGCTCCCCGGAGATCTATTTTTGTATAGATCTTAGCTTGATTCAACTGATCAAGAAGTCCAGATATTAAAGGTAGTGGATACCTGTTGTTGATGGTAATCTTGTTGAGTCCTCGACAATCAATACACATCCGCAATGATCCATCTTTTTTCTTTACAAATAGAATTGGAGCTCCTGCCGGAGATTTAGAATGGCGTATGAAATTCTTGGCTAGATTTTCTTCAATATACTCCTTGAGTTCAGTCAACTCATTTTGTGATAAACTGTAGATTGGTCCAAATGGTGGTTGTGCTCCTTCTTGAAGGTCAATTCAGCAATCATAGGAATAATGTTCCGGGAGTGTATCCACATTCTTTTTTTCGAATACATCTTGAAATTCTTGATATTGGCTTGGAATGCCACTTGAATTCTTTCCACCAGTAGAAACAGGTGTGGCATAAATAATATATGGTTATTCTTTCATAGCAGCATGCAAGAAAGCTTTTATACCTATAAATACGGGTTTAATTGAACTGGACTTATGACTATCTACTTGATTAACTACACTGTTAGTTATACTTTTAGAGAAAGAAAGAGTTTGAAAAATCCAATCTATTTGAGGGTTGTATTTTTCTAACCATGATAAACCTAAAATGACTAGATTAGAGGGAGATCTAATGATATTAAATACTACAAAGCTATTATGACTATTGATTATTACTTCTATAGGAAGGATTTCGTGAGTAATATCTCCAGAAGACAATGGACGACCATCTATGACTTCTACATGAACAGGTTTAGTTTTCTTTACTAAAGATATGCTATGTCTTTTAGTAAATTCTTCATCTAAGAAACACGCCGAGGCTCCTGAATCTAACAAGGCAAAGGCTTTGTAATATTTAAGTCCTAAAATAAAATTTAATATAAAATAAGGAGAGGGCTTTAAGGAGAAAATAGGACCTTTACTAGATGTTGTGCAAGGTTCCAGCCACACAGTCCCTATTGTAGTTGGACAAACTCGTTTATCGACATATTGTCTTCTTTCACAGCCATATTCCTCATTTTCTTATTACGTCATTTCTTTGGACAATGTTGAGCAGTGTGCTTTGGTTCTCCACAATATAAACATAATCCTTCTTGACGACGACGAGTCTTTTCTTGCTCAGTAAGAGGTTTGAAACATACTGTATTAATTTGCATATCCTCTACTTTCGAATGTATGTGTTGAAGAGATGTTGGTGTTGCCATTGAATTATAGTAACGTTGAGGTCTACTTGTATGGTTCTCAGATCGAAATTCAAAAAGGCGATTGTCGCACTTCATAACAAAGTCAATTGCTTGACTCAATGTTTGAAGATCAGGTAAGTTGAGTATTAATTTTTTTTACCTCGAATTGTAATCCATAGAAAAATTGGCTAATAAGTGTAGCATCATCCCACTTAGTATCAGTTGCTAGTTGTCAAAATTGTGAAGCGTGCAACGTTACTAATGGATTGCCTTATCGTAAAACATGAATCTTATTGATTGCAACACGAATAGCATCATGTTTTCCATACATGGATCGAAACTCCATCAGAAAAGTCTCTAGATTATCCAATATTGGATCTCATCATTCAAGAAAAGATGAAAACCATGATAGTGTTGAACCTGAAAGAAGCGTACCAATGAATCTAACTTGTGATCCTAAAGTTGGATAGCTTTGGGATTGAAATTCAATCACAAGTTGCACTTGATTGATAAATCCTCAAAACTTGAATCTGATGCCAGCAAACTTCTCGAGTACGGAAATTTTTGGTTCTCTAATATTTGAAGGGTGTTCCTCCATAGGAGAAAGGACATGGTTTGGTGCAGATGTTGAAGCAGCTCCAACCATTTCTATATCTTCACTTCCTGCCAATTTTATTGTTCCTTGTGGTGGTAAATTAAGTTGATGCATCGCAAGCATTAATTCCCTCAATTGCTCTTGCATTTGTGCCATTGCACTCTTTATTTCAACAAGTTCAGCCTTGATAACACTTAAAAGAGAGAAGATGTCTAATATCGCTCAAGACAAATAAAAGAGAGGACTTGGGAACAAAGAAAATACTAAGGACAATATCAATTTAAAAGAGGGTAATCCACAACTTCTAATATGCTTATATCTTATCAAGAAAAAGAGGTAATCCACTCTTAATCAAGATTAGACAAAGCTCTAATATTATAGGTATACTCTTGTCAATCTGTCAAGAACAAGAACTCGATGAAAAAGCAATTCAAAAAAGTGAGCCTTCACTCAAAGAAAGGTAACAAAATATAAATAAATAAGTATGTATATTGAAAGAAAAACTAGAATGGCTATTGCCAAAAGACAAAAAAACTAGAGACCCTTGAAACTAGACTAGAAGCAAGAAAGGAATTGTCAGGAGTGAAGAAGGCTTCACTCTTGTCTCTATATATACTATCTAACTAGGGGCTACGTGGCAACGTCCTATAGGACCTCCAATATGTGTTGACTTTGTAGGACACATGCCTTGACTTACAAGGCAAGTTTTTCTACGTGTGGGCCACATAGTTAGCTTGATCTTCAAGCTAACAACATGTGTGGTACATGGCCAACTTGTTGACCACGTTTCTAATCCAAAAAGTCAATTAAAGACACCTATGAAGTCAAAACAGCATCTATAAAGCTTCTAAGAAGCTTCCATATTAAATACTATAGAATTAATATACTTTTACCTACTTTTACTTACTTCTACCTATTTGTATATGTAATTACTAGCTTACATGAGTATGTCCATGACACATTATTAACTTGTACCACAAATAACCAATATATGCAATATATGAAAAATTTATTGCTTAATTGTTTTAATATACAAAGCATATACAAACATTTGTAAAATCAAACTTATATCTATAAAGCCTCTAAAGAGTTTTGCTATAAGATATTATAAAATTTATTTACTTCTATTTACTTCTATTTAAGTCTTTTTATCTAAATAACTACTAATGTCAATAAATCCATAGTATTATCTCTCTTTTTGTTTTAATGACAAGTTTTATGACAAGCGATAATTATATGCTGAAGAAGTCTAAGATGTGGCAAATTACATTTGCCACATATTTTAATCTTTGTATTCTTTAAAGATAGTTGATAGGTCCTCTCAACCATCAATAGTATTCCATACCAAGATAGGAAGACCGCCCTTGATCATTGTTGATTTTTTTATGATTTTTTTAAAATAAAATATTTAAAATACTATCAAGAGTGATTTCTACTTTTATTAATATCACCAAACATCAAAAGTCTCTTATAAAGTTGTAATACTAAACAAGTTGTATGTTATTATGTGTTCAAGGAAAAACATGTCATTCTTCATAGTCTTCATTTCTATTATGTTGTTTTAAAGATTGTAACATTCTCAATAGTTTGTTTGATAATTCATCAAAAGATAGTTCTTATATTAAATCTATCAATTATCAATTTTTTATTTCTTTAATTTCATACATTTGAAGAAACTATAAACAGTAATAGAAGGTAGAATGAAATCTTTATTGAATGTGTTCTATTTTATAGCAAAGAATTTTTCTACTCTTCATCTTAGTTTTAACAGATGTCATCAATAAAAAACATCCACCTTTTTAACTACACTGGAAAGATTCTTAGATGGTTCCCATATGCATTCATTAATATCATATTTATACCAATATACAAGATATTCCAACCTATTTTGGTATTGCCTTGAATCTAAGACATCTTCTACTTCAAATTTTTAATTATTTTGTATATCTATATACCATTATATAGATATGAAGTAGTTAGTTTATAAATAAAAAATGATCTATGTCTATAGTAATCTTACTTGTCACAAAGACAAATAGTCTTGGTATTAAAATAGAATAACCATACCTTCTTGCCAATATAGAATTGATGTTGCTCATTACAATAGATGTTTTTATTGATTTTTTTTCTTTAATTTCGTTCAATTGTATCTTCATTATTATATGTAGCTATAATGAATAACTTGCAAATCTTTTTTATATAAATATCAAATTTTAAAAAATATTAAATATTAAATTAAATATTTTAACTATATTTAGTATAAAAAGTAATTATTGAATAAAAAACATCATATTATTATAAGCAAACTTTGCTGATGGCAAAAAAATTATTTAATTATCTTAATAATAATTGATGGTATATTTTAAATACTTGATTTTTTTATTTTTTTATTCATCAATTTAAAAATAAAAGACTAAATATAGTTTTATATCTATTTTTAATATTTTAAAATAAATTATTCAAAATCTAGATAAAAATTGAATTTATCTATTTAATATATATTATCCCTTGGTAGTCTATGATAGCAAAGGACGTTGTCAAAAAATCCTTGTTGTATCTACATATGTAATAGTTTTTGTACATGTTACAAAATGTGTAACTTAAGTGAAGTTTTATACTATCTTTTTTAAATAGTTAAAAACTAAAATTAACTAAAAATTAAAAAGATTTTTTTTTAAATTAACTAATTTTCTATGTAAAAGCTTGTTACACCTAAATCTTTCATTTTCTTAAACTTTATTTATTTTAGTTGCTTTTTTTATGTATCCACTAGTTAGCAATAAAAAATTGTGATTAAGTTATAGATTTAAATTTAGATTTATTAGATTAAAAATTTAAGATATAATCTATGAATAACAATATCTACAATTTTCTATATTTTAAAAAATTCAATTCTTCCAATGCAACAAGATTCTCCAATCCATATAAAAATTCTTTTAAAATCTCACTTTAATTTTTTTTTAGCCAGTTCTTGCCTTTATTAGGTGTCACAATTTAAAAAAATAATAAAAAGAAACTCCACATCTAAGATTAATACCAAGAACTAAATTCTATAAGCTTTAACTATATTGTATGTTGTTCAATTTGTAAAAGATAGATGGTATCATTTTATTTTAATCTTGTTGTTGTGATGCTATTAAAAAAAAAAAAAACTTCTATATCAATTAATTTTTATTTATTCTATAAGAATTTAGAAATCTATTCTTTTAACATATTACTTCTAAAATAAAGTAAGGAATTTCAATGTTTATATATTAATTTTAAATATTGATTTAAATTATTATTTTTTTTAAATAAAAATATTTTTTTATTCCATAATATATTTAATATATTTTTATTATGTGATATAAAGTTGATAAATTATTAAATAATATTTATATGTATTTTTTTAAAAATAATTTATTATTAAATTTTAAATAATTATCATTTTATTTTCATAATTACCTTATATTCTTAATTAAATATTCATAATATGTTTCAATACTATTAAAAAATTATATTAATTTTTCTTAATAATAACAAAAAAATATAAATAATAATTTTATACTTTTAAATTTTTTATATTTCTATCAATGTAATATCCTTGAATATAAAACATCATACAAGGTGTCATGAATATACGTGGTTATTCTAATAATTACCTACATAATTAAATAGAAATATGTAAAAGTATATTAATTTCATAATACTATCTAAAAAAGCTTTCTAAAAGCTTTTTAGACGTGGTTTTGACTTTATACATGTTTGTAGTTGATTAATAGGTTAGAAACTTAATCAACAAATTGATTATGTATTAATAGCTTATGGAATTAGTTAACTATATGGCACACATATAAAAAACTTGCCTTAAAAGTTAGAATATGTGGCTTGCAAAGTCAATAAGTATTGGAGGCTCTATAGAACATCACTACAAAGCTTTTAGTTAGATAATATACAAAAAAGACAAGATTGAAGCCTTCTTTATTCTTCCCAATGCCTTTCTAGTCTTTAGTCTTATTTTAAGTCTTTTTAATCTTCTTATCTTTAGTAATAGCTATTTTAGTTTAATACTATAATATCTTTGAATGATTTTTTAGTCTTTTTCAGTGACACAAGATTCTATTGACCTTTTAGTTTTTTGAGGTTCATATTCTAAACAATTTGATAAGAATATTAAGTGATTGTTCTCATCTTGTCATAGAAGTGAGTGGATTATTTTACTTTTATTATTGTATTTTATAGATTACAAATTATCCATCTTTAAATAAATAATTTAATTTTCTACCATTGATTTTTTTTTTAAAGAAAGTAGATTATCTCTCTTTGTGGAAATTTCTATTTGATATTAAAGGTTACAAATTACCCTCCTTTGATTTAACTTTTTGAATTTGTTTGAGTTGTCTATAGAAAGAAAGATTATAGATGCTACTCTTAGCAAAAGTGAAAATAGATTTGTAACTATTACAGATTTTTACAAGCTTGTCAACACTCTAAGAGTAAAAATTTCACGTATTTTTAATGTGAACTATAGAGTTACTATTCCTACATTTACAAAAAAAAAGTCCAAATTCTATGCTAAGAAATTCTATAGTTGACAAAGACAAGTAGATCAATCTCAGAACCAAATTCAAGAAGTCTTGCTTCTATTAGCACACAAGAGGTATAGATTAATATGCTCATGAAGTTTGATGGAAGAAGATCAAATTTCAAAGATTTTTTTAAGAAATTAAGCTCTATTTAAGGTTATATCTTTTTTAATTCATTGATAGATTTATTCAAGTTGATTTCATAGGTGTGCTTTTATCAAAAAGTGTTCTCTTTTGATTTGCACCTTTGATGAAAAAAGATTCATGACTATTCTATAATTTGAATTTATTCTTAAAAATATTTATAGCTATATTTAAAAAAAATAATAGAGACTAAGCTTATTGTTAAAGACATGAACTAAAAGAAGATGCATAAACTTAGAAAATTTGTGTCAAACAAAAAGCAAAAAAATAAAAATAAAGTGGTATATATATTAAAAAGAAACTAGAATGGCTATTGCTAAATAAGAAAGAAACTACAAACTCTTTAATCTACACTAGAAGTAAGAAAGGAGTTGACAAAAGTGAAGAAAACTTCACTCTTATCTCTATATATACTATCTAACTAGGAGCTATGTGGTGATGTTCTATAAGACCTCTAATATGTGTTGACTTTGCAAGATACATGCCTTAGCTTACAAGGCAAGTTTTCTACATGTAGGCCACATAATTAGCTTATTCTTCAAGCTAGCAACATGTGTGGCACATGGCCAACTTGTTGACCACGTTTCTAACCTAAAAAATTAATTAAAGATATCTATAGAGTCAAAGTAGCATCTATGAAGCTTCTAGGAAGCTAGTATAAAAGATATCATGGAATTGACATACTTTTATCTATTATTATCTAAATCATATAAGTAATTATTGATTTACATATATATGTTTGTAACATTATTTCTCTTTTAGAGATGAGTTCTATGAAGAGCGGTCTTCATATGTTGAAAAAATCCAAGATGCACCAAATTGTATTTGCTACATACTCTGATCTCTGTTCTCTTCAAAAATAGTTTTAGGCCATCTCAGCTATTGATAGTGTCACATATTAAGGTGGAAAGACCACCTTATTATTTGGTCATTATTGAGGCCTTTGTAACTTTCTTTAAATAAAATATTTGGAATACTATCAAGAGTTGTTTCTACCTCTAATAAAATTATCAAACATTGAGAGTCTCTTCCAAGGTCGTGATACCAAATACGTTGTATCTTGCCATCTATTTGAGGAAGGACATGTTATTCTTGAAGATCTTTATTTCAATTTTGTCATCTTGAAGGTTGTGACAATTGTAATATCTCATCTTGTTTCTTTTATAGTAAAAATTTACTATTTTTCATTTTGATTTAGATAGATGTCATCGATGAAAAGCCTCCACCATCTTTGTTGCATTTGCAAGATTCTTTATTAACTCCCATGTGTATTTACTAATATCATAACAACGCTAATAGACAAGATATTCTAATTTATTTTAGTATCGCCTTGAGTCTAAAACTTCTTCTACTTCAAACTCTTCATTATTGTCCACTTCTATAGGAAGAGATAGAACTTATCTTTTTCTTGCTATGTTCATAGTCTTATATGGTTCAAAAAGAGATACATGGAAGATATGATGGATCTTCATTGTCTTTGATAGATATAATCAATAAGCAACTAAATTGATTTTTCTACAAATAAGAAAAGGTCCAAGTTTGTAGTAGTCCAACTTATCACAAGGACGAGTAGTCTTAATATTATAATGAAGCAACCATACCTTATCACCTGCATTGAATTGTGGTTGTTCTTTTCAATAAGAATCTGTGTTGATCTTTTGTCATTCTTGAGCTTCCTTTAATTGCACCTTCATTGTTGCATGTAGCTTTGACAAACAATTTTCAAAACCTATTGTTGTAGGATTATCAACTTTTGAAAAGTCAAAAGTATCAAGTTGTAGATAGTTACCATAATTGACAAAGAAAGGTATTTGTTACATAAAAAAATACATCATATTATTATAAGCAAACTTTACCAATGTCAAGAGGGTTCTTCAATTTTCTTATTGATAATTGATAGTACACCTCAAGTATTGTTCCAAAACTTGATTTACGTGCTTTGTCTATTTATTAATTTGAGGATGAAAGGTTAAATAAAGCTTTATGTCCATCTTTAAAAACTAAAAAAGAATTCTTTAAAATCTTAATATAAATTGAGTCTCCCTATCTGATATAATATCTTTTGGCAATCCATGATATTGATAGATATTATCAAGGAAAAACTTGCCAATTTCTTCACCTATGATAGACTTTTTGCATAGTATAAAATAATCCATTTTAGTAAAATAATCTACTATCACAAATATAAAATCACATAATCTTGAGACAAAAAGATTCATAATAAAATCCATAGAAATAGAAGACCATGGTTGTTTTGGAATAGATAATGGTTGAAGAAGTCCATAAGGTCGATGCCAAGGAGTTTTTGACCTTGAACAAATGTCACAAAATTAAAAAAAGTCTTTTATAGCCTTCAACATTTGCGGCCACCAAAAATCTTTAGATATTAGCTCCAAAGTCTTATTGTATTTAAAATATCTTGCTACTCAAAAGTCATGACGTGCTTCAAGAACACGTAAACAGACTTCTCTTCCTGGTATATATAAGTTTCATTTGAAATAAAGTAAGTTATTCTTGAACTCAAACTTAAAAGTATCACAAGACTTAAAAGAAGTATTCTTGATATCATAAAAAAGAAGATCAAAGGATATACTTGATTGAATTTGTTTGAAAAAAGTTGAATCAATAGTCAATGTTTATTTCACTGCTTGAAGATGAAATTATTCTACCTTCAATGAAATTATCTTTTGTTGATCAAAAGCTGCATTTCCTTCTTTAAAGGCAAGATAAGAATATCTAGAAAGGACATTGGACAAATCCTTTTGTTTTTTTAGCCAATAAGTGATATTGAACTCAAATCTTGACAAAGACATATTTTAATGAGCTTGACAACAATTCAAACCACGATCTGACATGAAATACTTGAGGTTATTATGATCTGTATATATGATGACTAGATTAGAAGCACCTTTTAGGTAATGATGCCATTCTTAGATGAATCCACAATTGCAAAAATTTCTTTATTGTGGATCTGATAATTAATCTTAGTTACTGAAAATTTCCTAGAATAAAAAGCTACTAGATGAAGTTTATCATCTATTCCCATTTGTGATAATACGGCATCCAAAGTAAAGTTCAATGGGTCTGTTTCCATAAAGAATGCCTTAGAGAAGTCAACGCAATACAAAATTGGTACAAAAATAAAGATTGTCTATAAAGTTTCAAATGCTACTTTCGCTTCTTGATTCCATTGAAGTTTGTCTTTACAAGTCAAATGTATAAGTAGAGCTGCAATTCATGAGAAATCTTTGATGAAGATCTGATAATAATCAGCAAATCTCAAAAATCATTGAACATCTAGGACCATTTTTGGGATCTTCCAATCTATAATTATTTGGACGTTCTTAAGATCCATCATAAGTCTATCATTTGAAATAATATAACATAAAAAGTCAACTTGAATAGTGTAGAATATACACTTTTCTATCTTGGCATAAAGTCTCGCATCTCTTAATTTTTGTAAGACATGACAAATATGAAGTTCGTATTCTTTTAAGTTTTTAGAATAGATCAAGATGTTTAGATAACAAACAACAAAATCATCTAAAAATTCTTAAAAAATATCATTCATAAGAGGTTGAAAAGCTATTGGTACATTTGTAAGTCCAAAAGGCATGACATTATATTCAAAATATCTATACTTGGTTTGAAATGTAGTCTTCCATTCATCTCTTTCTTTGATGCATACTTAATTGTATGCTCCTTGTAGATCTATTTTTGTATAGATTTTAGCTTGATTCAACTGATCAAAAAGTCCAAATATTAAAGATAGTGGATATTTGTTTTTGATGGTGATCTTGTTGAGTCCTTAATAATCAACAAACATTCGCAATGATTCATCTTTACAAATAGAATTAGGACTCCTACTAGAGATTTGGAATGACATATAAAGTTCTTGATTAGATTCTCTTCAATATATTCCTTGGATTCGGCCAACTCATTTTGTGATAAATTATAGATTGGTCCAAATGGCAATTGTACTCTTTCTTGAAGGTCAATTGAAGAGTCATAAGAACTATATTTTGAAAGAGTATCTGCATTTTTTTTCTCAAATATATCTTAAAAATCTTGATATTGGCTTGAAATACCACTTGAAGTCTTTGCTCTATTAGCAACATGTGTGGCATAAATGATACAAGGTGATCTTTTTTTTGGAGTATGCAAGTAAACTCTTGTACCTACAAATATATGTTTAATTGTACTGGACTTATGATTTTCTACTTAATTAATTATATTTTTTATTATACTTTTAGAAAAAAAGAGTATGAAAAATCTAATCTACTCAAGGATTGTATTTTTTTAACCACGATAAACCTAAAATGATTGGATTAGAGGGAGATCTAATGATATTAAATACCACAAAGCTACTATGACCATTAATTAATACTTCTATGGGAAGGGTTTTATGCATAACATCTCCAGAAGACAATAGACGACTATCTATGATTGTTATGTGAATAGGTTTAGTTTTCTTAACTAAAGATATGTTAAGCCTTTTAACTAATTCTTCATCTAAAAAATACAATAAGGCTCTTGAATATAATAAGACAAAGGTTTTGTAATATATAGGTCCTACAATAATATTTAATATAAAATAAGGAGAGGATTTTGAGGAGGGAATAGGATCTTCATTAGGTATTGTATAAGGTTCTAGCTGCACGATCCATATTGTAATTGGAAAAACTTGTTTTTCAATATAATCTTTTTTGACATTTGTACTCTTCATTTTATAATTGCGTTGCTTCTTTGAACAATATTGGGCAGTATACTTAGGTTCTCTTTAATAAAATCACAGTCCTTTTTGATGGTGATAAGTCTTTTCTTACTCAATAAGAGGTTTGAAATGTATCGCATCAATTTGCATATCCTCTACTTTTGAATGTATGTGTTAAGAAGGTATTTGTGTTGCCATTGAATTATAATAATGTTGTGACCCACTTGTCCAACTTTTAGATTAAAATTCAAAAAGTCGATCATCGCACTTCATAACAGAGTCAATTGCTTGACTTAATGTTTGAGGATCAGATAAGTTGAACATCAATTTTTTTTACCTCATATTGTAATCTATAGAAAAATTGGCTAATCAATGCAGCATCATTCCATTTGATATTAGTTGTAAGTTGTTGAAATTGTAAAACATATAATGTTACGGATTGATCACCTTGTTATAAAATACAGATCTTGTTGGTTACAACATGAATTGCATCATGTTCTCCATATTTGGATAAAAAATTTGCTAAAAAAGCCTCCAAATTATCCAATATTAGATCTTGTCATTCAAAAAAAGATGAAAACCATGATAATACTGAATCTGAAAGAAGTGTATCAATGAATCTAACTTGTGATCCTAGAATTGGATAGCTTTGGAGTTGAAGTTCAATTAAAAATTGTATTTGATTAATAAATCCTTGAAACTTGGATCTTGTGCCATCAAACTTTTCAAACATGGCAACTCTTGGTTCTCTAGTATCGAAAGGATATTCCACCATATGAGAAAAGATATAATTGGATGCAAATGTTGAAGCAGCTCCAATCATATCTATGTCTCTACTTCCTACCATTCTTGTTGCTCCTTATAGTAATAAACTGAATTGATGTATCGCAAGCATTAACTCCTACAATTACTCTTGTATTTGTGCCATTACACTTTTCATTTCAAAAAACTTTGCTATGATAATACTTAAAAAATAAATATCTAAAATTGCTCAAGACAAGTAGGAGATGAAACTTAAGAACAAAGAAGATACTAAGAACAATATTAGTTTAAAAGACAATAATCTGTAACTTCTAATATGCTTATGTCTTATTGAAAAAAATGGGTAATCTACTCTTAATCAAGAAAAGACAAAGCTCTAATATTATAAGTATATTTTTATCAATCTGTCAAAGACATGAATAGGAAGAAGATATATAAACTTGAAAAATTTGTATCAAAAAAAAAGTGGCCAAATAAAAATAAAGTAGTATATATATTAAAAGGAAATTAGAATGTTTATCATCAAATGACAAAAAAACTATAAACTCTTAAATCTAAACTAGAAGCAAGAAAGGAGTTGACAAAAGTAAAGAGGGCTTCACTCTTGCCTCTATATATACTATCTAACTAGGAGCTATGTGGCGATGTTCTATAGGACCTCTAATATGTGTTGACTTTGCAAGACACATGCTTTAGCTTACAAGGCAAGTTTTCTACATGTGAGCCATATAATTAGCTTGTTCTTCAAGCTATGACATGTGTGGCATATGGCCAATTTTTTTATCATATTTCTTATCTAAAAATTCAATTAAAGACACCTATAAAGTCAAAGCAGTATCTATGAAGCTTCTAAGAAGCTTTTGTAAAAGATATTATAGAATTGACTTATTTTTACCTATTATTATCTAAATCATATAAGTAATTATTGGTTTACATATATATGTCCTTGATACCTATATTATTATGATAAGAATCACATTAGCTACTACATATGCAACTAAATTCTAAAATCTTACTTGTAATGTGGATTAGAATGACAAAGCCTTTATCAATCAATTTTGATATGAATTGAAAGATAATTTCAAAGATTTATTATTGAAAATGCCTAAAGCAGATTTATTAGAGTAATGTATTGCTCAAGCCATTAGATGTGACAATCAACTCTTTAAAAGATGTTAGAAAAAAAGATTGGAGAAGTACAAGTCATTCCATAGCAACACTTTTTAAGTTTTTTGAAGCTTACTTATCGAAACTAGAGCCTATGCAAATTGACACAATATAATTTAAACATCTTATTAAACAAAAAAAGATTCATCATTATCATCAAAAAGATTTGTATCTATATTATAGGAAATCCAATTATACTCTTTAATATTTTCCAAAGAAGTAATATAATTACAAATAAAAAATATAGTTACTAAAAAAGATAATATATCAAAAAATAAGTTTTTCTAACTACAATAAGAATTTTGTGCTAAAATCTTACATAATATCTAGTAAAGGTCTTGTTGTCATCCTAGATTCTTTACCTTGTTTCACAATAGATGTTTGTTTAGGACTAAAAAATCACAAAGTCTTAGCCTTATTAGATTTATGAGCCTCAATTTGTTTTATAGATAAAGACTTTGTTAAAAAATAAGATATTTTCTTAGTTAAGAAAATCAAATTTGTATATGTAGAAGTAATAAATGATCATTTTTTATCTTTTGGAGATGTTACACATGAAAATTTTCTTTTAGAAGTAGCAACTAATAGTCATAATATTTTGATAATATTTAATGTCATTAGATTTCTTTCTAATTCAATTATTTTAGGATTATCGTAGCAAAAAATATATATTCCTGAAATAGACTAAATTTCTTGTAATTTTGATTCTTTCTATAGTTTAATCTAAGATTTTTTTAAATAATTAGAAATTCATAAGATTGATATATTCAAACCATTATTGATAGATATAAAAACTTTTATGCATATTACAAAAGAAGGGTCAATTTTTTTCTATATATGTCATACATATTGTTGATAGAAAAAAGATTTCAAGTGGCATTCTAAGCCAATACCATAACTATCTAGAGGTTTTTGAAAAGATGAATATAGATATTTTTTTAAAACATCATCTCTATGATTGTTCTATCAATTTTTAAGAAGTAGCTAAACCACCATATGGATCAAAGTATAGCTTATCACAAGACAAGTTGACTACACTGAAGAAATATTTTAATGAAAATTTGGCTAAAAACTTCATATACCATTTTAAATCTCTAATTGGAGCTCTTATCTTATTTGTGAAGAAAAATGATGGTTCTTTGTGGATGTGTATAGACTATCAAGGACTCAATAAGATCACCATCAAAAATAGATATTTTTTATCTTTGATTTCAAGACTTCTTGATCAACTAAATGAAGCAAAGATTTATACAAAAATAGATCTATAAAAAATATACAATCTAATATATATTAAAAAAAAAGATGAATAAAAAACTATGTTTTGAATTAGGTATAGACATTTCAAATATAATGTCATGTCTTTTGGACTCACAAATGTATCAGTTTTGTTTCAATATCTAAGAATGGTATCTTTTGTAAGTTCTTTGATGATTTTATAATGTGTTATTGAGATGATACCTTAATCTATTCTAAGAAAATAAAACAACATAAAGTTTATATATGTCGTGTGTTAAAAAAACTAAAAGATGTAAGATTATATGCCAAGATAGAAAAGTGTATATTTTGCATTATTCAAGTTGACTTCTTATGGTATATCATTTCAAACGATGGTCTTACAATGGATCCTAAGAAGGTTCAGACTATCATTAATTGAAAGATCTCAAAAATAGTCAAAGATATGTAATATTTTTTGAGATTTATAAATTATTCTAAGATCTTCATCATTTTTTTTTAAACTTATGGTTCGTCTTATATGCCTAACATGTAAAGACAAACTTAAGTGGAGTACAAAAATTGAAGTATCTTTTGAAGTCTTAAACATAATATTTATTTTTGTACCAATCTTCTATTTTGTTGATTTTTTCAAGGCATTCAACATGAAAATAGATGCATCAAGCTTTGATATATGTTGTTTTGTCACAAATGAGAATAGATGACAAGCTTCATTTAAAAGCTTTTTATTCAAAGAAATTTTTAGTAATTAAAATTAACTACAAGATCTATGACAAAAAACTTTTTATAATTGTAGATTCATTTCAAGAATGATGTTATTATCTAAAAAGGGCTTCTATTCTAATCACTATGTATATGGAACACAAGAACCTCAAGTACTTCATGTCAATATGTGTTTTAAATCATTGCCAAGCCCCCTAGAGCATATTTTTATTAAGATTTGATTTCAAGATTACTTATCTATCTAAAAAAATAATAATGTTTGTTAGACACTCTTTTTAAATATTTTTATCTTGTATCAAAAAAATGACATGCAACTTTTGATTAATAAAGAATAATTTTTTTGAAGCTAGAGCACTTTTGTCTTTGAGTAATAAAATCAACATTAACTATTGATTCAATTTTTGTTAAGAAGATTCAATCAAGTATATCATTTAATTCGCTTGTTCATGATATCAAGAATACATCTTTTAAGTCTCATGATATTTTCAAGTTTGAGTTCAAAAATAATCTATTCTATTTTGAAGGACAATTATATATTCTAAAAGGTAAATCATGATTACGTGTTTTTAAGCTCGTCATGATTTTCCAACAACCAGACATTTTGGATACATTAAGACTTTGAACCTAATATCAAAAGATTTTTAGTGGCCTCAAATATAAAAGGCAATTAAAGAATTTGTACAATCATGTGATACTTGTTCAATACCAAAAACTCCTTGTCATCAACCTTATGAACTTCTTCAACCATTACTTATTTTGGAACAATCATGGTCTTTTATTTCTATAGATTTTATCATAGATCTTCCAATCTTGTGTTTGTATGACTCTATATTTGTGATAGTAGATCATTTTATTAAGATGGCACATTTTGTACTATATACAAAATCTATAACAAGTGAAGAAATGTCTAAGCTTTTTTTTGACAACATCTATTGCTATCATCGATTGGCCAAGGATATTATATCAAATAAGATGATTCAATCTCTATTAAGATTTTGGAGAATCTTTTTTAAGATTTTAAAGGTAGATATAAAATTATCTTTGGCTTTTCATCCTCAAATTGATAGGCAAAAAAAATAGATAAATCAAGTTTTTAAATAATATTTGAGGTATATCATCAATTATCATCAAGATGATTAGACAACTCTTTTGCCATTGATAAAATTTATGTACAATAATTTGGTACATTCTTCTACTCAATAAACACCTTTCTTTGACAATTATGATTATCATCTATGACTTGATACTTTTGACTTTTCAAATGTTAATAATCTTGCAACAAAAGATTTAGCAAATCATTTGTCAAAGCTATATACAACAATAAAGGCACAATTAAAGGAAGCTCAAGAATAATAAAATATCTATGTAGATGCCTATCACAAGAAATAACAACAATTCAATATGGGTGTCAAAATATAATTATTTTGTTACAATAGTAAGACTACTTGTCTTTGTCACAAGTTGGACTATTCTAGGCATAAACTTTTTTTTATTTGTGAACAAATTAATCTTATTCCTTATTAATTACATCTATTGAAGACTATGAAGATCCATTATGTATTCTATGTATCTCTTTTAAAGCCATATAAGACAATAAATACCTCAAAAAAAAAAACAAATGCTACCTCATCTTATAAAAGTCGATAATAACCAAGAGTTTGAAGTGGAAGAACTTTTAAATTATTGAAATGAAAAAATAAGTTAAAATATCCTATTTATTGAGGCAAATATGATATTAATAAATGTATGTAGGAGTTAGTAAAAAATCTTATAAATGCAGCAAAGATGGTTGAGGCTTTCATTGATAATATCCATTAAAATCAAGATGAAGAAGACCAAGATCCATGAAAGATGATAATTGCTTGTCATGGAACTTGATCCTAAAAGAAAGAATATTATCATGGACATACATAGTTGTTCTAATAATTACCTACATAATTATGTAGAAATATGTAAAAGTAGATTAATTTCATAATATTTTCTAAAGAAGCTTCCTATAAGCTTCATAGATGTGGTTTTGACTTTATATATATTTATAGTTGATTAATAGGTTAGAAACTTGGTCAACAAGTTAGCTACATGTTGATAGCTTATAGAATAAGTTAACTATGTGGTGCATATATAAAAAACTTGCCTTGTAAATTAGAATATGTGTCTTACAAAGTTAACACATGTTGGAGGTCCTAAAGAATATTGCTATGTTGATTCTAATTAGATAGTATATATAGAGATAAGGATGAAACCTTCTTCATCCTTGTTAATGCCTTTCCAATTCTTGGTCTTATTTTAATACTTTTTAGTCTTCTTGTCTTTGGCAATAACCTTTTTAGTTTAATAATATATCATCTTTGAGTGATTTTATAGTCTTTTTAAGTGATACAAGAGTGTATTGATCTTTTAGTTCTTTGGGGTTCATGTCCTTGACATAAGATTTAATTATACAACTTACTAAAGTTTTTTTTTTCCTTCTTCTTCTTCTTCTTCTTCTTCTTCAAATACTTGAATATAAAATGATTTAAGAAATGTAAATTTTTATTTACATACTTCTTTATTTCTTTAGAATCATCATAAAATAAATAAAAATAAAAATTGCAAAGTCACAAACTTTGCAAATGCGTTGCAATAATAACTCCATGTGTACAAATAGTTGTTTAATACATTGAACATGAGTTTCATACACTTAAATGGATTTGCATTAATGCTGCGAAGTTATATTTGAATTCAAAAAGTTGAGTTGTATTGTCGTATTATCGAGGTAGTACCAAGTTCCAATGAAGCCCCAACCATCGACGAACGAACCGACGGACGGACGGAGATTGGGACGAAACTGACCGACGGCATAATTTTTATCGTTGAAGACGGCGACGTCGGACTGGTTCTGCTGCCGAGGAAGACACCGAGCGAGGAAGGAGAAGGAGATGACGAAGACGAAGCCCGAGATCTCATGCGAAGCCCGATGAAGTGCCGATGCGATTCCCCCCTTCCCATTCTCGCCACAGCCACATTTCTTAACCGCACCTTGTGTCTTGTTTCACCTCAAACATTGCCGTCTGTGTGTATGAGTACTTGAGGAAAAACAAGCTCTTCCTCTCTCTCCTGCGAGGCGCTGTTTTGAGGCGCCTCTTTGCCGTAACTTGCACTATTTGTTTCTTGGTCTGGTTCTTCTCCGAGCTCATTGGTCACTGAAGACGACGACGACAACGACGACGACCTAATGAATTAACTATGACCAGCTTCGTGTAGGGTTAGGCTTCGACCGCCGTTTAGGTATCTGCGACTGCGAGAGGTTGGACTTTGGAGCGTTTCAGACGAGGGAGTATTATTATCCGGGTTGATATTTGGAGGTTGGTGCGCAGATATCGGTGTTCGAGTTTCGTGAATGTGTGTGATAGTCTACAACGGCCTTGGGTGTTGGTTCTGTTGGCAGTGAGTGTTAGTTCCGCAGGAGATCGGAGAGGATTGGTGCTACGACTGCGGGGACTAGGGTTTCGGTTTGAAGCACGTGTACAGGACTTGCTGGTGGATTTGTGAATAAGTTGGCGCGGTTATACTACAGGATCCATGACGAGCGCGTTGGACATGTCGTTGGACGACTTGATAAAGTCGAACAAGACTGCCACGCATGGCGGGAGAGGCGGTGGTCGAGGCGCAGCAGCTCCTGTGCCTCGGCGAGTTGGAGCGACTGCTGCTGCTGAAGAGGGCTACCCCGACAGTAGAATGTCAGGGCCAGCCCGCAGACAAGTGACCCGGGCTACCGTCCGGCCGACGCCTTACGCGACCGCAAAGGCAAGCAAAGCGGCATTCCCTTATCTACTTCTATTTTGTGGCAATGACAGACTTTGAAAGAGTCGGTAGTGTTATTAAAAAAAAAAAAAAAAAAAAAAAAAAAAACGAAAGAAAGAGAAGAGAAGAGAACCAAAATCATATCAGGCACAAAAAAGACCCTTGAGGATTCACTATCTTGAATGAGAAAGTGTAGAGTATACATGAGGAACGGACCAAGATTTTATAAGGAAGACGTACTCTGGTTCAAGGGAACAGGTTTTGGTGTTTTTGGATGTTCATATGAAGGATGGATTACTATCGAAGACCCTGTGAGCGTGCTGAGCCTGAAGTTCATCTTCTGCTGGAATGCTGGGGGCCTACTTTGATGAATTTCATTCAATCAACGCTTTGATACTTGTGTATTTTGCTTCTCTGCTGGGACGCACTTGTCCGGGGAGGAGTTTATTCATATCTAAAACTTTCAGGATGTGGCTCGCTTCTTCTCCGGCGTTCGTAGCTCACTGTCTTTGCGCTGTGTAATCTGCTCGTTGATGGGCTTTCGCATGTGTTTTTGAAGAGAGCATTTGTGTGAGAGTAGTTTTGCTGATGGACTTCGTGGGTGGTGCGAACTGCCAATTATGTGTCCTCTCTGTGAACAGCCAGTCCGCCGCGCCATGGATTCACCTTGGCAACATGACATGTACGAAAACTTTGCCCCGGCTCCATCTGCAAGTGTTAGAGGGACGGGAGGAAATATTGAGACGGGCACCAAATTGTACATATCCAACCTTGATCACGGAGTATCGAACGATGACATCAAGGTAAATTCCCATCCAATCATTTATTTACTTTGGTTAAAGATTGATTTTTGTATATATATATATATATATATATATATATATTTGGTTAGGTGCAAATTCTATTATCACCTTTTTATGCATTTATCAATCAGAAGCATCGGAAGAATGTGACAGCATCCAATGCCACTCCTACTGTTATGCGTTAGCAAATGATCCTTGTGTGCAACATAATAAAATGGGCACAACTGTTGTTTGGAGGAAACCCATAGTTGCATTGCATCCTATCTTTCACATTGACACTCACATACACACACACTATTTGTTTGTTTGCAGTGTTTCATGTCAATCATATCATTTTTATTTTTTATTTTTTATTTTTTTATTCAGGAACTGTTCGGGGAGGTTGGTGATTTAAAGAGATGTTCTATTAACTATGATCGAAGTGGTCGTTCGAAGGTGAGACCACTTTTCTATATTTCGATCGAACAATTTGCATGACTATGCAGATATCTCTCACAGCTCTGCAAAAAATCGTTTAGCATCTGGAAGCAAGGCTTTCTTGTCTTCTTATCTTAAGCTGCAGCAGCGTATTTCTTTAATGAGATGGTTCTTTCCTACCGACTTGTGCTGCATAATTAGGGAACTGCGGAGGTGGTGTTCACAAGGAAACCCGATGCTGTGAATGCGATGAGGAGATACAATAACGTTCAGCTGGACGGAAAGCCAATGAAAATTGAGATGATTGGAACAAATTTAGTTGCTGCTCCAGTTCCAGCCATTCGATCCAGTGGAGCCATGGCATCACTTGCTGCTCGAGCACGTCATCTTTCTTCCACATCGTAAGTTGATTCGTTCATACTCAAGTTGCTTCCATTCGACTGCCACGAGGGTCAGATTAAGTTTCGTTGCTTCTTCGTTTTACTCGCTGGTCTTTGACCTAGGCTTTCATTTCTTGAATAGTCTACTAGCTGCTCACAAAGCGTGTTGTATCTGTAGTTTGCCTTTTGCTCGAGGACCTGTATCTGATCGAGGCAGACCTGGTAGCAGTGCACTTCGGGGACGTGGTGGTGGAAGAAGTGCTGGTGGTGTCGGAGGTAGAGGCGAACGCAGAAGTGGCCCTGCTGTAGAGAAGTCCGCGGAAGACCTGGATGCGGAGTTGGAATCTTATCATGCAGAAGCTATGCAAACAAATTAGGCTCAAGCAAAAGAAAGGACTATGCTTTCGTCTGGACTAGCTGTTTGACTAGTCATTTTAATTTTGCGCATGACATAACCTTCAGTTTCTAAATATCAGTTGCTGATCGTGGGGTATGGTTTTTGGGCTTAGCGATATCATTCTTATGATCCCTAACGTATCTAGTGTAGAGAATTCTAGTGATGTTTCATGCTCTTCCCTAGTTTCACTTCAGCTGTACCATGAACAATATTTCATGGTATTGGCTCATCTAGAAGATACAGCTGTGTTATCTTGGGCTTCATCCATTACCCAGGCATGTGGAGGTTGTGGTTTTGATGGAGTTTTATCTTATGAACTTCCCATTTTGTTCCCTGTCATATTCCGAGTAGCTCATGCTTTGCAGCAGTCCTAGTCCTGCACATTATTTCAGCCCAGATGATTTTCTACCACAATTGAGATGTGATTAAGACCTTTCAGAACTTGCATTTGATGCGACACATTAGGACTAAGCAGGAGTCAGTCAGTGATCTCTTGTTTTCTCAGTTTTCCCCTTCGTTGTAGGACTGCGTGTTACGTTTGGGCTTCTGATGTAATGACCTCCAAGTGACATTGTGAGTTTCGGATTTTATGACCTCTTTGGTACTGTTTTGGCATGTTAACTGTAACTTTTCTGGATTCTTGTTTCAGTTGAAGGTCTAGGATTTTAAGTTCAATGGTAAACCCTCGGCCAACGACGTTGTCGTCTGGAGAGTTGCTGACCTTGTTTCCTGATTTCCTGTTTCTGTTACAACTCTGTGACCACAATGGTAGGTTAAAATTTAACCTACGAAACCAACATTATTCAGACACTGTTTTGCAATCTGTCTTGTTCCATAGTTATTAATCAGAAAATTTATCAGAATCAGGACATATCAGTTGATGAAGTATACCCTTGTGGAATTCCCTCACCTTGGCATTGTATACTAACATGGTCTAAGTCGGAAGCGATCAGGTTTCATTTATTTATTTAACCAACCACATTCTCAAGTAGCTCAAGTAGGCTTTGTTTCATAGCAGAGGATGAGTGAATGCTCTTGCAGCTCTTGGGGTCACCTGGCCATGCTTGGCAGCTGGTGTCCACCATGAACAGCGTTTTTTTTTTCTCATTTGTGAACTTAAATGATATGTTTTCTACTGCAGCTTTAGTTTTGTGTCTTTATCTTCAAGGGACATTTTGGATTGTATATGATAGAGAGAGAGAGAGGCTTCAGGCTTTAGCATTCATCTGCAAAGGTAGAGCATCCTTTCAACCAAAAGCATATGTTGGGTAGAAACAATGACCTCTTTTGAGCTTTAAAAAAAACATGTGTTGGGTTCTTTGTCTTTTCTTAGTCAGTCAGCAACAGTCACGCAGCTGCTACCTTTTCTAAATTATGTCCTGAGTTTTAAAAACAAATGTGTCTACTTACATTGGTGAAGTTATTTTTTGTTTTGTTTTTGGCTTTGTTTGGGAGAGGGACCCTCATTATAGAGAATGGTTGTCAATAAAGGGTAGGCAATAGTCTCTCCTTATCCTACCATTTGCACATACCACCCTGATTGTTTATGTATATAATGTATAAATTTAAAATGTAAAATGTATATTTATTTCCTCTCTTGATTTTGGACTACAGAAGAATTGTCTAAAGGTCTAATTATTATTTAAGGTCCTTGGTAAATAGATGTCCATTTCAAGTACATTTTTCTAGTAAAAAAGAATATATTGGACATTTTCTCAAACTGGGAAAGTGGAAGCTAATTATGCTTTACTTACTCTAGAAAGTTCTAAAAACTACTATAACACAAACTATTATTGTATGAACAAAGAACTTGAGTTACACAACCTTTAATTGTTCTTTTAATCACTTCTTTTGTATTTTGATTATTAATTGATGTAAAATTAGAATATATTAAAAAGTAAATCATAAAATATAAATATATTAGAATAGTAGGAATCATTAAGTGGATTTTAAATCTAATTAGTTTATTTTTATTTTTATTTATTTTTATTTACGAAATTAACTAAAAATTACGCTTAAACTTGATAAGCTATCACAATTGTCCTTTTTTAAGTGCACTTGGGGTCCAATCTGCTTAATGTGGAGAAATTGGGGGGGCTTCTTCTACACTTTTTGGCACATAAAGTTTAGTAAAAACCCTTGCTTTAGATTTTGGGCCAAACAAGTTGTTGGGCCTTTGAAGGGTTTGCATTTGTCTTGTTCTTGCAGAACACAATTCCATACACTACGTGCATGAGTTTCAACCCCTGTTCCCAACATGCCATGGCTCTTATTTTATTGAGCTCTTATTTATTGAGCTCTTTATCGATATAATGCTTGCAGTTTGCAATCTAGCCAAAAAAAAATCATTTCTATGAGTCTGCAAATTAGAGTATATATTGATGTGCTGCACTTTACTTGTAAGTAGATTACAAAAACCCACATTTTTATTCAAAGAATCTTTCCAGTTACACTTAAAAATAAATAAATAAATAAATAAAATTGTGATAGCTTATCAAGTTAAGGAGCAATCTTGATTTTATGACAAAATTGAGAGGTAGATTTACTATTATCAAGAATACAAGGATATGCTATTATCAAGAATCTAGATTAGAAATAAAATTATAATAAATAATTCAAAAAATATTAGATTTTTAAGTTTTTATTTATTTTAACGTTTGTGTTATTAATAAAAAAATTCAAGCACTATAATATGCAATACATTTTCTTACAATTTTCATTTAGAATTATGATTAATATTTTTAATTAAACTTTAAAATATTATAAGAAAACTTTAATTAAAAATATTATAAGAAAACTTTATACATAAAATTCTATTTTGAAGTATAAATAATACTGACTTTACAATTTGTAAAAACGTTTTCTAAAGTTAAAATTTTAAGACTTTTAAATAAGATTAATTATTCTTGATACTGAGATATATGTGTAATAAATTATATTCTAAGTAAATAAAATAATAATTATTCCAATATTAAAAGTCAAGTATAAAATATAGTTTCATAATTTCTTTTGATATTATTAATTTTTTTTCAATCAAAATATGAAATTAAATTATGATTTGAAAAAATATATTAGAGCAATATTTCAACTATAATTGATACTACTACCAAATCTTAAATTTTTTCATAAATCATCTTGTACATGCTAAATATATGCAAATTAGAATTTAATGAAAATATATATATCTTTAAAAAATTATTTATACATTAAAATAAGAATTATGTAATATCATAGGTTATTTTGATTAAAGGTTCGAATAAGATTCTACTTATGTCCAAAATATTGAAATAGCAATATTTTAGTTGTCTAATCTTACTCAAACTTTTTATATAGAATAAGCTTAGGAGGTCTTTAATATAGAGATAGAAGGTAAGATGTTATAAGTTTTAAATCCTTTAGTTAATTTAAATTTACAAGTCACAAGTGGTTGATTGAATATTTCGAAAAATTAGTTTCAAAATCCTAAGAAGAAAAGATGAGGTAGAATATGTTTTTATGTTACATAAGATAAATATTGTTACTCTTTGAAATTTGCAATATGCACAATTCAAGAGGTAGTTTTACAAAAGATTAAGAATTTAAGTAAAATTAAAATAAATTCAACTATATATATCTATATATATATATATATATATATATATATATTATATAAATTATAGAATAATAATATAAGCTAACATATTCAAAATTAAAACTAAAAAATATTCAATTATATTCTATAGCATCTTTTTTTTTACTTTATATTGTTTTCAAAAACTAAAGAATAAAAAAATGAAAAAATAAAAAAACTTCATCAAGTAAAAATCTTTATAAGGTTCTTTTACCATGGCCCATCAAAATAGAATTTTATGTATAAAGACCTCTTTATTAGTATATGCTTAATTAGTTTTCATAGACAAGTGAAATTATATTTTAAAAATAGCTATCATTACATTTAATCTTTAAGAGTTAAAATGATTATTTCTAATTTTATTTTTAAATTTCTTGGTAATTCCATAAAATTATAGATGCTATTCTTTTGAAATTTATTATTATTTATTTTTGAAAATTTAATAGATAAAACTAGTTATAAAAAATAAAATCATAAATTTAATGATACATCAAATATTTTAAATCAATAAAGAAAATATGTAAAAGACATAAGAATTTTATCTATGATTAATTTTTAAAACACTTGATTAAATACTTAGAGTGAAGACATGTTATATACTACTTAGATGCAAGTTTACAAGTAAAAGCATACAAAAATAGATGGAAGCTATAAATTAAGCTATAAATTTTAAATATATAGCTATTCTTAAGTAATAAACTTTATTACAATAAAATAGATGGAAACTATATTCTTATTATATTTATAGCTATAAATTATATATTCTTAATTTATGATAATTTTTTTATGAATTACGTCATATATCATATTATTGTAATAAAAATTATTTTCTAAAAATGACTCATAAATTTAGATAAAATAATTTTTATTAATTTTAAAAATATTAATAATATAAATAATAAATTTAATAATTTTATTACTTTATAATAAAAATATTACTATAAAATTATATATTATATTTTTTAATTTTTTAAACTAATTTTTTAAAATTATAATAATAATGATAATTATATATACATATATATATATATATATATATACATATATATATATATATATATATATATATATCTCCAAAAAATATTTAATTTTATTTTATTATAAATATTTTCACATCACAACTTTAAAAAATTATAGATTATCTAAGTTTAAGTTATTATATATAAAATTATGTTATTTTTGGTAATAATAGGCTATATTTTAAAGAAATTAACTTAAAGTAATAATATTATATTTTTTAATTTAATTTTGATAATAATAATAATAATAAAAATAATATCATTGCATGACTTTTTGTAGACAAACATTGCCAAATTTTTAGTACATATATATATATATATATATATAATTTTATTCTATTATAGAGTGGTTGTATGACTCATTAAGAATTTTTTAAAAATTATAAATTAAAATATAATATCAAAATTTAATATTGGGTATAGTATTTAGAAAAAATTAGCATGTGGATAATAAAAATTATATAATGGACAGAACTAAGGAGCCAAACTTTATTTTTTAGTAAGTCCATAATATCAAATTTAATCTAGAGCTAACAACATGTTATTTAGACAGTACTAGAATTACAATCATTGTTTAATAATTTTATTTGATATTTTATTGTAAAATAAAGTAAAATAAAAATAAATAATAAAAAACCAAAATAATAATAAAAAAAAAACAAAAAAACTCTGAGAGGTTCGCAATATGCAATGCCAAATAGTTTTTTTTTACATTTTTTTTAAGAAATACCAAGAAACATTTTTATAAATAAATAATATATAGATTTTTTCAAATATTTTATATATAGCTAGATATATTTCTTTAAGAATCTCTCTATTTTTAAATTTTTTCTATAGAAGCAACCTATAATTTGGATGCTAAATATGTAAGTTTTGTAATATATACAAAACTTTTATATTTCATTCTTGCTAGCTAGTGTATATAGAGACAAGATTGAAGCCATTTTTAATTTTGATTTTATCTTTCAATTATTTAATTTTTTATTTTATTTTCTTTACTTTCTTTTTATTTGACATTATAAATTATAAATTAATTTAATTTAAAATTTTCTTCTTAATAATACAAGAGTGTGTTTTTGTATAATAGCTTTTTTGATTCATTTACTTGATACTAAATGCTATTGGTTCCTAAGTAACTATATATTATGATTT
Organism: Physcomitrium patens; assembly: GCF_059467195.1. Classification (NCBI taxonomy): domain Eukaryota; kingdom Viridiplantae; phylum Streptophyta; class Bryopsida; order Funariales; family Funariaceae; genus Physcomitrium; species Physcomitrium patens. The sequence goes on along the minus strand of NC_143434.1, from coordinate 15,025,230 downwards.
TATTTTATTTGATGGTTAATAAGGTTACTATATATTATGATTTTATTTTAGAAACAAGGGATATTATTCATAAAATTCTATCATTTTATTAGATTTGGTAACACTTTTTGATACATTTTAAAATATATTCAATTTTTCTTCAATATATTTTAAAATAACAGATTCCCATGTAAACAACTCAGAAACTTACTCACGGCTTAATACACAACTGGTAAAGCAATTTGGGACCTATGACCGAAAAGAGGCCCCCGTTGACCCTATTAACAAAGGACCTAGTTCTCTCATCCCTACCAGTTATAGAAACCAAGACCTATTACCATTATATACATTTAGGGGAACAAGAATCATGTCATTGGATGGGGTTTTAGATATAAGCCGTCCTCTAATATAAAGTTTTATTTAATCATGAGGATGAATGCATGAGTGAATGAATTTATTTTATGCACTCTCCAACAAATCCACATTTTCATTCATTCGTTCATTAACTAATTCATTCATTCATTCATGTATACATGAAGTCTGTGAACGTGACGCAAAACTTAGATTCTGTAACTGGCAGTGGAAAAAATATAATAAAAGTGACTTGTCACAAACTTCGTAATCAACCAATCAACACCCCATATCGTGGAGTGAAAAGAACTCTCAAAGGAAAGGAGAAGGAGGAGGAGGAGCGACGAGAGGTCGGCGACTAGCGGTCATACAAATGGCAGCGGCAGTCGGGAGGGGGGCTGAGGCTAAGCTTCCCCCACCCATCAGTCGGGGGACTGGGGTGGGTTGAGTTGAGTTGTGCTCTTGTGCTGCGGCGCGAGCTCCTCTTGTGCTGCTGAGCCACGCCTGTTCTCGCAGAGCTAGCTCTCAGCGCATCTCTCCTCGCAGCCTCAGTTCGGTTGCTGGCTCGCTTGCTTGCTTGATGCTGGTTCACCTCCCAGATCAGGCCACAGCCCCATCTCCGAATTTTTGTTTTTGTTACAGTTTTTCTAACGTTTCTACGCGTTGAGAGGGGGGGGGGGGGTGGGGATCGTGATCGAGAGAGTGTTAGATCTAGAAGCTCGCAGCTGGGATCATGGAGATGTGGGCGTGGTTAACCTTTTGGATCTTGTGAATTAATTTCCTAGTCTTGATAGGGAGATTTTGCAGTGATCTCTGGATTTGCCAAAGAGGGCTCGGATCGTAAGCAAGGAGGAGGAGGAGGAGGAGGAGGAGATAACTGAGAGCGGAGACCTCGAGATATATATATATATATATTATGGGGTGGCGTCACAAGGCGGGATTAGTTTTGATCGCCTCTGTCGTTTTGATATGGGTCACGTCAGCAGAGGTTACGCAGGTTTGTTGCTCGGCTACCATTCACACACTTAGGTTTCTTGAGCTTTTTCGGCATGAAAGAACGGTAAAACAATTTAGATTGCTTTAGATTCAAAATGTTACGTTGCTAGTTCTTCAGAGTGAGTCCGAATTGGAAAATTTTTGAATTTTTTCTTTTGTCTGACTGCTTGGATCACAATTGTTACAGTGCTTCTTGAGGTCTTGCAAATGTTTTCGGTAGCCTACAATCTCCATTGCTTTTCTTAGTGATGCTCATTGGGAACCAAGTCAAGAAGTGCACTGTAAAGTCCACGCTGGCTCACTTTCACTGACATTCTGTTTTTAAAGGCAGGAATGGTGCAGGGAATGTCACATTGATAGGCTTAATAAGAGAGGGGAAGTTTAACCAGAGCCTTGTCGACCGAATGCTTCAGCAATCTCTTGATATTTCTACACCCAGTTTTAGTCAGTATAGGGATCGTCTAGTTAATTAGAGTGTTGCACGTGGTATATAGAATATACTTCAGCTCACAGATGTTTGTCTCACTGGCATCCGTAGGAATGTTTTAGCAGTTATCTAGGCAATGTTAAAGTATACTTCTAATTTGAGTCCTCGTTAAGCAGAATTACGAAACTAGAGTTCCATTCAAGCACCAGCCAATGTGCCCGAAATATTGTACTTTCCGTCACCTGGCGAGACTTCTTTTTCAATAGTCAACAGGTTTTTATTTATGTATGAATGTATGTATGGTATTTGCATTCTTTTAAAAATATATAAGTGCCGTGTCTCCGTATAAGAATAAGTGATGTGGATCTGTCGCAGAGCATTTTTGAAGCCTACAAGCACCCATTCGTGCTCACGTACTTAGGAGCCTCGTTACTAGTTATTTACCTACCTGTGTCGTACTTGAAGGATCACATCTGTGATCACTACCAAAGAAAGAACAGATTGAAACCCAAAAACTCAATCAACCATGGTACCAAACTGTCTTCATTGCCGGGGTCACCCATGCGATCAAGCGATGTGGACAAGACATCGGAGCTTGATCTTGAGAAGATGATCCTTTTGAAGGAGATCAACTCCGAGAAACAAGATCCACAGTCTATCCACCCTTTTCTGTACAAGAGCAGCGGAGGTGTGGAGGAGTTAAAGAATACGGTGGTTTATACGACATGGGAAATGGCGAAGATTAGCATGGTTATGGCCCCTCTCTGGATCATTACAGAGGTAATTAAGAAGCCTGTGATAACCTTAATCCATGCATTCACACATATATGTGGGTGGTTATCTGGAAGTTTGCGCTGTTAGTCTCATCGAATGTCATGCTTGCAAAGTGGACCTGAGTGTGCCCTATTCGTGTACTGAAATACTCCGTCTTCTGATTATTTTCTGAGCCGATCTGTGTTTTTTATTTTTTATTTTTTTTGCAGTATTTGTCGAACGCCGCATTAGCACTTACAAGCGTGGCTAGCACCACGATCTTGTCATCAACAGCAGGACTGTTCACTCTTTTATTTGGGGTGTTTCTAGGTCAAGATTCTCTCAATCTCTCCAAGGTGGTTGCAGTGTTAGTTAGCATTACTGGAGTGGCCATGACTACTTTGGGCAAGACTTGGTCGACCAAGGATAACAGCGAGTCATTGAATGAGTAAGTAGTGATCTTGTCTGCTTCGATGCTATCTTTCGGTACTAGTTTGGACTAGCCTTCATCTTGTCGCAACACTGATACAATACTCAAACCTTACCGCTTTGAAGTATTAGTCCTCAACCATTTTTTTAGTTAAGTCGTGTTTATTCATTTTGTTGGCCTCTGAAAGTTGCACAATTATGCGATGTCCATGGGACTGCTGAATGATTGGTCTTATTTTTTGATTGTTTACCTCTTGCATAAACAAAGAAAGATAACGTATTGCGATGCTTTGTGACAGCCTTGACCAGCATTCTTTGGCTGGAGATTTCCTAGGTCTTCTCTCTGCTGTTATGTACGGTCTTTTTACAGGTACTTGATCAGGTTCTTCGAAACATTTGCGTTTAACCGCCCTCGTCCAACTTGAGGACAACGTCGTGTGTGTATGTAATGAATTTAGAATAATTTTAACCCCTAAAACTCTAGTTGTATTCTGTGTTGTATCTGCAGTGATGCTGAAGAAATATGGAGGAGAAGAGGGCCAAGGTGTTGACGTGCAGAAAATGTTTGGCTTCATTGGGTTTTTCACATTAATTGGCGCTTGGTGGCTTAGTAAGTACATCACGATTTTGATGCTTTTTCAATCAATTTCTTTACAGTTCATGGGCATCAAATCCATTCTCTTCCCCCCCCCCCCCCCCCCTCCCCTGCAGCGTACACTCCATACAGGTGTTGGATATATTCTGGCTCTTCCTATGAAGGACCATAGATGAGGCAAAGCTGGCTGCCTGACTATGCCGCGCTATGTTGCGTCGTGCTGATTGTATCTAGCATTATCGATTGTTGCAAGTGCAGTTTTCCCTTTACATGCACTGGGACTGGAGCCTTCATTTAGTGTCCCGACGTCCTTGAAAGTAGACGAGGTTGTTCTAGCGAATGGCTTTGTTGGAAGCGTTCTCTCAGATTATTTCTGGTAGCATTCTCCCTCTCCTTCAGGTTCTGCAGCTCAGTATTTGACACTGCTGCTTTTTGCATACATTCTATACCCATGCTCTTAAACTGATACAACTACAGTTGGTAATCTGAGGCGGCGATGGTAAACTACTGTGTAGGGCCATGTCTGTTGTGTGGACGAATCCTCTGGTTGCAACACTCGGCATGTCCTTAACCATCCCACTAGCGATGCTGGCTGACATGGTACTGCATGGACGCCATTATTCTTTCATCTACTTTCTTGGTTCTACTCAGGTACTCGTTTCTACCACTGCTACTGACGTATTTCACACCCAGCGCGGTTGAGTTTGCGGGCTGTTGTCGCAAACGTTTTAACTGGTGTTTGCTCCACTTGTGTACATCGACTAGACTAATCATAGACTTCTGAAGATGGCGTTTAAAGATGGTGCCTTAATTTTGTCGATGTTACTCCCGCAGGTGTTTGCAGGATTTGTGATAGCCAATCTGACAGAACGATTCTCCTAGAAGCTGGGAGTGTAAAGTAACGGGGCCCGACACCAATACGAGTAATCCTTCGAGGTGCAATAAGCTTGTTCTTAGACACCACTGTTTTGTGTCGGAGAGATGCAAATAGCCGTAGGCCTGATTTATTTCCTGTCTATATTTCCATCATTGGAGCTATCCTCTAGACACACAATGCACGTTCTCTGGAACATGAACGTAGTTTTAAGTAGTGCGCTGAGAAACTCAAGGCGGGGATTCGGCTACCACTTCGAATTCGGTTAGAAGGCTTGTCGATAAAGAGAGTGTAGAGATTGAGGATGGCACATCCCCTATTAGATTTTGTGGTCAGAGAAGGCTTCCAATGAGGAATAAAGCATAGAAATTGGTACGAACACTACAAACTGTTAGTCATAAGCTGAACATGGTGTTGAAGTCCCGGGATGGAACTGATTCTCATTAATGTACAATTCTTCACAGAAACCTGAGGAGCTGTTTTTTTTCTAGTTGAGTATTGTACAAGGGCAGGTCGTTGTGTTGCCTCGTCAAAAATCCTGTTTCAAAATGTCAGCTATTGTTAAACTAGCGTACTTCTTTTGACTCCCTTTGAGGATCTTCCTCACTGTGTCGGCGTCTCTACGTGCCGACCTGCCAAAGCTGTGACCATCCCCTGCAACGCTCTCCTCGTCACTGCTGTCTGTCGGTCTTCTGCTTTTGCTCGCTTTTAATCCGAACCGCTGCGGCCATGTGAACAGCCTCCCTGCACAAAACGGCATCGCCTGCCCCCCTTTCCCTCGTCGGCTGGATTTGAGCCCTTCCCCAAAGCCCCAGCCTGCTTGAATTGGTTTACCCGGTGAGATGGATGCAGTCTCGTCTCGGAAGCTACTACCCCACCGCCGTCTTGATGTCAGTATAGAAGGACTATCCTCTTCAACTTTCCAGTCCCTCGGGTTCGGTGGTATAGATTCATGGTCTACTTCCTCACTTGCACGACGAAGAGGGAGTGGAAGTGGAGGTGGCTTTGGCTTCCTGGTGCTTAGATTCGAGGCTGATATGGGGATCTCTCTCACCAGATCAGGCGCGAAGTTCACGCGGCGTTTTGGAGCCGCTTTCGGTTGCACAGGGCTCTGTTTTTCAAGAGAGATACCTCTGTAGAGACTTGCTACGAAAACCTCTGAGGATTTCTCTTGAAACGACAGACGCCGTGGTGTCGTCATTCCTCTCTTGGTAGGGGTACCTAATGATGAATAGCTTTCGTGTAGCTGGCTGGTCACGTATGGCACCCAGGCATTGCGATTCTTTGGTGTCTCTTGCGGTGTTTTCATGCTTCCCACCTCCGAATCCTCCTTGCGCACCTCTGACACTGTCGTAACAATGTCTTTAGTAGTATTCCTCGGACTTCCTTGAGCTTTCTTAGAGCTTGCCATCTCCGAAACCTCCTTGCGCACTTCTGGCACCGTCGTGACAATGTCTTCAGTAGGCTTTCTCGGATTTCCCTGAGCTATATTGGGGTTTCTCATATCCCAAACCTCCTCGGATACCTTGGGTACTGCTCTGATCATGTTTCTGTATTTGTTGCTGAAATCTAGGGGAAACAGGAACTCTAAGTCAGCATCGTCTAATTCATCAAGCCATGGCTCCCGTTGTTCTGCTTCTTGAAAGTAGTGTAACTCGGGAGAACTTGAATGTTGCTGATATGTGTCCGCCAGCGTCGTTACTTCGCAAGCGTCGTCTAGATCCTCCTCTGAAGACGTTTCTCCCAACTCATCGGCCACATTGTACGTAAACGGAGGAAAAGGTAGTTCTCCGAACCCAGTTTTCCGCGGTGTCTCCAAGTCGGAAGACTCGTAATTGTTCAACTCGCACGAGGAATCCCGCGGCGCACGATTCTTCTTTCGCATCTCAGAGTCATGCGACAGGAAATGGGAGACTTCCTTGGGCTCCTGCGAAAGCACAGAACGGGGAGATACGCTGATCTCCGACGCTATTTTATGGGCCTGGGGGAAATAGGCAAATTTGTCATCGAACGGTGACAGGCTCAAGTGGAATGGCTCTTGATCGACCGAGAACAATGACGTTGGCGAAAGTCTGCAAGTGAAAGAGGACGGTGAAGGATAATCACTGTGGGACCCGTCCTCACGATTCCGAGCATCTGAATCCACCTTCGCCGATGCCGTTTTTTGACCGAGATCGAAGGTTCTCAGATTCAGGAAGGCTTCGAAGTTAGTGAAGTTAGTCGGAGCATACTTTTGGTCTCTCATTTTCGCACCATCAGCAGGTGCTCCGATGTCCAGTTCCTGAAAATCCTCAAAGTCTGAAGTGGGCTCACGTTCAGGTGGCGGTTTCCATCTCCATCGCCGAAATGAAGGATCGGCTTGAATATCCTCTTCTGTCCTTCTCGGCGACGAGTACCACAGAACTGTTTCCTCTCTCACTGGTTCCATACTTCTCACTGCAACCTTTGGTGGGCTCTGGATTGTTTCATTCCACGAGTGAAGTAATTCCGGCGATGCAGCACCCGCTTGCATCTTTTCCATCATCGGGCTCGAGAAAGATGGATTAGGTGAAAGAGGCCGAGAGGGCGACCGCTCCGTCGCTGGGCTCGAAACAGATGGAGAAGATCTCTCCAACATCGGACAGAACAGAGATGGCACAGGTGACAGAGGTGGAAGAGATGACTTCTCCATCACTGGGCTCGAAAGTGATGGCATGGGTGACAAAGTTGGCCTCCGAATATCACCAAGAGCTTCCGCATCAGCACTCGACATCCCAATTGACGCCCCTTGCTCTCCTGGGTTTACCTCTTTTCGGTCATCAGGCTCCAAAGCATCTAGTCCCGCATGCTCATCGGATAGACGCGGTGCAATTTCACCAGCTCCTATCCTCGTGGATGATTTTCGCCCCTTTGCGGATTCACTCTCCTCTATTCTTTTCAATACTTGCAAGATCCTTGCAAAGGCCTCGTCACCTCTCGGCAGGCTCGCCACTCTGGTAATATCTCGTTTCATTTCCTCACAAGACTCCCTGAATGATTCGGCAGGTCCGATGCCTGTTGTTGTTGTTCTTGCATCTGCGTCTGAGAGTCTGTGCTCTTGAACCTCCTCCGTTACCTCCAACGGGTGATGGTGCACTCTACTTAAAAGTAATGGCGATCCAACTTTCGACGTCGTGCTGACAGTCGCCACGCTTGACTCCGTATTCGTCTCCGCCATAGTCCTATCTGCCTGCGCCATGTTTGACATCCAGAACGACCATTCTTGATCCAAATCCTGCTCCTCCAGGCCTAGCTTTCGCAACACACACGCGGATGTCCCTCCTGGTGCTGAAGATCTCACTCGGTGCTGATGATCGTCCGCACCAAGGGTCGCTGCACCACCACCACCTTCAGGTAACTGCAACAAAAGAGGATTCAGCGGCTCCATGTAAAGGTCTGCCGGAAGATCCTCCAAGGAAATCCTCCGCTTTCTCCTCTCTTTGAGTTTCCTGTTCGGCGTAGCGGGCACAATGCTGGTGTTGACATTCTTAACCTCCGTAATCGCTTTAGTCTGATTACTATCCCCATAGTTACAAATCAAGTTACCATTCAAATGCCCGTTGGGGTCTCTACGAAACTCCTTGTGTCTCTCCACCAGCTTGGGCGGGAGATACTCATTCTCCAACGACAACTCGACGAGCTCCACATTTGATGCTGGCCGACGTGCCATCACGAACGTGGAGCTAACGAGTCCTGCTAGATACATCTTGAATGCTTCCCTGAGATGACCACCTCCACCCTGCAACAATAGTCATTAGATCAGACAGAATAACTCAGCCAATTCTTCTACACACCACTTCCAAAAACATCGTTTTGCTAGAGCAGTAGGGAGAAGTTGCTGGCTTCCACAAGATCAAATTATCTCTCAGGTGCTTATGATTGCATGGCACTCGTGCGACATACAGAAAAGATAGCATTTACGATTAGTGAAGATTGACTCGAGAAATTTCCGGGGGGCGATTGATCAATGAAACATATACTTCTTCTGTCTTGACAAGTGAGGAGGCTTGCTACTCGCATCAGCTTGTCGGGTAAATATAATGATTGGAAAGTAGAGGTGACGATAGCGGAAAATGCCGCCCTGCTGATATCGCGACCTGGATTGAATTTGAAATTAGACTCCGAATTTGGTGCTGGCGGTGAAGGAAGCCGTTGTGGACTGACTTTGGGAGAATGATATGGTCCCAACTCCTCATCGAACAAAGCGACTAGCGAGCATTGGAACTAGTGAGGCAAATACGACGAACTAGTCAAGCTTGAGGCTCAAGCTGATGTTCTCACCTCGGCCTGTGGAGATCGATCAAGTCGATGCTGAAACGATCCTTTCTCGCTTGTAATCCAACCACGTCGCGAGCGCCAAATCGAATACCACTGATAAGTTCTCTAGCAAGCTCCTACCCACTGAAAGTACCCAAAACATAAAATAAATCTGAGTTCCTAACCTTCTCTCTGTACGAACTCTCTCGCCAACGTTTACGACCCCAATCCTTCGTGTCAATTCCTCACACCGACTCCACTTATCCAGTGGGTGTAACGAATTCTCTAACACAAACAACCTATTATCAATTTTTTCCTTTTTTCTTTTTTCTTCTTCTGCTTCTTCTTCTTCTACATCTGCATTGGATCTTTTCGATGGAAGTGCTTGCGCCTAGTATTGAAGCGAATCATGCGACAAGAGTGACATCACGAGGAGGTAAAAATGAGAGCTACAACTCCCGTCTATGGCTCCGTTCTCGCTGAAAGTACACTCTCGAGGGCAGTGGTGCTTCAATTCTCATGTTCATATATTCAATCTCCACTCCCGACCTGCTCAACCCAGTTCCCCGCAACCCCCACCTCACGCGCCTCTCCCCTCCCGCACCAGCTCCAAGCAAAATGTCTACCAAAACGAAACAAAAACAAAAATCACATCGGATCACACTGCAAACTATTTACATTAAGCGATGGGAAAAAGCTACCACCATCGAAACGACAATCCTCTTTACACACATGCGGCAAGTGATTGGATTGTACCCAACTGCAACTGGTTTTCCTGAACTACCGATCCACTGCTTTCCACGCTGAAGAAGTTTCGCCACCTCCTCTGGCAGCGGAGTCCGCGTCCCGGAGGCCACGCGAGAGCAGGGCCACAAAAGCCAAGGGGCATTGTCAACGAGTCGATGGAGGAAGCAGGTCGGCGTTGAACCAGTCATCGTCCCAACTTTAGGTTGCCGTGCCCAGTGGATCGCCTCCACAGCGTGCTTCGCCTAAACTTGGCCCCATGAAAAAGGCCAGGGAATTGTGAACCCAGCGGCCGTTTCGTCGGTTGTAGCATCTCGCTCTCGTCCGCATCCTCCCGAAATCTGTGAACCCTTTGCATGTACTCTCTGTGTCATGCTCCGGGTCAGTTCGCGCCTGCGCTCAATCACATACTTCTCTAGCTGGGTCCCTCCCCCCCCCCCCCCGCCGCTCCTTTCTCTCTGCCCAAATCCGCCGAACTCTGTCCCACTGTGTGATTCCATCTCCCCCATTCTCAAATTTTCACCAACTCATCCGCACACAAACGTATCCGATCCCCCCGCCCCTTGTCCCATTGCGGAAACGCTCAATCTGATCCAACGAAGAACTCCACTTTTTTACTTCTTCCTCTTATCTCCCAATCTCTCTCGAATCTCCGCTTCGCACTCCTCGTAGCATTTCACTCCTCCGAAACAATTTTGCTTCGATTAGGGAGCCTGGATTCAAGCTTCACCGAATCCATCGAATCTGTACACACACAGTGCGATGAGTTCGTGAAAAGCTCACAATACGAGGAAAGGGCAGACACGGACAGTGACCGGCACTGCCCACAAAAAAAAGTAAACAAAAAGTAAAATACACACAATGTAACATAAAATCAAACCTTCAGCTTCACTGAACTTTTGTATGAGGTTCGGCTGTTTGGACGAAACTGTGGGGCCTTTGCTCATGCTTTAATGGAAATCCTGCCAAATTTAAACAGATAAATTAGGCATTTTGGGCCTTAAAGTATGAGGATTGAGATAATGATGACGGTGGTATTTTGTCTGTGTTTCAAAGAGTAAAAGAAAAAGCTGTGTGCCTTAATATGATGGTACTGTGTAGCAAATATCTTACTGGAAAAAGTAAGGGGGGGGAAAAAGTGAAAAGTAAAGGCACAATAAAGACAAGTGAATGAATTTGAGTGAAGACGTTTGTGGGGCCATGTTTCCCTTGTTGAAGCTGGAAGGGACCCATGATGTGATATTTCCCTATGTTGGAGTAAAGATGGGTCATGCGCAACACATTTATTTGTATCCAACAAAAAGGGCTCTTCAGTAACACAGCAATGGTTTCCTGGTAATAGAAGAGTCTCATTTTATCTGTTTTAGACTGATTTAGTGTAGGATGAATATATTTACAGCTTTTGGAAGCAGGATCATAAAATACTAAGAGGACAAACTTCCTCCTCTCCTTTAATCAAGTTGATTTCCGTAGCAAATATCCATGTGTCTTTCTCACCTTATCTTTTGATTTCTCTATGGAAATAAGACCCTAAAATCCATTTTGTCACACTTTACCGCCCCTAGGCCAACATGTACTTTGTTTGGTTCATTAATAGCAAAGCCAGCTTGTCCTTTCTGAATCACAAATATAAATAAAATAAAATGAAAAAAGAGGCAAAATCTCGGTATTTATTAAACGAGAAAAGAAAGGAAAAGAAAAGAAGCCCACATCATGTGAAGTTTTGGAAATGAGGGCCATGTGGATGGAAGATCCAGTCAGAAGTCGCCATGTGGTGGATGAGAAGGGGTCCCAATCAATGACATTGTGACAGGTGACCTCGTGGCGTGCTGCCAGCGTGGACGCCACGCTGGACGCTGTGACATGGAGTGTCCAAGAAGGTGCGTTTTCTGTGGAATGTGGGCCATCGTTTTGATTCATCCCTCGGCTGATTTCTCATACACTTTGTCCAAATAAATATCCTCTAGGCTCTTGGTCCATAATGAACCCAAACTTTAAAATGGATGGCGAAAAGTCACATTGAACATGTTGGAGACTTGAATACACATTGGCAAAAATTCTAATATGTGTAGTAAAAATTAGGAAAATGAGAGAGACATCAAATATTTATAAATATATAGGGGAATATTAAATAGACCAAAGTTTTCACTAAACAAACCCACACATTCTAACCATCTTGAAAGAAATAAATAAAAAAAAATAGACCTCTACATTTGTTTCTATACTAGTGGATTTGCAACCAATAAAAACTAACCACATTTATTATGATTACCATATTCTTCATCAAAAGTGGATCTATTTAGTAAAAGCATGAGTCTCTTTAACATTCATATATATATATATATATATAAATTATTTATTTAAAACTAAAATTATTAATTTAAAACTAAAATTATTAATTTATGATTTTTTTAAGCAATAGGACTTTATAACTGTTTATTTAGTCTTTAGTAATTTAGTGTTGGATATAAACAATATCTAAATATTTGAACATATAAATACTATATTAATACATAATTTATCAAATCACTTGTATAGAGCTAATCCAATATTAATTATAATAAAAATATATTTATTTTTATTTTTATTTTTAAAATAGTAAATCATTTAAAATATACAAATAAAATAAAAATAAACTTTTTCATATATTGATTCAAGAAATGTGAATTTATAAAATAAAAATATTTTCAATAATATTATAATAAAACTAAAATTATATTAATTTTTATAATTTTGACAATATTTTAGGTATTTAATTAAAATTTTCAAATAAAAAAGATGTGTCAAGGATAAAAACTTGATGAAAGCAAATAAACAAATGAGACTTTTTTAAAGAAATATGACAAGATAGAAATAAGAAAGTATGTATATTAAAAGGAAACTAGGATGGTGTTAGGAACATAGTCCTTAGAACCTTCTGGAGACAAGTTTCTAGAACCTTCTAAAAACAAGTCTCTGGAACCTTCTAGAAGCTTCCTAGTTAGTGGAAGTTATTTGAGAAGTTTCCTAAATAGGAGTATATATTGGAATCGAGGCTGAAGAATTCTTCACTCTCGACAACACATCTCTTACAACTCTAGCTCACCTCTCTAGTGTTGTTCTTGTATTCATCTAATTAATCTAATTCTTGCAAGTTCTTCTTGAACTTCTTGTTAGATCTCGAGCTTGTATTTCTGTATCCGTGGCAGTTTGTCGAGACTGAATTCACCTCAGATATCAGAGCTAGTATCTTCCTCGTTAGAGTGTGGATTACCTCTCTGCTTGAAGGTGTACTAGCATTTTAGAGGTTGCGGATTACCCTCTTCTAAACTGATACTTCTTTTGTTACAATATTAGAGTCTTATTCTTCTTGCAGAGAGTGGATTACTCCTTTTCTTGAAGCTCTTAAGGCGTTTTAGAGGTTGCGGAGTACCCTCTTCTAAACCAATATTGTCTTCTTATAGAGTCATTTCTGCCCTTCTCTTAGAATGGTTGGAGGCTAAGACATTAGTATAACAAAAAGTTCAGAGTCCAAATTGGATGCTATCATGAATGCCCTCGATACGTTATCGCAAAGAACTGCAGAAATTGAAAGAGTCGTGGCAAGGCTTCATAATGATGGAGCATCTGGGATGGCACAATCTAGGTTGCACCAACCTCAAACTTCTATACTTGGAGAAGCAACTTTGCCTCAGGTTCGAAAAGTACCACTGGTTCTACAACATAAGGAGTCCTCAGTTAGCCTTCCGGACAAGTTCGATGGTATGCGTTCCAAGTTTTGAGGATTCGTTAATCAAATCGGGTTGATAACAGTTTTACAACCTGAACGCTATCCAACAGAGGAGTCATGTGTTGGGCTTGTAGGAACCTTACTTACAGGGTAAGCTTTATCATGGTTTTCTCCTTTGTTTGAGAAACGATTGTCCATACTAAACAACTTTGAAACCTTTTTGGAGGCGTTTGTGAAAGCATTTGGTGAACACGACAAGGTTCGATGGGCTAGAACAAAGATTTGGTCACTACGACAAGAGATGCACTCTACATCAGTCTATGCATCAAATTTTATGCAATTAGCATGCGACATCAATTGGGACGAAGAAGCATTGATGAGTCAATTCTATTGGGATTCAAGGGATGATGTGAAGGATTTGCTATTAACTCTTCCCATTCTACGAATGCTCAACGAAGCTATTAGCCAAGCTATGAAGTATGATAACCGCCTATTCCAACGTCGCTAAGACCAACGTTCAAAACAATATACGATTTGCCATGCCCCAACTATGTCATCAAGCAACGTGAATTCACATTCAGAGGTAGAAGACATGCAAATTGATGCGGTACGTGTCAAATCCCTTACTCTAGAAGAAAAAAAGCGGCGTATGGAGGAAGGTCTATACATATATTGCAGTGAAGAAGGCCACAAAGTTGAAAACTGCCCCAAGAAGAAAAATCAATGCATTGTCAGGACTAGGCGCACATTTATTCAGGAAAACGAGGATGCCCAGCCATAATAGGAACCGTGCAGCTAGACAGTGAAATATCATAACAACAACCAAGTTCCTTTCTTTCTGCTCAACTTGTCCTTTGTTTTACAATCCCTTTGTTTATTGGCCCTCAAAAACTGGGAACCTTAGCATTATTAGATTCAGGAACATCTGCTTGTTTCTTAGATGAAGAATTTGCAAAGCATCATAAGATCCCTTTAATACAAAAATCCAAACCTGTTCACGTTGAGGTCATAGATAGACGATCTTTATTGTCTGGTAGTGTCATCCATGAATCAGAACCTATAGAAGTTATGTTTAAGGGCCATAGTAGTCATATTATTTTTAATATTATTAGAACCCCATCAAATCCTATTATTCTTGGTTTTTCCTAGTTGAAAAAGCACAATCCATCCATAGATTGGAGTTTGTGGAAGATGACCTTTTCCACAAAACCATCCAAGAGCAAGCCTAGTAGAAAACCCCGAATAGAGAAATCTTTATTTATTGGAGCAAGAACATTTGTAAGATCGTCCAAGGAAGGCACATTGTTTGTCATTTATGCGGCTCCAACTATTGGAGAGAAGATCTTGACAATAAGTATACCAAAGCAATATAAGGATTTTAAAGACGTGTTTCAAAAGAAGAATGCCGACATGCTATCAAAACATCGACCATATGATTGCGCCATAGACTTGTAGGAAGGAGCACAACCACCTTTTGGCCCAATCTACAATCTATCGCAAACAGAGTTGGCAGAATTACGGAAGTACATCGACGAGAATCTAGCCAAGAACTTCATCTGTCATTCAAAATCGTCAACTAGGGCACCCATCTTATTTGTGAAGAAGAAAGATGGCTCGTTGTGGATGTGTGTGGACTATCGAGGCCTCAACAAGATAACAAAGAAGAATCGTTATCTGTTATCCTTGATTTCTAGTCTCTTAGAACAACTTCGACGTGCAAGGATCTTTACAAAAATTGATCTAAGAGGAGCTTACAACCTCATACAAATCAAGGAAGGAGATGAGTAGAAGACAACATTTTGTACAAGGTATGGCCGTTTTGAGTATAATGCCATGCTCTTTGGTCTTACTAATGCTCCAACGGTCTTTCAACATATGATGAATGACATTTTTTGGCAGCACCTTGACAATTTTGTTGTCATCTACTTGGATGATATTCTGATATTCTCCAAAAACGAGGAAGAGCATGAAAAGCACGTTCATTTGGTCTTGGAGAAACGATGCGAGCGAGAACTATATGCCAAGTTGGAAAAGTATTTATTTCACCAAATAGAGATGGAGTTTTTGGAGTTCGTTGTGACTACGGAATACTTGAAGATGGACCCCAAGAAGGTGGAAGCAATCGTGTACTGGGAGGTTCCGAAGACGGTTAGAGATGTACAATGCTTTCTTGATTTTGCTAACTTCTATCAAATCTTCATCAAAAATTACTCTCAAGTTGCTGCTCCTCTCATTTGATTGACATGCAAGGATAAGCTGGAATGGGGACCTCTAGCGGAAAAGGCATTTCAAGACCTCAAGACGGCATTTATTAGGGCTCCAATCTTGGTACATCCAAACTTTACAAAGGCCTTCTATTTAGAAATTGATGCTTTGGATTTTGCTTTGGGAGCTGTACTTTTACAAATGGGAGAAGACAAGAAGCTCTATCCGGTTGCATTCTATTCTCAAAAGTTCTTTGTTGCTGAAATCAATTATGAGATCCACGATAAGGATCTTCTTGTTATAATAGATTCTTACCAAGAAAGGGGTCACTTTTTTGAAGTAGGTGCACACCCAGTGACCGTATATATGGATCACAAGAATTTGGAGTATTTCATGTCGGCTCGAGTTCTAAATCGGCGTCAAGCTTGGTGGAATATGTTGCTATCTAGGTTCAATTTTGTTATCACTTATCGATCTGGAAAGCAGCAAGAACTATCCGATGCCTTATCAAGGAGATCGTATCTTGTAACAAAGGCTGGAGAAGCAGCGTTTGATCAATAATGTATGACGTTGTTGAAGCTAGAGTAATTTCAGCTTTGCGCTACTATTGTGCCAATTGATGCTGACTTCCTGAACTAGATACGTGCCATAACCATTGAAGATCGAGTTGCCATTGATATCAAGCAGCGTACCAATGACGATAAGTTCAAGGTAGAGGGAGATCTTTTATGCTTTGAGGAACAGTTGTATATTCTAAAAGGACCAGCACGACTTCGAGTTCTTCAATCTTGCCACAATTTTCCAGCTGCAAGACATTTTGGATTCAAGAAGACCTTGGAGCTTATTTCTCGAGATTTTTGGTGGCTCCAAATGTGGAAGGATGTGAAAGATTTTATCCTCTCTTGCGAGATTTGTTCAAGATCCAAGAATCCTCGGCATCGCCCTTATAGACTTCTATAGCCATTGTTGATTCTAAGTCGACCATGGTCTTCAGTTTCCATAGACTCCATCATGGACCTGCCATCATTGAACTCATTTGATAGGATCTTTGTCATGGTAGATCGGCTTACAAAGATGGTGGATTTTGTTCCTTGCAAGAAGACATCGTCCACTGAAGTCACAGCAAGGCTCATTCTCGATAATGTGTATCGATATCATAGACTACCAGATGATATCGTATCAGATCGAGGAACCCAGTTTGTATCAAAGTTGTGGAGATCTCTCTTTGAGATACTGAAGGTGGATATCAAGCTTTCTTTGGCTTTTCATCCTTAAATTGACGGCCAAACAAAACAAGTGAACCAAGTCTTGGAACAACACTTACGATGCAGCATCAACTATCAGCAAGACGATTGGACTATCAAAGATTGGAACTATTTATCATCTCGAAGCAAATCAGTCTAGTGGCGTACCGTCTGGAATTACCAGCTCATATGAAGGTACATCCAGTCTTTTATTTTTCTCTATTGGAGCCTTATCGAGGATTATCTTTTCCTGGAAGAGTGCAATGTCTACCACCTAGTATTGAGATCGAGAACCTTGAGGAATACGAGGTCAAAAAGATGCTGGATTCATACCGAAGGTGGGGCAAGTTGGAGTATCTTGTTCATTAGTGCAGCTACAACATCAATGAGCAAACGTGGGAACCAGCTGAAAATCTCGCCAATGCGCCACAAAAGATACAGGAGTTTCATCAACAATATCCTCATAAACCTAAGCCGGTTTGACGACTGCTTCTTTCTGAAGCTTGCTCACATTAGAATATAAGAAACGAGGAGAGCACCACCAAATTTCATAGTTGATGTAGTTATTTCCTCTAAGATAAAGTAGAATTTTTTCAATAGCCATAGTTTGGTCTTCTGATATGGATAGCCAAGAGATAGATACTATGCCAGTCAAATTATCTCAATCGACTAGCTCACAAAGGCGACCCCGAGATGAAGAACCACCTACACCATGACGACGATGGAGGATATTGAGTAACCGATCACTAGTGTTTGTATTTGAGTTCGAGCCTGCTTAAGATGGTCAACCAGAAGGCATATTTGCAGGAAAATTTCACAATGAAGACACAGAAGTTTATGCTTGGTCAAAAGTTGAAGGCGTGGGCCACTACCATTGGCTTCAAGGGCCGATGAACCACTTGCCTCGTGAACAACAGTTGGAGTTTATAACAGACGTTATATGATAGATCTTCATTTTCTTGTGTTGGTACTGATTAAGAATAACATTGCTTCTTAGAGACCTCGAAGCTAAAGGAGGGGGTGATGTTAGGGACATAGTCCTTAAAATCTTCTAGAGACAAGTTTCTAGAACCTTCTAGAAGCAAGTCTTTGGAACCTTATAGAAGCTTCCTAGTTAGTGGAAGTTATTTGAGAAGTTTTCTAAATAGAAGTATATATTGGAATCGAGGCTGAAGAGTTCTTCAGTCTCGACAACACATCTCTTGGAGCTCTAGCTCACTTCTCTCGTATTATTCTTGTATTCATCTGATTAATCTAGTTCTTGCTAGTTCTTCTTGAACTTCTTTTTAGATCTCGAGCCTGTATTTCTGTGTCCGTGACAGATGGCTATTTCCAAAAGACAAAAAACTATAGACTCTTGATAGTAGACTAGAAATAATAAATGAGTTGACAAGAATGAAGAAGTCTTCACTCTTGCCTCTATATAGACTATCTATCTAAGAGTTATATAACAAAATTCTATGGAATAAGTTAGAAACTTGGTCAACAAGTTAAGCATGTGCCACACATGTTAGTAGCTTGTAGAATAAGCTAATTATATGGCACCTATATAAAAAACTTGCCTTCCAAGTTAAGAAATATGTTGTGCAGTAAATTATATTTGCCACATACTCTGATCTTTGTTTCTTTTGAAAGTAGTTGATATGTCCTCTCAGCCATTGATAATGTCTTATTCCAAAGAGGAAATACTACTATGTTATTTGATCATTTTTGAGACCTTTGTAACTTCTTTCAAACAAAATATTTGTAATATCATCAGGAATCATTCCTATCTTCAATAAAATCACCAAACATTAAGACTCTCTTTTTAGGTTGTGATACCAAATGCTTTATAACTTGCCATCTATTTGAGGAAAGACATGTTGCTCTTCAAGGTCTTCATTCCTATTATGTGATCTTGAAGGCTATAATAATTACAATGTCTCATCTAATAAGTTAGCAAATAATGGCTCTTAAATTCAATCTGTTAGCTATTATTTTTCTATTTCTATAATGCTTCAATTACATATAACTACAAACAAGGATAGAAGATAAAATGCAATTTTTAATAAATTTTATTTCTTTCATAGCAAAAATTTACTATTCTTTATTTTGATTTTGATAGATGTCATTGATAAAAAGTTTTGACGTTCTTTTCTAAATTTTAAAGATTTTTTTACTAGCCTCCATACGTATTTGTTAATATCATATCTATGCCAATAAATAAAATATTTCAATCTAAGTTAGTACCACCTTGAGTCGAAGACTTCTTCCACCTTGAATTCTTCATTATTATCTACCTCTACAAGAAATGGTGGTATTTGTCTTCTTCTTGAAATATTCACTCTCTTATATGGTTCTAAAAGAAACACGTCAAATATATGATGGATTTTCATAGACTCTAATAAATGTAATTAATAAGAAACTAGATTGACTTATTTACAAATTAGAAATGGTTGAAATCTATAGTAATTTAACTTGTTATAAAAGCAAGTAGTTTTAATATTACAATGAAATAACCATATCTTATCATTAACTTAAAAATGAGATTATTCTTTGTGATAGTGTAAAGGAGATGAATCTTGAAGAAAGAGAATCCTCAATACACTCTTCTATCATTGAAGAGAACTAAAAAGTCACTCAAAAGGTGATGTAATATTAACTAGAATGGCTATTGCCAAAAACAAGAAGACTAGATAGACTTGAAACAAGACTAAGATTAGAAAGGCGTTGACAAGAGTGAAGAAGGCTTCACTCTTCCTTCTATATATACTATCTAACTAAGAACTATATGACAATGTCTTACAGGACCTCCAACATGTATTGACTTTGTTAGCTACATGTCTTATCTTGCAAGGTAAGTTATCTATGTATGCGCCACATAGTTGGCTTGTTCTACAAGCTACTACATGGAGATAACTTGTTCCACAAGCTACCAATACATGGTTAGTTTTTTGGCCAAGTTTCTAACCTACAAACACATCTAAAGTCAAAATTACATCTATGAAGCTTCTAGGAAGCTTCTCTAGAAGACTTTATGAAATTATTTTTTATTTACTTACTTCTACTTAATCATATAAGTAACTATTGAGGTAAATGTATATATCTATAATATTACCCCCCTTTTTAGTGACGAGTTCCACAAGGAGCAGTCCTCATGTGTTGAGAAAGTCTAAGATGCAGCAAATTGTATTTGTTACATACTATGAACTTTACTCTCTTCGAAGATAGTTGATAGGTCCTTTCAACCATCTATAGTATTTCATACCAAGGCAAGAAGACCACCCTATTATTTGGTCATTGTTGACGCCTTCGTAACTTCCTTCAAATAAAACATTTGGAACACCATCAGGAGTTGTTCCTACCTCTAATAAAATCAATAAACATTGGGAGTCTCTTCCAAGGTTGTGATACCAAATATGTTGTATTTTACCATTTATTCGAGGAAGGACATGTTGTTCTTGAAGATCTTCATCTCGATTTAGCCATCTTGAAGATTGTGACAATTGCAATGTCTTGTCTCATAAGTTTGCAAATGAAAGCTCTTGAGTTGAATCTGCTGATTGATGGTATTCCATCTCATCACAAATACACAAAAGCTACAATGAAATATAAAAGGTAGAATTTTATTTTTCTTTGATCTTATTTCTTTTATAGCAAAGATTTTCTATTCTTTAACTTGATTTTGATGGATGTCGTTGATGAAAGACTTCAACTTTCTTTGCTGCATTTGCAAGATTCTTTGATGGCTCTCATGTGCATTCACTAATATCTTATTCATGCTAATGAACAAGATATTCTAATCTATTTTGGCACCACCTTGAGTCTAAGACTACTTCCACCTGTCACTGACGCAAAAATACAGGCTCGAGATCTAACAAGAAGTTCAAGAAGAACTGGCAAGAACTAAATTAATCAGATGAATACAAGAACAATACCAGAGAGGTGAGTTAGAGCTCCAAGAGATGTATTGTCAAGAATGAAGAACTCTTCAGCCTCGATTCCAATATATACTCCTATTTAGAAAGCTTCTCAAGCAACTTCTACCAACTAGGAAGCTTCTCAAGCGACTTCCACCAACTAGGAAGCTTCTCAAGCAACTTCCACTAACTAAGAAGCTTCTTAAGCAACTTCTACCAACTAGGAAGCTTCTCAAGCAACTTCCACCAACTAAAAAGCTTCTCAAGCAACTTCCACCAACTAGGAAGCTTTTCAAGCAACTTCTACCAACTAAGAAGCTTCTTAAGCAACTTCCACCAACTAGGAAGCTTCTCAAGTAACTTCCATCAACTAAGAAGCTTCTAGAAGGTTCTAGAGACTTACTTCTAGAAGGTTCTAGAAACTTGTCTTTAGAAGGTTTTAAGAACTATGTCCTTAATATCACCCCCCTTCTTTAACTTCGAAGTCTCTGAGAAGCAATATTATTGATAATCAGTATCAACGCAAGAAAATGAAGATCTGTCGCATAACGTCTGCTATGAACTCTAACTGTTGTTCACGAGGTAAGTGGTTCATCGGCCCTTGAAGCCAATGGTAGAGGCGCACGCCTTCGACTTCTGACCAAGCATGAACTTCCGTGTCTTCATTGTGAAATTGTCTTACAAACACGCTATCGGGGTAGAGAGAGTTTGCCTCAAGAAAGCGCTGGGCTTCTGGCTGTCACTAAATACTCAATCAAGTTTGAAATATAAGGGTAACAATTTTATATATATAAACTCCTCTCCTTTGGAGCAATTACATCAATATACAAGCCTTAAAATCCAAAGAACACCAAAATACTTGATAAGGTGTTATAAAAAACTTATATATCCTTATGAGGAATTTTTCCCGAAGTTCAACAGCTCATAACTTACGATCTAACCGTCTAAACAACTCCAAATTTTACATGGAGTACTGTTATATCTTTAGCAACTATCACACCAAAATTCAACCGTAAATTCGTCTTGGATCTTGTGATATCTTGAAAACCCTAACTGTATCTTCAAACCCTAGCTTTTTTACACCCGTGTACAACTTCCTTTATATCTCACAAAGTAATTATTCAAATACTATGAAACTTTGATCTAAAGCTTTTTAACCCAATTACACACACTTGTAGAAATTTTGAGCCAAAAATTTGTCCAGAAACTCAAGATATGGCTTCACCCATAACTAGCAACAAAACGATATACTTACTGCCTTCAAATTACAAGTGCTGTCTTCAACGCCTCATAACTCCTTCACCCAATCTTAGAATTCACTATACAGTAAGTAAAACGTGTAGCCAAGAAAATGCTCCCTCCAAATCCAGTCGCCGATCTTCCGTTGCTCTCCGAATTCGTATGTGATGCCCAAAAGAAGTGACAGTAGGTATGAAATTGACACCTTATCTTTGAACATTCATATCTTTTCCATAAAAACTCGAAATCACACAAAATCTTCACCCAAATTATACCCAAAACCCTAAACCTTCTGACCCTAGCCTCAAAAGCTCGAATGGCCTCGAAAGAAGAACCCTAATTCCTAATATGGCCTCGGGCAGCCTCCTCAAAGCCCATTGGGCATGGTATTCGACCAATAGGGATGAAGTTCTTCACCCCTTGCCTTCATCCAACCATGCCTTACTTTCATCCTTCCCAATAAGCCTCCTTTTAGTTATATTTTCATCTTTTAACTCCTCCCTTCCCTTAATCTTTATACTAACTATCTAAATCCTATATAATATAAACTCTATGATCAAACTAGATTAACTTCCAAATAATTTTTCTTATTTCAATTCATTTTAAATTAACATACTAACTATTCTAACTCACATTAAGACTTATAAACATATTACATGTTTTCACTAATTTTTACATACTGTAAGTAATTACGAATCCGACTTGGATAAATCCATGAAGATATTGGAAAGGATGCAATCTTAGATAGAGCTTGACTTGTTGCAAAAATCCTCAAAATTTTGATCTTCTTCCATTAGACTTCTCAAGCATACTAATCCTTGTCCCTATCATACTTGTAGAAGTAAAACTCTTTGGATTTGGTTGTAACGTTGATCTATTTGCTTCTTTTAACTATACAACTTCTTGACGCAGACTCTGAACTTCTTCTATAGGCGTAGGCATAGTACTTCCATGATTCATATTGGAAATATATGAGATTTCTACTCTTAGAGTGTTGAGAAGCTCATGAAGATCTGCTGTAGTTGCAAATCTATTCTCACTTTCGTTGAGAGTAGCATCCATAATCTTTCCTTCCATAGACAACTCAAACGAATTTAAAAGTTAAATTAGAAGAGAATAATTCACAACCTCTAAAAATAAATCCTATAAAGAGAGATAATCCACTCTCTTTAAGGAAAAGATCAATATTTGAAAACAAGATTTTTTGTTTAAAGGTGGGTAGTCCATAACCTTCAAAAAACAACAATAGAAGTGGGATAATCTACTCACTTTTAAAACAAGATAGAAACAATATATTAGCACTCTTATCAAATTATCAAGGACATGAATCTCGAAGAAAGAGAATCCTTAATACACTCAACTATCATTCAAGAGAACTAAAAATTCATTCTTAAAGTGATGTAATATTAATTAGAATGGCTTTGCCAAAAACAAGAAGACTAGAAAGTCTTGAAAGAAGATTAAGACTAGAAAGGTATTGACAAGAGTGAAGAAGGCTTCACTCTTGCCTCCATATATACTATCTAATTAAGAGCTATATTTTGATGTCCTATACGACCTCCAACATGTGTTGACTTTGTTAGCCACATGTTCTATCTTGCAAGGCAAATTATCTATGTATGTACCACATAGTTGGCTTGTTCTATAAGCTACTATATAGAGATAACTTATTCTACAAGCTACCAATACATAGTTAGCTTTTTGGCCAAGTTTCTAACCTACAAACACATCTAAAGTCAAAATTTCATCTAGCAAAGTTAATAGATGTTTTAAATCTCATAATTCATCTCGGTTGCTAAAACATTTCTAGAATGAATAGCTATTAGGTGAAGTTTATCACCTATTTCTATTTTTGATATTATCACATTTAAAGTAAAGTTTGAAGCATCTAATACAATAAAAAATGGCTTAGAAAAGTTGATGCAATACAAGATTGGTACAAAAACAAAGACTATCTTCAAAGCTTCAAATACTACTTTTTCTTCTTAATTCTATTGAAGTTTGTCTTTACAAGTCAAGTATATAAGTAGAGCTACAACTTGAGAAAAGACTTTGACAAAGATTCATTAGCAGTTGGAAAATCTCAAAAAGCATTGCATATTTTTTTTATCATTTTTTAAATATTTCAATCTATAATAGTTTGAATTTTTTTAAGATCAATCATAAGTCCATCATTTGAAATGTTATATTTTAAGAAGTTGATTTGAATTATATATATATATATATATATATATATATATATATATATATATATCTTAGTATAAAATCTTTCATCTTTTAGTTTTTGTAACATATGACAAAGATAAAGTTTATATTCTTTTGTGCCCTTAGAATAGATTAATTTTTTTTTTAGATAATAGACAACAAAATTGTTCAAAAAAACCTCAAAAGACATCATTCATTAGATGTTGAAAAGTTTTTGGTGCATTTGTAAGTCCAAAAGACATGACATTATATTCAAAATATTTGTACCAAGTTTAAAACACAATCTTTCATTCATCTCTTTGTTTAATGTATACTAGATTGTATGACCTCTGTAGATGTATTTTCATATAGATTTTAGCATGATTCAACTAATAAAAAAGTCAAAATATCAAAATTAGTAGTATCATACTATAATTGCTTATGGTATGTAAAAATTAATTAAAATATATAATATATTTATAAATCTTCATGTGTATTAAAGTAATTAGTAAGTTAATTTAAAGAGAGTTGATATAAGAAAATTTATTTTGATGTTTATCTATTTTTATTATAATTTTTAAATTACATAAGATTTAGATATTTAATATAAAATTTTAAGGAAAATTTGAAGCTCAAAGATGAAGATCCAAACTACCAAGAAGCTTATTTGGAAAGTTGAAAGTAAGGTATAGATGGATGAAGGCAAGGGTGAAGGTCTTCATTTCTATTGATCAAAGGTCATGCCGAATAGGCTTTTAGTAGACTATTTACAATCATAAAAAGGATTTCGATAAGTTGAAAAAAAGATTTTAAGAATCAAAAGTTAGGATTGTAAAGTTTAGGTTTAGGATAAAGAAGTTATAGCCATTTGAAGTTAGGATGTTTTTTTAAGATGTATTATTTTTCTTTTAAAGATATGAAGAATTGTAAAGCAACTTTTAGAAATTGAGAGGTGCAATTGCAAGGGAAATTTTAAGAGCTACATCTTTTATAAAAGAATTGTTATATTTGGAGTTTGTATGAAGGAGCTATAGAAATTTGAAGAAATCATATGTAAATCAAAAGCAATAAGTAAATCATTTTGTTGAAAGTAATGATTAGAGCCATATCTTGAATTTTTGGATGAATTTTTTGTTCAAAATTTCTAAAAATGTGAATTATTAGGTTCAAAAGTTATATACCAATTTTTATTATATTCGAATTCTTAGTTTGTGAGATATAAAGAAAATTGCATGTATGTATATGTAAACAAGGATTTGAAGCTATTGTTAGGATTTTAGTGATATCTTAAGATTTAAAATGAATTTTTAGTTGAAATTTATTGAGAAAGTTTTTAAAGATATATTAATACTTTAAATAAATAATTAGATAATTTGCTTCAGAGATATGAGCCATTGAACTTCTAGAAAAAATTTCCTTAAAGATAAAAAGGTTTTAAAATTTTTTTTTATCACATTTTGGATGTTCTTTGGTACTTAGGACTTATGTATTAATGTAATTGCCTCTATAAGGACATTTATATATATAAACTTGATGATTTCTTATCTTGAGACTTAATTAAATAATTAATGATAATTAGAAGTCTAATGCTTTCTTGAGGCAAAGTCTCTTTACTATGACAGTGGATACATGTTTTTAATAGTGATCTTGTTGAGTCTTTGATAAATAACATACATCTACAATAATTCATCTTTTTTCTTCAAAAATAAAATTAAAGGTTTTGATAGAGATTTGAAATGACATATGAAGTTTTTGATTTGATTCTCTTTAATATATTTTTTGAATTCAACCAACTTATTTTGTAATAAAGTATAGTTTGATCCAAACAATAGTTGAGTTTTTTTTGAAGGTGAATTGAATAGTCATAGAAATAATATTCTAAAAAAATATCTATATTATTCTTCTCAAATACATCTTAAAAATCTTAATATTAGCTAAGAATACCATTTGAAGTCTTTTTACTGTCATACTGTAAATACTTACAATATGTAAAAATTAATTAAAATATATTATATGTTAATAAATTTAGATGTGTGTTGGAGTGATTAGTAGAATAAATTAAAAGGAGTTGTTATAAGAAACTTAATTTTGTTTTTTTTACTTGTTTTGATTTTGGCATTAAAGAAAAATATAAAACCTAAATGTTTAGTATAAAGCTTTGAGAGGAAATTAGAGCCTTAAGAAACAAATCTAAATAAGTACAAGGCTTATTGAGAGGGATGAAAGGAAGGCATGCTTAAATGAAGGCAAGGAATGGAGATATTCATTCCTATTGGTTGAAAGCCATGCCCAATGGGCTTCAATGAGGTTGCATGAGGCTCTATTAAGAATTAGGGTTTTTTTTGTTGAAATCATTCGAGTTTTGGAGGCTAGGATCATCAAGTTTAGGTTTTTGAATATGAATTGGATGCAAATTTTGTGTGATTTGGAGTTTTAATAAAGTAGTTACTAGTGCTCAAAGTTAAGGTATTAATTTCATACCTACTTTCTCTCTTTGGGGCTTAACATACGTTTACAAAGAACAATGAAAGATCGGCGACTAAGATTGGAAAGAAAACTTTTTTGACTATACTTTTCATATATTTTTTGATGAATTTGGAGTTTGGATAAAGAGGCTATAGAGGGTTGAAGTCAACGCATCTAAATCAAAGGTAGTAAGTAAGTGATTTTGTTCATAGTAATGGTTGGAGCCATATCTTGAGTTTCTGGAAGAATTTTTGACTCAATTTTTTTGGAATAGGTAGATAATTGTGTAAAAAAATTATACATATAAATTTTGTGGCATTTAAATTTTTAGTTTGTGAGATATAAAAAACATTGCACATGGGTGTATAAAAACTAAGGTTTGAACCTATTGTTAGGATTTTCAAGATATCTCAAGATCCGCAATGAATTTGCGGTTGACATTTGTTGTAAAAGTTGATAAAAATACATCAGTACTTTACTTAAATTTTGAGTAAGTTTGGAAGGTCAGATCAGAAGTTATGACGTATTGAAGTTTGGAAAAATTTCTACATAAGGATATACAAGGATTTAGAAGATTTTGTCATATTTTGGGTGTTGTTGGTTACTTGAGGCTTATGTATTTGTTGTAATTGCTCCAAAAAGAGAAATTTTATATATAAAATTAGAGCTTTCCTTATTTTAAAGCTTGATTAAGTAATTAGTGATAGCTAGGAGCCAAATACTTTCTTGAAGAAAATTCTTTCTACTTCGATATCGCTATTAGAAACAAGTATAGCGTAAATGACAATAAAAAAATTAAATGTTTAAGGTGATTATTTTTTTGTAGCATGTAAGAAAGCTCTTGCACTTACAAATATAGCTTTAAATATACTACACTTATGACTTTTTAATTAATTAACTATACTCTTAGTTATACTTTCAAAAAATTTAAGACTGTAAGGAATAAAATCTAACTAAAGATTGTACTTTTTTAATCTCAATAAGAAGTTTAAAATATACCACATCAATTTGTATATCCTCTACTTTCAAAGATATGTATTGAGAAGACATTGATATTTCCATTGAATTGTAATAATATTGAGGCCTATTTATATAATTCTTGGACTAAAATTCAAAAAGTCAATTGTCACATTTTATAGCAAAATCAATTGTTTGACTCAATGTTTGAAGATTAAATAAATTGATCATCGATTTTTTTATCTCATATTATAATCCATAAAAAAATTGATTAATGAGTGCAACATCATTGTACTTGATATCAATCACAAGTTATCAAAATTATAAAGTATACAATGTTACAAATTAATTTTTTTATTGCAAAATATGAAACTTTTTTGTTGCAACATGAACTGCATTATATTTTGCATATATAGATCAAAACTTTGCCAAGAAAACTTTTAAACTATTTAATATTGAATCACATAATTCAAAAAAAGATAAAAATCATCATAATGTAAAACTAAAAAATAGTGTTGTAATAAACTTGACTCGTAATCTTAGAATTGAATAGCTTTGGAGTTGAAGTTCAATTGCTATTTATATTTGGTTGATGAATTCTCAAAACTTTAATTTTGTACCATCAAACTTCTTAAATAAGATAATTCTTTGTTCTTTAGTGCTTAAATGATATTTCACTATAAGAAAAGGAACATAATTTGGTGCCGATGTTGAAGTAGCTCTAATCATCTCTACATTTCTACTTTTTATCATTCTTATTTTTCTTTATGGTGGTAAATTGAATTAATGCATTATAAGTATAAATTTCTTCAATTTTTCTTACATTTATGCCATTGCACTCTTTATTTCAATAAGCTCTACTATAATAATACTAAAAAAAAAAAAAAAAAAAAAAAATGTCTAATATTACTTAAGACAAGTAAAAAAAAAGAACTTGAAAACAAAGAAAATACTCAAAATAATATCAATTTAGAAGAAGGTAATCCCTAACTTCTAATATGCTTATATCTTAAAAGAAAAAAGAATAATCCACTCTTACTCAAGAAAAGACAAAGCTTTAATATTGTAATTTATTCTTATTAATTTGTTAAAGATAAAAACTCAATGAAAGTAAATAAATAAATGAGATTTTTTGAAAGAAGTATGACAAAATAGAAATAAAGAAGTATGTATATTAAAAAGAAGCTGAAATAGCTATTATCAAATGACAAAAAACTATAGACTCTTGAAACTAGACTAAAAACAAGAAAAGAGTTGACAAGAGTGAAGAAGGCTTTTCTTTTGCCTCTATATATACTATTTACCTAGGAGTTATGTAACAATGTTCTATAGAATCTCCAAAACATGTTGACTTTGCACAACACGTATCTTAACTCGCAAAACAAGTCTTTCATATGAGCGCTATATAGTTTGTTTGTTCCGGAAGCTATTAACATGTGTGGCATGTCGTAAACTTGTTGACCAAGTTTTTAACCTATCAATCAACTATAAACACATGTAAAGTCAAAACAACATTTATAAAGCTTTTATGAAGCTTCTTTAAAAGATATTATGAAATTAATTTACTTTTACTTCTATTTATTCATATCACCTAAATAACAATTATAATAAATATATGTCCATAATAAGATGTTATATTGCAACTTTCTTAACAAAGCCAATAAAGATAAGAAGTAAAAAAAAGTATAAAAAAATAAAAATGATTGAATGTACAGATGATATTTTTGAGATATAAACAAATTTGGTTCTACTGATTTTTTTTTAATCCTATTATTAACGTTGATATGAAACTAGAGGCAAATATGTGCCTCCATAAATACATTCTACAAAACACATTCTACTTTCATTCTTCCTCATTATCAACAAGTTGCATCTTTTGGCGGATTTCACAATGCTCATAAAACATTCATCTCTCATTTCTGTACAAAAAAAAAAAACTCTCCACTCACCAATTGCCCTTGTCTGATGCCCTTCCATGCAGATTTGATTTACTGAAGTCATCCATCAAAAAAGTGACCAACAAAATTGTATCTACAAAACCCAAATCTACAAGAATTCAGTGTAAGATGCACAGACAATAGAGACGGAGAGACAGCAAGCACTTGTTTGTTGTTGTTTTTGTGTGTAACAAGGAACGATGCATGCAGCAGTTAAGTTCCGAAAGCTGTGCCGCTGCATCACACAAACTCTCATGTTATGCACAATCCCTTTCATCATATAAAACAGATAATGGAGAGATAAGAGAGATCGAGACAGAGAGAAACAGACATACAGACAGACAGACAGAAAGAAAGACTCGAAGTGTTTTGGCACAGATCCACATGCAGTTGTGTCGATGGTCGGAGCCCCCGCGTATCGATGCGGCGATGCTGCCCATGACTTTGGGCGCCTGGCTACACACTACGCCAGACGCAACACGTGCTGACACGGTTGGATGACACTGGATGTGGAAAGAATCGCCGAGAGACTTTTGAGTTATTCAAGAATGTGTTTGGTTGTGGGTGCTTCCGCATCGACATCTGCACTTGGCTGTGTGGGTGTTCGGTCTTCTATCCCCAGGTGGAGTAGATCCATTGTTTGGGATGTGGGACGGAGAGCCTGTGTTCGCATTGGGATCGCTATCTCTCTGCCCTGATCCTGAGAACCAGGTTTTGTAGTTTGATGGAGTTACAGTGGCAGTTGGGTCCATTAACCACACGTTGTAATGTTGCGGCTACCTGGTGAGTTGAATTTACAGCGTCAAGTAAAACTCATAGAATTAGTAGGCCATCTTCAGTTGCAAGTAGTTCTGTCGCAAGAGTACTTTGTAAGCTTACCCTGGTCTTCTAATGGTTCAAGGAGCGAGATAGATTAACATACACGAACTTTAGCTCATTTCAATTCTTTCCGTGATATCTGCAGCTCTCGCTTCGGTCTACACCATATATGAAAAAACTCTAGAGTTACAGGTTTACGATGGTCTAAAACTTCTGACCGGAAACAACCACACTCCTCTAGAGACATGACATCATTTGTATTGGAATACAGGCTCGTTTTGAAGATGACGTTCCATTGCCATATCCAAATTGTAATGTTTAGATTCCCGACAGACTCTCAAGAGATGCAAAATGATTAGAAGCGGAACACAATCCGAACGAGAAATATTCTGAGCCTAACGTCATGAATATTGGATAACGAGACGTTGATCACAGGCCGTGTCGGCTACCACTCCCAAAACTTGGACAGCGATTGGACAGACTCCCATCATATCTCAGTGGAGTTGCGGCAGAGGTTCGACAGTTACTGCCACACTACACGGCAAAAAATCCGGAAACATTCCAAGTGCTTACATGCAGAGGAAGGAAGGCACTGGGGTAGAGCACGGACAAAGGTGCGTATCGATATTCTCACATGCTAGTTAATCCTGCGGTACTTGTGACAGGCAGAAGCACGAAATACATTCGCCCTAGAACTGGGCGAAGGGACAAAGGATCCAATGATCTAATTATGGCCTTCCAGAAAGCACTCGGTTTCTTCAACAGTGCAATCCTCCACCGACCAAAGTAACCCAAACGAATTATACAACACACAATTGTAGTAATTCTTTTCACTGAGTCCAGTGCTGACTAGGTCACAAAGGAAGTAACATCACAGAAGAATTGTGTTGTCCATTGCAATGCAACGGGAAGTGAGTTAATCACCTAGCACAATATTTTACTTGGTTGCTGTTGGCTTGTTCCAAACCACTGCTGGAACCACGATTTGAGAGGGCCACAGGAGGGGTCACAATGTTTCAACACAACGTCACACCCAAACCGAAGCATAATCATCAGATCATCTTGACGTAAATTTGTCATCGGTTCACATACCTCTTGCACAACTCAATTACCCAACGTCCACATACGATTGATCGCAATTCAGATGTTTCAAAAGGCTCATCGTTGAAACAGATGACGGCTGTTAATTCTAAAAATTATGAACAAACTGCTGGTATTAGGTTAAGAACTATGATTGGGAAAATACGATACACCCACCTCATATAACATTGATATGTGACAGATTCTATGTAACGTGATCTGGCGGCATCACTGAAAAATATACATATCTACAAGAATTTCAGCAAAATTAAGTCTTTCTGTGAAAACCCTAAATGTTGCAGGGATGGAGATCTGCACAAAAGCCAGTTACAGTTAAACAGAAACGCACAAACACATCTAGCCTGCAGTAATAAACTACTGCAAAGCACAGAATAATTTAATGGCACGAAGCTTTGGGATATCGGGACAAGACAAAAAAGGAAGAAATCCGTAATCATGTTCACGTGAATCTGTAAAGAGGAGCGAAATGAGAACGAAAGGGTCCCTCTCGATAGAACTTGCATTTTTAGAGAACACAGGTAAGCACCAAAACAGTGCTGCAATAACACTCCCCTCAACGAAGGTATAATCTGAAAACCCTAAGCAGTCAATATGACTGCACCCCCAGCCTCCTTGATCTTCTTCTCCGCGAGCTTCGAGAAGAATTTGGCCTTCACAACCATGGGTTGCGCAGGCAAGTCACCCTTTCCGAGCACCTTGAAGAATCCGTGCTGAGTGACATCCAAAAGAGGCGCGCTCTTCTCTCCGTCGGCCTTCTCCTTGATGGCTTCAGGCACCAATGACCACAACTTGTCGGTGTTCACGATGGGACAGTGGAACTTGTTCATCGTTTTGTGGAAATACCGCATACCCACCTTACCGAAGTACCCAGGATGGTACTTATCGAACAAGATCCTGTGGTGGTGCATACCTCCTGCGTTACCACGACCTCCAGGGTGCTTGCGGTGCTTGCCCACACGCCCATGGCCGGCACTAACATGACCCCTTTTCTTCCTGTTCTTCTTCAGCCGGGTCGTCATGGTGCTACGTCTCTACAGATGTCCCAGAGAGCTTTCAAAGCTCTTACAAGAGAACTGGGCAAAGAGTCCGGGTCAGAGCAGAGTTCCAACCTTCGTGATCTCAAAACCCTAAACCTACTTCTGAGGGTAGAAATCGCTCTCGCTGAATCCTGATATCTTCGCAACCTCGCCTCGAAGATGAAATCTATCCATATAAATGAAAAATCTATGCAATACATTCGGTGAATGAGCTCACAGAGTGTAAATGACGGTTATAGGCTACCGCGTGCAGAATCCGTAACCGTGATTCTTCAGCATCCTGTTTGTGTGCTTGCATTCTGCTTTGGTATAGCCATGGCTATGGCGATGGTGGTCAGGTGCATTCGAAGTTGAGGGGTGGCAAGCGCGGGCCATGGAGGCCATACCTTATTGGTCGGCGTCCGCAGATCTCTCCATGTACAATTCGTATACCAATTCGTCTCAAACGTCGACCTTGTGGAAGAGCGAGGCTAGAGTTTCAAGAGGGCTTTCTGGATGGAAAAGAGTCGAAGGGCACATGTGTTTAACACCGATTTCAGGTGACTTTTTGAAGATTTCGTCAAAAATTCGATTAAATTGCGTGTATTCGATTGAGAATGTAACTATCGAGAGCTGTAGGCTGTTACTTCGAATTCGGGGATTGAGCTCGTCAGGAAAAGTTAATGGAGTTTTGAGCTTGTTGAGGAAGGGAATCGGAGGTGGAATTTCAGGAAGGCATTCCGAATGTGGGTGCTGTAAAGCTCGACGTGAGCTGAGGTACCGTTTTCTTCTTACTGATTATATCGAATCCTATCGTTTGAAGCGACCGTAAACATCTAAAGTTAATGTAAACGCTTCAGAAAGCCTCTTGAATTGGGGTTAGGGTGGTTCCGTCTTGTCTCAGTGCGGATAAATTGCAACTCCACAACGTTTTCGATATGTCAATTATTCGTCTAACCACAACGGATGGGCATCGTCTGTCACTCCTTCGAAATTGATTTCCTTGCATGCTGATCTTGGGAATACTTTAATTGTCGTGTCAAAGACATGCGTAATCCAGAAGTAATTATCGCCAATTTCATGGATTCGGAAGGGACCAATTACCGGCTGTGCTAGTAATTTATTGTCCCTTACGACACTTTGTTCTTGCAGGTTCGGAAGTCTTAGTGATTCAATTGACATCAAGAGCTGGGCAAGTATCCAAGTTCAGGGACCGAGAAGACCATCTAATATATCTAGAAGATGGTACTTTCATAAACTTAGAGTTAGATGTGATGCAAGAAGAGAAGATGATAGAGGGAGGCAAGTAGTGGTGGACCATTACAAGGTGTTAGGCCTGCGCCGCCAAGCCACAGCCTCTGCTATTAAGTTGGCCTACAGGCAGCTCGCGCGTCAGGTTTACAAATCACTTCTTATCAGCCTCAAACACATTAACAGTGATAGTAGTCAGAATTTTTTGTACATTGGTACAACGATTGCCAGCGCTTCTCCTTTGTGCATTTCTCAGTGATCTTTATCACTGCTTCAGACACTAAGATTCAAACAAATAAATGAACCAAATATTTCAGGTGCTTTACTGTATGTGATTTTTGTTGCTGTGCAGGGTAAATGAAAAAAATGTCTTATGCGTTTCAAATAACATACTCAAGGATATCAGCACTGACATGCTTTTATGTGCAGTTTCATCCAGACGTGAACAAAGATGCGGATGCCAACGAGAAGTTTATGAGCGTTCGTCATGCATATGAGGTAATGAAGGGATTTACAAGCCTTGTTGTAATGCATGTATACTTTTCCAATGCATTGTAGTTTGACATTTTACGTGAAGTGGTTCCTTCTATGCCTCTCTCAGATGTCTTGTTAGATAAATCTTAGCTGTAATTTTTATCTATATGTGTGGGTGAAAGGTAATCGTCTGTAACGTGAGAGGTGTGTTTACTACAGGGCTGGCAGTAGCAAGTAACTTTTGGAATGTTGTTCCTATTGCAATGTGACTTAATTTCCAAATGTCTTCAGGTTTTATCTGATGAGGCAAGCAGGAAACTGTATGATAGCACTCTGCAAGAGCAAGTTAACATTTCGCGAAGAAAACAAGTATACCAAAGAAGAGAGAGAGACATCTGGACGCGGACAAATCATAACAGATCTCAATACAGAAGAGGATCGTATGGGAATGCAGAATGGGGTTATTCCATGAACTCGTACGAAAACGAGCACTCCAACATGGAGAGTTACTATTACACTTATCCTAGCAGTAGCGCTTTTGGCACCAAGAAGAAAAAACCATTTAGATATCCCAGTCGTGGCACATCCCAGGAAGAGGAAATCAAGAACCAAGATTCGCAAGTTGAGTGGCAGAGTATGGGCAAGGAGTTTTTACTGTTCCTGTGGGTTGTTTCTGCTATGTGGCATGCTTTGGGCGCTCAAATTGCCCTAGGACTGCTTCTAGGTTTCTTGGTCCTATGGAAAGATTTTGCAGTAGGTTACAAACTCGCTTCTGGCGTTGCGTGCCTAATGGGAGGAGAGAAAGGGCTTGCTCTCATGGTGGTTCTTATAGTGTCCACGAGAATCTTTGGAAGGGCTTATCATACTGTAGCCATTATACTTTCTTTAGCACTTTGGCTAGGAGGTGGAGCTCTCAAGACTGTGTCTTTACCACACGGAGCAATCCTTCTGTTGGTTTATAAGTGCATTCAGTTGCAGCGGTCAGGATCCACATTGTAAGCCTCAGATCGCAACTTTTAGTGCACGAGGTAGACTATTGGACATATGGTAATCACTGCACAAGCTATACAAGGTCAAATTCATGATGCTGGATTTCTTGCAAGTCGCTATGGACGTATCTGGACGGATCGAACTATGAGGGAAGCGTTGCATTGTTAGTCAGCTGAGTTGGATCAGGTACAACTTGGCCTCTGGGTTTTGACAGAATTATAGACCTTCTAT
This sequence comes from Physcomitrium patens, assembly GCF_059467195.1. Taxonomy (NCBI): domain Eukaryota; kingdom Viridiplantae; phylum Streptophyta; class Bryopsida; order Funariales; family Funariaceae; genus Physcomitrium; species Physcomitrium patens. Next base: position 14,990,085 of record NC_143434.1, on the reverse strand, counting down.
CTATTGATGGGAGTTGGTGCTGTTGACATCATCTCTTATTTCCTCTTCATTTCCATGTATGGATCTATGTGTGGCGGTGAAACTGCAACCATCCTCGTGTGTAGATTCTCCATCAAGGATGGTTAGATGCTGAGAAGCAATTTAATGGAGGTTCTGAGCCATTTTTCCGTTACTTTTGTGTAATGCCGAATATGGAATTGGAGACTTTGTTGGACTTGTTGAATTTTTCAGGGGTCGAACATCACATTAACATTCAGGTACGATGATTCAATTTCTTCCTTTGCCTCCTGGATTTTAGTCACTTCTTAGAGGGATTTGTATTAAATAATTTAAAACTGCATTTAGAAAGAATTTATTCTCTTGTAGAAATAAGTTGTATGTGAGATTTTGTCATGCTTTGTAATGCCTTTGAAATAAAAACCAATAATATTAATGCTGACAAAATCAACATCCTCTTGAAGATGCTAGTTGTTATCTGTTATAGAGTTGCGATTTGTGCCCTACTTATATTTATATCTTGGGCAAGTTTTATACCATTTTTACTTTAAAAAAAGCTAGTATGGACATATGTGTCTTTACATACATATATTAGCAATATATTTGCATAGGAAACTCTTGTTTTGTTTTGGAAATATTATGTTATAATTAATCATCAATGTGTAATAAAAGCACTACAATTGGGATGGATATATAGATGGATGAATGCATATATATATATCCATCTCTTGATTCAATGATGTCAATATAACCTTTTTTTTTTTTTGCCAATAGAAAATATGAAGGATAGCAATGAGAAGATGGGAAATGGTGGTCGAATTCATAATTTTTGTTTGAAGATTAAAAGTTGCATATTTTGAAAAAATCTATATTAATTTAAAGACTCATTCTTAGATATTTTGTAAAGTTAATTCAATTAAAAATAATTCAAGTAATATAACTTATTTTTGGATTAAAAAAAATAATATAAAATATGGATATTCTCCTAGATTTATATTTATTTTTTAAAATTATAAAATACATATATATATATATATATATATATATATACATACATTCTTTTTGAAAACAAAATATGTAAGAAGTGGGTATAAAAGCTAAAAAAAATTACTATCATTATATATAAAAAATAATAATAAGGTCATTATTATTTATTTCAATTATTTTTAAGTCTTGTCTTTATATGACTAACAAGTCCTCTTATACATTGATATAACTACTAATTTATCATATTGTATTTTTTTGTGATTTCTTTATGCTCTTACTTATAAATTTTTAATACATGATTTATTGTTGGTTCTTTATGATTGAAGTATTAAATTTCAGCAATCATATACTGTAATTCGAAAAATATTTAAAATATAAGTTAAAAATAATTATAATACATAAAATATATTTTTGGTAATAATATTTGATTATTTCTAGATTAATAATTATATTAATATTTGATATTTAATATTATATATTTATTTTTAATTTAAAATAATTTAATATTTATTTTAATAATTATTTTTTAGCAAAAATAATATAATAAAGATAATTTTGTTTATTTATTAAATTATATTATTTTTTTTGAATTCTTTTTATTAATAGTGGAATGGATTGATTTCAAAAAAAATTGCAAGTCACACACTTGATTGATTGATATATTATCAATGTGTTTTATTTTTCAATTTTTATTATTTTATTATAATATGATCTTCATTTTTTTTTATATATAAATAACACATATCCTCTTAGAATATTACATGCTTATAATTTTTATTTTTAATTAATTACTAAACTTCTTATATTTATATTTTTATGAAAATAATGGGATTTTTTTAAAAAAAAAATGTTCTTTATTTTAGCTACAATTAAAGAGATGCCTTTGTAACAAATGTCTATATTATTTAAATAAATAGAAATAAGTAGAAGTAGGTAAAAATGTATTAGATAGATAACATCTTCAAGAAACTTTAAGGAAGTTCTTGAGATGTAGATTGGATCTTTAGACTCCAACTATATCACAGAACTATTGAAATTTCTTCTACAAGTATGCTACTTTTAGAAAGTTGTATTGGAAGCAACCTACAACTTGATGCTTAGGCCAAAAGTCTTCTAGTACTTAGAAAGCTTCTATAAGAACTTCCTAATAGAGTGATGCAACTTTAACCTTGTTAGCAATTTTTTTATATTCTAAACTTAAACTTCTCTTATTACTTTTAATGTGCCAATATCCATTTTATTTATTTTGTGTCTATATCTTTTTTACTTGTTTTTTATTTTTATTTTTAAATGTATAATTTGAATAGATTCACTTTTTAAAAGAATCTAATAATAGATTTTTCCAATATAATATTTTAGTAGTTTAAAATTTATAGAATTTTTTTTAATAACCACATTACATATTCATATGAGTTTAAAAATTCAATCTATGCCAAAAAAATCTCTTTGAAGTTTTTAACAAAGATATACTATCCTATCATCAATGCTCTATTTATTTCTATTTAATTATATTTATTTAAATAATTAAAAAATTAATTATACTTCTATCATTGCTTCATTTATTCTATTTATCTAAAATATAATTCTTTACTTAAATCAATTACAATAACTTATATACAATCTCTAAATTTATTCATTATTAGTTTTTTATTTTATATTTAATATTACTTTAAAATACATATATATATATATATATATATATATATATGTTTTTAATATTTTTTATTTCTATAATAATATCAATAATTAAGAGCTAAAATATAGTAATTTTGTAGAAAAGAAAAGAAAAGTCTTAAATCTCTTTTAAATGATTGAAAACTTAAAAATCAAATCAATATCTCTAAATAATAGTTTTGATGGAAAGCATCTATTTGTGATTGTTTTTTCTTTTATATTTTGTTGCTATATTTTGATATGAACAATTCATACAATATGCATGAAATTTGTTCATGCTCACATCAAAATATATTATCCACCATTAGAGAGGTCTTTTTTATCTTTGTGCTATATTGATCCACATGTCATAGCCATGTATCATGAATCAATCAAAAAAAGCTAAGTGACAGATATTAATTGAGAGCACACAAAAAGACACACAATAAAGACATCGGTGCTTAACAAAAGAATTCCAAAAGTGGAATTTTTGAGAATAATTTGGTAACATTGGAAATGAATCTAGACATCTGCTATTCCAAAATGAATTACTAAGTACATAGTGTTTTATGTCATAGTCTTTTTTTATCACCACACTGGTATTTTTCATAAGTCTGATTAAGTATTATCAAAGAAAAACAACCTGCAAATACTAAGCTTGGAAGATTGCTGATTTTACATTCTAGAATCTCATGTTCTATAAAACTAATGTGATAGTTTGCATCTGTGGATGTATTGGAGACTTTTTCATGGTATGTACTAATAATCCTCTTAAGGACTATGTAAAACCATTGCAAACTTTTGGTCTTTGTTTGTGAGTAGTTGCAATTTTGGAAGTTTGGTCTAGAACTGGTATTGTGGTAGAGAAAATTTGTCTTAAGAAAGCATTGGGCTTCTGGCTATTACTAATTCTTCAATTAAGCCTCTACATTAAGAAAACACCAAGTCTATATATAAAATTGTCCCTATAGGAGCAATTACATCAATACATAAGCCCTAAGTACCAAAGGTCACCAAAAATATGATAAAAATATTATAAAACCTTGTATATCCTTAAGGTGAATTTTTTCCAAACTTCAATAATTCATATCTCACAATTGAAACGTCCAAAAAAAACCAAAATTTTACATGAAGTATTGATATACTCTGAAAAACTATTACAACAAATTTTGATTGGAAATTTCTTACAAATCTTAAGATATTACTAAAAATATAATAGTAGCTTCAAATCCTTGCTTATATATACCTATGAAAAAATTTCTTTATATCTCACAAAATAAGTTTTAAAATACCATAAAATTTTAATGTATAGCTTTTTAACTTAATAATACATACTTTTGGAAATTTCAAACTAAAAATTCATCAAAAACTCAAGATATGGCTCCAACTATTACTATCAATAAAAGGATTCACTTATTACTTTTGAATTACATGTGTTGTCTTCAATTTTATAATTTCTTCATAAAAATTCTAAATGCAAAAAGTCTTTTATAAAAGATGTAGATCTTAAAATCATTCTTATAGCCGCACCTTTCAATCTCCAAAATGTATCATAAAACTCCTTGTATCCTTGAAAGAGCAACAATATGTCTTAAAAAGATACCTTAACTTCAAACAGCTATAACTTCATCATCCTAACTCCAAATCCTCTGAAATTTGTATAAAAATTGTAGTCCAAATTCTAAACCTTACAATTTTTTCTTCCAATTCTCAAATTTTTCTTCTAAAGTCGTTGAAATCTTTGTTGTGGTTGTAGTCAACCTGCTGAATGCCTATTAGGCATGGCCTTTGACCAATATAGATGAAAATCTTTACCTTTAGCCTTTATCCATCTATACCTTACTTTCATCCTTTCAAATAAGCTTCTTAGAGGTTTGAATCTTCATCTTTGAGTTCCAAACTTCTCTTTAAATTTTATACTAAATATCTAAATTCTATATATTTTAAACACTATAATCAACATAGATAAATCTCAAAATAATTTTTCTTACATCAACTCTCTTTATATTAACCTACTAACTACTCTAGAATATATCAATATTTATAAATATATTATCTATTTTAGTTAATTTTTATATACTATAAACAATTATAATATGACATCTACCTCCTTCAAATCTGCACATCTTTTAGCATGTGCCAATTTAAACATGCTTGTGCTTTTTGTCATCTCCATTTGTTTGTGCATATTCTATTTGGTTCAAATCTAATATTTCAAAATCTAAAAGTTTACTTAATATAAATCTACCATTTCTTCTCTTGAATGCCTTCATTTACTTTTTAGCCATAGATATCTTTAATATCATACCATCCAACTCACAAAGTAAATAGGTAGCATTTTCATGCACTCCTACTATTATATATGGTCGAAATCATCTTTGAATAAACTTCTTAAGAGTACTACATTGATATTCCAAACTACTATCAAATATTAATCTTCAATCTCCAACTTCAATTGAATTAGATTTCAAATGATGGATTTTGTCAAACCTCACTTTGTTACTTAATCTAGTAGCGTTTAATTTTTTTAATGCCATCTCTCAATCTTCAGGTAATCTTTGAAGCTGTTAAATCCAAAGCTCCAATAATCACTTTCTCGTAATACCATCCTTTCAATTTAATAATACTCAAGTAGGTACAAAATCTTCTACATGCACGATTGGCTTTTGATCCAATATTAACTTAATAGGCATATAAGTAGTAATAGTGCTATAAGTGGTTCTATTTGTTCATAAGACAAATGATAGAAGTCTTCATCATTACTTTGGCTTGCCTTTGCAAGCCTTAATAAGAACATTAATGATGGAAGGATATCTTCTCTCAGTGTTGCTATTAGCTTCGAGATTATAAGCAGTTGTCACTTTTAACTTCATATCATATCTTTGAAAAAAATCTTTAGCCTCTATTGTATTCAATTCTCCTTGATCAACCTTCATCTTTTCAATGCTATCACATATACTAAAAATATCTTCTAAGATGAATTTATACACTTCTTCTATGATTTTGGTCCTCAAAGCTCTCCCTTCAATATAGTTTGAGAGCTCTTCTTTTACCAAAATCAAAATACTTCATGTTCCATAATCCTAATGGCATAGCCACCAAATCAATCATCCATTAAAAATACATAATAAGTGGATGGAATTCATCTCTAAATATAACTTTAGTTTACAATTGGCATTCAATGCAAGAAGCTATAAATTCCTCTATATCTTTGTAAAGGCCCTTCGACTAATATTGCTGCTTGATCTTATGGTAGGTGGTCCAAACTCCTTTGTGAACTGTCTAAAGTGTATCATGAAACTCTTTGAGAACTTGATTCTTGATTTTTGCATCATCTACCATTCTCAATGGTATTCTATCCATCTTCTTTGGCATCTTCCATAAAAATTATCTCTCAAAATATAGTCATAAGACTAGTGTCTTATATCTTTGAAGGTTTTTTCTAACCAACCTTCTTATCTTGTCATGGTACTTAAATAGATATCAATGTCTCTTAACTTGTCTCTATAAAGATCTTCTCTAAAAGCCACATCTTCATTACTTATGCTTGTTCCATTAGTGGCTAACATATAGCCATAGTCCTCATCTTCATCATCTTCACCAATCTCTTATATTTCCATTTCTTCTTCACAAATATATTTGGCTTTGGATAGCATATGTGCCACAAAATTCTTCATGCCAAAAATATATACCAACACAAGATTGAGTGATTTAATGTAGGCTATCTACCTCAATATGGCAATATGAAGTATAGAGTAATTGGCAATCATATCCAATAATAATAAGAAATTAATTTCTAATACCACATTGTCCTAATTAAGTAATTTGTGTCTTCTTTTATAGATGTAAGTATTTCCAAAAGCTCCTTCTTTACTTGTGGATATGTTCTTTATTTATCTATGAGAATTCTTATCCCAAACCTAATGGCAAATCTCTTACCTTTTACATCATCTTGATCAATAGTCCATCTAATAGCAATAGGACTTGTATCAACAATAACAACAATTGATCTATCACAATCATAGTCAATTTTCCTTAAGACTAGTGGCAATTTTAAAAACTTCTTTAGACCATCTATAGTTAGTCCTTATTTTTTTTCTTATTTAAATTTATTTATTTTAAAAAAATACTGTATAATGGCTTAGCTATATCAACAAAGTGAAAAATCCAAATCTGTTAGAAGATACAAGCTCTTAAAAACCTCTTTACTTTAGTTATGCTATTACATGCTTTCATCCTAGTAATAGCATCAACCTTTTCAAGGTTAGGTTTTTTGCGATACTTTCTATATAAGGGTCCAACTACTACAATTTTATCAACTCCAAACTTTCACTTGTCAAAGAATAAGGTTAAATCCACTTCTTTAAGCCTCTTTAAAATCTCCTCCACAACTTTAATGTGATTCTTCACAAACCTTCTTCATCCATCAATGTCCAACATCAAGTCTCTGGCCTCTTCTTTACAGTCTTTAATAGATATATCATCCACAAAAAAATAGTCTTTTCAAGCACAACTTCTCTTAAGATTTAGTTCATGGCATTTTGCATATGAGCTACCGAGTTAATGGTACCTTGAGGTAAAGTGCACATCTTCATAAGTTCCAATAGAATCTTTATAGTTGTCAAATGTCTACTTTCTGATGTAAATTAAAATTGATCATAACTAAAATACAGATCTCTAATAGAATAGATAGCATGTCTTATAAAAGCCTCAGCAACTTCATCCACAATTTGTTCCAATTCCTTATTTCTGATTGTTATCTTATTGACTGGCTACATGTCTTGAATGAATCTCAAAGCTCTAGACTTCTTTAGTATGGAGCCATAGATGATTTAAGTATTCTTATTTGTATCTTTTCTTTCAATAGACTCACTAACTTAGGTAGTAAGGCTTTTGACACAAGAATTAGCTTCAAATTTTGAGGTACATGTAGAATAGTAAAAATGACCATTAGTACAACAATCTTTAGACTAACACATCCAATTTTATCTAATAAAGAAGTAAAAGCCTTACCATGCCTAGAGATCATTTATTGGAACTTTTTTTTTCTCAAATTCTTTCAAGAATTTACTACTTCCAATCTTTAGCTTGGCCAATGTCTCTTTTGTGAAATTGTATCCAATCCTTCTCATCTTCCTCAATTTAGGCTTTTTTTCAGCCTTTCTAATATGAACTTTAAAGTTTGGTGGTAGTTGTATTGTCACTAGCTTCACCTTCTTTGCCATGGTCTTATACTTGGTATTCACCATTATTTCAATGTCCAAGCCATAACTTTCAATCAATTTTGTATCAATAGCTATCTTCAATATCTCTTCATACAATTTTCTTAAATAAATTTTTGCTATCTTATCAATAGTTGCAATGACTTCTTCTTGCAAAGTTTTTAAAACTTGTAAAACATCATTTGAAAATCCTTCTTTTTTAGTAATTTCAAAAATAGAGTTATCATTCAAAATCACACCAATTTTTTAAATTTTTCTTTTATTTTTTTAATTGATCTTCTATACTTAGAATCCAAATTTTTAATCTTTTGAAAACTCACACATCTATCTTTTGTTAAATTTCAAATCTTATAACTACTACTATGTACATTCAGGCATGCTATAGTAGATGATTTCTTTGCACCCATGGCACCCCATGCTCCATGTGTCTAATTTAAAAATCCAAAAAATTATCTTTAAAGGTCTTGTCCAATCAATCTTCTTGCCTCTTTATTATACTCAAAGATAAGCTAATGTTTCTTAATTTCTTTTTATATAAATCAATTATGAAGGATAGAATTTCATGACCTTGATTTCTTCCAAATATTGCAAATGCAAAGTCTTGCATCAAGTGTCTATTTTTTTCTTAAACAAGTATTTTTTTTCTCTATTAAATACTTAGCCTTAGATAAAATCAAGTTTTTTTGTCCATGAACTGTACTAAAATAGGATTTAAAAAATTAATAAAAATAATATATTTATATATAATAATATTTGATATAGTACAATTAAAAACCATTCCAAGAAAAGACAAGAAATTGATTTTCAATACCACATAAGCACCTCTTAAATAATTATTTTCAAACTTCAATATAATAAGTGCACTCTAAAGCTCTCTTTTCACTTGTAAATAAGTTCTTTGCTTATCAATGAGAATCCCTCCTCCAAACCTAATTGTAAACTAATTATCTTCCTTATCAACTAATCTAATAGCCTATTCAATAGCTATGGGACTTTTATCAATTGTCACTATTATTAATCTTCTATAATTATAATCTAATTATTTTAATACTATTGGTGATTTCAAAATCATCTTTAATTCATTTATGGCCAACTCTTACTCTTCACTTTATACAAATTTCTTATCTTTTTTCAATAACCAAAAGAAAGGCTATATAATATGAACATAATGAAAAATCCAAATATGTTTAAGTATGTAAGCATTTAAAAATCTTTGTACTTTCATGGTGCTCTTACATGCCTTTATCCTTGCTACAATGTCTATATTATCCGAGTTTGATTTCCTTTCAAAACTTTCACATAAATGCCCAACAACCATAATTTCTTTAAATTCAAATGTAGACTTTTTAACGAATAAAGTAAAATTTACCTTCTTAAGTCTCTTCAAAATATAATCCACATCTTTAATATATTCTTTTACAAATGTACAACATCTAACTTCTCTCAAAGATAAATCTTTATCCTCTTCTTTATAACTGTTGATTGAAATATCATCTAAAAAAGATATGGTCTTCTGTAGTATAAATTTCTTTAAAATTTGATTCATTATATTTTACATATGAGCCACCAAATTAATTGCACCTTATAGAAAACATGTGTACTAGATCTAAATGAGTTTTCATAGTCGTTGGGCCCCTATTTTTCTTTACTAATTGAAATTGATTATAATCCAAGTATAAATCTTGACTAGAATAAATGGCATGTTCTACAAAAGCTTTTGCTATTTTATCTACCATTGGTCTAGACCTCCATATTTTTAATATTCACTTTATTGATTAGTTGCGTATCTTGAATGTATCTAAGCGCCTTAGACTTCTTTGGCATAATGAACCTTTAATTGGAATAAGGTACAATATATTGTTCAAAGATGCCTATCTTAAACTTTTTCTTCAATAAATCTACTAATTTGGGAAGCAAAGCCTTAGGCATTGAAATAGGCTTCAAGTCCCAAGGCACATAAGAAATGATGAAAATAACCATAGATGCTACTATGCTAAGTTCTATACAATCAATTTCTTTGAGTACAAATGCAAAAATCTTATTATATTTGGAAAGCATCTCTAGAAACTTCTTCCTCTCCATCTTAATTAAAAAATCACTTCTTCCAATCTTTGACTTGTCCAAAGACTCTTTGATAAACTTGTGACCAATCTTTTTCAACTACTTCAATATTGGCTACATAATAGCTTGTTTGATGTATTCTTTGGTATCTTGAGGGAATTGAGTTGCCACAGTCTTCACCTTATTGGCCATGGTCTTATGCTTAGTAAGTACAATAGCTTCTTGTAATATCACATGACTATCAATTACTCCAAGCCTCCTTGAAATCTTCAAAACTTCTTCATATATTTGTCTTGAGTGAAGCCTTATAGCAATATTAGCTCTATCTCTATCCATAGGTAAAGTCAATCCCTCTAAAACCTATATATAATCATATTCAATTTTTTTTAAAATAACATTCAAAATACATTCATTATTTGAAATTACATTCAATCTTTTTAAATTATTTTCATATTTTTTTATCCAATTTTCATACATATGATCTAAGTCTCCAACCTTTTGAAATCTCAAAGCCTCTAAAGTTGTCAAAACCAAAAATTCACATTCAAAACTATCTATATTCGAGGATGTATGCATAAAAGATTTACTTGCATCCTTGTATTTCTATATTATATGAGTACTTCTTAAAAATCCAAAAACTCTTCATTGATCTTCAAAAGAACTTCTCCCTAGTGATTTCTATTTCATTATGAAAATTTGTATTGATCTTTTTCCATTATAGTTTCTAATCCTTGCATAATAATAGCCATCATCTAAGACTTTAATTTCCATCTTTATAGTGAAGTTGTAAGATTGTCCTAAAATCACTTGATAAGTAGTAGAATTTTGTATAAAGAAATTTTGTTCTATCTCTACATTTTTAATTCTTCTCCTGATTCTCAAACATATCCTATATAAATCACTTCATTCATTATTGGTGGCCTTCAACATCTATCTATGGTTAACATCAATGAGCTACTTACTTATTTCATAAATCCTCCTTAATATGATGTTGATCTTTGATCCATAATTAATAAATACCAAGATATGCTCTTTGAAGTTTTTTAGCCTTACTTGAGCTTCCATCATAGCTCTAGTCCAAAAAAATGTATAAATTCAGCACTCATCCTTTCACCTTCAAACTTCTCATGAAAATTACAATTAGATACATTTACTTCACTTATGTCTATTCTATACTCTATTTCTTCGCCACTTCTTATCATTCCTTGATTTTTGCTTCTACCATAGCTTTAAGTAGTCACGTTCTTCTTTTCAAGTAGAATCTCTTTAAACATAAGTACACAAAGTTAGAAGAAAACTTGCCCTATCTCTTGGCTTTCTTTCTTAATCAAATAGGAATCTAATGCCTTCACTATAATCACTTTTGTTGTCACTTGCTTCTTCCTCTTAATAACATTAATGATAAGTTCATAAAAATCATTTTTTTGCAATTTCAAGTACCTCCTTCAAGGTGAATTCAATTTTTGCATCAAAAATCCTCTCTTCCAAAATTTCTTTTATATCAATAGAACTTTTAATATCTGATTGAAGCTTATAGGAAGGGTTCTTACTTTTAGGCTTACTTGTATCTTCTTTTTCTTTGTCTTTTATTCCACTCTCTTAAATTGCAATTCAATTCTTTTATTGAGATAAATTCACCACTTGAGCTTATAGATAAGAAGGCCTTTCTCCTCTTTGAGTAACTTCTGTAACTCTTGATAACCTCTTCTTGTTAAAGAGTTCTATCACATCTTTTTGAAAGGACTTTATTTTCTTCTCTTCTATTATAGCATCTTGATCTTTCAAATCCTTATTGTTGTTTAAAAAGATTTTGATGATAGTCACATCAACTATATCATTTTAATTTATTGCCCTCCTAATGGCTTCTACTCCTTTAACCATAGCCTCCTTCAATGGTGTCAAGGTAGCTTTTGTGCTCTAGATATCTACCTCAATGAGATAAGATTCACCTTCTCTCATATGTAATCCAATTGCTCTTCTTATATAGTCATTTACAAACTTCTTCATATCTCCTCTTCTAAAATTGAGTTTGAAAGATTCACTTGTTGTGATCAGCGTCACTCTACCTTCTATGAAGATAACTCCTTTTTTCAAGTCTTCACCATAAATAGAGTAATTTTTTCTTTCATACTCAAAACTATTACAATATATGCACTTCTTAACAAATCCATTTGATTCCTTGGATGTATACAAAGAAGTAGTTCATTGGCTCCTCTTCAATTTATTCATCTCCACTCTCAATTCTCTTATGTCTTTAATCAACTTCTCAAGAGTTTCTTAGATGAAAGTCTTATATGTCATTTGGATTGGAGTAGATGAAATTAGATTTGATGGAGTGATTGGCATCATAAGTGATAGAACTTCATACTTCAAAGTCTCTCTTCTTGTCTTCAATTGCCATTGTTTCGTCATCAATAGTATAATAAGGTATAAATAGGATGGTTGTATTAATTGCACATAAAGATATATAGTTGGAGTTGTTTTTGAGAAGCTTCTAGAATTAAAGTTAAAATAGTGGTTTATATGGAATCTACCGTTGAATCTTGAAGAAAGGTTTAATGTGTTTATCTTGATAGAACCTACTATTAAAGACATTCTAAAAAGTTTCACGATAATTAAACAAAGTATAAATAGGATTGACTAAGGTCATTTAGAGCATTCAATCAAGTATGGCTTTAGATTCTTTCTCTTAATAAAGTTTGGTTTAGGGTTCCATTCTATTTGGTTTTGTTTGATTCTATTTGGTTTTGTATGATTCTATTTGGTTCTATTCTCTTTTATTTAGTCATGTCTTTCATATTCCATTTTATTTAATTATTATCAATTTTATTTTAGTATTCTTAGTCTTATGTTGTGTTGAGATCTTTGTTATTATAGATTTGGTAAGGTTTTAGACCTTAGAATATTTTATCTTATTTCAAATAGTATCACATCTTCCACTCTCTCTCAATCATTAGTTAAATTTTCTTCAATGGACTTATCAATGAAAAGTACAAGGAGCATAATTCCTAGTGCTTCATCTATTGCTTGCAAGAAGAGCTTGGTCTTCCTTATATCTAATAAAAGTTTCTTTGAAGTTGAAAGTTGAGAGAATTTTCTCTCAAACTTATTAAGAAATTTATTAGAGGCCATAAACTTCCGTAGTTATTGCTCAACCTACTCCAAAAATGACCTTTTGATGATTCTATTAGAATCCTCATCATAAAATTCATTTCTTTATCTCTTCTCAAAGTTATTCTAAGTCTCTGAATTATCTCCATATGAAATCCTTACTATCTTTTTAATTCTAAAAATGCATGCTAATTCAAAACTAAAAATATAGCAAGATTTAAGAACTTGATGTACTTCCATTTCTCTTATATATGCTTAGAAAAACTTAATGATGTTCCTTCTATTAATCCTCCAGTGGTTGTTGACCATGCTTTACTATGTCTTAGTCACCCTTTTCTTACTTTCTTGTATCTTTTATTGTATCTCCATGAATATATTCAAAGCCAAAAAATAAATCATTGGCACTTGCTCCTTCAATGGCACTTGCACCAGTCCCTTCAAAATCACTCTGAGTCATCAAATTGACTCACTAGTTGTTTTAGAATAAAAAGATGCATTTAGAGTGCTTAGAACCATAATATATGGTGAATAGTATAGAAATATTTAGACAAATAGAAAATTAGAGTATTAGTTGTAGAATTGAAGTCTTAATAATTCTTGGATGTAATTATCTCAATTAGTTTAGTATTTTTTTTACTTATTAATGACTATTGAAGGATATTTATTAAGATCAATATTTATATTGGCTTCTATTTACGCATATTATTTATAAGAAAAACTATAAATATTAGTTAGTAGTTAGAAGAAGCATGAAAAAGAACCTCATATCTTTTTAATTATTTATATAAAAAATATGATTTCTAATAGGTTTATATTAATTTTATTATTATAAAAATTATCAAGATAGGAAATCATAACTTCCATTGATGTTATTATTATAAAAATATTATGATAATTTTTAGAATTTATTTAGAATTTATTTAGAAATTTTTAGAAATTTTTAGATCAATTTTGAAGACTTTGGTAAAAATGAGTTTTACTACTTTGGGAGGCATTATGAAGAAATGGAGTAAGATTTGAAGGCCACAATAGGTTTATAGGCTAATTGGATATTTTTAAATACCAAGGTGTAGTAAAAAATAAAAAATTATAGATTTTATTAATAGAAAATAGGAGGACGAGCAGCTAGTGTAGTCCTTGTAAGAAAGGAGGTGCACAAATCCCATATGTATGGTAGCACCTTGAAGGTAGTCAAGAAGATAAGACTAAGGCCTTGTGGCCTCTCTTAGGAACCCATATACACTACTTGTGAGTCTTAGTGAGGCTCAAACTCTTGATCTCTTAAGCAAGTTATCCTTGAGGTAAAAATTATTTACTTAACTTTTTATTTATTTATTTTTTAATTATTTTTCAAACCTTCACAACTTATTTATAATAACTCGGATTCATATGTTTCTTACATCATTGAAAAGATAAAAAAAATATATTTTTAAAAATATATTTTTTATTTTTTTACTAAATGAAAACTTAGTGAACAAACTGTGACTAATTTTATAGTATAGAATTGCTTGATTGCACTTGTTTCACTTATTTTTTTGTATTTTATTCCTTTTTTCCTTGTTCTTGCTACTTCTACTTTATATCATAAATTACAAACAACTCTTAATTAAAGCTATCTTCTAATTTGGATTGAGGAGTGAATTTTACATTCACAATCATCCATCATCTTTAAATGTCAAAAATCTCTAACTTCTTCTTTTTAATTCTTCAATACCTCTTCATACTCTAAGCTTGTACCTCGGCTCTATAACTCCATTGTGCTCCACTTATACTTTCAACTATCTTAAGGATGCTCTTAATAGAAGCACCAAATTTATGTCAAGAAGACAAGCCTCTTCAAAAAAATAGGAGGTCCTTGATTACAAGTATGTTGTAAGAAGCACAATGCTACTTAAGTGAATTCAAATATAAAAAAAGTATTCAAAGTCTAAGTACAAATTTTGGATTAATTTCTTTCTTGTACTAAGATGCATTGAGTTTCTAATTCTAATTTTAAATCAATGCCTTTTCTTACTAAAATACCTATAATTTACTTATTCCTAATTCAATCTAGGCAATTTTTAGCTCATTGAACTTAATTCAAGCTACAAACTTTATATTGTCAAAGTCAATAAATAAAATTTTAAAAAAATGAGAGCCAAACCAAGGAGAAAAAGTTGGTTGCTTCCTATAAATTGGAGCCTCCAAAATCTCCATCTACAAATTAACTTGGATCTCCCTCATCACAACTCTTTTTCTTGCATACTAAAGCTTGTTGAATTGTTAACAACAAGATCTATCTTTCTTCAAAATCTGAAAAAAAAGATGAAAATCCATGAAATAGGATAGAAAAACTTGTAATAGTTATGAATCTCATTGCTTGAAAACTCTATCAACCCTTTACCTACAAATTTGTATATATTTTCTTTGTCACAACTCCTTTTTTTATGTGCTAAGGCTCATTAGAAAGTTAATAACAAGATCTAGTTTTTTTTCAAAATTTCAACACAAAAAGATGAAAATTTAGTGAGAAGCTTTAAAAACCTCAAATCAATCTTGAATATTACTGCTTCAAAATTGCAGCATCCTTCTTTTCTACAAAATTTGATCCAAGCAAAAAAAAAAAAAAAAAAAAAAAAATCCTTTGATGCCAAAAATTCCTATTGTAATCTTTTTCCAATATTTGTCTTGAACCATTATAGAGTCAAGTATCTATCCTAAAAGACAATACCTTCAAAGCTTTTGTAATCAATTTAAGGTAATAATTTTATATTCTAAATTCTATTTAAATTTATAATAATATTAGCATTATATTCTTTTCTTCTACAAATAAAATTAATTATCTTTTAAATATCTTTGATACACTTAAATTAAAAGAATCATGACAATAGAGATCATGAACTTTAAAATTCTTTTAGATGAGGATTTTTGCTTTGATAGGAGTTACTCTAAGTTCTAATTTTGTTTGAGGATGGTATAACTTCTAAGTTAATACTGCATTAATTGCTAATTTGTTGAATGGAGTGTGGTTATGTACTAGTAATGCCTTCTTGTGGCTAAGGATGGAGGAAGAGAAAACCAAGTTCTGAACTACCTTACACTATTATTTTGGTGATTCTTGAGAAATTAAAATCAGCAAGGATTACCAAGGCAATTATTGTATATCAATGTCTTCTAAAAGATTGATATGTTGAGAGGCAATTAAAGGTTTAGAGAGTAGATTGGCCTGTTGTAGGACTGTAAAAATGTATCCGACCTCAATGTCTCGAGTTGATGTTTTTTTTCTAAAAAAGTGATATTAGAGTTTGATATGCTTTGTACATGTATGAAAGATTGGATTACAAAAAAGTATGATAACTTTGATAATTGATTTTTAATTCAAAAGATTTTTTTTGTTGATTTTTAGCTCTATGAGTAGTCTTCGTAGGTACATGATATTGTAGGTTGCTTTGGTGAGGATGCAATATTCAACCTCAGTTATAGAGAGGATAATGGTCAGCTATTTTTTACTATATTAATCTACTAGTGTCTCCCCAAGCTTGTGTAAAATGCCAGATATAGACTTCAAGAATCTATCTTGAAAAAAATCAACGTTGGCATTTGAGACTAGAAATATTATATTTCCATATTTGTAAAACAAAGCATAGTTTAGAGTCCCTTAGAAGTACCGAAAGATGTTTTGAATTGCTCGCATGTGGGCTTGTAGTTAGATGAAGGATCTGCTCACATATTCAACTGCAAATGCAATATGTAATCTAGTACTTGTGGCCAAGATGAAGCTGCCAATCATACCTTAGTACAATTTCAGATTTATAGAAGGAAAGTCCATTTCATTGCATAGGTAGATGCTCGGGCTCATTGGTACCTTCAATGAATTGTAATTCTCTATGTTGTACTTCTTCAAGAATTTAAGAAAATATCCTCTTTATTAGACATAGCTTCTCTTGTATATATATGCCAATTTTGCTCTCAAGTAAAATGCCACCATACTTAGATTGGTCGTTTCAGATTCAACTTTGAGTCACATTTCAATTCTGTTGATTTCTTCTTGATTGCTACTTATCACAATGAAATTATCTACATAGAAGAAGACAATCATGTATTTCTTGTTTATAATAAAAAACTAAAGGTTAGAATCAGAAATACTCTTTTTCAGAGTGAATTCATGTATAAAATAAGCATCAATTAGGCTGTACCAGGTGTGAGGTATTTAATGCAATCCGTATAGTGGCCATTTCAGTTGAGCTACCTTTCCTAATTAAGTCTTTTTGTTGAATCCATCAAATAAGATCATATATACATCTTTTTCTATAGTTCTATTTAAAAATGCCATTTTTATATTGAATTATTTTAGTTCCTACTTCTTTCATATAGCAAGGACTATAATTGTACAAATGGTGCTCTAAAAAACTATCAAAGAAAATATTTTGTTTAAAGCCATATGCGATAATTCTAGCTTTGTATTTTTTTTTATTTCTCTTTGAGTATTTTTTTTTGTTTTGAAAATCCATTTTGCTATAATAGGTTGTTTTCCTTTAGATAGGTCGGTTACTTCTCAAATTTTGTTCTTATATATAGAACTCACTTCTTCTACTATTTCTCTTCTCAAATGTTTGTGTAAAATGGCTTTATTATAACTTGTAGGTTCTTCTACTTCCACTTTCGTGGATAACATGAAATGATCTCTAAATTACATGGACGGTCTCTTTTCTTATATTGAATATCTTTGTATAAATGTTGGATTTTGTATCACAACATTACTTCCATTTTTGATTGATTTTCTTTAGTGATTTATTGCTTGGATTTTAGTCCATCAAGAGTTTTGTATTGCAACTATGTATTGCTCCAATTTATTCTTAATTTCTTGATACCATGAGTCATTGCTTGCTGAAAATTAATTTCTTTAGAATTTTCAAAGGGAAATTATACGTCTAAAGTATCTAAATCCTCTTCCTAGTGAGTGTTACTTGTAGCTGGTTTGAATGAGTTTGTACTGTTGTTGCAATCATTTTCCAATGAAGGTAAGTTAAAGTAGAAGAAATTATCTTCTACTTGTATCTTTTCTTTTTAGTGATGGTAACTAATTTGAGTCATCAAATACAATATTACATGTAATGAATATCTTTTGTCTCTTGGATTCATATACTCTATATGCTTTGATAAGATCATCATTTTCAACAAATAAATATTTTCTAGTTTTGATTTTTAGTTTGTTTCTTTCCTTTTTGGATACATATGAATAACAAATGTAGCCAAAAACTTTGAGATTATTTATATTTGGTATCTTTTTTTATACTTTTTTTAGAATAACTCCTTGATTTGTTTGTAGAGGGCCATAATTCACAAGGTAGTTGAATTTGTTGATGACTTCTACCTAGAAGAAACTAGGTATGCCTCCTTTGGACACCATGCTTTGTACTTTTTCCACCAATGTTTAATTGTGCATTTTTGCAATTCCATTTTGTTGTGAAGTTCTAGGCTGTGAAAGTTTTCTTTTTCCATTCTTGTTGTAGTAGTCATTAAATCTCTTTGACAAGAATTCACTACTTTTATTGATTCTAAGCATTTTTAGTTTCTTTCTTGTTTTGTTCTTTGTTTTTTTTCTATATATTTTGAATTTTTCAAATACTTGTTTCTTTGCTTTTAAAAAGTAAAGTTAGTTTTTTCTTGAGTAATCATCTATAAATACTATAAAGTATTTTGACCACTTAAAGATACTTTAGGGAGTGGTCTTACTACATCTAAATGAACAAATTCTAACACGTATAGCTCTTGATGTACTTTTAATAGAAAAGCTTTTTTTCTTTTAGCAACCAACTAAATAGTCATGAAAAATGTCTTTAATGGGATATATTTTTGATAAATAAGAAACTCTATTTTTTAAGTAGAAATGTTGTAGACCTTGGTAGTTTAAGTACACATATCTTTCATGCCATAGTCTTACCTCTTCATTGTGTACTACAATATTTACATAGAAGGTGTTGTCTCCCATTTTGTAGATGCCATTTGTACTATCTTTGTTGTCAAATCCTATGATTTGCTTGTCATGTGGATTGTTGAAAATTAAACATTTATCCTTTATAAAAATAACTATGTTACTTCTATCTATCAATGTACCTATTGACATTAGATTTTGTTTCACAGATGGAATGTAGAAAATATCATTTAATTTTATTTATTATTCTTTTGTATATAAGTGATCATCTCCTATTCCTTCAATCTTGTGTTTATTTCTTCTTGTTGTTGTATCTATTTGATTCTATTTTCAAAGTTTTTAATATTCCTTCAATCTTATGTTTCTCTCTTTTTGTTGTTCTACCTATTTGCTTCTATTTTCTAAATTTTTAATATTCTTTCAATCTTGTATTTCTTTCTTCTTGTTGTTATACCTATTTGCTTCTAATTCTCAAGTTTTCAATAAAGTTTAGGCATTTTTTTGATTTAGTCACATGTATTATTACTTTTGAGTCTATGTACCAGCTATATCTTATATCTAAATTATATTGGAGTTCTATAAAGGCCACTTTTAATACCCCTTCATGGTTTATATTTTCTGATTCTTTAGTATAGTTGTCATTTCTTTCTACCACATTTACCAAAGTATACCACTACTTCCTTCTTCCTTTGCAACTTCAACAATCTGGTGTCATATTACGTGTTGTTTTGTTCAAGAATGCACCGAGCACCTTGCTGTGGAAGATGAGATTGTGTTTCACAAGTAGCCAAGAAATCCTAATAGGTTTTGTCCATACAAGAAGAATATAATCTGAATTTCAATTCAAAAGTGCTTAAAACACTCTTCTTAGTAGTCTTAACCATACATAAATCCCAATTACCTTATTACTTTCATATTTAAGCAATTTAGATTTTTCTTGTAAGCCCCAATCCTAATCAATGAGCTTTAACAAGCTATAATATCCAATCTGACCATCCATTTGATGTGGAATTTTACATGCAATTGTCAATGTAAGTCTTTTATATGCTCAAGAATTTTTAGCCCAATCCAACTTACAAATTGTGAAAAAACCTCCAAAAATTGCACTGATGTCACTTGGCCGCCAACTTGAAAAGTGAAGTAGAAATCCCAACAATGATTTCTCTCTTTTCAACTATTAACTTTATTTCAAACTTGGTATGTAGCTTGATCTTTAAGTCCTTCAATACCATACCAATTTTCACCTTAATCCAATTGATAGATATTTAGATATCATAGAAACCCTAATCAACCTCAAACTGCCACCTTCCAAAACCCTCTTGTGTTAAAAACTAAATATCTCTAAACCACGCCATTAGATTATCACAAAATATTTTATACACTTAGCACACCTAATAATCCAAACAGTATTAGGTTTTCAACTGTAGATGTCATACCAATTGCACGAACTAGCCAAAATTGCTAGTCCTAATTATATTATATAAAACCCAAATCACTAATACAAACTGTGACTTTGAACAACAATTGCTAAGTCCTTTAAAATCTTCTCAAAATAATTCTTATGTCTCTACAAAGAATTTCAAGCTAGCTTTCAAACTCTAATCTTTGATCTTTAATTGATTTCTTAACTTGCCCTCAACAGTTGTTTTAGTGACTAGAGGTCTGATTCCAATCCTATCTTACAAATGGTCGATCCCTGGGTATCAATCTAACTTATCGTAAGGATTTTTCAATCCAATTCTATCCTTAACTTGATCCTAGTATCAACCATATCAACCATTTATCTCTTCTAACCTGATTTCATCAATTTATGGTCTTTCTAAGGTAGTAGAAGAGACTCTACAATCTAGAAGGTAAAATTACTAACTAACCTTCAACCTACTAACTATTAAGATAAAAAATAATCTAAGAGGCTTTTATAAAAGCTATTTTTAGATATCTCAAATTATAATTGAATTAAGATAATTAGATATTAATTAGAAATTCAATTTTAATTATAATTTTACTATATAGTTGTATTACATTATGACATCGATTCATAGTGACTATACTTGCTATATACATAGCATCCAAAATCTTTCGAATTTATATATTCTAAAGTTATTTGGACTAAAATGTTCCCTCTATGTAGATAGCTGGTTAATCCAAGTCTTTGTCTTCAAGTATACGAGTACTTTTTTCCTCTAGTAGTTATGCAAGCTCCTCATTGAAGTTGCATAAACAATACCTCTTTATTGCCCAAGTATAATTTTTGATGCTAAAGGCGGTGATGTTCTATTAACAATACTACTCTCATCTTATCAAAGATAAAAATATAGTGTTGTATTTTAGTATCAATATTATATATTCATGAGACCTTGGTAATCCATTTAGTCTGGTTTAAACTAATGTTTGATTAGACACTGGTTCTCCTAGTGTGGCTTATCTGTTTTTTAATTCCTCAAACAGCTTGATCTGGTTCAATTTATATGTAACAAACAATACCATTGACAGGTCACCTTTTTGATACAACCTTTGCATTGTCTTCCATGTGACTACCAGATCTTTATGTATAGCAATAATGTCAAAAAGAGAGTTTTTTTATCGATATGGTAATTGCTCTACAGGTTGTCGTTTTCAAGTCTCGCAACTGCTGCTTAGTTATTTGTCTTCCACTAGGTAAGATGATTGAAAATATTGTAGATGAAATCATACTTTCTACCACCTTCCACAAATTTTTACGTCAAAAGATAGCTTACATGTTTAGTTTCTATACATGATAGTCATTGAGCCCTTCTAACTTATTTGACTTGCCAAGCGATAGATCTAGTCGCTTTGCCATAGCCTCTATATGGATGCTATATTTATAACTTACTTGTTGTTCAATTTCTAATCACTGTGATAACAATACTCTCCTCAATACTTCAATCGTAGGTGCTATGGATGCTAAGAGTATGATTCAATTGTTGTTCAATCTCTAGTCGATGATAGTACTTTCCACATTACTTTAATTATAGGTATTATTTCTTCTTCATACTATTCTATTATTAGATAAAATATAAAAAAGAAAGTAAGAAGTATTAGTATTCTTTGTAATACTTTCAAGGATCTTTGAACACTCTTGCACAAAGAGAAGGAAAAACAAAAAAAGACTCAGATCTTATCCTCCCATTAGAATTGGAGTTGCTCTAATACCATGAAACAAATGGATTTTATTCCAAGAGATGTTTGATTGTGTCACAAGACTGAATATATATACAATGTTAACAAGTATACCAAAAATTAGTGGCTTTAATTAAATTTTATGGTACAATTAAGTTTTTGTTGATTTAATCTGGTTTTCATATTGAACTAATTTTGTTTGTTTCTTTTTTTTGATGAGATAGAATTTTCCAGCAAGTCTCATGCATTGCTAAGTGAGGCTCTTAAGCTTCACCAAATTTGAAAGCAGATCCAATAGATTTTTTAGATGCGACCAAGGCTCCTCATTGGAAGGCTACCATCGACAAAGAATATTAACTTTCATGCACAATAATACATGGAAGCTGTGTGAATTATGTATAAGTTGTCAACTAATAAAATGCAAGTGGGTATACAAGACTAAGGTCAAATCAGATGGAAGGATTGACTGATAGAAGGTTTGTCTTGTTGCAAAAGAATATTCATAAGTTGCAAGAAGTGACTATGATAAAACTCTCTCATTTGTTGTGAAGTTTGGTTTTGTAATCATTGTTTATCAATAGCAGCTGAAGAAGATATAGAAATGATGCAATTTGACATCAAAACAACATTTTTGAATGAATTTGAGACAATGTTTTCAATATTAATTAAAAATGAAAATCTGATAAAAAAAAGAAAACCAATAACGTGTAGAGCTATATCCCTGGAATACAAAAACTCCAATATTCTTGTCTAAACGCTTCTCTAGATACCACAGCCGTTGATAACAGCCGTTAATAAAATACCACAGTTACCAGCCAAGCGCATGTATGACCCCTACATCCGTTGTCGGCCCTCCAGGATTGTCCCACAGCACACGTGCTCCAGACACGCAGACGATCACGTGGATGCTCCGAATGGTGGAAGCCCCGGCGAACACTGCAGTCCGATTCATCCTCTGCGACGTCGTAGGGCATCCGGCGTCGTTTCTGCCTCCCCCATACCAGGTGGTTGTGACACCTCCACGCCGCTTTATTTCCATCCACGAACCCACCGACACATTCAACCCAAAACATGTTGGTGGGGACTTGAGAGAATTCCGCGTGCCAGTCGGCTGTCGGTGACCAGTGTCCGTGCTCAGATTGCCGGATTTGCCACCCATCACGCGACGCTGAAAGTCTCGAAGATCATGTGAGAGAAGGGATGGGACTTCACGACACCCACGTAGCTTGCCGGACAACGAGCGAGACGTTCGAACCAACACGCTGTCTTCGTAGGTGAGATGGTGAGGAACCACTACCTCTCGGAGCATGGTTCAACTCAAGTTCCGCGCAAACCCAATAATCATCTCGCCAGCATCCTGGTCGTGTCTGCAACTGCGACCTGCAGTTCTCAACACCTTCCAACGCTGTGGCGGCGGGCCGCAACATGAAAATGTCGACGCCACCGCTTGGGTACGACTGCTGTGAACGTTCGCAACCGGAGGAGAAACGCAAGCGCGTCTCACAAACTGAGGAAGGCCGCCAGGCCACCGCCATTGCTTGGCGACGTGTGCCGCCAAAGTTTTCCATCGACAAACATGTCTGCCGGGCACAGTCGGTGTGCATAGTCTGTGAGCTTGGCGGAGGCTGAGTCAAGCACCATCTCTACATTCATATAAGCTGCATTCGCATTGGTGTGTCACGACAACCTGCCAGACGCTCAAAGCATTGTGAGTCCTTCGTGAAGCTGGACGATCGACCGAGGCCTGCTCCGAAGTGAAACTTTCGATCCTGCCAGGGAGCTATTTGTTTCACCATGACTGAACCCATGAATGATGTGAGTGGAGTTGTTTCGATGTGAATCCACAATGAGAATTGGACCGTGAATGACAGTGTTGTTATCGTGACATTCTCATGTTTATGCTCTTCGGATTTAGGACAGCGGTTCCTAACACGATCCTTCAAGTTTGCTACTCACCTTCACCATGTCCGTTTGCAGTTTTTCAATTATCCTAACAGACCGAAACCTCCGTTTCCTGTGGAACAAGGAGAACTACCAGATAGGGTGAGTACGTGTGGGGGCTCGGTTTTTGGTTTTGAAATATCTAGTTGACAGGATGCCAGATACAGCTTTCATCACCAAACAACAAATCCCTGACAGGTTACCTCTTCTGTGGCATGGTGAAGGCAGACCACGGCACCGAAGATGCGCTTGGGTCGGACCTCCTCATCCCAGCCGGAATCCAACACTACGAGTAAGCCATGGGTTATCATGCTGCTATCATGCAATTCTTGGGATTTGCAGCTGTAAGGTCATGAAATGGATGTGTGAGGCATGAGCGAGCATGGTCTACCCAGGATTCTGGAGCTTGGCAACCACCTTCGGCAACTCGCCGCTCACAGCAGCGCTGAGCAGAGCCACAGGTTCTGGAGTGAGTGATAACGGCTTCACTGCTGATTTCTTTGCGTGTGTGCAGGACGTGGTATTGGGAGAATTATACTGTATAGTATACTGTATAGTATACTCACTTGTATAGAATACTATCTACTTTGTATTGACCTTACACCAAGAGTTGTGACTCTTGGCATCACACAATATATTGTGTATCAATTGATCATATTAATAATAATATTGTTTCCAACATGGTATCAGAGCAATAGAAAATTGCCTAGAAAACAATGTTGTTTCACATATACAATCTTGCACATCCGCAAATTTGGCATGGTGATGTAAATATAAAACTTACAAATGGTGATGAGAATATCATACTTGATGTATTATATTATCAAGGACAAGAACATGATAAAAATAAATAAAGAAGTGAGACTTCTCTCAAAGAAATATGACAAAATAGAAATAACTTGATATGTATATTAAGAAAGAAACTAGAATGGCTATTGCCAAAAGACAAAAAAACTATATACCCTTGAAACTAGACTAGAAGCAAGAAAGGAGTTGACAAGAGTGAAGAAGGCTTCATCCTTATCTCTATATATACTATCTAACTAGGGGCTATGTGATGATATTCTATATGACCTCCAATATGTGTTAACTTTGTAGGATACATGCCTTGACTTATAAGGCAAGTTTTTTTATGTGTGGACCACATAATTAGCTTCGTCTTCAAGCTAACAACGTGTGTGGCATATGGCCAACTTGTTGACCACGTTTTTAATCCAAAAAGTCAATTATAGATACCTATAAAGTCAAAGCAGCGTCTATATAGCTTCTAAGAAGCTTCCATAGCAAATATTATAGAATTAACTTATTTTTAGCTACTTTTACTTACTTCTATCTATTTATACATGTAAATACTAGCTTACATGCGTATGTCCATGACATTACCCCCCCTTCTAGAGACAAGTTCCACGAGGAGCGGTAATCATATGTTGAAAAAATCTATGATATAACAAATTGTATTCGCCACATGCTCTAATCTATGTTTTCTTTGGAAATGAACGATAGGGCTTCTGAACTATCGATAGTCTTCTATACCAGGGTGAGAAGACCACCCAATTATTTGATCGTTGTTGAAGCCTTTATAACTTCCTTCGAATAAAACATTTGAAACACCGTTAGAAGTTGTTCTTACCTTTAGTAAAATCATCAAACATCGAGAGTCCTTGCCAAGGTTGTGATACCAAATATGTTGTATCATGCCATCTGTTTGAGGAAGAACATGTTGTTTTTGAAGATCTTCGCCTCAATTACATTGTCTTGAAGGTTGTGATAATCATAATGTCTCGTCCGACATGTCAACAAACAAAGGCTCTTGAGTCGAATCCGTTGGTTATTAGTTCTCCATTTCTTTAGCATCACAACTATAAAGAAGGTACAAACAATGATTGAAAGTAGAATGTTATCTTGCTTAGATCTTGTTTCTTTTATAAAAAAGGTTTTCATCTTGATTTTGATGGATGTCATTGATGAAAAGCCTCCACCGCCTTTGTTGCATTTGCAAGATTCTTTATTGGCTCCCATGTGCGTTTACTAATATCATATCCACACCAATGGACAAGATATTCTAATTTATTTTGGCACCGTCTTGAATCTAAGACTTCTTCTACTTCAAACTCTTCATTATTGTCCACTTCTATAGGAGGAGGTGGAGCTTGTCTTCTTCTTGGTATGTCCATTGTCTTGTATGGTTCAAGGAGAGACACGTGGAATACTAGATGGATTTTCATTGACTCTGATAGCTGTAAACAATATGCAATTGGATTGATTTGTATAGAAATAGAAAATGGTCCAAGCCTTTGATAGTCCAACTTGTTACAAGAACGAGTGGTCTTGATATTGCGACAAAGTAACCATACCTTATCACCCATGTAGAATGGTGGTTGTTCCTTTTGATAGATATTCACATTCACTTTTTTTTGTTCTTGAGTTTCTTTTAACTACGCCTTCATTGTTGCATGTAGCTCTGACAAATGAATTGGCAAATCTGTCGTAGTAGGATTATCAACTTTTAAAAAGTCAAAAGTATCAAGTCATGGATGATAACCATAATTGACAAAGAAAGGTGTTTGTTTTGTAGAAGAATGTACCGTGTTATTATAAGCAAACTCTGCCAATCGCAAAAGAATTGTCCAATCATGTTTTTGGTAGTTAATGGTATATCTTAGATATTACACTAAAACTTGATTAACGCGCTCCGTTTGTCCATCAGTTTGAGGATGGAATATTGAAGATAGTTTTATATCCATTTTTAAAATCTTGAAAAGAGTCTGCTAAAATTTTGATACAAATTGAGTTCCCCTATCTGATATAGTATCTTTGGATAATCCATGATAGCGATAGATATTGTCAAGAAAGAGCTTAACTGTTTCTTCACCTATGATAGATTTTATACATGATATAAAATATGCCATCTCGGTAAAACCACTACTATCATGAATATAGAGTCATAAGAATTTGAGATTGAAAGATGCGTGATGAAATCCATAGAAATAGAAGACCGTGGTTGTTCTGGAATGGGTAATGGCTGAACAAGTTTGTAAGGTTGATAATGAGGAGTTTTTGATCTCGAGAAAATATTATAAGATTGTACAAAATCTTTGATTTCTTTCGACATTTGGAGCCACCAAAAGTCCCTCGATATTAGTTCCAAAGTTTTATTGTACCTAAAATGTCCTACTGTTAGAAAGTCATGACAAGCATGAAGAATATATAATCGAGCTTCACCTTTTGGAATATATAGGCTTCCCTCAAAATATAGTAGATCTTCTTGAATTCAAACTTGAAAGTATCATGAGACTCTGAAGGATTTTCTTTAATATCACAAATAAGAGG
Organism: Physcomitrium patens; assembly: GCF_059467195.1. Classification (NCBI taxonomy): domain Eukaryota; kingdom Viridiplantae; phylum Streptophyta; class Bryopsida; order Funariales; family Funariaceae; genus Physcomitrium; species Physcomitrium patens. Next base: position 14,962,728 of record NC_143434.1, on the reverse strand, counting down.
ATCAAAAGACATACTTGACTGAACTTGCTTAATGAAAGTTGAATCAACAGTTAGTGTTGATTTTATTGCTCAAGGATAAAGATGCTTTGGCTTCAAGAGAATTATCCATTGTTGATCAAAAGCAACATCTCCTTCCTTTGATGTAAGGTAAGATCGTCTAGAGAGTGCAATTGATAAACTTTGTTGTTTTTTTGGTCGATAAGTGATCTTGAATTCGAATCTTGACAAAGACATACTCCAACATGTTTGGCAACAATTCAAAAAATGTGCTGACATAAAATATTCAAGGTTCTTGTGATCAATATATACTGTGATTGGGCTAGAAGCAACTTCTAGATAATAGCACCATTCTTGAAACGAATCCATGATTACCAAAAGTTCTTTGTCGTAGATCTTATAGTTCATCTCGCTTGCTAAAAATTTTCTCAAATAAAAAGCTATTGGATGAAGTTCATCATCTGTTCCCATTTGTGACAATGCGGCACCCAATGCAAAGTATGATGCGTTTGTTTCGATAAAAAATGGCTTAGAAAAATCGACACAATACAAGATTGGTGTAAAAACAAAGGTTATCTTCAAAGCTTCAAATACTACTTTTGCTTCTTGATTCTATTGAAGTTTGTATTTACAAGTCAAACGTGTAAGTGGAGCTACAACTTGAGAGAAGTCTTTGATGAAAATCCAATAGTAGTTGGCAAATCTCAAAAAACATTGGACATTTCTTACTATTTTTTGGATCTTCCAATACATAATGGTTTAAACTTTCTTAGGATCCATCATAAGTCCATCATTTGAAATGATGTATCTTAAGAAGTCGACTTGAGTAGTGTGAAATACACACTTTTCTATCTTGGCATAAAGTCTTGCATCTCTTAGTTTTTGTAATACATGATGAATATGAAATTCATATTCTTCTATATTCTTAGAATAGATTAAGATGTCGTCTAGGTAACAAACAACAAAATCATGTAAAAACTCTCAAAAGACATCATTCATTAGATGTTAGAATGCTGTTGGTGCATTTGTAAGTCCAAAAGGCATGATGTTGTATTCGAAATGTCCATACTTTGTTCAAAACACAGTCTTCCATACATCTCCTTCTTTGATGCGTACCAGATTGTATGCTATTCATAGATCTATTTTTGTATAGATCTTAGCTTGATTCAACTGATCAAGGAGTCTAGATATCAAAGATAGTGGATACCTATTTTTAATAGTGATTTTTTTGAGTCCTCGATAATCGATACACATTTGTAATGATCCGTCTTTTTTCTTCACAAATAGAATTGAAGCTCCTGTTGGAGATTTTGGAATGGCATATGAAGTTCTTGGCCACATTCTCTTCAATATACTCCTTGAGTTCAGCCAACTCATTTTGAGATAAATTATAGATTGGTCCAAAAAGCGGTTGTGCTCCTTCTTGAAGATCAATTGAGCAGTTATAGAAACAATGTTCCAGAAGAGTATCCGCATTCTTCTTCTCAAATACATCTTGAAAATCTTGATATTGAGTTGGAATGCCACTTAAAGTCTTTCTACTAGTAGAAACAAGTGTGGCATAAATGACACAAGGTGATCTTTTTTTTGTAGTATCTAAGAAAGCTCTTGCATCTACAAATATAGATTTAGTTATATTAGACTTATGACTTTCTACTTGATTAATTATACTCTTAGTTATACTTTCAAAAAAGTCAAGACTACGAGTAGTTCAATCTATTTTAGAATTATATTTTTCTAGCCATGATAAACCTAAAATGACTGGATTAAAAGGAGATCTAATGATATTAAATAGTACAAAGCTACTATGACCATTAGTTGCTATTTCTATAGGAAGGATTTTATAAGTAACATCTCCTGAAGATAACAGACAATCATCTATGACTTCTATATGAACAGGTTTAGTTTTCTTCACTAAAAATATGCTATGTCTTTTAGTGAATTTTTCATCTAAGAAACATAGTGAGGCTCCTAAATCTAGCAAGGCAGAGGCTTTGTGATGTTTAGGTCCTAGAATAACATTTATTGTAAAACATAGAGAGGGTTCTGAGGAGAGGATAGGACCTTTACTAGGCATTGTATAAGGTTCTAGTGGCACGATCCCTATTGTAGCTAGACAAATTTATTTTCCGACATGCTATCTTTTTTGATCATCGTACTTGTTATTTTACGGTTGCGTTGTTTCTTTGGACAATGTTGAATACTATGCTTAGTTTTTCCAAAATATAAGTACAATCCTTCTTAACGACGATGAATCTTTTCTTGCTTAGTAAGAAATTTGAAGCATACCACAACAATTTGCATATAATCTACTTCCGAATGTATATATTAAAGAGATTTTGGTACCGCTATTGAATTATAGTAATGTTGAGGTTCACTTGTATAGTTCTCAGATTAGAATTCAAAAAGACGATTGTTTCATTTCATAGCAAATTCAATTGCTTGATTCAATATTTGAGGATCAAGTAAGTTGAGCATTAATTTTTTACCTCATATTGTAATCCGTAGAAAAATTGGCTAATAAGTACAACATCATCCCACTTGATATCAGTTATAAGTTGTCAAAATTGTGAAGCATACAACATTACTAATGGATTGCCTTATCGCAAAATATAGATCTTATTGGTTGCAACACGAATTGCATCATGTTTTCCATACATGGATCAAAATTCTGCCAAAAAAATCTCTAGATTATCCAATATTGGATCTTGTCGTTCTAGAAAAGATAAAAATCATGATAATGCTGAATCTAAAAGAAGTATACCAATGAATCTAACTTGCGATCTTGGAGTTGGATAGCTTTGGAGTTGAAGTTCAATCACAAGTTGTACTTGATTGATAAATCCTCTAAACTTTGATCTGGTGCCATCAAACTTCTCGGGTAGGATAATTCTTGATTTTCTAACAGTGGAAGGACGTTCCACCATAAGAGAAGGGATGTGATTTGGTACAGATGTTAAAGCAAATCCAATCATTTCTATATCTTCACTTCTTGCCAATCTTGTTGCTCCTTGTAGTGGTAAATTGAGTTGATACATCGCATGTATTAACTCCCTCAATTGTTCTTGCATTTGTGCCATTGCATTCTTTATTTCAGCAAGTTCTGCCATGATAACACTTAGAAAAGAGAAGATGTCTAATATCACTGAAGACAAATAAAAGAGAGGACTTGAGAACAAAGAAAATACTAAAGACAATATCAGTTTAAAAGAGGGTAATTCGTAACTTCTAATATGCTTTTGTCTTATTAAAAGAAAGGAATAATCTACTCTTAATTAGGATTAGACAAAGCTGTGATATTGTAAGTGTACTCTTATTAATCTGTCAAGCATAAGAACATAATAAAAAAAAATAAATCTATGAGACTTCTCTCAAAAAAAAATGAAAAAATAGAAATAACTTGATATGTATATTAAGAAAGAAACTAGAATGGCTATTGCCAAAAGCCAAGAAAACTAGATACTCTTGAAACTGGACTAGAAGCAAGAAAAGAATTGACAAGAGTAAAGAAGGCTTCACTCTTGTTTCTATATATATTATCTAACTAGGGGCTATTTGGCGATATTCTATAGGACCTCCAATATGTGTTGACTTTGTAGGACACATGCTTTGACTTACAAGGTAAGTTTTTCTATATGTGGGCCACATAGTTAGCTTAGTCTTCAAGCTAACAACATGTGTGGCACATGGCCAACTTATTCACGACGTTTCTAATCCAAAAAGTCAATTAAAGACACCTATAAAGTCAAAGAAATATCTATAAAGCTTCTAAGAAGCTTTCATAGCAAATATTATAGAATTAACTTACTTTTACCTACTTTTACTTACTTCTACTTATTTATATATATAATTACTGGCTTACATGTGTATGTCCATGACATATATATATTAGGACTTGCAAAGAATTTATTCTCCGCCAAATAATTAGATAAGATAGAAGGAAAAATTTACATATGAGCTGGCACCACTATACTTGTAAATAAATTTGGTTAAACCATTGTTATATGAAAATTAAATCTTGATTTATATGAATTAGGTACAACAATATTTTTAAACAAGCCTCAAATTGCTATTCTAGCAATAACACAATTTAGGACACATAAATCCTCAAAGACTCAAACAAATATAAACCATGGTAAAGGAGATTGATTCTTTTGATGAAAGAAAAATTACATTATGATGACCTTGCATAGAAGGTAAATAACATAAAGAAAAGTTTCTTACACAAGGTGTGCAAAGAGCTACTCAATTGTTAGAACTTGTATATTCTAACATTTGTGATCTTATGCATGTAGACACATATTCAAGATGTACTTACTTCATTACATTTATTGATGATATAATAAGATATTGCTAAGTATATTTGATGAAATACAAATCTAAAGCATTTGAAAAATTCACCTTATAAAAAAAATTGTAGAAAAACAAACAAGTTTCAAAATCAAAAACTTAAGATCTGATCGTGGATGTAAATATATATCCAATGAATTTAAAGATTTCTATAACAAAGAAGGTATTAAACAAGAATATACTTGTAATGCTATCATATTTAAACTTATCTAAATTTTTTTAGAGTGAAGCATTCTAAACAGTAAATTATCTCTAAAATAGAAGCCTTACAAAATTTGTACAAGTTACCAAAATACCATTTGAATTATGATCCAAATGACAACCAAATTTATCCTATCTTAAAATATTTGGTTACAAAGCTCATGTATTCACTCCTAAAGAAACAAGAAAGAAATTAGACTTTCATTCATAAGATGCTATCTTTCTAAGCTATAGTGAAGAATCTAAAGCCTGTAGACTTATGAATATACAAAATCAACAAATTTTTATTTTAAGAGATGTTCTCTACAATGAGAATCTACATGATCAACAAACAACTATATACTTGCAAAAAGACAATGAAGAACTCTTACTAGATTTAAAATTATTCAAATATCTTTTAAAAACTATAAAGACCAATGAGCAAAATCTCCCAATTCTTCAAGGCATGTCTTCTCTACCAATGCCACTACTACAAGAAATACATGTATTTGATCAATAATCAATATATTGTACTTCTTCCAATGTGAGAAAACAACCTCCTTCTCACATTGATGTCATAGAAGACTTCTCTCAACTATCACTATTAAATGATCAAAAGATCTTATCTCTTGAAGATGATGAAGTCTATTCTATATTGCAAACTCCAAATCTTCCTTTTCTTTCTTGACCAACAAGAATTATTCAACCAACCATAAGATTGTTAGAGTCTATACTAGTCAAAAAAGAGTACAAACAATAATGTAATCGGCATCATGAAGCCCACCTTGTTTCTACTTATATAGAAGCTCCAAATTCCATTCAAGAAGCAATGGAGTGGGTTGATGCTCAAGAATGGCAAAAAACAATCAATGCTGAAATTACATCTTTAAACAAGAATAATACATGGTCTATGACAAATTTACCTCCTAATCAAAAACCAATCAATTCAAAGTGGATTTTTAAAATAAAAACTAAAAGTGATGGAAGTATTGACAAATATAAAGTAAGCCTAATTGCAAGAGGTTTCACCCAAGTTCAAGGTATTGATTACATGAAGACATACTCTCTTATAGTCAAACTTAAATCTATCAAAGTTCTTGCTTTAGCCATTCAACATAATTTCAAAATACATCAACTAGATGTTAAAACAACATTTTAAATAGTTTTATTGAAGAAGACATCTATATAACTATTCTTGAAGGATTATCTTATATACATATTAATCAGATATGTAAGTTAAATAAATCTCTATATGGTCTTAAAAAATCATCTAGAACATGGTATCAATGATTAAATCAATATTTAATCCTTTACAAATACCAACACCTTGAATTAGATGGAAACATATACATCAAAAGAAGAAATAATAAAGATTTTACCATAATTATAGTCTATGTTGATGACTATATTCCTATTAAAAAATAAGCTTTTTTAATTCAACAAGTCAAAGACATTTTCTAGCAAGAATTTGACATGTTTGATGAAAGAGAAATCCATTACATTTTAAGCAATGCCATACTGAGAAATAAAAAAGCAAGATAGATCATCTTTTATCAAGCCAAATACTTAACAAATAAACTTCATGAATTCCATATGTTGAATTCCAATCCATTAAGTATCTCAATTCAGCTAGGAATTTGTTTAAGTAATGAAGATCATATTACTTTCCATGATTACCTCTATTCTCAAATTATTGGTAGTTTAATGCATGTCATTATTAATTCTAGACTTAATTGTGCTTATTCTATCTATAATTTAGCATAATATCTCTCTAAACCAGGACCTATAAATATTCAAACTTTGAAAAGAACTATGAGATATATAAAAGATATATTAAATTTTGGCATAAAATATCAATACTTATCTTAAGGTGATATTTTCCATGATTATTCTAATGTTAACTAGGTAGGTATAAGGACACCTATTGCTCCACCTCTAGATTTTGCTACTTAGTAGCTGGAGGAGTCATCTCTTGGGGTAGCAAGAAACAACAATTTGTTGCTTTATCCTCCACAAAATTAGAATACATGGTTTTAACAAAAGCAACAACAGATGCCATATGGTTGAGAAAAATATAATGTGAACTTGGATTTCTTCAACATGCACCAACTACCATATATTCAGATAGTCAAAGTGTCATTGCTTCTAGTGAAAATCCCAAATATCACTCTAAGAGCAAACATGTGGATACACAATACCATTTCACCAAAGAGAAGATTCTTTCCAAAGAAATCAAACTACAATATGTGCCAACCATACATATGACAACATAAATATTTACAAAATCTCTTCCCAAAGAAAAACATTTTCAATGTCTATTACAATTAGGCATGTATCAACTTCCTCTAAATATAGAACAAGCAAACTATTTTACAATCATTCAAGCATTACTAGTTTCCTTTAAACAATATAATTCTATACAACATAAATATTTTGATACATCATGGAGTGTGAGACAATCTAGTAAGATAAATTATTTCAAATCCATGACATATCAAAATACTAAAAAAAATCTATCTATCCACACTTCTAAGAAAAAAATCAAACCATTATATAGTCAATTGTAGGACCTGCCATAGGACCAACTACACGACCTGTCGTAAGGCTAGCTATAGGATCCACCGCAAGGCCAACTACAAGATCCACTATAGGGCCAACTGCTAGATCTGCCACAAGACTAATTATAAGACTTAGTACGATATCGTAATACGTGAAGTATTACTTGAGAATGCTCCAAGTACTTGGCTGTGGAAGGTAGAATGGAAATTGCAACAACAAAATCCTAACAATAATAGAATACTAACAATGCTAAACAAGCTTTAATCAAATTCAGAGAAATCTCAAAGAAATTTCAAAGAAACAATAAGAAATCTTAAAGAAATATTAGAATGATTACAAATATCTCTCAAATATATTTCAATTCAATTTTAATTTAATCCTAGTTAAAATCTTATTGGACTTCATTCCAACTTTAGGCCAAAATTAATTAAAACTTAAACTCTAAACCCAAATCCTAATAAAATCTTAAACTCTAAATCAAACACTAAATCCTAAATCAAATCCTAAATCCTAAACCAAACCCTAATTAAATCCTAAACTAAACTCTATCCAAATCCTAAACAAACCCTAAATCAAACCTTAAACCCTAAATAAAATCCTTACCAAACTCTAAATCCTAAATCAAATCCTAATCAAATCCTAAATCAAATCCTATTCAAATCCTAAATCAAATCCTAAATCCTAAATGAAACCCTAACGAAACTCTAAATCCTAAATCAATTCCTAATAAAATCCTAAATCCTAAATCAAATCCTAAAAAAATGTTAAATCAAATCCTAATCAAATCCTAAATCAAAATCTAAATCCTAAATCAAATCCTAATTAAATCCTAATCCTAAATCAAATTCTAATCAAACTCTAAATCTTAAATCAATTCCTAAATCCTAAACCCTAAACCAAATTCTAAATAAATCATAGTAATTTCCACAACATATTTAAATCTCAATAACTAATGAATGAACCATCGATCTTAACTCAAATTTTGCACACTTTTTAAAAATTAAGTTGAAAACAAGTAAATTTTTTTTGAAAGTGATCAGAATTACCAAGTAGAAGATAATTTCAAAAACAAGCTCAGGTATTGGTCGGCCTCCTTTTCCAACCTTGATGCTAATCTCCCAAAGCCAATATCTCTTCTTTTTACCATTCGATTGATTTCAATTTTTTTATATATATAGAAAAACAAGTCTTACATCCTCTCACAGAAATTTAACTCCAATCCAACTAGTAGATTGTAAGAAATCTTAAAAATCCTTACTAGATCCAAAATTCTACTTTCTAAGACCTTGACCTATTTAAACCTCAATAATCCTCAAATCAACCATTAAATGGAGCTAATATTTACAAAACATATTAAACATAACTATGACCTATAACCCACAAAATTTTACTTATATATCTATTACAAAACTCTTGAAATCACTAGAAACATCAACCCTATTTTATTTCACAAAACCACAAGTCATCCAAAAACAATCTTGACTTTGTAAAGATCTTACAAAGTCATAACAACTCCCAATTGTCCAAAATCAATGCTCATAGAAACTCTATCTAGTCTACTATCAAACCCTACTCTTCGATCTACAAAAGAACCCCCAAGTTGCGGTAGGTACTTGGTTTTGTGCCTCACGATCTGATTTCGATCCAAGTTGATAACCAGCCCTCATAGGGTATCAATATCTAATTTTTCTATGTAATTTTTGCTAGAATTTACTCATAACTTCTTCCTAAAGATGTCTACATCATTTATTTTTCCAATCTACCTTATTTTGCCTTATTTTTGGTCCTATAAAATAAGTAGAAGCTATTTTTTTTTACAGAGGCAGTATTACTACTAAAAGTTTTACTACCTTCCTATCTTTTATTCATATTTTTTTACTTTTTCTTTTAACTTGGCTATTCTATAATAAGATCCATATTATCATCTTTCACCATATAGACATGTTACAACATGACAGCAGAGCCTGTCACTACACTTATTGTAGATCCCGCTGACAAGCTTATTGCAAAGCTTGCTATTGAGGCGATTCCATCTGTGGCCAACTGTCAAGGACAAAAATTCGATGAAAAATCAATTTAGACAAGTGAGCCTTCACTCAAAGAAAGGTAATAAAATATAAATAAATAAGTATGTATATTGAAAGAAAAATTAGAATAACTATTACCAAAAGACAAGAAAACTAGAGATCCTTGAAACTAGACTAGAAGCAAGAAAAGAATTGTTAAGAGTGAAGAAGGCTTCACTCTTGTCTCTATATATAATATCTAACTAGGGGCTATATGGCGACGTTCTATAGGACCTTCAATATGTGTTGACTTTGTAGGACACATGCCTTGACTTACAAGGCAAGTTTTTCTAGGTGTGGGCTACATAATTAGCTTGATCTTCAAACTAACAACATGTGTGGCACATGGCCAACTTATTGACCACGTTTTTAATCCAAAAAGTCAATTAAAGATACCTATGAAGTCAAAGCAATGTCTATGAAGCTTCTAAGAAACTTCCATATTAAATACTATAGAATTAACTTACTTTTATCTACTTTTACTTACTACCACTTATTTGTATATGTAAATACTAGCTTACATGAATAAATCCGTGACATTACCTCCCCTTCTAAAAACAAGTTCCACGAAGAACGGTCATCATATGTTGAAATAATCTATGATGTAATAAATTATATTTCCTACATACTTTGATCTTTGTTCTCTTGAAAGATGATTGGTAGGGCCTCTCAATCATCGGTAGTATCCCATACCAAGGCGGGAAGACCACCCAGTTATTTGATCATTGTTGAGGCCTTCATAACTTCCTTCGAATAGAACATTTGGAACACCATCAGGAGTTGTTCCTACCTCTAGCAAAATCATCAAACATCGGGAGTCCCTTCTCAAATCGTGATACCAAACGCATTGTATCTCGCCATCTATTCGAGGAAGAATATGTCATTCTTGAAGATCTTCATCTTGATTGCGTCATCTTGAAAGTTGTGACAATCGTAATGTCTCATTCAACAAGTCAGCAAATAAATGTTCTTGAGTCAAATCTACTGGTTGTTGGTTCTCCATCTCCTAAGCGTCACAACTACAAAGAAGCTACAAAGAAGGATTGAAAGTAGAATGTTATCTTGCCTAGATGTTGTTTCTTTTATAAAGAAGGTTTTCATCTTAATTTTGATGGATGTCGTTGATGAAAAGCCTCCACCGCCTTTGTTGCATTTACAAGATTCTTTATTGGCTCCCATGTACGTTCACTAATATCATATCCGCACCAATGGATAAGATATTCTAATTTATTTCGAAGTCACCTTGAATCTAAGACTTCTTCTACTTCAAATTCTTCATTATTGTCCACTTCTATAGGAGGAGGTGGAGCTTGTCATCTTCTTGGTATGTCCATTGTCTTGTATAGTTCAAGAAGAGACACGTGGAATACTGGATGGATTTTCATTGACTCCGATAGATGTAAACGATATGCAACTAGATTGATTTGTGGAGAAATAGAAAATGGTCCAAGCCTTTGATAGTCCAACTTGTCACAAGCACGAGTGGTCTTGATATTGCGACAAAGTAACCATACCTTATCACCCAAGAGGAATGGTGGTTGTTCCTTTCAATAGACATCCGCATTGACCTTTTGTTGTTCTTGAGCCTCTTTTAACTACGCCTTCATCATTGCATGTAGCTCTAATAAATAAATCGCCGAATCTTTCGCAGCAAGATTATCAACTTTTGAAAAGTCAAAAGTATCAAGTCATGGATGATAACCATAATTAGCAAAGAAAGGTATTTATTTTGTAGAAGAATGTACCGTGTTATTGTAAGCAAACTCTGCCAATGGCAAAAGAGTTGTCCAATCATCTTGTTGGTAGTTAATGGTACATCTTAAATATTGCTCCAAAACTTGATTAACACGCTCCGTTTGTCCATCAATTTGAAGATGGAATACTGAAGATAGTTTTATATCCACTTTTAGAATCTTAAAAAGAGTCCACCAAAATCTTGATACAAATTGAATTCTCCTTTCTGATATAATATCCTTAGGTAATCCATAATAGCGATAGAAATTGTCAAGAAAGAGCTTAGCTATTTCTTCACCTGTGATAGATTTTGTACATGGTACAAAATGTGCCATCTTCGTAAAATGATCTACTATCACGAATATAGAGTCATAAGAACGTGAGATTGGAAGATCCGTGATGAAGTCCATAGAAACAAAAGACTATGGTTGTTTTGGAATGGATAATGGCTGAAGAAGTCCAAAAGGTCAATGACGAGGAGATTTTGATCTTGAGCAAACATCACATGATTGTATAAAATCTTTGACTGCCTTCCACATTTGAGTCTACCAAAAATCCCTAGATATCAGCTCCAAAGTCTTATTATATCCAAAATATCCTGCTGTTGAGAAGTTGTGACGAGCTTGAAGAATACATAGATGTGCTTCTCCTTCTGGAACATATAGACGTCCTTCGAAATAGAGTAGGTTGTTCTTGAATTCAAATTTAGAGGGATCATGAGATTTAGAAGAATTATTCTTGATATCATGAACAAGAGGGTCTGAAAACATACTTAACTAGACTTGCTTAAGAAAAGTTAAATCAATAGTCAATGTTGATTTTATTGCTCGAAGATGAAATTGCTCCGGTTTCAAGAGAACCGTTCTTTGTTCCTCAAAAGCTGCATCTCCTTCTTTTGGTGCAAGATAAAAACGTCTAGATAAGGCATCGGACAAAACTTGTTGTTTTCTTGGCCGATAAAAGATGATGAACTTGAATCTTGATAAAGACATGCTCCAACGAGCTTGATGACAATTTAATACATGTGCTGACATAAAATACTTGAGATTCTTGTGATCCGTATATACGGTGACTGGATTGGAAGCGTCTTTTAGATAATGATGCCATTCTTGAAAAGAATCCACAATTGTAAGAAGTTCTTCGTCGTGGATCTCATAATTGATTTCTGCTGCTAAGAATTCTCTTAAATGAAAGACTACTAGATGAAGTTTGTCATCTGTTTCCATTTGCGATAAAACCACACCCAGAGCAAACTTTGATGCATCTGTTTCCATAAAGAATGCTTTGAAAAAATTAACACGATACAAGATTGGTGTAGAAACAAACGTTGTCTTCAAAGATTCAAAAGAAACTTTTGCTTCTTGATTCCATTAGAGTTTGTCTTTACAAGTCAAATATGTAAGTGGAGCTGCAACTCGAGAGAAGTCCTTGATGAAGATCCGATAGTAGTTGGCAAATTCCAAAAAGCATTGGACATCTCTTACCGTTTTTGGGATCTTCCAATCTATAATAGTTTGAATTTTCTTAGGATCCATCATAAGTCCATCATTTGAAATGATGTAACCTAAGAAATCGACTTCAGTAGTGTGGAATACACACTTTTCTATCTTTGCAGAGAGTCCTGCATCTCTTAATTTTTGTAACACATGATAGACATGAAGTTCATGTTCTTCTGAATTCTTAGAATAGATCAAGATGTCGTCTAGATAATAGACTACAAAATCATCCAAAAACTCTTGAAAAACATCATTCATTAGATGTTGAAAAACTGCTGGTGCATTTGTAAGTCCAAAAGGCATGACGTTGTATTCAAAATATCCATACCTAGTTTGAAACTCAATCTTCCATTCATCTCTTTTTTTGATACGTACTAGATTGTATGCTCCTCACAGATCTATTTTTGTATAGATTTTAGCTTGATTCAGCTAATCAAGAAGTCTAGATATTAAAGGTAGTGGATACCTATTCTTGATGGTAATCTTGTTGAGTCTTCAATAATCAACATACATCTGCAATGATCTATCTTTTTTTTTCACAAATAGAATTGGAGTTCCTATTGGAGATTTAGAATGGCATATGAAATTCTTGGCTAGATTTTCTTCAATATACTCCTTGAGTTCAATCAACTCATTTTGTGATAAACTGTAAATTGGTCCAAATGGCAGTTGTGCTCCTTCTTGAAGGTCAATTGAGCAATCATAGGAATGATGTTCCAGGAGTGTATCCACATTTTTTTTTTCGAATACATCTTCAAATTCTTGATATTGGTTTGGAATGCCACTTGAAGTCTTTCCACTAGTAGAAACAAGTGTGGCATAAATAATATATGGTGATTCTTTCATAGCAGCATGCAAGAAAGCTTTTTCATCTACAAATACGGGTTTAATTGAAGTAGACTTATGACTCTCTACTTCATTAACTACATTGTTAGTTATACTTTTAGAGAAAGTAAGAGTTCGGGAAATCCAATCTATTTGAGGGTTGTATTTTTCTAACCACGATAAACCTAAAATGACTCGATTAAAAGGAGATCTAATGATATTAAATACTACAAAGCTATTATGACTATTGATTATTACTTCTATAGGAGGGGTTTCGTGAGTAATATCTCCAGAAGACAATGGACGACCATCTATGATTTCTACATGAACAGGTTTAGTTTTCTTTATTAAAGATATGCTATGTCTTTTAGTAAATTCTTCATCTAAGAAACATACCAAGGCTCTTGAATCTAACAAGGCAAAGACTTTGTAATATTTAGGTCCTAAAATAATATTTAATATAAAACAAGGAGAGTGCTTTGAAGAGAGAATAGGACCTTTACTAGATGTTGTGCAAGGTTCCAGCCGCATGGTCTCTATTATAGCTGGACAAACTCATTTTTTGACATATTATCTTCTTTCATAGCCATACTCCTCATTTTGTGATTGCGTCATTTCTTTAGACAATATTGAGCAGTGTACTTTGGTTCTCCACAATATAAACATAATCCTTCTTGACGACGATGAGTCTTTTTTTGCTCAATAAGAGGTTTGAAACGTACTGCATCAATTTGCATATCTTCTACTTCCGAATGTATATGTTGAAGAGGTGTTGGTGTTGCCATTGAATTATAGTAACATTGAGGTCCACTTATACGGTGTCGTATTACGTGCTTTCCTGCTCGAGAACGCGCCAGGCATCTGGCTGTAGAAGGTAGTATAGAGATTCGCCAATAGTCAAGCAGTCTATCAATTTTTGACTGTTAGAATATAAACGACTGCAAGAATATACCGTAAATCTATACGAATGCTCCTTCGACTGCTCGCCGAAGTCCTTTTTGTCTGAGTCAGTAGGTCTCTAAACGTTACAGAGAACCCCGAACAACTCAAACTATTAATCTTCGATACCACTTTGTACTAACAATCTTGTATCCACTGACTGTCTTATTAGATTAACCCAATAAATTTCATTCACTCTGCATACTCAATCCTATAGACACCCTTTTAATTCTTCAATCTCAGACGTAACTCGATTTCACAAAACAGTCAAGAGTAATCAAACCCACTTCATTAAAAATCTCGATTCACCAGTACAACACTGACTTCAGCAACGATTGCCTCAGTCTTCCCAAAACCCTATGAAGAAAAAAAAATCCAATTCTCTGTCTCCTTTCCCCGCCTGAAGCATGAAGCTCCTCTCCCCCTGATCTTCAAAAAAAAAAAACCCCCCAAAAACTTCCTCTCCCCCTAACCTTATCCTCTGAATTTCTTCAATCTTCCGTCTTGGATCCAAAATTGGCTCCCATCGTCAGAGCTTCGATCCGAAATTAGCTCCCGCCGTCAGAGCTTTCTCCTCTATTTTTATCTTTAAGAGATCCATTTATCGAAAACAACGTTTCCTAAAATGGCACAGAGAATAGGACAGCCTGAAATAGAATCGAAACCCCGTACTCGGATCCACATTGAGTCGCCCGACCAATTCAGGTCTCATATTGAATAAGATGCTCGTAGTAACCTGGATGTTCGCATAATTGGGTCAAATTGGTCCTCGCGTTAGATTGGCTAAGAGGCCCGTAGTAAGACCTAGATGTTCCCGTAATTGGATCAAATTGGTCCTTCACGTCAGACTGGCTGAGGCCCGTAGTAAGACCTGGATTTTCCCGTAATTAGACTAAATTGGGTTGCCCGACCAATGCAGGTCTCATATTGGGTAAGAGGACCCAGATTGCATTCTTGAAATTGGATCCAATTGGCTCTTCGAACCAGGCTCACCCGTCGTATGAATTGGTCCTTTCTCTTCCTACTGACTCCCGTTATTGGAATCGAATGGAGCATTTTAGTATGCCCCGACTGACTGTAACGGGGTGACTGAACCTGGCCACTCAGTATTTGCACTGGAGTTGGTCGTTGCTCCCAATATTCGAGGTAACTGAACATTAATAAAAGTCCCTTTTCTTTATATTTTCACGGTATACTCGTGTTACAACACGACATCCACCCCCTCTGAACCTATGCATCCTCCGGTATGCACCAATTTATCCAATTGCCGTTTGATTCAGAATATATCCTCTACGTCTTTGTCCTGTTTGTCTTCGTCACCTTCATTATCCAAATCACTTTCATCTTTTTGCTGCGGAATTTCTATACCTTCATTAAGGTCTTCCATATTCATCTCCGTGTGTCTTCATTTAAATATTTTTACTGGCTTCCCTGCAATTGGTATTTTCAATTTTGTACCATCTAACTCCCGTAACAAGTAAGTCGCATTATCATGAAATGTTGTTACCACATATGGTCCAAACCAACATTTTGAGAATTTTCGCAAAGTATTATGTTGATTATCGGGACTATTGTCATAAACAAGTATCCAGTCACCTTCCTCGATTGCTTTTGGTCTCAATCGATGTTGCTTATCGAATCACGCCTTGTTTTGTAACCTTGCTCTTTTTAATCTTTTCAATGCTATCTGCACATCTTCCGTTCTTTGCTCCAATTGTCGAATCCTAATAGCCAGAAGTTCTTCTCTTGTCAATCCATCTTCCCATGGTAGCATACTCCAAGTAAGTACCTTTTCTTAAATCGGCATAATTAGTTTTCGACCTGTCATAAGTTCTACTGGCATATATCCTGTCACCGAACTATGTGTTGTTCGATCAGCCCATAATGCAAATGACAAAAGCCGTGGCCACTCTTTAACTTTCCCATTACAAGCTATAACCAATGCTTTCACAATCGGTGGGTGACCATGTTCGCTTTTTGCATTCCCTTCTGGATTATAAGCAGTAGTCAGTGATAGTTTAACTCCACATCTTTCAAAGAACTTACGAGCTTTTTGTGCATTTAATTCTCCACGATCTGTAGTGACTTTTCCTATGCATCCGTAGCGGCAAATGACATCTTCAAGTAAAAACCTACAAATCCCCTCTATAGATTTTGTCCTCAATGCTCTTCCTTCTACTTGATTTCATAAATCTTCACGAGCTAAAATCAAATATCTCATCTGCCATTACCCAACCGGCATTATAACCAAATCAACAACCCATTTAAAATGAATAGCCAGAGGATACGTAGGATGAAGACCATCTCGATGTCGGATATTAGAATATGATTGACAGATTTTACATGACTCTACAAATGAGAGCACATCTCGATACATATTTTTCCACCAATATCATTCCTTGAATTTAACAAAAGTAGCCTAGATTCCTCTATGCTATGCCCATAAACTATCATGAAACTCCTTTAATAATTTTAGTTTTTCTTCCTTTTTGCCTATCACTCGTTGTGGCATCCCAATTCCTTTCTTCGGTCTCTTCCATAAGAATCCATCTCGAAGTAAAAATCCATATGCTTTTTTTCTTATTTGTTTGAATTTTTCTGTAGACCAATTCTCCTGCTTAGTCAAGGTATTCAAGTAATGACCAATATCCAATAATTCTCCTTCATAAGATTCTTCAAGAAATAGCTTGTCTTCTCTATTGAGATTTGATATTGAATAGAATTTCAATCCGACGTCATCAATGTCTTCAACCATTTTGTCCTCCCTCTCGTATCTTGCTCGAGATAGCATGTCTGCTACTAAATTGTCCTTCCCAGTAATATGCTTAAATTTTGGATTTAGTGACTTAATATAAGCAATCCATCTCAACATTGCAATATCTGGCATTGAACAGTTAATAATCATTCCAAGCAATGGCAAGCAATTTGTTTCAATTACTACTACCGCCCCAATCAAATAATCCCTTTCAGCTTTCATAGCCGAAACGACTCCCCTAAGTTCTCTTTTGACTTGCGAATATGCACGCTGATGAATACTTAAAACTTTAGGCCCAAATCGAACAGCAAATCTATTCCCAATGGAATCATCTTGACCCACAGCCCATCCAATGGCAATTGGACTAGCGTCCACAGTAAGAATCACTGGTCTATTATACTTATAATCAACCTTCCTCAATATTGGAGGTGACATCAATAATTTCTTCAATCTTTGCATTGCCTGAATATGCCTTTCTTTCCATTTAAATCGATAACCCTTGTGTAATAGTTCATACAATGGATCTGCTATGTAAGCAAAATGAGGGATCCATATTCAATAAAATACACATGCACCCAAAAACCTGCGAACCTCTGTTAAAGAATCACAATCCTCTTTCATCCTTTCAATTGCATCAACTTTAGTTGGATCTGGTTTTCTTCCGTAAGATCCACACAAATGTCCAACAATCACAACTTCTCGTACTCCAAATATGGACTTCATACCCGATAATGTAAGATGAACTTCTCCAAGCCGAGTTAAAATCTTTTGTCAATCTTGTATATGATCAACAACATATTTGCGACACCCCCTCGTATCTAAAGTTTCATCTTTGTCTCCTTCTCTGCACCCTTTTATAGGAACATCATCCAGAAAAGGCATAGTCTTTTCCGGAATAAAATCTCTCAATACCTTATTCATCCCATTCATCATATGCGCAACAGATTTGGTCGCGCTTGGAGGAAGAGTGCACATTCTAACCAATCCAAGTGGTGTCCTCATAGTTGTCATATCTCTACTTCCTTCGGCAAGTTGAAATTGATCATAACCTAAATACAAGTCACCCATTGAATAGATCACCCTTCCAGCAAATGCCTCAGCAAATTCATCCACAATAGGTCCAATTACTGCATTCTTGACAGTTACTGCATTCACCGATTGCATATCTTGAATAAACCGTAGTGACCCATTCTTTTTAGGTACCGTTGTCGTGTTGTAACATGAGTATACCGTGAAAATATAAAGAAAAGGGACTTTTATTAATATTCAGTTACCTCGAATATTGGGAGCAACGACCGACTCCAGTGCAAATACTGAGTGGTCAGGTTCAGTCACCCCGT
Organism: Physcomitrium patens; assembly: GCF_059467195.1. Classification (NCBI taxonomy): domain Eukaryota; kingdom Viridiplantae; phylum Streptophyta; class Bryopsida; order Funariales; family Funariaceae; genus Physcomitrium; species Physcomitrium patens. Next base: position 14,944,487 of record NC_143434.1, on the reverse strand, counting down.
TACAGTGAGCTGGGGCATACTGAAATGCTCTGTTCGATTCCAATAACTAGAGTCAGTAGGAAGAGAAAGGACTCATTCACGCCACGGGTGAGCCTGGTTCAAAGAGCCAATTGTATCCAATTTTGAGAATCCAATCCGAATCCTCTTACCCAATATGAGACCTGAAATGGTCGGGCAACCCAATGCGATCCAATTTCGAGAATCCAATCCGGGTCCTCTTATCCAATATGAGACCTGAATTGGTCGGGCGACTCAATGTGGACCCGAGTACGGGGTTTCGATTCTGTTTCAGGCTGTCCTATTCTCTGTGCCGTTTCAAAAGCTCTGACGGCGGGAGCCAATTTTGGATCTTAGCTCTGACGGTGGGAGCCAATTCCGGATCCAAGGCGGAAGATTGAAGATATTCAGAGGATAAGGTTAGGGGGAGAATAAGTTTTGGTGAGGGTTTTTTTTTTCAGATCCGAGGGGGGGGGGGTTTTTTGGATAGGAGAGCTAGCTTCAAGTTTTTTTGAAGGTTACTAGTTCGGTTTCATTAGAGGTTTTTGAAGATCAGGGGAATTGGAGAGGAGCTTCATGCTTTGGGTCAGGGAAGAAAAGACGGAGAATTGGATTTTTCTTCTTCATAGAGTTTTAGGAAGACTGAGGCAATCGTTGCTGAAGTCAGTGTTGTACTGGTGAATCAGGATTTTTTTTAATGAAGTGGGTTTGATTACTCTTGACTGTTTTCTAAAATCGAGTTACGTCTGAGATTGAAGAATTAAAAAGGTGTCTATAGGATTGAGTATGCAGAGTGAATGAAATTTATTGGGTTAATCTAACAAGACAGTCAGTGGATACAAGATTGTAAGTACAAAGTGGTATCGAAGATTAACAGTTTGAGTTGTTCGGGGTTCTCTGTAATATTTAGAAACCTACCAGCTGGGACAAAAAGGACTTCGGCGAGCAGTCGAAGGAGCATCCGTATAGATTTACGGTGTATTCTTGCAGTCGTTTATATTCTAATAGTCAAAAACTGATAGACTGCTTGACTTTTGGCGAATCTCCATACTACCTTCTACAGTCAGACGCCCGGTGCATTCTCGAGCAGGAAAGCACGTAATACGACAAAAGTGGTGAACCCGACGTGAAAGCTTGAGGTGGAAGGTATTGGATTTCGGTTGATTTTATCTTTATTTTATGGAAAATGAAAATAAAAATTTTAAAGGATTTTTGGGAGAAGTTTCTGGTGGGGATTCTTCTAAAGGACAAGGTATGCACATGGATCCATCTATTGCTAGTATGTTTCAAGCCTTCTCATTATCAATGCAGCAACAACAAAGCAATGATCGAAAGAAAGCTTTGGCAACCAAAGCATTGCAAGCAGTGGTCAATAAAATTGATCAATTTGATGGAAGGAATATTTTAAGGTATTTAAGATGTTATGTTCGTGAAATGGAATTAAATCGGATTTCTGAGAAGAAAATGGTTGAACTATTTGGACTTGCCACGATACCGGAGATAAGAGATCACATTACATCGATTACGGATCGTTATGGGAATTTATGGGAGGTTTTTTTACATGCATTGAAAGACGAATATTTCTTGGAAGATGTTGATCGCGTTACTAAGAAGCTGTTTCTGGAATGGATTGAACGGCCCAATAAGAATTTGCAAGCAATAGAGCTACTAAGGTAAATTTTAGAGGCAGTACTCTCAATTGTCGAAGGTAGAAAAATTGACATTGGAGCCGAACAAAGTTGATCTATTTCTTCAAGCTGCTAATGGAGAATTGTAAGAGAAATTAGAACTCCTTCTTGAAGACAAAGAAGAAGATGAAGGATTGACAACGAAGTGGAAGAACGTTGAAGATGCGGTGGGGTTGCTTACAAAAAGAGAAAAGATGAAGGATAGGAGCAATATTCCGAAAACAGTACAAGCACCCAAAGCTCCAGTACGTACAACACTACCAACAATGCCTACAGTTCAACCTTCGACATCCTTATCAAAGAAAGCAGATATGGGAATAGAAGAAATTATACGAGGAATACGAGATCTTCAAATCAAATTGGCAAGACTTGAAGAGAATACTTCTATAAATAATTCGAAGAATGTTTCAAAACAAGGATATGTACAAAGATGCATTTGGTGTGATGATACTTCACACACTAGAAAAGATTGCAATGAATTTAATAATATGATACGGCAGGGAATTATTTGCTGGAAAGATGGGAAGATAGCATTAAAAAATAGAGAAGATCTTCTTCAAACCAATTTTGGCAAGGAAAGAATGAGAGCATTGGTTCAAGATTACCTAAAAGAGCATGAAACAGTAGCACGAGAAAGTACAAGTTATGGTGCTAGAGTAGATGATGAAATTGGTGGAAGTACGAAAACTAGTGAGTTTTGGGCTTCTGTCGTTTCTACAATGCAAGAAGGAAAATTACCTCGAGAAGCGTTATTGAGAACAACAGCTACAATACGAGGTAGAACAGGTTGGGAGGATCCTGTTGAGTCTCTTTCAGTTCATGCATATATTGCTAAGAGCCAACATGAAGCTTTGATGGAAGAAAAGAGACGAGGAAATTTTGATGATACTAGAGAAGGAAATTCTTCTAAGAGGCAAACTCGAGGAGACAAGGCTCGGGAGGCAGCTTCACAAGAATTGCCTGTAAAGGATACCTCAGCATCATTGGGAGAAAAAACAAAGGAGACAAAAGATAAGGGCAAATCAATTGCTTATAAGCTACTTTATAACATTGAAGCGGCAACAAAGTTGAAAGGGGTGTTGGAAGAACGTATATTAAACGCTAAGGTAGAATTCACATTGAAAGAAGTCTTGGGAATTGCAAAGAAGGAGTTTCATGATGTCATCATTGACAGCATTAAAAGAAAGAGGCAATTAATGGGTGAAACTAGAATAAGTCATGCTATTGATGCAAGAATATATAAGGATGAAGAAGAGGTTGATATTGGTTACAAGCAACCAACAAATGAAAGGAATGGGTATAATCAACGAGTATGTTTCGAAGTTTCTAGTGACAAGGAAATGGAAACTTTGAGCCATTATACTCGAAAGCATTGGACAAGGGCAACTACTAAGATATTGGTGAAAGTAGGAGATATAGAAGAACCAATAGTTGCTTTAGTCGACCATGGTTCTGAAATAAATCTCATGTCTAAAGATCTTTATAAGAAGCAAAAATGGCCGATTGATATGGAATATGGATGGGCAATTCGAGCAGCTAATAACACACGGGGCGAATTATATGGAGCTTGTTCAGATGTCAAAATTTGGATTGGGGATGTTGCGATAGAGCAACATTTCTTTGTTCAGGATACAACGTCTTATCCATTGATTTTAGGACAACCTTATATTACAGCAACACGGATGGAAACAAAAGTACTTGACGATGGTTCTGCTTATGCAAGGGTACGTAGCGAGGATGGGAGGAAAGCTATACAATTTCTAATAGTACCTCCTAACCATGAACGGAATCGAGATAGGTTGAGGGAGAAACCATTGCCAAAGATTGTTGAAGGATTTAAGGATTTTGGGGAGGTACCACTGTAAAGCGAGATTGTGGAGGTACAAAAGAGGAGGTACTCTTGCGAGATGAAGGTACCTTTGATGCCAGTTTTATTGGTATATCGGAGAATGGAAATATTATGTATAAGAAAGTTGATGATTTTAAAAGAAAAGAAAGAAAAAGATTATATGATATTGAAGGAAAATTACGCAAGTTAGGTACATTGCAAGATGATGAGAGGATTTTAGGTGTTTATGAAGAAAATGGACTAGAAGATTCATTGGAATTGATTGCATCTATTGGGTTAGGAGATAATGATAAGATTGTTGAGATTCATTCAAGAGAGGTTTATACCATACTTGAATCTTTTCAAGCACCAGAAGTCACTGTAGAGACGAGATATAAAACGGCAGATAAGAAGTTAAAGCCTGTTGCCGGACCATTACCAAAAGATTCTAAAAAACAAATGGGAGAAGCATCAAAAGAAGCAAGTTTAAGAGATCTAATGAGTATTGGACACCAGTTTATTAAAGAGACTTTTGAAGAATTGAAGATTGGTTCTGATGGTTCTTTATTACCGGAGGAAATTACTTGTTTCAAAAAGATGTTGGCTAAACAAGGTAGATCGTTTGCCTTCGAATCTCATGAAATTGGGTGTGTGGATCCAAATATTGTAACACCTATGGTTATCTTCAGTGTACCACATATACCTTGGAATCTAAGACCGATTCCAATACCGAGGGCACATTTACCTAAATTGGTTGAACTATTAAAAGAAAAGATAAAGATAAAAATATTGGAACCTTTATTTGTGTCGTATTCTAGTCGATGGTTTACAGTATCGTATTACATGCTTTCCTGCTCAAGAACGCGTCGGGCGTCTGGCAGTAGAAGGTAGTATGGAGATTCGCCAATAGTCAAGCAGTCTATCAGTTTTTGACTGCTGGAATATAAATGACTGTAAGAATATATCGTAAATCTATACGGATGCCCTTCGACTGCTTGTTGAAGTCCTTTTTGTCCCAGTCGGTTGGTCTCTAGACGTTACAGAGAACCCCGAACAACCCAATCTGCTAATCTCCAATACCGCTTTGTACTTACGATCTTGTATCCACTGACTGTCTTGTTAGATTAACCCAATAAATTTCATTCACTCCGCATACTCAATCCTATACACACCATTTTAATCCTTCAATCACAGACGTAACTCGATTTCACAAAACATTCAAGAGTAATCAAACCCACTTCATTAAAAATAAGACCGATTCCAGTACCGAGGGCACATTTACTTAAATTGGTTGAACTATTAAAAGAAAAGATAAAGATGAAAATATTGGAACCTTCATTTGCACAGTATTCTAGTCCATGGTTTACGGTACCTAAGAAGAATGGGTCACTACGATTTATTCAAGATATGCAATTGGTGAATGCAGTAACTGTCAAGAATGCAGCAATTGGACCTATTGTGGATGAATTTGCTGAGGCATTTGCTGGAAGGGTGATCTATTCAATGGGTGACTTGTATTTAGGTTATGATCAATTTCAACTTGCCGAAGGAAGTAGAGATATGACAACTATGAAGACACCACTTGGATTGGTTAGAATGTGCATTCTTCCTCCAAGCGCGACCAAATCAGTTGCGCATATGATGAATGGGATGAATAAGGTATTGAGAGATTTTATTCCGGAAAAGACTATGCCTTTTCTGGATGATGTTCCTATAAAAGGGTGCAGAGAAGGAGACAAAGATGAAACTTTAGATACGAGGGGGTGTCGCAAATATGTTGTTGATCATATACAAGATTGACAAAAGATTTTAACTCGGCTTGGAGAAGTTCATCTTACATTATCGGGTATGAAGTCCATATTTGGAGTACAAGAAGTTGTGATTGTTGGACATTTGTGTGGATCTTACGGAAGAAAACCAGATCCAACTAAAGTTGATGCAATTGAAAGGATGAAAGAGGATTGTGATTCTTTAACAGAGGTTCGCAGGTTTTTGGGTGCATGTGTATTTTATTGAATATGGATCCCTCATTTTGCTTACATAGCAGATCCATTGTATGAACTATTACACAAGGGTTATCGATTTAAATGGGAAGAAAGGCATATTCAGGCAATGCAAAGATTGAAGAAATTATTGATGTCACCTCCAATATTGAGGAAGGTTGATTATAAGTATAATAGACCAGTGATTCTTACTGTGGACGCTAGTCTAATTGCCATTGGATGGGCTGTGGGTCAAGATGATTCCATTGGGAATAGATTTGCTGTTCGATTTGGGCCTAAAGTTTTAAGTATTCATCAGCGTGCATATTCGCAAGTCAAAAGAGAACTTAGGGGAGTCGTTTCGGCTATGAAAGCTGAAAGGGATTATTTGATTGGGGCGGTAGTAGTAATTGAAACAAATTGCTTGCCATTGCTTGGAATGATTATTAACTGTTCAATGCCAGATATTGCAATGTTGAGATGGATTGCTTATATTAAGTCACTAAATCCAAAATTTAAGCATATTACTGGGAAGGACAATTTAGTAGCAGACATGCTATCTCGAGCAAGATACGAGAGGGAGGACAAAATGGTTGAAGACATTGATGACGTCGGATTGAAATTCTATTCAATATCAAATCTCAACAGAGAAGACAAGCTATTTCTTGAAGAATCTTATGAAGGAGAATTATTGGATATTGGTCATTACTTGAATACCTTGACTAAGCAGGAGAATTGGTCTACAGAAAAATTCAAACAAATAAGAAAAAAAGCATATGGATTTTTACTTCGAGATGGATTCTTATGGAAGAGACCGAAGAAAGGAATTGGGATGCCACAACGAGTGATAGGCAAAAAGGAAGAAAAACTAAAATTATTAAAGGAGTTTCATGATAGTTTATGGGCATAGCATAGAGGAATCTAGGCTACTTTTGTTAAATTCAAGGAATGATATTGGTGGAAAAATATGTATCGAGATGTGCTCTCATTTGTAGAGTCATGTAAAATCTGTCAATCATATTCTAATATCCGACATCGAGATGGTCTTCATCCTACGTATCCTCTGGCTATTCATTTTAAATGGGTTGTTGATTTGGTTATAATGCCGGTTGGGTAATGGCAGATGAGATATTTGATTTTAGCTCGTGAAGATTTATGAAATCAAGTAGAAGGAAGAGCATTGAGGACAAAATCTATAGAGGGGATTTGTAGGTTTTTACTTGAAGATGTCATTTGCCGCTACGGATGCATAGGAAAAGTCACTACAGATCGTGGAGAATTAAATGCACAAAAAGCTCGTAAGTTCTTTGAAAGATGTGGAGTTAAACTATCACTGACTACTGCTTATAATCCAAAAGGGAATGCAAAAAGCGAACACGATCACCCACCGATTGTGAAAGCCTTAGATAAAGCTTGTAATGGAAAAGTTAAAGAGTGGCCACGGCTTTTGTCATTTGTATTATGGGCTGATCAAACAACACATAGTTCGGTGACAGGATATATGCCAGTAGAACTTATGACAGGTCGAAAACTAATTATGCCGATTGAAGAAAAGGTACTTACTTGGAGTATGCTACCATGGGAAGATGGATTGACAATCATTATTTTTTTTAATGAAGTGGGTTTGATTACTCTTGAATGTTTTGTGAAATCGAGTTACGTCTGTGATTGAAGGATTAAAAAGGTGTGTATAGGATTGAGTATGCGGAGTGAATGAAATTTATTGGATTAATCTAACAAGACAGTCAGTGGATACAAGATCGTAAGTACAAAGCGGTATTGGAGATTAGCAGATTGGGTTGTTCGGGGTTCTCTGTAACGTCTACAGACCAACCGACTGGGACAAAAAGGACTTCGACAAGCAGTCGAAGGGCATTCGTATAGATTTACGATATATTCTTACAGTCATTTATATTCCAGCAGTCAAAAATTGATAGACTGCTTGACTATTGGCGAATCTCCATACTACCTTCTACAGCCAGACGCCCGACGCGTTCTTGAGCAGGAAAGCATGTAATACGATACTGTAAACCATCGACTAGAATACGACACAAATAAAGGTTCCAATATTTTTATCTTTATCTTTTCTTTTAATAGTTCAACCAATTTAGGTAAATGTGTCCTCGGTATTGGAATCGGTCTTAGATTCCAAGGTATATGTGGTACACTGAAGATAACCATAGGTGTTACAATATTTGGATCCACACACCCAATTTCATGAGATTCGAAGGCAAACGATCTACCTTGTTTAGCCAACATCTTTTTGAAGCAAGTAATTTCCTCCGGTAATAAAGAACCATCAGAACCAATCTTCAATTCTTCAAAAGTCTCTTTAATAAACTGGTGTCCAATACTCATTAGATCTCTTAAACTTGCTTCTTTTGATGCTTCTCCCATTTGTTTTTTAGAATCTTTTGGTAATGGTCCGGCAACAGGCTTTAACTTCTTATCTGCCGTTTTATATCTCGTCTCTACAGTGACTTCTGGTGCTTGAAAAGATTCAAGTATGGTATAAACCTCTCTTGAATGAATCTCAACAATCTTATCATTATCTCCTAACCCAATAGATGCAATCAATTCCAATGAATCTTCTAGTCCATTTTCTTCATAAACACCTAAAATCCTCTCATCATCTTGCAATGTACCTAACTTGCGTAATTTTCCTTCAATATCATATAATCTTTTTCTTTCTTTTCTTTTAAAATCATCAACTTTCTTATACATAATATTTCCATTCTCCGATATACCAATAAAACTGGCATCAAAGGTACCTTCATCTCGCAAGAGTACCTCCTCTTTTGTACCTCCACAATCTCGCTTTACAGTGGTACCTCCCCAAAATCCTTAAATCCTTCAACAATCTTTGGCAATGGTTTCTCCCTCAACCTATCTCGATTCCGTTCATGGTTAGGAGGTACTATTAGAAATTGTATAGCTTTCCTCCCATCCTCGCTACGTACCCTTGCATAAGCAGAACCATCGTCAAGTACTTTTGTTTCCATCCGTGTTGCTGTAATATAAGGTTGTCCTAAAATCAATGGATAAGACGTTGTATCCTGAACAAAGAAATGTTGCTCTATCGCAACATCCCCAATCCAAATTTTGACATCTGAACAAGCTCCATATAATTCGCCCCGTGTGTTATTAGCTGCTCGAATTGCCCATCCATATTCCATATCAATCGGCCATTTTTGCTTCTTATAAAGATCTTTAGACATGAGATTTATTTCAGAACCATGGTCGACTAAAGCAACTATTGGTTCTTCTATATGTCCTACTTTCACCAATATCTTAGTAGTTGCCCTTGTCCAATGCTTTCGAGTATAATGGCTCAAAGTTTCCATTTCCTTGTCACTAGAAACTTCGAAACATACTCGTTGATTATACCCATTCCTTTCATTTGTTGGTTGCTTGTAACCAATATCAACCTCTTCTTCATCCTTATATATTCTTGCATCAATAGCATGACTTATTCTAGTTTCACCCATTAATTGCCTCTTTCTTTTAATGCTGTCAATGATGACATCATGAAACTCCTTCTTTGCAATTCCCAAGACTTCTTTCAATGTGAATTCTACCTTAGCGTTTAATATACGTTCTTCCAACACCCCTTTCAACTTTGTTGCCGCTTCAATGTTATAAAGTAGCTTATAAGCAATTGATTTGCCCTTATCTTTTGTCTCCTTTGTTTTTTCTCCCAATGATGCTGAGGTATCCTTTACAGGCAATTCTTGTGAAGCTGCCTCCCGAGCCTTGTCTCCTCGAGTTTGCCTCTTAGAAGAATTTCCTTCTCTAGTATCATCAAAATTTCCTCGTCTCTTTTCTTCCATCAAAGCTTCATGTTGGCTCTTAGCAATATATGCATGAACTGAAAGAGACTCAACAGGATCCTCCCAACCTGTTCTACCTCGTATTGTAGCTGTTGTTCTCAATAACGCTTCTCGAGGTAATTTTCCTTCTTGCATTGTAGAAACGACAGAAGCCCAAAACTCACTAGTTTTCGTACTTCCACCAATTTCATCATCTACTCTAGCACCATAACTTGTACTTTCTCGTGCTACTGTTTCATGCTCTTTTAGGTAATCTTGAACCAATGCTCTCATTCTTTCCTTGCCAAAATTGGTTTGAAGAAGATCTTCTCTATTTTTTAATGCTATCTTCCCATCTTTCCAGCAAATAATTCCCTGCCGTATCATATTATTAAATTCATTGCAATCTTTTCTAGTGTGTGAAGTATCATCACACCAAATGCATCTTTGTACATATCCTTGTTTTGAAACATTCTTCGAATTATTTATAGAAGTATTCTCTTCAAGTCTTGCCAATTTGATTTGAAGATCTCGTATTCCTCGTATAATTTCTTCTATTCCCATATCTGCTTTCTTTGATAAGGATGTCGAAGGTTGAACTGTAGGCATTGTTGGTAGTGTTGTACGTACTGGAGCTTTGGGTGCTTGTACTGTTTTCGGAATATTGCTCCTATCCTTCATCTTTTCTCTTTTTGTAAGCAACCCCACCGCATCTTCAACGTTCTTCCACTTCGTTGTCAATCCTTCATCTTCTTCTTTGTCTTCAAGAAGGAGTTCTAATTTCTCTTACAATTCTCCATTAGCAGCTTGAAGAAATAGATCAACTTTGTTCGGCTCCAATGTCAATTTTTCTACCTTCGACAATTGAGAGTACTGCCTCTAAAATTTACCTTAGTAGCTCTATTGCTTGCAAATTCTTATTGGGCCGTTCAATCCATTCCAGAAACAGCTTCTTAGTAACGCGATCAACATCTTCCAAGAAATATTCGTCTTTCAATGCATGTAAAAAAACCTCCCATAAATTCCCATAACGATCCGTAATCGATGTAATGTGATCTCTTATCTCCGGTATCGTGGCAAGTCCAAATAGTTCAACCATTTTCTTCTCAGAAATCCGATTTAATTCCATTTCACGAACATAACATCTTAAATACCTTAAAATATTCCTTCCATCAAATTGATCAATTTTATTGACCACTGCTTGCAATGCTTTGGTTGCCAAAGCTTTCTTTCGATCATTGCTTTGCTGTTGCTGCATTGATAATGAGAAGGCTTGAAACATACTAGCAATAGATGGATCCATGTGCATACCTTGTCCTTTAGAAGAATCCCCACCAGAAACTTCTCCCAAAAATCCTTTAAAATTTTTATTTTCGTTTTCCATAAAATAAAGATAAAATCAACCGAAATCCAATACCTTCCACCTCAAGCTTTCACGTCGGGTTCACCACTTTTGTCGTATTACGTGCTTTCCTGCTCGAGAATGCACCGGGCGTCTGACTGTAGAAGGTAGTATGGAGATTCGCCAATAGTCAAGCAGTCTATCAGTTTTTGACTATTAGAATATAAACGACTGCAAGAATACACCGTAAATCTATACGGATGCTCCTTCGACTGCTCGCCAAAGTCCTTTTTGTCCCAGCCGGTAGGTTTCTAAATGTTACAAAGAACCCTGAACAACTCAAACTGTTAATCTTCGATACCACTTTGTACTTACAATCTTGTATCCACTGACTGTCTTGTTAGATTAACCCAATAAATTTCATTCACTCCGCATACTCAATCCTATAGATACCTTTTTAATTCTTCAATCTCAGACGTAACTCGATTTTAGAAAACAGTCAAGAGTAATCAAACCCACTTCATTAAAAATCTCGATTCACCAGTATAACACTGACTTCAGCAACGATTGCCTCAGTCTTTTCAAAACCCTATGAAGAAAAAAAATCCAATTCTCTGTTTTCTTTCCCCGCCCAAAGCATGAAGCTCCTCTCCCCTTGATCTTCAAAAAAAAGAAACCCCCCAAAAACCTCCTCTATTCCTAACCTTATCCTCTGAATTTCTTCAATCTTCCGTCTTGGATCCAAAATTGGCTCCCATCGTCAGAGCTTAGATCCGAAATTAGCTCCCGCCGTCAGAGCTTTCTCCTCTGTTTTTACCTTTAAGAGATCCATTTACCGAAAACAACGTTCCCTGAAACGGCACAGAGAATAGGACAGCCTGAAATAGAATCAAAACCCCGTACTCGGATCCACATTGAGTCGCCCGACCAATTCAGGTCTCATATTGAGTAAGATGCCCGTAGTAACGTGGATGTTCGCGTAATTGGGTCAAATTGGTCCTCGCGTCAGATTGGCTAAGAGGCCCGTAGTAAGACCTAGATGTTCCCATAATTGGATCAAATTGGTCCTTCGCGTCAGACTGGCTGAGGCCCGTAGTAAGACCTGGATTTTCCCGTAATTAGACTAAATTGGGTTGCCCGACCAATGCAGGTCTCATATTGGGTAAGAGGACCCGGATTGGATTCTTGAAATTGGATCCAATTGGCTCTTCGAACCAGGCTCACCCGTCGTGTAAATTGGTCCTTTCTCTTCCTGCTGACTCCCGTTATTGGAATCGAACGGAGCATTTCAGTATGCCCCGATTGATTGTAACGAGGTGACTGAACCTGACCACTCAGTATTTGCACTGGAGTTGGTTGTTGCTCCCAATATTCGAGGTAACTAAACATTAATAAAAGTCCCCTTTCTTTATATTTTCACGGTATACTCGTGTTACAACACGACAACGGTTCTCAGATCGAAATTCAAAAAGGTGATTGCCGCACTTCACAACAAAGTCAATTGCTTGACTCAATGTTTGAGGATCAAATAAGTTGAGCATTAATTTATTTACCTCATATTATAATCCGTAGAGAAATTGGCTAATAAATGCAACATCATCCCACTTGATATCAGTTGCAAGTTGTCGAAATTGTGAACCATACAACGTTACTGATCGATTGCCTTGTCATAAAATATGGATCTTATTGGTTGCAACACGAATTGCATCATGTTCTCCATACATGGATCGAAACTCTGCCAGAAAAGCCTCTAGATTATCCAATATTGGATCTTGTCGTTCAAGAAAAGATGAAAACCACGATAATGCTGAACTTGAAAGAAGCATACCAATGAATCTAACTTGCGATCTTGGAGTTGGATAGCTTTGGGGTTGAAGTTCAATCACAAGTTGTACTTGATTGATAAATCCTCGAAACTTGGATCTGGTGCCATCAAACTTCTCGGGTAGGGCAATTCTTGGTTCTCTAACACTAGAAGGGCGTTCCACCATAGGAGAAAGGACATGGTTTGGTGCAGATGTTGAAGCAGCTCCAACCATTTCTATATCTTCACTTCCTGCCAATCTTGTTGTTCCTTGTGGTGGTAAATTAAGTTGCGATGCATTAAATCCCTCAATTGTTCTTGCATCTGTGCCATTGAACTCTTCATTTCAAGAAGTTCTGCCATGATAACACTTAGAAAAGAGAAGATGTCTAATATCGCTCAAGATAAATAGAAGAGAGGACTTGAGAACAAAGAAAATACTAAGGACAATATCAGTTTAGAAGAGGGTAATCCGTAACTTCTAATATGCTTATATCTTATCAAGAAAAAGGGGTAATCCACTCTTAATCAAGATTAGACAAAGCTCTGATATTGTAGGTGTACTCTTGTCAATCTGTCAAGGACAAGAACTCGATGAAAAAGTAATTTAGACAAGTGAGCCTTCACTCAAAGAAAGGTAACAAAATATAAATAAACAAGTATGTATATTGAAAGAGAAATTAGAATGGCTATTGCCAAAAGACAAGAAAACTAGAGACCCTTGAAACTAGACTAGAAGCAAGAAAGGAATTGTCAAGAGTGAAGAAGGCTTCATTCTTGTCTCTATATATACTATCTAATTAGGGGCTACATGGCGATGTTCTATAGGACCTCTAATATGTGTTGACTTTGTAGGACACATGCCTTGACTTACAGGGCAAGTTTTTCTACATGTGGGCCACATAGTTAGCTTGATCTTCAAACTAACAACATGTGTGGCACATGGCCAACTTGTTGACCACGTTTCTAATCCAAAAAGTCAATTAAAGACACCTATGAAGTCAAAGCAACATCTATGAAGCTTCTAAGAAGCTTCCATATTAAATACTATAGAATTAACTTACTTTTATCTACTTTTACTTACTACCACCTATTTGTATATGTAATTACTAGCTTACATGAGTATGTCCGTGACACCAACTTTGTCTAGATGCCTCCATAGGAACTTGATGTTATACCTTCTTTTGCAACTCTTCTTCCAACAATAGAATAATCAAGAAACAACAAAAAGGAAAATAAGAAATGTATGGACAACAAACAAGAAGCAATAAGCAAACACAAGTCAATCATGAAACACATACCTTCTCAGATTCGAAGAAGCAATGGAAGAGATGCGAAAGATCTTTTCAACAATGCAACACCAAAAAGGAGATTGAAACCCTATATTTCTCACACACATCCATTTTTAAAATGGATGAACTTCTACTATGGATGAAATTTAATTTGAGGATGAACATTAGTGTACTAGAGGGAGTATTGGGAGAATTATACTATATAGTGCACTTGTCTCTTGTATATACTGTATATCAATTGATCATATTAATAATAATATTGTTTCGTCATCGTTTCTGACCAAATCGTTTCGTATGAGCCGAATCCGTGGGAGGCGGTGGTCAGAAACGATGACGATGAACATGTGAAAAGCTGTGGGCGGCGGAGGCGCGCCACTCCTTGGGTGGAGACCGAGAAGGAAAGAATGAAAGTCTCATGTTGGAGACTGGTTGAAGCCCATTGCTTGCTGCTGTCGGTGCTGGTTCATGGCACCGTCGTTGGATGTGTTCATTTGTAGATACAATTCTTCCATGCAGTTGTCGGCTCACGTGTTTGTGTACACATTGTACATGCGCTTGCACAAGGTCGGCACGACCGTGCGGTTTCCAAGCTTCGGATGGTGATGGTATTCCGCCAGATTCACTCTTTCAGTATACATAGTAGCTCGAATGCATTGAATGCATGGAGACTACAAATCGCAGCAATCAGTGTTGCATTCTTGAACAAGATGTACTTTTGAAGTAAATGTATGAAAGCTAAGTTCCGTTTTTTTCTTGAATCATTCTGTTGTAGTGGTTTGGATGCACATGTTGTACTCACAGTTGATTTCACGAATTAGGGCTTGTATGATTGATAAGCCTACACAACACAGACATGCATTGATGAGATGGATCATATCGGCTTTGAAATGTCTAATGAGAAATTCGGAGTGACAGGAATGTCCTTCCTCTAGAAAACTTCTTCTACCATCGACGGTGGAAACAGGAAGACAACACAGTTGACGATTGAGGGGAGGAAGAGAAGATGAGGCGGTGTCAAAGTCAACTGGGACCCACTTTGTTTTATTTCTTTTTGAAAAAACTGGATGTATGATATAGCGATATGAACCGCGGTCGAGGATCGGTCGTCGTGAGGACTCTTCCAGGTGAGTGCTAGAGCATTTACCATTTTCCGACTGACAAAGGATGGCTTCACTCCGCTCTCCCCCTCGCTTGGACCTTGCGCTCGTTTCAGAACTCGGGCTGCAGACTTTCCGCATACACTTTGGCATCTGTGTAACCAGCATTGCGGCCGCTTGCGTGGTTTAGGCAGACTGCAGTTGTTGCCGAAGCACTCGAACGATCCGAAGCGATGGAGGGGACTCCATTCGATCTCAGTCGGTAGTTTCTGAGACAGAAAGTAGGGTTGGCGGGAGGCGATGGAAGCGATTCAAGTAATCTTGCGTCGTTCGGCCATCTAGTGGGGCATTTTCCTGGGGTCGGTACTTTGGGTCCTGCTCAGTATCGCGTCCCTTGTCTCATCAGTTGTTTGGAACTTCTTTACGGGCGTGGTCGGTAGTGTACTCTTTTCCGAAAGTCGAGATTCTTCACCTGATACTCGAACTTACAGATCTCGCGGTAGCGGAAATTCCAGCAAACATGGATGTGGTTTATGTCCAAATCACGCTCGAATGGGGCAAGGAAATCAAAGCAACCACTCTCCTGGGTAAATCATGCAATTTAGTGATTTTGTCGACAGCTGCCTTAAAATTCTTTTTCTCGCAAGGATTTGCTTTGGTTGATTCTGTCTACTTGACAAAAAGCAATGTTTGTCCTGGGGAAATTTGTAGCAAGGGTTGAGTCGTCTGGTTTTGAATCTGGTTGCAGATTCTGGTACAAGTGTGTATGCAAAAATGGAGTATCTAGATCTTACATATACGACCGAGAAGGTGACAGGTATGACGTCTTCTTTTGTCCATGCCCGTTGAATTTTTTACCGACTTTTTAGTGCAGGGATTGTGGAAGAATCCCGGTTGCTGTCTAAATCCAATTGATTGGCACTGAGTTACCGACAAATGTATCGGCATCAGTTTATTCAGATCAAGTAATCTCGTTGCAGTAGTTTATGATTTGGCTTATTGCTCTACCTCTAAAGAAAATTGGGGAGATCAGGATCTGACATTCTGGTGTTATGGTAGATATGGGGGGAAATCCTGTTTGGAAAGAAACAAATAAGTTCGATTTCGTCTTCAAGCCTCAAGAAAAGGACTTCATCACATTAAAACTCTACAATAAAAATGACACGTGTATCGGATTAGCGAAGTAAGATTTATGACAACTAATTGCGCACAATCAAGTCTGCTCCCTTTGATGAACCAAATCAAATGAAACACTGATGCTAGTTTTCGCCTTTCCTCTCCGTTTTCTGATTGATCAGCACATAACTTTTCGTTGTAAGATGCCCCTACAGAGTTTCCTATGAGGATATAATGAGGCTGGGGAATGGCCCGACACCCCTGAATGTTCCAGTCTTTGCTAAGAAGATGTATGAGAAGAAGTGCGGGGAAGTGGGCTTAAAAATACAAAGAAAGCAGCAAGAAGTGAGAACATTCAAGATCCAAAACTTCCTTTCGTGTTGACGTGCCCTTTTCATGCCTTTCTATGGAGTACTGTCTATGGACTTTACTCATATTCACAGTTAAAAAATTTGTTCAACTTCTGGAACAGACTGCGGGAGAATTGGGCTTAGTGAGGATAAAGTTAGTTGGAGGACATGTCGAGAAAATGACCTCTTTTCTCGGTTAGTTTCTTGGTCTTTCACTTCGATTGAAGCAACTTCATATGTTATCGATGGGGTTTCCGAAACTTCATACTTTCATTTGCCTAGCCTTCGCTTGCGCAAAACTATTGATGGAATACTGAGTTACTTTTTTTTGCATCCTCGTTGCAGAAAAGACAGCTGAAGTCCATGTGAAACTCTTATACGAGCATTTGCAATATAAAAGCGAAGTCTTGAAAAGTAAGTTCAAGACAGATCTTGTCATCTCTAATCAAATAGACTTAATTCACAGTTCGAGGCTGGAAATATTAGCTTACAAACATGCACCTCATTCGCTCGTGAAGCGTAAGTGACACCGTATTTGTGAAATGTGACAGAATCGGGAGGTAAGTTTGTGTGGAGCCAAGATTCCAACAGAAAAGTCTACGCATTTGCAATAAACAACAAAGAGGCTAAGCTTACTCTCCAGGTTTACAACTATGAGAAGTTGGTTGGAAAATGCGAGTAAGTGCAATGTGCTCTAAATGTTTTAAACACTAAACTTTGAAGTGCTGCTTTCGTGTGGTTGGTAATGTGTCGCACTTAAGAAACACTTGTTTTGGTTTTTGTTTTGAATTTCTTTTCTTTTTCCCAATTTTTTTTTTTTTTTTTTTTTGGGCACTGGATCTGTTGCGATTCAGACCTGGTATATGAAAAATCTTGAGACATCCACTAGAGAACGATTTCCCTTGACCGGCTCGTGCTTTTTTTGTGCAGTATAAAGGGGTCCGACATAATAGAGAGGTCTATGAAGAAGGTGGACTTCCGCGTGAATCACGACAAGTTCGTTCAGCTTGAACCAGAGGATCTTAAGAACGACAAAGGAAATGTGGGGACAATTACTTTCGAAGTTAATCTTAGACATGTAAGTCCACACAAATATGATGTTGGGTGCTACTGATTCTACCATTATCACACTCTGGATTAAACGTTTATAGCTTGCACCTAGGTTTAAATTGCGGAAAAGAAGTCGATGCTCTTTAGTTAACTGCCAGGTTGTTGTCATAGACATCCAAATCGGGTTTTATGCTTGTTTGACGTTACTCTCACTGCCCCTTCTGCAGCCTCTCATTGATAGGAGACAGTCATTTCCCCAATTCCGTGATCTTCCAGATCCTTCCATCAAGCTGCATAAATATCATTCTATTATCACCACACCTCCACCAGACTGGGTGCACGTCCAACCACATTCGGAGGATGTGCAGGTTCGCCAACAAGCAAAACATCACCTACGACAGTTTTTCAGGCATCCTTCGATCCCAGAAGGATCTGATCAAGTTCCAGTTCTGGAGACGGAGCAACATCGAGGGAATACGGGGAATACGCAGGTCGACCATCAAGCAAACCATCACCCACTACAGTTTCAAGGACGACAGTGGCCCTTCGAAATTTGGCTTCCTCCTAATTCATCAAACAACAGATTGCCGCCTAACTGTGGGAAGGCTCTAGATCCATCCGCACCACCTTTTCCAGTATGTGATCAACTTCCAGTTTCGGAACTGCAACAACATTCGGAGGGTGTGCAGTTTCATTTTCAAGACTGTAATCACATACCACAGGTACCGTTGCATCCCCTGCTCCCATTAGGGCCTTTGTTTCTCCCGGAATCTCGGTTTCCTTCTAATCCACCAACCAACAAATTGCCGCATAACCTTGGGAAGGCTCCAGCTCCATTTTCAGCACCTTCTTCAGGATCTGGTAAACTTCCAGCTCCGAAACAGCAGCCAGATCAGGCCACACGATCGTTGCAGTCCCCGATTCCTTTTCCCCCTCAATCTGCACCATCCCATCCAGGATCTGAACAGTGTCCAGCTCCGGAACTGCCGCAACTTGAGATTAAAAAGCATTTCTTCGGAACCTACTTCTAGCGGGAACCCGCACCCTCGGAGCAATCCGCTCAACGTTGGGCCACCCAATGTATCACATGGAAGGACCTTTGAACAGGTGCTACTTGGATTCATACGAGGCAAATATTTTTTTTAACCGTCACTTCTAGATTCTAGCCTTTGGAAGCTTCTTTGGGTAGGCTACGGAAGTGGGAAATTGTCCCTTGTATTTTAATCTTCCGAAAAAAAAAAAAAAAAAAAAAAAAAAAAACTTTGTATATACAATTCGTTTAGACGTTAACTTTTGTTACACATCACAGCTCTTTGCTGTGTGAGATAATTCTTATCGTTTTTTAATTTAGAATCTTCGCCTAGCTGCCTTAGACCCCTCCATGAAGTGCGCCATTGCAGAATGAAGCTCTTTGCTTGTGTCGGTCGATGCAAGCACGGGTCGAAGCAACAAAGCGAATCATCGGCACCGACTCAGACTCTATCCACGGCCCTCGGTCTGAAATTCTCACCGCACATCTCGGAGAAAGCGATGCGGGTCCATTCCCCAGGAGGGTCTGGAAATTCGAAACCTGGGATCCATTTGGGGTTCAGAACTGTTTCATAATTGACCCACAAGTGTCATTTAAATCGGACAGCAATTGAGCCATTTGTTAGTTGGATGAATTACACTTCATGTTATGTTAAAGAATTATTTTCAATATTAACAATATCTACTTGAACAAATTTAGAGATAATGCCCTTCATTAGTGTTATTTTGGTACAATGTGTTTGAATTTGTGGAAGATAATATATTTGAATTAGTCATATATATACATATGGTGCTGCCAATGCCACCATAATCCACCATCTACATGTCACTTTCATTTTCTGTCAATTCTACATAAAAAAGTATATATATATATATATATATATATATATCTATATATAATATTTATATTTATATATTTTTAGTATTTTTAAAATAGAAATATATTATTAATTATTAAAATGTAACAATGTTCAATAAAAAGAAATACATGGAGCACATGATAGATTTTCATAAACTGTGATATATATAAATGATAAGCAATTAGGTTGTTTTGTTTACAAATAGAAAATGGTCTTAGTCTATGATAATCTCATTTTCTACAAGAGCAAGTAGTCTTGGTATTATGACGAAGTAAACATATCTTGTTGCTAACATAGAATTATGATTATTTCTTGCAATAGATATTTATATTGATCTTTTGTTGTTCTTGAGTTTTTTTTAATTATGCCTTTATTGTTGCCTGAGCTCTAATAAATAATTTGCCAAATCTTTTGCCACAAGATTATTAACTTTTATAAAATCAAAAGTATCAAGTTATAGTTAATAATTATAATTAATATAAAAAATATTTGTTGAATAGAAGAATGTACCATATTATTATAAAAAAACTATATTATTAACAAAATGATTATCTAATCATGATGATAGTTGATGGTATATTTCAAATACTACTCCAAAACTTGATTCACCCATTTTGTTTGTCTATTAGTTTGAGGATGGAAGATCAAAAGAAGTTTTATGTCTACCTTTAATAATTTGAAAAATCTTTTTCAAACTATTGATATAAATTGAGTCTCTTAATTTGCTATAACATCCCTTGGCATTCCATGATGGTAATAAATATTGTCAAGAAAGAGTTCAATTTTCTTTTTACCTAAATAGTTTTTGTATATGGTATAAAATGTGCCATCTTAGTGAAACAATCTATTATTACAAGTATAGAATCATAAAAATTTGGAATTGAAAGATCTATAATAAAATACATAGAAACAAAACACCATAATTGTTATGATATATGTAATGGCTGTTTAAGCCTATAAGGCTAATAAGAAAGAATTTTAAATCTTAAATAAACATCACATCATTTTACAAAGTCTTTAACAATCTTCTAAATTTGAAGCCACAAAAAATTTGTTAATATTAACTCCAAAATCTTAATGTATCCAAAATATTTTACAATTAAAAAATTATAATAAGTTTGAAGAATACATAATTGTACTTCATCTTTTAGAATATATAAGTGTCTTTCAACATAGAATGAATTATTTTTAAACTCAAATTTTGAAGTTTTATAAGATATTAAAGGATTATTCTTAATATCTTTGATATAAAATTTATAAAATTATGAAATATAAAAATGTTATTTTTAATAGTCAAAGATATTTTTATTACTCAAAGAATATATTTCTAATTTAATAAATATTTACACAAATGATAAGAATCTTAAGTATTTCATATCAATATAAATTTTAAATTCTTGAAAAATTCATAGGAGCATATCTTTGTCAAGATTTTAACTTAGAATAATTTATTGACTAAAAAAATAAAAGAGTTTGTTAGATCCCATTTCTAAGTATTTTTATCTTGACTAAAAAAAAAAAAATGGAGCTTATGATTAACAACAAATAATTTTTTTGAAGCTAAAGTAATTTTATCTTTGAGCAATAAAAATAATATTGAATATTGATTCATTATTTTTTAATCAATTTCAATCAAGTATGTCTTCATATTTCCTTACATCTTTAAGTTTTTGTAACATATGAAAAATATGAAATTAATATTTTTTTCCATTCTTAAAATAAATTAAAATATTATTTAGTTAATATACAACAAAATCATCTAAAAGTTCTAAAAAAACATCATTCATTGAATTTTGAAAAATAACTTGTGCATTTGTAAGTCTAAAAGATACTAAATTATATTCAAAATATTCATAATTGATTAAAAATAAAATCTTCTATTTATCTCTTTTTATTGTATGTACTAAGTTGAATGCTTCTTGTAGATCTATTTTTGTATGAATCTTTGTTTGATTCATTTATTTAAGAAGACTTGATATAAAAGATAGAAGATACATATTCTTGATGATAATCGTGTTGAGCTTTTGTCAAAGATATGAACCTCAAAGAATTGAAATGTCAATACACTCTTGTATTACTCAAAAAGACTAAAATATCATTCAAAGATGATATAGTATTAAACTAGAATGGCTATTGCCAAAGTATCACAAATTTAGAATATTGACTGGAAATCTAAAGAAGAAGCTCAAGAAGAATCGACAAGAACTAGATTAATCAGATGAATACAAGAACAACACTAAAGAGGTGAGCTAGAGCTCCAAGAGGTGACTTGTCAAGACTGAGGATTCCCTTAGTCTCGACTCTTATATATACTACAAGCTAGGAAGCTTCTCAAGTAGCTTCCACAAACTAGGAAGCTTCTCAAACAACTTCTACAAGTTAGGAAGCTTCTCAAGCAACTTTCACAAGCTAGGAAGCTTCTCAAGTAGCTTCCACGAGCTTGAAAACTTCTCAAGTAGCTTCTACAAACTACAAAGCTTCTCTAGAATCTTCTAGAATCTTCTACAACTTCCTAGTATATGTCCTTGACATCACCCTCCCCCCTCTTCTTTAGCTTCGAGGTCTCCAAGAAGCACTCTTATTGCGAGTGAGTACCAACATAAGAAGTTGAAAATTTGTCACATAGTGTCTGCAATATACTCCAATTGTTGTTTGCGTGGCTAGTAGTTCATTGGTTTTTGTAACCAACGATAGTATCCTACGCCTTCAATTTCTGACTAGGCATGAACTTCTGTGTCTTCATTGTGAAAATATCCTGCAAACACTCCTTCGGAAAGATCACCATAGGTAGGTTCTACTTCAAATACAATCACTAGGTATCCTCTGTCGTCTTTGTCGTACAGGCCGTTCTTCATCTCGGAGTCGTCTCTATGAAATACTCGGTTGAGAGGACATGATTGGTATGGTATCTATCTCTTGGCTATCCATATCAGATTGAAAAAATAAGCACTACATGGAAGAATGGGCTTAGATTACAGATTTATAGTCTCTAATTATGTCTTTTAGGAGTTTCTTTTTCCCATTCTTTGTAAGGCCAAGGATTAAGAGGCTTCAAAGAGAAGGGACTTCATTGAAAAACTTTCATCAAAAAGGCTTTTTGAGGATAGCATCGATGAAACTCCTATACCTTTTGTAACACATTGATAAGTTTTTTCGTTGGTTTCTATGTGCGCTCATTGATATCATAGCCGCTCCAATGCACTAGATACTCCAATTTTTTCCACTTATGCCGCAAATCTAGTACCTTTTCTACCTCGTATTCCTTGTGGTTATCAATTTCAATATTAGGTGGTAGACATTATACTCTTCCAAGAAAAGACGACTCTTGATAAGGCTCCAACAAAGAAACATGAAAGATTGGGTATACCTTCATAGCAGCTAGTAATTCCAAACGATACGCCACTAGATTGATTTACTTTTGGATGAAAAATAGTCCCAATTTCCAGTTGTGCAACTTATCACATGGCTACTTGGTTTTGATATTTCGTCGAAGCAGCCATACTTTATCTCTAATTTTGAAAGTAGATGCTTGATTTTGAAATTTGTCTATGGACGCCTTTTAAGCTTCTTGGGAGGTTTGCAATTGAAGCTTCAATGTAGTTTGAAGCTCTGATAGTTTCACAAATCCTTTAGTTGTTGGATTCTTATTGGTTGACGGATTCAACAAATCAAGCTTTGGATGATACCCATAGTTGGAAAAGAATAGTGTTTGTTGAGTCAACGTATGAAGGATGTTGTTATATGCAAACTTGGCTAATGATAGATATACAATCTAATCATCTTGCTGATAGTTGATGCTGTATCCTAAATTTTGCTCCAAAGTTTAATTCATCTGTTCCCTTTGGTCGTCAGTTTGAGGATGGAAAGCCAAAGAAAGCTTGATATCTACCTTCAATAACTCAAAGAGAGATATCCAGAACTTTGATACAAATTGGATTCCTCAATCCAAAACAAAATCATCTGGTAAACCATGATATCAATACACACTATGAAGGAAGAGCCTTGTTGTATCTTTACTTGATGATGTTTTCTTGCAAAGTATAAAGTGTGCCATTTTTGTAAGTCGATTTACCACAACAAAGATGTTGTCAAATGAATTCAATGGCGGCAAGTCCGTAAAGAAGTCCATGGAAACTAAAGACTATAGCCAACGTGGAATAGGCAATGGTTGAAGAAGATCATAAGGACGATGTCAAGGATTCTTGGATCTTAGAGAAATGTCACAGGAGAGGACAAAATCCTTGATATCCTTCTATATTTGAGGCCATCAAAAATCTCGAGAAATAAGTTCCGAAGTCTTATTGAATCCAAAAAGTCTCACAGCTAGAAAGTCGTGTCAAGATTGAAGAATTCAGAGTCGTATTGGTCCCTTTCGACTATACAACTACTC
Organism: Physcomitrium patens; assembly: GCF_059467195.1. Lineage (NCBI taxonomy): Eukaryota > Viridiplantae > Streptophyta > Bryopsida > Funariales > Funariaceae > Physcomitrium > Physcomitrium patens. The sequence continues at coordinate 14,920,853 of NC_143434.1, read as the reverse complement.
CTCAAAGTATAAAAGATCTCCTTCTACCTTGAATTTGTCATTATTGATACGATGCGTGATATCAAGGCCTACAGAATCTCCAATAGTTGCAGTACATACCTCGTTGAGGAAGTCAGCATCAATTGGCACTATAGCAGAGCAAAGCTTGAATTGTTTCAATTTCAATAATATTATACATTGTTGATCAAACGTTGCTTCTTGAATCTTTGGCATTAGATACAATCTCTTTGATAATGCATTAGGTAGTCTTTGTTGCTTTCCAGGTCGATAAGTAATAACAAAGTCAAACTTGGATAGCAACATATTCTATTGAGCTTGACAATGATTGAGAACCCAAGCCGACATGAAGTACTTCAAATTCTTGTGATCCGTATATATGCTCATCCGATACATAGCTTCTTTAAGAAAGTGACACCTTTCTTGGAAAAAATCTACTATTGCAAGAAGTTCTTTATCATGGATCTCATAGTTAATCTCGACAGCAAAAAACTTTCGAGAGTAGAATGCAATCAAATGAAACTTCTCATCTATGCCTATCTACGAAAGTACAACTGTCATAGCAAAATCTGAAGCATCGGTCTCCAAATAGAAGGCCTTTACAAAGTTCGGATGTACCAAGATTGCAGCCATAGTAAATGCCTTCTTAAGATCTTGAAATGTTTTTTCCAATAGAGGTCCCCATTCGAGCTTGTCTTTACATGTCAACCGAGTGAGCGGAGCACCAACTTGAGAATAATTCTTGATGAAGATTCTATAGAAGTTAGGAAAGCCAAGAAAACATTGTATATCTCTAATCATCTTTGGAACTTCCCATGATACGATTGCTTCCACCTTCTTAAGGTCCATCTTGAAGTATTTCGTAGTTGCAATGAATTCCAAAAATTCCATCTTAGTTTGGTTAAACAAGCACTTCTCTAACTTGGTATAAAGTTCTCGCTTGCAAAGTTTTTCAAGGACCAGACAAACGTGTTTCTCGTACTCTTCTACGTTCTTGGAAAATATCAAAATATCATCTAGATAGATAACAACAAAATTATCAAGGTGCCTCCAAAAGATGTCATTCATCATGTGTTGAAAGACCGTCGGAGCATTGGCAAGACCGAAAGGCATGATATTAAATTCGAAATAGCTATACCTTGTACGAAAAGCTCTCTTCCATTTGTCTCCTTCCTTGAATTGCACCAGGTTGTAAGCTCTCCTCAGATCAATCTTTGTAAAGATCCTTGCACGTCCAAGTTGGTCTAGAAGACCTGATATCAAGGATAATGTATAATGATTCTTCTTTGTGACCTTGTTAAGACCTCGATAATTCACGCACATCCACAATAAGCCATCTTTATTCTTCACAAATAAGATTGGTACCCCAATTGGCGACTTCAAATAATACATGAAGTTCTTGGATAGATTCTCATCAATGTACTTCTGCAACTCAACTAACTCCGTCTATGATAAATTGTAGATTGGGCCAAAAGGTGGTTGTGCTCCTTCTTGCAAGTCTATGGCACAATCGTATAGTCAATGCTTAGGTAGCATGTCGGCATTCTTCTTTTGAAACACGTCTTCAAAATTTTTATATTGCTCCAATATATTTGCTGTTGAAATCTTCTCTCCGCTACTTGGAGTCGTATAAATGACAAACAGTGTGCCTTCCTTGGATGATGTTACAAACGTTCTTGCTCCAATAAATAAGGGTTTTTTGATTCAGGATCTTCTAATAGGCTTATTCTCGAAATGTTCTATAGGAAATGTTATCCTTCATAACCTCCAATCTATAGATGGGTTATGCATTTCTAACCAAGAAAGACCAAGAATAATAGGATTTGACGAGGTTGTAATAATATTAAAAATAATATAACTACTATGGTCTTTAAACGTCACCTCTATAGGTTCTGATTTATGGGTGACACTACCAAACAATAAAGATCGTCCATCTATTACTTCTACGTGAACGGGTTTGGGTTTTCATACTAGAAGAATCTCGTGATGCTTAGCAAATTTTTTGTCTAAAAAGCAAGCAGATGCTTCTAAATCTAATAACATTAAGATTTTTAGTTTGTAAGGGCCAAAAGATAGAGGAATGGTAAAGCAATGGACAAGCTGAGCAAAAAGAGAGGAACTTGATTGTTGTTGTGGTATTAAATTGTCTAGTCACACGGTCCCTATTGTGACTAGGCATCTTCGTTTTCTTGAATAAACGTGCCTCTTGTCTTGACAATGCGTCGATTTTGCTTCTTACAGCAGTTTTCAGCTCTGTGGCCTTCTTCATTGCAATACAAGCATAGTCTTTCCTCCATACGCTACTTTTTTTCTTCTAGAATTAGGATTTTGACATGTACTATATCAATTTGCATGTCTTTCACCTTTGAATGTGAATTCAGGCTTCTTGCTGACATAGTTGGAACGTGGTGAGTTGTATGTTGTCTTAAGCATTGATCTTAGCAACGTTGGAATAGGTGATTATTATACTTCACAGCTTGGCTAATGGCTTCATTGAGCATTCGTGAATCGAAAAGAGATAATAACAAATCCTTCATGTCATCCTTCAAGCCCCAATAAAATTGATTCATTAATGCTTCTTCATCCCAGTTGATGTCGCAAGCTAATTGTGTAAAATCTGATGTGTAGATTGATGCAGAGCATGCTCCTTGTCATAGCAATCAGATCTTTGTTGTAGCCCATTGCACCTTGTCATGTTTGCCAAATGCTTCTACAAATGCTTCCAAAAAAGTTTCAAAGTTGTTCAAAATTGACGATCTTTTCTCAAACAAAGGAGCAAACTATGATAGAGCTTGCTCCGTGAGCAAAGTTTCAACCAGTCCAAGACGTGACTCCTCCATCAGATAGCGTTCGAGCTGTAAAGCTATTATCAATCTAATTTGATTAACAAAACCTCCAAACTTGGAATACGTACTATCAAACTTGTTTGGAAGGCTAATTTGAGGCTCTTTTTGTTATAAGACCAACGGTCCTTATTAAACTAGAGGCAAAAGTACTTGTCTTGGTGTTGAAGCTTGAGGCTGATGAATCCTCGATTGTGCCATCTTGGATGCTCCATCATTATGAAGTCTTGCAATGATTCCTTCAATCTCTACAATTCTCTGTGATAATGTAGCAAGAGCATTCATAATGGCATCCAACTTGGACTCCAAACTTTCAGCCATACTAATATCTTGACCTCTAGCCATTCTAAGAGAAGGAAAGAAATGACTCTAAAAGAAGGGAGTATTGATTTACAAGAGGATACTCCGCAACCTCTAAAATATCTTTAAACCTTAAAGAAGAGGGGTAATCCACTCTCTCCAAGAAAGATAAGATTCCAATATTATAATAGAAGAAATATCAGTTTAGAAAAGGGTAATCCATAACATCTAAAATGCCAGTACCTTGAAGCAAAGGATTAATACACATTCTAATGAGAATGAACTAGCTTTGATATGAAAGATGAGTGCAGTCTCGACAAACTATCACGAATTTAGAATACTGACTGGAAATCTAAACAAAAAGCTCAAGAAGAATTGGCAAGAACTAGATTAATCAGATGAATACAAAAACAACACTAGAGAGGTGAGCTAGAGCTCCAAGAGGTGACTTGTCAAGACTGAGGATCCCCTCAGTCTCGGCTCTTATATATACTACAAGCTAGGAAGCTTCTCAAGTAGCTTCTACAAACTAGGAAGCTTTTCAAACAACTTCTACAAGTTAGGAAGCTTCTCAAGCAACTTTCACAAGTTAAGAAGCTTCTCAAGTAGCTTCCACGAGCTTAAAAACTTCTCAAGTAGCTTCTACAAACTACAAAGCTTCTCTAGAACCTTCTAAAATCTTCTACAACTTCCTAGTGTATGTCCTTAACACAAAGATAAGAAGACTAAAAAGTCTTAAAATAAGAGTAAAGATTAAAAAGATGTTGATAAGAGTGAAGAAGTCTTCATTCTTACTAATATATACTCTTAATTAGGAGCTACATGGTAATGTCTTATAAGACCTCTAAAATATCTTGACTTTGTAAGACATGTAGTTTAACTTGTAAGGTAAGTTTTTATATATATGTCACATAGTTAGCTTGTTTTGCAATCTACCAATACATGATTAATTTGTTGATCAAGTTTCTATCCTATCAATCAACTACAAATACATGTGAAGTCAAAAAAACATCTATGAAGCTTCTAAGAAGCTTATTTAAAAAATATTATGAAATAAATCTATTTTTACTTACTTCTACTTAATTATATAAGTAAAAATTAGAATAAATATGTACATCCATGACAACTTTCAATAATCGATACATATCCCTAGTGATCCATCTTTTCTCTTTACAAATAAGATAGGTCTTTATTCTAGAAATTTAGAATAGTTATTCCTAAAGACAAGAAGACAAAAAAGTCTTGAAACGAGATTAAAGACTAAAATGACATTAATAAAAATAATAAAGATTTTACTCTTGCCTTTGTATATACTATCTATCTAAGAGCTATGTAGAAATATTCTATAGGATCTTTAACACATGTTGACTTTACTAGATACATGTCTTAACTTACAAGGCAAGTTTTTTATATAACTACCACATAATCAGCTTATTTGACAAGCTACCAATATATGTGGCATGTGATTAATTTTTTGACAAAGTTTTTAACCTACTAATCAATTATAAATACATATAAAGTCAAATTACATGTATAAAGCTTCCAAGAAGCTTTTCTAAAAGATATTATAAAATTAATTTAAATTTACATACTTCTACCTAATTATATAAGTAATTGTATGTCTGACATTATATCATAGATATATATCTACTATAATTATTATATAGGTAATATAAATATACAAAAGTAAGTAAAAATAAATTAATTTCATAATACTTCTTAGTAAAGCTTTTTATAAGCTTTTTAGATACTATTTTTATTTTATATGTATTTGTAGTTGATTGATAGATTAGAAACTTGATCAATAAGCTAATCACATGCCACATATGTTGGTAGCTTGTGGAACAAGCTAACTACGTGATGTCTATATAGAAAACTTACCTTACAAGTTAAGATATATATTATGCAAAATCAACAATTTTTTGGATGTCCTGTAGAATGTTGCCACGTAGATCCTGGATAAATAATATATATAGAGGCAAAAATAAAGACTTCTTCACTCTTGTCAATTCTTTTCTTATTTCTAGTCTAGTTTCAAGAGTCTCTAATTTTTCAATCTTTTGACAATAGTCATTTCAATTTCTTTTTTAATATATATATAATTTTCTATTTTTATTTTTTCATATTTTTTTGATAAAGTTTCACTTATTTTTTATTTATATATGGAGAACATGATACAATTTTTATTATAACCAATAAGATCCATATTTTGTAACAAAGCAATCAATTGATAACGTTGTATACTTTACAGTTTTGATAACTTCCAATTGATATTAAGTGGAATGATATTGCACTTATTAGCCAATTTTTCTATAGATTACAATATGAGGTAAAAAAATTGATGCTCAACTTACTTCATCCTCAAACATTGAATCAAGCAATTAACTTTGTTGTTAGATGTGACAATTGACTTTTTGAATTTTGATCTAAAATCACACAAGTATACTTCAATTTTATTATAATTCAATGACAATTCTAATTTCTTTTCAACACATACATTTGGAAGTAGAGGATATGCAAATTGATGCAATATGTTTCAAACCTCTTATTAAGTAAGAAAAGACTTATCTTTATCAAAATAGATTGTACTTGTATTATAGAAAACCTAAGTATACTACTCAATATTATTCAAAGAAGCAACGTTACTACAAAATAAAGAATATGGCAATTAAAGAAGATAGTATATCAAAAAATGAATTTTTCTAACCACAATAGGAACTGTGCAGCTCGAATCTTATACAACACCTAGTATTGGTCGTATTCTCTACTCAAAACTCTCTTCTTATTAAATAATAAATTTTATTTTAGGACTTAAATATTACAAATTCTCTGCCTTATTAGATTCAAGAGCCTTAGTGTATTTTTTAGATGAAAAATTTGCAAGAAGACATAGCATAATTTTAATGAAGAAAACTAAATTTTTTTAAGTAGAAGTTATAGATAGTCATCTATTGTCTTTAGAAAAAATTACTCATGAAATCCTTCTTATATAAATAACAACTAATAGTCATAGTAGCTTTGTAATATTTAATATTATTAGATCTCCTTTTAATCAAATCATTTCAAGACCAATTTATAATTTATTACAAAATGATTTAGCTAAGCTCAAGGAATATGTTAAAGAAAATTTGGCCAAGAACTTCATATGCTATTTCAAAGCTCCAGCAAGAGCTCCAATTTTATTTGTAAATAAAAAAGATGGATCATTGTAGATGTATATTGATTATTAAGGATTCAACAAAATCACCATTAAAAATAAGTACTTGCTATCTTTGATATCTAAACTTCTTCATTAGTTGAATCAAGCTAAGATCTATACAAAAATAGATCTACAAAGAGCATATAATTTGATATGCATCAAAAAAAGAGATGAATGAAAGACTACGTTTTGAACAAGGTATGGACATTTTGAATACAACATCATGCCTTTTGGACTTACAAATGCACCAATAACTTTCCAACATCTAATAAATGATATTTTTTTAGAATTTTCAGATGATTTTGTTATTTTTTACCTAAATGACATCTTAATCTATTCTAAAAGTACAAAAAATAGAAACTTTATATTTGTCATGTATTACAAAAACTAAGAAATGTGAGATTCTATGCCAAGATAGAAAAGTATATATTCCACACTATTTAGGTGGCATATTTTTTACCATGTAAAAAATCTATCACAAGTGAAGAAACAATGAAGCTTTTCTTTGACAATATCTATCACTATCATGGATTGCCTAAAGATATTATATTGTATAGGAGAACTCAATTTGTATTAAGATTTTAAAAAGTACTTTTTAAGATTCTAAAAGTGGATATAAAACTATCTTTGTCTTCCTATCTTCAAATTGATGGATAAACAAAGTATGTAAATTAAGTTTTTGAAATAGTATTTGAGGTGTATCATCAACTGCCAACAAGATGCTTGGACAATTCTTTTGCCATTGGAAAAATTTTCTTATAATAATAAAGTATATTTTTCTACGTAACAAACATATTTTTTTGCTAATTATGATTATCATCTATAACTTGATGCTTTTGATTTTTTAAAACCTAATAATCTTGTAGCAAGAGATTTGGCAAAGCATTTATTTAAATTACATACAATAATAAAGGCATGACTAAAGAGACTCAAGAATAACAAAAGAGCAATGCGGATGCTTATCATATGGAATAACCTCATTATCATATTGGTAATAAGATATGGTTACTTCATTGTAATATTAAAACTATTCATCCTTGTGACAAATTTGATTATTATAAACTTGGATTATTTCTTATTTGTGAAGAAGTCAATTCAATGACTTATCAATTATATCTACCAGAGTCCATGAAAATCTATGCCATATTTCACGTATCTCTTTTAGAGCCATATAAGACAATGAATATCTTGGGAAGAAGATAAATACCATTACTTCTTATAGAAGTAGATAATAATAAAGAATATAAGGTAGAAGAAAATTTAGACTCAAGGCAGTACTGACATAGCTTCAAATATTTTATTCATTGGTACAAATTTGATATTAACAAATGGACATAAAAGCCACCAAAAAATCTTATAAATGCAACAAAAAAGATCAAAGCTTTTTATCAATGATATCCATCAAAATCAAGATGAAGGATAGCAAATCTTTGCTACTAAAGAAACACAATTTAAAAAATTTTGTATTCTACCTTCTATCCTTATTTGTAGTTTTTATATAATTATAGAATTAAAGAGATGGAGAATAAATAGCCACTGGATTCAATTAAAGATCTATTATTTGCTGACTTACGAGACAAGACATTTCAATTATCTTAACCTTTAAGATGACATAATGAAAATGAAGACCTTTAAGAATGGCATGTTCTTCTTTGAAAAGTTACAATGTATTTGATATCATGGCATAGGAAAAGACTCTTAATGTTTGGTGATTTTATTGGAAATAGAACCAATTCTTGATGGTATTACAAATATTTTGTTTGAAGGAAGTTACAAAGATTTCAAAAATAATCAAATAACAAGCTAGTTTTCTTACTCTGGAATGGGACATTATTGATTGTTGAGAGGACCTATCAACTACCTTCAAAGGAAACAAAGATCAGAGTATATGGCAAATATAATTTGTGGCATCTTAGACATCCTGAATATGTGATCACCGCTCCTTGTAGAGCTCGTTCCTAGAAGGAGGAGTAATGTTATGGATATATATCTATTGTAATTGTTATGTATGTAATATGAATAGATAGAAGTAGATAAAAATAAATTAATTTCATATTACCTTCTTAAAAGCTTTTTAGATGTTGTTTATACTTTACATGTATTTATAATTGATTGATAGATTAGAAACTTGATCAACAAGCTAACTATATGCCACATGTATTGATAGCTTATGGAACATGCTAACTATGTGGCACTTATATAGAAAACTTGTCTTGCAAGTTAAGATACATATCATGCATAGTCAACACTTTTTTGGAAGTCCCATAGAATGTCACCACATAAATTCTAGGTAGATAGTATATATAGAAGCAAGAGTGAAGCTTTTGTCATTCTTCTCAACTCCTTTTTTGCTTCTAGTTTCATTTCCACAGTATCTAGTTTTTTTATTTTTTAACAATAGCCATCTTACTTTCTTTTTTAATATACATAATTTTCTATTTTTATTTTATCATATTTCTTTAAGAAAGTCTCACTTATTTATTAACTTTCATCAAATTCTTATCCTTGATATATTATTCTTTATTTTAGAAATAAATTCTACATGGAGCAATCATCATCTTCATGGATCTTATTTTTTCATCTTAATTTTGATAGATGTTTTTGATAAAAAATCTAAATCTTCTTTGATTTATTTGCAAGATTTTTTTAGCTCTCACATATATTCACCAATATCATATCTATACCAATAAATAAGATATTTCAATCTATTTTGGCACCACTGTAGTAGTAAAGAGAGTTGCTTCAAGAAATCGCTTAAATAAGTTGCAAGATTATAAAATATAAATATGTTTTATAGTTTCTTTTTAAGAAGATAAATATATCAAATATACAAGTCTAGGATGCATAAGAGTAATTAAGATGTGACTCGATATCCTGAATTCACTTCTATTCTTATGGTGATCCCTTCTATATATGTATCATTCAATAACTTCTAATCTAACTATCTAATTGGATTTAAAATTCTCAATAAGTTAACTTACATTTTTGACTACCTCCATACAAAAATCTAACTATAAATTCATTACAAGTCTTTGGATATCACCTAATTTCTAGTAGGTACTAAACATATCAATTTACAAGTACTTGTATACTAATTCCTTCATATTTCAAAAATCTAATATTAAAATATTATAAATTTTTTATGTAAAACTTCTTAAAATATTTATTTACATTTTTAAAAAAATTTAGCTAAAAATTCGTCCAAAAACTCAAAATATGGTAAAAATCAAAACCTCCATTAAAAAAACTCATTTACAAATCTCAATTTTGAACATTAACTTCCAATGGCTATTTCTTCTTTGTTCTAGAATGAAACATATTGATATTTTTACCTAAAATGTAGCTCTTTAAGTCACCTTTCAAATCTCACTTTTCAATGCTTTAAAGCTTTCCTATAACTCTCTATATATTCAAAAGAGTAGTAGTAGATATCCAAAATTACACCTTAACTTTAAACAAGCATAATTCTTTCTTTACAATTCTAAATCATCCATTTCTTTCATCCAAATTCTGTTCTAAAACACAAATTTTTTGAATCCAACCTCCAAACTTTGAATGGATTACTTTGCTTATATGGTCTATCTTGCATCAAATAGGTCATCTTAAAGTGGTTCCAAATTTGAGTGTGGTCTCAATTAATATTTTAAAGCCTATTGAGTATGACTTTTAACCAATTGAAATGAAGTCCTTTATCACTTATCTTATCTACTTATATGGAATGGTCTAAAAGTCAAAATATTATATTTTTGATTTCAAAATCCTTCTAAACTTTTTTCTAATAAATCCTACAATTCCTATCTTTAATTACAAAATTTAAACCAGAAGCTTAAATAAGTTAGATAAATAATTTATTATATTTATATTTATTTTTAATTATATTCCAAAGTTTTACAATATTTCACACTATTTTTATATATTATGTTACTTTTCAATACAACACTACCTTGAATTTAAGACTTCTTCCAACTCGAGCTATTAGTTATTATCTATTTCTATGGGATGACGTGACATTTGTCTTGTTTTCAAGATATTTACTATCTTATATAGCTTAAGAAGAGATATGTAGAATATATGATGGATCTTCATTGACTCCAGTATATGTAATTGATAAGCAACAAAATTGACTTATTCACAAATAGGAAAAGGTTGAAGCCTACAATATTCCAACTTGTCACAAGGATGAATAGTCTTGATACTATATCTTAGATACTTAGGACTTATGTATTTAGTGTAATTTTTCCTAAAGAGAAAATTTTGTACATAAACTTAGTACTATTTTTATTTTAAATCTTAATTAAGCAATTAGTGATAACTAAAAGCCCAGTATTTTCTTGAGACAAATTTTTTCTACTTCAACATTGTAATTGATAAAGAAAGGTGTTTGTTGAATAGAAGAATATATCAAATTATTACATACAAATTCTATGAATAATTAAAAAAAATTCAAAACATCTTAACAATAATTGATAGTACACCTCAAATATTAATCTTGATTTCTTCAATATAATATAGTCTGATGCATCTGTTTCTATGAAGAATGCTTTAGAAAAATTTATATGACACAAAATTAGTGCAAAAATAAATGATGTCTATAATGCTTCAAAAGATGTTTTAACTTCTATGCTCTATTTTATTTTTTCTTTACATATCAAATATATAAAAAGAGCTAAAATTTAAGAAAAATTCTTGATAAAAGATCATATAATAATTAATAAATTCCAAAAAATTACACTCCTCTGATTGTTTTTGAAATCTTCCAATCTATGATAGTTTGAACCTTCTTTGGATCTATCATTAGTCTTTAATTGGAAATGATGTATCCTAAGAAGTCAACTTGAGTAGTGTGGAATACACATTTTTCCATCTTAGTATATAGTCTTGCATTTTTAAGTTTTTGTAACTTATAATGAATATAAAATTCGTATTCTTTTATATTCTTAAAATAGATTAGAATATCATCTAAATAATATACAAAAAAATCATTAAGAAAATCACAAAAAATATCATTTATGAAATGTTAAAAAGTAGCTGGTGCATTTGTGAGTCTAAAAGACATGGCATTACATTTGAAATATTTATATCTAATTTAAAAAATTAACTTTTATTTTTTATTTTTTTTAAATAGATCAAGTTGTATATTTTTTATAAATCTATTTTTGTATAGATCTTTACTTGATTGAATTAGTTCCTATTATAGATGAAAAAACTTATTTTCTAATACATTATTTTCTTTGGCAACCATATTCTCCATTTTGTCATTGCATTGCTTCTTTAGATAGTATTGAGCAATATACTTAGATTCTCCACAATATAGGTATAGACTTTTTTAATGACAATGAATCTTTTCTTGCTTAGTAAGTCGTTTAAAATATATTGTATCAATTTGTATAGGATCTAGCTAAAATAAGAAAGCTTTCAAAAATTTAAAAAGTATCACTATGGCTTGACTTATACTATTCTATCCAAATCTTTGTTCTTAACATCTTTTAAAGAATTAATTATTATATACAATAGCTTGAATAATAAATTGCTTTAGCAAATTTACTTTTGGCATTATCAACAATAAATCTTTGATATTATTTTTTAACCCATATCAAAATTGATTGATAAGAACTTTATCATTTCAATTTACGTTGTAAGCAAGATTTTGAAATTTAATAATATATGTAGTGGCTAAATATGATCCTTTTTATAGTAATACAAGCTTGGTCTCTACTATCTTTTTTTGATTACTTTTTCTAAATTTAGCTATAAATACTTTTAAGAATGAATTCAAATTATAAAGTAGTTATAAATCTTTTTTTTATTAAAAATGAAAATCAAGACAGAGTACTTTTTGATAGAAGTACACTTATGAATCCAACTTGAGTAAATCCATGGAAGTATTTGAATATAAATTTATAGTTGATATAAATAAAAATAGTACCTTTATGATTCAGGTTAAAAATATGTGAGATTTTTATTCTCAGAGTATTAACAAGCTCATGAAGATTTATAATAGTTACAAATTTATTCTTACTTTTATTAAAAATAGCATCCATAATTTTTTTCATAGATAATTTAAATAAATTTAAAAATTTAAATTAAAAGAAGGTAATGTATAATCTCTAATATTAAATAAAAATTCTTACAATGAAAGAAAATCTACTCTCTTTAAGAAAAAAATTAGTGTTAAAAAACCAAACTATTTGTTTAAAGGTGGATATTCTACAACCTTTAAAATACAACAATAGAAGTGAGGTAATCTACTTAATTCTAAAAAAAGATAAAAATAATAAATTAGCATTCTTATCAAATAGTCAAAGATATGAATCTTGAAAGAAAAAAAAACTTCAATATATTCTTATGTCACTTGAAAAGACTAAAAAAATCATTCAAAGATGGTAAAATATTGAACTAGAATGGCTATTATCAAAGACAAGAAGAGTAAAAGATTTTGAAATAAGATTCAAGGACTAGAAATACATTAACAAGAGTTAAGAAGGCTTTATTCTTACTTTTATATAAACTATTTATCCAAGAGGTATGTGGCAATGTTCTATGTGACCTGTAACACGTGTTGACTTTGCTAAATATATGTTTTAACATGCAAGACAAGTTTTATATATATGTGCCACATAGTTAATTTGTTCGATAAGCTACTATCATGTGTGGCATGTGGTTAAGTTGTTGACCAAGTTTCTAATCTACCAATCAACTACAAACACATATGAAATCAAAACTACATCTATGAAGCTTTTAAAAAGCTTATCTAAAAGTTATTATGAAATTAATCTACATTTACCTACTTCTACTTAATAATATAGATAATTGTATGTTTGTAATAAGTATGCATAAATACTTTTATACCTATGAATAAAGATTTGGTTGTATTAAAATTATGACTTTTTATTTGCATTACAAAAATTTAAATCAAATTATAGAAAAAATTGAAATTACAAGAAATTTAATTTCTTCAAGCATTATATTTTTTTAGTAACAATAAACCTAAAATAATTGAGTTGAAAGAAGATCTAATAACATGAAACATTATTAAATTATCATGTCCATTATTTGCTATAATTATAGAAATTTTTTCATGGATAACATCTATAAAAGTCAATAAACAACAATCTATGACTTTTACATATACAGACTTAGTTTTTTTGATTGAGAATATTTATTATTTTTTAGTAAAATATTTACCAATAAATCAAATTGAATCTTTTGAATCTAATAAAGTTAAGGCTTTGTAATTTTTTCATCTAATATAAATATCTATTGTAAAGCAAAGTGAAGGATTTGATGAGAGAATAAAATCTTTATTAGGTGTTGCATAAGATTCTAGCAAAATAGTTCTTATTTTAGCTAGAAAAACTTATTTTTCAACACATTGTTTACTTTGAAAACCATATCTCTCATTTTGAGATTTTATTGTCTCTTTGAATAATATTAAGTAGTGAGTTTAGATTCTCTATAATATAAGTACAATCTTTTTTAACAATGTTGAGTCTTTTCTTGTTCAATTAGATTTAAAATATATCATATCAATATACATAGATTTTAGCCTTAATGAATAAGTTTCTAAAACAACAATTTCTTAGTTCTTTCTTTCCAATGAAGTCTTTACTTTTAGCATCTATCAAAAATTTGATTGTTGTATGAAATGGCTTAAGTAATAAATTATTTCAATGAATTTGTATTTAACATTGTCAATCATAAATCTTTGATAGTCTTTTAATTAATATTAAATTTAATTAATAATAGCTTTATTGTTTCAATCTATATTATAAATAAGGTTTAGAAATATATATGGAAGCTAATTTATGTTGGAATTTAATAATATATATAAATAGATAATTTTTATTTTATTATAAAAATAGTAGTTTTATTTATACTACCCTTTTTCAATTATATTTTTTAAATGTCACTATGAACAAATCCAAGAATGAATTAAGAACATATAAGAGTTGTAGATTCTTTTGCATTAAAGGTACAAATTAAGAATTAATACTTTCACATAAAAGTGTCTCTATAAATCCAACTTGAGTAAATCCATGAAGATTTGTAAAATGATGTAATCTTACATAGATCTTGACCTTTTATAAGAATCTTCAAATAAATTGATTTGATTCTATCAAACTTCTCTGACAATTAATTCCTTCCTTTCTCATATTTATAGTAATAAGACTTTGTGGATTCAAAAGTGCAATTGATCTACGTGCTTTTCTCAATTGTACAACTTTTTGGTATTGATATTAGACCTCATTATTAACTTTTTTTACATGCATAGGAATAGTACTTCTATAGTTGATATTGATAATATATAAAATTTCCACTTTAAGAGTGTTAAGAAGCTTCTAAAGATTTGAAATATTCACAAATCAATTCAATCTTTTATCAAGTATAGCATCTAAAAATATCCTTTCTATCTATATAACTTTAATAAATCTACAAATCAAATTAAAAGAAGATAATCTGCAATCTTTAATATAAAAAAAAATAGTTTTCTTTCTTTAAAAAAAATAATAATTTTACAAAATAAAAAAAATATTAATTGTATAGTAGTTAGTCTATAAATTTTAAAGCACAACAAAAGAAGTAGAGTAATTTACTTACTTCTGGAAAAAAATAAAAATAGACAATTAGTACTCTTGTCAAATTATCAAGGACATAAATCAAAAGTAATCATAGATTCAATACATTCTTATATCCCTAAAAAAAATAGATGTTTATTCAAATATAAGATAATATAAAATTAAAATGACTATTATCAAAGATAAAAAGAATAGAGATTTTTAAAATAAGATGAAAAACAAGAAAGGCATTGATAAGAGTGATGAAGGCATTCATATATATTATCTAATTAGAAGCTATGTGGCAACATTGTCATATATATATATTTAATATACAATTTATTATATAATGTAGTGAGAGCCATGTTATTAGATTTTAATTGATTACAAATGTCATTAGATTATTACTTTGAAGTACTTAGTTTAAAAAGGCTATTATTAAGGTTAATTTTATGTTAATAATAATTTTTATATATTTAGAGCCACCTTTATTAAACATTGATGATTCTTAAAATCTTATTTTATTTTTTTATTTGATATTTAGGTCACATATTATGTAAAACTTATTAGAAAAAGAATTAGAGAAGGATTTTTGCATCA
Source organism: Physcomitrium patens (assembly GCF_059467195.1). Classification (NCBI taxonomy): domain Eukaryota; kingdom Viridiplantae; phylum Streptophyta; class Bryopsida; order Funariales; family Funariaceae; genus Physcomitrium; species Physcomitrium patens. The sequence goes on along the minus strand of NC_143434.1, from coordinate 14,905,359 downwards.
AAAGAGATAGTTAGGCCAATCATATAGATGAATGGAGATGGATGATAAAAATCTCCATTCTCATTGGCCAAAAGTCATATCCAATAGACTTTAAGGAGGGTGCCCAAGGCCTTATGGGGAATTAAGGTTATTCTTTTGAGACCATTCAAACATTGGAGGTTAGAATTGTTAAGTTTAAGATTTTGAGTATGGTTTTGGTAAAAATTTTGTATGATTTGGAATTTTTGTGAAGGAGATATAGGCACTCAAAGTTAAAATATCAATTTTGTATCTATTGTCACTCTTTGGAGCATAGCGCATGCATATAAAGAACTTTTAAAGATTGGATTGTACAATTGGAAAATTGGTTTAAATGAATATATTTTGCATGCAAAATGCAAAGAGTTTGGAATTGGTTTAGAAGAGTATTGACTACTTGAATACAATGCTTTCAAATTGAGCTTAAAGTTAAAGGCTAAATTATCTAGAAATTTAAGAAAAACTGAAGAATTGGATTAAGAGATATAAAATTGTAAAATTTGGGGAAAAAAAATTGTTTGTGGGAGAAAAATATTTCAAAAGGATTTTGCTACAATTTGGATATTTTATGCAAAGTAAAGGGATTTTTGGAAGTCAAGTTTTTATATATGTATAAATATGGAGATATGGAGATAGAAAGCTATGAAAAAATTATGATATAAAGATGAATTTTTGAAAGGAGATTATGGATTTTCTTTCAGCTTATTGGAAATCTAACTTACCAACAATGATTAGTTATGATTTGGTATAGCAAAGGATGTTAGAAAATTTCTAGATGCTCTTAAAAACTTTATGTATAAATCTCCTTAAATATAAAAGGTTTTACTAATAGAATATCTTTTTATATTGCTATGCTTATTTGACTTCTTTAATAAGAATAAATCACTTATTGGAGCTTGGTCAATAAGTTAAGGCTAAACTCTTTACTGTTAGATATCTAATGCATTTTCAAATAAAAAATCACTCTATACAACAATGTTCTATAAAACCTCCAACACATGTTTAAAAAATACTGAATTATCCTTGAATACTTTTAAATATTATTTAATAATTAATTAAATATATAATAATTAATTCAAAAAAATTAATAAAATTAAAATAAATAAAATAAAAATGACCTACTTTTTAAAAAAGTACTAATAACTATTAACTATATTATTAATAGCATTAGTTCTTATATTTTTTATACAACTATTAAAAGAGCTATTTTTAAAATTAAATAATAAGTATTAAAAAGATTTAAAAAACTGCTTTTAAAGAATATAAAAATTACAATTAAAATCTATATCTTTAAAATTTAATTTATCAAACCAAAAACTCTAGTGTTAGAGGTGCAAAACAAAATATGTATATAGAAATTTGTAAATACACAATAAATCTTTAATGGAGTAAGTTGTATTAATATATAAATATAGATATAGATGTATAAATATATATATTCTTTAATATTTAAGAACTTATGTTTATTTTTTGGTCCAATGTAATAATTATTGAATATAAAAATATTATTCATGTGAAAAATTTTATATTCAAATAAAATTATGTGACGTGATAACTTATGCATATCACATTTATCTAAAATGAAAACAGATTCAATACACAATGAAATAATTATTTAAAATACAATCACCACAAAATCATAAATAACCATTTTATAAAGCATATCATGCTAGTTATTAAAACAAATAGTATTATATACACACTAATATAAAAATTTTACTAATCAATTCAATATTTTCAAAACAATAATCAAAGTTAAATCTTAACAGACTATCATAAATATAAGCATATAACCGAAAAGTCCAGGACCAATACCATGGTAACATGTAACACATTCATCCAAAACACATAAACAAAATAAAAGGAATCAAAACTTACTTCCACCCATACAATCTTACAGTGAGAAAATGATATGATGGTTTACTTTTCTTTTCTTTTATTTTTTTAAATTTATTTCTGCGTGTACCATTTTATGCACGCAATGTGAAGCCAGCTTATAACTATGCAACTAATCCAAAATGCGACATCAGGGGCGTCACCGAAACTACTCTTCACTGTATTTCGACGATGCAACATATGTATATATATATATATATATATATACAGATATGCGTGTGTGTGTGAGTGCATATCACAAATACAGAAGCTGGTATCACAGAAGAACCATCGCCTCTGATTTCATGTGCACGTCGAATTATGAAGCTAGAGCAGCGCCGCGGTGACAAGCACCGACACCGCGAGCACCATCGCCGTGCCGACGCGGCGAGGATTCGCCGCGTCGGGCGTGGACTCTGACGGCGATGGAGCGGTGTCTGTAGAAGGGGTTGGCGGCAGGAGAGTTGATGCCGAAGGAGCACCAGCTGTTTTCGCAGGATGAGCGTGACTGGTTTTGTTTGCAGGTGCTGGTGGAGGTGGAGGCGGAGGATTCGTCAGTTGGTTTGGTGGAGATGGCGGGCTGATATCCGTGGGAGGAGGCGGAGGAGGTGAGGAAGCTGGAGTGGGTGGAGGGGATGAGTGCGGTGGTGGTGGTGGAGGCGGAGGAGAATGGTGCGGTGGAGGTGGGATGTTCGCGGGGGGTGGAGAGTTGCTAGCAGCTGGAGGCGGGTGGTTCTGCGGAGGCGGGGAATGGTTCAGAGGCGGCGGGGACTCACCAGCCGATGCTGGTCCTAAGCTTTGCGCAACCACGACCTTCATCAGCATGCCTCCTTCATTGCAGTCGCCGGCGAACCCGCTGATGTAGTAGTACGTGCCTGCTGTCCGCAGCTTAACCACGTCGTTGCCGGATTGGTACTGTCGGATGGGATGCAGCGTGTTGCACGTGGAGTAGTCGTTCGAACTTACTTGCTGCAAATTGTATTCTGTCGGATCGTATCGGAAATCTGTAAAATGCCAAAGAATTTTGTGCTCTTTAGGAAATCCCTTCAAAGGCAATCTTGTTACTCGTTAGGGGATTTAATTTTTTGTTAGGCTTTGATCGAGTTTTAGGAGGTACGCGAGCTTACTTAATTTATCACCAGTGACGAAATGTTTTTCGGTAGCCCAGTCTGTGTAGTGAGAAGCAGTTGGAACGGAGGTCCATCCCCCGGGTCCTCCCACAACGTACTCCACTGCCATAGCCACTGGAAGCAGTAGAGCAGAGCACGCGAGCACCACGACCAGCTCCAATATACTTCTGTGAAGCCCCATCTTCAATTGACTCACCAAAACCAACGCTGATTATCCCGCCTATTGAGAAGAAATACCAACGGTGATCCACAATTAAAGTGGCCCCCGTTACATGAAAAATGTTCATCAAATTTGTTTATTTTAAGTAAGCTTCACTATGATATAGTTCATTATAATTAATAATAATATCATTCAACTGAAACGCCTCCAATTGAGTGCGAGCCATGTTTGTTGGATGTTTACAAACGGCATTCAATAAAGCTTAAGCACGATCAATGACTACATGATTAGTCTTCTTTAAGTCTCTAATTTTGATTCTTTGTTCGGCTGGAAATATTAACAAATTTCGTAATTCAATAAAAGAAGAGCAGGATGAAATCTTGAATGACAATAATCACAACTACTTTTAATTGGTGAAATTATACTGATTACACTCATTTGATATCTAATTGTCTTATAAGTTGAACACGGTGTTTGGGAGAGTAGGTGACGCCATTCTGAGCAGCTCAAACTATAGCTTAAGTTTCAGCTCAAAACATTGGGACCACCGAACCCGGTGCACTGACCAATGTCTCAATGACACTGAAGACATAGATTTTCTTTCTCAGAGTCTGACATGCAAATGAGCCGTTGACATATGACAACCAAAATAAGCGTCAGCTATCGAATACCTCTGCTGTTCTCGGATATTGCCAAGACCTTCACATTCTACGCGCAGCAATTTTCCTGCGGAGTTCCAAGCATCGAGCCTGTCAGTTACTGAAGTTCCGATCAGTTCAGTTCATTCCACCAGTGGATCCGCATTGGAGAACTAAGAAACTCAACACACACTGCACACAAAGACTTGCAATACTACCGCTGGTGGAGTGTCCCTCCTGAAAGCGCTCGGAATCTCCCAACCCAAGCGATCCGACACCCTCGCACTGATTTACTATGAACTAAAGCTCTAGAGAACCAATGTCATGCAGCATTTCCCGTCAATTCCTCTCAGGCAATGCGCACAGAATGCAGACAACGAAGATCGCTGTGGACTCAAAGAAGGAGGCTGCAAAGAAGAAGAAGAAGTGGATGCCAGGAAGCGGTGTGCGAGGTAAAGAAACGGCGAAGGGGAAGCGCGAAACGGAAGAATCGATGTCAAGATCCCTCCACGACGGACAGACGGACGAACAAACAAAATATTTAAAACGATGAACAAACAGACGAACGAAAGGGCGGACGGACGGTTGAGATGTAGAGATCTGTTGTCGAACATGCAGATGCTTAATGGACCAAACAAGAGAGTTCAACACTTACTATCCAAATTCATTACATGTTACTTGCATGTTAATTTTATGAGTACATTATTAATAATTGATTATGGAGAATATTAAATAAATCCATATTTTTACTAAATAGACCTGTTCTTGATGAAGAATATGATCATAATGAATGTGATTGGTTTTTGTTGGTTGCAAATCTAAAAATTATCAATGACATGAATATTAAAGAAAGAAATCCATAATACACTCTTGTGTCATTCAAAAGAACTAGAAAGTCACTTAAAGATGATATGGTATTAAATTAGAATGGCTATTGCCAAAGACAAAAAAACTAGAAAGTTTTGAAGCAAGACTAAAGACTAAAAAGGCATTGACAAGAGAGAAGAAGGCTTCATTCTTACCTCCATATGTACTCTTAACTAGGAGCTATGTGGTGATGTCCTATAGAACTTCTAAAACGTATTGACTTTGCAAGATATATATCTTAACTTACAAAGTAAGTTTCTTATATGTACACCACATAGTTAGTTTTTATTGACAAGCTACCAACATGCAATTAACTTATTGACGAAGTTTTTTATCTACTAATCAACAACAAACACATGTAAAGTCAAAGTAGAGTCTATAAAGCTTTTAAGAAGCTTCTCTAAAAAATATCATGAAATAAATCTATTTTTACCTACTTCTATTCAATCATATAGATAAATAATATAGTAAATATGTATGTCCGTGACATTATCTTCCTTTCTAGGGATGAGTTCTATAAGGATTAATCATCATATGTTGAAGAAATCCAAAATGCGACAAATTATATTTGCAACATATTCTGATCTTTATTCTCTTCAATGATGGTTGATAGGTCTTCTTAGCCATCAATAGTATCTCATACTAAGGCAAGAAGATCATTTTGTTATTTGATCATTGTTGAAGCCTTAGTAAATTTTTTTAAATAAAATATTTGAAACACCATCAATAGTCATCTAACCTCTAATAAAATCACCAAACATCAAGAGTCTCTTCTAAGATCGTGCTACCAAATACATTATATCTTGCTATCTATTCAAGGAAGGACATGTCATTCTTGAGGATCTTCATCTTGATTACATCGTTTTGAAGGTTGTGACAATCATAATATCTCGTCTAATAAGGCAACAAGTAATAGTTCTTGAGTTGAATATGTTACTTCTTGGTTTTTTATTTTTTTTGCATCACAAATGTACAAAAGTACCAAATAAGAGTAGAAGGTAGAATGTTATCTTTTTTACATCTTGTTTCTTTTAAAGCAAAGATTTAATATTCTTCATCTTGAATTTGATGGATTTTGTTGATGAAAAATCTCAACTCTCTTTGTTGTATTTACAAGATTCTTTGTTGGCTCCTATGTGCATTTATTAATATCATATCCATCCCAATGAATAAGAAATTTCAACCTATTTTGGCACTACCGTAAATCTAAGACTACTTCTAGTTCAAAATCTTTATTATTATCTATTTTTAAAGGAGGAGGTGGCATTTGTCTTCTTTCTAAGCTATTCACTATCTTATATGCCTAAAAAAGAGATACGTAAAATACGATATGGATTTTCATAGACTCTGGTAGATGTAATTAATAAGCAATAGGATTGACTTCTTGAATAATAGAAAAAGGTCCAAGCCTATAATAGTCTAATTTGTTATAAAGACAAGTAGTCTTGATATTACAATGGAGTAATTATACCTTGTCATCCATATTGAAATGTAGCTATTCCTTGAAATACGCATCCGCATTGATCTTTTGTTGTTTTTGAGCTTCTTTTCACTACGCCTTTATTGTTGCATATAACTCTGACAAATAATTTGCCAAATCTTTTACCGTAGGATTATTAACTTTCAAAAAGTCAAAAATATTAAGTTATAGATGATAACCATAATTGGCAAATAAAGGTGTTTCTTGAGTAGAAGAGTGTATTGAATTATTATACATAAACTTTATCAATGGCAAAAGAATTATCCAATCGCCTTGATGATAGTTGATGGTATACCTCAAATACCACTCCAAAACTTTATTCATCCATTATATTTGTTTATCAATTTGAAGATGAAAAGTAAAAAAAAATTATATTATTTTTAGAATTTTAATAAGGATTTTCTAAAATCTTGATGTAAATTGAGTCTCTTTATCTAATATAATATCTTTGGACAATCCATAATAATGATAGATATTTTGAAGAAAAAGCTTAGTTATTTCTTCACCTATGATAGATTTTGTATATGGTACAAAATATGCCATCTTCGTAAAACAATTATCATGGATATAAATTTCAAAGAAGAAATCCTCATAATACTCTTTTATCAATGAAAAGAACTAAAAAGCCACTCAAAGATGATATAATATTGAACTAAAATAGCTATTATCAAAAACAAGATGACTAGAAAGTCTTGAAACAAGACTAAAGACTAGAAAGGTATTGACAAGAGTAAAGAAGGCTTCACTCTTGCTTCTATATATACTTTTAATAGAAGCTATGTGGTGATATTCTATAGGACCTTAAAAACGTTTTGAATTTGTAAGACGCATTGTCGGGATAGAAAGAGTTTGCCTCAAGAAAGCACTAGGCTCTTAGTTGTCGCTAATTACTCAATCAAGTCTTGGGATAAGAAAGACTAAGTTTGTGTGTGTATATATATATATATATATATAAATATATATATGTATATATATATATATATATATATATATATATATATATATATATATACTTTTAGGAACAATTAAATCAAATATATAAGTCTTAAGTTCCCAAAAATATCTAAAATATGATAAAAAAAAACTCTAAATTCTTATATATCCTTATGGGATATTACTTCCAAACTTCAACAACTCATATCTTCCAATTGGACTATTAAAATATACTCAAATTTTATATAAAGTACTAATATACTTCTAACAACTATCATAACAAATTTCAACAACAAATTTATTGTGGATCTTAAGATATCACTAAAATCCTAATAATAGCTTCAAACCCAATTTTTATATACATGTATATAATTTTCTTAACATCTCACAAATTAAGCATTCAAATTCTACAAAATTTATATATATAGCTTTTTAATACAATAATCTATCTTTTTCAAAAAGTTTAAGCCAAAAATTCATCTAGAAACTTAAGATATGGCTTTAACTATTACTATGAATAAAATCACTTACTTACTTCCTTTGATTTGGATGTGCTGACTTCAACTCTCTATAACTTCTTTATTTAAACTCCAAATTCAGCAAAAAATCATGTAAAATGTAGTCAAAAAAGTTCTCTCTCCAATTCTAGTTATTGATCCTTTGTTGCTCTTTGTAAATGTATGTTATATTCCAATGAGTGACAATAGGTACAAAATTGACACCTTAACTTTGCGCGCCAATAATTCCTTCATAAAAACTCCAAATCACATAATATTTTCATTTAATCCGTATCTAAAACCTAAATTTGTTGATCTTAGCCTCCAAAGCTCAAATTACTTTGGAAAAAAAACCCTAATTCCTAATAAGGCCTTAGGTAGCCTCCTTGAAGGCCATTTGGTATGGCTTTCGACCAATAGGGATGAAGATCTCTATTCCTTACCTTCATCTGACCATGCCTTGCTTTCATCCCTTCCAATAAGCCTCCTAGTAGTTTAGATTTTCATCTTTAGGCTCTAATCTCCTTTCAAGGCTTCATACTAAATATTTAGGTCTTATAATTTTTTAAATTCCATAATCAAAATAGATAAAACTCAAAATAAAGTTTCTTATATCCACTTGCTTTAAATTAATCCATTAACCACTCTAACACACACGAAAACTTATGAATATATTATATGTTCTAACTAATTTTTATATACTATAAGCAATTACAATATGACAATGTATCTTAACTTGCAAAGCAAGATTTTTATATATGCATCACATAGTTAGCTTGTTTTGCAAGCTACAATTATATGTTTAATTTGTTCACTAAGTTTTTAACCTATTAATCAATGACAAACATATGTAAAGTCAAAGCAACATCTATGAAGCTTTTATGAAGATTCTCTAGAAGGTATTATAAAATTAATCTACTTTTATTTATTTTTATCTACTTCTACCTAATCATATAGGTATTTATTAGAATATATATGTATATTCTTAAGATTATCCCTCCTTCTAGAGACAAATTCCATAAAGAGCAATCATCATGTATTGATGAAATCTAAAATGTGGCAAATTATATTTGCCAATTACTTTAATCTTTATTTTCTTTAAAGATGGTTGATAGGTCCTTTCAACCATCGATAGTATCTCATATCAAGGCAAGAAGACAATCCTATTATTTGATTATTATTGAGGCTTTTGCAACTTCCTTCAAATGAAATATTTGAGACACTATCAAGAATTTTTTCTATCTCTAATAAAATCATCAAACTTCAAGAGTCTCTTTTAAGGTCATGATACCAAATATGATATATCTTGCTATCTATTTGAGGTAGGACATTTTATTTTTAAGGATCTTTATCTTGATATGTTGTCTTGAAGGTTGTCACAATCACAATGTCTCATCTAATAAGTTAGCAAGTAAGAGATCTTGAATTGAATCTATTGCTTATTGATTCTTCATCTTCTTAGTGTCATAAATACATAGAAGCTACAAAGAAGGATTGAAGGTAGAATGTTATTTTTTTGGACCTTACTTCTTTTACAGCAAAGATTTATTCTTCATCTTAATTTTGATGGATGTTGTTGATGAAAAATCTCAACCTTCTTTGTTGCATTTATAAGATTCTTTATTGGCTCCCATGTATATTTATTAATATCATATCGATGTTAATGAACAAGATATTTCAACATATTTTGGTATTGCCTTAAATCTAAGACTTATTCTAGCTCAAAATCTTCATTATTATTCACTTCTATAGAAAGACGTGGTATTTTTCTTCTTCTTAAGATATTCATTGTCTTATATAGCTCAAGAAGAGACACGTGAAATATAGAATGGATCTTCATAGACTCTGTTAGATATAATCAATAAGCAATACGATTGACTTATTCACTAATAGAAAAAGGTCAAAACCTATGATAGTTCAACTTATCACAAAAATGAATAATCTTGATATTATGACAAAGTAACCATACTTTATCATCCATTTTGAATTGTGGTTATTTTGTGCAATAGGCATCTACAATAATCTTTTATTATTCTTAAGTTCCCTTTAATTGTGCCTTCATTGTTGCATGTAGCTATAACAAATAATTTACTAAATCTTTTGCCCAAAATTATTAATTTTTGAAAAATCAAAAGTATCAAGTCATAGATGATAATTGTAATTAGAAAAGAAAGGTATTTGTTAAGTAGAAGAATGTACCGAATTATTATATGCAAACTCTATCAATGGTAAAAAATTTGTTTAATCATCTTAACGATAGTTGATGGTATATCTCAAGTATTATTCTAAAATTTGATTCACTCGTTTTTTTTGTCCATTAGTTTGAGGATGAAAAGAAGAAGAGAGCTTTACATCCACCTTTAAAATCTTAAAAAGAGTTCTCAAAAAACTTGATATAAATTAAGTCCTCCTATTTGATATAATATCTTTAAATAATCCATGATAGTGATAGATGTTGTTAAAAAAAAACTTAGTTATTTCTTCACCTATAATAGATTTTATTCATAATAAAAAATGTATCATCTTGATAAAACAATCTATTACTATAAATATAGAATTATATAAACTTAAAATTGGAAGATCTATGTATTACAAATATACACATGTAAATCAATAATTATCTATATGATTAGATAAAAGTAACTAAAAGTAGGTTAATTCCATAATATCTTCTAAAGAAGCTTTCTAGAAGCTTCATAGACATTGTTTTATCTTTATAGGTGTTTATAATTGATATTTTAGATTAGAAACTTAATCAACAAGTTAGCCATATATTACACATATTGATAGCTTGAAGAACAAGCTAACTATATGGTCCACATATAAAAAACTTGCCTTATAAGCTAGGGCATATATCTTACAAAGTCAACACATATTAGAGGTGCTATAGAACATTGCTACATAGCTCTTAATTAGATAGTATATATAGAGGCAAGAGTGAAACCCTCTTTACTTTTGTCAACTCTTTTCTTACTATTAATCTAGATTTAAGAGTCTCTTATTTCCTTACCTTTTGGCAATAGCTATTCTAATTTTTTTTTCAATATACATATTATTTTATTGCTATTTTGTCACTTTTCTTTTGACACAAATTTTTTAAGTTTATGCATCTTCAAATTCATGTTCTTGATAAATTGACAAGAGTACACTTATAATATTTGAGCTTTATCTTCTCTTGATTAAGAGTAGATTACTCATTTTTCTTGATAAGACATAAGCATAGTAGAAGTTACAAATTACTTTCTTCTAAATTAATATTTTTCTTAGTATCTTCTTTCTTCTCAAGTCCTCTCTTCTGCTTATCTTGAGTGATATTAGATATTTATTTTTTAAATATTATCATGACAAAGCTTGTTAAAATAAAAAGTGTAATGGCACAAATACAAGAAGGATTAAGGGAGTTAATGCTTGTGATTCATCAATTGAATTTATCACTACAAAGAGCAACAAGAATAGTAAGAAGTGAAGATATAGATATGATTGAAGCTGCTTCAATATTTGCATGCAATCATATCCTTTCTTTTATTGTGGAATATCCTTCTGATAGTAGAAAACCAAGAGTTGTCTTACTTGAGAAGTTTAATAGCATAAAATCCAAGTTTTAAGGATTTATCAATCAAGTAAAACTTCTAATTAAACTTCAATTTTAAAGCTATTTAACTCTAAGAATACAAGTTAGATTCATTGGTACACTTCTTTCAAATTTAGTATTATTGTGATTTTTATCTTTTTTTGAATGATGAGATCTAATATAAGATAATTTAAAGGTTTTTTTAGCAAATTTTGAATCCATGTATGGAGAATATGATGCAATTCATATTGCAACCAATAAGATCCGTATTTTATAATAAGACAATTAATCCATAATATCATATGCTTCATAATTTTAACAACTTACAACTGATATTAAGTGAGATGATGTTGCACTTATTAGCCAATTTTTCTATGGATTACAATATGAGGTAAAGAAATTAATTTTTAATTTACCTAATTCTCAAACATTAAGTCAAGCAATTGACTTTGCTGTGAAGTATGATAATCAATTTTTTAAATTTTGATGTGAGAGTCGGATAAGTAGACCTCAATTTTACTATAATTCAATGGCAATATCAATGCTTCTTGAATATATACATTCAAAAATAGAAGATATGCAAATTGATGTGGTATGTTTCAAACCTCTTATTGAGCAAAAAAAGACTCATTGTCTTCAAGAAGGATTGTACTTATATTGTGGAGATCCTAGACATACTATTCAACATTATTCAAAGAACTAGTACAACCACAAAATGAAGAGTATGGCTATCAAAGAAGATAGTATATCAAAAAATGAGTTTGTCTAGCTATAATAGGAACTGTGTGATTGGAACCTTATATAACACCTAGTGAAGGTCCGATTCTCTTCTCAAAACCATCTTCTTATTTTACAATAAAAATTATTTTAAGACCTAAATATTATAAAATCTTTGCCTTGTTAGATTCAAGAGCCTCAATATGTTTCTAAAACGTAACATATTTTTAATTAGGAAAACTAAACTTGTTCATATAGAAATTATAGATGGTTGTCTATTGTCTTCTAAAAATGTTATTCACAAAAAAAAAATTATAGAAGTAATAACCAATGGTCATAATAGCTTTGTGATATTTAATATCATTAGATCTATCTTTAATTCAGTCATTTTAAGCTTATTGTGGTTTTAAAAATACAATCCTTTAGTAGATTAGATTTCTTGTACTCTTGATTTTTCTAAAAGTATAAATAAGAGTATAATTAATCAAATAAAAAATCACAAGTCTAATACAATTGAACTTGTATTTATAAGTGTAAGAACTTTCTTACATGTTACAAAAAAAAGATCATCTTAAGTCATTTATACCACATCCATTTCTAATGGTGCAAAGACTTCAAGTGGCATTCGAAGCCAATATCAAGAATTTTAAGATATATTTGAGAAAAAAAATGCAAATACATTTCTAAAACATCTTTCCTATGACTGCTCAATTGACCTTTAAGAAGGAGCACAACCACTATTTGGACCAATCTATAATTTATTATAAAATGGGTTGGCTAAATTCAAGGAGTATATTGAAGAAAATCTAGTCAAGAACTTCATATGCCATTTCAAATCTCTAGCAAAAGTCTTAATTCTAATTGTGAAGAAAAAAGATGGATCATTGCAAATGTATGGTGATTATCAAAGATTCAATAAGATCACTATTAAGAACATGTATCTACTACCTTTCATATCTTTAATTCTTAATCAATTGAATCAAGGTAAGATCTATACAAAAACAGATCTATGAGAAGCATATAATCTAGTACACATCAAAAAAGGAGATGAATGGAAGACTATATTTTGAATCAAGTGTAGATATTTTGAATATAATATCATGGCTTTTGGACTTATAAATATACTAGTAGCTTTTTAACATCTTATGAATAATTTTTTTTGAGAGTTTTTGGAAAATTTTATTGTTTGTTATCTGGATGACATCTTGATTTATTCTAAGAACATAGAAGAATATGAATTTCATATTTGTTCTGTATTATAAAAATTAAGAGATGTAGGATTTTATGCTAAGATAGAAAAGTGTGTATTCCACACTAATTAAGTTAACTTCTTAAGTTATATCATTTCAAATGATGGACTTATGATGGATCCTTAAAAAGTTTAAATTATTATAGATTGAAAGATCTCAAAAATAATACGAAATATCAAATATTTTTTGGAATTTGCCAACTACTATTGGATCTTCATCAAGGACTTCTCTCAAATTTTAGCTCTATTTATACATTTGACTTTTAAAGATAAACTTTAATAGAATTAAGAAGTGAAAGCAACATTTGAAGCTTTAAAGATAGTCTTTGTTTTTGCACCAATCTTGTATCGTATTGACTTTTTTAAGGCATAATTTATAGAAATACACACATCAAACTTTGCTTTACTTATCGTATTATTACAAATAGATATAGATAATAAATTTCACTCAGTAGCTTTTCATTCCATGAAATTTAGAATAGCTGAGATTAACTATGAGCTCCATGACAAAGAACTTCTTACAATTGTGGATACTTTTCAAGAATAGCATCATTATCTAGAAAGCACTTTTAGTTTAGTCACTATGTATATAATCACAAGAATGTCGAGTATTTCATGCAAGCTCGTATTTTGAATTATTACTAAGCTTGTTGGAACATGTCTTTGTCAAGATTTCAGTTTAATATTATTTATTGGCTAGAAAAATAAGAAGGTTTATCTGATGCCCTTTTTAGATGTTCTTATCTTGTACCTAAAGAAGTAGATGTAGCTTTTGATTAATAAAGAATAATTTTATTAAAGCTAGAATAATTTCATCTTTAAATAGTGAAATAAACATTGATTGTTGATTCAACTTTTTTCAAATAAATTCAATCAAGTATGTCCTCTCATCCTCTTGTTCATGATATCAAGAATACTTCTTCTAAGTCTTGTGATACTTCTAAGTTTAGATTCAAAAAAAACCTACTTTAACTGGAAGGATGCCTATATGTGTCAAAAGAAGAAGCATGTTTACATTTTCTTCAAGCACATCATAACTTTCCAGTAGCATAGCATTCTGGATACACAAGACTTTAGAGCTAATATCTAGAGATTTTTAGTGGTTGTAAATATGAAAGGCTATAAAAGACTTTCTTCAATCATATAATATTTATTCAAGGTATAAACTCCTTGTCATCAATCTTATGGACTTCTTCAGCCATTACCTATTTCAAAACAACTATAGTCTTTTATTTCTATAGATTTTATTATAAATCTTCTAATCTTAGGTTCATGTGATTCTATATTCATGATAGTAGATTATTTTACCAAAATAGTAAATTTTATACCATACACAAAGTCTATCATAGGTGAAGAAATTGCCAAGATTTTTCTTGACAATATCTATCAATATCATGGTTTTTATGTATTTGTGATATTAAAAAAATTAAGAACCAACAACTAATAGATTTGACTCAAGAGCCTTCATTTGCTGACTTACTAGATAAGACATTGCAATTGTCACAACCTTTAAGATAACACAATCAAAATGAAGATCCTCAAGAATGACATGTTCTTCTTTGAATAGATGGCAAAATACAGCAAGTTTGGTAGCACGACCTTCAAAGAGACTTCCAATATTTGGTGATTTTACCAGAGATAAGAACAATTCTTGATTGAAGATGTAAATATTTTATTTGAAGGAAGTTATAAAGACCTCAACAATGATCAAATAAGTAGGTGGTCTTTCCATTATAATATAGAACAATATTGATGGTTGAGAGGCCTTATCAACCATCTTCAAAGAAAACAAAGATTAGAATATCTAGTAAATGTAATTTGCAACATTCAACATTCAAGAAATCTAAGATGTTCCTAGAAGGGAGGAGGGAACGTCACAAACATACATATATAAATTAGTATTTATCTATATGATTAGATAAAAGTAAATAAATATAGGTTAATTTTATAATATCTTCTATAGAAGCTTTATAGATATTACTTTGACTTTATAGGTATCAATAATTGACTTTTTAGATTAGAGACTTGATCAACAAGTTGGCCATATACTACACATATTGGTAGCTTGAAGAACAAGCTAACTATATAGTCTATACATAGAAAACTTACCTTATAAGCTAAGGCATGTATCTTGCAAAGTCAATACATATTAGATGTCCTGTAGGATATTGCCACATAGCTTTTAATTAGATAGTATATATAAAAGTAAGAATGAAGCCTTCTTTACTCTTATTAAGTCTTTTTTTGCTTCTAACCTAGATTTACAAGTTTTAATTTCTTTGTCTTTTGACAATAGCCATTCTAGTTTTTTTTTTAATATACTTATTATTTTACTACTATTTTTTTACTTTTCTTTTGATACATATTTCTAAGGTTTATGTATTTTCTTCCAATTCTTGTCTTTAACATTGTAATAAAATCTACAGAAATAGAAGACCATGGTTGTTTTGGAATAGATAATAGTTGAAGAAATTTATAAAGTCTATAGCAAGGAATTTTGGATCTTAAACAAATATCACATGATTTTAGAAAGTTTTTAACTGCCTTCTATATTTGAGGCCACCAACAATCTCTTCATGTTAGCTCCAAAGTCTTGTTGTATCCAAAATATCTAGCTATTAAAAAGTCATGACAAGTTTGAACAACATGCAATCATGCTCCATCTTCTAAAATGTATGATCGTCCATTGAAATAGAGTAGGTTGTTCTTGAACTTGAACTTCAAAGTATCATGAGACTTAGAAGAATTATTCTTCATATCATAGAAAAGAAGATTAGAGGACATAATTGATTGAATTTATTTAATAAAGGTTGAATCAACAATCAATGTTGATATTATTGCTTGAAGGTAAAAATGCTCCAACTTCAAGAAAATAGTTCTTTATTGATTAAAAGATGTATTTTTTTTTTTTGATGCAAGATAAAAATAATAAAAAAAAAACATCTTAAAAACTTGGTTGTTTTTTGGATTGTTAAATGATTTTAAAATCATATCTTGATAAAGACATATTTCAATAAGTTAGGCAATGATTCAAAACATGTATCAACATGAAATACTTCAGGTTCTTGTGACCTATATTTATAATGATTAGATTCAAGATGCCTTCTAGATAATGATGCTATTCTTGAAATGAATCCATGATTGCAAGGAGCTTTTTTATCAAAAGTGATAAAATTGTAATAAAATAATAAGTATTCAATTTTGTTCCATCATACTTCTTAGGCATATTAATCATTATCTCTATCATATTTGTAAAAGCAAAACTTCTTGGATTTGGTTATGAGGTCGATTTATTTGCTTCCTTCAATTGCACAACTTTTTGATATAGACTTTGAACTTTTTCCATAGGCATAGGAATAGTACCTCGATGATTCATATTAGAAATACATGAAATTTCTACTCTTAGAGTATTAATAAGTACATAAAGATTTGCAATAGTTACAAATTAATTTTCACTTTTTCTAAGAATAGGATCTATAATCTTTTCTTCTATAGACAATTCAAACAAATTCAAAAGATTAAATTAGAGGAAGATAATCTGTAACCTCTAATATCAAATGAAAATTTCTATAAAGAGGGATAATCCACTTTTTTTAAGAAAAAAATCAGTATTAGAATATAAGATTGTTTGTTTAAAGGTGGATAGTCTGCAACCTTCAAAATTCAATAATAGAAGTAGAATAATCCATTTATTTTTAAAACAAGATAAGAACAATAAGTTAGTACTCTTGTCAAATTTTCAATAACATGAATCTTAAAGAAAGAAATCCTTAATACACTCTTGTATCACTTAATAGAACGAGAAAGTCACTCAAAGATGATATGGTATTAAACTAGAATGGCTATTGCCAAAGATAAGAAGACTAGAAAGTCTTGAAATAAGTCTAAAGACTAAAAAGGTATTAACAAGAGTGAAGAAGGCTTCACTCTTGCTTCTATATATACTCTTAGCTAGGAGCTACATAGTAATATCCTATAGGACCTCCAAAATATGTTGACTTTATAAGACACATATCTTAACTTGTAAGGCAAGTTTTTTATATGTAACCCACATAGTTAGCTTGTTCCGCAAGCTCCTAACATATAGTTAACTTATTGACAAAGCTTTTGTCCTACCAATCAACTATAAATACATGTAAAGTCAAAGCAGCATCTATGAAGCTTCTACTTCTTTTCTAAAAAATATTATGAAATAAATCTACTTTTACCTATTTTTATTTAATTATATAGATAAATATTATAGTAAATATTTATATCCATGGCAATAGTAGAGAAATAAATCTAGAGGTTATTTTTTTTGTTTGTGATGGTTAAGATGGGATTAGTCAATTTAATAAGAAATTGAATCTATTTAATATTTTCCTTGATAATTATTAGATTAAATTTAATATAATATATTTTATGTTGCGTAATCTTTTCAAATAGAAATAGCCTTGTATATCCACTAAAATCAATTTTTTTAAAATAATTTAAAATTTCTAGTTATTTATTTATTATTACATGAAATTATCTTAATATTTTTTGTCTATTTTTACTTTAAATATAATGATCTTATCAGTTTTTTAAAATGAAAAAGAAATTAAGATTTTTCTTAGATAGAAAGCTTTAAAATTTTCCATTAAATTTTAAGAAGGTATTGAAGAAATAATATACAAAAATTTATTGAATAAAATAAAATTTGATGACACACTAGATACTTGATGAACTTTAGAACATCAAATAGGTGATGTAATAGTTTTTTTTAAGGTATTTTCAAAAAAAATTAATAATACACGATTTTTTCGAATGTCTTTTAAAATATATAAAAAAGGTGATTCACATGTATTTTTTTATATTATTGCAAATATTTTAATGACTGATTTTTGTTGAATGATTTTAATTAATTTCAATATTATGTAAATCACAATATACTAACGCATTTAAGTTCTTAATTTTTTTCTTACATACATTTTTACATACTATAAAATTTTATTTCAATAATTAATGTAGAACATATGATAGCACCAAATTTGGAAAGCTTTGATAGTACTTTGTGTAGTAATTTTAATTTTTTTTGTATTTTCAAATTATACTTATTGGTATTTTTTTCTTATCAACTTAAATTGATTCGGTTTATTTTAAATGTCCAAATGTCCTATTTATATTCAATAACAAAAAATTTGATCATTTATTTATTTATTTATTTTAAAATCTGTTTTTTTAAATAAATACGATAATTTTTTTTTGCCAAAATTCTTAGCCACATGTACTATTATTCTTCTTGCTTTAATTCAATCTAACTTTTTGCAGCTATACGGTTACAATAAGACTCGATGGAGCTTATTATCTTTTTTATTTTATTTATAGATAATATTTTTTTACTTCTATTTTTTGATAAAAAAAAAATGACTCACCTTTTATTACTCTTAAACTCATTATTTTTAAATATCTATAAAACTTAGTTACAATCTTTTAATTTTGATTTGATAATAATAATAAAAAAATTAAATTAAGGTTTTTACTTCCTATTCTAAGTTATTTAGAATTATCTATTAATTTATTATACCTTTTATTCTCTTACAAAATAAAGTGGTTAAACTTTCAAAATTATTTTCTTCCAAATTCGATCAAATATGATTCCATGTGTATCAATTTTAAGTTGTTTTTTTTGAAGAAAAATATCATATATACCCCTCAAATATTCTAAACTACGAAGAATACCCTTGTCTAGCAAATCTACCCTTGAATGTGATAAGGTATCACCACTCTTCCATTTTCAGGTGAATTTGGGGCCCAAACCAAGTGCTGCACAGATTTTGACACAACCTTTCATAGCACTTTTCAGCACATTTCACTTTAGTCGCTTCTATCAATGTTGGTGTGGCACTAAAATTTCTGTAAAATTTTATGGTGAAAATTTCTTCACTGCTGCACCACTTGTTGTATGGATGGTGTGAGGGATGGCTTGTGGGTTGATTTTGGACTAGTTGTATGGATGGTTTGGAGGATGGCTTGTGGGTTGAGTTTGGATGCAAGTTTGGAAGAGGCACCTCCCTGTAGATTTGTTGTATTTGATTGAGAGAGATGGAGTCAGTTCCATGACTTGGACACTGATGAGAGCTAAAGTGGGGTGAGATTGGGAAGGTATAGGGAGCCAGGGAGTTTGAAGGGCACTTGTTCCGTTTGCGAGTGTAAAGCCATGTGGCTTTGGTTCTCGCCGGGAGGACTACAACGACGAGAAGGGCAGACCTGGCAGAGATGACAAAGAATAAAATGAAAAAATGAAAAATGATCTATAGTTATATATCACTCGGGCACTTCTATTACCGGGCTACGAACCCGGATCACTCGGATGATAGCCGAGTGTCCTAACCAAAGAGGACCCACTGGGGATAGATTGTGCAAATATCGCGAATATGAGTGTCGCAGCACTGATTTACAAGGGCATCGGCCAGATTTGCCGAAACAGCGCTGAAGCGCGAAGAAACATGCCTACTCGCCCAATACCAAAAGCAAGAATCTACACTTTAACACAAACAAGCACATTGATGGCGCGTTAAGTGCCGTTACGGGCAAGTCGCCCTTACCGCAGCGAGCCACTTGCCTGGGGGGCATATGAGGTCGAAACGACGCGCTTTATGCGCTGTGACCGACATGTCGTCGCGGCAAGCCGTTTGCCCGGGGGGATGTGGGAACGCTGAGGGCAATCACCCCAAGCTCAGCGCCGAAGCGCAAAAAGTTATGTCTGCTAGCTCAGATCCTGAAGCCAGAAAGCTACATCTACCACTAACAAATCATCAAGGGCCACAGGCTGGGGATGGAGCAACGGCTTCTGATTTCTTCATGAGCTTGCTCTTGCTCCAAAAAACTATACATGAACATACACTCTTCCCACCTCCGTTGAAGCAGGATCCACCTCCGCCTTGGTTGTCGCAAAAGTACACCTAAGCCTCCAAGACTTGTTCTGTAAGCATATTCCTTGAGCACCACACACCTACTGAGCGTGAATCAAACGAAGTAGCAGATAGAAGGACGTGCAGCCGCTAATTCGGCCCGCTGCAGCAACCGTAGAGGAATCACGCTGCGTTCTACCCCACCAGAATTATCTTGTTCATACATCCGTCGCATAAGCAGAGATCGGTCCTCTGAGCATTCGATCAGACTTAACGCAACAGCCTAGGATATTGCGCAAATAAATGGCAGCGAAATGCACCAGTACTAACTGAAGGAATCAAGTAAGAATAATTTCTCAAATCCTTGACACTGCAACAATATGGGCATGGAAGTCGAAGGCAAGCTACACCAAAAACACTGCTCTAAACTAATAAGCTTCTACAACAGATGGAGTGAGAGCAAAGCCGGAGTTGAGTGTCGCCATATCTCTGTGGTGGTGTGGGACAACGACTGGAGTGAGAGGAATGCCGGAGTTGAGTATCCTAACCATCTAGACTTCAACGGACACGAACGACTTAATTACCCGCCGCCGCCGATGCACTGCGCGCACGCGCCGCACAACTAGAGCAGCCCATCGACCGTGCCCTCCGCACGAGTCGCCCTGTGTTCGCAAGAGACTAACTGTCACAGCTGATCCACAACCTGGCTACAGACGAGTCTGTTATAATATCATTTGTTCCAGAAATGCTATATCGCATGTTTCTTCGGAAGCCGCTACACTGCACTAAGGCGGCAGTGCAAGAAAACCAGGATCACAATGAACAATGCGCGGCTCACTGGTGATTATGGGTCTGCTGAAACGTTCCAGTACCTGAACGTAATATCAGTTCAACAATCTGTCACCATATTTGTTTTCATCGGCAAGGGTACCTTATTTTCTACTTCGTTAGGACGTCGATGATGCCTCTGTCGTACGTGTAGAGCCATTTTTTTTTGTTTGTTAATGCAGCAAGTGGTGTAACTATGATTCGGATAGTGATCTGCAATCTAACGCACACAATTGCGGTGGAACTAATGAACCCAACGACTACAGAGCATCGCCGCGTACGGTTCGTATCGATCTTCTCTAACTTGAATAGTGAAGCTTAGTATAGACGAGCATGACCGACAAGAATCAGTCCGCCTGATTAGAATACAGCGTCCTCCGAGATATACCCTCGCTAATCATACACAGTAGTGCTTTGATAAAAATCAGGACAATGAATAAGATTCTGCAAATGATGCGCTCAGAGGCAGAGCAATGATTATATCTGATGCATCTTTGCATGCCAAAAAAAGTTCTGAATCGATGAAAAATCAGTACCTATGATGCCTAAAAACAAATCGGACTAATTACGTCATGGACCTGCATATACATGAGCCGCAAAAATCCTCTTATATCGAACCAACTGCATGACCCATTGAGTTAGTGAGCCTCTGAAGTGAACTGAAAGACAAGGGACAACACCCTAAAGTGGATAAGATCTAGCTATAAAAATTAGGTGATACTAAATTTACTTTAGAGGGAAACGTACTGTCATTGATCTGGGCGCGTGAGCAAGAAGTTGTCAATGTGGCGCCCCCCTGCAAAGGGCATGGAGTGGAACCCATTGACGTATTCGGCGAAGGTCAAAGACCTGTACAGCGGGGGGTTTGCTTCGGACAGGAACTCTGGAAACGGTTCAATGACAGTCTGGTCTGAGGGAAGCAGAAAGTTGGGGAAGCTGTATCTTCCGACGTGCGTATTAGTCCGCGCCCTGTGCATCACACTCTTGTATTTTGCATTGGAAATAATCTGCGCAAACATTGAGGTCATATCATTGAAACCTGCAGGTAAAGCATAACGCAAGTGCTGCAAAGCATGATGGTTATAAATTATTTAAACCCTCAAACTCAAATGCCTTCACGAAATCGACATGAATTGAATGATGCTTTGAAAGTAACTTAGTCCTGCCTAGCACGTTTTTTCTTGCTGTTTTGATTCTGCGAAATTTTGTTTCCATCATTCAATTCCTTCAGAGTTGAAGGTACAGAAAGGTTGCTAAAATGAAGAACGAAATCATACAGTGGTGGGGTAAAATGAGGATATATAAGTTTACCTGCAATTGATTTCCACCGTTGATTACGAAAGCATTCTTGAGTGGGGGAACCTGGAACCATTGCCCATTATGCAGGGTTTCTAGTCCAAAAACATCTCCATCTTGTTGCAGTACAGTGAAGATGCTAGAGTCCGAGTGGGGGGTGAGACCTAGCACGAGTTCTGGTTGTGGGCATGGAGGATAATAGTTGCAGGAAGTTCTTATTCCCAGACCTTCAACATTTAAGCGTTCTCCCAAAACGTCAGGTTCCAGACCCAACATTACAGCTAGAGTCTCGATGAGTCGTTTACAAAGCTGATAAACTGCGTTTGAGTACGCATCAACCACTTCTCTGTTCAAAAACGATACCAGGCATTGCAAAGAGTAAGAACTTAAGAGTCATTCCTCGAATCTGAAAGTTTAGCTCACATCATTCCAATTAATTAGAGCAACTCAATATAGCACACACAGAGAGTTTGTATGTACCCGAGTCGTTGGGGCTTTAATGGCATGCAAGGCTCAGCGAGTTTCTGCTTCTCACCATACGTCCACATGACAAGGCGGTCAATCCAATTGGCAACACTATTCTTGGTCTCAAAGAGGCGCCCATAGCCGACAGTAGCACCAGGTTTCATAGCGTTCACTTCCTTTTCCTTCTGGCTCAGTGCGAAGAACTCTTTTGTAACCATTAGAATATCAGCCATCAAAGCTGGTGATACCCCATGGTTTATGACCTGAAATTAATTACCCAAGCTCCCTCGTGTAAGATAAGAGGAAAAATAATTAAATTAATAAACAAAGAACGAAAAAATGAGGAAGTAATCTTGAACGCTCTGGTAAACAGTGAGCAATAAATCATAACTTTTCCAATGCTGGAATGAACGAGCACTCCTCTCTTGAGTGCAAGGGCAGCTAACTAGTTGCTCTCATACTACACTAGATGAAACACTTTAAACTTGAATGAAAATAATGATAAAGAAGAGGGTTATCCTTTTATGTTATGGAGAGTAAAAGTTCACTGATGATATTATCAATCGGTCCTCCAACTTACTTCAAGACACGCATTTCGGCTGCTGCTGGCTCAAAATGCTAACTATTCCGATGATTTCTCATCAAAGAATTGATGAAGGAAACCAAAGTACGAGAATATGTAGACTGAATCACGTACCTGAAAAAAACCCCACTCTTGACAAGCGTGGGCAATTTCGGCCAGAACCTGGTTTCGTCTTTCGTCGTACAGTCCTGACATGTCAATGACGGGAATTTGAGATCCGTTTGCTTCGACTGGGGGCCCTGGACGGCTTTCCGCAGGCTGAATGAACCGGGGAGGCACCACCGTGATCCCTGCTTTCACCAGCGGTTGCACCATCTGATCCATAGGCATCCCTTTTTCCACCAATGAGGATTCCTCCATCGCGTCTTCCGCCCCAGTTAACGTAATGAATATTGGTGTTCACTGTAAAAACATCCAGTGTGAGAATAAGCGTAGGTTTCTTAATGCTGGGTTCGTTGAGTTGTGAGTCTGATCTCAACCTCTAAGACGGTGGAAAAAGTCGGGAGCTGCGATTCCAATGATATCAAAAACTAAAGATGCCATCCTCACGAAATCATCGGACTTAATATGCATTGAATCCAAATGTTAAAAATCAAGTGCCCGACGTCAACAAGTAACTGCTTTCGATTGCCAGAGTGTACTTCTCTCCACAACAAGCCAAAGGATGATTGGAATACAACAATAACACACTGTTGACGTTTCCTTTCCTAAGTCCAAGCATTACTAACAGGAGACTTGTAAAACTCCCAGAAACTGTAGATGATGTAACAGTTGCACCTACTCCAATAAACTGTTGGATGATGGCTGGATCCCCCTAACTTGTTCAAATCTACCATTCGGAAGCAATGTGTCTTAGCTCACCTATTATGACAACGTCCAGTCGGACCCCTTGAGAGCAGATTCAACCACCTAGAAGCTTTGGTTGCTAAAGCTTCCTTGCGATCAATGCTTTGCTGTTGCTGCATAGATAATGATAAGGCTTGAAACATACTAGCAATGGACGGATCCATGCACACACCTTGTCCTTTAGAAGAAACTCCACCAAAAACTCCCTCAAAATTTTTAATCTCGTTCTCCATAAAAATAATAATGAATATAAACAAATTCTAATACCTCCTATCTCAAGCTTTCACGTCCGATTCACCACTAATGTCGTATTACATGAAATCTTGCTTAAAAATGCACTGGGCACTTGGCTGTGGAAGGTAAAAGAAAATTGCAACAAAAGATCTAATTAGTTGATGACCTCAAAATTCCGCTCGGATGTCGGTCGACCTCCCCTTTTCTAATCTGATCCAAACTTCCAGCGCTGATATCTCTTTTTTCCACTGTTCGATTGCTTCCAAATTTTACTTTCATATAGAAAATCAAGTCTTCTACTGATAAAACTAAAAATCTCCCCAATCTAATAGGCAGATTGTTAGATATCTAAGAAAATCTTACTGGTCTTCAAAATCCTAAATCCCGAGACCTTAGCTCACAAAATCTTTGTATGTATCGATCTAGCCATTCGATTGACCTCAAACCTCTTATACACATTGACAACAAGCATACCAATAAGTTTCTAAATTTATATCTATAAAAATGCTACAAAAATCACGAAATCCACAAATTTGTAAACCGGTTTTATTTCTCAAAGATCTAAAATCACAGAGAACATTACTCGCTTTGAAAATTCCTCAAAATCCAATACTGATCCAAACGACATAAAATCACCTCTCCAAAATTCTTCCACTCGTTTGCCCCTCTATTCTTCCACCTTGGTCTTCCCAAATTGATCCAGTCGATAGAGCTTTTTCCCCCATGCGGTCCAATCCTCCCTCCTTGGACCTCCCAAATTAATCCAATCGACGGAACAGCTTATCTCCCCTATACGGTCCATTATCCTCCCACGTTGGACTTCCCGAATTGGACTAGCCGATCAAACAACTTACAACGGAGCTAAAGCCTCCACAATGGGACCTCATTGGGTTGCCAATCGAGTCAGGTCTCATACTAGATAAGAGGCCGTAACAGGACTTGGGTTGGACGTCTCCGTATTTGGGTCAGATTGGCCCTTCACATCAAGCTCACTCAACGTTGAATTAGTCTTTTTCCTTTTTGCTGACTCTTGTTATTGGAATTAAACAAAATATTTCATTACTAGTAAGTATGCCCCAACTGACTGCAACGAGATAACAATAATTGGGCCTTGAATATTGGCATTGGAATGGGCTGCTACTACTAATATTCAAGATGACTAAATATTAATAAAAATCTTTTTCTTTTGTATTTTCACCATATAGTCGTGTTACAACATGACACCGTTCTAAAAGGTTCCGTTTTTTATGCAGTTTTAGAAATCATCCTATCCATTGAAAGATCTTCTTGGAGATACAAATTCCAATAAAACTCAAGCTACTATTCCAATTTCAAGTCCAAGGCAGAAGAATATCTTACCTCTCGAAGTTAAACTTAACCCAATAAAAACAAAGAGGGCATTAGAAATTACCTTAATTATGGAATCCTACGATATTTTGAAGGATCTGGATGCTATTCGGCCTTCTATTTCTATGAAGCATTTTCTAGTAGTCACACCAAAGTATCGTTTTACATTCAATTCATTGTTAACATGGCATAGGCAACAGAATAAGGAAGTTTAATAAGTCAGTTTGAACCCTGACTCAAGTGCACCAACTATCATGGACATATTTATTTACCTCAATAGTTACTTATATGATTAAGTAGAAGTAGGTCAAATAGAATAATTTCATAAAGTCTTCTAGAGAAGCTTCCTAGAAGCTTTATAGATGCGGTATCGTACTGTAAATACTTACAGTATGTAAAAATTAGTTAAAACATATTATATGTTAATAAATCTAGATGTGTGTTAAAGTGGCTAGGAGATTAAATTAAAAAGAGTTGGTGTAAGAAACTTTACTTTGTTTCTTTACTTGTTTTGATTTTGATATTAAAAAAATATATATATAAGACCTAAATATTTAGTATGAAGCCTTGAAAGAAGGTGGAAGCCTAAGGATGAAAATCTAAACTAGTAAGAGGCTAATTAGAAGGGATGAAAGCAAGGCATGGTTGGATGAAAGCAAGGAATGAAAAACTTCATTCCTATTGGTTTAAGGCCATGCCCAATGGGCTTCAAAGAGGCTGCCCGAGGCCTTATTAGAGATTAGGGTTCTTCTTTCAAAAGGATTTGGAGATTACAAGCTAAGGTTGTAAAATTTAGGATTTTGGATACAATATGTGTGCAAAAATTAGAAGATTTGGAGTTAGGATGAAGAAGTTATAGCCGTTTAAAGTTAAAGTATTAATTTAAGATATACTATTACTCTTTGGAGGATACGAGGAGTTTTACAGCCGCTTTTGAAGATCGGAAGGTGCGATTGGAACGGCAATTTTAAGGTCTACATCTTTTATGAAAGAATTATTACTTTTGGAGTTCATATGAAGGAGTTATAAGGAATTGAAGGCGGCACTTCCAAATCAAAAGGTGGATAGTTTATTTCTGCCCTAAACTTATATTCTGTTGACTTCTCTAAGATATATTTTATGGAAATAGATGCATCAGATTTTGCTCGGTTCAAAAGTTTTGATACTATTTACTTAGATATCTGTTTATATTTTATGTGGATCATGATGCCTTTAAATACATAATTAATAAGGCTCAATTCAGTGGGTATTACTTCTATAAGAGTTCAATTTTATGATTATTCTACGACCTAGAAAAAAACATACAAATGCTAATCATTTATCTCAGTTGTCTAACATTCTCGGCAACAAGCCTGTCCTTGATGCTCTTCCCGATGCCAAATTATTTGTAGTGGATGTGATTTCTCCCGAATATAGTGAAATCATTCAATTTTTGACCTTCCACACTTATCCGTCGACTTTCACCGAGAAGCTTAAGAAGCGACTCATTCTGAAGACAATCCCTTACACGATGATTTACGATGCTTTGTATAAACAATGCAAAGATGGCATTTTAAGATGATGTATCTTTCAAAGTATAGTTGATACTAAAGGATTGCCATTTGAATAGTTGTGGTGATCATTTCGTTGGCAACATCACTACTCATAAGGCTTTAATGGCAAGATATTGGTGGCCTATAATGTTTTCTAATGCATACCAATTTGTTCGTCGTTGAGATCCCTGTCAATGAATGGGTCAATCTAGGGGCACTTCAGCCATGTCGTTAGTACCAATCTTGGGATATGCATTGTTTGAAAAATGAAGTATTGATTTTGTCAGTCCCATTGCACTAGCATGAAAACCTGGCCAGAAGCAGTATATTTTAGTTGCCACGGACTATATAACCAAATGAGTAGAGGCTATTGCTACTTGTTATGATAATGCCAGTATAGTGGCTACTTTTCTTTACAAGAATATTATAACTCGATTTGGGTGTCCAAAAGAATTGGTTACTGATCGTGGTACTCATTTCATAAATGCTACTATAGCCGCCTTGACGAACACATATGAGATTAAGCATCGAAAAACTACTCCATATCATCCTTGCGCAAATGGATAAATAAAAAAGACCAACGGAATTTTGTACAAGGTTTTAACTAAGACAAGTTTGGGGGCAGTTATCGATTGGAAGACCAACTCTTTACGGCTTTATGGGCATATCGTATTGCATATAAAGTAACTACCAATACTACTCCATTTCAACTAGTTTACGGCCAAGAGGCAATTTTATCTTTGAGTTGGAGGTTCTAAGTTTACAGATTACTTTGGATGAATGTCTCAGTGTCAATGAGTCATTATACTCTCGGTTGGTAAAATTAGAGGAATTGGATGAAATATAAGCTCTTTTCAACATAGAAGCAACTCAAAAATGGAAGAAGAGTTACTATGATAGTAAACTGCATCTAAAGATTTTTATGCCCAATGATTTGTTATTAATGTATGATAGTCGATTTAATCATTTTTAGAGCAAATTTTAAGTTTGTTGGCATAGGCTGTAATGGGTTATTGAAGGTTTTTCCAATGAATTTATTCAATTGGAAGATTTTATGGACCATCAATTCAATACCTACATTAATGAGAATCGATTACGATTATTTAATACATAAAATCCAAGACGGGTTTTTATTTTTTGGGGGAAGATGACTTTGAATGGACTTATGATAGACTTAGATATGGTATAAGTGCATTAGAGTGTAGAGGCGGCTAAAAGGATAGTTAGTAATTACTAATGTGTCAGATGGGACGGAGGTGAGAAACAGACAGTATGGATAACATGTTGTTATTATCACCAGGTAATAAGAGAATAGGAGTAGCACACCAATTAGAGGTCAATCTGTGATGTCGTTTTGGATTATTGTTGTTGTTGTTGTTGTTGTTGTTGTTGTTGTTTTTTTTTTTTTTTTTTTTTTTTTTCCCCTAAGATTGCCATTTCTTGTGTTTCTTATGTATTCGAGAGTAGTAGTTCCAGCTAAGAGTTTGAAAGAGGGAACATCATGACAATTGAAAGTACAAAGCCAGCTACATATAAAGAGGACAATGACCAAAATATGAGAGCTAGACGTGCATCAAAACCACCTTCTGTGATAATCATTACTAATATAGAACCGATGAAGTTAGATATCTACTGGACCTTGAGAAGAATAAAAGACTTTCAAAATACACAGTTGTTCCAATTTTTGCACCAATCAGATTGCTTACCATCAATTAATATATCATTAATGGAGGAATATATCATAAATTACGACTTGGAGGATGAATCAAATGTCGTACAAGGGTGAATTATCAAGATTGATAGAATAATCTTGGAAAAGGTGTTGTTTCTTCCCATTGGAGAGATTGCGGTAGGGGCTTATGTCTCAAGCAACTTCAGTCCAGGAAGATATTTCAAGAGAGGTATGTCGACCTTTGAGAAGAGCGAAGGTTGATGGACTACTAAGGCAATTTCACCAAAATTCGTGGAATGGTTCCGTTTTGTAGTGGGGCAGTTAGGATTGTATCGACAACCCACATATATGTCAAAACGATTATTGTATGTAGAGGTAGGGGTACTTGTAGGGATGGTGTTCAACTGGACAGCTTATGTAGCTACTCATATTTATGCGGAGATAGGAGCCAAGTGGAAATTTGGAAAGTTCACACATTTGCTTTGTTCCAATTATGTATATGTTGTAATTACACATACATTGCAACAAACATCGCCAGTAGAAGAAAGTCTTATACCAGTTCTAGTGCCTCCATAGAGAGAACGAAATTCATTGGCACAAAACGTCAATACATCGAATGTAATACACAAAATTGGGGAGTCAAGTTGTATAGTGGCACAAAGGATCATTCTAATTATTGAATCAAAATGGATTTCAATTTATTTTGCGATAGAGGAAGAGAATGAAATCCCAATTTTGATGGATATTAATCAGTTGGTATTTCCAAAGGGTCGATTGCCCGAAGAAATGCCTCTTAAGAATACTTTATTGAAGCACATTTCACAAATACATTGTATGGTGCGAGCATTGGATGTAGAGGGCAGTAGCAAACGAGATTTAGAGGACAACAAGAAGGTGATATTAGAGCAAAATTGAAGAATTCAAGAGTAAGAATGGACTATAAAAGAAATTGGAGAATCCAAGCTGGTATTGGAGCGGAAATGAGTTCACCAATATGAGTCTTGGACGAATGAAAAAGAACATATCTTACGGATTGTAGAAGAACAATGGGACGAATTGATCCAAAATCGCAAGACATGGAATTAAGAATGGGAGAAACTCAAATACCAGTTGCAAGTGGAAGGAGACAAGGTACAATTATTGACGAAAGAGAAAGCAACATTGAGTGACCAATCTAGATACAAAATGAAGAAGTTCAAGTCCAAAATCAAAGTTTTACAAGCTGAGGTAGCAAAATTGACAAAAAAATTAATAGTGAAGAGCCGATGACAAGCGTCAATTTAAGATGTTTCAGAATGGATGAGTGAGCAGCAACATTAATTGAAACTCCGTGATGCCCAAATCTTGAAACTAGAGTCTGAAGTATGTGAATTGAAAGAGTATAATGAAGATCTTTCAAACCAATTGAGGAAGGAGTGGATGGACGAATTGGAGGAGGAGGAAGATTTGAATTTAGAACCAGAAATGGTGGAATCCACATTAGATAATGCAGCAAATGATCAATTGGGTGGATCAGAGGAAATAATAACTTTGTAGAATTTTGTTAAGTAGTTTTTAGATAGGTAACAATTGTATGTTTGCGAGGACGTTGCACAGATAGGAGTGGGGCTATGTAGAATAGATATTAGTTCGTTTCTATAAGATATTGATAAAATAGACTAATAGTCCATAGAATAGTCAATTCATGAAGATGGATGGTTAACTTAGTTATTAAAAGCAGTTAATTATAAAATTACGAATAAAATTTGGAAATAGGGAGTAAGTATATAGCAGTTGTAGAAGTTAGTCTGAGTGCTAGACTTTGATAGTCATGAGCCGGGGTAAGCTTGGTCCTACCTCTTTGTCTCTTTTATTTTTTTTTATTCTTGAAGAATAATGGATAGTTTTTGAATACTGATAAGTGAGTCTGTGGAATAAATTAGTGATTGATTTATGAGTTATTTATTATGTAATTGGAATATTAAGTGATTGAATTATATGAGGAGTTATTGGAAGATTATGATTGTTGTTTATTGAGAGCTGTGTGTTTTAGACAAAAGAAGTCTATGGTTACAAAAATTATGTGAATTCAAATTGATTGAAGTGAAGTCTATTATTTTTGGTGTTAGATGGAAATTATGTGTTTTGAACGGTCTTTTGAGAGTGCAGGGTTGCACTTTGTTATTATCAACTGATGAAGAAGTATTGTTACTTGGAGAAAGTATTGTAATATTTTTTGGTATTTTAGTGGTTGAGAATATGGTTAATTTTGTGACCTTAACAAGTAAAATTCATGCACTTAGATTTTTCTTATGTTTGAATTCTCCTATATATGTTTATTCTGAAAAGAATTGAAGAATAAGTAAAATGATTATCACATTGATCTAAAAAAACAATAAGATTTGTGAGACGTCCTTTCTAGATATTTTTATCTTGTATCAAAAGAAAAAGACATATCTTTTCATCAACAAAAAATGATTCTCTTAAAGTCAAAGCATTTTCATCTTCAAGCAATAAAACTTATATTGATTGTTGATTCAATTCTTATCAAACAAATTCAATCAAATATATCCTTTGATCTACTTAATATCAAGAATTCTTCTTTTAAGTCTTATGATGCTTCCAAGTTTAAATTCAATAACAACCAACTCCACTTCAAAGGACGCCTATATATTCTACAAGAAAAAATATGTTTACATGTTCTTTAAGCATATCATGACTTTCTAGCTAGTGGACATTTTAGATACAACAAGACTTTAGAACTTATATTCAAAGATTTTTGATTGCCACAAATAAAGAAGGCAAAGAAAGATTTTTTCCAATCAGGTAATATTTGTTCAAGGTCAAAAACTCCTCATCATCAATCATATGGACTTTTTCAACTATTATCCATTTGAGAACAACCATAGTCTTCCGTTTCTATGGATTTTATGACAAATCTTTTAGTCTCATATTCTTATGATTCTATATTTGTGATAGTAGATTGTTTCATCAAAATGGCATATTTTATATCACATACAAAAACTATCACAAGTAAAGAAATAACCAAACTTTTTCTTGATGACATCTATCACTATTATGGATTTTTTAAAGATATTATATTGAATAGGATAACTCAATTTGTATCAAGATTTTAAAAAATACTTTTTAAGATTTTAAAAGTGGATATAAAACTATCTTTGGCTTTTCCATCTTGAAATTGATGGACAAATAGAATATGTAAATCAAGTTTTGAAGCAGTATTTAAAGTGTATCATCAACTACAAATAAGATGATTGAACAACTCTTTTGCCATTAGTAGAGTTAGCTTTTAATAACATAGTACATTCTTTTATGCAGCAAAACTCTTTCTTTATTAATTATAATTATCATCCACAACTTGATGCTTTTGACTTTTCAAAAGTTAGATTATCATATACTTGAACCATTTTTTATTTGTAAACAAGTCAATTATCAATTACATCTATGAAAGTCTATAAAAATCCATCTCATATTTCACATATCTATTTTAAAGCCAAATAAGATAGTAAATATTTCAAAAAGAAGACAAATACTACCATTGTCATGGTAGGAAAAATTTACCTTAAGAAAGCATTGGACTTTTGGCTATAACTAATTGCTCAACGAATCCTTAAGATTAAAAAAAAAAACAAGTTTATATACAAAATTATTTCTATAGGACAATTACATCAATATAAAAGCCTTAAGTATTAAAGATTGCTAAAAATGTAATAAAAATATTATAAAACCTTCTATATCCTAAAGGTAATTTTTTCTTGAATTTCAAGAATTCATATTTTAAGATCAAATGCTCTAAACAAACTAAAATTTTACATGAAGTATTAATATACTTTTAAAAATTACCACAACAAATTCCAATTGCAAATTTGTTAAAAAAACTTAAGATATTGCTAAAATCCTAACAGTAACTTCAAACGCTTGTTCACATACCCCTATGTGTAATTTTCTTCACATTTCACAAAGTAAGTACTTAAATACCATAAAACTTTGATATATAGCTTTTTAACTTAATAACACTTATTTTTAAAAGTTTTAAGCTAAAACTTCATTTGAAAACTCAAGATATGGCTCCAACCATTACTATCAACATAACGATTTACTTATTGCTATTGAATTACATATGATGTCTTAAACACTCTGTTACTTCTTCATTCAAACTCCAAATGTAGAAATTCTATTACAAAAAATATATATTTTAGAATCATCTTTATAGCCGTACTTTTTAATCTCCAAATTTTATCATAGAATTCCTTGTATCCTCAAAAGAGCAGTAGTATGTCTTAAAAAGTCACCTTAACTCCAAACGGCTATAATTTCATCACCCTAATTCCATATCCTCTAAAATTTATATACAATTTTTAATTCAAATCCTAAAATTTATAATCCTTGCTTTTGATTTCAAAAAGCTTCTTTTGAAGTCACCAAAATCCTTATTATAGTCATAGCCAATCTATTAAATGTTTGTTGCATATGGCCTTTAATTAATAAGGATGAAGATCTTTACTTTTTACCATCATCCATATGTACTTTGCTTTTATTTCTTTAAATAATTTTCTTAGAGATTTGGATCTTCATCTTTGAATTTCAATATTTTTTTTAAATTTTATACTAAATATCTAAATTCTATATAATTTAAATACTATAGTCAACATAAATAAACCTCAAAATAAATTTTCTTACATCAATTTTCTTTAAATTAACCTACTAACTACTCTAAAGTACATCAATAATTATAATTATATTATTTATTTTAGTAAATTTTTATATATTATAAATAATTATAATACAACATCTCTTCTTAAAGAAATGCATAATAATCAAAAATTTAAAGTGGAAGAAGTCTTAGACTCAAGGTAGCATTGACATAGGTTGGAATATCTTATTCATTAGCATAGATATGATATCAGCAAATGTACATAGGAGCCAATAAAAAATCTTATAAATGTAACAGAGAAGGTCAAAACTTTTTATTAATAACATCTATTAAAATCAAGATAAAAGATAACAAATCTTTTCTATTAAAAAATAAATAAATAAATAAATAAAATTGTATTCTACCTTCTATCCTTATTTGTAGTTTTTATACAATTGTAGAATTAAGAAAATGGAGAATTAATAGTGAGTGGATTCAACTCAAGAGCCATTATATATTGACTTGTGGGACAAGATATTACAATTTTTACAACCATCAAGATGACATAATAGAGATGAAGACCTTTAAGAATGACATGTTTTTACTTGAATAAATAGCAAGATACAATGCATTTGATATCATGACTTTGGAAGAGACTGTTGATGTTTGGTGATTTTATTGGAGGTTGAAACAACTCCTAATGGTGTTACAGATATTTTATTTGAAGGAAGTTACAAAAGTTTGAACAATGATCAAACAACAAAGTAATCTTTTTATATTGAAATAGAACATTATCAATAGTTGAGAGGACCTATCAAATACCTTTGAAGAGAACAAAGATTAGAATATGTGACAAATATAATTTGCCACATTTTAGACTTCTTCAATATGTGATTACCAATGCTTTTACAACTTTTTTCTAAAGAAGAAAATAATGTCACAAATATATATATATATATATATATATATATATATATATATATATATTGTAATTTTTACATATATGATTTGAATAGATAGAAGTACATAAAAGTAGATTAATTTCTTAATACATTTTAGACAAGCTTTCTAGAAGCTTTTTAGATATTGTTTTGACTTTACATATATTTGTACTTGATTGATAGATTAGAAAATTGGTCAACAAGCTAACCATTGCCACATGTATTGGTAGCTTGCAGAATAAGCTAATTATATGGTATCCATATAAAAAACTTGTCTTACAAGTTAAGATACATATTATGTAAAGTTAATACTTTTTTAGAGGTCCTATAGAACATTGCCACATAGATCCTATGTAGATAATATATATAGAGGCAAGAATGAAGCCTTCTTCACTGTTGTCAATTCTTTTTTTATTTTTAGTTTAGATTTAAGAGTCTCTAATTTCCTTGTCTTTTACCAATAGCAATTCTAATTTATTTTTTAATATATATATGTATGTATATATTTTTTCATATTTCTTTGAAAGAATATTATTATTTTTTTTCATTGAATTCTTGCCCTTAAAAAATTATTGGCTCTAAAATCTAAATACCAAGGTTGACCAAAAGTATCAATAGATACTACCATAAATAAATGTAATGGTGCTTTAGAACATAGGATCTTGCAAGTTTTGATTTATTTATTTGATCTTTTTGTTTTTTGTGACAATAATAGATTTGTATCCTTATTTTTCATAGTTATGATAGATAATATCTTTAGTTTGTAGATTGGAATGTAAAACATGAGACAATTTAGAATAATGTTGTTAAGAAGAGTTAGCACTCAATTTTGGAATATATGAAGCTCTATTATTTTTAACAAATTTTCCTTTTATATAAAAAATACTTATTTTAGAATTATCATATTTTAAATAATTGATTGTTGTTTGTTGTAATATATTAGATAGTAACATTACAAATATTAAATCATTAATTCTCCCTTATGTAGTAGTAAATATATTCCATGAATAAAAAAGAATAGCTAATAATAGATTGATTTTTTGTAATTCGGTAAAAATACAACAAGTAATGGCAGCTTTTTTGAAAATATGCTACCAATTTTTTATGAATGTCTGAATATCTTCATTTTTGTCTATAATTAAATGTCATAGCTTCTTGCAGAAATGTACTTGAGAAGCTTTATTTGATTTTTTGTAAATATACTTCATGTAATTTCAAACTATCTTTGATCTAGGTAGTTTGTATAATATCATAAGTTTCTTATTTTTACAATACAAAAATATTTTTGTATAGACTTTGACATCCTTTAAACTCCAAGCATGATGTGGTACCAAATTAAATGTATCAAGTGCAATCTAAGAGCCATAAACTACTCTCTATAATTCTACCAGATTTAAGAAAGCTTTCAATTTAATATTCTAAGTAAAATAATTATTTGCAAAAAGTGAGGATATTAATGGAGTCTGTGAAGAATTATGAAAAGTCATAGTGGGTAGAATTTTTCATTTCCCGGTTATTATAATTAAAGGGCGCATTGCACTGCTGATAAGTATGACCAGACTGCTTACAATTTCCACATATTAGAGCATAGTCATCATTGGCCCTTGGATTAGGACATTCATTGGCATAATGACCAATTTTTCTGCAACGATAGCAACAAAGTAGTCTCCTGCCAACTCCTTCAGGGATATTGGGTGTCTCTACGGGTATATAACAGCTAGGTCTGTTCCATGTAGGATGAGTAAAGGATCCTGGTTGATCCATTGTTACTGTAGAGTCTGGCATTGGCTTCGTCATGGGTGGATATTGATGGTATCCTGGTTGATTCATCGCCAATCCGTGAGTATTGGATACACCTTCTTGGTGAAATCCAAAGTTGAGGAAATTAGAATAATTCCTGTTTTGTTTATTTGCTCGATTTCCATTCTAGCAAAACTTATTATTTGTCTATACTTGATTGACATCCCACGAAGTTGGTTGAGTCATTATCTGATTACTGAGTTATTGTTGCTTCCGTAAATTCCAACAGTTGGTGGTAATATGCTTGCCCCCACAAAAGGTACATTGTACAGTCATTTGGGGTGGTGAAGGACATTCTGTTACTAAATGACCTTGCCCCTTACAATTGTTGCACCAGACATTGGGAAGCATATTGGTTGGTTTATGCCTTTTTTCTTTATCCTTGGCCAGATTCACAGCCAATTCATCCATTTTTTTCGTCAATATTAACAGCAATGATTCATTGGGATCCCTTAATACCAATGCATTTGGCAATTCCTTTGTAGGTATTGATTTCTGATACGTGGAATAAGGCACATACGGATGTGATGATGATAGTGGTACTGCTTGCAATGGAACGGCATCCACTACACCCTGTGGAATTGTATCATAATCATTCCTTCGCAGATAACTTCTCGATGCGTCATTCCAATTTGTTATTTGATAACCTCCTTAAGATGGAATCATCGTGGTTCCAATTGTTAAGTTCTGGTCATAGTGACATTCCTCCCATACTTTTGTTCGCTCAAGAGATGATGCAATGGTGGCTGATTGGGCCTCCTTTACAAACATTTTCAATTCTGGTGGGTGTAGTCCATTAACCAATATGGACAACACAAATGATTCTGGCATTTGGTTATTTGGCCATTTTCGAAGTATATCTGCTACACGACCATAATGTGATTGTACCGCTTCCCTTGATACCATTCTGTAATTCATTAATTTTTCTCTAAGACGTTCTTCAAAACCAATTGGTCGAAAATGGGCTAAAAATGTATTTTTCAATACCTCCCAATTGATAAATTATCCCACAAGTTGGCGGTTATACCACTCAAATGCTATATCTTTCAATGTCGTTGGCAGACATCTCAGCCAAATGTCTTCTGTTCTTCCATTATTGGCTACACACGCCATCAAGAATTGAGACAAATGTTGATCTGGATCCACACTTGGCAAACTCCGAAAAGTAGGTAATGGCATAACGCTAGTCGTTCGATCGCCCACTGCACCCATTTGAACTGCAATCGAAACTGCTGGTCCTCCGAAC
Organism: Physcomitrium patens; assembly: GCF_059467195.1. NCBI lineage: Eukaryota > Viridiplantae > Streptophyta > Bryopsida > Funariales > Funariaceae > Physcomitrium > Physcomitrium patens. The sequence goes on along the minus strand of NC_143434.1, from coordinate 14,867,929 downwards.
GTCATTAAAGATGCCGGTGTTCCACTCAATTTCTTATTAAAATAAAACTATCTCCCGCAAAAGTCTTTTTCAGACTTCCAGGCCTTCTCGATTGACTATTATTATATGCAAATAATTTTACTAGTTGAATATGAGGTGAAAACGACAAGTTTTGATATACTCTGAATTGGTCTTTATTGGCAAGTGATTTCTATCGATCTTCAAAACCAATCTTGTTAGGATCGAACATATTTCCAATTGAGAAGATACCTAGTGGGGTACCTAATTCCTCTGTGCCTTCCTCGTTTTCCGTTAACGGCTTCGAGAGGTTTGCTGGACTATTAGCAGTGCTCTTCGCAAGTGCTCTTGGCAATTTCTTTAACGATATGTACTTCTAAAATATTAGAGATCGATCATCTTTTGGGTACAATCGAATATGCCGATAGGCATGCAACCATGGCTTAATCCAACTTTGTCGATGCTTCTTTTTTAATTTGCAATCTCGCTCATTACGCAACAAATTTCTTGCTTGCTATCACTCTGTTCTTTCCTTTGATTGCTTTATTCTCTTTGCTCTTAAATTCTCATTCTTGATAACCATACTCTTTCATTATTTCTACTCAATTTGCTTCCTAATCTCCTTTACTGCTTTGACAGTTAATTCCTAACACTCAATAATATTGTCAATTCCTCGCAGTGGCACCAAAATGTGATTGCTTGTTTTACTTATTCCGGAAGAAACCTCCCAGCATAAACCCATATAGGGGGATTCGAACATGGGGAATGACCATGTATATGAACTCCAATTGTTAGGGTCTCGCAATTAATCGCTACTGTTGAATGTATCGTCTCTATTTCCAATATCTGAACACACAAGGAAACTATAATCTCCTCCTTCACCTTATCGGTCTTTTCCTTACAGCAATTCAGTCATATCAATAACTGCTATTTCCACCAATATATTCACCCTCATAATCTCCAACTGTAATACTGTGCCCTCACAGCTTTCAGCACACAATTACCCTCATTCCAATCATTGGAATTCTTCACACCGAACTACCATTCATATTACAGTGTTTCACATAAACACAGACTCATTCTCTCTGCTAAACTACAATCATATTTCAGCATTCAATCTTTCTTCTTCTCAAATAATACCAATCACATTTCCATTCAATAATTCAGTTCATAATATTCAGAAACTCTCAATCCTCTTATTCAAAGAAAATAACAAACAAAAGAAAAGAGGTAGCACTAAGCTTACCCCGGCTCACACTATCACAACGATGGCATTTTCTTCCCCTCTCCCATCCTCCTTATACTACCCTGAGATACCAACTCCTATACTACAGATAATAACTACTTTTCCTGACTATTCATCCATTCTACCTCCTGAACCACCTTTTCAGCAGTTATTTATCCCTGTTTACACTATACACTAGGTATCTACATTTTGAAAATAACTACTTATTCTACACTTACATTAAAAAGAAATGAAGGATAATTAGTGTTGTGATACCATGTAAGAGAAAAAATACTAATAATAATATAAAGCATAAAGTATATTAATAAAATAACTTGATTACATCATATTCATAAGAGCCTTTTATATTGTCTTGTAGAGAGAAGTAGTTGTAACTTCTTCATAACTACTTTGTAACTACCTAAAGATGATTCTACATTTTTTAACATGTATTAATTAATCTAATATATATTAATAAATCTAACATAGAAGTATTGTAATAGAAAAGAATGGTTTTTTGTAAAATATGTTTGTTTTGATTTGTTAGTTCTTTAATTTGATGTGATTTTGGTAGTAATAAAAAAATATTATTAGAATCTTAGTTATTATTTTGAAGAAGAATGTTAAAATAAATATATGTAGTTTAGATGTTTATTGATTGTTTAAGAAGAAAATATGGTGTTTAAATAGTCATGTAATTAATTTGTACCTAAGGATGTATTATAAGATTATACAAGATTTTTTTACATAGATTGTATATATTTATTAATAAAAAGTATATATAAAAGAGATATGTAGGATATTGTGATATAATATATAGATATTAATGGAGGTATTGGAAATCAATATTTTTATAGAATTAATATGAAGATCATATTATAAAAATATAAAATTTCAAAATGTGAAGAACATATTAAAAAACAAATTTATGCATATTATAATATGTCGTGATATTAGGTATTATTTAAAGTATTTTTTATTTATATTTTGAATAAAGAAAGACTAGGTGCATTGAAATGACTTAATAATATGATGCATATAAATCTTAGAAATTATATTGAAGATTAATAAAAATTATATTATTATTATACATTGGAAATAAATTATTCAAATATATACATAGATTAAATATAAGTTTTAAGATTATTTAGACTTGAAGATTTAGTCTTTGGATTTCAAGTTCAATTATAAAATTTAAAAGTGTTTGCTAGATGAGGCAACATAAATAAATAAAGTATGAAATAAAAAATTTAAAATACATATTAAATATAATGTGCAATTATAGATATGTGGTGATAGGACAAAATTATAACAAGAAATGGCTTTTTATTTTGTATCTTTTGGAATCAAATAAAGAATATTTATATAAAATACGAATATTTATATCAAGTTTTTGAAAGCAAAGATTTCTAGCTAACATGGAAGAATATGGAGATTTTATACAAGATATTTACATAATATCAAACATTAAAGGTATTTGAAGAGATTTATGGAAAAAATGTCAAATATCTTATATATTTATTTATTTAATTATTTATTTAATCCAACTTTAAAGTAAGATCACACTCTTCTATAGTGAGATGCCATGTGCATTCTTAAGCTAATTTTTACATAATACAATACCGCCATATTAAATTCTTTATTATGTGCTATAGAAATAAAAAGAAAAAAAATATTTATAAGAAATTAAAAATATTATCAATCTAAAAGAGAATAATCTTTAATATACAAGGTACAATAGTATTTCCAAAAAGAAGAATAATATTCTCCCTATTTTAAATAAATTTGCATTAGTTATAAAATAATTTTAAATAATCTAGATGTTATATAATTTTTTTTTGATAATTTTAAAATATAAAAGATAATATAAAATATTATTTTTTATCTAATTTATTTATGGTAGATTTTTATTATTTTTTAAATCTAAAATAATTAAATAAATTTTTTTAAGAAGTCTTTTAATAAAAAAAAATAAAAAAAAAAACCTAAGAATTATTTTTTGTAATACTTAAGATCTTAAAAAATAATGAAACCATACCAATAAAATCATACATACTAAATTATAGTTGTTTAAAAATTCTCTAAAATAAAAAATAATGTTTTGACTAATAAGTATTTTTTATTTTTATATTATTTTGTGAAACTATTTTCAAATAAATGATTAGATTGATTTGAATAATTATCACTTTATGAAGATCTTGCTTTGTATTGATTCTATATTTGACCTTGTAATCTTATGTTTTTATATTTTTAAATCACTTTTAATTTTCAAATATTTTGATTTCTGATTTTAGATTAAAATTAAAACAAACATGTGGTATAGTTAAAATTAAAATAAAATTACATGTGTTAAATAATTTTTGAAGAATTAATCTCAAAAAATATATGTTTTAATTAGAGTATGTATATGTATATATACATACATATACACATTTTAGAACAAACAGTTTCAAAATGTTATTTTATGTAGTAATTAAGATATCTATTATGTAAGACAACTAGTGGGAGACAAATACAAGGGTTGAACAAGAGGAGATAAAAACCTTCTATGTTTGGCCACATGCCTCATTGTTTTCATTAAAAAGCTTTCATAAAAAGTGAACCAAAACGCAAGTTAACTCAGATATTAACTGCAACACCCAAGACCGAAAGCATGCGTGAATAATTTAGGGAGAAGACTAACGAATCGGGTCACAACCTCCTCCTTGCGAGGAGCGAGCTGTGAGGGGCGATGAGCGTTGGATTTTGCGAGGTGCACGTCTGGTGGTGCGGCGAAGCGCACAGGCTGATGGTGTGGCAAAATATGATAAGCATATTTTGTTGTCTTACGGTGGACCAGTGATATTTTCTGGTGAATATTGTCTTATGGGTGAATCAACGAGCTGAATGATAAGCATATTTTGTTGTCTTACGGTGATCCCAAGTGAGTTTGTTGTCTGTTTTATTTCAACGGCCAACGCACATGGCCCTGAACATTGTGTGGATGCAGCCCCAGACACCTTCAACATGCTCATGAACCACGAGAATGGCAATACAGTTGGATAATCATTGTTACGAGATTCTGTTGTTCCCAAGTACTTTTCAATCACTAATCGAGATGGTGTAACCCAGTGTGCAGAGAGGCTCAATCGACACAGCTTGGATCCCTGGATCCTTTTTCTTTTGCACCAGCTGGATCACCGTGAGTGATTCTTCTAGCTACTCACTTCAAGTTCTTCAAGCTTAATTCCCACGCAATGAGGGCACCCCAGTCATGGCCAACAACGAACACGCGCTCCTCCTTCAGATCGTCCAGGAGGCCAATCATGTCGCCCACGACATGCAATATAGTGTAGAGCCCGATGTCTGATGGGCCCTTGGACTTGCCATTCCCTCGCAAATCCGTTGCCGCGACATGGTATCCACGCTCTACCAACGGAGGGATCTGATAGCGCCAACCATACCAAATTTCAGGAAATCCATGTAGGAGTAGCACCGTTGGCCCAGTGCCCTGCTCGACGAAGTGCAGATCAATACCATTTGTTTTCACCGTTTGGTAAGTCAGCTTCGACATCCACGCTGGTGTCTCCATGGCTTCTACTTCACAACTCTTCAGCTGGATCAATGCGAGCGACGCCGTCCGGCAACTCTTCACCCCTCCTTGTGCGCAAATGTGTGGCGTCTAATCAACAAAAGCATCGGCTTATGCACATTTCCAGCGCCTTGGAAGCAGACTATGCCGAGGAAGCAGACCATGCGAGTGGCTGGAGTCCTTGGCGCACCCATCTCGACTGTCCTTTTGACTTAGGTTTGTCCTTTCGTCATGTGCAATGTTCCTGGCTTTTTCGTAGTACCAAAAATAGATCGAATGTGAAGTATTATGCTCAGATAAGACTTTTCTGATGTTTGTATGTTATCATTCTCCAACCAACAATTCAACACCAAATCCGTTCAGAGTAGGGAGGTGCGGGTTGTCACTTGAAATATTCATTTCACGTACTGTAAATGGAGTTAATGGCGTGAGTGAGAATTTGGGTTATCGAGATATGTTAGTGTTTTTTTATGAAACCCACTTTGTAGTGTTGCAATTTGAGTCACTTCTTGGGTGAAACTAAGAGTTCAATATCATAAATGAACTATGGATAAGAAATCAGTTTATATGCATGTAATGCATAGAAAACTTGTGTAAAACCTGTGTACAACGAAGGCATTCTCGAAGTCTTCTCAAAGCAGCTTTGCATCAATCATTCATGTAATTTAAGCGAGTTGCAATTATTTCCGGTCAATTCTATTGTTTTGTTCGATACAGTCTGGTGTAGAGCTAGCTCATGCCTTGATCTTTGCCTGCTCATTCATGTATTTTTTTGCAAGATAGCATCAGATATTTTTTTGACATATATACGTTGATTGAAGACACAGAATAGTAATGAGATGGTTTATATGCAGGCTGCAGGATTCTGAGTTTCTGTAACTTACATAGTTGTGTATGCAGAAGTCACGATTGAGCACCGTTGTCCGATCAATTGGTAATCCAGGGACCGTGCTTGATGCCGATAAGTTGTATCTTGAAAGAATATATAAATCTGTGATCTGAGTTTGATCTTCAGTGATTGGGTTTTTTTATTCTTATTTATTATATTCTTCTTCTTATTATTATTACTTCGTACTACGTTTTTGAAGTGTAGAGCATACTAAAATGGTAGATTATCAAAATGTGGAGCATACACAATGAGTGTCTTTTAATCTCACTGTTTCAAATGAATTGGTTTAGTTCCATGTGAAGGAGGTTCGTAAATTGTGTCAGAGTTTTGGAGGTTTACTGTTGGTGATTTTTGCACGTTTTTTGTCTCATAAATTCGATAATCCTTTAAAGAGTAAAGCAATCATAAATTATTCAAAGTTAGCTTTTTTCATTTCCATTTGAGCACTTTGCTGCATCTTAATTATGAACTTTTATTGAAATGCAAATCTTGAGTATATTCTCATTATTCATGTGTTTATTTTTGTTTGTTGTAGTTGCTTTTACTCATGTGTGGCTGTGTTTACAAACATCCACATACATACATAAGAATAAATCGTGTAGTCATGTGAAAACAAAATCACTGAAATTAATATACAACTCATTGAAAATAAATTGTTGATTTTCAGCAACTTGAGTATCTAATGTATTGTACCCATAAAATAAAACCAATATTTCATTCTAAGAATTTTAATTGCAGAGCTGTTTGAAATACTTGATAATTTAGATTTTCTTCAGAGATAAAAACAAAAAAAATCAATTGAATCAAAATGAAATACTCTATTGTGGAGATAATGCATTAACACATGTGATTTGAATTGTCAATCTTAAAGTTGGTTCTATTTAGAGATGTACCTCATTTTTTTTTTTCTTAAAAAATCATGCATTTATGCACATTTGATAAAACATTATATATACATATACATATGCATGTTTTTTTTTTTTTTTTTTTTTTTTTTTTGTAGAGCACTAGATGTGGTAAGAAAGATAGTGCTCATATATTTCCTTGGTTTCTCTTGAAGTCAAATTTTCACTTAGCAACTGCAAATTAAACTTTATACCTATTTCGTGGCCAATAGCACAGTTTCCACATACCCACACCTATATATTGTTTTGTAAATATTTTTTATATAATTTTTTAACTAAAAAATAACACATTGAATTTAAAACCAACTAAAATAGTACCAATATAGAATTAAAAAGTAGAATTAATTAAATTTATTTTTATTAAAAGTAAAAAGTAAAATTTTATGGTTGCAGTTAAAATCATTGTATTTTATTTAATTATTTTTTGTATAAAATTTCTTTTTTACATAACACTCTTCTTATGAATTCTCCAATTTGCAAGTTAGTATGTAATTCGTTTTAATTCTACCATTTCATGTTCATTGTATGAATGATATGCTTTTCCTTCTTTTATTTTACATAAGTTTAAATCCGATGTTGAAATTTAATAAAAAAATGAAAATAATATGTGTATATTACTTATTAAAAATTAAAAAATTAAGTTTTATCATAACAATTAAACATCCACATGAAATAAAATTCCACAAATTTAGATTGTTTTATTTGCACATATTAACAAATTCTGTCCATTATTATTTTCTGAAATTGGATTTTCTTACAAATTTCTATTACGTTCATACGCAGGACATACGAAATGGGCATTTCACAATATTGAAAGATATCTTTAAAGAGTGAACTTGGTGGGCACTCAAAGATAAAGCCCAAAGCTGGATCAATTCTAACGTTCACATGCCAACGAATATCATCCAAAACAGACCGATCAAAGGATGATAAACATTCACAGAACAGGGGGGGGCCCGTTGCCAAGCTATCCGTTGCCTAAAATACATCTGAATTAACAGCGAAGTTCATTCATCCATTCGATGAAGAGGAGATGTGTTAGTCTTTGGAACGGGGAGGCTGGTCCGAAGGCCTTTGGCTTCGGCGACGACATCCTACGAAATGCCGCTGAAAACAAATGGAATTCGAGTCTCGATAGGACCAATTCGTGGATCCGAACTTGCAACGCGCACACGGAGATCGTCGTCACCACGACCCTGGTCGCGAATGCAATTGTGGGGACGATTTTGAGGGAATTTTGCCGTTTTCCGAGGGGAGGGATCGCAGAGCATGCTGCACGGCGTCGAGAAGGAGTGGATCAATCTCTTGTGGGGTTTGGAGCATTTGAGATGACGCACTTGGTGCCATGGGAGAGCTGGCAGCAGTGGCGCCATGTCCGCAGCTGCTTCTTCTCCAATTCGCCTGCACGGATTGCTGAAGCTCTGGATCGGGTGAGTGGGGGTCTCCCCCCCCCCATTCTGTATTATAGCTCGGTTGGTATCCTTCCGCGGTTGTTTGATGAACTTGTCTTGATGTTTAGTGGCTTGGTTGTGTTAATGAGAATGGACGTTGTGTGGAAATTTGTTGATTGTTGTGCAGTTGAGTGATGTCTTATGTTCGGGGGGAGGTGTGGTGCAGTAGCGTTGCTGGAGAAATAGTTCGGTTGAAATTTAGGGTTAGAATCCTTCTCACTTGGAGCTGGCGTTGTGGGTGTGGCGATGGCGGGGAAGAGATTGGGGACGTTGTATTTCTTTTCATTAACACGATCGTGAACGTTGTCGTGGGAATTTCTTGGGACCTTCTCTGCCATGAGATGGTAAACTTGGTTTTGAATGAAGAATCGAGCTATTTTGGTCAATTGGAGTAGAAATTATAGCCTGCTCTTATTTTAGGTCTTCTCCGGGTGTTCTGATTTTGTAGGTTTTAGCATGGCAGAGCAGGGGAGTCCTGCCGATGGCTGTGGAAATAACCTCGGAACTCATAAGTATTCAACAGCGCGATTCTCGCATGAAGTAAGATGAATCCTGCTTCTTTTCGGTCGTTTCAAGAGCTGAAGTGTTGGTTCTATTTTTACTTTAACGGCTTGTATCCTCACAGTGGTATGTTGTATTATGTTGATTCAGCACCGACTTACCCCCAAATGTAGCTGTGCCGGCGGAGATGCTTCGAATGATGTACTCGATGGCGATCGTGAGGTTAGTAGCTTCTGTCCATGAGTAGCATTAATTAGTTCTGAGCATTTGGCTTCATTGCACGGGTAGATCAAGTCATTTTATTTGTAGACACTAACTGCGTACGACCCAGCGGTAAATCATCCACCCCTATTGCATGTTTGCTGCATTATTATTGTGATTATTATAGTATAATTCGGTCCTCACTTCCAAGTAATGCGGTATTACATGTTTCACTAAACACGGTCTCAGTTATTTTTAATGATATTTTTATTTTACCATTTCATGTTGTTTCATAAGATTATAGAAGGTTCAAAACGACAAACTATGGCCTAAATTTGGTGTATTTTATTTCGTGATTCGCTGAGCATCTCTGTCGATTATTTGTGTTGCTTGATTGCCGTAGCGTTCGTCCACTGTTTGATGGTCATTAGGAATGAGGATGTCGAGTTGCTCATTGATTGTCGAGTCTGCGGGTGCCCTCATTTGACAACCCGAGACGGATTGGTTGGGTGTCAGATTTGTGAACGGGGTGGTGGATCAGTCTGTAAGGCGCATCACGCCCTCAGGGACAAGTAAAGCTGAAGAAGTTCGTCTTCCGCGTATTTTTCTTGATATTCGTCATGGTGCGGGTTATTAAGTGTTAAAACTTTCGAGCTGTATGTTAATGTCTCTCATCAAACACCTTGTTCCATATTTTAAGGATTATACACTCTACTAATGCGCAATCATTAACTTTTGCTTGTACCCGTCCAAGACACAGTCGTTCTCAAATCTTCAAACTGCCTGAAAATCTCAGTCATCGGATTTGCTTTTGAACAGAAACTTCGCATAATGAGCTCCCATCTCTGCCCCTTGTGCGTCGTGCAAGCAAACAGGCAAGCAGTTGTTTATTCCTTGCCCCTTCGTTACTGTTGTTCTATTATGGATGTTGCTGCTGGACTTTCAACCACGGATGTCGGCTTCTGTTCTGACATTGGCCACCGCGGAGGTTCTCACCGCTCTCTGATGCGCATTAGCATATTGTGATCACTCTCAGGCTCTAGCATGGTTGCAAAAATATTACTGGGAGGACCAGGAGCAGCTGTTGCCAGATACCCAAGATTCTCTGAAGACCAAGCTTATTGAACATGCTCAAGTAATCTACGAAATTTTGGTTACTCAGCAACGATTGTTGAGTAAGGAGCCTAAAGGACAAGAATACAATCTGCAACGATGGACCCTCAAGCGGGCTCTTAAAGGTAAGCCTCATTGTGGATGGCAATCGCAGATTTGACTTTTCAATAACAAATGAGATAAGATAAGACCAAATAAAATTAATGGCTATGATTGTCAATAAGATCGATTTCTCAGGTGCTTGCTGTCGTGAATGAACCTCAAGAGTGAGGCCACTTTAAACGTAGAGACCTCAGACACCTTTACTTTGCGCTTCCCTTTTCATGCGATTACCTTTGCTCAGCGCCGTTTGCTATCGTCTCTAACCACTCGTGTTTATGACTTTCAGCTCTTGCCACTCATATTAATGATCTCAATTGTGAGCTGTTTTACAGTTTTTTGTGTTTCTGCATGCAGGCATGAAACGGCAACAACAATCTTTGTTAAGGGAGTTACTGGAGCTTATATCCTCTGGGACTTCCGAACTTGCATCTCTGTTGGTGAAGCAAGGACTCTTGATTCATGATCTAAGTCTCAGTTGTAGCTCTCGTATGCCCAGTAATGACTTCCTCGAATATCGAAACAGCAGTGATTTTGAAGGGGTTCTGCAATCCCGATCTTCTTGTGATAATTTAGGTACCGCTGTGAAACACGAAAACAACTCTGTAGCGGCATGGAGACATACCTGCGTGCAGTTGGCATATCACATGCCTCAGCTACCATCTCTTCTGCTCTCAAGCATTATCGAAACCCTGGCTACGATGTCCCATAATTCAAGTTCTAAGATGGAGTCAAAAGAGAATACGGTAGCCTTTATGAGCAAAGAGGACCTGCTGGAATGGGCAACATGGATGCTTGATCAATCATCTGCTCTTTCGAAGAAAAAGAAGTCACCATCCGGTATATCTGATTTTATCGAAACAAGTGCAAATGTGCAAATGCACGCAGATTTCCCACAAGACTCTCTGAAGGAGCTTGGACATTTATGTTTGCGCAGCAAAATTGACAAGGCATGCCTTGTTGAGCTTGTCTCTCGCATTTCGGCACTAGTCAACGAAGGCTCTTTTCGCCGCTGTGCTAAAGTGCTAGAAAGATGTAGTCCATCATGTTCAGTCGGGGGGAACTTTCAAGACGTGGGGGTCGATGTAAATATGAAGGAAGTTGGAAGAAACTTCGTAGGTCATGAATCAGTCAGGTACGGAAATCATGGGGTTGCATATCATTCACAACTGCTGGTATTGAAGCGAACGATTTCGATCCCAGTATACCTGTCCACCTTATTAAACACAGAAGGATGCTTCGTAAAGTGTTTACTTTGTATGCTGGTGCAGTCAGGACCACAATCTAACATAAGTAATCCAGTTCAGACGAGTTTTGATATCAGTGACGCATTTCCTAAACCTCGGAGCCAGCCCCGAGTGTTTTGTTTTTGTTTTTCCCTTGTGTTAAAACATTCTTGCAGCTGATAAAATTGTGCTTTAGAAGCATTTTCACGATTGTCTGTATTCGAGTAACACGATTTATGTACTTGTGATAGTAGGTCACAAAGCAAGGCTGTTGGAGAACTGGAGTCGGAGACTGCCTTTATCAAGGCAAGAGAGTTGCAACAGGTCATTACCATTGAATATAGTCATAGCCTCGTTTTCACGATTTTTCCTAGCTAATCACTCCGCACATCATTATTTTCCTTGGAAACTCGTAGTGAACCAATCGTCGTATTTAATTGACTGCACTGTTTTACATTTCAAATAAACTACTCAACTCTAAAACTTCTACGTAGACCGCTGCAGTTCAGAGAACACCAATGTTCTGGAAATCACGTTCTAGCTTGCTGCTGACCTAAACTGATTTAGTTATGGTGCTATTGCAGATGTCAATGGCTAAGTATGTTGCAAGTGTGAAGGCCTTCGAATGTTCAAGCCCAATAGAATCTTTAGCAATTGCAGGACCTTGGCTACAAGCTGAGCAGTGGACCCCGTGTGCCAAAAGATCTGTCCCTTCAGCACATGGTAATGAAGCTGCTATTCATCCTATTGACCTGAAACAGAACGCTTCAGTCTCATTTGAACTCGGCCATTCTGGAAGAGAATCTGAGTTTACTCGTGAGACTCGATCCGTGAGATTTAAGCTGTCGACTGTTGTCAGCAATCATTGCAACGGACAAGACTCCAAAAGGAAAACATTTGAAACCCAGACTGAGAGTTCACCCCAAGTTTTTTTCAAAAGAAAGCGGTTAGAAGATCAGCCAATGATTGAAGAAACCAGAATTGTAATTTATGACAAGGGCAATGGCTCTGATGGAGACGAGGAACAATTAGTGCTGACTGATGATACCGGATGGATGGATTGTGATGGTGAGTGCTCAGAACCTATGGATGAAGACCATGCATTTCTGGATGATGATAGATCTGGAAAAGTTGTTCCTTGCATGGATGAAAGTATTAGCGATTGCTCAATGGAACATAGACCCCTAAACATCAGTCCTAAGACAGAAGAGGTAACTGTAACATGTCAAGGCTGTTTGTTGCAGGGCGGCTCCTCTCTGCAGGAGCTGCCAAATTTGCAGGCAGCAATTCGTGTGCTCTAACGGATGCTTGTATTTTTTTCTGTCAACTGTCTCACCAACTCTAATTATATTTTTTTTAAGGGGCCCTAGTCATCCAGGAAGAGTCGATCTACTTGGTATCTGATGTCTTTTTCTTTTCTGATCTTTTGCAAAGCAGCATTCGAAATTTCGCGATGAAGTTTGTTGTTGTCTAAAATCGAAATAAAAATACGTTTCCACAGGTATGACAAGCGGGTAAAAACAATATTAGCTCTAAGTCGTTCGAAGGTAGTAGCTTGGGTGTGGTTTGGGACTGCATAACGTTCTAGTTAGCCTGGAAATTGTAATGTTGTAGGTCTACTGATTTAAAGCATTTCTTTTAACCAACATCTCTGCTTCACTAAACCTTGAATGTTTGCGGCCGAATTATGCAACTCTAGTGTACATACTTTTTCGAGCGAATTTGAGAGTTAAGGGTCCTGTTTGGCATCAAGTGCCGTAGTTGTTATGGAGACACTGGCCTGATAGTTGTATTGGATCTGGAAAATGGATTGCGAGTGCTGGGTCTGGGAAATACGTCCCAGTACATAAGTGTTCACACCACTGCGATTGTACTATAATCGATTTCATCCTATTGTTATGAGATGTCAGGTGTTCATCGATCGTATGTGCTCACACTTTGAAATGAACCATCCCATTTCCACGAAGCTTTCGACAAAGGTAGCATGCATCCAGTGTCAGTTTGATGTGTTGTACTGGAGGCACTGTAGGTCGTCATCACTGCATGCAACAGCTCATCCTAGTCTAGTGGGCAGCCATTGAGAAACCAGGGATTATATTTCTAAGACAGTGGCAAGCACTTCTCTCGTGGTTGGTTGCCCACAACCATCCAAGATCGATGTCCAACAATTCTGACCCAACATTCACAATCATTTCTCACGTTGGCTGCCTGATTCCGTTTATGTCTCTATTTTTGGAGTAGCGAGATTGAATTAGAGGGAGAGCGCCTAACTGCAATTCTTGACTCTTAATCGTCTGTGAATAGCGTTGTCTTCTTTAACGAAACAGATAAATTTTCAATTACATGTATTTACATATCCTCCATTAACCGGAACTGAAGCTGCTAAGCAAGCTCACCTAATGAAGTTACAGAGATCTGCCCAACTCTAAACGTTCCTTCGCCAACACGGCATTCGACGTTGTCGAAGCCCTGAAAGTGGTGAGTAACCTGAGGTATGTTGGCGTCATGAGCCAGAGATGCCTACCCTTCAGATTCGCCAATGTGTTAAAGGGAGATCCGAATGGGCTTTTGAATCTGTAGGTCCTAATCAGGAGAGTTTCGCAATCGTCTGCAGATTCGGACACAGGTAGTTCGAGGACAGCGAACTAGAATCTGTACCTAGTTCTGAGCATTGGGTGATGTTCAGTGAAGGAAGGGAACGATTGATGGCCAATGTGAGGCAACGCTACAGCTTTCCGCCAGACTCAGAAGTGGAGCTCGGGGTCGGGTCATTCCCCGCCGCCACTTCCCCTGGTTCTGAACCTCTTTCATGGTCCCGCACCATCGAAAACTTGTTATGGCAATTCGCTGCCGTCTTTGCCATTTACTACGGCGACTCTCGTCACCATCTCTGTCATGTCTTGTTCTTCGACACCCGCGTCCGCAGGTAAGACTTCTATTACCCTTTAACTTGGAAAATATCTTTTCTATACGGGAGCTTGAGTGTGACAAAGCTAGTTTGAAGGTCTGCAGAATTCCGTTTCTACTGGGTTTTGCAAGTCTTGCAATCGGTGCGGCGATCTCCACCTACTTGGCAGTTTGGTTTCGTCACATCCTCAAATGTGAAGATAAATGGGAGCTTATCGCACCTACCGCAATCCCGACCGCCACCCTAGTCGGATTGACATCACTCTTGCTGTAAGCACTTCGTTGATAACCTGCCTAGGCAGAAACGATGCCACTGTTGAGCATGATTCATATTTTTTTGTCCTTGCAACTCGCTTGGGAAGTTTTCACTCTCATCAATAGGTTCCAATGTAGGAACTGACCTATCCATCCTTATCCAACAACAGGTTCTCTGTTGCCCTTTGGCCAATTTGGGACGTCTTGTCCCTCCCACTGCTGGTGAACTCCGGATCTAATCCATCGTCCAGCTAAACCAAAAAGTGCCACTGTGCCATAGTATATTCCCTTCTCCGCCACTCTCAAGTTGTGTGTTTGCTCATGTCTGCGTGTGTAGATCACGCTGTTGATGGCATTATCTGCTACGATCGTGCCTCACCTCCCTCTTCACCGATACGGGGACTCCCTTCGTGTAGACTAAACTGTAGAAATCAGAGTTTTCTACTGAATCAGTTCCGCATACTCTCGATTCCATCGCAGCTTCACGACTGAATCATCGATTTAGGCGCTCTGATTAATTTTTTGTAGGTACAAAGTGCCCTAGTGAGGTTTCTCAACTTCAACTGATCAAAACATCAAAAGATTTAAAACTTCTTGTATCTTAAAGAAGGATGGCATTAAAAAACATGGAAAAGAATGTATATTGAAGAAGAAACTAGAATAACAATTGCCAAAAACAAAAAAAATCTATAGATTCTAGAAATTAGACTAGAAGCAAGAAAAGAATTAATAAAAGTAAAGAAGACTTTATTCTTGTCTCTATGTATATATATATTATTTAATTAATGAATTACATGGCAACATTTGATAAGTTATTTAACACATGTCTAACTTGCAAAATATGTGTCTAACTTATAAACAAGTTTCCAACATATGTACCACATAGACAACTTATACATCAAGTGGCCAACATATGCAAGATGTGGCCAATTTGTTAACCAAGTTATCAACTTATCAAACACTTATAAATACTTAAGAAATCATATCTCCATCTATAAAAATTTTCTACAAGGTATTATTAAATTTATCTACTTCTATGTCATTCTTTTTATCTAAGTAAATACTAATGTTAATATGTATGTCACTGACATTAATTTAAAAACTTAATATTTACAATATAGATTCTTAAACCTCTTCACATTAAATCTTTAATTTAGACTTTAGTACATTAGATATATGTTAGTTTGTAGTAAGATACTTTGAAATTCAACCAAACTTGATTACATGTTTGGTTTATATTTAGTGACTACTTTTAAACATTGTTTGATAATGCTCTTTTATATCAAATGCCAACTTGCAACATTAAGTCTATACTATTTGTTTTGCTAAAATCTTTGAATTGTGAGTAGAACCTATATTAAGAAGGATTTTATATCAATCATAGTTTTGAATTATCTTACATACAATCTTAATTTTTATACTCATGCTACTTCTAATTAATTATGAAAAATTACTTATTTTGATTTATATCATATCCTAATTTGACCTAATTCAAGTATTCTAATCCTAGGTAGAAAAATCATTTCCAAATTAACTTGGATTCCTAAATGAGACTTGGATATCTATTTGAAATAGGTTCTAGAGGATTTTGCAACTTCTTAGAAGTTCTTAAAAGGATTTAAAAGATCTTAAAAGGTTGTAGAAGTTTCATAGAGGTTGTTAGAAGAGATTCTCTAGATTATTTAACTTCTAAGTAATATAGAAAGTGATAAGAGAAGGTTCTTAAGGTTTCTTCATATCAAAGCAATAAAGGAGTTGCTCACAAAACATCCTATGATGAAATAGGAGCTAAGCCTTCTAAAAGAAGTTAGTTTGAAGCTTTCTAATTTTATAATTTATGTATTAAAGAAGTGTTCTTTAGTCTTGTCAACACATATTTTGTAGTCTAGTTTGGACCTTCAAGTCTTCTTCTTGTTCTTAAATAGTGTTGTTTTGAGATAAGAATCATGTATTCCATTATTTTATTATTATCTTACATAAGTCCTTTAAAATAATCTATAATAATTTTTGAAATTTCTAATATCAATTATGAAGCTTGTCCTTCTTTATAGAATATGGACTATTCTTCTTCTTGAAAGCATTGAAGCACCTTAGAAGCTACATATTATCCTATTATAAATTTATATTTTTTAATATTATTTCTTTTTCTAAATTTGATTTAGTTATAAATAGTACTATTATTTTGTCAAATCATTTTTTTTATATCTTAGAATTCCATCTATTTATTTTATAAATATTGAAGTAGATCAAATCATAAGTAATATATCTTCATATGTAGAAAATTGGATAGCAATCCTTTTAGAACTTTGTTTTCTTGAAGATAGTTTAAGAAAGAAGATTTTATTTCTTTGTAATCCAAGTAAAGAGTATTATAATAATTTAAGGTTTAAAAAAGCTAGACAATAAATCTATAATTTAAAATAAGATTTTTTTTGATTAAAAAAAAAGTACTATATATATATATTAAATATAATTTTTATAGATTATTTAAGAATTACTACAAAAAAAAATACTAGCATACCAAATAAATTTGATGAAATAAGATCAAATTTTTGCAACTTTGTGTAATAAGTATGGTTTTGCTTATGCTCTTATCCTTCTTCTTATTTAGATAAGTTTATTAAAATTACTTTTATAGATAATTTTTTAATTAGAAAGTCTTTATTTATGATTTTTTCTACTATTTATAAAATAATTTTCTAATATTATATAATTTAGAGGCTTTTATAGAAAGATTTTCTATTGTATTTAGAGATAGTGATTGAAAAAGAGTTGTAGAAAAGAAATTACAAAATTTGCAACAAAGATTGTATTCAAGTACAATTTATATTGCAAAATTTTAATTTTTTTTATATAACATTGATTAAAATGATAAGGCATTTATGACTCAATTTTAATATGGTTTAAGAAAAAATATAAAATATTTATTAAATAAAATGTCTTAGATTGATAGTTTAAAAAAACTCATATCTCAATCTATTACTTACAATAATTGAGTATTTAAATTACAATAAGAAAAAAATTAGATTTTTAATAATAACTATTATAATTTTAATGCTATTTCTTTAAGAATATCAAAAAAAATATTCAACAAGCTCTAAACCTATATAGATTGATGCAATTCAATTTGAACAACTAATACAAATAGAGAGAGATATGAATTATAAAGAAAATTTGTATTCATATTATAAAAAGTTTAATTACAAAGCAAAAAATTACTCAAACAAGTTTGGTAGTTTTAAGATATAAAGTGTGACATAAATTCTAAAATTATTTAAATTAGAAAAGAATGACATTCAGTCACAATAAAAACCATGTAATTAGAAAGCACCAAATTTCAATTTCCAAAAAAATGTCTCATTCAACTTCAAGTTCTTACAACTTTTTTTTGTCAAAGACATGAACTAAAAGATGATGCATAAATCAATGAAATCCATATCAAAGAAAAGATAACAAAATAGAAATAAGGAAGTACATATATTAAAAAGAAACTGAAATGACTAATTGCCAAAAGACAAGAAAACTTGAGACTCTTGAAACTAAACTAGAAGCAAGAAAGGAGTTGACAAGAGTGAAGAGGGCTTCATTCTTGTCTCTATATATACTATCTAACTAGAGGCTACATGGCGATATTGTATAGGACCTCTAATATGTGTTGACTTTATAAGACACATGCGTTGACTTATAAGGCAAGTTTTTCTACATAGTTAGCTTAGTCTTCAAGCTAGTAATATGTAAGGCACATGGCCAACTTTTTGACCACTTTTCTAATCCAAAAAGTCAATTATAGATACCTATAAAGTCAAAGTAACATCTATAAAGCTTTTAGAAAGCTTCTATAGAAGATATTATAGAATTAACTTACTTTTATTTACTTCTACTTACTTCTACCTATTTATACAAGTAATTATTGGCTTACATGTGTATGTCCATGATATTACCATCCCTTCTAGGGACGAGTACCATGACGAGCAATCATCATATGTTGAAGAAATCTCTGATGTGACAAATTATATTTGCCACATACTCTGATCTTTGTTCTCTTTAAAGATGGCTGATAGAACCTCTCAACCATCGATAGTGTCACATATCAAGACAAGAAGTCCACCTTGTTATTTGATCATTGTTGAGGCCTTCATAACTTCCTTCAAATAAAATATTTGAAATACCGTTAGGAATTGTTCCTACCTCTAATAAAATTATCAAATATTAGGAGTCTCTTCCAAGGTCATGATACCAAATATGTTGTATGTCACCATCTATTCAAAGAAAAACATCTTATTTTTGAGAATCTTCATCTCAATTGTATCGTCTTGAAGGTTGTGATAATCACAATGTCTCATCCGATAGGTCAGCAAATAAAGGCTCTTCAATTAAATCTGCTGGTTGTTAGTTCTCTATCTTTTTAGTGTCACAACTATAAAGAAGCTTCAAACAAGGATTTAAAGTAGAATGTTATCTTATCTAGATCTTATTCTTTTCAAAGAGAAGGTTTTTATTTTAATTTTGATGGATATCATTGATAAAAATCCTCCACTGCCTTTCCTACATTTATAAGATTTTTTATTGATTCCTATGTACGTTTAGCAATATCATATCTGTGCCAATGGACAAGATATTATAATTTATTTCGACGCTGCCTTAAATCTAGGACTTCTTCTACTTCAAATTCTTTATTATGGTCTACTTTTATATGAAGAAGTGGAGCTTGTCTTCTTCTTAATATGCCCACTGTCTTATATGATTCAAGAAGAGAGATGTGGAATACTAGATGGATTTTCATTAACTTTGGTAGATGTAAACGATATGCAACTGAATTGATTTATGTAGAAATAGAAAATGGTCCAAGCCTATGATAGTCCAACTTATCACAAAGACAAGTGGTCTTGATATTGTGAAAAAGTAACCATATCTTATCACCCATGTGATATGGTGGTTATTCCTTTCAATAAACATCCGCATTGAACTTTTCTTATTCTTAAGCTTCTTTTAACTGTGCCTTCATTGTTGCATGTAGCTCTGACAAATGATTTGCCAAATTTTTTGTTGCAAGATTATCAGCTTTTGAAAAGTCAAAAATATCAAGTTGTAGATGATAATCATAATTAACAAAGAAAGGTATTTGTTTTATAGAAGAATGTACGGTATTATTATAAAAAAACTCTGCCAATGGCGAAAGAATTATCCAATCATCTTATTGGTAGTTGATAGTACATCTTAAATACTATTCCAAAACTTGATTAATACACTCCGTTTGTTCATTAGTTTGAGAATGGAATGTCGAAGATAGTTTTATATCTACTTTTAGAATCTTAAAAAGAATCTACTAAAAACTTAATACAAATTGAGTTCTCCTATCAGATATAATATCCTTGGATAATCTATGATAACCATAGATGTTGTCATGGAAGAGTTTAATTGTTTCTTCACCTTTGAAAGATTTTATACATGGTACATAATGTGTGATTTTGGTAAAATTATCTACTATCACAAATATAGAGTCATAAGAACGTGAGATTAGAAGATCCATGATAAAATCCATAGAAACAGAAGACCATGGTTGTTCTAGAATTGGTAATGGTTGAAGAAGTCCGTAAAATCAATGACAAGGAGTTTTTGATCTTGAACAAACATCGCATGATTGAACAAAGTCTTTCACATCCTTTCATATTTGTCGCCACCAAAAATCTCCAAATATAAGCTCCAAAGTCTTATTGTATCTAAAATATCGTGCTGTTGGAAAGTCGTGACGTGCTTGAAGAACTTGTAATTGTGCTTCTTCTTTTGGAACATATAATCAACCTTCCAAATAGAGTAGGTTGTTTTTGAATTCAAACTTAAAAGTATCTTAGGACTTAGAAGAAGGATTTTGGATATTGTGAATAAGAGGATCAGAAGACATACTTGATTGGATTTGTTTCACAAGGATCGAATCAAAAGTCAATGTTGCTTTCATTATTCAAAAATAAAAATGCTCTGGCTTCAAGAAAATTATTCTTTGTTAATCAAAAGATACATTTCTTTCTTTTGGTGTAAGATAAGAATGTCTAGAAATGGCGTCTAATAAACCTTATTATTTTCTGGGTCGATATGTGATCTTGAAATCAAATCTTGATAAAGACATGCTTCAATGGACTTGACAACAATTTAAAACTTGTGTTGACATGAAGTACTTAAAATTCTTGTGATCTATATATATGGTGACTGGATTAGAAGCACCTTCTAGAAATGAATTCATGATTGTAAGAAGTTTTTTGTCGTGGATTTTATAGTTAATCTTGATTGCTAAAAATTTTCTAGAATGAAAAGCTATTAGATGAAGATTATCATTTGTTTCTATTTGTGATAATACAACATCCAAAGCAAAGTATGATGCATCTATTTCCATAAAAAAATACCTTAAAAAAGTTGGCGCAATATAAGATTGATGCAAAAATAAAATTTGACTTTAAAGTTTTAAAAGATGCTTTAGTTTCTTTGTTTTATTCAAGTTTGTCTTTCCAAGTCAAATGTGTAAGTAGAGCTGCAACTTGAGAGAAGTCTTTGATGAAGATCCTATAATATTTGACAAAGCCTAAAAAGTATTGAACATCTCTTACCATTTTTAGAATCTTCCAATTTATAATCGTTTGAATTTTTTCAAGATCTTTCATTAATCTATCATTTGAAATGATGTATACTAAGAAGTCGACTTGAGTACTATGGAATATACACTTTTCTAACTTGGCATAGAGTCTTGCATCTCTTAATTTTTGTAATACATGACAAAGATGAAGTTTATGTTCATTTATATTCTTAGAATAGATCAAAATGTCATTTAAATAACAAATAATAAATTCGTCTAAAAATTCTTGAAAAACATCATTCATTAGATGTTAAAAAGTTATCAATATATTTATAAGTCCAAAAGGTATGACATTATATTCAAAATGTCCATACCTAGTTCAAAATGCTGTCTTTTATTTATCTCCTTCTTATTATCTACTGGATTGTATGCTCCTCGTAGATCTATTTTTGTATAGATCTTAGCTTGATTCAATTGATTGAGAAGTTCGGATGTCAAAGGTAGAGGATACATATCATTGATGGTTATATTCTTGAGCCCTCGAAAATCAATACACATCCGCTATCGTATTACGTGCTATCTTGCTTGAGAACGCACCAAGTTCTCCAAATGTTTTTTTTTTTTTTTTTTTTAAATTCTGTGAGGTCCCATATTGTTCTGTCCTAGACTCGAAATTGAAATAGCAGACTGTGCTTCTATAGAATTCCCGCCCCTACAAGGATCTTTTCATAAAAAGGACGTTTCCTCAAAACGGCATAAAGAACGGAACAGCTCGAAAGGGAACTAAAGCCTCTGTAATCAAGACCTCATTAGGTTGCCCAACCAAGTCAGGTCTCATACTAGGTAAGAGGTCCATAACAAGACCTAGATTGGATGTCCCCGTAATTGGATCAAATTGGCCCTTCGCATCAAGCTCACCCAAATGTTGAATTGGTCCTTTCTCCTTTTATCGACTCTTGCTAAGAACGGCTTGGATACATTTCACTCGATTTATCGGAGAATCTTGAGGACCTCAATTTATTTCTTCATTTTTTTTCTTAGCTTTGGATCTACTGATTCTGATTATTAAAATTAAACGAAGCATTATATTACTGATAAGTATGCCCTGACTGCTTGCAATTCCCACACACTAGTATGTAATCGTCACTAGCTCTGGAATCGGAACATTTTCTAGCATAATGACCAATCTATCTGCAATGGAAATAACAAAGTGGTCTTCTTGTACTTCCATCAGGCATATTGGGTGTCTCCACCAATATATACCTATTAGGCTTGTTCCATATAGGGTTAGAAAATGATCATGGTTATTTCGTTGGTACGAAGGATACTTGGTTCGATGATGCTGGTGGAGCATATTGTTGATGTCATGTACAGTGGCATAACTTGCAATGGGGTGACATTAACTGGCCCCTGAATATCATTAGTTACACAAAAATAAATATAGAAGACCTTGGTGAAGACCTAGATATTCCTCAACAGGAAGATGAATTTAACTTAGATAGCAAAAGTGATAAAGAAGATTTGGACAAAGACTTGGAGAATATATTATAAATGAAACAATAATTAGCTTATTTGGTGCATACCAGAGGATGCACAGGTTCAGAGGGAGTAGATGTGGTATTGTAACATGACTATAAGGTGAAAATATAAATAAAAAAGATTTTATTAATATTTAATCATCTTTGATGTTAGAAATACTGACCAATTCTAGTGCCATTACAAGCTTTAACTAATGATATTCCCATTACAAGCTTTAACTAATGCTTTCACAATCGGTGGGTGACCACGTTCACTTTTTATATTTCCTTCAGGATTATAAGCACTAGTTAGTAATAGTTTGATTCCACATCTTTCAAAGAATTCATGAACTTCTTGTGCATTTAATTCTCCACGATCTGCAGTGATTTTTCCTATACATCCATAGCGGCAAATAACATCTTCAAGCAAAAATCTACAAATTCCTTCTATAGATTTTGTTCTCAATGCTCTTCCTTCTACTTAATTTGATAAATCTTCATGAGCTAAGACCAAATATCTCATTTGCCATAACTCGATTGGCATAATAATCAAATCAACAACCCATTTAAAATGAATAGTTAGAGAATATGTAGGATGAAGTCCATCTCGATGTTGTATATTAGAATATGCTTGACAAATTTTACATGACTCTACAAATAAGAGTACATCTCAATACATATTTCTCCACCAATATCGTTCTTTAAGTTTCACAAAAGTAGTCCAGATTCCTCTATGTCTTGTCCATAAACTATCATGAAACCTCTTTAATAATTTTTGCTTTTCTTCCTTATTGCCTATCACTCTTTGTGGCATTCCAATTCTTTTCTTTAATCTCTTCCATAAGAATCCTTCTTAAAGCAAAAATCCATATGCCTTTTTTCTTATTTGTTTAAATTTTTCTATAGACCAATTTTCTTGCTTAGTCAAGGTATTTAAGTAATGACCAATATCCAATAATTTTCCTTCATAATTTTCTTCAAGAAATAGCTTGTCTTCTTTATTAAGATTTGATATTGAATAGAATTTTGATCTAACATCATCAACATCTTCAACCATTTTATCTTCTCTTTCATATCTTGCTCGAGATAACATGTCTGCTACTAAATTATCTTTTTCAACAACATGCTTAAATTCCAGATTTAATGACTTAATATAAGTAATCTATCTTAACATTACAATATCCGGCATTGAATAATTAGTAATCATTCCAAGTAATGGCAAGCAATCTGTTTCAATTACTACTATTGCACCAATCAAATAATCCCTTTCAACTTTCATAGCCAAAACAACTCTCCAAAGTTCTCTTTTGACTTGCGAATATGTACGTTGATGAGTACTTAAAACTTCAGCTCCAAATTGAACTGCAAATCTATTTCCACTTCAATCATCTTGACCCACAGCCCATCCAATAGCAATAAGACTAGTATCCATAGTAAGAATCATTTGTCTATTACAGTTGTAATCAATTTTTCTTAAAATTGGAGGTATCATCAATAACACCTTTAGTTTTTGCATTACTTCAGTATGCTTTCTTTCCCATATAAATTGATAATCCTTACATAATCATTCATACAATAGATCCACTACATGAGTATAATGAGGAATCCATATATAATAAAATATACAAGCTACTAGAACCCTGTGTACTTCTGTTAAAGAATCACATGAATCTTTCATCTTTCCAATTGCATCAACTTTGTTTGGATCTTGCTTTCTTCCATAAAATCCACACAAATGCCCAACAATAAGAACTTCTTATACTCCAAATATAGATTTTGCTCCTGAAAGTGTAAGATGAACCTCTTCAAGTCGAGTTAAAATCTTTTCACAATCTTATATATGATCAACAACATATTTGCGACACCCTCTTTCATCTAAAGTTTCATCTTTTTCTCCTTTTTTACATCCTTTGATAGGAACATCATCTAAAAAAGGCATAGTTTTTTCAGGAATGAAGTCTCTTAATACCTTATTCATTCTATTCATCATATGTGCAACTGAGTTAGTAGCACCTTGTGGGAGACTACACATTTTAAATAATCCAAGTAGCCTTCTCATAGTTGTTAGATCTCTACTGCCATGCATAAGTTGAAATTGATCATAACTCGAATATAAATCATCCATTGAATAAATTGTCCTTCCCACAAATGCTTCTGCAAACTCATCTACTAAAGATCCTATACCTATATTTTTTTATAGTTATTGCATTCATTGGCTGCATATCTTGAATAAAACATAACAATCTATTTTTCTTAGGCATCGTAAACCAACGACTAGAATATGAAGCAAAAGAAGGCTCCAAAATTTTCATTCGCATCTTTTCTTTCAATAATTCTATCAATTTAGGTAAATATGTTCTAGGCACGAAAATTGGCCTTAAGTTCCAAGGCACATGAGGTACTGTAAAGATAACCATAGGAACAACAACATTACAAACTACACATCTTATTTTCTAAGATTCAAAGGCAAACAATTTATCTCGTTTAGCAAGCATTTTTTTAAAATATTTGATTTCTGCTGGAAATAAAGAACCATCACATCCAATCTTTAATTCTTCAAAAGTCTCCTTTGTAAACCGATGTCCAATATTCTTCAGATTTCTTAAACTCTCTTCTTTTGATGCTTCTTCCATTTGTTCCTTAGAATCTTCTGGTAAAGGTCCGACAACAGGTTTTACCTTTTTATCTACTGCTTTATGTTTTGTGTCTACAATAACTTCTGGTGCTTGAATAGATTCAAGTATAGTATAAACCTCCTTCGAATGAATTTTCACAATCTTATCATTATCTCCAAATCCAATAGATGCAATTAATTCTAAAGAATCTTCCAATCTATTTTCTTCATAAACACCTAAAATCCTCTCATCATCTTCTAATGTCCCTAATTTGCATAATTTCCTTTTAATACTATATAATCTTTTTTTTTTTTTTTCTTTTAAAATCATCAACTTTCTTATACATAATATTTCTATTCTCAAAAATATCAATAAAACTTGCATCAAAGGCACCTACATCTCGTGAGAGTACCTCCTCTTTTGTACCTCCATAATCTCGTTCCATAGTGGTACTTCCCCAAAATCCTTAAATTCTTCAACAATCCTTTGCAATGGTTTCTCTCTCAACCTATCTTGATTTCGTTCATGATTAGGAGATTTTGTTAGAAATTATATAACTTTCTTTCCATCTTCACTACGTATCCTTGCATAAGCAGAACCATCATCAAATACTTTTATTTCTATCCGTGTTGTCGTAATATAAGGTTGTCCTAAAATCAATGGATAAGACGTTGTATCTTGAATAAAGAAATGTTCTTCTATCACAACATCTCCAATCCAAATTTTGACATCTAGACAAGCTCCATATAATTCACCTTATGTGTTATTGGCTGCTCGTGTTGCCCATCCATGTTCCATATCTATTTGCCATTTTTGCTTCTTATAAAGATCTTTAGACATAAGATTTATTTTAGAACCATGGTTGACTAAAGCAATAATTGGTTCTTCTATATCTCTTACTTTCACCAATACTTCAATAATTGCCCTTGTCCAATGGTTTCGAGTATAATGGCTTGAAGCTTCCATTTCTTTATTACTATAATCTTCGAAATATACTCGTTGATTATATCCATTCTTTTCATTTTTTGATTGCTTGTAACCATTACCACCCTCTTCTTCATCTTTACATAAACTTGCATCAATAGCATGACTCATTCTAGCTTTGCCCATGAATTACCTCTTTTGCTTAACGCTGTCAATGATAACATCATGAAACTCCTTCTTTGTAATTCTCAAAATTTCTTTCAATGTGAATTCACCTTAGCATTTAATATAAATTCTTTCAACACCCCTTTTAAATTTGTTGCCGCTTCAATATCAAAAAGTAGCTTATAAGCAATTGATTTATCCTTATCTTTTGTTTCCTTTGTTTTTTCTTCCAATGATGCTAAAGTATCTTTTATAGGTAATTCTTGTGAAGTTGCCTCACAAGCCTTGTCTCCTCGAGTTTGCTTCTTAGAAGAATTTCCTTTTCTTGTATCATCAAAATTTTCTCGTCTCTTTTCTTCCATCAAAGCTTCATGTTGGCTCTTAGGAATATATGCATGAACTGAAAGAGACTCAACAGGATCTTTCCAACTTGTTGTACTTCATATTGTAGCTGCAGTCCTCAATAACGCTTGCCTAGGTATTTTTCCTTTTTGCATTATAGAAATAAAAAAAGCCCAAAATTCACTAGTTTCTATACTTCTACCAAAGTTATCATCTACTCTACTACCATAACTTGCACTCTCTCGTGTTGCTATTCCA
Source organism: Physcomitrium patens (assembly GCF_059467195.1). Lineage (NCBI taxonomy): Eukaryota > Viridiplantae > Streptophyta > Bryopsida > Funariales > Funariaceae > Physcomitrium > Physcomitrium patens. The sequence goes on along the minus strand of NC_143434.1, from coordinate 14,841,203 downwards.
TGTTCTATTAAATAATCTTAAATCAGTGCTCTCATATCTCTTTTGCCAAAACGGGTTTGATAGAGATCCTCTGTATCTTTTAATGCAATCTTTCCATCTTTCCTGGAAATAACTCCTTGCTGTACCATATTATTAAATTCATTGCAATCCTTCCTAGTATGTGAAGCATCATCACACCAGATATACCTTTCTATATATTCTTTTTTTGAAACATTCTTCAAATTATTTGTAGAAGTATTTTCTTCAAGTCTTGCCAATTTGATTTGAAGATCTCGCATTCCATGTAATATTTTCTTCAATCCCCATATCTCCTTTCTTCGATAAAGATGTTGAAGGTTAAACAATAGGTATTGTTAGTCGTGTTGTATGTAATGAAATTTTAGGTGCTTGTACTGCTTTTGGAATATTACTCCTATCTTTTCTCTTTTTTCTTTTTACAAGCAAATCCACTGCATTTTCAAAATTTTTCCACTTTGTTGTCAATCCTTCATTTTCTTCTTTATCTTCAAGAAGCAATTTTAATTTCTCTTGTAATTCTCCATTAGTACCTTGAAGAAATAATTCAACCTTGTTTGGCTCTAATATCAATTTTTTTACCTTCAATAATTGAGAATATTACCTCTGAAATTTTTTTAGTAACTCTGTTGCTTATAAATTCTTATTAGGTTGCTCAATCCATTCTAGAAATAATTTCTGAGTAACATGATCAATGTCCTTCAAGAAATATTCGTCTTTTAATGCATGTAAAAAAATCTCCCATGAATTTCTATAATGATCCATAATTGATGTAATACGCTCTCTTATCTCTAGTATTGTCGCAAGTCCAAATAATTCAACCATCTTCTTCTCAAAAATCCGATTTAATTCCATTTCTTGAACATAACATCTTAAGTACTTTAAAATATCTCTTCCATCAAGTTGATCAATTTTATTGACCACTGCTTGCAATGCTTTGGTTGCTAAAGCTTCTTTGCGATCATTGCTTTGTTGTTGCTGCATAGGTAATGATAAGGCTTGAAACATAATAACAATGGATGGATCCATGTATGTACCTTATTCTTTACAAGAAACTCCACCAAAAGCTCTACTTGAAGGTCCTCCTAAAGCTCCTTCAAAATTTTTATTCTTGTTTTCCATAAAATAAAAATAAAAATAAACAAATTCCAATACATCCCACCTCAAGCCTTCACGTTGGGTTCACCACTTCTATCATATTATGTGCTATCTTCTTTAAAAATGCACCGAGCGTTGTCGTATTATAACATGAGTATACTGTGAAAATATAAAGAAAGAGGACTTTTATTAATATTCAGTTACCTCGAATATTGGGAGCAGCGACCAATTCCAGTGCAAATACTGAGAGGCTAGGGTCAGTCACCCCGTTTCAGTCAGCTGGGGCATACTGAAACGCTCAGTTTGATTCCAACAATGGGAGTCAGCAGAAAGGGAAAGGATCAATTCAACGATGGGTGAGCCTAGTTTGAAGAGCCAATTGGATCCAATTTTAAGACATCCAATCCGAGTCCTCTTATCCAATATGAGACCTGACTTGGTCGGGCAATCCAATTGGGCCCAGTTGCAGGAACATCCAGGTCTTCCTACGAGCCTCTTAGCCAATCTAACGCGAAGGATCAATTTGACCCAATTGCGGGAACATCTAAGTCTTACTACGGGCCTCTTAGCCAATATGAGACCTGAATTGGTCGGGCGACTCAATGTGGTCCTGATTACTGGGCTCCAATTCTGTTTCAGGCTACTCCGTCCTTTGTGCCATTCCGAGAACGTCCTTTCGGTAAAAGAATCTCTTAAAGGTAAAAACGGAGGAGAAAGCTCTGACGGCGGAGCCAATTCTGGATCTAAGATGGAAGATTGAAGAAATTCACAGGCTAGGGTTTGAAAAGGTTTGAGAAGGATCGGAGAGCTAGCTTCATGCTTTGGAGCAGGAAAAAAAGACAAAGAATTGGGGTTTTTTTTTTTCTTCATAGGATTTTGGGAAGATTGAGGCAATCGTTGCTGAAGTCAGTGTTGTACTGGTGAATCGAGATTTTAATGAAGTGGGTATGATTACTCTTGACTGTTTTGTGAAATCGAAGTTACATCTGTGATTGAAGGATTAAAAGGGTGTCTATAGGATTGAGTATGCGGAGTGAATGAAATTTATTGGGTTAATCTAACGAGACAGTCAATGGATACAAGGTCGTGAGTATAAAGCAGTATCGGAGATTAGCAGATCGGGTTGTTCGAGGTTCTCTATAACGTCTAGAGACCTACCGACTGGGACAAAAAAGATTTTGGCGAACAGTCGAAGGACATCCGTATAGATTTATGGTATATTCTTGCAATTGTTTGTATTCCAACAGTCAAAAATCGATAGACTGCTTGAATATTAGGGAATCTCCATACTACCTTCTACAGTTAGACGCTCGACGCGTTCTCGAGCAGGAAAGCACGTAATACGACAAAAGTGGTGAACCCGACGGGAAAGCTTGAGGAGGAAGGTATTTGATTTCGTTTGATTTTATTTTTATTTTATGGAAAACGAAAATAAAAATTTTGAAGGATCTTTGGCAGGAGTTTCTGGTGGGGGTTCTTCTAAAGGACAAGGTATGCACATGGATCCATCTATTGCTAGTATGTTTCAAGCCTTCTCATTATCAATGCAGCAACAGCAAAGCAATGTTCGAAAGGAAGCTTTGGCAACCAAAGCATTGCAAGCAGTGGTCAATAAAATTGATTAATTTGATGGAAGGAATATTTCAAGGTATTTAAGATGTTATGTTCGTGAAATAGAATTAAATCGAGTTTCTAGTAGGGGTTTATCGATATAAAGAAGAAAATAGTTGAATTATTTGGACTTACTACGATACCGGAGATAAGAGACCATATTATATCGATTACGGATCGTTATGGGAATTCATGGGAGGTTTTTTTACATGCATTGAAAGACGAATATTTCTTGGAAGATACTGATCATATTACTAAGAAGTTGTTTGTGGAATGGATTGAACAGCCCAATAAGAATTTACAAGCAACAGAGCTACTAAGGGAATTTGAAAGGTAGTACTCTCAATTGTCGAAGGTAGAAAAATTGACATTGGAGCCGAACAAAGTTGATCTATTTCTTCAAGCTGCTGATGGAGAATTGCAAGAGAAATTAGAACTCCTCCTTGAAGACAAAGAAGAAGATGAAGGATTGACAACAAAGTAGAAGAACGTTGAAGATGCGGTAGGGTTGCTTACAAAAAGAGAAAGGAGGAAGGATAGGAGCAATATTTCGAAAACAGTACAAGCACCCAAAGCTCCAATACGTACAACACCACCAACAATGCCTACAGTTCAACCTTTGACATCCTTATCAAAGAAAGTAGATATGGGGATGGAAGAAATTATACGAGGAATGCGAGATCTTCAAATCAAATTGGCAAGACTTGAAGAGAATACTTCTACAAATAATTTGAAGAATGTTTCAAAACAAAGATATATACAAAGATGCATTTGGTGTGATGATGCTTCACACACTAGAAAAGATTGCAATGAATTTAATAATATGATACGGCAAGGAGTTATTTGCTAGAAAGATGGAAAGATAGCATTGAAAGATAGGGAGGATCTTCTTCAAATCAATTTTACCAAGGGAGGAATGAGAGCATTGGTTCAAGATTACTTAAAAGAGCATGAAACAGCAGCACGAGAAAGTGCCAGTTATGGTGGTAGAGTAGATGATGACCTTGGTGGAAGTACGGAAACTAGTGAGTTTTGGGCTTCTGCCATTTCTTTAATGTAAGAAGGGAATTTACCTCGAGAAGCATTATTGAGGATTGCAGCTATAATACGAGGTGCAATAGGTTGGGAGGATCTTGTTGAGTCTCTTTCAGTTCATGCATATATTTCTAAGAGCCAACATGAAGCTTTGATGGAAGAAAAAAGATGAGGAAATTTTGATGATACTAGAGAAGGAAATTCTTTTAAGAGGCAAACTCGAGGAGACAAGGCTCGGGAGGCAGCTTCACAAGAATTGCCTGTAAAGGATACCTCAGCATCATTGGGAGAAAAACAAGGGAGACAAAAGATAAGAACAAATCAATTGCTTATAAGCTACTTTCTGACATTGAAGCAGCAACAAATTTGAAAGGGGTGTTGGAAGAACGTATATTAAATGCTAAGATGGAATTCACATTGAAAGAAGTCTTGAGAATTGCAAAGAAGGAGTTTCATGATGTTATCATTGACAACATTAAGCGAAAGAGGCAATTAATGGGCTAAACTGGAATGAGTCATGCTATTGATACAAAAGTATATAAGAATGAAGAAGAGGTTGATATTGGTTACAAGCAATTAAAAAATGAAAAGAATGGGTATAATCAACGAGTATGTTTCGAAGATTATAGTAATAAGGAAATGGAAACTTTGAGCCATTATACTCGAAAGTATTGGGCAAGGGCAACTACTGAGGTATTGGTGAAAGTAGGAGATAAAGAAGAACCAATTGTTGTTTTAGTCGACCATGGTTCTGAAATAAATCTCATGTCTAAAGATCTTTATAAGAAGCAAAAATGGCCAATTGATATGGAACATGGATGGGCAATACGAGCAGCTAATAATACATGGGGTGAATTATATGGAACTTGTCCAGATGTCAAAATTCGGATTGGGGATGTTGCGACGAAGCAATATTTCTTTGTTCAAGATACAATGCCTTATCCGTTGATTTTAGGATAACCTTATATTACAGCAATACAGATGGAAACAAAAGTACTTGATGATGGTTCTGCTTAGGCAACGGTACGTAGCGAAGATAGGAGGAAAGCTGTACAATTTCTAACAGTACCTCCTAACCATGAACGGAATCAAGATAGGTTGAGGGAAAAACCATTGCCAAAAATTGTTGAAGGATTTAAGGATTTTGGAGAGGTACCACTGTAAAGCGAGATTATGGAGGTACAAAAGAGGAGGTACTCTCGCGAGATGAAGGTGCCTTTGATGCGAGTTTTATTGGTATATTGGAGAATGGAAATATTATGTATAAGAAAGTTGATGATTTTAAAAGAAAAGAAAGAAAAAGATTATATGATATTGAAGGACAGTTACGCAAGATAGGTACATTGCAAGATGATGAGAGGATTTTGGATGTTTATGAAGAAAATGGACTGGAAGATTCATTGGAATTGATTACATCTATTGGATTAGGGGATAATGATAAGATTGTTGAGATTCATTCGAGAGAGGTTTATACCATGCTTGAATCTTTTCAAGCACCTGAAGTCACAGTAGAGACAAGATATAAAACGGTAGATAAGAAGGTAAAGCCTCTTGCCGGACCATTACTAGAGGATTCTAAAGAACAAATGGGAGAAGCATCAAAAGAAACAAGTTTAAGAGATCCAATGAGTATTGGACATCAGTTTACTAAAGAGACTTTTGAAGAATTGAAGATTGGTTCTGATGGTTCTTTATTGCCGGAGGAAATTACTTGCTTCAAAAAGATGTTGGCTAAACAAGGTAGATCGTTTGCCTTCGAATCTCATGAAATTGGGTGTGTGGATTCAAATATTATAACACGTATGCTTATCTTCACTGTACTGTATGTACCTTGGAATCTAAGACTGATTCCAGAACCGAGGGTACATTTACCTAAATTAGTGGAATTATTAAAAGAAAGGATAAAGATGACAATATTCGAACCCTCATTTGCGCCATATTCTAGTCGATGGTTTACGGTACCTAAGAAGAATGGGTCACTACGGTTTATTCAAGATATGCAACCGGTGAATGCAGTATCTGTCAGGAATGCAGGAATTGGACCTATTGTGGATAAATTTCCTGAGGCGTTTGCAGGAAGGGTGATCTATTCAATAGGTGACTTGTATTCAGGTTATGATCAATTTTAACTTGCCGAAGGACGTAGAGATATGACAACTATGAGGACACCACTTGGATTGGTTAGAATGTGCACTCTTCCTCAAGGCGCGACCAACTCAGTTGCACATATGATGAATGAGATGAATAAGGTATGGAGAGATTTTATTCTGGAAAAGAGTATGGCTTTTTTGGATGATGTTCCTATAAAAGGGTGCAGAGAAGGAGACAAGGATGAAACTTTAGATAAGAGGGGGTGTCGCAAATATGTTGTTTATCATATACAAGATTGTGAAAAGATTTTAACTCGGCTTGGAGAAGTTCATCTTACATTATCGGATATGAAGTCCGTATTTGGAGTATGAGAGGTTGTGATTGTTGGACATTTATGTGGATCTTATGGAAGAAAACCAGATCCGACTAAAATTGATGCAATTGGAAGGATGAAAGAGGATTGTGATTCTTTAACAGAGGTTCGCAGGTTTTTGGGTGCATGTGTATTTTATCAAATCTGGATCCCTCATTATGCTTACATAGTGGATCCATTATATGAACTGTTACGCAAGGGCTACTAATTTAAATGGGAAGAAAGGCATATTCAGGCAATGCAAAGATTGAAGAAGTTATTGATGTCATCTCCATTATTGAAGAAGGTTGATTATAAGTGCAATAGACCAGTGATTCTTACTGTGGATGCTAGTCCAATTGCCATTGGATGGGCTGTGGGTCAAGATGATTCAAGTGGGAATAGATTTGCAGTTCGATTTAGAACTAAAGTTTTAAGTATTCGTCAGCGTGCATATTCATAAGTCAAAAGAGAACTTTGTGGAGTTGTTTTGGCTATGAAAGCTAAAAAGGACTATTTGATTGGGACAGTAGTAGTAATTGAAAAACAGATTGAGATGCCACAACGAGTGATAGGCAAAAAGGAAGAAAAACTAAAATTAGTAAAGGAGTTTCATGATAGTTTATGGGCAGGGCATAGAGAAATTTGGGCTACTTTTACTAAACTCAAGGAACGATATTGGTGGAAAAATATGTATTGAGATGTGCTCTCATTTGTAGAGTCATGTAAAATCCGTCAATCGTATTCTAATATCCGACATCGAGATGGTCTTCATCCTACGTATCCTCTGGCTATTTATTTTAAATGGGTTGTTGATTTGGTTATTATGCTAGTTGGTTATGGCAGATGAGATATTTGGTTTGAGCTCCTGAAGATTTATCAAATCAAGTAGAAGGAAGAGCATTGAGGACAAAATCTACAGAGGGAATTTGTAGGTTTTTGCTTGAAGATGTCATTTGCCGCTACGGATGCATAGGAAAAATCACTGCAGATCATGGAGAATTAAATGCACAAGAAGCTTGTAAGTTCTTGGAAAAATGTGGAATTAAACTATCACTGACTATTGCTTATAATCCAGAAGGGAATGCAAAAAGTGAACATGGTCACCCACCGATTGTGAAAGTATTAGTTAAAGCTTATAATGGGAAAGTTAAAGAGTGGCCACGACTTTTGTCATTTGTATTATGGGCTGATCGAACAACACATAGTTCAGTGACAGGATATATGCCAGTAGAACTTATGACAGGTTGAAAACCAATTATGCCGATTGAAAAAAAGGTACTTACTTAGAATATGCTACCATGGGAAGATGGATAGACAAGAGAAGAACTTCTGGCTATTAGGATTCGACAATTGGAGCAAAGATCGGAAGATGTGCAGATAGCATTGGAAAGGTTAAAAAGCGCAAGATTACAAAATAAGGCGCGATTTGATAAGCAACATCCATTGAGACCTAAAGCAATCGAGGAAGGTGAGTGGGTATTTGTTTATGATAATAGTCTGGATAACCAATATAGTACTTTGCGAAAATTTTCAAAACGTTGGTTTGGACCATATGTGGTAACAACTGTTCATGATAATGCGACTTTCTCATTACGGGAGTTAGATGGTACAAAATTGAAAATACCAATTGCAGAGAAGCGAGTAAAATTATTTAAACAAAGACATGCGGAGATGAATATGGAAGGCCTTAATGAAGGTATAGAGATTCTACAGCAAGAAGATGAAAGTTATTTGGATAATGAAGGTGACGAAGACGAACTGGACAAAGACGTAGAGAATATATTTTAAATCAAACAGCAATTGGATAAATTGGTGCATACCGGAGGATGCACACGTTCAGAGGGGGTGGATGTCGTTTTGTAACACAAGTATATCGTGAAAATATAAAGAAAGAGGACTTTTATTAATGTTCAGTTACCTCGAATATTGGGAGCAACGACCAATTCCAGTGCAAATACTGAGAGGCTAGGGTCAGTCACTCCGTTACAGTCAGCCGGGATATACTGAAATGCTCCATTCGATTCGAAGAACGGGAGTCAGTAGAAAGGGAAAGGACCAATTCAACGACCGGTGAGCCTGGTTCAAAGAGCCAATTGGATCCAATTTCAAGACATCCAATTCGAGTCCTCTTACCCAATATGAGACCTGACTTGGTCGGGCAACTCAATTGGGCCCAATTGCAGGAACATCCAGGTCTTACTACGGGCCTCTTAGCCAATATGAGACCTGAATTGGTCGGGCGACTCAATGTGGTGCTCATTATGGGGCTTTGATTCCGTTTCAGGCTGCTCCGTCTTTTGTGCCGTTTCGGAAACGTCTTTTCAGTAAAAAGATCTCTTAAAGGTAAAAACAAAGGAAAAAGCTCTGACGACGGAGCCAATTCCGGATCCAAGATAGAAGATTGAAGAAATTCAGAGGCTAGGGTTTGAAAAGGTTTGAGAAGGGTTAGAGAGCTAGCTTCATGCTTTGGAGCGGGGAAAAAAGACAAAGAATTGGGGTTTTTTTTTTTTTTCATAGGATTTTGGGAAGACTGAGGCAATCGTTGCTGAAGTCAGTGTTGTACTGGTGAATCGAGATTTTAATGAAGTGGGTATGATTACTCTTGACTGTTTTATGAAATCGAGGTTACGTCTGTGATTGAAGGATTAAAAGGGTGTCTATAGGATTGAATATGCGGAGTGAATGAAATTTATTGGATTAATCTAACGAGACAATCAATGGATACAAGGTCGTGAGTATAAAGTGGTATCGGAGATTAGTAGATCGGGTTGTTCGGGGTTCTCTGTAATATCTAGAAACCTACTGACTGGGGCAAAAAAGATTTTGGTGAGCAGTCGAAGGACATATGTATAGATTTACGGTATATTCTTGTAATCATTTATATTTCAATAGTCAAAAACCGAGAGATTGCTTGAATATTAGTAAATCTCCATACAACCTTCTACAGCTAGACGCCCGGCGCGTTCTCGAGCAAGAAAGCATGTAATACGACAGCGTTTGTTTGTAGAAGATAAAATAATGTTTTGTAAGTATCAAAGTAGTCTAGTCAGTTTCAACCATCTAAATACAAACTATTTTGGATTTCATTGTAAAAGTTTAATTCTAATACAAAGTGCTTAGAAATACTATTTTTAATAACTTCAAGATATTATAAGTACAAATTCTTTTCTTATTTGTTAGTTTTATTTTATTTTTTATTAGTATTATTTTTTAAAAATTTTTAATTTTTAATTTTTTAATTTTTAAACCCTATTTCTAGACAATGAGCTTTGGCAAGCTGTAATTTTCAATCTTATTGTCCGATTGTTGTAAAAATTCTACCACTAGTATCTTTATAAGTCTTCTAAATGCTCAAGAAGTTTTAATACAATTCAACATACAAATTGCAAGAAAACATTATAAATCCACACTGTTGTCCCTTGACTGCCACCTAGAAAGTTGATGACGAACTTTGAATTGCAATTTCTCCTTTTCCAACAATTAATTCTCATTCAAACTTTGTGTGCAGCTCTGCTTTTAAGTCCTCGACTTATCATGCTAAAATTCACCTTATTCCAACTAATATATCTCCAGATATTCTAGAACCCTAAACAACCCCAATCTGCCAACTTTTGATATCTCTTTACACTAATGATCAAATATCCTCTATTTGTACCGTTAGATTAACACAAATTTTTGTATGCACTTGGCATACTCAACTACCTAGATACCTCTAAAATTTCAACTGTACATGTTTCTTTAATTTCACAACACAGTCAAGAGTATTAATCCTAACTTTATTGCAAAAAATCCAAATCACCAATACAAACACTGACTTTAAATAACGATTGCAAATTCCTCCCAAATCCTATGAAATTAAGTCTTACACCTTTCGAAGGAGCTTAAAGCTAGCTCTTTGATTCCAAAAAATTTGATCTCCGAATGCCCTCTTCTCTTTTTTTTTTTTTTTTTTTTTTTTGACTCCGTTATTGTATTACATGCTAACTTGCTTGAGAACGTGTCGGGCATGTGGCTGTAGGAGGTAGTATGGTATTTCGCTAGTACTCAAGTAGTCTATCGGGTTCTTGACTATCCAAATATAATCTATATCAGATTGCAATGTAAAAGCTTAATTCCAATATAAAACGCTTAGAGACCCTATATAACTTTAATTTCTTTTGTTATTTTTATTTTATTTTATTTATTTTATGTTTTTTTATTTTATCTTTATCGTTAATTACCCTAATCTTAGACCGTGAACTTCGGTAAGCTGTGATCCTCAATCTACCCTTCCGACTTATTGTGAAACATCTATCGCTAGTGTCTCTGCAAGCCCTTTCGAATGCTCAAGAAGTTCCAGTTCAATCCCGCTTACAAATTGTGAGGCTATGCTGCAATCCGCACCGATGTCCCTTGGTCGCTCGCCAATATTCCTCTTATCCTTGTTAGTAGGTCCCCAATTATCATAGAAACCCTAAATAAACCCCAATTTGCCAACTCCCAAAACCTCTTTAAACTGTTGGTAGATATCCTCTATGCGTACAGTCAGATTAATACAACCACGCATGCATTCAGCATACTCAAACTTCTAGACAACTCTGAATTTCAACCACAGAAGTATCCTCCATTCCAACAACAATCAAGAGTACTAGCCTTTTCCTCTCTTACGGAAAATCCAGTTCACCAATATATCACTGACTTTCAGCAACGATTGCCTCAGGCTTCCCAAAATCCTATAAAGAAAAAAAAATCCCCAACTCTCTATCTTTTCGAGCGTGAAGCTAGCTCTCCGACCCTTAAAATCCTAATTCTCTCCTTTTCATTTCTTAACCTATCCTCTCCTTTAACCCTGAGAAGATCCTATTCTTTCACCTTAGATTCTCCGAATTGGAACAGTCGACAGAGCTTTCTCCTTGCCATTTTTGCCTTTAAGAGATCTTTTTACCGAAAGGACGTTCCTGGAATGGTATAAAGAATCGGAACAACCTGAAACGAAATCAAAGCCCGTAATTAGACCACATTGGGTTGCCCGACGAAGTCAGGTCTCATATTGGGTAAGAGGCGTGTAATAGGACCTGGATTCGAGGTCTTTTGAAATTGGATCCAATTGACTCTTTAAACTAGGCTCACCCATCGTTGAATTGATTCTTTCTCTTTCTGCTGAATCTCGTTATTGGAATCGAATGGAGCATTTCGTTACTGGTGAGTATGCCCAAGCTGATTGTAACGGGGTGATTGAACCTGGCCTCTCAGTATTTGCACTGGAATTGGCCACCGCTTCTAATACCCAAGGTGACTAAATATCAATAAGTCTTCTTTATTTATATTTTCATCATATAGACGTGTTACAACATGACACTGTGAAGTCTCTTATTCTTCTGCCGTGCACTCGGACTTGAAACAACAGACCATGCTTCCATAGAATTTCTACCTCTAAGAGAATCTTTTTATGGAAAGGACATTTTCTCAAAACGGCATTGTTGTTCTCATTGTGTTCAAGCTTCAATATACCAAAGTAATTGAACTAATAGAGGTGGATTCGAATACAAGGAAAGATTGGTTATATGAATTGGGTCTGTTAGTGTTACAATTGATTGTACTCTAGCTATCTAAAATCAATTATCAAACTACAAAACACCAAGGCTTACTACTTTTGTCTTGATTCAATACATAATACATTCTACGACTATCAATTCAACAATGCTTCTATATTCTTATCAGTTCATCTCCCACTTATTTTCTTTGCAGTTTATATATATTCAATTACTGATCTTCAACTTACTTATTATATTTAGTTTCTCAATTCATCACATAAAATTCAATATCTTCACTTAACACAACACAATTTGATAATCTCAATTCTCAAGGTCACAGATATTCTCCAACACGGTTAGTCCAAAGTCATATTCTACAATATTCTAATCACAGTTTCAACAATACTTCTCTCAATCACAATTCTTCATAAGCAAGTAATAAAAGCAAAGAAAATAAAGAGGTAGCACCAAGCTTACTCCGGCTTACGACTGTCACAGTTTGGTCCCCGGCTTATGGCTCCCACAGTTTGGCCCCTGGCTTATGAATCTCACAATCTGGTCCCCGGCTTACGACTCTCATAGTCTGGCCCCCGGCTTATAACTCTCACAATCTAGCCCCCTGACTTATGACTCTCACAGTCTGGCCCCCTGCCTTACGACTTTCATAGTCTGGCCCTCGGCTTACGACTCTCACAGTCTAGCTCCGATCTCCCACTTCTCAACCTCTTTATCCTACCAAAAGATGGACTGTCGGCCAGCAAATTTCAAAAGTTATAGCCCTTTGAATTCTTAACTATTTGTTCTATTAACATCCTACTATTACCAACTAAAGTGCCTAATTATAAGTCTAATTTTCAAGGTTGTTAATAATCAACCAATAACTTACCACAAAATTTATTTACATATTCTACATAGCCCCGCTCTTAATTGTGCAGCGCCCTCACAAACACACAATTGTTACCTATCTAAAAACTACTTAACAAAACTCTACAAAGGTACTATTTTCTTTGGCCCACCTAATTAATCATTTGTTGGATTATCGAATGTGCGTTCCACCGAATTTGGTTCCAATTGCAAATCTTCTTCCACCTCCTTCAGTTCGTCCATAGACTCCTTCTTCAATTGGTTTGAGAGATCTTCATTATATTCTCCCAATTCATGGACTTGAGCTTCCTGTTTCAAGATCTGGACATCCCGAAGTTCCAATTGTTGGTGCTACTGACTCATCCATTCTAGAATATCTTCAATCAATACTTGTGATCGACTCCTCACTGTTAACTCTTAATTGGAACTACTACTCTCAAAAATACAAGAAATACAAGAAAATGGCACTCTAGTCAATCCAAAACAATACCACAAATGACTTTAACTAGTGCTCCACTCCTATTCTTTTACTACCTCGTGATAATGACAACATGTTTTCCATACTATCTGTGAAAGGTTATGGGAAGTAATATTTCTTGGTGGCCACATTAAATTTCCACAAATCGTGACAAATTTGGATTTTTCAGTTTTTTTTTGGCACCATCACGATTGGAGAAATCCACTCACTATTCGCTACTAGATAAATAAAACACTTCAATGGGGATACCTTTTAGATCAACATAAGTCCAAACAAAAGCTGATTTATGATGCAAGAATTTTTTTTCCAGCAAGTTAACTCATGTTCCTTTATACCTTTGTATACCTTAATTGTCCGAGGCTCTGCTGTAGTTGCCAAGTTGATAGTTTGACATAATGGTGCAGCGGCGATGTTTGGTTTCAACCCCCACATTGGTTTAAAATCAGTCGATAAATCTGACATGTGTAAAGTACTGAATCCTATGTCTAGGGCACTCACGTGGTGCACATCATACTTGGTCATCCAATCAATACTAACTTTAGTAGAGATTTCCAAATCCATCGAGTATATCAAGTACTCCCCAGGACCGCCACTCCAGGGTGTTGGTCCGCTTCTACGGACGCCTCCGTAATCGGTGCTACTACATCATCATCGGTACTAAGCTCATCATCCAATGACAATTCAAATGCTGACAATTGAGATTTTCCATGATAATGTACTCGATACATTTGTAACACCATTTTATCTCCATCCTTGCCAATTGTTAAAGTACCCTGACCCCAATCGTTCTTCGCCTTTGCTTGATAAAGCCAGGGTCGTCTCAATAAAATTGGATATAATAAAGTCAAAATTTGTAACCAAAAGATGATGTCGTCAATTTCATCCTCAATACTGGTAATTATAGTTTGAACACTCTATAAAATATCCATTGGTTTAACCTAGCTATGATCTGCCATGCGTAACACCAATATTGTGGGTACTAAGTGTTTCGAATCTAAAGCATCTATTGTATCAGCGATCATTAAATTGATGCTAGAACCACCATCCACCTGAATACTCGAGATCGTAATACCGTCAATCGAAACATCCATGGTTGGTGCACCTTGATCAGGGTTCAAATTGACTTCACAAACTTTCTTATTGCGTTGCTTATACCATGTTAACGATGAATTCAATGTAGAACGGTACTTTGGTGCGATTGCTAGAAGTTGCTTCATAGAAATAGAAGGCCGAATAACATCCAGATCCTTCAAAATGTCAAAGGATTCCTTATTTAAGATAATTTCTAATGCCCTCTTCTTTTTCATTGGTTTGAGTTTAACTCCATGAGGTAAGATATTCTTTCGTCCTGGACTTGGAATTGAAATAGTAGACGGAGCTTCCTTGGAATTTGTGCCTCCAAGAAGATCTCTCAATGGATAGGATGTTTTTCAAAACTACGTAGAGAACTGAATAGTTTGAAACGGAAGTAAAGCCTCTATAATCAGGACCTCATTGGATTGTCCAACTAACTCATGTCTCATACTGGATAAGAGGCCCGTAACACGATCTCGATTGGATGGCCCCGTAATTTGATCAAATTGGCCCTTCGCATCAGTATCACCCAAATGTTGAATTGGTCCTTTTCCCTTTTGTTGACTTCTTGTATGGACAGCTTGGACTACTTCTATCCAATGAACTGGTGAATCTTGAGGACCTTGATTTATGTCTTCTATTTTTCTTTGGCTTTGGATCTATTGATCTCGATTATTGAAATTGAACGGAGCATTACTTTCCTGATAAGTATGTCCCAACTGCTTGCAATTTGTACATACTACTGTATAATCATCACTGGCTTTGGGATTGAGACATTCACTGGCATAATGACAAATCTGTCTGCAATGGAAACAATGAAGTGGTCTTCTTGCACTCCCATCTAGCATATTGGGTATCTCTACCAGTATATACCTACTAGGCTTGTTCCATGTAGGGTTAGAAAATGATCTTAGTTGTCCCATTGGTACGGAGGGTACTTAGTTTGATGACACTGGTGGAGCATATTGCTGATACCTCTGCTGCTCCTTTCTATAGTTCTCGGGTTTGATGCAGATCCTTGATTAAAATTGAAACTTTGGAAGTTATTGAATGTTCGATTTTATCGATTAGATCGATTTCTATTCCATCCATATGTATTTCCCGTTTAAACTTGATTGACTTTCCACTGAGTCGGTGGGATCATGGTCTGATTATTGAATTATTGTTGCCTTTGTAAATGCCAACAGTTTTGGATAGGGTACTTTCCTCTACAAAATGTACATTTAACACCCATTTTTCTAGGTGATGGACATTTTGTATCAAAATGACCTTGTTTCTTAAAATTATTATACCATACATTAGGTCTCATATTAGAAGGCTTATGTCATTTTTTCTTATCTTTAGCCAAATTCACGCCCAATTCTTCCATCTTCTTTGTTAGATTTAATAACAAGACTTCATTTGGATCTTTAACAGTCACATTTGTGAACAACTCCGGTTGTTGATAGGTTGGCAATGTAAAATAAGGTGTCATTATTATTGGCGCTATTGCTTGGAATGGTGTAGCATTAATTGGTTGTTGCAACATAACATTCTTCATATTGGAGGAAGCCATTTGTGGATAATTATCCTTCAACACATTTCCCAGTTGTA
Source organism: Physcomitrium patens (assembly GCF_059467195.1). Taxonomy (NCBI): domain Eukaryota; kingdom Viridiplantae; phylum Streptophyta; class Bryopsida; order Funariales; family Funariaceae; genus Physcomitrium; species Physcomitrium patens. The sequence goes on along the minus strand of NC_143434.1, from coordinate 14,825,476 downwards.
TTTGTTAGCTTCCTGAACTTGGAATCATCGTAGCTCCCATTGTTAACAATTAGTCATAATGACATTCTTCCCACACCTTTACTCGTAGCAACGATGCCTCTACTATAGTTGGTCGAGCCTCTTTTACAAACATTTTTAATTCTGATGGATGCAAACCATTGATTAATATTGACAATATAAATGCCTCTAGCATTTGATTATTTGACCATTTACGAAGTATATCCATGATCTGGCCATAATAGGACTCTACTGATTCCTCCACAAACATCCTGCTATTCATAAAACTTTCTCGAAGCCGATCTTTAAATCCAATTGGTCTAAAATGAATTAGGAAGGTATTCCTTAAGGCCTCTCAATTGAGAAATCTACCCACTGATTCTTGATTATACCATTCAAAAACTGTATCTTTTAAAGTTGCTGGCAACCATCTCAACCAAATATCTTCAGTTCTATTATTATTAGCCATGTAGGCTATCAAGAATTGAGATATATGGTGATCGAGATCAGAACTCGGCCAACCACTAAAAGTAGGTAATAGTACCACACTTGTAGTTTGGTCTCCTACTGCTCCCATTTATACTGCAATTAGTACTTATGGCACTCCTGCGGCCATTGGTGTTATCATTGGTCTCTTTACTATTTGAATTTGAATTTTTCTTCCTTTGGTTTTACTTGGACCTACAATTCTTTTTTGTCGTTCTTGTAGGAGATTTCTTATGCGTAATCGTTCCGATCTCTCTTTTGCTTGTCGATTAATTCTTTGATAATCCTCTCTTTTATGATTATCACTTATAATCTTTCATTCTTCTTTACAAAATCAATACTGCCTTGAATTATAACTCACATATTTGTAACTCTAAAACTGGTTCTTTTCACATTCCTATTCAACATATAATTCCATCTCTCATACAATCAATTTCTAACATTTCATATTGTTATCATTTCCCCGGTAGCAGCGCCAAAATATTGTTCTTGTTGTGTTCAAGCTTCAATATACCAAAGCAATTGAACTAATAGAGGTGGGTTTGAATACGGAGAAAGACTAATTATATAAATTAGGTCTATTAGTGTCACAATTGACTGTACTCTAGCTATTTAAAATCAATTATCAAACTACAAAATACTAAGGCTTACTACTTCCGTCTTAATTCAATACATAATCCATTCTACGACTATCAATTCAACAATGCTTCCATATTCTTATCAGTTCATCTTCCACTTACTCTCTTTGCGGTTTATATATATTCAATTATTGATCTCCAATTTACTTATTATATTCAATTTTTTAATTCATCAGACAAAATTCAATACCTTACTTAACATAACACAATTCGATAATCTCAATTCTCAAGGTCACAGATATTCTCCAACACGGTTAGTCCAAAATATTCCACAATATTCTAATTACAATTTCAACAATACTTCTTTCAATCACAATTCTTTATAAGCAAGTAATAAAAGCAAAGAAAACAAAGAAGTAGCACTAAGTTTATTTCGGCTTATGACTCTCATAGTCTGGCTCCGATCTCCCACTTCTCAACCTCTTTATCCTACCAAAAGATAGACCGTTGGCTAGCAGATTCTCAAGGTTATGACCCTTTGAATTCTTAACCATTTGTTCCACTAACATCCTACTGTTACCAACTAAATTACTTAACCATAAGTCTAATTCTGAAGGTTGTCAATAACCAACCAATAACTTATCACAAAATTTATTTACATATTCTACAGGCATAAAGAACAGAACAGCTTGAAATAGAACCAAAGCCTCCGTAATCAGGACCTCATTAGGTTGCCCAATCGAGTCAGGTCTCATACTGGGTAAGAGGCCTGTAACAAGACCTGGAGTGGATATCTCCGTAACTGGGTCAAATTGGCCCTTTGCATCAGGCTCACTCAAATATTGAATTGGTCCTTTCTCCTTTTACAAACTCTTAGTAAGAATGGCTTGAACACATTCTACCTGATTTATTGGAGAATCTTGAGGACCTCCATTTATCTCCTCAATTTTTTTCTTGGCTTTGGATCTACTGATCCTGATTATTGAAATTGAACGAAGCATTACATTGTTGATAAGTGTGCCCCGATTGCTTGCAATTCCCATACATTAGTGTGTAATCGTCACTGGCTCTGGGATTGAGATATTCACTAATACAATGACCAATCTATCTGCAACGAAAACAACAAAGTGGTCTTCTTGCACTCCCATCAGGCATATTGGGTGTCTTTACTGGTATATACCTACTAGACTTGTTCCATGTAAGGTTAAAAAATGATCATAGTTGTCCCGTTGGTATGGAGGGTACTTGGTTCAATGACACTGATAGAGCATATTGTTGATGTCACGTACGGTGGTATAGCTTGCAATGAGGTGACATTAATTGGCCCTTGAATATTGGCATTAGAATTGGCCACTGTTTCTAACATTCAAGATGACTAAATATTAATAAAAATCTTTTTTATTTATATTTTTACCATATAGTTGTATTATAATATGACACCGCAATGATCTATCTTTCTTCTTCACAAATAAGATTGAAGCTCCTTCTAGTAATTTGGAATAGCATATGAAATTCTTGGCTAGATTTTCTTTAATATATTCCTTGAGTTCAGCCAATTCATTTTGTGATAAACTATAGATTGATCCAAATGGTACTCTTTCTTGAAGGTCAATTGAACAGTCATAGGGATGATGTTCTAAAAGAGTATCTACATTCTTCTTCTCAAATACATCTTGAAATTCTTGATATTAGCTAGGAATGCTACTTGAAGTCTTGGCATCATTAGAAACAATTATGGCATAAATGACACAAGGTATTTTTATTCTTTTGCAGCATACAAAAAAGCTCTTATACCTACAAACATAGGTTTAATTATACTAAACTTATGATTTTCTACTAGATTAATTTTACTCTTAATTATACTTTTAAACAAGTCAACAACATAAGAAATCTAATCTATGCAAGGATTATACTTTTTTAACCATGATAAACCTAAAATGATTGGATTAGAGTGAGATCTAATTATATTAAAGATTATGTAACTACTTTGACTATTTATTGCTACATCTATAGAAAATATTTCATGAATAACATCTCTAAAAGACAACAGATGACCATCTATGACTTCTACATGAACAGATTTGGTTTTTTGTATTAACAATATTTTATGACTTTTAATAAATTCTACGTCTAAGAAATAAGCTGAGGCTCCTAAATCTATCAAGGTAGAGGCTTTTTAATTATTAGATCTTAAGCGCTTATCTATTATAAAATAACAAGAGGGTTCTGAAAAGAAGATAGGAATTTCATTAGAAATTATATAAGATTCCAGCCACACAGTCTCTATTGTAACTGGATAAATTTGTTTTCCATATATTGTCTTTTTTGACAGATTTGCTCTTCATTTTGTGATTTTGTCACTTCTTTGGACAATATTGAGTAGTATGTTTAGATTCTCCACAATATAAGCACAATCCTTCTTGACAGTGATGAGTCTTTTCTTGCTCAATAAAAAGTTTAAAACGTACAGTATCAATTTGTATATCTTCTACTTTTGAATGTATATATTGAGGAGATGTTGGTATTGCCATCAAATTATAGTAATATTGAGGTCTATTTGTATGACTCTTAGATTAAAATTTAAAAAATCGATTGTCATATTTCACAACAAAATCAATTGATTGACTCAATATTTGAGGATCAAGTAAGTTGAGCATCAATTTTTTTAATTCATATTATAATCCATAGAAAAATTGGCTAATAAATGCAACATCATCCTATTTGATATCAATTATAAGTTGTCAAAATTGAGAAGCCTATAACGTTATAGATCAATTGCCTTGTTACAAAATATGGATGTTATTGGTTGCAACACGAGTTGCATCATGTTCTCTATACATGGACTAAAATTTTGCTAAAAATATCTTAAGATTATCCAATATTGGATCTTATCATATAAAAAAAGATAAAAACCATAATAGTGCTGAATCTGAAAGAAGTGTATCAATGAATCTAACTTATGATTCTAGAATTGGATGGCTTTGAGGTTGAAGTTCAATCATAAGTTGTATTTGATTGATAAATCTTCGAAATTTGGATCTTGTACGATGAAACTTCTCGGGAAAAGCAACTCTTGGTTCTCTAATACTTGGAAGTTGTTCCACCATGGATAGAGGGACATAATTTGGTATAGATATTGAAGCAATTCTAATCATCTCTATATTCTCACTTCTTACCATTCTTGTTGATCTTTGTCGTGGTAAGCTAGGTTGATGCATTGCAAGCATCAACTCCCTCAATTGCTCTTGTATTTGTGCCATTGCACTCTTTATTTCAACAAGATTTGTAGTAATAATACTCAAAAAAATATCTAATATCACTCAAGACAAATAGAAGAAAGGACTTGAAGACAAAAAAAATACTAAGAAAAATATCAATTTAAAAGAGGGTAATCCACAACTTTTAATATGCTTATGTCTTATCATGAGAAACGAATAATCTACTCTTAATCAAGATAAGACAAAGCTCTGATATTGTAAGTGTACTCTTGTCAATTTGTCAAGGACATGAACTAAAAGATGATGCATAAACCTAATAAAATCCATGTCAAAGAAAGAGTAAAAAAATAGAAATAAGGAAGTACATATATTAAAAAGAAACTGATATGGCCTATTATCAAAAGATAAAAGAATTTGAGACTCTTGAAACTAGACTAGAAGCAAGAAAGAAGTTGACAAGAGTGAAGAGGGCTTCATTCTTATCTCTATATATACTATCTAATTAGGGGCTATGTAGCGATGTTATATAGGACCTCCAATATGTGTTGACTTTGTAAGACACATGCCTTGACATAAAAGGCAAGATTTTCTATGTGTGGGCCATATAGTTAGCTTAGTCTTCAAACTAACAACATGTGTGGCACATGGCCAAGTTGTTGACTACTTTTTTAATCCAAAAAGTCAATTATAGACACTTATAAAATCAAAGCAACATCTATAAAGCTTTTAGGAAGCTTTTATAGAAGATATTATAGAATTAACTTATTTTTATCTACTTCTACTTATTTTTATCTATTTATATAGGTAATTACTGGCTTACATGTATATGTTTGTAATACTTTTATACTTCATGTACATATAAAAACTCTAAGTTGTGATTTTTTTGTTAAATTTCTTTTAAATATCAAAACCTCAACATGTTTTATAGATAATGATTTGGCAATGAAACATGATTTAGTATGGGTGAAGAAGTTTTATTCTACACAACTTGAAGTCATTGATAGACAAGCACTTGCATCAAAGAATATTGTAAGTAATATTAAGAGACCAAGTATTGCATATTGTTTTCAAAATTATTCAATGTTGTGCGATTCTTGTTGTCATTGGACTTCTTTGATTTAAGTTATATTATCTTGATATTGATTGGAATTTACATAAAATTTCTTTAAATCCAAAATATTATAGAAAGAAATATGTTTCATATTTATTTCTTAGATCTATTAACTTTATATTAAAAAAATAATAATCTTGTATTTGTGATGTATGCTATTTTAATAAAAAAAATCAATTGAATATTTTTTATAAGATATTTCAATAAATAGAAAGACTTTAAGTATTTTTAAGAAAAAAAAATATTAATATACTACTAGAATATTACTTATATTATTGTAAAATAGGATTGTAAAAAAGAACTCATTAGAAATTTAAAGCAATATATAATATTTCAAAAATAAAGTTAATAGTCTTATTAGAATACATTAATAAAATTCTTTCCAAGTTTTTCATTCAAAATTCAAAAGCACTTATTGGAGAACTTATACTTTTTGTAAAGAAAAAAGATAGATTTTAAAAAATATTATTTTATTATTAAAATTTGAATAAGATAATAATGAAAAAATATTGTGTATTACCATTAATATTACAACTTCTTAAACAGTTGGATCAAAGAAAGATCTATAGAAAGATTGATCTTTGTAGAGATTATAATTTAGTATACATAAAATAAGAGATAAATGAAAGACAATATTTTAGAATATAGGCATTTTGAGTACATTGTTATACCTTTTGTACTAACAAATGTATTAGCTATATTTTAACATTTAATAAATGATATCTTTTAAGAGTTCTTAGATAATTTTTTGTTTATTAACTTAATGATATTTTGATGTATTCAAAAAGTCTTGGAGAAGATATAAGTTTGGTACTACAATAATTCAAAAGATAAGAATTTATGTCAAATTGAAGAAATATGTATTCTAACAGTAAAAGGTAGAATTTCTTAGATATATTATATAAAATTCAAATTTATTAATGGATCTAAAGAAGGTTCAAGTTGATAAAGTTTGAGCAATTTCTAAGACAATGCAAGTTATATAATTTTATTTTCGATTTATTAAGTTATATTAGATATTTATTAAAAAATAAAAAATCAAATCAAATAGTTGTTCTATTTATTCAATTGATATGCCAGAATAAATAATATTGGTTGCCTTAAGCAAAAAAGGCTTTCTAAAATCTTAAATGGCTTTTATTACAACTCCAATTTTAGTACATTTAAATTTTATTAAAATTTCTTTTATGAAAATCAATGCCTTGGATTTTGTACTAAAAGATTTGCTATGACATAAAAAATAAGGACAAAAAAAATTCATCTAGTTGTATTTCAATTTATGGAGTTTTCAATTATTAAGATCAATTATGAAATCTATCATAAAATACTACTTGCTATTGTGGATTCATTCAAATAATGGCACCATTTGCTTAAAGGTTCTTTATATCTTATGATTATATATACATGTTATATGAATCTTAAGTATTTCATATTGGCTTGTATTTTAAATCATTTCTAAGCTTTGTAGAATATATTTTATTTTGATTTCAATAATATGTATTGATTTAAAAAACTACAAGAACTATTAGATTCTTTATTCAAGCAATCATATCTTTTGCCAAAAGAAAAAGAAATAATTTATGACTAACAAAAAATATCTTTCTTAAAACTCAAGAAATTATATCTTTAAACAATATCTATGTCAATTCTAGCAAATTCTTTACCATCTCTCTATAAAAAAAAAAAATACAACACTTCTATAATTTTTTTTTTTTTTTTTTTTTTTGTTTATAGAAATAAGAGAAGCAATTACAAAAGTTTCAAATTTTAATATAAATAGCATCCCAAATCCATTCCATTTCACGTTGAATTTAATAATATGTCTTTGTTTTAATTTAGTAGTTGAAATATGCATAGTTAAAAGGGTGATATCTTGAAATTTATTCCATTTCAACTAAGTAATTTTGTAAGTCAATGAATCAACTCACTCATATGTTTAGTAAAAAAAAAAAAAAAAAAAAAAAAAAAACACTCATAGTACTTAAAGTCATTAGTCTAGTGAATTAATGTAATTTTTTTTGAGATAAATAGCAAATAATAGAATGTCAATTGCAAAGATGGTCTCTTCTAGTTTCTTTTAGAAGAAATTCTAAAATATATATTTTTTAAATTAGCTAATATAAAATTATGATATTTTAATAGTAGTTTATTATTGTAAAATATTATTTAGACTAGAACGTAAGAAGGATCTTTGATCCAAGTCAATCCAAAAGAATATATATATATATAAATATATATATACGTATATATATTATTATTTTTACAAATAAAATAGACTAAAATCATTGAAGAAAAAAAAGAGAAAGTAGAGAGAAGGAGAAATAAGGAAGAAAAGAAGAGAAAAAGAAAAGGAGATAGTGAGAAGGGCGAGAGGCAGCCCAGGAATGGCGGCAACCTCGTCGTCGATAGGGGTCTTGGCCGCCCCGGATCCCTCATCCCTTCTCCCTTGTTTTTTTTTAGATTCTGTTTGTGAAGGATCTGGAACGGCATTGCTAGGAAGCTCTCCCGCTATTTTCTGTGTGTGTAGGCTGCAATTCCCTTCTCTTCGTACCGTGGAGGTATTGCGGCAGAAGTCATCTTTGTTCCCTATGATCAATGCACGACATTGGGGTTCGGTGTGTTTGGCAACCGAGCGTTGGCATGGAGGTGCGGCGGCGCTACAGTGAAGGATCAGAGTGATTGTTTTGGTTGTTTATTCTCTCCTTCGGTGAAGGGGGGGACGGGCAGTGTTGTTGAGTCTGAGGTCTTATTCTGTCAGTGCAGCGGTGGAGCTAGACATGGTGTGGTTGCTGATCCGGTGGCTTTGAAAATTAGTACTAAGGTGGTGAACTTGACGACTGGCCAACAGCGTGGGTGGAGCAAGGTTGTGCGACGTCTTTGGCATTTTGTTAGATGTTCGAAGTGCGGAAGGCATCGTTGTCTACTTTGCTGGAAGCAGAGTGGTGTTGTGAGGCGATTTTGGCTTTCTAGGTGGTAGAGATCTTCTGCTGTTGCACCTTTGGCGCTGCTATTTTTTTTGAAGAAAATTGAATTTTCGTGGGCACTGCCGATGCCAAAATTTCCTCTAATGCTAACAATCTTTTGGGCAAGTCGATTTGGGAAAGAGAATGCTACTTTTGGGAGAAAACTAGCTTGGACATATAGGGAAATCAGTGCAATTAAGAGTGGACCAGGAGTACGTAGATCTGGTCGCATTCTTCATGCTGTTAATACGACTTTTATTGAATCATACACAAAAGTGTGCAAGTAACAATCCGCTGCAACCGAGGACTTAGATTGTTTTTGAAGAACTGAGAGGAGATTCAAGAAGTCTGAATAGTATCTGTATGATTGTCTACAGAAAGCGTGCTTGTTGCTACAATGCGTTTTCATGAGGTCCAATTCTTGCCACTATTCTGTGGAAGAGATCGGAATCAAGAGCAGAGTAGAGCATGCGAGTTGTATTCCTGGGGGTCATTGGTGGTATTGGAGGTGTCGCGACAGTGGTGATCTATTCTTGCAGAGAGAAAGTATTCGTCGTGGTCAAGTTGGCAGATACTGCTACAGAGAGGAGGATTGAATCTCTTTATTTTCGCTGCACACTTACCGATCTTTGAGACTCTTGCCGTCTCATTTGGTGCCTGATGCTTAATCTCAAACTTATGGAAGTTGGAGATGGATGTTTTTTGGTCGGTGTAATGTTTTATTAAAGACTTGTGATCTACATTGTTGGGGTGCTGTGATGTTTGGCCGATCCTCCCTGACAGCATCGTTTCCTGTTCTGGAGCTCGTCTAGCACCTGGCGATCGAGGCAGAGGTGGCTGAGCGTCGCAGACCATGGTGGAGTCAACTCACAGCACGTTGACTAGGGAGCCGACCCCTTCCAACCCGGTGAGGTTCCCGGATGGATGAAGCTAGATTAAGTAAATTGAAGTAGATTTTAAAAATTAGGTTAGAAGAATTTTAGGTGAAACGGATGACTTTTTATATGGATGAAAAAATTAATAGATTGGGTGAATATTTTTAACATGAATGACTCTTGAGTAGGATAAACTTAAGTTGGATAATAAGTTATTCATGGATGATAAGTTATTTGTAGATGAAAACTTGTACTTAGATGATTTTTTGTTCATGGATGAAAATTAATATAAAAAATATAAAATCAAATAAAAATAATAATAATTAAATTAAGAGTTAAGAAAATAAATTTTTGGACATGTATTTTATAAGTGTGAGTTAAAGATAGAAGTTGCACTTGATTACTTGAGTGTTTGAGAAGATTAAAAAGTGATTTAATTAGGATTTAAATAAGAGTTATGACTTATAAAAATTACATAATTAAGTCACTTCTTGTGAACTAGGATAAATGTCCAAGTAATAAAATTTTATTTATTTCACACTTGGAAAATTTAAAGAAGTTAAGAGTGAATTGATTACAATTAAAATAAAAACTATGATTTCTAAGATTTCCATAATTAATTCACTTGTTGTGAATTAGAATAAACTTTCAACAAGTAGAGGTTTATTTGAGCTCACTAGTTTATATTAATGACCTTCAAAAAAAAATATTTGGATTACAACAATATTGATGAATATCTAAAAGAAGATTGGTGGTAATTTTCATTGAAGTAGAATTTATTCATAAAGATTGTCCAAAATTAATATTCAAGGAGTATTTTTACAAAAAAGATGCAAAAGTATAAGCTTGGTCTTGAACAAAGGATATTGGTCTAAATTATTGGTTATAAGGATTACTGATACTTTTGATCCATAAAAGACAACTAGAATATCTTACATTAAACACTCAAGTAATCAAGCGTTGTCATGTTGTGGTTTGGCTACTAAATGAAAATAATATAATTATGTACTTAATATATAATTTATTAAGTAACATGGTGAGAGCCATGTTAGTAGATTTTAGTTGGTTGTAGAATATAATTTGATTATTACTTTGAGAAGAAGTTGATTAAAAAGATTACTATAGAATTTGTATAACTTTAATTTCCTTTTGATAGTGGCTTTTAAGATTGGTTTTGGTTGATAGTAACTTCTAAATATTTAGAATCACCTTTGTTAGACATTGGTGACCTTTGAAAACTTATTTTAGTTCTTTTATTTGGTGTTTAGAGCATAAATTATGTAAATCTTATAAGAAAAAGGATTGAAGAAGGATTTTGGTAGCAAAGGGAGTAATTAGGGCACCAATATAGATGAATGGAGATGGATGATGAAAATCTCCATTCTTATTGGTCAAAAATCATGACCAATGGGCTTTGAGGAGGCTGCCTGAGGCCATATAAGAGATTAGGGTTAGTTTCTCGAGAGGATTCGAGTTTTGAAGGCTAGGATCAATAAGTTTAGGTTTTTGGCTATGGTTTTGGTATAATTTTTATATGATTTGGAGTTTATATGAAGGAGATATAGGTGCTCAAAGTTAAGGTGTTGATTTGGGAGCTACTGTCACTCTTTTGGCATAATGCACGCATACAGAGGGCAATTGAGGATTGGCGAGTGCGACTAGAGAGAGCACTTTTGCGGCTACACTTTTTGCATACTACTTGTTGGATTCCAAGTTGAAGTGAAGGAGTTATTGGATTTTGAAGTCAACACATGCAATCTAAGGGTTTAGAGCATTTAGTAGGGTTTCTTAGATGCCAGAAGATCAGGAATAAATTTATAGTTGGTTTCTTTTGTGGTAAAAGTTAAGGATGATTTCTACCTATTTTATAAATTTGAGACAAATTGAACAGCTAGATTAAGAGTTATCAATTTCTAAAGTTTGAGATGAGAAAATCCTTTGCAGGAAAAATATGTTTTGAAGGGATTTTATTATATTTTGAGTTTTGTGCAAAATAAAGGAGTTTAGGAAGCTAAGACAAGATTCATATAAAGGTTTAAGCTAAATTCTCTATAGCTAGATACCTAATGTATTCCCAGATAGTAAATCACGCCATATGACAGCGTAACCATATACCATAATAGACATCTTTGATTTTTTATGCCTTTGAGTACTTTTGTATTTACTGATCTTCAAGAAATTTAGAACTAAAGGAAGAAATAATGTCATGGACATCTATCTAAAGAAGGGTCTTGAAGGTCTTAGAAAGTTGTAGAGATTCTAAGAGGTTGTTAGAATAGATTCTTCATGTTGTTTAATTTTCAAGCAACATAGGAAGTCATAAGAGAAAGTTCTTAAGATTTCTTCACATCAAAGCAATAAAAAAGCAACTCAAGAAGAATCTTACAATGACTTGGAGATTAATTCTTTTGTAAAAAGTTACTTGGAAGCTTCTTAATTTCTAATATATGTAGGTATCAAGGTTGAGAAGTCCCTCAATCTCAATAGTACATGTCTTACAGTTAATTTTTCATCTTATAGTCTTGTTCATGCTCTTGCAATTTGTTGCTTTATAATAAGACTTATATATTCTATTATCTTATTATTCTATTGTATAATTTTTTTGATCTCATTTGTAACAATATTCTACTATTCAAATCTTCATTTGTCAAAACTAAGGTATTTAGTTCTTATGTAGATTAGACATTTGTGACCCATTTTTGATTGATTAGTTTGGATTTTTTAATTGTTTAAACTTTATTAATCCAAATCTACTACTAAATTAACAAATCATGTTAGGACTAATTTTCTACAAAGTTTTTTTTAAAGTTCATAAAGTTGTTTAACAAAAAAAATAATAAGTCTACAAATAGATAAAATATTAAAGAAAATATTTTTTGTTTTAAGGTTTAATTTTGACATTACTACTTTCTTCAATAAGATATAGAATAGAATCATAAGCAAGCTATTAATATTCTTAAATATGATTTTTAGATGGGTAAAAGAAAGCCATTTTTTTATGATACAAAAAACAATTACCTTCAAAATCTATATATCATATATACTTATTTTGATTATTTGTTATTAATGTAATAATATATAAATATATAAACTATATTTATATTATATATATATAGGTTTTTTTTTAACAATTTTGGTTCTATTTTGATAAAGTATAAATTTTTTTTTATAATAAAGGTTTTTCTAACATTAAAAGATATAAATTCTTAAAATATTTTAAAAAAACAATAATAAGTATATTTTTTCAATTATTATCTGTGTAATATTATTTTTATTGTAAGGAATAAGTATATTGTTAAAAAAAAGATTTTTGGTATTTCTAAAATCTTTTATAAATATATAAGATTTAGACTTTATTATTGTTCTAATTTATAATTTTTATTGAAGTTTTTTTAAAACAAAATTTATAATGAAAGATTGCAATACAAGGCTTGGTTTTTTTAAAAAAATAAACTGATGAATAATTAACAAATAAGTAGTGGGCCTTCCTATCAAAATAAAAACTTCCTTGTGATTTGGAGATAGACACTTATAGGCTAATTTTTGTTTCAGGTGAATTCTAATATTATACATAGGTTTTTTTAAATGTTGTGGGTTTGTTGTTTTGCATTTTAAAATGTACAACTTGTCCTTTAAGTACACTTTTATTGTAATAACATAAAAATTAGAGATTGTTGTTAATTGTTCAACAGAAATTTTATTAGATTTTTTATATGATATGACATTATTCATAATAATTAGAATATTTATTTACCAACATTAGAGTATTAATTATTACAAGTATACTCTATGTTATCAACAAACGGATCATTGTGTGTTATCGTCGATTTCTCAGTAGCAATGACAGTTACAACCGGAACATTCTCACGATTATAGTGTGGAATAAGTTACTGCCCACCCTTCATTGCGATTTATTGCTGCGAATGTTGACAAGTGGGTAGAATATGATTCTTTTGTAATATCACAGAATGTTGACAAGTGAAACACATTTTATGATTATTGACTAACAACCAATTTCTCTTTATTGCACCAGTATTGCTCCGTCTCAACTGTCCAGCATCGAGGTCACTGAGTAATAGATAATGACAGTGAAGTGACAAATATGTTGTGGCAGCTTAAACTGTACTAAGATTTGTGGGTAATGAGATCACTAATGCAGTTTTGCCGATATCAATGGACATCGATTCAATTATAGACAACGGGGGTAAATCGACTACTTAACAGATAACTGGGGGACATCGACTGTTCAACAGTTCCGAAGGTACAGCGGGACATATAAAAATAATAGCTAAGAACACAAAAGATCTCTCTAAAGAGTGGATAGATCTGCTAGCCGAGCGAGACACAACTTCTAAAGACATGAGAGGAGATTACTAGTAGATGTCTCAGAGTGAGAAATCAGTTAATAATCATTTTCCCTCCGTCATCCCCTCACAATATCTCTCCTCCAGTGTCTGATCCCATTAATGTGACACCACCCATTCTCAATATGTAACTATAGTCCAGTTAATCTAAAACAGGAGAGCGCCGATTGAGACAATGGCCGCAGCTCCAGCAGAGCTCAAGCACGCACGGATTAAGAAGGCAGCAGACTGATTTGGCACTGGTGCAGAAGCAGGCTCAGGGGTGCTGGAGGCGGGACTGGGTGATGCAGAGGGCTCTTTTGGGGGCGTGGGTGCCTTGGCGGGGGCAGGTACAGGAGCCACAGTTGATGCAGGAGAGCTAGTGACTGGAGGAGGAACAGGGGCACTTACGGGAGGAGTGACTGGAGCCACAACTGGAGCAGGAACTGTAGCCGGGGGAGGAGTGGGAACAGCTGGAGGAGGAGTAGGAACAGCCAGGGGAGGAGTGGACACAGCCGGAGGAGGGGAAGAGACAGCCGGAGGAGGAGTAGAAGCGGTTGGCGGAGTGACCGGCGGAGTGGCTGGGCTGGTAGGAGGAGTAACGGGGGTGGACGAACCAGTCGCCACTACAACTTTCATCTTCATTCCCATTGCGCAGTGGCCCATGAAACTGCAGATGAAATAGTATTTACCAGGTTTGGTAAGAGGGATGGCATCCTTTCCGGAGGTGTATTTCTTGCCGCTGCTCATTGCGCAGTTCGTGTACTCCGACTCGGTGACGATTTGCACGTCATGCGCCCTTGGGTCGAAAGTGAAGGCTGCGATGAATCCATTAAGACAATCGGATCGTTAGTAACAAGGTTGTCTCATGACTGTATCAGGGGGTAAGTAAAGAAATTCCTAGAGTTAAGCGTGAAATGAAATGAGAGATGCTTACTCAGACTATCCCCCGCAACAAACTTTTGCTGCGAAGACCACGTATCATAGTAACCCACATCTGTGCCGGGTGGGAAGTCCCAATTGAGAGTGCCACCTACATTGTAATCCTTAGCCGTAACTGCTTGTGAGAAAGCGAGCACCGCTACGATGACTAAGACAGCCATAGCACTGCTTCTTCCCTGGGCCATGTGATAGTGTAAGGATCGAGGAGAGAAGACTCCACTGGAACCTTGCGACTGTTACACAGAATTGCCTCAACGTTTAGTATAAACCAATGTTCTAATTCAATGAGATACGATATGTAAAATACATTGCCATACAAAGGACACGTGATCACCATTCACTTGTTTAGACAGGGCACTAACAATGGGCCATCGGTGCTCTCCTGCCTCGATCGCGACCTCTTCCAATATATGCTACGGGTGTGTGCAGATATGAACGTCTTCGTCTTAACCTACTCAGGGCACTAGGTTCCTGATACTCGTGAAGATTGATGTGTTGCGTGAACTTTCCACTCCAAACTAGGTCACGTGATTATTTCGTCACGACTAACAACTGCATGACCTCTCGCCCCAGATCCAGCGACCAGCAACTATGTCGCAGCTGAAAATCGAGACAAACATACAAGGAGTCCCAAATCGCCACCACGTCATAGTGACCGAGCCCATTAACAACAGTGTGTTACGAGAGACACCTATTCACAAACGCTGCACGGGAAGCTCCCGAGGCGTGAAGGAGAAGAAACGCGAGTGCCGAGACCGATTGATTATCAACCCTTCTGACCACCTACGAGTGACACGCATTGATTCACCGAGGCACGCCCTCTTACAGGGAAACCTCGACTGGCTTTGACATGTTTCCCAACTAAAATAGCCTTATAGTACAAGTTCAATCATAGTGCAGGTATTCAGTATCCCGAACACCCCAAGTACTAGTAACTACTGAGTATATCCTGTGCCGTTGGAACCAAGCAACGATACTGGAGACATTGAACAGACGGTAGTCGCAGTACCATGTCGGGGCGTTGCAGGGGGAAAATCAGATCATCGGATAGATCTCACGAAACCACATTTCGAGTTTAGAAATCAAGGATTCAATCCCGATGTGCATACCTCACTAAAGACGCACTCCAACCGCTCTAGAGTATGCCAGAGGAAGACTTGAGATAACTTTTGCGCTACGACTGCCAGTCTTGTGCGCTGCTAGATAATGCAGAGTTGCGCGCAACCGTATCAAGCTGCTTGGGTGAGTGAAGCTAACTGATGAGGATAGCGCTACCGTTGGAGTTCAGAGAGTCTCATCAGATTACCGAGTACTGCGAACACTGCGCGATGATCAATTGCGGGGGGCTGGAGGGGGATATAGGGACGAGCGTCAAACTGGCCGTGCTGCCAGGTTTTCTGGTGGGCCAGGCGTGCCAGCAAACGTCAGGCTGGTGGGTGTGCACCGCATGCAAGACCTGGATGACGCATCGACCGCTTGCAATTACGAATTCCACCTTGGTACTGTATTTGATAATTGGTTAACGTTACCCGCCTAGCTCAGCAGTACCCTTGAACTCTTTCCAACAGCGTCGATGAAGCGTTCTCTAACTTAATGTCTTTTCGACGACCACTCTGTTAATGGCACCTGCAGTAGGGAGGGTGCTCTTGGTGCTTCAAATCATTCGTACGCTGCTCCAGGTTGACATTCCGACTCGACCATTGACTTACCGTCTCCATAAAACTCGACAACATCTTCGCTACCTGAAATTATTGAGAAATTCTTTTTCCTAGGAGTCATCACTACTAGTCCAGTTGAAAGGATGCGACTAACCGATCGTCACCGATAATCTCTATCCAATTGGTCCACTCAGAACTCTCATCCAGTACAAGAAACTCCGACTATAAACATCTTCATCAAGAACTTCGGGTAAGAATAGAAACTGCGATAGAATATTAGCAGCATATTAACAGTTAGTGTGGGTTCTATCTGCATCCAGGTTTCAGGGCTGTGTCAAAGAATAAAAAAGGAAAAAAAAAAAATTATAAAAATAAAAATTCGACTCCACGACAGGACAAGATGGGGAAAATGCCTCTAGTTTCAAAGACACTATGTCACATCTTCGACATCCACATTGGGACTTCCTATTGGAACGGTACCTGGCGATGAAAGCCGTTACTATGCGAAAAATCCTATCAAAGCATCGGAGCAACCGATCTTCACGGATGGCGGCCCCCACATCTACCGGAAAGGCATCTCCCTCGTTGCCGCAAGCTCAGGACCTAATCTCAACAACAAAAATAATTAAAAAACTGCAAAGTAGGTGCTTGTAAACCAATTTCTCTTTCACGTAAACCCTCAACTCTTCATCGAGCCAGTGAAATAAATAAACAGTAATAAACGCACACTTATATCTAAGAACGACTATCCCGCGTCCAATAACGTTTCAAAGAGTTTGATTTTGCATTGAATGAGCAGTTTTGAACAGCCAACTGCACTTTAGCATGTCGAATAGTGTATTTTCCCTTCCATTTCCTCATCCAACTTGCAACATCTGGTTCACAAACATCCCAGATCTTCAGAAGTGACCATGCTGAATTTTGACAACATTTCGAGCATGTCCCATGATATTGATGAACGTGGTGGTTTTGTTTTATACCAAGTATAGGGATGTGATGAAACTCTATATGTGAAGACTGGAAGAATAGGCATTGCTACCTAGTCCGCTATTTCCATGTTTAGATTTCTTGTTTCGCAGCTAGACATGGCAACTTTTAGATTCATTGTTAACTTTGAGAGATTATTTAACCCACATGACATCCGCTCCTCTTTCCCGTTCATTTGGGTTGCCGCAGCAATATAGAAAGAACATAAATGAATGGAGCTTGATGTCTGATGAGCCTCACAAATAAAACCTGTTTGCTGCTATTGTGGTGATTTGGTTCTCTCCACGTAATGGATGCGCTAGAGTTACTTACTGTAATTGAAATAAGAAAAAAAATTACCTGTATAAACGTGTATGTCTGTATATATATATATATATATATATATACATGATGGTGGAATCATTTAAACATTAAAGTTTAAGTGGTTTTAAGGATTGATTAGGGTGGGCTTTGACCACCGTTTAGCTGTAGGTTAATCCATTATTGGAATAACAAGGCATTAACTTCAATTTGAGATGAGCAGTTTGGAATACACCCAACGGAATGTTCCCATCCTATACCATTACTTTTGAAATTGGTTTTAGACTCAAATTTTAATCCTTTTTAGAAACCATCACAAGAATAAAATAAAAATGTTGTATATCTATATAATTTAGTGAACTATGTATAATTTTTACATTTGCAAATAGATATCAATTTTTTTAAAATATTAAGCATATCAGATTATGTTAGAATCAAATATTTGGCTTAGTGTTGTCATTGGTTATTGTGTGTTATATTTCTTCTATAACATCTTATACTAAATAATATTCTTTTAGCACATGAAATACTTGATTAGTCTAACTTCTAAAAATATTTTAATTTATATATTATATCCATGATTTATTAGTATATATAAAGTTTATATTCATGATTATAATTGTATTAATTATAATTTTATATTTAAAATATTACATATCTATGGTTTAAGACATTAATTTATTGTAATTTATTTTTTAAATTTATAATAATGATAATCCATACTTATTCTTTATAATTAGTATGATTTTTAATTTTAATCTTAAAATAAAGAAAAATAAATTATAATTTAATATATAAAAAGTAAAAAATATTTTTGTATAATAATTTAAAATATATTAATATAAATATCTAAACTATAGATTCTTTTTAATTTCTCTTTTAGACTAAAGTGTGATTAATAGAGGAAAATAGTGCTATAATTTTCTTACAATGTTAAAGATATGAATGATAGTAAAACTCTAAAGAAATAATATATTCTTATATGATTTAAAAGAGAAAAGTAGACAAATCAAAAATAGGTAAAAGACAAAAACTAAAATGGCTATTATCAAATATAAAACACTAAAGAGTCTTGAGTTAAGACAAAAATACAAGAAAGGCATTAATAATAGTGAAGAATGCTTCACTCTTGCGTCCATACATATTATGTAACTAAAGAGTTATATGGTAATATTATATGTGTCATCTAATACTTGTCCAACTTGTAAAAGAAATTGTTAACTTATACCACACATAACTAACTTGTTTGTTAAGTATTCAACCTACTAATCACATACAAATACTTGTAATATGTCATGGGTATATATATTTACTTAAATTAAAGGAATCATATTGAAATAAGTAGAAGTAAGTAAATTTGATAATATTTCATGGAATAACTTATTAATAGCTTTATAAAGGCGGATATGATTTTATACATGTTTGTAAGTAATTGATAGGTTAAAACTTAGCCAACAAATTGACAATGTCATATATATTGATGACTTGAGGTATAAATTTGCTATGTGGCGCATATGTAAGAAATTTGTCCTGTAAGTTAGACATGTGTTTTACAAGTTGGATATATGTTGGAGGTACTAAAGAACATTGCTATGTAACTCATAGTTAGACTTTCTTTAATCTTTTCTTTAAGTCAATATCTATTATTTTTGAATGACATAAGAAGGTATTTTGTTTATTATTTTTTATAATTTATGTCTTTGACATAATGTCAAATTCTTAATTAGAATGCTTTTAAGAAGTTTTTTTATAAAATATTATTAAATTTACTTATTTTTATTTTTATGTAATTTGTCATATCATCTTAATTATTAATCTCAATATTAATATTTATGAAATTATCCTCTCTTCTAAAGATGAATTCTAATAGGAGCAATGATCACATATTGAAGAAGTCTCAAATGTAGTGACTTGTATTAATCTCATACTTTGATCTTTGTTCTTCTTAAAGATAGTTGATAGGTCTTCTCAACCATAGATGGTATCTTATAATAGAGCAAAAAGAGCACCCAATGATTAGGTTATTATTGAAGTATTTATAACTTCTTTCAAATAAAATATTTAAAATACCATTAAGCATAATTTCTACCTCTAACAATATTATTAAATATTAAGAGACTTTTCCAAGGTTGTGATACCAAATGTACTATATCTTGCTATTTAGTCAAAAAAGAATATGTTTTTCTTAGAACCTTCATCTCTATTAAGATGAATTTAAAGTTGTAAAAATCTCAATATATTATTTAATAACTCAACAAAAAATAATTTTTAAGTTGAATTTGTTGATTGTTAATTTACCATCATTTTTATGCCACAAATATAAAAAAATTATAAATAATGATAAAAGATATAATATATATATATATATATATATATATATATATATATAGATATATATTGATTTATAGCAAAGATTTTTTTATCTCATTATTTTGATTTTGATAGATATTGTCAATGAAAATCATAAATCTTCTTTATTGCATTTGTAAGATTCTTAAATGGCTTTCATGCATAATTATTAATATTATATCTATTACAATATATATGGTATTATAAATTGTTTTGGCATCACTTCCAATCTCAGCATTCCTTTTATTTCAAATTCTTGATTATTATCTATTTTTATATGAAACAATGGTATTTATCTTCTTTCCAATATATGTAGTATCATACATAGCTTAAGAAGAGACATATAGAATATAGGATGGATCTTCATATATTTTGATAAGTATAATTTAAGTAAAACTAGATTAATTTATTTACAAATAAAAAATGGTTTTGGTCTATAATAATCCAACTTGTCATACTGATAAATAATCTTATTATTATAATAAAATAATTATACTTTATTACTAATATAAAATTAGAATTATTTCTTATAATAGAAATGTATATTCATCTTTTATCAATCTTGAGTTTTTTTTTTTTTTTTTTAATTGTGCCGTCATTGTTGTATGTGACTTTGATAAATAATTTATCAAATCTTTTGCTGCAAAATTATTAACACTTAAGAAATAAAAAATATTAAAACTTAGATGATAATCATAATTAATATAGAAAGGTGTTTTTTGAATGGAAGAATATATTATGTTGTTAAAGAATTTTTTTTCCAATTACAAAATAGTTATTTAATCTTCTTAATATTAATTAATAATACATTTCAAATATTCTTCTAAAGCTTGATTCATCTATTTTTTTTAATTTATGAGTTTAAAGATAAAGTACCAAAGATATTTTTATGTTTATATGTAGGATCTTGAAAAAATTCTTAGAAACATAAATATGTATTTAATCTGTCTATATGATATAATATTCTTTGATAATTTATAATAATAATAAATACTATTTTTAAAAAATCTAGCTATTTTTATATATGATGGTTTTATATTTAATAAAAAATGAGCCATCTTAGTGAAATAATCTACTATCACAAATATGAAGTCATAAGAATTTAAGATTGAAAGGTCTATGATAAAAGCTATATAAATAATGAATATAGATTTTTTGATATAGGTAGTGGTTGAAAAAGTCTATAAAATCAATGACAAGGAGTTTCTAATTTTAAATGAATATTACATGATTGCACAAAGTCTTTAACTACTTTTTATATTTGAAGCTATAATTTTTTTTTTAAGTTTAATTATAATATCTTATTGAATCTAAAATTTCTTGCAAATAAAACATTGTGATAAGCTTGAAAAACACATAATTGTGTTATGCCTTTCAAAATATATAAGTGTCTTTTAAAATAGATAATATGGTCTTTAAATTCAAACTTAGAAGTATTATGAGATTTAGAAGAGTTATTCTTGATATCATAGACAAGAGGATTTGACAACATATTTGATTGAACTTAATCAAGAAATATTGAATTAATAAGAAATGTTGATTTAATTGCTCAAAGATAAAAAATAAAAAAAAATTAGCTTCTAAAAAATTATTTTTTGTTAATTAAAAATTACATCTTTTTCTTTAGATGTAAGCTAAGAATTTCTAGAAAGAACATCTTATAAATTGTATTATTTTTCTATCAAATAATTGTATGCTCTTTGTAGATTTATTTTGATATAGAACTTTGTTTTATTAAATCGATTAAAATATTTTAATACTAAAGATATAGGGTACCTATTCTTAATGGTAATATTTTTGAGTCTTTAATAATCTACACACATCTATAATGATTCATCTTTTTTCTTCACAAATATGATAAAACATTTTGTAAGAGATTTTAAATGGATAATGAAAATTTTGGCCAAGTTTTATTAATATACTCGTTAACTGAAGCCAATTCTTTTTGTAATAAATTGTGAATTGTTCCAAATTGCAATTGAATTATTTATTGGAGAAAAATTGAGTAATCATAAGAATGATGATTTGGAAGAATAATTATTTTTTTTTCATTATAAAATATCTTAATAATCTTTATATTTCCTAATAATATTACTTAAAGTCTTTTTATCATTAAAAATAGATGTTTCAATAATAAAAATAGATGATCATTTCTTTTATAATATACATGAATGCTCTTGCATCTACTAGTAAGGATTTAAATATATTAGACATGAGTTTTTTTATTTTTTTAGCAGAAGACTTTATTATACTATAGAAATAATTAAAATATTTTTTAAAATTTATCCAAGTATTATATTTTAAGGCTATAATAATCTTAAAATGATTGGATATCAAAGATATAAATGATAAATAATCAATATGTCAATACACTCTTATCTCATTCAAAAAAAGTAGATATTCACTAAAAGATAGTATAATATTAAAATTAGAATGACTACTACCAAAGATATGAAGACTAAAAACTCTTGAAACGAGATTAGAAACAAAAAAGGTATTATAAGAGTTACAAAAGCTTCTTCCTTACCTCCATTCATATTATTTAATTAAAAGCTACATGGCAACAATCTATAAGATCTCAAACATGTATCTAACTTGTAGGACATATACATAACTTATTAAATAAGCTTCATATATATGAGCCATATGGCCTACTTGTACCATAAGTAATTAATATGTACAATGCATGGCAAATTTTTTGGCCAATTTTTTAATCTATCAATCACCTACAAATACATATAAAATCAAATCTCCATCAATGAGACTCCTTCGTAAGATATTACCGTTTTTCTTTTTTTTTGCTTACTTCTATCTAACTGTTAGGGACATAGTCCTTAGAACCTTCTAGAGACAAGTTTCAAGAACCTTCTAGAAGCAAGTCTCTGGAACCTTCTAGAAGTTTCCTAGTTGATCGAAGTTGCTTGAGAAGCTTCCTAGTTGGTAGAAGATATTAGGGACATAGTTCTTAGAACCTTCTAGAAGCAAGTCTCTAGAACCTTCTAGAAGCTTCCTAGTTGGTGGAAGTTACTTGAGAAGTTTCTTAAATAGGAGTATATATTGGAATCGAGGCTGAAGAGTTCTTCAATCTCGACAACATATCTCTTGGAGCTCTAGCTCACCTCTTTGGTGTTATTCTTGTATTCATCTGATTAATCTAGTTCTTGTCAGTTCTTCTTGAACTTCTTGTTAGATCTTGAGCTTGTATTTTTGTGTCCGTGATAATTTCTGTGTCCATGACAGTTTATCGAGACTGAACTCACCTCAGATATCACATCTAATTTCTTCCTCGTTAGAGTGTGGATTACTCCTTTGCTTGAAGGTGTACTAGCATTTTAGAGGTTGCGGATTACCCTCCTCTAAACTGATACTTCTTTTGTTACAATATTGAAGTCTTATTCTTCTTGGAGAGAGTGGATTATCCCTTTTCTTGAAGTTCTTAAGGCATTTTAGAGGTTGCAGAGTACCCTCCTCTAAACCAAAATTGTCTTCTTGTAGAGTCATTTCTGTCCTTCTCTTAGAATGGCAGGAGGCCAAGACATTAGTATGATGGAAAGTTCAGAGTCCAAGTTGGATGCTATCATGAATGTCCTAGCTACATTATTACAAAGAACTGCAGAGATTGAAGGAGTCATGGCAAGGCTTTATAATGATCGAGCATCTGAGATGGGACAATATAAGTTACACTAGCCTCAAACTTCTACACTTGGAGAAACAACTTTGACTCAGGTTCGACAAGCACCGCTAGTTCTACAACATAAGGAGCCTCGAGTTAGCCTTTCGGATAAGTTCGATGGTACACATTCCAAATTTTGAGGATTCATTAATCAAATCAGGTTGATAACAGTTTTACAGCCCAAACACTATCCAACGGAGGAGTCACATGTTGGGCTTGTTGGAACCTTACTTACAAGGCAAGCTCTATCATGGTTTGCTCTTTTGTTTGAAAAACGATCCTCTATACTAAACAACTTTGAAACCTTTTTGGAGGCATTTACAGAAGCATTTGGTGAACACGAAAAGGTTCAATGGGCTACAACAAAGATCCGGTCACTACAACAAGAGATGCACTCTACATCAATCTATGCATCAGATTTTAGACAATTAGCATGCGACATCAATTGAGATGAAGAAGCATTGATGAATCAATTCTATTGGGATTTAAGGGACAATGTGAAGGATTTGCTGTTAACTTTTCCTGATCCGAGAACGCTCAACGAAGCTATTAGCCAAGCTATGAAGTGTGATAATTGTCTATTCCAACGTCACCAAGACCAATGCTCAAGAGAACATACGATTTGCCATGCCCCAACTATGTCGGCAAGCATCATGAATTCACATCCAAAGGTAGAAGACATACAAATTGATATGGTACGTGTCAAATCTCTTACTCTAGAAGAAAAAAAGCGACGTATGGAGGAAGGTCTACGCTTATATTGCAGTGAAGAAGGCCACAAAGTTGGAAACTATCCCAAGAAGCAAAATTGATGCACTGTCAGGACCAAGGGCACGTTTGTTTAGGAAAATGAGGATGCCGAGCCATAATAGGAACCGTGCAGCTGGATAGTGAAATATCGCAACAACAACCAGGTTCCTTTTTTTCTGCTCAACCTGTCCTTTGTTTTACAATCCCTTTATTTATTGGCCCTCAAAAATTGAGAAGCTTAGCATTATTAGATTCAGGAGCATCTGCTTGTTTCTTAGACGAAGGATTTGCGAAGCGTCATAAGATCCCTTTAGTACAAAAATCCAAACCTGTTCACGTTGAGGTCATAGATGAGCGACCTTTATTGTCTAGTAGTATCACCCATGAATCAGAACCTATAGAAGTGATGTTTAAGGGTCATAGTAGTCATATTATTTTCAATATTATTAGAACCCCATCAAATCCTATTATTCTTGGTCTTTCTTGGTTGAAAAAGCATAACCCATCCATAGATTGGAGGTTGTGAAAGATGACCTTTCTCACAAAACCATCCAAGAGTAAGCCTAGTAGAAAACCTCGAATAGAAAAATCCTTATTCATTGGAGCAAGAGCGTTTATAAGATTGTCCAAAGAAGGCACACCCTTTGTCATTTATGTGGCTCCAACTACCAGAGAGAAGATCTCGATAGCAAGTATATCGGAGCAATATAAAGATTTTAAAGACGTGTTTTAAAAGAAGAATGCCGACATGCTACCGGAACATCGACCATATGATTGCGCCATAGACTTGCAGGAAGGAGTACAACTGTCTTTTGGTCTAATCTACAATCTATCGGAGACGGAATTGGCGGAGTTGCGGAAGTACATCGACAAGAATCTAGCTAAGAACTTCATCCGTCATTCAAAATCATCAGTTGGAACAGCAATTTTATTTGTGAAGAAGAAAGATGGCTCGTTTCGGATGTGCATGGACTATTGAGGCCTCAACAAGATAACAAAGAAGAATCGTTACCCGTTACCCTTGATTTTTGGTCTCTTAGAACAACTTGGACGTGCAAGGATCTTAACAAAAATTGATCTAAGGGGAGCTTATAACCTCGTATAAATTAAAGAAGGAGATGAGTGGAAGACAGCATTTCATACAAGGTATGGCCATTTTGAGTATAATATCATGCCCTTTGGTCTTACCAATGCTCCAGCAGTCTTCCAACATATCATGAATGATATTTTTCAGGAGCACCTTGACGATTTTGTTGTCATCTACTTAGATGATATTCTGATATTTTCCAAAAATGAGGAAGAGCATGAAAAGCACGTTCATTTGGTCTTAGAGAAACTACGCGAGCGAGGACTATATGCCAAGTTGGAGAAGTGTTTATTTCACTAAATAGAGATAGAGTTTTTGGAGTTCGTTACGACTACGGAAGGCTTAAAGATGGATCTCAAGAAGGTGGAAGTAATCGTGTCTTGGGAGGTTCCGAAGACGATTAGAGATGTAGAATGCTTTCTTGGTTTTGCTAACTTCTATCGAATCTTCATCAAGAATTATTCTCAAGTTGCTGCTCCTCTTACTCGGTTGACATGCAAGGATAAGCTGGAATGGAGACCTCTAGCGGAGAAGGTGTTTCAAGACCTGAAGACGATATTTACTACGGTTCCAATCTTGGTACATCCAGACTTTACAAAGGCCTTCTATTTAGAAACTGATGCTTTGGATTTTGCTTTGGAAGCTTTACTTTCACAAATGGAAGAAGATAAGAAGCTCCATCCGCTTGCATTCTATTCTCGAAAGTTCTCTGCTGCTGAAATCAATTATAAGATCCACGATAAAGAACTTTTTGTTATAGTGGATTCTTTCCAAGAATGGCATCACTTTCTTGAAGGAGCTACACACCTAGTGACCGTATACATGGATCACAAGAATTTGGAGTATTTCATATTGGCTCGAGTACTAAATCGTCGTCAAGCTCGGTGGAGTATGTCGCTATTTAGGTTCGATTTTGTTATCACTTATCAACCTGGAAAGCAGCAAGGACTATCCGATGCCTTATCGAAGAGATCGTATCTTGTACCAAAGGCTGGAAAAGCAGCATTTGATCAACAATGTATGACGTTGTTGAAGCCAGAGCAATTTCGGCTTTACACTACTATTGTGCTAATTGATGCTGACTTCTTGAACCAGGTATGTGCCGTGACCATTGAAGATTCAGTAGCCATTGATATCAAGCAGCATGCCAATGATGACAAGTTCAAGGTGGAGGGAGACTTTTTATACTTTGAGGAGTGTTTGTATATTCCAAAAGGACCAGCACAACTTTGAGTTCTTCAATCTCGCCACGATTTTCCAGCTATGGGATATTTTGGATTCAACAAGACCTTGGAGCTTATTTCTCGAGATTTTTAGTAGTCCCAAATGTGGAAGGATGTGAAAGATTTTGTCCTCTCCTGCGACATTTGTTCAAGATTCAAGAATCCTTGGTATCAACCTTTATGGACTTCTACAGCCATTGCCGATTCCACGTCGACCATGGTCTTAAGTTTCCATGGACTTCATCATGGACTTGTTATCATCAAACTCATTCAACAGCATCTTTGTCATGGTAGATCAG
This sequence comes from Physcomitrium patens, assembly GCF_059467195.1. Lineage (NCBI taxonomy): Eukaryota > Viridiplantae > Streptophyta > Bryopsida > Funariales > Funariaceae > Physcomitrium > Physcomitrium patens. Next base: position 14,798,637 of record NC_143434.1, on the reverse strand, counting down.
CTTACAAAGATGGCGCACTTTTTTCCTTTGCAAGAAGATATCGTCTAGTGAAGTCACAGTAAGGCTCTTTCTCAATAATGTGTATCGATATCATGGACTATCAGATGATATCGTATCAGATCGAGGAACCCAGTTCGTATCAAATTTTTGGAGATCTCTCTTTGAGATATTGAAGGTGGATATCAAGCTTTTTTCGGCTTTTCATCTTCAAACTGATGACCAAACTGAACATGTGAACAAAGTTTTGGAACAATACTTATGATGCAGTAGCAACTATCAGCAAGACGATTGGATCGCATATCTACCGCTAGTCGAGTTTGCATATAACAACACCCTCTATGCATCGACTCAATACAGACAATTCTTTTTCAACTGTGGATATCATCCGAAGCTTGATTCATTGAATCCGTCAACAAATAACAATCCAACAGCTGAAGAATTTATGAAACAACTATCAGAGCTTCAAAATACGTTGAAGCTTCAATTACAATCCGCTCAAGAATCCTACAAGGCACCTCCAGATAGATTTCAGAATCAAGCACCTACTTTCAAAATTGGAAATAAAGCATGGCTTCTTCGACGAAATATCAAGACTAAGCGACCATGTGATAAGTTGGACTATCAAAGATTAAAACCATTTATCATCCAGAAGTAAATCAATCCAATGGCGTACCATCTGGAATTACTGGCTTCTATGAAGGTACATCTAGTCTTTCATGTTTCTCTATTGGAGCCTTATCGAGAATCATCTTTTCCTGGAAGAGTGCAATGTCCGCCACCTAGTATTGAGATCGAGAATCATGAGGAATATGAGGTCGAAAAGGTGCTGGATTCACGGCGAAGGTGGGGCAAGTTGGAGTATCTTGTTCATTGGTGCACCTATGACATTAATGAGCGAACGTGAGAATCAGCTAAAAATCTCGCCAATGCACTACAAAAAGTACAAGAGTTTCATCAACAACATCCTTATAAACCTAAGCCGAATCGACGATAGCTTCCTTCTGAAGCTTGCTCATCCAAGAATATAAAAAAGGGAGAGAGCACTATCAAAATTCATAGTTGATATAGTTATTTTTTCTAAGATAAAGTAGAATTTTTTCAGTAGCCATAGTTTGGTCTTCTAATATGGATAGCCAAGAGATAGATACTATGCCAGTCAGATTATCTCAACCAACTAGCTCATGAAGGCGACCTCGAGATGAAGAACTACCTATACCACGATAAGGACAGAGGATACTGAGTAACCGATCATTGGTGATTGTATTTGAGTTCGAGCCTACTTACGATGGTCAGCCAGAAGGCGTGTTTGCAGGACAATTTCACAATGAGGACACGGAAGTTCATGCTTCGTCAGAAGTCGAAGGCATAGGCGACTACCGTTGGCTTCAAGGACTAATGAACCACTTGCCTCGTGAACAATAGTTGGAGTTCATAGCAGACATTATGCAACAGATCTTTATTTTTTTACATTGATTCTAATTAACAACAACATTGCTTCTCAGAGACCTCGAAGCTAAAAGAAGGAATGATGTTAGGAACATAGTCCTTAGAACCTTCTAGAGACAAGTTTCTAGAACCTTCTAGAAACAAATCTCTGGAACCTTCTAGAAGTTTCTTAGTTGATGGAATTTGCTTGAGAAGCTTCTTAGTTGATAGAAGATGTTAAGGACATAGTCGTTAGAACCTTCTAGAAGCAAGTCTCTGGACCTTCTAGAAGCTTCCTAGTTAGTGGAAGTTACTTGAAAAGTTTCCTAAATAGGAGTATATATTGGAATCAAGGCTGAAGAGTTCTTCAGTCTCGACAACACATCTCTTGGAGCTCTAGCTCACCTCTTTGGTGTTGTTCTTGTATTCATCTGATTAATCTAGTTCTTGCCAGTTCTTCTTGAACTTCTTGTTAGATCTCGAGCTTGTATATGTGTGTCCGTGATAATTTCTGTATCCATGACACTAACTTATTTAATCTAGGTAAATATATATATATATATATATATATATATATATATATATATATATATATATATATGACATTAGATTATAAGATGATTTAATAATATGAAATATCACTAAATTATTATGACTATTTGTTTCTACTTCCATAAGTATAACTTCATGGATAACATCTCCAAAAGTCAAAAAAAAATTATTTATGATTCTTTTATGTATTAATTTAATTTTTTTTATTAAAAAAATATATATCATGTCTTTTAACAAAGTCCTTATCTAAAAAATAAATTATGGTTCTTGAATCTAATAAAGTAAAAGCTTTGTCATTCTTAGATCCTAAACAAATATTTATTCTAAAATAAAATAAAGGTTTTAAGAAGAGAATAGATACTTTATTAGATATTGTATAAAAATGCAACTACACAGTTCTTATTGTAGCCAGACAATTTTTTTTTCTAACACATTGTCTTTATTAACAATCATGTTTCTCATTTTATTGTTGAGTTATTTCTTTGGACAATGTTGAGTAATATGCCTAGGTTCTCTACAATAGAAACATAAGTCTTTTTGATGACATTAAGTCTTTTTTTGCTTAGTGAGAAATTTAAAATATGTCACATCAATTTGTATTAGTTATGGTATTAACAAATAAGTTTTAAAAAAAATTGTAATTTTTGTCATAACTTGGCATATTTGTCTTTAATAAAATCTTTTTTATAAGTACCTTCAAAAGAATTAATTGTTGCATATAATAATTAAAAATTATTTTAATGAGTTTGATTTTCATATTGTTAATAATAAATCTTTGATATTATTATATAATCTATATCAAAATTTGTTAATAAAGGCTTTATTTTTTTAATCTATGTTGCAACTAAGACTTTGGAATTTTACAACATAAATAGTAGTTGATTGTGACTATTTTTCTAAAAATATGATATTTTTTTTTTCTACTCTTTTTTAATTATTTTCTTTAAATGTGGTTATAAATACTTTTAAGAATGAATTTAAATTATACATTAGTCGTAAATCCTATTTAATCAAAGATGCAAACCAAAAGAGAGTACTCTTAGATTTGAATGCACATATAAATCCAACTTGAGTAAATCTTTTAAGGTATTGAAAAAGGATGTTATCTTAAATAGAACTTAATTTATTATAAAAAAATTCAAATTTTTGATCTTGTTCAATCAAACTTAGGAATATTAATCTTTTCATTATTTATACTTATAGTAGTAAGGCTTCTTAAATTTCTTTATTAGATTGATTTATTTGCTTCTTTCAATTGCGCAACTTCTTGGTACAGATACTAGACCCCATTATTGACTTTTTTTTATAGGCATCAAAATAATACTTCTATAGTTAATATTTATAATATATGAAATTTTTTCCTAAAAAATATTAATAAGTTTGTGAAGTTTTGTAATACTTCTAAATCTATTTTTACTTCTATAAAACATAACATCTATATTTTTTTTCCTTTCTATTCCTATAATAAAAAAAAAAAACTTTAAAAAAGCTACAAGCCAAATTAGAGAATGATAATTAAATCAAAATTTCTACAAAAAAAATGTAATCTTTTTATTTTTATTTTAAAATGTTAGTTTAAAGATGGATAGTCTACAATCTTTAAAATATAATAATAGGAAGTGAGATATTTGACCTATTTAAAAAATATATATATATATATATATATATATATATGACTCTTGTTAAATTATTAAAGACATAAATCATAACAAAACTCTAAAAAAGCAATATATTCTTATGACACTTAAAAAAAAAATAGATTAATTAGAGATAGATATAAGATTAAAATTTAAAAAATAATTATTAAATATAAAAAACTATATATTTTTGAGCTAAGATAAGAATATAAGAAAAGAATTGACAAAAGTGAGAAGGCCTTACTACTGCCTCCATATATACTATCTAATTAGAAAACTATATAGTAATGCTATATAAGTCATTCAACATATGTCTAATTTTCAAGACAAGTTTTTCGCATGTGTACTAAATGGCAAAGTTGTATCATAAGAAGCTAACATATGCAATGTATAGCCAATTTATTGGCCAAATTTTTAACCTATGAATCACCTAAAAATATTGCTAAAAATCAAATCCACATCTGTAAAACTTTTTAGAAGCTTTTCTACAAGATATTTTTTAATTTATTTACTTTCACTTCTATCTAATTTTTCTTAACTTCTTAATTATTACTGCCAATATTGATGTATATAACATACAAAAACAAATTAAGTTAGACCATAAAATATTAATGATCATAAATATATTAAAAAGTTCTATCTATTTTCTTTGGTAATTTTTTAAAATTTAGTCTATAATTTCAAATTATAGATAATTTAAAGATTTTATAAATTTAGAAAATAATTAAAATATTATAATATCTTTAATTCAATTTGATTAAAAGATTCTTATAAGTCAATCATAATATATTATCATTTTTTGTATATTTTATTTTGTTATAGAATGATTTCATAAAAGCTATAAAAATAATTAAGATAATGGCTAAATTCTTCCGATTAACAAAGAAAGAATTATTTGTTAGAACTAAAGTTCTTTAACATATTGCCATCAAATACATAAAATTTAGAAGGTTTAGCTTTATTAATTCAAAGTAATCTTAAATGTATTAACAACAAGGATATTCAAAGCTTTTGTATTATAGACACAATTCTTTAAAAGATATTAATAGATAGTTTCTTAATATATATTAAGTGATTAAATTTTCTTTAAAAGCTACTATAAATTTTAAATTTTAAAGAAGAGTATGCACAATTTAAAAATTCTTAAAAAATACTTTAAATATGTATATTTTATTTACTTTTATTATATTTTAAACTTTTTATTATAGAATAAACCACATCTTTATTTAATTAGATTTAGTTGTAGTATAAACTGCCATAATACCATATATAATTATTAATTTTTATTATTATATGTACATCTATTAAAGTAAAAATATTTTATGTAATTAGTTTAAAACTAGATACAATAGAAATTTACTTGTACAAAATTTAATATATATAAATATGAAAGAAAAATATAAGAATTTATTTTATAATATTTTTTATAGAGTTAGATTCTTCTATAATGACTTTAAGAAATGTAAATAAAGAATATTTAAAAAATAAACTTAGGAAAATACTTAATTTATTGCAAATGTTTATGAAGAAAGCCTTCAATGGTATAATTAACCTAAAATGTACTTTGACCTTTGATGGTAGGAACATACTTTTGGACAATATATATAAATATATATATATATATATATGATACTTGATATTTTTACACGACAATGAAATAATAATAAAATAAAAAATTTATGGTGTAGATTGATAGATCACAAAAGAACTTGTTGGAAAAAAGACATAATTATTAAAAACACAAAATACACCAACATGAACTACATTACATTAGTATTATTAATTATACACATAACAGAAAGTAAACTACGACTAATTTTATTTTATTTTATTTTAAAGATTAACTTGGAAATATACTCCCCCCCCCCCCTAGGTTCGCATAATTCACAAGATCTGAGAGCCCAAGACTGGGACAGAAACACTGGAAAGTGTCTCAACGCGGAAGTTTGCAGCGAATCTGCTGTTGGATAATTCCAGGTTGTCGCTCTGGGAGAAGAGCTCATAGCCTGCAACTCCTTGTGGGGCTCCCTCACTGGACATGCTACCACATGAGATTTGGCCGATGGTAGTCCCTCCATCACAGCGCTCCAGTTGACGATTTGGAACCAGCAGGACGGCAAAATTCGTCGAAGTGGGATGAAACAGATTGGACCCAGCACACCATCAGATCGATTGCAGCTTGGAAGCTTGTAAACAATGGATTCCAGTCACATAACTGCAAGTGTGACGACTTTGCAATCCAGTTAGGTTCTATGTGGTGAGTCCCAGCGCTGTGATTGTGGGGTCGTCTAGTCTGCAGTCTTCCCCTGGAACGCTTAGGTCTCACATTATTGTCGCACAAGTTCAGCTTTCTGAGGAGGACACCTTTTTTTAATGGTTATTTGAGTCAGGGTGGTCTAGCTGGAAGAGGATTGCGGATGGGGATCGTGGATCTTGATTGGCTTCCATTATTGCTCACAGCCAATGCTAACTGTGAAGCCCTTCTAATTCAACTTTCAAAAGATCCCGCAATTCAACTTCTATTTATGTCGACTGTAGCTTTTGCAAAAATAACCCAGAAGGGTACTTTGCAATCAGGTCCGGAAGATGTAGAAGGAACGCCAGCTGTGCAGGGGCTATGGTGGCCACACGCTGTGAGAGTCTTCAAGACCCATTGCGGCATTGGTTGAGCCAAAGGAATTCAAACAGAAGCGAAGGTTTCCAAGCAATTATTCTGAACACTCGCTAAACATGCCCGCGCTCCTCAAGTCAACTCATCGCTTAGAGATAAACTTCAACCGGATCTACGGATTTGTGCAGCGAATTGACTAGATGCTTCAAACGAATTCCTTCATGACCTTAATTACCTTGTCCCACCGTGATAAGCATCACAGAAAATGGGCATCGAAACGCCTAGTTTGTACGGTACCTCCACTAGTGCTGACGGTGTGCACTAGACAACACGATGGACTTTAAATTTATTCATGGGTCTTGCAGAGACAAGAGATAAAGAAAGTTTCGTAGTGACTGTGGGACCAATTCAATACTGTACACACGAATCTTAACGAGTTGTCTTCGTTTGTTTAAACAAGCTCACTCCTGGTTTAACTTGCAACTGATCCCCAAACAAGCCGTATTCCATCCTTGATTCTTCTCTGAAAACGGTTAAACGTTTCTCCAGGACATCGAGTGCCAATACATCAAGTTTTTTTTTTTTTTTTTTTTTTTTTTGACACAAATGAACACTGGTTTCAATGCATGGACAAATAATACAATCACTCAGCTGTATGCAGCTTGAGGGAAACGATAAGGTTAGGGGTTAGTGACTATTAGTAGTAACTAGCTATTAGTTAGCAAGGTGCATCAGTCTGACAAAACCGGAGAGTAGTCTATTGACCAGGCCCAGGCCTACTCATGTCTGCGGTAATTGGAGAACGAAGCCCTGACGGTCCTGTAAGGATCTACCAAAGATGGCCCGCCACCCATGTTGCAAAGACCTCAATACTACACCACCTACTGTAGAAATCATGTTTTCCACAAGATGGATCTTTAGGCATTCTTTAGAATGCAAGGTGGACCACAAATTATACTTAGTTGCAAGAGATCTATGATCTACGTAAGGAGGGTTTGTCACAGACGTGAGAGCTCCTCTTGTGCTTCATTACGACCCGAAAAAACAGATCAATATACCAAGTCTTCCAAAACTTCAATTAAGAGTCTATCTTTTCTTGTTCAATAAAGATAGAAAATACTACATCAGAAGCAAGACATGAGCACATTTGTCCAAAGATGGTTCTACAGTTATTGGCACCAATTCAACCAAGACTTACAAGTGTTACAGTTCTCAGAAGGAGATTCATATATGAAAATGATTATCCTGCTCTACTCGAAGCTTCATATCACTTAATTAATTCCAAAAGGAAAGCAAGTATATGTATGTGTAAAATGTGAGATGTTCACAACTTGCAAATTTAGGATTCATCAATTAACTTACATAGTGGCAGTAACGGCTATATTAATTGTGAAGATTTATACTACTGGATGTTTTTGCATCTTCTCAATGACCTTTACAAGCCTTGGAACAAAAAATTAATCATCAAATAAGGACCAACTTCTGGCTAGATATGATGTGAGGAAGATATCATTGAGAAGATAGTTATACTTTAAGTGCAGTTGGGATGCGGTTGACAGTGAATTTGATTAGCTCTAGTATGGATGATGTGACTCTTCACAAAGAGGATGATCATTTTCTGACCCACAGATGACAAAAATTTTAATGTATTCACATTATATTAGAACTTATTTAAGAGGTAGAAAGAGAATTTAAGTTCTATTGTGAATGATAAGCATTCTTGTTATTTTTGTATTTGTTTATAATCTTCATTATGTTGTCCTTTTGGAATGTGCTTTCTTGACAAGATACAACATTTTGCAAAAAATACATAATTATTTATATATTAATATGTCCTTGTAAACAAATTGCGATATAGGTTGGATTCTCTTCCAAGTATATCAATTCGTAAAAGATGAGGGACAAATTTAGACCAAATAAATATTTTTTTAAATAAATCAACTTGAATGTCATTAATAAAAAAAATAATTGAATTTGATTTTTTGTTGAGTTGTAAGTTACCAATTAAAGTGACAATAGATAGCAATGTATTTAGTATAGGAGTAGAACTTTGTTGTATTGACAAATGCAAGAACAAATTAGTTATTGTAATGAATGATAGTGGTAGTTTTTAAGATTTTATCTTATTGAAGATCATATAGAAGGTAGCATAATCATAATGCTTTAGAAGTAGTAGTAGCTATTGCCATATACTTTGTTTTTGTATTAATAAGAATTAGAAACCATTGTTTTACCAAACACCAACTAACAAACTTGTGGAAAATAAATAAATAAATAAATAAAAATATCTAGAGGTTGAGCAATGTTTATCCATTTCATTGGCTTAATTGGCATTACTAAAAGCAAAGAGAAAGCAAATAGGTTGTAGAGAACGTTGGTAGTCTAAGATGTAATCAAAAGTATTGTAGATGTAGTAAAATAAATATTTACATGTTTCTCCCTTTAATTATGTATGCATTTTTTAAGCACATTTATTTCAAATATTATATTAGATTAAGTGCATATATTGGCCTAGTTGAAGCTTCCAATAATATTTACATATGAAAATGCTAAAATGATAGAAACAAAAACTAGTGTTGAAAAATAATTTGGAGCAGATAATTTGAGGTTAGATGTAAGGGGAGTATCACGGACATATGCATGTAAGCCAATAATTACTTGTATAAATAGATAGAAGTAAGTAGAAGTAAGCAAAAGCAAGTTAATTCTATAATATCTTCTATAGAAGCTTCATAGATACTGCTTTGACTTTATAGTGTCTTTAATTGACTTTTTGGATTAGAAACAAGTTGGCCATGTGCCACAGATGTTGTTAGCTTGAAGACCAAGCTAACTATCTGGCCCATACATAGAAAAACTTACCTTGTAAGTCAAGGCATATGTCCTACAAAGTCAACATATATTGGAGGTCCTATAGAACATTGCTACATAGCCCCTAGCTAGATAGTATATATAGAGTCAAGAGTGAAGCCTTCTTCATTCTTGTCAACTCCTTTCTTGCTTCTAGTCTAGTTTCAAGAGTCTCAAGTTTTCTTGTCTTTTGGCAATAATCCTATCTAGATTTTTTTAATATATGTACTTCTTTATTTTTATTTTTTTACTCTTTCTTTGATATAGATTTCATTGGTTTATGCATCATCTTTTAGTTCATGTCTTTGACAGAGAGTCAAAATAATATATAAATCCAAGAAGTTGAATTCTATCAACTTTTGCTTTGAATACAAACCTTGTAAAATATAGAGCCAACCTTATTGCATACTTTGAATGATCTTAAGGCTTAAAATATGATGGACCTTATTGAGATGGCATTACATGAATTGAGATTGAAGTTAAGTTTTGATTGATTGGTGAAGGAGCAAGTTGTTGCTAGTGATTATGGTGTCATTTATATACAAAGTAAGACTTATAAAGTTAGAGCCATAGCTAAGATAGTACACAATCCAATTGATAGTAGAATTTATGAATCTAGGTGTAGCCAAGAAAATATCAATTATATGAAATCATATCCATGGATATTGCTTGAGATAATAGAACATTTTTTAAAGACAATATATAAAGCAATAGTGTAGGGGGTTAATACCACCATAGATCTCTATATAGATTTTTTTGTAAAAAAATCCATTGAAAAAAATTATTTTTATATCTATTTGATAGATGTACAGATTATGTTGAACAAGAAGAGTTAGTATGAAGCAAATGGATTAAATGCATACCATTAAAGAGAATGTATCTATGTAGTCAAGTCCATAGATTTGGTTGAAGCTATAAGCTAGAAGCCATGCTTGAAGTTGATAAACTTGGTCGATATTCTTGAATTTTATTTTGAATATCTATTTGTACATAATTGGACAACAATAAAGAAATAAATCATTAAATGTTCAAGTGCTAATGGCAGCATGAGCATTTAATTCATTGATTGTCATGGACGTACTCATGTAAGCTAGTAATTACATATATAAATAAGTAGCAACAAATAAAAATAGATAAAAGTAAGTTAATTCTATAGTATTTGATATGAAAGCTTCCTAGAAGCTTCATAGATGCTGCTTTGACTTCATAGGTGTCTTTAATAGACTTTTTGGATTAGAAACGTGGTTAATAAGTTGGCCATGTACCACACATATTATTAACTTGAAGACCAAGCTAACTATGTGGTCCATACATAGAAAAACTTGCCTTGTAAGTCAAGGCAAGTGTCCTACAAAGTCAACACATATTAGAGGTCCTATAGAACATCGCCACGTAGCCTTTAGTTAGATAGTATATATAGAGACAAGAGTGAAGCCTTCTTCACTCTTATCAATGCCTTTCTTATTTTTAGTCTAGTTTTAAGAGTCGTCATATTTTCTAGTCTTTGGCAATACCCATTCTAGTTCAATATATTATTACCTTTGAGTGATTTCTAAGTATTTTTAAGTGACACAAGAGTGTATTGAGATTATCTTTCTTTAGAATTCATATCCTTGATAGTTTGACAAGAGTGTTAACATATTGTTTCTGTCTTGTTCTAGAAGTGAATAGATTATCTCACTTCTATTATTGTATTTTGAAGATTGCGGACTACCTACCTTTAAACAAAAAATCTTGTTTTCTAACATTGATCTTTTTCTTAAAGAAAGTGGATTATCCCTCTTTGTAGAATTTTTTTTTAGAAGTTGCAGATTACTTTCCTCTTATTTAACTTTTGAATTCGTTTGAATTATCTATGGAAGGAAAAATCATGGATGCTAGACTTGGTGGAAGTAAAAATAGATTTGCAACTATTGCAGATCTTCATGAGCTTGTCAATACTCTTAGGACCGAAATTTTACGCATCACCAACATCAACCATGGAAGCACTATTCCTACTATTATAGAAGAAGTTCAGAGTCTATACCAAGAAGTTGTGCAGTTGAAGGAAACAAGTCGATTAGCCTCGCAATGAAATTCTGGGAGTTTTACTTTTACAAGCTCGAGGGAGGCAAGGATTAATATACTTGAAAAGTTTGATGGAACAAGATCAAGATTTCAAGGGTTTTTGCAACAAGTTAAACTCTACTTAAGGTTGCATGCTTTCCAATACCCTTATGGATTTACTCAAGTTGGATTCATAGGCGCACTTTTATCTGGAATTGCTCTCTCTTGGTTCGTACCTTTGATGGAAAAAGATTCACGACTATTCTATGATTTGAACTCATTCTTGGAAGTATTTATGGCTATATTTGAAGAAAGTGATTGAGAAAGGGTAGCAGAGACCAAGCTTATATTACTATGACAAGAATCACGTTCAGCCACCACATATGCTGCTGAATTCCAAAGTCTTGCTTGTGATGTGGATTGGAATGATAAAGCCCTTATCAATCAATTTTTCTATGGATTAAAGGATAATATTAAAGTTTTGTTATTAACAATACCAAAAATAGATTCTTTAAAATAATTCATTGCTCAAGTTATTACACGTGATAATCGTTTATTTGAAAGACATCAAGAACAAAGATATGGCTGGAGAGAAACAAGTCAAGTCATGGCATCACCTTCTAAGTTTTTGGAAACCTTTCCATCAAGGCCAGAGCCAATGCAAATTGATACGGTACATTTTAAATCCCTCACGGAGCAAAAAAAGACTCGACAACATCAAGAGGGCTTCTGTCTATATTATGGAGAAGCTAAACACATTACTCAACATTGTCTAAGGAAGCAACGCAATCACAAAATGAAGAGTACAATTGCAAAAGAAGACAATGTGTCAAAAAACGAGTTCTTCGAGCTACAATAAGGACTGTGCGGCTGGAACCATGTGCAACACCTAGTCAAGGTCCTATTCTCTCCTGAGATCCCTCACCTTGTTTTATAATAGATGTGTGTTTAGGATCCAAAAATCATAAAGTCTTTGTATTATTAGATTCAAGAGCCTCAGCTTCTTTCATAGACAAAGACTTTGTCAAAAGTCAAGAAATATCATTAGTCAAGAAAATCAAACCCGTACATGTCGAAGTCATAGATGGTCGTTTGTTGTCTTCTAGTAATGTTATCTATGAGGCTATTCCTTTAGATGTACTAATTAAAGATCATAATAGTGTAGTAATATTTAATGTGATACGATCTCCTTTGAATCCAGTCATTTTAGGACTATCCTGGTTAGAAAAGTACAACCCTCAAATAGATTGGATTTCTTTTAACCTTAAATTTTTTAATAGTTTATTTCGAAATTCTATTAATCAAGAGAAAATACATAAGTCTAGTACATCTAAGCCCTTACTAGTAGGGGCAAGAGCTTTCATGCATGCAGCCAAAGAGAGGTCATCTTTTGCTATATATGCCACACCCATTTCAGATAGTGAAAAGACGTCAAGTAGTACTCCTAGTTAATATCAAGAATTCCAAGATGTTTTTGAGAAGAAGAATGCAGATATTTTTTCAGAACATTGACCTTATGATTGTTCAATTGATCTTTAAGAAGGAGCTCAACTACTATTTGGACCAATCTATAACTTATCACAAAACAAGTTGGCTGCACTAAAAGAGTATATTGACGAGAACTTGGCTAAAAACTTCATATGCCATTCAAAATCTCCAGCAGGAGTGCCAATCTTATTTGTAAAGAAAAAAGATGGATCTCTACGGATGTATGTAGACTGTCGGGGCTTTAACAAGATCACCATCAAAAACATGTATCTTTTACCTTTGATTTCAAGACTTCTTGATCAATTCAATCAAAGAAAGATCTATACAAAAATAGATCTACGAGGAGCATACAACATGGTCCACATCAAAGAAAGAGATGAATGAAAGACTACTTTTCGAATTAGGTATGGACCTTTTGAATATAATGTCATGCCTTTTGGACTCACAAATGCACCAGCTACTTTTCAATATCTTATGAATGATGTTTTTCGTGAGTTTTTAGATGATTTTGTCGTTTGTTATTTAGACGACATTCTAATCTATTCTAAGAACACAGAAGAACATGAACTCCATATTTGTCATGTATTACAAAAACTAAGAGATGTAGGATTATATATCAAGTTAAAAAAGTGTGTATTCCACACTACTCAAGTTGACTTTTTAGTATACATTATTTCCAACGAAGGCCTGATGATGGATCCCAAGAAGGTCCAGACTATCATAGATTGGAAGATTCTAAGAATAGTATAAGATGTACAATACTTTTTGGACTTTGTAAATTACTATCAAATCTTCATTAAGAACTTTTCTCAAGTTGGAGCTCCACTTATGCATTTGACTTGTAAAGACAAATTTGAGTGGAGTAAAGAAGCTAAAGTAAGGTTTAATGCTTTAAAGAAGGAATTTACTTCTGCACCAATCTTGTATTTTGTCGACTTCTCTAGGGCATTTTTAATGGAAACAGATGCATCAAACTTTGCCTTGGGTGCAATTTTATCACAAATGGGAGCAGATGACAAGCTCCATCCAATAGCTTTTCATTCTAGGAAATTTTCAGCAACCAAGATTAACTATGAAATCTATGATAAAAAGCTTCTTGTAATTGTGGATTCATTTCAAGAATGGCGTCATTATCTAGAAGGCACCTCAAGTCCAATCACCATATACACGGATCATAAGAACCTCAAGTATTTCATATCAGCATGCGTATTAAATCGTCATCAAGCTCGTTGGAGCATGTCTTTATCAAGATTTGAGTTCATCATCACTTATCGACGAAAAAAATAACAAGGTTTGTCCAATGCCTTGTCTAGACGTTCTTATCTTGCACCAAAAGAAAGAGATGTAGCTTTTGAGCAACAAAAAATGGTTCTCTTGAAGCTGGAGCAATTTCATCTTCAAGCAATAAAATCAACATTGATTGTTGATTTAACTTTTTTTAAGCAAGTCTAGTTAAGTATGACTTTAGATCCTCTTATTCACGATATCAAGAATAATTCTTTTAAATCTCATGATTGCTCTAAATTCGAGTTCAAGAACAACCTACTTTATTTCGAAGGATGCCAATATGTTCCAAAAGGAGAAGAACGTTTACATGTTCTTTAAGCTCGTCACGACTTTCCAACCACAAAATATTTTGGATACAATAAGACTTTGGAGCTGATATCTAAGGATTTTTGGTGGCCTCAAAAGTGGGAGGCACTCAAAGATTATGTAAAATCATGTGATGTTTGCTCAAGATCAAAAACTCCTGGTCATCGACCTTTTGGACTTCTTCAGCCATTATCCATTCCAAAACAACCATGGTCTTCTGTTTCTATGGACTTCATCACAAATCTTCTAAGCTCAGGTTCTTATGATTCTATATTTGTGATAGTAGATTGCTTCACCAAGATGGCACATTTTGTGCCATGCACAAAATCCATCATAGGTGAAGAAACAGCTAAGCTTTTTATTGACAATATCTATCGCTATCATGGATTACCAAAGGATATTATATTGGATAGGAGAACTCAATTTGTATCAAGATTTTGGAGAACCTTTTTTAAGATTTTATAAGTGGATATAAAACTATCTTCGGCTTTCCATCTTTAAACTGACGGACAGACAGAGCACATAAACCAAGTCTTGGAGCAATACTTAAGATGTACCATCAACTATCAACAAGATGATTAGACAACTCTTTTGCCATTGGCAGAGTTTGCTTATAATAATACGATGCATTCTTCTACATAATAAATACCTTTTTTTACCAATTATGGTTATTATCCATCACTTGACATGTTTAATTTCTCAAAAGTTGATAATCCTGAGACAAAAGATATGGCAAATCGGTTGCTAGAGTTACATGCAACAATGAAGGCACAATTAAAAGAAGCTCAAGAACAACAAAAGATAAATGTGGATGTCTATCGAAAGGAATAACCACCATTTGACATGGGTGATAAGGTATAATTACTTCATCGTAATATCAAGACCACTCATCCTTGTGACAAGTTGGGCTATCGAAGGCTTGGACCATTTTCTATTTCTGCACAAATCAATCCAGTTGCATATCGTTTACATCTATCGGTGTCATACTGTAAATGCTTACAGTATGTAAAAATTAGTTAAAACATATTATATGTTGATAAATCTAGATGTGTGTTAGAGTGGCTAGTAGATTAAATTAAAAAGAGTTGGTATAAGAAACTTTACTTTGTTTCTTTATTTCTTTTGATTTTGATATTAAATATATCTAAATATATATATATATATATATATATAAAGGACCTAAATGTTCAGTATGAAGCCTTGGGAGAAGGTAGAAGCCTAAAGATGAAGATTTAAACTAATAAGAGGTTAATTGGGAGGGATGAAACCAAGGCATGGTTGGATGAAGGTAGAAATAAGGATCTCTATCTCCATTGGTCGAAATCCATGTCCAATAGATTTTTAGGAGGCTGCCCGCGACCTTGATAAGGGTTTCGGCGACTTCAAAGAGGCTATTAGGAAATCAGAGGCAAGGTTTGTAAATTTTAGGGTTTTGGCTACAATTTTTGTGCAAATTTTATAGGGTTTGGAGTTAGGGTGAATAAGTTATAGCCGTTTGAAGTTAAGGTGTCAATTTGAGACCTACTGTTACTCTTTTGAGTTTCAGAGGAGTCTTACGGAAGCTTTTGGAGATCGGAAGGTGCAGCTAGAAGGGCAACTTCAAGACATACATCTTTTGCGAAGGAAACTTTGCATTTAAAGTTGATATAAAGGAGTTATAGGGAGTTAAAGACAATGCATTCAAATCAGAGGCAGTAAGTAAGTGGTTTTGTTCAAAGTAGTGTTAGGAGCCATAACTTGAGTTTTCGAAAGAAATTTTGGCTCAAACTTTGGGAGAATGTAAACATTTGTATTAAGAAGCTCTCTATACAAGTTTCGTGGCATTTGGACTTATGGTTTGTGAGATATGAAGAAAATTGCACGCGGGTATATAAAGATTAGGGTTTGAAGCGACTGTTAGGGTTTTGAAGATATCTCAAGATCTGCGATGAATTTGCGGTTATAATTTGTCGTAAAATTAACAACAACATATCAGTACTTCATGTAAATTTTTGTCTTGTTTGGACGGTTGGATCAAGAGTTATGAGGTGTTGAGGTTCGGGAGAATTTCCACACAAGGATATACAAGGTTTTAGAGTAATTGTACCATATTTTGGGTGTTGTTGGTTATTTAAGACTTAAATATTTTGTGTAATTGTCCCAAAAGGAGAACTTATATATATAAAATTATGATTTCCTTTTTTTAAGCATAATTGAGCAATTAGTGACACCCAGAAGCCCAGTGCTTTCTTGAGGCAAAACCTCTCTACCCCGACACCGGAGCCAATAAAAATCCATCTAGTATTCCACGTGTCTCTTCTTGAACCATACAAGACAGTGGACATACCAAGAAGAAGACAAGCTCCACCTCCTCCTATAGAAGTAGACAATAATGAAGAGTTTGAAGTGGAAGAAGTCTTAGATTCAAAGCGGCGCCAAAATAAATTAGAATTTCTTATGTATTGGTGTGAATATGATATTAGTGAATGCACATGGGAGACAATAAAGAATCTTGCAAATACAACAAAAGCAATGGAGGCTTTTTATCGATGACATCTATCAAAATCAAGATGAAAATCTTTTTTATAAAAGAAACAAGATCCAAGAAAGATAACATTCTACTTTCAATCCTTGTTTGTTTCTTCTTTGTAGTTGTGATGTTGTCATGATGTAATATGATTAATAGGAGAAAGAGTGTGGAGATTATTATAATTTAAGAGATCTTAGTTCAAAGTATTAGAACAAATTATCTTAGAAATATAGTTAATAGCCAAAGGGGTAGAAAAATTAAAAGGTACCAATGCTGCCTTTTAGAAAGGTGACTTCTACTTACTTTGTAGTACCATAAGTAAAGAAAATCAAAGTATATTGAGAAAATAAATGATATAGGAATCTTTAGAAGAAAGTTAAGAGTAAATTCTAGAAAAAAGTTACTTAGAAAAACTAGATATTGATATCCGAAGAGGGCCGGTTATGAACCAGGGTCGAAATCAGATCCTGAGGCACAAAACCGAGTCTCGACGATGACTCTGGGACTCTTTGGCAGATCGGATAGTGGGGTTTGAAAGAAGATTGAATAGGGTTTCTATGGGCATTGATTTTGGGTGATTTAGAGTTGATATGAATTTTTAAGAGCTTTGCAAAGTTGATTTTGTTTTGGATAACTTCGGTTTTATGAAATAAAATAGGGTTTATGTTTTGAGTGATTTCGAGAGTTTTGTTGCAGATCTATGGATGAATGTTTTTGGGTTCATGGTTATAGTTGTATTGAATACATGTTGTGAATTTGAGCTTGATCTAACGGTTGAACTAAGAGATATTGAGGTTTAAGTGAGTCAAGGTCTCAAAAAGTAGAATTTTAGGTCTAGTGAGGGTTTTTAAGATTTCATGCAATCTACTAGTTGGATTGGAGTAAAACTTATGTGAGAGGATATAAGACTTGTTTTTCTATGTCCATGAGAAATTTGAAAACAATCGAACGATGCAAAGAAGAGAAATTGACTCTGGAAAATTGGCAACAAGATTGGAGAAGGAGGCCGGCTAACACCCGAACACATTTTTGAGGTTTTCGTCAATTTGATAACTCCGATCCTTTTCAAAAATTTTTTGCTTGTTTTGAACTTGATTTTTAAGAAATGTGATAATTTTGAATTGAGATCGACGGTTTATTAATTAGATATTGAGGTTTAAATCTATCATTGGAATTACTAAGATTTGGATTAGGGTTTGGCTAGGATTCGGTTTAGGGTTTGGATTAGGGTTTGAATTAGGATTTAGGATTTGGATTAGGATTTGGATTAGGGTTTAGGGTTTGGTTAGGATTTGATTTTGGATTTGGATTAAGATTTGATTTAGGATTTGGATTAGAGTTTGGACTAGGATTTGGTTAAGGTTTGATTTAAGGTTTGGTTTAGGGTTTAGGATTTGGATTAGAGTTTAGGATTGGATTAGGATTTAGATTAGGATTTGGATTAGGGTTTAGGGTTTGGTTTAGGATTTAGGGTTTGGAATAGGATTTAATTTAAGATTTGTTTAGGATTTGACTTAGGATTTAGGAATTATTAGGGTTTAAGATTTAATTAGGTTTGATCTAAAGTTGAGTGAAATTCAATAGGGTTTTAACTAGAATTAAATTAAGATTGAATTGACATATATTTGAGTAAAATTTGTGATCATTCTAATATTTCTTTAAGAATTTTATTGTTTATTTGAAATTTCTTTGAGTTGTTTTGAATTTGATTACGTTTGTTTACCATTATTATAGTCTAATTAGAGCATTGTTAGTATTCTATTAAAATTAGGATTTTGTTATCGCAATTTCTATTGTTCCTTCTACAGCCAGGTGCTCAGAGCATTCTCAAGCAAGACTTCACACATTACGACAATGCTGAGGAGATGGTGAATCAACAACCAGTGGATTCGACTCAAGAGCCTTCATTTACTGACCTATCAGGTGAGACATTTTGATTGTTACAACCTTCAAGACAATGCTATCGAGGTTAAGAACTTCAAGAACGATATGTTCTACTTTGAATAGATGGCGAGATACAATACGTTTGGTATCACGACCTTGGAAAGAACTCTCAATGTTTGGTGATTTTAGTAGAGTTAGGAACAACTCTTGACGGTGTTCCAAATGTTTTATTTGAAAGAAGTTATGAAGGCGTCAACAATGATCAAATAACTGGGTGATCTTCTCGCCCTAGTATGGAACACTATTGATGGTTGAGAGGCCCTATCAATCATCTTTAAAGAAAATAAAGATCAAAGTATGTGGCGAATACAATTCATCGCATCATAGATTTCCTCAACATATGATGACCGCTCTTCGTGGAACTCGTTCCTAGAAGGGAGGTAATGTCATGGACATACTCATGTAAGCTAGTAATTACATATATAAATAAGTAGAAGTAAATAAAAATAGATAAAAATAAGTTAATTCTATAGTATTTGATATGGAAGCTTTTTAGAAGCTTTATGGACGCTGCTTTGACTTCATAGGTGTCTTAGTTGATTTTTTGGATTAGAAATGTGGTCAACAAGTTGGCCATGTACCACACATGTTAACTTGAAGACTAAGCTAACTATGTAGCCCACACATAGAAAAACTTGCCTCGTAAGTCAAAGCAAGTGTCTTACAACGTCATCACATATTGGAGGTTCTATAGAATGTCGCCACGTAGCCCCTAGTTAGTTAGTATATATAGAGACAAGAGTGAAGCCTTCTTCACTCTTGTCAACTCCTTTCTTATTTCCAATCTAGTTTCAAGAATTTTCATGTTTTCTAATCTTTGGCAATACCCATTCTAGTTCAATATATTATCACCTTTGAGTGATTTCTAAGTATTTTTAAGTGACACAAGAGTGTATTGAGATTATCTTTCTTTGGAGTTCATGTCATTGATATTGAAAATAGCTTATTATTATTGAGTTGCTTTAAAAGACATTAATACTTATTTATATATTACTATTTTTAGTAGAATTATAGTAAGGATAAATAAGATGCACTTATTTGAAAGAAGATAGTAGAGATTTCAATAGAGATGAAATAAGTTGAGGTTGTAATTTTATAAAGGACTGTATAGAAAAGAAACATCCTTTGTGGTACCAAAAGATATTTATTATAGAACATATGGAGATGATAACAATAGAAAGAAGTCAATCCATACAAGACTAGGTAGGACATAGAAGCCAAAAAGTGGTAGCAATAAAAGAGCTAGTCAAAATAAATAGGTCAATAGATAAATATTGCAATAAGGTAATAACATCAGTGGAGCTAATTAATAGTAGTACATTAGCAAATAAAGTGATAAATTTTACAAAATTGGCTGATAGAAGTGGGCCAATAAGTAAGGTGACAATGTTGGTGGTGTCATATTATAATTATATATAGTATGTAAAAATTAACTAAAACATATAATATATTTATAAGTATTGATGTATATTAGAGTAATTAATAGATAAATTTAAAGAAAGTTGATGTAAAAAGAATTATTTTGAAGTTTATCTATTTTGATAATAGTATTTAAATTATATAGGATTTAGATATTTAGTATAAAATATAAAAAAAAGATTGGAACTCAAAGATGAAGATTAAAACCTCTAAAAAGCTTATTTGGAGGGATGAAAGTAAGATATGGATAGATGAAGGTAAGGAGTGATGGTCTCCATCCCTATTGATCAAAAGTCATATCTAATAAGCTTTCAAGAGGCTATTTGCGACCATAACAAGGATTTTGGCAACTTCAAAAGAAAAATTTGAAAATAAAAATTAAGGATGATAAGATTTATTTATTTTTTTACAATTTGTATATAAATTTAGAAGGTTTGGAATTAAGGTGATGAAGTTATAGCCGTTTGAAGTTAAAGTATCTTTTTAAGATATACTATTGTTCTTTTGAAGATAAAAGGAGTAATACAATAGCTATTGAAAATTGAAAGATGTAGCCACAAGGGTGATTTTAAGACCTATATCTTTTATAAAAGAATTATTATATTTGATATTTTTATGAAGGAGTTATAAGAAGCTGAAGACAACACATGTAATTCAAAGGTAGTAAGTAAATCATTTTGTTGATAGTAATGGTTGGAGCCATATCTTAAGTTTTCAAATGATTTTTTAGCTCAAATTTTTTAAAGATGTGTTTTATTAGGTTAAAAATATACATACCAAATTTTGTGGCATTTGAAGTTTTAGTTTGTGAGATATAAAGAAATTTTCTCATGATTATATATAAATAAGGGTTTGAAGCTACTATTAGGATTTTGACAATATTTCAAGATCTATAATGAATTTATACTTGAAATATGTTGTGGTAGTTGATTAAAGTATATTAATACTTCACATAAAAATTTAGTTTGTTTGGATAGTCCAATCATGAGATAAAAGGTGTTGAAGTTTGAAACAAATTCACCTTAAGGATATATAAGATTTTAGAATATTTTAACACATTTTGAATAATCTTTGGTATTTAGGGCTTATGTATTGATATAGTTGTTTATATAAGGAAAATTTTATATATACATATATACTTGATGCTTTTCTATCTTTAGTTTAAGTTGAGCAATTAGAGATAATCAAAAGCTTAGTACTTTTTTTGAGGCAACTCTCTATACCTTGACATATTAATACTTCCAGTGAAAGAGCCTTAAGGCACTAAATTTTTCAATAAATCAAGATGGAAGATCAAATCTCACAATTTTTATTATTAATTGGGATGGATGTTCATGATTTATTTAGGGCATTTGTTGAATTTAGAGAAGATAGGCAACATATACATAGAGAGGATAGAAACACCACCAAAGCTTTATAAGTAGTGGTGGATAAGATTGCAAGGTTTGATGGGAGGGACATTACTAAGCTTCTAAGAATTTACATATATGAAATGGAGGTCTATCAAGTTTCAAAAATAAAGATGATTACTACTTTTGATTTGGTTGTGATATCAAAAATTAGAGAGAAGCTACAAAATTTGCATATTGAAACTATATTATAGAAGAAATTTGAAGAACTCTTAAGACATGAATTTTTTGAAGAAGATTAAGAAAGAATGATAAAAATAGACCTTTTTGGAATAGATTGACAAAAGATCAAAGAATCAAATGGCTTCAAATAAATTAATTAGGAAATTTGGAATTAAGCTTCAGTAATTTCCACAACAAGAAAAGCAACTCTTTAAAACAAAAAAATTGGGTTATTTTTGCAAGTAATTGATAAATATTTGGAAGATAAGCTGCTCTTTTATCTAAGAGATAAGACATTTAAAAGTAGTTTTATTAGTAATTAGAGGTTAATAAAAGAAATTATGGGACTTTTAATTAAGCAACAAAAGATTAAGAGTCGTGATTTAATATTAAGACTATAACCAATGCCTACATCTCAAATTCTAATGCTACCTCAAAAGTTCATCAAGACTATCAAAGATAACATTCTTTAAGAATTAATCAAAAGCATATAAGATTTGAGGATAGAAATGACTAAGTTGAAGAAATCCCAGATGGCAAGCTCATCAAAGATAATTGAAGGCTGAAAAGAGCTTGTAGAGAGATGTATGTGGTATAACAATCCAAACCATAAGTATGATAAATAAGATAGTTCTAAGACTGCAATCAAAGATAGTAATGTATATTTCAAGAAGGATAAGATAAGACTCACAATAATATTGGATTAGTTTTCACAAAGTCTAAAACCTTACAAATTTCATAACAACAAAGATCTTGACATAATGTAAGGTCAAATATACTAGAATAAAATTGAAAGTAACTAAACAAAATAGAACATAAAAGACAAGACTGAATAAAAGTTAATAGAACCAAATTGAATCAAATAGAATTAAACAAAAAACAACAAAAAAAACAACCAAACTTTATTAAGAAGAAGAATTTAAAGCCATACTTGACCAAATGTCCAAATAGCCTTATCAAGTTCTATTTATATTATATTCAACTATCTTTGGAACTTTTTAGAATCTCTCTAATGATAGATTCCATCAAGATAATTATCCTTCTAAAAGACTCTAAAAGTAGGCTTCATCATGATAATTGTCCTAAGCCTTTCTAGAAGGTTGTATAGTAGATCCTACATGAATCACTATTCTAACCTCAATTCTAGAAACTTCTCAAAAAGAACTCCAATTACATATCTTTATGTACAAATGATACAAATATCCTATCTATGCCATGTTATAGCTAATCCTTCTCTACTAATGTGAAACATCCTTATTTTGCTCTTAATGGTATTTTCAAATGATTTTTTGATAATAAGTGAGGTTTTGTGTAGATTTTTAAGTTGCATCGTGGATGAAATAACCTTTCTAAAGAACTTTGTATTGAAGTTTTGGACATCCATTGCTATGGCAAAGGTGGCGATGCTCCAAAATATTATCTACTTCATATTCTTGTTGGTTATCAATCACAATTGGTGGTGGTGGTGGTAGTTGGTGTCAATTGAAAAAGTATCTTAGTTCAATATAAAACTCATTGAATTACAAAATATAGAAGATTGGATGGATCCAAATATGTGGCAAAAGCTTGAGGTAATATACAAGATTAGAAATTATTCCAAAAATATAAAGAGTTCTAAGCCATTGAGCCTTTAACTTACAGACTTAGATTGATGTAGCAAGTAGAAGGTTGGCATTAGAAAGTAATATCTAGTAACTATTTTAGAAGGTCATGTATTACCAATGGTTATCCACATGTTGCTTATGTCAATTCTACTTAGTAAGAAGACGGTGTCATGCCTCCTATAAAGTTGTTATAAACCATTGTATAAACCTCTTTGTTGTCAGATTGTTGATGTTGATAGAACAATAGAGAGTTGCTAACATAATCACATGCTGACTAATGTTAAAGAAGAATAGCAAATAATTGATACTTGCTTGAATATTATCATTGTAGGTAAATTCTAAAGATGTCAAATATTTATCCTAATTATTATGGTGAACTACTACAAATATCTATAGTATATCTTCTAGGATCCAATTTATACGTTTCATTTGTCTATCCATTATAGAATAGAAGGTTGTAGACATGACAAGTTGTGTACCTAGTAGTTTAAAAAATACTTACCAAAAACTCTTCGTAAAGTATAAATTTTGATCTAAAATGATGATACAAGGTAATCCATGGTGATATAAGATAATGTCAAAGAAGACTTATACAAATCCTAAGGTAATAATATTATAGCACATTGTAGCCAAGTAAAATTATTTTAAGAGTTAATCTATAAAGTTAAAAATTATAGTGTGATTGTCAAGCATCTATGACAAACTCGTAATGAGATCTATAGTCACCTGCTCCTAATATGCTATAAGTAATAGAATTGACTGCAATAGCCTAGGAGATGCTATGTTATGTACTTTGTTATGGTTATATGATTCAAAAAAATACATAAAAGCTCAAACATTACAATCCAAACCTGCTCAAAATTATATCCTTAAGATTTGTTTTAGAGTCTTCTTGCACCTTAGGTATCTATATATTCAAAAGTTGTATCTTTTTTGAAGTATATACATCTAAAGTATAGCATCAGGTACATAAATTTGCTTCTTGAAATAGAGTAAGCCATCATTGATATGCTAATCTTGATATTATACATTGTCTACTTTAAGCCAATCAATAATCATCTTAAAATAAATATTACATTTTTTTTTTTTTTTTTTTTTTTTTTTTTGTTCTTTTTATTTAATCTAAAATGATACTTTTAATAGTAGTAACTTTTATCTTATTATTTAATTTAGATTTTAAGTCTAATTTGTGTGATAAGATATTTGATACGATGTGTTGTCGTCCTAACTTGTACTCAAGATGAATGTCAAAGAGCTACAATTGTTCTTTCAAACAATAATGATATGATTTCATATTTTTTATATACAAATCATATAGTAAGGATCGATGGTCAGTCCAAATAGTCATGCTCATTGAAGCATCCTTGAGGCCCTAATAATTAATATAAAATTAAATTCTACCATCTTTTTTTAAGTGCAAAGAATACAAGTGTTCTTTATAGCAATGTGCTTTTTTGAATGAGGTCGTTCTCTAAGAATTTATCAAATGACTTTTATAACTTTTTAAGTTTATTTGGTACTAGGTGATAAATTAGCCAACTTGCCGATTTAGCTCCAAGCACTGGTTCTATTTGGAAGGGGGCACCTTGATCAAGTGGCATGCCACTAGGTAAATTGATTGAAAAGACATCCCGATATTCATGTATAAATTGGTCTATTCTTTTTGCTCTTTTGGCTATCTTTTCTACCACTAAAGTAAGATTTAGAACCACCACATATACCAGCCAATTGCTTATATCATATTTATTTCTTCATAAAGGTCATTCCTACAAATAAGCTCTTAGTTCCAGATCATTTTACTATTTAACTTGATACATGAGCTTAAAGAGTTCTTATGTGTCTTCTATCTTTGAAAGAGATTGTCCTTAGTAGCCAATCGACTTATTTATTTTCTACCTCTAGCTATGGCATACCAATGATAAGATCATATCTAAGCCATATTATTCTGAGCTTTTTTTTCAAGGCATAGATATTATTCAATCTTAGGATTTTTTTTTTCACTTATCTAGCTCAACTCGTTCTCTTAATCATTTGCTATATATACACTCTCTCTTTTGTTTACTTTAGTTTTAATCCTAAGTCAATTGGTAATTATCATCGAAATATAATTTTTTTGTAGAGGTATAATCTACAAATTTTGGATATGGTTGTCTTCTTAGTCAATCAATTAGACACACCAATCAATCCTTCTAATTGTTGTTCAAAGCCATGTCATTTGTCTCTAAGAAACAACAACTATCTTCAATATTGGTTCTTGATGCCTTTATTGAGGAGTTTCATTTTCCTACTTTATTTCTTCATCAACTTGGTGGCAGTCAGGTTTATGAATCTGCAATGATTTATTGGTGTTTAAACTTTGTCATTTTAAAGTCTTTGATTTGATGGTTTGGCTTTTGATAGTAAAAGCACAATCTCTTTTGTATCAATATTTTTTGTCTCTATGATATTAATGATCTTAGTAGAGCATCAATCTCCATTGGTATTGGTTATTGTGCCATAGTATTGGTTAGTAGTTTAGAATTCCATATTATAGGTTGTACTCTACAATTTCTAAAATCTATAGCATCAATCTTCTTTGCAATCTTAACTACCTCTCTAAATATTTGTAGATCCTTTAATTCCACTTCTTGCTGGACTATATGTTTCAATCCTTGTATAAATCAATCAATCATTTCTACCTTTGAAATGTTGACCATTTGAGAATATAGGGACGTGAATCAAGAAACATAATCTTACATTGACTTAGATTGTATAAGATTAACCAAGTGATTGCATGCTAACTTCTCTATATTGATGGGCCAAAATTAACTCAGCTCAATTTCAAGTTCCTCTCAATCACCAATTTGCCTTGAATTCCATAGCTTTGAGTTCAATATTGCTACCAAATGGCTGCTGCACCTCTCAAAGGAGGTGTTGTATTTGAGTTTCAATCTTAGATTGCTCTGCCATATCTTTTATGCTGTAATTTTTTTGCTAAAATTTACTATTATAATGCCTTATTCTCTTCTAGTTGATTTTTTTAAAATAGTTCATTGTAGCTCTAAAACAATATCTAATATAATTATAATAATTGACTTCTAATTAAAGAATGGCTATGAACACTCTACCAAAGAATAGACTAATACTTTCTCTGATACCAATGAAATAAGATTCGATTTTCTTAGATCTAAAATCTCACCAATTTTATAATAATAAAGATCTTGATACAATGTAAGATCAAAAACACCAAAAAAAACTAAAATTAATTGAACGAGATAGAATATAAAAGACAAGATTGAGTAAAAGAAAATAGAACCAAATAAAAGAGAACAAGAAAAAACAACCAAACTTTACTAAGAGAAAGAACTTGAAGCCATATTTGACCGAATGCTCAAGTGGCCTCAATCAATCCTATTCATACTTTATTCAACTATCCTTGGAATTTTCTAGAATATCTTTAATAGTAGATCCTATTAAAGTTAGTGCTCTTCTAAAAGACTTTAGAGATAGGTCCTATGATGATAATCACCTTAAATCTTTCTAAAAGGTTTTGTGGTGGATTCCACATAAATTACCATCCAAATTTCAATTCTAAAAACTTTCCAAAAACAACTCTAAATATATATATATATATATATATATATACATATCTCTATGTATAAATAATACAAATATCCTATCTATGTCTTGTTGTAAGTAAGATCAAATTAGCCTTTAAAGACTAATTTTGAAAATGGTGGCATGAAAAAATTGGTGGAGGAGCAAACATCAAAGAATAATACTATATAAGGAATAAGAGTTGAGTTTTACTCTTCAACAATAAGCAGTTAAGGCTAATTCCTTATCAATTATAGAAGCCATAATTAAGAGAGATAAAACTATTAAAAAAATATCTAGATGAAATGATTCAATTGATAATATTAGAATTAAAATATGTTTATGTAAGAATAAACATGATGATGATTTGCATGATACTATGGTTGAAGAAAAAAGAGGTAGAGCTATTTATGAGGAGGATGTTATTAGGTCTGAAAATAAAAAGAGGTTTCTAAAGAATAAAGAAGCTTCTAACATTGAGACATCTATAGAAGTGAAAAACTAAAAGTAAGATTGATATATGTAATTATCATTTTACTTATTCTATCAATTCTTTTTAGAATAAACTTGTAGAGGGGGATTCAAACGTAGGAAAAGACTAAGCACATGAGTTCTACTTATTAAGATCACACAATTAATTGTATTCTGAACCACTAAAACATGAAGAAATACTACAATGCTTTCGACTTCCTAATAATACTCCGCCATCACTGATAACAACAACATGTAATCTCGCACTATCCTAAAAGATAGTACATAATTATTCCTTAATCCAAACATTGGAATCCTTCACTACTAACTGTCCTTCTCAATACATTTCTTCATAGAATTCCAGATTCTACAAACTCTTTTTGATGAATCACTCTCAATTCTTAATACTCGATGTATTATAATTCTTCTATTCATATCCATTCTTCACAAATATTTTTAATTATTTTCTTTCAATTTATCATTGTATAATTCAACATTCAATAAATCAAATTCTTCCTTTGATAATATCAAATCTCTTTTTATTCTAGAATATTACTTCACATTTTTGAGAAACTATCCATAACTCTTCTTCTTCAAAGAAAAGAAAACCCAATAAACAAACAAAGAAAAAGATAGCACCAAGCTTATCTGAGCTCATGACTATTATAGTTTGGCCCTTAAACTAACTTCTACAACTCCTATATACTTTCTCCTGATTTTCCAGATTCTAACCGTAATTCTATAATTAACTACTTTAATAACTAAATCAATCATCCATCTTCTTGTATTACCTATTATATAGGCTATTATTATATTTTACCAATATCTTTCAAAAATGAATTAATATCTATTCTATAATATAAGAGACGAGGCTTCATTTAAATATGTTGAGGCTATAATAGAACATCAAATGGAATGTATATCTTTGGAATTTATAGAAATAAAGATGAATGCATAAGAAGCATGTATAAAAACATGTTTTAAAATGTAATAATGATAGAATAGGGAATAATAGCTATTTAGTTCTTTATTGGACTAGAGCTATTATAAAGATATATGAGGTTGGGGAATTCTTAAGATTCAAATTTGACCTTAGTTGATTATAGATCTGAAATCAATATCATGTTAAGGCATGTATATAAGAAGAATAAGTGACTTATTGATATCAAATATGGTTGAATAATTAGAGTTGCTAACAACCAAAAAGATGATTTATATAGAGCTTGTTCAGCTATAAAGAATAGGATTGAAGATGTGGAAGTAGAGTAAAATTTCTTGATATAAAACTTTGCTATATATCCAATAATACTTAATGAATCTTATATTATAGCTGCTAGAATGGAGACTAGAATCTTGGATGATAGTTCATATTGTACAAGGATTTGTAGTTGAAATGGAAGAAAAGGTGTGAAATTTATTACTATAAAATCTATCCATGAGAGACATAGACAATAATTAAGAATGATGCTTTTAGAGCCATAAAACAACTTTGTGGATTTCTATAGAGCATCCTTGTAGAATGAGAACATATGAATACAAATGATTCATCTTCAAACTTCAATGTAAATAATATGAATTTTGGATTTTAAAACTTGACTAATAATAGATTTATAAATATTCAAAAAATAAAAGATTTAAGTTGTATAAATAGTAGAAGAGTGAAGAAATAAGAAAAAAACTTAAAAAGAGTAGATTTAGTTTTAAATGATAAAGTATCAAAGATACGAATCTTGAAGAAAGAAATCCTTAATATACTCTTCTGACACTAAAAAGAACTAAAAAGTCACTTAAAGATGATATATTATTGAACTAAAATTACTATTATTAAAAATAAAAAGATTAGTAAGTCTAAAAATAAGACTAAAGATTAAAAAAATATTGACAAGAGTAAAGAAGGCTTCACTCTTACCTCTATTTATACTCTTAACTAAGACATATACTATTGGGGTAGAGAGAGTTTGCCTCAAGAAAGCACTGAGCTCCTAATTGTCACTATTTGCTCAATCAAGCTTCAAAATAAGGGAAGCCCTAAGTTTATATATAAAATTTCCCTTTTTGAAGGAATTATACTAAATATATAAGCCTCAAGTAACCAACAACAACCAAAATATGATAAAATCTTCTAAAACCTTGTATACCCTCACATAGAAATTTTCTTGAACTTCAATATCTCATAACTCTTGATTCGACCGTCCAAACTTATTCAAATTTTAAATGAAGTACTGATATACTTCTAAAAACTACCACAATAAATTTCAACTGCAAATTCATGGCAGATCTTAAGATATCTTGAAAATCCTAACAGTAGCTTGAAACCCTAGTTTTTATATACTTGCGTGCAATTTTCTTCATATCTCACAAACTAAACACTCAAATACTACAAAGCTTATATTTATAGTTTTTTAACTCAATTATTTATCTTCTTCAAAAAGTTTGAGCCAAAAATTCTTCCAAAAACTCAAGATATGGCTCCAATCATTACTATGAACAAAATCACTTACTTACTGCCTTTGATTTGGATGCATTGACTTCAACCCTCTATAGCTTCTTCATTCAAACTCCAAATTCATTAAATAGTATATAAAAAATGTTATCAAAGAAGCGTTCTCTCCAACTATAGTTGCCAATCTTTTGTTATTTTCCGTAAATGTATGTTATGTCCCAAAGAGTGATAGTAGATACAAAATTGACACCTTAACTTTGAGTGTCAATAACTCCTTCATAAAAACTCCAAATCATACAAAATTTATATTCAATTCATATTTTAAAACCTAAATTTGATGATCCTAGCATCCAAAGCTCAAATGACTTTGAAAGAAAAACCCTAATTCCTAATAAGGCCTCGAGCAACCTCCATGAAGTCCATTGGGTATGGCCTTTGACTAATAGGAATGAAGATCGCCATTCTTTGCCTTCATCCAACCATACCTTGCTTTCATCCCTTCCTATAAGCCTCTTACTAGTTAAGTTTTTCTTCTTTAGGCTCTAATCTCCTCTCAAGGCTTCATACTAAACATTTAGGTCCTATAATCTTTTTGAAATGCTATAATCAAAAAAGACAAAACTCAAAATAAAGTTTCTTATATCCACTTTTTTTAAATTAATCTATTAATAATTCTAACATACACCAAGACTTATGAACATATTATATGTTTTAACTAAATTTTATATATTATAAGCAAATATAATACGACAACATGGAGATATCCTATAAGACCTCTAAAACGTATTGACTTTACAAGACACATATTTTAATATTTTAAGGTAAGTTTTTTATATGTGTGCTACATAATTAACTTATTCTATAGGCTAAAAATATATGATTAATTTATTGATCAAGTTTCTAATCTATCAATTAATTATAAATACATATAAAGTCAAAACAACATCTATAAAGCTTCTAAGAAACTTTTCTAAAAGGTATTATAAAATTAATTTATTTTTATCTATTTTTACTTACTTCTACCTAATCATATAGATATTTATTAGAATACCTATATATATCCTTAATATTACTCCTTCTACAAACAAGTTTTATAAGAAGCAATCATCATATGTTGATGAAATCAAAGATGTGACAAATTGTATTTGCCACATACTTTTATCTTTATTCTCTTCAAAGATAGTTGATAAGTCTTTTCAGCCATTTATAGTATTCTATACTAAGGTAAAAAGACCATCTTAGTATTTGATTGTTATTGAGGCTTTCATAACTTCTTTCAAACAAAACATTTGAAGTACCGTTAAGAGATGTTTTTACTTCTAATAAAATCACCAAACATTGAGATTCTCTTCTAAGGCCGTGATATTAAATATATTGTATCTTGCTATCTATTTGAGGAAGTACATATCATTCTTAAGGATCTTTATCTTAATTATGTCAACTTAAAGGTTGTCACAATCACAATGTCTTGTCTGATAAGTCAACAAATGAAAGCTCTTGAGTTGAATCTATTGGTTGTTGATTCTCCATCTCTTTAATATCACAAATATACAAAAGTTATAAAGAAGGATAGAAGGTAGAGTGTTATCTTCCTTAAATCTTGTTTCTTTCATTGCAAAGATTTACTATTCTTTAACTTAATTTTGATGGATATCATTGATGAAATATTTCAATTTTCTTTACTGTATTTATAAGATTCTTTGTTGGCTCCCATTTATATTTATTAATATTATACATGTGCCAATAAATAATTTATTTTAATCTATTTAGATATTACCTTCAATCTAAGACTTCTTTCAACTCAAACTCTTGATTATTATCTAGTTCTATAGAAAGAGGTGGCATTTATCTTCTTCCCAAGATATTCATTGTCTTATATGGCTTAAGAAAATTCATATGAAATATGGGGTGAATCTTTATAGACTCCGATAGATATAATTGATAAGTAACAAAATTGACTTTTTTACTAATAGAAAAAGTTCCAAGCTTACAATAATCCAACTTGTCACAAAGACGAGTAGTCTTGATATTGCGACAAAGTAATCATACCTTATCACCCATATTGAATTGTAGTTATTTCTTACAATAGGCATTTACATTAATATTTTATTATTGTTGAGCTCTCTTTAATTGTGTCTTCATTATTGCATATAGCTCTGACAAACAATTTGTCAAATCATCTGCAACAAGATTATCAACTTTTGAAAAGTCAAAAATATCAAGTCATAGATGATAATAATAATTATCAAACAAAGATATTTGTTGAATAGATAAATGTAT
The DNA here is from genome assembly GCF_059467195.1 of Physcomitrium patens. Taxonomy (NCBI): domain Eukaryota; kingdom Viridiplantae; phylum Streptophyta; class Bryopsida; order Funariales; family Funariaceae; genus Physcomitrium; species Physcomitrium patens. The sequence continues at coordinate 14,766,618 of NC_143434.1, read as the reverse complement.
CAAATTATTGTACACAAACTTTATCAATGGTAAAAAAAAATTTCAATCATCTTAATGATAGTTGATGGTACATTTCAAGTATTTCTTCAAAACTTGATTCATTTGTTTTGTTTGCTCATTAATTTGAAGATAAAAAGCCACAAAGAGCTTTACATCTATCTTTAAAATCTTAAAAAGTATTTTCCAAAATCTTGATATAAATTGAGTCTCCCTATTTGATATAATATTTTTAGGCAATTTGTAATAGCAATAGATATTGTTAAAAAAAACTTAGCTATTTCTTTACATGTGATAGATTTTATATATGATTCAAAATATTTTATCTTAATAAAACGATCTACTACCATAAATATAGAATCATACAAACCTGAGACTAGAAGATCCATAATAAAATCCATAGAAATGAAAGACCATATTGTTCTAGAATAGATAAAGATTGAAGAAGTTCATAAGGTCTTTGGCAAGGAGTTTTGGATCTTGAACAAATATCACATGATTGTATAAAGTCTTAAAGTGCCTTCCACATTTGAGGCCACTAAAAATTTCTTTATCTTAGCTCCAAATGACAAATTTTTGATAATATTGCACTTAAGGCAAAGTCTAATGCATTTGGTTCCATGAAAAATGCCTTATAAAAGTCAATAAAATATAAGATTGGTGAAAAAATAAACTCCTTTTTAAAGCATCAAACAATGCTTTGACTTCTTTACTCCACTTAAGTTTATTTTTGCAAGTCAAACATATAAGTGCAGCTGCAACTTGAAAAACATTCATAATGAAGATCCGATAGTAATTGAAAAAGCTCAAAAAGCATTGCATGTCTCTTATTATTCTTAAAATCTTCCAATCCATGATAGTCTAGACCTTCAAAAGATCCATCATTAGTCCTTTATTAAAAATAATATATCCTAGAAAGTCAATTTGAATAGTGTAGAATATATACTTTTCTAACATGGCATATAATCTTACATTTCTAAATTCTTGTAATACATGAAAAATATGAACTTCAAGCTCTTTTATATTTTTAGAGTAAATTAAGATATTTTTCAAATAACAAATGACAAAATCATCAAAAAACTCATGATAGACATCATTCATTAGATATTGAAAAAAAAATAGTACATTCGTGAGTCCAAAAGATATGATTTTATATTTAATATGCTCATATTTAGTTTGAAACATAATTTTTTATTTTTTTAATGTATATTAGATTATATGCTCTTTATAGATCTATTTTTGTATTGATCTTTGTTTGATTGATTTGATGAAGAAATCTTGAAATTAAAAGTAGAAGATAACAATTCTTAATGGTGATCTTGTTGAGTCCTCAATAATCTACACACATCCATAGAGATTCATCATTTTTCTTTAAAAATAAGATAGGAGCTACAGTTGGAGATTTAAAATGACGTATGAAATTCTTACCCATGTGCTCATCAATATATTTCTTGAGTGCAGCCAATTCATTTTGTGATAGGTTATAGATTGGTCCAAATAGTAATTGAGCTCTTTCGTAAAGATTGATGGAACAATCATAAAAACAATGCTATGAAAGAATATCTATAATCTTCTTTTCAAAAATGTCATAGAAATCTTGATATTAACTAAGAAGATTACTTCATGTCTTTTGACCATTAGAAATAGATATGGCATATAAAACAAAAAATAATCCTTCTTTTGCCATATATATAAAATCTCTCACACCTACCAAAAGGATTTGTATATATTAAACTTATGTATTTTTACTTCACCAATGGAATTTTGGATTAAACTATTAGAAAAATTAAGGTTATGAAAAATCCAATCTATTTGAGAATTGTACTTTATTAACCAAGATAATCCTAAAATAATTGAATTAGACAAAGATCTTATTACATTAAATATTACTATGTTGTTACGATCTTTAATTACTACATCTAAAAGAATAGTCTCATGTATAACATCTCTAGAAAATAATGAATGACCACCTATGACTTCTACATGTATAGGTTTAGTTTTTTAAATTCATGATATCTCTTATTTTTTGACAAAATCTTTGTCTACAAAATAGATTGAGGCACATGAATCTAACAAAGCTAAGACTTCGTGATTTTTTGGTCCTAAATAAACTTCTATTGTAAAATAAAGTGAGGGATCTGAGGGGAGAATAGGATCTTTATTAAGAGTTACATAAGATTTCAGCCACACAGTCCTTATTGTAGCTGAAAAAACTTGTTTGTTAACACATCTTCTTCTTTGGCAACCATACTTTTCATTTTGTAGTTGTGTGGTTTCTTTGGATAATGTTGAGAAGTGTATTTAGCCTCTCCACAATATAAGCATAGGTCCTCTTAATGTTGAGTCTTTTCCTACTCTGTAAGGGATTTAAAACATATTGTATCAATTTACATTAATTTGGGCCTTGATGAATGTATTTTTGAAAACTTAAAAGTTACCATCATTATTTGATTTATTCTTTTTCAATCAAATCTTTCTTCTTGATGTCTTTCAAATAATCAATTATTGCATGCAATGGCTTGAATAATGAATTATTTCAAAGATTATGCCTTTAACATTGTCAATAATAAATCTTTGAAATTATCCTTTAATCTATATTGAAATTTATTTATAAGGGCTTTGTTATTCTTGTCCATATAGCAAGGTAGGTTTTGGAATTTAGTAGTATATATGGTGGTTGATTGTTGACGTATTATAAATCATCCTATTTGGAAATGCATCAAGCATCTAGCTGTGGAAGATGGGATTGTGTTTTACTAATATCGAAGAATCCTAATATGTTTAATCCTTATAAGAATAATGTAATTGTAATTTTAATTCAAAAGTATTTAAATTCAATAAAAATTAGTTAATAATACTCTTTTTAATAATCTCAATCATATATAAACTCCAATTGCCTTGTTACTTTCATAATTAGGTAATTTTGAATTTTCTTTGTAAACCTTAATCTTAATCAACAAGCTTTAGTAAAATCTAGCTTCTAATCTAATTAACTACTTGAAGCAAAATTTTGTATACAAATGCCACTATAAATCTTCTATATGTTTAAAGAGAATTCACTCCAATCCAACTTACAAATTGTGAAAAAATACCCAATTAATTCTAGTTTCAACCATATTAATTATTTACTTCTTGTAATATGATTTTATCAATTTATGGTCTTTTTAAAGTAATAAAAGAATCTCTATAGCTTAGAAGGTAAAAAAATTCCTAAACAATTTTCAACTTACTAACTATTAATACAAGAAAAAAAACTAAGAGACTTTTATAAAAGCCATGTTTAAATATCTTAAATTGTTATTAAATTAAGATAATTGGATATTAATTAAAAATTTAATTTTTATTATATTTTTACTATATAATTGTATTATATCACGATACCGTGATCTTTGCCTCAAAGATAAGAGCTTAGTCTTTGGTATTCTTTTTCAATTGCTTTCTCCAAATATGACCATAAACACTTTTAGGAATGAATTCAAATTGTAAAAGAATCACAAATCTTTTTCTTTTAAAGGTGCAAACCAAAAGAGAGGACTTCCTAATGGAAGTATGCCTATAAATCCGACTTGAGTAAATCCATTGAGATATTGGAAGGAATGTAACCTTAGATAGAGCTTGAATTATTACAAAAAAATTCAAAATTTCGATCTTATTCCATCAAACTTCTTAGGCATATTAATCTTATCTCCATCATACTTGTAGAAGCAAAATTCCCTAGATTTGATTGTGTGGTCAATCTACTTCCTTCTTTTGATTGCACAACTTCTTACCATAAACTCTGAACTTCTTCCATAGATATAGGAATAGTACCTCTATGATTCATGTTGGAAATATGTGAAATTTTTACTCTTAAAGTATTGACAAATTCATGAAGATTTGTAATAGTTGCAAATCTATTCTCACTTCCGTTGAGAATAGCATCTATAATCTTTCTTTCTATAGACAACTCAAAAAAGTTTAAAAAGTTAAAGTAGATGAGGATAATTTGTAACCTCTAATATCAAATAAAAATTTCTATAAAAAAGACTAATCCACTCTCTTTAAGAAAAAAATCAATATTATTTGTTTAACGTTGGGTAGTTTACAACCTTCAAAATTGAACAATAGAAGTGGAATATTTGACTCAATTCTATAACAAGATAGAAATAATAAGTTAGCACTCTTATCAAACTACCAAGGACATAAATTTCAAAGAAAGAAATCCTCAATATACTCTTATGACACTGAAAAGAACTAAAAAGTGACCAATGATGATAAATTTTTGAACTAGAATGGCTATTGCCAAAGACAAGAAGATTAGAAAGTCTAGAAATAAGACTAAAGACTAGAAAGGCATTGACAAGAGTAAAGAAGGCTTCACTCTTGCTTCTATATATACTCTTAACTAAGAACTATATGGCAATGTCCTATAAGACCTCCAAAACGTATTGATTTTGTAAGACACGTATTTTAACTTGTAAGGCAAGTTTTCTATATGTACACCATATAATTAGCTAGTTTCAAAAGCTATAAATATAAGATTAACTTGTTGACCAAGTTTCTAACCTATCAACCAATTATAAATATATGTTAAGTCATAATAGCATCTATGAAGCTTCTAAGAAGCTTCTCTAGAAGGTATTATGAAATTAATCTATTTTTATCTATTTTTACTTACTTCTACCTAATCATATAGGTATTTAGTAGAATACTTATATATATCCGTTATGCAAAGCTATAGTTAGAGTTATAAAAGAAGTACATTTAAAAGATGATTTGATAAAAAATTTGAAGAATTTAGCTATAAACATAGATAGAGATGTTATCGTAGAAATATACTCAAGAAAAACTTATAAGAAGTTAGAAAAAATAGTAGTATATGGTAGACTTACTACAAGCTATGAATTGAAACATGATGCCAGAGTTCAAACTAAATATAAAATTGTGGCAAAAAAGGTAAAACTTATAGCTATACAATTATTAATTAATATTATAGAACATATCAAGTAGGTAATTAAAAAGCCAAATTTAAGAGAGAAGTACAAAATTTGACATCAATTTATTCAAGAATCATTAGCTATGTTAAAAATTGAAAGGAATAATTTCTTGATATTAATAAAAAAAAATATATATATATTTCAAAAAATACTTATTAAACATAATAAGGAATTTTTCTTAACTCCTAATAAAATTAGATAGAAATCTATTCTTTTATAATCACAAACAACCACAAAATATTACATTGTAACTCACATTTTATTGATTCGCTTGTAATACAATCAAATATTAAAACCAATAATCCTATCTCTTTTAATTTCTTCTTTCATTTATTCTTCTTTTCTCCTATATTATGATTACAATATATAAATTTTTGCATGCTCTAAACAGTCAGCATACACTGATTCAACTACCCAAACACTAAAAAATTTCAATGTTCTAGGTTTTAAAGTTAATTTCTCTTTTCGATATTCTAAAACTAATTTACCAATCTTCAATTCTTTCACAAATAAAAACAACGTGGGTAGTACCAAGCTTACTCTTGCTCATGACTCTCATAGTCTCACCTACTATACTTCTATTCTAACTATTTTATATCTAAAATAGAGATTCTAATCAACATCAATTACTTAATTATTTTTCTCAACTAAATCATCTATGCTACTTCCTAAATTAACTATCCTATGGATGATTAATTTATTTTATCTATATCTAATCAATATTCTATAGAAACCAATTTGTATCCATTCTATAATCATTGAAAAGAAATAAAAAGTCATTCAAAGATGACATATTATTGAATTAGAATGACTATTGCCAAAGACAGTAAGACTAGAAAATCATGGAATAAAACTAAAGACTAGAAAGGCATTGATAAGAGTGAAGAAGGCTTTATTCTTGTCTCCATATATACTCTTAATTAGGAACTATGTGGCAATGTCCTATAAGACCTCTAAAACATGTTGACTTTGTAAGATACAAATCATAACTTAGATTTGGTGTTTGTTTAACTTTAAACTATTAGTTTTGACTTAGACTTTAAAGACCTTGGCTGCAATCTCTTTAGTGAACTTGGAAGCAAGGAAGACGGATTTTTTTTATAAGTTGAAAAGAAATATTCCAAGAGAAGAACTTCTTGGCATGAATTTAGGTAGAAAAAATGCATGAATTGGAGCTTAGATGAGAGAGATATGCTTGTTTTAAACTTAAGCTACTAATTTGATATCTATTGTCACTTTTCCATACATATTAGGATTTTTAAGATACTAAAAAGAAATCAAAGAATTGAATTAGAAACTAGACTTTAATTTAAATAATTTACATCCAAAAATCAATAGAATTGAGTCTAAAATGAGTAAGATATGATTGATTAAAACTAGCAAATTAGAATTAGGATTTTGAAAAAATTAGAAAAATAGAGGGTTTTGATTTTAAACCAAAAATTAAACTTAAAGATGAATTTGAAGCTTTTTTTTGTATACATGTTACTTATGATATAAACAACCTATATCTAAAATCTCATGTCAATTAAGACTATGACTTGAAAGAAATGGCAAAATTTGTTCTTAGGTATTTAGGATTTTGACTTTCAAAAGTACCTGATAAGGATTTGGTGATATTAGTCGATTGGCAATGACTTTGCAGCTAAAATTTTTTATAATGATGATCAAAGGTGTAAGTTATGTATCCCAAATTTTAAGCTTATTTGAACGATTTGATTTTGGAATATAAATTTTCAAGTTTTTGATTTGATTTTGACTTTCAAAAGCACCTGTACTCCCAAATTTTAAGCTTATATGAATGGCTAGATCTTGAAATATGAATTTTCAAACTTCAAGTTTATTGATTTATTACAAACATAGTTTTATAAATATCCAAAAAAAAAATTAAAAAGATTTTGTACATATTAGACCCAATTTGAATGCAAAGAAGGACCCTGCATCTATTTAAAGTAGACTCTTGCTACAATAGCTCCATCTTGAATTCTTGATTATTATCCATTTTTATAAGAGGAGGTGGAATTTTTCTTCTTTATAAGATATTCACTGTCTTATATGGCTCAGAACGAGACATGTGAAATACGGGGTGGATCTTCATAGACTCTAATAAATATAATTGATAAGCAATCAAATTGACTTGTTCACTAATAGAAAAAGGTCTAAGCCTACAATAGTCCAACTTATCATAAAGACAAGTAGTCTTGATATTACAATTAAGTAGCCATAGCTTGTCACCTACATTAAATTGTGGTTGTTTCTTGTGATAGGCATCTACATTATTTTTTGGTTGATACTTGAGCTTCCTTTAATTGTATCTTCATTTTTGCATGTAGCTCTAATAAACGATTTGCCAAAACTTTCACAACAAGATTATTAACTTTTAAAAAGTCAAAAGTATCAAGTTATGAATGATAACCATAGTTGACAAAGAAAGGTATTTTTTGAATAGAAGAATGTACCAAATTATTATATGCAAACTTTGCCAATGGTAAAATAGTTGTCCAATCTTCTTAATGATAGTTGATGATATGTGAATCAAGTTTTGCTCCAAAACTTCATTCATCCATTTTGTTTGTCTATGAATTTGTAGATGAAAAGCTGAAGAGAGCTTTATATCCACTTTTAATATCTTGAAAAGGATTCTTCAAAAAATTGATATAAATTGAGTCCTCCTATCTAATAAATTATCTTTAGACAATCTGTGAGAGACATAGATATTATTAAAAAAAAGCTTATTTATTTCTTTACTTGTGATAGATTTTATATATAGTATAAAATATGCCATCTTGATAAAATGATCTACTACCACAAATATATAATCATATAAACCTAAGATCAAAAGATTCATAATAAAATCTATTGAAACAGAAGACCATGGTTGTTCTGAAATAGGTAAAGGCTAAAGAAGTTTGTAAGATCAATGGTGAAGAGTTTTGAATCTTGAACAAATATTATATAATTGTATATAATATTTAACTATCTTCTATATTTGAGGCCACTAAAAATCTCTCAATATTAGTTTGAATGTCTTCTTATATCTAAAATATCCGGGTGTTGAAAAGTCATAACAAATTTGAAGAACATATAATCGTACTCTACCTTTTGAAAAATATAATCATTATTTGAAATAGAGTAGGTTGTTCTTAAACTCAAACTTGAAAATATTATGAAATTTAAAAGAATTATTCTTGATATTATGAATAAGAGGATCGGAGGACATACTTGATGGAATTTGCTTGAAAAACATTGAATCAATGATTAATATTAATTTTATTACTTGAAGGTGAAAATATTTTGGCTTCAAGAAAATCATTCTTTCTTAATCAAAAGATGCATCTCTTTCTTTTGGTGCAAGATAAGAATGTCTAAAAAAGGCATCTGATAAACCTTATTATTTTTTAAATTGATAAATAATCTTGAAATCAAATCTTAATAAGGACATATTTCAATGAATTTGACAATGATTTAAAATACGTGCTAATATAAAATACTTGAGCTTCTTATGATTTATATATACGATGATTAGACTCAAGGCACTTTTTAAATAATGATGCCATTCTGGAATTGAATCCGTGATTGCAAGGAGCTCTTTGTTATCAATCTCATAATTAATTTTAGCAATTAAATTTTTTTTAGAATAGAAAGCTATTAGATAGAATTTTTCATCTCCTTCCATTTTTTATAATACTGCACCTAAGGCAAAGTTTGATGCATCTGTTTATATAAAAAAATGCCTTGAAAAAGTCAATACAATAAAAAATTAGTGCAGAAGTAAATTCCTTTTTTGAAGTATCAAACAATGCTTTGGCTTCTTTATGCTACTCAAGTTTGTCTCTACAAGTCAAACATGTAAATAGAGTTGCGATTTGAAAAAAAATCTTCATAAAGATCGTATAATAATTAGCAAAGCTTAAAAAGTATTATATGAATTTTACTATTCTTAAAATCTTTTAATCCATAATAGTTTAGATCTTCTTAAGATCCATCATTAATCCTTCGTTTGAAATGATGTATCTTAGAAAGTCAACTTAAGTAGTGTGGAATATACACTTTTTTAATTTGGCATGTAATTCTATATCTCTAAGTTTTTATAACACACAAAAAATATAAACTTCATCCTCTTTTGTACCCTTAGAGTAGATTAAGTTGTTGTCCAAATAATAAACAATAAAATCATCAAGAAACTCATAAAAGACATCATTCATTAGATAATAAAAAGCAACTAGTGCATCTATGAGACTAAAAGGTATGATATTATATTCAAAATACTCATACCTGGTTTGAAACATAGTTTTTTATTTATCTCTTTTTTAATACATATTAGATTATATGCTCATCATAGATCCATTTTTGTATAGAACTTTACTTGATTGAATTGATCAAGAAGTCTTAAAATCAAAGGTAAAAGATAACAATTCTTGATAGTGATCTTATTGAGTCCTTGATAGTCTACACATCTTTGCAAAGATCCATATTTTTTTCTTAATAAATAAGATGGGAGATGCGGCTGGAGATTTAAAATGATGTATAAAATTTTTAGCCAAGATCTTATCAATATATTCTTTAAGTGCAATTAATTTATTTTGTAATAGACTATAGATTGGTCTAAATGGTAGTTGAGCTCCTTCATGAAGATCAATGGAACAATCATAAAGTAGATGCTCTAGAAGAATATCTACATTTTTTTTTTCAAAAATGTCTTAGAAATATTGATACTGACTGAGAATATTACTTGATATCTTCTTGCAATAAAAAATAGACGTCGTATATGAACAAAAAGATAACCCCTTTTATGCAGCATGCATAAAATTTTTTGTACCTACTTGTAAAGATTTACATGTACTAGACTTATGTATTTTCATTTGATTAACTAGATTTTAGGTTAAACTATCAAAAAAATTAAGATTATAAAAAATCCAATTTATATGAAGATTATACTTTTTCAACCAAGATTATTCTAAAAATATCAGATTAGACTAGATCTTATTACATTAAATATTACTATGCTATTATGATCTATAATTGTTACATCTAAAGAAATAGTCTTATACATAATATCTTCAGAAGATAGCGAACAACTATCTATGACTTCTACATATACAGATTTAGTTTTTTTTGACTAATGATATCTCTTATTTTAGATAAAATCTTTATTTATAAAACAAGTTGAGGCTCTTGAATCTAACAAAGCTAAGACTTTTTGATTTTTTGGTCCTAAATAAATTTCTATTGTAAAATAAGGTGAAGGATTTGAAGAGAGAATAGGACCTTTAGTAGGAGTTACACAAGATTTCAAGTACATGGTGTCAATTTGTGATTTGGCTACCATGTGAAAATAATGTGATTATGTATTTAATATATAATTTACTTAACAACATGGTGAGAGCCATGTTACTAGATTTTAGTTGGTTGTAGAATGTCATTAAATTACTACTTTAGAAAGAGGTTGTTTAAAAGGATTACTATTAGAATTTATATAACTTTATTTTCTTTTGATAGTGGCTTTTGAGATTTATTTTATTGGTAGTAATTTTAAATATTTAGAATCACCTTTATTAGACATTGGTGATCCTTCAAATCTTATTTTGGTTCTTTAATTTGATGTTTAGAGCATATATTGAGTAAATCTTGAAAAGGAAAGAGTTTAAGAAGGGTTTTGGTAATAAAAAGAGAGTTTAATATCTCATTTACTCTAACTTAAAATCTTTTGGGAGAAAAATATGTTTTGAAGGAATTTTACTATATTTTGAATTTTATGTAAAATAAAGGAGTTTTGAAAGCTAAGAAAAGATACATATAAAAGTTTAAGCTAAATTCTCTACATCTAGATATCCAATGTATTCCCATATAGCAAATCATGTGATATAACAATGGTCTCTATTATAGTTGAAGAAACTTGTTTTCCAACACATCTTCTTTGGCAACCATGCTTTTCATTTTGTAGTTGTTTTATTTCTTTAGATAATGTTGAGTTGTATATTTAGCTTCTCCATAATATAAGCATAAGCCTTCTTGAAATTTTCAAGTCTTTTCTTACTCTATAAGGGATTTAAAACATACTCTATTAATTTACATTGATTTCGGCCTCAATGAATAAGTTTTTGAAAACTTCGGATCTATCGTTATTATTTGATTTTTTCTTTTTTAGCCAAATCTTTATTCTTGACATCTTTCAAATAATTTATTATCACATGCAATGACTTGAATAATAAATTGTTCCAAAGATCTAAAGTAAATCTATTTGGATATTAGAAAGGATGCAGTCTTAGATAATACTTTATTTGTTGTAGAAATCCTCAAAATTTTGATCTTGTTTCATCAAACTTCTTAAGCATACTAATCCTTGTCTCTATCATACTTGTAGAAGGAAGAGTCCCTAGATTTTCTTGCAAAGTTAATCTACTTGTTTCTTTTAACTACACAACTTTTTGCCGCAAACTTTAAACTTTTTTCGTACGATAATCCACTCACTTCTAAAACAAGATAAAAATAATGAGTTAGTATTCTTGTCAAACTATCAAAGACATGAATCTTGAAAAAAAAAAAAAAAAAAAAAAAAAAAAATCCTCAATACACTCTTGTGTCACTAAAAAGAACTAAAAAATTACTTAAAGATGATATATTATTGAATTAAAATGGCTATTATGAAAGATAGTAAGACTAAAAAGTCTTGAAATAAAATTAAAGACTAGAAAGATACTAACAAGAGTGAAGAAGGTTTCACTCTTGTCTCTATATATACTCTTAATTAAAAACTATGAAGCAATGTCCTATAGGACCTCCAAAACGTATTGACCTTATAAGACACATATCTTAACTTGCAAGATAAGTTTCTTATATGAGTGCCACATAGTTAGCTTATTCCGGAAGCTTTCAATATATGGTAATTTGTTGATCAAGTTTCTAACCTATCAATCAACTACAAACATATATAAAGTCAAAATAGCATCTATGAAGCTTCTAGGAAGTTTTTTTAGAAGATATTATGAAATTAACCTACTTTTATCTACTTCTATCTAATCATAAAGATATTTATTAGAGTACCTATATGAAACAAAACCATACTATCTCAAAAATCTAAATTCCTACTATTCTATAATATTATAATATTTCATCACAAAATAGGACAAAATAGACCAGAACAGAGCTAAATTGAATTATACAGAATATGAAATAAAAGAAAATTGAACAAACAAAAATAAAATAAAGCTGAACTAAACAAAAAGATACAGAACCAAACTTTACTAAGAGAAAGGAGTCTAAAGCCATACCTGACCAAATGCCCCAAAAGGCCTTGGCTAGTCCTATTTATATCTTGTCCTACCACCTTAGACTTTTTAAAATATTTTTAGGTATTAGATCCCACTTAGATAACTATCTTAAGCTTTTTTTAGAAGATTCCATGATAGGCCATATTTGAATAACCACCCTAAATTCTTCTAGAATGTTCCATGGTGGATCCTATCTGGTCCACTAATCTAATTCCAATTCTAAAAACTTCTATAGTTCTAACTATCTATATAATTATTTTTTTTCTATACCTTATTAAATTTTATCTCCTTCTACTAATGTGAAATATCCTCATTTTGTTCCTAATGATATCTCCAAATTGTCTCTTAGCAATAGATGATATTTTGTATTGGTTCCTATATTGCATCATAAATAGAATAACCTTTTCAAAGAACTTTGTACTAAAATTGTGGACGTCCATTGCCACAAAAAAGGTAGCGATACTCCAAAACATTGTCCACTTCATATTCTTCTTGATCATCAACTACAATTGGTAGTAGTAGTAGTTCGTGTCGATCCAGAAAGTTCTTTGGCTTGGTATGAAATTCCTTCAATTGCAAAATATAGAAGATTGAATGGATCCAAATATGTGGCAAAAGCTTAAGGCAGTATGTGACATCAAAAATCATTGCAAAAATATGAAAAGGTCTAAGCGACCAAGGTGCTAGTCTACGAATTAGGATTGATGTAGCAAGTGGCAGTTGGCATTAAAAAATAACACAATATTACCCTCCGAAAAGGTCTTATATTTTTGATGGTTATCCAAATATTACTTCTATTGATTTTGTGCATTATAGAAGTAGTGTTGTACTGTAAATGCTTATATTATATAAAAATTATTTAAAATATAATATATGTTAATAAGTCTTGGTATATGTTAGAATGGCTAATAGATTAATTTAAAAAAAGTGGATATAAAAAAATTTATTTTGAATTTTATCTATTTTGATTATAAAATTTAAAAAATTATAGAACCTAAATATTTAGTATAAAACCTTGAGAGGAGATTAGAGCCTAAAGAAAAAAAACTTAACTAATAGAAGGCTTATTGGAAGGAATGAAAGCAAGGCATGGTTGGATGAAGGCAAGGAATGGCGATCTTCATTCCTATTGGTTGAAGGCCATATCCAATGGGCTTCAAGGAGGCTGCCCAAGGCCCTATTAGGAATTAGGGTTTCTCTTTTCAAGTCATTCAAGCTTAAAAAGCTAAAGACATCAAGTTTAGATTTTTGGATATATATTGGATATAAATTTTGTATGATTTGGAGTTTTTATGAAGGAGTTATTGGCATTCAAAGTTAAGGTGTCAATTTTGTACCTACTATCACTTTTTGGAGCATAACATATGTTTACACAGAGCAATGAAAGATCGGTGACTAGGATTGAAGAAACAACTTCTTTGAATATACTTTTCATATACTATTTGATGAATTTGGAGTTTGGATGAAGAAGTTATAGAGAACTAAAGTCAGCACATCCAAATCAAAGGCAGTGAATAAATAATTTTGTTCATAATAATAATTGGAGCCATATCTTGAGTTTTTGGACAAATTTTTGGCTCAAACTTTTTTGAAGAAGATAGATTATTGTGTTAAAAAGCTATACATAAAAATTTTGTGGCATTTAAGTGTTTAATTTGTGAAATATGAAGAAAATTATACATGGATGTATAAAAAATAGGATTTGAAGCTATTGTTAGGATTTTGGTGATATCTTAAGATCTATGGTAATTTTTAGTTGAAATTTATTGTGATAGTTTTTAGAAGTATATCATTACTTTGTGTAAAATTTAAGTATGTTTGAATGGTTTGATTGAAAGATATAAGTTTTTGAAGTTCAGAAAAAATATTCCACAAGGATATTTAAGAATTTAGAGGTTTTATCATATTTTGGATATTTTTGGGAACTTAAGACTTATATATTTGGTATAATAGTATCTAAAAGTTTTATCTAAATATATATATATATATATATATATATATATAAAATACAAACTTGATCATTCTTATCTCAAGACTTGATTGAGCAATTAATGGCAGCTAGGAGCTCAATGCTTTCTTGAGGCAAACTCTCTCTACTCCAACAATATTACTATGCCTCATATAACACTGTTCTAAGTTTATTAAAGTAAATGGAGGATAAGTTAGAAGGTAAAAGATATTATCTTAGATAAGTTGCTAATGGTCAAAGGGCAGCAAAAAGATGAAGGAAAGTTACCAAGATGGCGGCTAGGATTATAGGTGGCGGTGTCGTACTGTAAATGCTTATAGTATGTAAAAATTAGTTAAAACATATTATATGTTGATAAATCTAGATGTGTGTTAGAGTGGCTAGTAGATTAAATTAAAAAGAGTTGGTATAAGAAACTTTACTTTGTTTCTTTATTTCTTTTGATTTTGACATTAAATATATATATATATATATATATAGGACTTAAATCTTTAGTATGAAGCCCTAGGAGAAGATAGAAGCATAAAGATGAAGATTTAAACTAATAGGAGGTTAATTGGGAGGGATGAAACCAAGGCATGGTTGGATGAAGGTAGAAATAAGGATCTTCATCCCCATTGGTCGAAATCCATGCCCAATGGGCTTTTAGGAGGCTGCCCGCGACCTTGATAAGGGTTTCGGCGACTTCAAAGAGGCTATTAGGAAATCAGAGGCAAGGTTTGTAAATTTTAGGGTTTTGGCTACAATTTTTGTGCAAATTTTATAGGGTTTGGAGTTAGGGTGAATAAGTTATAGCCGTTTGAAGACAAGGTGTCAATTTGAGACCTACTGTTACTCTTTTGAGTTTCAGAGGAGTCTTACGGAAGCTTTTGGAGATCGGAAGGTGCGGCTAGAAGGGCAACTTCAAGACATACATCTTTTGTGAAGGAAACTTTGTATTTGGAGTTTATATAAAGGAGTTATAGGGAGTTGAAGACAACGCATTCAAATCAAAGGCATTAAGTAAGTGGTTTTGTTCAAAGTAGTGTTAGGAGCCATAACTTGAGTTTTCGAAAGAAATTTTGGCTCAAACTTTGGGAAAATGTAAAAATTTGTGTGAAGAAGCTCTCTATATAAGTTTCGTGGCATTTGTACTTATGGTTTGTGAGATATGAAGAAAATTGCGCACAGATATATAAAGATTAGGGTTTGAAGCGACTGTTAGGGTTTTGAAGATATCTCAAGATCCGCGACGAATTTGCTGTTGAAATTTGTTGTACAAATTAATAACAACATATCAGTACTTCATGTAAATTTTTGTCTTGTTTGGACGGTTGGATCAAGAGTTATGAGGTGTTGAGGTTCGGGAGAATTTCCACACAAGGATATACAAGGTTTTAGAGTAATTGTACCATATTTTGGATGTTGTTGGTTATTTAAGACTTAAGTATTTGGTGTAATTGTCCCAAAAGGAGAACTTATATATATAAAATTAGGATTTCTTTATTTTAAGCTTGATTGAGCAATTAGTGATAGCCAGAAGTCTAGCGCTTTGCTTGAGGCAAAACCTCTCTATCCCGACAACAACTAGGGTTTAAAGTGGCGGCTAGATTAAGAGGATTCTAGGATTTAGTTGGATGAAAGTAAGATGAATACTAGCCAAAATGGATGTAATCTCTACCTATAAGTAAAGAGTGCTGGAAGTGAGAGGTATCTCATTCTACACTTCTCTTGTGTCTAACCTTGCTGATTTCTACTTACTTGTGTCTTGCTTATTGTGTTTCTTCAATAGGTTATGGACCCATATACACTTTGTTGTGTTATTCAAGTAAGTTGAAGTCATTTGCTAGTTGTTGCTCTTGTGTGGAATAGATCTTATGGTGTTTGCTGATGTTAGAGATTCTATGATCTAATCTGGTATTTTGACTTGTAGAGATTCTGATTTGGGCCTTATAGATCTCTTACATTATTTTAAAGGTTCTTAACTCCTAGGATTTAGTGATTAAGACCTTATACAAAGACCTTGATAGTGTCTTTGATTTTGTCATGAGAAAGTCAGTTTTATGAGTGGAAGAACTTGATGGTGAGGTTGATTGGAGTTCACATACTTATAAGAAGTTTCAAGAGTTGATTTTGGAGTGTTTGGAGTGAAGAAATATTTATTTGTTTACAAGAGGGCATTCTGAGATTTTGCTAGTACAAAATTATTTTAGTGATTTTAAGCACATAGAGACTCTTTTTCTTGATATTTTTTGATAGACCTCTTTTAAGACATGGCTTCAAGTGAAGGTGAAGGTTTGAGAGTGATTGAGAAGTTTAGAGGTGATAATTTCTACCATTGGAAGGTCAAAATGGAGCTTTTGTTGGCATCTTTGGACCTTTGGGACATTGTAGATGAAAGTGAAGAGCCTCCAAGCACGCATGCTGATGCTAAAGAGAGGAAGGACTTTACAAGATGTGAAAAGAAGGCTTTTGGCATGATTGCCACTAATTTGGATGAAGCCAACTTTTCTCACATCATCTCTTGTAAAGAACCAACAGAAGCATGGAAAACTCTTTGCAACATATATGAGAGCAAGAACTTGTCCAATATCATCTTCACAAGAAAAAAATTCTTCACTTGCAAAATGGAAGAAGGTGAAGACTTCATGGCTCATGTCAATAAGGTAAAAGCCCTTGCTAATCAACTTGCTCTTGTTGACAAGCCTATAAAAAAGAGTGATATTGTCATGACCTTGCTTATGAGCCTTCTCGAGTCCTACAACTACCTCATTGTGGTATTGGAATCCATTAAAGTAAAAGAACTCACAATGGATTATGTGACGGCAAGACTTACCCATTAAGTAACCAAGAAGAAAGAAAAAGAGCTCCAAAGTGATAATTCGGCTTTGTTTTCAAGGCAAAGAAAGGAGAATCATCCTAGCCAATGTGGCAATATGAGAACTTTCTTCATTTGTGGAAAATCAGGTCACTTTGTTCGAAATTGCTACAAGGCTAAGAAAGGAGATAGAGAAAGTGCAAATAATGCTCGTGATGAATATGGAAGTAATGATTATGCATTCATAGCAAGTGAAGGCACTTCCATGGCTGCCATGTCCAAGTGGATCATTGATTCTGGTGCCACCAAGCACATGACTCCATATAAGTGCTCATTTGATACTTATGAAGAAATTTCAAGGACAAATATCCTCATGGGAGATAATGGCATAGTACAAGTTATTAGAATGGGCTCCATTGTTATAGAGATTGTTGTGAAAGGCCAAACCAAGAGGATCAGATTGAAGGACGTCTTACATGTACTAAAGATGAAGAAAAACCTCCTCTCGGTGAATAAACTTGTTTCACATGGTTGTAAAATATAATTTGATAAGAATGGATGTTTTGTGAAGACATTGAAAGGAGATCATATTGTAAAGGGCTTTAGAGATGGCAACCTCTACTTCATCAAGTGTAAGAAGGTGAATGGAATTGAAGTGGCGGCATTTGCTGAATTTTCTCAAGATCAAGACAAGTTTGGCATTTGACATCGACGCCTTGGTCATTTGAATGCCAAGAGCATGAAGGAGCTCCAATCCATGGTAAGTGGCTTAGATCTTCATCATATAAGCCACAATGCTATGACACTTACTTGTGAAGGTTGTATTCAAGGTAAACAACAAAGGGCCTCATTTCCAAGTAGAATTGCAATACGTACAATCAAATTATTAGAGATTATCCATTCTAATATTTGTGGACCTATAAAGATGCCATTAATAGGAGGTATAAGGTATTTTGTCACATTTATTGATGACTTTTCAAGAAAAGTATGGATTTTCATCCTCAAAGCAAAGAAAGAGTGTTTCACAAGGTTTAAGGAGTTTAAGGCACTTGTGGAGAAGCAATGTGAATGCAAAATCAAGGTATTACATACAAACAATAGAGGTGAGTATATGTCAAAGCAATTCAATGATTTCTTAAAGTTGCATGGTATTGCAAGACAAACCTCTACTCCTTACACTCCACAATAAAATGGAGTTGCTGAAAGAACAAATCGGACCATTGTGGAGATGGCAAGGAGTATGCTTCATGCACAACACTTTAGACATGAGTTTTGGAGGGAAGAAATGGTGAATGCAGTATACACAAGAAATAGGTGTCCTACAAGTGTACTTAAATCAATGACGCCGGAAGAAGCTTGGAGTGGGAGAAAACCTTGTGTTTCTCACATGAAGACCTTTGGATGTATAGCATATGCAAAGATACCAGATTGTATGAGATCAAAATTCAATGCAAAAGATACAAAATGTGTGTTTGTTGGATATTGTGAAGGTACAAAGGCTTATAGGCTCATGTGTTTGGAGACTAAAAAGTTCATCAAAAGTCATGATGTTGAGTTTTTGGAGCACAAGAATGCTTGTGAGTACTTGGAGATATGTCCAAGTGGGAGTAATGGTGTGTTTGTAGACACATCTTCAAATTCAACAAAGAAAGAAGAAGACAAAGACAATGATGGTTATAAAAGTGGAAATGAAAATGAAGAGGCAAAGAAGGTGGATAAGAAGGCCTCTACAATTGCTAAGACCAGCAATGAAGAGCATGAAGATGTTGATGATGATGGTAATGAGGATTATGAACCTTTGAGTGAAAAAAGTTTATCTTCAAAAGAAAAGAAGGTTGAAGGTGACCATGGAGTGCAACAAGTTGAGTCTTCTTCAAATAAAAAGAAATATCCTTTGAGAGGTAGAAAAAAACATGGTGAATGGTGGAAGGACCATATTTTTCCTCAAGTAAGTAAAGAACATGCCAATGTTACACTTCTTGCTGATCCGTTGAGTTTATGTGATACAATAAAGTCCACGGATGCTATGAAGTCAGAGAATGCTATCGAAGAAGAGTACAAATCACTCACTAACAATGGAACATGGAAATTGACTCAACTTCCACCAAATCGATTTTTAATTGGTTGTAAGTGGGTGTTTGGAACCAAAAGGGATGCAATAGATAATATTGTGAGCTATAAGATAAAATTGGTTGCCAAAGACTATTCACAAGTTACTAGTATTGATTTTAATGAGACATTTGCTCCCGTGGCCAAATTCACCACCATTAGAACCATTGTGGCAATTGGGGCAGCAATGGACTTGGAGATGCACCAAATGGATATAAAGATTGTTTTCTTGAATGGAGAATTGGAAGAAGACATGTACATGGTTCAACTTCAAGGATTTATTGAAGAAGGCAAACAACACCTTGTATGTAAGTTGAAAAAATCCTTGTATGGGCTTAAACAATCATCAAGGGCATGGTACCAATGTATCGACACCTTCTTTAAGAATGAAGGATTTGTGAAGAGTGAAGCTGATCATTCCATGTATGTGATGCAATCAAAAGCCTTCTTGCTGATTGTTATTCTTTATGTTGATGATTTGATCATTTTGACCAATACTTTGAAAAAGATGGATTGGTTGAAGGTAAAGTTAGCAAAAGAATTTGAAATGAGTGATTTGGAAGAGCTCCACTATTTCTTAGGAGTGGAATTTATGAGAGATCGAGCTAAAAAGATTATTACATTGAGCCAAAAGAAGTACATTGAAGAAATATTGAAATGGTTCAACATGAAGGACTGCAAGTCCATTGGAACACCTTTAGAAGTAAATTTGAAGTTAATGAAGCTCACGGATGAAGAATTTGATGAAGTTGAAGAAGAAATGAAAGATGTTCCATACAAGGCAGCAATAAGCTCACTTATATATGCAATGGTTGGTACAAAGGTGGATCTTGCATATGCGGTGAGTGTTATAGTCAACACATGTCAAAGGCTGGACCAATTCATTGGGCAACCATTAAGAGGATCTTGAGGTACTTAATAGGTACTTTGAACTTTAAATTGTGTCTTGGAGGTGATAGTATTACATTGCATGGATATTGTGATGTAGATTGGACTGGAGATGCAAATGATAGAAGATCAAAAATAGGATATATATTCTTTGTTGGAGTGGGAGCAATTTCATGGAATTGTAAGAGACAACCAACAATTGCAAGGTCTACAATGGAGGCGAAATACATGGCAGCAAGTCATGGTGCAATGGAGGCAATATGACTAAGACCAGTTTTAGAAGACATTGGACTTATGCAATTGGAAGCAACTTCAATGAAATGTGACAATCAAGGATGCCTTGCTATTACCAAGAATCCAAAACATCATTCAAGGACAAAACACATTGACATTCAACATCACTTTATATATGAGAAGATTGAGATGGGAGTAATTGACATGAAATATTGTACAACAAAAGACATACTTGTTGATTTACTCACAAAAGTATTGGTGAAGGATAGACATTATAAATTGACAAAGGAAATAGGTTTATTAACCTTTGACCAATAGCAAAGTGGGAGTGTTAAAGTAAATAGAGGATAAGTTAGAAGATAAAAGATATTATCTTAGATAAGTTGCTAATAGTCAAAAGGTAGCAAAAAGATGAAAGAAAGTTACCAAAGTTGCGGCTAGGATTTAAAGTGGCGTCTAGGTTAAGAAGATTTTAGGATTTAGTTGGATGAAAGTAAGATGAATATTAGCCAAAATGGATGTAACTTCTATCTATAAGTAAAGAGTATTGGAAGTGAGAGGTATCTCATTCCATACTTCTCTTATGTCTAACCTTGCTGATTTCTACTTACTTGTGTCTTGCTTATTGTGTTTTATTAATAAAGTTTTTATATAAATTCTTTTATTATGGAATTGTTGATGTAGATGGAACGATAGAAAGTTATTGGCATAATTGGATATTGACCAATATTAAGAAAAAATGGTGAATGATCGATACTTGCTTGAATACTATCATTATAAGAAAATTTCAAAGGCGTCAATTATTTATCTCAATCTTTATGATGAACCACCACAAATGTCCATTGCATATCTTTCAAGGCCTGATTTGCATGCTTTGTTTGTCCATCTGTTTTGAAATAGAAGGTTGTAGATATGGCAAGTCATGTACCTAATAGCTTGAAGAACGCTTGCCAAAATCTTCTCGTGAAGCGTGGATCTCAATTTGAAAGAATGACACAAGATAATCTATGGTGATGATAGACGGTATTAAAAAAGATTTGTACAAGCATTGGAGTATTATTATTCAAACATAGTGCGGCTAAGTACAGTTGTTTCAAGAATCAATCCACAAAGATGACAACTACAGTATGATTATGATTCATCTGTGACAAATACATAATGAGGTCAATAGTCACCTACTTCCAAGATGCCATTGTCGTGTTGTGATTTGGCTACTATATGAAAATAATGTAATTATGTATTTAATATATAATTTACTAAGTAACATGGTTAGAGCCGTGTTAGTAGATTTAGTTGATTATAGAATATAATTTGATTATTACCTTGAGAAGAGATTGTTTAAAAAAATTACTATAGAATTTGTATAACTTTAATTTTCTTTTAATAGTGGCTTTTAAGATTTTTTTTGTTGACAATAACTTCTAAATATTTAGAGTCACCTTTGTTAGACATTGGTGATCTTTGGAAACTTATTTTGGTTCTTTTATTTAATGTTTAGAGTATAAATTATATAAATCTTATAAGAAAAAAGATTGAAGAAGGATTTTGGTAGCAAAGGGAGTAATGACGGCACCAAAATAGATGAATGGAGATGGATGATGAAAATCTCTATTCCTATTGGTCAAAAATCATGACCAATGGACTTTGAGGAGGCTGCCCGAGGCCATATTAGAGATTAGGGTTAGTTTTTTGGAGCCATTCGAGCTTTGAAGACTAGGATCAATAATTTTACGTTTTTGGCTATAGTTTTGGTATAAATTTTGTATGGTTTGGAGTTTAAATGAAGGAGATACAAGCGCTCAAAATTAAGGTGTTGATTTGAGAGCTACTGTCACTCTTTTTGGTATAATGCAGGCGTACTGACAGAAATTGAAGATCGGCAATTGCAACTGAAGAGAAAACTATTGCAGCTATACTTTTCACATACTACTTGCTGGATTCTAAGTTGGGATGAAGGAGGTATTGGATTTTAAAGTCAGCACATGCAATCTAAGGGTAGTAAGTGACCTGATTTACTAGTGGTTGTGTCTTAAGCTATAGCTTGAGCAATTTGATAAATTTTTGGCTCAAAATTTCAAGGAATGTGTAATTTCATATTAGTAAACTTTATACATAAGTTTTATGATATTTAAATATTGTCTTCTTGAGATATTAAGAAAATAGTACTCAGATACTTGTAAATTAGGATTTAGAGCGTCTCCTAGGGTTTCTTAGATGCCAGAAGTTTGAAAGTGAATTTGCAGTTGGATTTTTTTGTGATAAAATTCAAAGGTAAATTCTACCTATCCTATAAATTTGAAACAAATTGAATGGCTAGATCAAGACTTATGAATCTCTAAAATTCCGGACAAGAAAATCTCTCACTTGAAAAATATATTTTGAAGGGATTTTGTGATATTTTGAGTTTTATGCAAAATAAAGGAGTTTTGGGAGATTAAGATAAGATTCATGTAAAATTTTAAGCTACACTTTCTACACCTAGATATCTAGTATATTCTTAAATAGCAAAACATGCCATACAACACCATAGATAGTAAAATTAGTTACAATAATCTAAGAAATATTGCATTGCATGCTTTGTTTTATTGACATGACTCGTAGGAGTATACAAAGGCTCAAACATTACAATCCAAACCTATCCAAAATCATGTTGTTGAGATCCATTCTACAATCTTTTTTCATTCCAGATATTTAGATATTGGAATGTCATGTCTTTTTTGAAGTATGTGAGTTCAAAATTTAGTATTATTGGATACATAAATTTACTTTTTGAAATAGAACAAGCCATCATTAAGTGTGTAATCTTGATATTGTATATTATCTACCTTCAAACAATTGCTAACCATCTCGAAATAAGCATCTCGTTGCGTAGCTTCTTTCTATTATGTCTCTTTAGTTAGATTTGAAATGATACTACTAATGATACTGTCTTTTGCCTTGTCTTTTGATTTGTCCTTCAAGTTTGGTCTTTGTAATAAATTATCTAGCCCAGTATGATGATATCTTTACTTATACTCAAGCTAGATATTAAAAAACTACAAATGTTCTTTCTAATAACGATGTCGTAATTTCATGTTTTTCAGATGCAAATCATGTAGTAAGAGTCGATGATTAGTCCAAACAACCATTGGCTTTTCTAATAGATAGTATTACCACACCTTTGTGGCATATACAATCACTAATTTCTCTCGATCACATGTAGACTAATTGCGCTTTGGCCTTTTGAGCTTGCGTGATTCATATGCCACAAGTTGAAGGCCCCTATCAAAGTCTTATTGAAAGATTGCTCTAAAAGCAAAGTCAAAAGTATCAATGTCAAGTGTAGAAGGGAGATGAGGATCATACAGTTGCAATATTGGAACAACCATGAGTGATTCTTTCAACTTATTAAAGGCATTTTGCTGCTCCAATTTCCATTCAAATGGAGCACCGTTCTCTAATAAGTTTATCAATGAGAAAGCAATGTGAACAAATTTCCAAACAAAATGTTAATAGTATCTAGCAAGGCCTAAAAACAAACAAACTTAAAAAGCATCATTGGAGGTTGGCCAATTCTCCACTGCTTTTATCTTATTTTGTTCCATATGCACGTCTTTGGAAGACACCACATGCTCCAAAAAGGTGACTTCCGACTTCTAAAATTCACATTTTGATTGCTTGCAATAAAAGTAATTATCTTATACTTGATACAATACTTCTCATAGGTGTTGCTCATACTCTTCAGGGATTTTATTATATATGAGAATATCATCAATGAAGATGATTACTTACTTATCCAAAAGATCTCGAAACAATTTGTTCATGTGACTTATGAAAGAAGCTAGAGCATTGGTGAGACCAAAGGATAAAACTAGCCATTTGAAATGTCCATAGTGCATACAAAATGTCATCTTTTTCACATCCTCTATTGCAATAGATGTTTGCCAATAGTCGCTTCAAAGATCAAATTTATTAAAGATGGTCACATCTTGAATTTGATTAAGAAGATCATCCACGCATGGAAGTGGATATATATTATTAATAGTCTGCTTATTGAGACCTCAATAGTTGAAGCAAAGACAAAGTCCACCATCTTTTTTAGGTACAAAAAGTACAAGTGCTCCTTATCGTGACATACTTTCTCAAATGAGACCTTTTTCTAAGAGTTCGTCTAATATCTTTTGTAATTCTTCAAGTTCTTTTGGCACTAGACAATAAATTGATTGACTTCCTAGTTTGGCTCTAAGCAATAGTTCTATTTGAAAAGAGATACGCTATTAGGTAGGTTGATTGAAAAGACCTCCTGATATTGTCGTATGAGTTGCTTTGCCCGTTTTATTTCTTTAGTTGTCTTTTCTACTAGTGATGCAAGATTTGGAACCACCCTATATATATATATATATATATATATATGAATTTTTCATGCTATAATTTTTTTTCATAAAGGTCGTCCTTACTAAAAAGTCTTTGATTGGAAGTTGTCTTTTCTCTTCACTTGATGTGGAGGTATAAAGAATTATCTTGTGTCTTCCATATTTAAAAGAGAATGTCCTTGCTACTCAATCAACTTTCTTATTTCTCATTTCTAGCTATGGCATATAAAGAATAACATCATATTTTAACTTTGTTACCTTGAATCTCTCTCTTAAGATATAGATGTTTGTCAATCTGAAGGTTTCTTCTTCACACATCTCATTCAATACGTTCTCTTAGTCATCTATATGGTATATACTTCCTTCCTTGATTTTCTTGATTTTAATTCCAAACTGATCAATAATTTCAGTTGAAATATAATTTTTTGTAGAGCCACAATCTACAAATATTCGACATGGTTGTCCCCTTAATAGTTCCATAAGATACACTAGTTGACTCTTTTTATAGTTATTCAAGGATATGCTATTTTTCTTTGAGAGATAGTAGCTACTCCCAATACTAGCCTCCCATGCTTTTACTAAGAAGCCCCATTTTCTTGTTTTGACTCATTATCAACTTGATGAGTTTTGAGACTATAAAACCACCTTATCTTGCTAATACTTCTACTTTGATATTTTTGACAACCTTTGATCTAATAGCCTAGCTCCCAACAATAAAAATACAATCATTTTTGTACCAATATTTGTCGTCTTTGTAGTATCAATGATCCTTGTAAGGCATCAATCTCCATTAGCATTGGTTGTTGTCTTGTAATATTAGATAGTGGCACCAAACTTTGTATTATAAGTCGTGCTCCATGATTTTTGAAATCTATAGCATCGACCCTCTTTGCAATCCAAATCATCTCTTTGAATGTTTATGGATCTCTGAGCTCCACCTCTCACTAAATTCAAAGTTTTAAACCTAGCAGGAATTAATCCATCATCTCTGCCTTTAAAACATTGCTAATTTGGAGACATAGGAACTTCAATCAAGAGATATAAACTTATACCAAACTAACTTCTGTAAGATTTGCCAACTAATCACGTACTATCTTTTCCACATTAATGGGCCAAAATTGATTCTTAAATCCAGTCTCAAATTCCTCTTAGTCACAAAATCCACCTTCAGCTCTATAGCTTTGAACTTGATGTTGCCACCAAATAGCTATCATATCTCTCAAATAATTAGCTGCATACATAATTTCTTTAGTAGTATTTGTTCTAGATAGTTGGAGATATTGTTGTATATTGAAGAGTCATTGATATACATCTTCTTGGCTTGAAGTCTTGAAGTATGTACTAGGCTTACTCAATTTCAACCTAACAGATGTCTCGAGGCTTCTATTTGCCTTTGTAAAGTAGCTATTTAGCCTAAGAGGTGTTATATCTGAGCTTCTATCTGGGATTGCTCTACCATCTCTCCCATATTATAATTTCTCTATTGGATTCTATTATTGTAATATCTTTTCACTTCTTCATTGTCTTTTTAAGAGTAGCTTCTAGTAGCCTCAACACAGTACCTAGTAAGACCATAACAACTAACCTTGGACTATATGATGACTATTGATATGCTACCAAAAATAAACAATCTAATACTCACTCTGATACCAATGAAACATGATTAGACTATCTCAAAAATTCAAGTTCTTTCTATTCTACAGCAATATAATATCTCATCACAAAATAAGATAAAAGAGACCAAAATAAAATTAAATGGAACTACACAAAATAAGATATGAAAGACAATTGAGCAAACAAAAATAAAACAAAATTGAACTGAATAAAGGGATGCAAAACCAAACTTTACTAAGAGAAAAGAGTCTCAAGCCATACCTAACTAGATGTCCCAAAAGACCTTGGCCAATCCTATTTATACCTTGTCCTACGACCTTGGACTTTCTAGGATGTTCTTAATTAGTAGATCCTATCTAGATAACTACCTTAAGCCTTTTTTAGAAGATTCTATAGTAGATTCTATCTAAATAACTATCCTAAATTCTTTTAGAATATTTCAAAGTAGGTCCTATTTGTTCTTCTAACTTAATTCCAATTCTAATAACTTTTATGGTTCTAACTATCTATATAATTTTTTTTTTCTATACTCTATTACATTATATATATATATATATATATATATATATATATTTGTGACAATAGATATGGACTATTAGATAGGGTGGTAACATTAGTGGGACTAATTTGTAGAGATGGGCCAATATAAGTAGCAAAAAAATGAAAAGGTGGAATCCACAAAGAATACATATAGCAATCGATATGAAGAATATAAGATACAACAAAAAAAAGTGGAAGGAAGCCTGTCAAAAAAAAATATTAAAATAATTTAGAAATAAGTAGCATATGTATCGACTTCTTTTTAATATGATTTGAAAAGTTATGCTTCATGAAGCATATGCTAAATAGCATTTAATAATTATTTTTTATGTACAACAACATTCTTTCTTGGAATATAGATGGTTATTAATTTTTGTTAAATTTTATGTGTTAATAGATTTTGATCAAAGTTGGAAGAGAGATACTTTCTTCTTTGATTGGAGTAGAGTATGCATAGGATATGATTAGATTGTTTTTTTGATTCATGAAGATGAAATGGCATTTTCCAATAATATTAATTTCTTTAAAATATTATCTATAATCATATTGTTTATAAATATAATAATATAATAGATATGAAAATAATTGAATTTTTTTATTTAAAAAAAATAATTTTATTATATGACCATATAATAATTCTTGTTTGAATGTTAATTTATTCTTTAATTGAGATATATTTTTTGTTTCTTACAAAGAATTGAACTAAATAATAATAGTAGAAATTTAAATAGAATATTGTTATATTTATTTAAAATGGTAATAGTTGGTTAATATATATACATATATAAATACATATATATATATATATATATATATATATATAAAGATTAATTTATAAAATAGAAAATTATTTAATGGTAGTGATTTTATTGAACTTAAATATTAAATTTTTTTTACTGTTATATGGATTATTTAATAATTAATTAAAAATAATGACTTAATATTTAAAAATAATATAATACACTATATTATATAATAATTTAGTCATATATTAGTAATACATGTATCTTCAAATTATATTTTTAATATATGTTGTAGCTCAAAAAAATACATCATATTTCTTATATTAATTAACAAAAATAAAATGATATTTTAATTTTTATTATAAATTATTTAATTATAAAAAACTATGTACACTTTATTTGTTTATTTTTTAATTTTAATTTTAATTTATTTTTATTTTTATGAAAAAATATATATAAGAAGTTATTAAAACCACACTCCATTGTTGTTACAACTATATCCTTAAACTATGTGATGATAAATTTTGAAGGACAAAGAATGAGGGATGGAGATAGAGAAGAAGAGATGCATTTTAAAAACAAGGAACAAAAGACAGAATAAGGGGTAGAGATGAAGATAGATAGAATTAATCTTTAAATGGTAATGTGGGATGTGGTTTTAACAACATTGAGGTGTGGCATTAACAACTCCTTAGATATATATTTTGTTTAGATTCTTCTTATTGACATCTTTGTCTTTGCAAATATTATGTTGCAATATAATAATCCTTTTAAATTATATTTCTTTTCAGGGCTTTAAATAAATCTTCTTTTTCCATCTTTTTATGTCTTTTATATTGCTTCTTTTTTTATGATATATAAAGAAATATGGTATCAAGACCAATATTATAATAAAATATAAATAAAATATTTAATTAATGCTTAAGAATATTTAAATACAATGGTTAATGTAAAATATTAAAATTAGATCTTTAAATAAATTTAAAATTTCTAAAAGAATTTCAAAAATTATATTATTGTAGTAATATTTACAAAATATAAAAAAATTTCAATGAAAAGTTTTTTTCATACTTTTTATACAATACTTAAAATAAGATAAAATCTTCTTTATCTTAAAACTCCTCTTTTTGATAGAATAAATATATCAAAAATTTTAAATTAAATAGTTATTAATCTTTTTTTTTAGTTTCATATAATATATAATTCTATCTTTTTTATGTTATAATTATTATTATTATATAAGCTATCTAATAATATTAAATTTAAAATTAATATCTAATTTATATATTTTTAGTATTTTAAGTAATAAAAGTGATTGAATTATATTTGTATTCTTTTCAAAGAATAATCATATATTTCTATTCATAGTATACATACCAAGTAAGATACCAAAAGACTTTTTTTCCAATATTGAAGTAATTTTTGGCACAAAAGTAAGAAAAAGTGTCAAAAGAGTGATCGAAGAAAATGTCAAGTAACCAATATAGATGGTAAAAAAATTTGTTCCAATATCCAAGTAATTTTAGGCATCAAAATAAGAAAAATTGTCAAAAGGATGTTCTAAGAAAATATCAAGTAACCAAATTGGATGGCAAAACTATTTGTTCCAATACTTTAGTAACTTTAGACATTAAAGTAAGAAAAAGTATCAAAAGAATGTTCCAAAAAAATATCAAGTATACAATTCAGAGAAAATAATGAATTTCATCTTCTACCAAAAGTGGTACTATATAGAGTTTTTAAAATGGCAACATTTTCAAAAGAAACTTTCTACTATAATTGTCTTTGCTTGTATTTTTAAGAAAAGATAGAAATTTAGATCCATTGTTGATTCTAACTAAATATATATTTTTTTATGTTTTAAGTCATCTTCTTGTTAGGCCCTTGGCTTGATATATCTTCCTCAAATATCTCGTCATAAATCATTATATTTTATTATCTTTTTCAATCCATGGCATATATCTTTTTTACCAAATTTATTATAATTTTTTACCCATTATACATTTTTTGTCACCTGTTGCAAATCTCTTTTTCCATCCATTGTATTTCCTTTTTTTTGTCATTATCACAAAAAATAATTACTCCATTAATATAATTCATCTAATTTTTAGCTTGAAATAGATAGCAATGTAACCACTTTTATTCTCAATTTCAATATTCTCAAGCCATGAAGTTCTAATCAATTTTTTTTCAAATTTCTTCATTTAAAATAACCTATAAAAATATGTAATTTAAAAAGCTAAGAAATAAAAAGAATGAGATTTCTAAAATGTTTAAAATAATTCATAAGACCATAAATATAAAAAATCAAGAAATTAAGAGAATGTAATTTCTAAAATATGTTCAATGCTTCTAATAAAATATACTTATTAATAATAAATATTATTTTATTAATATAAGCAATCAAGTCTTTAGGTTGTAATGTTTCTACTTTTAATATATATCCTATATTCTTGCATAATAGAACTTCACACAATTCCTAATAAGTTTTCATTTTTTAATAATAAAACTTAACATTATTTATAACAAACTATGGATAATATTTGTTAATTTCTTTGAGTATTGTACTCTTTCAACCTCCTTGTGAAGCGCCTGTAGAAGATAAGCCAATAAAAATATATCTTCACTCCCAAAATTGAAAAAAATACCTCGTCTCTCGAGGAATAATGTAAAAGTGATACACTCCCAAAATTGAAAAAAATATCTCATCTCTCGAGGAATAATGTAAAAGTGATAGTTACCAATAAGAGACGAGTGGAGCAGAATAGAAGGTGCCGCAGACAGTATGTGTGTATATATATATAACTTTTAGTCGATAATTTCCTCAGCGTCCATAAGTTCAGTCTCCCTGAGATCATCAGTGCTTGCTGTGAGCGTAACTCGCCACTGCCCATGTCAAAACTAGGGATGGTGATGCCACGTGATGAGACCAAGGGAGAATCCGTTCGATCAAGATTTAGATTAAACCATGTAGAACGGTCAAAAATATCGCCTGAAATACCAATAAAATGACCCATAATAGCGCCTGGAATACAGCCTGACTCGGTGCCAGAAAGATCCTCAAATTTTCTCAATGGTTTCTGCAGACCATCAAACCACAACATAGGTATCACATACATGCAGGGTAAGGTTGAACTTGGTAACTTGGGCACGAGCCTTTCTTGCAGCAGAGTCGAGTCTCACCATTGGCAAGCTATTATCAATTACCAAAGAAAGAAAGAACAACTGTTTGACGGAGTGGATACCACAGAATCACACATTTGTAAACTTATTCGACTGAACACCTACATCTAATTTAGTGATTGATATACATGGATCCACTGTGGAGTTTCAGGTGGAGTGAATTACAGTTTTGATGTAAACTTCAATCGAGTTTGGATCGAGGGCGTCATGAGTAGTTTCCTGCATATTCTCAGTGTTTGCATCCAATTCCAGATTAAGATGCTCAACTTCATCGTTCCTGTCACAGAGGAGCACAATTCAGGATATAGAAACAATGGTCCTCACAACATTGGACTCCAACTGGGCGGGTTCTGATACCGCACTGCTGATCATCCATTATAGGATTAGAACTCTCAATCTCAAAAACAAATCTTTGCCTAACATACAAAAATAAAAATAAAAATAGATTATATATATATATATATATATATATATATATATATGATATTAAAAAATAAAAAATAAAAAACTATTTGTATACATATGTATATATAACCTCTCTTTCTTTTTAAGAAAAATCGGAACTGCGAACGACATTTTAAAATATTGACAACTAGAAATGAATCACACTGTCAGGGCCTAGATAATGCTCAATCTGGAGTTCAATTTATAACCTTGAAGAATAATCGCGGCTGAAGTGTGGCGAGTAAAATCTGACCAAACTTTGTGCTTACCGCTTAAGGAACTAAGGATATTAAAATCAAATTTATTATCCATAAAATTCAAAGCTAATTTATAAGTAGTGGATAAAAAAACTTGGGTTAAATTGGTAATAATGCAGCAGTGAACTCTCAGTCATTTAATGCGTAGATTAAACATGGCAGATCCGAGCAAGAATATTGAGAGATCAAACCTCGCAAAGCTATCAGTCTCATATTGCGATACTGCCCCGGTGAGTATGGATGCAGTTACGGGAGTTCCAGAAACCTGTGTGTTATTGAAGGACTCAGAATTAAGAAGATCAGAATTGAGAGAATCAGAATCGAGAGAATCAGAATCAAGATAATCATTTTCAACATTCTCTGTTGATAGTCCATTGATGTCGGAGAAAATTGAGCTGGAAGAGCTCCCTCTCTCCAAAGATTGCTGGGAGTCTGTCAATGACAAACTAGAAACTTCAGGGACAGTGAGTTTGTTTGAGACTTCGATTTCCTTGTCCGAATCCGGTGATAAGCTAGATTTTTTCCCCTTGCCCTTGGAATTAGGGCTCGTCGATTCCTCATGTTCCTTGCTAGACGTAGAAGGCCAACTCGCATCACATTCGTTACTAGAGAACGGACTCATTACAGTGTCTTCAACCTCGTTCGAGCTTAGGCACAACCTTAAAACGGTGATAAGATCGCTAAGTGGCGATTTGAGTCAGCGTATCTTTGTGGTGCTTGCACCCTGCTTTGCTAATCTGAAAAAACGAGCATACAAACATTGGAATCAGTAGTTCGATCTGAAAGCGAGCAATGGATGCGGTTCACCTGGCGATGAACTCGTTGGGCACTCCGGCCAAGCGATTAACTTCATTTAGATTTGAAAAAGTGCAAGACAACAGATAGACAAACAAAACTCTTGCGGTAGGCAACATGCAAGAGATTGAATACCATATACAACTTGAAAAAGGTCCAGCAGGATAAATCTCTTAACAGCATTAAGTAATAATTAGGAAGCCAGATATACAGAGATTAGTGACAAAACCAGCACCATAATCTACAGGTCTGTTGCACCGTTGCTCCTACTTAACGCGTCCTATTAAACAACTTCTGAACAGATGGACAACAGAAATAGCATAGATACCTGCACGCTCTTCATTTCGAGAGCTGGTTGACATTTTAATTTTACACATTCAACTTCCACTTATACTATGACTGTCCTCCCAGTATGCCAGCATCATGACCGGCCACACAGTTAGAATCTAGAGATGCACCCCACACAATCTAGTCACCGCTTGGAAGCAGGACAGCACCGAACGCCTTGAATGACGTGGGCGTGAAATTATTTCCAGTTAGTCAATTACTAATGGGCTTGAGCTCAGTCATCATGACTTATCACGTACAAATCCATGAGACCAGAATGTATCAGAATGAACTGGCGACGACAACAACACCAGCTGGAATTGGAACACGTCGAAGATTTATTTCTAGACATTAGAAAATTATAACTACGATATAAAGAAAAGAGAGGGAATAATGTTTTGAATATTAAGACTCGAAAGCACTTCAAACTCGTACATGTCAGTAAAGCACAGAATACAGTAAACCAACAATATGAATTTCTTTTCTGCGGGATAACTCTTTCTGATTAAGCTAATGTATGCGATCAACACATTAAAATGTTAACCTTACCAGTACCTTGCGGATAGAAACCACTAGGATACAACAAAGGCATGTAGGTGCTAGGTAAAAGAATCTAAGTGGACAGCTTCCGGTTCTGAGTGATGGTCAATTCGCAAGCTATGCTTCACACAGTTTGTCCAGTAGCAGTAGTTGGCTCATCTGTTGAAGTGCGCCACGAAAACACACCTATTTCGATCTTTTCACATGGATCAGTAAGGCATAACCAACAACACCAAGAAAATGGATAGAGACCATGTGCTCGATCGAAGAAGAACGTGAGCAGGACTCATTAATTATAGAACAATATTCACATGAAAATTTTCGTAAAGGAAAACATCTAGAAAGCCTTTCCTCCGGAGTTAATTCTTCTGCTGCAATAGAGGTAGATGAGAGGAGTGTTGATACTTACTTGGGGTTGTTTAAGCCGGCTACCTTTTGAGGGTCCCTCGCGCCACAGCGCCGGCAGTCCCTTTGACCTAATGATAAAGAGACGTCCAAGTTTGGGGGTTCTTGGGTCGGTAACGTGGGGATGGAGGTTTCTGAATCCGTATGCCAGCACATACCTTCACGCGAACCTTAGTTTTCTCATTTCATACGGATTTGGAATCGTAAGGTCAAAATAACATCTTACAAGTTAGATTTCGGTGCCTGAAGTAACTTGAAATATAAGTCGTAGTTATATCACCCAAACACAAGCGGATTAACTTGGGTATTTAGTGAAGCTTCACACACGACGTGTAGAACGATAAACTTTACCTCCACATGAGTGTTCTCAACTAGTCGTCTGTTTCTTCGTAACTTAACTTCCAAATACGACTTGGTTGTGCAAATAGGTCTTCTCGTCGGTTACAAAATCCTCCGCTTAACTCTTTTCTAAACCATGAGTGCGCTCCCTGTTAAGTGACAATGCCGAGAGTCTGGCTACCACGGCCGAAACCTTCTGAACTTAAACGTGTTCAACTCCTTACACTCTGAAAGACAGGTCGGTGCAGTCAAAACTCCCCGAGGTGTTGTAGGTCACCGATTTTTCAAGCAAAACCCTGATTGTTTTGTAAAGAATATGGGAAAAGTTTATGCCTACACCAAACTTGTCCTCTGCAGCCTTAGCGGACTTGGAATGCACAAAATACACCGGATGGATTGAGGATGGTGGTGTATCCCCCACAAGCTTGCTAAAAAATC
Source organism: Physcomitrium patens (assembly GCF_059467195.1). Lineage (NCBI taxonomy): Eukaryota > Viridiplantae > Streptophyta > Bryopsida > Funariales > Funariaceae > Physcomitrium > Physcomitrium patens. Next base: position 14,732,400 of record NC_143434.1, on the reverse strand, counting down.
GTCGTTGGGGATACACACATGGATATATATATATATATATATATATATCCATGTAATTGAGAGGTAATTTTACAAATCTCGCGCGTGATAAAAATAGGAAACACAGTACATGTAAATGAAACTTCACAGCATTACTGAAAGGTTACTCGGCTAAATGTTATTTTCTTTTGAACCCACAAGTCATGGTGGAATCTACCAGCATATACAGGGGGAAATATATTCTGTGTTGCTGTGGTTGCGGCTCAATATAATCTATTTTCGAGGTGGTCTTCAGCTTGTAACTGAACCTCTAAATATCATGGAAAAGAGCCATCATCATCATCCCCACCCGTCTCATTTTGAACCGTATCTACCCAAAGTGTGCTTCTTTGTGAACTGACGCTATATAAATAAATAATTTAAATACAAATACTGATGACTTTACAGATGCAACATGAATCTTGGAAATCTTCCACCCCAAATACACTTGTTACTGGATATGCTTGAGTACCTCCTTAAAGGCCACACGTACAACACCAAGCGAGCTATGTTTTTTTAACTTAAAAGAATTACTTTCATTCTTATGTGGCACTATAACTTTAAAATATCAGCATATTACATGACTTAAAATGAAACAAAAAATCCTATCGCAGTGCATAGTACGGTAGCATTGAATTTTTTCTAAAAGTACATTCCGTCCGAACATCCAAAGTACTGCTTCTGTCGGTATCCAAAAGAAATTACGGCAATATTCCACAGAATGTTGTTCCGTGATGTAGCTGTAATTTGACCCTCTCACCGAAGGTTTGAGCCTTCGATGTTTCATCTAGAATCAGTCTGGACGCTCATGCTGCTTCTCTGAACCTCAAAGCGCACTGGCGCGAATTTTGGCACTTCGACTGAAGCTCCTTGAAGCAATTGTTCAGAATCCACTATGACGATTTTTCATGCTCGCGGAATTGGAGAGATTGTGAACTGGGATAGATACTGGCAATTGGGATGGGGTCACTTGACTAGAAAGTATGTGTCCTGTCCGTCCCTTAAAACCACGCTATGAGCCTTTGAAGCTTGCTAGTAGAATACATCATAACAAGTACGATGTGAGCTTTTACTAGCCCACCATATAATCCTGCAGAGAAACCCTAGCCTGATCCCCGACTGACTGAGCTACAGTGGCTAAACCTGCAAACTCCACCCTACATCCCAGTCACGCTAGTAACCTGTTCTGTCCATACAGAAGTTACATTAACACGAGATTAATAGAGATGAAGCCTTGCCTCTCCTTTCACTCAAACCCTTGGTCATCCTCTCCACTTCGATTCCCGAAGCCTCACAACACCACTATCAGCAGGAACTTCGCGAGGAATTCTGATGCATCCACACGTAGGGACTGTCAACTTCGGACGCTCAGGCGGGTTACGTCATTCTACTTTCTTTCTGGAGCTTCGTCAATCACAGCAAAGCATTCTGTGAGTATCGCCAACAATCGAGTGCGTCCTGCCCTGCCTATGATCTTCAGAGTAGCCGGTCATTTCTTTCCATTACCCGAAAGCACTGATTCCATTCTGATTATTTCTTACTATCTAAGTCACACGTTCCGCTCCAATAATTTCTTATCTGGTTGATGATTAGGGTTGAAATGAGCACCCAATTAACTGTATTGCCCCTCGTCATCGAATGAGAACCAGTGATTTCCGGAACAACGGAGAACAACGGAGGGTACCGTCTGCGGAGTCAGGCCATGCAGTGAGAACACTACCAAACGAACTTGAGCAGATATTCTTCACATAAGACGTCCGCAAGCCCTTGTCTCTGGTACGCGTCTTTAAACGAATCACTTCTTAGAGGTACGTCTTATCCACTTCCACCTGCGAATGTCATCGTTCTCAGCCAGGAGCATAATTTTCTTGAAGACATGAATACTAGATTATTTATCCAATATTGTTAACAGGTGCCTTACGCTTCTTTCTGCCTAATCTATATGCTGCATGGCATCACTCGTTCTACCACCAGGTGATATAATTTAACCTGTTGTTGTGACGAACTGATGTGCAGAGCAGGCTCCTCAGCAGCTTCCCTGCCTTAACTTTTAGAGTGATAACCATGAACACTTTTTATCTCACACTTTTCAAGCTAGTTCAAATCCTCCAAAAAGATTCACCAATATTTAGCCTGCAATGGTACGCCATCACTTGCAACTGCTAACTAATCGTGAAATGCAACACTACTTAGATTTCATGAGCGGTCAGTGGCTACCCACAGGAATGGTTCATAGGGCGTTCTGTCCTCTTCCTGATCTGCAATACGGTACAACTCTTCATGATCCTAAGATATGATTTATCAAGTCATTAGGCTAGTTACCACAAGCTAGTTTTCTTGATCTGGCCGTTAATTGTGTTGTCTCATTGATTCCCCTAAACTTGTTCATGATACTCTGTTAAATTGTTCTTTAACTATCAACCTGCATTGAGTCCATGGCATGAGCTAATTTATTCAGGCTTGTGAATGGAAGTTGAATTTTGCTCACCGAATTACTCAATGAATTTCTGATTACCGATTACCACCGCGGTCCCCGTAGAGAGGCGAAGCAAGCGCTGGCCTTTATGACTATCCATATTATGAATCCTTCATTCATGTCAATCACTGCCTAGAAACCCCTTTTCAAAAGTTTCTTCAGTATTTAGATGATCTCACCATTTAACAATTACTCTTGTTTGTATAGCTCTCAAAACCTTGTTGCGACAGCGGCGTTTACTCTGAAGCTAGCTTTCTATGAGAGCTCCTACTTGACCTCAGTGAGAATTTACTGATGCCCGTATGTAACAGACTTATCGACCGTTACTACGACGTGCGCAATCGCTATGAGCTTCAGTCTTGAGATTCAGGATCAAGACTCAAGTATCATATTGGAAAATGCAGACCACAACCTTTGTTACCTCAGCTTGGCTAATGGTTTGCGTTGTCTCAGGTGGGATCTGAAGGTCAGTGCTTCGAAACAACTCGTGTCTATCGTAATGACGCACCTAAGATGATCCCTTCGTGGAGGCCTCCGTAGTCCAGATCCCAAACAAAAGGCAAGCGAGATTCTAGAGTAATGACCTTCAAGTCCCATTTGAGACAATGCAAGCGATAACCTACAATTATCATTCTCATTTGTTTACATCGCCTTCTTTCTCATGACTTTGTTTGGATTCTGTGGAAAAAGGTTCTTTACTGACAACGTGTGCAATCGCTATGTGCTTCAGTCTTTTTACTCTCCTTTTCTTTTCTTTCAGGCTTCTTCTCTAAGTTTTATCTCGCGTAACACTTGACAATATTTTCCAGTTGTTCCGTGATACGCTGGATGCTCTGGCCAGCCAAAATCTGTTATGGATCACAGTTGGAGACCCAAGGTTGAATTCTGCACTGTAGGCGCTGCTCCGTTAAGACTACATAGACAACTTCCCTCTTAGAGATTAGTAACCGACCCAAACCACTAGTCTTACTGCAAAGTCTACGAGTGAAGCACAGTAAAAGTCTTGAAGAAATAATTGTCTACAACTCGAGTAATGTCTGATGTTGGAGCTGAATTGCATCGACGTCATTTCGGAGCAACATGGCAGTAGGAATCGCTTACGCCACGGAGATGTCGTCATGGAGGCGTAACATATTTAATAAAGTCCCATAGTTAGGGGCTAAGTGGATACGCGAGGACCTCACCAACTAGGCGAATCTGTCCACATCAGTTGCCAGTCATTCACTTTCTGCCTGAAAACATGGAAGAATCTTGTTCTGAATATTGGGTCGGCCTACGCAACTGTTTGGAACAAGCTACTGTGCCTTCAATGCTGAATGTACAGACGTTGCGGGACACACGACACGAGGTTCGTTGTGTCGGTGCACCCTTTAATTATGCGGTGGTTTCTTTTCGAGAAAGTAGGTTGCATGTGTGTCATTCGTCGGATGCACGTAATCGATCTGGAAAAAGATAAACCTCTTTTAATTTATTCTCTGACAAGAAGCTTCGACTAGGCTTAGCCTGAAGGACCGCTGACGTCACTTGTTGTCACCTTTCCATGTCATAAATCTGCATTAGGAACTTGCTTGTGTGTAATTGAAACCCAGCTTTCAATTCTGACGGTACTCGAAGTAAACTACCACCCCAACCAAAGTAATAAATACCTAGTTTCAACAACTAATATAAAGGAAAAGGAAGCCTGTATAAATAACAAACACTAGCGATGGTTTTGGTGTTATATTTCAACGAGACTTTTTCATTTCGGGGTACATGTATTTAACCATTAAATAAACTCATATAACGATGCAGACCTCAATGTAGCTTTCATGACGAACTCTTATTCTCTATCTTTCTTTCTCCTTCTTCTACTACTTTTAGTTTTTTATTTTTAGAGATTTCAAAGTGGATTTTTATCATAGCAAACTAATCGTAAGGTCTGCCTGTGAGTTGGTTAATTAGCTCGAGGAAAAACTAATAGTCCTCCAGTTCAAGCCACAACTAAACATAATGTTTGAGTTACTCAATCACTTGCTCTCACGTGTTGGATTTTCGTAGAGTTGTCTTTAAAGCATGATAAAAAAAGTGTTATCGTATATGAATTCTCCTTAGTTAATTTCCTTTCTATAAGTTATAAGCTATCTCTCTCTCTCCATACTGGCCCCTTGTGTTATTTTTTCTCTTCTTTTCTTGGAGATATTATTTTTATACAAATAGTCATTTATATTATACAGCATTAAACATTGTATAATTTATCTGCTCTCTATGCGTTTGTTATTTTGATGAATAATGAGATAATGTATCTCAGTTCACGACGTTTTACAATGGAATTATTGTCTAGAAAATTCAAGAGTGAGAAGGAGTAGTTAGACGGAATTCTTAATTTGTTCCAAAGACGAATTACTGAGAACCATCGATTAATGCCACAAGGTTAAGTTCTTTTAAATTTTTTTTATTTTAAGTAAACACTGGCTCATTTCACTACTAGAAAAATAAACTATCAGTGACGAAAATTCTGACTCATGGAAGTTTTTACTCGTACATTTCGTACAACTGTCTTAAGTTCTTGTTTGCTGATTCTGCAGTAAATATTTAGTTGTAGTTCTCGAAGTTTGATTTTTGCCGAAAGGAAAATGTTGTACCATATGTAAGGTGCACGTCCAAGTCTGCATTTGAAGAAGCATTAATCACACTGGAGGCCATCCGCCGAGAATCACAATTAGGTTTTCCACATCGCGATAAGCTTCAATGCTGCAATAAGGACGACCATCAGCCTGACAAAAGATCCAGTACGTGACCTATCCAACTGATCGTCATCTATTCCGTTTTTCTTGCAGAAAATAAAAACCTGATTCCAATTGGTGAGTCATAAGAACAGTTGTTGCAGAGAAGTGATGTCTTGCACCAGCGACAGCAAGTATTCGGTCGTTGTGTTCGATGAACAATACCACAGTTCCATTATCTAGTTGGAATTATCATTCCTGCTTTGCTGATTCGGTTTCTCGGTACCGTTGCTGGGAAACTTTCTTGTGGGTGCTTAAGATCGAAGGACTTGTCAAAATGGACTAGGTCAATTCCACGTCTTGTATCACTGTTTTGTGCGACTGAAGCAGACCACTTACTATACGATTGGGTGTGAACCTCTGTTATAGAAGACTGGGGCAACTGTGAGCACAACACAGATATGCAAGTGGGAGTCCAGCCGCATCATACGCAAGATTCATAATATTTTCTACCGTTACGCTGCCATGTGCGTTGCATGCTTCGGTTCCCACAGCCTTCACATCAGTTTCAACCAGAGTTCTAGATGGTGATGCACTACCCATCACGAAGGGTCGGCATCAGACTGGGAAATCTATGCACCCACACAACACCAATGGTCATGTAGGTTGAATTGATCAACCGTGCCTTCGATGGAGCCCCTGGAGCTCCATTACGTGCAGGTTTAGACATCTTATCTGAGTTTGTTGTTTAGATGTGTGTGTTATAAGACTGTCATAGCAGTGTTTTCTGCGTAGTAATTTTTATGTATGATTTTGAACTGTTGTAATAGTAGAGGATTAACAGTTCATGTTTAACTGTCAGTGTTTATGTTTAATATATGACACAAACTTTCAGTGTGTAAAAGCTTTTTTAGTTTTTGAAGACTGCAATAAATCTGATGATGTGATTATCTGCTAATTGTTTGCTGTGTATATATTTATATGTATAAACTCAAAAAAATTGGGTATATTTCATCAATAAAAACATTTTTTTTAATTAGAGTTTACAATATTTATGAATATTGTATATTTATTTGTATATGTATTACTTCTTTTTGTAAGTTTTTTGTTCTTTAAAATTGAATATATGATCTTCCAATATATTACAAAATGAGACACAAACACCATATACATGAGATGTTTGACTTTGGTTTAAAAAATAGGTAACTATGGCTTCAATCATGTAGAACTTTGGTTTTTTTTTTTTTGTTATTTAAAAATAATAAAAATAATAATCTTTTTTACTTTTATGCTTTTGTTCAAAATATTGCTCACTATAAGTTAATTGCTCACAAAGTTCATATGTGTGTATCCTAGGTTGATTATTTGAATGCAAAAGTCCTACTCTCTAGTATATATATATATATATATATATATATATAGATATGCGTGTATACGTATATATATATATATATATACATAGATATGTATATGTACATAGATATATATATATATATATATATATATATATCCATATTTGTGTGTCTAAAAGAAATGATTGTTGTAAGAAGTTTAGAAGACCATGATGCTCATATTGTTGATAGATTTGATTCATGCTTGGAACCATCATCTTTAGTGTCACAAAGAGAGACATGAAGGAGAAGGAGCAATGTAGTATGAAGCATGAAGTTTTGTTTTAGTATGCACAATTCATCACTCCACATCCATTTATCAAGGTATAATAAATCACTTTATTTTCAAAATTCATATTTATAGTTCAAAGAGAAGTTATACTTTAAAGTAATAAATTTCTAGTTATCAAAATCTTACTACAAAGATAATTTTTTTATCTAGATTATAAAAAGTAATTCTCCTACTTTAATAGAGAAGTAAAATATCATCTTCAATATATGACGAAAAGAGTGCGCATTTTCTTGAACTTTATTAGAATTAATAGTTTTATGAATATTATGCAATGTTGTCATTAATAGAGATGTAGTCAATTTGTAGAAGTCTATTTTGAATTTATTCTCTGATTATATGATACTTGATATCTACATACTTAGTTTATAAATAGAATTCAAGATTAAGTACAAGCTTGATAGCACTTTGAAAGTCAGAGTATAAGATTGTAGCTATATCTTGACAAAACTCTATATCAACAAAGAGCCTTTAACACCATATGATTTTTTTTGTCATCATATAACAAGTAATATACTAAAAATATATTCTACTATGAAGAAGGCATGCTTGCTTTTTTGACCACCAACTAATTAAATATTCAAAAAAGAACGTATCTATTGTAAGAATTTTTGTCATCAACATTTACTACATAATGAATATCTGCATAAGTAGAAAGTAAGGTTGGAGACATAATACTACTATAAACCAACTTAAAATCTAGAGTAGTATGTAGATATCAAAAAATTCTTTGAACAATGTTGCAATAAGCATGTATAAACTTAGACTTGAAACAACCAATGTTACTCATTAAATAAGAGATATCTTTTATAAACATATATATTTACTCCAATAATAATCTATATGATTAAATAGAAGTATATAAAAATAGATTAATTTTATAATATCTTCTAAAAAAATATTTTAAAAGTTTTATAGTTTTTGCTTTGATTTTATATGTATTAATAATTAATTGATAGGCTACAAACTTATTCAACAAATTGGCCTCATTGTAACAAGGTATGGATAAGATAGTTGTATTATTGATACACAGGAATAAATAGTTAGAACCATGTCTGAGAAGTTATGGAAGTTTTTAGAATTGAGGCTAGGTTAGTGGACTTGCTAGTATCCACTATGGAATATTTTAGAAAGAGTTCAGGGTGGTTACTTAAGTAGTTCCTATCATAAAAACTTTTAGAAGGAATTTAAGGCAATTATCTAAGTAGGATCCATCATTTAGGAATATTCTAAAAAATTTAAGGTAGTAGAACAAAGTACAAATAAGACTGGCTAGGGCCTTTTGAGGCATTTGGTCAAGTATGGCTTTAGATCCTTTTTCTTAATACAATTGGATTTTGTATCTTACTATTTTGTTCTATTTTGTTCTAATTTTGATTAATCAATTTTATCTTCTATGTTCTATTTTATTTAAATCTATTCAGTTTTATTTTGGTCTAATTTATCATATCTTATGATGAGGTTTTATATTGCTATCGATTAGAAGGACCTTAGATACTTGAGATAGATTGGTTATGTTTTATTGATAGTAGAGCAAGTGTTAGACTATTCTTTAGTAGTATGTTGATAGTCATCATCAAGTCTAAGGTCAATTGTTGTGGTCACATTAAGTATTGTATTAAGGCTACAATAGGCTATTCTTTAAAATTCAATTGGGAGGTGAGAAGGCATTACAATAGTAGAATTCACCATAAAAATTACAACATGAGAGATATAACGGAGCAATCTCAGATGGGGACTCAAATACAACACCTCTTAGGCTAGATAGCTACTTTGTAAGGATAAATAGAAGCCTTGAGGATAAGGGAGTTGACATCTACTAAGTTGAAATTGAGTAAGTTTAGTATATACTCTAGGACTTCACGATGAGAAGATGTATGTCAATGGCTCTTCAATATACGACAATATCTCCAACTATCTAGAACAAATATCACTGAAAGAATTATGTATGCAGCCAACTATTTGAGACATGGAATAGCCATTTGGTAGCAACATCAAATTCAAAACTATAGAGCTTAAGGTAGATTTCGTGATTAGAAGGAGTTTGAAACCAAGTTTAAGAATCAATTTTGGTCCATCAATGCGGAGAAGATAACACATGATCAAGTGACAAGCCTTGCATAAATTAAGTTGATGTAAGATTATGTCTCTTGATTCAAGTTCCTACATCTCCAAATTAGCAATGTTTTCAAGGCGGAGATGATGGATCAATTCTTATGAGGTTTGAAACTTGAGGTCCAATGAGAGGTAGAACTAAAGGATCTACAAACATTCAAAGAAGAAATTTGGATTGTAGAGAGGGTTGATACTATAGAATTTAGAAATCATAGAGTATGACCTATAGTACAAAGTCATATGCCACTATTTAATACTATGGCATAACAATCAACGCCAATAGAAATTGATGTCCTATAAAGATCATTGACATCACAAAGTAAACAAATATTGATACAAAAAGAATTGTATTTCTATTGTTGGGAATCAGACCATTATATTTAAGATTCTTCAAAATGTCAAAATTTAAGTATTAGCAAAATAAGGTAAGTTCATAGTCTCAAAACTCACCAAATTGATAATGAAATAAAGTAGGAAAATGGGACTCTCTAGTAAAAGTGTCAAAGATCAATATTGGAGATAGCTACTATCTTTGAGAGAAAAATGGTATGGCCATGGACAAGTATAAAAGAGTTGACTTGTGTATCTAATGGGACTATTAAGAAGACAACCATGTCAAGTACTTGTAGATTGTGGCTCTACAAAAAATTGTATTTCAAATAAAATTGTTAGTAGATTTGAAATTAAAATTAAGGCAATCAAGAGAAGAAGTATATATTTTGCACATGACCAAGAGAACATATTGAGTGAGACATGTGAAGAATAAACCTTGAGATTAATTGACACCTATGCTTTAAAAAAGAAATTCAAGGTGATAAAGCTGAGATATGATGTTATCATTGATATACCATGGCTAAAGATGGAAAATAAGCAAGTTGATTGTATAGCAAGGATAATCTCTTTTAAGATGGTGGATGCAAGATGATTCTTTGTACCTCTACATTAAGTGAAGAGAAAAGACAATCTACAACCAAAGACTTATTTATCGGAATAACTTTTATGAAGAAGCAAATATAGCATAAGCAATTGGTATATATGGTGGTTTCAAATCTTGCATCAGTGGTGGGCAAGATAGCCAAAGAAGTATAATAAGGTAAATAATTCATATAGAAATATTAAAATGTCTTTCCAACCGACCTACCTAGTGTCGTACCTCTTGATTAAGGTACCCCTTTTTAAATAGAACTATTGTTTGGAGCTAAACCAACAAATCGACTAATTTATTTCCTAGATTCAAAAGAACTTGAAGAGTTTTGGAAGACATTGGATAAACTCTTAGAGGAAGGCCTCATTCAAGAAAGCACATTATTATAATGAGTACTTGTACTCTTTGCACCTAAGAAAGATGGTAGAATTTACCTTTGTATCAATTATCAAGGCTTCAATAAGGAGACTGTTAAAAATGCATATCCACTTCTATGCATGGATAATCTTCTTGACCAATTTTGATGTGTGATTGTCTTTAGTAAATTGGATCTTTGAAGTAGCTATTGACAGATACCTATTGTAAGAAAGAATGTAGAAAAGCAAGTATTTTGTATATGTTGTAGATATTTTAAATAGTTGGTTTTATCTTTTGGTCTCAACCATGTTCCAGTTTCTTTCATGGATTATATGAAAAAATTATTTTGAGATCTTTTAGATAAGTATGTAATTGTTTTCATTGAAGATATTTTCATATATAATAAAATTCCTAAAGAGCATGAGCAAGACCTATAAGAAGTATTATGCTAGCTACATGATAGTTGTTTTTATTACAAGCAATCAAAATGTGAACTTTGGAAGTTAGAAGTCACCTTTTTGAAACATGTAGTGTCGTCCAAAGGCATGTATATGGAATAAGATAAAGTAAAAGTGGTGGAAGATTGGCCAATCTCTAAAGATGCTTTTGAAGTCTGTCCATTTTTAGGCCTTGCTGATTTGTATACATTATTGTCTCATTGACAAACTTATTGGAGAAAAGTGCTCCATTTGAATGGAAATCGAAGTAGCAAAGTGCCTTTGATAAGTTGAAGGAGGCACTCATTACTGCTCCAATATTACAACTATATATTTCCAATCTTCCTTGTATGCTTGTCATTGATACTTTTGACTTTGCTATTAGAGGGGCCCTTCAATAAGACTTTGATAGGAACCTTCAATCTATGGTGTATGAATCACGCAAGCTCAAAAAGACAAAGCACAATTACTCTACAAGTTATTGATAGCAATTAGTAATTGTACACGCCACAAAGATGTGGCGGTATTATTTGTTGGAAAAGCTAGTAGTTGTTTGGACTAACCATTGACCCTTACTACATAATTTACATTTGAAAATATAAAATCATGACATCATTGTTGAAAAGTACAATTGTAGCTTTTTGATATTCATCTTGAATACAAGTAAGGGTGACAACATAATGTGCCAAGCAGCTTATTGCAGAGACTAGATTTGAAAGACAAATCAAGAGAGAAGGCATAAGTTGCTACCATTACTAGTATCATTTCAAATTTAATCAATGAGGCAAAATAGAAAGAAGTTATGGATTGGAATATTTATTTTAAGATAGTTAGTAATGAATTAAAGGTGGAGAATATATAATATCAAAATTATAATCATAGTGATGGCTTCTTCTATTTTAAAAAATAGATCTATATATCCTATAATGCTATATTCTAGACACACAAATTTTAAGTGGGATATGACATTTGAATATTTAGACATTTAAGGCGAGAAAAGAGTATAGAATAAATCTCAAGGATATGATTTTGGGTAGATTTAGATCGTGATGTTTGAGCTTTTGTACACTCCTGTAAGTCACATCAATATAATAAAGCATGCAATGTAGTGTCTCTTAGACTATTGCAACCAATTTTGCTATCTACGACACATTTGGAGCAAGTGACTATGGATCTTATTACCTGTTTGTCGCAAATGCCTCATAATCATTCTATGGTTGCCACCTTTATAGATTGATTCTCAAAGCAACTTTACTTGGTTATAATATGCTTAGTATTGATACTCTAGTACTTGCACAAATCTTCTTTGATATTGTCTTTTGTCACCATGCATTACATTGTATCATTGTTTCAGATCGAGATCCATGCTTTATGAAAAACTTTTGACAAGTCTTATTCAAGCTACTAAGCATATAACTTCCCATATCTACAATCTTCCATCTCCAAATAAATGGACAAATAGAGCATGTAAATCAGACCTTAGAAGTTATGTTACAAGCATTTGTAGTGGTTCATTATAATGATTGGCATGCATACTTGATGCCTTTGGAATTTGCTTATAATAATAGTATTTAAGTAAGTATTGATCATTCTGTCAAGGACAAGAACATGATAAAAAAAAATAAACAAGTGAAGCTTCTTTCAAAGAAAGATGACAAAATAGAAATAACTTGATATGTATATTAAGAAAGAAACTAGAATGGCTATTGCCAAAAGCTAAGAAAACTAGAGACCCTTGAAACTAGACTGGAAGCAAGAAAGGATTTGACAAGAGTGAAGAAGGCTTCATTCTTGTCTCCATATATACTATCTAATTAGGGGCTATGTGGCGATGTCGTATTACATGCTATTTAGCTAGAGAACACACATGGCGTCTAGTTGTAGAAGATAAAATGATGTTTCGTAAGTATCCAAGTAATCTAGTGGATTTCAACTATCTAAATATAAACTATTTTGGATTTCAATGTAAAAGCTTAATCCCAATACAAAGTGCTTAGAACACTATTTTTAATTACTTCTAGATATTATAAGCACAGGTTCTTTTTTTATTTATTATTATTATTATTTCTATTTTATTTTTTTATTTTATTTTTTATTTTTAAATCCTAATCCTAGATAATGAGCCTTGGCAAGCTGTAATTTTCAATCTGATCGTCTGATAGTTGTGAGACTTCTACCACTCCTATCTTTATAAGTCTTCTAAATGTTCAAAAATTTCAATCTAATCCAACTTACAGATTGCAAGAAAATATTGTAAATCCACGTTGAAGTCCCTTGACTGCCGCCTAGAAGGTTGATGATGAACTTTAACTTGTAATTTCTCCTTCTATGACCGTTAATTCTCATTCAAACTTTGTGTGTAGCTCCGCCTTTAAGTCTTTGACTTACCATGTCAAAATTCACCTTATTCGAGTCGATAGATCTCAGATATTACAAAAACCCTAAACAACTCCAATATGTCAACTTCTGATACCTCTTTATACTAATGATCAAATATCTTCTATCCGAATGCCCCCTATCTTTTTCTCTCCTTTTTTTTAACTCCGTGAAGTGCCCTATTCTTCCGCCTTGGACTCTAAATTGGAACAACAGACCCACCTCTATAGAATTCCTGCCTCTAAGAGGATCTTTCCATGGAAAAGACGTTTCCCCAAAACGGCATAGAAAACGGAACAGCTTGAAATGGAACTGAAGCCTCCGTATTCGAGACCTCATTGGGTTGTCCAACCAAGTCAGGTCTCATACTGGGTAAGAGACCCATACCAGGAACTAGATTGGATGTCCCCATAATTGGGTCAAATTGACCCTTCACATCAGACTCACCCAAATATTGAATTGGTCATTTCTCCTTTTATCGATTCTTGGTAAGAACGGCTTGGACTTATTCCACTTGATTTATTGTAGAATCTTGAGGACCTCGATTTATTTCTTCAATTTTTTCCTGGCTTTGGATTTGTTGATCCTGAATATTGAAATTGAATGGAGCATTACATTGTTGATAAGTATGCCCCAATTATTTGTTATTCCCACACATTGACTCGTAATTGTCATTGGCTCTTAGATTGGGACATTTACTACCATAATCACCAATCTATCTGCAACACAAATAATGAAGTGGTCTTCTTGTACCACCATCAGGCATATTGGGTGTCTCCACCAATATATACCTACTAGGCTTATTCCATATAGGATTAGAAAATGATCTTGGTCGTCACGTTGGTATGGAGGGTACTTGGTTTGATGATGTCAGTGTCGTATGGCATAATTTGCTATATGGGAATATACTAGATATCTACCTATAGAGAGTGTACCTTAAACCTTTATATGATTCTTGTCTTAGCTTCCAAAACTCCTTTATTTTTGTATAAAACTCCAAATATACCAAAATCCCTTCAAAACATATTTTTCCGCGAAGGATTTTCTTGCCCCAAACTTTAGAAAATCATAACTATTGATCTAACCGTTCAGTTTGTCTCAAATTTATAGGATAAATAGAATTCATCCTTAAATTTTATCACAAAAAAAACCAACCGCAAATTTGCTCCCAATCTTCTGGCATCTAAGAAATCCTAGTAAGCACTCTAAACCCTAATTTACAAGCACCCGAAAAAATATTTTCCTTATATCTCAAAAATCCAAACTCCAAATCCCACAAAATTTATGTAGAAAGCTTTATAACAAGATTATACACAATCTTGGAAATTTTGAGCCAAAACCTCATCAAATTGTCTAAGATATAGCTCAAATTACAAGCACAAGTAAATCAGGCTACTTACTACCCTTAGATTCCAAGTGCTGACTTCAAAATTCAATAACTCCTTCATTTCAACTTATAATCCAATAAGCAGTATATGAATAGTATAGCCGCAGAAGTACGCTCTCCAATTGCAGTCGCCGATTCTCAATTTCAATCCGTACGCATGCGTTATGCCCAAAAGAGTGACAGTAGATCCAAAACTAATACCTTAACTTTGGGTGCCTATAACTTCTTCATAAAAACCCCAAATGACACAAAACTTTCACCAAAACCATAGAAAAAAACCTAAACCGTCTAACGCTAGCCTTCAAAACTCAAATGGCCTCGAAAAACTAACCCTAATCCCTAATATGGCCTTGGACAGCCTCCTCAAAGTCCATTGGTCATGATTTTTCACCAATAGGAATGGAGATTTTCATTATTCATCTCCATTCATCTATATTGCTGCCCTAATTACTCCCTTTGCTACCAAAATCCTTCTTCAATCCTTTTTCTTATAAGATTTTCATAATTTATGCTCTAAATACTAAATAAAAGAACCAAAATAAGTTTCTAAAGGTCACCAATGTCTAACAAAGGTGATTCTAAATATTTAGAAGTTATTATCAACCAAAAAAAATCTTAAAAGCCACTATCAAAAGGAAATTCAAATTATACAAACTCTATAGTAAACTTTTTAAACAAACTCTTTTTAAGGTAATAATCAAATTATATTCTACAACCAACTAAAATCTACTAACATGGCTCTCACCATGTTACTTAATAAATTATATATTAAGTACATAATTACATTATGTTCATATAGTAGCCGAACCACAACACGACACTGATGGAACATATGTTGTTGTCACGTTCAGTAGTACAGCCTGCAATGAGGTGACATTAATTGACCTCTGAATATTGGCACTAGAATTGGCTACTATTTCTAACATCCAAGATGACTAAATATTAATAAATCTTTTCTATTTATATTTTTACCATATAATCATGTTGCAACACGATAGCGATGTTCTATAGGACCTCCAATATGTGTTGACTTTGTAGGACACATGCCTTGACTTATAAGGCAAGTTTTTCTACGTGTTGGCCACATAGTTGGCTTGGTCTTCAAGCTAAGAACATGTGTGGCACATGGCCAACTTGTTGACCATGTTTCTAATCCAAAAAGTCAATTAAAGACACCTATAAAGTCAAAAGAGCCTCTATGAAGCTTCTAAGAAGCTTTTAAAGCAAATATTATAGAATTATCTTTCTTTGACCTACTTTTACTTACTTCTAACTATGTATACATGTAATTACTTACTTACATGCATATATCCATGACATTATCCACCCTTTTAGGGACGAGTTCCATGAAGAGCGGTCATCATATGTTCATGAAAATTTATGATGCGACAAATTGTATTTGCCACATACTCTGATCTTTGTTCTCTTCGAAGATGATTGATAGGGCCTTTTAACCATCGATAGTGTCCCATATCAGGGCGAGAAGACCACCCTGTTATTTGATCATTGTTGAGGCCTTCATAACTTCTTTCAAATAAAATATTTGGAACACCGTCAAGAATTGTTCCTACCTCTACTAAAATCACCAAACATTGGGAGTTCCTTCGAAGGTCGTGATACCGAACGTATTGTATCTTGCCATCTATTTAAAATAGAACATGTCGTTCTTGAAGATCTTAACCTCGGTAGCATCGCCTTGAAAGTTGTGACAATCAAAATATCTCATCCGACAAGTCAGTAAATGAAGGCTCTTGAGTTAAATCTACTAGTTTTTGATTCACCATCTCCTCAGTATCACAATTATAAAGAAGCTACAAACAAAGATTGAAAGTAGAATGTTATCTTGCTTGGATCTTGTTTCTTTTATAAGAAGATTTTCATCTTGATTTTGATAGATGTCATCAATAAAAAGCCTCCACCGCCTTTGTTGTATTTGCAAGATTCTTTATTAGCTCCTATTTGCGTTCACTAATATCATATCCATGCCAATAGATAAGATATTTCAATTTATTTCGGCATCGCCTTCAATCTAAGACTTCTTCCACTTCAAACTCTTCATAATTGTCCACTTCTATGAGAGGAGGTAGAGCTTGTCTTCTTCTTGGTATGTCCATTATCTTATATGGTTCAAGAAAAGACACATTGTCGTATTGTAATTCAGCTATTATATGAAAATAATATAATTATATACTTAATATATAATTTATTAAGTAATATGGTGAGAGCCATGTTAGTAGATTTTAGTTGGTTATAGAATATAATTTGATTATTACCTTAAAAAGATTTTGTTTAAAAAGTTTACTATAGAGTTTGTATAATTTGAATTTCCTTTTGATAGTGGCTTTTAAGATTTTTTTTGGTTGATAGTAACTTCTAAATATTTAGAATCATCTTTCTTAGACATTGGTGACCTTTGGAAACTTATTTTGGTTCTATTACTTGGTATTTAGAGCATAAATTATGAAAATATTATAAGAAAAAGGATTGAAGAAGAATTTTGGTAGCAAAGGAAGTAATTAGGGCACCAATATAGATGAATGGAGATAGATGATGAAAATCTCCTTTTCTATTGGTCAAAAATCATGACCAATGGACTTTGAAGAGGCTGCCCGAGGCCATATTAGGGATTAGAGTTAGTTTTTTGGAGCTATTTGAGTTTTTAAGACTAAGATAAGAAAGTTTAGCTTTTTAGCTATGGTTTTGGTGCAAGTTTTATATGGTTTGGAATTTATATAAAGGAGCTATAGGCGCTCAAATTGAAGGTGTTGATTTGCAAGCTACTATCACTCTTTTTGGCATAACGCACGCATACAGATAGCAATTGAGGATCGGTGACCGTGACTGGAAAGAACACTTTTGCTGCTACACTTTTCACATACTGCATGCTGAATTCTAATTTGGAATGAAGGAGGTATTGGATTTTGAAGTCAGCACATGCTAACTAAGGATAGTAAGTGACCCGATTTATTAGTGGTTGTGTCTTGAGCTATAGCTTGAGCAATTTCACAAGGATTTGACTCAAAATTTCAAGAAATGTGTAATTTCATGTTAATAAACTTTGTATATTAGTTTGATGACATTTGAGGATTGGATTCTTGAGATATTAAGAAAATAGTGCTCGGGTGCTTGTAAATTAGGGTTTAGAGCATCTGCTAGGATTTCTTAGATGCCAAAAGATCGGGATTGAACTTGTAGTTTGTTTTTTTTGTGGTAAAATTTAAGTGTTAATTCTACGTATCCTATAAATTTGAGACAAACTGAATGGTTAGATCAAGAGTTATGAATTTCTAAATTCGAGAAAAGAAACCCCTTTGCAAGAAAAATATGTTTTGAAGGGATTTTGTTATATTTTGAGTTTTATGCAAAATAAAGAAGTTTTGGAAGCTAAAAAAAGATTCATATAAAGGTTTAAGCTACACTCTCTACAACTAGATACCATGTATATTTCCAAATAGCAAATCACGCCTTACGACAAACTTGGTGAAGCTGACATAAAAATTTCTGGGATAGAGAGTTTGAAGAAATATTTTTGGCTTTCTATTATGAAAGGGGGGCAAGGAGGGGGTAGTAGGGATTGCACTGGGATATCTCCATTGCAACTTGATCCTGCTACAATTCAAATATTTTAAGCATTTGTACTTTTTATGCAACAACAAGAAGAAGATGAATGCAAGGAAGCAATAGCTACTAAAGCCTTGCAATCTGTTGTTTGGTTTATTGGATCAATTTGATGGAAGAAATATTTCCAAGTATCTTAAGTATTATTTTGTGAAGATGGAGCTCAATAAAGTGTAGGAAAAAGATATGATCCTAACATTTGACCTTGTCGTTGTATCAAAGCTTCGTGAGTATATAAAGAGAATTATTAAAACTCATGGAAAGAAATGGGAAGATTTTATCCTTCAACTAAAAGAAGAGTATTCTTTGCAAGATGCAGAAAGGGTGACAAGAAAATCGCTTATAGAATGGATCAATAAATCCAACAAGGGGTTGGTTGCAATAGAGCTATTTTGAGAATTTGAAAGACAATTTCTTCAATTATCTCGAGTGGAAAAGGTTACACTTAAAAATGATAAGCTGGAGTTATTTCTTCAATGTGTTGGCAATGATTTACAAAAAGAGTTGGAATTATTATTGGAGAATAATATAGAGGACAATGGACTTACTACTGATTCGAAGAAAGTCTCTGAAGCTGTGGACATACTTGCTAAAAGAGAGTATTGGAGGGGTAAGGTGGTAGTAAGGCAAGAGACTAGACCTCTACTAACTACAACATCTCGTAGGCAACTGCCAGAACCTATTATACCAGTAAGTACTATTCCAATTCCTATGTCTATAGTTGCACCACAAAAAGATACAATTGATGAGTTGGTAAAAAGAATGAAAGACTTACAAATCAAACTGGCAAAGCTAGAGGAGAAAGAAGGATTATCTGAGAGAAAATCTATATCAAAGCTAGGATATATACAAAGATGTATTTGGTGTAATAGTATGGAGTATCCTTGAAGGAAGTGTGGAGATTTTACTGATATTCTAGGATAGAGAGTAATTTTATGGAAAAATGGAAAAATTGCATTGCGAGATATAGGTAAGTTTCTCAAAACCAATTTTAGATAGGGAGGAATGAAGAAGGTTTTGGAAGAGCATTTATTTCAACAGGCTATGGCATCAAGAGAGGCTATTATTTATGGCATTAAGGCTATATGGGAGAAGAAGGATGGTTTTGATAAGCATATAAATACATGGGATCTATAGAATCATACTATTATTAGTATGAATAAAAAAATAATAAGGTAGGAATTATTTAATACAGCCACAATAATTAGAAATGCCACAGGATAGGATGATCCTATAGATACTATGTTTATACATGCTTATTTGGCAAAGTCCTAACATGAAGCTCTAATAGAGGTAAAAAAGGAAAGAAATGAAATAGAAGAAAATTTTGAAGAACCAACCAATAAGAAGAGATCTCAAAGGCATGCAGAAATAATAAAAAATAAAGAAATATCTATACCACAAACTAATAGATGATCCAGGAATGGACCATCGACATTGCTCCTTGGAAAAGCACCACTGCCAAAAGAAAAATGAAAAGAAAGAATGGAGGTTGATAAAGATAAAAAGAAGAGTAAGCATGTTACTTATAAGCTACAATCAGATATTGAAGCAGCCACAGATTTGAAAAGAGTCTTAGAAGAAAGAATATTTAATGCAAAAATTGAATGTACTCTACGAGAAATTTTAGGCATTGCAAAGAGAGAGTTTCATGAAGTCATCATCGACGCTATTAAGTGAAAGAGGCAGTTGATAGGAGAATCTGTTGTATATAATGCTTTGACTACAATCTTGACTGAAGAAGAGGAATATGAATTGGCAGAATGTTGTATCAATAAAAAGGGACAATTTGATTTGGATGAATATAAGGATGATGACAAGGACCTTGGATACTATACCAAGGGACATTGGGCAAGAGCCACTACAAGGACTTTAGTAAAAATGAAAGACTTGGTGGAATCAGTAATTGCTCTCATTGACCATGGATCTGAAATTAATATTATGTCAAAAGAAGTCTATAAACATGGAAAGTGGCCCATTGATATTAACTATAGATGGATGATTCGGCAAAAAAATAATACATTAAGAGATCTTTATGGTGCTTGCCCAAATGTGAAGATAAAAGTTGGAGATGTGACCATAGAACAAAAAAAATTTGTTCAAGACACTACTTTATACCCAGTGATTCTTGGTCAACCATATATTACAACTGTGAGAATGGAGACCAAGGTTTTGGATGACGGATCAGCATGTACCCATATTAGAAGTTAGATTGAAAAAGAACAATGTAGTTTCTAACAGTTCCTATAAACTATGAGCGAAATTGGGATTATTTATGAAGTGATTTATTACCAAGGCTTAATAAAGAGCTTATGGATTTTTACAGGGTACTACTATAGAGCGGAAATATAGTGGTACATCAAAAAAGGTACTCTCACATGAAAAAGAAAGTACTTTTTGTATAGGTATTATAGAATTATCTAAAAATAGTTTTGTTATCTATACACAATTTAATGATCTACCAAAGTGGAAGAAAAAAATTGTGCAAAAATCTAAAAAAGACCTAAAAAGAGTGGGTGTGCTTAATAGAGATGATAAGATAGTAGGTGTATATATGGAGATTCATTTAGAAGATTTTATGGAAGAACTTTTACAGGTTGAACAAAGAAATGAAAATCAAGTAGTACAAGTACATTCAAGAGAGTTCTTCTGAGCTATGCAATTAGATTGATTTGTGCAAAACAAAAAAAAAAAAAAAAAAAAAAAAAAAAAAAATCAAGCTTTGGATAGTCCAACTTATTACAAAGATGAGTGGTCTATATATTGTGACAAAGTAATCATACCTTATCATCCATGTGAAATGGTGGTCGTTTCTTTTGATAGACATCTGCATTGACCTTTTGTTATTCTTGAGCTTCTTTTAACTATGCCTTTATTGTTCCATGTAGCTCTGACAAATGAATTGCCAAATCTTTTGCAATAAGATTATCAACTTTTGAAAAGTCAAAAGTATCAAGTCATGGATGATAACCATAATTGACAAACAAAGGTGTTTATTTTGTAGAAGAATGTACTGTTGTCGTATGGCATGATTTACTATCTAAGAATACATAAGATATCTAGTTATAGAAAGTGTAGCTTAAATCTTTATATGAAACTTT
The DNA here is from genome assembly GCF_059467195.1 of Physcomitrium patens. NCBI lineage: Eukaryota > Viridiplantae > Streptophyta > Bryopsida > Funariales > Funariaceae > Physcomitrium > Physcomitrium patens. Next base: position 14,711,208 of record NC_143434.1, on the reverse strand, counting down.
TGTTAGCTTCCAAAACTTCTTTATTTTGCATAAAACTCAAAATATAACAAAATCCCTTCAAAACATATTTTTCTTGCAAAGGGGTTTCTTTTCTCGAATTTAGAAATTCATAACTCTTCATATAACCGTTCAATTTGTCTCAAATTTATAGGATACGTAGAATTAACACTTAAATTTTACCACAAAAAAAACCAATTGCAAGTTCAATCTCGATCTTTTGGCATCTAAGAAATTCTAGCAGACACTCTAAATCCTAATTTACAAGCACCCGAGCACTATTTTCTTAATATCTCAAGAATCCAATACTTAAATGTCAACAAACTTATATACAAAGTTTACTAACATGAAATTAAACATTTCTTGAAATTTTGAGTCAAAACCTTATCAAATTGCTCAAACAAAAGCTCAAGACACAACCACTAGTAAATCGGATCACTTACTACCCTTAGATTGCATGTGCTGACTTCAAAATCCAATACCTCCTTCATTCCAAATTAGAATTCAGCAAGCAGTATGTGAAAAGTGTAGCAGCAAAAGTGTTCTTTTCAGTCGCAGTTGCCGATCCTCAATTGCTATCCGTATGCGTGCCTTATGCCAAAAAGAGTGACAGTAGCTCTCAAATCAACACTTTAACTTTGAGCGCCTATAATCTCCTTTATATAAATTCCAAACCATATAAAACTTAGACCAAAACCATAGCCAAAAACCTAAAATTTTTGATCCTAGCCTTAAAAACTCAAATGGCCTCGAAAAACTAATCATAATCTCTAATATGGCCTCGGGCAGCCTCATCAAAGCCCATTGGTCATGATTTTTCACCAATAGGAATGGAGATTTTCATCATCCATCTCCATTCATCTATATTGGAACCTTAATTACTCCCTTTACTACCAAAATCCTTCTTCAATCCTTTTTCTTATAAGATTTTTATAATTTATGCTCTAAACACTAAATAAAAGAACCAAAATAAGTTTCCAAAGGTCACCAATGTCTAACAAAGGTGATTCTAAATATTTAGAAGTTACTATCAACCAAAACCAATCTTAAAAGCCATTATCGAAAAGAAATTCAAATTATACAAACCTTATAGTAAAATTTTTAAACAAACTCTTCTCAAGATAATAATCAAATTATATTCTATAACCAACTAAAATCTACTAACATGGCTCTCACCATATTACTTAATAAATTATATATTAAGTACATAATTACATTATGTTCATATAGTAGCCGAACCACAACACGACACCATGTTATTGTAAGCAAACTCTGCCAATGGCAAAAGAGTTGTTCAATCATCTTATTTGTAGTTAATGGTACATCTTAAATATTACTCCAAAACTTGAGATACACATTCCATTTGTCCATCAGTTTGAAGATGGAATGTCGAAGATAGTTTTATATCCACTTTTAGAATCTTGAAAAGAGTTTGCCAAAATCTTGATACAAATTGAGTTCTCCTATCTAATATAATATCTTTAAGTTATCCATGATAGCGATAGATATTATCAAAAAAGAGCTTTGTTGTTTCTTCATTTATGATAGATTTTGTACATGGTACAAAATATACCATCTTGATAAAATAATCTAGTAACACGAATGTATAGGCATAAGAATCTGAGATTAGAAGATTCCATATGAAATCCATAGAAACACAAGACCATGGTTGTTCTGGAATAGGTAATGGCTGAAAGAGTCCGTAAGGTCGATAATGAGGAGTTTTTGAACTTAAGCAAACATCACAAGATTGTACAAAATCTTTGACTGCTTTCCACATTTGGAGCCACCAAAAGTCCTTGGATATTAATTCCTAAGTTTTATTGTACCCAAAATGTCCTACTGTTAGGAAGTCATGACAAGCTTAAAAAATATGTAATCGAGCTTCACCTTCTGGAACATATAGGCGTCTCTCAAAATATAGTAGATTCTTCTTGAATTCAAACTTAAAAGTATCATGAGACTTTGAAGGATTCTCCTTAATATCACGAATAAGAGGATCAGAAGACATACTTGACTGAACTTACTTAATGAAAGTTGAATCAACAGTTAGTATTTATTTCATTGCTCAAAGATGAAGATGCTCTAGCTTCAAGAGAATTATCCATTGTTGATCGAAAGCAGCATCTTCGTCGTTTGGTGTAAGGTAAGATTATCTAAAGAGTGTATAAAATAAACCTTATTGTTTTGTTGGTTGATAAGGGATCTTGAATTCGAATCTTGACAAAGACATATTCCAACGGGCTTGGCAACAATTCAAAATACATGCTGACATAAAATATTCAAGGTTCTTATGATCCGAATACACTGTGACTAGGCTAGAAATACCTTCTAGATAATGAAACTGTCATACTATGATTGCTTATACTATATAAAAAATTAATTAAGACATATAATATGTTTGTAAGTCTTGATGTAGATTAGAGTGGCTAATAAATAAATTTAAAGAAAATTGATATAAGAATATTTATTTGGAAATTTATCTATTTTGATTATAGTGTTTATATTATGTAGGATTTAGATATTCAGTGTAAAGCTTAAGAGAAAGTTGGAGTCTAAAGATAAAAGTCTAAACTATTAAGAGGCTTATTGAGAGGGATGAAAGTAAGGCATGGTTGGATGAAGGCAAGGAATGGAGATCTTCATTCCTTTTGGTCGAAGGCCATGTCCAATGGACTTCAAGGAGGCTGCCTGAGGCCCAATTAGAGATCAAGGTTTCTTTTTCGAAATCATTCGAGCTTTGAAGGCTACGATCAGTAAGTTCAGGGTTTTGGGTATAATTTGAGTGAAGAATTTGTATGATTTCAAGCTTTTTTGAAGGAGATATAGGTGTTCAAAGTTAAGGTATCAAATTTGTACCTATTGTCAGTCTTTGAAGCATAACATATGCGTACAGAGAGCAATGAAAGATCAGTGATATGAGTTGGAGAGGATACTTTATTAACTACATTAGACATATATTATTTAATGAATTCCAATTTTGGATGAAGGAGTTATAAGGCATCGAAGATAGCACATGTAATTCAAAGGTAGTAAGTAAGTCATTTTATTGATAGTAATAGTTGGAGCCATATCTTGAGTTTTTGGATGAAGTTGTCACTCAAAATTTCCATAAGTATGAGTTATTAAGTTAAGAAGCTACAAATCAAAGTTTCATGATATTTAAATATTTATTTTGTGAGATATGAAGAAATTAGTATACAAATATATGTAAGTTAGGGTTTAAAGCTACTATTAGGGTTTTGGTGATATCTCAAAATCCGTTACGAATTTGAGGTTGAATTTTTTTGTAGTAGTGTTTGAAAGCATATCAATACTTCATGTAAAATTAAAGATTATTTGGACGGTTCGATCATAAAATATAAACTATTGAAGTTCAAAAAACATATCTCACAAGGATAAATAAGATTTTAAGATACTTTATCATACATTTAGATATTTTCTTGGTACTTGGGCAAATTTTTTGATGTAATTGTCCAAAAAGAGAAAATGTTATATTTATAAACTTGGTTTTTTATATCTTAGACTTAATTGAGTATTTAGTAGTACCCAGAAGTCCAACGCTTTCTTGAAACAAACTCTCTCTATCTCGACAACGCCATTTTTGAAACGAATCCAAAATTACAAGAAGTTTTATGTCCTATATCTTGTATTTGATCTCGGCTAATGAAAATTTTTTGGAATAAAAAGCTATTGGATGAAGTTTATCATCTGTTCCCATTTGTGACAATACAATACCCAAAACAAAGTTTGATGCATCTGTTTCCATAAAAAATGGCATAGAAAAATTGACGCGATACAAGAATGGTGCAGTAACAAAGGCTCTCTTCAAAGCTTCAAATGCTACTTCAGCTTCTTAATTCCATTGAAGTTTGTCTTTACAAGTCAAATATTGTCGTAATACATGAAGTCTTGCTTAAGAATGCTCCAGCCACCTGACTATGGAAGGAAGAATGGAAATTATAATAACAAAATCTTAATTATAATAGAATACTAATAATACTCTAATTAGATTATAATAAAACTAAGCAAACTTAATCAAATTCAAAAAAATCTCAAAGAAATTTCAAACAAACAATAAGAATTTTTAAAGAAACATTAGAAAGAACACAAATGTCATTTAAATACATCTCAATTTAATTTTAATTTAATTCTAGTTAAAATCTCATTAAACTTCATTCAAACTTTAGGCCAAAACTAATTTAATCCTAAATCCTAATAAAATCCTAAATCCTAAATCAAACCCCAACCAAATCCTAAACCAAATCCTAACCAAATTCTAAACCAAATCCTAAATCCTAAATCAAATCCTAATCAAATCCTAAACCAAATCCTAAACCCTAAACCAAACTCTAATCCAAAACCTAAATCCTAAATCAAACCCTAATCCAAATCCTAAATCCCAAACCAAATCCAATCAAACCCTAAACCAAATCCTAATAATTCCTACAACAGATTTAAACCTCAATAACTAATGAATAAACCGTTGATCTTAACTCAAATTTTGCATACTTCTAAAAAAATAAGTTTAAAACAAGCAATAAAAATTGATAAGGATTGGATTTACCAAATTGACGATATCTTCAAAAATGTACTCGGATATTGGCCGGCCTCCTTTTCCAATCTTGATGCCATTCTTCCAAAGCCAATATCTCTCTTTTACATCGTTCGATTGATCTCAAACTTCTCATATGCATAGAAAAACAAGTCTAATATCCTCTCACGTAACTTTCACTTCAATCCAACAAATAGATTGCAAGAAATCTCAAAAATCCCCATTGGATCTAAAATTCTACTTTCTGAGACCTTGACCCACTTAAACCTCAATATTCCTCAATTCAACCGTTAGATCAAGCTCAAATTCACAACACATATTAAACACAACTATAACCATAAACCCACAAATTTCCACCCAAAGATTTATTAAAAAACGCTTTAAATCATCCAAAATATAAATTCTATTTTATTTCATAAAACCCAAGTCATCCAAAACAAACCATGACTTTGCAAAACTCTTACAAAGTCATATTAACTCCAAATCACACAAACTCAATGCTCATAAAAAGCCTATTTAGTCTGATATCAAATCTCATTCTCCGATCTCCAAAAGAGTCCTTGAGTCGCCGTCAGAGCATAGTTTTGTGCCTCGGGGTCTAATTTCGACCTAGGTGCATAACCGGTCATCTTCGGATATCAACTTTCGTCTTCTTGAGGTAATGTCAAGGACAAAGACTCGATGAGGAAAAATATACACCAAAAGGCTATCTCGATATAATAAGTCAAAATATAAACAAGTAGGTATATTAAAAGGAAACTGGAATGGCTATTGCCACAAGACAAGAAACTAAAGACTCTTGAACCTGGACTAGAAGCAAGAAAGGAGTTGACAAGAGTGAAGAAGCCTTCACTCTTGTCTCTATTTATACTATCTAACTAGGGGCTACGTGGCGACGTTCTATAGGACCTCCAATATGTGTTGACTTTGTAGGACACATGCCTTGACTTACAAGGCAAGTTTTTCTACGTGTGGGCCACATAGTTAGCTTGATCTTCAAGCTAACAACATGTGTGGCACATGGCCAACTTGTTGACCACGTTTCTAATCCAAAAAGTCAATTAAAGACACCTATGAAGTCAAAGCAGCGTCTAGGAAGTTTTTAGGAAGCTTCTATATTAAATATTATACAATTAACTTACTTTTATCTACTTTTACTTACTTCTACCTATTTCTATATGTAATTATTAGCTTACATGATTATGGCCGTGACATAACCCCCCCTTCTAGAGACGAGTTCCACGAGGAGCGGTCATCATATGTTGAGGAAATCTATGATGCGACGAATTGTATTCGCCACATACTCTGATCTCTGTTCTCTTCGAAGATGATTGATAGGGCCTCTCAACAATCGGTCGTGTCCCATACCAGGGCGGGAAGACCACCCAGTTATTTGATCATTATTGAGGCCTTCATAACTTCCTTTGAATAGAATATTCGGAACACCATCAGGAGTTGTTCCTACCTCTAGCAAAATCACCAAACATCGGGAGTTCCTTCCCAAATCGTGATACCAAACGCGTTGTATCTCATCATCTGTTCAAGGAAGAACATGTCGTTCTTCAAGATCTTCATCTCGATTGCGTCGTCTTGAAAGTTGTGACAATCGTAATGTCTCGTCCGGCAGGTCAGCAAACAAAGGTTCTTGAGTTGAATCCGCTCGTTGTTGGCTCTCCATCTAATTAGCGTCACAAATGTAAAGAAGTTACAAACAAGGATAGGAAATTGAATGTTATATTGCCTCAATCTTGTCTCTTTTATAAGAGACATTTTCATCTTCGTTTTGATGGATGTCGTTGATGAAAAACTTTGACTTTAGCTGATGCATTTGCTAGATTCCTGGATGGCTCCCATGTGCGTTCACTGATATCATATCCGCGCCAATGAACAAGATATTCCAGCTTATTTCGGTGCCGCCTTGAGTCTAATATCTCTTCCACCTCAAATTCTTCATTATTATCTACTTCTATAGGAGGCGGTGGCATTTGTCTTCTTCCTTGTATATCCACTGTCTTATATGGTTCAAGAAGAGATACGTGGAATACAGGATGGATCTTCATTGACTCCGGTAGATGTAACCGATATGCAACTGGGTTGATCTATTCAGAAACAGAAAAAGGGCCAAGCCTACGATAGTCCAACTTGTCACAAGGTCGAGTAGTCTTGATATTGCGACGAAGTAGCCATACCTTATCACCCACGTTGATCTGTGGTTGCTCCTTACCATATAGATCTGCGTTTATCTTTTGTCGTTCTTGAGCTTCCTTCAATTGTGTCTTCATTATTGCATGTAACTTTGACAACCGATTTGCCATATCTTCTGCTGCAAGATTATCAACTTTTGAAAAATCAAAAGTATCAAGTCGTGGATGATAGCCATAATTGGCAAAGAAAGGTGTTTGTTGCATGGAGGAATGTACCGTATTATTATAAGCAAACTCTGCCAATGGCAGAAGGGTTGTCCAATCATCTTGTTGGTAGTTGATAGTACACCTTAAATATTGCTCCAAGACTTGGTTTACGCGCTCTGTTTGTCCATCAGTTTGAGGATGGAAAGCCGAAGATAGCTTTATGTCCACTTTTAAAATCTTGAAAAGGGTCCTCCAAAATCTTGACACAAATTGAGTTCCCCTATCCGATATGATATCTTTAGGTAATCCATGATAGCGATAGATATTATCAATGAAAAGCTTAGCTGTTTCTTCACCTGTGATAGATTTTGTACATGGCACAAAATGTGCCATCTTGGTGAAACGATCTACTATCACAAATATAGAATCATAAGATCTTGAGCTTGGAAGATCTATGATGAAATCCATAGAAACAGAAGACCATGGTTGTTCTGGTATAGGTAATGGCTGAAGAAGTCCGTAAGGTCGATGACGAGGAATTTTTGATCTTGAACAAATATCACATGATTGTACAAAGTCTTTGACTGACTTCCACATTTGTGGCCACCAAAAATCTCTTGATATGAGTTCCAGAGTCTTATTATATCCAAAGTGCCCTGCTGCTGGAAAGTCATGACGTGCTTGAAGAACACGCAAACGTGCTTTTCCTTCTAGAATATATAGGCGTCCTTCAAAATATAATAGATTATTCTTGAACTCAAACTTAGAAGAATCATGAGACTTGGAAGAATTATTCTCGATATCATGAACAAGAGGGTCTGAGGACATACTGGACTGGATTTGCTTGAGAAAAGTTGAATCAACAGTCAATGTTGATTCCACTGCTCGGAGATGAAATTGCTCCGGTTTCAAGAGGACCGTTTTTTGTTGCTCAAAAGCTGCATCTCCTTCTTTTGGTGTAAAATAAGAACGTCTAGATAGGGCATCGGATAAACCTTGTTGTTTTCCTGGCCAATAAGTGATAATGAAGTCGAATCTTGACAAAGACATACTCCAACGAGCTTGACGACGATTCAACACGCGTGCTGACATGAAATACTCGAGGTTCTTGTGATCTGTATACACAGTGACTGGACTAGAAGCGCCTTCTAGATAATGACGCCATTCTTAAAAGGAATCCACGATCGCAAGAAGTTCTTTATCGTGGATCTCATAATTGATCTCGGCTGCTGAGAATTTTCTTGAATGAAAAGCTATCGGATGGAGTTTGTCATCTGTTCCCATTTGTGATAAAACTGCACCCAAGGCAAAATCTGATGCATCTGTTTCCATAAAAAATACCTTGGAAAAGTCAACACGATATAAGACTAGTGCAGAGACAAACGATGTCTTCAAGGCTTCAAATGCTGCTTCCGCTTCTTGATTCCATTGAAATTTATCTTTACTAGTCAAGTGTGTAAGTGGAGCTGCAACTCGTGAGAAATCTTTGATGAAGATCCGATAGTAATTGGCAAATCCCAAGAAACATTAGACATCTCTTACCGTCCTTGGAATCTTCCAATCCACGATTGTTTGGACTTTCTTAGAATCCATCATGAGACCATCATTTGAAATGATGTATCCTAAAAAGTCAACTTGAGTAGTATGAAATACACACTTTTTCATCTTGGCGTACAATCCTGCATCTCTAAGTTTTTGTAATACTTGACGAACATGTATTTCATGTTCTTCGACATTCTTAGAATAGATCAGGATATCGTCTAGATAGCAGACGACAAAATCGTCTAAGAATTCACGAAATACATCATTCATGAGATGTTGAAAAGCAGCTGGTGCATTCGTGAGTCCAAAGGGCATGACATTATATTCGAAATGTCCATACCTAGTTTGAAACGCAGTCTTCCATTCATCTCCTTCTTTGATCCGTACTAGATTATATGCTCCTCTTAGATCTACTTTTGTATAGATCTTAGCTTGATTCAACTGGTCAAGGAGTCCTGATATCAAAGGTAATGGATACCTGTTCTTGATTGTGATCTTGTTGAGTCCTCGATAATCAACACACATTCGTAAAGATCCATCTTTTTTCTTTATCAATAGAATTGGAGCTCCTGCTGGAGATTTTGAATGGCGTATGAAATTCTTCGCTAAATTCTCGTCAATATATGTCTTGAGTTCAGCCATCTCATCTTGCGATAAACTGTAAATTGGTCCAAATGGTGGCTGAGTTCCTTCCTTGAGGTCGATTGAACAATCATATGGACGATGCTCAGGAAGAATATCTGCATTCTTTTTCTCAAAAACGTCTTGATACTCCTGATATTGACTTAGAATGCCACTTGAAGTCTTTACGTTTTCAGAAATAGGTGCAGCATAAATAGCAAAAGTTGATCCTTCTTTTGCTGCGTATATAAATGCTTTTGCACCAATCAGTACGGGTTTTACTATACTAGACTTATAATTTTTTACTTGGTTGGTAGAACTATTAATAACGCTTTGGAAAAAGTCAAGTTTACGCGAATTCCAATCCATTCGAGGGTTATATTTTTCTAGCCAGGATAAACCTAAAATAACTGGATTGGACGGGGATTTAATTATGTTAAAAGCTATGTAGCTATCATGACCGTCTATTGTTACTTTTATAGGATGAGTTTCATGAGTGACATCTCCAAAAGATAAGGGACGACCATCTATGACTTCTACATGTACTGGTTTAGGTTTCTGTACAAAGGGTATTTTACGACTTTTAACAAATTGTTCATCTAAAAAACATGCTGAGGCTCTCGAATCTAATAAAGCAGAGGCTTTGTAATTCTTAGGTCCTAAATATAAGTCTATTATAAAATAAAGAGAGGGTTCTGAGGAGAGGATAGGACCTTCATTAGGAATTGTACAAGGTTCCAGTTGCACGGTCCCTATTGTAGCTGGACGAATCCATTTTCCGACATGTTGTCTTCTTTGACCGTCGTACCCCTCATTTTATAGTTGCGTCGTTTCTTTGGACAATGTTGAGCAGTGTGCTTAGGTTCTCCGCAATATAAACATAATCCTTCTTGACGACGACGAATCTTTTCTTGCTCAGTTAGGGGTTTAAAACGTACCGCGTCAATTTGCATGTCTTCTACTTCCGAATGTACATTTGGCAAAGATGTTGATGTTGCCATTGAGTAATAACGTTGAGGTTCCCGTGAATGATTCTCAGATCGAAATTCAAAAAGTTGATTATCACATTTTAGCGCAAAATCGATTGCTTGACTCAAAGTTTGAGGATCAGGTAAGTTGAGCATCAATTTCTTTACTTCGTATTGCAATCCATAAAGAAATTGACTGATGAGTGCAGCATCATCCCACTTGATGTCAATTACAAGTTGTCGAAATTGTGAAGCATATATTGTTACTGAGCGATTTTTTTGTCGCAGAATTTGAATCTTATTTGTTGCAACACGAGTTGCATCGTGTTCACCATACATAGATCGAAACTCCGCCAAAAAAGCTTCCAAATTATCCAATATTGGATTTCGTTGTTCAAGAAAAGACGAAAACCACGATAATGCAGAACCAGAAAGTAGAGTGCCAATAAACCTGACTTGTGATCCTGGAGTTGGATAGCTTTGCGGTTGAAGTTCAATTGCCAATTGTACTTGATTGATGAACCCTCGAAACTTTGATCTCATACCATCAAATTTCTCAGGTAAGGTAATTCTTGGTTCTCTAGTGCTTATAGGGTGTTGTACAATTGGAGAAGGAACGTGATTTGTTGTAGATGTTGAAGCAGCTCCGATCATCTCTATATCTCCACTTTTTGCTATTCTTGTTCTTTCCTATGTTGGTGAATTGAGTTGATGCATCGCAAGCATTAACTCCCTCATTTGCTCTTGCATTTGTGCCATTGCACTCTTCATTTCAACAAGCTCTGCCATAATGACACTAAGAAGAAAAATTTGTTTGATATTGCTGAAGACAAAAGAAAAGAAAGACTTGATAACAAAGAAGATACTAAGAACAATATCAGTTTAGAAGTGGGTAATCCGCAAACTTCTAATACGCTTATGTCTTGTCAAGAGAAAGGGGTAATCCACTCTTACTCAAGAAAAAACAAAGCTCTGATATTGTAAGTGTACTCTTGTCAATCTGTCAAGGACAAAGACTCGATGAGGAAAAATATACACCAAAAGGCTATCTCGATATAATAAGTCAAAATATAAACAAGTAGGTATATTAAAAGGAAACTGGAATGGCTATTGCCACAAGACAAGAAACTAAAGACTCTTGAACCTGGACTAGAAGCAAGAAAGGAGTTGACAAGAGTGAAGAAGCCTTCACTCTTGTCTCTATATATACTATCTAACTAGGGGCTACGTGGCGACGTTCTATAGAACCTCCAATATGTGTTGACTTTGTAGGACACATGCCTTGACTTACAAGGCAAGTTTTTCTACGTGTGGGCTACATAGTTAGCTTGATCTTCAAGCTAACAACATGTGTGGCACATGGCCAACTTGTTGACCACGTTTCTAATCCAAAAAGTCAATTAAAGACACCTATGAAGTCAAAGCAGCGTCTAGGAAGTTTTTAGGAAGCTTCTATATTAAATATTATTGAATTAACTTACTTTTATCTACTTTTACTTACTTCTACTTATTTCTATATGTAATTATTAGCTTACATGATTATGGCCGTGACAGGTAATTTTTACTAATTTGCACTCTTAACTCCTCTCTACATATGCCTATATTCTTTATTTTTCTTATCTACCTTGTTTTTCCTTATTTATGGTCTTACAAAGTAAATAGAAGCATAATTTACAAATAGGTAGCATTGGCACCTTTAATTTTTCTACCCTTTGACTAATATCTATTTTTTCAAGATAATTTGCTACAATATTTTTGAAGTGAGATCCTCAAAACATGATATTTTCTTCACTCTTTCACTTGTTATCCATATTACATCACGACAACATGTAAGTGGAGCTGCAACTTGAGAGAAGTCTTTCATGATGATCAAATAGTAGTTGGTAAATCCCAAAAAGCATTGGACATCTCTTATCATTTTTGGGATCTTCCATTCTATAATAATTTGAACTTTTTTAGAATCCATCATAAGTCAATCATTTGAAATGATGTATTTTAAGAAGTCGACTTGAGTAGTATGAAATACATATTTTTCTATCTTGGAATAGAGTCCCGCATCTCTTAATTTTTGTAATATATAGCAAACATAAAGTTGATGTTCTCCTATATTCTTAGAATAGAATAAGATGTCGTCTAGGTAACAGATAATAAAATCATCTAAAAACTTCCGAAAGACATCATTCATTAGATGTTGGAATGCTGCTAGTGCATTTGTAAATCCAAAAGACATGACATTGTATTCGAAATGTCCATATCTTATTTGAAATACAGTCTTCCATTCATCTCTTTTTCTGATGCATACCAGATTGTATGCTCTTCATAGATCTATTTTTGTATAGATCTTAGTTTGATTAAACTGATCAAAAAATCCAGATATCAAAGGTAGCAAGTACCTATTTTTTATAGTAATTTTGTTGGGTCCTCGATAATCGACACAAATCACAATGATCCATCTTTTTTCTTCACAAATAAAATTGGAGCTCCTGCTAGAGATTTGGAATGGCGTATAAAATTCTTGGCCAAATTTTCTTCAATATACTCTTTGAGTTCAGCTAACTCATTTTGAGATAAATTGTAGATTGGTCCAAATGGTGGTTGTGCTCTTTCTTGAAGGTCAATTGAGCAGTCATAGGAACAATATTCCAGAAGAGTATCCAAATTTTTTTTTCAAATATATCTTGAAAATCTTGATATTGGCTTGGAATGCGACTTGAAGTCTTTCCACTAATAGAAACAGTTGTGGCATAAATGACACAAGGTGATCCTTCTTTTGAAGCATGCAAGAAAGCTCTTGCACCTACAAATATAGGTTTAATTATATTAGTCTTATGACTTTCTATTTGATTAATTATACTCTTAGTTATACTTTTAGAAAAGTTAAGACTACGAGAAGTCCAATCTATTTTAGGATTATATTTTTTTAGCCATGATAAACTTAAAATGACTAGCTTAGAAGGAGATCCAATGATATTAAATATTACAAATCTACTATGACCATTAGTTGCTATTCTTATAGGAAGGATTTTATGAGTAACATCTCTTAAAGACAACGGACGACCATCTATGACTTCTATATGAATAGATTTACTTTTTTTTACTAAAAATATACTATGTCTTTTAGTAAATTCTTCATCTAAGAAACATGCTGAGGCTCTTGAATCTAGCAAGGTAGACGCTTTATAATGTTTAGGTCCTAGACTAACATTTATCGTAAAATATAGAAAGAGTTCTGAGGAGAGAATAGGACCTCCACTAGGTGTTGTATAAGGTTCTAGCCGCACGGTCCCTATTGTAATTGGATAAATTTGTTTTCTGACATGTTATCTTCTTTGATTGTCGTATTCATCATTTTATGGTTGCGTCGCTTCTTTGAGCAATGTTGAGTAGTGTGCTTAGGTTCTCCACAATATAAGCACAATCCTTCTTGGAGACAACAAGGCTTTTCTTGCTCAGTAAGAGATTTGAAATGTATAGCATCAATTTGCATATCTTCTACTTTCGATTGTATTTATTGAAGAGATGTTGGTGTTATCATTGAATTATAGTAATATTGAAGTCTACTTGTATAGTTCTCAGATCAAAATTTAAAAAGATGATTGTCACACTTCACATCAAAGTCAATTGCTTGACTCAATGTTTGAGGATCAAGTAAATTGAGCATTAATTTTTTTACCTCATATTGTAATCCGTAGAAAAATTGGCTAATAAGTGCAACATCATCCCACTTGATATCAGTTATAAGTTATCAAAATTGTAAAGCATACATTATTACTAATCGATTGCCTTGTCATAAAATTGATTGCAACACAAATTACATCATGTTTCCCATACATGGATCAAAATTCTATCAATAAAATCTCTAGATTATCCAATATTGGATCTTGTCGTTCAAAAAAAGATGAAAATCATGATAATGCTAAACCTAAAAAAAGTGTACCAATGAATCTAACTTGCGATCTTGAAGTTGGATAGCTTTGGGATTGAAGTTCAATCACAAGTTGTACTTGATTGATAAATCCTCTAAACTTTGATCTAGTTCCATCAAACTTCTCGGATAAGATAATTCTTGGTTTTCTTACATTGGAAGAACGTTCCACTATAGAAAAAGGGACATGATTTGGTGGAGATGTTGAAGTAGCTCCAATCACTTCTATATCTTCTATATCTTCACTTCCTACTAATCTTGTTGCTTTTTGTGGTAGTAAATTGAGTTGATCCATCACAAGCATTAACTCCCTCAATTGCTCTTGCATTTGTGCCATTGCACTCTTCATTTCAGCAAGTTCTGCCATGATAACACTTAAAAAAAAAGATTGCTTAAGACAAATAGAAGAGAGGTTTTGAGAACAAAAGTAATACTAAAGACAATATCAGTTTAGAAGAGGGTAATCTGCAACTTCTAATATGCTTATGTCTTATCAAGAAAATCCATTCTTAATCAAGATTAGACAAAGCTGTGATATTGTAAGTGTACTCTTGTCACTCTACCAAGGACAAGCACATGATAAAAAAAATAAATAAACAAGTGAAGCTTTTCTCAAAGAAAGATGAAAAAATAAAAATAACTTGATATGTATATTAAGAAAGAAATTGGAATGGCTATTGCCAAAAGCCAAGAAAATTAGAGACCCTTGAAACTAGACTAGAAGCAACAAAGGAGTCGACAAGAGTAAAGAAAGCTTCACTCTTGTCTCTATATATACTATCTAATTAGAGGCTATGTGGCAATGTTCTACAGGACCTCCAATATATGTTGACTTTATAGGACACATGTCTTGACTTACAAGACAAGTTTTTCTATGTGTGAGCCACATAGTTAGCTTGGTCTTCAATCTAAGGACATGTATGGCACATGGCCAATTTTTTGACCACGTTTCTAATCCAAAAATTTAATTAAAGACACGTATAAAGTCAAAGCAGTGTCTATGAGGCTTCTAAGAAGCTTTCAAAGAATTAACTTATTTTTACCTACTTTTACTTACTTCTACTTAGTTATTGTGATTGCTCGTTTTACTTATTTTAAATTAATGTAATAGAAATAAATCCGTATAAGGAGATTCGAACACGGGGAATGACTAGTTGCTTAAGCATTCACGTTAGGATCACACAATCAATTACCTCTTCAATGTATCGTCTCTATTTCCAATATCTGAACACACAAGGAAACTATAATCTCCTCCTTCATCTTATCAGTCTCTTCCTTACAGCAATTCAATCATATCAATAACTGCTATTTCCACCAATATATTCACCCTCATAATCTCCAACTATAATACCGTGCCCTCACAGCTTTCAGCACAGAATTGCACTCATTCCAATCACTGGAATTCTTCACACAGAACTGCCATTCACATTACAGTATTTCATACAAACACAGACTCATTTTCTCTGCTGAACTACAATCAGATTTCAGCATTCAATCTTTCTTCTTCTCAAATAATATGAATCACATTTCCATTCCATAATTCACTTCACAATATTCAAAAACTCTCAATCCTCTTATTCAAAGAAAATAACATACAAAAAAAAAGAGGTAGCACCAAGCTTATCCCGGCTCACAACTATCACAGCGATGGCACCTTAATTAACTTCTATAATTCTTATATACTTTCCCTTGATTCTCCAAATTCTAACCGTTATTCTGTAATTAACCACTTTTAATAACTAAATCACTCATCCGTCTTCTTAAATTTTCTATTATATGGACTATTAATATATTTTATTAATATCTTTCAAAAACGAATTAATATCTATTCTACAGTTATACATGTAATTATTAACTTACATGCATATGTCTGTGACACATTCACTATTTTTTTTAACACCGATCAACATTCGATTATGTTAGCAACCATCTATCATTCCATTGACACCAATAATCCTACAACAAAAGAATTTATATAGCAACTTATAATGGCCAAATAAGAGGCACGATACTTTTTTTTTATCATTTAAAATTAACAAAAGCAATATGTGGATAACTATCAGCAACATAAGACTTTTTGAGAGGGTGATTAGGTCTTACTTTTCAATGCCAAATTGCTACTTGTTACATCAATACAAATCCATAAACTAGCACCTTGGTGGCGTGGACCTTTCTACATTTTTGCAATGATTTTTGATATTGCATACTGCCTCGAGATTTTGTCACATGTTTAGGTCTATCTATTCTTCTATGTTTTATAAGTGAAGGAATTTATACCGAGCCAAAGTACTTTCCGGATCGAGACCAACTACCACCTCGACCAGTTATAGTTGATGATCAACAAGAGCTTGAAGTGGACAACATTTTGGAGCATTGCTACTTTTGCTATGGTAGTGGACATCTACAACTTCAGTATAAAGTTCTTTGGAAAGGTTATTCTATCCATGATGCAATATAGGAACATGCACAAAACCTCACCTATTGCAAAGAGACAATTTGGAGGTACCATTGGCAGCAAAACAAAGATATTCCACATTAGTGGAGGAAGATTAATTGTAATAGGGAATAAATAAGATAGTTATATTATTGACACATAGGAATAAATAATTACAACCATGTTTGAGAAGTTATAGAAGTTTTTAGATTTAGGATTAGGTTAGTAGACTAAATAGGATCCACTATAAAACATTCTTGAAAGAATTTAGGATAATTATTTAGATATGTCGCACTATAGAACCTTCTAAAAAAAACTTAGGGTGGTTATTTAGATAAGGCATATTATAGAATCTTTTAAAAAGAATTTAAGATACTTATCTAAGTCGGATCAATCATCTAGAAAATCTAGGGTTGTAAAACAAAGTATAAATATGACTAGCCAAGGCCTTTTGAGGCATTTGGTCAGGTATAGCTTCAGATCCTTTTGCTTAATACAATTGGATTTTATAACTTCCTATTTGGTTTTGTTCTTTTCTAATTCTAGTTGCTCAGTTTTATTATTTGTGTTCCATTTTGTTTAAATTTGTTCAATTTTGTTCTTGTCTAATTTATCTTATTTTGTGATGAGATTTTGTGTTATTATGGATTAGAAGGATCTTGGATACTTGAGATAGACTAGTCTTGTTTAACATATGACACATATATTAATAGCTTGTAAAATAAGCTAACTGTGTGGTGTACATATAGATGACTTGCTTTGGAAGTTAAAACATGTATCTAGCAAAGTCAACATGTGTTGGAGGTCCTATAGAATATCACCATATAGCTCCTAGTTAGGAAATATATATGAAATAAGAGTGAAGCCTTCTTCACTCTTGTCAATGCCTTTCTAGTCCTTAGTCTTGTTTCATGACTTTTTTTGTCTTCTTGTCTTTGGCAATAACCATTCTTGTTCAATATATTACCACCTTTGAATGATTTCTTAGTCTTTTCAAATAACACAAGAATATATTGAGATTTTTTTTTTTTGAAATTCATGTCCTTGATAGTTTAACAAGAGTGTTAATTTATTATTTTTATCTTGTTTTAAAAATAAGTAGATTATTTCACTTTTATTATTATATTTTGAAGGTTACAGACTATAAATCTTTAAACAAAAAATTTAATTTTCTAATATTGATATTTTCTTAAAAAGAATGGATTATTCTTCTTTATAGAAGTTTTTATTTTATATTAGAAGTTGAAAATTATTGTCTTTTAATTAATTTTTAAAATTTACTTAAATTATTTATGAAAGAAAAGATTATTGATGTTATTCTCAATAAAAGTGAAAATAGATTTATAATTATTGCAAATCTTCATGAACGTATTAATACTCTAAGAATAGAAATCTCATGTATTTCTAACGTGAATCATAGAAATTTTATTCCTACATATATGAAAGACATCCAAAGTACATACTAAGAAATTGTATAGTTAAAGAAAATAAGTAGTTTAGCCTTTGAACCATATCTAAGAATTCTCGCTTCTACAAGCACAAAAGAGGCAAGAATTAGAATGTTTGAAAAGTTTGATAGAACAAGATTAAAATTTCAAGGATTTTTACAATAAGTTAAATTCTATTTAAGATTATATCTTTTTCAATATCTTGATAGATTCACTCAAATTGGATTCATAGGTACACTTCTATCAATAAGTGTTCTCTCTTGGTTTTCATCTTTGATGGAAAAATATTCATGACTATTCTATGATTTAAATTTATTTTTGAAAGTATTTGAAAAAAGTGATTGAAAAAGGGTAACAAAGATCAAGCTTAAATAGCTATAACAAAGATCATGTTTAGCCACCACATATGCTACTAAATACCAAAATCTTGTTTACAACATAGATTGGAATGACAAAGTCATTTCAATCAGTTTTGATATGGATTAAAAGATAATATGAAAGATTTATTTTTGAAAATATTAAAAATAGATTTATTTGAATAATTTATTGTTGAAGCCATTGTATGTAATAATTAATTCTTTGAAATACATCAAAAAAAAGATTTGATTGAAGTAGTATAAGTCAAGCCATAGTCACACCTTTTCAGTTTTTGAAAAGTTACTTATTTAGGCCAAAGCTTAAGCAAATTGTCAAGATACGTTTTAAACTTCTTACTAAGCAAAAAAAGACTTATCGTTATTAAGAAGATTCTTGCCTATATTATGGAGAATCCTAGAATATGAATTTCATGTATTTCATGTATTATAAAAACTAAAAAATGTAAGATTATATACAAAGCTAAAAAAAAAAATTAAAAAAAAAAAAAAAAAAAAAAAAAAAAAAGTGTATTTTATACTATTCAAATTGACTTTTAAAGATATATTATTTCAAAAAATGGTCTTATAATGGATCCTAAAAAGATCTAAACTAATATTAATTTAAAGATATAAAAATCAATAAAAGATATGTAATATTTTTAGAAATTTTTCAATTATTATTAGATCTTCATCAACTTTTTTCAAGTTGTGGCTCCTCTTACACTTCTGATATATAAAGACAAGTTTGAGTGAAGTAAAGAAACTAAAGCATCATTTGAAGCCTTGAAGATAGCATTTGTTTTTTTAATAAACTTCTAAAATATTTTGATTCTTTATAGAAACAAATACATCAAACTTTACTATAGGTGCCATTTTTTATAAATGAGAGAAGATGACAAGTTCCACTTAATAGCTTTTCATTCTAAGAAATTTTCAATAGCCAAAATCAACTATAAAATCCATAATAAAGAGCTTCTTATAAATGTGGATTTCTTTTAAGAATGACATCATTATTTTGAAGGTACCTCAAGTCCAATCACCCTATATATAGATCACAAGAATATCAAGTTTTTCATATTGGCATGTATTTTGAATTGTTGTTAAACTCATTGGAACATGTTCTTATCAAGATTTGATTTTAAGATCACTTATTGACTTGAGAAAAAACAAGATTTGTTAGATGACTTTTTGAATATTATTATCTTGAACTAAAAGTAAAAAATATATCTTTTCATCAACAAAGAATAATTTTCTTGAAGCCAAAGTATTTTTACCTTCAAGCAATAAAATCAACATTGATTGTTGATTCAACATTTTTCAAGTAAATTCAATCAAGGATGTCCCATGGTCATTTTTTTTATAGTATTAAAAATAATTCTTTTGACTCTCATAATTTTTTTGACTCTCATAATTCTTTTAAATTTGAATTTGAGAATAATCTGCACTATTATAAGAGACAATTATACATTCTAAAATTTGAAGTACAATTACATATTCCTCAAGTTCGTCATGACTTTCCAACATCTCTACATTTTTGATACAATAAGACTTTGGAGCTAATATCAAGAAATTTTTGGTGGCCTCAAATGTGGAAGGCAATTAAAGACTTTGTACAATCATGTGATATTTGTTTAAGATCCAAAACTCTTCATCATCAATCTTATGGACTTTTTCAATTATTACTTATTCTAAAACAACCATGGTCTTTTATTTCTATGGATTTTATGACAGATCTTTCAATCTCTGATTGATGTGATTTTATATTCATGATCTTAGATTATTTTATGAAAATGGCATATTTTGTATTATATATAAAATCTATTACATGTGAAGAAATAGCTAAGCTTTTTCATAATAATATCTATTGCTATCATGGATTATCCAAAGATATTATATCAAATATAGAAACTTAATTTATATTAAGATTTTAAAGAATATTTTTTATAATTTTAAAGATAGATATAAAAGCTTTCTTTGGTTCTTTATCTTCAAATTGATGGGCAAATAGAAGAGATAAATGAAGCTCTAGAGTAGTATTTAAGGTATACTATCAATTATAATCATGATCATTGGATAATTCTTTTGCCATTGGCAAAGTTTGCATATAATAATTTGGTACATTTTTCTATTCAACAATATTTTTTTTTATCAATTATGGTTATCATCTATAACTTGATACTTTTGACTTTTCAAAAGTTGATAATCTTGCAATAAAAGGTTTGGCAAATCATTTATCAAAGCTACATGTAACAATGAAGGTGCAATTAAACGAAGCTCACGAATAATAAAAGAGCAATGACGATGCCAATTATAAGGAACAACTATAATTTACTTTAAGTGAGAAGGTATGATTACTTTATTGCAATATCAAGACTACTCATTCTTATAACAAGTTGGACTATTGTAGGCTTGGACCTTTTCCTATTTGTAAAAAAATCAATTTTGTAGATTATCAATTGTATCTATCAAAGTCTATGAAGATTTATTTTTGTATTCCACATGTATTTTTTTAAGCCATATAAGACAATGAATATCTTAGAACAAAGACAAATGCCACCTCTTCCTATAGAAGTAGATTATAATCAAAAATTTGAGGTAGAAGAAGTCTTAAATTTAAGGCGGTATCAAATTAGATTGGAATATCTTATTCATTGATGTAGATATAATATTAGTGAATATTGTTGTATTAAAAAGAGGTATAATATATAAAAAAAAATATAAAATATTATGAAAGTTTGGATTATAATTAAAAATTAAATTAAAATTAAAATTATTTAATTAAAATATTTATCTAATTTATTTAAATTTATAGTTTATATTTTATAATTAAAAATAAATATCATAGGATTTATTAATAAGGAATTTAGAGAGGCTTTGGTGTCAAAAGTATAATATTTTAACTTTTAGACTATCCCATGTGGATGGATAAGGTGAGTAATAGAAGACTTCATTTCTATTAGTTGAAGATCATATCTATTAGACTTCAAGATGTTATTTAAGACCACATTAGAGCTTGAAGCCACTTTGGAGCAGACCATTTAAGGCAAGGTAATGCATTTGAAGTTTTGAGGTTGGATTCAAAAAGCTTATATTTTGAGCTTGAAATTAAGTGAAAAATATGTGTGATTTGGATTTTAGATGGAGGAGATATGGTTGTTTGAAGTTAGGTGTGAATTTGGTATGTATTATTATTCTTTTGAGCATATAGAGAGATTTGAGAAGGCATTTAATAATCAAAAGGTGGCATTAAAAAGCTAACTTGAATAACTAAATTTTTTATAAAAGAATTAATAAATTCAATTTGAAACATAGAAAGAAGAATTGTTGAATTTTATGCTCCAAAATTAAAGTTTGTAAGTAAGTTTTATTTATTGACATTTTAATTTGGACTATATTTTGAGTTTTTGGACGAATTTTTACCTAAAAATTTTCACAAGTATAGATGATTAGGTTAAAAAAATCACATGAAAAAATCATGATATTTGAATGTTGGATTTTAAAAATATGATGGTTTAATGCACGAGTGCTTGAAAATTGACATATTTAGTATTTGCTAAAAATTAGGTAATATCCAAAGATCTATAATGGATTTATAGCTGAATTTTTTGTAGAAGAAGTTAAAAATATAAAATAATCCATAGAGAAGTTTGAGTCCAAATAAACAAATAGATTAGAAGTTATAGAATAACACATATTTAGAAATAATTTTTATACAAATAGAAGTAGTTTTAAGAAATCTAATCATATCTTAGGAATTATTATGCATTCTAGACTTGTATATTTTTTATATAAATATCTTCATGAGGATAAGCTATAAAGATGATTTGTATTTTATAAACTTATAACTTGTTTGAGCAATTAATGGCAATTATAGGCCCAATGCTTTCTTGAGACAAACTTGCTCTACTACGACAATGTACATGAGAGTCAGAAAAAAAATCTTATAAATGTAGTAAAGAATGTTGAAGCTTTTCATTGATGATATGTATCAAAATCAAAAATAGAAAGATCCATGAAGGATGATGATTGCTCCTTATAGAACTTGTTCCTAGAAGAAGAAGTAATGTCACGGACATACATATTTATTATAATAATTATCTATATGATTAGGTAAAAATAAATAAAAATAAATTAATTTTATAACATCTTCTAAAAAAGCTTCCTAGAAGTTTAACAGACATTGCTTTGAATTTACATGTATTAGTAATTAATTGATAAGCTACAAACTTGGTCAACAAGTTAGCCACACAATACACATGTTAATAGCTTGTAGAACAAGCTAATTATGTGGCACATATATAGATGACTTGTCTTGCAAGTTAAGACATATATCTAACAAAGTTAACACGTGTTGGAGATCTTATAAAATATTATTACATAGGTTCCAGTTAGAAAGTATATATGAAAGCAATAATGAAGCTTTCTTCATTCTTCTCAATGCCTTTCTAGTCCTTAGTCTTATTTCATGACTTTTTAGTTTTATTACCTTAAATAATAGCCATTTTAATTCAATATATTACTATCTTTAAGTGATTTTTTAGTCGTTTTTACTAACACAAGAGTGTATTGAGATTTTCTTTCTTTGAGATTCATATCTTTGATAACTCCTACTATTTGGTGGTGATCTATGATTTCCAATTGTAGAATAACATTGACAATTAGCATATAAAGCTCAAAAATCTTAAGCAATATCTTATTGTATACAACATCTTTTTTTCTTTTTTTTGTAACAAAAACTTGAGATTGGTAAGATTACAATGTTCTTTAGGAGTATTTTTTTATGCAATAATTAAAGCATCAAATCCAGCAAGTAAATTAGCTATAAAATTTGATATCATAAAAACATCAAAGAAAGCTGTATCATTTAGCTCTTGAAGTTCATTCATAGAGAATTCAAGCTTGGCCATGAAACTAGATATAAATTGACTTTGTTTTAATATTGCATCAAAAAATTGATACTATAGAAAATAAATATTCTTACTATTTTGTCATGCTCTTTAGAAGATGATCCCAGAAAGTCCTTTTCGATTAAAATTGTAATTAGAGCAAGAAAGAACAGACGAAAAGATGACATAAAAAAAATTCTGCTGAAAGAAAACCTTAGAAGAAATTAAGGTTGAAATCATGAGAAAACAAGAAATCAAGAACTTGAAGAAGTTCAAGAAAATGGACTGAGATTAGAACAATTGAAAATGCAAACTAATCTTCTCCAGTAATGTAATTACGCAATCTAGAAGACGATCAACTTTTTTCACTGTGCAATCAGCAAGACATTTACTAGTGCACAGATTAGAAGACTAGAGCCCATAACCTTTTGGTTAAGTATGCATAACTCATCACTCTACACGCACATATCAGGGTGTAATGAATCACTTTATTTTCAAAATTCACATTCATATCTCGAAGAGAAATACTTTTAACTAGTAAATCACTAGTTACTAAATGAAGCATACAATGATGCTAGAATCGGCATCGCTACACTTGCGTGGCCGAATCCCTTCAATCGCGCATTCACATGCCACAAAGTTGCCAACTTGAGACGATTCGGGAGACCCAGTTGACGATGAAAAACTGGAAAGGCAGAAGTATGGTGCTGAGGATAACCCCACATGAAAGCGAGACAAGAAAACAAATACTTACACAGAAAAGACAAACGAACAAATAGAGGTGTCCGAAAAGTCGTTGCACGACAGGCTTAAAACAGCGTGGCGAGCAGGCGCGCAAGCGTCGCGGTGCACCCTAGTGGGCAAGCCTAGTGGGGTGCTATCAGTTAGCTGAAGTCACAGTGTGCGTCAGCACACCGGCATGTCGCATCTATGGCCTGAAAGCAGCCAGGAATAGCTCCGCCCCGGATGGGCCAGTTGCTCCCCGCAGCCTTATCATGTATCGCAGTGTGTGCGAGCCTGGCATTCCTCGCAGATGCGGACAAATGCCACAGGTCTCACATGGTTGTGAGGGTCGCAACCTGGCTGTGCATCCGCCGTGTCGCTTTGTGCATCGGAGACCAGCTTGCAATATCAAACTTCTCATTTCACTATTTGGAATGCTTCAGTGTCGGTGAACAAGTACTCCCCTCCGTCCTTCTTCTCGCCGCTCTCAGATTCGGTGCTAATCGAAGCAATCTAATACACCACACAATCACGTCATGTGGGCTCCAGATCACACCCTCTTGTGTTCACCCTTGTTGAAGATTCGCTACCTTTTCGCACACTGACATCACCACTTTCTTTGTAGTATCATTGTGTTGTGCAGGTTTATTTATTTATATTATTTTGAAGAACTCTTTCTCTATACATACAACAAATCTAAGAGCACTGGAACATTAAACTAGAGCGCACTTGGAGTAACAAATATACAAAATTAAAATCACTCAACATCAAAGATGCACAAGATTGAATTGAACACAATCCGTAAAGCAATCGGTATTATTTATGGCAATATTTATCACTGCATCTACTTGATAGCCTAACAAAATGCATTCTCATCATCATATATATATATATATATATATATATATAATAACTTGTTTTTTTACAAATTTATAAAAAAATGGATTTTTAAAAAAAATAATTCTAAATTACATCATTATTCAATCAAATGTAACATGATTACTAAATGACCTTTAAGAATTTAAAATGGTCAAGTTAGATAGTAGAATAGATACAAAAAATACTTAAAATATAAATATTTAAGTAAAAATTGCTTTTGACTTTATTTTTAGATAACTCAATAATGTGAGAAGTTAATGAATTTTGTCTTTAAAATAGAAATGTGTAAGCAATATAAATTTTTAGGTTTTTAATTGACTACATAAATTGAAAAACAAACAAAAGACTTTATATATTAGTATTCATTAGAATATGTATGGTACTCTTATTATTCTAAACTATTCATTTTATTTAGTCCTACTACAAAGACAAAAAGAGTTTGTTAAGATAATTTTTTATATAAATTCAATTTTTAAAAAAGTATTATATACTTTATAGTATATTATTTCTTCTCTTTAAATGATATTTTATTTTATTTTATTCTAGAAAAATAAAAATTTTAAATATAAATTATATAATTTGGAATTTTATGTAATTTTTTGAACCTAATCAAATATGTATATATATATATATATATA
The DNA here is from genome assembly GCF_059467195.1 of Physcomitrium patens. Lineage (NCBI taxonomy): Eukaryota > Viridiplantae > Streptophyta > Bryopsida > Funariales > Funariaceae > Physcomitrium > Physcomitrium patens. Next base: position 14,685,885 of record NC_143434.1, on the reverse strand, counting down.
TAGAGAGAGAGAGAGAGAGAGAGAGAGAGAGAGAGAGAAATAAATACTTAATATGCCTATTCTTTTATATACTGTGAATAATGGTTTTATTTCATTATTTTTTAAAAAATAGTTTATTAATATCTTATCATGTAATTAAATATTAGTCATAATTATATTTCTAAAGCCTTATAAATTTGTTTCCTACTTAATTTGATGCAAGTAATAGGTTTTTATTTTTAGTTTTTTTAAGGATCATCTTAGACAATTATTTATTTATACATAAAACATAAATTTAACCAAAAAAAATTAGCATATTAACTTTTAAAGATAAATATATAAATAAATAAATAAATTTTTAGAATACTATATATTCTAATAGAGTATGATTCTTTTAGAACATACTGTCAAAGACAAGAACTCGATGAAAGCTAAAGAGTAAGTGAGACTTCTCTCAAAGAAATAGGACAAAATAGAAATATGTATATTAAGAAAGAAATTAGAATGGCTATTGCCAAAATACAAGAAAACTAGAGACCCTTGAAACTAGACTAGAAGCAAGAAAGGAGTTGACAAGAGTGAAGAGGGCTTCACTCTTGCCTCTATATACACTACCTAACTAGAAGCCACGTGGCGGTGTTCTATAAGACCTCCAATATATGTTGACTTTCTAGGCCACATGCCTTTGCTTGCAAGGCAAGTTTTCTATGGATGGACCACGTAGTTAGCTTGTTCTTTAAGCTTCCAACATGTGTGGCACATGGCTAACTTGTTGACCGAGTTTCTAACCTAAAAGTCAACTATAGACTCCTATAAAGTCAAAGCAGCGTCTATAAAGCTTCTAAGAAGCTTTTCTAGAAGATATTACACAATTAACCTACTTTTATCTACTTTTACATACTTTTATCTATTCATATAGGTAATTATATGTATGTCCGTGACATTACCCCCCCTTCTAGGGACGAGTTCCACGAGGAGCGGTGATTATATATTGAGAAAATCTAATATGCGGCGAATTGTATTTGCTACATACTCTGATCTTTGTTCTCTTCGAAGATAGTTGATGGGTCCTCTTAGCCATCGATAGTGTCCCATTCCAGGGCGAGAAGACCACCCTGTTATTTGATCACTGTTGAGGTCTTCATAACTTCGTTCAAATAATACATTTGAAACACCATCAGGAGTCGTTCCTATCTCTAATAATATCACCAAACATCGAGAATCTCTTCCAAGGTCGTGATACCAAACGCGTTGTATCTCACCATCTATTCGAGGAAGAACATGTCGTTCTTGAGGGTCTTCATCTCGGTTGCGTCGTCTTGAAGGTTGTGACCATCGCAATGTCTCATCCGGTAAGTCAGCAAACGAAGGTTCTTGAGTTGAATCCGCTGGTTGTTGGCTCTCCATCTAATTAGCGTCACAAAATGCAAAGAAGTTACAAACAAGGATAGGAAATTGAATGTTATCTTGCCTCAATCTTGTCTCTTTTATAAGAGAGGTTTTCATCTTGGTTTTGATGGATGTCGTTGATGAAAAACTTTGACTTTAGCTGATGCATTTGCTAGATTCCTGGATGGCTCCCATGTGCGCTCACTAATATCATATCCGCACCAATGAACAAGATATTCCAGCTTATTTTGGCGCCGCCTTGAGTCTAATATCTCTTCCACCTCAAATTCTTCATTATTATCTACTTCTATAGGAGGCGGTGGCATTTGTCTTCTTCTTTGTATATCCACTGTCTTATATGGTTCAAGAAGAGACACGTGGAATACAGGATGGATCTTCATTGACTCCGGTAGATGTAACCGATATGCAACTGGGTTGATCTATTCAGAAACAGAAAAGGGGCCAAGCCTACGATAGTCCAACTTGTCACAAGATCGAGTAGTCTTGATATTGCGACGAAGTAGCCATACCTTATCACCCACGTTGATCTGTGGTTGCTCCTTACGATATAGATCTGCGTTTATCTTTTGTCGTTCTTGAGCTTTCTTCAACTGCGCCTTCATTATTGCATGTAACTCTGACAACCGATTTGCCATATCTTCTGCTGCAGGATTATCAACTTTTGAAAAATCAAAAGTATCAAGTCGTGGATGATAGCCATAATTGGCAAAGAAAGGTGTTTGTTGCGTGGAGGAATGTACCGTATTATTATAAGCAAACTCTGCCAATGATAGAAGGTTTGTCCAATCATCTTGTTGGTAGTTGATAGTACACCTTAAATACTGTTCCAAGACTTGGTTTACGCGCTCTGTTTGTCCATCAGTTTGAGGATGGAAAGCTGAAGATAGCTTTATGTCCACTTTTAAAATCTTGAAAAGAGTCCTCCAGAATCTCGACACAAATTGAGTTCCCCTATCCGATATGATATCTTTAGGTAATCCATGATAGCGATAGATATTATCAATGAAAAGCTTAGCTGTTTCTTCACCTGTGATAGATTTTGTACATGGCATAAAATGTGCCATCTTCGTGAAACGATCTACTATCACAAATATAGAATCATAAGATCTTGAGTTTGGAAGATCTGTGATGAAATCCATAGAAACAGAAGACCATGGTTGTTCTGGTATAGGTAATGGCTGAAGAAGTCCGTAAGGTCGATGTCGAGGAATTTTTGATCTTGAACAAATATCACATGATTGTACAAAGTCTTTGACTGACTTCCACATTTGTGGCCACCAAAAATCTCTTGATATGAGTTCCAGAGTCTTATTATATCCAAAGTGCCCTGCTGCTGGAAAGTCATGACGTGCTTGAAGAACACGCAAACGTGCTTTTTCTTCTGGAACATATAGGCGTCCTTCAAAATATAATAGATTATTCTTGAACTCGAACTTAGAAGAATCATGAGACTTGGAAGAATTATTCTCGATATCATAAACAAGAGGGTCTGAGGACATACTGGACTGGATTTGCTTGAGAAAAGTTGAATCAACAGTCAATGTTGATTCCACTGCTCGGAGATGAAATTGCTCCGGTTTCAAGAGGACCATTTTTTGTTGCTCAAAAGCTGCATCTCCTTCTTTTGGTGCAAAATAAGAACGTCTAGACAGGGCATCGGACAAACCTTGTTGTTTTCCTGGCCGATAAGTGATAATGAAGTCGAATCTTGACAAAGACATACTCCAACGAGCTTGACGACGATTCAACACGCGTGCTGATATGAAATACTCGAGGTTCTTGTGATCTGTATACACAGTGACTGGACTAGAAGCACCTTCTAAATAATGACGCCATTCTTGAAAGGAATCCACGATCGCAAGAAGTTCTTTATCGTGGATCTCATAATTGATCTCGGCTGCTGAGAATTTTCTTGAATGAAAAGCTATCAGATGAAGTTTGTCATCTGTTCCCATTTGTGATAAAACTGCACCCAAGGCAAAATCCGATGCGTCTGTTTCCATAAAAAATACGTTGGAAAAGTCAACACGATATAAGATTGGTGCAGAGACAAACGATGTCTTCAAGGCTTCAAATGCTGCTTCCGCTTCTTGATTCCATTGGAATTTATCTTTACTAGTCAAGCGTGTAAGTGGAGCTGCAACTCGTGAGAAATCTTTGATGAAGATCCGATAGTAATTGGCAAATCCCAAGAAACATTGGACATCTCTTACAGTCTTTGGAATCTTCCAATCCATGATTGTTTGGACTTTCTTAGAATCCATCATAAGACCATCATTTGAAATGATGTATCCTAAAAAGTCAACTTGAGTAGTGTGAAATACACACTTTTCCATCTTGGCGTACAATCCTGCATCTCTGAGTTTTTGTAATACTTGACGAACATGTATTTCATGTTCTTCAACATTCTTAGAATAAATCAGGATATCGTTTAGATAGCAGACGACAAAATTGTCTAAAAATTCACGAAATACATCATTCATGAGATGTTGAAAAGCAGCTGGTGCATTCGTGAGTCCAAAAGGCATGACATTATATTCAAAATGCCCATACCTGGTTCGAAACGCAGTCTTCCATTCATCTCCTTCTTTGATCCGTACTAGATTATATGCTCCTCTTAGATCTATTTTTGTATAGATCTTAGCTTGATTTAACTGGTCAAGGAGTCCTGATATCAAAGGTAATGGATACCTGTTCTTGATTGTGATCTTGTTGAGTCCTCGATAGTCAACACACATTCGTAAAGATCCATCTTTTTTCTTTACGAATAAAATTGGAGCTCCTGCTGGAGATTTTGAATGGCATATGAAATTCTTCGCTAAATTCTCGTCAATATATGTCTTGAGTTCAGCCAACTCATCTTGCGATAAACTGTAAATTGGTCCAAATGGTGGCTGAGTTCCTTCCTTGAGATCGATTGAACAATCGTATGGGCGATGCTCAGGAAGAATATCTACATTTTTTTTCTCAAAAACGTCTTGATACTCCTGATATTGACTTGGAATGCCACTTGAAGTCTTTATGCTTTCAGAAATAGGTGCAGCATAAATAGCAAAAGTTGATCCTTCTTTTGTTGCGTGTATAAATGCTTTTGCACCTATAAGTGCGGGTTTTACTATACTAGACTCATGGTTTTTTACTTGATTAATAGAACTGTTACTAATGCTCTGAGGAAAATCAAGTTTACGAGAAATCCAATCTATTCGAGGATTATACTTTTCTAACCATGATAAGCCTAAAATTACTGGATTAGAGGGAGATCTAATTATATTAAAAATTACGCAACTACTATGACCATTTATTACTACATCTACAGGAAGTGTTTCGTGAGTTACATCTCCAGAAGACAACGGACGACCATCTATGACTTCTACGTGTACAGGTTTAGTTTTTTGTATTAATGATATTCTATGACATCTAACAAATTCTTCATCTAAAAAACAAGCTGAGGCTCCTGAATCTATCAAGGCAGAGGCTTTGTAATTATTAGGTCCTAAACGCACATCTATTATAAAACAAGGAGATGGTTCTGAGGAGAGGATAGGACCTTCATTAGAAGTTGTACAAGATTCCAGCCGCACGGTCCCTATTGTAGCTGGACGTACTCGTTTTCCGACATACTGTCTTTTTTGACAGCCGTACTCCTCATTTTGTAGTTACGTTGCTTCTTTGGACAATGTTGAGCAGTGTGCTTAGGTTCTCCACAATATAAGCACAATCCTTCTTGTCGACGACGAGACTTTTCTTGCTCAATAAGAGGTTTGAAACGTACCGCATCAATTTGCATATCCTCTACTTCTGAAGGTATGTGTTGAGGAGACGTCGGTGTTGTCATTGAATTGTAGTAACGTTGAGGCCTACTTGTGCGACTCTCGGATCGAAATTCAAAAAGTCGATTGTCGCACTTCACAGCAAAGTCAATTGCTTGACTCAATGTTTGAGGATCAGGTAAATTAAGCATCAATTTCTTTACCTCATATTGTAATCCGTAGAGAAATTGACTCACAAGTGCGGCATCATCCCACTTGATATCAGTTGCAAGTTGTCGAAATTGTGAAGCATATAATGTTACTGATCGATTGTCTTGTCGCAAAATACGGATCTTGTTGGTTGCAACACGAATTGCATCATGTTCTCCAAACATGGATCGAAACTCCGCCAAAAAAACCTCCAGATTATCCAATATTGGATCTCGTCGTTCAAGAAAAGATGAAAACCATGACAATGCTGAACCTGAAAGAAGTGTACCAATGAATCTAACTTGTGACCCTGGAGTTGGATAGCTCTGGGGTTGAAGTTCAATCACTAATTGGACCTGATTGATGAATCCTCGAAACTTGGATCTGGTACCATCAAACTTCTCGGGCAAGGCCACTCTCGGTTCTCTAACACTTGAAGGGTGTTCCATTCTGGGAGAAGGGACATGGTTTGGTGCAGATGTTGAAGCAGTCCCAATCATCTCTATATCTTCACTTCCTACCATTCTTGTTGCTCCTTGTGGTGGTAAATTGAGTTGATGCATCGCAAGCATTAACTCACTCAATTGTTCTTGCATCTGTGCCATTGCACTCTTCATTTCAACAAGCTCTGCCATAGTAGCACTTAGAAAAGAGAAGATGTCTAATAACGCTCAAAACAAATAGAAGAGAGGAATTGATAACAAAGAAAATACTAAGAACAATATCAGTTTAAAAGAGGGTAATCCGCAACTTCTAATGCGCTTATGTCTTATCAAGAAAAAAGGGTAATCCACTCTTAATCAAGAAAAGACAAAGCTCTCATATTGTAAGTGCACTCTTGTCAATCTGTCAAGGACAAGAACTCGATGAAAGCTAAAGAGTAAGTGAGACTTTTCTCAAAGAAATAGGACAAAATAGAAATATGTATATTAAGAAAGAAATTAGAATGGCTATTGCCAAAATACAAGAAAACTAGAGACCCTTGAAACTAGACTAGAAGCAAGAAAGGAGTTGACAAGAGTGAAGAGGGCTTCACTCTTGCCTCTATATATACTATCTAACTAGAAGCCACGTGGCGGTGTTCTATAAGACCTCCAATATATGTTGACTTTCTAGGCCACATGCCTTTGCTTGCAAGGCAAGTTTTCTATGGATGGACCACGTAGTTAGCTTGTTCTTTAAGCTTCCAACATGTGTGGCACATGGCTAACTTGTTGACCAAGTTTCTAACCTAAAAGTCAACTATAGACTCCTATAAAGTCAAAGCAGTGTCTATGAAGCTTCTAAGAAGCTTTTCTAGAAGATATTACACAATTAACCTACTTTTATCTACTTTTACATACTTTTATCTATTCATATAGGTAATTATATGTATGTCCGTGACACATACATATAATAGATTATTTTATATAAGTTCACTTATATGGTTGGCTCTCTTGTTTATGATGCAATGGCTCACACAAGGATAAAATGTATTTTTTCTTGATTCTTAAGAATCAAGAAAATGATAAGGTATTTTAGTCTATTTTCTCCATGCTTGTTCTTTATTTTATAAAAGTCTTAAAAACTATGATATTTTTAGAATATTTGTATAAAAAAATTATAGGATCCCAAAGTTTTCAATTAATAAAAAAGTCTTTGTAAATAATAATAATTGTTTGTCTTCTATTTTTCTTCTATTTCTATTTTTATAATATAAGTACAAAAAAATTATAGAATTCTATATAGTATTTTACTTCCATTTGAAATGATGATTATTTAGAATAAACATAATATATATATATATATATATATATATATATATATATAAAGTGGATTGAATACATTAAATTAAAGACTACATTTGGAAATCATGACAAAAATATTTTCCAACTTATCAAAGATTTTTTGTTTCCATTATTTCTTTCTTCTTTCTCTTTTCTATTTAAAAGATGAAACATATGTATAGCTAATATTTATAGAATATTTTATTATCAAGATACAACTTCCAATATAAAATAATAAAAATATGGTTAAATAAATAAATATAATTATTAATACAATATCTCCAATTGATATCTCTACACCCAATTTGACCTCCTTGTAGACAACTAACTAATAATATATCTCTTTCTTTTGTGCATTTTCCTCGTTCTTCACTTCAAGAAATGGTGGTGGTTGAGAGGAAGATGGTAAATAGTTCATGAAAAAACAGGTCGTAAGCTTTTTTTTTGTTAAAAAATAACAAACTATTTGCCCCGAAATTTCTTTAATTCTAATTTTTATTTTTATTTGACTGCCAAAAAAAACTTTTTTTTAAATTTATTCTATTTTGGGACCAATATTGGGGTTAATTATTGGGCTGCCAAACATATCCTAAGCATAGAATCACGTTTTTTAGTCAAATTAATTCATGTCAAGTGTAACAATATCAGTTGGAGATATAAAATTACCAATTCTTTAAATAAAAGGATGCTATTGTGCAAAACAAATTTATCCATTGGAACATGGGGGGGGCGAATGTTCCCAACCATAGGAAACCCACGTTCTCCACTACAAATGGTTGTTTCTAGAGAAACGCGCCGTGGGACCCGGTGTGAGCAGGTATCCGGACCATAGTGGCCAAATGCTATTATACACAGAAGGGGATCTCACAGGTCTGACAGTGCGCTCTTCATTCGGTGAAGCGTCGTCTTGGTTTTGAATTCTGTTCACGAAATGAACGTGGAAGCAGGAGTTGAAATGCATGGAAGTAAATTTTGGGGTAGATGCCCGTTTCTCTGGGCTTACTTTAAAAATCTGGGTTGCTGCCCGGTGGGAGGCTAAGGTGGTGGAAGAGGGGCTTGACTTTGACGCTACTGTGGCTCCAATGCCTACTTTTGTAAAGAGTTTCTTTAAAATAATTGTCTATGAAGCTATGAATATCATCACATGATATTTAATTTGATAAAGATATAAGGATTTTGAGAAAAGAAACCTGCAGATGAGGTGGATGTTGAATGCCCTCAGATAATGATGATTTGTTGTCATTGCTCTTTTGTTGCTTATGAAATAATTGATTTTGTAAGCAATCCTTTTGATAGCTGAGAATCTTCATTTATGATGTCTGCATGTATACAACAGTAGGTTTCTGGAAACAAGGATTTATTTACAATTTGAAAGCTTTGGATTAGAAAATTCTCTGGGATCTTATGGGTGTGTGCATCGTATGTGGTTTTTAAGGAAGTACATAATTTGATGCTTTTGAACAGACAGCTCTTTTATGCATCGCTGATGCCTTTTTAATGAAAACAAGAAGCTTGAAGATTAGTATTTTCTAGGATTTTATAAAGTATTACCTCAAATCATACTGAAAACAATATCTTACAACAAATGAGTTAAAAGTAAAAACAAAATTTTGTTACACTCCCTGTCCACCTGCCCGTTTAAATCACAAACAATGCATATCACATACAATAAGATAAATTCCAGCATCAAAAAACGAATACTAGAATAATTTTATGGTACAGTCTTAGTTACTCTGAAATTGTAATTGCATAGGGATGATGAAATTTTTTGGGGGCCAAAATGGCATCAAGTCTGCTGATGCTGATAGATTCAAAACCAAAGGTTCAATTTGTTTGGAACATGTGACAAGTTTGTCCTAAATTTCAAGTATACATAAGACCAATTCACAACATCAGTGTACAAATATCGTGCAATCGTTGAATGATTGCAATCATCATCATTTTGTTTAATAATATAAAGTGTAATCTCATCAAATCCCTTGGGTTTGCAGAACTTTGCAAGACGTCTTTCCATACTGAGAGATCAACCGAGGAGCTGTTTTTGTCCACTCACTGGCACATATTTTCATACTAACCAGTTCTACACTCATGTGCACAAGTTTCCATTTGTGTGTAAACGTAAATATGTAAAGATAAAAATATAAAAGGAAAGTCAGCAACCACCAGGACCGCTAGGGACTGTGCAGATTTCAACGTCGTTCGCATGTCGATGCAGCGGCGGCCATGCACAGAGGAACTGGATTCACCGTGAGACTCTGCATAATGATTACAATCACAACGCCGAAGCTCTGCCCTGTTTGGCGTTGAGGAGCTAAAAAAAAAAAACAGCTTGTTGCCAGGAGACGAAAGCAGAAGAGAGGGCTTATTACTTGTGGGTTCTTTTGCCCCTTCAGTCCAAGTGTGGACCCAAATTTACACAACTCAGATTTCTTGGCGCTGGAAGTACTGTTGATGTGGTTCCAAGGTTCATCAACGGGTCCACCAGGGAGTGTGACCTGGGTACAGAGCCGAGCCTGAGGCGCCGCAGGATGTAGTAATGCTAGGGAATTATTGATGCTCAGGGGAACAGTTCCGCAGGCGAGATGGGGAGGTGGGGGTGGTGCCGGATTTAAGTAAGTCCCACTTGAGCAGTCTGGCCTTAAACTCGTATAATTAGCGTTAAGTGATGTATGCAAGCAGAATTGCGAATCAGGAGGGAAAGCTCGTCTGGTTGCGGCACTGTTCATCTTGCAAAGGTGGGAATCTCCTAGGTAACCTCTGGCACGCCCTCTGCGGCTTCCTTCATTTATAAACAACTGCACCAATCGTGTGGAGCGTTGTAGGTGGGTGGCTTATTCATGTCGGAAGTGTCCTGCCAGCTCCATTAACTTCGCTGCTTGTGGTTGCCGCTCCGTCTCGCTCTCATGGTCGAGAGAGAGATGACTAGGAAAGGTTTTCCCAGATTTAGAGCAGCCTCGCCTCTGGACGTGTTGACCGCACCTGCAGTCCCCTCCCTCCCAGCGCAGTAGAGATAAGGTGTTATCGTCCTGCCACGGCAGTTGATTGATTAGGAATAAGTACTTCAAAGCTATAGAACTGCTTTATGTGCTGAAAGGGTAGCCTGTTAGTCTCTCTATCTGCACATTCGTGCCTAAGGAATCAGCTGTCGAAGTGTTAAGGAGTGGAGGATCCGGGTGATCTACGATGACGTAAAGTAGAGGTTTGGAGGGCGATTCTGCACTCACTCAACCAGAGAGAGACAGTGTTGTTTACCAGAGAGATACATGTTTCCTGCGTCTGAGCATCGGTGTAAAATTGTTCAATTGGAGTGGGGATAGTAACTCAGCAAAATCTTACCGGTTTGGGTTTTAATCGTTCTATCATTACATTGTGATAGAAATGCGATATCCTCCCACACAACTGGACACCCAACTCTTCATGTTTTTGTTCCCCTGTTTGTGCCGAATGACCTTCCATGTACGGTAGGTCTTATCTTCCCTGATCGCAAGGATTGGGGGCACGTGTTCGAAGATTACTTTCTCATTTCAGAGTTAGATTGCATTCCTACGAGCGAATCTTCAGCGACGAGGGAGAGAGAGGTAAAAAAAAAACAAAAAAAAAAAAAAAAAAAATTCTTACTGTTAGGATGCTCCACATACCAGTGAAAAGCATTGACACTTCAGCTGAGCAGTTTTCTACAGACATTGTGATCTGGTTTGTGCATCGTACACTGACTCAACGAACAGCTAGTGAAGATCAGAACGGCATCAACCAGGACTTTTGAGAAGGGTTTTAGATTCAGAGCAACCTCAACAAGAAGGATACGCCCAGTATTAGCCGTTATAAGACTAATCGCTTGGGACGCCGGTCACTACCCCGGGGATTTTATTGTGTGTCGCTCATCATCGCGTGCGATGCCGGACCAGGACCGAAGAGCCCAGTTTTTGCACTCCCTGGGTCATGGTCTGGAATCTGGAAAGCGGTGTTCCAGTTGTCCAGCCTTCAGGGTAACCTACCAAGCGGATTGCGTGTGCTGTGGGCGCAAGGTGGACCATCACGAGTTTTCCAAAGTCGATGCAGGCAAAGCACCCATGAATATGAAACGAGAGACTTCCACAGAAACCTATCCTCTGCTTGTTAGCCAACCTTTAGCTCAAGGAAACCAGGCTCCGCATTGCCGGAGGGCAGGCAGGAGACGACACAAGCTTTGCTCTATTCCCATTCTAAGAACTGCCAACAGTTTCCAAAGGTAGTTCACTTTAATTCCCGAAGCTTTTCAGCATGATGAGATATGTATTCAGCATTTCATAAGTTCATATAACTTGGCTTCTTCCTTAAAGTTTATTTCTAAAAGATTTGGTAATTGGTTCAATGAGCAGTCGACCTTGCGCCGAAATTGGAGATCGGGTGAGATCGATGACCACGCTTTCAGGCGGCTTCAAGAACTCAAAATTGATATCTCAGCAACCAAATCAAGTAGTAGTCAGGTCGTCTTCGTCGCGACTGAGCAAGTATGTACACCAAAGGAACTTAGGGAAGTTGTCTGCAGTGAAAGTTGGTGGTCACCATGAATTTAGAGGAGTTCGAACGCGCAAAGGCGTCAAGGGGTTTCTCGTGGAGATTCGACCTCCAAGGTGGAAGAGGACTATCTGGCTGGGCACCTACAGTACGGATGTTGAGGCTGCAGGAGCTTTTGATGCTGGTGAGCAACTTATCATCGAAGTACAGATCCCTTTAAAGAAAGCAGCTTTTATCAATTCAAACAATAGAAGTTGTGAATCCTGATGCTTTGCTGTGAATCTGTTGTCATGCTTCCATCTTTAGGTGTTTTCTATACCAACAAACCTGACAAGAAGTACAATTTCCGTGATTTGGAGAGAGAATTTCCACCGCTGCCGCCTCATCTGCGGCTAGACAATGCTGAAAGCATGAACGAAATCAAGTGCTTTGTTCAGAAGCAAGCTAAAGAAGCAGCGGCGGCAGCCCGTCGGATGTGGAATAATGGAGTTCAACTGCATCAGGATGAATCAGTTAAGGAGATGTCAGAGGCTGAAGTAGCAGACACTGATACCTCCAATGAATCTTCCGAGTTATCTAGCCTCTCTGAAGATCTACCTAAAACTGCTGAAGTCGGATTTGAAGGTGAATATGGAGACATGCCGCTGGACATGGAATACCTCCGAGGCGCACAGGAATCAGATGATTGGATAGACGAACTAATGCTGGAGCAAGACGGCCTGCCGCAGCTATGAGCCCATAAGAAACATCCAGTATCAACCAAGCGTTTGGCAACCTTTCTTAACAGTACCTCCAACACACGAATCACGGAGTCCCCGCCGTCTCAGCGCTGCGTGGTTGTACCATCCTATCTCCATGTTGTTTAGAGTGAACCATAGATTCGGCATCACCGTTAAGCTTTTCCACGTCCCGTTTAACTGCTTAGAATCAACCATCGTTCGGATTGTCGCATGACAGCTCATCGTGTGGACATGAGAGAGCATGCTGAAGTGTTCCAGGTGCAACACAGGCCCTACAATGCATTAATTCACCTGTGAATGGTATCATCCAACATGAAGCTCATGAGTTGATCGCACAGGTTATTTGTAGATCCACAGAATGTGTCTTTAGAGCAACACCTACTCATGATAACAGGTTATCCATCGTAGGCTGTCCTGTGTGCATAGCACATTGATGAGAAGATTTAGCAGACTCATGAATAACCGAATCATTATAATCGCCTCTCTACGTATATATATATATATATATATATATTGGTACATACACACTCCTAGTACCATTCTCTTGGACTGTAATCATTTGTCATCTCAACATTGCTCCGCTCTCTCCAGTGCATGTTTAACTGTAAAGATGCTTAATCTGCTCGATTTCTATTTTGGTTCTGTTACAGTTTGTAGTTTGATGGTATCCATCATTTGAATGAATGGGTGAAGGGGTTGAGTGTGGTGCTTAAGACATGACACATCGTGTGGACATGACGCATCCTGCTTATACTCAGTCAATGTCACTACGTTAAATTATCCACCTGTTGAGTAAATGGATAAAGGTATCACTATCTTACACTTTGTTATCTTATTTTAGTTGCTGAAACAGCCTTGAATGCTGTAGTTAATTGTAGATTTAGTCGGGATTTTGGACAATATACCTATGTGACAAAGATGCAATCGTTTGAATCCTAGTTTGGCAGTTTCTGACAACTTGCATGGTACTTGTGCCATGTGAGAGTACCATGGCACAACGATATTTTCAGCACATCATCACAAGCTTCCAAAACTGTCCTCCCACTGACCTTGCAATCCATCAATGCATTTCACCCTACTGTATTTTAAGATAACCACACAAATTAATCTCAGGAGTGACAAATATTCATGCTAAAGTGTTGATTGTAAGATGAATTGCACTCCAACCAAGGTGGCAGAAACGGGGAGCAGTCGCGAGGATGATGGGCGTTTCCTGCCAACTCTTGTTTCCCATTGAAGAAAGACCTGGTCCACATTTGGATAAACTACACAAACAAGCATTTCCGGTAGAGAACAGGAAATTGAAGCACCCTATGTAGGTATGGACGCAAATCGGAACATCTCAATGAAGCCTCCGAAATACACTAGAAGTCGTTATCATGACGAGGCAAAAGCTAGCCTCGTTCCTGCTAGATCAAAGCATGCCAAGACATTTACAGGAGGCAGAATCGACCTCCGAAAATGTGATTATACCAGCTTAACCATATCTGTGCTGGGGTCACAAATGTTTCTCAATGAGTGCTTAGATATTAAGCTTTCTCATGTGCGCTACTACAACACCAGAGTTCTACTCTAAAGCTTAAAAGACGCCTACAATGTGAAATACTTTCTATCTGCGACAGATCGTTATTTTTGACAAATCCCTACTTAGGAAGTCCATCTGACTTCGTTCAGACATTAAGTTCATGTCTTGATCTACGAGTTAAAACCTCAAAGAATCAGAAAAGATACTGAAACAATGCTGGAGATGACTAAAGGAGTTCGAAGCTTCAGCAATCAATTCTGCGATATGCGTTCGAAGCTTCAGCAATATCAAGATCCTGTTGCAAGGATAACATACTTTCAAGATTGACTTTCCTGGTTGTTGACCTCGTCTCCACGACTGTAACGTCTGGAGGGGCCTCTGCTTGGAAACAAACTGTGATAACTGTGATGTTGTCTTGGGCATTTCGCTTCAGAGCCTCCTCTACCAGTGCTTTAGAGCATTTCTCTGGATCATTGTGCTCCCTTAACTGCCTACGCGCAAAGTCAATAGCAGCACTGCTAGTGAACACTTCCCACAAGCCATCACATCCCAGAAGTAAGAACTCATCATCTTCAGAGAGTTCCAATGTCTTAATTTCAGGCTCTGCAATCACAGGTCCAGTATCGTTGAGACCCTTTACACCTTGCATGTGCCAATCTCCAATTGCGCGGGTGACTGTCACCTGCCCGTTCACGTATCCATCGCTAGTTACAGTCCCCCCTGCTAATTCAATGCGCATCCTTTCACCCTCAGAATTGGGAGCATGGTCGCTGGACAATGGTACCGTCTTGCCCCTCCTACATAACACTGCCCGACAGTCACCTGCATTCGCCACCAGCAAGTTCCTGAAAATTTCCCACATCCCTCAATTTAGAATATTTGAAACGGCTCTCCTCTTGAAAAGATAAACCTTAACAATGGGCCATTTGCGAACCTTAAGGTGTACTCTCATTATAGGTAAGAACATTGGTAAGCCGATGGAGCACAGATTAATCTATTTTGTGGATTTTTATTCGCTCAGACTCATATGCTCTTAATTAGATGATAGAGTCCTTACATAATAAAGCGTTAAACTAAATAGGGACTATATTTAACTAAGTTGAGCTTCACGGGATGCTGTATATCTGAAGATTAGATGGAGTGGAATCGAGTATATTTGATTATAAATAAACAGGCCATGATGGCCATTATAGATGCCTGCTTGTTAACAGTAAGTGTAACTGACAGCATTAGAATAGATCGCATTATTGACTAAAACAGATGGTAGTAGTATTACGAAAACCAGATGGGCAGTTCAAGAACCATATGCTGCCATTAAAGTAACACAAAAATCATCTCCAGCATCTACGAAAGGATTCTAACCCGGAGGAGTATGTTGAGGGAAGATTGAACTGCTCTATCTGTAGGCATTTGCTGAGCAAGTGCTTGAGCATAAGGAGTCATTTAGACTTCAGTTCTCGGAAAAAATGACATGAACGTTGCTAATAGGATGAGCAGATCATTGGTTCGCCTGATAAGACAGTAGTAAAAGTGGGCGATTGATAACTTCTTCACTTTAATGAAACATAATAAAATAAATAAACTACCTGGATTGTAGAAGAGCGATAAGAGCAGTAGTTCCTGAGTGAAGATTGTGGTCCTGTTGACAAGCTTCCAAGAAGTCCCTATCGAGCCTGAGGAACTCTTCTTTCACAGCCTCCTCTACCGACGTAGGGAACAGTGCATTCTGAAGTATGAAAGACAGCAGGTTCTCTTTTGCATACAAAGCTGCCGCACTGCCATCATGCCCATCGAAGACCTGCTTGGTCATCAATAAAACCACACAAGCCTGCTCAGCTGAGTAAAATTGACAGTGATTTCAAGGCGTTTTCATAAGTGTAACACGGCAATGAAGTAAAATACCAGTATAAATTAATTAAATCCTCCAAACATTAATAGAGAACTGTTAACTTATTGAGCACTGGAGACTCCCGGCTGATTCTCGCACTCTTCACGATGTTCTCTAGCGTCCACGATTTAATATTTTGAGTTCATAGGCAGGAACACTTTAACGATGAGTCGATATAAGTTAATAGAAGTCTACGTCGAGCACCATTTGCTCAGGGTTTCCGGCTACAATCACAACACTACGAGCATCCTGTGAATCCGACAAGATTGATAATCACACCCACCCCATAAAATGCACCCCGAGATCGCAGCTGATCGTGAAGATCGTCTATGCAGATATGAGCATCTTCCAATGTTTGCCTGATGCCACGGTCACTCCATCCTCCAGACCGGTAAAGCGGAAAATATACGAGATTCCTACCCGCAGTTGCTATATCTTGCTCGTTATGCACCTGACAATCAGGCCCTTGCCGATAATCAGTTTTCATCCACAAATTGCTGAAGGGTTAGAAGGAAAAAGAATAAGAAAAATACTGCAAGCGTAAAGTGACGAAATGAAGATGTAAAAGCGAGTACCATTCTGATCACACTGAAATCATATCCACAAGAATATCACTCTTACAAGTTCGCTTTGAAGGGTAAACTGCATCACAATCATGACACAATGAACAATTATGAGAAGCGGAAAAGGTGCTACGGCGTAAAAACAGCCAGTTCACTGATTATGTAAACCATACCCGTCATTTATCACAAGTGCTCCCTGAAATGCGTTACATGAAAGAACTACGACAAAGGGAAAGAGACATACTTCCCAAACCATGGAATACTCACTCAGAATGAAGTGTATATTATTTTTTTAAATAGAAATAAAAATACATTAACCATTACGAGCTTATGCTGCGATCTGCAACCCCGATTACACTCACAGTGCGGATTTCGAAAATTGCTTTTCAAATGTAACAATAAAGATATCTGAAGTCCCAAAAGTGCTGCCAAAGCCACAGTACTTGTCGACAAAATCCCAGACACAAACACGTGAAGGTCCTCGACTGGCAAAATCATCAATTGGAGGATTCTTTAAACCCATTTCCATTTCCCGAAGAAACAGCCCATGATTTCAACACACATGCACCGACCAAATTGCAAGGGAAAACCTGTTACGAGACCCAACGTTCACTCAAACTTTCTCATCATTACCACAAACTGCAAATAAGAGCCATTTGACCCGAATCTCCACATCAACAAGAATCACTCTGCAAAGAATTTCGTGCGCGCGGGTAGAAAATAAAGAAATAAATGAACGCCTACTGCTCAGCAATCGATTTTGATGACCAGCTTCGGATAAAACGATATTAAATTCCCTCCAAGAATAAGTAAAGCAAATTGCAAGCCACAGATTTTGATGCCTAAATAACAATCACAGTAATAATAATAATAATAATAATAAACGAAACCCTAAATTAATCCAGTGAATAATTCCTCAAAGGTCCAAACATGCGACCCCCATTGTTGTACTCTACCGCATAAGGTAGTGGTTATCAGGCGTTGACAGCCCTACAGTACCCAAAATTTCTTCCCTCCCAGTTAGCTCAAAAGCAGAATCAACCTCTTTGAATTTAATTTAAAAACTCCACCGACTAAAATCAACTCAAGGTACTCCAAACCACGACCGACCTAATCTCCATAACCTGGAATTTTACCCCATACGCAAGCCAGTATTTTTTTTGTTTCTAGTAAATAAAAATACGAAAATGCCACTACACCCTCAGTCGTCAATACTATAACTGAGGTCCAAAGCCTACCACACACCGACACCCGAAACTCCGAACTTTGCTGTGTGCCCCCAGGACGGTTCTCCTCTCAACCCTTATCACGATACAATTCAGTCCGACCCACGAAGCGAAAAAGAAATTTACACCGAACCCACAAGGAGAAAAACAAAATCGAGAGGTAATAACAAATCACAGCGGCCTCCCAGCACGGCACCGATTTCCCCTGATCCACCGCGGGCTCTGACATACCTGCAATTCCGGCCAAGTGGATAACGAGCACACACGAGAGGGGGTGCGAGGCTAGGCTATGAACTGAGAGAGCCCCTCGCCACGGCTTGCTTGACAGAATGGGAGACAGGAGAGGAAGATTGCGTCGAAGCCAGGGATGGTCCCTCCCTTAGGGATTATCGCGACGCCGAGATGAGGTCCATCATTCAGACTGCAGATGGATTGCGCACCGCAACAGCAACAACAACAACGCCGTAAGCGAGGCGGAGAAGACCACTAACAAACATTGATTTTAACAAAACCAGCCCTGAATTTCCACCCGCCGCGAGCCTCGCAGTCTGCGCGTAATGTCTATCAACGCGACAGCTAGTTGTTCGAAATCCTGGGGAATGTACCCGTATCCTGTTCTATTCGTATCTCATATGTTTCAATTTTTCGTACTCGATATAATATACGGAGAATCTATCGTATTTTCTGACATTCTTGGAAACCACGATATTTAAATGATGCGACACGTGGCCGGCGTTCAGGCGCTGATATGTTTTACCTTGTCTGGGGTGTGTGGGGTAAAAGTATGTGTCTACTTTCCCGTTAGGGGGGAAAGTGGAGGTTAACTTTGTTGTGTTTATTTTTTAATATAAAACTCAAAGAAATTTCAATATTAAACAACTAGAAAATTTGGAATTTTTTTTAAAAGATAAAAAAAAGTGATCATTATTATATTCTAAAAAATAATTTACATATTGTTTATTGAGCTTTTATTTCTAATTTTTAACACTATAAACGAGATGAAAGATAAGTATAAAATTTAGACAATAGAAAGATTCTTTGTGCATATAGTCCAAATAATACTATAAGCATGTAAACAAAGTTATATGGTTAACATGTACATATATTAAAAAGAAGCAAGATAAAATATGTAATGAATAATAAAAATTAAAATTAATAGTTTACAAAAATTTAAAATTTATTTTCTTTTAAAAAATGAAAAGAAAAAAAAAATAGACATCTATAAATTAATTTTAAAATATCTTTATTTTATTGATTTATTAATTTTATTGGTTTTTAATGATTTTATTTTTATTATCATTAGTATAAATAAATATTAAAATTAATTATAATTTTTATTTTAAAAAATTTAAAAACATATGATTTGTATTTTATTAATTTTTCTATTAATAATTTTATTTTAAAATCATTCTACAAAATATCCTACTTAATAAAATTATTTTCTAAAATGTTCAAATTTCATTTTAAAATCTTCACTCCTTGCTTCCCTCCTCTTCTTTCTTCTTCTTTTATTTTATCTCTCAACATTCTTTACTCTTTGCAAATAAGAAATTTTACCATTTCACAATTATGAAGTATTAATGAGTTTTTAAATATTTATTTTAAATTAATTTTAAAAATCAAGAAGTTGAAAAAACAAATTATTATTAAAATAAAAAACTACTATCAAGGACATGAATCACAAAGAACCAATAGGTCAATACACTCTTGTGTAACTAGAAGAGAGTAGATAATCACTCAAAGATGGTATAATATTAAAATTAGAATAGCTATTAGCAAAGACAAAAAGACTAGAAATTTTTGAAACAAAAATAGAAACAAGTAAGGCATTGACAAGAGTAAAGAAGGCCTCATTCTTGCCTCTATACATACTATATAACTAGGAGCTACGTGATAACATTCTATAGAACATCCAATACATGTCCAACTTGAGGAACGTGTTTAACATGTAAGACAAGTTTCCTATATATGTGTCACATGACCAACTTGTTGGCCAAGATTTTAACTTAATAATCATCTACAAATATGTATAAAGTCAAATTTGCCTTTGTGGAGCTTCTAAAATGTTTCTCCATAAGATATTATCAAATTTATTTACTTACTTCTATCTAATTTATTTTATCTAGGTAAATATGTATGTCTATGATAATTGCTAGGTAGAAACCTTCCTTTTATTACGTGGACACCCTCTATGCCACAACAAAACAAATATACCACTACTATAAGTTTTTTTTAATAAGTTGGATACAAATGAGGCAAAAATAATTAAAAAAAAAAAAAAAAAAAAAAAAAAAACAACAACAACAACAACAACAACAACAATCCATAGCATATGAATATCAACAATATAAAACTAAAATAAATAAATAAAAAAGAGTCTCTACATAGTGGTTCTAATAGGTGGATACCTCTTTTTTATTGTTTTTATTGTTTGCTTTAATTAGCTTCTGTATTGCTAATATTCATGTGTTGTGGATTATTATTTTTGTTTTGATTTTTTTAATATTTTTTATTACTGTCTAACATGTAGCAATGGTGTATTATTGATGTGGCATAGGAGAGGAGAAGATGTTGACAAAGTAAAATAAATAAATAAATAAATAAATGTCAATCTAAAAGTTCTTTTAAAATAACATAAAAAATTTAATAACTAATGTTATATAAGATTTGAAGAAAAACTAAAGAACATTTTGAAGTAATACAATGATGATGATATCATAAATTACATCTAGAAATATTGAGATTACAATCAAGATAAAAGTTAGATTTTGATTTAAATTTCAATAAAATATTATTACAAATTTCATAATAACAATTTTTTTTGGATCAATTATTCTACATCAATACATGGTTATATGATGGTACAACATACGTGTAAGGTTTCAAAAATTTGATGTACATTATAAATATAAATTACAAAAATAAATAAATAAAGGTTTCAAAAATTTGATGTACATTATAAATATAAATTACAAAAATAAATAAATAAAGGCTTCATATATAATTAAAAAATACTTTATTTTATTTTAGATTCTTGTTATTATTTATATTTTAATTTTTTTTAGAAACTCTTATAAAAGTAAATTATTTTCCATCTAAAAAATATTCAAAATTTTAATTATAATATAACCAATACATTATGGACAATTGTAATTCTAGCAATTCAAACTTTACAACAGTAAGCACTTGACCTGGCACACTATCGCTACACCTCACGGTTTTGCAAAACACAATAAATCTAGGCAAGTTACTATCTTTCAACCACAATAAAAAGAGATTTCAATGAACTAGTTGACCTAGTTTGCAAGTTGTTATTATTAGCAATTGAACAAAATCTCTTTAATATTCATGAAGCTTACTCGATCTCCAGTCAATGGGAATTCTTCAAGGAAAACAAGAATCATATTTTACAGTATACTAATTGGATGTAGGCCCTTCAGATCCCTGCCGCTTCCGAAGATTCCAGTGCAAACCATCTCGAACACTTTGAAGAAAATCTGTGGTTGATTCAATATCACATGCTGCAGGAACGGGCCATGCAGACATGTGACATAACAGTGCATCACCTTCATTCAGCTGTTGCCTATCCTTTCCATCAAAACTTGCCCAAGCTTGTCCCCTACTATTCCGGGGCACCTGCACATTACATAAGAAACATTTGTGTCAAACAATTAATCCAACTAAAATCTGCTTGTCACAAGCTACAGTCTATATTTAGAGCGATGCACCAATCTAAGATATGTCATTCAGATAGGTCGTGTTACCAACAAGAATTGCAGCTGCTGCAATAACATCCGTTGCCCGGACTTGCAGTGGAGAACATTTCACCAATGAAAGTTGAACAAATAAACTTACCTGAACTCTGATTGTCACATACTCGGGCAAAATCAGAGGCCTGAAAGATAACGAGTGGGGACAAATTGGTGTGAACAGAATTCCTGGAACCTGCAACATATGACGAAGAAAAGACGTTACATCTTAATATAGATAAACATAAGACAGAAATAAATGTTTATCAGAGCCAATTCTGATCTTTCGTTTCCAACCAACGAAGGTGCAAATAAATAAGAGAACCTGACCTGGCTGCTATATATTCCATTGCAACCAGAGCTTTGTGGATGTTTGATATATTGTGCTGATTTGCTATTCAACCGTATGTATGCGTAAATGATGTCTGTTCAGCTGCAGTTTATATGGTAATCTAGGTTTCAAGCAACGGGACACAGCATAGCCGTCTGGGAAAAAGAAGGGAAATAAATTGTGTACAATTTTATTCGAATTAAGTTATGAGCACAAACCTGAGGGTGAACCATAGAACCACCAGCAGCCAAAGAGTATGCAGTGCTTCCCGACGGAGTCGACAGAATAAGGCCGTCTCCTTGGACGCTAGTGAGGAATATGTCATCACAGTAGCATTCCAGATTTGTAAGAAACGATGACATCCCTCGGTCAATAGCAATCTCGTTCAACACCAGATGGGTCTCTTCACACGGATCATCACCTTCTTTCACCGCTTCTGGGTTCCGGATAATTTGACAATGAAGTCGATGACGAAGAGTAATATACACAGGGCCTTTTATCAATGTTTGCAAACAGTCTTTATACCGATCACTTCCTGTAGATTAAGGTTAAGGATAAACGGAAAACTAATGCAGGCATGAGAAAATAAAGATGAATAAGTTTAGGGTGGGAAATTGAAGATACTGATTCTAAGCACTGATTTTGCTGCAGAAAACTTCACAGTGGAACGCATAGCATCTGCTAAGAAAAAGACAGTGGCACAAAACAATCTCACAGCTATCAAGGACAAAACGAGAAAACTAGTTTTATAAAATAGGATACGAAATGGTGTCATAAAACCAAGAGAGCCCATAGAGAAAGATACGACAGGAGGCACGGGACCCTTGAACATATTCGCAGCCTACACACAGCATCATAGTTCCATCTGGTTGAAGTGAACAGAAAAACGTGTTGGCGAACAAGATAGTTCATAGAAGCAGAATATAGAGTTCTACAATAAATACAATAAATGCAGGATTGATGTAAGGTTACCCTTCTTGAAGCATCAAAAACCATCTCAAGCCCATAACCTCCGCTTTAAAAATACAAGATCTGAAGAATGATTGATAACACGAGCACACGAAGGTGCAACAAAAAGAAATAGAAAAAACTGACAATGCATACCCAAACTTGTATCACAGAAATTTTTCACAAATATGTGAGATGGTTTAAAAAAAATACCCAGAGTACCGTCCCATCACCGCCCAACGTAATTACCAAGTCCACTTTAGTATGAACCTCATGAACTTCTTGCTCTATGAGGAGAACCAACCAACACAAGAGTGTAAGCACCATATGCACAAGCATGTGAGTTAGTCCAATCATGTCCAGAGACGCTGAATTTGTAGACAGTAGCACTAACTGTAGCCCTTGTACGCGTTAGTCAGATTTCCTTTCATCAAAGAAGTTAATCATATAAAAAAAATGACTGGAAATTGATGGTCTTCTGTAGAATAATATGCAGGCCCTTGATCCTGAACTCACGAGTAACGACTATCTAGATAACCACGTTCATGATCTCCACCATCATACGCACCTGTTTCACAAGCTTGAACGCAACGGAAGTAGGAACTGTCATCCAAAAGTTCCCTTTTCATAGAAGGCTCTACGTATACTCCAATTCCTTTTTCCTCCTTTAACCACCTACAGCAAGACAAGTGCATCCGGGAGTGAGTAATAGGTCACTACTCCAGCTATAGGCATTAACAATGCTTCATGATTCTACATGTGGCAGGAACAGGATGACAAACCATCTATCCTGAAAAACGTGATTCCTTTCCACATTCACTAGGGTCACTGAACACATCGTGCATGGTCCTCCAAAATTTATTGAGACGTAGCAAGGTCGCAGCGAACCGAGTCGTAGCTATGATGCAGTGGTAGAGAATTCAAGGTTGTTTATTTGTATATCAGTTTGTATATATTTTGCCTCGGATCAATCAGGCTCTACAACTACCCTACTTTTATTTTCACTAACGTACGGTAAACACCAGTTGCTAACGTTTTAATTATAAAGCTAAACTTGAAAGATTTTGTTACTAGGTGGCAGGCTCACGGTGTGTGCAGGGGGAAGCTAGTTGATTAAAATGTTAAAAATATCAGTTAATAAAATAATTTTGACATCAGAAACACCCACTTTGAGCAAACGATTATAAGTACCAGTTGAATTAAAAATCGAACCAAATTGTTGTTAGCATGCGTAATACAGCCTCCCCAGCAACTTATCGCAGATTGGTAAAAATTCACCTGATCATCTCTTTGCAGATGGCAGTGACGTCTGAAGCACTGGGCTTGCACAATATAAACACCGACTGAGGAGGAGAGTTCCACACCAGCGTTATCTGAAATAGTTCACGTAAAAAGTAAATACGATGATTTACAAATTAAAAATTAAAATCCTCGCTTAGACATTGAAATATTTTGGATGAGCTTCAGAGCTATACAGTTTTACTAAACATACAATTTGACAAACTGACTATGCAATACGCTTCCATCAGTTTCCCGCAACTTGCACTAAACAACACAAGGCATGGTGGACAAATACCCTTAACAAGACAAAAGCAAACACCATACCTGTTTGCTACTCCGACTAGCTGTTGTGATATTTCCACACTCGAAGGACACAACATCATGCGTGTGATTTCTTGAATCCTTCTTGCCCGCACAGCCCCATTGTAATCTGAACGACGCCTGTAAAAAAACAAACAACAGTGTCATTAGGGAGACGTACCAATGGACTGAAAGGTTACTTGAAAATAGAGTCGAGAAATTCATGAACCAAAAAATGGAGATGATATGGAACGTCCTACAAAATCTCACCTTCTCTGCGGCTTGTGGTGCTCGAGTCAACAGCGACATGTTGCTAGTTGAACCGCTGTGACTGCGCAATATTTGTTGAGTGCAGATGCCTTCTCTCTTGCAACACTCAGAATTGCTATGAGGAGGCAACCATCCATTCACAGAACCAACTGGACTTTCTTCGCCATTCTCAGGGTCCGATTTCTCTGAATCCAGCGGTTCAGCTGGACTCCAAGAATCTGATCATAGAAATATATTTAGAATACTAAAGTAATGAGCTTAAATAATGGGAACTGTATTGAATCTTCACAAATACACAAGGACGGCTACTGTTTTCAAGCAAAAACACTATGAAAGCAGGCCGCTATTGTAGGATTCCGGGATGTTTGACAAACCAGGAGGTGATTGGTCTATGTACTGCTCTCTCTTTTTCTGCTTCTGCTCCAAAATAGCAGCCCTCAGATGTTCCATCTCGTACTTCCGCCTCCACTCAGCAGCTTCGTCTAGAGCTCTAGCTTTACTTTCAGATACCTGCCGAAGGGCCTTTTTAACAGCTACAAATTTCAAAACCATTGTAAGAACCCTGGTAGATAACCTACACAGAATAAAGGAAATTCTAACAAGTAATGAACAAAACATAATAATCTTAAAATAAAAAAATGCAAGCTAGTGTGTTTGCGGTTCATGTGAGGTTGCCGAAGAACATGATATACAAACTTCATAAGATTAAAAAAAGAGGTATTTGTTCTTTACCTCGCATGGCCTCGGAAAACTCAACCAGGTGGGCGTCACCATCTCCAATGCTTGTTTCCTGAAGGTGTTCTTCCATTGAGCGCTGGGAGCATGCATGAATCGAACCATTCTGACGCTTTCCACAATCCAGGTCCATCTGTGGCAGCTGCGAAGCCAACACATTCATTTTGAGAATGCACAAGTTGGCCCAAATAATCAAAAGTGTCTATGATCAACTCAATGCTTTTATACGATACTGCCTTAGTTCTCTTTGTATTACTAACAACAGTACAAATCGTCTCGTGGAAGAATTCTTAGGAAGTGGTGATGGTTGCAGTACGTCCGGCAATAGTGAATTCTCGAGTTCTGGAGCACCTTAGCTTTATGAAAAAAAAGTCTGGGTAAACAGAGCACTTCTTCTCTTAAATTCACTTCAGGTTCGATTTAAATGCCAGAATGTAGAAACACCCTCAATATATATAAAGCTCAGCTGCTGGTCATGCTGGTAGAAACATGATCGCATGTCATCAACATTTTTATGGAACTTTGAACGTATCTCACAATGCATATTTCAAAGAATTTTCATGATCACTCTTCCTCAGTAGCATCACAACACTATAAGTCTTTGAAAAGTCAAGCCTATTTTCGGAACACTTGTTTCCTTTGAATAGTCACAATAGTCGTCTTGATCAGGCATCCAGTTTTTATTCAAATGACTCCAAGTTCACCTTCTGGCATTAAGTCTACACCGATATTCACTACTTCCATCAACCATTGTGGGAAAAAAGTCCGTAAGTATACAGAAGGTTGTGATAAGCTTCTCAAATCGACGTTAAAGCTTTCAAAAACAGGGCCGAAATAAAAGCAGAAATTCTTTCCATGAAAATCAAATTTTTGAATTCACGTCCAAATTGAACACTGAAACTCTTGAAGGGGGAAAATCCGACGTACATGGCTATCCCTCAACCCCCAATGTAAGGGAAAGAGATTACTGTAGCCTTGCTAGGCTAAGAAAAACGAGTACAAAGAAGGTCCAGGTGGCAGTATGAATTTATGTACCTAGAAAATTCAGAGAAAGGGCCTGCACCAAAAAATGTACTCCGCCGTCTCCTTCCCGACTGGCAAACACCGTCCAGGCCGCAAGCTCCAAAGGTTAAGTACTCACAATCCAGATTCAGATAAACGAAGTTCCTGCATGGTTTGCAAAAAAGAAAACAATCATGGATACATAAACTCGCTATCATGTCCTGAGAAGCCTTAGAAAAGAAATCGCAGATTGGTCACGAAAAAAAAAACACACACAAAAAAAAAAAAAAAAAAAAAAAAAAAAAAAATGCGCCCGCGGAATCCTGAAAAATTCTGTCGAATGCGGCAATGCAGCTTACTGTGAAAAAGCCGCAACCCTCTGGCAAGAGCATGAATGGGCATGCAACTCAATGAAAGATGCGTTTCCTCCAAGTATCTACCCAAGGGTGAATGACAGAAATCCTCGAATCCCAGACCAATCACATCATCACTAGACCCCAATTGAGTGAGAAAAAAAACCCTAAATCTCTTTGATCTCACGCAATGTGGTTCAGACCCAACCCGCCACAAAAAAACCCACCCAACAATCCCTCGTCCTTAACCAACACCAACCTCACCACAAATCGTCAACTTCTCGCATCATCACCATCATCTCAGTTGCAGACGGACCAAGTATAAAAACCCAAAAAAGAATGCGTTCGCATACTCCTCAAGTTACGTCTGCATGCACTTGATGGTCGGAACCTCCAACCCAACAACGCGAAAGAGAAAAAAAAAAAAAAAAAAAAAAAAAAAAAACGAAGAAAAACCCGAACTGTAGCACCCCCTGCAAAACAACCCAAAAAAAAGATGAAAGAAAAATGCTCAGGAAATTGGGTTTTGGGTGACGCAATGAGAAGGCACCAACCTTGCACTGAAGGCCAGGAATCAAGCAAGCAAGCAAGTAAAGCAAGACTTGCCAAATTGCACTGAAGGCCAGGAATCAAGCAAGCAAGCAAGCAAGCAAGCAAGTAAAGCAAGACTTGCCAAAAGGGGTGATGGAATTCAGGCTTGCTAACATTCAGCAACTCGCCGCGGCAGACCAAAAAAAGTGGCTCCAGGGAAGAGCACCTTTTCGAAGCACCGCGAAAAAGCAAAAAGTGGGGAATCCTGCCAAGTGGCACCTCGTTCCTGACGTGGCAGTCCAGATTAGCATGTAATCTGTGTGACGTGGAAGTCGTAGCCTAGTATGCGCTGCTGTGACGTGGACAGTCTCTCCTCTTGCGTTGCTTCCTTTCGATTCCTTTTGACTCTAAAATTTAACTTTAGTAATGGACTTGACCACTTATTTATACTTAAGTATATGACATATATATATATATATATATATATATATTCAAATCAATTGGAGTAAAAATTATAATCTATCTTCAAATCAATTGGAATAAAAAAAAATTTAAAAAATATGCTTTTTGCAATGATATAAGTTGCTCATGTTGCATGTCTTCCACATGGTGCATGAAGATATCTTGTCTTTGTTGAATTTTAGTTGTTCATTTAATGTTTTTTAAACTTTGGTAACTGTCAATTCTATAGGATCTTAAAGACTCAAATACCATGCCCAACACAACAAAGGTTCTATTTTGAGGTCATATTGTTGCTGCAAGGGAGTGGGTATGGTTATTATTTGTGACTGTTGCGGTATTTCATGTTGATTCTCTTGCAATTGTTATCAACAACTCAACATTGTTAATTTTTTCTAAATTTGTGTGGATGTTGATTAAATAGATAAATTTATTAAATAAGCATATATTTAAGAGAATGTTGAATAGATCCACACTTTTACTAAATTGACCCACTCATCCTAACTATCATGAAAAGAAAAGAAATGACCTCTAGATTTATTTCTCTATTATTGGATTTGGAACCATTCAAAACCAACCACATTTATCATAATTACCATATTCTTCATCATGGGTAGGTTGTTTTAGTAAAAATCTATATCTATTTAACATTCTTCTATATTTATGATAAGTTTATGTTTATCTTTATAACTAATAAAAGATATACTTCTATTGCATTTATATGATAATGACAAGATTTAATACAAAGTTGTGGATTGCAAACAAAACAAAAGAATTGGAAGTATTTTCACCTAAACAAATATGTGGTCTAATTTTTCATCAATTAACTTGAGATATTTTGATGTTTCAATTAGAAAAAAGATGTAAGTATTAGATATATATATTATATTGGTAGAACATTCCTTTTAATTCTTACCAATATGATGATAAAAACTTATTATATTAGCAACTTAGAAGATTAATACATTGCATGTGGTAAAATTCACAATGTTGTTGTAACAACTTATATTGCTTGAGTAAATAGATTTAAATTAAAGTAAGTAGAAATATAATAATTAGATTATATATGTATATATTGAATATTGAAGATTTTTTCTAGAAGTAGATTGAATCTACATGTATTCATAGATGCACAATGTACTTGTAAATAGAAGTTATCTATTGTCTTCTCAATTCCTTTTTCTTTACTTTGATCATAATTCAAGACTCATTATTTCCTCTATACTTGACAAATACAATTCTAACATTTTCAAATTATATCTATTGTCTCATCTTATTTCTTTGTTTGATTGAATACACGTGTGTTATTTTATAAAAAGTCTTTGATAAGTATTGTTAATAATTGCAAACCTACTACATACAAAGAATTGTATAAAAAGAAGTAAGATCAACCTCTTCATATGCACAATATGACCAATAAATAAATAAATAAAATAATATAAAATTTTATCAATGTCTTTTTAATAATTAATTAATTAAAATTTATTTAATTTTCATATTTAATAATTTTTTTCTTTTAAAAAAACCAGCTTAAAATATGTAAAATTATTAAATAGTTTATATTTTATATTTTTTAAAATAAAATAATATGTAAATATATAAATATATTTTAAATATAATATTTTATCTATATGGATTTTAAAAAAAGTATTATTGTAACTTATGTGGCTTTTATAACTTCTAATTTAAGATTTTATTTCAATATCTATATTTATAAAGAATTTAAAACTTAACTTTGATTTAATTTATTTATTAAATAAAAAATATATAACTATTTAAATAATCAAAATAAATATCCACATATATATATAAATATTCATTTTTTTTGTACAAAATAATATTTATATGCTACATATAATTTTCTATCTTTGCTATAGTATTGAAATAAGTATAAAATTTTCTATAAAAGTTTATTATCATTTTAATTTTTAATGGCATGAAAAAATTATTGATTTTTGTTTTTAATTATGTTTGATTTTTAATTTCTTAATAATGATCAGATATAGTTTCTTATTATCAAACTTATAATTAGATAAAGTTATATATATATATATATATATAGGGAGTTGCTAAAGTCACACCTCACATTACCATATCATGATTGATTCTATCTATCTCCATTTCCATTGACATGAGTCCCTTGTTTCGGACCCTTGTGCTTTGTTCCCTATCTTCCAAAATTAATCATCACATGGTTTGGGAGGTGTGGCTTTAACAACTCCCTATGTGTGTGTATATATATATATATATATATATATACGGAACATAATTTTAGGTTTAAGTTATCCTTTAAGTAAAATTATTTCATCATCAACATTAAACAAAACATTGATGCACAAAAACAAATTAAAAGCACAAATTGAATCAGAATTGGAACTCAATCTGAAATGTGTTTGTATCTAAAATTAGTTACATGGGTTCTTGGTAATTGATGCCTTGATGTAACACACTTACTTCACAGTATTCTAAAAATGATTAATTCTTTAAAACTGTATTTAAGGCGATTAGAGAGGGGAAAAAAGAAAAAGAAAAAGAAAAGCATAAACATAAATATAAACAATTAGAAAAACTATGAATTTTTGTATACAGGGCATGTCTAAAAAGTATAAACATATTACTTGAAAACTATGCAGGTTTTACAATCTGTGTCTACTTAGGTGAAAAATTTGAAGGCCCAAAATGATTATCAACCACCAAAACTGACAAATAGTAGTCAAGTTTGCAATTCAGCACCAAAGAAATCAACAACTCAAATTCAAACTATGAAATCACAACCATCCATGGTGGACCCTTGCACAAGATTGAACACTGCTTTGCCAAAAGATAAACAAACAAACAAACAAAACGAATAACTAACAATCAGAAATATCTTCAGGGCAGTAAATGTTTCCAAAACGAAAGATGTGGATTTACAAAGACTAGGGTCGTGAGCTACGCGACACGCGTCTCCTCTCTCTGTGGTTGTGTAGAATAGAAATAACTGACACCACGGTGGACGCCGCAGCAGCGAGACCAGCACGCATCATCAACAAGCATGTAACGTGACAGACTGGGTCAGTGAAGAAGAGAAGACAGAGTTATATCAGAGCGTGAGGTCATACGCGTGAGCGATGAACACAGCTCTACTAACTTACTCAGCTCAGCAGAATCCCTGCAGGTGGGTAAGTTAGAACCTTAACTTTGGCTGTGGCCATGGCATCACACAGACAGCGCCGCTCCTCACCACAGGTAAAGGCACCAGCAGCACTAGATGCAAGACTTTCGATCCTCTTCCTGAGACCTACGCCGCATCCGGACCATGAAAGCTGAGTTGCAACTGAAGCCACTCCGATTTCGTGCGTTGGGGCAAAAAAAAACATGACCTGTCATGTCGCCTTTTGGTGTGTGGGGCAGTGGCGGGTGTGAACACTTGCACCTCAGTTCCGCTGCTGATGACTCCTCCATGGTGGATGGTTGAGGTTGGAGTAGATCTTTGCAGGGTCGTTTGTGACAGGTCAATCTATAACTGTCAAGTGCTCAGATATTACACTTTCGAGGAGTATATGTACACAGCACTAGCAGATTCATTATTGGGAATACAGCGTTTTTCTCGTACTAGATGGATGTAAACATGGGATATTCGTAATTTTTGGTGGCAGTGGAAACAAAAGATGGAATAATGCTCATGGACCTCCAATCACCAGACAAGTTGATTGTGATTATCAGTATTATTGCTATTAAATAAAAACGGATGAAGTGCAATGAGGGTTGGAAACGCTGTGGGTTGGTAAGGACTCCTGCATGTGTTGTCCTCAAGAAACGGGGTTTCTGTTTATGTGTGTGCCATCAATATTGTTAAAAGAAAATAAAATGAAATAAAAATAAAAATAAACGGAAAAGACTACAATGAGAGAAAGCACTGTTGAGGCTGGTGGAAGTCAATATCAGCGGTTTCTTCATGGGTACACGACGGTACTGATCGCCGGCATAAGCATTCAATGAGTACAATTACCTTTACTGCAGATCAATTCGTCACCACTGAGCTTCAACCTATCGATGTCCAATTCATTTATTTCACCTCCAACTGTTCATGAGGCCACTACACAGCTGCCTCCTGTTGTTGCTGACATAATTCATGGCACCTGTCTGCACCGATCTAAAATGGCTCTGGCGGTAAAACAGAAAAAATTCTGCACTTGATTCAGTGGCTTACGACTTTGGCATGTTTCAACCGGTATGAAAAGCCCGACTTGTACGAGTGCTAGTACTACTGCTGATCACCGGTAGTACATGTGATGACGTTGGCAAGAAGAAACAGGGGCCAAGCCCACTTACGGTGTCAGGATTGGTACGATGTCCAAAGCTTGCATGTACACCTGAATTTCCTCGAACCGGGCTTAACGAAGGCGAGCTTGATTGCTTGGGTCTCGAATGTCAAGCTTCTGTCGATCTCAGAGAGTCGCCATCACCGCTTCTCATGAAGCTGGTGGTTGTGTAGTCCTGGCCTGCACTTACAGCGTCACACTCTCCCGCTTGACTGTTCATTTCCGGGAAATAAGAAACGAAAAATTAGGTAGGTGGAGTTTCTTTGTGAGCAATGCCGCGTTCGGCGCTGTACCCCGGTTGAGGTTGCTCACTGAAGGCTACACAGTTATTTAGGGTCCAATTAGAATCTATGGACGTAACCCGAAGCTGTTTAGAGGTCTCCATGAATGGTCTGTTGTGCTATGAACGGGCCCAGCCAGGTTGTCTGAACCGGTACATAAGTCAAAAAGCAGTGAATGTGTGCATTTTGTGGGCCATATGTTTCGCGCTCAGCACGTATCTAGTTTGTTTGGGGTTTTGAGAGATCTTAGCCTGCATTCCGATGTGAAAATTAGCCACCAAAGGATTGAAGCTAGCATGATGGAGCAGCGCGGAATGCGAAATTTGGTCTTATTGTGTACATTGATGTGTGCTGCTTTTGGGGTGGCTCTCTCCGCCAAGAGTTGCAACTTGTTGAAGAGCTCGAAAAACGGCTTTAAAGCTTGTCAGATGCTGCCTAAGCTGTCTTCCACACTGGCGTGGACAATTCACAACGAAACCAACAAGATCGACTTCGCCTTCTCCGGTAGGTCAATGAATTTTACACTTCATCATATTTGTCACTGCAATTACGCCCTCTAAATTGTCTTCCGAACAACTCTTTCAAGAGGCGCCAACATTGTGACGAATGTGATCTATATTCAGGCACGGCGCCGGTTGCCAGTGGATGGGTGGGGTGGGGCATCAACCCCACCGCTGCGGCGATGGTGGGAACCCAGGCTCTAATAGCATTCCAGTCAGGGCAAGGCGCCATAGTGCACAGCTATGCCATAACTGGACCGATAAAGGGCGGAGCGCCTTGCGTTCCGGGAAACCTCAGCCTGGACTTTACAGGAACATCAGTCGAAATCAGTGGCACAGAGATAACGATCTTTGCAACACTGACCAAGAAATCGAATGGGTCCTGGACAATGAACCACGTCTGGAACGAGGGATCTACTGTGGATCTGGACACGAACGCCATCGGACCTCACGCCATGTCGGGCGACAGTGTGGCCTCCGCGTCTATCATCAACTTGGAAACAAACGAAGCATCTGGCGACGTCGAGCTCCCTCACCAAAAGCTTAAGGATGTAAGCCAAGCACTCTCACAGATTATGCACCGACCATTTTATTTTATTTTATTTTATTTTTTATTATATTAATCAATCATAACTTGCACCTCGCCATTAAAAAATCTGCAGAGACACGCCATCATCAGTGCCGTAGGATGGGGCATGCTGCTTCCACTGGGAATAATGGCCGCCCGTTACTTGCGTCCTCTCTCACAAGGCAGCTCCGCATGGTTCTATATTCATGTGACCTGCCAATGCACCGGCTACATTCTCGGCGTGGCGGCTTGGGTGCTAGGGATGAAGCTGCACTCCTACAACCATGGTGCAGTTCCCACCAAACATCGCAACATCGGCATCAGCATCTTCGCAATGGCCACCCTCCAGGTGAGATCAACGTCTCCTAGCTCGACCCTATGCAGCTTGCACTTGCCCCCAGAAATTTTCGAGCTAATTCCATGGCAATGCTCGTAGGTTACTGCGCTAGCTCTGAGACCCAAGCCAGAATCGAAATTACGAAACTCCTGGAATGTGTATCACCACAGTATCGGCTACGCCATCATAATCCTCATCATCATCAACATCTTCGAAGGCCTCGACCTACTGCGACCGGGGGTCAAGTGGACGAACACCTACATTGTGTTTTTGATAGTGTTGGGGGTGATCAGTCTGGTCCTGGAGGTCATCATATGGAGCATGTGGCTGCGGCAGCGGTCCAAGAGCAACGCAGACCCAGTGCACGTCGCCCTAGGGAAAGCCATGGGCTCGAACGCGTACAGAAATCCCGACCAGAAGACCATGGATGTTGTTTAACCCGTGGCTGATCCTGTTTCTCAGTCATTAAGCACATCGACCGAAGACTCGAAGCACTCGCCACCATCAGTGCAAACTTGCAAATCTCTCAGGACTTTGCATCAATTGTGTAGATCCTAATGTAGATCCCACAACCTCAGCCATTTTTTTGTATTAACCATAAGGATTTGCAAGTTCTAGAACAGCACTCCACCATTTCCCGCTCCTGGTGTCGATGCGGCCGTTAAGTGGGTTTCCAGTTTCCGGATTCTTTCGTGACTGCGACGACGATCTCCTTCGATCTTGCTAATCTTTCTGCCATTTTCGATAATCTATCTGCGATAGTGTTCTTCAGGTCTTAGTTGAAACATTCAACTAGGTTGTGTGAATGACCTCATTGAACTCGCATTCTTCATACAACGCTCCTTGCGATCTGACATCCAGTTTCGGAAGCAATTCTTCTAAATCTCCATGAGAAATGGATCTTATTTCTGTGGAAATGAATGTACATTCGCCCTCTTTCTTCATCGAACTAAAGCCTCCTTGAGACGTCACAGAAGATGCTTGGTCAATGTTGAAAGGTGTGTTTTGATTTGGGAAGATGAGTTGAGAAGAGAGCAGAGGTTATCTTCTATGGGGTACAAAGAGCTTGTGGCTTGTCTTGTGTATATATGTAGTGTTCCCCACATAAAAAAATGTTATTTTAATAAATGGTACTTGTGTTTAGAGTTGAATAATGAAGTTTCAAAAGCCAAGTGTAATATTACACTTCTTTGTGATGATTGGAAAACTATTGATTTGCAAAATGAAATGTATGTAAGAGTAACAACAAAATTAAGTTAATTTTTTATACAATTAACTCTTTTCATATCAAAATGAATGTAATTGTATGTTTCTATTTATATAGAAATATACATCTATATATATATATATATATATATATATAATCTCAATAGTAGTATATAAGATATTGCTAATGCCACTATAGACTTTGTTGTTGCTATCACAATCTACCATCCACATGACATGTTATTTTGGTTTATTTTTTATTCTAATCAAAAATATTTTTGATATTTCTTATATATAATTATGATCATGACAAAATGGTGGTAGTAGAAGTAGCAAAAAGAAAATTTTGATTAAATTTTGATTTAATTTTTTATAGAATTTTAAGAATAGTAAGAAAAATTATAGTGGCATTGGCAATATCTTAATATAATTAAATTACAAAAGAATATTCATTATGATGCAATTATCAATATATCTATTAATGTTAGAATAAATAATTTTTTTAATATAAAAACCATAATTTTTTTTTGACACAACTAAAATATTGCTTTACTACAAGTAAGGACAAAAATACAAGTGTATTGGCCATGGTTGGCAACCACTAAGGATTTTACTAACTAATTATTAATATAGTTTAGTTTTATTTTTATTTATCTTATTTTATTTAATTTTAATTTTAATTTTAATTTTATTTTATTTTTAGGATTAGATTAACTAATTATCATATTAGAGCTTCTGAGATTCTGTCATGGACATACATATTTATTCTAATATTTATCCATATGATTAAATAGAAATAGATAAAAATAGATTTATTTCATAATATTATCTATAAAAGCTTCTTAGAAGCTTTATAGATGTTGTTCTGACTTTACATATATTTCTAGTTGATTAATAGGTTAGAAATGTGGTCTACAAGTTAATCATGTGTTGACAACTTGTGGAACAAGCTAACTATGTGGTGCACATATAAAAAACTTGCTTTGTAAGTTAAAATACGTATCTTGCAAAGTCAACACGTTTTTGAGGTCCTATATGACACTGCCACATAGCTCCTATTTAAGAGTATATATGGAGGTTATAGTGAAGCCTTCTTCACTCTTATCAATACCTTTCTAGTCTTTAGTCTTGTTTCAAGACTTTCTAGTCTTTTTGTCTTTGGCAATAGCTATTCTATTTAATACTATACTATCTTTGAGTGACTTTTTAGTTCTTTTGAGTGACACAAGAGTATATTAAGAATGTTTTTCTTCAAGCTTCATGTCCTTGATAGATTGACAAGAGTACTAACTTATTATTTTTTTCTTGTTGTAGAAATAAATAGATTATCCCACTTCTATTGTTATATTTTGAAGGTTGCGGATTACCAACCTTTAAACAAACTCTTTAGTTTTTTAACATTGATATTTTCTTTAAAGAAAGCAAATTATCCCTCTT
Organism: Physcomitrium patens; assembly: GCF_059467195.1. Lineage (NCBI taxonomy): Eukaryota > Viridiplantae > Streptophyta > Bryopsida > Funariales > Funariaceae > Physcomitrium > Physcomitrium patens. Next base: position 14,649,740 of record NC_143434.1, on the reverse strand, counting down.
TGTAAAAATTTTCATTTAATATTAGAAGTTATAGATTATCTTCTTATAATTTGACTTGTGGATTTATTAAGTTGTTTGAAAGAATATGAAATATCATAGATGCTATACTTGATGATAATAAGAATAGATTTATAATTATTGTTGATCTTTTAGAACTTATCAATATTTTTAGGATAGAAATTCATACACCATAAGGGCCAATTATGGAAATATTAATCTTATGTGTATAGAAGAAGTTCAAAGTGTATGTCAAGAAATTATATAGTTGAAGGAAGAAAGTAAATCAGCCTCACAACTAAATCTAAGAAGTTTTGCTTCTATAAATATGATAGGAATAAGAATTAGTATGCTTGAAAAGTTTGATGGAACAAAAGCAAAAATTCGAAGATTTTTGCAACAAGTGAAGTTTTATCTAAGGTTGCATCTCTTCCAATATTTTGATGGATTTACTCAAGTTGAGTTCATAGATGCACTTCTATCTGGAAGTGATCTTTTTTAGTTTGTACTTTTAATAGAAAATAATTCTTGACTTTTTTATAATTTGAATTCATTTTTAGAAGTATTTACGACCTTTATTTGGAAAAAGTGATCAAGAAAGAGTAGTAGAGACTAAGATCTTATATTTATGACAAGGATTATGATCAGCCACCATATATGTTGCTGAATTCCAAAGCCTTATTTGAGACGTGGATTGGAATGACAAAGCCCTTATCAATCAATTTTGCTTTGGGTTGAAGGATAGCAATAAAGATTTGTTATTGACAATATCAAAGCAAAATCCTTAGAACAATTTATTGCTCAAGCTATTGCATGTAATAATTGATTATTTAAAAGGCATTAAGAATAAAGATTTAGTTGGAAAAGAATAAGCTAAGAAATACCGACAACTCTCAAGTTTTCAAAACCTTATTTATCAAGGCTAAAACCAATGCAAATTGATACAATACGTTTTAAACTCCTCATTGAATAAGAAAAGACTCAACGTTGTCAAGAAGGTTTGTGCTTATATTATAGAAAAATAAAGTATACTAATCAACATTATCCAAAGAAACAACACAATCACAAAATAAGAAGCACAATTACTAAAGAAAATAATGTGTTAAAAAATAAGTTTCTCCAACTACAATAAAGGCCATGCGGCTGAAATCATGTGTAATACCTGATAAAGATCCTATTCTTTCCTTAGATCCTTCATCTTGTTTTATAATTGATGTATATTTAGGACCTAAAAATTATAAAATCTTTATATTATTAGATTCAGGAGCTTGAGCCTATTTTATGGACAAAGAATTTTTCAAAAAAACAAGAAATATCTTCATTTAAGAAAACTAAATACATACACATGAAAGTCACAAATGATTAGATATTTTCTTTTGGAGATATTGCTCATGTGATTGTTCTTTTAGATGTAGCAATTAAAGATCATAATAATATAATAATATTTAATGTGATAAGATCTCCCTCAAATTCTAATTATTTTAGAATTATTAATTAAAAAAATATAATTCTCAAATAGATTAGATTTTTTAATTTTTCTTCTAATTTAATCCAAAATCTTGATAGTAAAGTAAAAAAAAATAAGCCTAATATATCCAAACTCTTGCTAATATGTGTAAGAACTTTCATGCATGCAGCAAAAAAAAGGCCATCTTTTGCTATATATGCTATACCTATTTGTGATGGTAGAAAGATGTCAAGTGGTATTTCTAACCAGTATCAAGATTTCTAGGACGTTTTTAAAAGGAAAAATGAAGGTGTTCTTTTAGAGCATTGATCCTATAATTCTACAATTGATCTACAAGAAGGAATTTAACCACTATTCAAACTAATCTACAACTTATCCTAATATAAATTGGTTGCACTAAAAAAGTGTATTAATAAGAACTTGACTAAAAATATCATTCACCATTTAAAATCTCCAACAAGAGCTCCTATCATTTTTGTGAAGAAAAAAGATGAATCTTTGTTAATATGCATAGACTATCAAGGACTTGATAAGATCACCATCAAGAATAGGTATCTCCTATCTTTGATTTTATGACTTTTTGACCAATTGAATGAAGCAAAGATCTATACAAAAATAAATCAAGAAAGATCATCAAAGAAGGAGATGAATAAAAGACTACTTTCTGAACTAAGTATGGATATTTTAAATATAATGTCATGCTTTTTGGACTTAAATGGATCAACTACTTTTCAACATCTCAAAAATGATGTCTTTTGAAAGTTTCTTGATGATTTTATTATCTGTTATTTTAACAACATTTTAATCTATTCTAAGAACATAGAAGAACATGAACTTCATATTTTTCATGTGTTACAAAAATTTAGAAATGCAAGATTATATGCAAAGTTGAAAAAATATATATTCCATACTATTTAAGTTATTTTTTCAGAATATATCATTTCTAACAAAGAATTAATGAAAGATCTTAAGAAGGTTCATACTATCATAGATTGAAAGGTCTCAAAAAAATTAGAGATGTGTAATATTTTTTGAGATTTGCCAATTATTATTCAATCTTTATAAAGAAATTTTTTCAAGTTGTGGCTCTGTGTACATGTTTGACATATAAAAAGAAACTTGAATGGAGCAAAGAAATAAAAATATATTTTGAAGCCTTAAAGACAACATTTAGTTTTGTACCAATTTTATATTGTGTCAATTTTTTAGGCTATTCTTTATGGAAACAAACTCATTAAATATTACTATGGATGTTATTTTACCACAAATGGAAGTAGATGATAAGTTCTACTTGATTACTTTTCATTTCAAGAAATTTCAACAATTGAGATTAACTATAAGATCTATGACAAAGAACTTCTTACAATTGTAGATTCATTTTAAAAATAGCATCATTATTTAAAGGTTTCTATTAGTCTAATTATTGTATATATGACTTATAAGAATCTCAAGCATTTCATGTTGGCTCATATTTTGAATCATCGCTAAGTCCATTAGAATATGTCTTTATGAATATTTGATTTTAAGATCATATATATATCCAAAAAATAATAAGTTTTATCAGATGCTCTTTTTGGACATTTTTATCTTTTACCTAAAGAAGAAAATATAGCTTTTGATCAACAAAAAATAATTTTCTTGAAGCCAAAGCATTTTCATCTTCAAGCAATAAAATCAACATTGACTATTAATTCAACCTTTGTTAAGCAAATTCAATTACATATATCTTCTGATCATCTTATTCATGATATTAAGATTAATTCTTCTAAGTCTCATGATATTTCTAAGTTTAAGTTTAAGAATAATCTATTCAACTTCTAGGAAAAATCATATATTTCATAAGACAAAGCATAATTAAGTGTTCTTTAAGCTTCTCATAATTTTCTAATAGCCGGATATTTTGGATACAATAAGACTTTGGAAGTAATATTTAGAGATTTTTAGTAGTTTCGAAGCCTTTATACAATCATGTGATATTTTTTCAAGATCAAAAACTTCTCGTTATCAATCTTATAGACTTCTTTAGCCATTATCTATTGTGGAACAACCTTAGTCATTTGTTTCTATGGATTTTATCACAAACCTTTCTATCTCAAGTTTGTTGATTCTATATTTGTGATAGTTGGTCGTTTTATCAAAATGACACATTTTATACTATATACAAAATCTATTATAAGTGAAGAAATGACTAAGTTTTTTTTGTACAATATCTATTGCTATTATAGATTGTCCAAAGATATTATATTGAATAAGAAGACTCAATTTATATCAAGATTTTTTAGAATCCTTTTTAAGATATTAAAGATAGATATAAAATTTTCTTCACATTTTCATCTTCAAATTGATGGATAAACAAAATGGATGAATTGAGTTTTAGAGCAATATTTGAGATGTACCATCGATTATTATCAAAATGATTATATAATTTTTTTGCCATTAATTGAGTTTACATACAATAATTCAGTACATTCTTCTACTCAACAAACACCTTTTTTTTTTTTATCAATTATTGTTATTATCTATAACTTGATACTTTTGACTTTTTAAAAGTTGATAATCCTATGATAGAAGATTTGACAAATCATTTGTCAAACCTACATACAACAATGAAGGCATGGTTTAAAAGATCTCAAAACAACAAAAGATCAATGTACATGCCTATTACAAGGAATAATCACAATTCAAAGTGAGTAATTAGATATGGCTACTTTGTCGCAATATTAAGATTACTTATTTTTGTGAGAAATTAGACTATTGTAGATTTGGATCTTTTATCAATTAGTAAATAAATCAATTCTATTGATTATTAATTAAATCTATTGAAGTCTACAAAGATCTATCTTTTATACCATGTATCTCTTTTTAAATTATATAAGACAATGAATATCTTAAGAAAAAGACAAATGCCACCTCTTCCTATAGAAATAAATAATAATCAAGAGTTTTAGGTAGAAGAAGTCTTAGATTCAAGGTAATACCAAAATATGTTAGAATATCTTATTCATTGGCACAAATATGATATTAGTGAATGCAAATGAGAGTTAAAAAAGAATTTTGCAAATGCAACAAAAAAAGTTGAAGTTTTTCATTGACAACATCTATGAAAATTAAGATAAAGAATAGAAATTTTTTATTATAAAAAAAATAAGATCTAAAAAAGATAAAATTTTACCTTCTACTCTTACTTGGTACTTTGTGCATTTATAACACTAAGGAGATAGAAAATTAATAACCAGTAAATTCAATTCAAAAAATTTTACTTGGTCACTTATTGAATAAAACATTATAATTATCACAACCTTTAAGATAATATAATCAAGATGAAGATCTTCAAAAATAATACTTCCTTCTTTAAATAGATGGTAAGATATAACATATTTGATATCATGACTTTGGAAGAAATTCCTAATGTTTGGTGATTTTATTAGATGTTGGAACAACTCTTAATAGTGTTTCAAATTTTTTATGTGAAGGAAGTTACAAAGGCCTCAACAACAATCAAATAACATGGTAGTCTTTCCACCCTAGTATGGGACAATATTGATGGCTGAGAGGACCCATCAACCATTGTCAAAGAGAACAAAGATCAAAGTATGTAATAAATACAATTTGTTGCATCTTAAATTTTTTCAACATATGATGAGTGATTCTTATCAAACTTGTCTCTAAAAAAGAGGATAATATCACAAACATACATATTTATTCTAATATTTATCTATATAATTAGATAGAAGTAGATATAAATAGAATTATTTCATAATATTTTCTAGAAAAGCTTTCTAGAAGCTTCATAGATGATGCTTTGACTTAACATGTCTTTATAATTGATTAATAAGTTTAGAATTTAATTAATAAGTTAACTATGTGGTGTACATATAGAAAACTTATCTTATATGTTAAGATATGTATCTTATAAAGTCAACACATTTTGGAGGTCTTATATAATACCACCAAGTAGCTTCTAGTTAAGAGTATATATAGAGGCAATAGTGAAGCCTTCTTTACTCTTGTCAATACCTTTATAGTCTTTAGTCTTGTTTCAAGGCTCTCTTATCTTCTTGTTTTTTGGCAAAATCCATTCTAATTTAATACTATACCATCTTTGAGTGACTTTATAGTTCTTTTGAATGACATAAGATTATATTAAGGATTTCTTTTTTTGAGCTTCATATCCTTGATATGTCCATATAACAACTATATCATTCCAACACCATTATATCTAAAATATTTCATATAATACTTCAAATTAAGTAAGTATCTTTTGTATTTTTGCCATTGTTGCAATCCATATTATCTTTCCATAATCAAGCAGATTAAGCCACATTGTCTTTAATTCCTTCTTTTGAAGTTGATATTGTCTATTGAATATAGTACATTTTATTCAATCCAAATATTTCACATAACAGCAACTATAAATAATTCACCTATTTATAACAAAGAGGCATTAAGTGGATAAAGATTTCTTATTTTTATATGGAGTCAATTAAGTAAGAGGTTTGTCTTCGTTTCCCTCCTTTCTCTCTCCTTTTTTTGATGTAACTAGATATCTTATTATCTTCAATATCTTACCTTCTCTTTTTGTTCTTTTGTGCATAGGTCTTATTGGACTATTATTTGTAGTAAATTCTTTGAATATTTTATTTGCTTAGGTTTATGTTCTAGTGGCTGAGGGACACTTTTAGAACCTATAAATTACTATTTTGGTTTTTATCCTTGATGCAAATTAGACGACATGTGTCAACATTCAAGTTCAATTAATTTCTCCACACATTGATAGCGATTGTACAGTACTACACTAATCCTATGAGTCTAGCCTCCTTTTGAGTTCATTCTTTATTCCACATATTGAACCATTCAAGCTTATATTCATTAGATATAACATCTATCCATTTTTTCCTTATCATCTTTGACAAGTCATAATTTTGCTATAAAAAATGTATCCAAAATTAAATAGTTTCTTTTGATGCATTACAAAGTGTGCTAATATAAAAGACAGTGTATGAAAATCTATTATCCTCTGTTTAATATGTGTTGATTCATTCACCATCTTCAAAGTGTGATGACTCAAATCTTCATATAATATTTTATATTCTTTCTATGGTTCTATAAGCATTTTCTCATTTATCAAATTTGTGCATCTCAAGATTAAATTTTTCTATGACTTATTTTGTTGTAATGAAGTTAGATCCATTCCATACATCTTGGTATGTCTTTAAGCCATTACAAAATAATTATGAAGCCCTAAGCTTGAAGAACCTAGGTCCAATTAAGAAGTGTTGGAATGTGCCACAAATTGCAACCTAATAATTCTTCAATATTGGTTAGAAGAATAAATGAAAGTTTAAGAAGAAGTTTTTTATATGCCATAGTTGTTTGATTCCATATAATTAATCCAAAATGGCTTTGTTATGACTATAAGATGAAGTAATAAAGGTTAAGTAACCATCTTTCTTTTGAGTATGATTAAAAATAACTTAGCATGTACCATTACATTAGATAGAGGTTATAATTTTCCAACATCATTGTCTTGATTATTCACTTGGCAATAAGTGCTATTATTGCATCTCTAGGATGAATGAGATTAATGCCACCTTTGGCTTTGGACTAAAAATATTATAGCTATTCTATTCTTATTCTTCATTGTTTCATAGTTTTTAATGCTATATATGTATCTATGAAAATTTTAATTTTTAAAATGTCTTTCTTAGTTCTCTAGAATAATGAAGAAATTAATATTTTGTTAACCACCACATCCTTGCCTATTGCATTAATTTGAATTATGTACTAATAGGCTAATTTCTTCTTCATAAGTGCTTTTAAGAATTTATTGATGTTTTAGGATTTTATTGACAATCCAAAAAGATAGCCAAGTAGTTTACTTATCATATCATATTTCTTCAAAATTATCCCTAATTAGTTTGTCCATGTAGATCTATACACATGATTTGGAACTTTCTAATATCTAGTTGATTTAGACCACTTAATCTTTAGTCCAACAACTAGGCTAAATAACTCTAGGATAGAGATAAGGTTATGAATAGGTCACTCTTCTCTATATAAAATGAAAGATGTATTATTTGCATATTGTGTCATATTTTTTTGTTTATACGTCATGGATAGTTGAATGCCTTTAATCATTCTTTTTTTTCTTTTTTTATATACCATTGTATTAAAAACTTATGTTATAATTAGAAAAGATAGGATATAAGTAGGTACCTTTGATGCACTCCACTTTAAATGGTGAAAAGAAATGATGGTGAATCATAAACCTTCACACATACTTTAGCTTTGTGGAAAAGAAGCTATACCATATATATAAATTTGAAAACAAGTCAAATGCTTCAATAGCTATAAATATAAACTTTGACTCTATTATATCATATGCTTTGAAAAAATCAAGTTTAAAGAAAAAAAGAAGTTGCTTAGATTTTTCTAAGCTCTGTTGATGTAATATGGCTACATGGTGAAAATATAATCAAAAATAAAATTTTAATTAATATCTAATTATCTTGATTCAATAATAATTTAAGATATTTAAACATAGCTTTTATAAAAAACTATCAATTTATTTTCTTGTCTTAATAGTTAGTAGGTTTTAAAATTGGATAGTAATTTTACCTTCTAGGTTATAGAGACTCTTTTACTACTTTAGAAAGATCATAAATTGATAAAATTATATTAAAAGCAGTAAATAATTAGCATGTTTGATACTAAGGTTGGACTAAAAAATCCCTAGGATAGATTAGATTGATATCTGAGGATTGACTGTTTGTGAGATGGGATTGAAATCATACCTCTAGCCACTAAAATGATGACCTAAGGCAAAATAAGATTTTAATCAAAGATCAACAATGAAAATTAGAGATTTAGATTAGAGCTTGTTTCAAAAACATAAGGCTCATATTTTTAGGATTTTATTTGACTTAGCAATTACTGTTCAAAGTCAAGATTTGTATTAACAACTTAGTATTTATGCAATACAATTAAGGCTAGGATTCTTAGCTAGTTTGTGTAATTGATATCACATCTAAAATTCAAAATTTAATAGTATTTAGTTATTTAAATGTGCTAAGGGTATGTAAAATTTTGTAATAATCTAATGGCGAAATTGGAAGATATTTGGATTTTAGTACAAGAAGGTATTAGAAGTTGGCAGTTTAGAATTAGGTAGGATTTTTATGATATTTAAAGATATACTAGTAAGAACAAAGTGAAATTTGGCTTAATATTATAAGACTTGAAGATCAACCTATACACCAATTTTGAGTTGAAGTTAATAGTTGGAAAAGAAGAAATCATTGTTGAAACATTTGCATCAACTTTCAAGTTGGTGGCAAAATAACATTAGTGTGGTTTTTGGGCATTTTCTCACAATACATAAGTTTGATTGAAGTAAATTTTTTTAAGCACATAAAAGACTTATAGTGGCATTTTTATACAAAATTTTGCTCCAAGTAGATAGTTACATTAGAAGCTACAGCTTACTAAAGCTTATTGATTAGGATTAGAACTTGCAAAGAAAAGTCAAAATTACCTAATAATGAAAGTAGTAAGGCAATTGGAATTAATGTGTAATTGAAATTAGTAAGAAGAGTGTTTTTGAATACTTTATATTGGATTTAAGTAATGTTGAATTAAAATTTAAATTATATTCTTCTTATAAGAATAAAACATATTAAAATTCCTAGATACTTGTAAAACACAACCTCACCTTCCACAACTAGATGCATGATGCATTCTCAAATAGAATGATATATAATTACTATAGTGCAAGTAATGGTTTCTTAAGATTGTAGTAAATTATTTAGAATATACCTCATAGGAAAAAAATAGATTGATGTAGGTTAATAATTTCTATTAAAATGGGCTATAAACAAAGTTGAAGATCTTTGGTATAAATTTTGTAACTAATGTTGAAGGGGGTGATGGATTTCTAATTCATAAGTTGTTGTTTTGATCCTCCTTTATGCATCAAAGTGATTAATCTTATGGTAATCACTAGGAATATGTAACCATTATTTATGTTGGCTTTTATCAACTATAAGTAGTTTAAGCCAATCAAATTCTAAAAAGAAGTAAAAAACTTACAAATCACCTAATCAAGGCTGAGGACTTTGTGTGGATGTATCTTATGTAAAGCATAAGTGAACTTAGACAATCTCAGTGGCCATTGTAGTTTAGTCTTTATTATTGCCAAGATTTTAGGTAGTAGCCCACTTAAAGCTTATCTTCTTGTATTTTTATTTGGAGGAGTAGAAGGTTGTGCTTTGAATATGTTGGCAAAGAATTTGGCATATATGTGGATAATTGGAGCTTAATTATAGTAGACTTAGTCATGTTAGTTTTCTATTACAATCAATGACAAAGTTATTATGCAATCTTTGTGAGTATTGAAGAATTTTTTAATACCAAGGTTATTGTCTTACTTCTATTTTAGATAGTTTCTAAGTTGTTGGCTAATTGTGAGCCTAAAATCCACTACTCTATGGAATTAGTACTACACAATGAGCTCAAGAGGTAGAATGGAAGAACTTCCAATTGTGAAATTTTTAAATTAACTTAAATGCGGATGTTTGTAGTTCAATTAAAATTAATGCCTTCCAAGAAATTGATTATCAATATTAAATTAAAATATTAAATAAAATTCAACATGAAAAAATGATAAAAATAATTAATTAAATTATTACTATTAACTCATATTAAGAATAAAAACTTAAATTTAAGTTAAAAGTTAAAAATTAAAATTAAAGTGAGAATATTAAAGGTTAAAAGTTAAAACTTAAAATTTATTAGTCAAAAGTTGAAATGTGGAGATTACGAGTCAATTTGAAAATAAAAGTAAAAATAAAATAAGAGAGGTAAAAGCAAAGGTACCTTGACAACGTCCAAGGATTGAAGGTAACAACCTCCTTCTACTCCAAAATTTACCAAAAATTGTAACTAGCTCTAAATTAAATGATTTTTATTTTTTTTAAACGTTTACTTAAAGATTCTTTTGTTTTAAAAAATCTCATTGCAATGTAGTGATCTAGTCATGAAAATTGCTCCTTTGAAGTTGAACAATCCAAACTGCCATAGCAGCCAACTCCTTTCACTTAGAAAATCTCTAAAAATCCAAACTAGCTTCAAATCTAATGAAAATTATGCCTTTCAAAGCTTAACTTATAAAGCTCAATGCTATTAAAATTTCAATTTAATCCAATTATAAGGCACTGAAAAATACCTTGCTTGACTTGATTAATCCAAACTACAAAGGTAATCGACTCCCTTGCACTTAAAATTTCACCAAAAATTCAATTCAACTCCAAATTGAGTGAGACTTACCTTGTTAAAAAGCTAACAACAAAAGCTACAACTAAAAGAAATTTTACATTGATATTAAAAAATAAATAACTGATTGAGAAAAATCCAAGGCTCTTAAAATCCTTGGAGTACTTGGAAGATCAAGGGAGCTATCTACCACAATGAAGCATGTTTTAAAATCCAATGACTATCATTTACAACTAAAAATCTATGCATAACCATCCAAAAAGTTCACAATGATATTTAAAAATCTACATAAAATTCAGATTAGGATTTTTGGCCAAATTTTGGCATGGCTTTGCTCTTCATCCAAAAGAAGAGAGAAAAGGCTTGGAAAACCAAGCCTCTCTTATACAATTCAGTGGAGGCTTGTAGAAGGGTGGTTGCATCCCTACTATTGATTTCTAATATTTCTAATCTAGATCTACAGCCTTCATTCATCCAAAAGCTAATTTCGTTATCAAGGCATATGGCTATTGTAAGTAGTCAAAAAAGCAATTTTTGGTAAATTTGACTTCACCATTGTGTTCAAAACATCTTTTCATGCTAAGATTTACAGCTTATATCTATGTTTATTTGTAATTTTTATGAAAGTTTTTACCTCTAAAGATTTTAGCAATTATTGTAAAATCCTTCAAAATGAAAATTTCATTGCTCTACTTGTATGTTGGAGGAGAAGGTGCTGATCTTATTTTCTTCACTCCATGGCATGAATCCAATGCTACCATTGCATTTGAAAGCACCCATTAATTGCAAAAAAACTACTTTGTAGCTTAGATTTGTTGAAGTTGAAGAAAAAGCTTTATAACCGTTATTGCTAAACTTCACTAAAACTTTTAGAAATTTCTAATTCTAATTTACTCTAAATCATATGAGATGATTGTAGGTAAACTCATAGGCTCTCAATCAACCCTTATAGCAATGACTAACAATCTCTAAATTATTAAAATTAATCAAATTATTATTCTAATTTTCTGTTCTTTATCTTTTTTGACTTAATTAACCTAACACAAGGAATCAAGGTAGGATTTATACCATCAAAGATTAAAATCCTTAGAATTTAATAAAACCAAATTTTACTTATATAAATCCTAATCTAACATACTCAAGTATCATAAAATAAGAAAAATTCAATAATAAAATTTTGAAGCATAAATGAGAGCTCATACCATTTTTTTTCTTAATTTTTGATTTTTTGGAGTATTTTTGTGCATATAACTAATTTTGTTTGTAAATTGGCATTTCTAATATTTCTTTGGAATACTCCACCTACCATTTTTAGGTTGTTATAACATTATGCTTCTTTTGCTTGTCAATCTACTATTTTATGTATACATAATTGTTTATAAAATTTCTCTTATTTTCATAACTTGCCAAAAAAATTGTATTGACATTGGCCGTCCAAATTTTAAAAAAAAATCTCTTGGACTTAGGATGTTTGTAAATATGCCTTGTACATAATGTATATTGATAGATATCATTCTTCTACCTATAGCTCAACTTATTATTAGACTAAGAAGTAGTTGGAATAGATAAAATCTCCCTAGATATAATAGTCATAGCATAGCATTAATTGAACTAAGACCCCCACATACAAATGTGGTTGATTCGGACCATGGATTTTTATTTATTTATTTATTTTTTTCTTTTCTAATTATCCCAACTATATCTAATGATATTTGAGACTAAAAACATGGCTTTAACATTCAAAATCATAGTGAGTATGTAAAAAATTTATCTTTCATTTTCAGAGATCACTATTTAATTTGTGTTTGACTTGTTTGTTTGTTTTTTCACAAAGTTCCAATCACCAATTAATATCTACTTATAGTTTTGAAGTAGATTGTAGATGAATTCTAACTACAATTTATATCTCTCAAAGTATATATATAAAAGGCATAAATATTAAGTACAATAAGATTGTTTTCCATTGTTTCTTGTAGAGTCAACCACTAAGCATATGCCAAGCAAAAGTGGTGGATCAAGCATAGGATGGAATAAGATGGAGAAGAGATCCAAGTACCTATCTCTCTACTCCTTGTACCTTTTATATTTTGGTCATTATTATAGGCTATCACAACCTCAATGCCATGGAATCCAATATTAATTTATAATTTTTTATGAAGCATATCTAATTTTGCTCTATCGAGTTTCTGCTTTTAAAAATATATAACTTATTAAATCAACTAAATAGTTGTTTTAGAACAAAATAATATTAAAATATTAGGAGAATACAAAAATAAAATCTTGGGATAAAAAAATATTTTAAATAAAATGATAGTATTGATTTTACCAAAAATATATTTATTAGATAGTTATAAGGACTTTCAATTCTAAAATCGGATTTAAATTTAGGAGCCTTGTGAATTGTAGATCTTGATTAGGTTCATGGGATCTCAATGGTGGAGATGTAGCAATCATTCTTAAAACCTCAAACACTTATGTAAAAGGGTTGGATGGCAAAGCCTTCTTTTTTCCTCTTCTTTTTATTAATAAGCAAAGCCATGCCAATTTTTCTTTAGATTTTATAAGAGACTTGGTTATTTCAATTTTTCCTCTTTTAATTTTTAGAATTAGTTTTTGAAATTTTAGGTGGAAATAGTATATATATATTATAATTCTCCAGACACAAAAATCTTAGAATTTGAAGTTTGTGTGGAAAAGAAACCTCTAATTTAATGAAAGATGTTATTTTGCCTTTATAGTTTGATAGCTCTATTTTGGAAGTTTCTTCTTTATTATTCACAAGCTATAAAGCAACAAGAATTATTTTGCTAGAAATTTAATAAAGTTTAATTTCTAATAAATTAAGAATCAATCATATTGAAGCCAAAATGTAGTAGGAATGTTGATTCTTATAGCAAAGGACTTACTACCTCTGAGTTTAAGCAATATAGTGAAGATACAATTTTGGAAGATAAAATCAAGAAGATTGAAATATCTTAAGAGCTCAAATTTTAAAAGAATGTACCATTTGGAGTTAAAATTTCAATAAGCTTAGATTTCCTAAAAGACAATCAAGGACCAAGCTGTGGCGCTTAATTTTGTAGAAGGGAAACTATTGCCTTGCGAAATTGAAGTATCAACTTTGAGGGGTGATATTAGAGTCACTCAATTAAATTTGAAGGCAACATTTAGAAGGTAGATATATCTTCAAGGCTTTTCTCTAATAAAATTAGTTGGATTTAGTTTAAAACTTACAATCAATCATGATATGTTCAATTATAAAGGTAGATGCAGCAATCAATTTAGAAATGCAAATCACCTTTGATTCTTACTTAGACAATATTGTAAGTCTATTAGTTAGCTATTATAGATGAATCATTTGGATGGAATTTGATAATAAGATTGAACTCCATTAGATGAAATATCATATATAATAAAATTACATCAAGTTAGATAAATTTTAGTGAATAGAAATTTATTTTAAATAGATGAATTTTTATTTATGGATAAAAATTTATTCTTAGATGAAAATTTATTTGCAAATAAAAATTTATTTTTGGATGAAGTTTTTTATTTGGATGATAATTAATACTAGAAAAATAAAAATAAAAATCATATAAATTTTTTCTTCAAGTGTGTGGTCTTTTGAATTATTTGAATAGTTATATTGTAGTGTTGTGAATGTAAAAGTATGCCCTTTGATCAATTGGGAAGTTTAGTGATTTTTGAAAAAGAAATAAGAGGTTTTTTTAGCTAATTAATTCACAAGTAAGTAGTAATTGTGAATTAGAAAAAACTTCCCACTAGAATGATTTATCTAATTCATAATTGAAGAATTATTAGAAGTACTAAAGATAAATCAAATACTAAAAGTATTTTGTTAGAAGACTTTAGACAATTAAAATTCTTATGAACTAAATTAGATTTCCAATTAGCGGGAGTTTATTTTAGTTCACATGTGATAAAGTTGTTATGATAAAGTTGTTATAATATTCTTCATGGTATTTAATTTTGTAGGGTCATTGAGAACTTGCACGTTTTGTGACATAATGGTGATTTTCATTTGATGGATGGTGAGAATGTGGTGTCGATTTGTTCGATGGGCGGGGTGCTCATGTTGAAATGAAGCATGCCGCAGTGTCAATTAAGTCATTTGGCTTTGTGGTTCTTCGAGGCTTCTATGAGCTAATTTTGTCTGACTACCATTTAAGAAGAGAGACGTGGTGGCAATTATGATCAGGCCAAGTCATTTTGTATCTCCTATCCTTTTAGACATTCATGAAATATAGGAAGTAAGTGGGCCGAGATTCTGCAGTTCGCTCGTTTCTAGGTTCTATTGAATAACAAGTGGATTGTCCCATCTAGGCTATGTTTGGCTTCAAAACGTATTGCGTTTGCTGTCACAAATGTACCCAGCATTGCCATGGTTAATGCAAGCTCCAGGACAGAGCGGAAACCATTACAAGTGTTGAGGTCAATGTTCGTTCGGAGAGTTGCGTCATTTAGCATTGTTCAGCCATGGTGTTAGGCATTCCATCGCACCCTTCCACTGTTGTCACTTCCTGTGAGTTTGGTACTCTGTTTCCACCTGCGCGCCCTCCGGAGCTACGGTGAGGTCCGTAATGTGCCGTCTGCGGTGACCTCTGATCCTGTCTGCTGGTCCATATGTTGCATGCCATTACAAACTCATTCACCTCCGTGAATTTGTTGGTATTTGAGGAGGAGGCCCATCCTCGATCTTTCTCCCTCGTGAGCCACATTGTTGCGTTTAGTCCTCTTTGTCGTGGGTTGCTTGGGTCGACCCGATCATTGTGATGTCTTGGCCGTGCACTATTTCCTCTATCATTAGTATCTGCAAGTCTCCCGATCCAGCTAAGGATCATGTCCCTTGTGCAAAGATGCCCATGTTTTATTGGGGGAGGTTAGGTGGGAGGAGTGTATAATTCCATCCGATTCCCCGGCTGCAATTCTGGTGCGGTGGTTCTCTACGGAGGTGTTAAGATTTGCGGTGATGCTTGTGTATCATTTCTTGCCTCCATTACTCTCTTGCGATTGCCAGGCAGAGCTGGACATTTGCGAAGGAGGTGAATAGTGGCGAGGCAGTATCGGCAACGGATGGGCAAATTATTATAGTCCACTTGAATGTGAAGGACAACTTCCATGGCCAGATTTTTGACCTAAATAGCAAGGTCATATGTTGTGCCAGTGGTGAACGCCACGCAAAAATTTTGGTCGGCATTGCTTCCATTCTGCCTGTCTCTACACAGCACGAGATCGAGGCACATTGCGATATCTTGTGCACTACTCAGATACTTGTCCGGAACCAATTTTAAAGTAACTCATGTAGGCATTTGCGTGCCGACTAGTGTAAATTGTAGTCTGTCATTCGTATGTGCATTCAATGGAACAAGCTGTCAATTGACGACAATGGACAGCTTGTTCCATTGAATACGAATGATAGACTACAATTTACGTCTGCTCATGACGACAATTGACAGCTTGTTCCATTGAATACACATACCTGCCTACTTACAGATACGAATGATAGACTACAACTTGTGGGCTAATCAATACCTTAAAATACTTCTCCCACCACTACGTGCACTTGGTTGTTTACTTGAGTACTTGACCAAGTTTAGCAAAGTAACGAAGTACTTAAAATATTTTTGTACAATATTAAAAATAAATTGATAAATAATGTGAAAATATTATCAAATGATTTGTTTTCACTTTATGTTCATAGATCTTTGAGTAACCTTTTCTTGTATGTTTTCTTTTTTCATTTTTCAACTGGTGTATACAGTACTTTAACTGTACCGAGAAAAATAATATCCAATAACTCATCCAAATAATTATGTTTTATTTTATCAAAGTTCAAATTAATTAAAAATAATTAAAAAGTGATTTTTAATAAGTTCAACAATAAGTTACATCTATGCAAATCAACACACGTGCATTGCCACTGTAGTAAGTCAAGTGACTCAAATAACACTTTTGGAAGCTACCAATCCAGATGCAATAATACTACGACAAAAGTCATCTGAATCATCAAAGTATGATGAATGTGCCACTAAATTAATCCTGAATCAAACACTTTAAAGAACTATTTTGTTCTTTTTTATAGTGAACTTGAACTTCTAACACTGATTGCCATGAAATACAACTTTTTCATCACTCTCGAGATCGATTTGAAGATCGTGGACAAAAGCTACAAAACATACACAAAACAGAAGAAAACGCTTCCTTCCTTGCTTGTGCGAGTTGTGGCTCCAAGTGAGATCGACGTTGTGATATGCGGTGCTCGGAGTCGGATTCCATGGGGAGAATCAGTTCACTTGCATGCTGGAAGCGGTTTTCCGCAGAGCCCAGGGTTTCCAGGTTGGAAGACGCGGACGCGCAGATTACTCAAGGGTCTTGGAATTGGACCTAGAGGATACAAAACACCGGAACTTAGACACTATTTGTGGGCCACTGGGCACAGTTTGGTGATAACTGATGATCTGGAACAAGTTTTGAGCTGTGGGTGGCAACTATGAATCAAGGAGTTGGGGTTGAAGGCATTTGAATACAGTTTTTGAACCATTGTGAAGGAAGGTTTACTTTCTAGATTTTTTCTTTTTTCTCTTGTGGTGGAATTGGAGGTTTTGTTGATTACCTGTCAACTGGTTTCCACTGAAGTCGGTAGACAGTTCATCCTCCTCGAAGGGGCCGTAGTTTGCTGGTATCGCACCAGAGAATTTGTTATTGCCGATGTCGAACTCCTTGAGCATTGGCAAGTCGCCGATTTGTGGCGGCAGAGTGCCAGCCATCCGGTTCCTTTTCACGGAAATCCGTTGCAGGTTTCTCAGTTTTGCGAGCTCCACTGGAAGACTCCCCGTGATCTGGTTGTCGAAGAGCACGAGCTCCGTCAGCGTAGCGCAGTTGCCAATCTTGGGAGGGATGGGCCCGGACACCTTCGTGTCGAAGATGATGATACGTTTCAGCCCTCGGATTGAACACAGCTCGCCTGGGATGGGGCCTGTGAAGCCATTCTGTCCGAGCTGGATGTAGTCGGAGAGGGTGAGCTTGCCCAACCACTGAGGAATGGGCCCGGAGAGCAAATTGCCCGTCAGGTCAAACGATTGCAGCTTCTTTAACAAGGTTATGCGTTCTGAGCCGATTGTTTTCAGCCCGTTGTTGGGAAGCTGTATAGATGTCAGCTCCTTCAAATTGCCGAAAGAGTCCTGTTCACGAAGGCGATCATCCCACACGTGTTACTCACGATTCTCCTTCCCCCCTCCCCCCTTCTCACACCCAAGCACAGAGTTTTGGAAAAGAGCACTTCACATCGTCTTACCGGAATTCCACTGGAGAAACGATTGCCCTCGAGAATTAAGTGGTTCAACCTCGTAAGCCTACCAAGGTCTGTGGGGATCGCCCCTACAAACTGCGTCCCGATGAGATGAAGCGAAACCAAAGCCGGTAGTCCTCCAAGCTGGGCAGGAATGGGATGCACGAATCCAAACCGCACATTGCGAAACTCCAGCTCTCGCAACGCCTTCAAGTCGCCCAGCGACGAGCCAGCTCCTTTGACACCAGGCTTAATCTTCAGCTTCGTGTCGGGACTAGCGTTCGGAAATGCAAATACGTCCAGAAGGTTCAGTACTGTAACTCGTCCCCTTGAATCGCAAGTGATTCCCTGGATCCAATTTTCCCCAACAGATGTGTCACTGACCAACCACATTCAACGTAGCACATGATTGGCACAAATCGAGTCATGCGAAGGTGCGTTCCTTTAACAATGATCTTACCGGCCATGTGCAACAGTTAGTGGTCGACTTCCAAGGATCCAGAACCTTGGCATTGTCAACCAACTGGTCCTTGAATCTGAGCAGGGCACTCTTATCACCAGCATTGCAAATTGCCGCTGCGGAACTGACCTTGAAATTGAGAGTGAAGCAAATCGCCACCTGAAGAACCACCTGGGTTAAGGTCGGCGAGGTACCCATTGTCTTGAATGCGCAAATCTTCCTCTGAACAAGCAAATCGCACTGATCACATTGGTCGTTTGTGAGACAACCGGCTTAATGGTGCTGTTTTTGTATTGCACTGGGGTAGTAGACTCGTGGACTCTACGCGAGATACTGACTTGCGCAGCGTAGAAATGTCAAGTTCTAAGTTAAGCTTTGTAACAAACCTCCGAAGATTGACTTTGCTGGAAGTGAGTTGGCAGCTGACTTTTGCGGCAACCTGGGACAGAAGCTCGACTGTCTCTCTGGTTCAAAAACAATCAACTTGTGTGGCCCCACTTTGGCTTTAAAAACATAAACGGAATGAGGAGGAAACCCTGAAGGGTCCCACATTTATCAGGGCTGGTTGCGATGCAAAATCTTATCCTATGCTTTCTATGTTTGACTGAAAACTAGTTGACCATTCCGCTGCCCCATCGGACACACTCGACATGGAGGGACTTCAGCCGAAACGATGATCGCTCCCCCGAGCCATCCATGAACCACCGCAGCCTATCACCTCACTCTGGATTGTGAGATGCGGCATGAACAAACGCTTCTCACTCGTGGCTATTCTAGTCAACAAATACCATCCTGTTGCGATGAAGCATTGCTCTGGAAAATACAACAAGGGCACACTGAGACCTTCGTTTGTTGCCGATACAGCATGAATCAGTGTTTTGAATGCAATTACTTCACAAGTCCAATGTAGATCTGGATGGTGTCTCAAACTCGTTTAGTCTCAACATGTATTCTTGGTGTGTTTGCAACTCAGAGATGGTGTGTTTGCAAATCAATCTGGTTCCTTCAGACCGCCACTGATAAGTTTAGGGCTCCAAGCTGGGAAGTGAAATGAGCCCAATGATCTTGAAGCATGAAGGTGGACTGGTGAGGGGAGTAGCAATGGACGAGATTGATGAGAGTTGATTTACTTGCACGAACTCACAAACTCACAAACTATGTTGGATTGCTAGTAAAAAAATCTGATTAATTGGACCTAGCTTGATGAAGAGACGGTATAGCAGGAAACTTATAGATAAAATGCAGGTTTTGAGATTAATGGTTGTATGGAAGTGAGTTAATTGTTCGAGGAGTGATTTATTGGCTTTCTTTGATCGTTTCAAAGATTAAGGCGTCTTATTCTTAGATGACAAAAATATCAAAGTAAAGGAGAATTCTTATATTAACACCATGTTGTAATCTATTTGGAATGTGTATTTTCTAACATTAATTATTTTGCTTTGGTCTAAATTTTTTTAAGTTTTAGTTATTTTTTGATGGATATTTTTTGCATATTATTGTAGAAGTATTTAATGATTTTATGGCAAATCATAAATTTTTTTGGCACTTTCATTAAATAATATAAAAATGATACAAAAATAAAAATAAAAACAGTAAATTCTTTTTTGTTGATATTATTAGAACATTGACTTATATTTGATGTATTTCTAAATTACAAAAGAACTAAATTCCTACCATTTTTTGTAATTGTATATTTTCTATAAAAACCATATAAAAAATGTATTAATATTCTTTTTATTCTACCAATAATTATGATTTTATAATATATATATATATATATATATATTTGTCTTGCAAATAATTCAATTGATGTGCTATTATTTATTCAATTTTTTTTTATATTATTACCTAAGTCATTAATATTTTTTTCATAAAAAATAATTATTTTGATATTGTAAAAGAGGTTGTAGAAGACACTAATTAGAAATAAAGATTAATAAAAATTAAAGAGTGGTTGGATATTTAATGGTCTTATGTGAATATAAAAAATGAGAAAAAACAAAAAAAAATAAAATTATATATCATAGAAAATTATAAATGTATTTAATTTGATTATAAAAGTATATTTTTTTAATTAGATATTATCTTAAATAAGAACTTACATATTTTTGATAATATTTATAAAGCTTTTTTTATCAAAAGAAATACAAAAATATAAAAATATAAATTATAAACTTAATACAAAATCATCTCAAAATAAAGGTATTTTATTAAAATCTAATAAAAGATATAAGAACTTATAATTATCTTAAATTAACTACTAAAGCAATTAAAATCCTAAAAGACTATTAATTAAATATTCTTAATATTTATATAAATTATATTTTAAAAATGTTATACTTACTTTCTCTAGATTGTTATATACAACACATTAAGTACTATCAACTAATCAGAAAGCATGTAATTTGAACTAAATACAAATGCACATCTAACACACTCTCATGTACTCCTTCTAATTGATTAGGAGCTCTTTCAGTCAATTAGGATTACAAATACACATTATTGAAGATAAACTCCACTATGATGTGAATGCCAAATTATACTCCTCCAAACTAATGTTGAAGCAATTAAACCACCAAAGTCTATGACACACTTAATAGAAGAAATTTTCAATCTTTATGATAAAATAAAGCATGGTTAGAAGACTTATTACAACAAGGACAAATCCAATCTCCTAATGGGAGAATTAAAAGAAGTGTTATCAAACATATCATATTTAGTATCCTTGATCCATTAAGACTTTAGCAAGTGTTCTAAAATGTACCAATATTTTATCAAGAAAAGCCATAGTTGCCAATTTTGAAGAGTTTTGTATTAAAGTTACAAGTTCAATCTACTTCTTAAAATATTCTACTATCACTATTATGTATTTAGCTCCTTATGAGATAAAAAATGGCTTCTATATCATATACCAAAGAAAATAGGATTGCTTGGATCATCACCTTGGATGTTGTCCTATAAGCTTATAAGGCAACAAGAAGTTTCTTGTCTCAATCTTCTTTTGATGTTCTTGTTCTATAATTGTTTATAATATGTAAAAGTTAGCTAAAATATATAACATATTTATAAATCTTGATGTGCATTAAAGTAGTTATTAGATTAATTTAAAGAGAGTTGATGTAAGAAAGTTTATTTTAAATTTTATCCATATTGATTATAGTATTCAAATAATATAGAATTTAGATATTTAATATAAAATTTAAGAAGAATATTGGAGCTTAAAGATGAAGCTCCAAACTTCTAAGAAACTTATTTAGAAGGATAAAATCAAGATATGGATGGATGAAGACAAAAGGTGAAGATCTTCATTTCTATTGGTTAAAAGCCATACCTAATAGGCTCTCAAGAGGTTGTCCACAACCATAATAAGGATTTTGGCAACTTGAAAAGAAATATTTGAAAATAAAAAATATGGATTGTAAGGTTTAGAATTTGAGTTATAATTTGTATATAAATTTTAGAGGATTTGAAATTAAGATAATGAAGTTATAGCCATTTGAAATTAAATTATTATTTTAAGATATATTGTAGCTCTTTCGAAGATATATGGAATTTTACAATAGATTTTGGAAATCAAGAGGTGCGGCCATAAGGGTGATTTTAAGATCGATATGTTTTAAAAAAGAATTTTTGTATTTGGAGTTTGTATGAAAGAGTTATACAATATTAAAGAAAATATATGTAATTCAAAGGCAATAATGAGTCGTTTTATTGATAATAATGGTTGGAACCATATCTTGAATTTTAGAATGAAATTTTGGCACAAACTTTCCAAAAGTATATATTATTAGATTAAAAAGCTATATATCAAAATTTTATGGTATTTGAATATTTAATTTATGAGATATGAAGAAAATCACACACAAGTATATGTAAGTAAGAGCTTGAAGCTACTGTTAGAAATTTCACTTTGATTAATATACTTCCATACTCAAAAAAATAGTGATAATTTTTTTTGAGTATATTAATCAAAGTTTGGTTGATTCGTAGTCAAGATAGAGAAAATTTTCCTTGAAAAAGAGTTAGACTTTTGGTTGTCATTAATTACCTAACCAAGTCTCAAGATAAAAAAAAATACCAAGTTTATATATAAAATTGTCCCTAAAACTGCAATTACATCAATACTTAAGCCCTAAGTACCAAAGATCATAAAAAATGTGATAAAAATAATATAAAACCTTACATATCCTTAAGGTGAAATTTTTCTTAAACTTCAATAGCTCATATCTTATGATTACACTGTTCAAAGAAACCAAAATTTTACATAAAGTATTGATGTGCTTCTAGCAACTACCACAACAAATTTCAATTACAAATATGTTATGGATCTTGAGATATTATCAAAATCCTAATAATAACTTCAAACCTTTGCTTCGATATACTTATGTACAATTTTCTTTATATCTCACAAACTAAATATTTAAATACCATAAAATTTTGATATATGGCTTTTTAATCTAATAACACACACTATTAGAAATTTTGAATAAAAAATTCATTCCAAACTCAAGATATAGCTCTAACCATTACTATCAACAAAATGACTCACTTACTGCCTTTGAATTACATGTGCTATCTTTAATGTTATATAACTCTTTCATACAAACTCTAAATGCAGAAATTCTTTTTTAAAATGTATAGGTCTCAAAATTATGCTTGCGGCCATGCTTTTCAATTTCCAAAATCTATTGTAAAACTCCTTAAATTTTCAAAGGAGCAATAGTATGTCTTAAAAAGACACGTTAACTTCAAATGGCTATGACTTCATTATCTTAATTCCAAACCTTGTAAAATTTGTACAAAAATTGTAGCTCAAATTTAAGATCTTACAAATCTTACTTTTGATTCTCAAATGTTCTTTTTGAAGTCACCGAAATCCTCATTATGGTTGCAAATAGCTCCTTAAGAGCCTATTAAGCATGGCTTTTCACCAATAGAAATGAAGATCTAAATTCCTTACCTTCATCCATTCATACCTTGTTTTCATCCCTTCAAATAAGTTTCTTAGTGGTTTTAATCTTTATCTTTGAGTTCCAATCTTTTCTTTAAATTTTATAGTAAATATCTAAATTCTATATAATTTAAACACTATAATCAAAATAGGTAAATCTTAAAATAATTTTTTTACATAAAATCTCTTTAAATTAATTTATTAAATATTTTAATTCACATCAATATTAATAAATATATTATATATTTTATTTAATTTTGATTTTTCTTTACAAACTCTAATCCTAGTCAATGAATTTCACTAAGTTATAACTCCTAATTTGACCATCTAATTGATGTAAAATTTTGCATATAAATGCCTCTATAAGTCTTTTATATGTTCAAAAAAGTTAAGTTTAATCTAACTTATAAATTATAAGAAAATATCCAAAAAACCACATTGATGTTACTCAACTGCCAACTTGAAATTGATGTAGATGTTCCAATAGCAATTTCTCCTTCTTCAACTATTAACTTTAGCTCAAAGTTGGTGTATAGCTTGATCTTCAAGTCTTCTAATACCATGCCAAATTTCACTTTGTTCCAATTAGTAGATCTTTAGATACTATGGAATCCCTATTTAACCTCAAATTACCAACATCTAATATTTTCTTATACCAAAAATCAGATATTTCTCAATTGCACTGTTAGATTAATAAAAACATTTATACACACTTAGCACATATAATTAACTTAGTACTATCAAATTTTGAACTATAGATGTAATACCAATTGCATGAACTAGCCATGAGTACATCCTAATTGTATTGTATAAATTCAAAGTCACCAATACAAATCCTAATCTTAAACAATAATTATAAAGTTAGTCGAAACTCTATAAAAAAAAATCTTATGCTTCTAAAACAAACTTAAAATTAACTTTCCAATTCTAATTGCCAATCTCCAAATTCTTTTATGCTTTGCATTAAACAACCATTTTAAAAAAAAAAGATCTAATTTTGATCTTGTCCCACAAATAGTCAATTCCTAGATATTAATCTAATCTATTTTAGAAAATTTTTAGTCTAATATTATATTTAATTTAATCTTAGTGTCAACCATATTAATTATTTATTTCTTCTATTCTATTTTTATTAATTTATGACCTTTTTAAGGTAATAAAAGAATTTATATAATCTAGAAGATAAAATTACTAACCAAACTTTAATCTATTAGCTATCAAGACAAAAAAAAAAATTAAGAGGCTTTTATAAATAGCCATGTTTAAATATCTTGAATTATTATTGAACCAAGATAATTAGATATTAATTAGAAATTTATTTTTGATTATATTTTTACCATATAGTCATATTACAATACAATAATATGTTCAATATAGAAATAATGTTAGAAATGTTACAAATATAAAAAAAATATACTATGAGATATCTCCATCTTATTAATCAAGGCAAAAAGAGGTTTATCAACTTTAGTGACAACCAAAGAAATTTAATTATCATCCAAGATATCATTAATATGGCATCTAATAGATTATTTAATTTTAGAAAATTCTTTGTAAGTACATGAGACAATATCAAGTTGATCCAAATCAAATAAGGTTGATGGATATAGAACCCCAGAGCCGCAGCATCCACATAAATTACAAGACTAAGGGATTGATTAATATATTAATAAAACTTCAATATTTTTATTTGAATGTCATCTAATAGTGGTACATTTTCAAAAATATACCAAAGTGGTGTAGTTTAATGTATAAACTATCATTATATAAGTTGCATCAAATTTGTAAATAAATTAGATTAAAGATCACCTAATCCTTGACTTGCTCTAATATGTGAATGACATTGACAAGGCCATCCAGTAATCCATAAGTCTATGTGGTCTAATCTCCTCAAATCCTCATCACTAATGAAGGTGACATCCCAAAGAAGTTGACTAAAACAACTAAGAATGAAAAGAGATTGTAGTTGTTTAGAATACATAACCAATAATCTTTGGAGATGATATTGGATTGCTTAACTAGATGTAGTTTTAGTATCCACATGAATGTATTATCTAATAATAAGCCCAACATCTTATACTACTACCAAACTTGTATCAATGCCTACAAAGAGCTCTACAAGGATAATACCTTCATTTGACAGATACAAATATATAGATTAAATAAAGATAGATAAAAAAGAAGATTTTAGTATCTTCAATATATTCAATAAAGATATAATTTCTTTATATTGGAAAAAAAGTTCTATATATACTTTTTAGAGAGGAAATAGATATTTTTTATGTTTTTTATTAACTTCTAAAGATAGTAAATTGGTTGGTCCTATATCATGGAATATAAATGCTAATATTTTTTTTAATAGAATTGCTCTATAAGGCAAATGAGATACTAATGTACTACAATCAAATAAAGTTTTTATTAACTTAATCATAGCATTGGCTGCAAATATAATTAGAATGAATTCCTTCTTTTTATGATTAGTAATCCATTTCAATCAAATCTATGCTTCTTCAATTCAATTATTTAGACCAAAATCAAATAGATAAAAGTTGTATTGATCTACTAAAATATCATAGTTGATGATATTAGTCACTATATACTTTAAAAATAAATATAAATAAAGTAGACCAGATCTACTACAAAATATTAATTACAAAGATTGCTTGATGTAGCCAATAGCTCACTCTATGCTTCCTACTAAAATGATATTGGTGAAAGGATAAGGTTCCAAGTCTGTAAGAATAAGACCTAATTCTTGAGTAAATTGCTTATCAATCATAAGTGGCTGAGTACCAAAATCAAACATAATGTGCAAAGATGTAGAATAAGTAGTATTGCCATTAGTATGGATAATAATTAGCATATTATTATTTTTAAATAATTGTACAACTCTTGGATGTAAATTTTGATATTTTTGAGCAGGTCTAGTTATAATATCAAATAAAAATGCTACTTCTATAGCCAATAGCATCTCACCTAAAGGATTTATATTTATGGCCTTTAAGTGACCTTTATCAAATATAACAATAGCTCAATTATAAGTTTTATTTGTAACTTAACTAAATCCTCTTATGTTAAAGGTTTCGTTACTATTTGAGCCTCTTCTAATCATAGCATAGGCACTTTGTCTTTCAATATTCTACTAGCCAATTAAAAGATCCATACTAATTTAAATTTTAAAGCCAACAAGTTATATTAGAAAATATAGGCATATTTAATATTTTATAAGCTAAAATATGTACTACATTTTAAATACTAATATCTTCATTTTTTGTGGAAGTTGAAATAGAAGGCTTTGGTATAAAATTGACATCTACAAGGCCAAATGATAAAAGCAATCACATATAAATATTAAAATATTTACAATTGCTTGAACGGCCAAACAAAGGTTCTAATACTTTACTTATTATAGGTATCATATTCCTAGCTATTTTTTAGGTACATGTAGAAATTGCAACCACCATTTGTCTCAATATACCAAACATATAATTTTTTAGAAAAATAGAACTTGTTCCACTTTTAGAAGTCATATGAAATCTAATGACTTGGCTTAATGATGCCACACTATTGAATCTTTTTTCTAGTTCAATAATTTTAGCTTCTAAAATCTTTTCTTTATTTAAAATAAACCGTTTATATGGATATAATATGAAGCAATTATCTTCATTGTGGTTAAACTTATTACAATGAGTATACTTTAATTTCTTCTTCTTTGATTTATCTCCCACTTTAGCCATCTCAACTTTTGGCTTAGACTTCTCCATATGAAAGGATGTTTTTTTCTTATGATAGTTGATATCATTCTTAGTATGACCAGATTTACCATACCTCCAACAACGCATAGTCTTTTTAGGTTGAATTTTTACCAAATTACATGTGATAATTTCCATCTTCTTGAATTTAGACACATCCATCATCCAAGCTACCATGTTAGTAATATCATATTGACTAAGTGTCTTATTGCATTCTTTAACTTTAGCAAATGCTTGTGACAATGTGGCCTTGTCATTATAGTTGAAAATAATTCTTGGTGTGGCTAAATCCAAGTGTCGCTTATCAATCTTAGACAAGAAAATCTTAATAAGTTACTTCTTAGCAAATATACCTTTTGAATTTATTATAAATCAAGATAAATAAGTATTAATGGTACATAAAGTATCTTCTTTTTTACAACAAAAGATTTAAATATATTGTATTTGATCATGCCTAAAGCCTCTATACTTATATTCTAAATGCTTAATAAACATTTGAAGAGGTTCAAATAAAGGTGGCTCTTTTATTGCAGATAAAGTTACCTTCATTGATTGAGCCATGCAAGACAAAGTTATTGAACTATTAATTAAAGAAATAGCTATTTTTTTTCTTCTTTAGTATCTTTCAAAGTCATATCAATTTTTTTTGGATTGAATCTTTTTTCTTCATTGTAGGCATGAAACTTAATATAGTACCTTCCTTAAGAACTAAAATAAGCTTTATACATGCCTTTCAATAATACTTTACTTCACATAGCTTAAGTGAGTGTTCTTCATTCTATTTTCCATATATTTAAAGCATCTCATAGTTCAAATATTGTAGTAAAATCTTAAAAGCATACCACTCATTGAAAGTGAGAGACCTTTGATACTTTTTCTTTATCCATGTTTGAAATCAAAGTTTCTAATTTGGCAAAGAAATGCCCTCAATTCTTCTTAAGAATCTATCTTTTACAATATTACAAGGATTATCTTCCATCTTATAAAATATATCTATTCTTAAGATTCAAAGCCTCTAAGTGATATCCAACATTAAAATAAGTTGAAAAGCCTTATTAGTATTTATTTTTGACTTAAAGTCTTTAGTATAGTCACTATTTAAGTAGTTTGATGAAAGAAGTTAATAATATTGAGTCTTAATATATATCATAAAAGTACTACTTGGATACTTGCAACTATCTTAAGACTAAAAAAGAAACTTGTGCTTGCAAAACTAGTAAGCTTTTTAGTTCATTACCAATCACCTTTAGATCACTACAACTCCAATATATCCACAAATAAAATAATTATTTTTTGCACATCCTTGTGATACTCAATGAACTTCATGTTGTGAATTGGCTTTCAGCTACAATCCTCTAATTTTGAATTGCGTTCATAAAACAACTCAACTTATAGATCACAACCTAACATTGCTTATTATCGCACTATTTTATTTTTGTACTTTAATGGAATGTCCGTAATCCAGTACCTCATGACTCGCATTGTAGTGCTGCAACTTGTTCTCTTTGCAATGTTTTACTTCCTTAACTACAATCTTATATTCCAATATCTTGTGTCATAGACCTACAATTGAAGAAGATTTGAGAAGGTTCTAGGAAATTCTAGAAAGTTCTAAGAGGATTCTTGTAGATTCTTGAAGGTTCTACGAGATTCTAAAAGGTTCTAAGAAGATTCTTGTAGATTCTAAAAGGTTCTAGAAGATTCTAGTAGATTCTAAGAAAATTCTAAAAGGTCACAGGAGATCTTCGAAGATTTTAGGAGGCTTTAGATGATTTAGGAAGTTGTCAAAAATGGATCTTAAGCTTTTTTTCTTCCTAAGCCTCATAAAAACTTTTTAAGAAGCTTTCTAAGATCTAGTATATATAAGGATCAAGGTTGAAGGGATCTTCAGTCTCGACAACTCACTTCTTATAGTTTATCCAAGACCTTAACTTGTATCCAATTATTGTTCTAATATCGAGCTTACTCTATTTCTTGATCTTGAATTCTTGTCTTATATATGGTCTATAACAATTTGTTGAGAATGCCATAAATCAATATAAGAAGCTTGGTCTTTTTTGATATAGAGTAGATATCTCTCTTCTTGGAAGTACTATAGCATTCCAAAGGTTGTGGATTACTTTCTTCTAGACTAATATTTCTTTTCTTAATACTCTTTTGGTTTTTTTCTTTATAACATAAATTAGATTTTTTTTTCTTTTAATACATGTATTTTTTTGATTTTCTATAATAGAAGGTAGAAAAGTCAATATGACAAATTCCAAAGAGATCAAGTTAGATTCTATTATTAATACTTTTAAAGTATTAAAGATTAAAATAGAGACTTTATCAAAACAAAATAAAGAATTATATATGACCATACATAATGATTAAGGAGTTAAAGTGCCTCAATAACCACATCAAATGGCAATAGAGATTCCAAATCTTAAAACAATTATATTTGCTTCAACAAACATGGAAGGTGCATCTAGTCAAGATAATGATCTGATAACAATAACAACAAAAGAACTAAGAATCAACCTCTCAAAAAAGTTTGATGGCACTTGCTGTTGTATCGTATGATTTGTTATCTAGAAACACACTGGATATCTAATTGTAGAGAGTTTAGCTTAAAATTTTACATGTATCTTATCTTAGCTTCCAAAATTCCTTTATTTTATATAAAATTCAAAATATAATAAAATCCCTTCAAAACATATTTTTTCCGCAAAGGATCTTTTCTTTCTAAATTTTAGAAATTCATAACTCTTGTTCTAATCACTTATTTTGTTTCAAATTTATAGGATAGGTAGAATTCAACTTTAAGTTTTACAACAAAAAAATCCAACTACAAATTTACTTTCAATCTTTTAGCATCTAAGAAATCCTAGCAGATGCTCTAAACCCTAATTTACAAGCACTTGAGCACTATTTTCTTAATATCTCAAGAATCCAATACTCAAATGTCATCAAATTTATGTACAAAGTTTATTAACATGAATATACTTATTTCTTAAAATTTTGAACCAAAATCTTGTCAAATTGCTCAAGATATAGTTCAAGTCACAACCACTACTAAATCAGGTCACTTATTACCCTTAGATTGCATGTATTGACTTCAAAATCCAATATCTGCTTTACTCCAACTTGGAATCTAACAAGCAATATGCAAAAAGTTTATCCACAAAAGTGCTCTCTGTAGGCGAAGTTACTAATTTTCAATTGCCCTTTGTATGCATGTGTTATATCAAAAAGCGTGATAATAGCTCCCAAATCAATACCTTAACTTTGAGCACCTATATCTCTTTCATATAAACTTCAAATCATACAAAATTTATACCAAAACCATAGCCAAAATTTTGATCTCTCTAACCATAGTCTTCAAAGTTCAAATGGCTCCAAAAAACTAACCCTAATCTCTAATATGGCCTTGCGCAGCCTCCTCGAAGCCCATTGGTCATGATTTTTGACCAATAGGAATGGAGATTTTCATCATCGATCTCCATTCATCTATATGGATGCTCTAAATTCTCTTTTTATTACCAAAATTCCTCTCTAACTCTTTTCTTTATAAGATTTACTCAATGTATGCTCTAAACACCAAATTAAAGAACCAAAATAAAACTTCAAGGGTCACCAATGTCTAATAAAGGTGACTGTAAATATTTAAAATTACTACCAAAAAAATCAATTTCAAAAGCCACTATCAAAAGAAAATAAAGTTATACAAATTCTAGTAATAATCCTTTTAAACAAATTCTCTTTAAAGTAGTAATTTAACTACATTGTACAATCAATTAAAATCTAGTAACATAGCTCTCACTATATTTTTAAGTAAATTATACATTAAATATATAATCACATTATTTTCACATGGTAGCCAAACCACAACATGACATTGCTCAAAATTTCAAGGCTTTATAAACCAGATACGACTAATCACTTTGCTTCAATTTCAATGATATTCCACTGAAGCATCTTATTTTGGTTTGGTTGGAACCTTGCTCTCAAGTTAAGATTTATCTTAGTTTGCTCCATTATTTGAAAATAATTCTCCTATATTACATAATTTTAAAGTATTTTTGACAGCATTTGTAGAAACATTTGGTAAACATGATAAGAATCATTCTTCAATAACTAAAATTCAATGCCTTCGACAAGGAATATATTCTACATGAAGATATGCCTTAAATTTTTAACAATTAGCAATTGATATAAAGTGGAGAGAAGATCCATTGATGAGTCAATTTCATTGGAAATTAAGAGATAATATCAAGGACTTATTATTATTTATGTCAAATCTTCAAGCACTCAATGAAGTCATTTGTCAAGCTATGAAATACAATAACCATTTATTTCAATGACAATAAGAAAATTTTCTTCAATTATCTACATATATACACCAATTATTTTGCAGCTTCTTCACCATCCAATTCTAATGAGCATTTGGAAGCAGAAGATATGTAGATTGATGCAGTTTGCTTCAAATCTCTTTTTGAATAAGAAAAAAGCATCAAAGAGACCTTGGTCTATGCTTATATTGTAAAAAATCTGGCCATAAGATTGATAATTGTTCAGAAAAACACTGGCATACATTTCGAATGAAGAGTGCAGTCACATCATCAGAAGTTTTGTAAAAAAATAAAGGCGTCTAATTTTAGTAGGGACTATTGTCATATGGCATGATTTGCAATCTGAGAATACACTAGGTACCTAATTGTAGAGAGTTTAGATTTGGCTTATATATGATGTCTTATCTCCCAAAATCCATTTATTTTGGACAAAAGCTCAAATTATAATAAAATCCTTCAAAATATTTTCTTCCAACAAAGGATATTTTTATCTTAAACTTTAGAAATTCATATCTCTTGATTCAATTGTTTATTTTTTTATAAATTTCTATATAATATAGATTTTATCTTTAAGCTTTAATATAAAAAAAAAATAAATTATAAATCTATTATTGATCAATTAGTATCTTAGAAATCCTAGCACGTATTCTAAATCCTAATCTACAAGCAGCCAAAACTATTTTCTTCATATCTCAAAAATCCAAAATCCAAATACTACAAAATTTATGTATAAAGTTTATTAATTTAATTATACACAATCTAAAAAAAATTGAGCCGAAATCTAATTATATTGCTCAAGATATACCTCAAAATACAACCATTAGTAAATCAGGTCATTTACTACCTATCAAGGACAAGAACTTAATAAAAAGTAAATAAACATGTAAAAATTTTCTCAAAGAAAGATGAAAAAATGGAAATAATTCAATATGTATATTAAGAAAGAAACTGGAATGGCTATTGCGAAAAGACAAGAAAACTAGAGATCCTTGAAACTAGACTAGAAGCAAGAAAAGAGTTGACAAGAGTGAAGAGGGCTTCACTCTTGTGTCTATATATACTATCTAACTAGGGGCTACATGGTGATGTTCTATAAGACCTCCAATATGTATTAACTTTGTAGGATACATGCCTTGATTTACAAGGCAAGTTTTTCTATATGTAAGCCACATAATTAGCTTGGTCTTCAAGCTAACAACATGTGTGGCACATGGCGAACTTTTTGATCACATTTCTTATCCAAAAAGTCAATTAAAGACACCTGTAAAGTCGAAGCAGCATCTATAAAGCTTCTAGGAAGCTTCTATAGCAAATATTATAGAATTAACTTATTTTTATCTACTTTTACTTACTTCTACTTATTTATATAGGTAATTATTGGCTTACATGCATATGTTTGTGATATTATCCACCCTTTTAAGGACGAGTTCTACAAAGAGTGGTCATCATATGTTGAAAAAATCTATGATGCAACAAATTATATTTGCTACATACTCTGATCTTTGTTCTCTTCAAAGATGATTGATAGGGCCTTTCAACCATTGATAGTGTCCCACACTAGGGTGGAAAGACCACCTAATTATTTGATCGTTGTTAAAGCCATCATAACTTCTTTAAATAAAGCATTTAGAACATTGTTAGGAATTATTCCTACCTCTAATAAAATCATCAAACATCGGAAGTCCCTTCCAAGGTTGTAATATCAAACGCATTGTATCACGCTGTCATACTGTAATTACTTACAGTATGTAAAAATTAGTGAAAACATGTAATATGTTTATAAGTCTTAATGTGAGTTAGAATAGTTAGTATGTTAATTTAAAATGAATTGAAATAAGGAAAATTATTTGGAAGTTAATCTAGTTTGATCATAGAGTTTATATTATATAGGATTTAGATAGTTAGTATAAAGATTAAGGGAAGGGAGGAGTTAAAAGATGAAAATATAACTAGAAGGAGGCTTATTGGGAAGGATGAAAGTAAGGCATGGTTGGATGAAGGCAAGGGGTGAAGAACTTCATCCCTATTGGTCGAATACCATGCCCAATGGGCTTTGAGGAGGCTGCCCGAGGCCATATTAGGAATTAGGGTCCCTCTTTCGAGGCCATTCGAGCTTTTGAGGCTAGGGTCAGAAGGTTTAGAGTTTTGGGTATAATTTGGGTGAAGATTTTGTGTGATTTCGAGTTTTTATGGAAAAGATATGAATGTTCAAAGATAAGGTGTCAATTTTGTACCTACTGTCACTTCTTTTGGGCATCACATACGAATACAGAGAGCAACGGAAGATCGGCGACTGGATTTGGAGGGAGCATTCTCTCGGCTACACATTCTACTTACTATATAGTGAATTCTAAGATTGGGTGAAGGAGTTATGAGGCATTGAAGACAACACTTGTAATTTGAAGGCAGTAAGTATATCAATTTGTTGCTAGTTATGGGTGAAGCCATATCTTGAGTTTCTGGATGAATTTTTGGCTCAAAATTTCTACAAGTGTGTGTAATTGGGTTAAAAAGCTTTAGATCAAAGTTTCATAGTATTTTAATAATTACTTTGTGAGATATGAAGGAAGTTGTACACGGGTGTAAAAAAGCTAGGGTTTGAAGCTACAGTTAGGGCTTTCAAGATATCACAAGATCCAAGACGAATTTACGGTTGAATTTTGGTGTGGTAGTTGTTAAAGATATAACAGTACTCCATGTAAAATTTGGAGTTGTTTAGACGGTTAGATCGTAAGTTATGAGCTGTTAAACTTCGAGAAAAATTCCTCATAAAGATATATAAGTTTTTTATAACACCTTATCAAGTATTTTGGTGTTCTTTGGATTTTAAGGCTTGTATATTGATGTAATTGCTCCAAAGGAGAGGAATTTATATATATAAAATTGTTACCCTTATATTTCAAACTTGATTGAGTATTTATTGACAGCCAGAAGCCTAGCGCTTTCTTGAGGCAAACTCTCTCTACCCCGACAACGCCATCTATTTGAAGAAGAACATGTCGTTCTTGAAGATCTTGATCTAAATTGCGTCATCTTGAAGTTTAAAAAAAATTATAATGTATCATTTGGTAGGTCAACAAACGAAGGCTATTAAGTCAAATCCGCTGGTTATTAGTTCACTATCTTCTAAGAGTCACAACTACAAAGAAGCTACAAACAAGGATTGAAAGTAGAATGTTATCTTACCTAGATCTTGTTTCTTTTATAAGGAATGTTTTCATCTTGATTTTGATGGATGTCATTGATGAAAAGCTTGCACTACCTTTATTGCATTTGCAAGATTCTTTACTAGCTCCCATGTGTATTCATTAATATCATATCCGTGCCAATGGACAAGATATTCTAATTTATTTTGGCGCCGCCTTGAATCTAAGATTTCTTCTATTTCAAATTCTTCATTATTCTTCACTTCTATAAGAGGAGGTGGAGCTTGTCTTCTTCTTAATATGTCCATTGTCTTGTATGATTCAAGAAGAGACACATGGAATACTGGATGGATTTTTATTGATTCAGGTAGGTGTAAATAATATGCAACTGGATTGTTTTGTACAGAAATAGAAAATGGTCCAAGCCTTCGATAGTCCAACTTTTCACAAAGATGAAGAATTTTGATATTGTCATGAAGTAACCATACCTTGTCACCCATGTGGAATAGTAGTTGCTCCTTTCGATAAACATTACATAGTATTTGAATGGTGGTTATTCCTTTTGATAGATATTACGTTGGTAGTTGATGGTACATCTTAAATACTACTCCAAAACTTGATTAACACGCTCCATTTATCCATCAGTTTGAGGATGGAATACCGAAGATAGTTTTATATCCACTTTTAGAATCTTGAAAAGAATCTACTAAAATCTTGATACAAACTGAATTTTTCTATCTGATATAATATCCTTGGATAATCCATGATAGCAATAGATATTGTCAAGAAAGAGCTTAGCTATTTCTTCATCTCTTATAGATTTTGTATATAGTACTAAATGTGCCATCTTGGTAAAACGATCTACTATCACAAATATAGAGTCATAAGAATGTGAGATTGGAAGATCTATGATGAAATCCATAGAAACAAAAGACCATGGTTGTTCTGGAATGGGTAATGGCTAAAGAAGTCTGTAAGGTCAATGGTGAGGAGTTTTTGATCTCGAACAAACATCATAAGATTGTACAAAATCTTTGACTGCTTTTTACATTTAGGGCCATCAAAAGTCCCTGGATATTAGTTCCAAAGTTTTATTGTACCCAAAATGTTCTACTATTGAAAAGTCATGACGAGCTTGAAGAACACATAATCGAGCACCATCTTATGGAACATATAGGTGTCCCTCAAAATATTGTAGATTGTTCTTGAATTCAAACCTGAAAGTATCATGAGACTTTGAAGGATTTTCCTTAATATCACGAATAAGAGGATCAAAAGACATACTTCACTGAACTTGCTTAATGAAAGTTGAATTAATAGTTAATATTGATTTTATTGCTCGAAGATGAAGATGCTTTGGCTTCATGAGAATTGTCTATTGTTGATCAAAAGCATCATCTCCTTCTTTTGGTGCAAGATAAGATCATTTAGAAAGAGCATCTGACAAACCTTGTTATTTTCCTAGTCGATAAGTAATCTTGAATTTGAATCTTGACAAAGACATATTCCAATGGGCTTGGCGACCATTCAAAATACAAGGTGATACAAAAATATTCAAGGTTCTTGTGATTTGTATATACGGTCACTGGGCTAGAAGCACCTTCTAAATAATGGCACCATTCTTGATACGAATCCATGATTGCAAGAATTTCTTTGTCATGGATCTCATAGTTAATCTTGACTGATGAAAATTTTCTGGAATAAAAAGCTATTAGATGAAGTTTATCATCTATTTTCATTTGTGACAATACAACACCCAAAGCAAAGTCTGATGCATCTATTTCCATAAAAAATGGCTTAGAAAAATTAAAATAATATAAGATTGGTGCAGAAACAAAGGCTTTCTTCAAAGCTTCAAATGCTAGTTCCGCTTCTTGATTCCATTTAAGTTTGTCTTTACAAGTCAAACGTGTAAGTGGAGCTGCAACTTGAGAGAAGTCTTTGATGAAGATCCAATAGTAGTTGGCAAATCCTAAAAAGCATTGGACATCTCTTACCATTTTTTGGATCTTTCAATCCATAATATTTTGAACTTTCTTAAGATCCATCATAAGTTCATCATTTGAAATGATGTATCTTAAGAAGTCAACTTAAGTAGTATGAAATATACACTTTTCTATCTTGGCATAGAGTCTGACATCTCTTAGTTTTTGTAACACATGAAAAATATGAAGTTCATGTTCTTTTATGTTCTTAGAATAGATTAAGATATCATCTAGGTAACAGAAAACAAAATCATCTAAAAATTTCCATAAGACATCATTCATTAGATGTTGAAATACTGTTGGTACATTTGTAAGTCCAAAAGGCATGACATTGTATTCAAAATGTCCATACTGTGTTTGAAATGCACTCTTCTATTCATTTCTTTCTTTGATACGTACCAAATTATATGCTTCTTGTAGATCTATTTTTATATAGATCTTAGCTTGATTCAACTGATCAAGGAGTCCAGATATCAAAGATAGCAGATACCTATTCTTGATGGTAATTATGTTGAATCCTTGATAATCAACACACATCTGCAATGATCTATTTTTTTTCTTCACAAATAAAATTGGAGCTCTTGTTAGAGATTTGGAATGGCATATGAAATTCTTGGCTAGATTCACTTCAATATACTCTTTGAGTTCAACCAACTCATTTTGTGATAAATTGTAGATTGATCCAAATGGTGGTTGTGCTCCTTCTTGAAGGTCAATTGAGCAGTCATAGGAACGATGTTTTAGAAGAGTATCAATTTTTTTTTTCAAATACATCTTAAAAATCTTGATATTAGCTTGGAATTCCACTTGAAGTTTTTCCACCAGTAGAAATAGTTGTGGCATAAATGACACAAGGTGATCCTTCTTTTGCAACATGCAAGAAAGCTCTTGTATTTACAAATATAGATTTAATTATAGACTTATGACTTTCTACTTGATTAACTACGCTCTTAGTTATACTTTCTGAAAAGTCAAGTCTATGAAAAGTCTAATCTTTTTTAGAATTATATTTTTCTAGCCTTGATAAACCTAAAATGATTGGATTAGAGAGATCTAATAATATTAAATATTGCAAAGCTACTATGACCATTAGTTGTCACTTCTATAGGAAGGGTTTCATGAGTAACATCTCTTGAAGACTACGGACGACCATCTATGACTCTACATGAACAAGTTTAGTTTTCTTCACTAAAAATATGCTATATCTTTTAGGAAATTCTTCATCTAAGAAACATGCTGAGGCTTTGAATCTAGCAAGGCAAAGGCTTTGTGATGTTTAGGTCCTACAATAATATTTATTGTAAAACATGGAGAAGGTTTTGAAGAGAGAATAGGATCTTCACTAGGTATTATAAAAGGTTCTAGACGCACGATTTCCTATTGTAGTTGGACAAATTTGTTTTCTAACATGCTATCTTCGTTTATTGCCATACTTCTCATTTTATGGTTGCGTCATTTTTTTGCGCAATGTTGAGAAGTGTGTTTAGGTTCTCCATAATATAATCACAATCCTTCTTGACATTGACGAGTCTTTTGTTGCTCAATAAGAGGTTTGAAATATACCACATCAATTTGTATATCCTCTTCTTTTGAATGTATGTATTAAATAGATGTTGGTATTGCCATTGAATTATAGTAACGTTGAGGTCCATTTGTACGGTTCTCAGATTCAAATTCAAAAAGAAGATTGTCGTACTTTATAGTAAAGTCAATTGCTTGACTCAATGTTTGAGGATCAAGTAAGTTGAGCATTAATTTTTTTATCTCATATTGTAATCCATAGAAAAATTGGCTAACAAGTTCAGCATCATCCCACTTGATATCAGTTGCAAGTTGTTAAAACTATGAAGCATACAACGTTATTGATCAATTATCTTGTTGCAAAATATGGATCTTCTTGGTTGCAACACGAATTGCATCATGTTCTCCATACATGGATCAAAATTCTATCAAAAAAGCCTCCAGATTATGCAATATTGGATCTTGTCATTCAAAAAAAGATGAAAACCATGATAATACTGAAACTGAAAAAAGTGTACTAATGAATCTAACTTGCGATCCTAGAGTTAAATAGCTTTAGAGTTGAAGTTCAATCACAAGTTATACTTGATTGATAAATCCTATAAACTTTGATCTGGTGCCATCAAACTTCTCAAGTAAGATAATTCTAGGTTTTCTAACATTGAAAGGGTGTTCTATTATAAGAGAATGGACATGATTTGGTGCAGATATTGAAGCAGCTCCAATTATTTCTATATCTTCACTTCCTGTCAATCTTATTACTCCTTGTGGTGGTAAATTGAGTTGATCCATCACAAGCATTAACTCCCTCAATTGTTCTTATATTTGTACCATTGCATTCTTCATTTTAGCAAGTTTTGTCATGATAGCACTTAGAAAAAAAGATATCTAATATTGCTCAAGACAAATAAAAGAGAGGACTTGAGAACAAAGAAATTAATAAAGACAATATCAGTTTAGAAGAAGGTAATTTATAACTTATAATACACTTATGTCTTATCAAGAGAAAGGAGTAATCCACTCTTAATCAAGATTAGACAAAGCTTTGATATTGTAAGTGTATTCTTGTCAATCTATGAAAGATAAGAACTTGATAAAAATAAATAAATAAGTAAAACTTTTCTCAAAGAAAGATGAAAAAATAGAAATAACTCAATATGTATATTAAGAAAGATACCTATAAAGTTAATTAAAGATACCTATAAAGTCAAAGCAGTATCTTTAAAGCTTCTAGGAAGCTTTCATAGCAAATATTATAGAATTAATTTATTTTTACCTACTTTTACTTACTTCTACCTATTTATACATGTAATTACTGACTTATATACTTATGTCTGTGATAAAATTCTTAGATTTGAAGCATTGATTTTAACTTTCATTATTACCTTTATTCCAACTTAGAATCCATCAAAAAATATGCAAAAAATGTAGTCAAAAAAATGATTTTTTTAATTTCAATCTCTAATTCTTTATCACTCTGTGTATGTTTGCGTTATGTCCAAAAGAGTGATAGTAGGTTCAAAATCAACACCTTAACTTTGAGTATCCATATCTCTTTCAAATAAACTCAAATTATATAAAATTTGTATCAAAACCATAGCTAAAAATCTAAACTTACTGATTCTAGCCTCCAAAAGCTCAAATGGTCTTGAAAGAATAACCCTAATCTCTAATAATGCCTCAGACAACCTCTTTGAAGCCGATTGGGTATGATTTTTAGCCAATAGAAATAGAGATTTTTATCATCTATCTTCATTCATCCATATGAATGCTCTAACTTTTCATTTTGCTACAAAATCCCTCTCCAATCCTTTTTTTAATAAGTTTTACATAATATTTGCCCTAAACATCAATTAAAAGAAACAAAATAAGACTTCAAGGATCACCAATGTCTAATAAAGGTGATTCTAAACATTGTCATGATGTAATACAACTATATAATTATAGAATAGATATTAATTCGTTTTTGAAAGATATTGATAAAATATATTAATAGTCCATATAATAGGAAATTCAGGAGGATGGATGAGTGATTTAGTTATTAAAAGTGGTTAATTACAGAATTACAATTAGAATCTGGAGAATCAAGGGAAAGTATATAGGAGTTGTAGAAGTTAATTAAGGTGCCAGACTGTGATAGTCATGAATCGAGGGCCATCGCTGTGATAGTGTGAGTCGGGGTAAGCTTCGTGCTATCTCTTTTCTTTTGTTTGTTATTTTCTTTGAATAAGAGGATTGAGAGTTTCTAAATACTGTGAAGTGAATTATGGAATGAAAATGTCATTGGTATTATTTGAGAAGAAGAAAGATTGAATCCTGAAATCTGATTATAGTTCAGCAGAAAGAATGAGTCTGTATTTGTGTAAAACATTGTAATGTGAATGGCAGTTCTGTGTGAAGAATTCCAGTGATTGGAATGAGGGTAATTGTGTGCTGAAAGTTGTGAGGGCACAGTATTACAGTTAGAGATTATGAGGGTGAATATATTGATAGAAATAACAGTTATTGGTATGACTAAATTTCTGTAAGGAAGATACCGATAAGGTAAAAGAAGAGATTATAGTTTCTTTGTGTGTTTAGATATTGGAAATAGAGACGATACATTCAGGAGGTAATTGATTGTATGATCCTAACGTGAACGCTTAAGCAACTAGTCATTCTCCATGTTCGAATCCTCCTATACGGGTTTATTTTGGGAGGTATCTTTTAGAATAAGTAAAACGAGCAATTACATTTTGGCGCCGTTGCCAAAGATTGACAACATTATTGAGTGTTAGGAATAAACTGTCGAAGTAGTAAAAGAGATTAGGAAGTAAACTCAGTAGAAATAATGAAAGAGTATGGTTATTAAGAACGAGAATTTAACAACAAAGAGAATAAAGTAATCAAATGAAAGAACAAAGCAATTACAAGCAAGAAATTTGTTGCGTAATGAGCGAGATCGTAAATTGAAAAAGAAGCATCGACAAAGTTGGATTAAGCTGTGGTTGCATGCCTGTCGCTATATTTGATCATACCCAGAAGACGATCGACCTCTAATATTTCAGAAGTACATACCATTAAAGAAATTTCCAAGAGCACTCGCGGAAAGCATTGCTAATAGTCCAGCATACCTCTCGAAGCCGTTAACGGAAAACGAGGAA
The DNA here is from genome assembly GCF_059467195.1 of Physcomitrium patens. Taxonomy (NCBI): domain Eukaryota; kingdom Viridiplantae; phylum Streptophyta; class Bryopsida; order Funariales; family Funariaceae; genus Physcomitrium; species Physcomitrium patens. The sequence goes on along the minus strand of NC_143434.1, from coordinate 14,608,407 downwards.
GGCACAGAGGAATTAGGTACCTCATTGGATATTTTTTCAATTGGAAATACGTCCAATCCTAACAAGATTGGTTCTGAAGATTGGCATAAATCACTTGCCAATAAAGACCAATTCAGAGTATATCAAAATCTATCATTTTTACCTCATATTCAATCAATAAAATTATTTGGAGATAATAATAGTCAATCGAGAAGGCCTAAAAGTCCAAAAAAGACTTTTATGGGAGACAGTTTTTATTTTAATAAGAAATTGAGCGGAACACCGGCATCTTTAATGATGTCCAGAGGACCAACAGTTCTGATTGCAGTTCAAATGGGTGCAGTGGGCAATCAAATGACTAGCGTCACGCTATTACTTACTTTTTGAGGTTTGCCAAGTGCAGATCCAGATCAACATTTGTCTCAATTCTTGACATCGTGTGTAGCCAATAATGGTAGAATAGAAGACATTTGGCTGAGATAGCTGCTAGCGACATTGAAAGACATAGCATTTGAGTGGTATAACAGCCAACCTGTGGAACAATTTATCAATTGGGAGGCATTGAAAAATATATTTTTAGCCCATTTTCGACCAATTGGTTTTGAAGAATGTCTTAGAGAAAAATTAATGAATAGCAGAATTATACCAGGGGAAGCGATATAGTCATATTATGGTCGTATAGCAGATATACTTTGAAAATGGCCAAATAACCAAATGGCGGAGTCAATTGTGTTGTCCATATTGGTTAATGGATTACACCCACCAGAATTGAAGATTTTTGTAAAGGAGGCCCAATCAGCCACCATTGCATCATTTCTTGAGCAAACAAAAGTATGGGAGGAATGTCACTATGACTAGAACTTAACAATTGGAGCCATGATGATTCCATCTCAAGGAGGTTATCAAATGACAAATTGGAATGATTCATCGGAAAGTTATCTGGGAAAGAATGATTACTGTACAATTTCACAGGGAATAGTGGATGTCGTTCTATTGCAAGCTGTACCTCCATCATCATCACATTCGTATGTACCTTATTCTGCATATCAAAAACCAATACCTACAAAGGAATTACCAAATGCATTGGTATCAAGGGATCCCAATGAATCATTGCTATTAACATTGATGAAAAAAAATGATGAATTGGCTATGAATTTGGCCAAGGATAAAGAAAAAAGGCATAAATCAACCAATATGCGTTCCAATGTCTAGTGTAGCAATTATAAGGGGCAAGGTCATTTAGTAACAGAATGTCCTTCACCTCCCCAAATGACTGTACAATGTACCTTTTGCGGGGGCAAGCATATTACCACCAACTATTGGAATTTACGGAAGCAACAACAACTCAGTAATCAAATAATGACTCAACCAACTTCGTGGGATGTCAATCAAGTATAGATGAATAATAGGTTTGGCTGGAATGGAAATCGAGTGAATAAACAAAACAGGAATTATTCCAATTTCTTAAACTCTAAATTTCATCAAGAAGGAGTATCCAATACTCACGGATTGGCGATGAATCAACCAAGATACCATCAATATCCATCTATGACGAAGCGAATGTCAAACTCTACAGTAACAATGGGTCAATCAGGATCCTTTACTCATCCGACATGGAATAGACCTAGCCGTTGTATACTAGTAGAGACACCCATTATCCCTAAAGGAGTTGGCAGGAGACCACTTCGTTGCTATCGTTGTAGATAAATCGGACATTATGCGAGTGAATGTCCTAATCCAAGGGCCAGTGATGACTATGCTCCAATATGTGGAAATTGTAAGCAGTCTGGTCATACTTATCAGCAGTGTAATGCGTCTTTTACTTATAATAACCAGGACCAGCAAATACAAACAAGCCAACCGGCGGAGGACAAAGGCCCTGTTCAACAAGACTCATCAGTACATCATGTCGAGGTGGTGAACGCAGTGCTTACCAGAGGCCAACAAAAAAACAAGAATCTAATTCAGGACATGGATGAACCAATCGCAGGAGAGCAAGTAGTGCCATCCACAGGACTAAACGAACCAATATCAGTATTGGAACGTATCCCAACATTGAGACCTCAACAGACTGAGGAACCCAATTTGGTTTCACATGCCAATTTGTCGAGACCATCCAATCCAGGTCCTATTACGGGCTTTGTACCGAGTATGAGACCTGACTCGGTGGCAGAACCCAATGAGGTCTCAATTACGGAGGCTTCGATTCCATTCCAAGTAGTTTTGATCTCTATGCAGTTCCAAGAAACGTCCTATCCGTTGAAAGATCCTCTCGAGGGAGGAAATTCCAAGGAAGCCTCGGCTGCTGTTTTAATTCCGAGTCGAGGGCAAAAGAATATCTTACCTCATGGAGTAAAATCAAAACCAATGAAACACAAAAGAGCATTGGGAATTACTCTCAATATGGAACCCTATGACATTTTGAATGATTTGGATGTTATTCAGCCTACAATTACAATAAAGCAACTTTTGGCTGTAGCACCGAAATGTCGATCTACATTAAATTCAGCGCTAATACGACGAAGATCTCGCACTAAAGAAATTCATGAAGTTAGCTTAAATCCAGATCTAGGAGCATCAACAATCGATGTATCAATCGATGGCATTTTAATTCCAGAGATACAAGTCGATGGTCGCTCTAGTGTGAATTTAATAAACGCAGATACAATAGTGGACTTGTATCTAAAGCAATTGCTACCTACGACATTGGTCTTACAAATGGCAGATCATAGTCGAGTAAAGCCAATAGGAATCTTACGCAATATTGCCACTGTAATCATGGGATTGACATACAAAATCAATTATATTGTATTCTAATTACAGAGTTCTACGTTATCGTATCCTATTTTATTGGAAAAACTTTGGCTTTATCAAGCCAAAGCTAAGAACGATTGGGGTCGAGGCACATTGACAATTAAAAAAGGCAGTGACCAGATTATTTTATAGATGTATCCGGTACAATATCATAGAAAATCTTAATTGCCAGAATCAGAATTTACATCAGACAACGAGAGTCAATTGATTGAGGCAGATGATGATGCTATAGGTTCACCGCAATTACGGGTAGGACAAAACACTTCAACAGCAAAGTTAGTAGTCTATCAATGTGGAAGTCCCAGTAAATATTTACTGCATCAGGAGGATGCGACTAACTCAGATCATGCTATTACCAAATGGATGAATAATTCCGCAGTCAATAGAGTCAGCACATTAGAACCAGATTTGGGTGGCTTCCATATGTCGAATAATACAAGATATTCAGATCAGGAGAAGACAATTAAATCAAAGGTTGTTGAAGACCCTGTGTGTCAATGTATTAACTTGGGTACCAACAAAATACCACAGCTAATTAAAATATATACCGATATTATAGATACATAATTGGATGCTTGGAAACAATTTTTCTTCCATCACAAATCTACCTTTGCATAGTTGTATGTGGATTTGAAAAGGATTCCAGCCGACGTTGTCATATTACGTGCTTTCCTGCTCGAGAACGCGCCAGGCGTCTGGCTGTAGAAGATAGTATGGAGATTTGCCGATAGTCAAGCAGTCTATCAGTTTTTGACTGCTGGAATATAAACGACTGCAACACTGTACCGTAAATCTATACGGGTGCTCTTCGACTGCTTGTCGAAGTCCTTTTTGCCCCAGCCGGTAGGTCTCTAGACGTTACAGAGAACCCCGTACAACCCAAACTGTTAACCTTCAATACTGCTTTGTACTTACGATCTTGTATCCACTGACTGTCTTGTTAGATTAACCCAATAAATTTCATTCACTCCGCATACTCAATCCTATAGACACCCTTTTAATCCTTCAATCACAGACGTAACTCGATTTCACAAAACGATCAAGAGTATTCAAACCCACTTCATTTAAAAATCCCGATTCACCATTACAACACTGACTTTAGCAGCGATTGCCTCAGTCTTCTCCAAAACTCTACGAAGAAGAAAAATCCAAATTCTATGTCTTTCCTTCCCATTCAAATCGGTAACCCTTGCGTAATAGTTCATATATTGGATCTGCTATGTGAGCAAAATGAGGGATCCAGATTCGATAAAATACACATGCACCCAAAAACCTGCGAACCTCTGTTAAAGAACCACAATCCTCTTTCATCCTTCCAATTGCATCAACTTTAGTCGGATCTGGTTTTCTTCCGTAAGATCCGCATAAATGTCCAACAATTACAACCTCTCGCACTCCAAATACGGACTCCATACCCGATAATGTAAGATGAACTTCTCCAAGCCGAGTTAAAATCTTTTCACAATCTTGTATATGATCAACAACATATCTGCAACACCCCGTCGTATCTAAAGTTTCATCCTTGTCTCCTTCTCTGCACCCTTTTATAGGAACATCATCCAGAAAAGGCATAGTCTTTTCCGGGATAAAATCTCTCAATACCTTATTCATCCCATTCATCATATGCGCAACTGAGTTGGTCGCGCCTTGAGGAAGAGTGCACATTCTAACCAATCCAAGCGGTGTCCTCATCGTTGTCATATCTCTACTTCTTTCGGCAAGTTGAAATTAATCATAACCTGAATACAAATCACCCATTGAATAGATCGCCCTTCCAGCAAATGCCTCAGTAAATTCATCCACAATAGGTCCAATTCCTGCATTCCTGACAGTTACAGCATTCACCGGCTGCATATCTTGAATAAACCGCAATGACCCATTCTTCTTAGGTACCGTAAACCATCGACTAGAATACGGTGCAAATGAAGGTTCTAATATTTTCATCTTTATCTTTTCTTTCAATAGTTCCACCAATTTAGGTAAATGTGCCCTCGGTACTAGAATCGGTCTTAGATTCCAAGGTACATGCGGTACAGTGAAGATAACCATAGGTGTTATAATATTTGGATCCACACACCCAATTTCATGAGATTCGAAGGCAAACGATCTACCTTGTTTAGCCAACATCTTTTTGAAGCAAGTAATTTCCTCCGGCAATAAAGAACCATCAGAACCAATCTTCAATTTTTCAAAAGTCTCTTCAGTAAACTGATGTCCAATACTCATTGGATCTCTTAAACTTGCTTCTTTTCATGCTTCTCCCATTTGTTCTTTAGAATCCTCTGGTAATGGTCCGGCAACATGCTTTACCTTCTTATCTGCCGTTTTATATCTCGTCTCTACTGTGACTTCTGGTGCTTGAAAAGATTCAAGCATGGTATAAACCTCTCTCGAATGAATCTCAACAATCTTATCATTATCCCCTAACCCAATAGATGTAATCAATTCCAATGAATCTTCCAGCCCATTTTCTTCATAAACACCCAAAATCCTCTCATCATCTTGCAATGTACCTATCTTGCGTAATTGTCCTTCAATATCATATAATCTTTTTCTTTCTTTTCTTTTAAAATCATCAACTTTCTTATACATAATATTTCCATTCTCCAATATACCAATAAAACTCGCATCAAAGGCACCTTCATCTCGCGAGAGTACCTCCTCTTTTGTACCTCCATAATCTCGCTTTACAGTGGTACCTCCCCAAAATCCTTAAATCCTTCAACAATCTTTGGCAATGGTTTCTCCCTCAACCTATCTCGATTCCGTTCATGGTTAGGAGGTATTGTTAGAAATTGTACAGCTTTCCTCCCATCTTCGCTCCGTACCCTTGCATAAGTAGAACCATCGTCAAGTACCTTTGTTTCCATCCGTGTTGCTGTGATATAAGGTTGTCCTAAAATCAACGGATAAGACGTTGTATCTTGAACGAAGAAATGTTGCTCCGTCGCAACATCCTCAATCCGAATTTTGACATCTGGACAAGCTCCATATAATTCGCCTCGTGTGTTATTAGCTGCTCGTATTGCCCATCCATGTTCCATATCAATTGGCCATTTTTGCTTCTTATAAAGATCTTTAGACATGAGATTTATTTCAGAACCATGGTCCACCAAGGCAACTATTGGTTCTTCTATATCTCCTACCTTCACCAATACCTCAGTAGTTGCCCTTGCCCAATGCTTTCGAGTATAATGGCTCAAAGTTTCCATTTCCTTGTCACTAGAATCTTCGAAATGTACTCGCTGATTATACCCATTCTTTTCATTTGTTGGTTGCTTGTAACCAATATCAACCTCTTCTTCATCTCTACATATTCTTGCATCAATAGCATGACTCATTCCAGTTTCGCTCATTAATTACCTCTTTCGCTTAATGCTGTCGATGATAACATCATGAAACTCCTTCTTTGCAATTCCCAAGACTTCTTTCAATGTGAATTCCACCTTAGCATTTAATATACGTTCTTCCCACACCCCTTTCAAATTTGTTGCCGCTTCAATGTCAAAAAGTAGCTTATAAGCAATTGATTTGCCCTTATCTTTTGTCTCCATTGTTTTTTCTCCCAATGATGCTGAGGTATCCTTTACAGGCAATTCTTGTGAAGCTGCCTCCCGAGCCTTGTCTCCTCGAGTTTGCCTCTTAAAAGAATTTCCTTCTCTAGTATCATCAAAATTTCCTCATCTTTTTTCTTCCATCAAAGCTTCATGTTGGCTCTTAGCAATATATGCATGAACTGAAAGAGACTCAACAGGATCCTCCCAACCTGTTCTTCCTCATATTGTAGCTGCAGTTCTCAATAACGCTTCTCGAGGTAATTTCCCTTCTTGCATTGTAGAAACGGCAGAAGCCCAAAACTTACTAGTTTCCGTACTTCCACCAATTTCATCATCTACTCTAGCACCATAACTTGCACTTTCTCATGCTACTGTTTCATGCCTTTTTAAGTAATCTTGAACTAATGCTTTCATTCCTCCCTTGCCAAAATTGGTTTGAAGAAGATCCTCCCTACCTTTCAATGCTATCTTTCCATCTTTCCAGCAAATAATTCCCTGCCGTATCATATTATTAAATTCATTGCAATCTTTTCTAGTGTGTGAAGCATCATCACACCAAATGCATCTTTGTACATATCCTTGTTTTGAAACATTCTTTGAATTGTTTATAGAAGTATTCTCTTCAAGTCTTGCCAATTTGATTTGAAGATCTCGCATTCCTCGTATAATTTCTTCCATACCCATATCTGCTTTCTTTGACAAGGATGTCGAAGGTTGAACTATAGGCATTGTCGGTGGTGTTGTACGTACTGGAGCTTTGGGTGCTTGTACTGGTTTCAGAATATTACTCCTATCCTTCCTCCTTTCTTTTTTTGTAAGCAACCCCACCGCATCTTCAACGTTCTTCCACTTCGTCGTCAATCCTTCATCTTCTTCTTTGTCTTCAAGAAGGGGTTCTAATTTCTCTTGCAATTCTCCATCAGCAGCTTGAAGAAATAGATCAACTTTTTTCGGCTCCAATGTCAATTTTTCTACCTTCGATAATTGAGAGTACTGCCTCTCAAATTCCCTTAGTAGCTCTGTTGCTTGCAAATTCTTATTGGGCCGTTCAATCCATCCCAGAAACAGCTTCTTAGTAACGCGATCAGCATCTTCCAAGAAATATTTGTCTTTCAATGCATGTGAAAAATCCTCCCATGAATTCCCACAATGATCCGTAATCGATGTAATGTGGTCCCTTATCTCCGGTATCGTGGCAAGTCCAAATAGTGCAACCATTTTTTTCTCAGAAACCCGATTTAATTCCATTTCACGAACATAACATCTTAAATACCTTGAAATATTCCTCCCATCAAATTGATCAATTTTATTGACCACTGCTTGCAATGCTTTGGTTGCCAAAGCTTCCTTCCGATCATTGCTTTGTTATTGCTGCATTGACAATGAGAAGGCTTGAAACAAACTAGCAATAGATGGATCCATGTGCATACCTTGTCCTTTAGAAGACTCCCCACCAGAAACTTCTCCCAAAAATCCTTCAAAATTTTTATTTTCGTTTTCCATAAAAATAAAGATAAAATCAACCGAAATCCAATACCTTCTACCTCAAGCTTTCACGTCGGATTCACCACTTATGTCGTATTACGTGCTTTCTTGCTCAAGAACGTGCCAGGCGTCTGGCTGTAGAAGGTAGTATGGAGATTTGCCGATAGTCAAGCAGTCTATCAGTTTTTGACTGCTAGAATATAAACGACTGCAACAATGTACCATAAATCTATACGGGTGCTCTTCGACTGCTTTTCGAAGTCCTTTTTGCCCTAGCCGGTAGGTCTCTAGACGTTACAGAGAACCCCGTACAACCCAAACTGTTAACCTTCAATACTGCTTTGTACTTACGATCTTGTATCCACTGACTGTCTTGTTAGATTAACCCAATAAATTTCATTCACTCTGCATACTCAATCCTATAGACACCTTTTTAATTCTTCAATCTTGGACGTAACTCGATTTTAGAAAACAGTCAAGAGTAATCAAACCCACTTCATTTAAAAATCCCGATTCACCATTACAACACTGACTTCAGCAGCGATTGCCTCAGTCTTCCCCAAAACTCTACGAAGAAGAAAAATCCAAATTCTATGTCTTTCCTTCCCCGATCCGAAGCATGAAGCTCCTCTCTCTAATTCCCTTGATCTTCAAAAAAACCTCCAATGAAAACCGAACTGGTAACCTTCCAAAAGCTTGAAAACTAGCTCTCCCCTCGATTTCTCCTTAAAAAAAAAACCACACCCAAAACTATATCCCACCTAACCTTATCCTCTGAATTTCTTCAATCTTCCGTCTTAGATCCGGAATTGGCTCCCACCTCAAGCTTGGATCCGAAATTGGCTCTCGTCATCAACTTAGATTCGAAATTGGCTCTCGCCGCTAAGCTTTCTCCTCCGTTTTTACCTTTAAGAAATCCATTTACCGAAAACAACGTTCCCTGAGACGGCACAGAGAACAGGACAGCCTGAAACAGAATCGAACCCCGTAATCGGGACCACATTGAGTCGCCCGACCAATTCAGGTCCTATATTGGTAAAGATGCCTGTAGTAACCTGGATGTTCCCGTAATTGGGTCAAATTGGTCCTCGCATCAGATTGGCTAAGACCCGTAGTAAGACCTGGATTTCCCATAATTAGACTGCACTGGGTTGATCGGCCAATTCAGGTCTCATATTGGATAAGAGGACCCGGATTGGATTATCGAAATTGGATCCAATTGGCTCCTCGAACCCGTCTTATGAATTGGTCCTTCTCTTCCTGCTGACTCCCGTTATTGGAATCGAATGGAGCATTTCAGTATGCCCCGGCTGACTGTAACGGAGTGACTGAACTTGACCACTCAGTATTTGTACTGGAGTTGGTCGATGCTCCCAATATTCGAGGTAATTGAATATTAATAAAATTCCCCTTTCTTTTTATTTTCACTGTATAATCGTATTACAACACGACAACATGTGTGAACACCAGATTATTCTGAAGGAGGATGTTACGCCAGTTCATCAAAGACAACACCGGCTTAACCCAAAATATTCTCTTTTAGTGAAAGAGGAATTGGATAAACTTCTTGACATGGATTTTCTTTATCCTGTTTTGCATAGTGCATGGGTGTCGCCAATCATGATGGCACCAAAGAAGAATAGAAAAATCAAGATATGTCAAGATTTTTGAAAGTTAAATGCGGCCACTAAGAAAGATTACTTCTCATTACCTTTCACAGATAGTATGGGTAACATATTGTCATTATCACCACTAGGTAAAAGAATAGGAGTGGGGCACCAGTTAAAGTCATTCTGTGATATTATTTTGGGTTGGTTGGAGTGTCATTTTCTTGTATTTCTTGTGGTTTCGAGAGTAGTAGTTCTAGTTAAGAATTAACAATGAGGAGCTGATTACAAGTGTCGATTGAAAATATTCCAAAATAGATGAGTTAGCAGCAGTAACAAATGGAATTTTGGGATGTCCAGATCTTGAAATTGGAAGCTCAAGTCCATGTACTAGGTGAGTATAATGAAGATCTATCAAATCAGTTGAGGCAAGAGTCGATGGAAGGATTGGAAGAGGACGAAGATTTGTAATTGGAACCGAAATCAGTAGAATCAATAACAGATACTGCGGCAATTGATTAATTAGATAGGCGAGAGGAATTGCAATTTTTGTAGAGTTTTGTTAGATAATTTTTAGATAGGTATCAATTGAGTATTTGCGAGGACGCTGCATAGATAGAAGTGGAGCTATGTAAAATAGATATTAATTCGTTTTTGAAAGATATTGATAAAATATATTAATAGTCTATATAATAGGAAATTCAAGAGGACGGATAAATGATTTAGTTATTAAAAGTGGTTAATTATAGAATTACAGTTAGAATCTGGAGAATCAAAGAAAAGTATATAGGAGTTGTAGAAGTTAATTAAGGTGCCAGACTGTGATAGTCATGAGTCAAGGGCCATCGCTGTGATAGTGTGAGTCGGGGTAAGCTTGGTGCTACCTCTTTTCTTTTGTTTGTTATTTTCTTTGAATAAGAGGATTGAGAGTTTCTAAATATTGTGAAGTGAATTATGGAATGGAAATGTCATTGGTATTATTTTAGAAGAAGAAAGATTAAATGCTGAAATTTGATTGTAGTTCAGCAGAGAGAATGAGTCTGTGTTTGTATGAAACATTGTAATGTGAATGGCAGTTCTGTGTGAAGAATTCCAGTGATTGGAACGAGGATAATTGTGTGCTGAAAGCTGTGAAGGCGTAGTATTATAGTTAGAGATTATGAGGGTGAATATATTGGTAGAAATAGCAGTTATTGGTATGACTAAATTACTGTAAGGAAGAGATCGATAAGGTGAAGGAGGAGATTATAGTTTCCTTGTATGTTCAGATATTGGAAATAGAGACGATACATTTAGGAGGTAATTGATTGTATGACCCTAACGTGAATGCTTAAGCAACTAGTCATTCCTCGTGTTCGAATCATCCTATACGGGTTTATTCTAAGAGGTTTCTTTTGGAATAAGTAAAACGAGCAATCACAATAATAGAACTATAATCAAAATTAAATTTTTAATTAATATCTAATTATATTGATTTAATAATAATTCAAGGTATCTAAACATAGCTTTTATAAAAGCCTCTTAGGATATTTTCTTATCTTAATGGAAAGTAGGTTGAAGGTTAGTTAGTACTTTTACCTTCTAGGCTATAGAGACTTATTTAATACCTTAGAAAGATCATAAATTGATAAAATCAGATAAATAATTAGTGTGGTTGATACTAAGATTAAGTTGACTATAGGATTGGACTAAAAAATCCTTAGGATAGGTTGGATTAATATCCAAGGGTCGACCATTTGTGAGACATGGTCGAAATCAAAACTTTAGCCACTAAAATGACCGCCTAGAGGAAATAGGATTTTATTTGAAAATTGAAGATTAGGATTTGAGAACTAGCTTTAAGTTCTTTTCAAAGGCATAAGGCTTATTTTTGTATAATTCGTGAGGACTTGGTAATGGTTATTCAAAATCAAGGTTTATATTGGTGATTTGGGTTTTATATAATAGAATTAGGGCTAGCTTTTTTTACTAGTTTGTGCAAAGAGTATAACATCTATAGTTCAAAATTTAAAATTATCTAGATTCATAGGTGTACTAAGTGTACAAATTTTTTTGTAATAATCCAACAATGAAATTGAGAGATATTTGGATTTTGGTATAAGTACATACCAAAAATTGACAATTTAGAGTTGGATAGGATTTTTATGATATCTGAAGATCTACTAATTGGATCAAGATAAAATTTAGCAAAGTATTAGAAGACTTGAAGATCAAGCTATACACTAACTTTGAGTTGAAGTTATTTGTTGGAAAAGGAGAATTTATTGCTGGAATTCTTCATTACCTTTGAAGTTGGTAGCCAAGTTATATTAGTACAATTTTTGGAGGTTTTTTTACAATTTGAATGTTGGATTGGGCTGAAATTTTTTGAGCATATAAAAGACTTATATTGATAATTACATGCAAAATTTCACATTAAGTGGATGGTTAGATTAGAAGTTACAGATTGTCAAAGCTCATTGATTAGAATTAGAACTTATAAGAAAAATCTAAATTGCTTAAATATAAAAGTAAAAAGGTAATTGGAATTTGTATATGATTGAGGCTACTAAAAAGACTATTTTTTTAGCACTTTTGAATTGAAGTTTGGATTATATTCTTCTCATAAGGGTGAAACATATTAGGATTTTTGGATATTTGTAAAATACAATGCCACCTTCTATAGCAAGATGTCTGATGCATTTCTAAATAAGACAACACGTAATATGACAATGTAAAAAAGTTACTATCAATAAAATCAATTTCAAAAGTCACTATATATATATATATATATATATATATATATATTAATTCTAATAGAAGCCCTTTTCAACAACTTCTTTTTTGGATAGTAATCTATCCATATCTTATAAGTAACAAAAATCCACTAACATGACTTTCACCATGTTGTCTAGTATATTGTGTATTAAATATATAAATACATTATTTTCATATGGTAGTTGAACCATAACACAACTATTAAAGTAAATGGGGGATAAGTTAAAGGTAAAAGTTATTATCTTAGATAAGTTGCTAATGGTCAAAGGACAGCAAAAGGATGAAGGAAAGTTATCAAGGTGGCAGCTAGGGTTATAGGTGGTGGCTAGAGTTTAAAGTGGCAACTAGGTTAAGAGGAATCTAGGGTTTAATTAGATGAAAGTAAGTTAAATACTTGCCAAAACGGATGTAACCTCTACCTATAAGTAAAGGATGTTAGAAGTGAGAGGTATTTCATTCTACACTTCTCTTGTATCTAACCTTACTGATTTCTACTTACTTGTGTCTTCCTTATTAAGTTTCTTCAATAGGTTATGGACCCACACACACTTTGTTATGCCATTCAAGTAAGTTGAAGTCATTTGGTGGTTGTTGTTCTTGTTTGGAATAGATCTTATGGTATTTGCTGATGTTAGAGATTGTATAATCTAATCTGGTGTTTTGACTTATGGAGGTTCTAATTTAGACCTTATAGATCTCTTATATCAGTTTGAAGGTTCTTAACTCCTAGGATTGAGTGATTAAGACCTTATACAAAGACCTTGATAGTGTCTTTGATATTGTAGTGAGAAAGTGAATTTTATGAGTGGAAGAACTACATGGTCAAGTTGATTGGAGTTCACATACTTGTTAGAAGCTTCAAAAGTTGATTTGGGAGTGTTTAGAGTGAAAAAACATTCATTTATTCTTAAGAGGGCATTCTGAGATTTTGTTAGTACAAAATTGTTTTAGTAATTTTAAGCACAAAGAGACTCTTTTTCTTGATATATTTTGATAGACCTCTTCTAAGACATGGCTTCAAGTGAGGGTGAAGGTTTGAGAATGATTGAGAAGTTTAGAGGTAACAATTTCTACCATTGAAAGGTCAAAATGGAGCTTTTGTTGGCATCTTTGGACCTTTGAGACATTGTATGCTCAAGAAAGGAAGGACTTCACAAGATGTGAAAAGAAGGATTTTGGCATGATTTCCACTAATTTGGATGAAGCCAACTTTTCTCAAATCATCTCTTGCAAAGGACCAGCAGAAGCATAGAAGACTCTTTGCAATATATATGAGAGCAAGAACTTGTCCAATATCATCTTCACAAGAAAGAAATCCTTCACTTGCAAGATGGAAGAAGGTGAAGACCTCATGGCTCATGTCAACAAGATAAAAGCCCTTGCTAATCAACTTGCTATAGTTGACAAGCCTTTAGAAGAGAGTGATATTGTCATGACCTTACTTATGAGCCTTCCCGAGTCCTACAACTACCTCATTATGGCATTGGAATCCATCAAAGTAAAAGAACTCACAATGGATTATGTGACGGCAAGACTTGCCCATGAAGTGACCAAGAGAAAAGAAAAAGAGTTCCAAAGTGAGCATTCGGCTCTCTTTTCAAAGCAAGGTAAGTAGAGTCATCTCAACTAACATCGTAATGAAAGAACTTGCTTCATTTGTCGAAAAACCAAGTCACTTTGCTTGAAATTACTACAAGACTAAGTGTCACGGACATACTCATGTAAGCTAGACATTACATATACAAATAGGTGGAAGTAAGTAAAAGTAGATAAAAGTAAGTTAATTCTATAGTATTTAATATAGAAGCTTTCTGAAAGCTTTATAGATACTACTTTGACTTCATAGGTATCTTTAATTGATCTTTTGGATTAGAAACGTGGTCAACACGTTGGCCATATGCCACACATATTGTTAGCTTGAAGATCAAGCTAACTATATGGCCCGCACGTAGAAAAACTTGCCTTATAAGTCAAGGCATGTGTCCTACAAAGTCAACACATATTGGAGGTCCTATAGAACATCGCCACATTGCCCCTAGTTAGATAATATATATAGAGACAAGAGTGAAGCCGTCTTCACTCTTGTCAACTCCTTTCTTGCTTCTAGTTTAGTTTCAAGGGTCTCTAGTTTTCTTTTCTTTTGCCAATAGCCATTCCAGTTTCTCTTTCAATATACATACTTGATTATTTATATTTTGTAACCTTTCTTTGAGTGAAGGCTCACTTGTCTGAATTGCTTTTTCATCGAGTTCTTGTCCTTGACAGATTAACAAGAGTACACCTACAATATCAGAGCTTTGTCTAATCTTAATTAAGGGTGGATTATTTCTTTTTCTTAATAAGATATAAGCATATTAGAAGTTGCGGATTACCCTCTTCTAAACAGATATTGTCTTTAGTATTTTCTTTGTTCCCAAGTCCTCTCTTTGTCAAGGACAAGAACTCGATAAAAAAAATATTTCAGACAAGTGAGCCTTCACTCAAAGAGAAGTAACAAAATATATATAAACAAGTATATATATTGAAAGATAAACTGGAATGGCTATTGCCAAAAGTCAAGAAAACTAGAGACCCTTGAAACTAGATTAGAAGCAAGAAAGGAGTTGACAAGAGTGAAGAAGTCTTCACTCTTGTCTCTATATATACTATCTAACTAGGGGCTACATGGCGACATTCTATAGGACTTTCAATATGTGTTGACTTTGTAGGACACATGCCTTGACTTACAAGGCAAGTTTTTCTATGTATGGGCCACATAATTAGTTTGATCTTCAAGCTAACAATATGTGTGGCACATGGCCAACTTGTTGACCACGTTTTTAATCCAAAAAGTCAATTAAAGACACCTATGAAGTCAAAGCAGTGTCTATGAAGCTTCTAAGAAGCTTCTATATTAAATATTATAGAATTAACTTACTTTTATCTACTTTTACTTACTTCTACCTATTTCTATATGTAATTATTAGCTTACATGATTATGGCCGTGACATTACCCCCCTTTCTAGGGACGAGTTCTATGAGGAGTGGTCATCATATATTGAGAAAATCTATGAAGTGACGAATTGTATTCGCCACATACTCTGATCTTTGTTCTCTTCGAAGATGATTGATAGGACCTCTCAACCATCGGTAGTGTCCCATACCAAGGCGGAAAGACCACCCAGTTATTTGATCATTGTTGAGGCCTTCGTAACTTCCTTCAAATAGAATATTTGGAACACCATCAGGAGTTGTTCCTACCTGTAGCAAAATCACCAAACATCGGGAGTCCCTTCCCAAATCGTGATACCAAACGCATTGTATCTCGCCATCTATTTAAGAAAGAACATATCGTTGTTGAAGATCTTCATCTCGATTACGTCGACTTAAAGGTTGTGACAATCGTAATGTCTCATCCGGCAGGTCAGCAAATGAAGGCTCTTGTGTTGAATCCGCTGGTTGTTAGTTCTCCATCTCCTGAGCGTCACTACTACAACGAAGCTACGAACAAGAATTGAAAGTAGAATGTTATCTTGCCTAGATGTTGTTTCTTTTATAAAGAAGATTTTCATCTTGATTTTGATAGATGTCGTCGATGAAAAGCCTCCACCGCCTTTGCTGCATTTACAAGATTCTTTATTGTCTCCCATGTGCATTCACAAATATCATATCCGTACCAATGGACAAGATATTCTAATTTATTTCGGCGTCGCCTTGAATCTAAGACTTCTTCTACTTCAAATTCTTCATTATTGTCCACTTCTATAGGAAGAGGTGGAGCTTGTCGTCTTCTTGGTATGTCCACTGTCTTGTAAGGTTCAAGAAGAGACATGTGGAATACTGGATGGATTTTCATTGACTCTGGTAGATATAAACGATATGCAACTGGATTGATTTGTGCAGAAATAGAAAATGGTCCTAGCCTTCGATAGTCCAACTTGTCACAAGGACGAGTGGTCTTGATATTGCAACGAAGTAGCCATACCTTATCACCCAAGATGAATGATGGTTGTTCCTTTTGATAGACATCTGCATTGGCCTTTTGTTGTTCTTGAGCCTCTTTTAACTGCGCCTTCATCGTTGCATGTAGCTCTGATAAATGAATTGCCAAATCTTTTGCAGCAAAATTATCAACTTTTGAAAAGTCAAAAGTATCAAGTCGTGGATGATAACCATAATTAGCAAAGAAAGGTGTTTGTTTTGTAGAAGAGTGTACCGTATTATTGTAAGCAAACTCTGCCAATGGCAAAAGAGTTGTCCAATCATCTTGTTGGTAATTAATAGTACATCTTAAATATTGCTCCAAAACTTGATTAACACGCTCTGTTTGTCCATCAGTTTGAGGATGGAATGTCGAAGATAGTTTTATATCCACTTTAAGAATCTTAAAAAGAGTCCACCAAAATCTTGATACAAATTGAGTTCCCCTATCTGATATAATATCCTTGGGTAATCCATGATAGCGATAGATATTGTCAAGAAAGAGCTTAGCTATTTCTTCACCTGTGATAGATTTTGTACATGATACAAAATATGCCATCTTGGTAAAATGATCTACTATCATGAATATAGAGTCATAAGAACCTGAGATTGGAAGATCTGCGATGAAGTCCATAGAAACAGAAGACCATGGTTGTTTTGGAATGGGTAATGGCTGAAGAAGTCCAAAAACTCGATGACGAGGAGTTTTTGATCTTGAGCAAACATCACATGATTGTACAAAATCTTTAACTACCTTCCACATTTGAGGCCTCCAAAAATCCCTAGATATCAGCTCCAAAGTCTTATTATATCCAAAATGTCCTGCTACTGGGAAGTCGTCACGAGCTTGAAGAACACGTAAACGTGCTTCTCCTTCTAGAACATATAGGCGTCCTTTGAAATAGAATAGGTTGTTCTTGAATTCAAATATAAAAGGATTATGAGATTTAAAAGAATTATTCTCGATATCAAGAACAAGAGGGTCTGAAGACATACTTAATTGGACTTGCTTAAGGAAAGTTAAATCAACAGTCAATTTAGATTTTATTGCTCAAAGATGAAATTGTTCCGGCTTCAAGAGAACCGTTCTTTGTTGCTCAAAAGCTGCATCTCCTTCTTTTGGTGCAAGATAAGAAGGTCTAGACAAGGCATCGGATAAACCTTGTTATTTTTCTGGTCGATAAGTGATGATGAACTCGAATCTTAATAGAAACATACTCCAACGAGCTTGGCGATGATTTAATACGCGTGCTGACATAAAATATTTGAGGTTCTTGTGATCCATATACATGGTGACTGGACTGGAAGCGCCTTCTAGATAATGACGCCATTCTTGAAAAGAATCCACAATTGCAAGAAGTTCTTTGTCATAGATCTCATAATTGATTTCTGCTACTGAGAATTTTCTTGAATGAAAGGCTACTGGATGAAGTTTGTCATCTGTTCCCATTTGTGATAAAACCGCACCCAGAGCAAAGTCCGATGCATCTGTTTCCATAAAAAATGCTTTGGAAAAATCAACACAATACAAGATTGGTGCAGAAACAAACGCTGTCTTCAAAGATTCAAAAGCAACTTCCACTTCTTGATTCCATTGGAGTTTGTCTTTACAAGTCAAACGTGTAAGTGGAACTGCAACTCGAGAGAAGTCTTTGATGAAGATCCGATAGTAGTTGGCAAATCCCAAAAAACATTGGACATCTCTTACTGTTTTTGGGATCTTCCAGTCTATAATAGTTTGAACTTTCTTAGGATCAATCATAAGTCCATCATTTGAAATGATGTAACCTAAGAAATCGACTTGAGTAGTGTAGAATACACACTTTTCTATCTTGGCATAGAGTCCTGCATCTCTTAATTTTTGTAATACACGACAAACATGAAGTTCATGTTCTTTTGGATTCTTAGAATAGATCAAGATGTCGTCTAGATAACATACCATAAAATCGTCCAAAAACTCTCGAAATACATCATTCATTAGATGTTGAAAAGCTGCTGGTGCATTTGTAAGTCCAAAAGGCATGACGTTGTATTCAAAATATTCATACCTAGTTCGAAACGTAGTCTTTCATTCATCTCCTTCTTTGATGCATATTAGATTGTATGCTCTCCGAAGATCTATTTTTGTATAGATCTTAGCTTGATTCAGCTAAACAAGAAGTCCGGATATTAAAGGTAGTGGATACCTATTTTTGATGGTAATCTTGTTGAGTCCTCGATAATCAACACACATCTGCAATGATCCATCTTTTTTCTTCACAAATAGAATTGGAGCTCCTGTCAAAGATTTAGAATCGTGTATGAAATTCTTGGCTAGATTTTCTTCAATATACTCCTTGAGTTCAGCCAACTCATTTTGTGATAAACTATAGATTGGTCCAAATGGCGGTTGTACTCCTTTTTGAAGGTCAATTGAGCAATCATAGGAACGATGTTCCGGAAGTGTATCCACATTCTTTTTTTTAAATACATCTTGAAATTCTTGATATTGGCTTGGAATGCCACTTGAAGTCTTTTCACTAGTAGAAACGGATGTAGCATAAATAATGTATGGTGATTCTTTCATAGCAGCATGCAAGAAGGCTTTTGCACCTATAAATACGAGTTTAATTGAATTGGACTTATGACTCTCTACTTGCTTAACTACACTCTTAGTTATACTTTTAGAAAAAGTAAGAGTTCAGAAAATCCAGTCTATTTGAAGGTTGTATTTTTCTAACCACGATAAACCTAAAATGACTAGATCATAGGGAGATCTAATGATATTAAATACTATAAAACTATTATGATCATTGATTATTACTTCTATAGGAAGGGTTTCATGAGTAATATCTCCAGAAGACAATGGACGACCATCTATGACTTCTACATGAACAGGTTTAGTTTTCTTTACTAGAGATATGCTATGTCTTTTAGTAAATTCTTCATCTAAAAAACACATTGAGGCTCCTGAATCTAACAAGGCAGAGTCTTTGTAATGTTTAGGTCCTAAAATAACATTTAATGTAAAGCAAGGAGAGGGCTCTAAGGAGAGAATAGGACCTTTACTAGAAGTTGTGCAAGGTTCCAGCTGCACGGTCCCTATTGTAGATGGACAAACTCATTTTCTGACATATTATCTTCTTTCACAGCCATACTCCTCATTTTGTAATTGTGTCATTTCTTTGGACAATGTTGAGCAGTGTGCTTTGATTCTCCACAATATAAACATAATCCTTCTTGACGACGACGAGTCTTTTCTTGCTCAGTAAGAGGTTTGAAACGTACTGCATTAATTTGCATATCTTCTACTTTCGAATGTATGTGTTGAAGAGATGTTGGTGTTGCCATTGAATTATAGTAACGTTGAGGTCCACTTGTACGATTCTCTGATCATAATTCAAAAAGGCGATTGTCACACTTCATAGCAAAGTCAATTGCTTGACTCAATGTTTGAGGATTAGGTAAGTTGAGCATTAATTTTTTTACCTCATATTATAATCCATAGGAAAATTGGCTAATAAGTGCAGCGTCATCCCACTTGATATCAGTTACAAGTTGTCGAAATTATGAAGCATATAGCGTTACTGATCGATTGCTTTAACGTAAAATACGGATCTTATTGGTTGCAACACGAATTGCATCATGTTCTCCATACATGGATCGAAACTCCGCCAAAAAAGCCTCTAGATTATCCAATATTAGATCTCGTCATTCAAAAAAAGATGAAAACCATGATAGTGTCGAACCTAAAAGAAGCGTACCAATGAATCTAACTTGTAATCTTGGAATTGAATAGCTTTGGGATTGAAATTCAATCACAAGTTGCACTTGATTGATAAATCCTCGAAACTTAGATCTGGTGCCATCAAACTTCTTGGGTAGGGTAATTCTTGGTTCTTTAACATTTGAAGGGCATTCCACCATAACAGAAAGGACATGGTTTAGTGCAGACGTTGAAGCAGCTCCAACCATTTCTATATCTTCACTTCTTGCCAATCTTGTTGCTCTTTAAGGTGGTAAATTGACTTGATGCATTGCAAGGATTAACTCCCTCAAATGCTCTTGCATTTGTGCCATTGCACTCTTCATTTCAAGAAGTTCTGCCATGATAACACTTAGAAGAGAGAAGATGTCTAATATCGCTCAAGACAAATAGAAGAGAGGACGTGCGGACAAAGAAAATACTAAGGACAATATTAGTTTAGAAGAAGGTAATCCACAATTTCTAATATGCTTATATCTTATCAAGAAAAAGGGATAATCCACTCTTAATCAAGATTAGACAAAGCTCTGATATTATAGGTGTACTCTTATCAATCTGTCAAGGATAAGAACTCGATGAAAAAAACAATTCAGATAAGTGAGCCTTCATTCAAAGAGAGGTAACAAAATATCTATAAATAAGTATATATATTGAAAGATAAACTGGAATGGCTATTGCCAAAAGTCAAGAAAACTAGAGACCCTTGAAACTAGACTAGAAGCAAGAAAGGAGTTGACAAGAGTGAAGAAGTTTTCATTCTTGTCTCTATATATACTATCAAACTAGGGGCTACGTGGCGATGTTCTATAGGACCTCCAAAATGTGTTGACTTTGTAGGACACATGCCTTGACTTATAAGGAAAGTTTTTCTACGTGTGGACCACATAGTTAGCTTGATCTTCAAGCTAACAACATGTGTGGTACATGGCCAACTTGTTGACCACGTTTCTAATCCAAAAAGTCAATTAAAGACACCTATGAAGTCAAAGTAGCGTTTATGAAGCTTCTAAGAAGCTTCTATATTAAATACTATAGAATTAACTTACTTTTATCTACTTTTACTTACTTCTACCTATTTGTATATGTAATTATTAGCTTACATGATTATGGCCGTGACACTCTTCTATTTATCTTAAGCGATATTAGACATCTTCTCTTTTCTAATTGTTATCATGGTAGAACTTGTTGAAATGAAGAATGCAATGGCACAAATATTAGATCAATTGAGGGAGTTAATGCTTACGATGCATCAACTCAATTTACCACCACAAGGAACAACAAGATTGGCAGAAAGTGAAGATATAGAAATGGTTGGAGCTGCTTCAACATCTGCACCAAACCATGTCATCTGTCTTATGGTGGAACGTCCTTCTAGTATTAGAGAACCAAGAATTGTCCTACTTGAGAAGTTAGATGGCACCAGATCTAAGTTTGAAGATTTATGAATCAAGTGCAACTTGTGATTGAACTTCAACCCCAAAGCTATCAAACTATATGATCGCAAGTTAGATTCATTGGTACGCTTCTTTCAGGTTCAGCACTATCATGGTTTTCATCTTTTCTTGAACGACGAGATCTAATATTGGATAATCTAGAAGCTTTTCTGGTGGAATTTTGATCCATGTATGGAGAACATGATGTAATTTGTGTTGCAACCAATAAGATCCGTATTTTACGACAAGGTAATCGATTAATAACATTATATGCTTCACAATTCCGTTAACTTGTAACTGATATCAAGTGGGATGATGCTACACTTATTAGCAAATTTCTCTATGGATTACAATATGAGGTAAAAAAATTAATGCTCAACTTACCTAATCCTCAAACATTGAATCAAGCAATTAACTTTGCTGTGAAGTGCGACAATCACCTTTTTGAATTTCGATCCGAGGACCGTTGTCATGTTGTGGTTCGGCTACTATATGAAAATAATGTAATTATGTACTTAATATATAATTTATTAAGTAATATGGTGAGAGCCATGTTAGTAGATTTTAGTTGGTTGTAGAATATAATTTGATTATTACTTTGAGAAGAGGTTGTTTAAAAAGATTACTATAGAATTTGTATAACTTTAATTTCCTTTTGATAATGGCTTTTAAGATTGGTTTTGGTTGATAGCAACTTCTAAATATTTAGAGTCGCCTTTGTTAGACATTGGTGACATTTGAAAACTTATTTTGGTTCTTTTATTTGGTGTTTAGAGCATATATTATATAAATCTTATAAGAAAAAGGATTGAAGAAGGATTTTGGTAGCAAAGGGAGTAATTAGGGCACCAATATAGATGAATGGAGATGAAAAATAAAAATCTCCATTCCTATTGGTCAAAAATCATGACCAATGGGCTTTGAGGAGGCTGCCCGAGGCCATATTAGGGATTAGGGTTAGTTTCTCGAGGCCATTCGAACTTTGAAGGCTAAGGTCAGAAGGTTTAGGTTTTGGATTAAGGTTTTGGTACAAGTTTTGTGTCATTTGGGGGTTTTTATGAAGAAGTTATAAGTGCTCAAAGTTAAGGTATTAGTTTTAGACCTACTGTTACTCTTTTGGGCATAACGCACGTATACCAATGGCAATTGAGGATCGGTGACCGCAACTAGAGAGAGCACTTTTGCGGCTATACTTTTCACATACTGCTTACTGGATTCTAAGTTGGGATGAAGGAGTTATTGGATTTTGAAGTCAGCACATGCAATCAAAGGGTAGTAAGTAAACCGATTTACTAGTGTTTGTCTCTTGAACTATATCTTGAGCAATTTGACAAGGTTTTGGCTCAAAATTTCAAAGAATGTGTAATTTTATGTTAATAAACTTTGTGCATAAGTTTTATGAAATTTGGAGTTCGGATTTTTGAGATATAAGGAAAATAGTTTTTCGGATGTTTATAAATTAGGGTTTGGAGTGTCTGCTATGATTTCTTAGATGCCAGAAGATCGAGAGTGAATTTGCAGTTGGTTTTTTTTGTGGTAAAAGTTAAGGATAAATTCTACCTATCTTATACATTTGAAACAAACTGAATGGTTAGATCAATAGTAATGATTTTCTAAACTTTGAGGTGAAAAAATCCTTCGTGGGAAAAATATGTTTTGAAGGGATTTTGTTATATTTGGAGTTTTATACAAAAATAAAGGAGTTTTGGAAGCTAAGAAAAGAATCATATAAAGGTTTAAGGTACACTCTCTATAGCTAGATATTCAATATATTCTCAAATAAGAAATCACGCCATACGACACCGTATAAGTGGGCCTCAATGTTTCTATAATTCAATGGCAACACCAACACCTCTTCAACACATATATTCAGAAGTTGTTATGGACATATTCATGTAAGCTAGTAATTACATATACAAATAGGTAGAAGTAAGTAAAAGTAGATAAAAGTAAGTTAATTCTATAGTATTTAATATAGAAGCTTCCTAAAAGCTTTAAAGATGCTACTTTGACTTCATACGTGTCTTTAATTGACCTTTTGAATTAGAAACGTAATCAACAAGTTGGCCATATGCCACACATGTTGTTAGCTTGAAGATCAAGCTAACTATGTGGCCCACACATAGAAAAACTTGCCTTGTAAGTCAAGGCATGTGTCCTACAAAGTCAACACATATTGGAGGTCCTATAGAACATCGCCATATAGCCCCTAGTTTGATAGTATATATAGAGACAAGAGTGAAGACTTCTTCACTCTTGTCAACTCTTTTCTTGCTTCTAGTCTAGTTTCAAAGGTCTTTAGTTTTCTTGTCTTTTGGCAATAGCCATTCCAGTTTCTCTTTCAATATATATACTTATTTATATATATTTTGTTACCTCTCTTTGAGTGAAGGCTCACTTGTCTGAATTATTTTTTTCATCGAGTTCTTATCCTTGATAGATTGACAAGAGTACACCTACAATATCAAAGCTTTGTCTAATCTTGATTAAGAGTGGATTATTTCTTTTTCTTGATAAGATATAAGCATATTAGAAGTTACAGATTACCCTCTTCTAAACAGATATTGTCCTTAGTATTTGCTTGTTCTCAAATCCTCTCGTCTATTTGTCTTGAGCGATATTAGATATCTTCTCTTTTCTAAAAGTTATCATAGCAGAACATGTTGAAATGAAGAATGCAATGGCACAAATGCAAGACCAATTGAGGGAGTTAATGCTTGCAATGCATCAATACAATTTACCACCAGAAGGAGTAACAAGATTGGCAGGAAGTGAAGATATAGAAATGGTTGGAGCTGCTTCAACATCTGTATCAAATCTTGTCCCTCATCCTATGGTGGAACGCCCTTCCAGTATTAGAGAACCAAGAATTACCTTACCCGAGAAGTTTGATGGAACCAGATCTAAGTTTCAGGGATTTATCAATCAAGCACAACTTGTCATTGAACTTCAATCCCAAAGCTATCCAACTCGAGGATCGCAAGTTAGATTCATTAGTACGCTTCTTTCAAGTTGAGGACTATCGTGATTTTCATCTTTTCTTGAACAATGAGATCTAATATTGAATAAACTAGAGGCTTTTCTAGCGGAGTTTCGATCCATGTATGGAGAACATGATGTAATTCGTGTTGCAACCAATAAGATCCATATTTTACGACAAGGCAATCGATTAGTAACGTTGTACACTTCACAATTTTGACAACTTAAAACTAATATCAAGTGGGATGATGCTGCACTTATTAGCCAATTTCTCTATGGATTACATTATGAGGTAAAAAAATTAATGCTCAACTTACCTGATCCTCAAACATTCAGTCAAGCAGTTGACTTTGCTGTGAAGTGCGACAATCGTCTTTTTGAATTTCGATCTCAGAACTGTACAAGTGGACCTCAATGTTATTATAATTCAATAACAATACCAATACCTCTTCAATACATATATTCGGAAGTAGAAGATATGCAAATTGATGCAGTACGTTTCAAACCTCTTACTCAGCAAGAAAAGACTCATCATCGTCAAGAAGGATTATGTTTATGTTATGAAGAACCAAACCACACTGCTCAACATTATCCAAAGAAATGACGCAATTACAAAATGAGGAGTATGGCTGTAAAAGAAGACAATATGTCGAAAAATGAGTTTACCCATCTACAATAGGGACCGTTGTCGTATTACGTGCTTTCTTACTCGAGAACGCGCCGGGCGTCTGGCTGTAGAAGGTAGTATGGAGATTCGCCGATAGTCAAGCAGTCTATCAGTTTTTGACTGCTAGAATATAAACGACTGCAACAATGTACCGTAAATCTATACGAGTGCTCTTCGACTGCTTGTCGAAGTCCTTTTTGCCCCAGCCGGTAGGTCTCTAGACGTTACAGAGAACCCCGTACAACCCAAACTGTTAACCTTCAATACTGCTTTGTACTTACAATCTTGTATCCACTGACTGTCTTGTTAGATTAACCCAATAAATTTCATTCACTCCGCATACTCAATCCTATAGACACCCTTTTAATCCTTCAATCACAGACGTAACTCGATTTCACAAAACAGTCAAGAGTATTCAAACCCACTTCATTTAAAAATCCCGATTCACCATTACAACACTGACTTCAGCAGCGATTGCCTCAGTCTTCCCAAAACTCTACGAAGAAGAAAAATCCAAATTCTATGTCTTTCCTTCCCCGATCCGAAGCATGAAGCTCCTCTCTCTAATTCCCTTGATCTTCAAAAAAACCTCCAATGAAAACCGAACTGGTAACCTTCCAAAAGCTTGAAAACTAGCTCCCCCCTCGATTTCTCCTTAAAAAAAAAACCACACCCAAAACTATATCCCACCTAACCTTATCCTCTGAATTTCTTCAATCTTCCCTCTTAGATCCGGAATTGGCTCCCACCTCAAGCTTGGATCCAAAATTGGCTCTCGCCGTCAAGCTTTCTCCTCCGTTTTTGCCTTTAAGAAATCCATTTACAAAAAACAATGTTCCCTGAGATGGCACAGAGAACAGGACAGCCTGAAACAGAATCGAACCCCGTAATCGGGACCACATTGAGTCGCCCGACCAATTCAGGTCCTATATTGGTAAAGATGCCTGTAGTAACCTGGATGTTCCCGTAATTGGGTCAAATTGGTCCTCGCGTCAGATTGGCTAAGACCCGTAGTAAGACCTGGATTTCCCGTAATTAGACTGCACTGGGTTGACCGGCCAATTCAGGTCTCATATTGGATAAGAGGACCCGGATTGGATTATCAAAATTGGATCCAATTGGCTCCTCGAACCCGTCTTATGAATAGATCCTTCTCTTCCTGCTGACTCCCGTTATTGGAATCGAATGGAGCATTTCAGTATGCCCCGGCTGACTGTAACGGAGTGACTGAACTTGACCACTCAGTATTTGTACTGGAGTTGGTCGATGCTCCCAATATTCGAGGTAACTGAATATTAATAATATTCCCCTTTCTTTTTATTTTCACTGTATAATCGTGTTACAACACGACATTCACCCCCTCTGAACCTGTGCATCCTCCGGTATGCAC
The DNA here is from genome assembly GCF_059467195.1 of Physcomitrium patens. Lineage (NCBI taxonomy): Eukaryota > Viridiplantae > Streptophyta > Bryopsida > Funariales > Funariaceae > Physcomitrium > Physcomitrium patens. The sequence continues at coordinate 14,582,034 of NC_143434.1, read as the reverse complement.
CAATTTATCCAATTGCTGTTTGATTCAGAATATATTCCCTACATCTTTGTCCAGTTCGTCGTCGTCACCTTCATTATCCATATCACTTTCATCTTCTTGCTGCGGAATCTCTGTACCTTCATTAAGGTCTTCCATATTCATCTCCGCGTGTCTTCGTTTAAATATTTTTACTCTCTTCCCTGCAATTGGTATTTTCAATTTTGTACCATCTAACTCCCGTAATGAGTAAGTCGCATTATCATGAACAGTTGTTACTACATATGGTCCAAACCAACGTTTTGAAAATTTCCGCAAAGTAGTATGTTGATTATCCAGACTATTGTCATAAACAAGTACCCAGTCACCTTCCTCGATTGCTTTTGGTCTCAATCGATGTTGCTTATCGAATCGCGCCTTGTTTTGTAACCTTGCTCTTTTTAACCTTTCCAATGCTATCTGGACATCTTCCGTTCTTTGCTCCAATTGTCGAATCCTAATAGCCAGAAGTTCTTCTCTTGTCAATCCATCTTCCCATGGTAGCATACTCCAAGTAAGTACCTTTTCTTCAATCGGCATAATTGGTTTTTGACCTGTCATAAGTTCTACTGGCATATATCCTGTCACCGAACTATGTGTTGTTCGATCAGCCCATAATGCAAATGACAAAAGCCGTGGCCACTCTTTAACCTTCCCATTACAAGCTTTAACCAATGCTTTCACAATCGGCGGGTGACCACGTTCGCTTTTCGCATTCCCTTCCGGATTATAAGCAGTAGTCAGTGATAGTTTAACTCCACATTTTTCAAAGAACTTACGAGCTTCTTGTGCATTTAATTCTCCACGATCTGCACTGATTTTTCCTACGCATCCGTAACGGCAAATGACATCTTCAAGCAAAAACCTACAAATCCCCTCTGTAGATTTTGTCCTCAATGCTCTTCCTTCTACTTGATTTGATAAATCTTCACGAGCTAATACCAAATATCTCATCTGCCTTAACCCAACCGGCATAATAACCAAATCAACAACCCATTTCAAATGAATAGCCAAAGGATACGTAGGATGAAGACCATCTCGATGTCGGATATTAGAATACGATTGACAGATTTCACATGACTCTACAAATGAGAGCACATCTCGATACATATTTTTCCACCAATATCGTTCCTTGAGTTTAGCAAAAGTAGCCCAGATTCCTCTATGCCCTGCCCATAAACTATCATGAAACTCCTTTAATAATTTTAGTTTTTCTTCCCTTTTGCCTATCACTCGTTGTGGCATCCCAATTCCTTTCTTCGGTCTCTTCCATAAGAATCCATCTCGAACTAAAAATCCATATGCTTTTTTTCTTATTTGTTTGAATTTTTCTGTAGACCAATTCCCGTGCTTAGACAAGGTATTCAAATAATGACCAATATCCAATAATTCTCCTTCCTAAGATTCTTCAAGAAATAGCTTGTCTTCTCTGTTGAGATTTGATATTGAATAGAATTTCAATCCGACATCATCAATGTCTTCAACCATTTCGTATTCCCTCTCGTATCTTACTCGAGATAGCATGTCTGCTACTAAATTGTCCTTTCCAGTGATATGCTAAAATTCTGGATTTAGTGACTTAATATAAGCAATCCATCTCAACATTGCAATATCTGGCGTTGAACAGTTAATAATCATTCCAAGCAATGGCAAGCAATCTGTTTCAATTACTACTACTGCCCCAATCAAATAGTCCTTTTCAGCTTTCATAGCCGAAACGACTCCACAAAGTTCTCTTTTGACTTGCGAATATGCACGCTGACGAATACTTAAAACTTTAGCCCCAAATCGAACTGCAAATCTACTCCCATTCGAATCATCTTGACCCACAGCCCATCCAACGGCAATTGGGCTAGCGTCTACAGTAAGAATCACTGGTCTATTGCACTTATAATCAACCTTTCTCAATATTGGAGGTGACATCAAAAATTTCTACAATCATTGCATTGCCTGAATATGCCTTTCTTCCCATTCAAATCGGTAACCCTTGCGTAACAGTTCATATATTGGATCTGCTATGTGAGCAAAATGAGGGATCCAGATTCGATAAAATACACATGCACCCAAAAACCTGCGAACCTCTGTTAAAGAACCACAATCCTCTTTCATCCTTCCAATTGCATCAACTTTAGTCGGATCTGGTTTTCTTCCGTAAGATCCGCATAAATGTCCAACAATTACAACCTCTCGCACTCCAAATACGGACTTCATACTCGATAATGTAAGATGAACTTCTCCAAGCCGAGTTAAAATCTTTTCACAATCTTGTATATGATCAACAACATATCTGTGACACCCCCTCGTATCTAAAAATTCATCCTTGTCTCCTTCTTTGCACCCTTTTATAGGAACATCATCCAGAAAAGGCATAGTCTTTTCCGGAATAAAATCTCTCAATACCTTATTCATCCCATTCATCATATGCGCAACTGAGTTGGTCGCGCCTTGAGGAAGAGTGCACATTCTAACCAATCCAAGCGGTGTCCTCATCGTTGTCATATCTCTACTCCCTTCGGCAAGTTGAAATTGATCATAACCTGAATACAAATCACCCATTGAATAGATCGCCCTTCCAGCAAACGCCTCAGCAAATTCATCCACAATAGGTCCAATTCCTGCATTCCTGACAGTTAAAGCATTCACCGGCTGCATATCTTGAATAAACCGCAGTGACCCGTTCATCTTAGGTACCGTAAACCATCGACTAGAATACGGCGCAAATGAAGGTTCTAATATTTTCATCTTTATCTTTTCTTTCAATAGTTCCACCAATTTAGGTAAATGTGCCCTCGGTACTAGAATCGGTCTTAGATTCCAAGGTACATGCGGTACAGTGAAGATAACCATAGGTGTTATAATATTTGGATCCACACACCCAATTTCATGAGATTCGAAGGCAAACGATCTACCTTGTTTAGCTAACATCTTTTTGAAGCAAGTAATTTCCTCCGGCAATAAAGAACCATCAGAACCAATCTTCAATTTTTCAAAAGTCTCTTCAGTAAACTGATGTCCAATACTCATTGGATCTCTTAAACTTGCTTCTTTTCATGCTTCTCCCATTTGTTCTTTAGAATCCTCTGGTAATGGTCCGGCAACATGCTTTACCTTCTTATCTGCCGTTTTATATCTCGTCTCTACTGTGACTTCTGGTGCTTGAAAAGATTCAAGCATGGTATAAACCTCTCTCGAATGAATCTCAACAATCTTATCATTATCCCCTAACCCAATAGATGTAATCAATTCCAATGAATCTTCCAGCCCATTTTCTTCATAAACACCCAAAATCCTCTCATCATCTTGCAATGTACCTATCTTGCATAATTGTCCTTCAATATCATATAATCTTTTTCTTTCTTTTCTTTTAAAATCATCAACTTTCTTATACATAATATTTCCATTCTCCAATATACCAATAAAACTCGCATCAAAGGCACCTTCATCTCGCGAGAGTACCTCCTCTTTTGTACCTCCATAATCTCGCTTTACAGTGGTACCTCCCCAAAATCCTTAAATCCTTCAACAATCTTTGGCAATGGTTTCTCCCTCAACCTATCTCGATTCCGTTCATGGTTAGGAGGTACTGTTAGAAATTGTACAGCTTTCCTCCCATCTTTGCTCCGTACCCTTGCATAAGTAGAACTATCGTCAAGTACCTTTGTTTCCATCCGTGTTGCTGTGATATAAGGTTGTCCTAAAATCAACGGATAAGACGTTGTATCTTGAACGAAGAAATGTTGCTCCGTCGCAACATCTCCAATCCGAATTTTGACATCTGGACAAGCTCCATATAATTTGCATCGTGTGTTATTAGCTGCTCGTATTGCCCATCCATGTTCCATATCAATTGGCCATTTTTGCTTCTTATAAAGATCTTTAGACATGAGATTTATTTCAGAACCATGGTCGACCAAAGCAACTATTGGTTCTTCTATATCTCCTACCTTCACCAATACCTCAGTAGTTGCCCTTGCCCAATGCTTTCGAGTATAATGGCTCAAAGTTTCCATTTCCTTGTCACTAGAATCTTCGAAACGTACTTGCTGATTATACCCATTCTTTTCATTTGTTGGTTGCTTGTAACCAATATCAACCTCTTCTTCATCTCTACATATTCTTGCATCAATAGCATGACTCATTCCAGTTTCGCTCATTAATTACCTCTTTCGCTTAATGCTGTCGATGATAACATCATGAAACTCCTTCTTTGCAATTCCCAAAACTTCTTTCAATGTGAATTCTACCTTAGCGTTTAATATACGTTCTTCCAATACCCCTTTCAAATTTGTTGCCGCTTCAATGTCAAAAAGTAGCTTATAAGCAATTGATTTGCCCTTATCTTTTGTCTCCATTGTTTTTTCTCCCAATGATGCTGAGGTATCCTTTACAGGCAATTCTTGTGAAGCTGCCTCCCGAGCCTTGTCTCCTCGAGTTTGCCTCTTAAAAGAATTTCCTTCTCTAGTATCATCAAAATTTCCTCGTCTTTTTTCTTCCATCAAAGCTTCATGTTGGCTCTTAGCAATATATGCATGAACTGAAAGAGACTCAACAGGATCCTCCCAACCTGTTCTTCCTCATATTGTAGCTGCAGTTCTCAATAACGCTTCTCGAGGTAATTTCCCTTCTTGCATTGTAGAAACGGCAGAAGCCCAAAACTCACTAGTTTCCGTACTTCCACCAATTTCATCATCTACTCTAGCACCATAACTTGCACTTTCTCGTACTACTGTTTCATGCTCTTTTAAGTAATCTTGAACCAATGCTCTCATTCCTCCCTTGCCAAAATTGGTTTGAAGAAGATCTTCCCTATCTTTCAATGCTATCTTCCCATCTTTCCAGCAAATAATTCCCTGCCGTATCATATTATTAAATTCATTGCAATCTTTTCTAGTGTGTGAAGCATCATCACACCAAATGCATCTTTGTACATATCCTTGTTTTGAAACATTCTTTGAATTGTTTATAGAAGTATTCTCTTCAAGTCTTGCCAATTTGATTTGAAGATCTCGCATTCCTCATATAATTTCTTCCATACCCATATCTGCTTTCTTTGACAAGGATGTCGAAGGTTGAACTATAGGCATTGTCGGTGGTGTTGTACGTACTGGAACTTGGGGTGCTTGTACTGGTTTCGGAATATTACTCCTATCCTTCCTCCTTTCTTTTTTTGTAAGCAACCCCACCGCATCTTCAACGTTCTTCCACTTCGTTGTCAATCCTTCATCTTCTTCTTTGTCTTCAAGAAGGGGTTCTAATTTCTCTTGCAATTCTCCATCAGCAGCTTGAAGAAATAGATCAACTTTTTTCGGCTCCAATGTCAATTTTTCTACCTTCGATAATTGAGAGTACTGCCTCTCAAATTCCCTTAGTAGCTCTGTTGCTTGCAAATTCTTATTGGGCCGTTCAATCCATCCCAGAAACAGCTTCTTAGTAACGCGATCAGCATCTTCCAAGAAATATTTGTCTTTCAATGCATGTGAAAAATCCTCCCATGAATTCCCACAACGATCCGTAATCGATGTAATGTGGTCCCTTATCTCCGGTATCGTCGCAAGTCCAAATAGTGCAACCATTTTCTTCTCAGAAACCCGATTTAATTCCATTTCACGAACATAACATCTTAAATACCTTGAAATATTCCTCTCATCAAATTGATCAATTTTATTGACCACTGCTTGCAATGCTTTGGTTGCCAAAGCTTCCTTCCGATCATTGCTTTGCTGTTGCTGCATTGACAATGAGAAGGCTTGAAACAAACTAGCAATAGATGGATCCATGTGCATACCTTGTCCTTTAGAAGACTCCCCATCACAAACTTCTCCCAAAAATCCTTCAAAATTTTTATTTTCGTTTTCCATAAAAATAAAGATAAAATCAACCGAAATCCAATACCTTCTACCTCAAGCTTTCACGTCGGGTTCACCACTTATGTCGTATTACGTGCTTTCCTGCTCGAGAACGCGTCGGGCGTCTGGCTGTAGAAGGTAGTATGGAGATTCGCCGATAGTCAAGCAGTCTATCAGTTTTTGACTGCTAGAATATAAACGACTGCAACAATGTACCATAAATCTATACGGGTGCTCTTCGACTGCTTGTCGAAGTCCTTTTTGCCCTAGCCGGTAGGTCTCTAGACGTTACAGAGAACCCCGAACAACCCAAACTGTTAACCTTCAATACTGCTTTGTACTTACGATCTTGTATCCACTGACTGTCTTGTTAGATTAACCCAATAAATTTCATTCACTCCACATACTCAATCCTATAGACACCCTTTTAATCCTTCAATCACAGACGTAACTCGATTTCACAAAACAGTCAAGAGTATTCAAACCCACTTCATTTAAAAATCCCGATTCACCATTACAACACTGACTTCAGCAGCGATTGCCTCAGTCTTTCCCAAAATTCTACGAAGAAGAAAAATCCAAATTCTATGTATTTCTTTCCCCGACCCGAAGCATGAAGCTCCTCTCTCTAATTCCCTTGATCTTCAAAAAAACCTCCAATGAAAACCGAACTGGTAACCTTCCAAAAGCTTGAAAACTAGCTCCCCCCTCGATTTCCCCTTAAAAAAAAAACCACACCCAAAACTATATCCCACCTAACCTTATCCTCTGAATTTCTTCAATCTTCCCTCTTAGATCCGGAATTGGCTCCCACCTCAAGCTTGGATCCGAAATTGGCTCTCGCCGTCAAGCTTTCTCCTCCATTTTTGCCTTTTAGAAATCCATTTACCGAAAACAATGTTCCTTGAGACGGCACAGAGAACAGGACAGCCTGAAACAGAATCGAACCCCGTAATCGGGACCACATTGAGTCGCCCGACCAATTCAGGTCCTATATTGGTAAAGATGCCTGTAGTAACCTGGATGTTCCCGTAATTGGGTCAAATTGGTCCTCGCGTCAGATTGGCTAAGACCCGTAGTAAGACCTGGATTTCCCGTAATTAGACTGCACTGGGTTGACCGGCCAATTCAGGTCTCATATTGGATAAGAGGACCCGGATTGGATTATCGAAATTGGATCCAATTGGCTCCTCGAACCCGTCTTATGAATTGGTCCTTCTCTTCCTGCTGACTCCCGTTATTGGAATCGAATGGAGCATTTCAGTATGCCCCGGCTGACTATAACGGAGTGACTGAACTTGACCACTCAGTATTTGTACTGGAGTTGGTCGATGCTCCCAATATTCGAGGTAACTGAATATTAATAAAATTCCCCTTTCTTTTTATTTTCACTGTATAATCGTGTTACAACACGACACCGTGGAACTAGAACCTTGCACAACATCTAGTAAAGGTCCTATTCTCTCCTCAGAGCCCTCTCCTTGCTTTACATTAAATGTTATTTTAGGACCTAAACATTACAAAGACTGTGCCTTGTTAGATTCGGGAGCCTCAGCATGTTTTTTAGATGAAGAATTTACTAAAAAATATAGCATATCTTTAGTAAAGAAACTAAACCTGTTCATATAGAAGTCATAAATGGTCATTCATTGTCTTCTAGAGATATTACTCACGAAACCCTTCCTATAGAAGTAATAATCAATGATCATAATAGTTTTGTAGTATTTAATATTATTAGATCTCCCTCTAATCTAGTCATTTTAGATTTATCGTGGTTAGAAAAATACAACCCTCAAATAGATTGGAATTCTCGAACTCTTACTTTCTCTAAAAGTATAACTAACAATGTAGTTAATCAAGTAGAGAGCTATAAGTCTAGTTCAATTAAACCCGTATTTATAGGTGTAAAAGCTTTCTTGCATGCTGCTATGAAAGAATCACCTTACATTATTTATGCTACATCCGTTTCTACTAGTGAAAAGACTTCAAGTGGCATTCCAAGCCAATATCAAGAATTTCAAGATATATTTGAAAAAAAGAATGCGGATACACTTCCGGAACATCGTTCCTATGATTGCTCAATTGACCTTCAAGAAGGAGTACAACCACCATTTGGACCAATCTACAATTTATCACACAATGAATTGACTGAACTCAAGGAGTATATTGAAGAAAATCTAGCCAAGAATTTCATACACGATTCTAAATCTTTGACAGGAGCTCCAATTCTATTTGTGAAGAAAAAAAATGGATCATTACAAATATGTGCTGATTATCAAGGACTCAACAAGATTACCATCAAGAATAGGTATCCACTACCTTTAATATCCGGACTTCTTGTTTAGCTGAATCAAGCTAAGATCTATACAAAAATAGATCTTCAGAGAGCATACAATCTAGTACGCATCAAAGAAGGAGATGAATGAAAGACTACGTTTCGAACTAGGTATGAACATTTTGAATACAACATCATGTCTTTTGGACTTATAAATACACCAGCAGCTTTTCAACATCTAATGAATGATATTTTTCGAGAGTTTTTGGATGATTTTGTAGTTTATTATCTAGACGACTTCTTAATCTATTCTAAAAATCTAGAAGAACATGAACTTCATGTTCGTCGTGTGTTACAAAAATTAAAAGATGTAGAATTCTATACTAAGATAGAAAAGTGTATATTCCACACTACTCAAGTCGATTTCTTAGGTTACATCATTTCAAATGATGGACTTATAATGGATCCTAAGAAAGTTCAAACTATTATAGATTGGAAGATCCCAAAAACGATAAGAGATGTCCAATATTTTTTGGGATTTGTCAACTACTATCGGATCTTCATCAAAGACTTCTCTTGAGTTGTAGCTCCACTTACACATTTGACTTGTAAAGACACACTCCAATGGAATTAAGAAGCGGAAGTTGCTTTTGAATCTTTGAAGACAGCGTTTGTTTCTGCACCAATCTTGTATTGTGTTGATTTTTCCAAAGCATTCTTTATGGAAACAAATGCATTAGACTTTGCTCTGGATGCAGTTTTATCACAGATGGGAACAAATGACAAACTTCATCCAGTAGCCTTTCATTCAAGAAAATTCTCAGTAGCAGAAATCAATTATGAGATCCACGAAAAAAAACTTCTTGTAATTGTAGATTCTTTTCAAGAATGGTATCATTATCTAGAAGGCACTTCCAGTCTAGTCACCGTGTATATGAATCACAAGAACCTCAAATATTTTATGTCAGCATGTGTATTAAATTGTCGTCAAGCACATTGGAGTATGTCTTTATCAAGATTCGAGTTCATCATCACTTATCGGCCAGGAAAACAATAAGGTTTGTCCAATGCCTTGTCTAAACATTCTTATCTTGTACCAAAAGAAAGAGATGCAGCTTTTAAGCAACAAAAAATGGTTATCTTGAAGCCGAAGCAATTTCATCTTCGAGCAATAAAATCAACATTGACTGTTGATTTAACTTTTTTTGAGTAAGTCTAGTTACGTATGTCTTCAGACCCTCTTATTCATGATATCAAGAATAATTCTTTTAAATCTCATGATCCTTCTATATTTGAATTCAAGAACAACCTACTCTATTTCGAAGGATGCCTATATGTTCCAAAAGGAGAAGCACGTTTACGTGTTCTTCAAGCTCGTCATGACTTCCTATCAGCAGGACATTTTGGATATAATCAGACTTTGGAGCTGATATCTAAAGATTTTTAATGGCCTCAAATGTAGAAGGCAGTCAAAGATTTTGTATAATCATGTGATATTTGCTCAAGATCAAAAACTACTTGTCATCGACCTTACGGACTTCTTCAGCCATTATCCATTCCAAAACAACCATGGTCTTCTGTTTCTATAGACTTCATCATAGATCTTCCAATCTCAGGTTCTTATGACTCTATATTTGTGATAGTAGATCGTTTTACCAAGATGGCTTATTTTATATCTTGTACAAAATCTATCACAAGTGAAGAAATAGCTAAGCTCTTTCTTGACAATATCTATCGCTATCATGGATTATCCAAGGATATTATATCAGATAGGGAAAGTCAATTTGTATCAAGATTTTGGTGGACTCTTTTCAAGATTCTAAAAGTGGATATAAAACTACCTTCGACATTCCATCCTCAATTTGATGGACAAACAGAGCGTGTTAATCAAGTTTTGGAGCAATATTTAAGGTATATCATTAACTACCAACAAGATGATTGGACAACTCTTTTACCATTGGCAGAGTTTGCTTATAATAACACTGTACATTCTTCTACAAAATAAACACCTTTTTTTACTAATTATGGTTATCATCCATGACTTGATACTTTTGACTTTTCAAAAGTTGATAATCCTACTTCGAAAGATTTGGCGATTCATTTATCAGAGCTACATGCAACGATGAAGGCGTAGTTAAAAGAGGCTCAAGAACAACAAAAGGTCAATGCGGATGTCTATAGAAAGGAACAACTACCATTTCTCTTAAGTGATAAGATATGGCTACTTCGTCGCAATATCAAGACCACTTGTCCTTGTGACAAATTGGACTATTGAAGGCTGGGACCATTTTTTATTTCTGCACAAATCAATCTATTTGCATATCGTTTACATCTACCGGAGTCAATGAAATTCCATCGAGTATTCCACGTGTCTCTTCTTGAACCATACAAGACAGTGGACATACCAAGAAGATGACAAGCTCAACCTCTTCCTATAGAAGTGGACAATAATGAAGAGTTTGAAATAGAAGAAGTCTTAGATTCAAGGCGGCGCCAAAATAAATTGGAATATCTTGTCCATTGGCGTAGATATGGTATTAGTGAATGCACATGGGAGCCAATAAAGATCTTGCAAATGCAACAAAGGTGGTGGAGGCTTTTCATCGACGACATCCATCAAAATCAAGATGAAAACCTTCTTTATAAAAGAAACAACATCTAAGCAAGATAACATTCTACTTTCAATCTTTGCTCATAGCTTCTTTGTAGTTGTGACGTTCAGGAGATGGAGAACTAACAACCAGTGGATTCGACTCAAGAGCCTTTGTTTGTTGACCTGTCGGATGAGACATTACGATTGTCACAATCTTTAAGATGATACAATCGACATGAAGATCTTCAAGAACAACATGTTCTTCCTCGAATAGATGGCGAGATACAATATATTTGGTATCACTGTTTGGGAAGGGACTCCCGATATTTGATAATTTTGCTAGAGGTAGGAACAACTCCTGATGGTGTTCCAAATGTTCTATTTGAAGGAAGTTATGAAGGCCTCAACAATACGATGACCGCTTCTCATGGAACTCATCCCTAGAAGGAGGAGTAATGTCAAGGACATACTCATGTAAGTTAGTAATTACATATACAAATAGATAGAAGTAAGTAAAAGTAAGGAAAAATAAATTAATTCTATAGTATTTAATATAGAAGCTTCCTAGAAGCTTCATAGATGCTGCTTCGACTTCATAGGTGTCTTTAATTGACCTTTTGGATTAGAAACATGGTCAACAAGTTGGCCATGTGCCACACATGTTGTTAGCTTGAAGATCAAGCTAACTATGTGGTCCATACGTAGAAAAACTTGCCTTGTAAGTCAAGGCATGTGTCCTACAAAGTCAACACATATTGGAGGTCCTATAGAACATCGCCATGTAGCCCCTAGTTAGATAGTATATATAGAGACAAGAGTGAAGCCTTCTTCACTCTTGTTAACTCTTTTCTTGCTCCTAATCTAGTTTCAAGGGTCTCTAGTTTTCTTGTCTTTTGGCAATAGCTATTCTAGTTTCTCTTTCAATATACATACTTGTTTATTTATATTTTATTACCTTTCTTTGAGTGAAGGCTCACTTATCTGAATTATTTTTTCATTGAGTTCTTGTCCTTGACACTAAGAAAGGAGATAGAGAAAGTGTAAACAATGCTCGTGATAAATATGGAGGTGATGATTATACATTCATGGCAAGTGAAGGCACTTCCATGGCTGCTATGTTGATGTGAATCATTGATTCTTGTGCCACCAAGCACATGACTCCCTAGTTAATTTGACACTTATGAAGAGATTTCAATAGTAAATATCCTCATGGGAGACAACAGCATAGTATAAGCTATTTGAATGGGCTCAATTATTATAGAGATTGTTGTAAAAGGCCAAATTAAGAAGATCAGATTGAAGGACGTCTTACATGTGCCAAAGATGAAGAAAAACCTTTTCTCAGTGAGTAAACTTGTTTTACATGGTTATAAAATGCAATTTGATAAGAATGGATGTTTTTTGAAGACATTGAAAGGAGATCATATTACAAAAGGCTTTAGAGATGGCAACCTCTACTTCATCAAGTGTAAAAAGGTGAATAGAGTTGAAGTGGAGATATTTGCTGAATTTCCTTAGGATCATAATAAGTTTGGCATTTGACATCGACACCTTAGTCATTTGAATGCCAAGAGCATGAAGGAGCTCCAATCCATGGTAAGTAGCTTAGATCTTAGGCATATAAGCCACAATGCTATGACACTTGCTTGTAAAGGTTGTATTCAAGGCAAACAACAAAGGGCCTCATTTCCAAGTGGAGTTGCAATATGTGCAACCAAGTTATTGGAGATTGGCCATTTTGATGTTTGTGGACCTATGAAGATGCCATCAATAGGAGGTGCAAGGTATTTTGTCACATTCATTGATGACTTTTCAAGGAAAGTATGGATTTTCATCCTCAAAGCAAAGAGTGAGTGTTTCACAAGGTTTAAGGAGTTTAAGGCACTTGTGGAGAAGCAATGTGAATGTAAAATCAAGGTATTGCATACAGACAATAGAGATGAGTATATATCAAAGTAATTCAATGATTTCTTAAAGTTACATGGTATTGCAAGACAAACCTCCACTTCTTACACTCCACAACAAAATGGAGTTGGTGAAAGAGTAAATCAGACAATTATGGAGATGGCAAGGAGTATGCTTCATGCTCAACACCTTGGACATGAGTTTTTGGCTGAAGCAGTGATGAATGCAGTATACATAAGAAATAGGTATCCTATAAGTGTACTTACATCAATGACGCAGGAAAAAGCTTGGAGTGAGAGAAAACCCTGTGTTTCTCACATGAGGACCTTTGAATGCATAGCATATACAAAGATATTAGATTGTATGAAATCAAAATTTGATGCAAAAGGTACAAAATATGTATTTGTTGGATATTGTGAAGGTACAAAGGCATATAGGCTCATGTGTTTGGAGACTAAAAAAATCATCAAAAGTCGTGATGTTGAGTTTTTGGAATATAAGAGTGCTTGTGAGTACTTGGAAATGTGTCCAATTGAGAGTAATGGTGTGTTTGTGGATACATCTTCAAATTCAACAAAGAAGGAAGAAGACAAAGACAATGATGGTTGTAAAGGTAGAAATGAAGATGAAGAAGTAAAGAAGGTGGACAAGAAGGCTTCTACAATTGCTAAGACCAACAATGAAGAGCATGAAGATGTTGATGATGATGGTGATGAGGATTATAAACCTTTGAGTGAAAAAAGACTATCTTCAAAAGAAATGAAGGTTGGAGGTGACCATGGAGTGCAACAAGTTGAGTCTTCTTCAAATGAAAGGAGATATCCTTTGAAAAATAGAAAATAACGTGGTGAATGGTGGAAGGACCATATTTTTCCTCAAGTAAGTAAAGAACATGCCAATGTTACACTTCTTGCTAATCCGTTGAGTTTATGTCATATAATAAAGTCCACAGATGCTATGAAGTGGGAGAATGCTATCGAAAAAGAGTAAAAATCACTCACGGACAATGGAACATGGAAATTGACTCAACTTCCACCAAATCGATTTTTAATTGGTTGTAAGTGGGTATTTAGAACCAAAAGGGATGCAATGGATAATATTATGAGGTATAAGGTAAGATTGGTTGCCAAAAACTACTCACAAGTTACTAGTGTTGATTTCAATGAGACATTTGCTCCCGTGGCCAAATTCACCACCATTAGAACCATTGTGGCAATTGGGGCAGCAATGGATTTGGAGATGCACCAAATGGATGTGAAGATGGCTTTCTTGAATGGAGAATTGAAAAAAGACATCTACATGGATCAACCTCAAGGATTTGTTGAAGAAGGTAAACAACACCTTGTATGTAAGTTGAAGAAATCCTTGTATAGGCTTAAGCAATCATCAAGGATATGGTACCAACGTATCAACACCTTCTTTATGAATGAAGGATTTGTGAGAAGTGACGCTGATCATTCCATGTATGTGATGTAATCAAAAGCCTTCTTGCTGATTGCTATTCTTTAAGTTGATGATTTCATCATTTTGACCAATACTTTGAAAAAGATTGATTGGTTGAAAGCAAAGTTAGCAAAAGAATTTAAAATGAGTGATTTAGGAGAGCTCCACTATTGCTTAGGAGTGGAAATTGTGAGAGACTGAGCTAAGAAGATCATTACATTGAGCCAAAAGAAGTACATTGAAGAAGTGTTGAAATGGTTCAATATAGAGGAGTATAAGTCCATTGAAACACCTTTGGAGGTAAATTTGAAGTTGATGAAGCTTACGGATGAGAAATTTGTTGAAGTTGAAGAAGAAATGAAAGATGTTCCATACAAGGCAACAATATACTCACTTATATATGCAATGGTTGGTACAAGGGTGGATCTTGCATATGCGGTGAGTGTTGTGAGTCAACACATATCAAAGGCTGGACCAATTCATTGGGCAACCATTAAGAGGATCTTGAGGTACTTAAAAGGTACTTTGAACTTCAAATTGTGTCTTGGAGGTGATAGTATTACATTACATGGATATTATGATGCAGATTGGACTGGAGATGCAAATGATAGAAGGTCAACAATAGGATATGTATTCTTTGTTGGAATGGGAGAAATTTCATGGAATTGTAAGAGACAACCAATAATTGCAAGGTCTACAATGGAGGCGGAATACATGGCAGCAAGTCATGGTGGAATGGAGGCAATATGGCTAAGACAAATTTTAGAAGACATTGGACTTGTGCAATTGGAAGCAACTTCAATGAAGTGTGACAATCAAGGATGCCTTGCTTTTGCCAAGAATCCATAATATCATTCAAGGATAAAATACATTGATATTCAACATCTTTTCATACGAGAGAAGATTGAGATGGAAATAATTGATATAAAATATTGTGCAATGAAAGACATGCTTGCTGATTTACTCACAAAAGTATTGATAAAAGATAGACATTACAAATTGACAAAGAGATTAGGTTTATTAGCCTTTGACCAATAACAAAGTTGAAGTGTTAAAGTAAATAGAAGATAAATTAGAAGGTAAAAGATATTATCTTAGATAAGTTGCTAATGGTCAAAGGGCAGCAAAAAAATGAAGAAAAGTTACCAAGGTGGCGGCTAGGGTTTTAAGTGGCGGCTAGGGTTATAGGTGACGATTAGGATTTAAAGTGGCAGCTAGGTTAAGAGGAATCTAGGATTTAATTGGATGAAAATAAGTTGAATACTAGCCAAAATGGATGTAATCTCTACTTATAAGTAAAGGATGTTGGAAGTGAGAGGTATCTCATTCCATATTTCTCTTGTGTCTAACCTTGCTGATTTCTACTTACTTGTGTCTTGCTTATTGTGTTTCTTAAATAACAACACCATGCAGCTGGATTCTTTATTATCATAAACCAAAAAATGACTTGTATTCTTTTTCAAATCTTTCCATTATTTTATTATACTTATATAATTATGAATGACAAAACTAGAGTTTCATGCATTACTTGTCTTTGCAAAGTAGCTATCTGGCTTAAAAAGTGTTGTATTTGAACCTCTATTTGGAATTGCTCTGTCATATCTCCCACACTATAATTTTTCCACTTGACTATACTATTGTAATGCCTTCTCACTTCCCGATTGACTTTTTAAGAGTAACTCATAGTAGCTTCAACACAGTACCAGGTATAACCATAATAAGTGACTTTGGACTATATGATGACTATTGACATGCTACCAAATATAAATAATCTAACTCTTGCTCTGATACCAATGAAACAAGACCAGACTATTTCAAAAAATTTAAGATCTTTTTATTTTATAGTAATATAAAATCTCATCAGAAAATAGAACAAAATAGATAAATATAGAATTAAATGGAACTATGCGAAATAAGACATGAAAGACAACTGAGCAGACAGAAATAAAACAAAATAAAATTGAACAAAAGGATGCAAAACCAAACTTTACTAAGAAAAGGGATCTAAAGCTATATTTGACCAGATGCCCTAAAAGGCCCTGATCAATCCTATTTATACCTTGTCCTACCACCATAGACTTTCTAGAATGTTCTTAGGTAGTTGATCTACCTAAATAACCATCTTAAACTTCTTTTCTAGAAGATTCTATAGTGGATCCTACTTAGATAACCGTCCTAATCCTTTTTTCAAAGATTCTACAATGGATCTTATCTAAATAACCATCTTAAACTCTTCTAAAATATTCCATGGTAGATCCTACTTGCTCCACTAATCTAACCCTAATTCTAGAAACTTCCATGGTTCTAACTATCTATATAATTATATTTTCTATACCTTATTATATTCATCTAGAAAGGGCTCAACAATGTTATAAAGTAGTTGCAGATGAATTAAAGAAGGAACATCCTCTATTCCAAGTTGGAGACAAAGTGTGGCTTCTTTGGTGCAATATAAAAAACAACAAGCTATATGATAAGTTGAACTACCAAAGGTTGGGACCATTTGTGATTCAAAAATAAATCAATAACATAACTTATCACTTGGAATTACCTTCATCCATGAAGATTCATCCAATCTTTTATGTTTCACTTTATGAAAGGTATAAAAAAACAAACATACCAAGTTGAAGACAACCACCACTTCCTATCGTTGAAATCAATGATCATTTTTAATTTGAGGTAGAATTAGTATTAAATTCAAGGATAAGACATAAAAGACTTGAATACCTAGTCTATTGGTACAAATATGCTATCATTAATTGCATGTGGGAATGAACTAATAACCTTATAAATACACAAATGAAGGTTCAAAAGTTCCATCAATGACATCCATCTAGATCAAAAGCAATGAAATCAAGAACAATAGCTTGAACTTGCTTATGAAGGATGCTTAGAAGGAATATTTATAAGACAATTCCATAATAAAGATACCAAAGTTCATACTTGGTCAGAAGTAAAAGGCTTGGAATACTATCGATGGCTATAGGGGCCTATGAATAATTTGCCTTATAAAAAATAACTAGAATATATAGTGGACACTATACGACAGATTTTTCAACTTCTTATACAAAAACTGACTTGCAATAATATTGCTTCTTAGAGACCTTGAAGCTCGAGGAAGAAGTGATGCCACAAACATACAACTGAAGAAGATTTGAAAAGGTTCTAGAAGGTTTTAAAAAGGTTCTAGAAGATTTTAAGAAGGTTCTTATAGATCTTAAAAGGTTCGAGAAGATTCCAATAGGTTCTAAGAAGGTTCCAAAAGGTTCTAGTAGATTCTAAAAAAATTGTAGAAAATCATAGGAGATCTTGGAAGGTTCTTGGAGGCTTTAGATGATTTAGGAAGTTGTCGAAGAAGGATTTTAGGCTTGTTTTGTTCCAAAGCATCATAGAAATTTTTGAAGAAGTTTTCTAGGATCTAGTATATATAGAAGTCGAGGTTGAAGGGATTCTCAGTCTTGACAACTCACTTCTTATGGTTTAGTCAGGACCTTCTTGCTTTATATTCAATTATTGTTTTAATGTCGAGCTAACTCCATTTCTTAGTCTTGAATCCTTGTCTTATACATAATCCCTAACATCTCGCAAAATTTAACTTTGTTGTAGGAACAATAACAAGCTTTGTCCCTAAGCCATCTTGCACTGCTCATTATTGCACTTCCATAGTTCTAATGTTGAGCTTTATTATTTACTTGCAATTCTTCCTTGTTGCTGCGCAATAAGTATTATCTCTAGCATCCAACAGTCTTATATTTTGTATTGCATAATATCTACAACAACTATTATAATTGTACATAGCAATGTGGTAGTACAATCCATACATACACATGAATATATATGTAAGTGTATATATATAAAATATTGTAATTTAAAAATAAAAATAAAATATCTAAAATAATTTATAAAATCAAAAAAAATGTACTTGTGGTTAATAGCAAGATTTCAAAAATTATTGTAAAAACATGATCTTATAAAAGTTTTATAAGGAGTATCTCAAATCTAAATTATTTCAAAAATAATATTCTAAAATATTGATAATTTTTTTCAAAAAATATTTTATATAATGTTTTTTTATCAGATTATATATATTTATAATAAATAAAATTAATAATAATTTTGTAAACTACTTGTTAGATCACTTAAATAAGGTTCAAAAGAAATCAAGATTCAATTATGTATATTAATTAATTTCAAAAAAGTCCATTGAATAGTCAAATAATTAACAAAAGAATGTAAAATTGACATAGATTGACTCTTTAAAAAAATAATAAAATAAAATAATATTTTTTAGATAAAGAATTATATTAAAATAATTTAATATAAAAAACTCAACTATTTAAGAAGAATAAATGTTAAAGTTGGTTAGAAAATAATTTATTATAATTCTATGGAATTCCAAAAATCACTTACCTTTGTACAAATATACTCTTAATATACTTCTACATAGTTTTTGCAATATATTTTTAAAAGTACTTTAAAACTTTATTTATCAATTATTTAAAAAAAAAAAAAAAAAAAAAGAAGACTCTTAAATAAGGTATTGTCACAAATACAACCAATACTAGAAATTACTTGAAAAAGAGAAATTAGGTAGAAGTAAGTAAAAGTTGATAAAATTATAGAATATCTTATAGATGATTTTTTTAGAAGCTTCTTAAACATAAATTTGACTTTATATATGTTTGTAGGTGATTGGTCGGTTGAAAATTTAGCCTACAAGTTGGCCATATGGTGTACATATAGAAAACTTGGCTTGTAAGTTAGACATGTATTCCGTAAGTTGAATACATGTTGAAAGTCCTATAAACATTGTCACATAGCTCCTAGTTAAATGAAATATATAGAAATAAGAGTAAGATCTTCTTCATTCTTGTCAATTCCTTTTTTGCTTCTAGTCTAGTTTAAAGAGTATCTAATTTATTTTGTCTTTAGCAATAGCTATTTTAATTTCATCTTAAATATACATGCATTCTTATTTCATTTTTTCATCTCTCTTTTATATACATCTCACTTACTTATGTACATTCTTTGAGTACTTGTCCTTGATTAAAAAAATTCTTATTTGTATATTATTATTGTAATTCTAAATAATTATAAGAAAGATTTATATTATTCCAAATTTTTGTATTATATTATCTATTTTTAATTAAATAAAATCAAAAAATAGTATTTTTAGTAATGCTTGTATAAATTTATTATAAAAAAATATTTTTTTATTTTATTAAAATATCTAAAATTTTCTTTATTAGACATAAAATTCTATGAAAAATCAAAAAAATATAATTAATTTTTTTATTTTTTATAAGAAGTGTAAGTCAAGAGTACTATTTAGAGACATATTTATTTTTTTTAAATAAAAAACTATAAAATATTTTTTAGAATTTTGTTGTAAACATACTAACTAACTAACTGACTAACTATATATATATATATATATATATATTTCTTTCTATCAAATAATCTTTCAAAACTAATAATTCCTAATAATTAATCAAGATTTTGGAAAGTGACTTTATGATGTATAGTTAATAACATGTCACTTTGCATATATTTTATTTATTTTTATTAAAATTTAATAATTAATAAAGATAAGTACTTACATGTGATTGAATAAAGCAAGGCCATAAGGCTGACAAAACTATATAGCCACTAAAGTAGAAGCAATTAACCAAGATAATAGGACCTTTGCAAAGTGGATTTCTATCCAATCATCAAGGAATTGCCTTTAATAATTAATAACCTCTAATGATATATATACATATATATATATATATAAAAATATGCAAATGGATGATATTAATTAATAAAGAAAAAACTATATATATATTTATATATCAAAAATATAGTTTTAAACACATTTACTTGTAAAAAATTAACTTCAGAAGACTATACCTTATAATTAATGTTAAGATTCTTGAAATAATATTTAAATTTAGGAGAACTCTTTGAAATATACTCAGTATATTTTAAGAAACATCCAACTGTATTTGCAACTTATAATGCAATGCCAGTCATTTAATTTAAACATGAATTTCAACACGGAGGAAAAAAATATTGAAATATGTAAAATATATTAATGTCTCAAAGATCATTTCTCAAAATAAAACAATGTTTGCTGCGATCATGGATACATGCACTTTTGTGCCACGTCACGCTCCAAACAAACCATGCTCGATTCGCTGGGATTCCCGCCAAATCCTACAATTCGATTTCCCGCGGCTTGCGAAGCAGGTCCCGCGCTTCGTGGATGCTCTCGGCGTTGGTCTGCGTGGGAAATCCGACCGCATTTTGATTCCACAGGCTTCGCAAGCTCCGCGTCGGGCCTCGCCTTGCAGATGTGAAGGCCTTGGCGATGGCGAACTACTACGACATCCAGGACATTTTGATGCAAGACGAGGTGGGCTCGCAGCTCCTTGCGTTTGGGTTGTTTCCTCTGCTGGGTTTCTTGTTTTGCTTGAATCATTTCATTTGTGGGGCACGTCGTAGTTGCGGAGTTTATAGAAGGATTATTGGATGCTGAAGGAATTCTGTCTGTTATGCAGTTCCTCTCTTAACGAGTCTCTCCCTGCACTGCGTGTGTTCAATTGTAGGATTTTCGTTTGTTTTTATTGTGAGCAATTTAGAGGGTTTTAGTGCTTATATGAGGGATTTTCGCAGACTGTGTCAACCGTGTTTCTTCACAAGGCTAATGGCGCTGGATTTCTTGACCCGTCGTCAGAGGATAACAACGTAAGTGTTTCGAAATTCACAGGAATCAGTTTTAGGGTTTCCAGCCCACTCGAGATGTGCGTGTGGAGCGAACTGTTGAATGATATTGGTTGGGGGTTTATTCTGCTGATGTTTCTCAGGTCGCTCGAGGATCTGTGGTAGATCTCCCCCTTTGGTTAGCCCAAGATCTAGTCCAACGGCAAATTCTGCACATAAAGCTGCCCAGTTGTTTCAACGCTAGGTACATCTCGATTCACTATTTCACATCTTGAAGCTTATTTTCATGACGATGGTGCCAATCTTCCCGACCTTTTTGCCATCTATGAGTTAGATCAGGTCAAAAGCCATCTTGATCAATGAGTTGGAGCTTGAGAACCATGGCAGAACATGTCAAGCCAAATTACTGATTACTTATGATAGTAACCGAATTCTGTTTTGGGAAAGTTGTTAGAGGATACACAAGACCTCAAGTCTCATTTTTAAGGACAACACCATAGGATCTAATCGGGTACTTTTATTTCACTTCAGACATGAACAGTGCAGGCCTAATTTGCCTCTGATACTCGAGAATGTGCTCAGGGTCCGCAAGGAAGTGCAAGCAGATCCAGCATGTGTAGATCTTCATAGCAAGTGCCCCTTCTACTATGAGATGGGCTGTAAACTAGTTGAATTGTGAGCCTTCTCCTTCTACCTCGTTTCCTTAAGTCGAGTTCAAGAATGTAAAGATTCGTACAAGAAATATTCCTCATGAAATATTGTGTGATCAATACAGTAAACACGGCTCAAATACCCTGTTATTAGGTGATGATTTTTTAAATTGTGAATGACGTTATTGCGCTCATTTCTTATGTCTCGTTTTTTGTAACATATCAGTTGCTATTTATGGATGACAGGAGCGTGGATCCTACACTGGGACCTTTCCTGTTGACCACTTTGCAAGGGCGTTACAAAGACCTGTTGTGCAAAGCTCTCACAGCTACTTTATCCGGGAATTTAAAGTTTTTACCTCATCTCACTGAGGAAGAAACTCGACGTGAGTTTCTAACCTGCTGCATTGTTTTTAAGTTCGTTGGATATAGTAAATTATTTTTGTATTAGCGTGTGTTCTTCCGTCACTCATCATATTCATGCGCTGACGGATATGGAATTTCCCTCTTAAAGTGTTTGAAGCAGGCCGAGATTCTGTGAAGGCTTTCAAAAAATGGCGACTGCAAGGGCCTCGAATCGAAAAGGCAGCTATACTTGGAAGAAAAAGGAACCGTGATGCCACTCCAATATGGAGTTGAACAGTTCTTGTTAGCCCACACCTTGTTCTGTGGCCTCTAATTCATGACGAGATAAGTGATTGCGCGACTGACTCAAAAGTGATCGGTTATGCAAAGACTTCTCTGAATCCCTCTGCTCATTTTACTGTAACAGTTTCAACTTCTCCGAGTTGGCAAGTGTGGGAGTGTAATGCTATGCTTACACTTCTACAAAGAGGAATGTACATACAATCGCTTTTGAAGTATGCTCAAAGCAGTCCTATTCTGGTTAAATGAATGAATTTGTGACTTTGGAAGCCTACAGATTTTCAAGTCTCTCGACCCGTGCATTTGAGTCTATATCCAGCCTATTGCTGAAGATATTATGAGTGCCTCATTGGGCAACTGTTGCAAATGCACGCAGGTACGAGTCTCTCATTTTCATGCGTAAATTAGTTCCTCCCATTAGAATGTGTTGTGTAAGTGAGTTTGCAGGGTGGCCTTGAGATGGGCATTCCAGTCTGCTGCAGTACAGTTGGACTGGTGAAACGCGAGGTACGTAACCAGAAGTTAGCGAATATGCTTTGATATTGAATTATAAATTTTACTTTTGAGTCTCCCCCCGCGATCTTTTGTTTATTGAACGAGATATGTCCAAGTTAATGTCCATGTGACCATCAACAAGTGTACCTGGCTACCTGTCATGTAAATTAGCTAAGTTGCGAATGGAGATCCTCAGCGTCTACAATGAAGAAAAAAATTAGAGCCCATGTTTCTGCATCTCTCAGCAGATTGGCTTTGTCTCTGCAATTTGAGATATACGTAAATACAATGGGCTTATGCTTGTTTGTTCATTTATTGTAGTGTGTACAAATGTGTTTAAAATATATATATATATATATATATATATATATATAAACAACATTTATTTTGCAAATAGTCCTCTTTCACTTGATTATACATATTCCGTAATCAATCAAAATCTCTAAATCAATGAAAGTAGTACAATTACAATTTGTGTGTTTTTTTAAAATAGCCTTTGCACTTACATGTCCTTTTTGCTACTTGTGAGATGTTTGATTTGTTAATTTATTATTGAACTACCAAAAAAATATGAAACACTTCAACATTTCAATTATAGGTGTATTCAATATAGAACATGATATTTTAAAATATATGATAATTATTATAATGAGAAATAATTTTTTTAAACAATTAGTGTTAAAAAGTAATTTTTATTATTTTTGGTCAAAAATAACCACTTAATAAAATAATTGTTTAATAATTTTAAACTAGTATATTATATTTTGTAAAATAATTTAGATTTTAAACGGATGAATGTAATCTTTTTAAAAAAATTAAAAAAAAAAAAAAAAAAAAAAAACTATTAGATTTTAGATTTTATTTCCATTGAATTTCTTTTTTAGAACAAAGTTAAATATAAATTATTATAATATTATAAAATCAAATAGTATTTTCAAAATAATTTAGTTGTATAATTATATATATAAGAATATGTTATAGAAAACATAGAAATATTTATAAAATATAAAATTCTACAAATAATCTTTTAAAGTATTCTTTTTATATATATAGCTATAATAAATGTATATACTTAAAAAATATTTTTAAAATTTTAATTTTTGATGTAGTATGTTTCAAATCTCTTGTTAAGTAAGAAAAGACTCATTGTTGTCAAAAAAGATTGAACTTATATTATAGAGAACATGAGCACATTTCTCAACATTATCTATAGAAGTAATGCAACCACAAAATAAAGAGTATGGCTTTCAAAGAAGATAATATGTTGGAAAACAAGTTTATTCAAATATAAAAGCAATTGTGTAGTTAAAATCTTGTAAAACACCTAGTAAAGGTCTAATTTTCTTTAAAATCCTTTCATTGTTTTACAATGGATGTTTCTTTAGGATCTAATCATCACCAAACCTCTACCTTACTAGATTCAAGAGCATTAATTTTTTTTTTAGATAAAAGATTTGTAAAAAGATATAATATATCTTTTTACAAACTAAATCAATACATATAGAAGTCATAGATGGTCATTTGTTGTCTTTTGAAGATATTATCTATAAAATCTTTTTTATAAAAATAACAACTAATAGTCATAATAATTTTATGATATTTAATCTTATTAAATCTCCTTCTAATTTACTCATTATGGATTTATCATGGATAGAATAGTATAAACTTCAAATAGATTGGATATCTTGTAGTCTTAACTTTTTCTAAAGCATAACCAAGAGTTTTATTAATCAAATACAAAATCATGTCTAATACAACTAAATTCTTATTTGTAGATGCAAGAGCTTTTTTTCATATTGCAAAAGAAAGGCTATCTTGTGTTATTTTTGTGACACCTATTTTTAATGGTGGAAAGACTTCAAGTCACATTTTAAGCCAATATCAAGATTATTAAGATATTTTTTTTAAAAAAAATACAAATATTCTTTCAAAATATTGTTTCTTAGATTATTCAATTGATTTTCAAGAAAGAACTCAATTTCCATTTAGGTCAATCTATAATTTATCACAAAATAAGTAGATGAACTTAACGAGAACATTAATGAAAACTTGGCCAAAAATCTCATATACCATTCAAAATCTCCAAAAAAAGCTCTTATCTTCTTTATAAAAAAATAAAAAAATTATTATAGATGTATGTAGATTATTGAAGGCTCAATAATACTACTATCAAGAATAGATATCCTATATATTTGAACTTCTTCAATAATTGAATCAAACTAAGATCTATACAAAAATACATCTATAAAGAACATACAATCTAATATATATATATATTAAAGAAAGAGATAAATAAAAGATAATATTTTGAATTAAATAGACATTTTGAATATAATATTATGCTTTTTGGATTCAAAAATGCACCAACTACTTTTCAATATCTTTCAAATATTTTTTTAAAAAAAACGTTTGGATAATTTTGTTATAAGTTACGTAGATGATATTTTAATCTATTCTAAAAACATAGAAGAACATGAACTTTAAGTTTGTCATGTATTACAAAAACTTAGAGATGCAAGACTACACATCAAATTGAAAAATATATCTATATCTATATATATATATATATATATATATATATATATATTATTCAAATCAAATTCCTAGGACACATCATTTCAAATGATGGTTTTATGATAGATCAAGAAAATTCAAACTATTATAGATTAAGTAAGAAAAGACTCATTGTTAACTTTTTTAAGGCATTTTTTACGAAAATAGATGCATCAAACTTTACTTTAGGTGCAATATTATCACAAATGGAAGCAAATGATATACTTCATCTAATAGCTTTTTATTCATAAAAGGTTTTAACAATAGAAATCAAATACAAGATCTATGACTAAGAACTTCTAACAATTTTAGATTTATTTCATAAATGACACCATTATTTAGAATGTGCTTTAAGTTTGGTCATTTTTTATATAAATCTGAAGATTTCAAGTATTTTATATCAATACATATTTCAAATTTTTTCCAAATCCATTAAAGCATGTTATTATTAAGATTTGAATTTAAGATCATGTATCAACTAAAAAAATAATAAGATTTGTTAAATAACCTTTCTAGACATTCTTATTTTATATTAAAAGAAGGAAATACAACTTTTGATCAACAAAAAATGATTCTTTTGAAGCCAAAGCAACTTAATCTTTTAACAATAGAATCAATATTAATTGTTAATTCAATATTTTTCAAGTAAGTTTAATGAAGTACATTTTCAAATCTCTTTATTTATGATATCAAAAATAGTCTATCTAAATTTCATAATACTTTCAAGTTTAAATTCAAGAACAATCTACTTTATTTCAAAGAACACTTATATATTCCAGAAGATAAAGCATGATTATATATTCTTTAAGTTTATTACGATTATCTAGTTATATAATATTTTCGATATAATAAGATCTTAAAATTAATATTAAAAGATTTTTTATTAATTCAAATATGAAAGGTAATTAAAAACTTCATATAATTATATAATATTTGTTCAAAATAAAAAATTCTTTGATATTGATCTTACAGACCTTCTTCAACTATTACCACTACCAAAATAATTATGAGTTTTTATTTCTATAGATTTTATCATAGATCTTCTATTTTCAAGTCTTCATAACTTTAAATTTGTAATAATAGATTATTTCACAAAGATAGCATATTTTGTATCATGTATAAAATCTATCACAAGTAAATAAATAATTAATTTTTTTAATAACATTAATTGCTATTATGGATTATCAATGAATATTATATTAGATAAAAAGATTCAATTTGTATCAAAGTTTTAAAAAACTCTTTTTAAGATTTTGAAGGTAGACATAAAATTATCATTGGCTTTTCATCCTTAAATTGATAGACAAAAAAAAACAAATAAATCAAGTTTGAAAGTAATATTTGATGTATACTATCAACTACCATCAAGATGATTGAATAAATCATTTATTATTGGTAAAATTTTCTTATAATAATATGATACATTTTTCTACTCAATAAACATATTTTTTTTGTTAATTATGATTATCAACTATAACTTGATACTTTAGACTTTTCAAATATCAAAGTGGTCTTTCCATCTTTTAAACGAAATAAAGATCAAAATATGTGGTAAATATAATTTGTTGTATATTAGACTTTTTCAATATGTAATTACTGCTCTTTGTGGCACTTGTCTCTAAAAAATAATAATAATAAGGATAATGTCATCAATACATATGTTTATCTCAATAATTACTCAAATAATATAAATATATAGAAATAAATAATAGTAGATAAATTTATTAATATCTTGTAGAAAAGCTTTTTAAACATGGCTTCACCTTTATATGTCTCTATAAATAATTGATAGATTGAAAATTTGGCCAATAAATTGACCATATGTTGCACTTGT
This sequence comes from Physcomitrium patens, assembly GCF_059467195.1. Taxonomy (NCBI): domain Eukaryota; kingdom Viridiplantae; phylum Streptophyta; class Bryopsida; order Funariales; family Funariaceae; genus Physcomitrium; species Physcomitrium patens. The sequence continues at coordinate 14,555,075 of NC_143434.1, read as the reverse complement.
TGATCACTTGTAGTACAAGTTAGATATGTGGCATATATATATATATATATATCAAAAGCTTGTTGTACAAATTAGATACATGTCTTGTAAGTTAGATATGTATTAAAGGTCTTTTAGAATATTGCCACATATATTATAGTTAGATAGTATATATGGAGGTAAGAGTGAAGTTATCTTTATTTTTATAAACTCTTTTCTTGCTTCTAGTCTAATTTCAAGAAACTATAATTTTCTTGTCTTTTAGTAGTAGCCATTTTAGTTTCTTTTTTTTAAAAAATAATATATATTTTTACTTATTTATTTATTTTTTTTTAAAAAAAAAACTCATTCATTTATATTCTTTAAATTCTTATCTTTGATATCTAATTTCTAAAAAGTTAATAATATATATGTAATAGTTATAAAAAAATATATACTAATTTTAGATATTACCATTGTCTAACATTCTTATTGAATATATCTCCAAGAAATTCTCAATCATTATAAATTTATAAAGGTAAGAATGCTTATGCAAATGTTGGCAAATCTTTGAAGTCTTCACGCAATTAGTATACTATTAATTAGACGCCAACCAATTACAATCTTTGTAGCAAACTTCTATATGATTGTTGCATATTATGTAACCTATTAAATACTTTTTTTTTTCCATTCTATGAAAAAATCAATAAATGTACAATGACAAGGATGTTATTAAACTCCAACCACTATTGATTAGATACCTACCTGGGCATCCAAAGAAGCATCGCACTTGTACCAAAAAAGTTGAACAAGAAAAGTGTGTTCTCAAGTATAGCCAATGTGATGGATATAGGCATAACCACTTGATTTGAAAAGAGCCGCACCATAGGAAAAATGGAGGAGTGTGCAAGTTATATAGGAGCAAAACCAAATGAAGACATGTTTCATTACCATATTCATGCAGGGATTTGTATTCTTGAAACATTGGCATATTAGGTTTTATATATATATATATATATATATATCACCATGAGAATGAATAGATGGATCGATTGACAGGCACGAGGATAGATGAACAGAATGAAACGTAAGTGGATGAAAATGGATGAATAACGATCCCCACAATCGAACCGTGTCTAAGTCCCTGTTCAGCATACTGTCGGTGCACCAAGACCGTGTCTCCATCAACGCCTCTTCGATTCCCGATTCGACTTACGCATACAAAACATCAGATTGACTGGTGGACTGGAGAAAGTCAACCCCGGGTATCTATGGGAATCAGTCCAGGCGGCGTGGATAACAGAACCAAGGCCAAATTGTGGTGGCAGATTTGGAAACAATGGACCCTCAAGAATTTGCTCGACTGTGGGGAAGGACGAAAAATGCTACCAAATTTGGCAACTTAATTGATCACATGTTATAAAAGCGTTCGAGAGAACTTCAGTGGCTCACAGAACATTTCGAAAATGACTGAAGCAAAAGAATCGTCATGTGCGACACGATCTCTTTCAGAATATAGAAGCCACTTGGAAAGCTTATCTTTAATCTGCATATCTACTTCTACGTGGCAGTTATAAACTGTAGCTTAGCATTTAGGCACAGCAAATTAGGATCAGAGTTTGAGGTTTCAAAACTGGGTCAAATTTTTTATTGAACAAATGATCAACTCTACAGAAGATGCAACGCGCTAGGCCCATGGACTTGAATGCCTAAGGTTCATCTTACCGAACTCGATGCATGAGGATCGCATTAATCACCGTTCGCAATGAGCAATCTACACTGCGAGGGGCGATGATTCGTCAGTGGTTATGACCGGCACCTGCAGTTCTCAACGCCGCGTGCTTGCTCCGCTTGTTTTTCGTTTCTCAAGATCCTTCTTTGCGGCTCACAGCAGAAAAATGATGTGCACCAGAATTCCTTACTCTGGGTCAGTTCCCACAATTTTCGATACAGCCGCACTGGATCTCTCCGAGTCCAGTTTTGCAATCCTCAAGGCATGTGTGCGTGCAAGGGACCGGAAGTGATAAGCTGAAAGTGAGCTGGTCCGATGCTAGTCCAATGTCGGGCAAGTTAGCGGTAGCTATGCTGTGCAAATTTCTGTTGGAAATTTGCTAAAGAATTTTCAAGGAAAGGAGAGGCCGCCCCCAGTGACAGAAGTTCCTGAAGGCGGATTTATATACACCCACATGAGGGAGATGATGACGGAGAGCAAACCTGACCACACGTAGATAATGGTCGGAGTTTTGCCCTTGCGGCCCATGAGGCCCTTGGCAAAGGGGTAGAGATGAGAGAGCACCCACAAGGAGAAGAAGACGCCGCCGATGAGCTTGCTCCACTCCGGGATGGTGCTGTAAATCTGGCGCGAGGTGCCCACCGCAATAGCCACTACGTTGGTGATCATGATGGTGATGGGAGGGATCATGAGAGCGCTCCACTTCACCACGTACAGATCGGCAAACTCGTCATCCCCCTCGTCCCCAGTTGCCTTGGATGTAAGCGTGAAGGAGATGTCGACCCCGGCGATGACTTTCAGGAAACCCTGAAAGACGGCAGCTAAGTGAGCGCTCGTGCCACCGATCACCCAGAATTGCTCATTTCGCCACCATTCCTCCAGCGTGATGCCAGACCACTTGACCTCGAGAAGAGCAAGCATACACAAGGTGATGGTGATGGTGAGGAGGTAGACGAGGAAGGTGATGTTGAGCTGGTACACGATAAACTGGCCGGAGAAGAGGGAAAGGGCGGGAAGGAAACAGTAACAGAGGAGGAAGATTGATGTGAAGGGGTAGATGCCGACATTCAGATACGCAACGCGCTGCAATAGTTTCAATCGTGGGCTTCCGAAAAGGGCGTTGTTGCGGGAGAAAAAGATTTCAACCGACCCTGTTGCCCACCGCAGTACCTGCAAGATTCGTGATGGAGTGAGCTACGACATGGAAAATGATGATTTCTGATATCACATGGATAGTTCCACTCCCATCATCCGCAAGAAGCAGTCCATCTAGCTATTGAACTGAACGTACTGATGGGTATGACAAAGATCATCCAAGGATAGATGTCTTGTAGACTTGCGAAATTCTGACCACAATCGAGACATCACTAATACATTTTCTTTGAAAAAACGCTAGAGAAAATGTACTAACCTGGTGCAGCCGATCAGTCAGATTAATGGGCGCGGTTCCACGAAACGCATCACGCTTTGTCACGCAGTAAATCGATCGCCAGCCACGATTATGCATCCGGTACCCTGTGACAACATCCTCCGTCACAGACCCATAAATCCACCCTACACGCCCTCCCCACTCGGTCTTGTCCTCGAAGTAGCAGGAGATCACATTGATTGCCTCTGCGATTGTGGATGCGTCCAGGGGCTCTCGAGCAACAGTCAAAGCACCTGCTGGGCGACCGTTTTTCACACCGGGGTCTGCGAGGGGGCGCCCCTGGAACTGGGCAATTGGAATCGACGCAACAAATGATGCGGAGTCCCCAAATCGCTTCGGTAACATCATAGCTTCGAGTTCTTCTTCTTCCTCGGCCACCGTAATTGCACCATGCAACGCGCTGTCGACCTCTACTTCCCGCCTGGGTGCAACTCTCTTCCTCTTTTTCTTTCCACCGCAGCAGATGGTCTCCCACAGACCTGGATGTTCTTTGTAACGGGGAGGATCAAACCCATAGAGGGCAGTCCTCCGAAAGACGCACCCCGTGCCCACGTACACAGGTCCCTGAAGCCCATCTAGTGCCCTCATATTGACGTCGAAGAAGACGGTATTGTGATTCGCGTATCGATCGTTAGGGTCTACGCCTTCGAACCTCTGGGGAAACTGGATGTAGCACAAGCGGTCACCGCCCCTGTCCATGAAGAAGCACATCGCCTCCCGCAGTGCAAGAGAGTTGTAAATGTAGTGGTCGCAGTCCAGATTCAGAATGAACGGCCCGTTAGACATGATGGCGCTGGAACGCACAAGCGCGTTCATGGCACCAGCTTTCTTGTTGTGGTCGTACTTGGGACGCTTCTCTCGGGAGACGTACACCAACATGGGAAGCCGTATATCGACGTCCGAGGTGTCGATAATGTTCTCTTCGGACTCTGGGCTTCCCATAAGTGGCTCGTACGTGGGCGGGGCTAGCATTACCTACATCAGATGAAATTGTTAGAAACATCATCCTTAACTAGGAGCAAGTGCGGAGGCAAGAAACGCCCTGAAACATCCAGATTAGTTCGTGAATTGAGTTTAGTACCTGAATAATTCCGGCGTGGTCGCCACGACCGTGTTCTTTGCCAGCCTGTGTCCAAGTGCCTGGCCAGTGCGTCCCATCCGCCATCCACGTAGCTTTGGGCACATTGAGTGGTTCGTAAGGATCGAGCCCAATCTCAAACTGATCCCGCTTGGCACGAAGCTCTTCGTGAGCATTGTAAGCGTCTGACCTGCGGCGGATGGCATCCGGAAGGCCATTGATACGCACCTTGAACTCATCATATTCACGCTTCACTCGCCGGCGGTCTTTCACGAAGTCTGGACGACTCTTGCCCTTCGTTGGATCGCCTTTCAGGAGGAAATAAGTTTCAGGGTTGCGGGGCTCAATGTCATGCTTTCGGCAGAAAGGTACCCAGATACGGGAGAAACTGGCAGCTTCTGCCAAGGCTTCGAAGGATAGCAGAGAACCACCATCATCAGACAAGTAGCAGGAGAGTTTCTCGAGAGGATAATCAGCAGCTAAAATAGAGAGAATGGTGTTTCCTGTGGTGAGTGGAGGTTCTTTCTCAGGGTCAGCAGAGGAGACGAAAACGTCGACTCCGGGGAGGTCTGAGCGACCATCTGGATTTGCCGGTGATGGAGACTCAAACTTTTCCTTCAAGACTTTAAGATCCGTCATCCTGTTTATGGGGCTCAACTTCGGCAGCTGATCCAAAATCCATGAGAAGGCGAACCAAATCTCACACACAATCGACATTCCCCACAGCCACATTGCGTCTGGATTGTTGTGCCGCACCCGCCAAGTGAGGAAGAGCCCTAGCACAACCATTCGAATCACCACGAGGAGCCTGCATGCACATCACATTAATTCAAAACATGCGTTAAATATGAGCAAACTACAAACTACACCCCCACTACACAATGAATTCACCTTCATCTCTTTAATTTCGATTGAATTCATCGCAGTAATCCTCACATACACAACACTGCAGAAACAACAGACTGTTCTTTTGGAGTCTGCGAGTCAAACTCAGAAGGGTTAGACGAAGCGCAGGAAAACCTAGAGAGATTGCAGCACAAAATTAGTTCGAAATAGCTATTGCTTAAAAATCGGATATACGAAATTGAGAACTTTCTAACCTGTAAGGACTGAGGATGCCAGGAGAGATTGGAGCTTTTCTTGAGAGAGGCTTCTTGGACTTGTCGACAAAATTTGGGGGACCAGTGCCCATACCAGTGTCAGTGCCACCCCCGCCACCAGAGTAACCATTGTCTTTTGGCCAGACGGCATTGCCGTATCCGTAGGTGCCCTTGGTCTCGTACAACCATCGGGAATGGTCGAAGTCCGAGTATGCGTTGTTTTGCATGAGACTTTGGCTGCCGGGCTTGGCATTTCTCAGGAGAGATAACCGTCGCTCCATTCTAGCTGCTCGCTCGCTGAGAGTGGGCAAACGTTGGAAGTTGCCGGCGCGAGGGCTTTCATCGGGTGTTTTATAATCCTCCTTGCAGCCCGGGCATCGAGCGGAGGGCGTGGCCAGCGCGTCCAAATAGCAATCTCGACAGATACGAAACTTGCACTCACAGGGGAACAGCTCCTCCCCCCGTTCGTCACGAAGTGATTTGCCGTCGCACCCTACCACGCCGCAGATGGTGCCCGGGGCGCAAGCTAGCTGGGGGTGATTCCCCTCGATCTCCATCATTTTGTCCATAACATGACCTCTGGTCACTGTTTCAAACCCACCCGTGAAGATGGTGCTGGAAACAAACTGCTGCTCGGCCTTCCCGGCGATGGCTGGGCTCATGGGTCGCACGCTGGGCGATGTGCCGGACATGCTAGTACCAGACATGTACTGGAAATCGGGAGTGGCTGGGATTTGCACACTATATGCAAACTCCGACGTCACTTCCCCGCCCAGCTCGCTTTCGTCGCGGGAGTACCCCGCATAGCGACCGCTTGAGGTTCGCCGAGCATGACCCGTCGACGCTGGCGAAGTCGACCTCTCTAGGCGGGGACTTCCTCCCCGCGGAATGCTATAGTTCCGAAACGACTTGTTACCAGACATGGAAAGTTTCGGCCTTGTTGGCGACGCCATGGCTGCGTACACCCTTTGTGAGCTCTGCTAGCTCTCCACCATGAAAATCAGAAAACAGATTCTGATGCTACCCTAAATTGTACCAACATAAAGCCTTGCCAACCTCGGTCGATTAAGCAGCTATCAGCGTGTAAAACCCCACCCTGCAGCGATCAGAGGCCAAGGATAAACAAGCAACGTGATTAGGATTGCAACAACGAGTAGAAGCCAGTGACACTGCAACTTCGTCAGAATCGAAAATAATCAGGCAAGTGCCGCAGCTCAAACGTGCCACACTCTCACATCCTGTCTTTAGTGCAGGTGGCAGCCACGGTGAGGAGGTGCCCCGCTGATCGTCGTCAGAAGGGCACTTTGTACTCCACTCTACAGTAATGAGTCACCTGTGGGGGTCAAACAACAGAACAGGGAAACCTAACTATACGCTGAGGCACTGTACCAGATGGACAAGCACAGAGGAAAACTGTTCGTCACGCAAGCGCAACGACCTCATTGACTTGGCCACAACATGGAACAACAACCCAAATGCTTCGAATTTCAACTTCTCAGCACGATACCAATGCGGAGCACGGACAAAACAAAACCCTACAGGGAGAGTCATCTGCATAGAACCACTGCCAAAACTGCAACCACCATCGCAAAGACCTCTACGGAACCCTCCAGGCCATCGCCATGCACCTATCAAAGTTTTAAAAAAATCTCGGCGAGTGCGGCTAAATTAAGAAAATCCCTTCCAGTTGAGCATCAGATTCACGAGACTTGGACAAGGCACCTACCTTAGACACCAACTACCGCTTGCACCACCTCAATTCGACCACAACAAATCTCCACCAAGCCTGAAAGCTCTACACCAGCACTCCTCCAGCCCCCACTCCGCAAACGAATCTGCTGATATGAACACTATCTCATGAGCTCTGACAACTCCTCAATATACTTCGTTGAGCGCTTCAGCACTGTTTCTCTCTTGCTCGCTCTCTCCCCCTCTGTGTCAAGTACGAGAATTTCCCAACTTGATCCCACAGGTAGAGAAGAAAAAGATCGCGCAGTGGCAGTCGCAGGTTGAAAAACACGCAGGGGAGGGAGGGATAGTGAGCGAGGTTTGCAACACGAAACCGCGGCAAGGTGGAGCGAGTCTGCCGCTGGGGTCTGCTCTGTAGTATGCGTGCGCAGCAGGGTCCAGCTTGCGCGCACACACTGTCGTCGACGCCCGCGATGCCCGTCCCAACGCGTCTGCCAGTCGTAATGGGACCGTATTCCGTATGCTACCACGGCAATGGTCAATCTTTCTTCATCGTCCCCGTTTTTCTTTCTCGGTTTTCTTCGACCTGCGGGGGCTTTTGCGACGATCGCGAGGACAGGCCCGGCGCCCCAACGTCCTTCAACGGCTACAAAATAGGTCACAGCTTTCTCCGACACCTCCCTCTGTTTCCCTCAAGTAGATAAATGATCTTTCACTGATAGATGATATTTTGTGGATGGATGACGTCGTTCTCGGAGTTCTGTTCTGGCTTTGTCTTTCCTCGATCCTTCCTCCAATATCCTATCCATCCCTGTGGATTTGTCAGTTTGCTTTTGTATTTATGCTTTTTCTGTTACTTTTACTTTTCGCCTTTTGGACGGCATAGGTAACGATATGGAGGTTCCACACGAATGTTTCCGCTTCTTTTTTTTAATTGTATCTTGGGTTGTTGATTGTGTCATAAGTACAATAAATGTGTTATACATGTCAATCAATCGTTATTGCATAACAATGAATCCTGGGATTTGAAAGGATTAATTCTACATGTGCATGTAACGGGAATCGATTATATGAGCTGTAAATAGCAAAGGTATGAATATTAAGGGAGAAAAAACTGTGGGTAGAATTGTGGGTATGAAAACATTACAAGCCGTACTATATATATATATATATATATATATAGTCAGAAACACATACTCCCTGTTTTATAATATAATAATGAATGGCAATTCATTTCATTACCTTTGTCTGTTCCTTAATACACATATTTTACCAAATAGCTAACAGCTTCTACAATAAAATTTGAATTAAAATTTGAATTCATATGTCAGTGCCATGTAAGACTTAACCATGAAATTGTGTAATTCACTTCACTCTAATAAAAAAACCAAAAGTTCAAATCAAAGATAACCTCGCTTACTGTACTGATTACAAACTCAAGCATTAAGAATATGGTCCTTTTGAAAAGAAAAATAAAAGAATCTTACAGTGAACACACCAACTGCTTGGAGACTCTCATGGATGAATGACCGAATCCGATGGATGAATTACATGTGCCCTGTGATGAGCTTGGAAGGGAACGCGCTCTCACTTCCAGTACCCACCTCTGTGATTCCAGCTGGCACTAGACCAGCCCACGCTACCGCTGACGTGGACCCGCAACTTGTGCTCTTAAAAAATCAACGACCACTTGGGATCTCTCTCCTAATTAAATATTATTAATATATTAATTAAATATTAATTAAATATTACCTTTGAAGTGGTCTAATGCATTAAAAAAATTTAAAAATTAAGAATTGTGTAAATGTATTCGTGAGAATAATATCATTCCATTTCGTTTTTTTTAATACTATAATATGCTATCAAGTAAATATATATTGGAAAATTTACAAAAGTTTAAAATCACCTGATGATTTATTGTCACATATATTGTTTTCCGTTTCCATTGGAAAAAATCTAAATACGAATGGAATATAATTGTTAAAACCTAAAATAGTATATGGATCAACGTTTTATATACATATGGCACTTTTATATATTTGTATTTATTCGTTTTTCCAGATATTTGATGAAGAAAGGTGTAAACAATTAAACAATTAAGACAAAATTAAACATTTTAGACAATTTAGACAATTTAGACAAAAATATTTATCTAATTTTATTCAAAATTGGTTTTCACCCGAATTTGTCAGTGGATATCATGCAAATCATTTTCAGGTTAAAACATGTTTTTTGAACTCATGTATACTTAAACAATTGGCTATCAATATGTACAAAATTTTAATTTATTATTATTACTATTATTATTTGATTACATCGAAAGTCTAATCTAATCTTTAAAAGTCATAATTTTAAAAAAAAAATATAACTTTTTTCATTAATTCATTGTTATGCTTGTTATTATTATTATTATTTACTGATCTGTTATTCCAACTGTACAAATAAATATATACACTGAAACAACAATTGCCACATCATCACCTCATCCATCATCAGATTGTTCATTCATCCAAGGGGGTTGGGGCCTGTGAGCATGAATGATGTCATTTTCAAGGACAGTAGTTGTGAACTGTCAATTAGCGTCGATTGTAGGATTGTGTTGGTGCCATGCTGTTTGTGAGTTTGTCCTTTTACTTTTTTAATTTTTAAATATTTTTAAATATTTTAATTTGATTTTTGTTTCTGGGCTGCCCGGAAATAAAACACGGGACAGCCTGGACGTGGCAGAGTAAGGGGAAATTCAAGGAAGGAGAGATAACCTGGGAGCCACGTGGGCATGTTAAAGCTGTATTCTGGTTGGCTGTCAGAGGACCGACCTCCCCTCGGGCACGGTCATAGGGGCAGCTGGAGTAGGTGCTCTTCTCTATTACCGTTGTTATTATTTACTAAATAGAATCTTTGGATTGTTTTAATATTTTTCTTATCTAGACATATATATATATATATATATATATATAATACTAATATGCACATAGTTATATTCACATATGTAGTAATTGATTTTATTACACCTTCATTGTGCAAAAAGATGTATTTTTTTGCTTTTAAAACTTTATTCTATTGCATACCATATCTCTCATTCTAATAGTAAAATGTGTTTTAATGCATTGAAATGATTATAGAGAAAGACTTTGGAGCTTGAACTTTATTTTGGTAATGAGAATATGTAGGTGATTTTATTTTAAAACTCATTATAATAAACACAAGTTCTTTGCCAACTCTTCTTTGCATCTATTAAAAAATAAGATTTTTGATTTGAAACCATTCATAAGATTCTTAGGCTCAAACAAAAAAAAATCTTTTTGTCTAAGTACCAAATAAGAGATTGTAAAGTTTTATTATTATTTATTATTTATTATTTTTTTCTAATTTAAATTTAAATGATATAAAAAATAATATAAAATTTTTGCAAGAAAAAAACTCAAATAAAGAAATACCATATATAATAGAATTTTATGATAATTCAATGTACTTTAAAATATTAACTTTTATATAATTTATATATTTAAAATTTTAGTTAATTATTTTTTTACTAATAAAAATTATTTGGTTACTTTTATATAAATATTAATAAAAATAGTTAAGATGAAATAATGATTTATAAAAAATAATATTTTAAGATAGAAGAATTTATAATCTTTATACAAATAACTTAGTCTCCTGATTTTCAATGAATTAAATTTGATATATATTTATATTAAGAAATATTTATTTAATTATATCCAATAAAATTTATTTAAGATAAAAGAATTTAAAATTGTAAAAATACATGTGTATTTAAAAAATCTTAATTTATTATCAGATTTTGTTAATAATAAAATAAAAATATAATATGTTGATTGATAAATTATAAGACTCTAAAATTCTAATAAAATCTTAGCTATTTCATTTAATATTTATGATATTTGTCCATACTTAAGATGATATAAATTATATTTTTATAATTATTTAATTTCTATTTTTTATTAAATTTTTTAATGTTATAATTGTATTATTTCTACAACTTTTTGTTGGTATCTATTATTGTTATTATTGTAGTTGAATTGTTTTCTTTTTTCCTTTTTTTTGAAACTTTTATAAAAAATGTTTATGCATGGATTTATGTGGCTATTATTTTACGTAAAAGTTTTAAGAGTTCTTAATTAGCTTATACAAAATTTTATAAAATCTGATTATTATATATAACCTAACTATTTAAAAAAAAATTACATTAAACATAAATTTTGGTAGTAAAAATAGGAAAAATATATTATATCCTTGCTAAAAAAAATTGTAAACAAATCTTTAGTTTTTTTAAATTAAATTAATTTTAAAAATCAAGATTCACAACTTATTAATTTAGATATTTTTTTAGTTTTTAAAATTAATTTAGTATTAAAGAATGTTATTATTCTTTTATATTTCTTAAGAATAATGATTTATCAATTTCTTTTAGTTATTTCTTAAAGCACATAAACTGATTTTTTTATTTAAGCTATTTATCAACTTAGAGATTAATTTAATTTTAATAATTTCTTAATTTTAATTTTAAATTTTGATTAAAAATAATTAAATTTTTTAAAATACAAAATATCTTTAATTGAATTAAAATGATTTCTATATAAAAATAAGACTAATTTTTTAAAATTAAAATTAAAATATAAGCCATATAGTATGATATTATATATATATATATATATATATATATATATATATATATATATATATATATATATATATATATATATATATATATATATATATATATATATATATATATATATATATATATATATATTTTTCATTTTTTGTGCTTCGAATCAAACTTGCTACAAAAATTCTTTGTATTATTTGAATTATTAAATATCTACTTTAGTAAATTTTAATGGTCTTCTCTAAATTTGATATGTATGTACTCATTTTACTTATAATATAGAATATATTTGGTCTAATAATACAATTTCATATAAGTGTCATAGACATATACATTTATCCCAATAGTTACTTATATGATTAGATAGAAGTAGATAAATATAGATTAATTTCATATAGTCTTGTAGGGAAGCTTCCTCAAAGCTTTATAGATGCAGTTTTGACTTTAGATGTATTTATAGGATATAAGCTTGACTAATAAGTTAACCACGTGTTTATAGCTTTTGAGATAAGTTAACTTTTTTTAAATATGTGGCGCCTTGCAAGTTAAGACATGTGGCTAGTAAAGTCAACACATTTTGGAGGTTGTATAGGACATCGCCACATAGCTCTTAGTTAAGAGTGTATATAGAGGCAAGCATGAAGCCTTCTTCACTCTTGTCAATGCCTTTCTAGTCTTTAGTCTTATTGTTTTTGGCAATAGCCATTCTAGTTTGATATTATATCACCTTTTGAGTAACTTTCTAGTTCTCTTCAATAACACAAGAGTGTATTGAGGATTGTCTTTCTTCGAGATTCATGTCCTTATGTCACAGACACAGAAATACAAGCTCGAGATCTAACAAGAAGTTCAAGAAGAACTAGCAAGAACTAGATTAATCAAATGAATACAAGAACAACACGAGAGAGGTGAGCTAGAACTCCAAGAGATGTGTTGTCGAGACTGAAGAACTCTTCAGCCTCGATTCCAATATATACTCCTATTTAGGAAGCTTCTCAAGCAACTTCTACCAACTAGAAAGCTTCTCAAGTGACTTCCACCAATTAGGAAGCTTCTCAAGCAACTTCTACCAACTAGGAAGCTTTTCAAGTGACTTCCACCAACTAAGAAGCTTCTCAAGCAACTTCTACCAACTAGGAAGCTTATCAAGCAACTTCTACCAACTAGGAAGCTTCTCAAGCAACTTCTACCAACTAGGAAGCTTCTCAAGCAACTTCCATCAACTAGGAAGCTTCTAGAAGGTTCCAGAGACTTGCTTCTAGAAGGTTCTAAGGACTATGTCCCTAACATCATCCCTCCTTTAGCTTCGAGGTCTCTGAGAAGCAATATTATTGTTAATCAGTACCAACACAAGAAAATGAAGATCTATCGCATAACGTCTACTATGAACTCCAACTGTTGTTCACGAGGCAAGTGGTTCATCGACCCTTGAAGTCAACGGTAGTGGCCCACGCCTTCGACTTCTGACCAAGCATGAACTTCCGTGTCCCCATTGTGAAATTATCCTGCAAATACGCCTTCTGGCTAACCATCGTAAGCAGACTCGAACTCAAATACAATCACCAGTGATCGATTACTTAGCATCCTCCATCGTCGTTGTGGTATAGGCGGTTCTTCATCTTGGGGTCGCCTTCGTGAGCTAGTCGGTTGAGATAATCTGACTAGCATAGTATCTATCTCTTGGCTATCCATATCAGAAGGCTATTGAAAAAATTCTACTTTATCAACTACGAGTTTTGGTGGTGCTCTCCCCCTTTCTTATATTTTTAGATGAGCAAGCTTGAAAAGGAAGCTATCGTCGAACCGGCTTAGGTTTATGAGGATGTTATTGATGAAACTCCTGTACTTTTTGTGGCGCATTGGCAAGATTTTCAGCTGGTTCCCACATTCTCTCATTAATGTCGTAGCCACAGCAATGAATAAGATACTCCAACTTGCCCCACCTTTGCCATGAATCCAACATCTTTTTGACCTCGTATTCCTCGTGGTTCTCGATCTCAATACTAGGTGGTGGACATTGCACTCTTCCAAGAAAGGACGACTCTCGATAAGGCTCCAACAGAGAAACATGAAAGACTGGATGTACCTTCATAGAAGCCGGTAATTCCAGATGGTACGCCATTGGATTGATTTGCTTTTGGATGATAAATGGTCTCAATCTTCGATAGTCCAACTTATCACATAGTTGCTTGGTTTTGATATTCCGTCAAAGAAGCCATACTTTATCTCCAATTTTGAAAGTAGGTGCTTGATTCCGAAATCTATCTGTAGATGTCTTGTAGGATTCTTGAGCGGATTGTAATTGAAGCTTCAATGTAGTTTGAAGCTCTGATAGTTGCTTCACAAGTCCTTGAGCTGCTGGATTGTTATTTGTTGACAGACTCAATAAATCAAGTTGGAATATACAACCGCTCCTCAAAGTATAAAAGATCTCCCTCCACCTTGAACTTGTCGTCATTGGTACGCTGCTTGATATCAATGGCTACTGGATCTTCAATAGTTATGGCACGTACCTGGTTCAGGAAGTCAACATCAATTGGCACAATAGTAGCACAAAGTCGAAATTGCTCTGGCTTCAATAACATCGTACATTGTTGATCAAATGCTGCTTCTCTAGCCTTTGGTACAAGATACGATCTCCTCGATAAGGCATCGGATAGTCCTTGCTGCTTTCCAGGTCGATAAGTGATAAAAAAATTGAATCTAGATAGCAACATACTCCACCAAGCTTGACGTCGATTTAGAACTCGAGCCGACCTGAAATACTTCAAATTCTTATGATCAGTGTATATGGTCACTGGGTATGTAGCTCCTTCAAGAAAGTGATGCCATTCTTGGAAAGAATCCACTATAGCAAGAAGTTCTTTATCGTGGATCTCATAATTGATTTCAGCAGCAGAGAACTTTCGAGAATAAAATGCAACCGAATGGAGCTTCTTGTCTTCTCCCATTTGTGAAAGTACAGCTCACAAAGCAAAATTCGAAGCATCAGTTTTTAAATAGAAGGCCTTTGTAAAGTCTGGATGTACCAAGATCGGAGCCATAGTAAATGTCGTCTTCAGGTCTTGAAACGCCTTCTCCGCTAGAGGTTCCCATTCTAGCTTATCCTTGCATGTCAATCGAGTAAGAGGAGCAACAACTTGAGAGTAATTCTTGATGAAGATTCGATAGAAGTTAGCAAAGCCAAGAAAGCATTGTACATCTCTAACCGTCTTCGGAACCTCCCAAGATACAATTGCTTCCACCTTCTTGGGGTCCATCTTCAAGCCTTCCGTAGTCGCAACGAACTCCAAAAACTCCATCTCTATTTGGTGAAATAAATACTTCTCTAACTTGGCATATAGTCCTCGCTTGCGTAGTTTTTTCAAGACCAAACGAACGTGCTTTTCATGCTCTTCCTCATTTTTGGAAAATATCAGAATATCATCCAAGTAGATGACAACAAAATCATCAAGGTGCTCCCGAAAAATGTCATTCATCATATGTTGGAAGATTGCTGGAGCATTGGTAAGACCAAAGGGCATGACATTATATTCAAAATGGCCATACCTTGTACGGAACGCTGTCTTCCACTCATCTCTTTTCTTGATTCGTATAAGGTTGTAAGCTCTCTTTAGATCAATTTTTGTAAAGATCCTTGCATGTCCAAGTTGTTCTAAGAAACCAGAAATCAAAGGTATTGGGTAACGATTCTTCTTTGTTATCTTGTTGACGCCTCGATAGTTGTGGTTGGTCGTTTTACTTATTCCAAAAGAAACCTCCCAGAATAAACCTGTATAGGAGAATTCGAACACGGGGAGTGACTAGTTGCTTAAGCGTTCACGTTAAGGTCACACAATTAATTACCTCCAATGTATCGTCTCTATTTCCATTGTCTAAGCACACAAGGAAACTATAATCTCTCCTTTCACCTTATCAATCTCTTCCTTACAACAATTCAGTCATACCAATAACTGTTATTTCCACCAATATATCTTCACTCTTATAATCTCTAACTGTAATACCACAACATCACAGCTTCAGCACACAATTACCCTCATTCCAATTACTGGAATTCTTCACACAGAACTACCATTCATATTACAGTGTTTCACACAACCATAGATTCACTCTTTCTGTTGAACTACATTCAGATTTCAGCATTCAATCTCTCTTCTTCTCATTCAATAACATATAATTCCAATCACACTTTCATTCCATGATTCACTTCACAATATTCAGAAACTCTCAATACTCTTATTTCGAAGAACATAACAACAAAAGAAAAGAGGTAGCACCAAGCTTACCCCGGCTCACACTATCACAATAATGGCCGTTTCTTCCTCTCTCTCATCTTCCTTATCCTACCACGAGATACCAATTGCTACATCTCTAATGAAAACTGTTTTTTCTAACTATTCATCCATTTTAACTACTGAACTACCTTTCCAATAGTCATCGTTCCCTGTTTACACTATAAACTAAGTATCTACAAATCAGCAAATAACTACTTATTCTACATAGCCCCACTCCTAACTGTGCAGCGTCCTCGCAAACAACCAGTTCGAAACAAGAACTGATGACTCCTTAGCATTGCCCATACTCATAGCTACTGATTACAATTCTAAAGTCACTTCTTCGTCTTCCCCGTCTGATACATTTATTGGTACTATGTTCAATTTGGCCGTTAAATCTTCATTAAGTGCTCCCAATTCACGGACTTGACTTTCCAATTGCAGAATTCAGGTGTCTTTCGCCTCTAATTGATATTGTTGTTGCTTCACCTTCTGTTTCAATTCGCCAATTGAACCTTCAATTGACCCTTGTGGTCGTCGAACGCTGACCAATTCTTCCTCCAATTTCTTTGCAATCTCCTTCAGAGTATTGATCTCCCCTTGCATTTCCTTTGTTTTCACTCTGAATTGGTCACTCATCGTCTTCTTTTCCTGTTCCAAAGTCACCATCTTCGTCTGGTTCAATTCCAATTGTTGCTTCATTTTCTCAACTTCCAGGTTCGATTGATTGAGAGAATTGGAGAGTTCTTATTTCTGATGCGCCATTCCTTAGTGAAGGCGCTCTCTTTCCTTTTCCCACGCTTGCTGTTTTACTCCAAGGACATGCTCCAGTCTCGAATTGGCTTCTTTGGTGGCCCTATTCACCCGATCTTGTTCTAACAGTTTTTGACGTTGTTCTGCCATCTCCCTCTTACACGCCACCAATTGCTGTTTAAAATTCGTGTGATCAACCAATTCATTTGTTGTCTGCTGTAATTGAGATAATTACACTAAAAATCGCTCTTTCACACTGTTCTCCTCTGGTGTTCGATGTTGAATGTCCATTGGCTTATTGTCTCTCTGAACCATTGGACCCCTCTCCCGAACACTGATTGGTTCTCCCGGTCCCCATGGAAGTGCCAATAAATTGCTCCTCGGTTTTGGTAGTACTGGAGCTGCTATCGTCTTCCCTTTCTCCGACAACGGTTGACTCAATTCATAAACTATTGCAGACTGTATATAATTGGAACACAAAAGCGTTGCAATTCTACTTGACTTGCGCTTGTAACTCAACTCTGCATGAATTCTGGTGGCCACGTACGCTGCCCAATTGAACACCATACCCTCGAAGGAGCCTATTCTCGCATATAATAATCGTTTAGCCATATACGTCGTATGTCTATTCAATCCCAACCTCTTCTGAACGAAGCGCATCCACTCCATCAATTCTGGTGTAAGTGCATCCGTCGTCCGCTATCCTTGATTCCTTTCTAGCGACGTCATACCTCCTTTAAAATAACTCCCCGGATTGAAGTCTGAAGACTATTCTGCATCAACCGCTAACTCTCCTATTGCTAACTGTAATGCCTTATGCAAGGTATTCTCAACAATTCTCAAAGTCTTCCCTTTTATAACACTCGAACTATCCTCAGGATCATAGTTCGTCAAGTATTCTTCCAATAGTTCTACATCGATTGATGGTAAATTGTCTGCCACTCGCAGAAAAAGATATAGCTGCGCACTTCTAAAGTCCTTCTGCCGCATTGCATTCCAGCAAATTTCTAACCGCATGGGTTCCATATTTGTGAGTATACAAAGAGAAAGCTCATCCATATTACTCCTTGACCTCACCCTTCTACCCTCTTCCTCCTTCTCCGAGGCTCTCTTGACCTTCTCCCTCGACATTATAAAGCTCTGCGTATTTGCACTAATACTATGATTTGCCGTGAACTCTCCACTAACGAACTATGCTTCAACAATTCTAGACAAAATACTGAAGGCAACTACACAAAGTGCCCCTCTCCTAAATGTTTAACTAGTTATGAAACAAGAATCCCTAATCTTGATTGCTGATGTTCTAATACACTAATCAACCGTCGTCATTTGCCTCCAATTAGACACTTATGATGGCAGGCAAGTCATCATGAACGACACGTCTGCCCCCTCCAATCTTGATAAACCCGCCTCCGGGTTTATGTATAATACAGACGTAGTCGGTTTCCATTGATACGGGTTGTGAATTTGGTTCTCGTAAAATCTTCCAATTGGACGGAACCATTGGGAAAGGCTGCCAATACGCGATAGGGTCCATACCACCAAATTTGAAATTTTCTCGAAAATTGTGAAAACGGCTGTCGTACAGCAGGACAAGATCATTGGGCATAAATGATTTTGTGCGGAGTTTACTATCGTAATAACTCTTCCGGCGGCGTTGAATAGCTTCCATGGTCATCGAAGCCGAAGTCTTAATCTCATCCAATTTTTCCAATTCTGTTAACCGATATTGGAGAGATTCTTTGTTACCCAACCGTTCTTCCAATGCAATTCTTAAACTGGGAACCTCCAATTCTATTGGTAAGATGGCCTCCTGCCCATATACCAATTGAAAAGGTGTGGAATTGGTCGTTACTTTATACGCAGTTCGATATGCCCACAATGCTGCAAATAATTTAGTATCCGAGTCGATTCCCGCTCCTGAAATAGTCTTTGTTAAGATTTTACAAAGGATACCATTGGTCTTTTCGGTCTGCCCATTGGCACGTGGATGATAAGGGGTAGTTTTTCGATGCTTGATCTCATACTTTGTTGTCAATGCTTCAATGGTTGCATTAATAAAATGGGTTCCTCGATCACTAACCAATTCTTTCGGACAACCAAAACAAGTGATAATGTTCTCATATAAAAATGTTGCTATAGTAGTGGCATTATCAATTTTTGTTGCCGTAGCCTCTGCCCATTTGGTGACATAATCGGTGGCTACTAAAATATGACGTTTCTGTCCATTCCGAGAAGCAGGTGCAATTGGTCCGACGAAATCAATATCCCATTTTTCGAATGGTGCATGTGCCAAAACTGGTACCAATGGCATTGCAGAAGTTCTAGTAGGTCGACCAATTCGTTGACAAGGATCACAACGACGAACATATTTCTGAGCATCCAAAAACATTGTTGGCCACCAATAACCAGCCATTAAAGCTTTACGCGCGGTGCTATCACCCGCAAAATGTCTTCCACAGCTATCCAAATGACATCCTTCCAATATGGTACACACTTCACTTGGAAATATGCAACGTCGTAAAATACCATCCCGTCCTTGTTTGTATAATGCGGCTCCAATCATGGTATACGACACACTTCTTATAATCAGACGCTTCTTTAATTTTTCATTATAAGAAATTGGAAAAATCTGAAATGTGAGATATTGGATTAGGTCACCATATTCGGGTGTAATAACCTCCATAGCGAATAATTGTGCATCCGGAAGGGAGTCGTTTATCGGCTCATTACCCAGTATATTAGATAAACGGGACAAGTGATCTGTATTGGCATGTGTCTTGCCAGGCGAACATTAATTGTATAATTGAATTCTTGGAGAAGTAACACCCAGCGAGCAATTCGTCCGCTCAATTGGGATTTATTTATCATATACTTAAGTGCATCATGATCAACGTGGAACACAAACGGGTAGCCCAGTAGATAATGGCAGAATTTCTGTACAGAATAAATCATGCCAAGGGCTTCTCGCTTGGTAGTATTATAATTACGTTCGGCCATAATCAATTGTCGACTCGCAAAATATATTGGATGATCACGGTTATTGTCATCCTTCTGACTCAATATTGATCCAATCGCGACGTTGGATGCATCGACATAAACTTGAAATGGTTTCGTCCAGCATGGGGCAAACAGTATTGGTGCAGATACCAATTTTTGCTTTAAGGCCTCAAAGGCAACACTGCATTCTGCCGTCCAAATGGAACTAGATCCATCCAATAGTGGTTTCTTTAGCAAATTTGTCAATGGCTGACATAGTACCGCAAAGGAGTGAATAAAACGCCGATAATAGCTGACATGGCCCGCAAAGCCACGTACTTCGGACACCATTTCTGGCTTTGGTAAAGCCAATATTCGAGTTACTTTATCTGGGTCCATAGCAATACTGCGGCCGGACACTATGTGGCCCAAGAGTCTTCCAGAGGGGACTCCAAATTGACACTTCTCTGAATTCAACGATATATCGTACTTATCGCATTGGTCCAGACATCGTCCCAGGCAGTTCAAATGATCGGCTGTCGTACTGAACGTATAAAAATCATCTAAGAATATTTCCATTGACACTTGTAAATAATCTTGAAAGGCCTATGTCATCACTCTTTGAAATGTGGCTGGTGCATTGCATAATCCAAATGGCATCACTTTGTATGCAAATGTACCCCAATCTGTCGTAAAAGTAGACTTGGATTAATCTTTCTTAGCAATTTTGACTTGATTGTAATTCGAAAAACCATCCAGAAATGAATAACATTTGTGTCCTGCTACGGCATCCAATATACTGTCCGTAAAAGGTAGAGGAAAACAGTCCTTCTTGGTAGCTGTGATTGTCGTTTTACTTACTCTAACTTATCTAATCAGAGTAAACCTGTATAGGGGAATTCGAACACAGGGAAAGAATACCGCATGAGCTTACACGTTAGGGTCACACAATTAACTGTATTCCGCACTACTTAAAACATCCAGGAAACACTACAATGCTTTCCACTTCCTAATAATACTCCACCATCACTGATAACAACAACATGTAATCCCGCACTATCCTAAATGACAGGACATAATCATACTATAATCCAAATTCTGGAGTTCTTCACCATTAACTGCCTTCACATTACAGTGTTTCACACAAACACAGACTCATTCTCTCTGCTGAACTACATTCAGATTTCAGCATTCAATCTCTCTTCTTCTCATTCAATAACATATAATTCCATTCACACTTTCATTCCATGATTCACTTCACAATATTCAGAAACTCTCAATACTCTTATTTCAAAGAACATAACAACAAAAGAAAAGAGGTAGCACCAAGCTTACCCCGGCTCACACTATCACAGTAATGGCCCCTACTTCCTCTCTCCCATCCTCCTTATGCTACCACGAGATACCAACTGCTACATCTCTAATGAAAACTGCTTTTCCTAACTATTCATCCATTTTACCTACTGAACTACCTTTTCAACAGTCATCTATCCCTGTTTACACTATGAACTAAGTATCTACAATTCAACAAATAACTACTTATTCTACATAGCCCCACTCCCATCTGTGCAGCGTCCTCGCAAACATAGAACCGATACATAACTAAAAAAAAAAACTTCTCCAAAATTTCTATTTATTTGATATATCCAATTGATCAATTACTACATTATCCATTATTGGTTCCACCGATTCTGGCTCTAGTGGTACGTCTTCATCCTCTTCCAATATTTCAAGCGACTCCTTTCTCAACTGGGCTGAAAGATCTTCATTGTATTCTCCCAATTCACGGATCTGAGCTTCTAGTTTCAGGATCTGGGCATCCCGAAGTTCCAACTGATGTTGCTGCGAACTCATCCCTTCTGGGACATCTTTAATCGACACTTGAGATTGGCTCCTCATAGTTAACTCTTCCGTCAGTTTTGACACCTCATTTTGTAAAACTTCAATTTCAGACCTCATTTTCCCCGTTTCACATCTCAATTGGTCACACAATAACGCTTTCTCTGTCGCCAATAACTCTGTCTTGTCCACTTCCGCTTGCAACTGGCATTTGAACTTCTCCCGTTCCAAATCCCATGACTTCCTATTCTGAATCAATTCGTCCCGTTGTCCTTCCACAATCCGTGAAATCTGTTCTTTTTCCTTTGTCCAAGCTTCATATTGGAGAACCAATTTCCGCTCCAGGACCAACTTGACTTCTTCAATTTCTTGAATCCTCAGTTCTTGCTCCCTGATTTTTTGATTTTGATCCGATATCCTTTTTTTTTTTACTGTCCTCCCAATCCCGTTTACTTCTGTCTTCGACATCCAATGCTCGTACCATACAATGTATTTGCGAAATGTGCTTCAATACGGCATTTTTAAGAGATACTCCTTCAGGGAATCGACCCTCTGGAAACGCCAACTGGTTGATATCTATCAATAATGGGACTTGATTCTCCTCTTCCACCGCAAGACCACTTGGAACCCGTCTCGCTTCGATAACCGGAGCTACCCCTTGAACCACTGTACGACTTGATTCTCCAATTTCGTGTATTACATCCGCTACATTGTGATTCTGTGCCAACAAATTTCGTTCTCTCTGCAAAGGTGCTGACACTGGTATAGGGTTTTCCTCTTCTGACGGTGGTTGACGCAATGTTTGCGCGATGACAGCATACACATAATTTGAACAAAGCAAGGATGTGAACTTCCCCAATTTGAACTTGGCTCCTATCTCCGCATGAATACGAGTAGCTACGTAAGCCGCCCAGTTGAACACCATCCCCTCAAATGCCCCTACTGCTACATACAATAATCGTTTTGACACATATGTGGGGTGTCGGTACAATCCTAACCGCCTCAGCACGAACCGCAACCATTCCACATATTCTGGTGTAATCGCCTCCTGAGTCCGCCATCCTTGGCTCCTTTCAAAGGATGACATTCCTCCCTTGAAATATCTACCTGGGCTGAAATCGCCTGACTCATCAGTCCCAACTGCCATCTCTCCAATGGGAAGAAACAACACCTTTTCCAGGATTGTTTCATCAATCCCAATAATTCGCCCTTGAACGACACTCGATCCATCCTCGGGGTCGTAATTCTCAATGTATTCCTCCACTAATGACACATTGATTGATGGTAAACGCTCTGAATGGTGCAAAAACTCGAACAGCTTCGCAGTCCGAAAATCCCTTATTTTTCTCTGCGTCCAACAGATTTCTAACTTCATCGGCTCCATATTGGTAACGATTATCACAGCCGGTGGTTTTGCTGTGCGTTTAGCTCTCACATTCCGGCCACTTTCATCTCTATCTACAGCTCTCTTGGTACTTTCAATCGCCATGACTCAAACGCTTACAGGTCCTAACCGTCAATGCCACTCTCCAGTCTGCCCGAAACACTAAAATGAGACAGAAATAAGCAACAACATAATATAACACCACAGAATAACCCTTAGTAGGAGCCCCACTCCTATTCTATTACCTAGTGATGAGAGCGACAACATGGTACCCATACTGTCCATTTCTCACTTCCTTCGCATCTGACACAATAGTGATTATTACATATCCTTGCAGCCGCCTCTACGTCTTATACCATAATTAGGTCCCTCCTGAGTCCATTCGAAGTCCCCTCCCCTCAAATGAAATAAAACCCGTCCCGGGTTTTAGGTATTATATAATCGTAAACGATTTCCATTAATGCGGGTACTGAAACGATGGCCCGTGAAATCCTCCAATTGAACAGACCCATTGGAAAATCCTTCAATTACGTGATATGGCCCATGCCAGCGAACTTGAAATTTTCCCGAAAAATGGTTGAATCGGCTATCATACAGCAATACCAAATCATTGGGCATAAAACACTTCGGCCGCAGTTTACTATCATAGTAACTCTTCCTCCGTTTTTGAGTGGCTTCCATGTGGAATAGAGCGACAGCCCGTATTTCATCCAATTCCTCCAATTTCATCAACCGAGAGTGTAATGACTCAGTGTCACTGAGGCGTTCGTCTAAGGCAATTTGTAAACTGGGAACCTCCAATTCGATAGGTAAAATTGCCTCTTGACCGTAAACTAATTGGAACGGAGTAGAGTGGGTAGTTACCTTATAGGCGGTACGATAAGCCCACAAAGCTGCAAAGAGTTTGGTCTCCCAATCAGTACCGGCCCCTGAAATTGTCTTAGTCAAGACTTTGCACAAAATGCCGTTGGTCTTTTCCGTTTGCCCATTGGCACGAGGATGGTAGGGAGTGGTCTTACGATGCTTGATCTCATATGTGGTCGTCAAGGCGGCGATGGTAGCATTGATGAAATGGGTGCCTCGATCGCTGACCAATTCCTTGGGACACCCAAAGCGAGTGATAATATTCTCATACAGAAAAGTTGCCACCGTACTGGCATTATCGGTGCGGGTAGCAATCGCCTCTGCCCATTTGGTGACATAATCGGTGGCGACTAAGATATACCGCTTTTGACCAGGTTTTGACGCTGGTGCAATGGGACCAACAAAATCAATATCCCATTTTTCAAACGGAACCTGGGCCAAGATTGGGACTAACGGCATGGCGGAAGTATCCGTAGGTTGACCAATTCGTTGACAAGGATCACAACGGCAAACGAACTGGTGGGCATCAGAAAACATTGTGGGCCACCAATATCCGGCCATTAAAGCCTTGCGGGCAGTGCTGTCTCCCGCGAAATGACCACCACAACTATCCAAATGACAACCTGTAAGTATCGACTGTACTTCACTGGGAAAGATACAGCGCCGTAAAAGACCATCGCGTCCTTGTTTATACAAAGCATCACGAATCATCGTGTATGGGGCACTCTTCAGAATAAGGCGCTTCTTAAGCTTGTCCGTGAAAGTCGGCGGAAAAGTATGGAAGGTCAGAAACTGAATAATTTCGCTATACTCGGGGGATAACACATCCACCACAAATAATGCGGCGTCGGGAAGATCATCGGGAATAGGCTCGTTGCCGAGAATATTAGACAACCGGGATAAATGATCTGCGTTCGCATGTTGCTTCCCAGGTCTGACAACCACCGTAAAATTGAACTCCTGGAGGAGTAAGACCCAGCGAGCAATGCGCCCACTCAATTGAGGCTTATTAATCAGATATTTGAGGGCATCATGATCCACATAAAATACAAACGGATACCCAAGCAAATAGTGCCGAAATTTTTTAACCGAGTATATCATACCCAACGCCTCTCGTTCAGTAGTAGTATAGTTGCGTTCGGCAGCCACCAATTGTCGACTGGCATAATATATTGGATGATCGAATCCCTTATCATCCTTCTGGCTTAACACCGAGCCAATAGCAGCATTGGATGCATCAACATACACATGAAATGGCTTTGTCCAACAAGGAGCCACCAATATTGGTGCAGAGACCAATTTTGACTTTAAGACCTCGAAGGCTACGGTACACTCCTTGGTCCAGAGGGGACTAGTACCATCGGACAGAGGTTTCTTCAGTAAGTTCTTTAAAGGTTGACAAATAATCGCAAACGAACTTATAAATCGTCGATAATAACTGACATGACCAACGAACCCTCGAACACCGGAGACTGTCTCCGGTCTGGGCAAGTTCATGATATGCTGCACTTTGTCAGGATCTGTAGCAATACCACGATTGGAAACAATATGGCCCAATAATTTTCCGGACGGAACACCAAATTGGCACTTCTCCGAATTCAACGATATTCCAAATTTGGCACACTGAGCCAAACATTTGCCTAAACAATGAAGATGATCTTGTTTGGTACTGAATGTACAAAAGTCATCTAAAAAGATCTCCATAAACAGTCGGAGATAATCTTGAAAAGCCTGAGTCATCACGCGTTGGAACGTGGCTGGGGCGTTACATAACCCGAAAGGCATCACGCGATAAGCAAATGTGCCCCAATCCGTAGTAAAGGTTGTCTTGAGCTGGTCTTCTTTTGCAATTTGAACTTGATTATACCCGGAGAAACCATTGAGAAACGAATAGCATTCGTGACCGGCGACGGCGTCCAATATACTATCCGTGAATGGTAACGGAAAGTAATCTTTCTTGGTGGCTGCATTTAGTTTTCGGAAATCTTGACAAATTCGGATTTTTCCGTTCTTTTTCGGCACCATCACAATTGGAGAAACCCACTCACTATTCGGTACCGGGTAAATGAAACCCACCGCAAGAAGCTTGTCCAATTCTTCCTTCACCATAAGGAAATATTTAAGATTAAGGCGATGTTGCCTCTGGCGTACCGGTTTAGCGTTTTCTTCCAATATGATACGATGTTCACAGACATCAGCGGGGATACCTTGTAGATCATTATAAGTCCAAGCAAAAGCGGATTTATGATGTAAGAAAAAGTCTGTCCAACAGGTCAACTCTTGTTCCTTAATACCTTCGTAGACCTTAATTAGCCGAGGTTCGGCCGTGGTCGCTAAGTTAATAGTTTGACATACAGGGTCAGCAACAATACTCTGTTTCAATTCCCGCAGTGATTTAAAGTTACTCGGTATGTCCGACATATGCGAAGTAACGAATCCCGTCTCGAGGGCACTAACATGGTGCACATCGTACCCAGGTTTCCAGTCAATACTTACATAAGCAGAGTTTTCCGAATCCTTCGGGTATATCAAGTACTCCCCCGGACCTCCACATTGGTACACCACCTCTGGGTGCTGTGCTGCCTCCACATTGGCCTCCGTACTCGGTACTTCTGTGTCATCATCGGAGCTAAGCCCTTCGTCCGACGTCAATTCAGATACTGGCAACTGAGACTCCCCGTGATAGCGTATTGGGTACATTTGTAACACCATTTTATCTACGCCCTTACCAATTGTCAAAGTACCTCGACCCCAATCGTTCTTGGCCTTCGCTTGATACAGCCAGGGTCGTCCCAATAAAATAGGGTACGATAAAGTCGAACGTTGTAAGCGAAAGACAATGTAGTCAATTTCATAGGCAATACCTGCAATTATAGTTTGAACACTCCGTAAAATACCCATTGGCTTAACTCGACTATGATCTGCCATCCGTAATACCAATGTCGTGGGGACTAATTGTTCCAGACCTAAAGCATCCATTGTATCAGCGTTCATTAAATTGACGCTGGAACCTCCATCTACCTGGACGCTAGAGATCCGAACACCATCAATCGAAACATCAATGGTTGGTGCACCTGGATCAGGGTTCAAACTAACTTCACAAACTTCCATATTACGATGCCGATGTCTTGTTAGGGATGAATTCAAGGTGGAACGACACTCTGGTGTGACTGCTAGAAGTTGCTTCATAGAGATTGAAGGCCGAATAGCGTCCAAATCCTTTAAAATGTCATAGGGTTCCATATTTAGGATAATTCCCAATGCCCTCTTCCATTTCATGGGTTTGAGCTTAACTCCGTGAGGTAATTTATTCTGCCGCCCTGGACTTGGAATTGGAACAGCAGATTGAGCTTCCTTGGGACTTCCTTTCCCAAGGGGATCTTTCAACGGGTATGATGCTTCTTGGAACTACGGTGGGAACAGACCGGTTTGAGACGGAACTGAAGACTCCGTAATTGGGACCTCATTGGGCTTCGCAACCAAATCAGGGCTCAAGACTTTCCCAATTTCTGGGCCTGAATGGGATTGGTCCGTAATTGGGTGTGATTGGCCCTTCGCTTTAGGATCTTCCAAATGTTTAATTGGGCCTTTCCCTTTTTGCTGGCTCCTAGTAAGAACGGTATGGACACATTCCACCCGATTTACTGGAGAATCTTGAGGTCCTCGATTTATTCCCTCCATTTTTCCTAGACTCTGGATCTGCTGATCCCGATTATTGAAATTGAATGGAGCATTACATTGCTGATACGTATGCCCTGACTGCTTGCAATTCCCACAAACTGGGGCATAATCGTCACTGGCTCTTGGATTGGGACATTCATTGGCATAATGACCAATCTGTCTACAACGGAAACAACGCAATGGCCTTTTTGCACCCCCATCAGGCATATTAGGTGTCTCCATCGGTATATACCTACTAGGTTTGTTCCATGTAGGTTGAGAAAACGATCCTGGTTGTCCCGGTTGTACTTGGTTCAATGGCATCGATGGAGCATATGGCTGATACCCATGCTGCTCCTTACCATAGTTCCGAGGATTTGATACAAACCCCTCACTATAAGTGGAATTCTGAAAATGATTGACTGCTCGATTTTGTCGGTTAGATCGATTTCCATGCCATCCAAACGTATTTCCTGTTTGAACTTGATTGACATCCCATGGAGTTGGTGGAATCATGGTCGGATTACTGAATTGTTGTTGTCTTTGCAAATTCCAACAATTAGCGGTTAAGTGCTTGCCTCCACAAAATGTACATTTACCCAACACTTGTGAAGGTGACGGGCATTCCGTTACCAAATGACCGTGGCCCTGACAATTACTGCACCATACATTGGTCCTAGTATTGGTTGGCTTTTGCCTCTTCTCCTTATCTTTGGCCATATTAACGGCCATTTCCTCCATTTTCTTCGTCAAGTTCAATAACAAGGCTTCATTGGAATCTTTTGAAGCTGATATTATTTGTTTTTCCGCCAAAGTTGACTCGTGTGTTTGATATGGAAAATATGGGGCATACGCTGTTGTTACTTGCGGTGGTAAAGCTTGCAATGGGGTAACATTAACTGGCCCCTGAGTATTGGCACTTGACTGGGCAACTGTTTCGATCATCTGTGGATAACTACCCACTGATCCGTTCAAAGCCGGATATTGATAATTGCTTTGAACTGGTATCATCGTGGCACACACAGTTAAAAACTGATCATAATGGCATTCCTCCCAAACCTTGGCTCTATCAAGGGATGCAGATATCGTAACTGGTTGAGCTTCTTTTACAAACATTTTTAGCTCTGGTGGGTGCAAACCATTTATTAATATAGATAATATAAATGCCTCCGGCATTTGGTGGTTCGGCCACTTACTAAGTATATCAGCCACTCGGCCATAGAACGATTCTACCGCCTCTCCTAGGATCATTTTGCTGTTCATTAACCTTCCTCGAAGATGGTCTTCAAAACCAATTGGTCAAAAACGGGTCAAAAATGCATTCTTCAATGCTTCCCAGTTCGAAAATTGACCAACTGGTTGACGGTTATACCATTCAAACGCCGTATCCTTTAAGGTTGCTGGCAACCATCGTAACCAAATATCCTCGGTTCTCCCATTATTGGCGACACATGCTGTCAAAAACTGCGACAAATGTTGATCTGGATCGGCACCCGGAAAACCCCTAAAGGTAGGTAATGGAGCCACGCTAGTTGTGCGATCACTCACAGTACCCATTTGTACTGCTATGGGAACCGCTGGACCTCCCGTCGTCATTGAATTTGACAATGTGACACTTAATCGTTTGTTAATATAGTCTGCGTCTCTCCTAAATATATTTTCCGAACTTTCCACCCTGCTCAATTTGCTATTATTATCCTTGAACAAGTTTATTGGTTGAATAGGAGGTGAGAATGACGGATTTTGAAACACACTAAATTGGCCCTTATTGACCAATAATTTATGCCACTCTATGGAACCAGTTTTGACGGAATCGGCAGTTTCCGCTATTGGAAACGTACCCAATGGAGTACCCAACTCTTCTGTGATTCCCCCACTCTCAGTTAACGGTCTCAGAAGAAACCCTGGCCTATTGATCAAATTTTCAGCAAGTGCTCTTGGCAATTTCTCTAACGGTATATACTTCTGAAATATTAGATGTCGATTAGCTTCTGGGTATGCTCGAATATGACAACAGGCATGCAACCATGGCTTAATCCAGCTTTGTCTATGATTCCTTTTTAACTTTCTTTGTTGCTCGTTTCGCAACAAATTTCTTGCTTGCGATCTCTCTATTCTTTCTCTTGACTGCCGTATTTTCTTTACTGTTAAGTTCTCATTCTTAATAACCATACTCTTTCATTATATTCTTCTGCAACTGCTACCTATTTCCCATCTACTTCAACCGGCAGTTAAAACCTAACACTCCATACTATTATCAATTTCCCCGGCAGCGGCGCCAAAATGTGATTGTCGTTTTACTTACTCTAACTTATCTAATCAGAGTAAACCTGTATAGGGGAATTCGAACACAGGGAAAGAATACCGCATGAGCTTACACGTTAGGGTCACACAATTAACTGTATTCCGCACTACTTAAAACATCCAGGAAACACTACAATGCTTTCCACTTCCTAATAATACTCCACCATCACTGATAACAACAACATGTAATCCCGCACTATCCTAAATGACAGGACATAATCATACTATAATCCAAATTCTGGAGTTCTTCACCATTAACTGCCTTCACATTACAGTGTTTCACACAAACACAGACTCATTCTCTCTGCTGAACTACATTCAGATTTCAGCATTCAATCTCTCTTCTTCTCATTCAATAACATATAATTCCATTCACACTTTCATTCCATGATTCACTTCACAATATTCAGAAACTCTCAATACTCTTATTTCAAAGAACATAACAACAAAAGAAAAGAGGTAGCACCAAGCTTACCCCGGCTCACACTATCACAGTAATGGCCCCTACTTCCTCTCTCCCATCCTCCTTATGCTACCACGAGATACCAACTGCTACATCTCTAATGAAAACTGCTTTTCCTAACTATTCATCCATTTTACCTACTGAACTACCTTTTCAACAGTCATCTATCCCTGTTTACACTATGAACTAAGTATCTACAATTCAACAAATAACTACTTATTCTACAGTAGCAGCATTGAGTTTCCGAAAATCTTGACAGATTCTAATCTTGCCGTTTTTCTTAGGTACCATTACCATTGGTGAGATCCATTCGCTATACGGAACCGGATAAATGAATCCCACACGCAATAATTTGTCCAATTCCTCCTTTACCATCAAGGAATATTTTGGGTTGAGATGGTGTTGTCTTTGACGAACTGGTGTAGCATCCGGAATCAATGTAATACGATGTTCACACACCGTTTCTAGAATACCCTTCAGATCTGCATACGTCCAAGCAATGGACGATTTATGCCGGAGGAAGAATGCTTTCCACTGATTCAATTCGTTACCTTGAATACCCTTGTATATCTTTATATTCTCAGACGTGTCAAGGGTGCCTAAGTTCAGAGTGTGGAAAACAGGTTCTTCCAAAGCTGCCGATTTAAAATCGCCTGTTGGCCCGTCGTCGTGCGAAGGAGATTGCAACTGCTGATGACTCATGTCTGACCGCATTGCACTCACATGATTGACATCATATCGGGTCATCCATTCCGTAATAACATGATCCGAGTTAGAGGCATCCTCCTGATGCAGTAAATATTCACCGGGGCCACCACATTGGTAGACTCCGCCCTTGGTTGTTGAAGGGGTTTGACCTGCCCCAAATTGCGGTGAAACTATAGCATCATCATCTTCCTCAATCGAGAGATTCTCGTTATCCGATGTAAATTCTGATTCGGGCAATGAAGTTTTTCCGTGATATTGTACCGGGTACATTTGTAGAACAATCTGGTCAAGGCTTTTCCAATTGTCAATGTGCCGCGGCCTCAATCGTTCTTAGCCTTGGCTTGATACAACCAAGGTCTGTCCAATAAAATGGGATACGATAACGTAGAACTCTGTAACCGAAATACAACATAATCAATTTTGTATGTCAATCCCGCGATTACAGTGGCAATATCGCATAAGATTCCCATTGGCTTAACTCGACTATGATTTGCCATTCACAAAACTAATGTCGTAGGGAGTAATTGCTTTAGATCTAAGTCTTCTATTGTATCAGCGTTCATTAAATTCACACTGGAGCCACCATCGACTTGTATCCCTGAAATTAAAACTCCATTGATTGATACATCAATTGTTGGTGCTCTTGGATCTGGAGTTAAGCTAACTTCATGTATTTCTTTAGTGCGGGATCTTCGCCGTACTAACGCTGAATTCAATGTTGATCGACATTTTGGTGCTACAGCCAAAAGTTGCTTCATTGTAATTGAAGGTTGGATAACATCCAAATCCTTCAATATGTCGTAGGGTTGCATATTGAGAGTAACTCCCAATGCTCTTTTGCATTTCATTGGTTTCATTTTGACTCTGTTCGGCAGCAATTCCTTCCTCTTAGTCGACTCTTCTATCACTAAAGGTTCCTTCAATAGGTACGAGCTTATATTGGGTTGTGCGGGTATTGGGACGGGGTCATTTGGAATTGATCTTGATGTCCCCGAAAAATTGGCACGTGAAACTGAATTGGGTTCCTCGTCCTGTTGAGGTCCCAATATTGGAATACGGTCCAATACTGGTATTGGTTCGGTTCGCCTCATGGACGGCGCTACTGTTGTTACTTCGATTGAGTCATCCAGGTCATGAATTGGATTCTTACCTTTCTTTTGGCTCCTGGTAAGTACTACGTTCACCACCTCGACGCGATGTACTGGTGAGTCCCATTGAACAAGACCTTTGTCCTCCGCTGGCTAGCTTGTTTGCATCTGCTGGTCACGGTTATTATAATTAAATGCCGCGTTGCACTGCTGATAAGTATGACCAAACTACTTACATTTTCTACATATTGGGGCATAATCATCACTTGCTCTTGGATTAGGACATTCACTCGTATAATGTCCGATTTGTCTGCACCGATAGCAACTAAGTGGTCTTCTGCCAGCTCCTTCAGGGATATTGGGTGTCTCTACTGGTATATAACGGCTCGGTCTATTCCATGTCGGTTGAGTGAAGGATCCTGGTTGACCCATTGGTACTGTAGATTCTGGCATTGGCTTCTGCATGGTTGAATATTGATGATATCTTTGCTGATTCAGTCCCAAGCCATGGGTATTGGATACACCTTCTTGGTGAAATTTAGAGTTTTGGAAATTGGAATAATTCCTGTTTTGCTTATTCGCTCGATTTTCATTCCAGTCGAACCTATTGTTCGTTTGTACTTGATTTACATCCCACGAAGTTGGTTGACTCATGGTCTGTTGTCCGACTTGTTGTTGTTTCCTTAAGTTCCAACAATTGGTAGTGGTATGATTACCCCTACAAAAGGTACATAGAACCATCATTTGGGGTGGTGAAGAACATTCGGTTACCAAATGACCTTGTCCCTTACAATTGCTACACCAAACATTGGGTCGCATATTGGTCGGTTTATGCCTTTTCTCTTTATCTTTAGCCAGATTCACAGCCAATTCATCCATTTTCTTCGTTAATGTTAACAGCAATGACTCATTGGGATCCCTTGATACCAATTCATTGGTCAATTCCTTCGTAGGTATTGGTTTTTGACACGGGGAATAAGGCACATATGGTTGTGACGATGATGGTAGTACAGCCTGCAATAGAACGACATCCACTATTCCCTGTGGGATTGTACCATAATCACTCCTTCCCGGATAACTTTCCGATGCGTCATTCTAATTTGTCATTTGATAACCGCCTTGCGATGGAATCATCGTGGCACCAACGGTTAAGTGCTGATTGTAATGACATTCCTCCCATACTTTTGCTCGCTCAAGAGATGTTGCAATGGTAGCTGATTGGGCCTCCTTTACAAACATCTTCAATTCTGGTGGGTGTAATCCATTAACCAATATGGACAACACAAACAATTCCGGTATTTGGTTATTTGGCCATTTCCAAAGTATATCTGCTACACGACCATAATATGACTGTACCGCTTCCCCTGGTACCATTCTGCTGTTCATTAATCTTTCTCAAAGAGGTTCTTCAAAACCAATTGGTCGGAAATGGGCTAAAAATGCCATTTTCAATGCCTCCCAATTGATAAATTGACCTACAGGTTGGCGGTTATACCACTCGAACGCTGTGTCTTTTAGTGTCGCTGGCAACCATCTCAGCCAAATGTCTTCTGTCCTTCCATTATTGGCTACACACGCCGTCAAGAATTGAGACAAATGTTGATCTGGGTCCGCACCTGGCAAACCACGAAAAGTAAGTAATGGTGCGACGCTAGTCGTATGATCGCCCAAGGTACCCATTTGAACTGCAATCGGAACGGTTGGTCTCCATGCCGCCATTGAATTTTTTGTTCCTCTGAAATTTGTTTTAAAATAATCTCTGCTTTCCCTTACTCTAATTACCGAGCTCTCAGTGGTCCTTGCTTTACTGTTATTCTCCGCAAATAGTTTTGTTGGTTGACTTGCAGGTGAAAAAGTCAGATTTTGAAATACGATATAGTTGCCTTTATTGGCGACCAATTCATGCCAATCTGCAGAGCTCCTATTGCTCGTTTCAGCGCTACCCCTTACTGAAAAATTACCCAATGGAGTACCAAATACTTCTATGCCTCCTTCTCTTTCAGTTAACGGCCTCAAGATTTCCACTGGAATATTAACAAAATTTCCCGCGAGTGTTCTTGGCAGTTTTTCTAATGGTACATATGACTGCAAAATTAACAGTCTGTCCGGTTCTTGATATGTTCGGATGTGCCGACAAGCTTGCAACCATGGTTTAATCCAATTCTATCGATGCTTCCTTTTAAGATTACGTTCTCGCTCCTCTCTACGCAAGTTCCTTCCTTGCGCTCTTCTCTGCCTTTCTCTCAATTGATTTAATTTCCCCAATGCAATGCTCTCGTTCTTATTAACCATAATCTTTCTTCAAACACTATTGAAATCGTCTTCTATTACCTATTTTCTCACATGTTTGTAATTAATTCCTAACACTCAAAGCTATTATCACTCCCCGGCAGCTGCGCCAAAATGTGGTTGGTCGTTTTACTTATTCCGAAAGAAACCTCCCAGAATAAACCTGTATAGGGGAATTTGAACATGGGAAGTGACTAGTTGCTTAAGCATTCACGTTAGGGTCACACAATTAATTACCTCCAATGTATCGTCTCTATTTCCATTGTCTAAGCACACAAGGAAACTATAATCTCTCCTTTCACCTTATCAATCTCTTCTTTACAACAATTCAGTCATACCAATAACTGTTATTTCCACCAATATATCTTCACTCTTATAATCTCCAACTGTAATACCGCAACATCACAGCTTCAGCACACAATTACCCTCATTCCAATTACTGGAATTCTTCACACAGAACTACCATTCATATTACAGTGTTTCACACAACCATAGATTCACTCTTTCTGTTGAACTACATTCAGATTTCAGCATTCAATCTCTCTTCTTCTCATTCAATAACATATAATTCCAATCACACTTTCATTCCATGATTCACTTCACAATATTCAAAAACTCTCAATACTCTTATTTCAAAGAACATAACAACAAAAGAAAAGAGGTAGCACCAAGCTTACCCCGGCTCACACTATCACAGTAATGGCCGTTTCTTCCTCTCTCTCATCTTCCTTATCCTACCACGAGATACCAATTGCTATATCTCTAATGAAAACTGTTTTTCCTAACTATTCATCCATTTTAACTACTGAACTACCTTTCCAACAGTCATCTATCCATGTTTACACTATAAACTAAGTATCTACAAATCAGCAAATAACTACTTATTCTACCATAGTCCACGCACATCCGCAACGAGCCATCTTTCTTCTTCACAAATAAGATGGATGCTCCAGCTGACGATTTTGAATGATGGATGAAGTTCTTGGCTAGATTCTTATCGATGTACTTCCGCAACTCCGCCAACTCCATTTGCGATAGATTGTAGATTGGGCCAAAAGGTGGTTGTGTTCCTTTCTGTAAGTCTATGGCGCAATCATATGGTCGATGTTTCGGTAGCATGTCTGCATTCTTCTTTTGAAACACGTCTTTGAAATCCTCATATTGCTCTGGTATACTTATTGTCGAGATCTTCTCTCCGATAGTTGGAGCCGCATAAATGACAAATGGTGTACCTTCCATGGATGATCTTACAAACGCTCTTGCTCCAATGAATAAAGATTTCTCTATTCGGGGTTTTTTATTAGGCTTGCTCTTGGATGATTTTGTGGGAAAGGTCATCTTTCGCAACCTCCAATCTATGGATGGGTTATGCTTTTCCAACCAAGAAAGACCAAGAATAATAAGATTTGATGGGATTCTAATAATATTAAAAATAATATTGCTAATATGGCCCTTAAACGTCACTTCTGTAGGTTCTCATTCATGGGTGACACTACCAGACAATAACGGTCGCCCATCTATGACCTCAACATGAACAAGTTTGGATTTTTGTACTAAAGGGATCTTATGTGTTTACTCAAATTGGATTCATAAGTGTATTTGTATTTGGAAGTGCTTTTTTTTAGTTTACACCTTTGATAGAAAAAGATTCATGTCTCATTCATGATTTGAATTTATTCTTAAAAGTATTTATGAAAATATTAAAAGAAAGTAATCAATAAAGAATAGAAGAGACCAAGCTCTTATTTTTATGACAAAGATCACCGTCAACCACCATATATACCACTGAATTCCAAAATCTTACTTGTAATGTAGATTGGAATGTCAAAGCCCTTATTATTCAATTTTGATATGGTTGAAGGATAATTTCAAAGATTTATTATTGACAATGTCAAAAGTGGAATCTTTGAAACAATTTATTGCTCAAGCCATTACATGTAACAATTGATTATTTAAAAGGCATGAAGAATAAAGACTTGATTAGAGAGGAATAAATCAAGTGATGATAATAACTTCTAAGTTTTCAAAAACTTATTTATCAAGGTTAGAGCCAATGCAAATTAATACAATATGTTTTAAATTTCTTATAGAGTAGGAAAAGACTAGACCTTGTCAAAAGAATTTGTGCTTATATTATGGAGAAGCTAAAAATAGTTCTTAGTATTTTCTAAAGAAGCAATATAATTACAAAATAAAGAGTACAATTATCAAAGAAGATAATATATTAAAAAATAAGTTTCTCCAGTTAAAATAGGAACCATGTGATTAGAATTATATGTAATACCTAGTAAAAGTAATATCTATTCTTTAGATTTTTTTATCTTATTTTATAATAGATATGTATTTAGGACCTAAAAATTACAAAATCTTTGCATTATTAGATTCAAGAATCTTAGCCTATTTTATAGACAAAGACTTTGTCAAGAAACATGAAATATTTTTGGTCAAGAAAAATAAGTACATACATATAAAAGTTATAGATGATCATTTTTTGTCTTTTAGAGATGTTATTTGTGACACTATTCTTTTAGATGTAACAATCAAAGATCATAATAGCATTTTTATATTGTAACATAACTATTTAGTAAAAATATAATCAAAAATAAAATTTTAATTAATATCTAATAATCTTAATTCTATAAAACAAGGCATTTAAACATAGCTTTTATAAAAGCCTCTTAGTTTATTTTTTTATCTTAACAACTGGTAGATTAAAGATTAATTAGTAATTTTATCTTCTAGGTAATAGAAACTTTTTTATTATCTTAAAAAAGCTAAAAATTAGTAAAAATAGGATAAAAAAGATAAATAATTATTATGGTTAATACTAGGATTGAGCTAAAAAATCCCTAAGATAGGTTGAATTGATATCCAAGGATTGACTATTTATGGAATAAGGCCAAAATTAGACCTCTATCTATTGAAATGGCTACCTAGGGTAAAATATGGAAGCATTTGGAGATCAACAACTAGGATTAGAGAGCGAGCTTTAAGTTCATTTTGAAGGCATAATGCTTATTTTCAAAGGATTTGAGATGACTTTATTATTATTGTTCAAATTTAGGGTTTTTATTGGTGACTTTATATTTATGTAATACAATTAGGACTAACACTCTTAGCTAATTTGTAAAATTGGTGTCATATCTATAGTTCAAAATTTGATAGTACTTGTTTAATTTGATGTACTAGGTAAGTATAAAATTTTATATTAATCTAAAATAAGGTTAAAAAATATTTGGTTTTTGATAGAAGAAGATATTAGAAGTTGGCAGTTTGGAGTTGGATAGGATTTCTATAATATTTGAAGATCTACTAATTAAAATAAGGTGAAATTTGGCATGGTGTTAGAAGACTTAAAGATCAAGCTACACACTAATTTTGATATGAAGTTAATTGTTGAAAAATAAGAAATTGCTACTAGAACATTTGCATCAACTTTTGAATTATAAGCCGAATGATATTAGTATAATTTTTTAGATGGTTTCTTGTAATTTGTAAGTTGAATTAGGCTGAATTTTTTTGAACATATAGAAGGCTTTTATTGGTATTAGTGTAAATTTTTTTTCACTAGTGGATATTTATATTAGAAGTTACAACTTGTTAAATCTTATTGGCTAGAAGTAAGGTATACAAAGTGAAATCAAAATTACCTAATTATGAAAGTAATAGGTAATTGAAATTTTTATATAATTGAGGTTATTAAGAAGAGTGTTTTTAAATCCTTTATATTAACTTTTAGAACTTTTGAATTAAGATTCAAATTGCAAACTTCTTCTATAGATAAAACCTATTAGGTTTTTTTAGATACTTATAAAATATAACTTCATCTTCTAAAACTAGATGCTTGGTGCATTTTCAAACAAGAAAATATATAATAAAATAATATAATAATATTTAATATGATAAAATTTTCTTCAAATTTGATTATTTTAGAATTATCATGGTTAAAAAAAATATAATCCTTAGATAGATTGGATTTCTTGCAACTTTAATTTATTTTGTAGTTTGATCTGGAATTTTGTTAGTCAAGTAAAAATACATAAGTTTAATATATCCAAAACTTTATTGATAAGTGTAAAAGCTTTTATGCATATGAAAAAAGAAAGATTATCTTTTGTTATATATGCTATATCCATTTCTAATGGTAAAAAGATATCAAGTGATATTCCTAGCTAATATCAAGATTTTTAAGACATTTTTTAAAAACAAATACAAATATTCTATTAGAGCATTGACTATATGATTGTTCAATTGGTTTGTAAGAAAGAGCTCAACTACCATTTGGACCAATCTACAACTTATCACAAAATGAATTGGCTACATGAAAAGAATACATTGACAAG
Source organism: Physcomitrium patens (assembly GCF_059467195.1). Classification (NCBI taxonomy): domain Eukaryota; kingdom Viridiplantae; phylum Streptophyta; class Bryopsida; order Funariales; family Funariaceae; genus Physcomitrium; species Physcomitrium patens. The sequence goes on along the minus strand of NC_143434.1, from coordinate 14,516,508 downwards.
AATTTGGCTAAGAACTTCATATACCATTCAAAATTTATAGTGAAAGCTCCTATCTTATTTGTGAAGAAAAATGATGGATCTTTGCAAATATGCATAGACTATCAAAGACTTAACAAGATCACCATTAAGAATAAGTATCTCCTACCTTTGATTTCAAGACTTTTTGATTAATTCAATTGAGTAAAGATTTATATAAAAATAGATCTACTAGGAGCATACAATTTTATCCACATTAAAGAAAGAAATAAATGAAAGACTACTTTTTAAATTAAGCTTGAATATTTTAAATATAATGTCATGTCTTTTAGACTCAAAAATGCATCAATTGCATTTCAATATCTCATGAATGAATTTTTTTGTGAGTTTCTTGATGATTTTGTTGTTTATTATTTAAATGATATTTTAATCTATTCTAAGAATATAGAAGAATATGAACTTTATATTTTTTGTGTATTACAAAAACTTAGTGATATGCAATTATATACTAAGATGAAAAGGTGTATATTTTATACTACTTAAGTTGACCTTTTAAGATACATCATTTCTAACAAAGGACTTATAATGGATCCAAAAAAAGTCTAGACTATCATGGATTGGAAGATTTCAAAAATGATCAAAGATGTACAATATTTTTTGGAATTTTCCAATTATTATAAGATCTTCATTAAGAAATTTTTTTAAGTTTCAACTCTTCTTACATGTCAAATATGTAAAATTAAACTTAAATAGAACAATAAAATTGAAGCATCTTTTAAAGCCTTAAAGAAAATATTTATTTTTGTACCGATTTTGTATTACATTAATTTTTTCAAGGAATTCTTCATAAAAAAAAATACATCAGATTTTGCTTTATCAGTTGTTTTGTTACAAATAGGAGCAAATAAAAAACTTTATTTAATAGCTTTTCATTCTGAGAAATTTTTAGCAATTGAGATCAAGTATAAGATCCATAAAAAAGAGCTTCTTGTAATTGTGGATTTATTTCAAAAAATAGTATCATTATTTAGAAGGTGCATTGAATCTAGTCAAAATATATACATTTCACAAAAACATCAAATATTTCATATTGGCATATATTTTAATCATTGCCAAGCTTATTAAAGCATGTTTTTATCAAGATTTGATTTCAAGATTACTTATCAATCCAAAAAACAATAAGATTTTTTAAATGTCCTTTCTAGACATTCTTAACTTACATCAAAAGAAGGAAACACAACTTTTAATCAACAAAGAATGATTCTCTTGAAGTTAGAGTATTTCCAGCTTTGAGCAATAAAATCAATATGGATTGTTGATTCAATCTTTGTTAAGTAAATTCAATCAAGTATATCCTCTAATCTTTCTATTCATTATATGAAGAATACTCTTTTTAATTTCATGATACTTTTAAATTTGAATTCAAAAATAATCTATTCTATTTTAAGGAATAATTATATATTTGAAAAGGTAAAACAAAATTATGTGTTCTTCAAGCTTATCATAATTTCCAACAGTCAAATATTTTAGATACAATAAGAATTTAGAGCTAATATTTAGATATTTTTGTGGCCTCAAATGTAGAAAGTAATTAAAGACTTTGTACAATCATGTGATATTTGTTTAAAATAAAAAACTCTTCATTATCAATTTTATAGACTTTTTAAGCCATTATCTATTTTGGAACAACCATGGTCTTTTGTTTCTATGGATTTTATCAAAAATCTTTTGGTTTTTAATTTTTAAGTAAAAAAATGACTAAGCTTTTTTTTACAACATCTATTGCTATCATAGATTATTTAAAGATATTATATCAAATAGAAGAACTAAATTTTTATTAAGATTTTGAAGAATTCTTTTTAAGATTTTTAAGATGAATATAAAATTCTTTTTGGTTTTTCATCCTTAAATTAATGGATAAACGGAATGGATGAATCAAATTCTAAAGTAGTATTTGAGATGAACCATCAACTATCATCAAAATGATTAAACAACTCTTTTGCCATAGGTAAAGTTTACATATAATAATTTGGTACATTTTTTTATTCAATAAATATTTTTTTACCAATTATGGTTATTATCTAGATCTTGATACTTTTATAAAGTTGATAATCCTATGGTAGAAGATTTGGCAAATTGTTTGTCAAATTTATATGCAACAATGAAGGTGTAATTAAAAAAAGCTAAAAAATAATAAAAAATAATAAAAAATAATGTGGATGCCTATCACAAGGAACAACCATAATTCAACATGGGTGATAAGTTATGATTATTTTATTGTAAAATTAAGTCTTCTCGTCTTTGTGATAAGTTGGACTATTGTAGACTCAGATCTTTTCTTATTTTTAAATAAGTCAATCATGTTTTTTATTGATTATATCTATTGGAATCTATAAAGATCTATTTTTTTAACATATTATGTATATTCTTACTTAAGAATGTATTTTACACCTAGTTATGGAAGATAAGTAAAAATGCAATAACATTTCTATTAAGTCTAATAGATTCTTAAATAAACTTCAAGTAAATTCTAATAAATCCAATCAAACTTTAACTTATTAAAATAAACTTTAAAAAAACACAAAATAATTACAAAAAAGCCATGATTTAATCTCAAAGAAAAATAATAAGAAATCTTAAAAAAATATAAAAATAAAAATTATATTAAAAAATATTAAAAATAAAAGATTTAAAAAAATAATAAAGATTCTTTTAAAATATTAAAAATATAAATTTTAATATAATTCTAATTAAATCTCTAATGTAATTTTAATTAAAACTTTAATTTAATCATAATAAAATCTTAGATCAAACTTTAATTAAATTCTTAAATAAATTCTAATCAAATCCTAATCAAGTTTTAAATCAAATTCTAATTCAAATCAAATCCTAGACAAATCCTAAATTCTTAATAAATCCTATAGAAAAATAGAAATTTCACAACTAATGATCAAACTATTGATATCAAGTCAAAATTTGTATAAATTTTATACTTAAGTTATAAACTTGCACAAGAAAGATGCAATCGATTGCACTTACTATTTGAAAGAAATGCAAGATAATCCAATCAGGCATTAAACGGTCTTATATTCCAATCTAAATGCTTAAATTTAAGTGCAAATATTTCTTTCTTGAACTATTGAATTTCTTTCATTCAAATGTTAAAAATTGAATCTAAGATCCATATAATTATTTTTTATTTCAATCTAATTAATAAATTTCTAAAGATCTTAGAAGAACTTACTAACTCTCAAATTCTAATTTCTAAGATCTCAACCTTCAAAAATCCTCATATACTTCAATTTAACTATTTTATTGACGTCAAAATTTGCATATACATTCATAACTAGAACACCAATATATTTTCCAAATCTCATTTTTATATACACAAAAAAACTCAAGAAATCCTCAAATTTGTTAACATATTTTTATTTTTTAAATTCTAATTCCACCAAAAACATCACTAATTTTGAAAATCCCTCCAAATTTTAATATTAATTTAAATTACATGAAATCATTGCTTAAATATCTTTTTTTAAGTTTGTCTTCAAATTTTTCTCTTTGATCTATAAAAGATCTCCATAGTCACCATAGGTGCATAGTTTTGTGCCTTGGAATTTGATTTTGACTCAAGTTGACAATTGGTCTTCTCTAAATATCAATTCTTGGCTTCTTGAGATAAATTTCACTTAAATTTACTCTTGAGTCCCTCTTACATAAGCCTATATTATTTAATTTATCAATCTACTTTGTTTTGCCTTATTTACAGTCCTACAAAGTAAGTAAAAGTCCATTTCATAAAAAAATAACATTAATATTTTTTAATTTTATAAGCTTTTTGACTATTATCTATATTTTAAAGATAATTTGCTATAATATTTTAAAATAAGATATTCCAATAATATATATATATATATATATATATATATATATCTATTTTTTTTTCATTCATTAGCTATGTTACATTATAACACCATATTCCAAGTATTTCTTTTTGAGCCATATAAGATAGTAAATATCTCAAGAAGAAGACAAATGCTACCTCTTTTTATAGAAGCAGATAATAATCAAGAATTTGAAATAAAAGAAGTCTTAGATTTAATGTAGCACTAAAATAGATTAGAATATCTTATTCATTGACATGGATATGATATTAGTAAATGTACATGGGAGCCAATAAGGAGTCTTGTAAATTTAGCAAAGAGATTTGAAGCTTTTCATTGACAACATCTATCAAAATCAAGATGGTTACTAGTGAATTTGTTTACTAGTGGACTTTATTTAAAAAATGACTACATTTTTTATATCAATTATTTTAGAAGAATCCTTTGTGACATGCTTCATTGCTTTTAAATTTAAATACTAATTATAGTTACTTTTATGAGCATTTATAGATATCATTGCCACTTCAAATATATTTGAAGCTCTTAAATCTCCTCTTAATTTTGTTCTTTTTGAATTGTATTGACCATTATTTTGTATTTTTATTTTTAAAACCTATTCTGATTAAAAATTTTTTGGTGACAATATGAGCACTCTTTGGTTTAATGTTCATATTTTCCATACAATTTTGTAATTTCTTCTTTTAAGCCTTCTTTAAAAATCTAGTACCTTTATGTTATTAACACTAAGCATTGAATATCTCATTGAGAACTTCCTTAGTGCCATTAAAGGTGGCCTTACTTCTTTGTAAAAAAATACCAAAATATCTTCTAATTCTGATGATCACAAAAACTTCCACTTGAAAAATGTCTTCATTTCTTTGGATTCCTTCCAATAGTAGCTTACTACAAAGATTCTCAAAATTTAAAAATTCATCATAATACATGATGGCTTGGATGAAGGGACCATAATTCTTTAATAATGCTCTTAGCATAATTTAGACTATGCATGTAATTGGCATTGCTTTACCAATACTTAAAAGTTAAATTAAAACTTTTTCAACCTTCTTGTTAAAATCTTTAGTTGTTGATTCTTCTACCATTTTTATACTTCCAAGCTTGTAGCTCAAATGTAATTCTCTTGCATTATTGTATACTTCGAAGATGTTCTTGTGCATTTTTTGCATTGAATATATGATGTAGGACATTATCTTTTAAGGACAATATAAGGATGGTGAATGTCTAATTCTTTCTCTCTATTTCTTACTCTGGTGTGACTTTTGCTAGTTCTACAATTATCCTAGCCTCTTTTGGACAAATATAATGCTACAATTTCTTTCTTCTCAAGATTGTTCTCATCTTGATCTTCCAAACTCCATAGTTTGAAGAATATTGGGCAAGAGTAATCCTAGAGACTTCCTACGTGGCCTTCTTATTTACTTGCCTAAAGGGCAGCCTTCCCAAGTGGCGCAATAAAGTTACTAGTTAACTACAGGGAGAAAAAAAGAGTTTACCAGGTATGTAAAATGTACCAACAATGGTTAACGGCACATCCTGGACGACAAGCACCACCAACGAAGAAGCAACTTGTGCATGTCCCGGTCACATTACTGGATCTGATCATAGATCACTGCCACAAGATAGGTCTAGATTAATATTTTGCTGCACCACAAGCTAGTGAGTTTCTAGTGCTTGATGTGCTTTTTGAAGCCTGTTTCTCTTCTTTGTTGCTCATTGTTAAGAAATTGAATTGTAGATATAGTTTCAAGGGATTTCAATGGGTTACATCTCGAAGAACAAGATAGTTTTAATGCTGTTAGATTCAGCCCTAGGCAACAGCTTGAAGGGACTCAAAACACTAATATGATTAGGGCGGTCTTGATTAATCAATCCGCTAAGTAACCAAGCAAAACAAGCAGATGGGCACAGGATCGAATGCCGTGATGACTGTGCCAGCTTGCTTTAATGAATTGCATCAGAAACAAGCAACCAAGGATGCTGGAGTAATGCCGGTTTGCATGAGTTGCGTATACCTAACTTGCTGCTGCAATTGTTCACAGTCTGGACACGAAGGCGAAGTCTGTAGGCGAGAAGGTGTTGATATTCGACCATGGGAGTTGTATCTTTGACGTGTCTTTATTCACCATCAATGAAGGATCGGCGGTGAACACTCACTTGAGGGAGGATTCTGATAACTGATGGTGATCACTTTGTTCAGGAGTTCAAGTGTAAGTGCAAGAAAGACAAGAATAGCTTCCCTTTTGCATTGATGAGGTTGAGGACTGCTACGGAGAGGAGTAGAAGACGCATATTGAGCAGAATAACTTTGCGGGGATTTCTGGATACAGGTCTGGCCCTTCTCCATGCGCATCTCATGCCGCTACTAGATTCAGTAAGTGTGTTATCCAGGTGTCGCTGGAGGGTTCACGTTCCTGAAGATTGACTTGGAGTTCTTGCTCTAGTCAGTCATCAAGTTGAAGTTAGATCGTAGTGGCTTGAATCCAAACAACTATGAATTCGGCAACTGTGAGCTTTTCAGTCAGCTGAACCCATCTTTGCTCATGGAGACAAGAAGAAGGAGTCACAATAATTGGATCCAGATAAATAAAAAACGATGTCGTTCGTTAAGTGTACCTCTGATTAATATTATGGTGGCATATGCGGATGCTTGGCTGGGAAATGGCAGTGGATCGGATGTCACAAAGGGACGGCGGATTGCAATAGCAGCATGAAAAATGGCTGCGAGACCACCATATTCAGCTATTCAAACAATTGTGACGGTTATGAAAATCACACTCCTGCCCTCTTGAGTTGCTCTACCTTGGGTTGCAACCATTTCCTATACCAAATATATTTACTTGCTTAATTAGTGTTAATTTGGATTCCTTTACATGCATGGATTAGTGTTATGGAATTTAGAAGGATGTGTGGTTAGTATATTTGGACTTGGTTTTGTCTTTGTCTTTCAATCATTCTTTGAAAATTTATTTTTATTAAGTGATTTAAATATAAAATAAAATAAATTTAATTGCATGAATTTTAGATTTTTTAAAGAAAAATAGAATTTAGGAGTTATTTAAGTTTTAGAATTTTTTTATAGTTTAAATTGTATAGAACTTGGGCTAGTATTGTTTAAATTAGATTCAATTAAGTTTAGATTTAAGTAAATCTTGGATAAAAATTTATTCAATAAATGTACCTAAAAACCTACCATAGCATATATCTATGATTTTTTTTTTTTTTTTTTTTTTTTTTTTATAAATTTATCTTACTTTGTATTATAGACAATTATAATCAATTTATAACTATGATCTATTAAAAGGTACAATGTAATTCAATGACTAATTAATACTACACTATATCTAAATTATATTCAATTGAATATTGATTCTAAGAATTTAACTAATCTCTGTAAGATTTTTATATAATCTAATATAAATCTAACTATACAAGTAAATATATAATTTCCAATAAGTTTATGTTTTAATTATATCTACATTTCTAATTTAAATCCCAATTGATCTAATTCTGTTTAACTAAATGAGTTATAATAAAAATTGCAGATTCTTTACATAAAAAGAAAAAAAGAAAAACTATGATTTCAGAGGAGAAATCAATTAGTATCTATTTTGTGAACAAACCATTTTTGTTCTCTATTCTATTTGTGTGATTCAAAATATCCTAAAGATTTTTGGAATCTTAAAAAGTAAGAATCTTTATAATTTGTAAGAAGTTTCTTGGTCGAATAGTCTTACTAAATATGTATATGAATATTTTACATTATTTATTTATTTATTTATTTTTGATGCTATGAATTGATCTTGTTTTATTAATTATTTATTGTTTGTGAAAATAAGTTGATGGGAGTTATGCATTTGTCTTTTGATTAAACACACATAACAGAACGATCTTTCACCAACATCATATACGATAACCATAGTATCATCATTTTGATCAACCACAATCAATTCAACACGACTAGTCTGTATCAACTCTCTTGATCATTTATTTTGATCATTTATAAGAAAAAATCATGCAAGATAATACCACAGGGTGTCATAATAAAGACTAAATTGAACAAAAATGTACTCGATAATTCAAGTCAAATATAACAGAGAAAAATATAAAAAATAAAAAGGCAAAAGAGAGCAAGATAGTCTCTATCTCCCTCTCATACATACGCATGTCTCCTATGTAGTCTAACATCGTGAATCTCATATATATATATATATATATATATCTATATACACACACATTACACAATTTTCGATGTCCTAACATATGTCTAGGGGTACTAGCAACAAGGTGCCACACACCAATGAACAGATGTTCTGTACAGGGATCTAGAAGTGTATCCTTCTGGTGAACAACAAACAGCAATGAAATTGTGCAAATTATTGCAGAGTTGATTGATGCGAGAGGGTTCATGAAGATTTTCATGCCACCTCTTTTATTCTCACGCACCTAAATACACAACAGATAAACGGAAAGCACGACCCAGGGAAGGAGCAAGACCCCCTTGTTCCTGCAACATCAGGCAAGCAGTGCACTTATTTTAGACACAATCTGCACAGGCACAGCAACTCCACGACATGGAAGCTTAACCCAGTTGAGTTTCAAATTCATGCACAAACATGACGAGGCTCTGCTGTCCTAGAGCCGCCTCCACCCCGACGGTGTATTCGTGATACGTCGCGTTGCGGTCCACCCGAATTTGAATCTTCTTGCTTGCCTCGATTGTACCCACATCGGAGGCATCGCGACCGCAGCGGACACGCACCATCAATTTGTGGTTTGTCTCGTTGGAGATCTCCGTGGAGAGAATATTCGACATGTTGTGCAATCAAGCGATTGTTGAGTGTCTCCAGCTTCGGTTCGTGGGGGAGTCGACGATCAGGCTCTGGGCACACAAGAATCGATTTGTCACAGAGTATTGAAGCAAAATTCGGTTCACAAATTCACACCAACGCAGACAAGAGGATTGTCGTAACTGTGTATTTATTTTAGGTTATTTAATTATTCTATGCATAGCATAGAAAATGTTTTAATTTATGTTTTATTTTAATTATTTTTTAAAAATATATTATTATGTACTTAAATATTCAATAAATAAAACAAAGAGTTCTAAATTCATCCAAGAAGTTGCATATGAACATTAAAGTTGTTTCATTTAATTAAAAATTAAAAAATATTTTAGAATTTTTTAACATATTTAAGAATAATCAATTTAAAATTTTAAGCTGTAATAACAAATACCATCAATGTTATTTGATTTGCAAATTTTTGAATCTTTCCTACTTACACAAGAAATGGTACCAACTTTAGCCAAAATTTTGAAATTTGATTAGGAATATCCAAATAAAGAAGAAGAAGAAGAAAAAATAAATAAATAAATAAATAAAGGAGAAAGAAAGAAAATAGAAATAATTTCACACATAATTTCTACACTATTATTATTAAGGTACAAATCTAAGATTGATGATCTAATAGTAAACTATGATGTCCTACAAATATATTTGAAGTATTGTGTATGCTCTTGGTTTCCATTTTCTTTTCTATCTAAACTATTTTGTAGAAGTGTCCTTATTCTACATCTCCTTGTAAAGATGAGATCATTTTTTTGATTTTTTCCATGCAAACAGTTCTAATTTGTTATTATATTCTACTTCTATTATAATGTTGGATTTTAATTATTCTAAAAAAAGTTTCTATTTGAATGAGCGTAGACTTAAGAAGCTTTTGTTATCTTTGTATATGCTAAAAATTATAATATTCTATGTAGAAGTGGCAATGTTCTTACTAAAGCAAAAATTTGATTCATTTTGGGTGCCAAGTATAAGAAGTTATGTAAGATAAGTTGAAATGTAAAAATTTAATTATAAAATGAGAAGAGATGAATATATATAGTCTTATAATAATTTTAGGCCATTGTTGATAAGCTTGGGATTTGGTCTATGCATACAAATGAATAAAATCATAATATAATATATTCTATTAAGTAAGCAATTGCATCCAACACACTCTCTTATTCATAATGTGTTGAGCATTCTATCTTTCTTTTCTAATAGCTACTTGCAATAGAAAATCTATGGTATAATAAGGATTTGAGTTTAGTAAGAAAAAATTTAGTTTAAGTATTTGATGTATTGAATAAGTATTATTTCCTATTTTTATATTAACTTGGAATTTTATTTTTTTGAGTTCAAATGATGTTTTTATTGATTTGGATATTAGTATTTGTTGTTTACTTTAGAGTAGATTGAAATAAAATCAATTCTTACTATTCCATCTTTGATCTTTTATTTTGTAAAGTATAGATATATTTAAAAATATTTAATTATATCATTAAATATTTAATTCTTGGATAACTTTATCATGCTTTAGTTATTATATCAAATAATAGTTAGAGTTTATTTTTCAAATCTAATTCTCTACAATAGTCTTTTTAGCCATATAGCTTTATATGTTAAATTAACCACTACTTTATTTTCAAATTTGTATGAAGATCTAAAAATTATTTTTTGTTATTTGCTATAATATAAAATTGATATATTTCTAAATTTAAATATATATATCTATATTTATATTCTATCAATTAGATCATTGCCATAGTCTACATGAAAGTATCTTGTCATGGTAAATTCTTTCTTTTTTAAAAATCATTAGTTTAATAATAGATATTTATAGAAGTAATAAAAAATAAAGTAGATAGCTTACATATAAAGATGTTAGAGTGGATATATGTATTGACTAAACATAGAGACAACAAAATTGATGTCCTATCTAATTTATGATATATAGCTTACCTTTCCAATAAGTTTTTGATACTTCAAACTATCAATACAAGAAATATCAATATATTTTTGGAATTTAAGAGTATTAGATAAGGATATTACCATAGAATGAGTATCTAACATAGCATGCTTAGTAAAAATGGACATAGTATATGCAGTCTAATGATGAAGTATATTGTGGAGAGTTTGTAAAAATTGGATGTTAAGAAATGTTTGTATAGGTCACAAATCAATCATTTTGTATACGCTTATTAAAAAAAACATTTGAATTGTTTGCTTCTTGTAGCATGAAATTTGGTTATATATAAATCATCCATATAAAATATGATGATAGTGTTGAAGATACATATGAGAATCTATAACTATTTTTCAGAAGTCCCAACTTCACAAATTGGTATTAATGCAATTTTGCCAAGCCCACGAGTTCTACTTCAAATCATAAAGAAAATCATTCAATTTACATATTAATTTTTTTGTACTAGATTTGATATAGCCAAGGAGTTGGATTATATAGATGTCATTAGTAAATTTATTATTTAAGAATAAGATAGCAACATCCATGTGTTAGATTAGTCAGTCATAATAGGAGGCAATAATAGTAATTATATATATAAATTATCAATGGACAGTTTATATAAATATATTCTAAAAATTTATCCAACATACCTCTATTACACAATGACTTACTACCATGTACTCTGCCTCCATCGTTGATCTTGCAATGGTAGGTTGTCTCTTACAATTCCATGAAATAGCTCCTACTCCAATGAAAAAGACATATCTCATTGTGGATCTTCTATCATTTCCATCTCCAGTCCAATCCGCATTACAATAACCTTACAAATCAATATTTTTACCACCAAGGTATAATTTGAAGTCCTTTGTACCATTTAAATACCTCAATATCCTCTTTACTATTGTCCGATGCAATGATCGAGCTTTAGACATGTGTTGGCTTACAACACTCATTGCATATGCAAGATCCACTCTTGTTGCTATTATTGCATACATGAATAGGTCCACTACTACCTTGTATGGAATATTTTACATTTCACCCTCAACTTATGCAAACTCTTCATCTGTGAGCTTCATCAACTTCAAATTTGCCTCCAAAGGTGTTTCAATGGGCTTGCACTCCTCTATATTGAATCATTTCAATACTTCTTCAATGTACTTGCTTTAGCTCATTGTAATGGCCTTATTATTGTGATCTCTTATAAATTCCACTTCCAAGTAATAATATAACTCTCCCAAATCACTCATGTCATATTCCTTCTCTAATTTGGCCATCATTCAATCCACCTTTTCCATATTGTTAGCCAAGACGATCAAATCATCAACACAAAAGATTACAATCAACAAAAATTCTCTAGATTGTATTACATATAATGAATGATTAGCCTCACTCCTCATAAATCCTTCATTGATAAAGAATGTGTCAATCCGTTGGTACCATGCCCTTGATCATTGTTTCAATCTATTCAAAGATTTCTTCAATTTGTACATAAGATGCTTTCTTCTTTATTGTACAAATCCTTGAGGATAGTCCATATAAATGTCTTCTTGCAATTCTTCATTCGAAAATGCTATCTTCACATTCATTTGGTATATTTCTAAGTCTATTAATGCCCCAATCACAACAATAGTCCTCATGGTGGTGAATTTGGCAACGGATGCATAAGTCTCATTGAAATCAATACCAGCAACTTGTCAATATCTTTTGGCAATTAATCTTCCCTTATGCCTTACCACCACATCCATTACATCTTTTTTAGTCCTAAATACCCACTTATAACCAACACTAGATCGATTTGCTGGAAGGGGTGCCAATTCCTATGTACTATTATCCATAAGAAATTGGTACTTTTCTTCTATAGCCTTCTCCTACTTGATTACATCTTGGGACTTCAATATATCACACAAAAATAATGGATCAATAAAAAGAGAAATATTTACATCTTCTTCACTTATTTGAGAAAAGATGTGATTCTTCCACCATTTACCACATTTCTTTCTTTCTCTTAAAGGATATCTCTTTTCATTTATAGAAGAAGTTTTACCTTGTTGCATTCCATGTTCTTTTCCAATCTTCTTTTCTCTTAAATCTTGTCATTTTTTACTCAATGGTTGGTACTCCTTATTGTCATCATCATTATAATCTTCAATATCTTCATTTCTTTCATTGTTGTTCCTAGCAATTGTAGGAGCCTTCATCTTTTCAACCATCTTTGGCTTTTTATCTTCATCATCTTTATTGTCTTCATCTTCTTATTTTTTTGTTAAATTCAAAGATGTATCTACAAACACACCATTACTCCCACTTGGACACATCTTTTAGTACTCATAAGTATTCTTGTATTCAAAAAATTCAACATCATGACTTTTGATGATCTTCTTGGTTTCCAAGATCATTAGCCTATATGCCTTAGTACCTTCATAATAACCAAGAAACACACACTTTTTACCTTTTGCATCAAGTTTGGACCTCATACAATCTAGTCTTTTTGCATATGCAATGCAACCAAAAGTCCTCATATGAAAAATGCAAGGTTGTCTCCTATTCCAAGCTTCTTGTGGTATCATTGATGCAAGAGCACTTATTGGATATCTATTTCCTATATACACTGCATTTACTATAGCTTCCATCTAAAACTCATAACCAAGGTATTAAGCATGAAGCATGCTCGTTGCCATCTCTACAATAGTTTGATTTGACTTTTCAACAACAGCATTTTGCTGTAGAGTATATGAAATTGTAGTTTGTCTAATAATTTCTTTATTCTTTAAATAAACATCAAATTGCTTAGATATGTATTCAATCCATTGTTTGTATACAATACCTTCATCTTACATTCACTTTGTTTTTCAACAAGTACTTTAAACTCTTTAAACTTCCAAAAGCATCTACTTTTGGCTTTAAGAATATAGATCCAAATATTTTTTGAATAATAATCAAAGAAAGTAAGAAAATACCTTTATCCTCTAATACTTATGTTCTTCATAGGTTTACATATATCAGAATAGACAATCTCTAGTAACTTGATAGCATGTGTTGCTATGCTGCTTGAAAATGAGGCTCTTTGTTGTTTGCCTTATATGCATCCTTCACATACAAGTTATTTTGTATTTTGGCTTGTATTGCTAAGATCTAAGCCACTTACCATAGACTTGAGCTCTTTTATGCTCTTCACATTCAAATGGCCAAGGCGACGATGACATATGTTCAACTTATCTTGGTTTGATGTAAATTCAGTAAATACAGCTATTTCTACTCCATTTATCTTCTTACAAATGAGGTAGTATAAATTTCCCTCTCTAAAGCCTTTGAAGACCTTGTCTCTACTCAATGTTCTTACAAAACATCCATTTATGTCAAATTGAACTTTAAAACCTTCTATTATTAGTTTATTCATCAAAAGTAGATTTACATTCATCTTAGGAACACGAAGGATATTTTTGAATCTGATCCTATTGATTTGTCTATTCACAACCACCTTTACTATAATAGAGCCAATTCCAATGGCTTGTATCGAGGACAAGAATATGATAAAAATAAATAAACAAGTGAAACTTCTCTCAAAGAGAGATGACAAAATAGAAATAACTTGATATGTATATTAAGAAAGAAACAGGAATCACCACTGCCAAAAGTCAAGAAAACTAGAGACCCTTGAAACTAGACTGGAAGCAAGAAAGGACTTGATTAGAGTGAAGAAAGCTTTACTCTTGTCTCTCTATATACTATCTAACTAGGGGCTACATGGTGATGTTCTATAGGACCTCCCATATGTGTTGACTTTGTAGGACACATGTCTTGACTTACAAGGTAAGTTTTTCTACGTGTGGGCTATATAGTTAATTTGGTCTTCAAGCTAACAACATGTGTGGCACATGGCCAACTTGTTGACCACGTTTCTAATCCAAAAAGTCAATTAAAGACACCTATAAAGTCAAAGTAGCATCTATAAAGGTTCTAAGAAGCTTCTATAATAAATATTATAGAATTAACTTATTTTTACCTACTTTTACTTATTTCTACCTATTTATATATATAATTACTGGCTTACATGCATATGTTTGTGACATTACCTCCTTTTCTAGGAACGAGTTTCACGACGAGCTGTCATCATATGTTGAGAAAATTTATGATGTGACAAATTATATTTGCTACATACTCTGATCTTTGTTCTCTTCGAAGATGATTGATAGGGCCTCTCAACCATCGGTAGTGTCCCATACTAGGGCAGAAAGACCACTGAGTTATTTGATCATTGTTAAGGCCTTCATTACTTCCTCCGAATAAAACATGTGAAACACCGTCAGGAGTTTTTTTTACCTCTAGTAAAATCACCAAACATCAGGAGTCTCTTCCAAGATCGTGATACCAAATGCATTATATCTCGCCATCTATTTCAGGAAGAATATGTCATTCTTGAAGATCTTCATCTTGATTATATCATCTTGAAGGTTGTGACAATCATAATGTCTCACCTGATAAGTCAACAAATGAAGGCTCTTGAGTAAAATCCATTGGTTGTTGGTTCTCCATCTCCTCAGTGTCACAACTACAAAGAAGCTACAAACAAGGATTGAAAATATAATGTTATCTTGCTTAGATCTTATTTCTTTTATAACAAAGGTTTTCATCTTGATTTTGATGCATGTTGTCAATGAAAAGCCTCCACTGCCTTTATTGCATTTGCAAGATTCTTTACAGGCTCCCATGTGCATTCACTAATATCATATCCGTCCCAATGGATAAGATATTTCAATTTATTTCGACGCCACCTTGAATCTAAGACTTCTTCCACTTCAAACTCTTCATTATTGTTCACTTCTATAAGAAGAGGTAGAACTTGTCTTCTTCTTGATATGTCCACTATCTTGTATGATTCAAGAAGAGATACATGAAATATTGGATAGATTTTTATTAACTTAGGTAGGTGTAAACAATATGCAACTGCATTGATTTGTGTAGAAATAGAAAATGGTCCAAGCCTTCAATAGTCCAACTTGTCATAATGACAGGTGGTCTTGATATTGTGACAAAGTAACCATACCTTATCATCTATGTGGAATGATAGTTGTTCCTTTCAATAGACATCCGTATTGACCTTTTGATGTTCTTAAGCTTTTTTTAACTGCGCCTTCATCGTTGCATGTAGCTCTGACAAATGAATTGCCAAATCTTCTGCAACAGGATTATCAACTTTTGAAAAGTCAAAAGTATCAAGTCGTGGATGATAACCATAATTGGCAAAAAAAGGTGTTTATTTTATAGAAAAATGTATTATATTATTGTAAGCAAACTTTGCCAATGGCAAAAGAGTTGTCTAATCATCTTGTTGGTAGTTAATGGTTCATCTTAAATACTGCTCCAAAACTTAATTAACATGCTTTGTTTGTCCATCAGTTTGAGGATAGAATGTCGAAGATAGTTTTATATCCACTTTTAGAATCTTGAAAAGAGTCCGCCAAAATCTTGATACAAACTGAGTTCCCATATTTGATATAATATCCTTCAATAATCCATGATAGCGATAGTTATTGTCAAAAAAGAGCTTAGCTGTTTCTTCATCTGTCATACATTTTATACATGGTAAAAAATGTGCCATCTTGATAAAACAATCTACTATCACAAATATAGAGTCATAAAAACTTGAGATTAGAAGATTCGTGATGAAATCCATAGAAACAAAAGACCATGGTTGTTCTGAAATGGGTAATGGTTGAAGAAGTCCGTAAGGTCGATGACGAGGATTTTTTGATCTCGAGCAAACATCACAAGATTGTACAAAATCTTTGACTTTTTTTTACATTTGGATCCACCAGAAGTCCCTGGATATTAGTTCCAAAGTTTTATTGTATCCAAAATGTCCTACTGCTAGAAAATCATGATAAGCTTGAAGAACATGTAATCGAGCTCTACCTTCTGGAACATATAGGCATCCCTCAAAATATTGTAGATTGTTCTTGAATTCAAACTTGGAAGTATCATGAGACTTTGAAGGATTTTCCATAATATCACAAATAAGAGGATTAAAAGACATACTTGACTGAACTTGCTTAATGAAAGTTGAATTAATAATTAGTATTGATTTTATTGCTCAAAGATGAAGATGCTCTAGCTTCAAGAGAATTGTTTATTGTTGATCAAAAGCAGCATCTCTTTTTTTTGGTGCAAGATAAGATCATTTAGAAAGTACATCTGACAAACCTTGTTATTTTCTTCGTCGATAAGTAATCTTGAATTCAAATCTTGACAAAAACATACTCCAATGGGCTTGGTGACAATTCAAAATACATGCTTACATAAAATATTCAAGGTTCTTGTGATTCATTGTCGTGTTGCAATACGACTATATGGTGAAAATATAAATAAAAAAGATTTTATTAATATTTAGTCATCTTGGTTGGTAAGAGCTGAAGACAATTTAAAAAGGCTTTATAAAAGCTTTTAGAGTATTTTCTTGTCTTAATAGCTAGTAGATAAAAGCTTGTCATTAAATTTTCTTTGTAAATTATAGAAACTATTTTACTACTTTAGAAAGGCCATAAATTAGTTAAAATAAGATAGATGAAGTAAAAAAATGATATGGTAGATAATAAGATGAAATTGAAGATAGGAAAGTGCTGAAAAACCTCTAAGATAAGTAGGATGGATACCCGGAAGACGACCGTTTGTGGGTTGGGGTCAAAACCAGACCTCTAGCTACTAAAATGGCCGCTTAGGACAAAATAGGGGGACATTTGGAAATCGGGATTTGGAATTGGAGAGCTAGCTTCAAGCTCCTTCCAAAGGTATAAGCCTTAGTTTCATAGGATTTGGGAGGACTTTGCAATCGTTGTTCAAAATCAGTGTTTGTATTGGTGATTTGGATTTTTATGCAATAAAGTTAAGGCTAGTAGTCTTGATTGTTTTATGAAATTAAAAAAACATCTATAATTGAAATTTTATAAGTATCTAGGCAATTAAGTATGCCAAGTGCATGCAAAATTTTGTGTTAATCTAATGGTACAAATAGAGGATATTTAATCATTAGTGTAAAGAGGTATCAGAAGTTAGCAGATTAGGATTGTTTAGGATTTCTACAATATCTAGAGATCTACTAGCTAAAATAAGGTGAATTTTAGCGTAGTAAGTCAAAAACTTAAAGACAAAGCTGTATACAAAGTTTGAATGAGAATTAATAGTTGAAGAAGGAGAAATTACAATTCAAAGTTCGTCATCAACTTTCTAGGCGGCGGTCAAAGGACATCAGTGTGGATTTATGGCATTTTCTTGCAATCTCTAAGTTGGATTGGATTGAAACTTCTTGAGCATTTAAAAGACTTATAAAAATACTAGTAGTAGAAGTATTATGATAAAATCATCTAAAAACTCCCAAAAGACATCATTCATTAGATGTTGGAATGCTACTGGGTGCATTTGTAAGTTCAAAAGACATGACATTATATTTGAAATATCCATACCTTGTTTGAAATGTAGTCTTCTATTTATCTCCTTCTTTGATGCATACCAGATTATATGCTCCTTGTAGATCTATTTTTGTATAGATCTTAGCTTGATTCAATTAATCAAGGAATCCAGATATTAAAGGTAGCAGGTACTTGTTCTTGATGGTGATTTTCTTGAGTCCTCGATAATCGACCACATCCGCAATGATCCATCTTTTTTCTTTACAAATAAAATTGGCTTTCTTGCTGGATATTTGAAATGAGATATGAAGTTCTTGACCAGATTTTCTTCAAAAGCTATAGTTAATCAAATAGAAAGTCCAATCTATTTATACTATAAGAAGTCCAATCTATTTTAGGATTATATTTTTTTAAACCTGACTGGATTAAAAGAAGATCTAACAATATTAAATATTATAAAGCTACTACGACCATTAGTTGCTATTTCTATAGGAAGGGTTTCAAGAGTAACTTCTCTTAAAGACAACGGATGACCATCTATGATTTCTACATGAATAGGTTTAGTTTTCTTCACTAAAAATATGCTATGTCTTTTAGCAAATTCTTCATCTAAAAATTATGCTGAGGCTTCTGAATCTAGTAAGGCAGAGGCTTTGTGATTTTTAGGTTCTAGAATAACATTTATTATAAAACATGGAGAGGGTTCTAAGGAGAGGATAGGACCTTTACTAGGCATTGTACAAGGTTCTAGCCGTACAATCCCTATTGTAGCTAGACAAATTTGTTTTCCGACATGCTATCTTTTTTGATCTCCATACTCTTCATTTTATAGTTGCATTGCTTCTTTGGGTAATGTTGAGTAGTGTGCTTAGATTCTCCATAATATAAGTACAATCCTTTTTGACGTCGACGAGTCTTTTCTTGCTTAGTAAGAGGTTTGAAATGTACCACATCAATTTACATATCCTCTAGTTTTGAATGTATATATTGAAGAGATATTGGTGTTGCCATTGAATTATAGTAACATTGAGGTCCACTTATACAGTTCTGAGATTAGAATTCAAAAAGACAATTGTCGTACTTCACAGCAAAGTCAATTGCTTGACTCAATATTTGAGGATCAGTTAAGTTGAGCATTAATTTTTTTACCTCATATTATAATCCATAGAAAAATTGACTAATAAGTGCAGCATCATCCCACTTGATATCAGTTACAAGTTATTGAAATTGTAAAGCATACAACGTTATTGATCGAATACCTCGTTGCAAATACGGATCTTATTGGTTGCAACATGAATTGCATCATGTTCCCCATACATGGATCAAAATTCTACCTATAAAATCTCTAGATTATCCAATATTGGATCTTGTCATTCAAGAAAAGATAAAAACCATGATAATGCTAAATCTAAAAGAAGTGTACTAATGAATTTAACTTGCGATCTTGGAGTTGGATAGCTTTGGGGTGAAGTTCAATCTTAAGTTGTACTTGATTGATAAATCCTCTAAACTTTGATCTGGTGCCATCAAACTTCTCGGGTAGGATAATTCTTTGTTCTCTAATATTGAAAAGATATTCCACCATAGAAGAAGGAATATGATTTGGTGCAAATATTGAAGCAGATCCAATCATTTCTATATC
Source organism: Physcomitrium patens (assembly GCF_059467195.1). NCBI lineage: Eukaryota > Viridiplantae > Streptophyta > Bryopsida > Funariales > Funariaceae > Physcomitrium > Physcomitrium patens. The sequence goes on along the minus strand of NC_143434.1, from coordinate 14,496,796 downwards.
TTCACTTCCTGCCAATCTTATTGCTCCTTCTGGTGGTAAATTGAGTTAATGCATTACAAGTATTAACTCCCTCAATTGCTCTTGTATTTGTGCCATTGCACTTTTTATTTCAACAAGTTTTGCTATGATAACACTTAAAAAAGAGAAGATGTCTAATATCGCTCAAGATAAATAGAAGAGAGAACTTGAGAACAAAAAAAATACTAAGGACAATATCAGTTTAAAAGAGGATATTCATAACTTCTAATATGCTTATGTCTTATTAAGAGAAAGGGATAATCTATTCTTAATCAAGATTAGACAAAGCTGTGATATTATAAGTATACTCTTGTCAATCTATCAAGGATAAAAACTTACTAAAAATAAATTAATAAGTGAGACTTCTCTCAAAGAAAGATGACAAAATAGAAATAACTTGATATGTATATTAAAAAAGAAACTCGAATGGCTATTGCCAAAAGCCAAAAAAACTACAGATCCTTGAAATTAGATTGGAAGCAAAAAAAGACTTGACTAGAATGAAGAAGGCTTCACTCTTGTCTCTATATATACTATCTAATTAGGGGCTACGTGGTGATATTCTATAGGACCTCTCATATATGTTGACTTTATAGGATACATGCCTTGACTTACAAGGCAAGTTTTTTTTACATGTGGGCCATATAGTTAGCTTGGTCTTCAAGCTAACAACATGTGTGGCACATGGCTAACTTGTTGATCATGTTTCTAATCCAAAAAATCAATTAAAGACACCTATATAAGACAAAGTAGTATCTATTAAGCTTCTAGAAAGCTTCCATAGCAAATATTATAGAATTAACTTACTTTTATCTATTTTTACTTATTTCTACCTATTTGTACTTGTAGTTACTGGCTTACATGCGTATATCCGTGAGAGCTTCATATGTATTACTATCCATCAATACTACATTTCATGCTAGAATAGCCTCATAAGTGTGAAATGAATATTTATAAGATGTCATATACCTAAAATAATATGAATCTACAATCCATCTTGACCTGGCAGCCAGAGAGGTTCCATTTGTTGCCATGAATGCATAATCTTATCCTCGAAAGTTATCTTACACACTATTTGCATTCTCCTTCTCTATCTTTTTGCCTTTGTAGTAATTTCAAATAAAATAGCTTACTTTGCTATAAATGAAGCAAGATTTGACATTACCTTATTGATTTGAATAATCGTCTTTGCCTTGACATGAGTAGAGTACTGAATTTTTATTTTGGAGCTACTTTTCTTTTTTCTTAGTTACTTCATGGACAAGTCTTATTGTTACATAGTCCATTGTAAGCTCTTTTAGCTTAATAGACTCCAACGCCACAATAAAGTAGTTGTAGGATTTGGGAAGGCTCATTAGCAAGGTCATGACAATATCACTTTCTTCTAAAGGTTTATCAACAATTGTTAGTTGGTTTACAAGAGCCTTACCTTATTGACATGAGCCATGAGATCTTCACCTTCTTCTATCTTACAAGTGAAGAACTTTATCCTTGTATAGATGATAATAGATAAGTTCTTACTTTCATAGATGTTGCAAAGAGTATTCCATACTTCCGTTAGTCTTTTGCAAGAGATAATGTGTGGAAAAGTTGGCTTCATCCACATTGGTTGTAATTAATCCAAAAATCTTCTTTTCATGACATTTGAATTCCTTCTTCTCCTTCATATTAGCATCTATGCTTGGAGCCTCATCACTTTCATCTACAATATCCTAAAGATCCAAAGATGCCAACAAAAGCTCTATTTTGACCTTTCAATGGTAGAAATTCTTACCTCTGAACTTCTCAATTACTCCCAATGCTTCACCCTCACTTGAAGCTATGTCAAAGAGAGAGATTGTAGAATGTATAAATGACTTTTTTGGTTCGTTATCGGTTAAATAGTAGTAATGTTGGGATTTAGATGAATGGTTAGTTTAATTAGTTGTTAATAGTAGGAAGTTAGGAACATATGCAGTTAAGAAGCCAAAGTTTCACAACCTATGGAATCTGCTGAATGACGATTCATATTTTTTGGTAGGATAAAGAGGTTGAGGAAGAAGGAATGGGGGCCAGACTGTGATAGTCGTGAGTCAGGGTAAAGCTTGGAGCTACCCTTTTATTTTCTTTACTTTTGTGTTTTTCTTTAGTATTGGATTTAAAAAAAAGATTGCTGAAACTGTGATTGAGATATTGAAAATTATGAATTCGAATTAATTAATTTGGAGAAAGAAAGTGTAATTGTGATAATAGAGATTATTGCATTGTGTTAGTAGCACTGGAAGATTGAGTAAAAGTAAAGGAATTGAAAATTGAAGTACTGTGGAAAGAGATTAAGCATCCTGTAGATGTCAGGAATGTCAGTGATTTTGAGTAGCTGCAGGGCAATGAACGATTGTAGAGATTGTGAAGGGATTGAATTGAGATGAAGAAGAGAACTTTGGAAGTTTTAGATAATTAATACATAATCAATTGTGATATAACATATCCAATTCATACAACGAGTCTTTCCCCGAGATCGAACCCACCTATACTGATCAAATATCTTGGTGTTTTGAGTCCGAGTCAAACGACGATTACAGAGATGTATTAAAAAAAATTGAAACAAGAAGTCCTAATGCTGTCAAAATTAACAAAAAAGTATTGCTGCCTTAAAATCAAAGAATCCTTCTTTGTGAACAAACTAGTATTCTTACTCTCAAAAACACTTTCAACTTCACTTCTAAGGCTAATCACAAGTCTAATGACCTATTATAATGTCTCAAATCTGACTTGCCACTCAAATATCATTCTTATGCTCACAAATCACCTCTTTATACCATAAGAGGCCTTTTAAGCACAATCAGCATATTTGGAACATGAAACTACAAAGTTAGAACACCAAGGTTCTATCTCAGCAATAGCACAATGCAAGTCTTCTATAACTTTGTCTTATGGTGAAAAACCAAATACCAACACCAAAATGCTCTTAACCATAAGTAAGAACAAATCAAGATCTAAGTCTAGATTTGAATTTGAAAGTTAGATACTTTTAAATCCTAATATCAACAATAAAAACTTGATCTACTCCATACATCAACAACCACTTCAAAGAACTTCAAAACACTCATGCAAATGTTAGTGGGTCCATAATCTATTGAAGAAAATAAGTCTAAAAGCTAGAAACATTTTGCATCAGCAAGGTTTGGATACAAACAAAAGTATAGAATAAGATAATTCTTACTTCCAATACCCTTTACTTATAGGTCGTGGTTTGCTTATCAATGAGGCAACTTCCATCCTTTTGATATTACATCTATTTTTACTTCATCCAATTAAATCTTAGATGCTACCATAGTAACTTCCTTCAACTCTTTGCTATCTTTTGACTATTAGTAACATATTATGCTTAATCTCTATGTGGTTGTAGCTATGGAAGTACTTGCTGATCTTCAATAGTAATAACTAAGATAGCAATTAGCACAAAAAATTTGAAGAAGATCACATATACCAAATAGATGATAAATCCTAAAATCTGCTCTAGTGTTGACCATCTTCCTTCTCCAATCTTGATGTTGATCTACTTAAGCCAAAATCTCTTAATTCCATCATTAAATACCTCTCAAAATTGACATATATGTTGGAAATCATGTCTACTATCTATACATATAAATTTTACTTCAATCCAATTAGCAGATTGATAAAGATTTCAAAAATCCTCACTAATCCTCAAAATTCTATTTTTAAGACTCAAATCCACTTGAATTCTAATAACCTTCAATCTAACCATTTGATCATGCTCAAATTTATAGCATGTAATAAAAAAACTTTAATCACAAATCCAAAAATTATCAATTATAGATCTATTGCCAAACTCACAAAATTCTTCCAAATATAAATCTTTTCTATTATTCATAAAATTACATTCATCAAAAAATAACTTAACTTTGCAAATTTCTTAATAAATTATTAAAAATTCAAATTATTTAAAAGTAATGCTTAAAAAAATCCTATAAAGTCTTTTTTCAAATTCCACTCTTTTATTTATAAAAAAATTCTAGAGTCACTATAGATATGCAGTTTTGTGCCTTAAGATTTGATTTCGACCTAGATTGAAAACTAGTCCTCTCTGGATATCAATTTTTGGTAATTTGAAGTAAATTTTATTTTTACCTATTTTTAACTCTCTTATAAATATTTTTGTATTAATTTCTTATCTTATTTACTTTGATTTGAGTCATTTATGTATCTATAAAGTAAATAGAAGTCCTTTCTATAAAAGATAAAATTAAGATTAAAAATTTTTACTATCTTTTTATAATTTATCATTATTTTTTTACTACATCTTTCTATTAGGATTTTCTATAGTAATATACATTTTATTTTTATTTTTTATTATATAGTCATATTACTATACAATACTACTTAGCAAAAAAATGAGGCCATTATAGGATTATCATGACATGGATATATTTCATTCAGAAATATAAATAAGTTAGAAAGAATAAAAAAAAATATCAAAAAGATAGAACATGAGTTGCAAAAATGTGGAGTGATTAATAAAGATGAATAGATATTAAGGATGTTTGAAAAATCTTACTTTCGTGATACTATAGATAATTTACAAATGTTATTGGATTTAGACTTTAAAGGTGGTGATAAGATAATAAATATATATTCTAAGAAATTTTATGATGAAATGATAGATTATGTCAATAAATATAAAATAAAAATGAATACTAAATATAAGACTATTGCAAAGAAGTTTAAATCAATGGTATTGCTACTACCATTAGATTTTGAGAAAAGGATTGAGAAGGCTTCTATGCAATCCAGTTTAAGAGATTGAAGAAAAGTAGGTCATGAATTTAAGGATGAATTGACATTAGATGGTTTAAAAATTGGATGTGAGAATTTTTTGACAAGAGATGAAGAGAGATATTTCAAAAAAATGCTTTCATGATATAGTAAGATATTTGTATTTGAATCACATAAAATAGGATGTATTGATCTATGTATTGTAGTACTTATGATTATTTTTATAATTCTATATAAATTTTAGAATTTGAAGCCAATTCTAGTTCTAAAGGCCTATTTGTCATGGCTGGTCAAATTACTCAATGAAAAGCTTAGGATCAAAGTTTTAGAATTATCTATAATATCATATTTCAATTGATGGTTCAAAATACCTAAAAAAAATAAAACATTGAAGTTTATTCAAGATATATAACTAATAAATAAGATAAATATTAGAAATATAGATTCAAATTCAATTGTAGATGAGTTTGTAAAGGTAATTATGAAGAAAACAATTTATTCTATGAAAGATCTTTATTTGAGATATGATCAATTTCAATTAACAATACAAATTAGAAATTTAAAAATTATAAAGATACCATTAGGATTGGTTAGAATGTATACATGTCAATAATATGAACTAAAAGATGATGCATAAACCAATGAAATCTGTGTCAAAGAAAGAGTAATAAAATAAAAATAAAGAAGTAAGTATATTAAAAAGAAACTGGAATGGCTTATTGCCAAAAGACAAGATAACATGAGACTCTTGAAACTAGACTAGAAGCAAGAAAGGAGTTGACAAAAGTAAAGAGGGCTTCATTCTTATCTCTGTATATACTATTTAAGTAGAGGCTATGTGGTGATGTTCTATAAGACCTCCAATATGTATTGACTTCGTAGGATACATACCTTGACTTGCAAGGCAAGTTTTTCTACATGGGGTAATATAATTAGCTTGGTCTTCAAGCTAACAAGATATGTGATATATGGCCAACTTATTGACCACTTTTTTAATCCAAAAAATCAATTATAGACACCTATAAAGTCAAAGTAGCAACTATAAGGCTTCTAGGAAGCTTTTATAGAAGATATTATAGAATTAACTTACTTATACCTACTTCTACTTCTACTTACTTCTACTTATTTATACATGTAATTACTTGTTTACATGTGTATGTCTATGAACGTATATTACTACAAGGAATTACAAATTTTATAGTATACATAATGAATAGAATGTTTAAGATATTAAGAGAATTTATCCCAATTATAATAATATCTTTTTTAGATAATATGCCAATTAAAGAATATAAAAAAGAAAAAAAAGATGAATATTTAGATTCAAAGAAATGTAAAAAGTTTATAGCAGATTATATTGATGATTGTAAAAAGATTTTGAAAAGATTTTCATAAGATTAGAGAAGGTTCATTTAATCTTATTGGGGGCAATATCAATATTTGGAATAAAAAAAGTTTTAATAGTAGGACATATGTGTGGATCATATGATATCATGTCAAAATATGACTATATAGTGAAAAATAAAAAAATGGATGTTATTATAAAAGAGGCTAATAGAAATTTGTAATAAAAAAATAATGATAAATTATACAAAGGTAATAAATTTTTTAGATTTAATGCTACTTTTTGTAAAAGGAACTTCTATTTATTTTGTAGAAATATAAATAAGCCAAATTAAAATAAATAAGATAAGAAATTAACATAGATATATTTATAAGAGAGTTGAAAATACATTAAAGCAAAACTTACTTCAAATTATTAAAAATTAATATTTAGATAGGATCCGTTGTAAATTTGGATTGAAATTAGATCCCAAGGCACAAAACCATGCATCTATAGTGACTTCGGAGGTTCTTATGTAAATTAAAAAGTAGAATTTGAAAGAAGACCTTATAAGATTTTATAAAATTTTAATTTTGAGTAATTTAAGTTTGAAATGAATTTTTAAGAGCTTTGCAAAGTCATGATTGTCTTGGATAACTCTAAATTTTGTGAAATAAAATAAGGTTTATAATTTGGACAATTTTTTGAGATTTGTAATAAATCTATAAGTGAAATTTTGTGGAATTGTAAGTATAGTTGTATTAGAAATATTTTTTAAATTATATCTTAATAAAATTATTAAATTGGAGGTTGTTGAAGTTCAAGTAGATTTAAATCTCTAAAATTAAATTTTTAAGCCTAATAAGGTTATCTAAGATTTGTAATAATTTTCTAGTTGGATTGAGGTGATAATTATTAGAGCTAATAATTGACTTGACTTCTAATATTTATGAAAAATTTGAGAGAAAGTTAATGGTTCAATTAAAAATTATTGCTATTGGAAGATCAATATTAAAGTCAAAGATAGAAGCTAGTTAATATCCGAGTAGTTTATGACATTTTTCTCTCATTTCATATATTCAATTTTCTTCATATTTGTTGTAATTATTTTTTACTAAGAGTATTGAGGTGTGTAAAATTTTAAGCAAGATCAATAATTTAATCAATAGATATTGAGGTTTTTAAAACTGCTTTAGAATTTTTTTAGATTTCTTTATGATTTCTTTGGGATCTCTAGAAGGATTTTTTTTATTTATTTTTAATTTAATTTTTAATTTTTTTGTATATTTTTAGATTTTTTTGGTTTTTTTAGAATTTATTTATTATTTCTTTATAATTTTTATAGAAATTCTTTAAATTTTTTATTATTATTATTTATTTAAAATTTTAATTGAGCTTGATTAATATTTTATTATGTTTATTAAGCTTTAATTACAATCTATAAATGATTTTATTAGAGTTGTTAAGACTTTTTGTGGCAAATTTCTTTTACCTTCTACAATCAAGTACCGAGCGCATTCTCAGGTAAGACTTCATATAATACAACATATTTTGTGAATCCAACATAAAAGCTTGAAGTAGAAGGTATTGAAGTTTACTTATTTTTATTTTAATTTAATAGAGAACAAAAACAAGATTTTTGAAGGAGCAATGGAAAGAGCGTCAAGTGAAGCTTCTAGTAAATTTTCCACTATAAGACAAGGTATATACATGGATCCAACCATTGTAAGTATGTTTCAAGTTTTTATATTATGTATTCAATAATTTCAAAGAAGCTTTGGCAACCAAAGCATTACAAATATTGGTTAATAAGATTGATGAATTTGATGGAAGAGACATTTCAAAGTATCCAAGATGTTATGTGCGAGAAATGGAATTAAATTGGATTTTTGAAAAGCAGATGATTGAGCTATTTGGATGTTATTGCAGATATGAAAATATGTTATATTAATTATGAAGCATCATGGAAGTTCATTGGAGATATTTTTACATAAATTAAAAAAAAAAAAAAAAAAAAAAAAATCTTGGAAGCTACTAATTGTGTTACTAAGAAATTATTTTTAGAATAGATTGAATGGCTTAATAAGAATTTACAAGCAACAAAGCTATTAAGGAAGTTTGAAATGTAATATTTTCAATTATCAAAGGTGGAGAAGTTAACATTAGAACCAAATAAGGTTGATTTATTTCTTCAAGTTGTCAATAGAGAATTACAAGAAAAAATTAGAGCTGCTTCTTGAAATCAAAAAAGAAGATGAAGAATTGACAATAGAATAGAAAATTATTGAAGATGTTGTGGTTTTGCTTACAAAACAAGAGAAGAAGAAGGATAGAATTAATATTCTAAGAGTAGTACAAGCATCTAAAACTTAAGTATATACAAAATAACTAACAATGACTATTATTCAATTTTCAACATCTACATCAAAGAATAAAGATATGAAAGTTGAAGAGATTATATGTGATATATAAGATCTTCAAATCAAATTAAAAAAAATTGAAGAAAATAATTTTTTAAATAAATTGAAGGATATTTCTAAATAAAGATATATACAAAGATATATTTAATATGATAATATTTCTCATACTAAGAAGGATTGTAATGAATTTAATGATATGATATAAAAAAGAATTATTTTCTAGAAAGATGGAAAAATGGCATTAAAAGATATAAGAAACCTCCTTTAAATCAATTTCGGTAAACGAGATATGAGGGCATTGATTCAAGACTATTTAGTAACATATAAAGTAATAATATAAAAAAGTACAAGTTATGATACTAAGGTAGATGATAACTTTGATGAAAGTATGGAGACAAGTGGATTCTAGACTTCTATTATTTTTATAATACAAAAAAAAAAAAAAAAAAAAAAAAAAAAAAAACTTGAGCAGTGTAGAATATGTAAATAAATTTTGTGGTAAGTTACTGATTGGTTATTGATAATCTTGAGAATTAGACTTATGGTTAGGTAGTTTAGTTGATAACAGTAGGTTGTTAGTGAAACAAATGATTAAGAATTCAAAGGTTCATAACCTTTGGAATCTACTGGCCAATAGTCCATCTTTTGGTAGGATAAAGAGGTTGACAAAAGAAAGATCGGGGCTAGACTATGATAGTCGTAAGTCAGAGTAAGCTTAATGCTACTTCTTTGTTTTCTTTACTTTTATTATTTTCTTATGAAGAATTGTGATTGAGAGAAGTATTGTTGAAATTGTGATTAGAATATTATAGAATATGACTTTGGACTGACCATTTTGGAGAAAATTTGTGACCTTGAGAATTGAGATTATCAAATTGTGTTGTGTTAAGTGAAGATATTGAATTTTGTGTGATGAATTGAGAAACTGAATATAATAAGAAAGCTGGAGATCAGTAATTGAATATATATAAACCGCAAAGAGAGTAAGTGGGAGATGAACTGATAAGAATATGGAAGTATTGTTGAACTGATATTCGTAGAATGAATTATGTGTTGAATTAAGACGGAAGTAGTAAGCCTTGGTGTTTTGTAGTTTGATAATTGATTTTAGATAGCTAGAGTACAGTCAATTGTGACACTAACAAATCCAATTCATATAACTAGTCTTTCTTCATGTTCGAACCCACCTCTATTAGTTCAATTACTTTGGTATATTGAAGCTTAAACTCAACAAGAATAACATTTTGGCATCGCTGCCAAGGAAATGATAACAATATGAAATATTAAAAATTGATTATATGAGAGATGGAATTATATGTTGAATGAGAATGTGAGAAGAACCAGTTTTAGGATTACAAATATGTGAGTTATAATTCAAGGCAGTATAGATTTTATAAAGAAGAATGAAAGATTATAAGTAATAATCATGAAGGGAAGGATTACCAAAGAATTAATCAACAAGCGAAAGAAAGACAGGAGCTATTACGCATAAAAAATCTCCTATGAAAATGACAAAAAGAAATTATAGGTCCAAGTAAAACCAAAGGAAGAAAAATTCAAATTCAAATAGCATAGAAATCAGTGATAACACCAATGGCCACTATTGGGGTAGAGAGAATTTGCTTCAAGAAAATGCTAGGCTTCTAACTGTCACTAATTATTCAATCAAGCTTGAAAATAAGGGAAGCCCTAAGTTTATATATAAATTTTCCCTTTTTGAGCAATAACACCAAATACACAAGCCTCAAGTAACCAACAACATCCAAAATATGATAAAATCCTCTAAAACCTTGTATATTCTTATGTGGAGATTTTTTTGAACTTCAACACCTCATATCTTCTAATCCAACTGTCTAAAAAAACTCAAATTTTATATGAGATATTGATGTATTCTTATTAACTTTAACAACAATTTTTAATTGCAAATTCGTTATAGATCTTGAGATATCTTGAAAATCCTAATAGTCACTTCAAACCCTTATCTTTATATATCTGCATGTAATTTTCTTCATATCTCACAAAATATAAGCTCAAATACCACGAAACTTATATATGTAGCTTCTAACACAAACATTTACATTCTCCAAAAATTTTGAGCCATAAATTTGTCTGAATACTCAAGTTATGGCTCCAACCATTACTACAAATAAAACCGCATACTTATTGCCTTTGATTTAAAAGTGCCGCCTTCAATTCCTTATAACTCCTTCATATGAACTCCAAAAGCAATAATTATTCTGTAAAAGATTTAGGCCTTAAAATTGCCGTTCTAGTTGCACCTTCTGATCTTCAAAAGCTATTGTAAAACTCCTCGTATCCTCAAAAGACTAATAGTATGTCTTAAATTAATACCTTAACTTCAAATGGCTATAACTTCTTCACCCTAACTCCAAATTTTCTAATTTTTGTACAAAAATTGTACCCCAAATCCGAAAATTTACAACCCTAGATTGTAATCTCCAAATGCCCTCAAAAGAGGAATCCTAATCCCTAATAAGGCCTCGGGCAGCCTCCTTGAAGCCCATTGGGCATGGCTTTCAACCAGTAGGAATGAAGTTTTCCATTCCTTGCCTTCATCCAATCATGTCTTGCTTTCATCCCTCCAATTAAGCCTCCTATTAGTTAAGATTTTCTTCTTTAGGCCCCAAACTTCTTTAAGCTTTATATTAAATATTTAGGTCCTATATATATATATATATATATATATATATATATATATATATATATATTTAATGTCAAAATCAAAATAAGTAACAAAACAAAGTAAAGTTTCTTATACCAACTCTTTTTAATTTAATCTACTGGCCACTCTAATACACATCTAAATTTATTAACATATAATATGTTCTAATAAATTTTTACATACTGTAAGTATTTATAGTACGACACCACGGTGTCGTATTACCTGCTTTCCTGCTCGAGAACGCGCCGGGCGTGTGGCTGTAGAAGGTAGTATGGAGATTCGCCAATAGTCAAACAGTCTATCAGTTTTTGACTGTTAGAATATAAACGACTGCAAGAATACACCGTAAATCTATACGGATGCCCCTTCGATTGCTCGCCAAAGTCCTTTTTGTCCCGGTCGGTAGGTCTCTAAACGTTACAGAGAACCCCAAACAACCCAAACTGTTAATCTTCGATACCGATTTGTACTTACAATCTTGTATCCACTGACTGTCTTGTTAGATTAACCCAATAAATTTCATTCACTCCGCATACTCAATCCTATAGACACCCTTTTAATTCTTTCAATCTCAGACGTAACTCGATTTCACAAAACAGTCAAGAATAATCAAACCCACTTCATTAAAAATCCCGATTCACCATTACAACACTGACTTCAGCAACGATTGCCTCAGTCTTTCCAAAATCCTATGAAAAAAAAAAAAACCCAATTCTCTGTCTTCATTCCCTGCCCGAAGCATGAAGCTCTTCTCCCCCTGATCTTCAAAAATCTCTCCCAAAAAATTCTTCCCCCCCCTAACCTTATCCTCTGAATTTCTCCAATCTTCCGTCTTGGATCCGGAATTGGCTCCCACCGTCAAAGCTTAGATCCAAAATTGGCTCCCGCCGTCAGAGCTTTTTCCTCCGTTTTTACCTTTAAGAAATCCATTTATCGAAAACAACGTTCCCTAAAATGGCACAGAGAATAGGACAGCCTGAAACAGAATCGAAACCCCATACTCGGGTCCACATTGAGTCGCCCAACCAATTCAGGTCTCATATTGAGTAAGATGCCCGTAGTAACCTGAATGTTCCCGTAATTGGATCAAATTGGTCCTTTGCGTCAGACTAGCTGAGGCCCGTAGTAAGACCTAGATTTTTCCGTAATTAGACTGCATTGGGTTGCCCGACCAATGCAGGTCTCATATTGGGTAAGAGGACCCGGATTGGATTCTTGAAATTGGATCCAATTGGCTCTTCGAACCAGGCTCACCCGTCATGTGAATTGGTCCTTTCTCTTCATGCTGACTCCCGTTATTGGAATCGAATGGAGCATTTTAGTACGCCCCGGCTGACTGTAATGGGGTGACTGAACCTGGCCACTCAGTATTTGCACTGGAGTTGGTCGTTGCTCCCAATATTCGAGGTAACTGAACATTAATAAAAGTCCCCTTTCTTTATATTTTCACAATATACTCGTGTTACAATACGACATCTACCCCCTCTAAACCTATGCATCCTCCGGTATGCACCAATTTACTCGATTGCTGTTTGACTCAGATTATATCATCTATGTCTTTGGTCTGTTCGTCTTCGTCACCTTCATTATCCCAATCACTTTCATCTTCTTGCTGCTGAATCTCTATACCTTCATTAAGGTCTTCCATATTCATCTCCGTGTGTCTTCGTTTAAATATTTTTACTCGCTTCTCTGCAATTGGTATTTTCAATTTTGTACCATTTAACTCCCGTAATGAGTAAGTCACATTATCATGAACTGTTGTTACCACATATGGTCCAAACCAACGTTTTGAAAATTTTCGCAAAGTACTATGTTGATTATCCAGACTATTGTCAGAAACAAGTACCCAGTCACCTTCCTCGATTGCCTTTGGTCTAAATCGATGTTGCTTATCGAATCGCGCCTTGTTTTGTAACCTTGCTCTTTTTAACCTTTCCAATGCTATTTGCACATCTTCCGTTCTTTGCTCCAATTATCGAATCCTAATAGCCAGAAGTTCTTCTCTTGTCAATCCATCTTCCCATGGTAGCATACTCCAAGTAAGTATCTTTTCTTCAATCAGCATAATTGGTTTTCGACCTGTCATAAGTTCTACTGGCATATATCCTGTCACCGAACTATGTGTTGTTCGATCAGCCCATAATGCAATTGATAAAAGCCGTGGCCACTCTTTAACTTTCCCATTACAAGCTTTAACCAATGCTTTCACAATCGGTGGGTGACCGCGTTTGTTTTTTACATTCCCTTGTGGATTATAAGCAATAATCAGTGATAGTTTAATTCCACATCTTTCAAAGAACTTACGAGCTTCTTGTGCATTTAATTCTCCACGATCTGTACTGATTTTTCCTATGCACCCGTAGCGGCAAATGACATCTTCAAGCAAAAACCTACAAATCTCCTCTGTAGATTTTGTCCTCAATGCTCTTCCTTCTACTTGATTTGATAAATCTTCGCGAGCTAAAACCAAATATCTCATCTGCCATAACCCAACCAACATAATAATCAAATCAACAATCCATCTAAAATGAATAGCCAGAGGATACGTAGGATGAAGACCATCTCGATATCGGATATTAGAATACGATTGACAGATTTTACATGACTCTACAAATGAAAGCACATCTCGATACATATTTTTCCACCAATATCATTCCTTGAGTTTAGCAAAAGTAGCCCAGATTCCTCTATGCCCTGCCCATAAACTATCATGAAACTCCTTTAATAATTTTAGTTTTTCTTCTTTTTTGCCTATCACTCGTCGCGGCATCCCGATTCCTTTCTTCGATCTCTTCCATTATAATCCATCTTGAAGTAAAAATCCATATGCTTTTTTTCTTATTTGTTTGAATTTTTCTGTAGACCAATTCCCCTGCTTAGTCAAGGTATTCAAGTAATGACCAATATCCAATAATTCTCCTTCATAAGATTCTTCAAGAAATAGCTTGTCTTCTCTGTTGAGATTTGATATTGAATAGAATTTCCATCCGACGCCATCAATGTCTTCAACCATTTTGTCCTCCTTCTCGTATCTTGCTCGAGATAGCATGTCTACTACTAAATTATCTTTCCCAGTAATATGCTTAAATTCTAGATTTAGTGACTTAATATAAGCAATCCATCTCAACATTACAATATCTGGCATTGAACAGTTAATAATCATTCCAAGCAATGGCAAGCAATCTGTTTCAATTACTACTATTGCCCCAATCAAATAGTCCTTTTCAGCTTTCATAGCCGAAACGACTCCCCGAAGTTCTCTTTTGACTTGCAAATATGCACGCTGACGAACACTTAAAACTTTAGCTCCAAACCGAACTGCAAATCTATTCCCACTGGAATCAACTTGACCCACAGCCCATCCAATGGCAATTGGACTAGCGTCCACAGTAAGAATCACTGGTCTATTGCACTTATAATCAACCTTCCTCAATATTGGAGGTGACATCAATAATTTCTTCAATCTTTGCATTGCCTGAATATGCCTTTCTTCCCATTTAAATCGGTAACCCTTGCGTAACAGTACATATAATGGATCCGCTATATGAGCAAAATGAGGGACCCAGATTCGATAAAATACACATGTACCCAAAAACCTATGAACCTCTGTTAAAGAACCACAATCCTCTTTCATCCTTCCAATTGCATCAACTTTAGTCGGATCAGGTTTTCTTCCGTAAGATCCACATAAATGTCCAACAATTACAACCTCTCGTACTCCAAATACGGACTTCATACCCGATAATGTAAGATGAACTTCTCCAAGCCGAGTTAAAATCTTTTCACAATCTTGTATATGATCAACAAAATATTTGCGACACCCCCTCGTATCTAAAGTTTCATCCTTGTCTCCTTCTCTGCACCCTTTTATAGGAACATCATCCAGAAAAGGCATAGTCTTTTTCGAAATAAAATCTCTCAATACCTTATTCATCCCATTCATCATATGCGCAACTGAGTTGGTCGCGCCTTGAAGAAGAGTGCACATTCTAACCAATCGAAGCAGTGTCCTCATCGTTGTCATATCTCTACTTCCTTCGGCAAGTTGAAATTGATCATAACCTGAATACAAATCACTCATTGAATAGATCGCCCTTCTAGCAAACGCCTCAGCAAATTCATCCATAATAGGTCCAATTCCTGCATTCCTGACAGTTACTGCATTCACCGGTTGCATATCTTGAATAAACCGTAGTGACCCATTCTTCTTAGGTACAGTAAACCATCGACTAGAATACGGCGCAAACGAGGGTTCCAATATTTTCATCTTTATCTATTCTTTTAATAGCTCAACCAATTTAGGTAAATGTGCCCTCGGTACTGGAATCGGTCTTAGATTCCAAGGTACATGTGGTACAGTGAAGATAACTATAGGTGTTACAATATTTGGATCCACACATCCAATTTCATGAGATTCGAAGGCAAACGATCTACCTTGTTTAGTCAACATCTTTTTGAAGCAAGTAATTTCCTCCGGCAATAAAGAACCATCAGAACCAATCTTCAATTCTTCAAAAGTCTCTCTAATAAACTGGTGTCCAATACCCATTGGATCTCTTAAACTTGCTTTTTTTGATGCTTCTCCCATTTGTTCTTTAGAATCTTCTGGTAATGGTCCGGCAACAGGCTTTATCTTCTTATCTGCCGTTTTATATCTCGTCTCTACAGTGACTTCAGGTACTTGAAAAGATTCAAGTATGGTATAAACCTCTCTTGAATGAATCTCAACAATCTTATCATTATCCCCTAACCCAATAGATGTAATCAATTCCAATGAATCTTCCAGTCCATTTTCTTCATAAACACCCAAAATCCTCTCATCATCTTGCAATGTACCTAACTTGGATAATTCTCCTTCAATATCATATAATCTTTTTCTTTCTTTTCTTTTAAAATCATCAACTTTCTTATACATAATATTTCCATTCTCCAATATACCAATAAAACTCGCATCAAAGGCACCTTCATCTCGCGAGAGTACCTCCTCTTTTGTACCTCCATAATCTCGCTTTACAGTGGTACCTCTCCAAAATCCTTAAATCCTTCAACAATCTTTGGCAATGGTTTCTCCCTCAATCTATCTCGATTCCGTTCATGGTTAGGAGGTACTGTTAGAAATTGTACAGCTTTCCTCCCATCCTTGCTACGTATCCTTGCATAAGCAGAACCATCGTCCAATACTTTTGTTTCCATCCGTGTTGCCGTAATATAAGGTTGTCCTAAAATCAATGGATAAGATGTTGTATCTTGAACAAAGAAATGCTGCTCCGTCGCAACATCTCCAATCCGAATTTTGACATCTGGACAAGCTCCATATAATTCGTCCCGTGTGTTATTAGCTACTCGAATTGCCCATCCATGTTCCATATCAATTGGCCATTTTTGCTTCTTATAAAGAACTTTAGACATGAGATTTATTTCAGAACCATGGTCGACTAAAGCAACTATTGGTTCTTCTATATCTCCTACTTTCACCAATACCTCAGTAATTGCCCTTGCCCAATGCTTTCGAGTATAATGGCTCAAAGTTTTCATTTCCTTATCACTATAATCTTCGAAATGTACTCGTTGATTATACCCATTCTTTTCATTTGTTGGTTGCTTGTAACCAATATCAACCTGTTCTTCATCTTTATATATTCTTGCATCAATAGCATGACTCATTCCAGTTTCACCCATTAATTGCCTCTTTCGCTTAATGTTGTCAATGATAACATCATGAAACTCCTTCTTTGCAATTCCCAAAACTTCTTTCAATGTGAATTCCACTTTAGTATTTAATATACGTTCTTCCAACACCCCTTTCAAATTTGTTGCCGCTTCAATGTTAGAAAGTAGCTTATAAGCAATTGATTTGCCCTTATCTTTTGTCTCCCTTGTTTTTTCTTCCAATGATGCTGAGGTATCTTTTATAGGCAATTCTTGTGAAGCTGCCTCCCGAGCCTTGTCTCCTCGAGTTTGCCTCTTAGAAAAATTTCCTTCTCTTGTATCATCAAAATTTGCTCGTCTCTTTTCTTCCATCAAAGCTTCATGTTGGCTATTAGCAATATATGCATGAACTGAAAGAGATTCAACAAGATCCTCCCAACCTGTTCTACCTTGTATGGTAGTTGCAGTCCTCAATAACGCTTCTCGAGGTAATTTCCCTTCTTGCATTATAGAAACGGCAGAAGCCCAAAACTCACTAGTTTCCGTACTTCCACCAAGGTCATCATCTACTCTAGCACCATAACTTGCACTTTCTCGTGCTGCTATTTCATGCTCTTTTAAGTAATCTTGAACCAATGCTCTCATTCCTCCCTTGCCAAAATTGGTTTGAAGAAGATCCTCCCTATCTTTTAATGCTATCTTCTCATCTTTCCAGCAAATAATTCTTTGCCGTATCATATTATTAAATTCATTGCAATCTTTCCTAGTGTGTGAAGCATCATCACACCAAATGCATCTTTGTACATATTCTTGTTTTCAACCATTCTTCGAATTGTTTGTAGAAGTATTTTCTTCAAGTCTTGCCAATTTGATTTGAAGATCTCGCATTCCTAGTATAATTTCTTCCATCTCCATATCTGCTTTCTTTGATAAGGATGTCGAAGGTTGAACTATAGGCATTATTGGTGGTGTTGTACGTACTGGAACTTTGGGTGCTTGTACTATTTTCGGAATATTGTTCCTATCCTTCCTCCTTTCTCTTTTTGTAAGCAACCCCACCGCATCTTCAACGTTCTTCCACTTTGTTGTCAATCCTTCATCTTCTTCTTTGTCTTCAAGAACGAGTTCTAATTTCCCTTGCAATTCTCCATTAGCAGCTTGAAGAAATAGATCAACTTTGTTCAGCTCCAATGTCAATTTTTCTACCTTCGATAATTGAAAGTACTGCCTCTCAAATTCCCTTAGTAGCTTTGTTGCTTGCAAATTCTTATTAGGCCGTTCAATCCATTCCAGAAACAGCTTCTTGGTAACGCGATCAACATCTTCCAAGAAATATTTGTGTTTCAATGCATGTGAAAAAACCTCCCATGAATTCCCATAACGATCTGTAATCAATGTAATATAGTCTCTTATCTCCGGCATCGTGGCAAGTCCAAATAGTTCAACCATTTTCTTCTCTGAAATCCGATTTAATTCCATTTCACGAACATAACATCTTAAATACCTTGAAATATTCCTCCCATCAAATTGATCAATTTTATTGACCACTACTTGCAATGCTTTGGTTACCAAAGCTTCTTTTCGATCATTGCTTTGCTGTTGCTGCATTGATAATGAGAAGGCTTGAGACATACTAGCAATAGACGGATCCATATGCATACCTTATCCTTTAGAAGAATCCCCACCAGAAACTCCTCCCAAAGATCCTTCAAAATTTTTATTTTCGTTTTCCATAAAATAAAGATAAAATCAACCGAAATCCAATACCTTCTACCTCAAGTTTTCATGTCGAGTTCACCACTTTTTATCGTATTACGTGCTTTCCTGCTCGAGAATGCACCGGGCGTGTGGCTGTAGAAGGTAGTATGGAAATTCGCCAATAGTCAAGTAGTCTATCAGTTTTTGACTGTTAGAATATAAACGACTGCAAGAATACACCGTAAATCTATACGGATGCGTCTTCGACTGCTCGCCAAAGTCCTTTTTGTCCCGTCCGGTAGGTCTCTAAACGTTACAGAGAACCCCAAACAACCCAAACTATTAATCTTCGATACCGCTTTGTACTTACAATCTTGTATCCACTGACTGTCTTGTTAGATTAACCCAATAAATTTCATTCACTCCGCATACTCAATCCTATAGACACCCTTTTAATTCTTTCAATCTCAGACGTAACTCGATTTCACAAAACAGTTAAGAATAATCAAACCCACTTCATTAAAAATCCCGATTCACCATTACAACACTGACTTCAGCAACGATTGCCTCAGTCTTTCCAAAATCCTATGAAGAAAAAAAAAACCCAATACTTTGTCTTCATTCTCCGCCCGAAGCATGAAGCTCGTCTCCCCCTGATCTTCATAAATCTCTCCCAAAAACTTCTTCCCCCCCTAACCTTATCCTCTGAATTTCTCCAATCTTCCGTCTTGGATCCGGAATTGGCTCCCACCGTCAAAGCTTAGATCCAAAATTGGCTCCCGCCATCAGAGCTTTTTCCTCCGTTTTTACCTTTAAGAGATCTATTTATCGAAAACAACGTTTCTTAAAATGGCACAGAGAATAGGATAGCGTGAAACAGAATCGAAACCCCGTACTCGGATCCACATTGAGTCGCCCAACCAATTCAGGTCTCATATTGAGTAAGATGCCCGTAGTAACCTGGATGTTCCCATAATTGGATCAAATTGGTCCTTTACGTCAGACTGGCTGAGGCCCATAGTAAGACCTAAATTTTTCCGTAATTAGACTGCATTGGGTTGCCCGACCAGTGCAGGTCTCATATTGGGTAAGAGGACCCGGATTGGATTCTTGAAATTGGATCCAATTGGCTCTTCGAACCAGGCTCACCCGTCATGTGAATTGGTCCTTTCTCTTCATGCTGACTCCCGTTATTGGAATCGAACGGAGCATTTCAGTACGCCCCGGCTGACTGTAACGGGGTGACTGAACCTGGCCACTCAATATTTGCACTGGAGTTGGTCGTTGCTCCCAATATTCGAGGTAACTGAACATTAATAAAAGTCCCCTTTCTTTATATTTTCACGGTATACTCGTGTTACAATACGACAACGGGAGTGCCAATAGTACCAATTGCGGTACAAGTAGGAGCAATAGGAGATTGCACTACAAGTGTGGCACCATTACCTACTTTTAGTGGTTGGCTGGGCTCTGATCTTGATCTCCATATATCTCAATTCTTGACAGCTTTTGTGACTAATAATGGTAGAACTAAAGACATTTGATTGAAATGGTTGCCTGCAACTTTAAAAGATACAACTTTTGAATGATATAATCGGCAAGCAGTGGGTAGATTTTTCAATTGGGAGGCCTTGAGGAATACCTTCCTAACCCATTTTAGACCAATTGGATTTAAAGATCGGCTTAGAAAAAGTTTGATAAATAGTAGGATGTTTGCAAAGGAATCAGTAGAGTTCTATTATGGCTGGATTGCAAATATACTTCGTAAATGGCCAAATAATCAAATACCACATGCGTTTATATTCTCGATATTAATTAATCGTTTACATCCACCAGAATTGAAAATATTTATAAAAGAGGCTCAACCAGCTACGGTAGAGGCAACATTGGCACGAGCAAAGGTGTGGGAAGAATGTCATTATGACCAATTGTTAATAGCGATTCCAAGTTCAGAAAGCTAACAAATACAACCAGAAAATGTATCGATGGATAATTATCCACAAATGGCTGCCTCCAATGTGAAGAATGTTATGTTGTAAAAACCAATTAATGCTACTCTACTCCAAGCAATAGCGCCAATAACAATGATACCTTATTTTACATCGCCAACCTATCAACAACTAGAGTTGTTCACAAATACGACTGTTAAAGATCCAAATGAAGCCTTGTTATTAAATCTAACAAAGAAGATGGAAGAATTGGCCATGAATTTACCTAAAGATAAGGAGAAACGATATAAGCCTTCTAATACGAGACCTAATGTATGGTATAATAATTGTAAGGGACAAGATCATTTTGATACAAAATGTCCATTATCTAGACAAATAGATGTTCAATGTACATTTTGTGGAGGAAAGCACCCTACCCAAAATCGAGTTAAACCTATGGATATTTTAAGAAGTATTGATATAGTAATTGTCAGGATTACCTACAAAATTGATTATATTGTTTTTTGATTGCAAAGCTCTATATTTTCATACCCAATTTTATTCGAGCGACCATGGTTGTATCAAGCTAAAGCTCAAAATGACTAGGGCCGTTGTCGGGGTAGAGAGAGTTTGCCTCAAGAAAACACTAGGCTTCTGATTATCACTAATTATTCAATCAAGCTTGAAAGAAAGGAAAGCCCTAAGTTTATATATAAATTTTCCCTTTTTGAGCAATAACACCAAATACACAAGCCTCAAGTAACCAACAACATCCAAAATATGATAAAATCCTCTAAAACCTTGTATATTCTTATGTGGAGATTTTTTTGAACTTCAACACCTCATATCTTCTAATCCGACTGTCCAAAAAAACTCAAATTTTGCATGAGATATTGATATATTTTTTTTAACTTCAACAACAATTTTCAATTGCAAATTCGTTGCAGATCTTGAAATATCTTGAAAACCCTAATAGTCGCTTCAAACCCTTATTTTTATATATCCGTATGTAATTTTCTTCATATCTCACAAAATATAAGCTCAAATACTACGAAACTTATATGTCTAGCTTCTAACACAAACATTTACATTCTCCAAAAATTTTGAGCCATAAATTTGTCTGAATACTCAAGTTATGGCTCCAACCATTACTACAAATAAAATCGCTTACTTATTGCCTTTGATTTAAAAGTGCCGCCTTCAATTCCTTATAACTCCTTCATATGAACTCCAAAAGCAATAATTATTATGTAAAAGATGTAGGCCTTAAAATCGCCGTTCTAGTTGCACCTTTTGATCTTCAAAAGCTATTGTAAAACTCCTCGTATCCTCAAAAGAGTAACAGTAAGTCTTAAATTAACACCTTAACTTCAAACGGCTATAACTTCTTCACCCTAATTCCAAATCCTCTAATTTTTGCACAAAAATGTATCCCAAATCCTAAATTTTACAATCCTATCTTGTAGTCTCCAAATGTCTTCTTTGAAGTTACTAAAATCCTTGTTAAGGTCGTGGGAAGCCTCCTCAAAGTCCATTGGATATGGTATTCGACCAATAGGGATGAAGTTTTCCATTTCTTGCCTTCATCCGACCATGCCTTGCTTTCATCCCTCCCAATTAGCCTCCTACTAGTTTAGATTTTCATCCTTAAGTTTCCACCTTCTCCCAAGGCTTCATACTAAATATTTAGGTCCTATATATTATTTTCTTATGTCAAAATCAAAACAAGTAAAGAAACAAAGTAAAGTTTCTTTTACCAACTCTTTTTAATTTAATCTTGTAGCCACTTTAATACACAGCTAGATTTATTAACATATAATATATTTTAACTAATTTTTACATATTATAAGTATTTATAATACGACACCATGGTACATTGACAATTGAGAAAGGTAATGATAAAATTATACTTCAAATGTATCCTATCTAATATCATGGAGAAACTCAATTTGCTAATTCAAAATTCACATCGGATTGTCAAGATAAGTCTATAGAAGAAGAAATTGGTGCACCTGCCCAATTTATGTTGATACAAGGTAAGTTGTCGAACACACTAGAATGAAATACCAGTACAAGGGATCGGGAGAGTACTTAGTTCCTCCAGATGTTATTGATGATTCTCATCATTTGATTACATATTGGATGAATAGATAAGATATTAATCATGTTAGTACTATGGAACTAGAGTTGGAAAGTTCTAATTTGTCAGATTTTATGAAAGATTTTGGAATTAAGTAGAACATTATTTCAAGAACTCCTGAAATTCTATGATGTCAACCAATTAATTTAAGTACATGGGAGGCTCCTCAAATCATTCAAATTTACGACGATATAAAAGGCAAGGAGAAAGAAATTTAGGTGGATTACTTTTTAATGCATAAAACTACTTTTACGTAGTCGTATGCAGATTTGAAAAGAATTCCAGTTGAAGTTTGTGAGCATCAAATTATATTGGAAGAGAATGCTACACCAATACGTCAAAGACAACATCGATGTAATCCAAAATACTCACTTATGATAAAAGAAGAATTGGATAAATTCTTAGAGGTTGGATTTATCTATCCAATTCCTTTCAAAGAATGGGTTTCATCAATTGTTATGGTAACGAAAAAGAATGAAAAAGTTTGCATCTGTCAAGATTTCTACAAATTAAATGTGGCTACCAAGAAAGATTATTTTCTTTTACCATTCACAGATAGTATATTGGATGTTGTTGCTAGACATGAATGTTATTCATTTCTTGATGGATTCTTCAGTTATAATAAAGTTAAAATTACAAAAGAAGACCAGTTAAAAACTACTTTTATTATGGATTGGGGGACCTTTGCTTATAAGATTATGTCATTTGGGCTTTGTAATGCACTAGCTATATTTCAAAGGGTAATGATGTAAGCATTCTAAGTTTATCTACGAATTTCAATAGAGATATTTCTAGATGGTTTTTATACATTTAGTATTAGAGCAAGGCATTTAGAATGTCTAAGTCAATGTTTGAATCAATGTGTAAAATATGGAATTTCTTTAAATTTAGAAAAATACCAATTTGGTGTGCCTTCTAGTAAACTATTGGATCATATAGTTTCTATGGCAGGTATTGCTATAGATCTGGATAAAATAAAGATTATTGTAGAGTTAAAGCAACTAGATACTATTACGAGTGTTCGAGCATTTTTCAACCATGTTAGTTATTATTAGTGATTTATCTATCTATTCATAGTTATATACCTTTTTTTGACAAATTTCTTCAAGAAACTACTAATCATTGGGACCAGTCCAGTTTGGACAAAAAAATGTACAATTACATTTGAAACATTGAAACAAAATTTGGTTTCAACACCAATATTGATGGCACCTTGTTGGACAAAACCATTCTAAGTTTATGTGGATGCATCTAATATCGCAATTGATTCTGTATTAAGCGAGAAAGATGATCGGGGTTTTGATCACCCTATTTATTATGCAAGTCGTCAATTGATAGCAGCTATAAGAAATTATACAACAATCAAAAGAGAAGCATTGAAGATGATTTATTCCATACAAAAGTTTCAACATTATCTTCTTGGTTATAAATTTGTTTTCCATGTCAACCATGATGCTTTAAAATATATGATTAATAAGCCTCAATTGAGTGGTTGTATTGCACGATGGATTTTACTCTTACAGGAATTTGACTTTATTATTTAGATAAGACCAAGAAAATCACATTCCAATGCGGACCATTTATCTCGGTTATCCAATATATTGAGTAATGAACCCATTAACGATGTACTACCTGATGCAGAACTATTTGTGGTAGATGTAATTACTCTAGAGTACAGTGAAATAATTCAATACTTGACATTTCAAATCTTTCCACCCAATTTTAATAAAAAGCTTAAACGATGCTTAATATTAAAATGTGCATCTTATACGATGATTGGTGAAGCTTTATATAAATAAAGTAAGGATGGAGTTTTGTGATGCTATATTTATCAGACTGAAGTGAGTACTATATTGGAAGGTTGCCACTTGGACAGTTGTGGTGGACATTTTGCAGAGGACAGCATGGCTCGTAAAGCTTTATAGGCTGGTTATTGGTGGCTAACAATGTTTGCAAATGTCCACCAATTTGTCTGTTATTGTAATCCATATCAGAGAATGGATTGACCTATTGGAACTTCAGGAATGCCATTGGTACCAATTCTGGCTCAATTAGAATATATATTCTCCTAAAAACCTTTAGACTTCTATTTTGTTTGTACATTCTTTCATCTTTTTAATAAAATTGATCTTTTTCATACTTAGCTTGCATCCATATGATCTACATATGTGTTCTACCACCAAAACTTTTTTTATCTGAAACATTGATTTTGTCTTTGATAAGGTTAAATGAACTTCTTCTAATCTTGTCAAAATCTTTTTATTCTCATCAATATGATCTGCTAAAAACTTCTTACATCCTTTTGAATCTAATGTCTCATCTTTTCTTTCTTCATATCGTTTAATTGCTACATCATATAAAAAAGGCATTATTATATGTAGAATAAATTCTTTTAATAACTTATGCATTCCATTCATCGTGTGTGCCACAAAATTTATAGCTCCTTATGATAATATATACATTTTGATCAATCTTAATAGTATCTTCATAGTTTTCAAATTCCTACTTTGTATTGCGAATTGAAATTGATCATAACTTGAATAAAGATCACTCATTGAATAGATAGCCCTTCCAGTAAATGTTTCTTTAAATTCATCTATAATTGGACTTAAATCCATATTTCTAATAGTCACTTTATTCACAAGTTGCATATCTTTTATGAATCTCATTGTTCTTTTTTTCTTTGGCATTATAAACCATCAATTAGAATAAGGTGCTATAGATGGTTTCAAAATTTTTATTTTAATTTTTACATTGAATAAATCTATTAGCTTAGATAAATATGCTCTCAATACTAGAATTGGTCACAAATTCCTTGGTTCATGGAGAATAATAAAAATAACCATAGGTGCTATAATATTTGGATCAATATATCCAATTTCATGTGCTTCAAATGTAAAAATGTTATCCAAGCATATCTTTAAAATATTTTTCTTCATATATTGTCAAAATTCCATCACATTCAAAATTTAATCCATCTAATATTGTATTTTTAAATTCATACCTTATCTTCTTAGGATCTCTTAAATTTGATCGTATAGATGCTTCGCTCATGTTTTCTTTACAATCTAATTGTAGTAGCAAAGCCACTAATTTGACCTTTTTTACTACAAATTTATATTTAGTTTCAATATGTACCTCTTGGTAATTTAAATTTTCTATAAATCCATGAATTTCATCATAAAATTCTTTAAAATAAACATCAATAATTCTATTATCTCTTTGTAATTCACCTTACAATAAATAATTTAATTCTTCTATAGTATTTACAAATCCCACTTCTTCAAATATTGTTGAAATACATTCATTCTCAATTAATTATATATTTTCTTTAAATTTTTGTTCAATATTTTTAACATAATTTTTTTCCATATTTTTCATCTTGTCAATAGTCTTAAAAGACAATATAAAATCTTGTGTCAATCCAATAAGTCTAGTAGATAATATCTTCTCTTTTATACTTATCAAAAGCATCTCTTTTTTTAACCCATTATAATCATGCCTTACAATGGTGTGTGATAAAAATCTTTAAGGTTTTTAAATTTTTTATTTGATAAAGGCATTTCTTTCAACTTACCATAGTTCCTTTCATGATTGGTATAGATAGTTAAAGTTGAACTCTTTTCATCCCATCTTCATTTCTTATTCTTGCATAGGCTGAACTATCATCCATTACTGTTATTTCCATTTGTGAAGCAATAATATATGTTTGTCCTAATATAATAGGATATGTAGACATGTCTTGTACAAAGAAATTTTCTTCATAAATAATATCTCCTATTGTTACTTTGATATTTAAACAAGTTCCATTCAAATCTCTTTTTGAATTATTTACCGTTCTTATCATCCATCCATGATCAATATCAATAGGCCATTTTTTTTCTTTCATACAATTCTTTTGATATCAAATTGATTTCAAATGATGAATCAATGCTACAATTAGTTCTTATAAAACTTTCAATTTTACCAAAGTTTCTATAGTAGCTTTTACTTAATGTCTCCTAAAATAATGACTAGAAGCTTGAATCTTATTGTCTCTTTTTGTAAACCTTACTTATAAAACATCTTTAAAATTTTTTATTTCATCTTCTTCATCTTAATTGCTTTCCATTGCTCTTATTCCTTGTACATTTGATATCATAGTATCTCCTATAGATTGCTACTATCGTACTATAATTGCTTATAGTATGTAAAAATTAGTTAGAATATATAATATGTTCATAAGTCTTGGTATATATTAGAATGGTTAATAGATTAATTTAAAGACAGTGGATATAACAAAATTTATTTTAAATTTTATTTATTTTGATTATGGCATTTAAAAAAATTATAGGACCTAAATATTTAGTATGAAGCCTTGAGAGGAGATTAGAGCATAAAGATGAAAATCTTAATTAGTAGGAGGCTTATTAGAAGGGATGAAAGCAAGACATGGTTGGATGAAGGCAAGGAATGGAGATCTTCATTCCTATTGGTCAAAAGCCATCTCTAATGGGCTTCAAGGAGACTGCCCGAGGCCTTATTAGGAATTAGGGTTTTTTTTTGAGGTCATTTAAGCTTTGGAGGCTAGAATCAGCAAGTTTAGGTTTTTGGATACAGATTGGATGCAAATTTTATGTGATTTGGAGTTTTTATGAAGAAGTTAATGGCGCTCAAAGCTAAGGTGTCAATTTCATACCTATTGTCACTCTTTGGGGCATAACATACATTTACGGAGAACAGCAAAGGATCGGCAATTGGAATTGGAGAGAACACTTCTTTGACTATATTTTTTATATATTATTTAATAAATTTGGTATTCAAATAAAGATGTTATAGAGAGTTAAAGTCGGCACATTCCAATCATAGGCAATAAGTAAGTGATTTTGTTCATAGTAATGGTTGGAGCCATATCTTGAGTTTTTGGATGAATTTTGGCTTAAACTTTTTAGAAAAGGTAGATTATTGTGTTAAAAAGCTATACATATAAAATTTGTGGCATTTGAATGCTTAGTTTGTAAGATATGAAGAAAATTGCATACAAATGTATAAAAACTAGGATTTGAAGCTATTGTTAGGATTATGGTGATATTTTATTTTCATCTCTTTTTTGTATTTTTTTTATTAATACTTCATATTGACTCCTTTCAATATGAGAATATACTCATAGTCCATCTTCTAGATCATCCCATTCAATAATTTGCCGAATGTCATTTCCAACATGCTTTTAATCATCTCTAGTAAAAATTTTCTTTTCAACATAACTCATTGCATTTGACAATAAATAACTAGATCCTTTTTGAAATTCTTGATTTATGCTTAAACATTTGCTTAGATTTGCTTCCATCCAATATGTTGATGCTTCATTGCTTAAGATTGTATGCACTTTAAATGCAACTTCTATAAACACCTTCATTTCTCCTTTACCAAAATTCATCTTTAGTTTTCCTCCATTTTTTTTTTATTGTACCATACCATCTTTGAGAAAAATAACTCCTTTATGTAGCGCCTTTATAAAATTCTTACATTCCCTTCTTAAATGATCTCTGCTATTACACCACATGTATCTATGCACTACATCTTCTATTGCTCTTAAATTTTGTTTTGTTAATATTCTTGATGATTGATTCTTTTATTTAAGTTTTGTATATTTTATTTGTAAATATTTCATTCCTTGTATGATTTCATCAATGTCCATTTTTTCTTTCTTCGATGTAGCTATTGAAGGTTGAATCATACATGTAAGATGGATAGTAGGCATTTTTATCTTAGATGCTTCTAATGGTCTTTAAATACCTATCCTATCTTTTCTCTTTTTTCTTTTTGTAAACAATCTTATTACCTCCTCCACTTCTTTTCAATTTGTTGTCAATTCTTCATCTTCTTCTTTATCTTTCAATAAGACTTCCAACTTTTCTTATAACTCCCTATCAGGTACTTGAAGGAAAAGCTCTATTTTACTAAGATCCAAAAATTGCTTCTCTTTCTTTGATAAATAAGAATATTTCTTTTTAAACTCTCTTAATAATTTTGTTGTTAAAAGATCCTTCTTTGGCCTTTTAATCCATTCAAAAAATAACTTCTTTGTAACCCTCTCAATATCTTCTAAGAAAAATTCATCCTTCAATGTTTGAAAAAATTTCTCCCATGAACCTCCAAAATGTTCTATAAAGGACTTTACTTGATTTTTTATTTTTGGTGCAAAGGCTAATTCAAATAACTGAACCATCTTCCTTTTTGAAACATGCTTCAACTCCATTTCCTTTACATAATACCTTAAATATTTTGTAATATCCTTCCGTTCAAATTAATTGATTTTTTCCAGAATTAATTTTAATGATTTATTTGCCATACCTTCTTTGTAATCTTTAACTTATTGTTGTTGCATGAATAAGACAAAAGCCGCAAACATGCTTGTAAAGTTAGGATGAAAGTATATACCTTATCTTCTATTAATACCGCTACTTGTAGCTATAATTGAAGCACCATCCATAGCTCTTCCTTCAACTCTCTTGCATTTCTTTTCCATAATTTAAATAATTCAAGAGAATCAAATACCTTCCAACTCAAGCCTTTCATGTCAGGTTCATCAAATATGTCATATTACATGAAGTCTTGCTCAAAAATACACCGGGCTTCTAACTATAGAACATAGAATAGAAATTAAAACAACAAAATCCTAATTCTAATAGAATATTAAATAAACTCTAATTAAATTTTATCAATGCTAAGCAATCTTTAATCAAATTCAAAAGAAACCTTAAAAAATTTACAAAAGAAATAATAAGAAATCTTAAAGAAATTCAAAAGAAATCCACAATAAAGCTTAAAAGAATTCATAGGAAATTCTAAAGAAATATTAGAATAATTACAAATATATCTTAAATAAATATCAATCAAGTCATAATTTAATCTTAATTGAAACCTTAATGACTTCAATCAAATCCTAGGCCAAATTCTAAACCCTAAATAAATTTTAAATCCTAAATCCTAAATCCTAGTCCAATCCTAAATCTTAATCAAATCTTAATCAAATCCTAAATCTTAATTCAATTATAATCTTAAATTAAATTCTAATCCAATCCTAATTCTAAATCAAATTTTAATCAAAATCTAACCAACTCAACTTAATCCTAGTACAATTTAAAACTTCAATATCTATCAATTAAATTATTGATCTTGCTTAAAATTTTATATACTTTTCAAAAATTAAATTAGAAATAAACACACAAAATTTGAAGATAATTGTACTTACCACATAGAAAGAAAATCCTAAAATCCGCTCGGGTATTGGCCAACCTCCAATTCCAATCTAAATGTTGAATTTCCACTGCCAATATCTCCTTTTCAAATCATTTAATTTTTTTCAAATTTCACATATGAATAGCAAATTAAGCCTATTATCTTCATACATATATTTCACTCTAATCCAACTAGTAGATTGTTGAAGATCTTAGAAATCCTAAATGCCCTTCAAAGTCCAATTTCCAAGATCTTAACCTACTTGAAATTCAATAACCTTCAATTCAACTATTTAATCAAGCTCAAACCTATAGCATACACTTCAAACAACTATTCACATAAGTCCTCAAAATATGAATTATAGATCTATTATCAAATTCATGAAATTCTCCAAAATATAATACTCTTTTTATTTCACAAATTTGAGAATCATCTAAAACAACTATGATTTTGTAAAACTCTTACAAAGTCATTAAATACTTAAATCCCTCAAAATTAATATCCAAATAAATCTTATTAAGTTTACTTTCAAATATTGCTCTTTAATTTGCTAAAAAAACCTAGAGTTATTGTTGGTGCTTGGTTTTGTGCCTTGGGATCTAATTTCGATCCAAATTGATAACTGGTCCTCTCCGGATATTAAATTTTGCCTCTTTGAGTCAATTTTTTGCTAAAATCAACTTCTAAATTCTTCTTACAAATGCTCTGTAGAATAAGTAGTTATTTTCAGAATGTAGATACCTAGTGTATAGTGTAAACAGGGATAGATAATTGTTGAAAAGGTGGTTCAGCAGGTAGAATGGATGAATAGTTAGGAAAAGTAGTTATCATCTGTAGTATAGGAGTTGGTATCTTGGGGTAGTATAAAGAGGATGGGAGAGGGGAAGAAAATGTCAGATTGCGATAGTATTGAGCCAAGGATAAGCTTGGTGCTATCTCTTCTTTTTAGTTTTCTTGTTTTTTTTGTGGTAGTGTTGATTCTAGTGAAGAAAATCGATTTAATGAATTAATGTTTGATTTACGAAGTTGTTTATGGATCACTGTTTATCAATTGTTGTGAAAGATTGGGGACGTATGGAAGTTTCTAGTCACTGTTTATCGCAAGGTTGTAAGTTTAATGGAGAAGAATTGTAATCAAAGGAATTGTCTTGATTAGATTTTGTGGATTGGAAGTTGTTCGTTCTAGGATTTGGGATATGCTTGTGTATTTGTGAATTACACAGGGTACTGAAATCATTGTCGTGGATACTATTGTATTGATATGAGAGAATGGATAGTAGGAGGAAAAGTTAAATGTTCTTTGGGATGGTAAGCATTCAATAGTAGCGGTTAATTGCATGAACCTAACAATTGGAGCTCATATACATGGTCATTCCCAATGTTCGAACCCCCCTATATGGATTTATGCTCGGAGGTTTCTTTTGGAATAAGTAAAACGAGCAATCACATTTTGGCACCGTTGTCGGAGATTGACAACATTATTGAGTTTTAGGAATTAATTGTTGAAGCAGTAAAGGAGATTAGGAAGCAAACTCAGTAGAAATAATGAAAGAGTATAGTTATTAAGAATGAGAATTTAATAGCAAAGAGAATAAAGTAATCAAAGGAAAGAACAGACAGATCGCAAGCAAGAAATTTGTTGCGTAATGAGCGAGATCATAAATTAAAAAAGAAGCATCGATAAAGTTGGATTAAGCCGTGGTTGCATGCCTGTCCGCATATTCGATCGTACCCAGAAGACAATCGACCTCTAATATTTCAGAAGTACATACCGTTAAAGAAATTGCCAAGAGCACTCATGGAGAGCACTGCTAATAGTCGAGCAAATCTCTCGAAGCCGTTAATGGAAAACAAAGAAGGCACAGAGGAATTAGGTACCCCACTGGGTATTTTCTTAATTGAAAATACGTCCGGTCTTAACAAGACTGGTTCTAAAGATCGGCATAAATCACTTGACAATAAAGACCAATTTAGAGTATATCAAAACTTGTCATTTTTACCTCATATTCAATCAGTAAAATTATTTGGGGATAATAATAGTCAATCGGAAAGGCTTAGAAGTTTAAAAAAGACTTTTACGAGAGACAGTTTTAATTTTAATAAGAAATTGAGTGAAACACAGGCATCTTTAATGACGTCCAGAGGACCAGCACTTCCGATTGTAGTTCAAATGGATGCAGTGGGCAATCGAACGACTAGCGTCGCACCATTACCTACTTTTCAGGGTTTGCCAGGTGCGGATCCAGATCAACATTTGTCTCAATTCTTGATGGTGTGTGTAGCCAATAATGGAAGAACAGAAGACATTTGGCTGAGATGGCTGTCAGCGACATTGAAAGACACAACGTTTGAGTGGTATAACCGCCAACCTGTGGGACAATTTATCAATTGGGAGGCATTGAAAAATATATTTTTAGTCCATTTTCGACCAATTGGTTTTGAAGAACATCTTAGAGAAAAATTAATGAATAGCAGATTGGTACTAGGGGAAGCGGTACAGTCATATTATGGTCGTGTAGTGGATATACTTCGAAAATGGCCAAATAACCAAATATCGAAATCATTTGTATTGTTCATATTGATTAATAGACTATACCCACCAAAATTGAAAATGTTTATAAAGGAGGCCCAATCAGCCACCATTGCATCATCTCTTGAGCAAACAAAAGTATGGGGAGGAATGTCACTATGACTAGAACTTAACAGTTGGAGCCACGATGATTCCATCTCAAGGAGGTTATCAAATGACAAATTGGAATGATGCATCGGAAAGTTATCTGGGAAGGAATGATTATGGTACAATTTCATAGGGAATAGTGGATGCCATTCCATTGCAAGTTGTATCACCATCATCATCACACCCATATGCGCCTTATTCCGCATATCAGAAACCAATACCTACAAAGGAATTGCCAAATACATTGGTATCAAGGCATCCCAATGAGTCATTGCTGTTAACATTGACAAAAAAAATGGATGAATTGGCTGTGAATCTGGCCAAGGATAAAGAAAAAAGGCATAAACCATCCAATATGCGTCCTAATGTCTAATGCAGCAATTGTAAGAGGCAAGGTCATTTAGTAACAGAATGTCTTTCACCACCCCTAAATGACTATATAATGTACCTTTTGCGGGGGCAAGCATATTACCACCAACTGTTGGAATTTATGGAAGCAACAACAACTCAGTAACCAGATAATGACTCAACCAACTTTGTGGGATGTCAATCAAATACAGACGAATAATAGGTTTGGCTGGAATAGAAATCGAGCGAATAAACAAAACAGGAATTATTCTAATTTCCTCAACTTTGAATTTCACCAAGAAGGTGTATCCAATACTCATGGATTGGCGATGAACCAATCAGGATACCATCAATATCCATCCATGACGAAGCCAATGCCAGACTCTACAATAATAATGGGTCAATCAGGATCCTTTACTCATCCGACATGGAACAGACCTAGCCATTATATATTAGTAGAGACACCTAATATCCCTGAAGGAGTTGGCAGGAGACCATTTCGTTGCTATCATTGCAGACAAATCAGACAATATACGAGTGAATGTCCTAATCCAAGGGCCAGTGATGACTATGCTCGAATATGTGGAAATTGTAAGCAGTCTGGTCACATGTATCAGCAATGCAATACGCTCTTTAATTATAATAACCGAGACCAATAAATGCAAACAAGCCAACCAGCAGAGGACAAAGGCCCTCTTCAATGAGACGCACCAGTACATCGTGTCGAGGTGGTGAACGCAGTGCTTACCAGAGGCCAACAAAAAGACAAGAATCCAATTCAGGATATGGATGAACCAATCGCAGGAGAGCAAGTAGTGCCGTCTTTGGGGCTAAATGAACCAATATCAGTATTGGAACGTATCCCAATATTGAAACTTCAACAGACTCAAGAAGCCAATTTGGTTCCACGTGCCAATTTATCGGGACCATCCAATCTAAGTCCTGTTTCGGGCTCGATACCGAGTATGAAACCTGAATCGATGGCACAACCCAATGAGGTCCCAATTACGGAGGCTTTGGTTCCGTTGTCGTATTATAACACGAGTATATCATGAAAATATAAAGAAAGAGGACTTTTATTAATATTCAGTTACCTCGAATATTGGGAGCAACGACCAATTCCAGTGTAAATACTGAGTGGCCAGGTTCAGTCACCCCGTTACAGTCAGCCGGAGCATACTGAAATGCTCCGTTCGATTCCAATAACGGAAGTCAGCAGAAAGGAGAAGGACCAATTCAACGACGGATGAGCCTAGTTCGAAGAGCCAATTGGATCTAATTTCAAGACATCCAATCCAGATCTTACTACGGGCCTTTTAGCCAATATGAGACCTGAATTGGTCGGGCGACTCAATGTGGTCCCGATTACGGGGCTCTGATTTCGTTCCAGGCTGTTCCGTCCTTTGTGCCATTTCGAAAACATCCTTTCGATAAAAGGATCTCTTAAAGATAAAAACGGAAGAGAAAGCTCTAACGACGGGAGCCAATTCCAGATCTAAGACGGAAGATTGAAGAAATTCAGAGGCTAGGATTTGAAAGAGGAGGGAATTAGGGTTAAAGAGGAGGATAGGTTAGGAAATGGGAGGGGGGGAAGAATAGGTTTTTTTTTTTTTTTTTGAAAAGGATCAGAGAGCTAGCTTCATGCTTCGGGAAGGGGAAAAAAGACAAAGAATTGGGTTTTTTTTTTCTTCATAGGGTTTTGGGAAGACTGAGGCAATCGTTGTTGAAGTCAGTGTTGTAATGGTGAATCGAGATTTTTAATGAAGTGGGTGTGATTACTCTTGATTGTTTTGTGAAATCGAGTTACGTCTGTGATGAAGAATTAAAAGGGTGTCTATAGGATTGAGTATGCGGAGTGAATGAAATTTATTGGATTAATCTAACAAGACAGTCAGTGGATACAAGATCGTGAGTATAAAGCGGTATTGGAGATTAGCAGATTGAATTGTTTGG
Source organism: Physcomitrium patens (assembly GCF_059467195.1). NCBI lineage: Eukaryota > Viridiplantae > Streptophyta > Bryopsida > Funariales > Funariaceae > Physcomitrium > Physcomitrium patens. The sequence goes on along the minus strand of NC_143434.1, from coordinate 14,461,958 downwards.
GGTTCTCTGTAACGTCTAGAGACCTACTGACTGAGGCAAAAAGGACTTTGGCGAGCAATCGAAGGACATCCGTATAGATTTACAATATATTCTTGTAGTCATTTTTATTCCAACAGTCAAAAACCGATAGACTGCTTGAATATTAGCGAATCTCCATACTACCTTCTATAGCCAGACGTCCGGCGCATTGTCAAGCAAGAAAGCACGTAATACGACAAAAAGTGGTGAACTCGACATGAAAGCTTGAGGTAGAAGGTATTGGATTTCGTTTGATTTTATTTTTATTTTTATGGAAAACGAAAATAAAAATTTTAAAGGATTTTTGGGAGGAGTTTCTGGTGGAGGTTCTTTTAAAGGACAAGGTATGTACATAGATCCATCTATTGCTAGTATGTTTCAAGCCTTCTCATTATCAATGCAGCAACAGCAAAGCAATGATCGAAAAGAAGCTTTGGTAACCAAAGCATTGCAAGTAGTGGTCAATAAAATTGATCAATTTGATGGGAGGAATATTTCAAGGTATTTAAGATGTTATGTTCGTGAAATGGAATTAAATCGGATTTCAGAGAAGAAAATGGTTGAACTATTTGGACTTGCCACGATGCCGGAGATAAGAGACTATATTACATTGATTACAGATCGTTATGGGAATTCATGGGAGGTTTTTTCACATGCATTGAAACACAAATATTTCTTGGAAGATGTTGATCGCGTTACTAAGAAGCTGTTTCTGGAATGGATTGAACGGCCTAATAAGAATTTACAAGCAACAAAGCTACTAAGGGAATTTGAGAGGCAGTACTTTCAATTATCGAAGGTAGAAAAATTGACATTGGAGCTGAACAAAGTTGATCTATTTCTTCAAGCTGCTAATGGAGAATTGCAAGGGAAATTAGAACTCGTTCTTGAAGACAAAGAAGAAGATGAAGGATTGACAACAAAGTGGAAGAACGTTGAAGATGCGGTGGGGTTGCTTACAAAAAGAGAAAGGAGGAAGGATAGGAACAATATTCCGAAAATAGTACAAGCACCCAAAGTTCCAGTACGTACAACACCACCAATAATGCCTATAGTTCAACCTTCGACATCCTTATCAAAGAAAGCAGATATGGAGATGGAAGAAATTATACTAGGAATGCGAGATCTTCAAATCAAATTGGCAAGACTTGAAGAAAATACTTCTACAAACAATTCGAAGAATGGTTGAAAACAAGGATATGTACAAAGATGCATTTGGTGTGATGATGCTTCACACACTAGGAAAGATTGCAATGAATTTAATAATATGATACGGCAAAGAATTATTTGCTGGAAAGATGAGAAGATAGCATTAAAAGATAGGGAGGATCTTCTTCAAACCAATTTTGGCAAGGGAGGAATGAGAGCATTGGTTCAAGATTACTTAAAAGAGCATGAAATAGCAGCACGAGAAAGTGCAAGTTATGGTGCTAGAGTAGATGATGACCTTGGTGGAAGTATGGAAACTAGTGAGTTTTGGGCTTCTGTCGTTTCTATAATGCAAGAAGGGAAATTACCTCGAGAAGCGTTATTGAGGACTTCAACTACCATACAAGGTAGAACAGGTTGGGAGGATCTTGTTGAATCTCTTTCAGTTCATGCATATATTGCTAATAGCCAACATGAAGCTTTGATGGAAGAAAAGAGACGAGCAAATTTTGATGATACAAGAGAAGGAAATTTTTCTAAGAGGCAAACTCGAGGAGACAAGGCTCGGGAGGCAGCTTCACAAGAATTGCCTATAAAAGATACCTCAGCATCATTGGAAGAAAAAACAAGGGAGACAAAAGATAAGGGCAAATCAATTGCTTATAAGCTACTTTCTGACATTGAAGCGGCAACAAATTTGAAAGGAGTGTTGGAAGAATGTATATTAAACGCTAAGGTGGAATTCACATTGAAAGAAGTCTTGAAAATTGCAAAGAAGGAGTTTCATGATGTTATCATTGACAACATTAAGCGAAAGAGGCAATTAATGGGTGAAACTGGAATGAGTCATGCTATTGATGCAAGAATATATAAAGATGAAGAAGAGGTTGATATTGGTTACAAGCAACCAACAAATGAAAAGAATGGGTATAATCAACGAGTACGTTTCGAAGATTATAGTGATAAGGAAATGAAAACTTTGAGCCATTATACTCGAAAGCATTGGGCAAGGGCAATTACTGAGGTATCCGTGAAAGTAGGAGATATAGAAGAACCAATTGTTGCTTTAGTCGACCATGGTTCTGAAATAAATCTCATGTCTAAAGATCTTTATAAGAAGCAAAAATGGCCAATTGATATGGAACATGGATAGGCAATACGAGCAGCTAATAACACACGGGACGAATTATATGGAGCTTATTTAGATGTCAAAATTAAGATTGGAGATGTTACGATGGAGCAACATTTCTTTGTTCAAGATACAACGTCTTATCCGTTGATTTTAGGATAACCTTATATTACGACAACATGGATGAAAACAAAAGTACTTGACGATGGTTCTGCTTATGCAAAGGTACGTAGCAAAGATGGGAGGAAAGCTGTGTAATTTCTAACAGTACATCCTAATCATGAACGGAATCAAGATAGGTTGAGGAAGAAACTATTGCCAAAGATTGTTGAAAGATTTAAGGATTTTGGGGAGATACCACTGTAAAGCAAGATTATGGAGGTACAAAAGAAGAGGTACTCTCGCGAGATGAAGGTGCCTTTAATGTGAATTTTATTGATATTTTGGAGAATGGAAATATTATGTATAAGAAAGTTGATGATTTTAAAAGAAAAGAAAAAAAAAGATTATATGATATTAAAGGAGAATTACGCAAATTAAGTATGCAACAAGAAGATGAATGTGATTTGGATAATAAAGGTGACGAAGACGAACTGGGTAAAGACGTAGAGAATATATTCTAAATCAAACAGCAATTGGGTAAATTGATGCATACCGGAGGATGCACATGTTCAGAGGGGATGGATGTCGTGTTGTAACACGAGTATATCGTGAAAATATAAAGAAAGGGGACTTTTATTAATATTCAGTTACCTCGAATATTGGGAGCAACGACCAATTCCAGTGTAAATACTGAGTGGCCAGGTTCAGTCACCCCGTTACAGTCAGCCGGAGCATACTGAAATGCTCCGTTCGATTCCAATAACGGAAGTCAGCAGAAAGGGGAAGGACCAATTCAACGACGGATGAGCCTAGTTCGAAGAGCCAATTGGATCTAATTTCAAGACATCCAATCCAGATCTTACTACGGGCCTTTTAGCCAATATGAGACCTGAATTGGTCGGGCGACTCAATGTGGTCCCGATTACGGGGCTCTGATTTCGTTCCAGGCTGTTCCGTCCTTTGTGCCATTTCGAAAACATCCTTTCGATAAAAGGATCTCTTAAAGATAAAAACGGAAGAGAAAGCTCTAACGACGAGAGCCAATTCCAGATCTAAGACGGAAGATTGAAGAAATTCAGAGGCTAGGATTTGAAAGAGGAGGGAATTAGGGTTAAAGAGGAGGATAGGTTAGGAAATGGGAGGGGGGGAAGAATAGGTTTTTTTTTTTTTTTTGAAAAGGATCAGAGAGCTAGCTTCATGCTTCGGGAAGGGGAAAAAAGACAAAGAATTGGGTTTTTTTTTTCTTCATAGGGTTTTGGGAAGACTGAGGCAATCGTTGTTGAAGTCAGTGTTGTAATGGTGAATCGAGATTTTTAATGAAGTGGGTGTGATTACTCTTGATTGTTTTGTGAAATCGAGTTCGTGAAGTCAGTGGATACAAGATCGTGAGTATAAAGCGGTATTGGAGATTAGCAGATTGAATTGTTTGGGGTTCTCTGTAACGTCTAGAGACCTACCGACTGAGGCAAAAAAGACTTCGGCGAGCAGTCAAAGGACATCCGTATAGATTTACAATATATTCTTGCAGTCATTTTTATTCCAACAGTCAAAAACCGATAGACTGCTTGAATATTAGCGAATCTCCATACTACCTTCTATAGCCAGACGCCCGACGCATTGTCAAGCAAGAAAGCACGTAATACGACACCGTTCAAAGCAGTTCCGATTTCTACACAGTTTTGAGAAACGTCCTATCCGTTGAAAGATCCTCTCGGGGGCGAGAATTCTAAGGAAGCCCTGTTTGTTGTTCCAATTCCGAGTCCAGGGAGGAAGAATATCTTACCTCACGGAGTTAAACTCAAACCAATGAAAAGAAAGAGGGCATTGGGAATTACCCTAAATATGGAACCTTATAATATTTTGAAGGATCTGGACACTATTCCGCCTTCTATTTCTATGAAGTAACTCCTAATAGTCGCACAAGAGTGCCGTTCTACATTGAATTTATCGTTAATACGGCATAGGCACTGTAGTAAAAAAGTTTGTGAAGTCAGTTTGAACCCTGACCCAGGTGCACCAACCATCGATGTTTTGATTGACAGTATTATGATCTTGGATATTCAGGTAAATGGTAGTTGGAGCGTCAATTTAATGAACGCTGATACAATGGATGCTTTAGATTTGGAACACTTAGTACCTACGACATTGCTATTACCGATGGCAGATCATGGGTGGGTTAAATCAATAGGTATCTTACGGAGTGTTCAAACTATGATTGCCGATATTGCATATGAAATTGACTATATCGTCTTTTAGTTATAACGTTCGATTTTATCATATCTAATTTTATTGGGACGACCCTGGCTTTATCAAGCAAAGGCCAAGAACGATTGGGGTTGGAGTACTTTGACAATTAGCAAGGGCAAAGACAAAATAGTGTTACAAATGTACCCGGTATAATATCATGGAGAGTCTCAATTGCCAGCATCTGAATTAACGTCGAACGATGAGCTTAGCTCCGATGACGACGTAGTAACACCAATTACGGAGGTGCCCATGGAGGCAGCACTACACCCTGGAGTGGTATACCAATGTGGAGGTCTGGGGGAATACTTGATATATTTGATGAGCTCGAAAAACTTGGATTATGTTAGTACTGATTGGATGACCAAATATGATGTGCACCATGTTAGTGCCCTGGACACAGGATTCAGTACTTCATACATGTCAAACTTATTGACTGACTTTAAACCAGTGTAGGGGTTGAAACAAAACATCACCGTTGCACCTTTATGTCAAACTATCAACTTGGCGACCACAGCAGAACCTCGGACAATTAAGGTCTATGAAGGTATTAAGGAACAAGAGTTGACCTGCTGGACCGAATTTTTCTTGCATCATAAATCTGCTTTTGCTTGGACTTATGATGATTTAAAAGGTATTCCCACTGAAGTCTCTGAGCATCGTATCATTTTAGAGGAGAACACTAAATCGGTACAGTAGAGGCAACATCGCCTTAATCCTAAATATTCCCTCATGGTGAAAGAGGAATTGGATAAACTTCTCGACGTGGGTTTTATTTATCCTATTCTGCATAGTGCATGGGTGTCACTAATCGTGATGGTACCAAAAAAGAATGGAAATTGTCAGGATTTTCGGAAACTTAATGTGGCCACCAAGAAAGATTACTTCTCATTACCTTTCACGGACAGTATGGATAACATATTTTTATTATCACCACTAGGTAAAAGAATAGGAGTGGGGCACCAGTTAAAGTCATTTTGTGGTGTTGTTTTGGGTTGGCTGAAGTGCCATTTTCTTATATTTCTTGTGTTTTTGAAAGTAGTAGTTCCAGTTAAGAGTTAACAGTGAAAAAGCTTGGAACAAAGAAAGAGAGCGCATGGTGGAGACCCACAGGCAAGAACTATTTTGGGCTCATAGTCATTCAATTTTGGAACTAAAAAAAGTGAAGGGTCAATTGGTAATGGAATGAGAAAAGACCGAGTTATTGGCGCAAGAGAAATTGGTATTGAGTAACCAATATAGATGTGAAACGGAGCGGTTAAGGGCTAAAATTGAGGCCTTGAATGCCGAGGTGACAAGATTGGCAAAGAATTTAGTCAATATTGGTCAAGCACAAGTATCGACATTACTAGTTCTCGAAGTTCTAGAAGAGAGGAGTCACTTTCAGTGCCAGTTGGAATTGAGAGATGCCCAGATCCTGAAATTGGAAGCTCAAGTCCGTGAATTGGGTGAGTACAATGAAGACCTTTCAGCTCATTTGAGGCAGGAGCCGATAGAAGGATTGGAGGAAGATGAAGATTTGCAATTGGAACCGGAATCGGTGGAACCAATAACAGATACTGCGATAATTGATTAATTTGATAGGTTAGAGGGATCACAATTTTTGTAGAGTTTTGTTAGATAATTTTTAGATAGGTATCAATTGAGTGTTTGCAAAGATGCTGCACAGTTAGGAGTGGAGCTATGTAGAATAAGTAGTTATTTTCAGAATGTAGATATCTAGTATATAGTGTAAACATGGATAGATAACTGTTGAAAAGGTGGTTCAGCAGGTAGAATGGATGAATAGTCAGGAAAAGTAGTTATCATCTGTAGTATAGGAGTTGGTATCTCGGGGTAGTATAAGGAGGATGGGAGAGGGGAAGAAAATGCTAGACTGCGATAGTATTGAGCCGAGAATAAGCTTGGTGCTATCTCTTCTTCTTAATTTTCTTGTTTCTTTTGTGGTAGTGATGATTCTAGTGAAGAGAATCGATTTAATGAATTAATGTTTGATTTACGAAGTTATTTATGGATCACTATTTATCAATTATTATGAAAGATTGGGGACGTATGGAAGTTTTCAATCACTGTTTATCGCAAGATTGTAAGTTTAGTGGAGAGGAATTGTAATCGAAGGAATTGTCTTGATTAGATTCTGAGGATTGGAAGTTGTTCGTTCCAGGGTTTGGGATATGCTTGTGTATTCGTGAATTATACAGGGTATTGAAATCATTGTCGTGGATGTTATTGTATTGATATGAGAGAGTGGACAGTAGGAGGAACAGTTAAGTGTTCTTTGGTATGGTAAGCATTCAGCAGTAGCGGTTAATTATGTGATCCTAAAAATTGGAGCTCATATACATGGTCATTCCCCGTGTTTGAATCCCCCTATATGGATTTATGCTGGGAGGTTTCTTCCAGAATAAGTAAAACGAGCAATCACATGCTTATATCTTTTATTTTTCTAATCTACCTTATTTTGTATTATTTATGGCCTTATAAACTAAACAAAAGCCTACTTTATAAAAAGGTGGCATTTATACCTTTACTTTTACTTTCTTTTGGACTATTGTCTATTTTCTAAGATAATTTGCTATAATATTTGAAGTAAGATCTTCTTTAATAGAATAATCTTTTCACCTTTTCATTTATTAATCATGTTACATCATGACAAAGGTTTCAAAACAAATCTTATGTCTAAGGTTCCTTATAAGACACCAAGGTAGTCAATTGATATAGAGCATGGATGGATAATACAAGCAGCTAATAATACATAAGGTGAATTATTTGGAACTTGCCCTAATATTAAAATTTAGTTTGAAAATATTGCAACAAAGTAATATTTTTTTTATTCAAGATATAACATCTTATCTATTGAATTTATGACAACCATATATTACAACAATAGAGATAAAATATGTCGAGTTCACCAAATATACATATATATAAATATGTATGTATATATATATATATATATATATAGAAAATTGTTAAATTGATCCACCAATTATCAAAGGTTGTAGATACAACCAAGTTTTTTTAATGGTTTTCAATCAATATAAATCCAACAGTGGAGAATTTTTATCATATTTATCAAAGTATTATATAAACCATACAAAAACTTGTGATGTGTTTTGAATGGATATATGCTTGCTTACAATGCCTATCAAAGTTAAAACCATATGATGTGTGTTTGCTGAAGGCAAACCTATTACCCGTGCAATAGAGTACCCACAAGATCATACTGGTTGGATGATTTCAAGGCACAAATCCAAGAAGGCATCCAATTGACGATGCCAAAGATTAGGGCTAGGATACGCAGCCTTGGAGGTCAAATACGGAATCGTTGAGGTGTCGATGAGCTAATGGTTTGACCACCAGATCAAAGCAACCAGTTGTTGCAGATCATCCTTTTTGCATTCCGTTCGATGCGATACAAGGGGTTGCAAAGTTTCTCTTGTGAAGTCACCTTGTTATCAAAGCCGATTCAATGGGAGGATGGGCTGTGTCGATACTGCGCTGGATCAGAGGCATCGAATCCAATTGGGTTGTGCAGTTAATGTATGACTGTTAACATGAACTATTGTTTACACACACACACATATATATATATATATATATATATATCAAAGATATATACGTGTGTGTGTGTGTGCAGTGGGCAGTTAGTGGTCCATAACACGAAAGCATACATTTTTGTAGTTCTTGTCGTTGTATTATCAAGCTCAGTATACATCACGCTCCGAACACTTGGCGCCAGATAATGATTTCTTCAAACCCATTGCCTAGGCGCAACATGGGCGCGATGACTATGTTCCGATGCTCAACATATTTTTATATATTTTCGATCGGGAAATGTTCTGGTAATATTCCCTTCCCTGATTTTGGGAAAAAGCCTTGGAGCCGTGACGGGATCGATTGTTAGGAGTGTCGATAGATGTAAATTTGAGGTCGTCGGTTCACAGAAATTCTGCGGTTCTGGACCTAGTCTCAAACAAGTCACGGAATCCGCATACAAATCGAAACAAGGGGAATATGAAGACCAGTAGAGTTCCAGACTGCAGTTCTGAAAGTCCGGACTATGGACCCCGGAATCGGACTAGATACTCGTACGTTCCGTGGGGTTGCCGTTCCTCGGACAGCCGATGCGCTGTCAAGGACGAATATCAAGCTTGCAGTATATTCAAAGTTCATAATTAGAGCCCGAAATCACGATTTATCGAACCAACTTTCTCAATGTTGTGGTCAGGGGCCACTCTACTGCAAATTTATGAGTCCAATAGCGTTTCGGTAAATTTCATGAATAGGCTGTGGACCATCTCTAATTCACACAAGCGTGAATCTGCATGGAACAAAAGAACAGTGCTGTTCAGCGTTTATTTGCAATACTGCTAGCTAGTGTTGTACTATTAGATACCCCTAAGGAATCGTGTTACAAGGATATTTCCGACAATAGCCCTCAGCGGTCGAGCTATTTCTAAACAAGATCAACGAGGCCTCTTTTCTTTTGTGCGAATGTGGGTAAGGAAACGTCTGATATTTATCTAGTGAAGCTGATGAAGTTCAGATCCTTCACGACTTTCTTGACAACAGGTGTCAAAAATGTAAAATAAGTGTGTTTTCAAAGTTTGGAGTTTAGAAGAAATAAATGGTTACAATTTTTTTTAAAAAGAAATGTAAATAAAAAGAAATTGCAACCAAGATTTATAACATTGTATTCAAATTTGACCATGTGGATAATTCATTATCATCAAGGCTCACAGATGACATCTTCTTTTATGAGATATCATGCATTTCAACACATTCTGACTATTTCGGAAATCACTTTGTTTTTTGTAGGATAATCCCCCTATCATGGTACAATAATTGGATACACCACCATCATCATCTCCTTCAGCAAACTGCGCACTGCTTTTTCCTCTGACAGGTCATTCCGACCTGCACGGGTTCTATGGCATGTGAAACATTTTTTGAGTGTGTTTTCATCTTTAAAATATTACATATAGTTGTGGAGTTAGACAGATCTACAGCGCCACCGTGGGCTGCTTATCAAACTCCATCGAACCGTGTTTGGTGTTGTCCAACTCAGAGGCACCATGTTTTGACAAGTCATATATCTCGCCATCACCCCACAATGCATAAGCCTCCTCCCCGTGCTCGGCGTCGTCACCGATGAGGAGATGCTCGTCCGACATACGTAGCGGGGTTATCAGTTTAATGACGTTGAGAATTATGCTCGTCACGACAATGTTCCAGCCAATTATGAAAAGAGCCGCTACAATTTGCTTGCCCAGTTGCTTTCCTCCAGAACCTCCGTAGAAGGCACCCTGCAAACCTACGACCGGAAGGAAATAATCGCAAAGCGTGTTCTCTGCAAGACATCCAGAGAGTAATCCGCCCAAGAGGCCAGCCACAGCATGGGTGTGAAACACGCCCAGCGTGTCGTCCACCTTCTGAAGCAGCTTCGATTTCTTGTGAACCACCATCATTGTGAACCAGGGCACGGATCCTGCAAAGACGCCCATCACGAGCGCCGCCCATCCCTGGACGAGACCTGCAAGCGCACACATTTTCAAAACAAAAGTTTCAAAGGTGCGTCCGTTTGATCCAAAGCTCAACTCAGTTCCTGTAAAGAATGCATGTTTGAAAAACACTATGAATAAGAATATACATAAGTTTTACCTGCACCGGGGGTGATGACGACAAGACCCGTGATCATTCCCTGCACGGCACCAATCACGGAAGGCTTGCCAAAGACAACGACGTCAAGGCCAGTCCACACCAGCAAGCTAGTCGCAGCGCAAACGTTGGTGTTGATGACAGCGATGGATGCAATCAAATTTGCAGATACCGCTGCACCGCCATTGAATCCTGCCCACCCCATCCACAGAAGCCCAGCCCCCGCTAGCATGAGCAAGACGTTGTTGGGAGGAAAACGCTCGCGGTCCCTAGTTAGCCTTGGTCCAACCTGCGAAATGCAGGAAAACGCCTTCAGCTGGTAATCTGATTCCACACGTACACATGATCAATGACAATCTACGAACCAATTACATCCTTGTCAACCATATCACCGGTGGAAAAGAACCTTGACTGAAGTGGAGAGAAAAATTAACGTCATTGAAAGGTTTTTTTTTCTTTTATTCCATCAATAACGACGTTTTTCTTCAAGGGATGGGTGCCTTACCCAATAAGCAGCAGTGAAACCAGCAATACCGGATGAGAGATGAATAACAAAACCACCGGCGTAGTCAATAACGCCCCATTGCCATAAGAATCCACCACCCCAGAGGCTGAAGGCACCGACTGTGTAAGAACACGTCAGCCATAATGGGACGAACAGCATCCATGCTCGGAAGCTCATTCTCCCCAAAACAGATCCTGCCAAAAGCACGAGGGTGATTGCCGCAAAGACGAACTGGAAGTACACATGCGTCGCCATCGGATAAAATGGCATCAACTTTGGGACATCAGGTGTGGCGCTCGCAGGCAGTTCCGCCTGCGAGAGAAGATACTTGAAGCTGAGCGTGGTTCCCGCCTTGCCCCAGATGGGAATGAGCTTCTCCCCGAACGACATCTTGTAAGCCCATGCCACCCAACACAGCAATACGGCAGCGAAGGCATAAAACGCCATAAATGCTGAATTCACAGCCCATTTCTTCTTCACGATGCTGCCGTAGAGGATCACCAGCGCTGGTACGGTTTGAATCCCCACCAGAGTGCTGGCCGTCAACTGCCATGCATTGTCGCCCTTGTTAAGCCATTCGGGAGTCACGGGCGCTGGAGGTGTCAAGGCCATCTTGTCGATTCTCCTCTCTGACTGCTGTCCCTTCAACTCCTCGGAGCACGCTGCCGCTGCTTCGAATTGGCATGCAACACCAACAGATCAAAGAGTGTGAGAGAGAGAGATCTAAATTATAGGGGAACAGAATTGGGGGAAACCCATGAGGGAGATCCGCCCAATTTGAGGCCGAATCCAAGTTTTTAATTGTGTACAGCTCTTGACCACTGTAGTAACCGTGGTCACCCGCCCTTCAAGAGAGCGCAGGATTCTTTTGAACCGAAACCACACCCTCGTCTACTTTACTGCTCCAGACCTTACGGATCCTAAATACAGACGATTCCTTCCCAGAACCTTGGATCCGCCGGCCTTTAGGAATTTCCTCGCTGGATTAGTGAGTACAGAATGAAATCGCCCAGACCGGCACCCGATCTATTGATATCGTGAATCGACACCCGGAAGTAAGAGGTTAATGAACGAAGAGAATTTGGATGAGGAATACAGAAGGCAGTTATCATCACAGTTTTACATACCCTCAGTCAACAATGTTGCAACTTGACAAAGTACCCTTCCACCGAAGAATAGGTCTAGAGAGTTTCATGTGAGCACCATCATCGAATCCCACAAAAGTCATTAACCAATGAATACTAATTCATTTTGTCTAGGTTCCTCAAAACACGAAAAAATCTGTCCATCATGAGGCTGGTGTGAATCAAGGGCAAGACTAGCTGCAGGAGCTTAACTGAATTCTCGCCCTGGATGCTAGCTTTTGGTGAGCAAAAGCATCGTTAAGCTACTAGGAATCATTGGACGGAGTTCTCCTGGAATCAAGCACAATCGCTCTTTGGCCTCTAAGCCCGTACTTGTGGAACCTTTCTGGACCCTTCAACTTCTTGGCTACTGTACGGTTTGTGATTAACAAATGCAGCATTTGGTCGCGCCTCAGGCAGGTCTTGATGGCTTATGTGCCCGATACAGACGTACTCATGATCTCGCACCCGCCTTCGGTGTCAACCTATTATGCTCTCTATTTTTCCTGCAGCAAAGTTCGGCAGGTGCACTATCATATGCGCAGGTGGTCACGAAACAGGCAACGACATCTTTTTTACAGTTGAACAGAGCCCCGCATTCTGGATAAGAATAGTACATATTACAGACTTTGGGCTCACAAAGTACTGAAGCTTGGGGACGTCGCTTGGTATACTTGAGCTGAAAGTAGAAGGTCAAGTCACGGTAGAAGAGTTGCGTCACTTTACTCAAACGAGCAGAAAATTCTACAATACTTACGGAGAAACCAAGCTTCCGTCCGTGGCATGGACCCCTCAACTTGCCCAAGTCTCAGAGCCAGTTTTTCTCCATCCGCGTTGAAGACTTTAGAGAATGTCAAGCAAGTGATCAGAGGTCAAAGCATACCAGGAAGGCAGTCAGCCCAAAGAAGCTAGGCGCATTTTCTTGAGTTTCTCGGAGCTTGCCGCACACACTTCACAATCACGGATTTGAATTTTCCAGTCACAGGATCCGTTTCAAAGGGATCCAAAGACGCCGGTCATTATCGGGGATGTGGAATCCGTGCTTGAAAAACAGCGTCACCTCTCGCATGGAATGAGGAACCCAGAGGCCCAGAGACTGTAGCATGCCTTTGTTTGCTGCAGTGTGTGGCGATCGTGAGGCGGAGCCCCACCATCGCCCCGCCCACTTCTCTGAAATGGATCCAACCAACTTTTCAGGAGTTTGCTTGCGCTGCGGTCCGCTCCATTGCGGAGCCTCGGCCACGGCGAAAGACTGTTCCATCGTTTGTATTCAACCCTCCCCCTTTTGGACGCGACTGGCGCCACATTCGCTCCTTCTTCGAGGCTTGGCTAGTCATTGGTAATTCGTCGTCGAAGAAATAGAAATATTTCTATTTCTAAAAAAATTAATAGGAAATATGGATTAGATCAATATTATTCCCAATAAGTATGGATGAATATATATATATATATATATATATATATGTATATATTTATGTATATATGTATAATTGAAGAATTAATATTAAATATAGATCTTTCTAAATGACAAATCAAGATACGACTACTATTATTTTAGTTGTTAAATAGAGAATTCAATTAATATATATATATAGTAGATAGGAATTTGAAGTTGATTAAAGTGATTAGAGATCCTAATATTTCTAAGTAATGAATATTAAAGCCTCAATGCTTTTACAAGCAATCTTATGATCCCATCATATTAATTAAATTTACATCATTTATCAAAAATAATTCTATTATTATTATAATTTGTTTCTAGTGACTACTTCCTCTAATATTTCTAGTTCCAATTACTTGAAGAATAGTCTTGTATTTTATTATGTCAATTATATTCTATAATTATTTTATAATCTTATTAATTAATTATTAATTAATTTAGTGATCTTCAATTTCAAAGCTCCTTATTTTTACTTCAAATTAGCTTTATCTATAGTATTTTACTTTTAATCTTTTAAATACAAGATAATTATTTATTTCTAATTCTATCTTATTTAAGTTAATTATTTTAAATAATAATATTTAATTATTCATTAATAACATTATCATATTTAATTTTAATTTTTGATTATATTTTTATCTTTGTAGTTTATTAAATAGTCTTTACCTACACCTCTTATGTCTTATATCTTCTACCATTGATACAAATAGAAAAATATGTATCAATTAGAATAACTAATGGTGTTTTGTTATTTAAATAAATTTCAATATCCAATGGGATTCTAACCTATGCACATCAAATTTTGTAGAATATTCTAATTGTGTTACATCTTAGATTATAATAATACTTTTTAAAAGATATTTTTGCTTTTAATGATATTTATTAAGAATATTCTTTTAATAATTTAAGCTCAAAATCTCTTAATTCTAATTTCTTGATTTTTATTTTTTTATTTTATGTGTCAAGACATGAATCTCAAAGAAAGAAAATCTGCAATACATTCTTGTATCATTGAAAAAAACTAGAGAATCACGCAAAAGATGATGTAATATTAAATTAGAATAGCGATTGCCAAAAACAAGAAGACTAGAAAGTCTTGAAACAAAACTAAAGACTAAAACAGTATTGACAAGAGTAAAGAAGGCTTCATTCTTGCCTCTATATATACTCTCTAACTAAGAATTATGTAGCAATATTCTATAAGACCTCCAACATGTGTTGACTTTGCTACCCACATGTCTTAACTTACAAGGCAAGTTATCTGTGTACGTACCACATAGTTAGCTTGTTCTACAAGCTATCAACATATGGTTAATTTGTTGACTAAGTTTCTAATCTACAAACATATCTAAAGTCAAAACTGCATCTATAAAGCTTCTAGGATGCTTCCTTAGAAGACTTTATGAAATTAATCTATATTTACCTACTTCTACCTAATTATATAAATAACTATTAGAATAAATATATATATGTCCATGATATTACTCTTCCTTCTAAAAACGAGTTTCATAAGGAGTGATCTTTAAATATTGAAGAAGTCCAAGATGCAACAAATTACTTTTGCTATATACTCTAATCTTTGCTCTCTTTGAAGATGGTTGATAGGTTCTCTCAGCCATCAATAATGTCCCATATTAGGGCAAGAAGACTACCTTGTTATTTGGTCGTTGTTAAGGCCTTTGTAACTTCCTTCAAATAAAAAATTTGAAACATCATCAAGAGTTGTTTCTACCTCTAATAAAATCACCAAATATTGAGAGTCTCTTTCAAGGTCGTGATACCAAACACATTATATCTCGCCATCTATTTAAGGAAGGACATGTCATTCTTGATGATCTTCATCTTGATTTTGTCATCTTGAAGGTTGTGACAATTGTAATGTCTCGTCTGGTAAGTTTGCAAATAAAAGCTCTTGAGTCGAATCTACTCATTGTTGGTTCTCCATCTCTTTAGTATCACAAATATACAGAAGTTACAAAGAAAGATAGAAGATGGAATGTTATCTTTCTTTAATCTTATTTCTTTTATAGCAAAGATTTATTATTCTTTATGTTGATTTTGATGGATGTTATTGATAAAAGGCTTCAACTTTCTATGTTACATTTGTAAGATTCTTTGATGACTCCCATGTGCATTCACTAATATTATATCTATGCCAATGAATAAGATATTCCAACTTATTTTGACACAACTTTGAGTCTAAAACTCCTTCCAGCTTGAATTCTTGATTAATATCCACTTTTGTAGGAGAAGGTCGCATTTATCTTCTTTCCAAGATATTCACTATCTTATACGGCTCAACAAGAGATACGTGAAATCTAGTGTAGATCTTCTTAGACTCCAATAGATGTAATTGATAAGCAATAGAATTGATTTATTCACAAATAGAAAAAAGTGCCAGCTTATAATAGTCCAACTTATCACAAGGATGAGTAGTCTTGATATTGTGACAAAGTAATCATATCTTGTCATCGATATTGAATTGTAGTTGCTCCTTGTGATAGGCATCCATGTTGGTCTTTTGTCGTTCTTGAGCTTCTTTTTATTGTGTCTTTATTGGTGTATGTAGCGCCAATAAATAATTTCCTAAATATTTCGCATCATGATTATCAACTTTTGAAAAGTTGAAAGTATTAAGTTATGGATGATAACCATAATTGGCAAAGAAAGGTACTTTTTGAATAGAAAAATATACTAAATTATTGTATGCAAACTCTGCCAATGGCAAAAGAGTTGTCCAATCATTTTAATGATAGTTGATGGTACACCTCAAATACTACTCCAGAATTTGATTCATCCATTCTATTTGCCCATTACTTTCACGATGAAAAGTCAAAGAAAGCTGTATATCCACTTTTAAAATCTTGAATAGAATTCTCAAGAATCTTGATACAAATTGAATCCCCCTATCCAATATAATATCCTTTGGCAATCCATAATAGCAATAGATATTGTCAATAAAAAATTTCGTTGTTTTTTCACTTAAAATAGATTTTATATATGGTACAAAATATTCCATTTTGATGAAGCGATCTATGATTATAAATATAAAGTCATATGAGCTTGAGATTAGAAGATCCATGATAAAATCCATAAAAACAAAAGACCATGGTTGTTCTGGAATTGGTAATAATTGAAGAAGTCCATAAGGTCGATGGCAAGGAATTTTTGATCTTGAAAAAATATCATATGATTGTATAAAGTCTTTGACTACCTTCATACAAAAAGCTATTGGATGGAGTTTGTCATCTATTCCTATTTGTGCTAATATGACACCCATAGCAAAGTGTGATGCATCTGTTTCCATATAAAATACCTTGGAGAAGTCGACACAATATAAGATTGGTACAAAAATAAACCCCTTCTTTTAAGTATCAAATGATACTTGTGCTTCTTTATTCTACTCAAGTTTGACTTTATAAGTCAAATGTATAAGTAGAATTACAACTTCAAAAAAGTTCTTGATGAAGATTTGATAATAATTAGCAAAGCCCAAAAAGCATTACACATCTCATATTTTTCTTAAAATCTTCCAATCTATGATAGTTTGGACCTTCTTGGGATTCATCATAAGGCCTTCGTTGGAAATGATGTACCCTAAAAAGTCAACTTGAGTAGTATAGAATATACACTTTTTTAACTTGGCATATAATCCTATATCTCTAAGTTTTTTTAATATATGACAAATATGAAGTTCATATTCTTCTATGTTCATAGAGTAGATTAGAATGTTGTCTAAATAGAAAATGATAAAATCATCTAAAAATTCACAAAAAATGTCATTCATAAGATGTTGAAAAGGGGTCGATGCATTCGTGAGTCCAAAAGGCATGATAATATATTCAAAATATCCATACTTAGTTCAAAAAGTAGTCTTCCATTTATCTCCCTCTTTGATATGAACTAAATTGTATGTTCTTTGTAGATCTATTTTGGTATAGATCTTTGCTTGATTGAGTTGGTCAAGAAGTCCTAAAATCATTCGTTGTGGCATTCCAATTCATTTCTTTAGTCTCTTCCATAAGAACCTTTCTTGAAGCAAAAATCCATAAGCCTTTTTTCTTATTTGATTAAATTTTTTTTGTTGACCAATTTTCTTGTTTAGTCAAGACAGTCAAATAAAGACCAATTTTCAATAATTCTCCTTCATAAAGATCTTCAAAAAATATCATATCTTCTTTATTAAGATTTGATATTGAATAGAATTTTTTTCCAACATCATGAATGTCTTCAACCATCTCGTCTTTTCTTTCATATCTTACTTGAAATAATATATCCGCCACCAAATTATCTTTTCCAATAACATGCTTAAATTTTGAATTTAATAACTTAATACAAGCAATCCATCTTAGCATTGCAATATCCGGTGTTAAAAAATTAGTGATCATTCTAAGTAATGGCAAACAATCTGTTTGAATTACTACCACAATACCAATCAAATAATCCTTTTTAGCTTTCTTAGCTAAAATAACTCCCTATAGTTCTCTCTTAATCTGCAAATATGCATGTTAACGAGTACTTAAAACTTTAATTTCAATTGAATTGCAAATCTATTTCTACTTGAATCATCTTGATCCACAGTCTACCTAATAGCAATGGGACTTGTATCCACAGTAAGTATTACTTGTCTATTACACTTATAATCAATTCTTCTTAATATTGGATGTATCAATAATAACATTTTTAGCTTTTATATTTCTTTAGTATGTTTTCTTTTCTATTTAAATCAACAACTTTTACGTAATAATTCATACAATGGATCTGCTATGTGAGCATAATGAGGAATTCAAATATGATAAAATATACAAGCTCCTAAAAACCTCTATACTTTTGTTAAAGAATCATATATATCCTTCATCCTTCCAATTGCATCAATTTTACTCGGATCTTATTTTCTTCCATAAAATCTATATATGTGTTCAATAATGATAACTTTTTATACTTTAAATGTAAATTTTGTTCCTAAAAGTTTAAGATGAACTTCTGTAAGTCAAGTTAAAATCTTCTTACAGTCTTGTATATGATCAATAACATACTTACGACACCTCCTTTCATCTAAAGATTCATCATTTTTTTCTTCTTTACATCCTTTGATAGGAGTATCATCTAAAAAAGATATAGTTTTTTTAAGAATGAAGTTCCTCAATACCTTGTTTATACCATTCATCATATGTACAACTGAGTTAGTAGCACCTTGTAGAAGAATATATATTTTAAGTAGTCTAAGTGGTACTCTCATTGTTGTCAAATTTCTACTTCTATGTGTAAGTTGAAATTGATCATAATCTAAATATAAATCATCCATTGAATAAATTATCCTTCCTACAAACACTTCTACAAATTCATCTATTAAAGGACATATACTCATATTTCTAATAGTTATTGCATTTATTGGCTATATATCTTGAATAAAGCATAATGGCTCATTTTTCTTAAGTATTGTAAACCAAGGACTAGAATATGGACCAAAATAAGGCTCCAAAAACTTTATTTTTATTTTTTCCTTCAATAGTTCTATCAATTTAGGTAAATGTGCCCTTAGTACAAAAATTGGCCTAAAGTTTCAAGGCACATGCGGTACTGTGAAGATAACCATAGGAGCAAAAATATTAGGATCTACACATCTTATTTCATGAGGTCTAAAAGTAAATTATTTATCTTATTTTTTAAATATTTCTTTAAAATATTCAATCTCTATTGGTAATAAAGAACCATCACATCCAATCTTCAATTCTTCAAAAGTCTCCTTTATAAATTGATGTCCAATATTCTTTAGATTTCTTAAACTTTTTTTCTTTGATACTTCTTCTATTTATTCTATAGAATCTTTTGAAAAAAGTCCGACAATGGGTTTTACCTTCTTGTCTACTGTTTTATATTTTGTCTCTATAATAACTTTTGGTACTTGAAAAGATTCAAGAATAGTATAAATCTCTTTTGAATGAATTTTTACAATCTTATCATTATTTCCTAATCTAATAGATGTAATTAACTCCAAAGGATCCTCCAATCTATTTTCTTCATAAACTTCAAAAATCCTCTCATCATCTTCTAAAGTTCTTAATTTATATAATTTTCTTTTAGTATTATATATTTTTTTTATTTTGTTTTAAATCTTCAATTTTTTTGTATATATAATACTTCCATTTTTAAAAATATCAATAAAACTCATATCAAAGGCACCTATATCTTACAAGAGTACGTCCTCTTTTGTACCTCTATAATTCCACTTTTTAGTGATACTTCTCTAAAATCCTTAAATTCTTCAACAATTCTTGGTAATGACTTCTTCCTCAATTTCAATTTCAAAAAGTCATTTCAATTTCGTTCATAATTAGAAGACATGATTAGAAATTGTACTGCTTTCCTTCCATCTTCACTCTGTATTTATGCATAAGCAGAACCATCATTAAGAACTATTATTTCTGTCCATATTGCTATAATATACGGTTGTCTTAAAATCAATGGATATGATGTTGTATCTTGAAGAAAGAAATGTTGTTCTATTGCAATATTTCCAATCTAGATTTTAACATCTAAGCAAGTTCTATATAATTCACCTCATGTATTATTAGCCACTTGTATTGTCTATCTATGTTCTATATCAATTGGCTACCTCTGCTTCTTATAAAGTTCTCTAGACATAAGATTTATTTTGGAACTAGTGTCAACTAAAGCAATAATCGGTTCTTTTATATTATCTATCTTCATCAATACTTCTATAATTATCTTTTCTCAATACTTTTGAATATAATGGCTTGAAGCTTCCATTTCTTTATCACTATACTCTTCAAAATATATTTGTTGATTATAACCATTCTTTTCATTTATTGATTGCTTATAACCTTTATCTCTTTCTTCTTCATCCTTACATAATCTTACATCAATAGCATGACTTATCCTAGCTTTGTCCATTAATTATTTCTTCTTTTTAATATTGTCAATGATAACATCATGAAATCTCTTCTTTGCAATTTCTAAAATCTCTTTCAATGTGAATTCTACTTTGGCATTTAATACACATACTTCCAACACTCTCTTTAAATTTTTTGCTACTTCAATATCAAAGACTAACTTATAAGCTATTGATTTATCTTTATCTTTTATCTCCTTTATTTTTTCTTCCAATATTGTTGAAGTATCCCTTATGGGCAATTCTTATGAAGCTGTCTCACAAGCCTTGTCTCTTCAAGTTTGCTTCTTAAAAAAATTTCCTTCTCTTATTTCAATTTTTTTTTTTTGTCTCTTTTCTTCTATTAAAGCTTCATGTTGACTCTTAGCAATATATGCATGAAGTAAAAGAGCTTCTACAAGATCTTCTCAATCTATTGCTCCTCATATTGTTGCTATAGTTCTCAATAATGCTTCTCAAGGTATTTTTTCTTTTTACATTGTAGAATTGGTTGAAGTTCAAAATCTACTTTTTTCTATAGTTCCATCAAAGTCATCATCTATCCTGGCACCATAACTTATATTATCTCATGTTATTACTTCATGTTTTACTAAATAGTCTTGAATCAATGTATATACCTCCTTTGCCAAAATTGGTTTGAAGGAGATCCTCTGTATCTTTTAGTGCTATCTTTCTATCTTTCGAGCAAATAATTCCTTGTTGCATCACATCATTAAATTCATTACAATTCTTCTTAGTATGAAAAGCACCATCACACCAAATGCACCTTTGTATATATTCTTATTTAGAAACACTCTTCAAATTATTTATACAAGTCTTTTCTTCAAGTCTTACTAATTTGATTTGAAGATCCCACATTCCACATATAATTTTTTCAATTCCCATATCTTCTTTCCTTTGATAAAGATGTTAGAGGTTAAATAGTAGGCATTGTTGGTCATGTTGTATATACTTGAATTGTAGTTGCTTGTACTACTCTTGGAATATTAATCCTATCCTTCATCCTTTCTCATTTTGCAAGCAATTCCACTACATCTTTAATATTTTTTTTACTTTTTTGTTAACCCTTCATCTTCTTCTTTGTCTTCAAGAAGCAATTCCAATTTTTCTTATAATTTTCTATGAGCAGCTTGAAGAAATAATTCAACCTTGTTTGGCTTCAATGTCAATTTTTCCATCTTTGACAAATAAGAATACTACCTCTCAAATTCTCTTAATAGCTCCATTGCTTATAAATTCTTATTAGGCCACTCAATCCATTCTAGAAATAATTTCTTAGTAACACAATCGATGTCTTCAAAGAAATATTTGTCTTTTAATGCATGTGAAAAAGTCTCCCATAAATTATCATAATGCTTCATAATTGATGAAACATATTCTCTTATTTCTAATATTGTGGCAAGCCCAAATAGTTCAATTATCTTCTTCTTAGAAACCCAATTTAATTCCTTTTTTTATACATAACATCATAAATACCTTGAAATATCCCTCTTATCAAATTGATCAATTTTATTGATCACTCCTTATAATATTTTGATTGCTAAAGCTTCTTTGAAATCATTGCTTTGTTATTGCTGCATAGATAATGAAAAGGCTTGAAACATACTTTTAATATTTCTAGAAGCTTTCTTATGGGATTCACTACTTATATCATATTATGTCAAATCTTGCTTGAGAATAGATTGGACACCTAGTTATGGAAGATAAAAGGAATTTATAACAACAAGTCCTAACCACTCTAATAAAATTGTATATAAATTGTTATAAAAGCCTAATAATCATAATCAAGCATCAATTAAGTTTAATTATTATTATTTTATTTTATTTTATTTTATTTCTTTATTATATTTTTGAAATAAATTATAAAAAAAATATTAAAAAATCCTAAAGAAATTTAAAGAAATCCTTAAAAAATCCTAAAGAAATCCAAATCAAATCCTAATCCTAATCAAATCCTAATCCTAACCAAATCTTAATTCTAATCAAATTTTAATTCTAACCAAAACTTAAAACCTAATCAAATCCTAAATAAGCCCTAACCAAATCCTAATCAAATCCTAATCAAATCCTAATCAAATCCTTAATAAATTCTAAATCAATCCAAAATCTTAATCTTAATCCTAAACCAAATCCTAAATCGAACCTTAATCAATCCTAAATAATTCCTACAATAGATTTAAACCTCAATAAATAATAAATAAATCTTTGATTTTAACTCAAATTTTTCACATCTCTTAACAATTAAATTGACAATAAGCACAAAAAAAATTAAAAATGTCAATCCTATTTTATTTTCCAAAAACCACAGTCACTGAAAACAACGTCGACTTTGTAAAATTGTTACAAAGTCATTAACTATCCAAAACTCTCAAAATCAATGCATATAGAAACCTTATCAAGTCTCCTCTTAAATCCCACTCTCTAATCAACTATAGAATCCAGAAACATTGTTGAGGCTTGGTTTTGTGCCTCAAGGTCTGATTTTGATCTTGATAGGTAACAGATCTTCTTTGGATATCAATTTTTGTTCCATTTGAGGTAAATTCTACTAAAACCAATTCCTAACTCTTTAATTTTTCTAATCTACCTTATTTTGACTTATTTGTTGCCTTATAAAGTAGATAGAAGCTACTTTTTTTAAAATGCAGCATTACTACTAAAAGTTTTACTACCTTCCTATCTTTTATCTATATTTTTTTACTTTATCTTTTAACTCGGCTCTTCTATAATAAGATCCATATTATTATCTTTCACCATATAGTTGTGTTACAACATGACATTGCACAATCCTTATTATAGTTGAAAAAACTTGTTTTCTAACACATTATCTTCTTTGATAATTGTACTCCTCATTTTATAATTGCATTATTTCTTTGGACAATATTGAGCAGTAAGCTTAGCTTCTTAATAGTATAAATACAAATCCTCTCAACAATATTGAATCTTTTCTTGCTTTGTGAGAGCTTTAAAATGTATTGTATCAATTTGCATTGGTTTTGTCTTTGATGAATATGTTTCAAAAAACTTAGGAGCTGCCACCATTACTTGACTTGTTCTTTTGTAGCCAAATCTTTGTTCTTGTCGCCTTTCAAATAATTGATTATCACATGCAATGGCTTGAGTAATAAATTGTTCTAAAGATTTTGTTTTTAAAATTATTAATAACAAAACTTTGACACTATCCTTCAACTCATATTAAAATTAATTGATAAGTGTTTTGTCATTCCAGTCCATATCACAAGCAAGGTTTTGGAATTCAGCAGCATATGTGGTAGCTGATTGTAATCTTTATTATAAAGATAAGAGTTTAGTCTTTGCTACTCATTCTTGATCACTTTCTCCAAATGTGGCCGTAAACACTTTTAAGAATGAATTTAAATCATAAAATAGTTGTGAATCCTTTTCCATCAAAGATGCAAACCAAAAAAGAGTACTTTCAGATAAAAGAGCACTTATGAAGCCGACTTGAATAAATCCATTCACGTATTAGAAAGAGTATAAGCTTGAGTAGAGCTAAATTTGTTGTCAAAACCTTCAAAATTTTGATCTTCTTCTATGAAACTTCTTGGGCATACTAATTCTTGTCTTTCTTGAGCTTATAGAAGCAAGATCTCTTGAATTTGGTTGTGAGGCTGATTGACTTATTTCCCTCAAGTGCACAACTTTGTTACGTGGGCTGTGGACTTCTTCCATAGGTATAGAAGTAGTGCTCCCATGATTGATATTAGTGCTATATGAAATTTTTGCCCTAAGAGTGTTAACAAGTTTCTAAAGATCTGCAATAGTTACAAATATATTTTCATTTCCATTAGGAGTAGCATCCATAATCTATCATTCTATAAAAAATTCAAACAAATCCAAAAAATTAAATTAGAGGAAGGTATTTCGCAACCTCTAATAAAAATTTCTACAAAGAGGGATATTCCACTCTCTTTAAAGAAAAGTTTAGTGTTAGAAAAAAAGATTTTTTGTTTAAAGGTAGGTAGTTCGTAACCTTCAAAATACAGCAATAGAAGTGGGATAATCCATTGACTTTTAAAAAAAGATAGAAATAGTACATTAGCACTCTAGTCAAACTATCAAGGACATAAATTTTGAAGTAAGAAAATCTTCAATACACTCTTGTATCACCTAAAAAAAACTAGAGAGTCATTCAAAAGATGATGTAATATTAAACTAGAATGGCTATTATCAAAAACAAGAAGACTAGAAAGTCTTGAAACAAAATTAAAGAATAGAAAAGTGTTGACAAGAATAAAGAAGGCTTCACTCTTGCCTCCATATATACTCTCTAACTAAGAGCTACATGGCGATATTCTATAGGACCTCCAACATGTATTGACTTTGCTACCTACTGTTAGGGACATATTCTTTAGAACTTTCTAGAGAGAAGTTTCTAGAACCTTCTAGAAAACAAGCCTCTGGAACCTTTTAGAGAGAAGTTTCTAGAAGCTTCTAGAAAGGAAGTCTCTGGAACCTTCTAGAAGAGAAGTTTCTAGAAGCTTCTAGAAAGGAATCCCTTGGAACTTTTTAGAAGCTTCTAGAAAAGAATCCTCTGGAACTTTCTAGAAGCTTCCTAGTTAATAGAAGTAACTTGAGAAGTTTCCTAAGTAGGAGTATATATAGGGATCGAGGCTGAAGAGTTCTTCAGTCTCGACAACACATCTCTTGGAGTTCTAGCTCATCTTTCTGGTGTTGTTCTTGTACTCATCTGTTTAATCTAGTTCTGCCACTTCTTCTTGAACTTCTTGTTAGATTTCAAGTCTATATTTTGTGTCCGTGACAGTTTATCGAGACTACACTAACTTGAGATATCAGAGCTAGTTCTTTCTTAGTAGAGTGTGGATTACCCCTCTACTTGAAGGTATACTAGCATTTTTTAGAGGTTGCGGATTACCCTCCTCTAAACTGATACTTCTTCTGTTACAATATTGGAGTCTTATTCTTCTTAGAGAGAGTGGATTATTCCTCTTCTTGAAATTCTTAAGGCATTTTATAGGTTGTGGATTACCCTCCTATAAACCAATATTGCCTCTTATAGGGTCATTTTTGTCCTTCTTTTAGAATGGCCGGAGGTCAAGACATTAGTATGACAGAAAGTTAGGAGTCTAAGTTAGATGCTATTATGAATGCCCTCGCTACGTTATCACAAAGAACTGCAGAGATTGAAGGAGTGGTAGCAAGGCTTCATAATGATGGAGTATCTGGGATAGCACAATCTAAACTACACCAGCCTCAAATTTCGGCACTTGGAGAAACAACTTTACCTCAGGTTCGACAAGAACCACTAGTTCTACAACATAAGGAGCCTCAAGTTAGCCTTCCAAATAAGTTTGATGGAACACGTTCCAAGTTTCGAGGATTCCTCAATCAAATCAGGTTGATAACAGTTTTACAGCCCGAACGATATCCAACGGTGTCGTATTATGTGCTTTCCTGCTCGAGAACGCACCGGACGTCTGGCTGTAGAAGATAGTATGGAGATTCACCGATAGTCAAGCAGTCTATCAGTTTTGACTGCTGGAATATAAACGACTGCAACAATGTACCGTAAATCTATACGGATGCTCTTCGACTGCTTGTCAAAGTCCTTTTTGTCCCAGCCGGTAGGTCTCTAGATATTATAGAGAACCCCGAACAACTCAAACTGTTAATCTTCAATACCGCTTTGTACTTACGATCTTGTATCCACTGACTGTCTTGTTTGATTAACTCAATAAATTTCATTCACTCCGCATACTCAATCCTATAGACACCCTTTTAATCCTTCAATCACAGACGTGACTCGATTTCACAAAACAGTGAAGAATATTCAAACCCACTTCATTAAAAATCCCGATTCACCATTACAATACTGACTTCAGCAACGATTGCCTCAGTCTTCCCAAAACTCTACGAAGAAGAAAAACCCA
Source organism: Physcomitrium patens (assembly GCF_059467195.1). Taxonomy (NCBI): domain Eukaryota; kingdom Viridiplantae; phylum Streptophyta; class Bryopsida; order Funariales; family Funariaceae; genus Physcomitrium; species Physcomitrium patens. Next base: position 14,435,760 of record NC_143434.1, on the reverse strand, counting down.
AATTCTATATCTTTCCTTCACCGACCCGAAGCATGAAGCTCCCCTCTCTAATCCCCCTCAAAAACTTCCCCCTCAAAACTATATCCCCCCTAACCTTATCCTCTGAATTTCTTCAATCTTCCATCTTAGATCCGGAATTGGCTCCCACCGTCAAGCTTGGATCCAAAATTGGCTCTCGCCATCAAGCTTGGATCCGAAATTGGCTCTCGCCGTCAGAGCTTTCTCCTCCGTTTTTACCTTTAAGAAATCCATTTATTGAAAACAAGGTTCCCTGAAACGGCACAGAGAATAAGACAGCCTGAAACAGAATCGAAGCACGTAATCGGGACCACATTGAGTCGCCTGACCAATTCAGGTCTCATATTGGATAAGAGTCTAGTAGTAACCTAGATGTTCCCGTAATTGGGTCAAATTGGTCCTCACGTCAGATTGGCTAAGACCCGTAGTAAGACTTGGATTTCCCGTAATTAGACTGCATTGGGTTGACCGGCCAATTCAGGTCTCATATTGGATAAGAGGACCCGGATTGGATTCTCAAAATTAGATCCAATTGGCTCTTCGAACCCATCGTGTGAATTAGTCCTTTTCTTCCTACTGACTCCCGTTATTGGAATCGAATGGAACATTTCAGTATGCATTGGCTGACTGTAACGGAGTGACTGAACCTGACCACTCAGTATTTGTACTGGAGTTGGTCGATGCTCCCAATATTTGAAGTAACTAAATATTAATAAAATTCCCTTTTCTTTTTATTTTCACTGTATACTCGTGTTACAACACGACATCCACCCCCTCTGAACCTGTGCATCCTCCGGTATGCACCAATTTACACAATTACTGTTTGATTCAGAATATATCCTCTATGTCTTTGTCCAGTTCGTGTTCGTCACCTTCATTATCCAAATCACTTTCATCTTCTTGCTGCGGAATCTCTATACCTTCATTAAGGTCTTCCATATTCATCTCTGCATGTCTTCGTTTAAATATTTTTACTCGCTTCCCTGCAATTGATATTTTCAATTTTGTACCATCTAACTCCCGTAATGAGTAAGTCACATTATCATGAACTGTTATTACCACATATGGTCCAAACCAACGTTTTGAAAATTTTCGAAAAGTACTATGTTGATTATCCAGACTATTGTCAGAAACAAGTACCCAGTCACCTTCCTCGATTGCCTTTGGTTTCAATCGATGTTGCTTATCGAATCGTGCCTTGTTTTGTAACCTTGCTCTTTTTAACCTTTCCAATGTTATCTATACATCTTCCGTTCTTTGCTCCAATTGTCGAATCCTAATAGCCAGAAGTTCTTCTCTTGTCAATCCATCTTCCCATGGTAGCATACTCCAAGTAAGTACCTTTTCTTCAATCGGCATAATTGGTTTTTGACCTGTCATAAGTTCTACTAGCATATATCCTATCACCAAACTATGTATTATTCGATCAGCCCATAATACAAATGACAAAAGCCGTGGCCACTCTTTAACTTTCCCATTACAAGCTTTAACCAATGCTTTCACAATCGGCGGGTGACCGCGTTCATTTTTTGCATTTCCTTCCGGATTATAAGCAGTAGTCAGTGATAGTTTAACTCCACATCTTTCAAAGAACTTACGAGCTTCTTGTGCATTTAATTCTCCACGATCTGCAGTGATTTTTCCTATGCACCCGTAACGGCAAATGACATCTTCAAGCAAAAACCTACAAATCCCCTCTGTAGATTTTGTCCTCAATGCTCTTCCTCCTACTTGATTTGATAAATCTTCACGAGCTAAAACCAAATATCTCATCTGCCATAACCCAACCGGCATAATAACCAAATCAACAACCCATTTAAAATGAATAGCCAGAGGATACGTAGGATGAAGACCATCTCGATGTCGGATATTAGAATACGATTGACGGATTTCACATGACTCTTCAAATGAAAGCACATCTCGATACATATTTTTCCACCAATATCGTTCCTTGAGTTTAGCAAAAGTAGCCCAGATTCCTCTATGCCCTGCCCATAAACTATCATGGAACTCTTTTAATAATTTTAGTTTTTCATCCTTTTTGCCTATCACTCGTTGTGGCATCTCAATTCCTTTCTTCGGTCTCTTCTATAAGAATCCATCTCGAAGTAAAAATCCATATGCTTTTTTTCTTATTTGTTTGAATTTTTCTATGGACCAATTCCCTTGGTTAGTCAAGATATTCAAGTAATGACCAATATCCAATAATTCTCCTTCATAAGATTCTTCAAGAAATAACATGTCTTCTCTGTTGAAATTTGATATTGAATAGAATTTCAATCCGACATCATCAATTTCTTCAACCATTTTGTACTCCCTCTTGTATCTTGCTCGAGATAGCATGTCTGCTACTAAATTGTCCTTCCCAGTAACATGCTTAAATTCCGGATTTAGTGACTTAATATAAGCAATCCATCTCAACATTGCAATATCAGGCATTGAACAGTTAATAATCAATCCAAGCAATGGCAAGCAATCTGTTTCAATTACTACTCCTGCTTCAATCAAATAATCCTTTTCAGCTTTCATAGCCAAAACGACTCCCCAAAGTTCTCTTTTGACTTGCGAATATGCACGCTGACGAATACTTAAAACTTTAGCCCTAAACCAAACTGCAAATCTATTCCCACTGGAATCATCTTGACCCACAGCCCATCCAATGGCAATTGGACTAGCGTCCATAGTAAGAATCACTGGTCTATTGCACTTATAATCAACCTTCCTCAATATTGGAGGTGACATCAATAATTTCTTCAATCTTTGCATTGCCTAAATATGCCTTTTTTCCCATATAAATCAGTAACCCTTGCGTAACATTTCATATAATGGATCCGCTATGTGAGCAAAATAAGGGATCCAGATTCGATAAAATACACATGCACCCAAAAACCTGCGAACCTTTGTTAAAGAACCACAATCCTCTTTCATCCTTCCAATTGCATCAACTTTAGTCAAATCTGGTTTTCTTCCGTAAGATCCACATAAATGTCCAACAATTACAACCTCTCGTACTCCAAATACAGACTTCATACCCGATAATGTAAGATGAACTTCTCCAAGCCGAGTTAAAATCTTTTCACAATCTTGTATATGATCAACAAAATATTTGCGACACCCCCTCGTATCTAAAGTTTCATCCTTGTCTCCTTCTCTGCACCCTTTTATAGGAACATCATCCAGAAAAGGCATAGTCTTTTTCGAAATAAAATCTCTCAATACCTTATTCATCCCATTCATCATATGCGCAACTGAGTTGGTCGCGCCTTGAAGAAGAGTGCACATTCTAACCAATCGAAGCGGTGTCCTCATCGTTGTCATATCTCTACTTCCTTCGGCAAGTTGAAATTGATCATAACCTGAATACAAATCACCCATTGAATAGATCGCCCTTCTAGCAAACGCCTCAGCAAATTCATCCACAATAGGTCCAATTCCTGCATTCCTGACAGTTACTGCATTCACCGGTTGCATATCTTGAATAAACCGTAGTGACCCATTCTTCTTAGGTACCGTAAACCATCGACTAGAATACGGCGCAAACGAGGGTTCTAATATTTTCATCTTTATCTATTCTTTTAATAGCTCAACCAATTTAGGTAAATGTGCCCTCGATACTGGAATCGGTCTTAGATTCCAAGGTACATGCGGTACAGTGAAGATAACCATAGGTGTTATAATATTTGGATCCACACACCCAATTTCATGAGATTCGAAGGCAAACGATCTACCTTGTTTAGCCAACATCTTTTTGAAGCAAGTAATTTCCTCCGGCAATAAAGAACCATCAGAACCAATCTTCAATTCTTCAAAAGTCTCTTCAGTAAACTGATGTCCAATACTCATTGGATCTCTTAAACTTGCTTTTTTTGATGCTTCTCCCATTTGTTCTTTAGAATCCTCTGGTAATGGTCCGGCAACAGGCTTTACCTTCTTATCTACCGTTGTCGTGTTGTAACACGAGTATACAGTAAAAATAAAAAGAAAGGGGAATTTTATTAATATTCAGTTATCTCGAATATTGGGAGCATCAACCAACTCCAGTACAAATACTGAGTGGTCAGGTTCAGTCACTCCGTTACAGTCAGCCGAGGCATACTGAAATGCTCCGTTCGATTCCAATAACGGGAGTCAGCAAGAAGAGAAGGACCAATTCACACGACGGATTCAAGGAGCCAATTGGATCCAATTTCAATAATCCAATCCGGAACCTCTTATCCAATATGAGACCTGAATTGGCCGGTCAACCCAATGCAGTCTAATTACTGGAAATCCAAGTCTTACTACGGGTCTTAGCCAATCTGACGGGAGGACCAATTTGATCCAATTACGGGAACATCCAGGTTACTACTGGACTCTTATCCAATATGAGACCTGAATTGGTCAGGCGACTCAATGTGGTCCCGATTACGGGATTCGATTCTGTTTCAAGCTGTCCTGTTCTCTATGCCGTTTCAGGGAATGTTGTTTTCGGTAAATGGATTTCTTAAAGGCAAAAACGGAGGAGAAAGCTTGACGGCGAGAGCCAATTTCGGATCCAAGCTTGAGGTGGGAGCCAATTCCGGATCTAAGACGAAAGATTGAAGAAATTCAGAGGATAAGGTTAGGTGGAATATAGTTTTGATGCGAGAGGTTTTTTTTGGGGAATCGAGGGGGAGCTAGTTTTCAAGCTTTTGCAAGGTTACCAGTTCGGTTTTTTTTCATGGGAGGTTTTTTTGAAGATCAAGGGAATTAGAGAGAGGAGCTTCATGCTTCGGGTTGGGGAAAGAAAGACATAGAATTTGGGTTTTTCTTCTTCGTAGAGTTTTGGGAAGACTGAGGCAATCGCTGCTGAAGTCAGTGTTGTAATGGTGAATCGGGATTTTTAAATGAAGTGGGTTTGAATACTCTTGACTGTTTTGTAAAATCGAGTTACGTCTGTGATTGAAGGATTAAAAGGGTGTCTATAGGATTGAGTATACGGAGTGAATGAAATTTATTGGGTTAATCTAACAAGACAGTCAGTGGATACAAGATCGTAAGTACAAAGGGATATTGAAGATTAACAGTTTGGGTTGTACGGGGTTCTCTGTAACGTCTAGAGACCTACCGGCTGGGGCAAAAAGGACTTCGACAAGCAGTCGAAGAGCACCCGTATAGATTTACGGTACATTATTGCACTCGTTTATATTCCAGCAGTCAAAAACTGATAGACTGCTTGACTATCGGTGAATCTCCATACTACCTTCTACAGCCAGATGCCCGGCGCGTTCTCGAGCAGGAAAGCACGTAATACGACATAAGTGGTGAACTAGTCGTGAAAGCTTGAGGTAGAAGGTATTGGATTTCGGTTGATTTTATCTTTATTTTTATGGAAAACGAAAATAAAAATTTTGAAGGATTTTTGGGAGAAGTTTCTGATGGGGAGTCTTCTAAAGGACAAGGTATGCACATGGATCCGTCTATTGCTAGTTTGTTTCAAGCCTTCTCATTGTCAATGCAGCAACAGCAAAGCTATGATCGAAAGGAAGCTTTGGCAACCAAAGCATTGCAAGCAGTGGTCAATAAAATTGATCAATTTGATGGGAGGAATATTTCAAAGTATTTAAGATGTTATGTTCGTGAAATGGAATTAAATCGGGTTTCTGAGAAGAAAATGGTTGCACTATTTGGACTTGCCACGATACCAGAGATAAGAGACCACATTACATCAATTACGAATCGTTGTGGGAATTCATAGGAGGATTTTTCACATGCATTGAAAGACAAATATTTCTTGGAAGATGCTGATCGCGTTACTAAGAAGTTGTTTCTGGGATGGATTGAACGGCCCAATAAGAATTTGCAAGCAACAGAGCTACTAAGGGATTTTGGGAGGCAGTACTCTCAATTATCGAAGGTAGAAAAATTGACATTAGAGCCGAACAAAGTTGATCTATTTCTTCAAGCTGCTAATGGAAAATTGAAAGAGAAATTAGAACCCCTTCTTGAAGACAAAGAAGAAGATGAAGGATTGACAACGAAGTGGAAGAACGTTGAAGATGCAGTGGGGTTGCTTACAAAAAAAAAAAGGAGGAAGGATAGGAGCAATATTCCGAAAACAGTACAAGCACCCAAAGCTCTAGTATGTATAACACCACCGACAATGCCTACAGTTCAACCTTCGACATTCTTGTCAAAGAAAGAAGATATGGATATGGAAGAAATTATACGAGGAATGCGAGATCTTCAAATCAAATTGGCAAGATTTGAAGAGAATACTTCTATAAACAATTCGAAGAATGTTTCAAAACAAGGATATGTACAAAGATGCATTTGGTGTGATGATGCTTCACATACTAGAAAAGATTGCAATGAATTTAATAATATGATACGGCAAGGAATTATTTGCTGGAAAGATGGAAAAATAGCATTGAAAGATAGGGAGGATCTTCTTCAAACCAATTTTGGCAAGGAAGGAATGAGAGCATTGGTTCAAGATTACTTAAAAGAGCATGAAACAGTAGTACAAGAAAGTGCAAGTTATGGTGCTAGAGTAGATGATGAAATTGGTGGAAGTACGGAAACTAGTGAGTTTTGGGCTTCTGCCATTTCTACAATGCAAGAAGGGAAATTACCTCGAGAAGCGTTATTGAGGACTGCAGCTACAATACGAGGTAGAATAGGTTGGGAGGATCCTGTTGAGTCTCTTTCAGTTCATGCATATATTGCTAAGAGCCAACATGAAGCCTTGATGGAAGAAAAAAGACGAGGAAATTTTGATGATACTAGAGAAGGAAATTCTTTTAAGAGGCAAACTCGCGGAGACAAGGCTCGGGAGGCAGCTTCACAAGAATTGCCTGTAAAGGACACCTCAGCATCATTGGGAGAAAAAACAACGGAGACAAAAGATAAGGGCAAATCAATTGCTTATAAGCTACTTTCTAACATTGAAGCGGCAACAGATTTGAAAGGGGTGCTGGAAGAACGTATATTAAGCGCTAAGGTGGAATTCACTTTGAAAGAAGTCTTGAAAATTGCAAAGAAGGAGTTTCATGATGTCATCATTGACATTATTAAGCGAAAGAGGCAATTGATGGAAGAAACTCGAATGAGTCATGCTATTGATGGAAAAATATGTAGAGATGAAGAAGAGGTTGATATTGGTTACAAACAACCAACAAATAAAAAGAATGGGTATAATCAACTAGTACGTTTCGAAGATTCTATTGATAAGGAAATAGAAACTTTGAGCCATTATACTCGAAAGCATTGGGTAAGGGCAATTACTGAGGTATTGGTGAAGGTAGGAGATATAGAAGAACCAATAGTTGCTTTAGTCAACCATGGTTCTGAAATAAATCTCATGTCTAAAGATCTTTATAAGAAGCAAAAATGGCCAATTGATATGGAACATGGATGGGCAATTCGAGTAGCTAATAACACACGGGACGAATTATATGGAGCTTGTCCAGATGTCAAAATTCGGATTGGAGATGTTGCGACGGAGCAGCATTTCTTTGTTCAAGATACAACATCTTATCCATTGATTTTAGGACAACCTTATATTACGGCAACACGGATGGAAACAAAAGTATTGGACGATGGTTCTGCTTATGCAAGGATACGTAGCAAGGATGGGAGGAAAGCTGTACAATTTCTAACAGTACCTCCTAACCATGAACGGAATCGAGATAGATTGAGGGAGAAACCATTGCCAAAGATTGTTGAAGAATTTAAGGATTTTGGGGAGGTACCACTGTAAAGCGAGATTATGGAGGTACAAAAGAGGAGGTACTCTCGCGAGATGAAGGTGCCTTTGATGCGAGTTTTATTGGTATATTGGAGAATGGAAATATTATGTATAAGAAAGTTGATGATTTTAAAAGAAAAGAAAGAAAAAGATTATATGATATTGAAGGAAAATTATGCAAGATAGGTACATTATAAGATGATGAGAGCATTTTGGGTGTTTATGAAGAAAATGGACCGGAAGATTCATTGGAATTGATTACATCTATTGGGTTAGGGGATAATGATAAGATTGTTGAGATTCATTCGAGAGAGGTTTATACCATACTTGAATCTTTTCAAGCACTTGAAGTCACAGTAGAGACGAGATATAAAACGGCAGATAAGAAGGTAAAGCCTGTTGCCGGACCATTACCAGAGGATTCTAAAGAACAAATGGGAGAAGCATCAAAAAAAGCAAGTTTAAGAGATCCAATGAGTATTGGACATCAGTTTACTGAAGAGACTTTTGAAGAATTGAAGATTGGTTCTGATGGTTCTTTATTGCCGGAGGAAATTACTTGCTTCAAAAAGATGTTGGCTAAACAAGGTAGATCGTTTGCCTTCGAATCTCATGAAATTGGGTGTGTGGATCCAAATATTATAACACCTATGGTTATCTTCACTGTATCGCATGTACCTTGGAATCTAAGACCGATTCCAGTACCGAGGGCACATTTACCTAAATTGGTGGAACTATTGAAAGAAAAGATAAAGATGAAAATATTAGAACCTTCATTTGCGCCGTATTCTAGTCGATGGTTTACGGTACCTAAGAAGAATGGATCACTGCGGTTTATTCAAGATATGCAGCCGGTGAATGCAGTAACTATCAAGAATGCAGGAATTGGACCTATTGTGGATGAATTTGCTAAGGCGTTTGCTGGAAGGGCGATCTATTCAATGGGTGATTTGTATTCAGGTTATGATCAATTTCAACTTGCCGAAGGAAGTAGAGATATGACAACGATGAGAACACCACTTGAATTGGTTAGAATGTGCACTCTCCCTCAAGGCGCGACCAACTCAGTTGCGCATATGATGAATGGAATGAATAAGGTATTGAGAGATTTAATTTCGAAAAAGACTATGTCTTTTCTAGATGATGTTCCTATAAAAGGGTGCAGAGAAGGAGACAAGGATGAAACTTTAGATACGAGGGGATGTCGCAGATATGTTGTTGATCATATACAAGATTGTGAAAAGATTTTAACTCGGCTTGGAGAAGTTCATCTTACATTATCGGGTATGAAGTCCGTATTTGGAGTGCGAGAGGTTGTAATTGTTGGACATTTATGCGGATCTTACGGAAGAAAACCAGATCTGACTAAAGTTGATGCAATTGGAAGGATGAAAGAGGATTGTGGTTCTTTAACAGAGGTTCATAGGTTTTTGGGTGCATGTGTATTTTATCGAATCTGAATCCCTCATTTTGCTCACATAGCGGATCCATTATATGAATTGTTTTGCAAGGGTTACCGATTTGAATGGAAAGAAAGGCATATTCAAGCAATGCAAAGATTGAAGAAATTATTGATGTCACCTCCAATATTGAGGAAGGTTGATTATAAGTGCAATAGACCAGTGATTCTTACTGTAGACGCTAGTCCAATTGCCGTTGGATGGGCTGTGGGTCAAGATGAGTTGAATGGGAATAGATTTGCAGTTTGATTTGGGGCTAAAGTTTTAAGTATTCGTCAGCGTGCATATTCGCAAGTCAAAAGAGAACTTTGGGGAGTTGTTTCGGCTATGAAAGCTGAAAAGGACTATTTGATTGGGGCAGTAGTAGTAATTGAAACAGATTGCTTGCCATTGCTTGGAATGATTATTAACTGTTCAACGCCAGATATTGCAATGTTGAGATGGATTGCTTATATTAAGTCACTAAATCCAGAATTTAAGCATATCACTGGAAAGGACAATTTTGTAGCAGACATGCTATCTCGAGCAAGATACGAGAGGGAGGACGAAATGGTTGAAGACATTGATGATGTCGGATTGAAATTCTATTCAATATCAAATCTCAACAGAGAAGACAAGCTATTTCTTGAAGAATCTTATGAAGGAGAATTATTAGATATTGGTCATTATTTGAATACCTTGACTAAGCAGGAAAATTGGTCTACAGAAAAATTCAAACAAATAAGAAAAAAAGCATATGGATTTTTACTTCGAGATGGATTCTTATAGAAGAGACCGAAGAAAGGATATGGGATGCCACAACGAGTAATAAGCAAAAGGAAAGAAAAACTAAAATTATTAAAGGAGTTTCATAATAGTTTATGTACAGGGCATAGAGGAATCTGGGCTACTTTTGCTAAACTCAAGGAACGATATTGGTGGAAAAATATGTATCGAGATGTGCTTTCATTTGTAGAGTCATGTGAAATCTGTCAATCGTATTCTAATATCCGACATCGAGATGGTCTTCATCCTACGTATCCTCTGGCTATTCATTTTAAATGGGTTGTTGATTTGGTTATTATGCTGGTTGGGTTATGGCAGATGAGATATTTGGTTTTAGCTCGTGAAGATTTATCAAATCTAGTAGAAGGAAGAGCATTGAGGACAAAATCTATAGAGGGGATTTGTAGGTTTTTGCTTGAAGATGTCATTTGCCGTTACAGGTGCGTAGGAAAAATCACTGCAGATCGTGGAGAATTAAATGCACAAGAAGCTCGTAAGTTCTTTGAAAAATGTGGAGTTAAACTATCACTGACTACTGCTTATAATCCGGAAGGGAATGCGAAAAGCGAACGCAGTCACCCGCCGATTGTGAAAGCATTAGTTAAAGCTTGTAATGGGAAGGTTAAAGAGTGGCCACGGCTTTTGTCATTTGCATTATGGGCTGATCGAATAATACATAGTTTGGTGACAGGATATATGCCAGTAGAACTTATGACAGGTCAAAAACGAATTATGCCGATTGAAGAAAAGGTACTTACTTGGAGTATGCTACCATGGGAAGATGGATTGACAAGAGAAGAACTTCTGGCTATTAGGATTCGACAATTGGAGCAAAGAACGGAAGATGTCCAGATAGCATTGGAAAGGTTAAAAAGAACAAGGTTACAAAACAAGGCGCGATTCGATAAGCAACATCGATTGAGACCAAAAGTAATCGAGGAAGGTGACTGGGTACTTGTTTCTGACAATAGTCTGGATAATCAACATAATACTTTGCGGAAATTTTCAAAACGTTAGTTTGGACCATATGTGGTAACAACTGTTCATGATAATGCGACTTACTCATTACGGGAGATAGATGGTACAAAATTGAAAACACCAATTGCAGGGAAGCGAGTAAAAATATTTAAACGAAGACACGCAGAGATGAATATGGAAGACCTTAATGAAGGTACAGAGATTCCGCAGTAAGAAGATGAAAGTGATATGGATAATGAAGGTGACGAAGATGAACTTGACAAAGACGTAGGGGATATATCTTGAATCAAACAGCAATTGGATAAATTGATGCATACCGGAGGATGCACAAGTTCAGAGGGGGTGGATGTCGTGTTGTAACACGAGTATACAGTGAAAATAAAAAAAAAGGGGAATTTTATTAATATTCAGTTACCTCGAATATTAGGAGCATCAACCAACTCCAGTACAAATACTGAGTGGTCAAGTTTAGTCACTCCGTTACAGTCAGCCGAGGCATACTGAAATGCTCCGTTCGATTCCAATAACGGGAGTCAGCAAGAAGAGAAGGACTAATTCACACGACGTGTTCGAGGAGCCAATTGGATCCAATTTCGATAATCCAATCCAGGTCTTCTTATCCAATATGAGATCTGTATTGGCCGGTCAACCCAATGCAGTCTAATTACTGGAAATCCAGGTCTTACTACGGGTCTTAGCCAATCTGACGCGAGGACCAATTTGACCCAATAACGGGAACATCCAGGTTACTACGGGCATCTTTCCCAATATAGGACCTGAATTGGTCGGGCGACTCAATGCAGTCTAATTACGGGAAATCCAGGTCTTACTACGGGTCTTAGCCAATCTGACGCGAGGACCAATTTGACCCAATTACGGGAACATCTAGGTTACTACGGGCATCTTTCCCAATATAGGACCTGAATTGGTCGGGCGACTCAATGTGGTCCTGATAACGGGGTTCGATTCTGTTTCAGGCTGTCCTGTTCTCTGTGCCATTTCAGGGAATGTTGTTTTCGATAAATGGATTTCTTAAAGGCAAAAATAGAGAAGAAAGTTTGACGGCGAGAGCCAATTTCGGATCGAAGCTTGAGGTGGGAGCCAATTTCGGATCTAAGACGAAAGATTGAAGAAATTCAGAGGATAAGGTTAGGTGGGATATAGTTTTGATGGGAGAGGTTTTTTTTTTTGGGGAATCGGGGGGGAGCTAGTTTTTAAGCTTTTGCAAGGTTACCAGTTCGGTTTTTTTTCATGGGAGGTTTTTTTGAAGATCAAGGGAATAAGAGAGAGGAGCTTCATGCTTCGGGTCTGGGAAGGAAAGACATAGAATTTGGATTTTTCTTCTTCGTAGAGTTTTGGGAAGACTGAGGCAATTGCTGCTGAAGTCAGTGTTGTAATGGTGAATCGGGATTTTTAAATGAAGTGGGTTTGAATACTCTTGACTGTATTGTAAAAACGAGTTACGTCTGTGATTGAAGGATTAAAGGGGTGTCTATAGGATTGAGTATGCGGAGTGAATGAAATTTATTGGGTTAATCTAACAAGATAGTCAGTGGATACAGGATCGTAAGTACAAAGGGGTATTGAAGATTAACAGTTTGGATTGTTCGGGGTTCTCTGTAACGTCTAGAGACCTATCGGTTGGGGCAAAAAAAAAAAAATAACTTCGACAAGCAGACGAAGAGCATCCATATAGATTTACGGTACATTGTTGCAGTCGTTTATATTCCAGCAGTCAAAAACTGATAGACAACTTGACTATCGGTGAATCTCCATACTACCTTCTACAGCCAGACGTTCGACGCATTCTCGAGCAGAAAAGCACGTAATACGACACCGTTTTATATCTCGTCTCTACTGTGACTTCAAGTGCTTGAAAAGATTCAAGCATGGTATAAACCTCTCTCGAATGAATCTCAACAATCTTATCATTATCCCCTAACCCAATAGATGTAATCAATTCCAATGAATCTTCCAGTCCATTTTCTTCATAAACACCCAAAATCCTCTCATCATCTTATAATGTACCTATCTTGCATAATTTTCCTTCAATATCATATAATCTTTTTCTTTCTTTTCTTTTAAAATCATCAACTTTCTTATACATAATATTTCCATTCTCCAATATACCAATAAAACTCGCATCAAAGGCACCTTCATCTCGCGAGAGTACCTCCTCTTTTGTACCTCCATAATCTCGCTTTACAGTGGTACCTCCCCAAAATCCTTAAATTCTTCAACAATCTTTGGCAATGGTTTCTCCCTCAATCTATCTCGATTCCGTTCATGGTTAGGAGGTACTGTTAGAAATTGTACAGCTTTCCTCCCATCCTTGCTACGTACCCTTGCATAAGCAGAACCATTGTCCAATACTTTTGTTTCCATCCGTGTTGCCGTAATATAAGGTTGTCCTAAAATCAATGGATAAGATGTTGTATCTTGAACAAAGAAATGCTGCTCCGTCGCAACATCTCCAATCCGAATTTTGACATCTGGACAAGCTCCATATAATTCGTCCCGTGTGTTATTAGCTACTCGAATTGCCCATCCATGTTCCATATCAATTGGCCATTTTTGCTTCTTATAAAGATCTTTAGACATGAGATTTATTTCAGAACCATGGTTGACTAAAGCAACTATTGGTTCTTCTATATCTCCTACCTTCACCAATACCTCAGTAGTTGCCCTTGCCCAATGCTTTCGAGTATAATGGCTCAAAGTTTCTATTTCCTTATCAATAGAATCTTCGAAACGTACTCGTTGATTATACCCATTCTTTTTATTTGTTGGTTGTTTGTAACCAATATCAACCTCTTCTTCATCTCTACATATTCTTCCATCAATAGCATGACTCATTCGAGTTTCTTCCATCAATTGCCTCTTTCGCTTAATAATGTCAATGATGACATCATGAAACTCCTTCTTTGCAATTTTCAAGACTTCTTTCAAAGTGAATTCCACCTTAGCGCTTAATATACGTTCTTCCAGCACCCCTTTCAAATCTGTTGCCGCTTCAATGTTAGAAAGTAGCTTATAAGCAATTGATTCGCCTTTATCTTTTGTCTCCATTGTTTTTTCTCCCAATGATGATGAGGTATCCTTTACAGGCAATTCTTGTGAAGCTGCCTCCCGAGCCTTGTCTCCTCGAGTTTGCCTCTTAGAAGAATTTCCTTCTCTAGTATCATCAAAATTTCCTCGTCTCTTTTCTTCCATCAAGGCTTCATGTTGGCTCTTAGCAATATATGCATGAACTGAAAGAGACTCAACAGGATCCTCCCAACCTATTCTACCTTGTATTGTAGCTGCAGTCCTCAATAACGCTTCTCGAGGTAATTTCCCTTCTTGCATTGTAGAAACGGCAGAAGCCCAAAACTCACTAGTTTCCGTACTTCCACCAATTTCATCATCTACTCTAGCATCATAACTTGCACTTTCTCGTACTACTGTTTCATGCTCTTTTAAGTAATCTTGAACCAATGCTCTCATTCCTTCTTTGCCAAAATTGGTTTGAAGAAGATCCTCTCTATTTTTCAATGCTATCTTCCCATCTTTCCAGCAAATAATTCCCTGCCGTATCATATTATTAAATTCATTGCAATCTTTTCTAGTGTGTGAAGCATCATTACACCAAATGCATCTTTGTACATATCCTTGTTTTGAAACATTCTTCGAATTGTTTATAGAAGTATTCTCTTCAAGTCTTGCCAATTTGATTTGAAGATCTCGCATTCCTCGTATAATTTCTTCCATCTCCATATCTGCTTTCTTTGATAAGGATGTCGAAGGTTGAACTGTAGGCATTGTTGGTGGTGTTGTACGTACTGGAGCTTTGGGTGCTTGTACTGTTTTCGGAATATTACTCCTATCCTTCCTCCTTTCTCTTTTTGTAAGCAACCCCATCGCATCTTCAACGTTCTTCCACTTTGTTGTCAATCCTTCATCTTCTTCTTTGTCTTCAAGAAGGAGTTCTAATTTTCCTTGTAATTCTCCATTAGCAGCTTGAAGAAATAGATCAACTTTCTTCGGCTCCAATGTCAATTTTTCTACCTTCAATAATTGAGAGTACTGCCTCTCAAAATCCCTTAGTAGCTCTGTTGCTTGCAAATTCTTATTGGGCCGTTCAATCCATCCCAGAAACAGCTTCTTAGTAACGCGATCAGCATCTTCCAAGAAATATTCGTCTTTCAATGCATGTGAAAAATCCTCCCATGAATTCCCATAACGATCCGTAATCGATGTAATGTGGTCTCTTATCTCTGGTATCGTGGCAAGTCCAAATAGTGCAACCATTTTCTTCTCAGAAACCCGATTTTATTCTATTTCACGAACATAACATCTTAAATACTTTGAAATATTCCTCCCATCAAATTGATCAATTTTATTGACCACTGCTTGCAATGCTTTGGTTGCCATAGCTTCCTTTCAATCATTACTTTGTTTTTGCTGCATTGACAATGAGAAGGCTTGAAACAAACTAGCAATAGACGGATCCATGTGCATACCTTGTCCTTTAGAAGACTCCCCACTAGAAACTCCTCCCAAAAATCCTTCAAAATTTTTATTTTTGTTTTCCATAAAAATAAAGATAAAATCAACCGAAATCCAATACCTTCCACCTCAAGCTTTCACATCAGATTCACCACTTTTTGTCAGATTACGTGCTTTCTTGGTCGAGAACGCACCGGACGTCTGGCTGTAGAAGATAGTATGGAGATTCACCGATAGTCAAGCAGTCTATCAGTTTTGACTGCTGGAATATAAACGACTGCAACAATTTATCATAAATCTATACGGATGCTCTTCAACTGCTTGTCGAAGTCCTTTTTGCCCCAGCCGGTAGGTCTCTAGACATTATAGAGAACCGCGAACAACCCAAACTGTTAATCTTCAATACCGCTTTGTACTTACGATCTTGTATCCACTGACTGTCTTGTTTGATTAACTCAATAAATTTCATTCACTCCGCATACTCAATCCTATAGACACCCTTTTAATCCTTCAATCACAGACGTGACTCGATTTCACAAAACAGTGAAGAATATTCAAACCCACTTCATTAAAAATCCCGATTCACTATTACAATACTGACTTCAGCAACGATTGCCTCAGTCTTCCCAAAACTCTACGAAGAAGAAAAACCCAAATTCTATATCTTTCCTTCACCGACCCGAAGCATGAAGCTCCCCTCTCTAATCCCCCTCAAAAACTTCCCCCTCAAAACTATATCCCCCCTAACCTTATCCTCTGAATTTCTTCAATCTTCCATCTTAGATCCGGAATTGGCTCCCACCGTCAAGCTTGGATCCAAAATTGACTCTCGCCATCAAGCTTGGATCCGAAATTGGCTCTCGCTGTCAGAGCTTTCTCCTCCGTTTTTACCTTTAAGAAATCCATTTACCGAAAACAACGTTCCCTGAAACGGCATAGAGAATAGGACAGCCTGAAACAGAATCGAACCCCGTAATCGGGACCACATTGAGTCGCCTGACCAATTCAGGTCTCATATTGGATAAGAGTCCAGTAGTAACCTGGATATTCCCGTAATTGGGTCAAATTGGTCCTCACGTCAGATTGGCTAAGACCCGTAGTAAGACCTGGATTTCCCGTAATTAGACTGCATTGGGTTGACCGGCCAATTCAGGTCTCATATTGGATAAGAGGACCCGGATTGGATTCTCAAAATTGGATCCAATTGGCTCTTCGAACCCGTCGTGTGAATTGGTCCTTTTCTTCCTGCTGACTCCCGTCATTGGAATCGAATGGAGCATTTCAGTATGCCTCGGCTGACTGTAACGGAGTGACTGAACCTGACCACTCATTATTTGCACTGGAGTTGGTCAATGCTCCCAATATTTGAAGTAACTGAATATTAATAAAATTTCCTTTTCTTTTTATTTTCACTGTATACTCGTGTTACAACACGACAACGGAGGAGTCACGTGTTGGGCTTGTTGGAACCTTACTTACGGGACAAGCTCTATCATGGTTTGCTCCTTTGTTTGAGAAACGATCATCCATATTAACCAACTTCGAAACCTTTTTGGAAGCATTTGCGGAAGCATTTGGTGAACACGATAAGGTTTGATGGGCTACAACAAAGATCCAGTCGCTACGACAAGGGATGCGTTCTACATCAGTCTATGCTTCGAATTTCAGGCAATTAGTATGCGACATCAATTGGGATGAAGAAGCGTTGATGAATCAATTCTATAGGGGTTTAAGAGATGATGTGAAGGATTTGCTGTTAACTCTTCCTGATCCATGAACACTCAATGAAGCCATTAGCCAAGCTGTAAAGTACGATAATCACCTATTCCAACGTCGCCAAGACCAATGCTCAAGACAACATACAATTCGCCATGCTCCAACTATGTCGGCAAGCGGTGTGAATTCGCATTCAGAGGTGGAAGACATACAAATTGATGCGGTACGTATCAAATCTCTTACTATAGAAGAAAAAAAGCGACGTATGGAAGAAAATTTATGCTTGTATTGCGGTGGAGAAGGCCACAAAGTCGGAAACTGCCCCAAAAAGCAAAATCGAGGCATAGTCAAGACTAGGGGAGTATTTGTTTAGGAAAACGAGGATGCTCAGCCACAGTAGGAACCGTGCGGATGGACAATGAAATATCCCAACAACAATCAGGTTCCTTTCTTTCTGCCCAACCTGTACTTTGTTTTACAATCTCTCTGTTTATCGGCCCTCAAAAACTGAGAACCTTAGCACTACTAGACTCAGGAGCATCTGCTTGTTTTTTAGATGAAGAATTTGTAAAGCGTCATAAGATCCCTTTAGTACAAAAATCAAAACCTGTTCATGTTGAGGTCATAGATGGGCGACCTTTATTGTCTGGTAGCATCACCCATGAATCAAAACCTATAGAAGTAACGTTTAAAGATCATAGTAGTCATATTATTTTTAATATTATTAGAACCCTATCAAATCCTATTATTCTTGGTCTTTCTTGGTTGGAAAAACATAATCCATTGATAGATTGGAGGTTGCGGAAGATGACTTTTCCCACAAAACCACCCAAGAAAAAACCTAGTAAAAAACCTCGAAAAAAGAAATCCTTATTTATTGGAGCAAGAGCGTTTATAAGATCATCTAAGAAAGGCACTCCATTTGTCATTTATGCGGCTCCAACTACCGAGGAGAAGATCTCAACAGCAAGTATACTGGAGCAATATAAAGATTTTGAAGACGTGTTTCAAAAGAAAAACGCCGACATACTATCGGAACACCGACCATATGATTGTGCCATAGACTTGCAAGAAAGAGCACAACCACCTTTTGGCCCAATCTACAATCTATCGCAAATGGAGTTGGCAGAGTTACGAACGTACATCGACGAGAATCTAGCCAAGAACTTCATTCGTCATTCAAAATCATCAGCTGGACCACCCATCTTATTTGTGAAGAAGAAAGATGGATCATTACGGATGTGTATGGACTAACGAGGCTTCAACAAGGTAACAAAGAAAAATCGTTACCCATTACCCTTGATTTCTAGTCTCTTAGAACAACTTGGACGTGCGAAGATCTTTACAAAAATTGATCTAAGGGGAGCTTATAATCTCGTACGAATCAAGGAAGGAGATGAGTGGAAGACAACATTCCATACAAGGTATGGTCATTTTGAATATAATGTCATACCTTTTGGTCTTACCAATGCTCCGGCGATTTTCCAACATATGATGAATGACATCTTTCGAGAACACCTCGACGATTTTGTTGTCATCTACTTGGACGATATTCTAATATTTTCTAAAAACGAGGAAGAGCATGAGGAGCATGTTCGTTTGGTCTTGGAGAAACTACGCAAGCGAGGACTATATGCCAAATTAGAAAAGTATTTATTTCACCAGACGGAGATGGAATTTTTGGAATTCATTGCGACTACAGAAGGTTTGAAGATGGACCCCAAGAAAGTAGAAGCAATCATGTCTTGGGAGGTTCCGAAGACGGTTAGAGACGTACAATGCTTTCTTGGTTTTGCTAACTTCTATCGGATCTTCATCAAGAATTATTCTCAAGTTGCACTCCTCTCACTAGATTAACATGCAAAGATAAGTTGAAATGGGGACCTTTGGCGGAGAAGGCGTTTCAAGATTTGAAGACAGCATTTACTACAGCTCCAATTTTGGTACATCCAGACTTTACAAAGGCCTTCTATTTAGAAACTGATGCTTCAGATTTTGCTTTGGGAGCTGTGCTTTTACAAATGAGTGAAGATAAGAAGCTCCATCCAGTTGCATTCTATTCTCGGAAGTTCTCTGCTGCTGAAATCAATTATGAGATCCACGATAAGGAATTTCTTGCTATAGTGGATTCTTTCGAAGAATGGCGTCACTTTCTTGAAGGAGCTGCACATTCAATAACCGTATAT
Organism: Physcomitrium patens; assembly: GCF_059467195.1. Taxonomy (NCBI): domain Eukaryota; kingdom Viridiplantae; phylum Streptophyta; class Bryopsida; order Funariales; family Funariaceae; genus Physcomitrium; species Physcomitrium patens. The sequence goes on along the minus strand of NC_143434.1, from coordinate 14,416,441 downwards.
ACGGATCACAAGAATTTGGAGTATTTCATGACGGCTCGAGTTTTAAATCGGCGTCAAGCTCGGTGGAATATGTCGCTATCTAGATTCGATTTTGTTATCACTTATCGACCTGGAAGGCAGCAAAGACTATCCGATGCTTTATCAAGGAGATCGTATCTTGCACCAAAGGTTGGAGAAGCAGTGTTTGATCAACAATATACAACGTTATTGAAGCCAGAGAGATTTCAACTTTGTGCTACTATTGTATCATTTGATGCTGACTTCCTAAACCAAGTACGTGCTATGACAATTAAAGATTCAGTAGCCATTGATATCAAGCAACGTACCAATGACGACAAGTTCAAGGTGGAGGGAGATCTTTTATACTTTGAAGAGCGATTGTACATTCCAAAAGGACTAGCACGACTCCGAATTCTTCAATCTCGCCATGATTTTCCAGCTGCGGGACATTTTGGATTCAACAAGACCTTGGAGCTTATTTCTCGAGATTTTTGGTGGCCCCAAATGTGGAAGGATGTGAAAGATTTTGTCCTCTCTTGTGACATCTGTTCAAGATCTAAGAATCCTCGGCATCGCCCTTATGGACTTCTACAGCCATTGCCAATTCCACGTCGACCATGGTCTTCAATTTCTATGGACTTCATCACGGACTTGCCATCATCAAACTCATTTGACAGCATCTTTGTCGTGGTAGATCGGCTTATGAAGATGGCTCACTTTGTTCCTTGTAAGAAGACATCGTCCAGTGAAGTCACAGCAAGACTCTTTCTCGATAATGTGTATCGATATCATGGACTACCAGATGATATCATATCAGATTGAGGTACCCAGTTCGTGTCAAAGTTTTGGAGATCTCTCTTTGGGATATTGAAGGTGGATATCAAGCTTTCTTCAGCTTTTCATCCTCAAACTGATGGCCAAACGGAACGGGTGAACCAAGTCTTGGAGCAGTACTTACGATGCAGCATCAACTATCAGCAAGACGATTGGATTGCATATCTATCGCTAGCCGAGTTTGCATATAACAACACCCTCCATACGTCGACTCAACAAACACCATCCTTTTCCAACTATGGGTATCATCCGAAGCTTGATTTATTGAGTCCGTCAACAAATAACAATCCAACAGCTGAAGGATTTGCAAAGCAACTATCAGAGCTTCAAACTATGTTGAAGCTTCAATTACAATCCGCTCAAGAATCCTATAAGACGTCTGCAGATAGATTTCGGAATCCAGCACCTACTTTCAAAGTTGGAGACAAAGCCTGGCTTCTTCGACGAAATATCAAGACCAAGCGACCATGTGATAAGTTGGACTATCAAAGATTGGGACCATTTATCATCCAGAAGCAAATTAATCCAGTGGCATACCGGCTGGAGTTACCGGCTTCTATGAAGGTACATCCAGTCTTTCATGTTTCTCTGTTGGAACCTTATCGAGAGTCATCTTTTCTTGAAAGAGTGCAATGTCCGCCACCTAGTATTGAAATCGAGAACCACGAAGAATACGAGGTTGAAAAGGTATTGGATTCACGGTGAAGGTGGGGAAAGTTAGAATATCTTGTTCATTGGTGCGGCTATGACATTAATGAGTGAACGTGGGAGTCAGCTGAAAATCTTGCAAATGTGTCACAAAAGGTATAGGAGTTTCATCAACGATATCCCGATAAACCTAAATCAATTCGATGATAGCTTCTTTTTGAAGCTTGTTCTCCCAACAATATAAGAAAAGGGGAGAGCACTAGCAAAATTCATAGTTGATGTAGTTATTTTCTCTAAGATAGATCGTAGTTTGGTCTTTTGATATGGATAGCCAAGAGATAGATAATATGCCAATCAGAGTATCCCAACCGAGTAGCTCACGAAGGCGACCCCGAGATGAAGAACTACATGTACCACGACGACGATGGAGGATATCGAGTAACCGATCACTGGTGATCGTATTTGAGATCAAACCTGCTTACGATGGTCAACCAGAAGACGTGTTTGCAGGACAATTTCACAATGAGGACACGAAAGTTCATGCTTGGTCAGAAGTCGAAGGCGTGGGCCACTACCGTTGGCTTCAAGGGCCGATGAACCACTTGCCTCGTGAACAATAGTTGGAGTTCATAGCAGAAGTTATGCGACAGATCTTCATTTTCTTGCGTTGGTACTGATCAACAATATTGCTTCTCAGAGACCTCGAAGCTAAAGGAGGGGGTGATGTTAGGGACATATTCCTTAGAACTTTCTAGAGAGATGTTTCTAGAACCTTCTAGAAAACAAGCCTCTGGAACCTTCTAGAAGAGAAGCCTCTGGAACCTTTTAGAGAGAAGTTTCTAGAAGCTTCTAGAAAAGAAGTCTATGGAACCTTCTAGAAGAGAAGTTTCTAGAAGCTTCTAGAAAGGAATCCCCTGGAACTTTCTAGAAGCTTCCTAGTTAATAGAAGTAGCTCGAGGAGTTTCCTAAATAAGAGTATATATAGGGATCGAGGCTGAAGAGTTCTTCAGTCTCGACAACACATCTCTTGGAGTTCTAGCTCATCTTTTTGGTGTTGTTCTTGTACTCATCTGTTTGATATAGTTCTGCCACTTCTTCTTGAACTTCTTGTTAGATTTCAAGTCTGTATTTTGTGTCCGTGACACCTACATGTCTTAACTTGCAAGGTAAGTTATCTATATGTATGCCACATAGTTAGCTTGTTCTATAAGCTACCAACATGTGGTTAACTTGTTGACTAAGTTTCTAATCTACAAACATATCTAAAGTCAAAACCATGTCTATAAAGCTTCTTTAGAAGACTTTATGAAATTAATCTATAGAAGCTTCTTAGAAGCTTTATAGACTTTTCTTTGATTATATAAGTATCTTTAATTGATTTTTTAGGTTAAAAACGTGATCAACATGTTGGCCATGTGCCACACATGTTGTTAGTTTGAAAGACAAGCTAACTATGTAGCCTACATGTAGAAAACTTGTCTTATAAGCTCGGGCATGTGTCTTGCAAAGTCAACACATATTAGAGATCCTATAAAATATTGTCAAGTAGCTCCTAGTTAGATAGTATATATAGATGCAAGAGTAAAATCTTCTTCACTCTTGTCAATTCTTTTCCTGCTTCTAGTCTAGTTTCAAGAGTCTCAAGTTTTCTTGTCTTTTGATAATAAGTCATTTCAGTTTCTTTTAATATATGTACTTCCTTATTTCTATTTTTTCACTTTTTCTTTGATACGGATTTCATTGGTTTATGCATCATCTTGTAGTTCATGTCCTTGATAATATATATATATATATATATATATATATATATATAGAATTATTTAATTTTGATTAATATTAAAATTTTAATTTTTATTTTATCAAATTAAAATATATCCAAAAGTATTTATATACATAATTTTTTTTAATATCTTTACAATTTAAATTCTTTTTTAAATTTATTTGATAAATAATTAATATATATATATATATATATATATATATCTACAGCAATTGATATACTTTGGATGTAATAAAATAGAAATTAAATATTTTCATATCAATTTTAAAATAATAAAAGAATATAAAAATTATAAAAAAATAATTAATTATGAGTAAATATAAAAAATAATCTTATATAAATATTACATCATAAGTAGTATTAGTATTATGTCGAAAATTTATTATTTTTTCTTTACCAAAGAAATATTTTATCTAAAATATATACTCACATATATGTTTTTGTAGATATTTCTTTAATAATATTTATTTTTATATATTTTTAATAATAATTTTTTTAATCTTTATATTAATAATGATTAATTTTAAATAATTTATTTGATGTATATGTGTATATATATATATATATATATATATATATATATATTTTAATTTTTTTCCAAGCATTTAAAAGATATATTATTCATTCAATAGATAGAAAGCTGATTATGACGATCAGATGGTTGGACATGCTCATATTGTTGATGCTTTTTCTTGATTGTGGAGAGCAAGATTGAAGCTCCAAAGAGAGACATTCTACTTGGAATCAAAGATTATAAGTATAAAAGACACAAAATATATATATATATATATATATATATATGTTTACAAGATATTAAGTCCAAATATAATGTCAAGAAGTGCAACTGTAATAAGATATCCTACAAGATAAAAACATGAATACTATCATTGTAGAGGTAAAATTGTATGTATTGAAAGAAGAGGCAAGAGCAAATATTCTATGAAAGTTGAAAAAAATTATTGCCGTAGATTGCTTTTGTGTAATATGTTGGTAATTTATTGGCCAAGTTTCTAATGTACTAATTAGCTACAAACATGTGTAAAGTCAAAGCCACATCAATGAAGCTTTTAAAAAGATAATCTATAAGATATTATCAAATTTAATTATTTTAATCTATTTCTATTTATTTATATTATTTACATAATTATTAGAATAAATATGTATATTTATATTATTATCCTCTACTTTTAGGAACAAGTTCTATAAGAAGTGGTGATCACGTGTTGATGAAGTCTAAAATGCAACAAATTATGTTTGCCACATATTCTAATCTTTATTCCTATCAAAAGTAATTGATAGGTCTTTTCAGCCATGGATAATGTCTTATTCCAAAGAGAGAAGGCCACCTTGAAATTTGATTGTTGTTGAGATCTTTATAACTTCCTTCAAATAAAATATTTATAACACCATCAAGAGTTGCTCATACCTCTAGTAAAATCATTAAACATTAGGAATCTCTTTCAATCTCGTAATACTAAATGCATTGTATCTTGCTATGAAAGAAAAATATGTCATTTTTGAGAATCTTCATTTCTATTATATTGTTCTTAAAGGTTGTGACAATTATAATGTTTCTTCTAATAAGTTAGCAAATAATAATTCTTGAAATGAATCTACTGATTGTTGATTCTTTATTTGCTTAGTGCTACAAATATACATGAATTAAAAATAAAGAAGCTAGAATGCAATCTTTTTTAGACCTTGTTTCTTATATAGCAAAGATTTGATATCTTTTATCTTTATTTTGATGGATGTTGTTAATAAAAAGCATTAATCTATTTTATTGCATTTGAAAGATACTTGGTTGGCTCCCAAATATATTCACTAATATCATATATATATCAATAAATAAGATATTTTAACCTATTTTGGCACCGCCTTAAGTCTAAGACTTTGTTGACTTCAAATTCTTTATGATTGTCCACTTTTATGAGAAAATATGGTATTTATCTTTTTTTTGATATATCTATTGTCTTGTGTGATTCAAAAATAGACACATCAAATACATGATAAATCTTCATAGATTTTGATAGGTATAATTGATAAGCAATTAAATTGATATATTCAAAAATAAGAAATGGTTTAAATCTACAATAATCCAATTTGTTACAAAAACAAATAGTCTTAATATTACGACAAAGTAATCATAGCTTGTCGCCATCATAGAATTGATGTTGTTCCTTGCAATAGGCATCCATATTGATTTTTTTTTATTCTTGAGCTTTTTTTAGTTATACCTTTATTATTATATATAGCTTTGATAAATAATTTGTCAAATCTTCTATCATAAGATTATTAATTTTTAAAAATTCAAAAATATTCAATTGTGGATAATAGCCATAATTGGCAAAAAAAAGTGTTAGTTGAATAGAAAAATAATTGTATTATTATAAGCAAACTTTGCCAATGACAAAAAAAAATTCCAATCAACTTATTGATAATTGATGATATAATTCAAATATTTCTCCAAAATTTAATTTATTTTCTCTCTTTTTCCATTAATTTGAGGATAAAAAGATAAAAATAATATTTTATTCATCTTTAGAATCTTGAAAATAATTTTTTAAAATCTTGATATAAATTAAGTCCCTTTATCTAATATAATATGCTTTGGTGATCCATGAAAGCAATATATATTATTAAGAAAAAATTTAGTTGTTTCTTCAATTATAATAGACTTTATATAATATACAAAATGAGCCATTTTGGTGAATTGAACTACTATCACAAATATAGAGTCATAAGAACTTGACATTAGAAGATTTGTTATAAAATCTATAAAAACAAAAGACCATGGTTGTTTCAAAATAGGTAGTGGCTAAAGGAGTCCGTAAAGTCAATGATGAAGAATTTTTGATTTTAAAAAAATATCATATATTTGTACAAAGTCTTTAATTTCCTTCCATATTTGAAGCCACTAAAAGTCATTAGATATTAATTCTAAATTCTTATTATATTAAAAATATCTAACTCATAGGAAGTCATGACAAGCTTGAAGAATACATAATTGTGCTTTATCTTTTGGAATATATAAGCAAACTTCAAAATAAAATAGATTATGTTTGAATTAAAACTTAAAAGTATTATAAAACTTAAAAGAATTATTTTTAATATCATAAATAAAGAGATTAAAAGACATACTTGATTAACTTGCGTGAGAAAGATTGAATTAAATCAACAATCAATATTGATTTCATTGCTCAAAGATAAAATTGCTCTAGCTTTAAGAGGATTGTTTTTTATTCATTTAAAGCTACATTTTCTTCTTTTGGTGTAAGGTAAGAATATCTAGAAAGGATGTTTGACAAATCTTATTGTTTACTTTGTCAATAAGTGATCTTGAAATCAAATCTTAATAAAGATATGCTCCAATGACCTTAGCATCAATTCAAAATACGTATTAATATGAAATACTTGAGGTTCTTATAATCTGTATGTATAATGATTGGATTAAAAGTGCCTTTTAAATAATGACACCATTCTTAAAATGAATCCATAATTATAAAAAGTTCTTTATTATGGATCTCATAGATGATCTTTGTTACTAAAAATTTCCTGGAATAAAAAGCTACTAGATGGAATTTTTTATTTTTTTCCATTCATAACAATATTGTATCTAAGGCAAAATCCAATGTATTTTTTTCTATAAAAAATAGTTTAAAAATATTGAAACAATATAAGTTTGATATAGAAGTAAATATTATCTTCAAAGCTTCAAATAATACTTTAACTTCTTTATTCTACTAAAGTTTGTTTTTATAAGTTAAACATGTAAGTAGATGTAGTTTTTGATGAAAATTTAGTAATAATTGATAAATTCCAAAAATATTAAATAATTCTTATTGTTTTTGGAACCTTCTAATTTAGGATAGTATAGACCTTTTTAAGATCCATCATAAGGCCATCATTTGAAATAATTTTTCCTAAGAAGTTAATTTTAATAGTGTGAAATATATTCTTTTCTAACTTGGCATATAATTTTGCATCTCTAAGTTTTTATAACATATAATAAATATAAATTTCATACTCTTTTGTATTCTTAGAATAGATTTAGATATTTTCTAGATAATAGATAATAAAATCATTAAAAAAACTCTCAAAAAAAATCACTTGTTAGATGTTGAAAAGCAACTAATATATTTGTGAGTCTAAAAATGATGATATTATATTCAAAATGCCCATACCTATTTCAAAATGACATCTTGTATTCATCTCTTTTTTTAATAAGTACCTAAATTAATCAACAAGTCTTGAAATCAAAGGTGAAGGATATTTATTTGTGATGGTAATCTTGCTGAATCTTTGATAGTCTATATACATTTGCAATGATCTATCTTTCTTCTTCACATTTAAAATAAAAACTCTTTCCATAGATTTTGAATGGTATATAAAAATTTTAGCTAAGTTTTTTTTAATGTATTTCTTGAATATAGCCTATAAATAGATTTTTTCTCTCCTCACTTAAATTTGATTTAATTAAATTATAACTTAGATTAGAGCTTAATATTAATTAATATCAAGATACAAATCTTATATAAGATAGAAAAAACAAAATGATATAATAATCAAGATTAATCCAATAATACAACAAATTAATTACACATTATTATGATTTAATTTTTAGCATTTGTAGTTCATTTAGTTAAGTACCTTCCAAGACTTATTCCATCAAACTTAAACTCTAAAAATTATGAATTAGAATAATAAAAAAATAAAATAAAAAAATGAATACTACACTAGAGTGCTAGTCTAAGGCTTTCCAAGATGGTATTAACCATGTAAATCAGAGTTCTATATAGGAAGTTATCTACTAATGAAGTTTGGATGATAAAACTTCATCTAGAATTGGAAATTTAGTATTAAATAGCCTTAAATATTTAAGTTCAGCACTAACAAGATGTTAAGATTTTTAAGGTAAAAGATAAAAGTTGAAAGATTAGAAAATTAAAAATAAAAAGTAAAAAATAAAATTAAAATTAATATTAGAATTAATAATTAAAAATTGAGTAAAAGTTCAAAAGTAACAGAAGTAAAAGTTAAAGGTTGAAAGTAAAATTTTAAAGGTTAAGGTTAAAAGAAACAAGAAAAAATTAAAAGATCAGATTATTTTTTATTTTATTTTTTATTTTATCCTTAAAGGGTAAAAATGGATGGAAAGATAAGAATTTAAGATTAATTTCTAGAATGAAGTAAAAAGTTCTTTGAAATTATTAATTAATATTAATAAAATGAATGAGTGATAATATAGCAATTTAGGTGCTAAAGGATGTGATTAGAGGGTGATTAGGGAAGGAAATCTTACTTAGAGTATGTCGAGTTGAGGGCAGCAGATCCCTTGTCGTTCCAAAATTCGCCAGCATTCTCCTATGGCTCTCATGTACTTGAAATTTTTTGTGATTGAAATTGACTTAGAGTTTCTCCTATCTACCAAATTTCATAGTGATCCAAGGTTTGACGTCCGAGATATGTGTTTTCAATGCAAGGTGACTTGAGCTACCTATCAGCAGACCCCTTTCTACTTAAAAATTTACTAAAAATATGTTAATAGTTTAAAATTGAAAATTTTAATTTTTCCTAAAACCACACTAAGTGAAATTCCTTCTCTAATAAATTTGAGCAAAAAAATATAGGTAAGTACTAAGATACAATTTTTCAAAGCTGGTTGTTCAAAACTGCCGAGGCAGCAGATCCCTTCACATTTAAAATTCATTAAAATTTTGAGATAGCTCAAGAATTAGTGATTTAAATTTTATAGTGAACTAAACTTTAGAGTGCATTCATTTCATTAATCTACATCAAATTTGAGTTAGAGGTCACCGAGTTATACATTTTTTAAGCCGACACTCCTACTCTGCTAAGGCAGTAGACCCCTACTACCTTGAAAACTCGCCAAAAATTTGTCACAACTTTAAATCAAGCATGCTTTATGCAGTTACAAAGCTAAGAGCGAGTAAAAGTTTTTTGTAAAGTTTCACAAAAAGAAAATAAAAAGAAATAGATTGAGTGGGTTAAAACCAAGGCTATGCAAGTTAAAAGAAGAAGATTTGCATTTACAAGATGGGGGGATATTTTGCCATGGCTTTGCCACAAGAAAATGGAGAAAGAGAAGGAGTTCGGCCACCCAAGCCTTTTTAACTAGGTGGGAGGAGGCCCAAAAGTAGTGGACACATCTCTACCATCAAAATTGGAAAATCCCTAATCAAGATCAAGGGTCCTCAATCACTCTCAACCTAATCCCGATTAGAAATTAGCTTTTGGATTGAAAATTAAGATTGTGGATTAATTTAAGATATAATTCCTAAGAATTAAAAGAGAAATTCTACTAAAATTATAGTTTTATTACTAAAAAAAAAAAAAAAGTAATTCAATAAAAAGAAATCATAAATCTTCTAAATTTACTATTTTTTCTTTTGAATTTTAAAATAGTTAATTAATCTACTAATTAGAAGTATCCATCTAATTAACAATCTAAAGTTATGATCAAATTCATAATTAACTAAAAAACTAATTTAGATCTATTAATTAATTATATTAGCATTAAAAATATGTTAAAAAATTACAAAAAGATTTGTAACTAACCATTGGAGCTTTTAATTATGCTTACATAGCCAACTTGTTTTGTAATAAGCTAATGATTATTCCAAATGAGAATTAATCTCTTTCTTGAAAATCAATTGAACAATCATATGGATAATGTTCTAAAATGATATGTGCATTTTGTTTTTTAGAAACTTCTTCATAATCTTGATATTAACTTATAATGCTGCTTTTAGTCCTTCTACCATCAAAAATAAATGTGGCAAATATTATAAAAAGTAGTCCTTCTTTTACAACATATATGAAAGTTCTTGCACTTATCGATAAAGATTTGGTTGTATTAGATTTATGGATTTTTACTTGACTGACAAAATCTTGGATTAAATAACAAGAAAAATTAAGATTATAAGAAATTCAGTCTATTTAGAGGTTATATCTCTTTAGCTATAATAATCCTAAGGTAAGTAGGTTAGAAGGAAATCTAATCACATTAAATACTACTAAGTTATTATCATTATTAATTGCTACATCTAAAAGAATAATTTCATGGATAATATTTCTAGAAGATAATAAATGACCATCTCTTACTTCTACATTCATAATGTTGTAATACATGAAGTCTTACTTAGGAATGTACCAAGTACCTAGCTATGGAAGGTGAGGTTGTATTTCACAAACATCTAAAAAATCCTAATAGGTTTCACTTGTATGAGAAGAATATAATTCAAATTCCAATTCAAGAAGGCTAAAAAACGCTCTTCTTAGTAGCCTCAATCACACATAAACCTCAATTATCTTGATACTTTCATATTTAAGCAATTTAGATTTTTCTTATAAGCCCCAATTCTAATCAGTGAGATTTAACAAGCTATAACTTCTAATCTGACCATCTCCTTGATGTAAAATTAAGCATGCAATTTTTAATGTAAGTCTTCTATACACTTGAGAATTTTCAGTCCAATCCAACTTATAGATTGTGAGAAAACCTCCAAAAATTGCATTAATATCACTTAGCTGCTAACTTGAAAAGTGAAGCAAAAATCTCAGTAGTGATTTTTCCTTCTTCAATTGTTAACTTTGACTCAAAATCAGTGTGCAACTTGATATTCAAGTCCTTCAATACTATGCCAAATTTCACCTTGATTTGACTAGTAGATCTCTAGATATCGCAAAAATCCTACCCAACTCCAAACTGCCAACTTCCGAAACCTTCTTGTGCTAAAAATCAGATATCTCTAAATCACACCGTTAGATTATCACAAAATTTTGTATACACTTAGTACACCCAATAATCCAAATAGCTTCAAATTTTGAATTGTAGATGCTACACCAATTGCATGAGCTAGTCAAAATTACTAGCCCTAATTATTTTATATAAAACTCAAATCATTAATACAAATCCTAACTTTGAATAACAATTTTTGAGCCTTCAAAAATCCTACCAAAACAATCCTTATGCTTCTAAAAAGAACTTCAACCTAACTCTCAAACCCCAATCTCCAAAATTCAAATGCCTCTTTAATTTGCCCTAGGCAGTTATTTTAGTGATCAGGGATCTGATTTCAATCTTGCCTCACAAATGGTCGACCCCTGGATATCAGTCTAATCTATCTTAAGGATTTTTTAGCCCAATCCTACCTTCAACTTGATCCTAGTATCAAACATACCAACTATTTATCTCTTTTATCCTGATTTAATCAATTTATGGCCTTTCTAAGGTAGTAAAAGAATTTCTATATCCTAGAAGGTAAAAATACTAACTAATTTTTATCTACTTCCTATTAAGATAAGAAAATAGGCTAAGAGACTTTCATAAAAGCCTTATTAAAATATTTTGAATTCTTGTTAAACTAATATAGTAGAGTATTAATTAAAAAAATTATTTTTTGTCATATTTTCACCATATAATCATAACACAATACAACAACAGATTTTTTTTTTTGACTAAATATATTTTATATTTTTTAATAAAGTCTTTGTCTATAAAAAAAACTAAGGCTCCTAAATCTAGCAAAGCAATGACTTAGTAATTTTTTGGTTCTAAATAAATTTCTTTTGTATAATAAGTTGAAGAATTTGAGGAAAAAATAGGAACTTTATTAGGTATTGCATAAGATTCTAGTCACATGTTTCCTATTAAAGTTGAAGAAACTTGTTTCCAATACATCATCTTCTTTGGCAACCATGCTTTTTATTTTGTAATTATATTATTGTATGATATACAACTATTAGATAAAAGAAGAAAAAAAGATTTTATTAAAGAAGAGCTTAAATGAAAATATTTGAGAAAATTATCTTAAGAATATAGATAATAGACAAGGATGTAATAAAAATTAATAAATACTAATGTCACCTTTTTATAGAAGAGACTTTTACTTACTTTGTAGGAGCATAAATGAGCCAAATCAAAATAAATAAGATAAAAGAAATTGATAAAGTCATCTTTAAGAAGGAATTAAAAATATATTTTTAACAAATATGACCTCAAAATATTAAGAATTAGTACCTAAAGAGGAGCAATTGTGAATCAAGGACAAAATCAACCTTGAGGTACAAAGTTATGCACCTATATTGATTCCAAGGTTCTATAGTTGATCAAAGAACGAGATTAGAGAAAAAAATTATAAAAATCTTTTAGATATGATTTAAAAGAATATTAAATTTTTAAAGAATTTCAAAAAGAAACATATATACAATGGTTTTAAATATTTAGAAATAAAATTAAAAAAAAAAATCAACAAATTTGAGGATTTTGTGAATATCATAGCTCATTTATAAATACAATTTTTTAAGATTGTTATTGTACTTGTTTTAAATGTGTAAGAAATTTGATATCAATTAAACAATTATATTGAAGAAGACAAGAGTTTTATTGGATTAGAATCTCAAGAATTTAAAATTTAGGATTAGTAAGGATTTTTATGATCTTCCAAAATCCGCCACTTCAATTGAAGAAAAAACTAGTGAGAGAAATTTAGAATTAAAAATCTATACACTAATTAACTTTTAAAGTAATTTAATGGTTTAGCAAGGCAAATTTGCTTCTGAAAGATCAATATTTAGATTGAAGAATGATGGTGGTTGACATCCAAGAGGTTTAGGCGCTTTTTCTTTTGATTGGTGAAATGGATTTTTTTTAAAATTTATATACTTGTTAATTTCTTGTAGATTGAAATGTAGGTGAAATTTTTAATTAAAATCAATAGTTCAATTAATATTTATTAAAATTCAAAATAGTTATAGAAATTGGTTAAGATTTAATTTAGGTTTTTTTGGATTTTTTTAGGATTTAATTAAGATTTCATTAGGATTTGCTTAAATTTAGTTTAGAATTTTAGTAGCATTTTTTAGGATTTAGAATTTATTTAGATTTTATTACAATTGATATAGGATTTTATTAGAATTTATTGACAATTATATTAGGAATTGATTAAAATTCATTTATAATTTCTATTTTAAATATATTTTAAGGATTTTTTATTATATATATATATATATACAAAAAATTAAGATTAATTTATAATTTATTTATGTTTCTTTTATAATTTCTTTGAGACTTCTGTTGAGACTTCTTTTGAGATTTGATTAAAGATTGATTAATATTATTGGAATTTAATTAGAATTTTTTTATAAATCTATTAGAATTATTAGGATCTTGTTGTTATAAATTCTATTTTATCTTTTACATCTAAGTGTTTGATATATTTTTAAGAAAAATTCATAAAATATAACAATATTGCTTCTTTGGATAATATTAAGTAGTATGCTTGGATTCTCCACAATATAGGTAGAAACCTTCTTAATGATGTCAAGTCTTTTTTTTTGCTTAGTAAGAAGTTTAAAACATACCATGTTAATTTTTATGGATTTTTGCTTTGATAGATAGGCTTTTAAAAATATAAAAGGTATTGCCATGATCTAACTTATACCTTTCCAACCAAATCTTTGTTCTTGACATCTTTTAAAGAATTAATTCTTGCATATAATTAATTAAGCAATAAATTGTTCTAATGAATCTACTCTTTGCATTGTCAATAATAAATCTTTAATATTATCTTTTAATCTATATTAAAATTGATTGATAAAGACTTTGTCATTTCAATCCATGTCATAGGTAAGGTTTTGGAATTCATCAATTTATATGGTAGCTAAACGTGATTCTTGTCATAAAGATATAAGTTTGATCTCTACTATCATTTTTCTATTACTTTTTTCAAATGTGGCCATAAACACTTTTAAAAATGAATTCAAATCATAAAAAAGACATGAATCTTTTTTCATCAAAAAAATAAATTAAGAAAGAGTATTGCCAAATAAAGTGCACCTATGAATCTAATTTAAATAAATCCATGAAGATATTGAAAAAGATAGAATATTAGAAAAAGTTTTATTTATTGTAAAAATTCTCAAAACTTTAAACTTATTCTATCAAACTACTCTAGTATACTTATTCTTGTTTCTCTCATACTTGTAGTAGCAAGACTTTTTAAATTTAGTTGTGAACTTAATCTACTTACTTCTCTTAACTGTATAACTTCTTAGCATAGACTTTGAACTTCATTTTTGACATCTTTCATAAACATTGGAATGCTATCTCCATGATTGAAATATACGAGATTTCTACCCTAAGAGTGTTAATAAGTTTATAAAGATCTACAATATTTATAAATCTATTTTCACTTCTATGGTTTTTTTTTTCAATAAGTAATTTAAATAAATCTAAAATTCAAATTAAAAGAAGATAATCTATAATTTCTAATATCTAATGGAAATTTTTATAATAAGAAATAATTATTTAAATATATATATATATATATATATATTAAAAAATTAAATATTAATTTAAAAATAGATAGTTTCTAATTTTTAAAATACTACTATAGAAGTGAAATAATATACTCACTTCTAAAACAAAATAAGAACAATGAATTAGCACTCCTTTCAAAAGATGAAAGAAATAAATTTTAAATAAATAAAAACTCAATACACTCTTATGTCACTTGAAAAGAGTATATATTTATTTAAAATTATAATAGTATTAAAATTAGAATAGCTATTGTCAAAGATAAGAAGATTAAAAAATCTTAAAACAAGATTAAGTACTAGGAAGGTATTGATAAGAGTGAAGAAGGCTTTATTCTTGCCTCCATATATACTATCTTATTAAGAGCTATATGACAATGTCATATAATAACATGGCTATTAGATGAAAGAAGAAAAAAAATATTTTATTATAAAAGAGCCTAATCAAAAAGATATAGTAGTAAAATTGAGATTAAAGATAGGCACATAGTAAAACCTTGTAGTATTAGAACTATCATTTATGAAAATAGGATCTATTTATTTTATATAGCTATAAATAAGGCAAAACAAAGTAGATTAAAAGAATACAAAATTCAGGCATATGTAAGAAGAAATTCTTAATATTAGCAAAAATCGCCTTAAGAAGACAAGAATTGGTACATAGAAAGGACTACTTGCCAATCAGGATCAAAATCAGATTCTAAGGTACAAAATTGAGCACCTATGTTATTTCTAAGACTCTTTTGTCAATTAAAGAATAAGACTAAGAAGCAGGCTTAAAGAAAAAAAAAAAAAAAAAAAAAAAAAAGAGTTGATTTCATATCATTTGAATTAATATTGAGGTTTTGATGGATTTTCTAAATTACTAATATATTTTATGGATTTAGATTTTGATTAAAAAAAAAAAAAAAAAAAACAAGTTTACAAATTTTAGGATTTTTTACATTTTGTAGTATATTTATAGGTGAATATTTGGTAATTTTTTTTGTATTTATTATGAATTTTTATAAAAAAATTGAATTCAATTAAGTATTTAGATTGAAGAATACAAGAATTTTTGTAGGTTATGGTCTCAAAAATTAGGATTTAGAAGACTAGTGAGGATTTCTAAGATATCTGTCAATCTACCAATTGGATTAAAATATAATTTTATTCTAAAGTAGCTAACTTAATTCTCAATAATTTTAAAAAATTTAGAATCCATTTAATGGTGAAATTAATAGATTGTGGCTCAGAATATCAACATCAAGGTTGGATAAGAAGGCCAACCAATATCCAATTAGAATTTAGGAATTATCATCTATTTGATATGTGCAAACTTCTTCAAAAAAATTTGTGCTTCTTACAAACTTAGTTGTTGCAAATTTTAAAGATTTTGAGTCAAAATAAATGGTTTAATCATTAGTTATTTAATTTTCAATCTAATATAGGATATATTAAAAATTTGTTTTAAATTTAGAATTCAAAAGATTTAGAATATTTTAGAAGAACTTCAAGATTTTTAGAATATTTTAATAAATTTTAAAAAATTCTAAAGAGATTAAAGAAGTTGTTTGAGAAGCTTTTTAAGGTTGCTTCATCTTCAAGCAATACAAAAACTTCTCAAAAAGCTTCCTAATACCTAGTATATATTGGAATTGAAACTAAAGAGTTCTTAGTTTTGACAATATATCTCTTGGAGCTCTATTTCACATCTCTTAGTATAGATCTTATACTCATCTAATTTAATCAAGTTCTTATTAGCTTTCTTCTTAAAACTCTTTTGTTTAACTTTTTATTTAGCCTCTTATATAGTATATCCATAATAGTTTGTCAAAACTTTTCTCTTATCAATACTAGAGCTTGATCCTTCTTGATGGAGAGTGGATTATCCTTCTTTTTGAAGGCATCTAAATACTTTAGAGATTGTAGAATATCTTCCTTTAAATTGATATTGTTTAGAAAATTTTCTTTTTTTCTTTCAAGATGGCTTGAGATAAAGATGTTAATATGATTGAATCTCCTAAGTCCAAGTTAGATGTTGTTATGAATACATTAAATACTTTAGCTTGTAGAATTGCTAAAATTGAAGAATTGTTTTTATAAGATTTTGTGATAATGCAAGACTTGAAGCAAATCAATCTACGATGTAATCACTTTCTAAAGCTTTTATATCAAAGGAAGCAATAGCACTTGTACTTTCATAAGTAAATTCATTTATTCAACAATGTAAAGAGCCTTGGATTAGTCTTTCAAAAACATTTGATGGCACACACTCAAAGTTTCTAAGATTTGTTAACCAAATTTGATTGATAACTTTTCTACAACTTAAGCACTATTCAACAAAAGAATCACCATTTGATTTAGTTAAAACCTTACTTATAAGACAAGTCTTATTTTGGTTTTTTCCTTTATTTGAAAAGAGATCTCTAATCTTGAGTAATTTTGAAGCTTTCTTAGAAGTATTTAAAAAACATGAAAAGGTTCAATAGGCAACAAAAAAGATTTTCTCATTACATAAAGAATCATGCTCTACATTAAATTATGTATCTGATTTAAGGCAATTGGCTTGTAACGTCATGTGAGATGAATAAATTCTTATGAGCCAATTCTATTGGAGACTAAGGGATGATTTGAAAGACCTATTACTATCATTATCTGATCTTTAAACACTCACTTAAGCTATCAACCAAGTTATAAAGTAAGATAATCAATTATTTCAATGCCATTAAGATCAATGCTCATGGACTTTGACAAAGAAATGCATTAGAAATTCATATTTTGCTGCTTAAATAAATATATTACTTCCACACTCTAGAGCTAAGGATATGCAAATTGATGCAATATGATTCAAATCACTTATAGCAAAAAAAAAAAAAAAAAACATCGATTTCAAGAAGGCCTATGCTTATATTGTAGTGAAAAAGGTCACAAACTTAGGAATTATTTGAAGAAACAACATACAACCAAGACTAGGAGTGCAATCATTTACAAAAATAAAGAAGTTTAGCCACAATAGGAACTGTGAGGCTAAACATTTCAACATCTCAAATTTATCAAGGTCCCTCTCTTTCTATCCAATCTACTTGTTATTTTATTATATCTTTATTTTTTAGCCTACAAAAATTTCAAATAAATATCTTATTAGATTTAAAAGTATTTACTTACTTTTTAAATGAAAACTTTTTCAAACTGTATAAAATTCCTCTAATACAAAAGTCAAAATCTCAACATATAGAAGTAATAGATGATTGAACTTTATATGTAGGCAATATTACTCATGAAACCATATTGTTAGAAATATCATTTAAGAATCATAGTAGCAAAATAGTATTAAATATTATTAAAACCTCATCCAATTCTATCATTCTAAGACTTTTGTGGCTAAAAAGATATAATCTATCTATAGATTAGAGGTTCTATAAGATTAAATTTTGTATACAATCGCATTGGATAAAAACTATTAAGAAGTTATCAATAATAAAGCCTTATTTTTTGGAGCAAGGACTTTTATAAAGATAATTAAGAAAGAAATGTCATTTGTTATTTATGCAACTTTAGCTTGTGAAGAAGCAAGCTTGCTAATAGCTATCTTAGAATAGTACAAGGATTTTTAAGATGTCTTCAAAACAAAATGCTAATATATTGCTAGAGCATCAATTGTATGATTGTGCCATTGATCTTCAAAAAAGGACTCAAGAACCATTTGGCCCAATTTTCAACCTATCATGGAACAAGCTCTTGGCATTGAAAGATTACATCAATAAAAATCTTATAAAGAACTTTATTCAATATTTTAAATTTCTAATAGATATACCAATGTTCTTTGTGAAGAAAAAAGATAGATCTTTGCAAATGTGTGTTGATTATTACCACTTCAAAAAAAATAATGATAAAAAATTGTTATCCATTACCATTGATATCAAGATATTTTGAGCAACTTGATCAAGCTAAGATCTACACCAAAATAGATCTCTATAGAGCATACAATTTGGTACAAATTAAAAAAAGAGATGAATGAAAGATAACATTTTGGACAAGATATGGACATTTTGAATACAATGTCATGCCTTTTGAATTGACAATGATTCCAATTATATTCTAATATTTGATGAATGATATTTTTTGAGAATTCTTAAATAAGTTTGTTTATTATTTTGATGATATCTTAATATATTCTAATATTCTTGAAGAATATAAAGAACATATAAAATTAATCTTATAAATATTATGAGATACAAGATTATATATCAAATTGAAGAAATGTATATTCCATCACCAAAAGTAGAATTTCTTTAATATATTATATTCAACAAAGGCCTATTGATAGATCAAAAGAAAGTTTAATTAGGAACAAAGAAGGTAATTTTAAAGACAATATAGAATATACAATGTTTTCTTGAATTTGTTAATTTTTATTGGATGTTTGTTAAAAATTACTTCTAAGTTGTTGCTCTTTTCACTCAATTGACATTCAAAGACAAATCAAAATAAGGACTTGAAGCACAAAAGATTTTTCAAGCTTTAAAGACAATTTTTATTATAACTCTAATTTTACTACATCCAGATTTTACAAAGGCATTCTATTTGGAGACTAATACTCTTGACTTTGCATTAAGAGCTGTATTATTATAGATAGAAAATAATAGAAAGATTTATCTAGTTGCATTCTATTTAGAAATTTTTTTTGAATAAATTTGTGTAGCATCAGCTAAAGACTCATTAGTTCATAATATAAAATAGCATCTTAATAAAGACCAATTCAAGTTTTTGAAAGTTCTTTTGTATTTTAAATTTTTTTTATATATTCCAAAAGGACCAATGTAATATCATATTCTTCAATCTCATCATGATTTTTTAGCTACAAGATATTTTAGATTTAACAAAATGTTGGACCTTATCTCTCAAGATTTCTAGTGGCCTCAAATAATAAAGACCATATAGGACTTTGTCTTTTGGTGTGACATGTATTCAAGATCTAAAAATTATCAATATCATCTTTATGAACTTCTATAGCCACTACCAATTCCAAAGCAACCATGGTCTTTTATATCAATGGATTTCATCACTAATTTCCTACCATCACCTATATTTGATGCTATTTATGTTATTATAGATCAACTTATAAAATTTATACATTTTGTCCTATGAAAAAAGACAATTTTTAGACAAGAAATGACAAGGCTCTTTTTTGATAATATATATTGACATCATAGCTTACTTGATGATATTATTTTTTATCAAAGATCTCAATTTATATCAAAGTTTAAAAATTCTTTTTTGAGATATTGAAGGTGAATATCAAACTTTTTTCTACCATCCACCTTGAAACAAATGGTCAAACAAAATAAGTCAATCAAAATTTGGAATAGTATTTGCAATATACCATGAGTTATCAATAAGATGATTAAATCTTGTACTTATTTTTAGTAGATTTTTTTATAATAATATCCTTCATGCTTTGACTTAACAAATATAATTTTATATCAATTATATTTATCATCCAAAGCTTGATTTATTAGATACATTAAAGGATGAAAATCTAGTAGTTGAAGATCTTGTAAAAAAATTGTTATAGCTCTAGATAACTATAGAATAGGTAAATAAACTTTGTAGTAAGTTACTGGTTGGTTATTGACAACCTTGAAAATTAGATTGATGGTTAGGCAGTTTAGTTGGTAACAGTAGGTTGTTACTGGAATAAATGGTTAAGAATTCAAAGGGTCATAACCTTTGGAATCCATTGGCCAACAGGTCATCTTTTTGGTGGGATAAATAAGTTGAGGAAAGAGAAGCCAAGAGCTAGATTGAGAGTTGTAAGCTGAGAGCCAGACTGAGAGTCATAAGCCGGGATAAGCTTGGTGCTACTTCTTTATTTTTTTTATTATTTGCTTATGAAGAATTGTGATTGAGAGAAGTATTGTTGAATTGATAATCATAGAATGGATTATGGGTTGAATTAAGACAAAAGTAATAAGCCCCGATGTTTTGTACTTTGATAATTGATTTTAGATAGCTTGAATACAGTCAATTGTGACACTAATAAACCCAATTCATATAACCAGTCTTTCCCCATGTTCGAATCCACCTCTATTAGTTCAATTGCTTTGGTCTACTGAAGCTTGAACGCAATAAGAAGAACATTTTGGTGTCATTTCCGGGGAAATGATAACAATATGAAATGTTAGAAATTAATTGTATGGAAGATGGAATTATATGTTGAATAAAAACGTGAAAAGAACTAGTTTTAGAGTTACAAATATGTGAGTTATAATTCAAAGTAATATTGATTTTATAAAGAAGAATGAAAGATTGTGAGTGATAATCACGGGGGAGGGGGGGGGGGAGGGGGGGAAGATTATTAAAAAATTAATTGACAAACGAAAGAAAGATAAGAGCATTTATGCATAAGAAATATCCTACGAGAATGACAAAAAGAAATTGCAGGTCCAAGAAAAATCAAAAGAAGAAAAATTCAGATTCAAATAGTAAGGAGACCAGTGATAACACCAATGGCCGCGGAAGTGCCAGAAGTACCAATTGTAGTACAAATAGGAGCAATAGGAGACTGAACTACAAGTATGGCACCATTACCAACTTTTAGTGGTTGGCCGGACTCTGATTTTGATCACCATATATCTCAATTCTTGACAGCTTGTGAGGCTAATAATGGTAGAACTGAAGACATTTGATTGAGATGGTTGTTAGTAACTTTAAAAGATACAGCTTTTGAATGGTATAATTGGCAACCAGTGGATAGATTTCCAATTGGGAGGCCTTGAGGAATGCCTTCCTAACCCACTTTAGACCAATTGGATTTAAAAATCGGCTTCGAGAAAGTTTTATGAATAGTAGGATGTTTGTGGGAGAATTTGTAGAGTCCTATTATGGCCGGATCATGGATATAGTTTGTAAATGGTCAAATAATCAAATGTCAGATGTGTTTATATTATCGATATTAATTAACGATTTACATCCATTAGAATTAAAAATGTTTGTAAAAGAGGCTCGACTAGCTACGATAGAGGCATTGTTGGCATGAGCAAAGGTGTGGAAAGAATGTCATTATGACCAATTGTTAACAATGATTCCAAATTCAGGAAGCCAATAAATACAACTAAAAAATGTGTCGATGGATAATTATCTACAAATGGCTGCCTCCAATGTGAAGAATGTTATGTTGCAACAACCAATTAATGCTACACCACTCCAAGTAATAGCACCAATAATGATGTCACCTTATTTTATATCGCCAACCTATCAACAATCGGAGTTGTTCACAAATACGACTATTAAAGATCCAAATGAAGCCTTGTTATTAAATCTAATAAAGAAGATGGAAGAATTGGCCGTGAATTTGGTTAAAGATAAGGAGAAACGACATAAGCCTTCTAATACAAGACCTAATGTATTCTGTAATAATTATAAGGAACAAGGTCATTTTGATACAGAATGTCCATCACCCAAACAAATGGATGTTCAATGTACATTTTGCAAAGGAAAGGACCCTACCCAAAATTACTGGCATTTATAAAGGCAACAATAATTCAGTAATCATATCATGATCCCACCGACTCAGTAGGAAGTCAATCAAGTTCAAATGAGAAATACATATGGATGGAATAGAAATTTATTTAATCAACAAAATTGAACATTCAGTAATTTTTAAAGTTCCAATTTTAATCAGGGATCTGCATCAAATCCTCAGAACTACGGGAGGGAGCAGCACAGGTATCAGCAATATGCTCCACCGGTGTCATCGAACCAAGTATCCTCCGTACAAACGGGACAACCAGCATCATTTTCTAATCCTACATGGAACAAGCCTAGTAGGTATATACCGATGGAGATATCCAATATGCCGGATGGGGGTGCAAGAAGACCACTTTGTTATTTCCGTTGCAGACAGATTCATCATCATGCCAGTGAATGTCCCAATTCCAGAGCCACTGACGATTATACACCAGTATGTATAAATTGCAAGCAGTTAGAACATACTTATCAGTAATGTAATACTTCATTTAATTTTAATAATCAAGATCAAGAGATCCAAAATCAAGGAAAAATGGAAGAGATAAATCAAGGTCTTCAAGATTCACCAATTCATTGGGTAGAAGTAGTCCAAGCTATCGTTACAAGAAGTTAGCAAAAGGAAAAAGGACTAATTCAATATTTGGATGATCGTGAAGCGAAGGACCAATTGGACCCAATTGTGGGGCTATCTAATCCAGGTCCTGACATGGACCCCTTACTCAGTATAAGATATGAATCGGTTGTGCATCCTAATGAGGTACCAATTATGGAAGTTTCGGTTCCATGTTGAGCTATTCCGTTCTCTACACAATTTTGGGAAATGTCCTTTCTGTTCAAAGATCCTCTAAGAGGCGTGAATTCTAAGGAATTAATATCAGCCCAATTGAGAAAACAATCTTATCCGTTGAAAGAATCGATTTTACAGGCTCCGTCAAATTCAGTTCTAGGAGCTTTACCAATTTCCAATATAGAGAAAATCAATTTACTTGCGTCGATGTTTAGGACTGGGAAGAAGAAACGGACATTGAAAATTATCACTAATACAGAACCATATGATATTCTAAAAGATTTGGGTACCATATATCCCACGATCTCTATGAAGCAACTATTGGCGGTAGCACTTGAGTGCCGAATTATTTTGAATTCCTCATTAATTTGTCGCAGATCTTGAAATAAAGAAATTTAAAAAATAAGTTTGAATCCTGATCTAGGTGCACCTATAATTGATGTCTCAATTGATGGA
The DNA here is from genome assembly GCF_059467195.1 of Physcomitrium patens. Classification (NCBI taxonomy): domain Eukaryota; kingdom Viridiplantae; phylum Streptophyta; class Bryopsida; order Funariales; family Funariaceae; genus Physcomitrium; species Physcomitrium patens. The sequence goes on along the minus strand of NC_143434.1, from coordinate 14,393,084 downwards.
ATATAATTATCGAGAGTATAAGTAGATGAAGGATCTAATATAAATCTTATGAATGTCGCTACAATAGAGGAATTGGGTTTGGATCACTTAGTGCCTACTACAGTAGTTTTGAGAATGGTTGACTCTAGTCGAGTTAAACCTATGGGTATTTTATGAAGTATTGATACAATAATTGCGGGGATTACCTACAAAATTGATTATATTGTTTACTAATTATGAAGCTCTATATTGTCATACCCAATTTTATTAAGGCGACCGTGGTTGTATCAAGCTAAAGCTCGAAATGACTGGGGCCATGGTACATGGACAATTGGAAAAGATAATGATAAAATTATGCTTCAAATGTACTTTGTCCAATATCATGGAGAAACTCAAGTTGTTAGTTCAAAATTCACGCCGCATTGTGAAGATGGGTCTACAGAAGAAGAAATTGGTGCACCTGACCTAATTTATGCTGATACAAGGCAAGTTGTCAAGTACACTAAAATGAACTACCAATGCAAGGGACCGAGAGAATACTTAGTTCCACCAGATGTTATTGAAAATTTTAATCATATGATTGCATATTGGATAAATAGATGAGATGTTAATCACGTTAGTGCTATGGAACTGGAATTGGAAAATTTTAAGGTACTGGATTTTATGAAAGATTTTGGAATTGAGCACAATATTATTCCAAAGACTCCTGCAATTCCACAGTGTCAACCAATTAATTTAGGTACAAGGAAGGCTCCCCAAATCATTCAGATTTACCATGGTATAAAAGGCAAGGAGAAAGAAATTTGGGTGGATTACTTTTTAATGCATAAAATTACTTTTACATAATCGTATGCACATTTGAAAGGAATTCCAATTGAAGTTTGTGAGCATCAAATTATATTGGAAGAAAATGCTGTATGAGTACGCCAAAGACAACATCGTCATAATCCAAAATACTCACTTATGGTAAAAGAAGAACTGAATAAACTCTTGGATGTTGGATTGATCTATCTAGTTTCTTTTAGTGAATGGATTTCACCAATTGTTATAGTACTGAAAAAGAATGGAAAAGTTCACATCTATCAAGATTTCTGCAAATTAAATATAGGTATCAAGAAGGATTATTTTCCTTTATCATTCATGGATAAATATATTGGATGTTGTCATTGGACATGAATGTTATTCATTTCTTGATGGATTCACCTGTTATAATCAAGTTAAGATTGCAAAAGAAGACCAGTTAAAAACTACTTTTACTACGGATTGAGGGACCTTTGCCTATAAGGTTATGCCATTTGGGCTTTGTAATGCATCAGCTACATTTTAAAAGATAATGATGCAAGCGTTCCAAGATTATCTACAAATTTCAATGGAAATATTTCTAAATGATTTTTATACATTTAGTACGAGAGCCAGGCATTTAAAATGTCTAGATCAATGTTTGAATCAATGTGCCAAATATGGAATTTCTTTAAATTCAGAAAAATACCAATTTGGTATATTTTTTGGTAAATTATTGGATCATATAGTTTCGATGGCAAGCATTGCTACAGATCCGAATAAAATAAAGATTATAGTAGAATTAAAGCAATCAGACATTGTTACGGGTGTTCAAGCATTTGTCAGCCATATTAGGTATTATCAGTAATTTATCTATCTATTCATAGGTATATGCCTTTCCTTGACAAATCTCTTGAAGAAACCACCAACCGATGGGACCAGTCTATTTTGGACAAAGGAATATACAATTGCATTCGAAACATTGAAACAAAATTTGGTTTTAGTACCAATATTGGTAGCACCTTGTTGGACAAAACCATTCCAAGTTTATGTAGATGCATCTAATGCCACAATTGGTTCTGTGCTAAGCTAAAAAGATGACTGGGATTTTGATCACCCTATTTATTATGAAAGTCGTCAATTAGTAGTAGCTGAAAGAAATTATACAACAATCGAACAAGAAGCATTGGGGATGATTTATTCCATACAAAATTTTTGACATTATCTTCTTGGTTATAAATTTGTTTTCCATGTCAACCATGATGCTTTAAAATATATGATTAATAAGCCTCAATTGAGTGGTCATATTACACAATAGTTCTACTCTTGTAGAAATTTGACTTTACTATTTAGGTAAGACTAGAAAAATCACATTCCAATATAGACCATTTATCTTGATCATCCAATATATTGGGTAATGAACCCATTAACAATGCACTACCCAATGCAGAACTGTTTGCGGTAGATGAAATTACTCCGGAGTATAGTGAAATAATTCAATACTTGATATTTCAAACCTTTCCATCTAATTTCAATGAAAAGCTTAAACGTCGCTTAATATTAAAATGTGCACCTTATACAATGATTAGTGAAGCTTTATATAAACAAAGCAAGGATGGAGTTTTGCGACGTTGTATTTATCAGACTGAAGTGCGTACTATATTAAAAGGTTGTCACTTGGACAATTGTGGTGGATATTTTGCGGGAGACAATACGGCTCGTAAAGCTTTATAAGCTGGTTATTGGTGGCCAACAATGTTTGCAGATGCCTACCAATTCGTCCATCATTGTGACCCAAGTCAGAGAACGGGTCGACCTACTAGATTTCAGCAATGCCATTGGTACCAATTCTAGCTCAAGCGCCTTTTGAAAAATGGGGAATTGATTTTGTGGGACCAATTGCACCAACCTCGAGAAATAGACAAAAATAGTATATATTGATAGCAACGGATTATGTAACCAAATGGTTCTGAAGCTGTAGCTACGAAAACTGATAGTATAAGTACAGTAGCAATCTTTTTGTATGAAAATATTATTACACAATTTGGTTGTCTATGAGAATTGGTTAGTGATCAAGAAACTCATTTTATAAATAGTACAATCAAAGCACTCACGGCTACATACGAGATAAAACATCAAAAGACTACATCGTATCATTCTAGAGCCAATGGATAAATAAAAAAGACTGATGGAATTTTATATAAAATCTTAACAAAAATAGTTTTAAGAGCAGAAACAGATTGGAACACTAAGTTGTTTGCAGCTTTATGGACATACCGTACTGCATTGTTGTAATACGTGAAGTCTTGCTTGAGAATGCTCCAAGCACCTGGCTATGGAAGGAAGAATAGAAATTGCAATAACAAAATCCTAATTCTAATAGAATACTAAAAATGCTCTAATTAGACCATAATAATACTAAGCAAGCTTAATCAAATTCAAAAAAACTTCAAAGAAATTTCAAACAAACAATAAGAATTCTTAAAGAAATGTTAGAAGGATCACAAATATCATTCAAATATATCTCAATTCAATCTTAATTTAATTCTAGTTAAAATTCTATTGAACTTCATTAAAACTTTAGGCCAAAATTAATTGAATCTTAAATCCTAATAAAATCCTAAATTCTAAATCAAACCCTAAAAAAACCTTAAATCAAATCCCAACCAAATCCTAAACCAAATCCCAACCAAATCCTAAACCAAATCCTAACTAAATCCTAAACCAAATCCTAAATCCTAAATACAATCCTAATTAAATCTTAAAACAAACCCTAACCAAACTCTAAATCCTAAATCAAATCCTAATCCAAACTCTAAACTCTAAACCAAATCCTAACCAAATCCTAATCCAAATCCTAACCAAATCGTAAACCCTAAATCAAATCCTAATCCAAATCCTAAATCCTAAACCAAATCCTAATCAAACCCTAATCCTAAGTAAAATCTTAATCCAAACCCTAAATCTTAAATCCTAAATCAAACCCTAATCCAAATCCTAATCAAACCTTAAACCAAATCCTAAATCAAACCCTATGTCACGGCCATAATCATATAAGCTAATAATTACATATAGAAATAGGTAGAAGTAAGTAAAAGTAGATAAAAGTAGGTTAATTCTATAATATTTAATATGAAAGCTTCCCAGAAACTTCCTAGATGCTGCTTTGACTTCATAGGTGTCTTTAATTGACTTTTTGGATTAGAAACGTGGTCAACAAGTTGGCCATGTGCCACACATGTTGTTAGCTTGAAGATCAAGCTAACTATGTGGCCCACACGTAGAAAAACTTGCCTTGTAAGTCAAGGCATGTGCCCTACAAAGTCAACACATATTGGAGGTCCTATAGAACGTCGCTATGTAGCCCCTAGTTAGAGAGTATATATAGAGACAAGAGTGAAGGCTACTTCACTCTTGTCAACTCCTTTCTTGCTTCTAGTCTAGTTTCAAGGGTTTCTAGTTTTCTTGTCTTTTGGCAATAGCCACTCCAGTTTCTCTTTCAATATATATACTTGTTTATATATATTTTGTTACCTCTCTTTGAGTGAAGGCTCACTTGTCTTAATTGTTTTTTCATCGAGTTCTTATCCTTAACACATTGACAAGAGTACACTTACAATATCAGAGCTTTGTCTAATCTTGATTAATAATGGATTACTCCTTTTTCTTGATAAGATATAAGCGTGTTAGAAGTTGCGGATTACCCTCTTCTAAACTGATATTGTCCTTAGTATTTTCTTTGTCCGCAAGTCCTCTCTTCTATTTGTCTTCAGCGATATTAGACATCTTCTCTCTTCTAAGTGTTATCATGGCAGAACTTCTTGAAATGAAGAGTGCAATGGCACAAATGCAAGAACAATTGAGGGAGTTAATGCTTACAATGCATCAACTCAATTTACCACCACAAAGAGCAACAAGATTGGCAGGAAGTGAAGATAAAGAAATGGTTGGAGCTGCTTCAACATCTGTACCAAATCATGTCCTTTCTCCTATGGTGGAACGCCCTTCAAATGTTAGAGAACCAAGAATTGCCCTATCCGAGAAGTTTCATGGCACCAGATCCAAGTTTCGAGGATTTATCAATCAAATGTAACTTGTGATTGAACTTCAACCCCAAAGCTATCCAACTCCAGGATCACAAGTTAGATTCATTGGTACGCTTCTTTCAGGTTCGGCACTATCGTGGTTTTCATCTTTTCTTGAACGAAGAGATCCAATATTAGATAAGCTAGAGGCTTTATTGGCGGAGTTTCGATCTATGTATGGAGAACATGATGCAATTCGTGTTGCAACCAATAAGATCCGTATTTTACGACAAGACAATTGATCAGTAACGTTATATGCTTCACAATTTTGACAACTTGCAACTGATATCAAGTGGGATGATACTGCACTTATTAGCCAATTTCTCTACGGATTACAATATGAGGTAAAAAAATTAATTCTCAACTTACCTGATCCTCAAACATTCAGTCAAGCAATTCACTTTATTGTGAAGTGCGACAATCGTCTTTTTGAATTTCGATCTGAGAACCATACAAGTGGACCTCAACGTTACTATAATTCAATGGCAATACCAACACCTCTTCAACACATACATTTGGAAGTAGAAGATATGCAAATTGATGTAGTATGTTTCAAACCTCTTACTGAGCAAGAAAAGACTCGTCGTCGTCAAGAAGAATTATGTTTATATTGTGGAGAACCAAAGCACACTGCTCAACATTGTCCAAAGAAATGACGCAATCACAAAATGAGGAGTATGGCTGTGAAAGAAGATAATATGTCAGAAAACGAGTTTGTCCTACTACAATAGGGATCATGCGGCTGGAACCTTGTACAACTTCTAGTAAAGATCCTATTCTCTCCTCAGAGCCCTCTCCTTGTTTTATATTAAATGTTATTTTAGGACCTAAACATTACAAAGTCTCTGCCTTGTTAGATTCAGGAGCCTCGGCATGTTTTTTAGATGAAGAATTTACTAAAAGACATAGCATATATTTAGTAAAGAAAACTAAACGTGTTCATGTAGAAGTCATAGATGGTCGTCTATTGTCTTCTGGAGATATTACTCACGAAACCCTTCCTATAGAAGAAATAATCAATGGTCATAATAGTTTTGTAGTATTTAATATCATTAGATCTCCTTCTAATCCAATCATTTTAGGTTTATCGTGGTTAAAAAAATACAACCCTCAAATAGACTGAATTTTCCGAACTCTCACTTTCTCTAAAAGTATAACTAACAGTGTAGTTAAGCAAGTAGAGAGTCATAAGTCCAGTTCAATTAAACTTGTATTTATAGGTGTAAAAGCTTTCTTGCATGCTGCTATGAAAGAATCACCATACATTATTTATGCTACACTCATTTCTACTAGTGAAAAGACTTCAAGTGGCATTCCAAGCCAATATCAAGAATTTCAAGATGTATTTGAAAAAAAAAATGCAGATACACTCCCAGAACATCATCCCTATGATTGCTGAATTGACCTTCAAGAAGGAGCACAACCGCCATTCGGACCAATCTATAGTTTATCACAAAATGAGTTGGCTGAACTCAAGGAGTATATTGAAGAAAATCTAGCAAAGAATTTCATACGCCATTCTAAATCTCCGACAGGAGCTCCAATTCTATTTGTGAAGAAAAAAGATGGATCATTGCGGATGTGTATAGATTATCGAGGACTCAATAAGATTACCATGAAAAATAAGTATCCACTACCTTTAATATCCGGACTTCTTGATCAGCTGAATCAAGCTAAGATCTATACAAAAATAGATCTTCGAGGAGCATACAATCTAGTATGCATCAAAGAAGGAGATGAATGGAAGACTGCATTTCGAACTAGGTATGGACATTTTGAATACAATGTCATGCCTTTTGGACTTACAAATACACCAGCAGCTTTTCAACATCTAATGAATGATGTTTTTCAAGAGTTTTTGGACGATTTTGTGGTATGTTATCTAGACGACATCTTGATCTATTCTAAGAATCCAAAAGAACATGAACTTCATGTTCGTTGTGTGTTACAAAAATTAAGAGATGCAGGACTCTATGCTAAGATAGAAAAGTGTGTATTCCACACTACTCAAGTCGATTTCTTAGGTAACATCATTTCAAATGATGGACTTATGATGGATCCTAAGAAAGTTTAAACTATTATAGACTGGAAGATCCCAAAAACGGTAAGAGATGTCTAATGTTTTTTGGAATTTGCCAACTACTATCGGATCTTCATCAAAGACTTCTCTCCAATTGCAGCTCCACTTACACGTTTGACTTGTAAAGACAAACTCCAATGGAATCAAGAAGCGAAAGTTGCTTTTGAATCTTTGAAAACAGCGTTTGTTTCTGTACCAATCTTGTATCATGTTGATTTTTCCAAAGCATTCTTTATGGAAACAGATGCATCAGACTTTGCTCTGAGTGCGGTTTTATCACAAATGGGAACAGATGACAAACTTCATCCAGTAGCCTTTCATTCAAGAAAATTCTCAGCAGTAGAAATCAATTATGAAATCCACGACAATGAACTTCTTACAATTATGGATTCTTTTCAAGAATGGCATCATTATCTAGAAGGCACTTCTAGACCAGTCACCGTGTATATGGATCACAAGAACCTCGAATATTTTATGTCAACATGCGTATTAAATCGTTGCCAAGCTCATTGGAGCATGTCTTTATCAAGATTCGAGTTCATCATCACTTATCGGCCAGAATAACAACAAGGTTTATCCAATGCCTTATCTAGATGTTCTTATCTTGCACCAAAAGAAGGAGATGCAGCTTTTGAGCAATAAAGAACGGTTCTCTTGAAGCCGGAACAAATTCATCTTCGAGTAATAAAATCTACATTGACTGTTGATTTAACTTTCCTTAAGCAAGTCCAATTAAGTATGTCTTCAGACCCTCTTGTTCATGATATCAAGAACAATTCTTCTAAATCTCATGATCCTTCTAAATTTGAATTCAAGAACAACCTACTCTATTTCGAAAGATGCCTATATGTTCCAGAAGGAGAAGCACGTTTACGTGTTCTTCAAGCTCGTCACAACTTCCCAACAGCAGGAGATTTTGGATATAATAAGACTTTGGAGCTAATATCGAGGGATTTTTGGTGGCCTCAAATGTGGAAGGCAGTTAAAGATTTTATACAATCATGTGATGTTTGCTCAAGATCGAAAACTCCTCGTCATCGACCTTTTGGACTTCTTCAGCCATTATCTATTCCAGAACAACCATGGTCTTCTGTTTCTATAGACTTCATCACGGATCTTCCAATCTCAGGTTCTTATGACTCTATATTCGTGATAGTAGATCGTTTTACCAAGATGGCACATTTTGTACCATGTACAAAAACTATCACAGGTGAAGAAACAGCTAAGTTCTTTCTTGACAATATCTATCGCTATCATGGATTATCCAAGGATATTACATCAGATAGGGGAACTCAATTTGTATCAAGATTTTGGCGGACTCTTTTCAAGATTCTTAAAGTGGATATAAAACTATCTTCGACATTCCATCCTCAAACTGATGGAGAAACAGAGCGTGTTAATCAAGTTTTGGAGCAATATTTAAGATGTACCATTAATTACCAACAAGATGATTGGACAACTCTTTTGCCATTGGCAGAGTTTGCTTACAATAATACGGTACACTCTTCTACAAAACAAACACCTTTCTTTGCTAATTATGGTTATCATCCACGACTTGATACTTTTGACTTTTCAAAAGTTGATAATTCTGCTGCAAAAGATTTGGCAATTCATTTATCAGAGCTACATGCAACGATGAAGGCGCAGTTAAAAGAGGCTCAAAAACAACAAAAGGCCAATGCGGATGTCTATCGAAAGGAACAACCATCATTCATCTTGTGTGATAAGGTATGGCTACTTCGTCGCAATATCAAGACCACTCGTCCTTGTGACAAGTTGTCACGGACATACATATAATTACCTATATGAATAGATAAAAGTATGTAAAAGTAGATAAAAGTAGGTTAATTGTGTAATATCTTCTAGAGAAGCTTCTTAGAAGCTTCATAGACGCTGCTTTGACTTTATAGGAGTCTATAGTTGACTTTTAGGTTAGAAACTTGGTCAACAAGTTAGCCATGTGCCACGCATGTTAGAAGCTTAAAGAACAAGCTAACTACGTGGTCCATCCATAGAAAACTTGCCTTGCAAGCAAAGGCATGTGGCCTAGAAAGTCAACATATATTGGAGGTCTTATAGAACATCGCCACGTGGCTTCTAGTTAGATAGTATATATAGAGGCAAGAGTGAAGCCCTCTTCACTCTTGTCAACTCCTTTCTTGCTTCTAGTCTAGTTTCAAGGGTCTCTAGTTTTCTTGTATTTTGGCAATAGCCATTCCAGTTTCTTTCTTAATATACATATTTCTATTTTGTCCTATTTCTTTTTGAGAAAAGTCTCACTTACTCTTTAGCTTTCATCGAGTTCTTGTCCTTGACAGATTGACAAGAGTACACTTACAATATCAGAGCTTTGTCTTTTCTTGATTAAGAGTGGATTACCCCTTTTTCTTGATAAGACATAAGCGCATTAGAAGTTGCGGATTACCCTCTTTTAAACTGATATTGTTCTTAGTATTTTCTTTGTTATCAATTCCTCTCTTTCTATTTGTTTTGAGCGTTGTTAGACATCTTCTCTTTTCTAAGTGCTACTATGGCAGAGCTTGTTGAAATGAAGAGTGCAATGGCACAGATGCAAGAACAATTGAGGGAGTTAATGCTTGCGATGCATCAACTCAATTTACCACCACAAGGAGCAACAAGAATGGTAGGAAGTGAAGATATAGAGATGATTGGGGCTGCTTCAACATCTGCACCAAACCATGTCCCTTCTCCCAGAATGGAACACCCTTCGAGTGTTAGAGAACCGAGAGTTGCCTTGCCCGAGAAGTTTGATGGTACCAGATCCAAGCTTCGAGGATTCATCAATCAGGTCCAACTAGTGATTGAACTTCAACCCCAGAGCTATCCCACTCCAGGGTCACAAGTAAGATTCATTGGTGCACTTCTTTCAGGTTCAGCATTGTCATGGTTTTCATCTTTTCTTGAACGACGAGATCCAATATTGGATAATCTGGAGGCTTTTTTGGCGGAGTTTCGATCCATGTTTGGAGAACATGATGCAATTCGTGTTGCAACCAACAAGATCCGTATTTTGCGACAAGGCAATCGATCAGTAACATTATATGCTTCACAATTTCGGCAACTTGCAACTGATATCAAGTGGGATGATGCCGCACTTGTGAGTCAATTTCTCTACGGATTACAATATGAGGTAAAGAAATTGATGCTTAATTTACCTGATCCTCAAACATTGAGTCAAGCAATTGACTTTGCTGTGAAGTGCGACAATCGACTTTTTGAATTTCGATCCGAGAGTCGCACAAGTAGGCCTCAACGTTACTACAATTCAATGGCAACACCGACGTCTCCTCAACACATACCTTCAGAAGTAGAGGATATACAAATTGATGCGGTACGTTTCAAACCTCTTACTGAGCGAGAAAAGTCTCGTCGTCGACAAGAAGGATTGTGCTTATATTGTGGAGAACCTAAGCACACTGCTCAACATTGTCCAAAGAAGCGACGTAACTACAAAATGAGGAGTACGGCTATCAAAGAAGACAGTATGTCGGAAAACGAGTACGTCCAGCTACAATAGGGACCGTGCGGCTGGAATCTTGTACAACTTCTAATGAAGGTCCTATCCTCTCCTCAGAACCATCTCCTTGTTTTATAATAGATGTGCGTTTAGGACCTAATAATTACAAAGCCTCTGCCTTGATAGATTCAGGAGCCTCAGCTTGTTTCTTAGATGAAGAATTTGCTAGATGTCATAGAATATCATTAATACAAAAAACTAAACCTGTACACGTAGAAGTCATAGATGGTCGTCCGTTGTCTTCTGGAGATGTAACTCACGAAACACTTCCTGTAGATGTAGTAATAAATGGTCATAGTAGTTGCATAATTTTTAATATAATTAGGTCTCCCTCTAATCCAGTAATTTTAGGCTTATCATGGTTAGAAAAGTATAATCCTCGAATAGATTGGACTTCTCGTAAACTTGATTTTCCTCGGAGCATTAGTAACAGTTCTATTAATCAAGTAAAAAACCATGAGTCTAGTATAGTAAAACCCGCACTTATAGGTGCAAAAGCATTTATACATGCAGCAAAAGAAGGATCAACTTTTGCTATTTATGCTGCACCTATTTCTGAAAGCGTAAAGACTTCAAGTGGCATTCCAAGTCAATATCAGGATTATCAAGACGTTTTTGAGAAAAAGAATGCAGATATTCTTCCTGAGCATCGCCCATACGATTATTCAATCGATCTCAAGGAAGGAACTCAGCCACCATTTGGACCAATTTACAGTTTATCGCAAGATGAGTTGGCTGAACTCAAGACATATATTGACGAGAATTTAGCGAAGAATTTCATACGCCATTCAAAATCTCCAGCAGGAGCTCCAATTTTATTCGTAAAGAAAAAAGATGGATCTTTACAAATGTGTGTTGACTATCGAGGACTCAACAAGATCACAATCAAGAACAGGTATCCATTACCTTTGATATCAGGACTCCTTGACCAGTTAAATCAAGCTAAGATCTATACAAAAATAGATCTAAGAGGAGCATATAATCTAGTACGGATCAAAGAAGGAGATGAATGGAACACTGCGTTTCGAACCAGGTACGGGCATTTTGAATATAATGTCATGCCTTTTGGACTCACGAATGCACCAGCTACTTTTCAACATCTCATGAATGATGTATTTCGTGAATTCTTAGACAATTTTGTCGTCTGCTACCTAGACGATATCCTGATTTATTCTAAGAATGTTGAAGAACATGAAATACATGTTCGTCAAGTATTACAAAAACTCAGAGATGCAGGATTGTACGCCAAGATGGAAAAGTGTGTATTTCACACTACTCAAGTTGACTTTTTAGGATACATCATTTCAAATGATGGTCTTATGATGGATTCTAAGAAAGTCCAAACAATCATGGATTGGAAGATTCCAAAGACTGTGAGAGATGTCCAATGTTTCTTGGGATTTGCCAATTACTATCGGATCTTCATCAAAGACTTCTCACGAGTTGCAGCTCCACTTACACGCTTGACTAGTAAAGATAAATTCCAATGGAATCAAGAAGCGGAAGCAGCATTTGAAGCCTTGAAGACATCGTTTATCTCTGCACCAGTCTTATATCGTGTTGACTTTTCCAAGGCATTTTTTATGGAAACAGACGCATCGGATTTTGCCTTGGGTGCAGTTTTATCACAAATGGGAACAGATGACAAACTTCATCCGATAGCTTTTCATTCAAGAAAATTCTCAGCAGCCGAGATCAATTATGAGATCCACGATAAAGAACTTCTTGCAATCGTGGATTCCTTTCAAGAATGGCGTCATTATCTAGAAGGTGCTTCTAGTCCAGTCACTGTGTATACAGATCACAAGAACCTCGAGTATTTCATGTCAGCACGCGTGTTGAATCGTCGTCAAGCTCGTTGGAGTATGTCTTTGTCAAGATTCGACTTCATTATCACTTATCGGCCAGGAAAACAACAAGGTTTGTCCGATGCCCTGTCTAGACGTTCTTATTTTGCACCAAAAGAAGGAGATGCAGCTTTTGAGCAACAAAGAACGGTCCTCTTGAAACCGGAGCAATTTCATCTCCGAGCAGTGAAATCAACATTGACTGTTGATTCAACTTTTCTCAAGCAAATCCAGTCCAGTATGTCCTCAGACCCTCTTGTTCATGATATCGAGAATAATTCTTCCAAGTCTCATGATTCTTCTAAGTTCGAGTTCAAGAATAATCTATTATATTTTGAAGGACGCCTATATGTTCCAGAAGGAAAAACACGTTTGCGTGTTCTTCAAGCACGTCATGACTTTCAAGCAGCAGGGCACTTTGGATATAATAAGACTTTGGAACTCATATCAAGAGATTTTTGGTGGCCACAAATGTGGAAGTCAGTCAAAGACTTTGTACAATCATGTGATATTTGTTCAAGATCAAAAATTCCTCGACATCGACCTTACGGACTTCTTCAGCCATTACCTATACCAGAACAACCATGGTCTTCTGTTTCTATGGATTTCATCACAGATCTTCCAAACTCAAGATCTTATGATTCTATATTTGTGATAGTAGATCGTTTCACCAAGATGGCACATTTTATGCCATGTACAAAATCTATCACAGGTGAAGAAACAACTAAGCTTTTCATTGATAATATCTATCGCTATCATGGATTACCTAAAGATATCATATCGGATAGGGGAACTCAATTTGTGTCGAGATTCTGGAGGACTCTTTTCAAGATTTTAAAAGTGGACATAAAGCTATCTTCAGCTTTCCATCCTCAAACTGATGGACAAACAGAGCGCGTAAACCAAGTCTTGGAACAGTATTTAAGGTGTACCATCAACTACCAACAAGATGATTGGACAAACCTTCTGCCATTGGCAGAGTTTGCTTATAATAATACGGTACATTCTTCCACGCAATAAACACCTTTCTTTGCCAATTATGGCTATCATCCACGACTTGATACTTTTGATTTTTCAAAAGTTGATAATCCTGCAGCAGAAGATATGGCAAATCGGTTGTCAGAGTTACATGCAATAATGAAGGCGCAGTTGAAGAAAGCTCAAGAACGACAAAAGATAAATGCAGATGTATATCGTAAAGAGCAACCACAACTCAACGTGGGTGATAAGGTATGGCTACTTCGTCGCAATATCAAGACCACTCGACCTTGTGACAAATTGGACTATCGTAGGCTTGGCCCCTTTTCTGTTTCTGAACAGATCAACCCAGTTGCATATCGGTTACATCTACCGGAGTCAATGAAGATCCATCCTGTATTCCACGTGTCTCTTTTTGAACCATATAAGACAGTGGATATACAAGGAAGAAGACAAATGCCACCGCCTCCTATAGAAGTAGATAATAATGAAGAATTTGAGGTGGAAGAGATATTAGACTCAAGGCGGCGCCGAAATAAGCTGGAATATCTTGTTCATTGGTGCGGATATGATATTAGTGAGCGCACATGGGAGCCATCCAGGAATCTAGCAAATGCATCAGCTAAAGTCAAAGTTTTTCATCAACGACATCCATCAAAACCAAGATGAAAACCTCTCTTATAAAAGAGACAAGATTGAGGCAAGATAACATTCAATTTCCTATCCTTGTTTGTAACTTCTTTGCATTTTGTGACGCTAATTAGATGGAGAGCCAACAACCAGCGGATTCAACTCAAGAACCTTCGTTTGTTGACTTACCGGATGAGACATTGCGATTGTCACAACCTTCAAGATGACGCAACCGAAATGAAGACCCTCAAGAACGACATGTTCTTCCTCGAATAGATGGTGAGATACAACGCGTTTGGTATCACGACCTTGGAAGAGATTCTCGATGTTTGGTGATATTATTGGAGATAGAAACGACTCTTGATGGTGTTTCAAATGTATTATTTGAAGGAAGTTATGAAGGCCTCAACAGTGATCAAATAACAGGGTGGTCTTCTCGCCCTGGAATGGGACACTATCGATGGCTAAGAGGACCCATCAACTATCTTCGAAGAGAACAAAGATCAGAGTATGTAGCAAATACAATTCGCCGCATATTAGATTTTCTCAATATATAATCACCGCTCCTCGTGGAACTCGTCCCTAGAAGGGGGGGTAATGTCACGGACATACATATAATTACCTATATGAATAGATAAAAGTATGTAAAAATAGATAAAAGTAGGTTAATTGTGTAATATCTTCTAGAGAAGCTTCTTAGAAGCTTCATAGACGCTGCTTTGACTTTATAGGAGTCTATAGTTGACTTTTAGGTTAGAAACTTGGTCAACAAGTTAGCCATGTGCCACGCATGTTAGAAGCTTAAAGAACAAGCTAACTACGTGGTCCATCCATAGAAAACTTGCCTTGCAAGCAAAGGCATGTGGCCTAGAAAGTCAACATATATTGGAGGTCTTATAGAACATCGCCACGTGGCTTCTAGTTAGATAGTATATATAGAGGCAAGAGTGAAGCCCTCTTCACTCTTGTCAACTCCTTTCTTGCTTCTAGTCTAGTTTCAAGGGTCTCTAGTTTTCTTGTATTTTGGCAATAGCCATTCCAGTTTCTTTCTTAATATACATATTTCTATTTTGTCCTATTTCTTTTTGAGAAAAGTCTCACTTACTCTTTAGCTTTCATCGAGTTCTTGTCCTTGACACAAGTTGCACTATCAAAGGCTGGGACCATTTTCTATTTCTACACAAATCAATCCAGTTGCATATTATTTACATCTATCGGAGTCAATGAAAATCCATTCAGTATTCTACGTGTCTCTTCTTGAACCATACAAGACAGTGGACATACCAAAAAGACAATAAGTTCTACCTCCTCCTATAGAAGTGGACAATAATGAAGAGTTTGAAGTAGAAGAAGTCTTAGATTCAAGGTGACGCCGAAATAAATTAGAATATCTTGTCCATTGGTACGGATATGGTATTAGTGAACGCACATGGGAGCCAATAAAGAATCTTGCAAATGCAGCAAAGGCGGTAGAGGCTTTTCATCGACGACATCCATCAAAATCAAGATGAAAACCTTCTTTATAAAAGAAACAACATCTAAGCAAGATAACATTCTACTTTCAATTCTTGTTCGTAGCTTCGTTGTAGTAGTGGTGCTCAGGAAATGGAGAATCAACAACCAGCGGATTCAACTCAAGAGCCTTCATTTGCTGACCTACCAGACGAGACATTACAATTGTCATAACCTTCAAGACGACACAATCGAGATGAAGATCTTCAAAAACGACATGTTCTTCCTCGAATAGATGGTGAGATACAATGCGTTTGGTATCACGATTTGGAAAGGGACTCCCGATGTTTGGTGATTTTACTAGAGGTAGGAACAACTCATGATGGTATTCCAAATATTCTATTTGAAGGAAGTTACGAAGGCCTCAACAATGATCAAATAACTGGGTGGTCTTTCCGCCCTGGTATGAGACACTACCAATGGTTGAGAGGCCCTATCAATCATCTTCGAAGAGAATAGAGATCAGAGTATGTGGCAAATACAATTCAACACATCATAGATTTCCTCAACATATGATGATCGCTCCTCATGGAACTCGTCCTTAGAAGGGAGGGTAATGTCACGGCCATAATCATGTAAGCTAATAATTACATATAGAAATAGGTAGAAATAAGTAAAAGTAGATAAAAGTAAGTAAATTCTATAATATTTAATATGAAAGCTTCCTAGAAACTTCCTAGACATTGCTTTGACTTCATAGGTGTCTTTAATTGACTTTTTGGATTAGAAACGTGGTCAATAAGTTGGCCATGTGCCACACATGTTGTTAGCTTGAAGATCAAGCTAACTATGTGGCCCACACGTAGAAAAACTTGCCTTGTAAGTCAAGGCATGTGCCGTACAAAATCAACACATATTAGAGGTCCTATAGAACGTCGCCACGTAGCCCCTAGTTAGAGAGTACATATAGAGACAAGAGTGAAGGCTACTTCACTCTTGTCAACTCTTTTCTTGCTTCTAGTCTAGTTTCAAGGATCTCTGGTTTTCTTGTCTTTTGGCAATAGCCATTCCAGTTTATCTTTCAATACATATACTTGTTTATATATATTTTGTTACCTCTCTTTGAGTGAAGGCTCACTTGTCTGAATTGTTTTTTCATCGAGTTCTTGTCCTTGACACCCTAGTAATTCCTACAACAGATTTAAACCTCAATAACTAATTAATAAACCGTTGATCTTAACTCAAATTTTGTAAACTTTTTTAAAATTAAGTTCAAAACAAGCACAAAAAATTAAAAAGGATCGGAGTTACCAAATTGACGATAACCTCAAAAATGTGCTCAGGTATTGGCCAGCCTCCTTCTCCAAACTTGATGCCAATCTTCCAAAGCCAATATCTCTCCTTTACACCATTCGATTCATCTCAAAATTCTCATATACATAGAAAAATAAGTCTTATATCCTGTGACATAAGTTTTATTCCAATCCAACTAGTAGATTGCACGAAATCTTAAAAAACCCTATTAGACCTAAAATTCTATTTTTTGAGATCTTGATCCACTTAAACCTCAATATTCCTCAATTCAACCGTTAGATCGAGCTCAAATTCATGATTCATATTGAACACAACTGTAACCATATACCCACAAAACTCCACTCATAGATCTAGTGCAAAACTCTTGAAATCACCCAAAACATAAACCCTATTTTATTTTATAAAATCCAAATCATCAGAAATAAATCTTGACTTTGCAAAGCTATTACAAAGTCAATACAGATCCAAATCACCTAAAATCAACACCCATAGAAACCTTATTCAATCTTCTATCAAATCCCACTCTCCGATCTGCCAAAGAATCCCAAAGTCGTCGTCAAGACTCAGTTTTGTGCCTCAGGGTCTGATTTCGACCCTAGTTCATAACCGGCCCTCTCCGGATATCAACTTTCGTCTTCTTAAGGTAATTTTTATTAATTTGCACTCCTAACTCCTCCCTACATATGCCTATATCCTTTATTTTTTTAATCTACCTTGTTTTGCCTTATTTATGGCCTTACAAAGTAAATAGAAGCATAATTTTTAAATAGGCAACATTAGCACCTTTAATTTTTCTACCCTTTGACTAATATCTATTTTTCTAAGATAATTTGCTACAATATTTTTGAAGTGAGATCCTCAAAACATGATATTTTCTACACCCTTTCACTTCTTATCCATGTTATATCATGACAGCATATAAAGTTACTACCAATGCTATCCCTTTCCAATTGGTTTATGGCCAGGAAGCAATATTACCTATTGAATTGGAAGTCCAAAGTTTATGAATTGCTATAGATAATAGATTGACAGATCAGGATTCATTACGGCACCGTTTAGAAGAATTAGAAAAATTGAATGAAACTAAAGCTAATACATTA
This sequence comes from Physcomitrium patens, assembly GCF_059467195.1. NCBI lineage: Eukaryota > Viridiplantae > Streptophyta > Bryopsida > Funariales > Funariaceae > Physcomitrium > Physcomitrium patens. The sequence continues at coordinate 14,375,301 of NC_143434.1, read as the reverse complement.
ATGATAATGGAAACTACACAAAAACAAAGGAAGACTTATTATGATAGTAAGCTTAGACCAAAGGCTTTTATGCCAAATGATTTGGTACTTCTTTATGATAGTCAATTTAAAAAAAATTTAAGAAAATTTCAAGTTTGATGGCATGGGCTATATCAAGTTATTGACAGATTTCCAAATGGTTTAATATAATTGGAAGATTTTATGGGTACTAAATTTACGACACGGATCAATGGCAATCGGCTTAAACTTTATTATACATAAACCTAGGATGGGTTTTTTCTTACAAAAGGAAAAATCGACCCAATTAATTGAACCATAGTAAGAAGTAGGAGGGGGGCTCTTGATAAGCATCATGTTTTCTTTTGTGGTTAAGGAGAAGATGGCGAACATGGTATCTAAGACAGTAAGGATGGTGACCAATTGGAAGGAACGGCAAGAATGGCTGCAAATAGAGGTTGCGATGTTGCAGACTAAACTAGCTACATTAGGGAAGGATGTCAATAATTTAGTGTAGACCAATACACTAGTTTCAGTGACAACACCTTTGGAGATACCTTTGAAATCGACAAAAAAATGGCAGAAGATATTGGAGGAATGTGACAACCAAATTGTCCAACGTGAGTTTCAAGGACGGGAATTGGATTTGTTAAATGAAGATCTAATGACACGTTTGGATGAAGAACCATCAAACATCAAGGCAAATGACAAAGATGTAAAGAGGAGAAGGTCACCAATTCAAAGGATGGTAAGCCAACGCCATTGACTGAAGAAGCCAACACTGCTACGTCTTTATAAGTTGAGGCTAAATAATGTTTGCGAGGACACTGCACAATTAAGAGTGGGGCTATGTAGAATAGCTAAATAAACTTTGTGGTAAGTTACTGGTTGGTTATTGACAACCTTAAGAATTAGACTGATGGTTAGGCAGTTTAGTTGGTAACTGTAGGTTGTTACTGGAATAAATGGTTAAGAATTCAAAGGGTCATAACCTTTAAAATCGGCTGGCCGACGGATCATCTTTTTGGTAGGATAAATAGGTTAAAGAAAGAGAAGTCGAGAGCTAGATTGAGAGTTGTAAGCCGAGAGCCAGATTAAGAGTCATAAGCTTAGATAAGCTTGGTGCTACCTCTTTGTTTTCTTTATTATTTGCTTATGAAGAATTATGATTGAGAGAAGTATTGTTGAATTGATAATTATAGAATAGATTATGGATTGAATTAAGATGGAAATAGTAAGCTCCGGTATTTTGTAGTTTGATACTTGATTTTAGATTACTAGAATACAGTCAATTGTGATGTTAAGAGACCCAATTCATATAACTAGTCTTTTCCCGTATTCGAACCTACCTCTATTAGTTCAATTGCTTTGGTCTACTGAAGCTTGAATGCAATGAAAACAATAATAACTTTGATGCTCTATTTATAAATAGCTCAAGATTTTTACAAAGCATCTTTAAAAAAATTTAGAAAAAAAAAACTTGCTTTTTAAGTTGGATATAAGGTATGGCTTTTTTGACAAAATATCAAGACTAATCAATCTTATGATAAGTTGGACTATCAAAAATTGGGACCATTTTATATTTAAAAGAAAATCAATCCAATAGCTTATTAGTTCAAACTATTGAAAAGTTCATCTATGAAAGTACATCTAGTCTTTTATGTTTCTCTCATAAAGACTTATTCAAAATCAACTATTCTAAAAAGAATATAACTATTGCTACCTTATATTGAAATAGATAATTATGTAGAATATGATGTAGAAAGGATCCTTGGTTTTCAATGAAGAAATAAGTTAGAATAATTTATTCATTGGCATGGCTACAATATCAATGAACCTACATGGGAACCAGCAAAAAATCTAATTAATGGACTACAAAAAGTATACAAGTTTCATCAATGCTATTGAAAAAAATCTAAACCTATTTTAAGATGACTTTTTTATGAAGCTACTACTAGGATATTATATATATAACGAAGAAAGTAGATATGAAATTGATACTTCCTATAGAACTCAAAATTAGAAGAAGGGGTGATATTATGGTCATCTAACAACTAAGATTTTAAAAGTATTTTTAAAATACTCTATTAGGTTTTAAAAGATCCAAATAATTTTTAAAAGATTTCTAAAATATTTTTAGAATATTCTAAAAGATTTTAGTAGATTTTTAGAATATTCAAATAGATTTTAGAAAATTTTAGAAAGATTAAAAAAATTATCCAAGAAGCTTTCTAGGGTTGCTTCATCTTTAAGCAACATGAGAACTTTTTAAGAAGCTTTTTAGAGTTGCTTCATCTCCAAGTAATATGAGAACTTTTTAAGAAATTTTTTAAAATTGCTTCATCTTCAAGTAATATATGAACTTTTCAAGAAGCTTCCTAATATCTAATAAATATTGGAGTTGAATCTCAGGAGATCCTTAGTCTCGACAATACATCTCTTAGAGCTTTAGTTTACCTCTTTTGATGTTGATCTTGTATTCATCTAATTTAATCAAATTCTTATTAGCTTTTTTATTGAAATTCTTCTGTTCAACTTTGTGTTTAGTCTCTTGTATAGTATATCTATGATATCATTAGAGTTTGATCTTGGATTAGGATTTAGATTTTTATTAGGTTTTGATTAGGATTTGAAAAGGATTTTATTAAGATTACATTAAGATTTTATTTAAGATTTGATTAGGATTGATTTAAAATTTTATTAGAATTTATTGAAGATTATATTAGGATTTAAGTAAGATTTTTATTTTTGATATTTTAAAAGATTTAATTAAGATTTTTTTATTTTATATTTTTTATTAAGATTAATTTATAATTTCTTTATATTTCTTTTTAAAATTTTTTAAACTTCTTTTGGATTTAATTAAAGATTGATTAGAATTTTTATAATTTAATTAGATTTTTTTTAGGATTCTATTAGAGTTATTAATGTCACCTTGTTGCAAGTTCCATTTTTTCTTTCATAGCTAGGTGTCTAGTATATTTTCAAGCATACTTCATATAATAGGATAACAACATTATATAGAGCATCCAACACATATTCAACTTGCGAGACATATGTCTTAACTTATAAAGCAAGTTTTTTATATATATGCCACATATTTAATTTGTACCACAAGCTATCAATACATATGATATATGTCTAACTTGTTGGCAAAGTTTCTAACCTACTAATCAACTACAAACATGTATAAAGTCAAAGCTACATCAATGAAGCTTTTAAAAAGCTTGTTTACAAGATTTTATCAAATTTATCTATTTTAATCTACTTCTATATATTTATATTATCTAAATAATTATAGGAATAAATATGTATGTTCATTTAGAAATTTCTAAATGAAGGCATAAATAATAAAGTCTTACAACCTATAATTTATTTAGCTTTTATTAGTACTAAGAATAGAGACTAATTTCAATACTATATCAAAAAACTTTAAAAAAATAAGGATTCTTTAACTATATGAGTATCTGTGAGTTATTATTTTTGTAGCATGAGAATACAGCACTCATTAATAAAACTTACTTTTCCAACATTGTGTAATAGAATGGCACTTTGTCAAGTACATAAATGATTATCTTATAGATATGTAATACTTTCTTTAAATAGATATAATAATTTATTATTATGAAATTACAACTTATCAATACTCAACTTCACTTACATAATATAAAATAAAGAATAGCTTTATTATTACTTATAAGAAGTCTTTCAAACATTGTTAGACCAAAGCACCAATCCTACTAGATAGCTTTTCTAGTATTTTTTGAATATTGATAAATTAGAGCTTGGCCTTGATAAAAATAAAATATCCTAATTTTTTCTAGGTTGTGCCTTTAAGACCTCTTATTAAGGACATAAATTGGAAGAAGATACATAAACTCATAGAATCTATATCAAAAAGAAAGTGACAAAAAAGAAAAAAGTATATATATTCAAGGAAGAAGTGGAATAGCTATTGCCAAAGACTAGAAAATATAAGACTCTTGAAATTAGACTAAAAACAAGAAAGGAATTGACAAAAGTGAGGAAGGCCTCACTCTTACCTCTATATATACTACTTAACTAAGAACTATGTGGCAACATGCTATATGACCTCTAATATGTGTCCAGTTTATAAGACACATGTCTAATTTGTAAGGCAAGTTTATTAGGTGTGCACCATATGTCCAACTTGTATTACAAGTGGTCAATATGTTGACATGTGGTCTCCTTGTTGGCCAAGTTTTTAACCTACCAATCACCTATAGACATGTATAAAGGCAAAATAGCATTTATGAAGCTTTTAGGAAGCTTTCCACAAGATATTATCATATTTATCTACTTTGACTTATTTTTACCTATTCTTATTATCTAGATAATTATCAAGGTAAATATGTATGTTCGTGATATTTCCTCCCTTTCTAAGGATGATTTCCGTGAGGAGTTGTGATTACATGTTGATGAAGTCTAAGATGTATCGAACTGTATTTGCCACATACTCTGATCTTTGTTCCCTTTCAAGGTAGTTAATAGGTTCCTTCAACCATTGGTAATGTTCTATACTAGGAAAAAAAGGCCACCTTGATATTTGATCATTGTTGAGACCTTCATAACTTCCTTCAAATAAAATATTAGTAATACCATCAAGAGTGGTTCATACCTCCAAAAGTATTACTAAACACTGAGAGTTCCTTCTAAGGTCGTAGTATGAAATGCATTATATCTTGCCATCTATTCAAGGAAGAACATGTCATTCTTGAAGATATTCATCTCAATATCACTATCTTGAAGGTTATAATAGTCGCAATATCTCATTTGGTAGCTCAACAAATAATAGCTCTTAACTTAAATATGTTGGTTGTTAGTTTTCCATCTCCTAAGTACTAAAAAATCCAAAGAAATAATAATGCAAGATAGAATGAAATCTCTATTGGGATTGCTTTGCTTTATAGCAAAAAAAAATTTGACTCTTCATTTTGGTTTTGATAGATATTGTTGATGAAAAGCTTTAACTTTAGCTAATGCATTTGCTAGATTCCTAGATGGCTCCCATGTGCATTCATTAATGTCATATCCACACTAATATATTAGATATTCTAACTTACTTTGACATCGCCTTGAATCTAAGACTTCTTCCACTTCAAATTTTTCATTATTGTCCACTTCTATAAGAGGTGGTGGCATTTGTCTCCTTCTTTGTATATCCATTGTCTTGTATGGCTCAAGTAAAGACACATAGAATATAAGATGGATTTTTATGGACTTCGATAGATATAATCAATAAACAACTGGATTGATCTGTTCACAAATAAAAAAATGGTCTAAGCCTATGATAATCCAGCTTGTCACAAAGATGAATAGTTTTAATATTATGACAAAGTAACCATACTTTATCCTCCACATAGAATTGAGGTTGTTCCTTGCGATAGACATTTGCATTAACTTCTTATTGTTCATGAGCTTCTTTTAATTGTGCCTTCATTGTTGTATGTAGCTTTGACAATCAATTTGCCACATCTTTTGCCACAGGATTATCATTTTTTAAAAAGTCAAAAGTATCAAATTGTGGATGATAACCGTAATTGGCAAAGAAAGGTATTTTTTGAATAGAAAAATGTACCAAATTATTATAAGCAAACTCTGCCAATGGCAAAAGAGTTATCCAATCATCTTATTGATAATAGATGGTATACCTCAAATATTACTGTAAAACTTAATTTATCCATTTTGTTTGTCCATCACTTTGATAGTAGAAAGCTTAAGATAGTTTTATATCCACCTTCAATACCTTGAAAAGAATTCTCTAAAATCTCGATAAAAACTATGTTCCTCTATTTGATTTAATATCTCTTGATAATCCATGATAAAAATAGATATTTTCAAGAAAGAATTTAGTTGTTCCTTCACATGTGATAGATTTTGTACATGATAAAAAATGTGCCATCTTGGTGAAACGATCTATAATCACATATATGGAATCACATAAACTTAAAATTAGAAGATCTGTGATAAAATCCATAGAGACAGAAGACCATGATTGTTCTTATATAGGTGATGGTTAGAAGAGTCTATAAGATCGATGAGGAGGAATTTTTGATCTTGAACAAATATTATATGTGTGTACAAATTCTTTAATAGCCTTCCACATTTGATGCCACTAAAAATTGCTAAATATAAGTTTCAAAGTCTTATTATATCCAAAATGTCCTATTGTAGAGAAATTATGATAAGCTTCAAGAGCATGTAATTATGCTTCTCTTTTTCGAAGATATAAGTATCTTTCAAAATAGAGTAGGTTTTCATTAAACTCAAACTTAGAAGTATCTTGAGACTTAGAGGAATTGTTTTTAATATCATGGACACAAAGGTCTAAAGATATACTTGCTTAGATCTACTTGAAAAAAGTCAAATCAATAGTCAATGTTGATTTCTTTGCTGAAAGATGAAATTATTTTGGCTTTAGTAAAATTATCTTTTATTGGTCAAAAGCTGCTTCATTTTTTTTTGGTGTAAGATGAGAATGTTTAGAAAAGGCATCAGATAAATCTTGTTGTTTTCTTGGTTGATAAGTAATAATAAACTTAAATCTTTACAAGGACTTGGTCCAATGAGCTTGGCAATAATTCAAAACACATGCTAGCATGAAATACTTGAGGTTCTTGTGATCTATATTTATGGTAATTGGACTTGAAGCACCTTCTAAATAATGATACCATTCTTGAAAAGAATCCACAATTGCAAGAAGTTCCTTATCGTGAATCTCATAATTAATCTTAACTACTAAAAAATTTCTTGAATAAAAAGCTACTAGATGAAGTTTGTCATCTGCTCCTATTTGTGACAAGATTGCACCCAAGGCAAAGTTAGATGCATCAATCTCTATAAAAAATATTTTAAAAAATTCAACGCGATGTAGGATTAGTACAAAAGTAAAAGCTTTCTTCAAAGCTTCAAATGATGCTTCTACTTCTTTACTCCACTCAAGCTTATTTTATAAGTTAAGCATGTAAATGGTATTGTAACTTGAGAAAAGTTCTTAATGAAGATCGAATAGTAATTAGCAAATTTTAAAAAGAATTGTACATCCCTTACTATTTTTTGAATCTTCTAGTCTATGATTGTATGAATTTTTTTAGGATCCATCATTAGACCACTGTTTGAAATGATGTATCCTAAGAAGTCAACTTAAGTAGTGTGAAATACACACTTTTCTATCTTAGTATACAATCTTACATCTCTAAGTCTTTTTAATACACAACAAATATAAACTTCATGTTTTTCTACACTCTTAGAGTAGATAAAAATATCATCTAATTAATAGACAAAAAAATCATATAGAAACTCACAAAAAACATCATTCATAAGATGTTGAAAAGTAGTTGATGCATTCGTGAGTCCAAAAGGTATGACATTATATTCAAAGTGTCCATACCTTGTTTAAAATGTAGTCTTCTATTCACCTCTTTCTTTAATATAGACCAGATTATACATTCTTTGTAGATTTATTTTTGTATGGATCTAAGCTTGATTTAATTGATCAAGAAGTCCAGATATCAAAGGCAAAGGTTATCTATTCTTCATAGTAATCTTGTTGAGTCCTCAATAATCCACACATATTTGCAATGATCCATCATTTTTCTTCAAAAATAAGATAGGAATTCCTGTAGGAGATTTTGAATGGCATATGGAATTTTTGGCCAAGTTTTCATCAATGTACTTTTTGAGTTCAACCAACTCATTTTGTGATGGATTATAGATTGGACCAAATGGTGGTTGAATTTCTTCTTTAAGATTGATTGAGCAATCATATAAATAATATTCCAAGAGAGTAATACGTCTATATAGTGAAACTATAATCAAAATTAAAATTCTAATTAATATCTAATTATCTTGATTCAATAATAATTTAAGGTATCTAAACATGGCTTTTATAAATACTTCTTAGATTATTTTTTTAGTTTAATAGTTAGTAGATTGAAGATTAATTATTAATTTTACCTTCTAACTGTAGAGACTCTTTTAGTACCTTACAAAGACCATAAAATTGTAGAGACTCTTTTAGTACCTTAAAAAGACTATAAAATCAAATTAAAAGAGGTAAATAATTAGCATTATTGATATTAGGATTAAATTGAAGATAGGGTTGGGATAAAAAATCCTTAGGATAGATTAAGTTGATACCTGAAAGTCGACCATTTGTGCAAAAGGATCGAAATCACACTTTTGGCCACTAAAACGACTACCTAAGGCAAAATAGGGAGGCATTCAAACATTAAAGGCTAGAATTGGCAGATTTAGGTTTTTAATTATGGTTTTGGTGAAAATTTTGAGACATTTGGAATTTTTATGAAGAAGATATAGGCACTCAAAAAAGAGGTATCGATTTTATACCTGCTATCACTTTTTTAGATATAACGCACACGTACAAAAAACAATAGAGGATTAGCAACTAGGATTGGAGAGAATACTTTTTTTACTACAATTTATGTATATTTCTTAATGAATTCTAAGTCGTAAAAAAGGAGATATTAAAAGTTGAAATCAGCACTTGGAATCTAAGGAGTAGTAAGTGATTCGAATTGCTAGTAGTTGTATTTTGAGCTATATCTTGTGCAATTTGACAATATTTTAGCTAAAAATTTCCAAGAATGTATATTTTCATGTCATTAAACTTTATATATAAGTTTTGTGGCATTTAAATTTTGAATTAATGAGATATAGTGAAATCAGTATATGGATGTCTATAAAGGTGATATGTACCAAATTTGCTACTCAATAGACAATATCTAGAGTTCGGTAATGAATATACAATTGATTTTTTGTACGGTAGAAGTTAAGAGTATTATCTTGCTTCTTAAAAATTTTAAGCTCAATCCAATAGTTGGATTGGAAAAAAATGAGTGCTAAAGTTCTATAATTTTAAAAGATGTACTATTATTGGTTATTAGTTACTATTACTACTATTGGTTATTGTTACTAGTTATTGGCTATTATTATTGATTATTGATTATTATTACTACTATCAATTATTATTATTGCTATTGATTATTGTTACCAAAGCCAATTACTATTACTGATTATTGGCTATTATTACTACTATCAGTTATTGTTACTGCTACTGGTTATTGTTATCAAAGCCAAGTACTATTATTATTGCTGATTATTGCTACTACTCTTGGTTATTGTTACTAATGTAATTATTATATTCGTGGAATTTTGGTAATTTTTTATTATTGTAAATAAAATTCGAGTTGGATGATTTTAACTATGGTTATCAACTAAAAATTAATTTAGTAAACACAAGAAGTTGAAGGTGTAGTTAAGAATATAAAGACTCTTTTGGATTATATAGACAAAATTTATGTATAAAAGCTTATGATATATAAAAGCTTTGTTTGATTAATTTATGTAAATTTCTTTTTTTAATTGTTTATTTTGATCCTCCATTGAAGATAAATTGGTTGTTGAAAAAAAAGCCATTAAATCAAAAATAATCTCTCCATAGCTAGATACCTAGTGTATTCCCAGATAGAAAAACACATACTATGACAATGTAAATAATAAAAGATGGTTCTTCTTTTGCAGCATGCAAAAAAGCTTTTGTACCTACAAGTACAAGTTTGGCTATTTTAGATTCATGGCTTTCTACTAAATTAGAAAAAATCTTAATGATGTTTGAAAAAAAATTCAAGTTTACGAGAAATCTAATCTGTTATAGGATTATACTTTTCTAGCCACGATAAATCTAAAATGATTGGATTAGAAGGTGATCCAATTATATTAAAAATTACATGAATATTATGACCATTTATTATTACATCTATATGAAGTGTTTCATGAGTAATATCTCCAAAAGATAATGGATAACTATCTATGACTTCTACATGTATGGGTTTAATTTTTTGTACTAATTGTATATAATGACTTTTAACAAATTCTTCATCTAAAAAACAAGCTGAGGCTCTTGAATCTATTAAGGCAGAGGCTTTGTGATTATTAGATCTTAAATGTACATCTATTGTAAAACAAGAAGAAGGTTTGGAGGAGAGAATAGGACCTTGATTAGGAATTGTACAAGATTCTAGCTGCACAGTCTCTATTATACCTAGACAAATTTTTTTTCTAACATGTTTTCATCTTTGACAGTAGAACTCCTCATTTTGTAGTTGCATTATTTCTTTGGACAATATTGAGTAGTTTGCTTAGTTTCTTCATAATATAAATATAGTCCTTCTTAACGACAATGAGTCTTTTCTTATTCGATAAGAAATTTAAAACATACTACATCAATTTGCATGTCTTTTACTTCCAAATGTTTAGATTATGAAGTTTTTGGTATCATCATTGAATTGTAATAATGTTGAGGTTTCCTTGTAGGATTCTCAAATCAAAACTAAAAAAGTCGATTATCACATTTCATAGCAAAGCCAATTGCTTGACTCAATGTTTGAGGATCAAGTAAATTAAGCATCAATTTCTTTACTTCATATTGTAATCCATAGAAAAATTGGTTGATGAGTGCTGCATCATCTTACTTGATATGTGTCACTAATTATTAAAATTATGAAGCATATAATATCATTGATCGATTGCCTTGTTACAAGATATAAATCTTCTTGGTTGCAATACAGATTGTATCATGTTCTTCATACATAAATCAAAACTTTGCTAAGAATGCTTTCAAATTATCAAATATTGGATCACGTTGTTTAAGAAATGATGAAAACCATGATAAAGCAAAGCTTGAAAGTAGTATTCCAATAAACTTGACTTGTGATCTTTGAGTTGGATAACTTTGAGGTTGTAGTTGATCACTAATTGTACCTGATTGATGAATCCTCAAAACTTAGATCTTGTGCCATCAAACTTCTTAGACAATCCAATTTTTGATTCTTTGAAATTTGAACAATGTTCTATTGTAGGAGTAATAGTATACCTTAGTGTAGATGTTGAAGCAACACCAATCATCTCTATATCTTCATTGCCTAATAATCTTATTGCTTCTTGTGGTAGTAGATTGAGTTGATGCATTGCAAGTATTAACTCTCTCATTTTCTCTTGCACTTGAGCCATTGCACTCTTCATTTTAACAAGCTCTGCCATGCTAGCACAATAAAAAAATAAAAAAATAATAAAAATAAAAATAAAAATTTATTCTCATAAAATACAATATTCAAAAATCAAGAAAAAAAAATTCTATAAACAATATCAGTTTAGAAGAAGATAATTCGTAACTTCTAATTTGCTTACATCTTATTAAGAGAAAGGGATAATCCACTCTTAATCAAGAAAGAACAAAGCTCTAATATTGTATGTATACTCTTATCAATCTGTCACGGACACAAACTGAAAGAAGATACATAAACTCATGGAATCTATATCAAAAAGAAAGTGACAAAAAAGAAGAAAGTATGTATATTCAAGGAAGAAGTGGAATAGCTATTTCCAAAGACTAGAAAACATAAGACTCTTAAAATTAGACTAAAAACAAGAAAGGAATTGATAAGAGTGAGGAAGGCCTCATTCTTACCTCTATATATACTACTTAACTAAGAACTATGTGGCGACATGCTATAGGACCTCTAATATGTATCCAACTTGCGGAACACTTGTCTAATTTATAAGGCAAGTTTATTAGGTGTGCGCCATATGTCCAACTTGTACTATAAGTGGTCATCATGTCGACATGTGGCTTCCTTGTTGGCCAAGTTTCCAACCTACCAATCACCTATAGACATGTATAAAGGCAAAGCAGTGTCTATAAAGCTTCTAGGAAGCTTTCCACAAGATATTATCATATTTATCTACTTTGACTTATTTCTACCTATTCTTATTATCTAGATAATTATCAGGATAAATATGTATGTCCATGACACTTCCTCATGATAGATGATCTTTGGCTTTAAATTTAGAACATACATTAATTTTTAAATCTCTTAAAAAATTAAAAAGAAATTTCATGGTCCTTGTAATTGAGAGAATAAAATCATATTTATCTTCTATATATATATATATATATATATATACATAGATTTCTATTTATATATTAAATACTTAGATATTATTAATATATATATATATAAGATTTAATATATTAAATATATTAAATATATATTTGATATATGTAGTATGTAATTTTTCTTTTACTACTTAAGTAAATATAATAAATAGAAGTCAATAATAAAAACTAAGTATATAATATTTTTTAATAAGTAAAAATATTTTAGACAAAGATTGAATATATTGGTGATTTTTGAAGCCTTATTTGATTATATACATTTCTTTTAGAAGTTTCTAAAAATAAACCATTATAAAAAGTATCTTAAAACTTAGAAACTTTATTCACAAGCATCATAATTCTTAGCAACCTTTAACATACTTTTTTAATAAGCTAATGTATATACAGAGGCAGTATTAAATCATTTTTAATATTGCAAACATCTTGTTTATATTTCAATCTTTATTCAGAACCATTTAGTTTAGTGGCACTTAGAAATAGCCACTCTGGTATCTTCTTCATATATATATATATATATATATATATGGGAGAATGTCAAAGTGACCCAGGCTTTTGTTAAATCAACCCACCGTTCCCCACGTTCCCAGCCCCTCGTTTCTTGTCCCCACCTCCCCGACCCATTCCTTTTCACCGCTACACTCCGCTTCAGCATCAATAGCCTCAGAACCTCTTGTGACTTGTTCTTGCGACCAAACACTTCGCATGCAATCGGACGCGCGACTGCTTGGCCTCCAACGCTCAATTGTTTGCAACTTAATGGGCGAAGTAGCTGACGAAAATAGCCACAAATGGGTGCACCGTGAGCACCTTGAGAACGAGATAAGCTTTCTGTCTCCTTGGCAAACCTCCCTGTATCTTGTGAGCTCCACTATCCCATCCCAATGCTCGTCAAACCTAGCTACTTCGTGGTTTCTGGTCGTTTACTAAGCATCGAGACATTACTTTTTTCTGCGGCATCTACGCACATGGGAGGCGCATTTCAAGCCCGAAATCCAGACAATCGCAGTGGTTTCTGTGAAAGAGGGTGTGCTTCAGCTGGGATCCACAAGCAAGGTGATTTTCATCTCCAAACTTTATTTCTCCAAATCATTTGCATAAGTGGGTCAGTTTGCTGTGACCACATGTACCGATATCAAACCTCTGACACGTTTAGAATGGATTTGGGCAGATTGTGGAGGATTTGAACTTAGTGCTCTACATGCAACGGAAGTTCAACTTCTTATTCTCCATCCTTGATGGGTTTGTGCCTACTTCAGTGGCATCCGGCGGCAGTAGACCATTAAAGGGTTTGCCATTAGACGGTGGCCATAGCTATGGTCAATCAAGCCGGAGATCCATCGACCAATTCCTGCAACCATGGGTGCGACCTCATGATCTATGGCGGCCAACAACGAACTCCACTGTCGCAAGTATGAAGCGGTGAAAAATCATTGAAAATTTTCACTGAAAAATCATTCCTGCCGATGTCCAACTTCTTCAGGGCAATGCATTTCGAAAGCTCCGCCGGAATAAGCCCGCTGAAATGGCAGTTGCCCATATACAAGCTCTGCAGATTGACCAAATTGCCGATTTTGGGCGGAGATAGTGCTTGTGAATCCGATATCATACAGGGATAGGCTCAGTGGAGACGAGTTGACATGGGAGATTTCAGCGGCACTTGGGGGCATCGTCAGCTTGGTGAAGCTGAACATGACGAACAACCACCTCACTGGCGCGATTCCCGAGACGCTTGGGAATTTGACAGACGCTAGTGACGCAGGGCTGGTGGTCACGAATTTCTCCGCCAGGGTCAACAAGCCAAGATCCTCCGCCTTCGACAGCAGCCCCAACTTCTCAATCTGCGACAAGCTGACGCCCAGGCTCTCGGCTTTGCTGAGAAGCCCCGCTTTCTCCACCTGTGATAACAACTTCTTCTCTAGCTTCTTCACGATGTCAACAGACTCCGTCTCGGTGTTCTCCGCAAACACCCCCGCTCCGAACCATTGCTTGCTCCACGCATCATCATGCGCGTTCACCTTCTTCTTGGGTGCCATAGCCCGCACTTGAAACTGCTTCCGGGCTGGTGGGCACATCTTATCCCGCACCAAGCCATCGCCCAGCTTCTGCATCGAGCTGCAATTAGCCGAGAAGCTCAACGCTTCAATTCCACCCAAAGTTTGAGCAGTGGTTGCCATGGCTCGAATCCCACTGCAACGTGTGTTGAGAACGTGGCGAATGGAGATTGTGGGTTGATTTAACAAAAGCATGGATCACTTTAACATTCCCCTATGTCTATATATATAATGCATTTACCAGTATTTTTGAATTTTACTGTTAAGAATCCCACTAGATAAATCTCTAGCTATGTACTTTAGCACTGTAATGAAAATTCGATCTTAATGCAAAAATAAACAAAAATAAAATCAAAATATAATTTATTTATAAAAAGATAGTAGAACAACTCATTTGCATAGATTATAAAATTGTCTCTGTGTTAACAAAAATTGAATACACATATTAAAAAAATCTGGATAATTTATTGATGAATGTATTAACAAATGTGTTAGCCATATAAAAAAAATTGCTCAATTTTTAATACATTCTTAATCATTTGCTTAGTCAATAATATTTATTTTTGCCTTAAGCAGATGCAATAATCCAAAGAATCGAAACATATGAAATTCATATGTATAGAAGAGCAGAAAACAAACAAGACCACAAACACAGCCTTGCAGTGAACAGATCCCAACCTGTTCTCCATGTTTTGGAACCAGGTCACCATTTTTGAGACAAATAGCATCACTTTTAAACACCACAGCAGGCATTCTTTACCTCCATGAAGAGACACATGAGGTCCAAACAAACACAAGGCATTGATACTTTTCTATTTTTAGTAGAAAAGAGGCTCATTACACTTTCAAGATTCTTTCTAACTTGAATGATTGTGCAAAGTAAAATGTTATCAAAAAGAAATTTATGTTACAAGATTCTTCAATATGAAAAGATTTTTACATACAACAAAACATTAATGACCAAAAAGTTGATATATGTATATGTGTAGATAGAATATTATGTAGTACTAATATTGTTAATTGATCTTCAAGTTGATTTTATTTTTATTTATTTTTTGAAAAAAACAACTTCTACCAATCCATATATATATATATATATATATATATATATATGGGTGTGTGTGTATGTGTGTTTTAAACCACAACTTTTGGTAAATTAAGTGTAGAATGGGTAGGATTTTTTTGTTTTACAATACATAATATGTAGGGTTAAGAGAAGCTAGTAATTTGATGCTGGCATCTCGAGGAAAGTAATAGGGGCTAGACTGTGATAGTCATGAGCCACGGTAAGCTTGGTGCTACTTCTTTGTTTCTTTGTTTTCTTTGTAGAAGAAGAGTAATGGATAGTTTCTGAATAATGTGAAGTGAAATTTTGTGATGAAAGAAAAAGTTGATTTATATGATGTCAAATGAGAATATAAATTTATTGTGTGTTGAATTATAAGTAAAGAATTGGAAATTTGATAATGGAATATGTTTGTGAAGTATGGATTTGACTGGGAGAATTATAATACATTGATTTTTGAGAGTTGAAAGTGTGCCACAAGAAGAAGTCTGTAGAGTTTGGAATTGTGTGAAGTAGATTACTGGGAATGCCAATTAGTTTTTGAGAATTCCAGTGATTGGATTGTGGAATGTTATATGCTGTCTTTTAAGATAGTGTAGTATAACATATCGTTGTTATGAGTTTTAATAAAGAGAAGAGACAGTGAATGCGAACATGGAATTATTGATTGCAATATTTCATTTAATAGAATGTAGAAGACATTGTAGCTTTCTTGGATGTTTTAGTTGATCAGGAGATAATTAATTATGTAACCCTAACGTGAAAACTCATGCAGATAGTTTTTCCCCATGTTCAAATTCTCCTATATAGGTTTATTCCGATTAGATTAGTCTAGAGTAAATAAAATGACAATTAAACTAAGATTTATATCATGAATAATTCTACCAAAAGTTTCAATTATTCTTATTAATTTTTCTTTATCATTTTGTGGTTCAAAAATTTTAAAAAGTAGCAAATAAGTAAGATTAAAAGTATTTTTTGAAATAAAAAAGAATTACTATAAACATATATATATATATATATATATATATATATATATTAAAAAATATTAAAAAAAAACAACAAGACATGAATATTATAATAAATTTTAGAATATTAAACATTTGCCAAATTTTACTATAAAGAATAGAAGGATATAAATTTAAATGCCAATAAATAGCTTTGATGTAGACATTGGATAAATTTAATAGATTGTATACCTACACTATTCACTAAAGATTCAATAAAGTTCTATAACAAACTTTCTATAAAATTTATATTTATACGGAATTAAGTTAATTTTGTAAAAAAATGGTATTGGTTGTAAGTTAACTACAAAAATACCTTAAAATTGAAATTTTATTCAAAAGATGCTAGGCTACTCAAAAAAATTTAAACATGAAAAGCTTCATTCTGTCAAAATATTCTCACTTCAAAGTTTGGATTATCTAAATCCTAAAGATATCAATACGAAATTCGGATTATGAGTTTGATGGTTTTGTTGGACTTTTTGCATCGAAGTCATTGTCTGTATCTTCATTCTTTTGGTTAATAGTTCAATCTGCGCATTTCTCTTTTGATATGGGGAGTTCATAGCTAAGGAAAGCTTGTCTCGAACTATGGTCTTCAGGGATACTACTGATAAACCACACCAACAATGAAGACCGTCTCATACACGAGTGTGCGGTTGCGAAGAAGAGCCTGGCCCTGTGTTCTAAACTCGTGGAGCTTCACAGTAATGATCGGGGCGGTCCAATTGGCGAGTATGTATTACACAGTATTGTTTCACAGCACAGTTCTTCTATGTTGTCTTCATTTGCCGTGCATTAGTGCAACTCATAGTTGGATGTTTAGCCATGTTGTTTAAGCGAGTTTTGTAAGTAATTTAAAAAAATAAAAAATAGTACCCATGTCCGGAATATTGTAACAACCTTTCCTATCTGTTGATCGTCGAGCTAGTCCTAATTTTCCGCCAGATGTAAGTACACATTTGAGATTTCTGTGGACTATCTGTATGTGCATTTCATTCTTGTTCAAAAATGTTGCAGCTACAAGATTCATGCGTTGCGACAGAAAAAAGTGAGTGTAAGATCTTAGCTTTGTGAGGGACGAGGCTTGAGTATGGGTATCTTTAGAGTTTAGATATCTTGAAGTTCATCAATAGTTTGTTGAAGCCTCGCTACTCTTACTATCACAAACAGTTGCTTGCAATAACCGCTTACTTAGAACTTGGGAAGCTTTGTAATTTTGTCGGGTCTGATGCCTCAACACAGGCTTCAGTTGGTCTATACCTTATACGTAATAAAACACATGCTGTTACGACAAAAGCTGCTTCAAATGAGTGGCCGTTGTGGAAAATATAACGAATCGACAAGGATGACATGTTCTAGTGGTCAAATTTCCGAGCAATGAGTAATGAAGGCAGCTTTTTCAGTGCCATTACGTAGTCTCACTAAAACATGCCACCTTATTGCAAAAATACTATAATTGCAGGCTCAAGCATTGTGTTTTGTGTTGGTGTTAGTGCGGTGGAGTTGGAACTTAAGGTCAAGTTTCAATTTAATTACAGTTCATCTCATTTTGATTTCATTGCAATTTTTTATTTAACTTCTGAACGCAAACAAAGAAAAACTCCGTCCGGTCTAACCAGAGTTCTAGGATTTTTTTCAACGATCAGAAGATTAATAAGCTGCTAAGCGTACAAATATCGTGAAGCCCTTTACAAGTCTAAATGTTATGAGCTGAGATGGATTTTCGCTACCTTTGCAAAGACGTTCTAGCACCATTGTGCAGAGCGGAGAATTGAGCACGCAAAGAACAGTCTTGTTGTGGTCGCAGCGTTTCTGAGGCCATCCTTCCGTCGTCGATAGTTCTAGACTAAATGAGTTGCTACACTATGTCAACCAGCCGCCGCACCCATTTGATGAGTTATTACATTTCTCCATCCAGAATGTTCACAAGGTAGCTTTTCGTGCCTTCACACCCTACCATTCAGTCTCCGACGTTTCTAAGATATTTTCCTTTTCTCCTGAGTTGGTTTGTGACAAAATATTCTACTTGTTATTACTTGTGACTAAAAGAAGTCAAACGTAGGTTTTTATCTCTGTCGAAATCTTTGTAGCATGTCTTACTCTGGAATCTCGTAGATGTAAGTCTCTCGAATAATGAAGACTTTCATTGAAATTTTATGACCTCTTCTTTGTTGTCACACTGATGGCCAGAATAAGACCCATCTGGAAATGTTCGCTTTAAGTCTTAGGGTAGAAGTTGGTTTGATCCTCATCCTCCGACATGTTCTCACTGTATGTCTAGATGATCTACAGTATGTGTTTGATGCAGCCAAACAGCAAACACGAAACCAAAGTGGGATGAAGAGTACACGTTCTCAGTAACACTGATGTAGTTACCTTGCTTGGAATTTGTGAAATCCCTCTTGCATAGCAGCAATTTGGCAAAACAATGGGACTCATGATTCAAATGAGGCCGTTAGTAGAGTCACCGACTAAAAGCAAGGTACAGAGAACTTCGTTGTGAATTTTTTTTTATTGTTTCAACCGAAAAAGAGCTGTGAAAACGAGGGCAATGTGGAGATTCAATTTCGTGACAATGGAGTTGGAAATTCATACACATTTCGGGATTCACTTGTCTTTTTAACAAATTAGCAAAGAAAATAGATATAACAATACCTGGTGTTGACATGGAAGGCACTTTGCTAGTAGGAAGTTTTTGTTACGAAATCATTATACATTAATTCTAAATGCATAGTGAGTGATGCATTATTATTACTGACTTGTAAGTACAAGTTAAAATTTATCAGTTTCCATGTCCATTTCGTAAAGTAGTATCTCACCACTTTAAATTTAACTTTCAATTTTTTTTTAATACAAAAACATTCTCTGTTTTGATGCAAGTCACTGGTATATTGCAGCCGTTGGTAAACTTGCAAATCTGTACTCCCCTTAATAAATTTTGTGGAGCTTAAGCTGTCGTCTAGACAGTTAATACGATTTGTTCGACTTCGAGTTGTATTCGCGTAACCTGTTCGGGCGTGATAATGATCCCTGTAATCGTGCAGCTGCAGAATTTTATGCTTGCGTGGAAATTGAAGATTTAGCCATTATTTTGATGCTGCGACCAACCAGATGCATCAATCTTGAATGTGATCTGTTGGACTTAATTGATAAACCCCGAGGTTAGCCACTAGTCCTAAAACTCAGATCTTAAATTTTTATTTGTTCAGATTTGATGTGTGCTATAAAGCGAAAAAGTGCCTCATCTTTGTGGCTTCAAAACTGTGTGCTTGTGTAGGGGTTGAAAACTAGTTTAATGACACCAGTGTTTGCATAAATCTGATTAATGTATCCTCATGCCCGACTTTTGTGTTGATGGTCAAGTTTTGATACAAGGGTGCGTAACCATTCTTTGTCTCAGTCAGTTTGCCCAACTCGGATTTGTATCAGCTTATTTTGGATATTCATATTGTTCAATTTAGAACTCTCTTGAATTGTTTGTTACCCAGCAAGCCTTCAAACTATGCTCATTGCTGATAAAGCTTGAATTCATGAATTTAACTCAGATCAAAGATTAGACAACCCATGCTTTGGTTAGCTCTTTGAGTGTGTCATATATGACCTTGCAGCATTGCCATGTGGATTTGCCACTACTATCCCAAAGGTTCGGTGTTAATCTAAATGAGTTTTTTTTTGTTTTTCGCCGATCGCAGATACCTCGCACAAAGAGAAATTGCTGTATATTGAATAGAATCGTCTATTCTGAAATTTCTCCCAACTGCGATAGTTTTTTCTCGCAATAGATGTAGCAGACATCGAGGAGTCTAAAACATTTGTGGCCATAAAATGTGTCGAGAAATACTGATGGAGATATACATACCCGTGCCGTGAGAGGGTAAAAATGCACTCGCAGTTGACAAGTAAAGCGGCTGTTAGACATACTGTATTGTTCAGACCTGGCTTTGAAGTACATCGACGCATTCAAACGTTTGATATTTGGCAAAACGGTTTTCGGTTATTACAGAAGAGCACATTCTTATTTTATTCTAGAAAAGAAATATCAAACCACCCACCACAGCATAGCGACTCATTTGTCTTCATAGCAGGAACTCAGCAGTAAATGTACTTAGAAAATTGGCTTCTTGAAACCTTCGTTGGGCAATGCAACATGGGGGCCTTCATACGTTTGCGTTTTTCACATTTTTTAATAACACAATGCTCAAGACGTTGCTGATGATTGTTGGGGAAGTGATAGACAACGCTTCATCCACTAATAGTATCCTCGCTTGGTTAGGTCATCGAGGTTGGTACCTTGCGGTAAAAGTGAAGATGCTTGATATTTTATCGTAATAATCTCTGAAGAGATTTTTATCTGTGAATGGGCCCTCAAAAAACAAACGCTCTGCAGGATTGCTGCAGGCCAGCTCTAATCTTCACTTGCCTGTCAGCTCAAAGGTAACATTTGTCTCTGGGATGCATATTTGTTTATCGTGGCGCTTTTGGGACGTTCCAGTCTGATGGTTCTCAGCACTTTTTATAAATATGATTCTGTGTCGCCCTGCTCATCAACTGAGCACAGGTCTGACCATTCAATGTCATTTGTAATTCAAAACCTCAAACCTTTGCTAGTCGTAACTGAAAGCTTCATTTTTTTTTTCAGCCAACTGCTCAGTTTCTGTAAACAATTTTTACTGAACTCTCAGTCGAATGGGGGCAACGCCATGCCAACCGTGCATGGAGGTGGGACTGCGAGGGTGAAAGTCCTTCCACTATTCGGAAAACAAACAAACGAAGACTTGCCAGGTAGGCACTGTGAAGCTGAAAGCCCGGGAGAGTGTGCCAGGAATCAAGCCCATTTAAAGGACACTCCAGGAAGCTAGCTCCTCAGATGCCATTCAGCCAACTGTTCTGCTGGGTTGTCCTTCATCGTCACAGTTCGTTCTTCAAGTCCCGGCCCCACCACGCTTTGTATTCCCCTGCAGAGCAGCAATTCCCCTCCCTGCACTGGTGGAAACACAGGTAAACAACTCTTGAATTGTGCTTAATTTAATTGCAAGAATCACACTGATGTGCTATGGATATCGAAATTTGTGGTTCTAGACGGATTTGTTTTACGTCAATGGTCGGTGCAAAGGTACCACAGTTCCTTCCTAATTTTGTAGTTTGACAAAACTTTGGGGGCTTATCGATGCTGTTTTTGCCCTTCCATTGATCACTGGCCAGACAACCACCACTGTTCATGCATGATCTGCTACAATCCGTTGGTTCTTTCGTTTTAATTTGTGTTTTCCTTCGACGGGTTTGTCAGTGATTACTTACTTTCGAGTGGGTGAAAAAATGAAAGACCAAAGCATCGATTAGTGGTTAGCAAAAATTTAGTATTATCGAGTCACCTTTGTTCCACTCTCCACACCGTGTGCTAATTCTTGTTTCCATTCAGATGCCATTAAGATGCATTTAAATGGATTCTTATGTGGCAGTAGAATCCATTTCTTCAAATCTTCAATGATCCTCTACTTTGCAAACAACCTTCTCTGCATGTCTAGCGTGCAAATATGGTGTCGACCCAACGGTATTATCCTTGGAAGTATAAACTTGTAAATCAATCCAGGACTTTCTTCCTTCCTCTCTACTCTGAGCCACGTAAACAGGTTGCGTTTTACTCCATTTGTTACATGAAGGTCTTCCACGGTTCTCAATGGACCATTCAAGACCGTCTGGGAGTCAAGTCAGATTGCAGTATATTTATTCAGTTCAACCAGCGAGAAGGTGTTCAAACTGTTAGTTGAGGCCTGGGACTAGGGCTGGCTACTTTTTGAACTCATGCCGGGAACCATTACTACGAAGAAACAGGTAGACAATGCCGTGAATGCCATGAAGTTTGTCTTTCTCACCCATTGATTAAAGAGGATACTTCCAGTTCGTTGACTTCCAACTCGTTTATTTCTGTTTTTAATGCGGAGTTGACTCTGCATTCTACATAATCATCACCCCCTAAGCTTTGAAGCAGGAGGTCAAACCACTGATTAGAGGTAAGGAGCATATTCTTTTCGAAGCATCTACTTTGTTCCTTTAAAGCGTCTTCTCAGTGATATCTTCGAAGGGTTTCAGCAATCAGCCACAGGTCAACACTGTTCGACACACTGCAAACAGTGCTTGCACAACTTGAGCAGAAGCAGCAAAAGATGATGAGGTGGAGGAGGAGGTGCCATCTCTTCATGTGAAACATATTTTGGAAAAAAAAAAAAAAAAAACAACAACAACTTTTTTCATCTATATATACAATTTATTCAAGTTTTTATCAGATTAAAAAAACTTCACAAGCTTTCTTAGAAACAACGAACAACCTTGCTAATCTTAACATATCTTAAAATGCTTCCTCTATCCACTTATTAGGATTACTACAGTTTTCAACTCAATGCTTTAAACCTAAATACTTATAAAAGGTGACATTGTATATAACGTTGGATTAAGAGTGCGATTGCTTTGAATGGAGAGAATCTCTTGTATCAACTCTTCACTTCAGAGTTGGAAGAATCAAAAGGAATCCACCGCCTGCTCCATGTGCGGGTGGAGAGAACCAGCTCGCAGCACGAATTGATGGAAGCAGAGCAGCGTGGACTGTCTAGATCACAGTTTTCAATTTCCTTCAAAGGACCCATTAATGACAACAACACCACCGTAATCACTGGAACACATGTAGACTGACATCGAGAGCCTTTTAGATGCCCCGCAAGCTGTGGCAGATTTTGCTGGTGGCATCATCTTGTCCCAGCTCCATAAAAAACCATCCTTGCTCCAACAGTACATATAAATCCACATCACTCCAATCCCTGCCTTTGTCATTGCTGGCTGCGCCTTCTCTCCCCTTATCTCTTAGCTCTTCTCTCCTATACTTGACTTCTCTGGATCGATTTACGCACGTGTGCAGAGTACAGTTCATTGTTCAAATTGTCCGCTTATTTGTTTATTTTCCTTATCTAGATTTCAAGTTGTGGTTTACAATCTTAGTAGCTGACTCGTCTAGTTTACTGGTCATATGCGGAGATACTGTCGTGGAAAAGTGACCAAGATTGTGAAGAAATTGGTGCGCGAGTGGATATCTGAACATCCAGGTTGAGTCCGTTTACTTCTGTGTATTATAGTGCTGTCGCCGCCGTGACGGAGGACAGCGATTTCGGTGGAAGCGTGCCACATTACATTGCTGGCCATGACGAGTGGCAAGATAGATGCAGACAGTTCAATGCACTTCGGCATTCGGAAGCGGGAAATTGGTAGTGGTTGGACATCCGCACTCAGAGTGAGCAAGGGCTCTCATCGGGTTAGGAAACCGTCCTTGCCTCTACCACAAGCGTAGTACCCACCTCCGATCATCATACACACCTATTCCCCTGAAGTGATTCACTCCAAGCCAGATGATTTCATGTCGTTGGTTCAGAAGCTGACTGGTTCCAGCGACACCAGGTTGCGACTGAAGAGATCACCGTGTGAGAATGACAAGCCCGTCGCTCTGAAGGATGCCTCCACTAATCTCGAGCGGCAACGATCACTTGCGATGAACGGTAGTGGATCGGCGTCCAGTTCGGATGATTCGGCTCTATTAGTTGTTGGATCCAGTCGTAGTCGGAAAGGAATTAAGCAGTCCGCTTCTCCGAAGAGTCCCCTGGACTCACCTTTTGGATTCGACCACAGCAAGACTGCATTTCCTAACCTCAACATCCCATTGCTCCCCAACACTCAGGTGAAGACAGAGCCAGTTTTCTCATTCAATGACAACGAATTCTTCAACGTTATGGCAGACTTCATGCACCAATCATCTGCTCCGAGGACCGCAACGATGCCGCTCTCAGGTAGACCTCCAGTTCAGGAAATGGGGGCTCCCTTCAACACTACCTCACTACAGTTACCGGATTTCCTCTCTACCAATCTCGTGCCTAGTGTGGCTGATCCCTCACCAGGGTTGTCCCAATCTTATCTCGACTGCCTCACTGCTCCTGCATCTTCTTACCAGATGCCCTATCAGTGTCAACGATACTCGGGGGAGTATTTGCCATTTCCGGATGTTTCTACCATATCGTCTCTCGAAAACATCCAAGCCTTTATGTTGTCATGAATCTATGGACAGGAGCTTGGAATGAACATTATCTCGAAATATCAAAATCCCTTAGCTCACCACTGCAGAAATGGAACACGAATCTTGACGCAATTCATCTTAAGGTGAAGGGTCGCCAATCGTGGTGATGGTGGTGAT
This sequence comes from Physcomitrium patens, assembly GCF_059467195.1. Lineage (NCBI taxonomy): Eukaryota > Viridiplantae > Streptophyta > Bryopsida > Funariales > Funariaceae > Physcomitrium > Physcomitrium patens. Next base: position 14,350,949 of record NC_143434.1, on the reverse strand, counting down.
CAGCATCAGAGGTTTCAAGCGAATGCCAAAAATTTTGATGGAGTTATCAACCTTGTAACATAGAATCAGGAGTGTACCATAAACTAGATGTGTGATTCCGACATAGGATACCTGGAACTGTGCATGGTAGACACAGGTAGAAGGATGCTAATCAGTATTCACTAGTGTTGATAAGTAGGGCGAACTTTCGACAATGTACAGTTAGTAACATTTAGCTCAACTGAAGAAGTTTATACGAACATGTGTAGTGTTCATCGCTGTAAGAAAGCTTCGCTTTTCGATGCTGAGATGAGAAGATACGTCGAGAGTATGTAGAAATGAGTCTTGAAATAGGTGTTGCTAGTCCCTCTCTTGTAATTACAGCATCATCATTCCATTTACTGCAAGTGCACTCTAGCCACACACATCTTTCTTTTGAGCATGATATTCATTGCCATCCTTATCCCCTGACCAAGCATTGGGAGAGCGTTTTGGGGATGAACCTTGATATCCACTACCACGATGAAAGACCCAACACAAATTTCTAGTCTGAGTAGCACACAATGTTGACACTGCAACGATGGAGCTAAGTTGCAAAATCTCAACTCTTTGCCACGTCTGCTGCAACAGTGAGTTGTGATCATGTAAACGAAGCAACTGAGACATATAATCTTGGGTTTCGATGCTTGTATGTGTGTAGCTACGTCGTAAGCAGTTGCTAGTGCTAGAATCAAGGTTCCACATCCTTTAGTATTATCAGACAACATTGAGAATCACTTAAGTCTTGCTCCTTAATGTAGTAGCTAATAAGGTCATGTAGGAGTTTTTGAAGGACCACTTGCCCATAAAATAAAGGGAAATTTTCAAAAGTACCTCTGAAATTTTCTGAAATATCAAGAATACCCCATATTCTTGATAATAGCACACATATCCTTCAATTTTTTCGTAATATCAAATCTACCCTATGTCTGATAACTTGTCACGAAATTTCCTATTTTACATTGGATTGGCGTGCTTGGAATACAATAGTTATCAACGAAAAACGGTAGAAACCAGCGAATTCGCTTTCGAAGATTGCATTACCAGACGATTTTTGATAGTTGAGTTGATTTTGTGTCGTATAGAGAGATTTGTAAGCAATTTAATTTTGCTCATGTCGGTGTCAAGCATGTTGAAGTGACTGATTCGCTTCATTGAACCGTGGCGTTTTCATCTTGAGCCATTGAGTTGAGGTGAGACAACTGTTGCTGTAAGCCCTCAATTATCTATTCCTTGAGCATCGAAGTGAAGTTGTAGAGATAAGGCGATTGTGTAGAGTTTGGTTGTGCGTAGGCGTTTCGACCTTGACGTCCACTTTGATGGTGGTTTGTAACGCCTAACTTCAGCACCCTAAGAACTGGAGCTATTTTCAGCTCAAAATTCCGCTCAGAATTGACCAAGAGAGAGATAGAGAGAGAGAGTAACACATGTTTCAAGTTCCATATACTTCTTTGGATTCCTGAACCAAATTTCATGCTGTCTTCTCTTGAATTGAATCTTGATACAGTTTTCAAGTGTTAATAATAAGTGGCTAGAGATTTTAGTTACAGTTTCACCATAATAGAGCCAAAATCTACCGGTTATGTAACAGGGATGTCAGGTCCTTCTATCACCTAGCAACTGATGCTTTGCAGCATGTTATCTTGTGCAAGTGTGCATTGTATTGAACTATTTCTGTGTCAATTTTTAAGAAACTTTGAGTCAACTTATAACAGTGAATAACAATACTAATGTACAGTACACAAATTGGTATATCCGCGACTGCAATAGGACATTTCCAGTATAGCATTCTCAATCAAAAGTCGAGTAAATTTTTGTACAATCAACCTGGTGGTGTAAGTGGGGCAAGTAGAGAAGCTTCATGAATTCATCGGCGTCACCAAAACAATCCCACCATCTGTGACATCGAGATGTGACATCGACGTCATTTGACGATAAACTGCCACAAACCCATTGCTCCTATTGTGTACAGATGGGTGCATAGGTTAAATAATAGCCTGTGACCAATTACTAGTTCAGGTTCTCAATCTCATTCTGAAAGGCATTCACGGCATCAAAACTCAACTAATGTGCGCAAAGTTGCAAAGTGACAACCGCGGCAGAGAAGGCGCGCCGCAGCAACATTTTCGGGATACAAGTGCAGAAATGGACGAAAAAAGCAGAAAATTCTAGTGCTATTCTACACACCATTCTTGTAATACAATAACACATTAGTTGTTATTAATTTTTTGACATTTCTTGGTAGAGATACAATAAGAAATATCAAGAGTCACAAAGATAATGTTATTGCTAGAATTAACAATACTTGTATCTTATGTTCTTCTACAAACCATTCCTGTATTAATGAAGCATTTTTAAATTTTATTTTTGTATTCTCACGTTTTTCCTTCCCTTTTCTTTTCTGTTAAAATCTAACTATGATTTATATTTATATTTTTCAAAGAAGTATTATTTAAGGAAAAATCCATTTATTTTACATGCTGAAGAACATTACAATAGAGAAGTGATTCGTACTCCAACATAAATCACAAAAATACATTACTTTCTCTATAAAAATAAATTTTCACAGTTGCAATCAAAGCCAAATAATGTAATATCAATATTTTAACACATTATTGTCCATCATTGCTGCAAATGCTCATGTGTAGGGAATACTGCTCTTTCCACATGTGTGGTGCTGACATGGACTCACAAGCCACGTGGACTTTTAAAAAAAACAACAGAGCATAATGAATGAGCTGACGTGGAAACACTGAAACATTATGTTCATTTTGAAATCTCCACGATCTGTTTTTCCCTTCATTTCCCTCTCCTCACAGTAAAATTAGAGCTACTTTTAAATTAAACATATAAGTGGAAAAAATTACTTTTAAGTTATTTTCCACCATGAAATATTGTGACCAACCCATAGAATCACATCATTGTCATTTCTATTAATAAAACCATTCACGGGTACTTCAATAAAGATGTGATTTTATTGGTATAGGAAAATAAGTTCTTGTCCATAATGACCTTAAATTATCAATAGGATGAAAATAGTTGAACCTTGAGAACTAGAATAATAAATAGTATCATAAAGTGTTGTAATTTTGAATTCCAATTGCAAAATTCCCACCCTTTTTTTATTGCACAATAGCACATGGGCGTCAGTGGTTTTTGCAAAAAAATAATAAATAAAATTCAGTTTCCTTTCATTTTTCTTCTTCTTCTTGTCCTTTGATAGATGTTACAAACACACATGAAACTCAAGTAGAATATTGTTCAAATTTCGAATGAAACCACTGTCTCCTCCTCTTTTAGATGCTTTTTTAGGAATAAATTTTGTGTGGCTAAACTGTAAAGGACGGCTATGGTTTAAATAATTTATATTAAAATCAATACCTTGAGTAGCAAATTCAACCCACTAGGTATTTGGGAAACTCAAGCACACCAAAGCATGATTAAGGTCAACACCACTATTTAACTTTATAGTGATTAATCAATATCCCATGCTGCCCATTAAAGGATGATTAATAATAAACTATCACATTCTGTTTGTGTTGAGCAAGGTAGAATGTGCTTCATAACAGATGCTCTCTTGCAATCACCTTGTCAAGTTTGAACTACATAGCCATTTTCCACTATATATATATATATATATATATATAAGTTTGTTTATTTCTTTAAATATTTTTGCAAGGACCCGTTGTTGGGGACATGAAATGGGGTGAGTGATCCAAATTGGGCTTTCATGTGCAAAGAGTGTGCATTCACAAGGACCCCACATGGAAGTGGGGTTTTGCCACATCATACAGGGCAAAAACAATATGTAATTCCCAAAGGCTTGTGTGAATGGTGGGTGGAGGTTGCCCATGAAGAGGAGCAGATTCAGTGCAGAAAATTGTGTGTGTGTGTGTGTGTCCAGGCCATGGTTGAGGCACATTCCGGATTTGCAAAAGCATCAAATTCTTCATTCTATTTTCTTTTGGTCTGTTTAATTTTTTTTTTAGAAGAAAAAGGGAAGTCCTCGTTTCTGTTAATCAACTAAACAAAGTATAGACTGGGATATGGAATTACATGGAATGAAGCAAACAAAATCTATTGATGCATGTTGAAAAAATAGGGTCTCTTGTGGGTGGTGTAGGATTTCAATTGCATTTTATATCCATTATACACATATGTGAGTGCGTTTTATTTATTTATTTATTTATTTATTTTCGAATTTAATTCATAAATTCCCTTTAAAACATCTTTACTTTTCTATAAATAAAAAAAAAAAAAAAAAAAAAAAAAAAAAAAAACTTAGTATTTCCATGTTGGGCTGTTTTCCAAATAAGCCAGCTGAATTGTAAAAGAAGGATGTTGAACTTATCCAACCAAATGAGGGTTGATCCAAGCTCATCATTGTAGTTGTTTTTCATTCTTTTGCAACCAAATAGTTAAAGGGCATGTCCTTTTGAAAAGAAACCAAATTTGGATAATTAATTATTGAATTTTACAAGTAAATTTGACAGAAACTAATCTTACTTTTAAAGTGGAAAAAAACCACAAATTATGCTGCTCACAGAGAGAATGTCCAACACCACAAATTGATATCAATTCTTTTACAATATAAAAATCAAATATGGATGGATTTTGTGTAGCCTCTAGACCTATTTCAAATAATCATGTATTGGAATCTATAATGTTGTAGAAATGTCTAACTTCATTTGCATGTAGCTAGATTTTATGGCAAGTCACACATGCTCAAAAATTTGTGATGTATCTTGGCTGAACAATTTTAAAAAATTGGATCTGTTTCTCTGATATTGATTGCATAGATCAAATGAAAAACCTTAATATCAGATATTAAGTATCTATTAGATGATGTAAGAAATATTCTTATAATTTTTAAAGTCTAGCAGATTAGATCTATCAAATTTTATCTAAAAATAATTCATAATATAAACAATATTTGAATTATTTTTTTGTTCTTTTTTTAAAAATTATTATAGTTTTGGAGGTTATCAAGGTAGAAACTTATATATAGATGCATAAAATTACTTAAAGCTAAGTTTAAAGAATTAGAGTTAATAACTATTGTATTTAGTAATTATATAAATAAAATAAAATAAATGTCCTTTTTCTAATAGATTCTTTTCATAGATTTAACATTTTTAAAAGATATGTTTAGGAAATCATTATTTTTATTTTATTTTATTTTTAAAAAAATTCATAATAAAAAAAATTCTACAAAAATAATAATAATATAAATTTTTTTTTAAAAATTATAATAAAAATATGATACTAATTTTTATTAATAAAATATTAATAAATTCTTAAGAATTAAAAATTAAATCATTACTTTTTTAATAATTATATTGTAAAGAAAAAAATATAAAAAACATGGATTTTATTTTTAAAATAATTATATATATATATATATATATATAAATTTAATAAAATTAAATTTATTCTTTAAATGATTGTATTTAAAAAAATAATGTAGATATAGAAATAATAATAACTTTAGAATTAATAGTATATATTTTTAATTTGTAAGATTATTATCATAGATCTATCAATTTAATACGTGGTTTATAGAATAATATATGTATTTGTACATATTTATGATCTAAATTCTTAATTTTAGATTTTTTATATAAAAACTATTTATTTTAATAGATTTATTTGGAATTTTAAGTAAATCATTTCAAAAAATTGATTATTTATCTCTAATTATATTGCATATATATATATTTTTAATTTTAGAATCATAAAGAATAAAAAACAAATGATTTTTTTTGCAAAGATTCAAGTAAGTAATTAAATTGATTTTTGTCAAGCTATATGTAGCATACATTAAAGAGACAATTTCAAAAAGATAGTCATTGTAACAAGATATAGATAAGATAATTATATAGATAGTTAGAACTATAGAAGTTTCTAAAATTAGAGTTAGGTTAGTGGACCAGGTAGGACCTATCGTGGAACATTCTAGAAAGAGTTTAGGGCGGTTATTTAGATAGAGCTCATCACTTAGGAACATCTTAGAAAGTCCAGGGTGAGAGGACAAGATATAAATAGGACTAGCCAAGGCCTTATGGAGCATCTGGTTATGTATGGTTTCAAACTCTTTTTCTTTGTAAAATTTAGTTTTGCATCCTTTTATTGAATTTTGTTTTAGTCTGTTTTGTCTTATTTTATAATGAGGTTTTATGTTGCTATAGAATACAAGGATCTTGGATTTTTGAGATAGTCTGGTCATGTTTCATTGGTATCAAAGTGAGTATTAGATCATTTTCTTCTAGTAGTGTGTCAATAGTCATCATTTAGTCCAAGGTTAGTTTTTATCATCACAGTGGATATTGTATTGAGGCTACCAGGATCTATTCTTAAAAAGTCAATTGGAAGGTAAAAAGATATTAGAATAATGGAATCCAGTAGAGAAATTATAATATGGAAGATATGGCAAAGCAATCCCAGATAGAGGCTCAAATACAACACCTTTTAGATCAGATAGCTACTTTACAAGGGTAAATAGAAGCCTCAAGGATAAGAGAGTCAACATTTGCTAGGTTGAAATTGAGTAAGCCTAGTACATACTCTGAAACTTCAAGACAAGAAGATGTATGTCAATAGCTCTTCAACATGCAACAATACTCCAACTATCTAGGACAAATACTACTAAAGGAATTATATATGCAACCAACTATTTGAGGGATGTGGCTGCAATTGGGTGGCAACATCGAGTTCAAAATTATGGAGCTTAAGATGGATTTTGCGATTGAGAAGAGTTTGAGACCGAGTTTAGGAATCAATTTCAGCCCATCAATGCAAAAAAGATAGCAAGCAATCAGTTGGCAAATCTTACACAAGCTCGATTGGTGCAAGATTATGTCTCCAAATTGACAATGTTTTAGAAGCGGAGATGATGGATCAATTCCTATGAGGTTTAAAACTTTGGATCCAATGAGAGATAGAGCTAAGAGATCCACAAAAATTAGAAGATGCAATTTGGATTGTAGAGAGGATCAATGCTATAGATTTTAAAAATTGTAGAAGATGACCTATAGCATGAAGTCCTATGCCGTTATCTAATACTACGACACAACAACCAATGCCAATAGAGATTGATGCCCTATAAGGATCATTGACACTACAAAGATGACAAATATTGGTGCAAAAAGAATTATATTTCTATTGTCAGGAGCTAGGCCATCAGATTGGAGGTTGTCTAAAACATAAAAGTATAAGTACCAGCAAGACAAGGGAAGTTTATAGTCTCAAAATTCACCAAGCCGATAATAAATCAAAGCACAAAAATGGGGCTCCCTAATAAAGGCACTAGTGGCCAATATTAGAAGTAGCTACTGTCTCTTAGAGACAAATGGCATAGCCTCATACAAATATAAAAAGAATGAATTGGTACATCTAACAACATGACTAAGAGGACAACCATGTTGAGTTTTTGTAGATTGTGGCTCTACAAAAAATTACATCTCAATTGAAATTGTTGATTGGCTTGGAATTAAAACCAAAGAAATTATGAAAAGAAGTATATACTTTGAAGATAATCGAGAGAACGTATTGAGTGAGACTTATAAAGAAGAAACCTTGAGATTGATAGAAACCTACATCTTAAGAGAGAAATTCAAGGTGACAAAGCTAAGGTATGATGTTATCCTTGGTATGCTATAGCTAGTCATAGGAAATAAGAAATTTGATTAGGTAGTAAGGACAATCTCTTTTAAAGATGGAGGACGCAAGGTAATTCTTTGCACCTCTACATCAAGTGAAGTTGAAAGACATCCTGCAAGCAAAGACTAATTTATAGGGATGACCTTTTATGAAGAAGCAATTATAGCATGATGTCAAGGACAAGAACATAATAAAGACAAATAAAGAAGTGAGACTTCTTTGAAAGAAAGATGACAAAATAGAAATAACTTGATATGTATATTAAAAAAGAAACTGGAATGGCTATTGCCAAAAGACAAGAAAACTAGAGACCCTTGAAACTAGACTAGAAGCAAGAAAGAAGTTGACAAGAGTGAAGAGGATTTCACACTTATCTCTATATATACTATCTAACTAGGAGCTACGTGGCGATGTTGTATAGGACCTCCAATATGTGTTGACTTTGTAGGATACATGGCTTGACTTACAAGGCAAGTATTTCTACGTGTAGGCCACATAGTTAGTTTGGTCTTCAAGCTAATAACATGTGTGGTACATGGCCAACTTGTTGATCACGTTTCTAATCCAAAAAGTCAATTAAAGACACCTATAAAGTCAAAGCAATATCTATGAAGCTTCTAAGAAGCTTCTATATCAAATACTATAGAATTAACTTATTTTTATCTACTTTTACTTACTTCTACTTATTTATACATGTAATTATTGGATTACATGTGTATGTCCGTGACATTACCCTCCTTTCTTGTCATGGACACAAAATACAGACTTGAAATCTAACAAAAAGTTCAAGAAGAAGTGGCAGAACTAGATTAAACAGATGACTACAAGAACAACACCAGAAAGGTGAGCTAGAACTCCAAGAGATGTGTTGTCGAGACTGAAGAACTCTTCAGCCTCGATCCTTATATATACTCCTACTTAGGAAGCTTCTCGAGCTACTTCTATTAACTAGGAAGCTTCTAGAAGGTTCCAGAGGCTTCCTTTCTAGAAGGTTCTAGAAACTTCTCGAGCTACTTCTATTAACTAGGAAGCTTCTAGAAAGTTCCAGGGGATTCCTTTCTAGAAGCTTCTAGAAACTTCTCTTTTAGAAGGTTCCAGAGACTTCCTTTCTAGAAGCTTCTAGAAACTTCTCTCTAAAAGGTTCCAGGGGGTTCTCTTCTAGAAGGTTCCAGAGGCTTGTTTTCTAGAAGGTTCTAGAAACGTCTCTCTAGAAAGTTCTAAGGAATATGTCCCTAACATCACCCCCTCCTTTAGCTTCGAGGTCTCTGAGAAGCAATGTTGTTGATCAGTATCAACGCAAGAAAATGAAGATCTGTCGCATAACTTCTGCTATGAACTCCAACTGTTGTTCACGAGGCAAGTGGTTCATCGACCCTTGAAGCCAACGGTAGAGGCCCACGCCTTCGACTTCTGACCAAGCATGAACTTCCGTGTCTTCATTGTGAAATTGTCCTGCAAACACACCTTCTGGCTGACCATCGTAAGCAGGCTCGATTTCAAATACGATCACGAGTGATTGGTTACTCGGTATCCTCCATCGTTGTCGTGGTACATGTAGTTCTTCATCTCGGGGTCGCCTTCGTGAGCTACTCGGTTGCGATACTCTGACTGACATAGTATCTATTTCTTGGCTATTCATATCAAAAGACCAAACTACGATCTATCTTGGAGAAAATAACTACATCAACTATGAATTTTGCTGGTGCTCTCCCTTTTTCTTATATTGTTGGGAGAACAAGCTTCAAAAAGAAGCTATCATCGAATTGATTTAGGTTTATCGGGATGTCGTTGATGAAACTCCTATACCTTTTGTGGCGCATTTGCAAGATTTTCAGCTGGCTCCCACGTTCACTCATTAATGTCATAGCCGCACCAATGAACAAGATATTCTAACTTTCCCCACCTTCGCCGTGAATCCAATACCTTTTCAACCTTGTATTCTTCGTGGTTCTCGATTTCAATACTAGGTGGCGGACATTGCACTCTTCCAGAAAAAAATGACTCTCAATAAGGTTCTAACAGAGAAACATGAAAGACTGGATGTACCTTCATAGAAGCCGGTAACTCCAGCCGGTATGCCACTGGATTAATTTGCTTCTGGATGATAAATGGTCCCAATCTTTGATAGTCCAACTTATCACATGGTCGCTTGGTCTTGATATTTCGTCGAAGAAGCCAGGCTTTGTCTCCAACTTTGAAAGTAGGTGCTGGATTCCGAAATCTATTTGCAGACGTCTTATAGGATTCTTGAGCGGATTGTAATTGAAGCTTCAACATAGTTTGAAGCTCTGATAGTTGCTTCGCAAATCCTTCAGCTGCTGGATTGTTATTTGTTGACGGACTCAATAAATCAAGCTTCGGATGATATCTATAGTTGGAAAAGAATGGTGTTTGTTGAGTCGACGCATAGAGGGTGTTGTTATATGCAAACTCGGCTAGCGGTAGATATGCAGTCCAATCGTCTTGCTGATAGTTGATGCTGCATTGTAAGTACTGCTCCAAGACTTGGTTCACCCGTTCCGTTTGGCCATCAGTTTGAGGATGAAAAGTTGAAGAAAGCTTGATATCCACCTTCAATATCCCAAAGAGAGACCTCCAAAACTTTGACACGAACTGGGTACCTCGATCTGATATGATATCATCTGGTAGTCCATGATATCGGTACACATTATCGAGAAAGAGTCTTGCTGTGACTTCACTGGACGATGTCTTCTTACAAGGAACAAAGTGTGCCATCTTCGTAAGCCGATCTACCACGACAAAGATGCTGTCAAATGAGTTTGATGATGGCAAGTCCGTGATGAAGTCCATAGAAATTGAAGACCATGGTCGACGTGGAATTGGCAATGGCTGTAGAAGTCCATAAGGGCGATGCCGAGGATTCTTAGATCTTGAACAGATGTCACAAGAGAGGACAAAATCTTTCACATCCTTCCACATTTGGGGCCACCAAAAATCTCGAGAAATAAGCTCCAAGGTCTTGTTGAATCCAAAATGTCCCGCAGCTGGAAAATCATGGCGAGATTGAAGAACTCGGAGTCGTGCTAGTCCTTTTGGAATGTACAATCGCTCTTCAAAGTATAAAAGATCTCCCTCCACCTTGACTTTGTCGTCATTGGTATGTTGCTTGATATCAATGGCTACTGAATCTTTAATGGTCATAGCACGTACCTGGTTTAGGAAGTCAGCATCAAATGATACAATAGTAGCACAAAATTGAAATCTCTCTGGCTTCAATAACGTTGTACATTGTTGATCAAACGCTGCTTCTCCAACCTTTGGTGCAAGATACGATCTCCTTGATAAAACATCGGATAGTCCTTGCTGCCTTCCAGGTCGATAAGTGATAATAAAATCGAATCTAGATAGCGACATATTCCACCGAGCTTGACGCCGATTTAAAACTCGAGCCGTCAAGAAATACTCCAAATTCTTGTGATCCGTATATACGGTTATTGGATGTGCAGCTCTTTCAAGAAAGTGACGCCATTCTTCGAAAGAATCCACTATAGCAAGAAGTTCCTTATCGTGGATCTCATAATTGATTTCAGCAGCAGAGAACTTCCGAGAATAGAATGCAACTAGATAGAGCTTCTTATCTTCACTCATTTGTGAAAGCACAGCTCTCAAAGCAAAACCTGAAGCATCAGTTTCTAAATAAAAGGCCTTTGTAAAGTCTGGATGTACCAAAATTGGAGCTATAGTAATGCTGTCTTCAAATCTTGAAACGCCTTCCCCGCCAAAGGTCCCTATTCCAACTTATCCTTGCATGTTAATCGAGTGAGAGGAGCAGCAACTTGAGAATAATTCTTGATGAAGATCCGATAGAAGTTAGCAAAACCAAGAAAGCATTGTACGTCTCTAACCGTCTTTGGAACCTCCCAAGACATGATTGCTTCTACTTTCTTGGGGTCCATCTTCAAACCTTCTGTAGTCGCAATGAATCCCAAAAATTCCATCTCCGTCTGGTGAAATAAACACTTTTCTAATTTGGCATATAGTCCTCGCTTGCGTAGTTTTTCCAAGACCAAATGAACATGCTCCTCATGCTCTTCCTCGTTTTTAGAAAATATTAGAATATCGTCCAAGTAGATGACAACAAAATCGTCGAGGTGTTCTCGAAAGATGTCATTCATCATATGTTGGAAAACCGCTGGAGCATTGGTAAGACCAAAAGGCATGACATTATATTCGAAATGACCATAACTTGTACGGAATGTTGTCTTCCACTCATCTCCTTCCTTGATTCGTACGAGATTATAAGCTCCCCTTAGATCAATTTTTGTAAAGATCTTCGCACGTCCAAGTTGTTCTAAGAGACTAGAAATCAAGGGTAATGGGTAACGATTTTTCTTTGTTACCTTGTTGAAGCCTTGTTAGTCCATACACATCCGTAATGATCCATCTTTCTTCTTCACAAATAAGATGGGTGGTCCAGCTGATGATTTTGAATGACGAATGAAGTTCTTGGCTAGATTCTCGTCGATGTACGTTCGTAACTCTACCAACTCCATTTGCGATAGATTGTAGATTGGGCCAAAAGGTGGTTGTGCTCCTTCTTGCAAGTCTATGGCACAATCATATGGTCGGTGTTCCAGTAGTATGTCGGCGTTCTTCTTTTGAAACACGTCTTCAAAATCTTTATATTGCTCCAGTATACTTGCTGTTGAGATCTTCTCCTCGGTAGTTGGAGCCGCATAAATGAAAAATAGAGTGCCTTCTTTAGATGATCTTATAAACGCTCTTGCTCCAATGAATAAGGATTTCTTTTTTCGAGGTTTTTTACTAGGTTTTTTCTTGGGTGGTTTTGTGGGAAAAGTCATCTTCCGCAACCTCTAATCTATCAATGGATTATGTTTTTCCAACCAAGAAAGACCAAGAATAATAGGATTTGATGGGGTTCTAATAATATTAAAAATAATATGACTACTATAGTCTTTAAACGTTACTTCTATAGGTTTTGATTCATGGGTGATGCTACCAGACAATAAAGGTCGCCCATCTATGACGTCAACATGAACAGGTTTTGATTTTTGTACTAAAGGGATCTTATGACGCTTTGCAAATTCTTCATCTAAAAAACAAGCAGATGCTCCTGAGTCTAGTAGTGCTAAGGTTCTCAGTTTTTGAGGGCCGATAAACAGAGGGATTGTAAAACAAAGTGCAGGTTGGGCAGAAAGAAAGGAACCTGATTGTTGTTGGGATATTTCATTGTCCAGCCGCACGGTTCCTACTGTGGCTGGGCATCCTCGTTTTCCTGAACAAATACTCCCCTAGTCTTGACTATGCCTCGATTTTGCTTTTTGGGGCAGTTTCCGACTTTGTGGCCTTTTCCACCGCAATACAAGCATAAATTTTCCTCCATACGTCGCTTTTTTTCTTCTATAGTAAGAGATTTGATACGTACCGCATCAATTTGCATGTCTTCTAGCTCTGAATGCGAATTCACACCGCTTGCCGACATAGTTGGAGCATGGCGAATTGTATGTTGTCTTGAGCGTTGGTCTTGGCGACGTTGGAATAGGCGATTATGTCACTTCACAGCTTGGCTAATGGCTTCATTGAACGTTCATGGATCAGGAAGAGTTAACAGCAAATCCTTCACATCATCTCTTAAACCCCAATAGAATTGACTCATCAACGCTTCTTCATCCCAATTGATGTCGCATACTAATTGCCTGAAATTCGAAGCATAGACTGATGTAGAACGCATCCCTTGTCGTAGCGACCGGATCTTTGTTGTAGCCCATCGAACCTTATCGTGTTCACCAAATGCTTCCGCAAATGCTTCCAAAAAGGTTTTGAAGTTGTTTAATATGGATGATCGTTTCTCAAAGAAAGGAGCAAACCATGATAGAGCTTGTCCCGTAAGTAAGGTTCCAACAATCCCAACACGTGACTCCTCCGTTGGATATCGTTCGGGCTGTAAAAGTGTTATCAACCTGATTTGATTGACAAATCCTCGAAACTTGGAACGTGTTCCATCAAACTTATCTGGAAGGCTAACTCGAGGCTCCTTATGTTGTAGAACTAGTGGTTCTTGTCGAACCTGAGGTAAAGTTGTTTCTCCAAGTGCCGAAATTTGAGGCTGGTGTAGTTTAGATTGTGCTATCTCAGATACTCCATCATTATGAAGCCTTGCCACCACTCCTTCAATCTCTGCAGTTCTTTGTGATAACGTAGCGAGGGCATTCATAATAGCATCTAACTTAGACTCCGAACTTTCTGTCATACTAATGTCTTGACCTCTGGCCATTCTAAAAGAAGGACAAAAATAACCCTATAAGAGGCAATATTGGTTTATAGGAGGGTAATCCACAACCTATAAAACGCCTTAAGAATTTCAAGAAGAGGGGTAATCCACTCTCTCCAAGAAGAATAAGACTCCAATATTGTAACAGAAGAAGTATCAGTTTAGAGGAGGGTAATCGACAACCTCTAAAAAATGCTAGTATACCTTCAAGTAGAGGGGTAATCCACACTCTACTAAGAAAGAACTAGCTCTGATATCTCAAGTTAGTGTAGTCTCGACAAAATGTCACGGACACAAAATACAGACTTGAAATCTAACAAGAAGTTCAAGAAGAAGTGGCAGAACTAGATTAAATAGATGAGTACAAGAACAACACCAAAAAGGTGAGCTAGAACTCCAAGAGATGTGTTGTCGAGACTGAAGAACTCTTCAGCCTCGATCCCTATATATACTCCTACTTAGGAAGCTTCTCGAGCTACTTCTATTAACTAGGAAGCTTCTAGAAGGTTCCAGAGGCTTCCTTTCTAGAAGGTTCTAGAAACTTCTCGAGCTACTTCTATTAACTAGGAAACTTCTAGAATGTTCCAGGGGATTCTTTTCTAGAAGCTTCTAGAAACTTCTCTCTAAAAGGTTCCAGAGGCTTCTCTTCTAGAAGGTTCCAGAGGCTTGTTTTCTAGAAGGTTCTAGAAACTTCTCTCTAGAAAGTTCTAAGGAATATGTCCCTAACACTTCTAGGGACGAGTTCCACGAGGAGCAGTAATCATATATTGAAGAAATCTATGATGTGATAAATTATATTTGTCACATATTTTGATCTTTGTTCTCTTCGAAGATGATTGATAAGGCCTGTCAACCATCGGTAGTGTCGTATACCAGGGCGGGAAGACCACCTAGTTATTTGATCATTGTTGAGGCCTTCATAACTTCCTTCAAATAAAACATTTGGAACACCATTAGGAGTTGTTTTTACCTCTAGTAAAATCACCAAACATCGAAAGTCCCTTCCAAGGTCGTGATACCAATCGCGTTGTATTTTTCCATCTATTCGAAGAAGAATATGTCGTTCTTCAAGAACTTCATCTCGATTGCGTCATCTTGAAGGTTGAGACAATCATAATGTCTTGTCTGGCAAGTCATCAAACAAGGCTATTGAGTCAAATCTGCTAGTTGTTTGTTCTCCATCTCTTGAGCAACACAACTACAAAGAAGCTACAAATAAGGATTGAAAGTAGAATGATATCTTGCCTAGATCTTGTTTCTTTTATAAAGAAGGTTTTCATCTTGATTTTGATGGATGTCGTCAATGAAAAGCCTCCACCGCCTTTGTTGCATTTCCAAGATTCTTTACTGGCTCTCATGTATGTTCACTAATATCATATCTGCGTAAATGGACAAGATATTTTAATTTAGTTCGGCGTCGCCTTGAATCTAAGACTTCTTCCACTTCAAACTCTTCATTATTGTTCACTTCTATAGGAAGAAGTAGAGCTTGTCTTCTTCTTGATATGTCCACTGTCTTGTATTGTTCAAGAAGAGACACATAGAATATTGGATGGATTTTCATTGACTCCGATAGATGTAAACGATATGCAACTAGATTGATTTGTGTAGAAATAGAAAATCGTCCAAGCCTTCAATAGTCCAACTTGTCACAGGGACGAGTGGTCTTGATATTACGATGAACTAACCATACCTTATCACCCATGTGGAATGGTGGTTGTTCCTTTTGATAGATATCTACATTGACCTTTTGTTGTTCTTGAGCTTCTTTTAATTGCACCTTCATTGTTATATATAACTTTGACAAATGAATTGCCAAATCTTTTGCAGCAGGATTATCAACTTTTGAAAAGTCAAAAGTATCAAGTCATGGATGATAACCATAATTAGTAAAGAAAGGTATTTATTTTTTAGAAGAATGTACCGTATTATTATAAGCAAACTCTGCCAATGGCAAAAGAGTTGTCCAATCATCTTGTTGGTAATTAATGGTACATCTTAAATACTACTCCAAAACTTGATTAACACACTCTATTTGTCCATTGATTTTAGGATGGAATGTCGAAGATAGTTTTATATCCACTTTTAGAATCTTGAAAAGAGTCCGCCAAAATCTTGATACAAATTGAGTTCTCCTATCTGATATAATATCCTTGGATAATCCATGATAGAAATAGATATTGTCAAAAAAGAGCTTAGTTATTTCTTCACCTGTGATAGATTTTGTAAATAATACAAAATATGCTATCTTGGTAAAATGATCTACTATCACTAATATAGAGTCATCAGAACCTGAGATTGAAAGGTCCATGATGAAATCCATAGAAATAGAAGACTATGGTTGTTTTGGAATAGGTAATGGCTGAAGAAGTCCATAAGATCAATGACGAGGAGTTTTTGATCTTAAGCAAACATCATAAGATTGTACAAAATCTTTAACTGCTTTCCATATTTGGGGCTATCAAAAGTCCTTGGATATTAGTTCCAAAGTTTTATTGTACCCAAAATGTCTTGCTGCTGGAAAGTCATGACGAGTTTGAAGAACACGTAATCCAACTTCACCTTTTGGAACATATAGGCGTCCCTCAAAATATAGTAGATTCTTCTAAAATTCAAACTTGGAAGTATCGTGAGACTTTGAAGGATTTTCCTTAATATTATGAATAAGAGGATCAAAAGACATACTTGACTGAACTTGCTTCATGAAAGTTAAATCAACAATTAGTGTTGATTTCATTGCTCAAAGA
The DNA here is from genome assembly GCF_059467195.1 of Physcomitrium patens. Lineage (NCBI taxonomy): Eukaryota > Viridiplantae > Streptophyta > Bryopsida > Funariales > Funariaceae > Physcomitrium > Physcomitrium patens. Next base: position 14,334,272 of record NC_143434.1, on the reverse strand, counting down.
TGAAGATGCTTTGGCTTCAAGAGAATTGTCCGTTGTTCCTCAAAAGTAGCATCTCCTTCCTTTGGTGTAAGATAAGATCATCTAGAGAATGCATCTAACAAATCTTATTATTTTCCTAGTCGATAAGTGATCTTGAATTCGAATCTTGACAAAAACATACTCCAACGGCCTTGGCGAGAATTCAAAACATGTATTGACATAAAATATTCAAGGTTCTTGTGATCTGTATATACTAAAATTGGGCTAGAAATACCTTTTAGATAATGGTGCCATTCTTGAAACAAATCCATGATTGCAAGAAGTTCTTTGTTGTGGATCTCATAGTTGATCTCAACTGCTGAAAATTTTCTAGAATGAAAAGCTATTGGGTGAAGTTTATCATCTGTTCCCATTTATGACAATACGGCACCCAAAGCAAAATCTGATGCATCTGTTTCCATTAAAAATGGCTTAGAAAAATCGACACGATACAAGATTGGTACAGAAACAAAAGCTATCTTCAAAGCTTCAAATGCTACTTTTGCTTCTTCATTCTATTGAAGTTTGTTTTGCAAATCAAATATGTAAGTGGAGTTACAACTTGAGAGAAGTCTTTGATGAAGATCCGATAGTAGTTGGCAAATCCCAAAAAGCATTCTACATCTCTTACCATTTTGGGGATCTTCCAATCCATAATTGTTTGAACTTTCTTAGGATCCATCATAAGTCCGTCATTTGAAATGATGTATCCTAAGAAGTCGACTTGAGTAGTGTGAAATACACACTTTTCTATCTTGGTATAGAGTCCTGCATTTCTTAATTTTTGTAATACTTGACAAACATGAAATTCATGTTCTTTTAGGTTCTTAGAATAGATTAAGATGTCGTCTAGGTAACAAACAATAAAATCATCTAAAAACTCCCGAAAGACATCATTCATTACATGTTGAAATACTGCTGGTACATTTGTAAGTCCAAAAGGCATGACGTTGTATTTGAAATATCCATAGCTTGTTCAAAACGTAGTCTTCTATTCATCTCCTTCTTTGATGCGTACCAAATTGTATGTTTCCTATAGATCTATTTTTGTATAGATCTTAACTTGATTCAACTAATCAAGAAGTCTGAATATCAAAGGTAGCAGGTACTTGGTTTTGATAGTGATTTTATTGAGTCCTCGATAATCAACACACATCCGTAATGATCCATCTTTTTTCTTCACAAATAAAATTGGAGCTCCTATCGGACATTTGAAATGGCGTATGAAGTTCTTAGCCAAATTCTCTTCAATATATTTCTTGAGTTCAACAAACTCATTTTGAGATAAATTGTAGATTGGTCCAAATGGTGGTTGTGTTCCTTCTTGAAGGTCAATTGCGCAGTCATAGGAACGATGTTCTAAAAGAATATCCGCATTCTTTTTCTCAAATACATCTTAAAAATCTTGATATTGGCTTGGAATGCCACCTGAAGTCTTTCCACCAGTAGAAATAGGTGTGGCATAAATGACATAAGGTGAACTTTCTTCTGCAACATGCAAGAAAGCACTTGCTTCTATAAATATAAGTTTAATTATACTAAATTTATGACTTTCTACTTAATTAACTATACTCTTAGTTAAACTTTCAGAAAAGCCAAGACTACGAGAAGTCCAATCTATTTTAGGATTATATTTTTCTAGCCATGATAAACCTAAAATGATTAGATTACAAAGAGATTTAATGGTATTAAATACTATTAAGCTACTATGACCATTAGTTGCTATTTCTATATGAAGGATTTCATAGGTAACATCTCTTGAAGACAACAGATGACCATCTATGACTTCTACATGAACAAGTTTAGTTTTCTTTACTTAAAATATGCTATGTCTTTTAGCAAATTTTTCATCTAAGAAACATGCTGAGGCTCCTGAATCTAGCCAGGCAGAGGCTTTGAGATATTTAGATCCTAGAATAACATTTTATCATAAAACATGGAGAGGGTTCTTAGGAGAAGATAGGACCTTCACTAGGCGTTGTACATGGTTTCAACCGCACGGTCCCTATTGTAGCTGGAAAAATTCGTTTTTCAACATGCTATCTTCTTTAATTGCCGTACTCTTCATTTTATGGTTGCAATGCTTCTTTAGACAATGTTGAGCATTGTGCTTAGGTTTTCCACAATATAAGCATAATCCTTCTTGACAACGATGAGTCTTTTTTTGCTCAATAAGAGGTTTGAAACGTACTGCATCAATTTACATATCCTTTATTTTCAAATGTATGTGTTGAAGAGATGTTGGTATTGCTATTGAATTATAGTTATGTTGAGGTCTACTTGTACGGTTCTCAGATCAGAATTCAAAAAGGTGATTGTCGTACTTCACAGCAAAGTCAATTGCTTGACTCAATGTTTGAAGATCAGGTAAGTTGAGCATTAATTTTTTTACCTCATATTGTAATCCGTAGAGAAATTGGCTAATAAGTGGAGCATCATCCCACTTGATATCAGTTGCAAGTTGTCAAAATTGTGAAGCATACATTGTTACTGATCGATTGTCTTATCAAAAAATATGGATCTTATTAGTTGCAACATGAATTGCATCATATTCTCCAAACATGGATCGAAACTCTGCCAAAAAATCCTCTAAATTATCCAATATTGGATCTCGTTGTTCAAGAAAAGATGAAAACCTTGATAATGTTGAACTTGAAAGAAGCGTACCAATGAATTTAACTTGTGATCCTAAAGTTAGATAGCTTTGGGGTTGAAGTTCAATTACAAGTTGTACTTGATTGATAAATCTTCTAAACTTTGATCTGGTGCCATCAAACTTCTCGGGTAGGACAATTCTTGGTTCTCTAACACTAGAAGGGCGTTCTACTATAGGATGAGGGACATGATTTGGTGTAGATGTTGAAGTAGCTCCAATCATTTCTTTATCTTCACTTCCTATCAATCTTGTTGCTCCTTGTGGTGGTAAATTAAGTTGATGCATCACAAGCATTAATTCCCTCAATTGTTCTTGCATTTGTGCCATTGCATTCTTTATTTCAGCAAGTTCTGCCATGATAACTTTTAGAAAAGAAAAGATGTCTAATATCGCTCAAGACAAATAGAAGAGAGGACTTGATAACAAAGAAAATACTAAGGACAATATCAGTTTAGAAGAGGGTAATCCGCAACTTCTAATATGCTTATGTCTTATCAAAAAAAAGGGATAATCCACTCATAATCAAGATTAGACAAAGCTCTGATATTGTAAGTGTATTCTTATCAATCTATCAAGGACAAGAACATAATAAAGACAAATAAAGAAGTGAGACTTCTTTCAAATAAAGATGACAAAATAGAAATAAATTGATATGTATATTAAAAAAGAAACTAAAATGGCTATTGCCAAAAGACAAGAAAACTAGAGACCCTTGAAACTAGACTGGAAGCAAGAAAGGAGTTGACAAGAGTGAAGAAGGCTTTATTCTTATCTCTATATATACTATCTAACTAGAGGCTATGTGGCGACGTTCTATAGGACCTCCAATATGTGTTGACTTTGTAGGACACATTCCTTGACTTACAAGGTAAGTTTTTCTATGTATGGGCTACATAGTTAGCTTGGTCTTCAAGCTAACAACATGTGTGGCACATGGCCAACTTATTGACCACGTTTTTAATCCAAAAAGTCAATTAAAGGTACTTATAAAGTCAAAGCAATATCTATGAAGCTTTTAGGAAGCTTCTATATCAAATACTATAGAATTAACTTATTTTTATCTACTTTTACTTACTTCTACCTATTTATACATATAATTATTGGCTTACATGTATATGTCCGTGACACATGAGCAATCGATATATATGGTGGTTTCATATCTCATGTTAATAGTCGGAAAGATAATTGAAGGGATACAATGAACAAAGCAACTCATACAAAAATATCAAGATGTCTTTCCAACTGACTTACTTAAAGGCATATCTCTTCATCGAGGTGCCCCTTTCAAATAAAACTATTTCTTGGAGCCAAAGTAGTAAGTCAACTAATTTATGGTTTAGGACCAAAAGAACTTGAAGAACTACAAAAGACATTAGACAAACTCTTGGAAAAAAGTCTCATTCAAGAAAGCACATGACTATGGAGAGTATCTGTATTCTTTGCACTTAAGAAAGATCGTGGAATTTTTCTTTGCATTGACTATCGAGGTCTCAATAAGTAGACTATTAAAAATATATATTTACTTTGACGTGTGGATGATCTTCTTGATCAACTTTGAAATGCGACCATTTTTAATAAATTGGGTCTTTAGAGCGGCTATTGACAAACACCTATTGCAAGAGATGATGTAAAAAAGACGATATTTTCTATGTGCTATGGACATTTTAAATGGCTAATTTTACCTTTTGGCCTCACTAATATTTCAGTTTCTTTCATAGGTTACATTAACAAATTGTTTCAAGACCTTTTGGACAAGTATGTAGTCGTCTTCATTGATGATATCCTTGTATATAATATAATCCCTAAAGAGCATGAGCAACATCTACAAGAAGTGCTACGCCAATTGGAAGATAGTCACTTCTATTGCAAGCAATCAAAATGTGAACTTTAGAAGTTTGAAGTCACCTTTTTGGAGCATGTGGTATCTTTCGAAGGTATGTATATGGAGCAAGATAAAGCGAAAGCATTGGAAGATTAACCATCTTCTAAGGATGCTTCTCAAGTTTGTTTGTTTTTAGGCCTCACCATTTTGTTTGGTGATTTACTCACATTACTACTTCATTGACAAATCTATTGGAGAGAGGTGCCTTGTTTGAATGGAAATCGAAGTAGCAAAATACCTTAGATAAGTTAAAAGAGGCATCCATTATTGCAGTAATATTGCAATCATATGATCCTAATCTCGCTTGTATACTTGACATTGATGCTTCCAACTTTGCTATTAGAGCAGTCTTTCAAGAAGGCTTTAGTAAGGGCCTTCAACTTATGGTATATAAATCATACAAGCTTAGAAGAATAGAGCGCAATTACTCTATATGTGATTGAGAGCAATTAGCGATTGTACATGCTACAAAGGTGTTGCAATACTATTTATTGGAAAAGCCAATTTTTTTTTTGGAGTAACCATCGATCCTTGCTACATGATTTACATTTGAAAAATATGAAATTGCAGCATTATTATCAAAAAGAATAATTGCAGCTTTTTGATATCCAGCTTGAGTACAAGCAAGGACAACAATATATTATGCTAAATAATTTATCACAAAGACTAGACTTCAAGGATGAATCAAAGGACAAGGCAAAAATCACTATCATTAGTAATATCATTTCAGATCTAACTAAAGAGACAAAATAAAAGGAAGCTATGCAAAGAGATGCTTATTTCAAGATGATTAGCAATTGGTTGAAGATGGATGATATACAATATCAAGATTATAGTCTTACTAATGGCTTGCTCTATTTCAAGAAGTGAGTTTATATACCCCACAATGCTAAATTCTAAATGCACATATTTCAAGACAAACATAACATTCCAATATCTAGACATCTAGGACAAAAAAAATACCATAGAATGGATCTCAAGGATATGGTTTTGAAGAGGTTTGGATCATAATGTTGGAGCCTTTGTACGCTCTTACGAATCATGTCAATATAACAAAGTATACAACATAGCATCTTTTAGACTATTGCAGCCAATTTTGCTACCTACAACATGTTAGGAGTAGATGACTATGGATCTCATTACATATTTGCCATAGACGCCTCATAATTATATTGCAATTACCATATTTATGGATCAATTCTTGAAGCAACTTCACTTAGCTGCAATGCACTTGAATGTTGATGCTCCAATGCTTCTATGAGTCTTTTTTGATACCGTCTTTCATCACTATGGATTATCTCATATCATCATTTCAAATTGGGATCCATGCTTCCAAGGAGGTTTTTGGTAAGCCTTATTTAAGCTACTAGATACATGACTTGTCATGTCTACAACCTTCGATTCTCAAATAGATGGACAAATAGAGTATGCAAATCAAACCTTGGAGGATATACTATGGGCATTTGTGGTGGTTCATCATAATGATTGGAATGAATACTTGATACTCTTAGAGTTTACTTACAATGATAGTATTCAAGCAAGTATCGATCAGCCACCATTTTTTTTGAATATCAATCAATATTCAATTATACCAATAACTCTCTATTGTTCCATCTACATCAATAACCTAATAATAGAGGAATTTATATAACAATTTATAACGGCCTTACAATAGGTATGACATTGTTACTTTACTACTTAGAATCGATAGAAGCAATATGCAAATAACCATCAGCAATACAAGACCTTCCAGGATGGTGATCATGTGTTACTCTCTATTGCCAACTTGCCACTTACTACATCAATCCAAATCTGTAAACTAGCACCTCGGTGGCTTACATCTTTCTGCATTTCTACAATGATATCTGATGTTGCATATCGCCTCAAGCTTTTGCTACATATTCAAGTCTATCCAATCTTCTATATTTTGCAACTAAAAGAATTTCATATAGAGCCAAAGTACTTTTTGGATCGACACCAACCACCACCACCACCACCAGTTGTAGTTGATGAGTAATAAGAATATGAAGTGGATAGCATTTTAAAGCATCACTACTTTCATTATGGCAGCAGACGTCCAGAACTTCAGTACAAAGTTCTTTGGAAAGGTTATCCCATTCACGATACAATAGGAAAACATACACAAAATTTCATCCATTACCAAAAAATAATTTCGAGATACCATCGGAAGCGAAACAAAGACGTTTTGTATTAGTGGAGAGGGATTAACTGTAACATAGTATAGATAAGATAATTATATAGATAGTTAGAACCATGGAAATTTCTAGAATTAGGTTTAGGTTAGTAGACCAGATAGGATCTATTATAGAATATTCTAAAAAGAATTTAGGATAGTTATTTAAATGGAGTCTACTATGGAACCTTCTAAAAAAAAGCTTAGGACGGTTATCTAGGTGGAGTCTACTACTTATGAATATTCTAAAAAGTCTAGGGTGGTAGGACAAGGTATAAATAGGACTGGCCATGGCCTTTTGGGGCATCTGGTCAAGTATGGCTTCAGATCCTTTCTCTTACTAAAGTTTGATTTTGCATCTTTTTGCTCAATTCTATTCTAGTCTATTTTGTCATATTTTGTGATGAAGTTTTATGCTATTGTAGAATAGAAGGATCTTGGGTTTTTGAAATAGTCTGATCTTCTTTCAGTCATATTAGATGTAAAATCTATATATACTTCTTTATAAAAATACACATTACTAAATTTAAAATTTGATACTAATCAAATTAATAAAAGTTTTGATTCTATTAAAAAAATCTTACAAACTATCATAACAGTCTCTATTATAGAGTTGTTTCTACTAAAATTCCTTTTAAAATTAAGGATTATAATAAGACATAAGGACCAAGCTCCTCAATGAATGTCTAAAAGTAAAAGTTTGATGGTAGCACTAAATACTTAAGCAAGCCTCTTTTAATTATAGATAAAAAAAATTATATACATTTAATAACTAATATCTTAGAAACCAAGCCACGCAAGACAAAGGACTTGGCTACACAAGAGTACTAATGTGTTAGGACCTGGCTACACATGAAGTTGCCCAACAAAAGTATAGAAAAAGTGTGTATGGGATGCACAAGTTAGTAACCAAGTGATGGGAGCAAATACCAAGGAAAGGTAGTAACAAGTGATGTGTGTTTCTGAAACCTAGAGCAGGGTCAGACTCCACCGACAAGTGTCGGTGAATGGATGCGAACTGGGCCAATTCTACGTGAAGAATAACAAGTTGCCAAGTGTGACATTCTTAAGCTGGGGATGACCGCTACCGACACGTTGCAGCCCTTTGGTGTTGATAGTGTTGTGCAATCTTCGGCCGCCAGCTCTGATTCAACACTGCGTTGCGGCGTACTGCCGAAATGGAGTGTGGAAAAACGCGACCAGGACCCTCGCTAGACCATCAGCTGCATGGGATCTGCAGAAGTCTGAAATCAATAATCTAGACTTCAACTAGGCTGTTCGAAATTGTGGTAATATGAACCAGGTCTTCGGTGAGTTATGCGTACATCGACAAGTCTAAACGTTGTACTTGATCGAGGTGGATTCGGAAAAACCTCCACTCTCATCACGACCTATTTGAAGAATTGGATTATGCCTCGAGGCCTATGCCGCGATGCTGTGGTTCCCTACACATGGCTAGTTCCGATACAGTGCCGCTATTGGAAGAAACAGATTTGTGTCCTTATAAGCCATGTTCAGTCTGTGAAACTAGGAGTTGGAGACATGCGTATAATTGGAATAATACAGTGTTGTTGACCACGGATGGTTCCTGCATCGCGCAGGGCATCTGAAGCAGGTCGATCTGCGCAGAAGCCACCATAAACCTCGACTCAAAAGGCGCATGAAGAAACTGAAAGATGGGGGTGCGGTGTCCAAAGTTGAGGTAAGAAGGGCACCTGCCAGGCTGGGAGCCACCTAAAGTTAGCAGCAGCTCCATGGACGATGAACTCTCGACACCTGGTTGCTCTCATTCTCTCCACATGGCTTTGTGCTGCAGCGACTGATGCCTCATCACCGAACGCTGCTCGGGGCTGAGGTCAGCGGAATATGCTCATTTGCCGTAGCAAGCTTGTTGGTTGGCAATAGCTATAGTCCACGTGGAATAGTGTTGTTATCATTGTCAAGTTTGGCTTCATTTAACAACGGTGGTGTGATGCGAGGAAGGAATTTTCGGATGCTTGATATGTTAGCGACTAACACTGCTATTGCACATAAATTAGATGGTAAACGAGTGTTAGTGGAGTGCTCTTTCCACCCTAGGATGTTTTTCAACTTCATATTTTATGTCATTTTCTTTTTGTTTCATTTCTTGAGTAGTTCTTTTGAAATGGTAATACAACTACCCCAAAATATCCACCCCTAAATATTAATTTTCAATCTTACTATTTCTACAATAAAAAAATAGTTCCATTTCGATCTTCATAGATGCTTAATTTTTAGTGTTCTCAATTAATCTATTTGAAATGAAGTAACTCAATTCTTAATCAGTTAAAACCAAGGAAGTGTTCACCAGATTGATTTACTAAATTTGCAGTGAATTCTTTACTTGAACAATCCTTGGAGGATCACGCATGAGTTGCGTATGATTGTGCAATGCGGTTCCATACCACCCTCCGTGTTTATCCGGATACGAAGGAAAATTGATGGTCAAGAATAGAAGATATAAAACCTTGGGCCACTCTATGATAGTCTCCAGGATACGAATGCACTCCTAAAAACGATTGTGTTGGTCTTTTCAAAATCTGATGCGATTGAACAAAAAAATCAATAAAACTAGGAGCTTGTATACCAATACAATTAATTTTAGAAGTGGTAATACAAACCCATTGAAAGTAAGGGAGGATCAAAACTTTCATGATTCACTTTTTCCTGAGTTTCTCTCCATTTGATTATTACGATTCTTCACTGCACTAGGTCAGTGGATAGATTTCATGAGACCAAAAGATTCCAAAAACAGCGTGCAAAATCGGTGTTTATGGATTCCACTGATTGACGCTGGGATCTTAGGCCAATGGCAACACTTCAAAATCCTCCGGCGTTTAAACATCTCTCAGAATTCGACGTCAGCGGCACTGATGGTGATTATTTCCAAGAGGGGCCAGTTCTGGACAAGCCAGTAGGGAAGCACACTAGCAGACCTCGTACGCTCCATGAACATCATCTCCAGACCTGCATGTGTCCTTAGCGACTTAGAATCGTCGTTAGGATGCCTTAAAGTTTAGATATTCTGTATTCTAGTCCAAGGCGGACAAAACAATAGCTAACAACCCACCCCCTCTTAGCTCTTTTATCTGTGTATGTGCCTCCGGACTCGTCTTCTCTTCTCACGTTTTCCAATCTCATCCCTTCATCTAGACTGTCCATGCAGCAGGCAGTTCTGCTTGATACTCACTTTTTCAGTACAGTACTGCAAACATTATCTTTCTGTAAAGGTTGGGCGATCGCAGGGCGACAGGAACTGGTTCGGAGTGCAGTCACGTTTGTCGGCTGGCAGGGATTGAGTGAGTGGGATTGGTGCAATGGTTGCAACTGGAATCTGTGTCTGAAGCGGACATCCACGAGAGATTGGGTCAGAGAGTGGAGGTTGAGAGTGTAAAGTTGTGGATGAAGTGAGGATGCAGAATCCTATATCAGTGCGCTACGCAATAGCTAAGATCGAGGGCGATTTGGTCGATCGACCAAGTACGCTCGGCAGTGGCATGGAATCAGCAGCGGAGTCGAGCGTGCAATTTGGAATCCGGAAGCAGAGGGAGAGGTTGAGAACGTCAGCCCTGAAGGTGGGCAAAGACTCGCACCGGATCCGGAAAACCCCTTTCCCGCTCCCACAAGTGCAGTATCGCCCACCAATTATCATTCATACATACTCCCCGAAAGTGATTTACGCGGAGCCAGACGAATTCATGTCTCTGGTGCAGAAGCTCACTGGATCAAGTGACACACGCTCGCGATTGAAGCGACACCCAGCGGCTAAGAAAGGAGCCCGGTCTGATGATCGGACCATAGTTGATGCCGCTGACCTTGTGCAGCAAGGTGAGAACTCGAGGCACTAACTTTCCGCCATTTCCATTAACTTGGCTCCTTGTCGAACCCTTGCATGCAAAACTAGTCCAAATTTTTGTTGGTGTTGGGATGATTTTCGAGAGGTTTTCAGCACCTTGACTCAATCAGACTATCCTTCACTCCCATCCTTGCAGAATCAAAGACGACCCTGTGCGGATCACGGGTCTCAAACTTTGAAAAGTCACCCTTCTCGGCCACTGACGCTTGCGAAGGTATGCACGCGATGAAGCAGTCGGACTCTCCAAAGAGCCCTCTCGACTCAAATTTGGAGTTGGACAACCACGACCTGATATTCACCATCTTCGACGTTAAGGTCGAGCCATCTCCGTTCTCATTCAACGATAATTCCTTCAGTTTCTTCTCCGATTTCAATTTCCAGCCAGCGTCGGCAGCTTCACGAGTACCAAAGCTCCACCCAAAGACGGACCAGATGGGCCAGGACTCCTTCAACCCCTTCCCCGGCATTGACATCACCTCTTCCCTCCCAACACCTTCGACAATGGGGCTTCCCGACTTCTCTCAATCTTTTCTCGACTGCCACACCGGCGCTTCGGTTCAACATCCGCAATGGCAATGCTTCTCCTTAAGTAACCAGTCGCCTTCGTCCGAAAGCGCAATGGTCGCGCTGGAGAATATCCAGGCTTTCACGCTTCAATGACTTACCCAGCCTCACTTCCACACCAAGTGATCTTCAATCGGTTCATTCCTCGATCGCCATCAATCTGGCTGCAACTCATCACCGATGCTCGCCGCCCTGAAGGCCAATCAGTGAAAAATAGTTTCTCCGAAGATAAAACCAAACTAGTTATTGACCTTCCGATCGTCGCCGTGCGGTGATGCTAGACCTTACCTGGTCACCATTTTGCAGCAGCCAGCACAGCACCGCACCATTCTGACTTTTGTCCGAAATCGATTGATTCGTTTCCTACTTCCAGATGGAAGTCCAACATGATAGTCTATAGGGTGTAGATTCCACAGCTTGCGTTAAACTAGCCACTACTGTTGCTAGTTTTCCATTAGCGAATTATAGCTCAATAACCCTGTAGATTCGTAGAATTCTCGTAAATGATCACCACAGCATTGACGCCCAGCATGGAGAGAGATTTGCCTTGCCACAGGCGCGCTATTGCAGGAGGATCAGGTCACAGCAATGACCGGCAGCATCAATCACTTAAGCCTCCTATCTCTACGATCTTGTAGAATCCACGGTATTACTTTGAATTCTTGTGCAGTAAATCAATATATTGTAGAACAAGAGCGTGGTATTTCAGACCTATGCATCTAACTGCTGTACCAGCGACAATAGAATTTGTGAAAAATTTGGGTTGCCCTCGTGGTGATTGTACAATCAACACCAACAACAATATCTGGAAAATGATGCTAGATCACTACCATTTTCTTAGAATAAGCAAGAGGCAGCTTCATTTCAGTTCCGCGAAGAAGTTTGTAATTTGGGACAGTTAAATAATGGTGTCCAACTCTGATTCAGCTGCTATTGGAGCTTTAAGAGCTTACGGGTAATGGTGAATGCGTTCCACATCGGCTACATCACAGGATGTGTCGCACCGAAGCCTCCGTCCAGTAAATGTTGCCGAACCTCCATCGACTTGAAACTCAGAAGACAGTGTACATCGCTCATCCGTGAAAGCAGCGACAAAAATGAAATGGGAGGCGGCAGAAAGCTTCAGGAAGGAGATGAAATTGATGCCTACACTTGATTTGGGGCAATTTTCATTCAAAATGGTTACGTGGCACATTCTCATCTGATTATATGACTCATAGTTTATGGGTAAGAAGTGGTGCCGAAAGAAGATACAGAATTCTTTCAAATGGAAGATAACCTCTGGTTATCCAATCGCTGCAATAGTGAGCAAACCTTCAGTTCAATGTCTAGTTTGTTTGCGTTTACCCTTGGTCACTTCAATGAACTGAAATAAGAAGTATTCTAAGATGCTGAAGCGTCAGCTGCCACTTTGGCTTTTCAAAACTTCATATCACCTTCGATTAAATTGAAATGATTGAGGTATTGCAATGGAATGGAGCTGGGTATGTAAGTGGAGTTTGACTCTCCGCAGTTGCTCCTTTAAGCTTCCGTGCTCAAGCATCCATCGAAGAAGTGACGTAAGAGAATTTGAAGGCCGGAGCTGAACAAGTATTAATGAACCACGTAAAGGAACGTAACGAATGTCTACTTCAAAGAATGAAGCAGGCTTGCCTGCTCTTCTTAACCACACATGTACCAACAAAAAAGCTGCTGGGTGACACTTGTGACATGATCCAGACCAAAGTCAACAACCGAAATGGACTTATCAAAACAAGGCTGCACTAAATCTAACCCTGATCCTGAAAATGAAAAAAAAGAGGGGCTCCTTCTCTTTAGACCTGTAGTACCGCAATTGACGGGGTAAAAATAAAAGTTCTTGACAAGACCACTTCCAACACACAACAATGAAATTTGACCCTGACAGGGGCCACAACAATGAATTTCATAGAAAAAGGAAAAAATTTTCAAATTTTAGTAATCTTGGATGCCAAGCGCCCATCTTAATTTTCCGTTGGCTGAGTGCAACGATCCACGATTGTCAAGCATTTATCAACTGTGGCCCCATCCACAAGATGATGGTTCCAAAGCTTAATAAGAAACAAGATGAAACACCTGCAAATACACAAACACACACATGGTACGCCAAGTATATATACGTATGGTAATTAAGAACACTCTACAATTTTAAAAATCTATCAAGCAGCCAGATCTGCAAAAAGAAAGTGCAAATGTAAAAGTATTGTTCCATAGATTTAAGGGCAAGCGAAAGGTAACATACCTTCTTAATGACGGTTTGCTTGAAAACTTCGCTGCGTGAAGCGTTGCAAATGTCTCACATGCCCACACGCAATGACCATCAGCAAGGACTCTGCATGTGCGAGCACAATTAGCCATTGCTCCACATATCAAATCGAGCATACTAGAAGTTCTAAATCAGATTCCTAAGCACAAGCTACATAAAGTTTGCAACACAGTTTCTTCACGATAGAACAATACCGCTGCTTCCGCACAAACGAATTCCATAGATGCATGATTTCCTTCTCATCCGCAGTTACATCCACAAAATCTTCTAGCATCTGCAATTGCAAATAGGAGTTTGAAATTGTCATGAATACGTAAAGAAAAGGATACACATTGAAAAAGGTCTTTAAGGAATGTAAAATCATTGCAGTTTATCTAAATTCGAAAATGCTCGTCAGAGGAAGGGATCAAGTTATCCAACATCTGAAAACCTGTGCAAGAAGACCAACAAACTAACCGATTTCGCTTGATTCCCGACTGCAACAATGCGAATATGGAAAAGGAAGAAGGTAGTTGTAAATAGAAAACAGATTTTTCATATAATATCAAATTACAAAACGAGAGGAAAAGGTAAAAAGAGAAATTAAGACATGTACCCGGCGATCTTCTATGGTGGCCACGTCCTCGTCAAGTTCCTCTTCACTGTCTCTGTCAGAGAGCAGTTCCTCAAGTGCCATAGGCTGGCACCAAATCAACATGGGCACATCAGTTCACGGAAAACATACATAATAGTAATTAACTTAGCTACATATGCAAATTTCGTGATATCAAGACCTCCAATGCACGACTAGAAGACATAACACTAACAATCAACAAAAACCACATCCATGTATGCACACATTTGCTAGATCCAGGATAAGAAAACTTGGGCAACCAGCTGTGAAACATTGAATGGAACCACTACTATTACGTTACCTGAGCAGTGTGTGAGTGAAAAAATGTGCGTTTTTGAAGGAGAAGCCGACTGGAAGAACAGAATCATGTAAGGAAACGGTTGCATATTAAGTCATGTTCCACATTCATGTTACTGTTTCAAAATTTCTTGAACCAGCTATGTGCATACCTTCATTGAAAGTGAGTTTCAGCAGTAGGTAACTATCCCACAAAAGCAGATGTAATAACTTAGAAACTTAAATAGAAATTCTTATATCATGCATTCGACATTATTCACTCCATTTCAAGGGGACACAAAAACTGTGCACCTATATTCATTCATTCTTCAAAAAGAAATCAAATTCATTGCCAGCAATGATCATTTTTTACAGGAAACAGGTACGCCACTCACTTGCGAGCTTCTGCACGTTCCGCAGCCAACTGTCGATTCCTCTCAGGACGAATTCGAATAGAAGTAGCAGTCATGAGTGGTGCACCAGTATCGTCAGGAGTGGCTGCAGATGCTGCTGCACACACTCCAGTTCTAAAATCTTCCTCCTCAGCAGAATCACGGCCTTCAAGCCTCTGTCGCTTTAAGGGTGAAGGACCAGGTGCATCTCCATACATCAAGGAATCATCCCTTCTTTCCCCTTTCATAATTTGTTTTTGAAACGCAGGTGAATTGTCATCACTTGACTTTGCGGGACTAGTACTGTTCACTCCATGAGAGTGGTCCTGACTGATGGGACCAGGGAGATAACCCCCTTCCCCACGTAAAAGGTGGACTTTAGGAATGCTGCCATAGATCTTTGAAAAGGGCCTACGTGACCTGTATGATAAATTTGGCGTTTCAATTAAAAGCGTACATTTCATGTTGCCATCGGAAAAAGTCCTTGTTGTTCGTTACGAATAGGAAGAAAATTCTTGAGTATCAACAGAACTTTAACACAATGAACAGAGACGTCCAAAAAGTGTACTATAATATGCAATACAACTTCCAATCATATGTTCCTAATCATACTTTACCATTCACATGTTCCCTCTTCGACCAGGTGCTTAAAGGCATGTTCTAACACATTCAGAAGCAATTGGAGAGCTCACCAAAACATCCAATTTCTTGTCCTTAAATCTGGTTCTAACTCTTGAATATTGCCCTGCTTATAAACACAGAATATTAGCCAAATCTGACCTCAACAAACTTGGATCTCCTAGGTTTGGATAATAGATGATACGCAAAGAATGAACTGTTCACATTGTACATAGTTCAAGTTCAAAGATCGCACATTTAACTTAGTTTTGGTACAGTCTGCAAAAGTCGAATTCCTTATGAAAACACGTGTATAAAATTTATTATCAGAAATCGGGCATTCGGAGCCTAACCTCAGGCCCTAGCAAGTCTGTCCGACAGGTAACATTTACAGTTGGTACGTCTACATTTGGCTGCCAAAAAAAGAAAGAAGTCGTTAAAACCCTCTCAATTTAAGATGAAAGATTCTCAGTAAGATACTGAACGTTCTCTGAACTGAAACAATAATGCTACACTGCCTACCATAAAGGTCAGCTTTCTTATCCTTCTTATCTTATTGAAAACCACACAAAAACAACTTCAGATAAAATCAAAAGAGAACACGACCAAAATCAATAGGACAAACCCAAGCTGCTATTCATGCTGAAATCTAATGTCAAAAAAGTGCAGAGGATAAGACCACTGAAGAATCATTACCAGATATTCAAAATTGAATAAATCATGAGAACAATTCAAATGACAACGCAGCCCCTGCACAATAGTTGAATAAGAATGTAAGGACGTGGAACAAAAATAGAAACAGAAAAATCAACTCATCTATATTATCTGAGCTAGCAGATTATATACCCTAAGTTATAAACCATATTAAAAAGTTAGGAAAATTCGGCAGGAACTCGCTAAAATTCTTTAAAATTTACAATACCCTAAGAAATCAAAGGGGATAAAATCCCTAAACTTCAAACACATCAGAATCGAGTCTATGAACTGCCTAGGACTGAAACAAACAAGCAAAAGAGCATTCTGTGGTTGACAATGCCAGAATTCATTCTTGTAGAAAAGTGTAACATTTGCTAAACAACAGTATATACAAAATGATTCACTCTGAACATCTTATGATAGGTTTATGTCTGTTCGAACGAAACGTGAAGGGAGGAAAATCCACCTTAAAGGTATAGCATCGTACTAAACAAAATGGGCATGAAAACTCCACCATCACTGCAAAATAATTCAATAAACTTGTCACATACACATACAAAAATAGAACCCTGTAGTCGCTTGCTTCTCGAGATCCTATATCGTGGAAATACTGCCTTAAAAACCTCAACTTAACAAATGAGTAAGAATTATAATGGTAATCTATAAACCCTAAATGCCCTTCAGAAATATTAAATGAAATTTCAAAATCTACGACTCACTAATATCCAACATAAGTAGCATAAAGACTCAATATAAAAAACTCGAGACAAAGGCAGAGACTCACCTTCTGTTTTTTCACGGCGGTTGAAATAATAAAGATAGTGAAATTCTACAAGACCTAAGGGATTCCTGTTAAAAAATGTTTGATATACATCAGACTCCTTCACTTACATCTCAAACAAGCCACAATATCTACATCGCCAAACTGCACTTACTAATGGCATCAATTTTCAGCAGAAAAATACATCCAATTGGCATCTCAGGCAGAAAAACAAAACAAACTAACAAAATTACAACTAAGTTCATGCAGAAACATTCGCTACAAAGGAGGGGATGACCAAACCGAAGAAGATGAAGGGCATAGCAAGACAATTAATACCTAAATGCCTGAGAGGGCAAGGAAGAAGTACGTTTGTGAGGAGTTCCGTTTGATGTACAATGATTTGTATGTGCATTTCCGATTTCAACAGCGCAAGCGTGCACTTGCAGCTTCATCTGTGTAACCGGGCAACAAATTAAGATCTTAAACTGGACCACAGAGATACTTGAAGTATGATGGGGACAATACCAGTACTTCTCCGGTGAATAGTTTTCCTACTGTTTGATCAAACATGTCGCGACGGAATCGATACCCCTAGCAATAGATTATGGTTACTATGTCTCTCTTGCCAAAAAAATACTAGAAGCTTCAAAATAAGCCGAAAATTCTCCATACCTCACTGTTTGATGAAAGCTCCCTGAAAGGCTGTATATAGACCATGGGACCAAGGGCCGTGTCACGATGCTGCATCTCAAAAGAATAGATATTGTTAAAAACTCTGGAAGTAAATGCATTACGTTAATTGTCACCTATCCCATTCTGCTCCATCACACTATCAACAAAAGAAAAAAGAACTTGCGTCACATACAGGGACCATTCAATTTGAGAATGTGCCCAAAGAACTAGTTAAACTGATTCAGCAGAGCATGTCCGTACTCGAAGAGAATGTGATTCACTATTACAGACACATCATAAACGCAGAAAATACGATAACAAAGCACAGAAGATCGGAAATTGTGTTCACAAACACCCAAAAGTCAAACTATCAACTAAAATGAAGATGAAAATTTGTGACCACAGTAACGATATATGTATTGCTGCAATAACCAACTTATTTACGGACAAAAAGGGGCATTCATTTAATGTATAATAAAATCTGGTGAAATAGAAAAACAGTTGAAGCAAGAAGAACGCGGTTTAACGACTTCTTTTTCATCATGTGCCTGTACCTGCAGCTTGCCATGCGCAAAGTCTAGACTGCACGATGTCTCAACAGATACACCATTAAGGCCTAGTGGCGATACATTTCCGTTGAGATTCTTTAACCATTGATGGCAGAGCGATGCCATGCTCAGCTTACTCCAAACCACACCGCCACTACAATCATCTGAACAGCCAAAGAGAAGAATCATTGCCGAGTGTAGTTTCTTTCCCACGTTCCAAGGCATGAATGACAAGAAGAGCATCACATTGTGAACAACAGGGTTAGCTGTACATTCAAGTCATGGGAAAAGGCTTCATCACAAAAAAGGTAACTATTAAACCAAGAGGTTAAAATTATTCTTAGCGAAAACAATAAAGACAAGTACCAACGCTAAACCAGCGTTCACAAGGTAGTTCTATATTCACCTAGATCTCGCATCTGCCACGTGTCAACATTGAAAAGTTCTGCTGGATCAGCTGCAGTCGCACACGGAACCAACAAGCAACAATGTCAAATGCTCACAACTCACTGATTATATTCAAAATATGATATTTTTACTTCATACCCTGCTAAACTCGCGTACTAATCCCAGTTCGTGCAGCGCATTAAAACACTGCGAGTTCGCATCAGCGAACCTTAACTAATCTTTAAGAACTAGAACGTTTGAACAATACTAACATTAGCCCGCTTTTCCCCGAGGAAAGATCACTTGCCACGGCAAAACGTTTATAAGATGAAAAATGGTGTGAAGTTTGACGTACTGAATGCAAAAAAAAGAATGAGGTGCCCATTCTTGGCAAGCTCAAAAAGCTTCGTTAGCTCTGGTATCAAAAATGTCACTGGAGCACTTGAAGCACCATCATCCAGCAGCGGTATTTTGACCACCTTAATATCTTTTTCTTTGCCCAATAAGAAAATCTACATCGATCAACCATGAATAAATAAATGAAGATTACCACGCAACTCCTGTAACTAAAATTGCAACATGGCAGTTTGGAAGACGAAGCAAGCAATCTGAGCAGTAGCCTGATGAACATTGCAAATTTAGAATCGGGAACTACAAAATCAACTATATACACTTACATTCCAAAACAAAACAAAGTAAAAGATGTGTTTTTAAATATATTTTGAATTAATCTGCACAACAAAAACGAAAACATTGTCGAAATACGAAAAGCACCAAAACAACATGATCGTTATCTGCTTCGACACACAGCTGAAGTCAAATCGGACTGAGAACTAGTTACCTCTTTTTGAGGATTTGGCTGGCTGGAAACCATCACAAATATAGGCAAATACTGGTGCGTAGCTGCGGTACTCGGACCAGGTTCCAACTGTCCCCTTCGACTGTACCATTGAGATAGGGAGGGTGCGTTGACTAATCCCTTCAGCTTGATCGTTACCTCCAACCTGTCAAGGACCAGAATTCTCTTCAGAGCAGGAATGAATAAACAGAGAAACTGGTGGAATAAGCAAATCAATACAAAAACAAAAACAAAAACAAAAAAAAAAAAAAAAAAAAAGAGAGAGAGAGAGAGAGACTCTGTATTAGCTGACATCATGAAGCAATTAGTGAGCTACACCAACCTAGCCAGCCTCTATGTTCACACTCTGTGCAGATGGTTCACTGCAGATGCGTTTACTAGACTGATATGAAAACTCACACTCACCGCCTCTGCCGCAGCGCTTGGATTTTGTAATTTAGGTTTCTTTGGAGAAAGACAGGCTGCAGGAAATAAACAGCAATCGTTAAGCTCGGGCTGCGACTCCACCAATTAAACCGTGCAAGAAGGAACCACGTGGACTAAACTCTCTACTCTTGGATTCGTGCCTACAATCGGGAAGATTACGCTGCGGTCAAGACATTAGAATCCCGAGCAGAAATAGTAGTGGTAGTAGTAGTGCATCTTCTAGATAATAAGCATGCGTTAAAGAGTAGTAGCTTTTGATTATCCGAAAGAATACGAGAACTGGCGGCTCATGATGCCAAGAAAAACGTGAAATTAAATTTAATACCCGCTTTTCAAGGCGAGAGCGAATAAGGCTGTACAGCTCCACAGGTTTGCGATAAAGAGTCAGGCTTTTCGTAGCTGCTCGTTCATCAACAGGGGGGAGATCCTTGATGCTGGTGTTGTGGCCAGCCCCCTTGCCAACCACGGTCCGACATGGTCCCCCCATAGCTACGAGCTCCCCATCCTGTGGAGAGATCCCAGTGGTTGATTGCAACATTCATTCTTCTGCAGAACCCTCCATGACTACCTGTGCTGCCCTTTGCCGACGTTACCCTAAACCTCTCTTCAATGCTGAGAGAACTCAGATATTATAGTCAAAAGCTATACTGTCTTCGAACAAAATCCACACAGATCCTCCCAGAACCATTCCAAAATCCTCCCAATAACGAACGACCTTTTTGTAGAACTAGTTGCTACGAGGCCACCCGGGGAACAGCATCTCCACCTGAACAAACCACATTTGACACTATTGTAATTATTCCGTAAACAGTGAACCTTTGGTAAAGAACACCAAAAGTCTGCAACAGAGATATTTCTCTTAATTGACGTCCTGGTTTTGAACTGGCGTGTAGTATACAGTCGATGGTCTGGACTGAGTAAGGTGGAACAAATCCACGTATTTTAAAACTCAAAAAGACTTTCTCTTCAAAGCAAGTCCAATGCTGAGATTCGGTTCCCAGAGACCGTATGCGCGTGTTCTAGTGCGCTGCACTTGTGGAGTATTTGTTGGCATTTCCTCGATAGGAAAAGAGCAGCTGCTTAAAACAGCCACATTGTGTGCGTGTCGCTTGAAGCTTCTGCAGTAGTTGTTAATTCGGTAGATATAGATTCATTCGTACTTAAAGATTTGACGACAGTCGGGCAAATTTAACTATTCGAAACGCATATCGCGAAATTGAAAACAGAAAGTGCCAAGGGAAGGTGATGTCCGAGTTCAAAAATCCACCATACCAAAGTCAAAACCTTCATGAGAAACACGCACTGAAACGTCAACGAAAAGGATTAAGAAATGTCCCTAACAAGCAAAAGCCGAAGACATCTCCTGCCTAATACCTCGCCCTGCTCCTTTTGCCGAGTATTCCGACCAAAACACCAATTCAGACCGAAAACCATGTGCAAAAGCGATACCCTCCAACACTGGAAAACCCTAACACTACCAAACCAACACCGACAAACAGGAAAGACACAATGAATACAAGTGTTACAAATTATTTATTTCCGGAAACAAGACCACACCAAAATCAACCACAACTTGGCAATGAATCTTACCACTACATCACTCCCTATGACACGCAACACACGTGACAAAGCGTCTTCACAAAGAAGAAAACGGAGAAGCAGCTCCCGAAGCAGAAAAAATAATAAGAAGAAGAAAAATTGGAAAAATTAGAAAACGCTAAGAGTCATAGAGAGAGGAAGAGGAACGGCGCACAAGAGGAGGCGGGAAAGAGGAAAGAGGAGGCAAGGCACGGCTACGGAGATTAGGCTGCGCGTGTGCGGCAGCAGCGGCAGCAGCGGCAGCAGCGGCAGCAGCAGCAGCAGCAAAACACTCCGCGCGCTCCGTGATTCCACCGCAAGAGCTCCTCCGTTACGATGCCTGCATTCCTACCTGCCCATGTGCTACTCCCCTCCCCTCCCCCTTTCCCCTCTTCTGGCCCCCTCCACCGTGCCTCCTCTTCCCGCGGGTTCTCCCTCCGTTCCCCTCGTTCCCTTCGCTAGTTCTAGTGTTTTTCTTCATACTGCCCGTAAAAAAGCTACGTTTCGGTCAACCAGGATGGTCATAGATGGATGTATTAGTTAATAATTCATCCATAAGTCTTATCGAACCAACGATAAATCATTCGCGTAATCATTGGACGGATAAACCCTAATCCTTAAAAAAACAAGCCTGATGCCCGGTGACGTCACCTGATCACGGGCGAGGCTTTGGCACCGGGGATTCATCCAAATTACGTGGATGAGGATAATCGTGGATGTGCTCTAGTTGTGTTTGAGACCACCATTTTGACTTGGAGAATAAATGGACTTTACATGATGTTTATGGACTTTCTTGCTTGCTTCATATTTGCAAAGTATAGACAATTTATATATTTAAGTGACATCCTATAAATTGATCTTGTTGAAAAAGTAGCTTCCAAATGGTCTTATAATGCCATGGATTGAAAATCCATAAACTTATGCTTGTAGCTCAAAAAGTAAACTTGCTTGTGCAAAGTGACAAAATCTATTATGCATTGTTGTATATATATATAATAAAGAATGTTAAATAGATCTAGGTTTTTACTTAATTGACCTACCCATGATGAAGAATATGATAATCATGATGAATGTGGTTGATTTTCATTTCTTTTGGATCTAATAGTTGATAAATGAATCTAGAGGGTTTTTTTTATAAAAAAAAAATACATGCATATATATATATATATTATTTTATTTTATTTTTATATGTCAAACAATTAAATTTGCATGTTTTTTTTTTAAGATCCAAAATTTGGTTCTATGGTCTTTTTTATTGGTTTTAGTAAAAGAAAAAATGTTTAATTTAAAATTATTACAATAAATTGATTTATTCTTATTTATATTTTATTATTAAAAATATAAAGAATATTACTTTAATTAAAATTAATCAATGAAAAATAGTTTATAACCATTTTTTGATAATAAGAATAAATACATAGTAACAATCACTTTAATGATTGTATTTTAAATTATACTTTGAGTTTATTATTAAATGATAAAAATCACTATACCTATGTTTTATATTTAATATTTTAAATAATATGTATTTTTATAGTATGTAAATTGAGACACTTTACATGATTTAATAATAATTAAAAATTCGAGTTATAATTAAGAATCAAATATAAGTTATGATTTTTTTTTATTCTTTAATGATTAATTTGTGGAAAGAAAGTATGTTGTGTATTTTTTCTCAAGAAGTTTATGGTACCATGAAGGCAATTTAGGCTTCAAAATCTTGTTTAAGACTTGTAGGGCTTTGGTCAAAGAGAAAATCAAAACTTGCAATTTGTATCTATATAAACTTAAAATAACTTATGAGATTTTGGAAAAACATGGCATGATTCTTTTAGCATTGTAATATTTTTAGTACTTCACTAGGGTAGAAAAGAAAATCATATCAGAATTTAATTAATTAAATAAATAACAATAGAGTGCTTCCTAGTGTTATTTGGATGAATTTTCTAAAGGTAAATATGTGGTAAGAAAAAAATCACAAAGTTACAATAGATGATAAATAATAGAATAATAACTTCGGATTTAATTGTGATTCATAATAACATAGGACCAAAATAAGGCATGAAGTAAATTTTTTAAAAATACTGTATTTAAAAAAAATTAAGCACATTCATAGGACTTGTTCACAAAATTTATTAAAAATGAATTCGTATATTGATTGGATTCTATTTTTAAATATGATTAGCAGAACTAGAATTAAGAATAA
Organism: Physcomitrium patens; assembly: GCF_059467195.1. NCBI lineage: Eukaryota > Viridiplantae > Streptophyta > Bryopsida > Funariales > Funariaceae > Physcomitrium > Physcomitrium patens. The sequence continues at coordinate 14,310,763 of NC_143434.1, read as the reverse complement.
CATACTTAAGTAATAGCATTAACAAAGGTTGTCATACGACAAAATTAATATCTACAAATAACCAGCCGGTAACTGTAAACACAATGTTGAATTATTATGATATTATTTTTAAATTTTACTTTATTGAAAGATTCAAATAACTATTTGAAATTCTATAAATACACATACTAAAAAATATTGGCATATAAAACCTTTGCAAAGTATTATGGATATGTGAGGTTAGATAGCTCCTTACACGCACATCAGACTGAGAGAAGAAGCAAAAGAATGCATGAAACTAGAAAACACAGCTGGATTGTTGCATCAGTTGGATTCATCATGGTGAGAACATATTGCTCTCAATTGCCCATCGATCTCACTAGAAGTTGCCAACGAAAGCTACAAATTTGTTTACTTCTGTACCCAAGTCTCGTTTCTCTGGCGTATGTAACAACAATATCATGCTAATTTCCTTCAAAAGATGTAATACCCATCTGAGCAAACTTGGACTTTGCCCATCACCTGGACCCAGTTGCTGACTAGTAGCATGAGCTGCTTGCAGTCGACGAACGTTTCATCGATCATCAGCAAGATGCAGAGCAATTGCAACTCCAGCATGTAATCCTTCTTTGTTTCATATCACTTCTACCCAGTGAATTGTGGTGGTGTGGGAAGATCTGTGTGCGAACAGCCAGTGAGCATGGACGCTAGTTGCGTGACGTTGGCTCTAAGATTCGGTGAATGGGGGCTCGTGGTCAGATCTAGAGGGAAGCTGTGATAACTGTGTGAGTTCAGACAGTTCAATGAACAGAGGACTTAAGCTGAGATGTTCCGTGCACAATGCCTCATTGCGGCACGGCAAACGCTGACTCATTGGGACGATGGTTCAGCTGGAAAAGCACAGAGGAAGCCAATGGTTCGTTTCCCAGCACTTTGTGGAGTGCCGAGCCTAGTGCCTCTAGCATGTCCACGTCTGCGTAGTTTAACAGGGTGAATAATCCGGTGTAACAGATCACCTTCCGCCTGAGACGTAAGATGCACAACTGGAGGGACACGCACACGGTTGTCTGTAGTACTTCACCAACTGGATCTCTAGATTGTCACGTAGACAGAGTATAGGAGAAGAGGTAAAATTGAATTGTCTACTCCTCGATGATAATCATTGATGTGCAGGATAGAGTAATCAGTCACTCCAACGCAGAGGTTTCAATCCCTTGAGTTACACAACGCTATGCTTTCCCAATCAAATTGTTTGATGTCATATAAGTGGGCAAAATCTCTTCAAATAGACCAGGACACTTGTACGAACCCTTAGGTTGTTCCTGCTCCTCGAAACTAATTTGAAAAAGTTCGATTTTGCAGTGCGGCACTTACTTTCTGGATCTAAGATTCCCACGTATTGTCTCAATTTGAGCAGAGGAATTTTTATTTTGGGACACTGCCGCTCATATCATAAGATTCAGAATATGTTCATGAAGTTTTGATGACACGTTTTAGCTTGTCCAACCTGAAGCACACAAGGGACGTGAATCTTAAGATTCACAACGTCGACAATAAAGTTAGAACCTGCAACCTCCACCACGTTTTCAGGCTGATGGATCCGAGAGAAAAAGGCAAAACTCTGTTTGTCGATGTGGAGTTCATGGTTTTAGTAGAAGTGTACATATGCTGACCACAGAATAATCAAGAAAAGGACACTCCCATCGCACAGATAGCAGAATAAGGGATTAACATGGATTACGTGGCAGTACTCTGATGTGAAAGAATAATGCGTTAATGTAAAATACAACTTTTTTTTCAATACATGTCTTGCTGTATGCGTGAGCTAACCTTGAGTTCCAAGGGGTACACAAGACATGTGCCTAGCCTCCCCCAACTAATGTAGTCAATACTCCAGTAGATCACGCGCCAAAAGAACAACGCAACAACTTGACTGTTTAAAATCACTTATGTCTGCAAGTCTGAGCTTTGCGTGTCAATCGTTGCAAGTACACACTCATAATCAACTCCCATCAATTTGACATTACAAATACACCCACATATCCACACGCCGCCTAATTCCTGAACTGCTAGATTTGATTGCTCAATTTTCTTCTCTACAAAAACTCAAAGAAAAGATTCAGCTAGAGAAATGCAGAGCAATATGATAAGATTCTAAAAACTGGGAAAAAGAAGGGCTAAACTATCAACTGGGCTTTCTTGATAATTTGAGTTCACTTAACTTCATGTGGCAATACAAGGTGAGTAGAAAACGCTACAACAATAATCTAGTTACCGAACCTTACATGATCCATTGAGAGGTGAAAAATGAATTGAAACTTCTTAAATATTGGTTGAGAAGAACAACAGCATCAAGCCATTCAGGATAGAGTCGAAATTTGATCTCCAGCTCTGTCAACCTTGACAACTCACAAGTAGATTGATGAGAACACTGGAGCAACTGGTGGGACATGAGTAAAACACCAAGCAATACACGAGTACAGTAGAATCGAACAAATTAATTATTAAAAAATAGCTCATTCGATTAACTTAGATAATTAAAATGACGCTAATTATTATTTTTTATTATTGAAATTAATTCAGCTACAGATTAGAGCATGGCGATGCTTCCAATTGCGATTAAAATCATTAACATGTACAGCTCCCTCAGCTGGCTATGCCTGGAATCCACATGCGCTCACTAACAGCAGTCGCCATCTACAACGCTTCACCTGACCTATTTTACAGGAAGGGAGCATTGTAGCATGGACCAGCTGTGCATGTTTAGGATTACTAAAATTGTAATCATCGGGATACAGATACAATGCAGACGACATCTAGCCACAGCCATGTATTTGTGTTGGAACGATGCTCTGCTATTATTATTTAACATAAGGACTGAAATTCACATGCTTTAAAAAACAACATTCTTCGCCATCTGCACTACTACAGCAAGATTGATTAGAAATATGGAGGGAGCAACGCAAGGTGGTGAAGCTATGCTTGCTTGAGGTTACTAAAAGTATCATAGCAAAAATACATGGGACACTAATCGAACCCAAATTGACGTACGGGTTGAATCACAACAACGTGAAACAAAACACAAAAGATGGATTTATATCCTTACCTCATGCCAAGAAGGTCTAAAAAATTCAGAAGGATTTTTTCCTTGAGTACTCCATCAGACACAAGAATGTCAGTCACATCCTGAACAAACCATTTTACGGATCAGCAAAAAAATGCCACGCCTCGTATCCAAAAAGTAATTAAACATGCTAACTAGATTGTAGATCGGTAAGCGTGTCTTAATATCAAGTTGACACTTCTTCAACCTTTCACATGCTTTTTACCACACGCTCAAAGGAAAGCACCACAGTCTTACGATGTGTAGGAATGAATACCAGTGCCATTTGCCTATGTCCACATAACACTGCACCAGTTTGAGACCCAACTAAACCCCCCTTGAGTCGGAAAAGGCTGCCTGAAATAACATGACACCACGACCAAATGCAATACTCAGTACAGATACACGTGTGAACATGTACAAGAAGCTAAGTCGGTTCCATGGGTGAAAGGTATTGATATAAAGTGGCAGGTATGAAAACACTTTAGTGAATATCTACCACAATTGCAGTGCGGTCACAACCCAGAGTGAATTCGATCATATGCAAACCCACATTCTTGAGAAATTATAAAGAACAAAACATTACCTGAACATAACCTTGAGCCCCATTCCAGGTACCATTGGGCTGAGACAATACAGGTACTACCTGGACTCCTGATGCCTACCAGTCCTTAAACCTATCCTTTAGATGCAGAGCACCACATAAGATTAAAAATACAGGACACAGCAGGAAATAGAACTATGCTCTACTCAGTTCCGGCACGCAACAACCAAAGAATCTCCAGGCGACATATCCGTATAGTTCAATAGGAAGCCACTAGACAATACCTGATATGACATTCGATCTAGGTTGCGGGCACCACAGTATAGACGCACATCTTTTCGTTTGTGGGCGTCAAACCCTGCTTCTAATAGCGAGCGGATTGGACAGTACGTAACAATGACCTGCTGCTAGATTTGTTATCTACGCTGCTTCAAAATACGTGACTGTCAAAGCATGCCTAAGGAACATAATCGAAACCAATGCAAATGGGTTTCACGAAGCCGCGAGAATTTCCAAGAGACCAACCTAATTCCAGAACCAGTAGCGAAGAGCAGTATCGTGGGGTATTTCTCGGCAGGTGCAACTTGATCAACTTGCTAAAGCCATTACCCATCACCTGACTAATCTCAACCTTGTCTCCTCTTTCTAAGCCACACAGCATACCGGCTGTAGTGCCCTCCACGGACTCAATCAAAAACTCAATTGACCAAGACGCGGCTACCTTAGGGGGGTGATGCTATAGCGAGAAATACCGGCTTGCTATTGCCAACTTTGACCTGGGCAAGCAAGAAAGTACATAACACAGCAAACGAAACAGTAGAGATTAGAGCACAGCCTGTAAGACACACCGATAATCACACTGACGATAAGGAATACGATGTATATCGCACATTATCATTTTATTTTATTTTGATAACCCTCTCCACGCATGTATTCCCTCTTGAAATCGGATTTTCAAAAGATAGAATCCAATCAGTTGTTTCAAGACTCACCCAAAGCTTCCATAACTAAAGCTCAAACTGCACGAGGACCTGTCGCGAAGCTGCCACACCACGAGAAGACCCTCCTCAGTGGAAGCAAATCTACGATTCAAGAAGTCCAATTAAAAAAACCTAGAAAATCCTAAGTAGACTGGAACTAATGCAGTAGACTCCCCGATCTTATGCTCTGTCAGAATTACGAAAACAGGAAAACCACTCCAACTACTTCCAGCGACCCTGTTCCTATCCATGAAGCTCCCACTTACACCCTAAAATCTCTCACATCATGTTCCACCGTTAATGTTCAAGAAATCCACCCGCTCCAGCTAACAAACCGACGCCCCATCCCAGACAAGACCAAAGAAGGCAGTATGAGCGCAGCTGACTAGGAATTCACCTGGACAAACTGACCAGCTTTAGTGTGCTCCTCCATCAATTCCCGATAACCACTGATATCCAACACGAAGTGATGATATTCCTCACAGGCAATGCCAACGTCAGCCACGGGAGCTTCAGTCCACAACACATCCTGCTGCCAGACGGCCCGCACAGCAGCAAAGCATCTCCCTCCCCGGCTCTGCTGCAGCTGCACGGCGCTATTCGAACCCAGCCCGAGCTCCGGCACTGGGAGACGTCGGAGAAGGACCATGGCGGGGCTGCGGAGGGCCAGCAGCCTGATAGTGTTCAACATGGCGGGTCCGGCGAGTGGTGAATCCACTCGCAGCGTTGGCGCGGCACAGCACGCAAATGGAAAGGTGAGCCTGCAGATGTACTGGCCATGGCGCGAGATCACAGAGTCCTGCGAGACGGTGGCTGCGACTTGGACGTGGAATTAGGGTTTGGCGATCCAGTGACCCACGACTCCGTTTGTGTTTTTGGGCCCGGCGCGTCGTCTTCTTGCTGCCACAAGAGTTCCCCTCTCTTGTGCAGTTTTGCTCCTTTTTTGTGACGTTTCTCTTCGTTGTCCCGTTTCCTTGCGGAGCTTCTCTTTGTGCGATTGCCTCAATCCATTGCTCTTTTCTGATTTCCTTTGCTCTTCATTGTCAAGTTGTGTGGCTACACTCTATCATCAAACATTCCTTCCACGTGGAGCAATTCTTTCTTAATTGGAGAGTTATGAATATTACAACTTGGTAGCTCAAGGGAGATGTTCTTTTTGCTGACGATGTTTTTGATGATTATATCAAAAATAAGATTAAAAAAAAAAAAAAAAAAAAAAAAAAAACACACACACACACACACAATTTGATTTTATCTTTGTGTACACTTTTCTGTTATTAAAATTAAAACCCCATTACCAAAAATTATAAAATGCTCATTAGAAGGTGGCAATCCAATTAAATGCACTAGTATCAATTTCTAACAAGATTTGCTAATGATAGAGTGTTCAACATGTGTGTATGTTTTTGTTTTGTTTTTATTTATTTATTTATTTTTTTGTATAAAATCTCTACCACATACAAAGGGATATTTTTAAAATCCATTTATACAAAAAATTATGAAAGATGGCTCAAGGCATATGTAGCTTTTTTTTGCATAGACCTTGTTCCAAGAAGCTTTGAATGTGATAAGTGTGAATCCCACACCAACTACCTCTCTCTACATACAAATTGTACCAAACATTAACATTTTTTCCACTTTGAACTCTAAAATTGTGTTGATTAAATATACATTTACTCATGCTTCTTTGTCAATTATTTTCTACTACTAAGTTTTGAATACCTCATCTAATTAAATTTGTACCTCTTATTGATTAAGTATTTTCATGACTTGTCATTTAAACGTCAAAACGAACCCATTAATACATATTGTTTAAGAATTTTTTAAAACTATCAAATTTTCTTGTCATTTTCAAAATAGAAATGGATTGATTTTTAAAAAATATTAAAAAAAAATTATTATGTGTTTTTGAGAATAATACAGTTTAATGTGCATGATTCAACCATATTTTAGAATATACTAAACTGAAATACTACTATTGAATAATTAATTCCTTCCATAGCAGTAAAAAGAAAAGAAAAGAAAATAAAAGATTAAAAAACTAAAAAAAAACTAAATTAAAATCATCATCATCATTATATTCTCATCACAAAAAGATTTTGTTGGTTGCAATGCATTGATTGTATCTTATTTCAACTCATTAATTTCCTTTTTTAGTAATTCATAAATTCATTAATCAGTTTGTGAGAACTTAAGAGTATTAAATTATGAGTTTATTCAATGGCATAAACCAAATAAATTATCTATCTTATCAGCTTAAGACATAAATATTTTTAAATGAATCATATTTAACATGTTTTTAGTGTGTATATATATATATATATATATATATATTTATCCATATACATACACATGCACATGCAACATCTACAACCAATCTTGCAAGAATCTAAAGAAGTATGGATTGTTTTATTTAAATTATTTTATTTAAATTTGTAACAAAATAAGAAACCCCCCCCCCCTTCTTTTTTTGCATGGTCACACTCTTGCATGCACACCCCTGCAAAAAAAAAAAAAAAAAAAAAAAAAGTATGAAATTTCAAATACGATTTTAAAAAACTATTTATTTGGCATTGACAAATAATAACAATAGCATAAACATTGTCTTTCATGTTATAATTATTCAAACAGTTAATTTGACAAAGGCTTGCAAGGACAAAAGAGTTGAAGGCTAAGATAAGATAAAGCCATAAAATACAATTGGATAAGTATATATCAAATTTGATATTAAAGTAATAAATATAATAAGAACCATAATTCAAAGTCAAAATTAGATTGAAAATATTGATAGTGTTTTCAGAATATTCCAATAATAATTATCTAGACAATGTAATTCGTGATTAAACATATGTCATATTACAATAAGCTACTGAAAACAAACACATAACTGTTGATATGCTCTTACAATAATTTATAACTTCGTCAACACAATGTTTTGACATTTTTGCAAACCTAAACAACAAAAAATAAAAAAATTACTTTTCAGCATAAATGCCAAGGCATCAGTTCAAAAGCAATCCTCCAAGTTGAGCAAGAACAACAAATGTCTCGCTCTCATGAACCACAAAACTACATTAAAACGTTATATTCAAGAAAACCCACATCAACAAGCAATAAAACAAAAGGAAATAAAAATGGCCCCTCCTGTCCATGTGGAAGCGACGGATGAATGAATCAATGCGAATGAATGTCGACGATGCACGACGGAACTTCATCCATCACAATACGACGTGCATTGGAGTGAGTGAGGGAGGGCACAACAACGCAGAGCAATCCACGAGTCGCCAGCGCCGGGATCACTCGCAGTGCTTCGGGAGCAGCAACAACTTTGGCGCACCTGATGCTGCTGCGCTGGCTATGGTGGCCTCTTCTCGTTCATGACCCATGACGTCGTGCCCTCACTGCGTCGTTTGTTACCCAGTTCCCTAGTTCTTAGTCTCCCCCCTCCTCCCCCCTACTTTACATGTCTCGTCCTCCTCGCCCCCTTTTGACGACGTTGGCAAACTTTTTCAACGCCCCTTAACTACTCCCGGCTCTCGCCAGCGATTCCACAGCCGTTCTTCGGGCTTTCTAATCATGGCTGGGTGGCCGATACACTCCTTCCGATGGACTGGTGCTCAATGTCTAGATTTCTATTCTGAATTGTGTGACGCGATCCTTGTCATGATTACTCCGTTCGCCGGATTCTCGCCTGCCCGTTAATCACTTGTCTTGGAGGTCTAGGAGGAGTTGAAGCGTGGGGAGAAATTGGGAGGTGGGTGCGACGGGTGTTTGGTGACGGGATAGTTGCGGGGGGAGCTGTGGTGGAGGTTCCCGGTACGTTTCCTGCAGCTTCATGTCTCAAGGTTGGGTTTTCCGTGGGTTTCGATTGTGGATAGTGTGTTGGAGTGGCAAAACAGGAAGTTTTAATTTTTTTGATTTTGATTTTGATTTTGTTTTGTTTTTGTTTTTGTTTGCTTTTTTTTTTTTTTTTTTTTTTTTTTTTTGTGTGCGTGTGGGGTTGCAGCGGAGAGAGATGGTGAAGTGGTGTTGGAAATATTAAGGTGCGGAGTTGTTTTTCTATTGCAACGGATTCCCCTTGAATCCGCTGCGGTGCATTTGCGCCTACTGGGGGTGTCACTTTCTTGGAATGCACTGGTTTTCTTGGCACCCTCCTAGAGTTTTGGTTTCGATCGCCTACCCTCGCTGATGTCTGTGATCCGCACTTCGTCCCCGACTAGTCATGTTGTCAGTCTCAAGCTTGGGGTGCGCCCGATGGAGCTGTTGGGCAGTGTGAATTGATAGCTAAATCACTCCTAACGCGAGCAACCTCGAACACCGTTCCGATGAGAAATTGTTGCTCCATCTCATGTGAGATATTAGGTTTGTGCAGCTCGCTTGCACGACATGTTTCTAGATTATTACATGCACTTGGCCATGCCGCTCTTCGGAATGCCGTTAAGCATCATTTTTGTCCGTCGGTGTGGTGGATGGTGTCACGAGATAGTCTGTTCAAATCTTGCTCCATTTCCTAAGCTGTAGGAAACATTTCCAGCTGTCAATCACAGGAAAATGAATCCGCTGTGCTGATAGCTATCCTCCTTGGGACCTTGGTTCCGTCGTCTTTCATTATTTCGATCTTTAGGTCAAGCGATTAGGTCATGCGAATATGTTATGTCGGATTGTATTTTGATGTCAGTGTAAGGGACATGGCCGCCCTAATCTTCAATCAGCTCTGCGTCGGCTATTTTCCTTCAAAGTCTAGGCTCCAAGCTATATTTCATGAAACCATTCTATAAAGTCCTGTTTGCCTTGCTGGCACTCTTTCCTTGATCGATTGCGTAATAAGTTCTTCTGTGACTGTTTTTGGTAGTTATTGGCAGCGCCCGCGTGTCACGAGACGAAGTGATTTTGTGTGCATCCCTTCACAGAACCTTGAATCCGTGCAAGTCAATTTTTCATTATTGTGAGTTATGCAGATTTTTGGCTCATGAAGCACGATATATTTCAAGCTTGAACACCTGTGGAGACAAATCAGTGGGCGAATTAATAGGCACCCGTAGCTGAATGAGGCCTTTAATTTATGAGAGGCTATTACGACCGTGCGAACGAAGGAGCTGGTGGTCTAGCATACAATTCCCTGTGAATCGGATGTTCGTGTGATTTCAAGTAAGTGTTGTAACAAAATCGGTCTTATGGTGGACAAAAAGACATGCCTTCCACTGCATTTCTCGCCATCGTTACGTCCCGGCGGAGCTCCTGCTACCAATGGATACCACCAGGTGAGCACAGTCGAGAATTCTCCTCAAATATTGTATTTGTAAGACGGGGCTTTAATTGTTGGTTTGGACAAACTCATGCGATTTGTGAAATGGTCTAGCTGAGGAACCGATCTGCAACTTGAAAGAATCATCCTAGAAAAAAACTGAGGAAAAAGGGTTTGTTCGATGCGCAGACAGCGGGAAGTCATGTAGACACGAAACTCGAAGGAAGATATGACTTCTATGCTGCCAATATGAAGGTATAATGCTTCTTACCATGGCAGCAGAAGCGGTAGAAAATACTGTATCTAACTTCACAAGTTTAAACAAATACTTGATTCGATTTCATCTTCGGTCACTACCGAAATGAGGGTTGATTTTTGAGAGTGGTGGGGCAGGATATATGGAATGCGAAGGAATGGAGAAAGGTATCAACGGTGTGGAGGCTGCTTGTCTTGGTAGTTGTCGGAGGCTTTGGTGTATACATGTGTATGGTGGGCTTGGACAGAAGGCAATTTTCGTATGAGCCTGTGGAGGAGTTAGTTCTGAAAGATGTGAGACGAGAAGATGATTCTTGTCCTCGACGTGATCATCTGGATTTTTACCAACACTATCCACTTCCACATACATACGAGAGGTATGCCTTCAAAACTAGTACTTAATACCAAATCCTTGTCAATGCATTCCATTATCCATCCACTTGGTTTCATGGTCGTGCTTTTTGGGAGTTTCCTCACATTTCACTCTGTTTTGCACTTCAGGAATGAGTGCACATGCACCCCTGTACACTATTTTGTAATATTATCAATGCAAAGGTCAGGTAGTGGGTGGTTCGAGACGCTTCTCAACAACCACCCAAATATTAGTTCCCATGGCGAAATTTTCTCAGTCAGGGAACGGAGAGATAATTTTTCCTCCATTGCTAGAAACATGGACAAGGTCTTCAACTTGGACTGGCTGAACAGTGCTTCGAAGAATGAATGCACCGCAGCTGTGGGTTTCAAGTGGATGCTAAATCAGGTAGACATTTCATTGAAACAACTCCATGTTTTTGATTCAAATGTTGCAATGAGCGCAACTTTTTTACTTTGCTTCTTTTCCACCTTTTTAAAATTTCTGTGTCGATGTGTGATGCTCGTTTTGCTGCAGGGTCCGATGGAATACAATAGGGAGGTTTTAGACTACTTTGAGAGGATGGGTGTTTCTGTCATTCTGCTACTTCGACGGAACGTGTTGAAGCGGTTAATCTCAATCATGGCGAACTCATATGATCAGCGTGCGAAGATCCTGAATGGCACTCACAAGTCGCATGTTCACTCAGTTGAGGAGGTGAATACCCCTCCTCTCATTTTTAAAGTCACATTTGTAGCATCCGGTTGCGGAAGTGGATGTATTCTCATTGCTAACTTCTAATAAGCCAGCTTCTGTTGGTTGTTACAGGCGTTGAAACTGGCAGAGTACAGGCCAGTCATAGACGTGAACCATTTGCCAGAGAATTTACAGCGAGTTGAGAAAATGGCCAGCGACGCCCAACGCCTCTTTAACAAAACTCGCAGCCGACTTGTCTACTACGAAGACCTGGTAATGGACTCACAGGTGGGTGCTCTCTTCTCAGCCAACTCCAGAATTGGTGAAGGTTTCTCTCTGCATTCGCTACACCAAGTGGGTTAACCTCATAAACTTATAAACAACGTGTTCAAATGTGCAGCGCTTGACTGAGATCCAAACATTTCTCGGGGTGCCACCGCGGAAGCTAGAAAGCCAGCAAGTGAAGATTCACACACGCCCATTGAGAGAGCAGATCCAAAACTGGGATGAGGTACTAGCCCGTTTGAATGGGACCAGGTATGAACTTTTAATGCACGATGACGATTACACATGATAATCCACGGAAGCACCCAGCTGGTGTTTCGTTTTGTACATTAGATATTGGGAGGAATAGGGTGGTTTTTGTAGCAGTGTTAAATGCGATCAGATCTTCTAGTATTGGCTTCTTCCTGCTTCTCTCATGTCGGCATGTTTGCGTGTCATGCCACTTAAACTGTTCGACCTCGCATCCTTGTACTAGAAACTAGTGTTTTTTTAGCACCTGAATGAAGTATTGGTGTAGTAGAGCCATCCATAAGAGGCTATAAAACTATAGCTCCTGTCAATTTTCACGAGAAAGGCTGCGTGGGGGGGCGACTCACCCCATTTGGTCCCAAACGTGGAGTTGGTGTTTTAGTCTGCCATATTTGTACACTCCTGGTGTACAAACTGTAAAGCGTTTTTCTCTCTTTTTGAAATTGAGAGGTGGTTCCATTTGTTTTGCTGCTTTGTAATGCTGAAGTGAAGTCTTTGTAGTATTTTTTGAAATATGCGATTGGGAATCTAGATCACTTTGCAGGTCATTAGCGAAGGTTAGCTTTGTTTTTATGTACATGTATGTGTGTGTGTGGGTGTTTGTACACGCACAGTTACAAGACTTATCAACAGTTCGTTGAATTTTTTATTTCCTGCGTGGCATTGCTTGGCACCATTAAAAACCTCTTCTAAGAGCAGATTATGAATGAATGATAAATGAATATTGATGAATTTACGGCTGTTATTCTTAATGATATAATTGATGACCAATTTGATGTTGTGGTTTTAGAAATAAAATCTGTGGTGTAGTGTATAGAAAATATTTGTTTTGTATAACATGTGGCCGATTGGGGTCTTTTAAATGCAATGCTATTATATATTGAAATAACTATTGTTTTATGATGAGGTACTAAAGGTTGGGAGAATCGACAGTTTTCTTTAATAATTATTAAACCAGAACTTATGGGACTATATCATATAGTATTCGATGGTTGGAAAGTTTGGAAAAGTACTTTTAATGCTTAATTTTATTAATGGAATCTGTCATAAAAGCACAAATAACACAATTTTTTTACCATAATAATTATATTTGGAAGCTGTTCGAACACAATAAATTTTCGTTGATTGAGATTCCTTCACTTTAAATATTAAAATTTCATAATTAGATTTCAAGTTCAAATCCAACTTTAACAACCGTGAACTACAATAAATTTAGGCCCAGGTTGAAATAAATTGTTTCTACTTCGGTCTGTGGACTTACTGTTTTAGAATTCTTGAAAGTAATAAATTAATTAATTGTGTAAAATAATGCAAACAAGGAAAGAATTACAAATTTCCTTGCTTTTAAACAATCATCCATCCTCAACTAAGATAGAAACAAAACAAAACAGAAAAAATCTTCTAATTCTACATTCAACATAGACAAGTTGATAATAATAATACTCAACTTTTTTATCTATATATTTCAGTTTCTATTTTTCAACCAACATAAGTATGTTAATATCTTACATTACTAAGATACTAAAAATGATTTTCTAATTAGGATGATACAATAGAATAATATATAATATAAGTATTAAAAGCTTATTAAGTATTAAAATAATACGTTTTTTTTTTTTTTTTTTTTTTTTTCATTATTTCATTAATGATCATTTTTTGTGTATTGTTGGTGGATACATGTAGAACACTACAAATCCATCATTAGAATTGAATGTAAAGTATTGATCAACAAGAACTTGTTGCATCTATATTTTCTTCACATTTTCTACATAAAAGAAAGCCTCTATTACAACCATAACACTTACAACATCCAAGAGTGATCACAATGGAAAACAATAAAAAAAACACCATAAATAGTAAAATAGCTTTGTATAAAAGCTACTAATCAAAATAAAGAAAAGATATCTAAAAATACAAAAAAAAGAAAAATGAAAGATAAAAAAGAAAATTCTTATAAAACATTAACAACAAAACAAATGTCTTAATAGAATATCAGACAAGTGTTATGAATAAATATGATAAGTACACAAAAATGTTTATACAAATATACAACCTCTATATAATGTACCTTTATGTAATAGTTAAATCTAGCCTCAACCAACTCTTGAATGATAACTACTTAGCAGTATAAAGCGAGTGTGAAAGAATTGATCACTTGTATATATAAATGTATAAGTATATATATATATATATATATATATATACATTAATTAATCATGGTGATGAATTTGTACTCTCGAAAGTGATGTGGATTAGCACCTTTGTTATGTTGTGGACAACATAAGATATCACAAAGCAAGTGCATATCCACTTAAAAATATTAGCCACAAAGTAAAAGAAATAACTCTCTCTATTGAAAGAGAGTGTTTGCTACTTGTTGTAGAAAGCCATTAATGTAGAGAAACAACTGTAATAATGAGGAACAAAAAATTCAAACCTTGTTGATTAAGGACTAAGTTTTTTTTTTTTTTTTTTTTTTTTTTTTTCTCCTAGCTCAAGTTTTGATCTATATCTATCTATCTATTTGTTTATCAATCAGTGTGTATGAGTGTGTTTGGTGTAGACTAGATAATGCCATGGTATAGTTGTGTCGACATGGAATTGCATGGTGTATAAGATGTAATAAGTTGATGTTGGATTTTGTGTATTTTCAAGTATTGATTGAATTTAAAGGAGGATACAAAGCTTGTAGCTATTTTGGTTTTCAATTCATGTGTAAAAGATTTGGAACATATATAGACATTTATTTTACTTTTTAGAAATTGAAGTACAATATATCTTGAAAAATCATCTATAAATGTAATATTGTCAAAGACATGAATCTTGAAGAAAGAAAATCTTCAATATATACTTGTGTCACTAAAGAGAATTGAAAAGTCACTCAAAGATGATATAATATTAAACTAAAATAACTATTGCAAAAAACAAGAAAGTTAGAAAGTCTTGAAATAAGACTAAGGACTAAAAAGGTATTGACAAGAGTGAAGAAGGCTTCACTCTTGCCTCCATATATACTCTTAACTAGGAGCTACATGGCGATGTCCTATAGGACCTCTAAAATGTGTTGACTTTGTAAGAAATATATTTTAACTTGCAAGGCAAGTTTTCTATATGTGTGCCACATAGTTAGCTTGTTTCATAAGCTACCAAGACGTGGTTAACTTGTTGACCAAGTTTCTAACCTACTAATCAACTACAAATACATGAAAAATCAAAGCAATGTCTATGAAGCTTCTAGAAAGCTTGTCAAGAAGGTATTATGCAATTAACATATTTTTATCTACTTTTATATATTTCTACCTAATCATATAGGTGTTTATTAGAATACTTATATATATGCCTGACATTATCTCTTCTTTTAAGGACGGGCTCCACGAAGAATGATCTTCATATATTGAGGAAATCTAAGATGCAACAAATTGTATTTGCTACATACTTTGATCTTTATTCTCTTCAAAGATGGTTGATAGGTCTTCTTAGCCATCAATAGTGTTCCATACTAAGATGAGAAGACTACCTTGTTATTTGATTGTTGTTGAGGCCTTTATAACTTTCTTCAAATAAAACATTTGGAACATTGCAAAGAGTTTTTCCTACCTCTGATAAAATCATCAAACAATGAGAATCTCTTCCAAAGTTGCGATACCAAACATGTTGTATATTGCCATCTATTTGAGGAAAGACATGTTGTTTTTAATGATCTTCATCTCAATTTCATTGTCTTGAAGGTTTTCACAATTACAATGTCTTGTTTGGTAAGTTTGCAAATGAAAGCTCTTGAGTTGAATCTTGTAGTTGTTGGTTTTCCATGTCCTCAGCATCACAAATACACAAAAGTTACAAAGACAAATAAAAGATAGAGTGTTATTTTCTTTTAATCTTATTTCTTTTCTAGCAAATATTTGCTATTTTTCATCTCGATTTTGATGGATTTTGTCAATGAAAAGCTTCAACTTTCTTTGTTGCATTTGCAAAATTCTTTGTTGGCTCCTATGTGCATTCATTAATATCATATACATACCAATGAATAAAATATTCTAATCTATTTTGGCGTGGCATTGAATCTAAGACTTCTTCTATTTTGAACTCTTGATTATTATCCACTTCTATAGGAAGAGGTGGCATTTGTCTTCTTTCCGTGATATTTATTATCTTATATGGCTCAAGAAGAGATATGTGAAATATGAGGTGGATCTTCATAGACTCCAATATATATAATCAATAAGCAACAAGATTGACTTATTTGCTAATACAAAAGGTCCAAGCCTACAATAGTCCAACTTGTTACAAGGACAAGTTGTCTTGATATTGCTACAAAATAAGCATACCTTATCACTTAAATTGAATTGTCGTTGTTCCTTGTAATAGGTATCTGCATTAATTTTTTGTTATTCTTGAGCTCTCTTTAAATGCACCTTCATTATTATATATAGATCTAAAAAATAATTTACAAATCTTCTGCCACAAGATTATCAACTTTTGAAAAGTCAAAAGTATCAAGTCATAGATGATAACTATAGTTGGTAAAAAAATATGTTTGTTGAGTGGATAAATGTATCAAATTATTATATATAAACTTTGCCAATGATAAAAAATTTGTCTAATCATTTTGATGATAATTGATGATATATCTCAAGTATTGCTCCAAAATTTAATTCATTTATTCTATTTGCCTATCAATTTATAGATAAAAAGTTAAAAAAAGCTTTATATCTATCTTTAAAATCTTAAAAAAGATTCTCCAAAATCTTGATATAAATTGAGTCTCTTTATTCAATATAATATCTTTAGGCAATCCATTGTCATGATCTAAAATGGCTAATAGCTGAAAGGATGAAGAAAATATCATATTTTTGAAGATCTTGTTTCAAATATACTATAACAAATTATCTTGGAAAAATAGATAATAGTCAAGGGATAGAAAAATTAAACATGTAATACTGCCTATTTACAAAATAGGCTTCTACTCACTTTGTAGGACCACAAATAGAATAAAATAAGGTAGATTAGAAAAAAAATAAAAATAAAGATATCTTTGGAAAGAAATTAAGAGTAGTTTTGAATAAAAATTATCTAGAAAAATTAGATATTGATACTCAGAGAGGGTCAGTTATGAACGAGGATTGAAATCAAACCCAAGGCACAAAATGAAGCTCTGATGACGATTCTGGGATTCTTTTGGAGATTGGAGGATAAGATTTAATAGATTTTCTTTTAGTATTTATTTGGTGTGATTTGAGTGTGTATTGACTTTGTAAGAGCTTTGCAAAGTTAAGAATTGTTTTGGGTGACTCTAGATTTATAAAATAAAGTAGATGATAATTTTTGGAGAATTTTCGTAAGTTTAGTAGTAGATCTATAAGTGAAATTTTGAGAGTTTGTCGGTATATATGTGTTCAATATATATTGTGAGTTTGAGCTTGATTGAAAGGATGGATCAAGGATTATTGAGGTTTAAGTGGATCAGTATCTCAAGAAGAAGAGTTTTTGGTCTAATGAGAGTTTTTTACATTTCTTGCAATCTATCAATTGAATTGGAGTAAAAAAATATATATATGTGGAAAATAGACTTATTTTCCTACATATTTAAAAATATTGAGATCACTCGAATAATTTGATAAGGAGATATTGATGGTGAAAATTCAACATTTAGATTGAAGAAGGAGATTGGCCAACATTTGAGCGAATATTAGGATTGATATTCTTTTTGATGGATTCGATCATCTTAAAAAAATGATGTGATTATTATTAATTTAATTTTGAAGAGATTTATAAAATTTGAATTAAAATCAATAGTTCATTCATTAGTTATTGAGGTTTAAATCTGCTATAAGAATTACTTGGAATTATTTAGGATTTGATTAGGATTTATTTAGGATTTGATTAGAATTTGATTAAGATTTATTTAGGATTTTATTAGGATTTATTTAGGATTTGACTAAGATTTATTTAGGATTTGATTAGAATTTGTTTAGGATTTGACTAGGATTTGATTAAAATTTGTTTAAGATTTGATTAGGATTTGATTAAGATTTGTTTAGAGTTTGTTTAGGATTTGGTTAGAATTTGATTAGGATTTTATTTTGATTTATTAGAACTTTTTTAGAAATTTACTAGAATTTATTTAAGATTTGGTTAAGGTTTGTTTAGGATTTGGTTAGGATTTGATAAAGATTTTGTTAAGGTTTTTTTAGGATTTGATTAAGATTTGATTAAGATTTATTAGGATTTGACTAGGATTTTTTTAGGGTTTGATTAAGATTTATTAGGATTTGACTAGGGTTTTTTTAGGGTTTGATTAAGATTTGACTAGGATTTTATTTAATTTTCTATTTTATTATATTTTTGAATTTTATATTATTTCTTTATGATTTCTTTAAAGATTCTTTAAAAATATTTTATATTTCTTATATAATTCATTTGAAATTTTGATTGAATTTGATTTGATGTTTGATTATATTTGCTAATTTTTAATTGAAATTTATTTAAAAATCTATTAGAATTGTTAGGACTTGTTGTAATTTTCTTTTTATCTTCCATAGCCATGTGCCCAATGCATTTTCAAACCAAACGCCACATAATACAACACCGTGATAGTGATAGATGTTGTTAAATTTTTTTTAAAACTATTTCTTCACTTTTGATAGATTTTGTACATGGTAAAAAATATCCCATCTTGGTAAAACAATCTACTGTCACGAATATAGAATCATACGAACCTGAAATTGAAAGATTTACGATAAAATCCATAGAAATGAAAGACTATAATAGTTTTGAAATAAGTAAAGACTGAAAAATTTCATAAGATTGATGGTGAAGAATTTTAGACCTTGAAAAAATATTACATGATTGCACAAAGTCTTTGACTGCCTTCTATATTTGAAGCCACCAAAAATCTCTCAATATTAATTCCAAAGTCTTGTTGTATCCAAAATGTTTGGTTGCAAAAAGCCATGATGAGTTTGAAGAGTATGTAATTGTGTCTCAACTTTTGGAATATATAATTGTCTCTCAAAATAGAGTAAGTTGTATGAACTCAAACTTGAAAGTATCATGAGAGATAGAATAATTATTCTTAATATCATAGACAAGAGGATCAAAGGACATATTTAATTGAATTTTCTTGACAAACGTTGAATCAACAATCAATATTGATTTTGTTGCTCTAAGGTGAAAATATTTTGGCTTCAAGAAAATCATTTTTTGTTGATCAAAAGATGCATCTTCTTCTTTTGGTATAAGATAAGAACATCTAGAAAGGACGTCCAACAAACCTTGTTCTTTTCTATGTAGATAAGTGATCTTGAAATCAAATCTTGATAAGGACATGCTCCAATGAGCTTGGCGATAATTTAAAATATGTACTGACATAAAATACTCCGGATTCTTGTGATCTACATATACAGTGTTGTGTTGTAGTTTGGCTACTACATAAAAATGATGTAATTATGTACTTAATATATAATTTACTAAGTGTCAAGGACAAGAACTCGATGAAAAATAATTCAGACAAGTGAGCCTTCACTCAAAGAGAAGTAACAAAATATATATAAAAAAGTATATATATTGAAAGAGAAACTGGAATGGCTATTGCCAAAAGACAAGAAAACTAGAGACCCTTGAAACTAGACTAGAAGCAAGAAAGGAGTTGACAAGAGTGAAGAAGCCTTCACTCTTGTCTCTATATATATTATCTAACTAGGGGCTACTTGGCGATGTTCTATAGGACCTCCAATATGTGTTGACTTTGTAGGACACATGCCTTGACTTACAAGGCAAGTTTTTCTATGTGTGGGCCACATAGTTAGCTTGATCTTCAAGCTAACAACATATGTGGCACATGGCCAACTTGTTGACCACGTTTCTAATCCAAAAAGTCAATTAAAGACACCTATGAAGTCAAAGCAGTATCTAGGAAGTTTCTAAGAAGCTTCCATATTAAATATTATAGAATTAACTTACTTTTACCTACTTTTACTTACTTCTATCTATTTGTATATGTAATTATTAGCTTACATGATTATGGCCGTGACATTATCCCCCATTCTAGAGACGAGTTCCATGAGGAGCGGTCATCATATGTTGAAGAAATCTATGATGTGACGAATTGTATTCGCCACATACTCTGATCTCTGTTCTCTTTGAAGATGATTGATAGGGCCTCTCAACCATCGGTAGTGTCCCATACCAGGGCGGGAAGACCACCTTGTTATTTGATCATTGTTGAGGCCTCCGTAACTTCCTTCGAATAGAATATTTGGAACACCATCAAGAGTTGTTCCTACCTCTAGCAAAATCACCAAACATCGGGAGTCCCTTCCCAAATCGTGATACCAAATGCGTTGTATCTCACCATCTATTCGAGGAAGAACATGTCATTCTTGAAAATCTTCATCTCGATTGCGTCGTCTTGAAGGTTGTGACAATCGTAATGTCTTGTCCGGCAAGTCATCAAATGAAGGCTCTTGAGTTGAATCCGTTGGTTGTTGGTTCTCCATCTCTTGAGTGCCACTACTACAACGAAGCTACGAACAAGAATTGAAAGTAGAATGTTATCTTGCCTAGATGTTGTTTCTTTTATAAAGAAGGTTTTTATCTTGATTTCGATGGATGTCGTCGATGAAAAGCCTCCACCGCCTTTGCTGCATTTACAAGATTTTTTATTGGCTCCCATGTGCGTTCACTAATACCATATCCGCGCCAATGGATAAGATATTCTAATTTATTTCGACGTCGCCTTGAATCTAAGACTTCTTCTACTTCAAACTCTTCATTATTGTCCACTTCTATAGGAAGACGTGGAGCTTGTCGTCTTCTTGATATGTCCACTGTCTTGTATGGTTCAAGAAGAGATACGTGGAATACTGGATGGATTTTCATTGAGTCCAATAGATGTAAACGATATGCAACTCGATTGATTTGTGCAGAAATAAAAAATGGTCCCAGCCTTCGATAGTCCAACTTGTCACAAGGACGAGTGGTCTTGATATTATGACAAAGTAGCCATACCTTATCACCCAAGACGAATGATGGTTGTTCTTTTCGATAGACATCCGCATTGGCCTTTTGTTGTTGTTGAGCCTCTTTTAACTGCGCCTTCATCGTTGCATGTAGCTCTGATAAATGAATTGCAATCATCTTGTTAGTAATTGTCCAATCATCTTGTTAGTAATTAATGGTACATCTTAAATATTGCTCCAAAACTTGAATAACACGCTCCGTTTGTCCATCAGTTTGAGGATGGAATGCCGAAGATAGTTTTATATCCACTTTAAGAATCTTGAAAAGAGTCTGCCAAAATCTTGATACAAATTTAGTTGCCCTATCTGATATAATATCCTTGGATAATCCATGATAGCGATAGATATTGTCAAGAAAGAGCTTAGCTGTTTCTTCACCTATGATAGATTTTGTACATGGTACAAAATGTGCCATCTTGGTAACACGATCTACTATCACGAATATAGAGTCATAAGAACCTGAGATTAGAAGATCAGTGATGAAGTCCATAGAAACAGAAGACCATGGTTGTTCTGGAATGGGTAATGGCTGAAGAAGTCCAAAAGGTCAATGACGAGGAGTTTTCGATCTTGAGCAAACTTCACATCATTGTACAAAAACTTTAAGTGCCTTCCACATTTGAGGCCACCAAAAATCCCTAGATATTAGCTCCAAAGTCTTATTATATCCGAAATGTCCTGCTGCTGGGAAGTCGTGACGAGCTTGAAAAACCCGTAAACGAGCTTCTCCTTCTGGAACATATAGGCGTCCTTCAAAATAGAATAGGTTGTTTTTGAATTCAAATTTAGATAGATCATGAGATTTAGAAGAATTGTTCTTGATATGACGAACAAGAGGGTCTGAAGACATACTTAACTGGACTTGCTTAAGGAAAGTTAAATCAACAATCAATGTTGATTTTATTGCTCGAAGATGAAATTGTTCCGGCTTTAAGAGAACCGTTCTTTGTTACTCAAAAGCTGCATCTCCTTCTTTTGGTACAAGATAAGAACGTCTAGATAAGGCATCGGATAAACCTTATTGTTTTTCTGGCTGATAAGTGATGATGAACTCGAATCTTAATAAAGACATGCTCCAACGAGCTTGGCGATGATTTAATACGCATGCTGACATAAAATATTCGAGGTTCTTGTGATCCGTATACACGATGACTGGACTAGAAGCGCCTTCTAGATAATGACACCATTCTTGAAAAGAATCCATAATTGCAAGAAGTACTTTGTCGTGGATCTCATAATTGATTTCTGCTGCTGAGAATTTTCTTGAATGAAAGGCTACTGGATGAAGTTTGTCATCTGTTCCCATTTGTGATAAAATTGTACCTAGAGCAAAGTCCGATGCATTTATTTCCATAAAGAATGCTTTGAAAAAATCAACACGATACAAGATTGGTGCAGAAACAAACGCTGTCTTCAAAGATTCAAAAGCAAATTCCGCTTCTTGATTCTATTGAAGTTTGTCTTTACAAGTCAAACATATAAGTGGAGCTGCAACTCGAGAGAAGTCTTTGATGAAGATCCGATAGTAGTTGGCAAATCCCAACAAACATTAGACATTTCTTACCGTTTTTGGGATCTTCCAGTCTATAATAGTTTGAACTTTCTTAGGATCCATCATAAGTCCATCATTTGAAATGATTTAACCTAAGAAATCAACTTGAGTAGTGTGGAATACACACTTTTCTATCTTGGCATAGAGTCCTGCATCTCTTAATTTTTGTAACACACAACGAACATGAAGTTCATGTTCTTTTGGATTCTTAGAATAGATTAAGATGTCGTCTAGATAACATACCACAAAATCGTCCAAAAACTCTCGAAAAATATCATTTATTAGATGTTGAAAAGCTACTCGTGTATTTGTAAGTCCAAAAGGCATGGCATTGTATTCAAAATGTCCATACCTAGTTCGAAACACAGTCTTCCATTCATCTCCTTCTTTGATGCGTACTAGATTGTATGCTCCTCGAAGATCTATTTTTGTATAGATCTTAGCTTGATTGAGTTGATCAAGAAGTCCGGATATTAAAGGTAGTGGATACTTGTTTTTGATGGTAATCTTGTTGAGTCCTTGATAATCAATACACATCCACAATGATCCATCTTTTTTCTTCACAAATAGAATTGGAGCTCCTGCCGGAGATTTAGAATGGCGTATGAAATTCTTGGCTAGATTTTCTTCAATATATTCCTTGAGTTTAGCCAACTCATTTTGTGATAAACTATAGATTGGTCCGAATGGCAGTTGTGCTCCTTCTTGAAGGTCAATTGAGTAATCATAGGGACGATGTTCCGGGAGTGTATCCGCATTCTTTTTTTTGAATACATCTTAAAATTCTTGATATTGGCTTGGAATGCCACTTGAAGTCTTTTCACCAGTAGAAACGGGTGTAGCATAAATAATGTATGGTGATTCTTTCATAGCAGCATGCAAGAAAGCTTTTGCAACTATAAATATGGGTTTAATTGAACTGGACTTATGGACGACCATCTATGACTTCTACATGAACAGGTTTAGTTTTCTTTACTAAAGATATGCTATGTCTTTTAGTAAATTCTTCATCTAAAAAATACGCTGAGGCTCCTGAATCTAACAAGGCAGAGACTTTGTAATGTTTAGGTCCTAAAATAAAATTTAATGTAAAACAAGGAGAGGGCTCTAAGGAAAGAATAGGACCTTTATTAGAAGTTGTACAAGGTTCCAGCCGCACGGTCCCTATTGTAGCTGGACAAACTCGTTTTCTGACATATTATCTTCTTTCACAGCCATACTCCTCATTTTGTGATTGCGTCGTTTCTTTCGACAATGCTCAGCAGTGTGCTTTGGTTCTCCACAATATAAACATAATCCTTCTTGACGATGACGAGTCTTTTCATGCTCAGTAAGAGGTTTAAAACGTACTGCATATCCTCTACTTCCAAATGTATGTGTTGAAGAGATGTTGGTGTTGCCATTGAATTATAGTAACGTTGAGGTCCACTTGTACGGTTCTCAGATCGAAATTCAAAAAGGTGATTGTCGCACTTCACAGCAAAGTCAATTGCTTGACTCAATGTTTGAGGATCAGGTAAGTTGAGCATTAATTTTTTTACCTCATATTGTAATCCGTAGAGAAATTGGCTAATAAGTGCAGCATCATCCCACTTGATATCACTTGCAAGTTGTCAAAATTGTGAAGCATATAACGTTACTGATCGATTGCCTTGTCGTAAAATACGGATCTTATTGGTTGCAACACGAATTGTATCATGTTCTCCATACATGGATCCAAAACTCCGCCAAAAAAGCCTCTAGATTATCCAATATTGGATCTCGTCGTTCAAGAAAAGATGAAAACCATGATAGTGCCGAACCTGAAAGAAGCATACCAATGAATCTAACTTGTGAACTTGGAGTTGGATAGCTTTGGAGTTGAAGTTCAATCACAAGTTGCACTTGATTTATAAATCCTCGAAACTTGGATCTGGTGCCATCAAACTTCTTGGGTAGGGCAGTTCTTGGTTCTCTAACATTTGAAGGGCGTTCCACCATAGGAGAAAGGACATGGTTTGGTGCAGATGTTAAAGCAGCTCCAACCATTTCTTTATCTTCACTTTCCGCCAATCTTGTTGTTCCTTGTGGTCGTAAATTGAGTTGATGCATCGCAAGCATTAACTCCCTCAATTGCTCTTGCATTTGTGCCATTGCACTCTTCATTTCAAGAAGTCCTGCCATGATAATACTTAGAAGAGAGAAGATGTCTAATATCGCTCAAGATATATAGAAGAGAGGACTTGCGGACAAAGAAAATACTAAGGACAATATCAATTTAGAAGACGGTAATTTGCAACTTCTAATACGCTTATATCTTATCAAGAAAAAGGGGTAATCCACTCTTAATTAAGATTAAACAAAACTCTGATATTGTAGGTGTACTCTTGTCAATCTGTCAAGGACAAGAACTCGATGAAAAAACAATTCAGACAAGTGAGCCTTTACTCAAAGAGAGGTAACAAAATATATATAAACAAGTATATATATTGAAAGAGAAATTGGAATGGCTATTGCCAAAAGACAAGAAAACTAGAGACCCTTGAAACTAGACTAGAAGCAAGAAAGGAGTTGACAAGAGTGAAGAAGCCTTCACTCTTGTCTCTATATATATTATCTAACTAGGGGCTACTTGGCGACGTTCTATAGGACCTCCAATATGTGTTGACTTAGTAGGACACATGCCTTGACTTACAAGGCAAGTTTTTCTACGTGTGGGCTACATAGTTAGCTTGATCTTCAAGCTAACAACATGTGTGGCACATGGCCAACTTGTTCACCGCGTTTCTAATCCAAAAAGTCAATTAAAGACACCCATGAAGTCAAAGCAACGTCTAGAAAGCTTCTAAGAAGCTTCCATATTAAATATTATAGAATTAACTTACTTTTACCTACTTTTATTTACTTCTACCTATTTGTATATGTAATTATTAGCTTACATGATTATGGCCGTGACACTAAGTAACACGGTGAGAGCCATGTCAGTAGATTTTAGTTGGTTGTAGAATATAATTTGATTATTACTTTGAGAAGAGGTTGTTTAAAAAGAGTACTATAGAATTTATATAACTTTAATTTCCTTTTGATAGTGGCTTTTAAGATTGGTTTTGGTTGATAGTAACTTCTAAATATTTAGAGTCACCTTTGTTAGACATTAGTGACATTTGAAAACTTATTTTGGTTCTTTTATTTGATATTTAGAGCATAAATTATGTAAATCTTATAAAAAAAGGATTCAAGAAGGGTTTTGGTAGCAAAGGAAGTAACTAGGACACCAATGTAGATGTATGGAGATGGATGATGAAAATCTCCACTCCTATTGGTCAAAAATCATGACCAATTGGCTTTCAGGAGGCTACTCGAGGCCATATTAGAGATTAGGGTTAATTTTTCGGAATATTTCGAGCTTTGAAGGCTAAGGTCAGTAAGTTTAGGTTTTTGGCTATGGTTTTGGTACAAGTTTTATATGATTTGGAGTTTATATGTAGGAGATATAGGCGCTTAAAGTTAAGAAAATGATTTGGGAGCTACTGTCACTCTTTTTGGCATAACGTATGTGCATGGAAAGCAATTGAGGATCGATGATTGCGACTAGAGAGAGCACTTTTGCGGCTACACTTTTTACATACTATTTGCTAGATTCCAAGTTAAAGTGAAGGAGTTATTAGATTTTGAAGTCAGCATATGTAATCTAAGGGTAGTAAGTGATCCAATTTACTAGTGGTTGTGTCTTGAGCTATATCTTGAGCAATTTGATAAGGTTTTAGCTCAAAATTTCAGAAAATGTGTAATGTCATGTCAATAAATGTTTTACATAATTTTGATGATATTTGAGTATTGGATTCTTGAGATATTAAGAAAATAGGTCTAATGTGCTTGTAAATTAGAGTTTAGAGCATCTACTAGGATTTCTTAGATGTCAAAAGTTTGGGAGTGAATTTGCTGTGAGTTTTTTTTTTTTTGATATAAGTTAAGGGTGAATTCTACCTATTCTGTAAATTTGAGACAAATTGAACGGCTAGATCAAGAGTTATGAATTTTTAAAGTTTGAGACAAGAGAATCCTTCATGAGAAAAATATGTTTTGAAAGGATTTTGTTATATTTTGAGTTTTATGCAAAATAAAAGAGTTTTGGGAGGCTAAAATAAGAATCATATAAAGATTTAAGTTAAACTCTCTATAGCTAGATACCTAGTATATTTCCAAGTAGGAAATCATGTCATACGATAATGATGACTAGATTCAAGGTACCTTCTAAATAATGATGTCATTTTTGAAATGAATCCACGTTTGTAAGGAGTTCTTTGTCATGGATCTCATAATTAATCTTGACTACTAATTTTTTTTAGAATAGAAAGCTATTAAATGGAGTTTGTTATTTTTTCTTATTTGAGATAATACTACATCTAAGGCAAAGTCTAATGCATCTATTTCTATAAAAAATACCTTGAAATAGTCAACATGATATAAGAATGGTATAGAAGTAAACTCTTTTTTTAAAGTATTAAATGATGTTTTGACTTCTTTACTCCACTCAAATTTTTCTTTATAAGTCAAACATGTAACTGGACCTGCAACTTGAGAAAAATTCTTCATGAAGATCCGATAGTAATTGGAAAAGTCCAAAAAGCATTGCATACCTTTTACTATTCTTGGAATCTTTCAATCCATGATAGTTTAGACCTTCTTCAAATCCATCATTAGTCCTTCATTTGAAATGATGTATTCTAGAAAGTCACCTTTAATAGTATAAAATACACTTTTTTTTAACTTTACATATAATCATGCATCTCTAAGTTTTTGTAATATATGACAAATATAAACTTCATGTTTTTTTATATTTTTAGAATATATTAAGATGTTGCCTAAATAAAAAAATAAAAATATTAAAAAATTCACAACAAGCATCATTCATTAGATGTTAAAAAGTAGCAAATGCAATCATGAGTGCAAAAGGTATGACACTATATTCAAAATATCCATACTTAGTTGAAAACATAGTTTTTTATTCATATTTTTTTTGATATATACTTGATTATATAGTACTTGTAGATCTATTTTTGTATAGATCTTTGTTTCATTGAGTTGATCAAGAAATCCTAAAATCAAAGGTAGAGGCTACCTATTCTTGATAGTGATCTTATTGAGTCTTTGATAGTTTAGACAAATCCTTAAAGATCTGTCTTTTTTCTTTACAAATAAGATAAGAGCCTTAATTGGAGATTTAGAATGATGTATAAAATTCTTAGCAAAGTTTTCATTAATATACTCCTTGAGTGCAACCAATTCGTTCTGTGATAGGCTATAGATTGGTCCAAATGGTGGTTGAGCTCTTTCATATAGATTGATGGAACAATCATAAAGACAATGCTTTAGAAAAATATATGCATTTTTCTTTTCAAAAATGTCATAGAAATCTTCATACTAAATAGGAATATTACTTCATGTCTTCTCACCATTAGAAATCGACGTGGTATATAAAGCAAAAGATAATCCTTCTTTTGTGGTATACATAAAAGCTTTTGTACCTACCACTAAGAGTTTGGATATATTAGACTTATGTATTTCTACTTAACTATCAAATTTTGGATTAAACTATCAAAAAAATTAAAGTTATGAAAAAACCAATTCATTTGAGGATTATAATTTTTTTATCAAGATAATCATAAAATAATTAGATAAGATGGAAATCTTATTATATTAAATATTACTATGCTATTATGATCTTTTGTTTCTATATCTAAAGGAACAATCTCATACATAGTATCTCCAAAAGATAGCAAACAACCATCTATGACTTCTTCATGTGTAAGTTTATTTTTTTTGATTAATAATATCTCTTATTTTTTGACAAAATCTTTCTCTATAAAATAAACTAAGGCTCTTAAATCTAACAAAGTTAAGACTTTGTGATTTTTTGATCCTAGATAAACTTCTATTCTAAAATAAGGTAATAAATTTGAAGAGAGAATAGAACCATTACTAAGAGTTATATAAGATTTTAACTATACGATGTCGTATTACGAGCTATCTAGCTTGAAAATACACAAGACATGTGGCTATAGAAGATAAAATAATGTTTTGTAAGTATCCAAGTAGTCTAGTGGATTTCAACTATCTAAACACAAACTATTTTGGATTTCAATATAAAAGCTTAATCCCAATATAAAATACTTAGAACACTATTTTTAATAGCTTTTGGATATTATAAGCATAGATTCTTTTCTTATTTATTTTTTTATTTCTATTTTATTAATTAATTAATTTTTATTTTTATTTTTATTTATTTTTTTAAATCTTAATCCTAGACAGCGAGCCTCGGTAAGCTGTAATTTTTAATTTGACTGTCTGATTGTTGTGAGACTTCTATCACTAATGTCTTTACAATTCTTCTAAATGCTCAAGAAGTTCAATCCAATCTAACTTACAAATTACAAGAAAATATTGTAAATCCATACTGAAGTCCCTTGACCACCGCCTAGAAGGTTGATGATGAACTTTAACTTGCAATTTTTCCTTCTCTGACTGTTAATTCTCATTCAAACTTTGTATGCAGCTTCGTCTTTAAGTCCTCGACTTATTGTGTCAAAATTCACCTTATTCCAGTCGATAGATCTCAGATATTATAAAAACCCTAAACAACTTTAATATACCAACTTTTGATATCTCTTTATACTAATGATCAAATATCTTCTATCCATACCATAAGATTAACACAAATTTTTGCATGTACTTAGAATACTCAACCATCTAGACACTTCTAAAATTTCAACCACAGATGTCTCTCCAATTTTACAAAACAGTCAAGAGTATTAGCCTTTACTTTATTGCAAAAATCCAATTCACCAATATAAACACTGATTTTGAACAACCATTGCAAAGTCCTTCCAATTCCTATAAAATCCAATTCTACACCTTTCAAAGGAGCTTGAAGCTAGCTCTTCGATTCCAAAATCCTAATCTTCAAATGCCTCCTTCTTTTTCCTCTTTTTTCCTTTAATTCCATGAGATCTCCTATTCTTCCCCCCTTGATTCCAAATTGAAACAGCAGACTTGCCTCCATGGAATTCCTACCTCTAAGAAGATCTTTCTAAAGAAAGGACGTTTCTCCAAAATGGCATAGAGAATAAAACAGCTTGAAATGGAACCGAAGTCTCCGTATTTGGGACCTCATTGGGTTGTCCAACCGAGTCAGGTCTCATATTGGGTAAGAAGCCCATACCAAGAGCTAGATTGGATGTCCCCGTAATTGGGTCAAATTAGCCCTTCATATCACACTCATCCAAATATTGAATTGGTCCTTTTCCCTTTTGCTGACTACTCGTAAGAACGGCTCAGACTTATTCCACCCGATTTATCAGAGAATCTTGAGGACCTCGATTTATCTCCTCAATTTTTTCCTGACTTTGGATCTGTTGATCCCGATTATTGAAATTGAATGGAGCATTATATTGCTGATAAATATGTCCTGACTGCTTGCTATTCCCACACACTGGTGCGTTGTCGTAGTGTAAATGCTTATAGTATGTAAAAATTAATTAGAACACATTAAATGTTAATAAATCTAAATGTATGTTAGAGTGGATAATAGATTAAATTAAAAAGAGTTGGTATAAAAAAAAAAACTTTATTTTGTTTTCTTTACTTAGTTTGATTATAATATATAAAAGTTATAGAACCTTAATGTTAAGTTTGAAGCCTTGAAAGGAGATAGGGGCCTAAAGATGAAGATTTAAACTAATAGGAGGTTAATTGGGAGGGATGAAACGAAGGCATGGTTGGATGAAGGTAGAAATAAGAATCTTCATCCCCATTGGTCGAAATCCATGCCCAATGGGCTTTTAGGAGGCTGCCCGCGACCTTGATAAGGGTTTCGGCGACTTCAAAGAGGCCATTAGGAAATCAGAGACAAGGGTTGTAAAGTTTAGGGTTTTGGCTACAATTTTTGTATAAATTTTATAGGGTTTGGAGTTAGGGTGAATAAGTTATAGCCGTTTGAAGTTAAGGTGTCAATTTGAGACCTACTGTTACTATTTTGAGTTTAAGAGGAGTCTTACGGAAGCTTTTGGAGATCGGAAGGTGTGGCTGGAAGAGAAACTTCAAGACATACATCTTTTGCGAATGAAATTTTGCATTTGGAGTTTATGTGAAGGAGTTATAGGGAGTTAAAGACAGCACATTCAAATCAAAGGCAGTAAGTGAGCGGTTTTGTTCAAAGTAGTCTTAGGAGCCATAAGTTGAGTTTTCGAACGAAATTTTGGCTCAAACTTTGGGAAAATGTAAAAATTTGTGTTAAAAAGGCATTTATATAAGTTTCGTGGCATTTGGACTTATGGTTTGTGAGATATGAAGAAAATTGTGCGCGGGTATATAAAGATTAGGGTTTGAAGTGACTGTTAGGGTTTTGAAGATATCTCAAGATCTGCGACGAATTTGCGGTTGAAATTTGTTTTAAAAATTTATAAAATCATATCAGTACTTCATGTAAATTTTGATCTTGTTTGGACGGTTGGATCAAGAGTTATAAGGTGTTGAGGTTCGAGAGAATTTCCACACAAGGATATACAAGGTTTTAGAGTACTTCTACCATATTTTGGGAGTTGTTGGTTATTTAAGACTTAAGTATTTGGTGTAATTGTCCCAAAAGGAGAAATTATATATATAAAATTAGGATTTCCTTATTTTAAGCTTGATTGAGCAATTAGTGACAGCCAGAAGCCCACTGCTTTCTTGAGGCAAAACCTCTCTATCCTGACAACGTAATTGTCACTGGCTCTGGGATTAGGACATTCACTACCATAATGACCAATCTGTCTACAATAAAAATAACGAAGTGGACTTCTTACACCTCCATCAGGTATATTAGATGTCTCCACCGGTATATATCTACTAGGCTTGTTTTATGTAGGGTTAGAAAATGATCCTGGTCGTCCCATTGGTACAGAGGGTACTTGGTTTGATGATGCCGGTGGAGCATATGCTGTTGTCACGTTCGGTGGTGTAGCTTGCAATGGAGTGACATAAATTGGTCCTTGAATATTCGTAGTGGAATTGACCACTGTTTCTAACATCCAAGCTGATTAAATATTAATAAATCTTTTCCATTTCTATTTTTATTATATAGTGAAAATATGATAACATGACATCCACCTCCTTTGAACTTGCGCATCCTCTGGTATGCATGAAATAACCTAGTTATTGTTTGATTTATAATATATCCCTCAAATCTTCGTCCAAATCCTCTTCATCACTTTTGCCATCCAAGTCAATTTCATCTTCCTATTGAGGAATATCTATGTCTTCACCAAGGTCTTCTATATTTATTTCTGTGTATCTTTGTTTAAATATTTTTACTCGCTTCTCTACAATTGGTATTTTTAACCTTGTTCCATCTAACTCCTATAATGAGTAATTTGCATTATCATGAACAGTTGTTACTACATACGGTCCAAACCATCTGTAGAATAAGTAGTTATTTTCAGAATATAGATACCTAGTGTATAGTGTAAACATGGATAGATAACTGCTGAAAAGGTGGTTCAGCAGGTAGAATCGATGAATAGTCAGAAAAAGTAGTTATCATCTATAGTATAGGAGTTGGTATCTCGGGATAGTATAAGGAGGATGGGAGAGGGGAAGAAAATGCCAAATTGTGAGAGTCGTAAGCCGAGGGCCAGACTGTGACAGTCGTAAGCCAAAGGTCAGACTGTGAGAGTTGTGAGCCGGGGGCCAGAGTGTGAGAGTTGTGAGCCGAGGATAGACTGCGATAGTACTGAGCTGGGGATAAGCTTGGTGCTATCTCTTCTTCTTAGTTTTCTTGTTTCTTTTGTGTTAGTATTGATTCTAGTGAAGAGAATCAATTTAATGAATTAATATTTGATTTATAAAGTTATTTATGGATCATTGTTTATCAATTGTTGTAAAAGATTGAGGACGTATGGAAGTTTCCAGTCACTATTTATCGCAAGGTTGTAAGTTTAGTAGAGAGGAATTATAATCGAAGGAATTGTCTTGATTAGATTTTGTGGATTGAAAGTTGTTCGTTCCAAGGTTTGGAATATGCTTGTGTGTTTGTAAATTACACATGGTACTGAAATCGTTGTCGTGGATGTTATTGTATTGATATGAGAGAGTGGACAGTAAGAGAAAAAGTTAAGTGTTCTTCAATATGGTAAGCATTCAGTAGTAGCGGTTAATTGCATGAGCCTAATAATTGGAGTTCATATACATGGTCATTTCCTATGTTCGAATCCTCCTATATAGATTTATACTGGGAGGTTTCTTCTGGAATAAGTAAAACGAGCAATCACATTTTGGCACCACTGCCGAAGAGTGATAATAGCTTTGAGTGTTAGGAATTAATTACCAAACGTGTAAGAAAATTGGCAATGGAAGATGATTTTAGTAGTGTTTGAAGCAAGATTATGATTAATAAGAACGAGAGCATTGCATCGAGAAAAATAAATCAGTTGAGAGAAAGACAGGGAAGAGCGCAAGGAAGGAACTTGCTTAGAGAGTAGCAAGAACGTAATCTTAAAAGGAAGCATCAATAGAATTGGATTAAACCATGGTTGCAAGCTTGTCGATGCATCTGAACATATTAAGAATCAGACAGACTGTTAATTCTGCAGTCGTATGTACCGTTAGAAAAATTGCCAAGAACACTAGCGGGAAATTTTGTTAACATTCCAGTGGAAATCTTGAGGCCGTTAATTGAAAGAGAAGGAGGCATAGAAGAATTTGGTACTCCATTGGGTATTTTTTCAGTAGGAAGTACCGTTGAAACGAGCAATAGTGGCTCTTCAGATTGGCACAAATTAGTCGCCAATAAAGATAACTATATTGTATTTCAAAATCTGACGTTTTCACTTGTAATTCAACTAATAAAACTAATTGCAAAAAAGTTATTTGGGAAGGAATGATTATGGTACAATTCCACAGGGAATAGTGGATGCCGTTCCATTGCAAGCTGTACTACCATCATCATCACACCCGTATGCGCCTTATTCCATGTATTAGAAACCAATACCTACAAAGGAATTACTAAATGCATTAGTATCAAGAGATCGCAATGAGTCATTGCTGTAAACATTGACAAAAAAAATGGATGAATTGGTTGTGAATCTGGCTAAGGATAAAGAAAAAAGGCATAAACCAACCAATATGCGTCCCAATATTTGGTGCAGCAATTGTAAGGGGCAAGGTCATTTAGTAACAGAATGTCCTTCACCACCCCAAATGATTGTACAATGTATCTTTTGCGGGGGCAAACATATTACTACCAACTGTTGGAATTTACGGAAGCAACAATAACTTAGTTACCAGATAATGACTCAATCAACTCAATGGGATGTCAATCAAGTACAAACGAATAATAGGTTTGGCTGGAATGGAAATCGAGCAAATAAACAAAACAGGAATTATTTTAATTTCCTTAACTCTGAATTTCACCAAGAAGGTATATCCTATACTCACGGATTGGCGATGAACCAATCAAGATACCATCAATATCCACCTATGACGAAGCCAATGCCAGACTCTACAGTAACAATGGATCAATCAGGATCCTTTACTCATCTGATATGGAACAGACCTAGCCATTATATACCAGTAGAGACACCCATTATCTCTGAAGGAGTTGAGAGGAGACCACTTCGTTGCTATCATTGCAGACAAATCAGACATTATGCGAGTGAATGTCCTAATCCAAGGGCCAGTGATGACTATGCTCTAATATGTGGAAATTGTAAGTAGTCTGGTCACACTTATCAGCAGTGCAATGCACCCTTTAATTATAATAATCGGGACCAGCAAATACAAACAAGCCAATTGACGGACGACAAAGGCCCTGTTCAACGAGACTCACTAGTACATTGTGTTGAGGTAGTGAATGCAGTGCTTATTTGAGGCCAACAAAAAGACAAGAATCTAATTCAAGACATGGATGAACCAAT
This sequence comes from Physcomitrium patens, assembly GCF_059467195.1. Classification (NCBI taxonomy): domain Eukaryota; kingdom Viridiplantae; phylum Streptophyta; class Bryopsida; order Funariales; family Funariaceae; genus Physcomitrium; species Physcomitrium patens. The sequence goes on along the minus strand of NC_143434.1, from coordinate 14,276,570 downwards.
CGCAGGAGAGCAAGTAGCGCCATCCACGGAGCTAAACAAACCAATATCAATATTGGGACGTATCCCAATATTGATACCTCAACAGACTGAGGAACCCAATTCAATTCCACATACCAATTTGTTGGGACCATCCAATCCAGGTCCTGTTACGGGCTCTGTATCCAGTATGAGACCTGAATCGGTGGCACAACCCAATGAGGTCCCAATTACGGAGGCTTCGGTTTGATTCTAAGCAGTTCTAATGTCTACGCTGTTTCGAAAAATGTGCTATCCGTTGAAAGATCCTCTCGGAGGCGAGAATTCCAAGGAAGCCCCGGCTGCTGTTTCCATTCCGAGTCTAGGGCGGAAGAATATCTTACCTCACGGAGTTAAACTCAAACCAATGAAAAGAAAGAGGGCATTAGGAATTATCTTAAATATGGAACCCTATGATATTTTGAAGGATTTGGATGTTATTCAACCTTCAATTACAATGAAGCAACTTTTGGTTGTAGCACCAAAATATTGATCTACATTGAATTCAGCGTTAATATGATGAAGATCTTGCACTAAAGAAATTCATGAAGTTAGCTTAAACCCAAATTCGGGAGCACCAACAATCGATGTATCAATCGATGTATCAATCGATGTATCAATCGATGGCATTTTAATTTCAGAAGTACAAGTCGATGGTGGCTCTAGTGTGAATTTAATGAACGCAGATACAATGGAGGACTTGGATCTAAAGCAATTGCTACCTACGACATTGGTCTTGCAAATGGCAGATCATAGTTGGATTGTTTTACAGATGTACATAGTATTATATCATGAAGAATCTCAATCGCTAAAATCAAAATTTACATCAGACAACGAGAGTCAATCGATTGAGGCAGATGACGATGCTATAGGTTCACCGCAATTTAGGGTAGGACAAAACACTTCAACAGCAAAGGCAAGAATCTACCAATATGGAAGTCCCAGCGAATATTTACTGCATCAAGAGGATGCGACTAACTCGGATCATGCTATTGCCGAATGGATGAAAATTTTTGCAGTCAATAGAGTCAGCACATTGGAACCAGATTTGGGTGGTTCTCATATGTCGAATAATACAAGATATTTAGATCAGGAGAAGATAATTAAATCAGAGGTTGTTGAAGACTCTATGTGTCAATCTATTAACCTCGGCACCAACGAAACGCCAAAGCTAATTAAAATATATGTCGATATTATCAATACAGAATTGGATGCTTGGAAAAAGTTTTTTGTCCATCACAAATTTGCCTTTGCGTGGTCGTATGCGGATTTGAAAGGAATTCTAGCCGACATGTGTGAGCACCAGATTATTCTGGAAGAGGGTATTAGGCCAGTTCATCAAAGACAACACCGGCTTAACCCAAAATATTCCCTTTTAATGAAAGAGGAATTAGATAAACTTCTCAACATTGTTGTATTATGTCCTTTCCTGCTTGAGAATGCACCGAGCGTCTAGCTGTAGAAGGTAGTATGGAGATTTGCTAATATTCAAGCAGTCTATCGATTTTTGACTGTTGGAATATAAACGATTGCAAGAATATATCGTAAATCTATATGAATGTCCTACAATTGCTCGTCGAAATCTTTTTTGCCCTAGCCGGTAGGTCTCTAGACGTTACGGAGAACTCCGAACAACTCCATCTGCTAATCTCCGATATCGCTTTATACTCACGACCTTGTATCCACTGATTGTCTTATTAGATTAATCCAATAATTTTCATTCACTCCGCATACTCAATCCTATAGACACCCTTTTAATTCTTCAATCATAGACGTAACTTTGATTTCACAAAACAGTCAAGAGTAATCACATCCACTTCATTAAAACCCCAATTCACCAGTACAATACTGACTTCAGCAACGATTGCCTTAGTCTTTCCAAAACCCTATGAAGAAAAAAAAAAATCCCAATTCTCTGTCTTTTTTCTCCGAAGCATGAAGCTTGCTCTCCGACTCTTTTAAAACCCCTAATTCTCCCCTCTCTCATTTCTTAACCTATCCTCCCCTTTAACCCTAATTCTTTGAATTTCTTCAATCTTCCATCTTGGATCCGAAATTGGCTCCGCTGTTAGAGCTTTCTCTTCCATTTTTTACCTTTTAAAAGGTCTTTTTACCGAAAGGACGTTCCTGGAATGGTACAAAGAACAGGACAGCTTGAAACGGAATCGAAACTCTCGTAATCGAGACCACATTGAGTCGCCCGACCAATTCAGGTCTCATATTGGTTAAGAGGCCCGTAGTAAGACCTAGATGTTCCTATAATTGGATCAAATTGGTCCTTCTCGTCAGGCTCGCTCAGTCATCGATTTAGTCCTTTCGATTCTATTGACTTCCACTATTGGACTCAAACGGAGCATTTTGTCACTGGTAAGTATGCCCTAACCGACTGTGACGGGATCTCTGAACTAGCCCCTGAATATTGGCACTGGAATCGGTCGTTGCTCCCAATATTCGAGGTAACTGAACATTAATAAAAGTCCCCTTTCTTTATATTTTCACGGTATATTCGTGTTACAACATGACATCCACCCCCTTTGAACCTGTGCATCCTCCGGTATGCACCAATTTATCCAATTGCTGTGTGATTTATAATATATTCTCTACGTCTTTGTCCAATTCATCTTCGTCACCTTCATTATCCAAATCACTTTCATCTTCTTGCTGCGGAGTCTCTATACCTTTATTAAGGTCTTCTATATTCATCTCCGCGTGTCTTCGTTTAAATATTTTTACTCGCTTCCCTACAATTGGTATTTTCAATTTTGTACCATCTAACTCCCATAATGAGTAAGTTGCATTATCATGAACAGTTGTTACTACATATGGTCCAAACCAACGTTTTGAAAACTTCCGTAAAGTGCTATATTGGTTGTCCAGAATACTATCATAAACAAGTATCCAATCACCTTCTTCAATTGCTTTAGGTCTCAATCAATGTTGCTTATCGAATTGCGCCTTATTTTGTAACCTTGCTCTTTTTAACCTTTCCAATGCTATCTGCACATCTTCCGATCTTTGTTCCAATTATCGAATCCTAATAGCTAGAAGTTCTTCTCTTGTCAATCCATCTTCCCATGGTAGCATACTCCAAGTAAGTACCTTTTCTTCAATCGGCATAATTGGTTTTCAACCTGTCATAAGTTCTACTGGCATATATCCTGTCACTAAACTATGTGTTGTTTGATTAGCCCATAATGCAAATGTCAAAAGCTGTGGCCACTCTCTAACTTTTCCATTACAAGCTTTAATTAATGCTTTCACAATCGGTGGATGACCACGTTCGCTTTTTGCATTCCCTTCCGGATTATAAGCAGTAGTCAGTGATAGTTTAACTCTACATCTTTCAAAGAACTTATAAGCTTCTTGTGCATTTAATTCTCCACAATTTACGGTGATTTTTCCTACGCATCCGTATCGGCAAATGACATCTTCAAGCAAAAACCTACAAATCCCCTCTATAGATTTTGTCCTCACTGCTCTTCCTTTTACTTGATTTGATAAATCTTCACGAGCTAATACCAAATATCTCATCTGCCTTAACCCAACTGGCATAATAACCAAATCAACAACCTATTTAAAATGAATAGCCAAAGGATACATACGATGAAGACCATCTCAATGTCGGATATTAGAATATGATTGACAGATTTCACATGACTCTACAAATGAGAGCACATCTCGATACATATTTTTCCACCAATATCGTTCCTTGAGTTTAGCAAAAGTAGCCCAAATTCCTCTATGCCCTGCCCATAAATTATCATGAAACTCCTTTAATAATTTTAGTTTTTCTTCCTTTTTGCCTATCACTCATTGTGGCATCTCAATCTATTTTTCAATTACTACTACTGCCCCAATGAAATAGTCCTTTTCAGCTTTCATAGCCGAAACAACTCCCCAAAGTTCTCTTTTGACTTGTGAATATGCACGCTGACGAATACTTAAAACTTTAGCTCCAAATCAAACTGCAAATCTATTCCCACTTGAATCATCTTGACCCACAGCCCATCCAATGGCAATTGGACTAGCATCCACAATAAGAATCACTGGTCTATTGCACTTATAATCAACCTTCCTCAATATTGGAGGTGACATCAATAATTTCTTCAATCTTTGCATTGCCTAAATATGCCTTTTTTTCCATTTAAATCGGTAGCCCTTGCATAACAGTTCATATAATGGATCGACTATGTGAGCATAATGAGGGATCCAGATTCGATAAAATATACATGCACCTAAAAACCTACGAACCTCTGTTAAAGAATCACAATCTTCTTTCATCCTTTCAATTGCATCAACTTTAGTCGGATGTGGTTTTCTTCCGTAAGATCCACATAAATGTCCAACAATCACAACCTCTTATACTCCAAATATGGACTTCATATCCGATAATGTAAGATGAACTTCTCCAAGCCGAGTTAAAATCTTTTCACAATCTTGTATATGATCAACAATATATTTGCGACACCCCTTCTTATCTAAAGTTTCATCCTTGTCTCCTTCTTTGCACCCTTTTATAGGAACATCATCGAGAAAAGGCATAGTCTTCTCCGGAATAAAATCTCTCAATACCTTATTCATCCCATTCATCATATGTGCAACTGAGTTGGTCGCGCCTTGAGGAAGAGTGCACATTCTAACCAATCCAAGTAGTGTCCTCATCGTCGTCATATCTCTACTTCCTTCGGCAAGTTGAAATTGATCATAACCTGAATACAAATCACCCATTGAATAGATTGCCCTTCCTGCAAATGCCTCAGCAAATTCATCCACAATAGGTCCAATTCCTGCATTCGTGACAGTTACTGCATTCACCGGTTGCATATCTTGAATAAATTGTAGTGATCCATTCTTCTTAGGTACAGTAAACCATCGACTAGAATACGGCACAAATCAGGGTTCTAATATTTTTATCTTCATCTTTTCTTTTAATAGTTCCACCAATTTAGGTAAATGTGCCCTCGGTACTGGAATTGGTCTTAGATTCCAAGGTACATGCAGTACACTGAAGATAACCATAGGTGTTATAATATTCGGATCCACACACCCAATTTCATGAGATTCAAAGGCAAACGATCTACCTTGTTTAGCTAACATCTTTTTGAAGCAAGTAATTTCCTCCGGCAATAAAGAACCATCAAAACCAATCTTCAATTCTTCAAAAGTCTCTTTAGTAAACTGATGTCCAATACTCATTGAATCTCTTAAACTTGCTTCTTTTGATGCTTCTCCCGTTTGTTCTTTAGAATCTTCTGGTAATGGTCCGGAAATAGGCTTTACCTTCTTATCTGCCATTTTATATCTCGTCTCTACAGTGACTTCTTGTGCTTGAAAAGATTCAAGTATGGTATAAACCTCTCTTGAATGAATCTCAACAATCTTATCATTATCCCCTAACCCAATAGATGTAATCAATTCCAATGAATCTTCCAGTTCATTTTCTTCATAAACACCTAAAATCTTCTCATCATCTTACAATGTACCTAACTTGCATAATTCTCCTTCAATATTATATAATCTTTTTTTTTTTTTTTTTTTTTTTTTTTTTTTTTTTTTTCTTTTAAAATCATTAACTTTCTTATACATAATATTTCCATTCTCCAAAATATCAATAAAACTTGCATCAAAGGCACCTTCATCTCACGAGAGTACCTCCTCTTTTGTACCTCCATAATCTCGCTTTACAGTGGTACCTCCCCAAAATCCTTAAATCCTTCAACAATCTTTGGCAATGGTTTCTCCCTCAACCTATCTCGATTCCGTTCATGGTTAGGAGGTACTGTTAGAAATTATACATCTTTCTTTCCATCTTTGCTACGTTCTCTTGTACAAGCAGAACCATCGTCAAGTACTTTTGTTTCCATCCATGTTGTCGTAATATAAGGTTGTCCTAAAATCAACGGATAAGACGTTGTATCTTGAACAAAGAAATGTTGCTCCGTCGCAACATCCTTAATCCAAATTTTGATATCTGGACAAGCTCCATATAATTCTACTCACATATTATTAGCAGCTCATATTACCCATCCATGTTCCATATCAATTGGCCATTTTTGCTTCTTATAAAGATCTTTAGACATGAGATTTATTTCAAAACCATGGTCGACTAAAGCAACAATTGGTTCTTCTATATCTCCTACTTTCACCAATACCTCAGTAGTTGCCCTTGCCCAATGCTTTTGAGTATTATGACTCAAAGTTTCTATTTTCTTATCACTATAATCTTCGAAACATACTCGTTGATTATACTCATTCTTTTCATTTGTTGGTTGCTTGTAACCAATATCAATCTCTTCTTCATCTTTATATATTCTTGCATCAATAACATGACTCATTCCAGTTTTGCCCATTAATTGCCTCTTTCGCTTAATGCTGTTAATGATAACATTATGAAACTCCTTCTTTGCAGTTTCCAAGACTTCTTTTTATGTGAATTCGACCTTAGCGTTTAATATACGTTCTTCCATCACCCTTTTCAAATTTGTTGCTGCTTCAATGTCAGAAAGTAGCTTATAAGCAATTGATTTGCCCTTATCTTTTGTCTCCCTTACTTTTTTTTCCAATGATGCTGAGGTATCCTTTACAAAAAATTCTTGTGAAGCTGCCTTCCGAGCCTTGTCTCCTCGAGTTTGCCTCTTAGAAGAATTTCCTTCTCTCGTATCATCAAAATTTCTTCGTCTCTTTTCTTCCATCAAAGCTTCATGTTGGCTCTTAGTAATATATGTATGAACTGAAAGAGACTCAACAGGATCCTCCCAACCTTTTGTACCTTGTATTGTAGTTGCAGTCCTCAATAACGCTTCTCGAGGTAATTTCCCTTCTTGCATTGTAGAAACGGCACAAGCCCAAAACTCACTAGTTTCCGTACTTTCACCAATTTCATCATCTACTCTAGCACCATAACTTGCACTTTCTCATGCTGTTGTTTCATGCTCTTTTAAGTAATCTTGAACCAATGCTCTCATTCCTCCCTTGCCAAAATTGGTTTGAAGAAGATCCTCACTATCTTTTAATGCTATCTTCCTATCTTTCCAGCAAATAATTTCTTGCCGTATCATATTATTAAATTCATTGCAATCTTTCCTAGTGTGTGAAATGTAATCACACCAAATGTAACTTTGTACATATCCTTGTTTTGAAACATTCTTCAAATTGTTTGTAGAAGTATTTTTTTCAAGTCTTGCCAATTTGATTTGAAGATCTCGCATTCCTCGTATAATTTCTTCCATCCCCGTATCTGCTTTCTTCGATAAGGATGTCGAAGGTTGAACTTGAGGCATTGTTGGTGGTGTTGTACGTACTGGAGCTTTGGATGCTTGTACTATTTTTGGAATATTGCTCCTATCCTTCCTCCTTTCTCTTTTTGTAAGCAATCCCACGACATCTTCAACGTTCTTCCACTTTGTTGTCAATCCTTCATCTTCTTCTTTATCTTAAAGAAGGAGTTCTAATTTCCCTTGCAATTTTCTATTAGCAGCTTGAAGAAATAGATCAACTTTGTTCGGCTCCAATGTCAATTTTTCTACCTTCGACAATTGAGAGTATTGCCTTTCAAATTCCCTTAGTAGCTCTGTTGCTTGTAAATTCTTATTAGGTCGTTCAATCCATTCCAAAAACAACTTCTTAGTAATGCGATCAGCATCTTCTAAGAAATATTTGTCTTTCAATGCATGTGAAAAAACCTCCCATGAATTCCCATAACGATGCGTAATCGATGTAATATGGTCTCTTATCTCCGGTATCGTGGCAAGTCCAAATAATTCAACCATTTTCTTTTTAGGAACCCGATTTAATTCCATTTCATGAACATAACATCTTAAATACCTTAAAATATTCCTTCCATCAAATTGATCAATTTTATTGACCACTGCTTGCAATGCTTTGGTTGCCAAAGCTTCCTTTCGATCATTGCTTTGCTGTTGCTGCATTGATAATGAGAAGGCTTGAAACATACTAGCAATAGACGGATCCATGTGCATACCTTGTCCTTTAGAAGAACCCCCACCAGAAACTCCTCCCAAAGATCCTTCCAATTTTTTTATTTTCGTTCTCCATAAAATAAAAATAATATCAAACGAAATCCAATACCTTCCACCTTAAGCTTTCACCTCGAGTTCATCACTTATGTCGTATTACATGCTATCTTGCTCGAGAACGTGTCGGACATCTAGCTGTAGAAGGTAGTATGGAGATTCGCTAATATTCAAGCAGTCTATCAGTTTTTGACTGTTGGAATATAAACGATTATAAGAATATACCATAAATCTATAGGGATGTCTTTCGACTGCTCGCCGAAATCCTTTTTGCCCCAGCCGGTAGGTCTCTAGACGTTACAGAGAACCCCGAACAATTCCATCTGCTAATCTCCGATACTGCTTTACACTCATGACCTTGTATCCACTGATTGTCTTGTTAGATTAACCCAATAATTTTCATTCACTCTGCATATTCAATCCTACAGACACCGTTTTAATTCTTCAATTATGATGTAACTTTGATTTCACAAAAAATTCAAGAGTAATCACACCAATTTCATTAAAATCTCAATTCACTAGTATAACACTGACTTCAGCAACGATTGCCTCAGTCTTCCCAATATCCTATGAAAAAAAAAAAAAAACCCCAATTCTCTGTCTTTTTTTCCCGAAGCATGAAGCTCGCTCTCCGACCCTTTTAAAACCCGTAATTCTCCCCTCTCTCATTTCTTAACCTATCCTCCCCTTTAACCTTAATTCTCTGAATTTCTTCAATCTTCCGTCTTGGATCTGGAATTGGCTCCGCTGTCAGAGCTTTCTCCTCTATTTTTGACCTTTTAAAAGGTTTTTTTATCAAAAGGACGTTTCCGGAATGGTACAAAGAACAGGACAGCCTGAAACGGAATCAAAACTCCTGTAATCGGGACCACATTGAGTCGCCCGACCAATTCAGGTCTCATATTGGCTAAGAGGCTTGTAATAAGACTTGGATGTTCCCGTAATTGGGTCAAATTGGTCCTTCACGTCAAGCTCGCTCAATCATTGATTTAGTCCTTTTGATTCTGTTGACTCCCATTATTGGACTCAAACGGAGCATTTTGTTACTGGTAAGTATGCCCTGACTGACTGTGACGAGGTCTCTGAAATTGCCCTTGAATATTGGCATTGGAATCGATCGTTGCTTCCAATATTTGAGGTAACTAAACATTAATAAAAGTCCCCTTTCTTTATATTTTCATGGTATACTCGTGTTACAATATGACAACGTGGATTTTATTTATCCTGTTCCGCATAGTACATGGGTGTCGCCAATCGTGACGGTACGGAAGAAGAATGGAAAAATCAGGATATGTCAAGATTTTCGAAAGTTAAATTTGGCCACCAAGAAAGATTACTTTTCATTACCTTTCATGGATAGTATGGATAACATATTGTTATTATCACCATTAGGTAAAAGAATAGGAGTGGGGCACCAATTAAAGTCATTCTGTGGTGTTGTTTTGGGTTGGTTAGAGTGCCTGTGATTGTCGTTTTACTTACTCTAACTAATCTAATCAGAATAAACCTGTATAGGGGGATTCGAACACAGGGAAAGAATACCACATGAGCTTACACGTTAGGGTCACACAATTAATTGTATTCCGCACTACTTAAAACACTCAGGAAATACTACAATGCTTTCCACTTCCTAATAATATTCTACCATCACTGATAACAATAACATGTAATCCCGTACTATCCTAAATGACAGGACATAATCATACTATAATCCAAACTCTGGAGTTCTTCACCATTAATTGCCTTCACATTACAATGTTTCACACAAACACAGACTCATTCTCTCTGCTGAACTACAATCAGATTTCAGCACTCAACCTTTCTTCTTTCCATTTAATAACAATCATACTTCCATTCCATACTTCACTTTCACAATATTCAGAAACTCTTAATCTTCTTATTCAAAGAAAATAACAAACAAAAGAAAAGAGATAGCACCAAGCTTACCCCGGCTCACACTATAACAGTCTGGCCCCTACTTCCTCTCTCCCATCCTCCTTATGCTACCACGAGATACCAACTGCTACATCTCTAATGAAAATTACTTTTCTAAACTATTCATCCATTTTACCTACTGAACTACCTTTTCAACAGTCATCTATCCCTGTTTACACTATAAACTAAGTATCTACAATTCAGCAAATAACTACTGATTCTACAGTGATATTTTCTTATATTTCTTGTGTTTTTGAGAGTAGTAGTTCCAGTTAAGAGTTAACAGTGAAGAGCGAGTCACAAGAAAGAGAACACATGGTGGAGATCCACAGGCAAGAACTTTTCCTGGCTGGCAGTCATTCAATTTTGGAACTTGAAAAAGCAAAGGATCAGTTGATAATGGAACAAGAAAAGACCAAGTTATTGGCGCAAGAGAAATTGGTATTGAGTGACCAATACAGATGTAAAACGGAGCGGTTAAAGGCTGAAATTGAGGCCTTGAATGCCGAGGTGACAAGATTGGTAGAAGATTTAGTCAATATTGGTCAAGTACAAGTATCGACGTTGCCAATTCCCGAAGTTCCAGAAGAAAGGAGTCACTTTCAGCACCAGTTGGAATTGAGAGATGCCAAGATCCTGAAATTGAAAGCTCAAGTCCGTGAATTGGGTAAGTACAATAAATACCTTTCAGCTCAGTTGAAGCAGGAGTTGATGGAAGGATTGGAGGAGGACGAAGATTTGCAGTTGGAACCAGAATTGGTGGAACTAATAACAAATACTGTGGCAATTAATTAATTAGATAGGCCAGAGGGATCGCAATTTTTGTAGAGTTTTGTTAGATAATTTTTAGATAGGTATCAATTGAGTGTTTGCAAGGATGCTACATAGTTAGGAGTGGGGCTATGTAAAATAAGTAGTTATTTTCAGAATGTAGATACCTAGTGTATAGTATAAACAAGGATAGATAACTGCTGAAAAGGTGGTTTAGCAGGTAGAATGGATGAATAGTCAGGAAAAGTAGTTATCATCTGTAACATAGGAGTTGGTATCTTGGGATAGTATAAGGAGGATGGGAGAGGGGAAGAAAATACCAGTCTGTGAGAGTCGTAAGCCGAGGGCCAGACTGTGAGAGTCGTAAGCCGAGGACTAGACTGTGAGAGTTGTAAGCCGAGGGCCAGAGTGTGAGAGTTGTGAGCCGGGGGCCAGAGTGTGAGAATTGTGAGCCGAGGGCTAGATTGCGATAGTACTGAGTCGGAGATAAGCTTGGTGCTATCTCTTCTTCTTAGTTTTCTTATTTTTTTTGTGTTAGTGTTGATTCTAGAGAAGAGAATCAATTTAATGAATTAATATTTTATTTACGAAGTTATTTATGGATCATTGTTTATCAATTGTTGTGAAAGATTGAGGACGTATGGAAGTTTCCAGTCATTATTTATTGCAAGGTTGTAAGTTTAGTGGAGAGGAATTGTAATCAAAGGAATTATCTTGATTAGATTTTGTAGATTGGAAGTTATTCATTCTAGGGTTTAGAATATGCTTGTGTATTTGTAAATTACACATGGTACTGAAATCGTTATCGTGGATGTTATTGTATTGATATGAGAGAATGGACAGTAGGAGGAAAAGTTAAATATTCTTCGGTATAGTAAGCATTCAGTAGTAGCGGTTAATTGCGTAATCCTAACAATTGGAGCTCATATACATGGTCATTCCCCGTGTTCGAATCCCCCTATATTGATTTATTCTGGGAGGTTTCTTCTGGAATAAGTAAAACGAGCAATCACACCATCACTTAAAAAAATTCCTTAAAGTACTATGTTGATTGTCCAAGCTACTATCATAGACCAAAATCCAATCACCTTCTTCAATTGCTTTAGGCTTCAATCGATGCTGCTTATCAAATCGTGCCTTGTTTTGTAACTTTGATCTTTTTAACTTTTCTAATGCTATTTGCACATGTTCTAATCTTTGCTCTAATTGTTGAATTCTAATAGCTAGAAGTTCTTTTCTTATCAATCCATCTTTCCATGGTAGCACATTCCAAGTAGATACTTTTTTTTCAATTGGCATAATTGATTTTTGACATGGCATAAGCTCAATAGGCATTTATCTTGCTACTGAGCTATGAGTTGTTCGATCAGTCCATAATAAAAATGACAAAAGTGGTGGCCATTTTCTAACTTTTCTATTACAAGCTTTATCTAATGCTTTCACAATCGGTGGATGACCATGCTTACTTTTTGTATTTCCTTCAGGATTATAAGTAGTAGTCAGTAATAGTTTAATTCTACATCTTTTAAAGAATTCACAAGCTTCTTGTACATTTAATTCTCTATGATCTGCAGTGATTTTTCCTACACATTCGTAGCAGCAAATAACATCTTCAAGAAAAAATCTACAAATTCCTTCGATAGATTTTGTTCTGAATGCTCTTCCTTCTACTTGATTTGATAAATGTTCATGAGCTAAGACCAAATATCTCATTTGCCATGACCCGATTGGCATAATAACCAAATCAACAATCCATTTAAAATAAATAGTTAGAAGATATGTAGGATAAAGACCATCTTGATGTTGTATATTAAAATATATTTGATAAATTTACATGACTCTACAAATAAGAAGAAATCTCAATATATATTTTTCTACCAATATTGTTCCTTAAGCTTAGCAAAAGTAGCCCAAATTCCTCTATGTCTTATCCATAAATTATCATCAAATCCCTCTAATAATTTTTGTTTCTCTTCCTTATTGCCTATCACTCTTTGTGGCATTCCAATTTCTTTCTTTGGTTTCTTTTATAAAAATTCTTCTTAAAGAAAAAATCTATATGCTTTTTTTCTTATTTGTTTAAATTTTTCTGTAGACCAATTTTTTTTCTTAGTTAAGGTATTCAACTAATAACCAATATCCAATAATTCTCCTTCATAAAATTCTTCAAGAAATAGCTTGTCTTCTTTGTTAAGATTTGATACTGAATAGAATTTTGATCCAACATCATCAATATCTTCAACCATTTTGTCTTCTCTTTCATATCTTGCTCTAGATAGCATATCTACTACTAAATTGTCCTTTCCAGCAACATGCTTAAATTTCAGATTTAATGACTTAATATAAGCAATCCATCTTAACATTGCAATATTTGGCGTTGAACAATTAGTAATCATTCCAAGTAATGGCAAGCAATCTATTTCAATTACTACTGCTGCACTAAATAAATAATCCCTTTTGGCTCTTATAGCCAAAACAACTCCCCAAAGTTCTCTTTTGACTTACAAATATGCACATTGACAAGTACTTAAAACTTTAGTTCCAAATCGAACTGCAAATCTATTTCCACTTGAATCATCTTAACCTACAGCCCATCTATTAGCAATAGGACTAGTATCTACAATAAGAATTACTTGTCTATTACAGTCATAATTAATTTTTCTTAAAATTGGAGGTGTCACCAATAATACATTTAGCTTTTGCATTGCTTCAGTATGCTTTCTTTCTCATTTAAATCAATAACCCTTACATAATAATTCATACAATGGATCCATTACATGAATATAACGACAAATCCATATACGATAAAATACACAAGCTCCTAAAAACCTACGTACTTCTGTTAAAGAGTCATATGAATCCTTCATCCTTCCAATTACATCAACTTTACTTGGATCTAGCTTTTTTGTATAAAACCCACATAAATGTCCAACAATAAGAACTTTCTACACTCCAAATATAGATTTTGTTCCTGAAAGTATAAGATGAATCTCTTCAAGTCGAATTAAAATCTTTTTACAATCTTGTATATGATCAATAACATATTTGCGACATCCCTTCTCATCTAAAGTTTCATCTTTTTCTCCTTCTTTACATCCTTTGATAGGAACATCATCTAAAAAAGGTATAGTTTTTTCAAGAATGAAGTCTCTTAGTACCTTGTTCATCCCATTCATCATATGTGCAACTAAGTTAGTAGCACCTTGTGGGAGAGTACACATTTTAAGCAATCTAAGTAGCATTTTCATTGTTATTAGATCTCTAATCCCATGCGTAAGTTAAAATTGATGATAACTTGAATATAAATCATCCATTGAATAAATTATCCTTCTTGCAAACACTTCTGTAAACTCGTCTATTAAAGATCTTATACCTACATTTCTTATAGTTTTTGCATTTATTGGCTACATATCTTGAATAAAATGTAACAATCTATTTTTCTTAGGCACTATAAACCAACAACTAGAATATGGAGCAAAAAAAGGCTCCAAAATTTTCATTCACATCTTTTCTTTCAATAATTCTACCAATTTAGGTAAATGTGCCTTCGGCACTGGAATTGGCCTAAAGTTCCAAGGCACATGAGGTACCGTAAAGATAATTATAGGAGCAACAATATTAGGATCTACACATCTTATTTCACGAGATCCAAAGATAAATGATTTATATCATTTTGCAAGTATTTTTTTAAAATATTCAATTTTTTTTGGAAATAAAGAACCATCACATTCAATCTTCAATTCTTTAAAAGTCTCCTTTGTAAACTGATGTCTAATCTTCTTTGGATCTCTTAAAATCTCTTTTTATGATGGTTCTTCCATTTGTTCCTTAGAATCTTCTAGTAAAGGTCCGGCAACAGGTTTTACCTTTTTATCTACTATTTTATATTTTGTCTCTACAATAACTACTGGTGCTTGAAAAGATTTAAGTATAAAATAAACCTCCTTCAAATAAATTTCTACAATCTTATCATTATCCTCTAATCTAATAGATGTAATTAATTCTAAAGAATCCTCCAATCCATTTTCTTCATAAAATTAAAATCTTCTCATCATCTTCTAACGTCCCTAACTTGCGTAATTCTCTTTCAATACTACATAATATTTTTTTTTCTTTTTTTTTTTAAAATCATCAACTTTCTTATACATAATATTTCCATTCTCAAAAATACCAATAAAACTTGCATCAAAGGCACCTTCATCTCACGAGAGTACCTCCTCTTTTGTACCTCCATAATCCTACTTTATAGTGGTATTTCTCTAAAATCCTTAAATCCTTTAACAATCCTTGATAATGGTTTCTCCCTCAACCTATCTCGATTCCGTTCATGATTAGGAGGTATTGTTAGAAATTATACAACTTTCTTTTCATCTTCACTACGTATCCTTGCATAAGCAGAACCATCATCTAGTACTTTTGTTTCTATCTGTGTTGCCGTAATATAAGGTTGTTCTAAAATCAATGGATAAGATGTTGTATCTTGAATAAAGAAATGTTGTTCTGTCGCAACATCTCCAATCCAAATTTTGACATATGGATAAGCTCCATATAATTCGCCTCACATGTTATTAGTAGCTCGTATTGCCCATCTATGTTCTATATCAATTGGCCATTTTTGCTTCTTATAAAGATCCTTAGAAATAAGATTTATTTCAGAACCATGGTCAATTAAAGCAACAATTGGTTCTTCTATATCTCCTACTTTCACCAATACTTCAGTAGTTGCTGTTGCCCAATGTTTTTGAGTATAATGGCTTCAAGCTTCCATTTCTTTATCACTATAATCTTTGAAATGTACTCGTTGATTATATCCATTCTTTTTATTTGTTGATTGCTTGTAACCATTATCAACCTCTTCTTCATCTTTATATAATCTTGCATCAATAGCATGACTCATTCCAGCTTCGTCCATTAATTGCCTCTTTTACTTAATGCTATCAATGATAACATCATGAAACTCCTTCTTTGCAATTCTCAAAATTTCTTTCAATGTGAATTCCTCCTTAGCATTTAATATACGTTCTTCTAACATTCCTTTTAAATTTGTTGTCGCTTCAATATCAGAAAGTAACTTATAAGCAATTGATTTATCCTTTTCTTTTGTTTCTTTTATTTTTTCTTCCAATGATGCTGAAGTATCCTTTATAGGCAATTCTTGTGAAGCCACCTCATGAGCCTTGTCTCCTTGAGTTTGCCTCTTAGAAGAATTTCCTTCTCTTGTATTATCAAAATTTCCTCATCTCTTTTCTTCTATCAAAGCTTCATGTTGGATCTTAGCAATATATGCATGAATTGAAAGAGACTCAAGAAGATCTTTCTAACCTGTTGCACCTCGTATTATAGCTGTAGTCCTCAATAATGCTTTTCGAGGCATTTTTCCTTTTTACATTGTAGAAATCGCAAAAGCCCAAAATTTACTAGTTTCTATACTTCCACCAAAGTCATCATCTATTCTAGCACTATAACTTGCACTCTCTCGTGTTGCTATTCCATGTTCTATTAAATAATCTTGAATCAATGTTCTCATACATTCTTTATCAAAATTGGTTTGAAGGAGATTCTCTGTATCTTTTAATGTAATCTTTCCATCTTTCCAGTAAATAACTCTTTGCTGCACCATATTATTAAATTCATTGTAATCCTTCCTAGTATGTGAAATGTCATCACACTAGATACATCTTTATACATACCCTTGTTTTGAAACATTCTTCAAATTATTTGTAGAAGTATTTTCTTCAAGTCTTTCCAATTTGATTTGAAGATCTCACATTCCATTTATAATTTCTTCAATTCCCATCTTTCCTTTCTTCAATAAAGATGTTGAAGGTTGAACAGTAGATATTGTTGGTCATGTTGTATGTACTGGAATTTTAGATGCTTGTACTACTTTTAGAATATTATTCCTATCCTTCATCTTTTTTCTTTTTGCAAGCAAATCCACCACATTTTCAACATTTTTCTACTTTGTTGTCAATTCTTTATCTTCAAGAAGCAACTCCAATTTTCCCTGTAACTCTCCATCAGCAGCTTGAAGAAATAATTCAACCTTGTTTGGCTCTAATGTCAATTTTTCTACCTTCGATAATTGAGAATAGTACCTCTCAAATTCTCTTACTAGCTCTGTTGCTTGTAAAGTCTTTCTAAGCCGCTCAATCCATTGTAAAAATAGTTTCTTAGTAACACGATCAATGTCCTCCAAGAAATATTTGTCTTTTAATGCATGTAAAAAAATCTCCCATGAATTTCTATAATACTCCATAATTGATGTAATATGCTCTCTTATTTCTGATATTATGGCAAGTCCAAATAATTCAACCATCTTCTTCTCAGAAATCTAATTTAATTCTATTTCTTGAACATAACATCTTAAATACCTTAAAATATCCCTTCTATCAAATTGATCAATTTTATTGACCATTGCTTGCAATGCTTTGGTTGCTAAAGCTTCTTTGTGATCACTACTTTACTATTGCTGTATAGATAATGATAAGGCTTAAAACATACCAGCAATGGATGGATCCATGTACATACCTTGTCTTTTAGAAGAAGCTCCACTTGAAGTTCCTTCAAAATTTTTATTCTCATTGTCCATAAAATAAAAATAAAAATAAACCAATCTCAATACCTCCCACCTCAAGCGTTTCATGTCAGGTTCACCACTTATGTCGTATTATGTGTTATCTAGCTTGAGAGCACACCGGTGTTGTATTACGTATTTTTTTGCTCGAGAACGCATGGGACGTCTGGTTGTAGAAGGTAGTATGGAGATTCGCCAATATTCAAGCAGTCTATCAGTCTTTGACTGTTGGAATATAAACAACTATAAGAATACACCGTAAATCTGTACGGATGCCCTTCGATTGCTCGCCGAAGTCCTTTTTGCCCCAGTCGGTAGGTCTCTAGACGTTACAGAGAACCCCAAACAACCCAAACTGTTAATCTTCGATACCGCTTTATACTCACAATCTTTTGTCTACTGACTATTTTATTAGATTAATCCAATAAATTTCATTCATTCCGCATACTCAATCCTATAGACATCCTTTTAATTCTTCATCACGGACGTAACTCGATTTCACAAAACAGTCAAGAGTAATCAAACCCACTTCATTAAAAATCTCGATTCACCATTACAACACTGACTTCAGCAATGATAGCCTCAGTCTTCCCAAAACCCTATGAAGAAAAAAACCCAATTCTTTATCTTTTTTCTCCTTCCCGAAGCATGAAGCTAGCTCTCCGATCCCTCTAAAAAAACTCTCTTCTCCCCCCTCTCATTTCTTAACCTTAATTCTGAATTTTTTCAATCTTCTATCTTAGATCCAAAATTGGCTCCCGCCGTCAAAGCTTGGATCCAAAATTGGCTCTCGTTGTCAGAGCTTTCTCCTCCATTTTTACCTTTAAGAGATCCTTTTATCAAAAGGACGTTCCGGGAACGGCACAAAGGACGGAACAGCCTGAAACGAAATCGGAGCCCCGTAATCGGGACCACATTGAGTCGCCCGACCAATTCAGGTCTCATATTGGGTAAGAGTCCAATAGTAAGACCCGGATGTTCCCATAATTGGATCAAATTGGTCCTTCGCATCAGATTGGTTGAGGCCCATAGTAAGACCTGGATTTTTCCGTAATTAGATTGTATTAGGTTGCCCGACCAATTCGGGTCTCATATTGGGTAAGAGGACCCGGATTGGATGTCTTGAAATTGGATCCAATTGGCTCTTCGAACCAGGCTCACCCGTCGTTGAATTGGTCCTTTCCTTTTTTTGCTGACTCCCGTTATTGGAATCGAACAGAGCATTTCAGTATGTCCCGGCTGACTATAACGGGGTGACTGACCCTGGCCTCCCAGTATTTGCACTGGAATTGGTCGTTGCCCCCAATATTCGAGGTAACTAAATATTAATCAAAGTCCCCTTTCTTTATATTTTCACGGTATACTCGTATTACAACACGACACCGAGTAATTGGTTGTGGAAGATAAAACGATATTTTCCAAGTATCCAAATAGTCTAGTAGATTTCAACTATCTAAATACAAACTATTTCGGATTTCAATATAAAAGCTTAATTCCAATACAAAGTGCTAAGAATACTATTTTTAATAGCTTTTGGATATTATAAGTATAGATTCTTTTCTTATTTATTATTTTTATTTCTATTTCATTAATTAATTTATTTTTATTTTTATTTATTTTTATTTTTTTAAATCCTAATCCTAGACAGCAAGCCTCGGCAAGCTGTAATTCTCAATCTGACCGTCCGATTGTTGTGAGACTTCTATTACTAATGTCTTTATAAGTCTTCTAAATACTCAAGAAGTTCAATCCAATCCAACTTATAGATTGCAAGAAAACATCGTAAATCCACGCTGAAGTCCCTTGACCACCGCCTAGAAGGTTGATGACGAACTTTAACTTACAATTTCTCCTTCTCTGACTGTTAATTCTCATTCAAACTTTGTGTGTAGCTCTACCTTTAAGTCCTCGACTTATCGTGTCAAAATTCACCTTATTCTAGCTGATAGATCTCAGATATTACAAAAATCCTAAACAACTTTAATATGCCAACTTCTGATACCTCTTTATACTAATGATCAAATATCTTCTATCCGCACCGTAAGATTAACACAAATTTTTGCATGTACTTAGAATACTCAACCATCTAGATACTTCTAAAATTTCAACCACAGATGTCTCTTCAATTTTACAAAATAGTCAAGAGTATTAGTCTTTACTTTATTGCAAAAATCCAATTTACCAATATAAACACTAACTTTGAACAACAATTATAAAGTCCTTCCAAATCCTATAAAATCCAATTCTACACCTTTCAAAGGAGCTTGAAGCTAGCTCTTCGATTTCAAAATCCTAATCTCCAAATGCCTCCTTCTTTTTCCTCTCCTTTCTTTTAATTTCGTGAGATCTCCTATTCTTCCGTCCTAGACTCCGAATTGAAACAACAGACCCACCTCCATGGAATTTTCGCCTCTAAGAGGATCTTTTTAAAGAAAGGATGTTTCTCCAAAATGGCATAGAAAACAAAACAGCTTGAAATGGAATCAAAGCCTCCATATTTGGGACCTCATTGGGTTGCCTAACCAAGTCATGTCTCATATTGAGTAAGAGGCCCAACCAGGACCTGGATTGGATGTTCCCATAATTGGGTCAAATTGGCCCTTCATATCTATCTCATCCAAATATTGAATTAGTCCTTTTCTTTTTTGTCGACTCCTAGTAAGAATGGCTCAGACTTATTCCACCTGATTTATTGAAGAATCTTGAAGACCTCAATTTATCTCCTTAATTTTTCCGTGGCTTTGGATCTGCTAATCTCGATTATTGAAATTGAATGGAGCATTATATTGCTGATAAGTATATCTTGACTCCTTACTATTCCCACATACTGGTGTGTAATTGTCATTGGCTCTAGGATTGGAACGTTCACTAGCATAATGACCTATCTGTCTACAACGAAAACAACGAAGTGGACTTCTTGCACCCCCATCAGGCATATTCGATGTCTCCACCGATATATACCTACTAGGCTTGTTTTATGTAGGATTAGAAAATGATCTTGGTCGTCTCGTTGGTACAAAGGATACATGATTTCATGACGCCCGTTGTCATGTTGTAACATGAGTATACTGTGAAAATATAAAGAAAGAGGACTTTTATTAATGTTCAGTTACCTCGAATATTGAGAGCAACGACCAATTCCAGTGCAAATACTGAGAGGCTAGGTTCAGTCACCCCGTTACAATCAGCCGGGGCTTACTGAAATGCTCCGTTCGATTCCAATAACGGGAGTCAGCAGGAAGGAAACGTACCAATTCACACGACAGGTGAGACTGGTTCGAAGAGCCAATTGGATCCAATTTCAAGAATCCAATCCGAGTCCTCTTACCCAATATGAGACCTGAATTGATCGGGCAGCCCAATGCGATCCAATTGCGGGAACATCCAGGTCTTGCTACGGGCCTCTTATCCAATATGAGACCTGAATTGGTCGAGTGACTCAATGTGGTCCCGATTACGGGGTTTCGATTCTGTTTTAGGCTGTCCTGTTCTCTGTGCCATTTCAAGGAACGTTATTTTCGGTAAAAGGATCTCTTAAAGGTAAAAACGGAGGAGAAAGCTCTGACGACGAGAGCCAATTTTGGATCCAAGACGGAAGGAGCCAATTTTGGATCCAAAATAGAAGGAGCCAATTCTGGATCTAAGACGGAAGGAGCCAATTCCGGATCCAAGATGGAAGATTGAAAAAATTCAGAGGCTAGGATTTGAAAGAGGGGAGAATTAGAGTTAAAGGGGAGGAAGGTTAAGAAATGGGGAGAGGGGGGGGGTTTTTCAGATGGGATTTTTGGGATCGAAGAGCTAGCTTCAAGCTCTTTTCAAGGTCACTAGTTTGGTTTCATTAGGATTTGTGAGGGGAGAGCAATCGCTGCTCAAAGTCAGTGTTTATTTTGGTGTTTTGGATTTTATATAAAACATTGATGGTTTGCATTCTCAATCGGTTTGTGCAGGTCATGTAGCATCTATGGATCAAAATTTGGTATTGTTTGGATAGTTGGGTGTGTTAAGTGTATACAAAAATTTGTATTAATCTAACGATGCAATCAAGAGATATCTGGGTTTTAGTACAAAGGATTGTCGGAAGTTGGCAGTCTAGGGTTGGATAGGGTTTTTGTGATATCTGAAGATCTACTAGTTGGATCGACGTAATTTTTGGCTTGGTAATAAAAGATTTGGAGATCAAGCGGCTATTCAATTTTGAGTTGGAGTTAACGGTTGACAAAGGAGAAATCACTTCTGGAGTTTCTACATCAAATTTCAAGGTTGCGGCCAAGTGTCATCAGTGCGGTTTTTGGGTGTTTTCTTGCAATTTGTAAGTTGGATTGGGCTGAAATTTTTTGAACATATAGAAGGCTTATACTAGTATTTAGGTGCAAATTTTCACACTAAGTGGATAGTTGGATCAAAAGTTACAACTTGTCAAAGCTCACTGACTAGGGTTAAGCTACTAACACATGATTAACTTGTTGACCAAGTTTCTAACCTACTAATCAACTACAAACATATGTAAAGTCAAAGCAATATCTATAAAGCTTTTTGGAAGCTTCTCTAGAATATATCATAAAATAAATTTATTTTTATTTATTTCTATCTAATCATATAGATATTTTCTAGAGTACTTATATATATCTATGACAAATATAGTACTTATAGCTAAAGAATATTAGTGTAGCTATGCAACTACTGAAGTTAGAATAGATTAATTTGAGATGTTGAGTTGCTATCATAGTGGCTTGTTTGGAGAATTTTGTAGGTACATATTTGCTATGGAGGTATATTGAAAAAATATGATTTGATATTATTTTAAGATATAATTTAGTGATGGCTAATATATTGACAAGTTTTTTGAGGCTATCACTATTATAGTGACTAAGCCCACAATGCTATGGAAACAATTGTGGGCTCAAAAGAGTGATAACAATATGAAAATCAAGATGCAAAAGTAGAGTTGATATAAGATCATATTAAGGTAGTTTGAGCTGGGTGGAAAGGACTAAAGAAGCAGTCATCAAGGTCAACCAAAGAGTGAGCTCTTGGTAATCAAATCTACCAAATTGATTGATATGGTGCTAATAAGGCAAGATACCAAGCTGAAGATGTAGCTCTTTTGTAATAAATAGAGGAACAACAAGCAATAAAGTAAGTAAGGAGAGAAGAGGACTTAAATTGTTTTATGTAGAAGAATGAGTCAAGTTGACCATTTAGCACTTATCATTGTATACAATATCAAGTAATATTGTTGAAAAAAACTACTTAGTAGTTCTTATGCTATTATATATAGTTATTAGGAACCTTGATTGGATAGTATCAAAAATATGAATTTCAAAAAAAGAAAATCTTAATATATTCTTGTATTATTCAAAAAGACTAAAAAATCATTCAAAGATAGTAATATATTGAATTAGAATGACTATTGCTAAAGATAAGAAGATTAAAAAGTCTTAAAATAAGACTAAGGACTAAAACGACATTAATAAGAGTGAAGAAGGCTTCACTCTTACTTCCATATATACATTCTAACTAAAAGCTATGTGGCAATGTTCTATAAGACTTCTAAAATATGTTGACTTCGTAAGATACATATTTTAACTTGTAAGATAAGTTTTTTATATGTATGCCATATAATTAGTTTATTTTGCAAGCTATCAACTTGTGTGAGACGAGATAAATTTTTTGACCAAGTTTCTAACCTATTAATCAAACACATGTAAAGTCAAAGTAGTCTCTATAAAAATTTTACGAAGCTTTTTTAAAAGATATAATGAAATAAATCTACTTTTATTTATTTCTATTTAATCATATAAGTAAATATTAGAATAAGTATATATGTATGTGACATAATCATTTTTTTTAGAAACAAGTGCTACAAAGAGTGGTCATCATATGTTGAAAAAATCAAAGATGCGACATATTGTGTTTATTACATACTCTAATCTTTGTTTTCTTTGAAGATGGTTGATACATCATCTCAGCCATCAATAGTATTCCATATTAGGATAGAAAGACCACCCAATTATTTTATCATTGTTAAGGTCTCTATGATTTCATTCAAAATAAAATATTTTGATCATTAAGAGTCGTTACTACCTCTAATAAAATCACCAAACATCAAGAATCTCTTTCAAGATTGTATTACCAAATATGTTGTTATATAATATGATTTTTTATTTGAGAATACATTAAGTACTTAGCTATAGAGAATTATGCTTTAATTTATTGGATAAGTTTTAATAAATGATGTATTCTTATTATAAAAGCCAAATAAATATAATAATATCAAAAGATATTTTATTAATAAAATCCTTTTAAATTTAAGAAATTTTATACATCAAGCTTTCTAAAGCATCTAGAAATGTCCTAACATCCTTTGCTATATCAAATTATAACTAAATCATTTGTTAATAAGTTTAATTTTTAATAAGCTCAAAGAAAATCCATAATCTTCTTATAAAAATCCATCTTTATATCATAATTTTGCCATAACTCTATATCTCCATCTTTAACATATATATAAAATATAGCTCCCAAAAATCTCTTTACTTTGAATAAAATGTCCAAATTATAGTAAAATCTTTTCAAAATATTTTTCTTCCGCAAAGGATTTTTTTCTTTGAACTTTAGAAATTCATATCTCTTAATCTAATTATTTAATTCTTTCCAAATTTCTACATAATATAGAATTTATTCTAAATATTTATCACAAAAAAAACTTTAAATCTACTATAAGTTATTTAGCATCTTAGAAATCCTAGTAGGTGCTCTAAATCCTAATTTACAAGCGCCCAAATACTCTTTTTTCTATATTACAAAAATCCAAATTTTAAATGTCATAAAATTTATGTATAAAATTTAATAATATGATAACACATATTTTTGAAAATATTCAACCAAGATCTTATCAAATTGCTCAAGATATAGCTCAAAATACAACCATTATTAAATCAGGTCACTTATTGGCATTAGTTTGTAATTGCTAATTTCAACTTCCTATAATTCCTTCATCTTTACTTAGTAATATATGAAAAATTTAGCCAAAAAAATTTTCTTTATAACTTCAATTGTTGATCCTTGATTGCTTTTTGTACGCATATAATATGTCTAAAAGAGTGATAGTAGGTAAAAAATCAACACCTTAACTTTGAACACCTATATATCTTTCATAAAAGCTTCAAATCCCCCGAAATTTGTACCAAAATTATAGCCAAAAACCTAAAATTTTTAATCTTAGCCTCTTAAGTTCAAATCACCTTAAAGGAGTAACCCTAATTCCTAAAATGGCCTCAAGTAGCCTCCTTGAAGGCCGTAGGGTATACCTTTTGGCCAATAGCAATGAAGATTTTCATCATCTATCTCTATTTATCCATTTCAATGCCTTATCTATTCTTTATCAAAATTCCTTTCTAATCCTTTTTCTTATAAGATTTATATAATATAAGCCTTAAATACCAAATAAAAGAAACAAAATAAGATTTTAAGAATCACTAATATCTAATAAAGGTGGTTCTAAATATATAAAACTATTATCAATATAAAATTAATTTTAATAATAGCTTTTTAAAATTAATCACTTCAAAATAATAATCTAATCATATTTTGTGATTAATTAAAATCTAATAATGTTACTTTTACTTCATTGTATAATAAATTATATAACAAATATTTATATGCATTATTTTTACATAGTAGCCAAACCACAATACAAAAATATTGTATCTTGCTATATATTTAAAGAAGAACATGTTATTCTTGAAGAACTTCATCTCAATTTTGTCATTTTAAAGATAATTTCAATATCTTATTTTGTAAGTCAACAAGTGATGGTTCTTGAATTGAATCTACTAGTTGTTGATTTTTCATCTCTTCAATATCACAAATATATAGAAGTTAAAAACAAGAGTAAAAAGTAGAATGCTATCTTTTCAAGATCTTGTTTTTTTATAAGAAATATTTTTTTATTTTTTATCTTAATTTTGATGGATGTTGTCAATAAAAAGCATCAATTTTTTTTTATTGTATTTACAAGATTCTTTATTGGCTTCTATGTACATTACTAATATTATATCTGTACCAATGAATAAGATATTCTAACCTATTTTGGTGCCACTTGAAATCTAAGACTTCTTCTACCTTAAATTCTTGATTATTATTCACTTCTATATAAAGAGGTAGCATTTTCCTTTTTTCCAAGATATTCATTGTCTTATATGCCTCAAAAAGAGGTACTTTGAATAAAAGATGGATCTTCATAGATTTCGATAGATGTAATTAATAAGCAACAAGATTGACTTATTTATAAATAACAAAAAAGGCCTAAATCTATAATAATCCAATTTAGAATAATAATAAGTATTTTTAAAATTGTGATAAAGTAATCATATTTTTTCACCTATGTTGAATTAAGTTTATTTTTTGCAATAAACATCCACATTCATCTTTCATCATTCTTCAATTTTTTTTAACTATACCTTTATTGTTGTAAGTAGCTTTCATTAACAATTTGCTTAATCTTTTGTCGCAAGATTATCAACTTTTAAAAAAATTAAAGATATCAAGTCATGAATGATAATCATAATTGGCAAAGAATGATGTTTGTTCAATTGAAGAATTATCAAGTTATTATATATAAATTCTATCAATAGCAAAAGAATTATTCAATCATCTTGATAATAGTTGATAAAGTACCTCAAATACTAGTTCAAAACTTGATTCACTTATTTTGTTTACCCATCAGTTTGAAGATGAAAAGCAAAGAACTTTATATCCATCTTTAAAATGTTGAAAAGAATTTTTTAAAATCTTGATATATATTGAGTCTTCCAATCCAATATAATATCTTTGAACAATCTATAATAATAATAGATGTTGTCAAAAAAAAACTTAGCTATTTCTTCACTTATGATAGGTTTTATATGTGGTACAAAATATGCAATCTAGATAAAGCAATATACTATCAAAAATATAAAATCATATAAACTTGAAACTAAAATTTCTTTGATGAAATTCATAGAAATATAAGACTATGATTGTTTCAAAATAAGTAATAACTAAAAAAGTCCATAAGGTCGATGATAAGGAGTTTTGGATCTTAAACAAATATCATATGATTGTACAAAGTCTTTGATTGCATTTCATATTTGAAGCCACCAAAAATCTCTAGATATTTGCTCAAAAGTCTTATTGTATTCAAAATATCTAATTGCTAGAAAGTCAAAGAAAATACTTGATTGAACTTACTTGAAAAAAGTTGAATTAATAGTCAATATTGATTTTATTGATCAAAGATAAAAATACTTCGACTTCAAGAAAATTATTCTTTATTTATCAAAAGCTTCATATTTTTTTTTATGCAAGATAAGAATATCTAAGAAAGGCATCTAATCATTTTTTTGTTTTTTGGATCAATAAGCGAACTTGAAATCTAATCTTGATGAAAACATGTTCCAACAAGCTTGGCAATAATTCAAAACATATGCTAACATGAAGTAGTCAAGTTTCTTGTAATCTATAAATACTGTGATTAGACTAAAAGTGCCTTCTAGAGAATGATACTATTTTTGAAATGAATCCATAATTATAAAAAGCTCTTTATTGTGGATCTTTCAGTTAATCTTAGTTGGTAATAATTTCCTAAATTAAAAAATGAATGGATGGAACTTGTTATCTTATTTTATTTGTGACAAAATAACATCCATAACAAAGTCTATTTTTGTAACAAATACCTTAGAGAAATCAACACAATATAAGATTGGTGTAAAATAAAATTTATTCTTTAAAACATCAAATGATGCTTTGGCTTCTTTACTCCACTCAAGTTTGTCTTTACAAATCAAACATGTAAGTAGGGATGTAACTTGAGAGAAGTTCTTGATGAACATTTGATGTTAGGGACATAGTCCTTAGAACCTTCTAGAGACAAGTTTCTAGAACCTTCTAGAAGCAAGTCTTTGGAACCTTCTAGAAGCTTCTTAGTTAGTAGAAGATGTTAGAAACATAGTCTTTAGAACCTTCTAGAGATAAGTTTCTAGAACCTTCTAGAGATAAGTTTCTAGAACCTTCTAGAAACAAGTCTCTAGAACCTTCTAGAAGCAAGTCTCTAGAACCTTCTAGAAGCTTCTTAGTTGGTAGAAGTTGCTTGAGAAGCTTCCTAAATAGGAGTATATATTGGAATCGAGACTAAAGAGTTCTTCAGTCTCGACAACACATCTCTTGGAGCTCTAACTCACCTCTCTTGTGTTGTTCTTGTATTTATTTGATTAATCTAGTTCTTGTTAGTTCTTCTTGAACTTCTTGTTAGATCTCGAGTCTGTATTTTTGTGTCCATGACAGTTTGTCGAGACTTCACTCACCTCAGATATCAGAGCTAGTTTCTTCCTCGTTAGAGTATGGATTATCCATCTGCTTAGAAGTGTACTAGCAATTTAGAGGCTGCGGATTACCCTCCTCTAAACTGATACTTCTTTTGTTACAATATTGGAGTCTTATTCTTCTTGGAGAGAGTGGATTATGTCTTTTCTTGAAGCTCTTAAGGCATTTTAGAGGTTGCGGAGTACCTTCCTCTAAACCAATATTGTCTTCTTGTAGTCATTTCTATCCTTCTCTTAGAATGGCCGGTGGCCAAGACATTAGTATGACAGAAAGTTTGAAGTCCAAGTTGGATGCTATCATGAATGCCCTTGCTACGTTATCGCAAAGAACTGCAGAGATTGAAGGAGTCGTGGCAAGGCTTCATAATAATGGAGCATCTCGGATGGCACAATCTAGGTTGCACCAGCCTCAAACTTCTACACTTCGAGAAGCAACTTTGCCTCAAGTTCGACAAGCACCGCTACTTCTACAACATAACGAGCCTCAAGTTAGCCTACCGGACAAGTTCAATGGTACGCATTCCAAGTTTCAAGGATTCGTCAACCAAATCAGGTTGATAATACTTTTACAGCCCGAACGCTATCCAACGGAGGAATCACCTGTTGAGCTTGTTGGTACCTTATTTACAGGGCAAGCTCTATCATGGTTTGCTCCTTTGTTTGAGAAACGAACGTCCATACTAAACAACTTTGAAACCTTTTTGGAGGCGTTTGCGAAAGCATTTGGTGAACACGACAAGGTTCGATGGACTACAACAAAGATCCGGTCACTATGACAAGGGATGCGCTCTACATCAATATATGCATCGTATTTCAGGCAATTAGCATGCGTCATCAATTGGAACAAAGAAGCATTGATGAGTCAATTCTATTAGGGTTTAAGAGACGATGTGAAGGATTTGCTGTTAACTCTTCCTGATCCGCAAACGCTCAACGAAGCTATTAGCCAAGCTGTAAAGTGTGATAACCGACTATTCCAATGCCGCCAAGACCAACGTTCAAGACAACATATGATTTGCCACGCCTCAACTATATCAACAAGCAACGTGAATTCACATTCAGAGGTAGAAGACATGTAAATTGATGCGATACGTGTCAAATCACTTACTCTAGAACAAAAAAAACAGCGTATAGAGGAAGGTCTATGCTTGTATTGCAGTGAAGAAGGCCACAAAGTTGTAAACTGCCCTAAGAAGCAAAATTGACATATTGTCAGGACTAGGGGTGCATTTGTTCAGAAAAATGAGGATGCCCAGCCACAATAGGAACCGTGCGGCTGGACAGTGAAATATCACAACAACAACCAGTTTCCTTTCTTTCCGCTCAACCTGACCTTTGCTTTACAATCCCTTTGCTTATTGGCCCTCAAAAATTGAGAACCTTAGCATTATTAGATTCAAGAGCATCTGCTTGTTTCTTAGACAAAGAATTTGCAAAGCATCATAAGATCCTTTTAGTACAAAAATCCAAACCTGTTCACGTTGAGGTCATAGATGGACGACCTTTATTGTCTGGTAGTGTCACCCATGAATCAGAACCTATAGAAGTGACATTTAAGGACCATAGTAGTTATATTATTTTTAATATTATTAGAACCCCATCAAATCCTATTATTCTTGATCTTTCCTAGTTGGAAAAGCATAATCCATCGATAAATTGGAAGTTACGGAAGATAAAATTTTCCACAAAACCACCCAAGAGTAAGCCTAGTAGAAAACCTCGAATAGAGAAATCTCTATTCATTGGACCAAGAGCGTTTATAAGATCATGCAAGGAAGGCACACCGTTTATCATTTATGTTGCTCCAACTACTTGGGAGAAGATCTCGACAGCAAGTATATCGGAGTAATATAAGGATTTCAAAGATGTGTTTCAAAAGAAAAATGTGGACATGCTACGGGAACACAGACCATATGATTGTGCTATAGACTTGCAAGAAGGAGCACAACCGTCTTTTTACCCAATCTACAATCTATCGCAGACGGAGTTGGCGGAGTTGCAGAAGTACATCGACGAGAATCTAGCCAAGAACTTCATCCATCATTCAAAATCATCAGCTAGAGTACCCATCTTATTTGTAAAGAAAAAACATAGCTCATAGCGGATGACTGTGGACTATCAAGGCCTCAACAAGGTAACAAATAAGAATCGTTACCTATTACCCTTGATTGCTGGTCTCTTAGAACAACTTGGACGTATACGGATCTTTACAAAAATTGATCTAAGGGGAGCTTACAACCTTGTACGAATCAAGGAAGGAGATGAATAGAAGACAGCGTTCCGTACAAGGTATGGCCATTTTGAGTATAATGTCATGCCCTTTGGACTTACCAATACTCCAGTGGTCTTGTACAAGGTATGGCCATTTTGAATATAATGTCAATGATATTTTTCAAGAGCACCTTGACGATTTTGTTGTCATCTATTTAGATGATATTCTGATATTCTCCAAAAATGAGAAAGAATATGAAAAGCACGTTCATTCGGTCTTGAAGAAACTACGCGAGCGAGGACTATTGTCACGGACATAATCATGTAAGCTAGTAATTATATATACAAATAGGTAAAAGTAAGTAAAAATAGGTAAAAGTAAATTAATTCTATAGTATTTAATATGAAAGCTTCCTAGAAGCTTCATAGATATTACTTTGACTTCATAGGTGTCTTTAATTGACTTTTAGGATTAGAAACGTGGTCAACAAGTTGGCCATGTGCCACACATGTTGTTAGCTTAAAGATCAAGCTAACTATGTCGCCCATACATAGAAAAACTTGCCTTGTAAGTCAAAGCATGTATCCTACAAAGTCAACACATATTGGAGGTCCTATAGAACGTTGCCACATAGCCCCTAGTTAGATAGTATATATAGAGACAAGAGTGAAGGCTTCTTTACTCTTTCAACTCCTTTCTTGCTTCTAGTCTAGTTTCAAGGGTCTCTAGTTTTCTTGTCTTTTGGCAATAGCCATTCCAGTTTCTCTTTCAATATATATACTTGTTTATATATATTTTGTTACCTCTCTTTGAATGAAGGCTCACTTATCTGAATTATTTTTTCATCGAGTTCTTGTCCTTGATAACTATATGTCAAGTTGTAGAAGTGTTTATCTCACCAAATAGAGATGGAGTTTTTGGGGTTCGTTGCGACTACAGAAGGCTTGAAGATGGATCCCAAGAAGGTGGAAGCAATCGTGTCCTAGGAGGTTTCGAAGACGGTTAGAGACGTACAATGCTTTCTTTGTTTTGCCAACTTCTATCAGATCTTCATCAAGAATTACTCTCAAGTTGCTGCTCCTCTCACTCGGTTGACATGCAAAGATAAGCTAGAATGGAGACCTCTAGTCGAGAAGGCATTTCAAGACCTGAAGACCACATTTACTATGGCTTCAATCTTGGTACATCTAGACTTTACAAAGGCCTTTTATTTAAAAACTCATGCTTCAGATTTTGCTTTGGGAGCTGTACTTTCACAAATGAGAGAAGATAAAAAGCTCCATCTGGTTGCATTCTATTCTCGAAAGTTCTCTGCTGCTGAAATCAATTATGAGATCCACGCTAAGGAACTTCTTGCTGTAGTAGATTCTTTTCAAGAATGGCGTCATTTTCTTGAAAGAACTGCACACCCAATGATCGTATACACAGATCACAAGAATTTGGAGTATTTCATGTCGGCTTGAGTTCTAAATCGATGTCAAGCTCGGTAGAGTATGTCGCTATCTAGGTTCGATTTTGTTATCATTTATCGACCTGAAAAGCAGCAAGGACAATTTGATACCTTATTGAGGAGATCGTATCTTATACCAAAGGCTAAAGAAGTAGCGTTTGATCAACAATGTACGACGTTGTTGAAGCCAGAGTAATTTCGGCTTTGTGCTACTATTGTGCCAATTGATGTTGACTTCCTGAATCATGTACGTGCCGTAACCATTGAAGATTCAGTAGCCATTGATATCAAGTAGCGTGCCAATGACCACAAGTTTAAGGTAGAGGGAGATCTTTTATACTTTGAAGAGCGGTTGTATATCCCAAAAGGATTAGCACGACTCCGAGTTCTTCAATCTCACTACAATTTTTGAGTTGTTGGATATTTTGGATTCAACAAGACCTTCGAGCTTATTTCTCGAAATTTTTGGTGGCCCCAAATGTGGAATGATGTGAAAGATTTTGTCCTCTCTTGCGACATTTGTTTAAGATCCAAGAATCCTCGACATTGCCCTTATGGACTCCAACAGCCATTACCGATTCTATGTTGACCATGGTCTTCAGTTTCCATGGACTTCATCACAGACCTGCCATCATCGAACTCATTTGACAGCATCTTTGTTGTGGTAGATCGGCTTACAAAGATGGCATACTTTGTCCCTTGTAAGAAGAAATCGTTCAATGAAGTCACAACAAGGCTCTTTCTCGATAATGTGTATCAATATCATGGACTATCAGATGATATCGTATCAGATCGAGGAACCCAGTTCGTATCAAAGTTTTGGAGATCTCTCTTTGAGATACTAAAGGTAGATATCAAGCTTTCTTCGACTTTTCATCCTCAAACTGACGGCCAAACGGAATGGGTGAACTAAGTCTTGGAACAATACTTATGATGCAGCATCAACTATCAGTAAGACAATTGGACCACATATCTGTCGCTAGCCGAGTTTGCATATAACAACACCCTCCATGCGTCGATTCAATACACACCATTCTTTTTTAACTATGGGTATCATCCGAAGCTTGATTTATTGAGTCCATCAACAAATAACAATCCAGCAGCTGAAGGATTTGCAAAACAACTATTAAAGCTTCAAAATACATTGAAGCTTCAATTACAATCCGCTCAAGAATCCTACAAGGCGTCTGCAAATAGATTTTGGAATCAAGTACCTACTTTCAAAATTGGAGATAGAGCATGGCTTCTTCGATGGAATATCAAGACCAAGCGACCATGTGATAAGTTGGACTATCGAAGATTGGGACCATTTATCATTCAGAAGCAAATCAATCCACTGGCGTACCATCTGGAATTACTGGCTTCTATGAAGTTACATCCAGTCTTTCATGTTTCTCTATTGGAACCTTATCGAGAGTCATCTTTTTTTGGAAGAGTGCAATGTCTACCACCTAGTATTGAAATCAAGAACCATGAAGAATACGAGGTTGAAAAGGTGTTGGATTCACGGCAAAGGTGGGACAAGTTGGAGTATCTTGTTCATTGGTGCGGCTACGACTTTAATGAGCAAATATGGGAGCCAACTGAAAATCTTGCCAATGCGCCACAAAAGATATAGGAGTTTCATCAATAACATCCTCATAAACCTAAGCCGGTTCGACGATAGCTTCTTTCTAAAGCTTGCTCAGCCAAGAATATAAGAAAGAGGGAGAGTACCACCAAAATTCGCAATTGATGTAGTTATTTTCTCTAAGATAAAGTAGAATTTTTTCAGTAGCCATAATTTGGTCTTTTGATATGGATAGCCAAGAGATAGATACTATGCCAGTCAGATTATCTCAACTAATTAACTCACGAAGGTGACCTCAAAATGAAGAACCGCCTACACTATGACGACGATGGAGGATACCGAGTAACCGATCACTGGTGATTGTATTTGAGTTCGAACTTGCTTACGATGGTCAGCCAGAAGGCATGTTTGCAGGACAATTTCACAATGAGGACACGGAAGTTCATGCTTGGTCAGTAATTGAAGGAATAGGCCACTACTGTTGGCTTCAAGGGCCAATGAACCACTTGCCTCGTGAACAACAGTTGGAGTTCATAGCAGACGTTATGTGATAGATCTTCATTTTCTTACATTGGTACTAATTAACAACAACATTGCTTCTTAGAAACCTCGAAGCTAAAGGAGGGAGGTGATGTTAGGGACATAGTTCTTAGAACCTTCTAGAGACAAGTTTCTATAACCTTCTAGAAGCAAGTCTTTGGAACCTTTTAGAAGCTTCTTAGTTGGTAGAAGATGTTAGGGACATAGTCCTTAGAACCTTCCAGAGATAAGTTTCTAGAACCTTCTAGAGGCAAGTCTCTGGAACCTTCTAGAAGCTTCCTAGTTGATAGAAGTTGCTTGAGAAGCTTCCTAAATAGGAGTATATATTGGAATCAAGGCTGAAGAGTTCTTCAATCTCGACAACACATCTCTTGGAGCTCTAGCTCACCTCTCTGGTGTTATTTTTGTATTCATCTGATTAATCTAGTTCTTGTCAATTCTTCTTGAACTTTTTAATAGATCTCGAGTCTGTATTTTTGTATCCGTGACATTTGGTAGTAATTGGAAAAATTTTAAAAATATTATATATTTCTTATTGTTCTTAAAATCTTCTAATCTATGATAGTTTGAATTTTCTTTGGATTTATTATTAGTCTTTTGTTGAAAATAATATATCTAAGGAAGCCAACTTAAATAGTATAGAATATTTATTTTTCTTCTTAGCATATAATCTTATATCTTTAAGTTTTTGTAATATATGACAAAGATGAAGTTTATATTTTATTGTATTGAATTAAAATATCATCTAAATAACAAGCAATAAAATCATTAAGAAACTCACAAAAAATATTATTTATAAAATATTAAAAAGTGACTAGTATATTTTGAGTCTAAAAGGCATGACCTTATATTCCAAATATCTATACCTAATTCAAAAAGCAGTCTTCTATTCATTTCTTTCTTTGATGCGGACCAAATTGTATGTTCCTCATAGATCTAATTTTGTGTAAATCTTTGCTTCATTGAGTTGATCAAGAAGTCTTAAAATCAGTGGTAGGAGATATCTATTCTTAATGGTAATCTTATTAAATCCTTCATAGACTATCCATATCCATAGAAATCCATCATTTTTCTTTACAAATAAGATAGGAGCTTTTATTAGAGATTTTAAATGGCATATGAAGTTTTTAGCCAAATTCTCATTAATATATTTCTTTAGTGCAACTAATTCATTCTGCAATAAGATATAGATTGGTCTGAACAATAGTTGAGCTTCTTCTTGTAAATCAATTGAACAATCATAAGGTCAATGCTTTAGAAGAATATGTACATTATTTTTTCAAAAAAAATCATAGAAATCTTCATAATAGCTAGGAATACTATTTGAAGTCTTTCCATCTTCAGAAATGTATATGGCATATATAGCAAAAGATGACCTTTCTTTTGTAGTATGCATGAAAGTTCTTGCATCTATTAGTAAAGATTTAGATGTATTAGACTTACTTCTACTTGACTAACAAGATTTTAGATTAAACTACTAAAAAAATTAAGATTATAAGAAATTCAATCTATCTAAAGATTATATTTTTTTAATGACAATAATCTTAAAATAATCAAATTAAAAGAAGATCTTATCATATTAAATAATATTATGCTATTATAATCTTTAATTACTATACCTAAAGAAATATTTTCATGACTAATATCTCTAAACTACAACAAAAAACCATTTATGACTTCTATATATACAAGTTTAGTTTTTTTCACTAAAAAAAATCCTTATTTTCTTAATAAAGTCTTTATTTATAAAATAGGCTAAAGATCTTGAATCTAATAATATAAAGATTTTGTGATTTTTAGATCCAAAATATATATCTATTATTAAATAAGGTAAAGAATTTGAAGAAAGAATAGGACCTTTACTAGATGTTGTATATGAATCCAATCGCACAATCCTTATTACAGCTAGAAAAACTTGTTTTTTGATACATTGTCTTCTTTGGCAATTGTGCTCCTTCTTTTGTAATTACGTTGCTTCTTCAAATAATATTGGATAGTGTGCTTAGCTTTTCTATAATATAAGCATAAATTATTTTGATAACATTGAATCATTTCTTATTCTGTGAAGGATTTAAAATGTACCTTATCAATTTGCATTGATTGTGGCCTTGATGAATAAGTTTTTGAAAAATTAAAAGTTATCATCATTACTTTGATTTTTTCTTCTCCAATTAAATCTTTATTCTTGATACCTTTTAAATAATTAATTATTATATGCAATAGCTTAAACAATAAATTATTTTAAAATTTTTATTTTTGATATTGTCAATAACAAATCTTTAATATTATTCTTTAATTCATATCAAAATTGATTGAAAAGGGCTTTGTTATTCAAGTCCATGTCTTAAGCAAGGTTTTAGAATTTTGTAGTATGTATGGTGGCTAACCATGATCCTTATGATAAAGATAAGAGCTTGATCTTTGCTATTCTTTCACAATCACTTCCTTTGAATATGGTCATAAATACTTATAAGAATAAATTAAAATGATATAAGAATCATGAATCCTTTTCTATCAAAAGTACAAATCAAGAGAGAGTATTTCTAAATAGAAGTGCACTCATATATCCAACTTGAGTAAATCCATCAAGATATTAAAAGAAATGCAATCTTAGATAGAATTTGACTTGTTGCAAAAATCCTTAAAATTTTGATCTTATTCTATCAAACTTCTTGGTCATACCAATCTTTATTTTTATCATATTTGTAGAAGTAATTTTTTTTAGATTTGATTGTGATGTCGATCTATTTGCTTCCTTCAACTACACAACTTCTTAATGTAGAATCTAATTTTTTCTTTATAGCCATAAGATTAGTGTTTTAGTGGTTGATGTTGGTGATGCTTGAAATTTCTATCCTAAAAGTGTCGAGAAGCTTGTGAAGATTTGGAATAGTTACAAATAATTTCTCACTTCCACCAAGTATAATATTTGTGATTTTTTCTTCTATTTCAAATAACTTAACAAGACTATAAGTCAAATTAGAAGAAGACAATCTTTAACCTCTAATATAAATTGAAAATTTCTACAAAGAAGAATATTTTGCTCTCTTTAAGGAAAAAATCATGTAAGTTAATTAAATTATTTGTTAAAAGGTAGGTAGCCTATAACCTTCAAAATACAAGAATAGAAGTATAATAATCCATTCACTTCTAAAAAAAGACAAGAACAATGAGTTAACATTTTTTTCAAAGTATCAATGATATGAATCTCAAAAAAGAAAACTCAATATACTCTTGTATCACTTAAAAAGATTAAAAAATTATTCAAAAATAATAATATATTAAACTAGAATGACTATTGTCAAACACAAGAAGACTAGAATGTCTTGAAATAAGACTAAAAATTAGAAAGGCATTGACAAGAGTGAAGGAGGCTTCACTCTCGCATCCATATATACTTTCTAACTAAGAGCTACATAGCAATGTTCTATAAGACTTCCAAATCATGTTAACTTTACAAGGCACATATCTTAACTTACAAGGCAAGGTTTCTATATGTACACTACATAGTTAACTTGTTTTGTAAGCTATCAACATGTGTGACATGTAGTTAACTTGTTGATAAAGTTTCTAATCTATCAATCAATTACAAATACATGTAAAATCAAAGCAATATCTATAAAGCTTCTAAAAAGTTTTTTAGAAGATATTATGTAATAAATCTATTTTTATCTATTTTTATTTAATCTATAGATAAATATTGAAGTAAATATGTATGTCCATGAAAAGTAGAGAACAACATTAGTAATGGCTAATATAATGTGGTTGTATTATTGGAAGGATAGTGGTCATATTGGGAGGCGACTGTCAAGGACAAAGACTCGATGAGGAAAAATATTCACAAAAAGGCTATCTCGATATAATAAGTCA
This sequence comes from Physcomitrium patens, assembly GCF_059467195.1. Classification (NCBI taxonomy): domain Eukaryota; kingdom Viridiplantae; phylum Streptophyta; class Bryopsida; order Funariales; family Funariaceae; genus Physcomitrium; species Physcomitrium patens. Next base: position 14,239,236 of record NC_143434.1, on the reverse strand, counting down.
AAATATAAACAAGTAGGTATATTAAAACGAAACTGGAATGACTATTGCCACAAGACAAGAAACTAAAGACTCTTGAACTTGGACTAGAAACAAGAAAGGAGTTGACAAGAGAGAAGAAGCCTTCACTCTTTCTGTCAAGGACAAAGACTCGATAAGGGAAAATATACACAAAAAGGCTATCTCGATATAATAAGTCAAAATATAAACAAGTAGGTATATTAAAAGGAAACTGGAATGGCTATTGCCACAAGACAAGAAACTAAAGACTCTTGAACTTGGATTAGAAGCAAGAAAAGAGTTGACAAGAGTGAAGAAGCCTTCACTCTTGTCTCTATATATACTATCTAACTAGGGGCTACGTGGCGACGTTCTATAGGACCTCCAATATGTGTTGACTTTGTAGGACACATGCCTTGACTTACAAGGCAAGTTTTTCTACGTGTGGGCCACATAGTTAGCTTGATCTTCAAGCTAACAACATGTGTGGCACATGGCCAACTTGTTGACCACGTTTCTAATCCAAAAAATCATTTAAAGACACCTATGAAGTCAAAGCAGCATCTAGGAAGTTTCTAGTAAGCTTCTATATTAAATATTATAGAATTAACTTATTTTTATCTACTTTTACTTACTTCTACCTATTTCTATATGTAATTATTAGCTTACATGATTATGGCCGTGACATTACCCCCCCTTCTAGAGACGAGTTCCACGAGGAGCGGTCATCATATGTTGAGGAAATCTATGATGCGACGAATTGTATTCGCCACATACTCTGATCTTTATTCTCTTCGAAGATGATTGATAGGGCCTCTGACTTTAGCTGATGCATTTGCTAGATTACTGGATGGCTCCCATGTGTGTTCACTAATATCATATCCGCGCCAATAAACAAGATATTTCAGCTTATTTCAGCGCCGCCTTGAGTCTAATATTTCTTACACCTCAAATTCTTCATTATTATCTTCTTCTATAGGAGGCGATGGCATTTGTTTTCTTCCTTGTATATCCACTGTCTTATATGGTTCAAGAAGAGACACGTGGAATACAGGATGGATCTTCATTGACTCCGGTAGATGTAACCGATATGCAACTGGATTGATCTGTTCAGAAACAGAAATGGGGCCAAGCCTACGATAGTCCAACTTGTCACAAGGTCGAGTAGTCTTGATATTGCGACGAAGTAGCCATACCTTATCACCCACGTTGAGTTGTGGTTGCTCCTTACGATATAGATCTGCGTTTGTCTCTTGTCGTTCTTGAGCTTCCTTCAATTGCGTCTTCATTATTGCATATAACTCTGACAACCGATTTGTCATATCTTCTGCTGCAGGATTATCAACTTTTGAAAAATCAAAAGTATCAAGTTATGGATGATAGCCATAATTGGCAAAGAAAGGTGTTTGTTGCGTGGAAGAATGTACCGTATTATTATAAGCAAACTCTGCCAATGGCAGAAGGGTTGTCCAATCATCTTGTTGGTAGTTGATAGTACACCTTAAATATTACTCCAAGACTTGATTTACGTGCTCTGTTTGTCCATCAGTTTGAGGATGGAAAGCCAAAGATAGCTTTATGTCCACTTTTAAAATCTTGAAAAGGGTCCTCCAAAATCTTGACACAAATTGAGTTCCCCTATCCGATATGATATCTTTAGGTAATCCATGATAGCGATAGATATTATCAATGAAAAGCTTAGCTGTTTCTTCACTTGTGATAGATTTTATACATGGCACAAAATGTGCCATCTTGGTGAAACGATTTACTATCACAAATATAGAATCATAAGATCTTGAGCTTGGAAGATCTGTGATGAAATCCATAGAAACAGAAGACCATGGTTGCTCTGGTATAGGTAATGGCTAAAGAAGTCCGTAAGGTCGATGACGAGGAATTTTTGATCTTGAACAAATATCATATGATTGTACAAAGTCTTTGACTGACTTCCACATTTGTGGCCACCAAAAATCTCTTGATATGAGTTCCAAAGTCTTATTATATCCAAAGTGCCCTGTTGCTGGAAAGTGTCAAGGACAAAGACTCGATGACAAAAAATATACACCAAAAGGCTATCTCGATATAATAAGTCAAAATATAAACAAGTAGGTATATTAAAAGGAAACTGGAATGGCTATTGCCACAAGACAAGAAACTAAAGACTCTTGAACCTGGATTAGAAGCAAGAAAAGAGTTGACAAGAGTGAAGAAGCCTTCACTCTTGTCTCTATATATACTATCTAACTAGGGGCTACGTGGCGACGTTCTATAGGACCTCCAATATGTGTTGACTTTGTAGGATACATGCCTTGACTTACAAGGCAAGTTTTTCTACGTGTGGGCCACATAGTTAGCTTGATCTTCAAGCTAACAACATGTGTGGCACATGGCCAACTTGTTGACCACGTTTCTAATCCAAAAAGTCAATTAAAGACACCTATGAAGTCAAAGCAGCGTCTAGGAAGTTTTTAGGAAGCTTCTATATTAAATATTATACAATTAACTTACTTTTATCTACTTTTACTTACTTCTACCTATTTCTATATATAATTATTAGCTTACATGATTATGGCCGTGACATTACCCCCCTTTCTAGAGACGAGTTCCACGAGGAGCGGTCATCATATGTTGAGGAAATCTATGATGCGACGAATTGTATTCGCCACATACTCTGATCTCTGTTCTCTTCGAAGATGATTGATAGGGCCTCTCAACCATCGGTATTGTCCCATACCAGGACGGGAAGACCATCCAGTTATTTGATCATTATTGAGGCCTTCATAACTTCCTTCGAATAGAATATTCGGAACACCATCAGGAGTTGTTCCTACCTCTAGCAAAATCACCAAACATCGGGAGTCCCTTCCCAAATCGTGATACCAAACGCGTTGTATCTCACCATCTATTCAAGGAAGAACATGTCGTTCTTGAAGATCTTCATCTCGATTGCGTCGTCTTGAAGGTTGTGACAATCGTAATGTCTCGTCCGGTAGGTCAGCAAACGAAGGTTCTTGAGTTGAATCCGCTGGTTGTTGGCTCTCCATCTAATTAGCGTCACAAATGTAAAGAAGTTACAAACAAGGATAGGAAATTGAATGTTATCTTGCCTCAATCTTGTCTCTTTTATAAGAGAGATTTTTATCTTGGTTTTGATGGATGTCGTTGATGAAAAACTTTGACTTTAGCTGATGCATTTGCTAGATTACTGGATGGCTCCCATGTGCGTTCACTAATATCATATCCGCGCCAATGAACAAGATATTCCAGCTTATTTTGGCGCCGCCTTGAGTCTAATATCTCTTCCACCTCAAATTCTTCATTATTATCTACTTCTATAGGGGGCGGTGGCAATTGTCTTCTTCCTTGTATATCCACTGTCTTATATGGTTCAAGAAGAGATACGTGGAATATAGGATGGATCTTCATTGACTCCAGTAGATGTAACCGATATGCAACTGGGTTGATCTGTTCAGAAACAGAAAAAGGGCCAAGCCTACGATAGTCCAACTTGTCACAAGGTCGAGTAGTCTTGATATTGCGACGAAGTAGCCATACCTTATCACCGACGTTGATCTGTGGTTGCTCCTTACGATATAGATCTGCGTTTATCTTTTGTCGTTCTTGAGCTTCCTTCAATTGTGTCTTCATTATTGCATGTAACTCTGACAACCGATTTGCCATATCCTCTGCTGCAGGATTATCAACTTTTGAAAAATCAAAAGTATCAAGTCGTGGATGATAGCCATAATTGGCAAAGAAAGGTGTTTGTTGCATGGAAGAATGTATCGTATTATTATAAGCAAACTCTGCCAATGGCAGAAGGGTTGTCCAATCATCTTGTTGGTAGTTGATAGTACACCTTAAATATTGCTCCAAGACTTGGTTTACGCGCTCTGTTTGTCCATCAGTTTGAGGACGGAAAGCCGAAGATAGCTTTATGTCCACTTTTAAAATCTTGAAAAGGGTCCTCCAAAATCTTGACACAAATTGAGTTCCCCTATCCGATATGATATCTTTAGGTAATCCATGATAGCGATAGATATTATCAATGAAAAGCTTAGCTGTTTCTTCACTTGTGATAGATTTTATACATGGCACAAAATGTGCCATCTTGGTGAAACGATCTACTATCACAAATATAGAATCATAAGATCTTGAGCTTGGAAGATCTGTGATGAAATCCATAGAAACAGAAGACCATGGTTGTTCTGGTATAGGTAATGGCTGAAGAAGTCCGTAAGGTCGATGACGAGGAATTTTTGATCTTGAACAAATATCACATGATTGTACAAAGTCTTTGATTGACTTCCACATTTGTGGCCACCAAAAATCTCTTGATATGAGTTCCAAAGTCTTATTATATCCAAAGTGCCCTGCTGCTGGAAAGTCATGACGTGCTTGAAGAACACGTAAACGTGCTTCTCTTTCTGGAACATATAGGCGTCCTTCAAAATATAATAGATTATTCTTGAACTCAAACTTAGAAGGATCATGAGACTTGGAAGAATTATTCTCGATATCATAAACAAGAGGGTCTGAGGACATACTGGACTGGATTTGCTTGAGAAAAGTTGAATCAACAGTCAATGTTGATTTCATTGCTCGGAGATGAAATTGCTCCGGTTTCAAGAGGACCGTTCTTTGTTGCTCAAAAGCTGCATCTCCTTCTTTTGGTGCAAAATAAGAACGTCTAGATAGGGCATCGGATAAACCTTGTTGTTTTCCTAGCCGATAAGTGATAATGAACTCGAATCTTGACAAAGACATACTCCAACAAGCTTGACGACGATTCAACACACGTGCTGACATGAAATACTCGAGGTTCTTGTGATCTGTATACACAGTGACTGGACTAGAAGCGCCTTCTAGATAATGACGCCATTCTTGAAAGGAATCCACGATCGCAAGAAGTTCTTTATCGTGGATCCCATAATTGATCTCGGCTGTTGAGAATTTTCTTGAATGAAAAGCTATCGGATGGAGTTTGTCATCTGTTCCCATTTGTGATAAAACTGCATCCTAGGCAAAATCCGATGCATCTGTTTCCATAAAAAATGCCTTGGAAAAGTCAACACGATATAAGACTGGTGCAGAGACAAACGATGTCTTCAAGGCTTCAAATGCTGCTTCCGCTTCTTGATTCCATTGAAATTTATCTTTACTAGTCAAGCGTGTAAGTGGAGCTGCAACTTGTGAGAAATCTTTGATGAAGATCCGATAGTAATTGGCAAATCCCAAGACACAGTGGACATCTCTTACCGTCCTTGGAATCTTCCAATCCACGATTGTTTGGACTTTCTTAGAATCCATCATGAGACCATCATTTGAAATGATGTATCCTAAAAAGTCAACTTGAGTAGTGTGAAATACACACTTTTCCATCTTGGCGTACAATCCTGCATCTCTAAGTTTTTGTAATACTTGACAAACATGTATTTCATGTTCTTCGACATTCTTAGAATAGATCAGGATATCGTCTAGATAGGAGACGACAAAATTGTCTAAGAATTCATGAAATACCTCATTCATGAGATGTTGAAAAGCAGCTGGTGCATTCGTCAGTCCAAAGGGCATGACATTATATTCGAAATGTCCATACCTGGTTCGAAACGCAGTCTTCCATTCATCTCCTTCTTTGATCCGTACTAGATTATATGCTCCTCTTAGATTTATTTTTGTATAGATCTTAGCTTGATTCAACTAGTCAAGGAGTCCTGATATCAAAGGTAATGGATACCTGTTCTTGATTGTGATCTTGTTGAGTCCTCGATAATCAACACACATTCGTAAAGATCCATCTTTTTTCTTTACGAATAGAATTGGAGCTCCTGCTGGAGATTTTGAATGGCGTATGAAATTCTTTGCTAAATTCTCGTCAATATATGTCTTGAGTTCAGCCATCTCATCTTGCGATAAACTGTAAATTGGTCCAAATGGTGGCTGAGTTCCTTCCTTGAGGTCGATTGAACAATCATATGGACGATGCTCAGGAAGAATATCTGCATTCTTTTTCTCAAAAACGTCTTGATACTCCTGATATTGACTTGGAATGCCACTTGAAGTCTTTACGTTTTCATAAATAGGTGCAGCATAAATAGCAAAAGTTGATCCTTCTTTTGCTGCGTGTATAAATGCTTTTGCACCTATCAGTACGGGTTTTACTGTACTAGACTTATAATTTTTTACTTGGTTCGTAGAACTATTAATAACGCTTTTGGAAAAGTCAAGTTTACGCGAATTCCAATCTATTCGAGGGTTATATTTTTCTAGCCAGGATAAACCTAAAATAACTGGATTGGACGGGGATTTAATTATGTTAAAAGCTATGTAGCTATCATGACTGTCTATTGTTACTTTTATAGGATGAGTTTCATGAGTGACATCTCCAGAAGATAAGGGACGACCATCTATGACTTCTACATGTACTGGTTTAGGTTTCTGTATAAAGGGTATTTTACGACTTTTAACAAATTGTTCATCTAAAAAACATGCTGAGGCTTCCGAATCTAATAAAGCAGAGGCTTTGTAATTCTTAGGTCCTAAATATAAGTCTATTATAAAACAAGGAGAAGGTTCTGAGGAGAGGAAAGGACCTTCATTAGGAATTGTACAAGGTTCCAGTTGCACGGTCCCTATTGTAGCTGGACGAATCCGTTTTCGGACATGTTGTCTTCTTTGACCGTCGTACCCCTCATTTTATAGTTGCGTCGTTTCTTTGGACAATGTTGAGCAGTGTGCTTAGGTTCTCCGCAATATAAACATAATCCTTCTTGACGACGACGAATCTTTTCTTGCTCAGTTAGAGGTTTAAAACGTACCGCGTCAATTTGCATGTCTTCTACTTCCAAATGTACGTTTGGCAAAGATGTTGATGTTGCCATTGAGTAATAACGTTGAGGTTCCCGTGAATGATTCTCAGATCGAAATTCAAAAAGTCGATTATCACATTTTACCGCAAAATCGATTGCTTGACTCAAAGTTTGAGGATCAGGTAAGTTGAGCATCAATTTCTTTACTTCGTATTGCAATCCATAAAGAAATTGACTGATGAGTGCAGCATCATCCCACTTGATGTCAATTGCAAGTTGTCGAAATTGTGAAGCATATACTGTTACTGAGCGATTTCCTTGTCGCCGAATTCGGATCTTATTTGTTGCAACACGAGTTGCATCGTGTTCACCATACATAGATCGAAACTCCACCAAAAAATCTTCCAAAGTGTCCAATATTGGATTTCGTTGTTCAAGAAAAGACAAAAACCACGATAATACAGAACCAGAAAGTAGAGTGCCAATAAACCTGACTTGTGATCCTGGAGTTGGATAGCTTTGTGGTTGAAGTTCAATTGCCAATTGTACTTGATTGATGAATCCTCGAAACTTTGATCTCGTACCATCAAATTTCTCAGGTAAGGCAATTCTTCGTTCTCTAGTGCTTATAGGGTGTTGTACAATTGGAGAAGGAACGTGATTTGTTATAGATGCTGAAGCAGCTCCGATCATCTCTATATCTCCACTTTCTGCTGTTCTTGTTCTTTCCTGTGTTGGTGAATTGAGTTGATGCATCGCAAGCATTAACTCCCTCATTTGCTCTTGCATTTGTGCCATTGCACTCTTCATTTCAACAAGCTCTGTCATAATGACACTAAGAAGAAAAATTTGTTTGATATTGCTCAAGACAAAAGAAAAGAAAGACTTGATAACAAAGAAGATACTAAGAACAATATCAGTTTAGAAGTGGGTAATCCGCAAACTTCTAATATGCTTATGTCTTGTCAAGAGAAAGGGGTAATCCACTCTTACTCAAGAAAAACAAAGCTCTGATATTGTAAGTGCACTCTTGTCAATCTGTGAAGGATAAAGACTCGATGAGGGAAAATATACACTAAAAGGCTATCTCGATATAATAAGTCAAAATATAAACAAGTAGGTATATTAAAAGGAAACTGGAATGGCTATTGCCACAAGATAAGAAACTAAAGACTCTTGAACCTGGATTAGAAGCAAGAAAGGAGTTGACAAGAGTGAAGAAGCCTTCACTCTTGTCTCTATATATACTATCTAACTAGGGGCTACGTGGCGACGTTCTATAGGACCTCCAATATGTGTTGACTTTGTAGGATACATGCCTTGACTTACAAGGCAAGTTTTTCTACGTGTGGGCCACATAGTTAGCTTGATCTTCAAGCTAACAACATGTGTGGCACATGGCCAACTTGTTGACCACGTTTCTAATCCAAAAAGTCAATTAAAGACACCTATGAAGTCAAAGCAGCGTCTAGGAAGTTTTTAGGAAGCTTCTATATTAAATATTATACAATTAACTTACTTTTATCTACTTTTACTTACTTCTACCTATTTCTATATGTAATTATTAGCTTACATAATTATGGCCGTGACAGAAAGTCATGACATGCTTGAAGAACACGTTGTCGTGTTGTAACACGAGTATATAGTGAAAATAAAAAGAAAGGGGAATTTTATTAATATTCAGTTACCTCGAATATTCAGAACATCGACCAACTCCAGTGCAAATACTGAGTGGTGAGGTTCAGTCGCTCCGTTACAGTCAGCCGGGGCATACTGAAATGCTCCGTTCGATTCCAATAACGGGAGTCAGCAGGAAGAGAAGGGCCAATTTACACGACGAGTTCGAAGAGCCAATTGGATCCAATTTCGAGAATCCAATCCGGGTCTTCTTATCCAATATGAGACCTGAATTGGCCGGTCAACCCAATGCAGTCTAATTACGAGAAATCCAGGTCTTACTACGGGTCTTAGCCAATCTGACGCGAGGACCAATTTGACCCAATTACGGGAACATCCAGGTTACTACGGGCATCTTTCCCAATATGGGACTTGAATTGGTCGGACGACTCAATGTGGTCCCGATTACGGAGTTCGATTCTGTTTCAGGCTGTCTTGTTTTCTGTGTCGTTTCAGGGAACGTTGTTTTCGGTAAATGGATTTCTTAAAGGTAAAAACGGAGGAGAAAGCTCTGACAACGAGAGCCAATTTCGGATCCAAGCTTGACGGCGAGAGCCAATTTTGGATCCAAGCTTGATGGTGGGACCCAATTCCGGATCTAAGACGGAAGATTGAAGAAATTCAGAGGATAAGGTTAGGGGGGATATAGTTTTGAAAGAGGGTTTTTTTTTTTTCTCTGGGAATCGGGGGGAGCTAGTTTCAAGCTTTTACAAGGTTACTAGTTCGGTTTTCATTGGAGGTTTTTGAAGATCAAGGGGATTAGAGAGGGGAGCTTCATGCTTCGGGTCAGTGAAGGAAAGACGTAGAATTTGGGTTTTTCTTCTTCGTAGAGTTTTGAGAAGACTGAGTCAATCGTTGCTGAAGTCAGTATTATAATGGTGAATCGGGATTTTTAATGAAGTGGGTTTGAATACTCTTGACTGTTTTGTGAAATCGAGTCACGTCTGTGATTGAAGGATTAAAAGGGTGTCAATAGGATTGAGTATGCGGAGTGAATGAAATTTATTGGGTTAATCTAACAAGACAGTCAGTGGATACAAGATCGTAAGTACAAAGCGGTATTGAAGATTAACAGTTTGGGTTGTTCGGGGTTCTCTGTAACGTCTAGATATTGATGTTGCCATTGAGTAATAATGTTGAGGTTCCCGTGAATGATTCTCAGATCAAAATTCAAAAAGTCGATTATCACATTTTACCGCAAAATCGATTGCTTGACTCAAAGTTTGAGGATCAGGTAAGTTGAGCATCAATTTCTTTACTTCGTATTGCAATCCATAAAGAAATTGACTAATGAGTGCAGCATCATCCCACTTGATGTCAATTGCAAGTTGTCAAAATTGTGAAGCATACAGTGTTACTGAGCGATTTCTTTGTCGTAGAATTCGGATCTTATTTGTTGCAACACGAGTTGCATCGTGTTCACCATACATAGATTGAAACTCCACCAAAAAAGCTTCCAAATTGTCCAATATTGGATTTCATTGTTCAAAAAAAGACGAAAACCACGATAATGCAGAATCAGAAAGTAGAGTGCCAATAAACCTGACTTGTGATCCTGGAGTTGGATAGCTTTGCGGTTGAAGTTCAATTGCCAATTGTACTTGATTGATGAACCCTCGAAACTTAGATCTCGTACCATCAAATTTCTCGGGTAAGGCAATTCTTGGTTCTCTAGTGCTTACAGGATGTTGTACAATTGGAGAAGGAACGTGATTTGTTATAGATGCTGAAGCAGCTCCGATCATCTCTATATCTCCACTTTCTGCTGTTCTTGTTCTTTCCTGTGTTGGTGAATTGAGTTGATGCATCGCAAGCATTAACTCCCTCATTTGCTCTTGCATTTGTGCCATTGCACTCTTCATTTCAACAAGCTCTGTCATAATGACACTAAGAAGAAAAATTTGTTTGATATTGCTCAAGACAAAAGAAAAGAAAGACTTGATAACAAAGAAGATACTAAGAACAATATCAGTTTAGAAGTGGGTAATCCGCAAACTTCTAATATGCTTATGTCTTGTCAAGAGAAAGGGGTAATCCACTCTTACTCAAGAAAAACAAAGCTCTGATATTGTAAGTGCACTCTTGTCAATCTGTGAAGGATAAAGACTCGATGAGGGAAAATATACACAAAAAGGCTATCTCGATATAATAAGTCAAAATATAAACAAGTAGGTATATTAAAAGGAAACTGGAATGGCTATTGCCACAAGACAAGAAACTAAAGACTCTTGAACCTGGATTAGAAGCAAGAAAAGAGTTGACAAGAGTGAAGAAGCCTTCACTCTTGTCTCTATATATACTATCTAACTAGGGGCTACGTGGCGACGTTCTATAGGACCTCCAATATGTGTTGACTTTGTAGGATACATGCCTTGACTTACAAGGCAAGTTTTTCTACGTGTGGGCCACATAGTTAGCTTGATCTTCAAGCTAACAACATGTGTGGCACATGGCCAACTTGTTGAGCACATTTCTAATCCAAAAAATCAATTAAAAGCACCTATGAAGTAAAAGCAGCGTCTAGGAAGTTTTTAGGAAGCTTCTATATTAAATATTATACAATTAACTTACTTTTATCTACTTTTACTTACTTCTACCTATTTCTATATGTAATTATTAGCTTACATGATTATGGCCGTGACACCTTGTGAGAGTGACGATTTTCATTTGAGAGGATATGCTAATTCCTATAGAATGACATTATTGAAGAAAATTCTTGAAGTTATGTATATATTGAGTTATTAATTTTTTAGCTTTCATTAATTTATTGATTCATCAACTTCTTGAATTGATGTTGGTTATATTTTTTTTTCTTGAAATTACATTCTATATATTTTCTATTTCAAACTTTATTTGAATCTTTTTCTTCTAGATGGAATATCATGAGCCATCAAACTTGGGCCATTTTTTCATGGCAAGGCTGCTTGAAGCCACGTTTCTTTGAAAAAAATTAGAAGATTTGCTAGTGCTTCAACTTTCTATCTATAACACCTTCTATAAAGAGTCTTTTTTTCTTGTCTTGTTTATTGTGTCTTTGAATTTTGTATCATAAAAACTCTTTCAAAGCTTTGTTCTAATTCCATATTAGAACTAGATGAATTTGAGAGTTACAAAAATCAAGTAAAATAATTCATAATAATATTATATGTACATTTTTTATCCTATCAAAGAAAGAGCGATTGAAAATGTTACGCCTCTCTGACAGGGTACTACATTTCACTCTATTTTGACCATTATAAATGAGTTGGTTATTTCTAATCTTAATTTCAATAGAGGGAGCATATAGATCAAAGAATTTGACCACAATGGATCTCCGTGCAAAAGTCACACTCTTACGTTGAGGTGGATCATGCACAACAAATGTTATGAAAAAATCATCTGTAGCTTGGTATTCTTATAATATATATTAAAACACAAACCGACACTATCAATAATGTTACATGTGCGGCAAACTGTGAGGAACTAGTCAATTCATTGGTTCGTTTGGTCCACATACACTTATTGAGCACGAAGCTATTAATGATCTAGTCATAACTTTAAAGCAAGACCACTAGTTTTGCAGGAAAACTCAGAGCTGACAACGGCGGTTTCCTACGATGAGAAGTCACTTGCATAGGCTTCATTGCCGGATTGTTGTGAAACTATGCCATGATTTTTTTTTTCAGAATGCATTGTTTGCTCGAACTTCTACTGGAAAACATGAATATGAGATGAATTCAAGTACCGAATCTACCACATGCTACTTTGTTATAGTTCCATGCAGTCTAATCTAGTCTACAATATTGAATAAGTGAGTGGGTATGGCTACAGGTGATTCCACATCACTGGAAAGCATAGTTTGTCTGTCGCAAAGGCGCTCTATATTTGTTGAGATCATTAAATGTAGCCAACACTCTCCATAATATTTACTGTAGACTATAGTAATTATCATAGCTATAGTATTTAGAATCTAGTAAAAAAGTACTATTTATCCTCTTTTCTTTTCTCTATTTCTATGCGAGACACAACTAGATCAATAGATTTGTGTGTCTGAAGCTCTCTCTCCTTAGAAATCTTCTTCTGTGTATGACTTACTACTACTCTTGTATGTGTGTATGACTTACTATTACTCTTGTGTCTTTCTAAACATTCTCAACACGTTATCAGCATAACTCTCTTTTACATACTATCACAATTTTTTGCTCTAGTCTTTGACTCTTCAAACCTGTTGCTATCCTTGCTCAATGTCTACTTCATGATCTTGTTCTTCTTACTAGTCCCTCAGACATTAGCTTACTTAGACCACTTTTTCCATTCTCTGCCCTACTTGCTTAGAATACTTAATCCAGTCCAACTCCACCCCAGTTTGCTCCCTACTCCTTGCTACGCCCCGCCCCTACTTTTGCCAAATAACCGTCGAACTATCATCGAGCAGTCACCAAATCCACCATTGCCGTCGCTGCTATCCTATCGCCATTGATGTTGCCGCCCATTGCCGCCCATCGTTGCTCGCCGTCGCCCGCCATTGCTGTCCACTGCTGCCCGCCGCGGCCACCCTGCCATCCCATTGTTGTCGCCCTATCACTGCTTGCTACGCCATCTTATTACTATTTTGTTGCCTTAATCTATAATCTCCTTAAAATATATATATATATATATATATATATATATATATATATATGTATTTTTATTTTTTCAAGTTCAAGTTTATTATTTTATTTGACTTTATATTTTAAGGTACGTTTTATTCAACTTTTTTACTTGATCTTGTATTTTCTTTACAGATTTATTTATAATGAGTGCTTCAACATCTTCAACTGCTTTTAATATGGTTCCAATTATTACCAGTGCATCCCAATATTTTCAAGCTCTTTTATTTCAATCATTCATTGTGGATGGAAACAATTATCTATTATGGCCAAAAATGGCAAAAGTAAATTTATTTACAGAACAACTCTTGGATGCCATTATATTTGAAGAATCTCCTACAACAAGTATTTCTATATCTCTTGCTATTTGTTGGAAAGCACTTCTTCTCCTTCATCATCATCTTGTACCTACATTACAACATCAATATTTGGAAATAAAAGATCTTGCAGAACTTTGGAAGAATTTTAAATCTAGGTTTGATCATCAAAAGATCATTTTTCTTCTATGTGCATGTCATAATTGAATACATTTACATGTCTTGGATTTTTTAAATTTAAATGCTTTCAATAGTGAAATGTATAGTATTGTCTCACAATTACGATTATATGGACAAAGCATTTCTAAAGAAGAAATGATTGAAAAAACTCTCTCTATATTTCCTCCTGTATCTGCTGTGCTTGCATAACAATACAAGAACATGAAATTTTAGAGTCATTCTGATCTCATGTCCTATCTACTTCTTGTGGAGAAGCAAAATGAGCTACTCTTGCGCAATGCAGAAGCTCGTCCTATTGAAACTACAATTCCAAAATCTCATGCACTTAATATTTTAAAGTCTAAAAAGAAATTACATAAATATGGGAAACGTGTTCATAAGTATCAGGGTAGTCATAGTCAAGAACATTTCTATCCATATAGAAAGAATAAAAATTCTACTATTAATTATAGTAGAAAATAAAAATCAGAGATGCATTCTTGCCATAAGTGTAGAATGATTGAATATTTAGCACATACGTGTCATACTTCAAAATATTTTATTAAAATATTCCAAAAAAATAAGAAATTACGAGTTGAAGCTTGTAAAGTTCATACCATTGATGCGTCCATAGATTCAATTGGCGTTGATGACTTAGAGGCTTATATAAATGATAGAACCTCTAATGATGAATCAAATGATGCGCTCATTGATTCTGCAATAATACATACCATCTTACGAGATAGACAATTTTTTATTGAAAAATCTTCAACTTGGAAAACTAAAAATATGATGACTATGGCTAGAACAAATACGTTTTGTTTCCAAGAGGGCACAGCGATGGTAAAATTACCTGTGGCTTTCATCATAAAATGTTAACATGTGATTTTTACACCTTCAGCACTTCGGACTCTAATCAGCTACTGAGATGTGCGTATTAATGGTTATCACCTCTCAAACGTCTCTTTAAATAGAAAAGAGGTTTTGGTTCTTACAAAGAACAATAAAGTTATTGAAAAAGCTTTTGCTATAGAAAATGGTTTATACCAAATTGAGATTCGACCTTCCAATATATTAATTTTGCATCATCTATCTCAAAGAGTCATGTTTCTCTTTGGCATGGATAATTGGAACATCTAAGATCCACATTATTTAGGAAGATTATTCCATGTATAACTGGGCATAATTTAAAGCCTGTAGATATAGATTCTATGGAATTATGTCGTGCATGCATGCAAGGTAAAATGATTACTCAGTTTTCAATTTGGAAACTCTCACAAGAATTACCACCAATGCTTGAAAGATTGCATGGTGATATTTGTGGTCCTATTAATCCAATATCAGGACCATTTCGTTATTTTTTGGTCCTTGTTGATGCATCAAGTAAACAATCACATGTTTCATTATTATCAACTTGAAACATAGTGCTTGTCAATCTTATATCTATGCTTATTCACTTTCGAGCACATTTTCTTGATTATCCTATAAAAAATTTGCGTATGGATAATACAAAAGAATTTGCATCAAAGTCTTTTGAAGACTATTGTACTGCAACAAGAATCGAGTTGACATATTGTGTTCCATATGAACATGCTCAAAATAGACTTGCAGGGTCATTTATAAAGTGTATACAACTTATTACCCGGCCACTCCTCCTTCACGCAAGTCTACCTGCATCTATGTGGGGCCATGCAGTTTTACATGTTGCAGCATTAATATGCTTCCGCCCTTCTTCTCTTGAAATTATTTCACCACATGAGTTCATTTCGGATTGTGTTCCAAATGTATCTCACGAGTATTTGGTTGCCGTGCTTGGATTCCAGTACCAAAACTTCAATGGCGTACCATTGGAGCTCATCGACAAGAAGGTATATATGTTGGTTTTGATTCACCAAGTATTATTCGTATTGTTGATCCATCAACTAGCACATTATTACATGTACGTTTGCAAAATTGCCGTTTTGAAGAAATTGTATTTCCATCTCTTCAAGGAGGAATATTCAATCAAGAAAGAAATAAAGTACTCATATTTGAAGCACCAGAAATGTTTACAATGAATCCCGATCCTAGGACATCTTTGGCAGAAATTGAAGTTGCTAAGATTTTACATTTAAAACGGATCACAGATGAAACACCTGATGGCTGCAATGATGCACCTAGAATTACAAGAGTTCTTATTAATGAGGCTCAGAATGCATGTGCTCAGATTGCAGTGCCATTGACTATAATACCTCAAGTTATAACAACAACAACTAAAAGAACTCGTGGACCAAATAAGCAACCACGTAAGAAGAAAGCTATAAAATTAACTAATCTTGATATTATTTCTCAAGAAATTGCCATTCATCTTGTAGGACTATCAATTCATGATGATATATCCACGTATAATGTACTTTCAATTCCTATGAAAAATAATCTTGGAATTAGAAGGAATAAGAACAAGTTGAGTAAAGAATTATCTATTTTATATTGTGCTACAAATGATATTTGGGATAGACCATCTATTACGATAGATGAATCATTTGCATATATGATTATAGAAGCCTTTTCTTGTGAGGAAGACGATCTTGAACCTCAAACCATCGAAGAGGCGATACGTCGCTCAGATTGGTCAAAATAGAAAATTACTATTGAGGAGGAGTATGCCTCTTTGCGTAAGAGGAAAGTCTTTGGTCCAATAGTAGACACTCTTATATCTTGCCCTGTGGGATATAAAATGGTATTAATATGCAAGCGAGATGCTTAAGGCGAAATAACCCGCTATAAAGCTTGTCTTGTTGCTCAAGGATTTACTCAACAATTTGGTATTGTTTATGAATCCATATATTTTCCAATCATAGATTCAATTATATTTCGATATATTATTGGAATGACAGTTCATGCCACCCTTGAGATGCATCTGATGGATGTAATAACTGCATATCTATATGGTTCTCTTGATGCAAATATTTATATGAAAGTTCCACCTAGCTTAGAAACAGAAACTTCAAATCAACCCGATCCAAGAAAATATTGTGGTATTAAATTATGTAAGGCCTTGTATGGTTTAAAACAATCTAGATGAATGTGGTATCAACGTCTTCGAGATTATTTAATTACAAATAATTTTATAAGTGATCTACTAATCCCTTGTTTGTTTATCAAACAAAATAAAACTGGTTTTGTGATCATCGTTATATATGTTGATGATCTTAATCTAGTGGGCACTACATCTACATGTGTTATAGCTACTAACCTACTTATATGTGAATTTGAGATGAGAATGCTAGGAAAAATAACTTTCTGCATTGGTCTTCAAATTATGCATCTAACAGATGGTAACATTTTTTTCTACCAACTAATGTATATTAGACGAATCTTGCAAAGATTTAATATGATTGATGCTTATCCATTGTCCACACCAATGATTGGACGTGGTTGTGATGGTCATGATCCATACCATCCATGCGAGGAGGAGGAGGAGGAAATATTGGAAGACCAATATCCATACCTCGCAACGGTTGGAGCACTTTTGTATTTAGCTACATCTATAAGACCAGATATTGCATTTACAATTAGTGTTCTTGCAAGACATAGTACATGTCCAACACTACGACATTGGAATGGCATCAAATATTTATTACATTATTTAAAAGGTACAGAAGACTTAAGATTATACTACACAAAATTCGTAGATCCAAAATTGATTGGATATTGTGATGCAAGATATAAATCTGATATTGCAACAGCTAAATCTCAAACAGGATATGTATTTTTAAGACATGGAGCTACAATATCATAGAAATTAGTGAAACAAATAATAACTGCAACTTCATCCAACCATGTAGAAATTATTGCCTTACATGAAGTATCTTGAGAATGTATTTGGTTGCGATTAATTGATAAATTCATTCAAACAACTTGTGGATTCACAGAACAAAACCATTATTTTTTAATGAAATTGGTACAAAAATAGTATATACATTAAAAAAGAGCATTGAGTTTGATAGACATTATATACACAACATTATTCATCCAAAAAATGAAAATGGAATTTCAGCATGATGGGTATTTCAATTACTATAAATGCTTGTTTGTTATTTTCTAGTTTTTTATTATCTATTCTGATGATTCATAGATAAAGTAGCAATTATATTATTAGGTCATACATACATTTGTAAAAATGTTAATACCTTGTGTTCTTCAATGCATTAAGCCATAATTATGTTTCACCATGTGCACCTAAATCAGATTATAAAACTAAATATTAAGTTAAGCAAAATGTAAAAATATGATTTCAGAAGCTTCAAAGTCAATTTAGCACCAAGCCAAGATAAAGATAAGTGTGAAACTATGTGCATTGCACATTACATTGAAATAATGAAGCCAATGTAGATAATAGTCTGGAGATATTTTTTTCTGGATCTCATTTGTAGAACTGAATGCAATGATGTGCATACATGAAGCAATTCAAATGTTTTTAACTCTTGGAAACAAAACCATCACAACAGTGTAATCTCATATAATATTCATGCACATTTATCCAAATTGATTGATCATTTTATATGTTATTTTAACAAATAGTCTTGAACCAAACCTGCAACATGTTTTACAAGTCAATGTAGGTACTAGTTGAGCTGTTATCCCTCCACCATTCTCGCTGGCCTCAAGGAAGCCAGCGGGTTAGCTGCTTTGTCCTCATCAACCAACATTCTTTAATTGCGATACAACTATTTATATTTTTATATATATACACACACTGACACGTTAAATGGTGGAGGTTTCAAGGATTTCCATGATTACTTCAAGTCAGACTCGTCATACCTGGTTGATCTGTAATCACGCTAAGTCTGGAAGGAATATCCATTTCTAAGCAAACATCAATGGATCCACAAAACCAGCTTGTCTTCATGGCTTTGGGATGACAAAGCCCCGAAGTTGTCTTGCTGGGATGGTTCCATGCAAAGCTTTCAACGAAGCTTCAGAAGAGGAAGAAGAACGGTGATGCTTGGATTGTTGTTGCTGCAGCAATGCACGAAACACTTGAAGTTGGAGTAAGACAGCAGGTTATTATAAGTGCCATGAGTGATTGGTTTATAACAACAATAGCAATAACAATACATAAAAACAAAATTGATGGACTGGTAATTATGAAGAATCTACATGATGGCTTTCAAGTTGCCTTAGACAGAAGCAATGGAATACTAAAGACATGGGGTTGTGAAGTTATCCTTATTGTTTAAATAGTTGGGGTTATTAGCTGTCCTGTCTTTCTAGAAACTAAAGAAAAAGTATGCTGTAATACTGATTGAGTGCTTTTTTAACAAAGAAAGCACAAGGTGATGGTAATTATTCCCCTTCAACAAAACGTAAGCAGGTTGAAAATTAGATCACAGAATGATTGAGCGAGTGAGCGGTTACCACTGATCAGTGTCAATCAATACACCAGTGATACAGATCTAGTTCTTCTGTTCCAAGAGTTTCGAAACCCTAAAAGGTAGCTGCAAATGCATTTGAAGAGAAGTCAATTCAAGGTTTTCCGCCAGGCCCTACATTACACAATACTTCACAATGCTGAACAATCAACAGAACTGATCGGAACGACAGCACGTGTTTAAAACGAAGTTGTGTGTGTGTGTGGAAGTCATTTTGAACAACGCTACGCCAAGAGATTATGCTGAAAGCTGCCCTTCTTCTTAGCTACGACGAATAAATGCACCAGTCTTCTGATAAGTAACAATGACAAATTCTCGGCCAAGATAAGAAACAAAGTTAGGGGTCGGATGACCCAGCCAGATAGGGTTACCGAACCCTAACCAGGCCCATCACCACTCCAGACAGAACATCCATTGACGCGCTCTCATTCCAGAGCAAAGAGAAACGTGCGAACAACTCAAGCGTGACGCTGAATTGACGTCCTGCAGCAACACACCATTCCCGATACTCAGCAGCCCATGCTCGCGTGCGATGTCAACAGCATGAGATGAGGTGGGTGTTTAGTGAGTGTGTGTACTCTCTGTCTCCCTCTCTCTCACTCTCTCTCTTTCTCTCCTCGGCCATCACCCGTGCTGCATCATTTGCTTGCAGCGAGATGGGGCACGACTCACCGCAAGCAAACCCACACCACAAAATCAATCACTTCCTCTAAACAACGTCAGACAAATTGCAAAAAACACGAAGCTGGGTCATGGCTCCACTTCTGTAGACAAGATCTGTGGGAGTTTTGAGGTGCGTGTCTAATCCTTTTAGTCATTGGAGAGAACATTGATTGATGTGTGTGGGTGTGTGCTTGGGTCTGTGAATTTGCACTCATTCACTCCCTCCCTCCGCGTTTGTCACACGCAACAACAAAACTCCAACTTTGCTACCTTTCCTTATCACCCACTTTCGCACTGATTCATTTTCACTTGTTGTTCACTTGATGCGCAGCCTCTTGTACTCCCCATTCTCCTTACAAAACAGCGTTTCCGTGCTCTCTCCCGCGGAGTACCCAACCATGAATCTGCTTCCAAAAAGTCTGTGTGTGTGTTAATCTAAACATTTAAAAGAAGATTAAAAAAAAGCACCTAATTTTTTAAAAATTTAACAAATATAGATATATATATATATATCATAAAAAAAAAGACATATGACAATAATATAAGTATTTTTAAGGTATATGTAAAAAATTAAACAAAAAGAATTATTTCAATTTCTAATCTTTAGTAGGTATGACCATGAGCTTCTTTTTAAAGGTTTGAGTTTGAATTTTACTTTTGAAACTTAGAAAGGAAAAAGAGAAAGAAAATAAGAAAAAGTGATTCATTAATTGTTAAATTAATTAATTATTTTTTTAATGAAATCTTCAATGATATTTTTTTAAGAAATATTTTAGAAAATATTTAAAAGTTTTTATTTTATTTTATTTTTGTGAAGAAATTAACAAGTCATTTAAAAATGATTTAAATAGACATACTTTGTTGTATTTGATAAGTATATTAGAACAAAAAAAATTAAATACAAAATATTTTATAATATTAGAAATTGATACAATAAAATATAGATATATATATATATATATATATTAGAATTAATTTTTAAATCACATAAATTATTTAAATTTAATTATTCTTAAAATTATTTTTCTAACTTTTTAAAAACTTAATTATTTATTGTCATAATATTTGGAACATTTAATAATATAAATAAATAAATAAATAAATAAATCTTAATTTTTATGAAAACTATAAATGACAACCACAATTTTAGTTACTTGAAAAGCATCTAATGTATAAAATAGGAGATATTGTAAACAACAAGAATCTTAATAGAAACAAAAAATCCAATAAAGTATAAGTTATTATTTAAAAAAACCTACTTTTTTTAAATGAGAGTTGCTGGCTACATTATAATTAAAGTAAATCGTTTCATAATTATTTTTCTATAATCTTGTCTTTATTCTTAATAAAATTTGAAAGGAACAAATTAAGAGCAATAAGAGGTGATATCTTTGTTACATTGATTAAAGTAGACTATATTTAATAATATTAGAATTTATATGATGACTAAGCTAAGTTAGTGGTAAGGTTTTAAAACTTTTGTTGGCTCGAAGGTGTTTAATAATTTTAATATCTTTAAAATTTTATCTCTATGGAAAATAATTTAAAAACATGATTCTTTTAAGATTGTAGTAAAACTTAATTTGATTTTTAGTGCAAGTATAAATAAATGAAAATAATCTAAACTCAACCTTTAATTAAAAAAAAAATTGTTTATATATGTGTGCAACTATATATATATATATATATATATATATATATATATATATATCTAAAAATAAATATATATAATAAAAAATATATATTAAAGATATAAATACATGTAAATTAAAGCCAAATTTCAAATAGGATATAATCTTAAATTTTAAATTTTAAATTTAATTGTTAAACTTGAATTATTTTCTTTTCTTTAAAACTTATGTTTTAACTTTTATGATAGTATGTTATTGGTCAATAAATACTACTTAAGCTTTTTTAGTAAAATTTAAGAATTTTTTAATATAAAAAATATATATCAAAAAATCAAATATTTAAAGTTTTAATCCTTTTTAGTGTTTAAATTTTTTTGTTTAAATTCAAAAGATAAAAATTTTAAAAATGTCTTAGAGGGTAGCTAAAGTTATTTAAACTCAATAAATATAAAATTTTTAAAAAATAAAAATAAAAATAAAAATAAAAATAAATTTAAATAAAGAATATTTTAAAAAAATATTATATTTTATTATTGATAATATTAATATATAAAAGTGTATAATTTTTTTAAAAAAAATAAAAATAATATTTACTAAATAAAATCATTTTTATTTATGCAATGTTAATTGCTACTCTAATTGTTGCTTTAATTGCCACTCTTATTGCTAATATCATTGTCATTTGTAAAATTTTGAACTCTTGTAAGAGACGTCCTATGAACATGGCATGTGCAATCATTACAGATACTAAGCTAGTTATTATTTCTATACTTTTTGAACTTTAAGTTGTTGTCTCCATCTACTAATTCAAATCCATAAGAATCTTTAACAATTCTTAATTCACTAAAATGATTTGTACTTTATATTTTTAATGCCAATCTACTTGATCCTTAATTGAAGTTTCTTTGACATCATAAATTTAGACTCATATTAAATGCACTTTAAGTTCTAACATGATATTTACTTATTGGTTCAAAACTATCCTATCAATAATCCTAATCAAATCTCAAATAATCTTTAAGAAAGTCTTAAGAAATTCTAAAAAATTCTCATGAGTTTTTAAAATTAACCTCTTAAACTTAAAATAATTCTATTCAAATCCTAACTAAATTCTATCCAAATCTTTATCAATTTTTAAGGAATTATAACCAAATCTTAACCAAATCTTTAAAAAAATCTAAATAAATCCTAATCACATCTTGATTAATCTTTTAAAAATTCTATTTATATCCAAATAAAATTTTAATAAATTTTAATTAATCTTAAATAGATATAAATTAATATTATTATAATTTTTTAATTAATTTCTAATCTTATTTGAAATTTTGTAATATTATCAAATTTCTAATTGATAATAAGTATAAGAATATGAAGAAGTATTATACTTACTAACTAAAAAATAAATAAAAAATTTGCTTAAATGTGAGGTTGCACCTTTTTCTAATGTTGATACTAAGCTCTCAATTTCAAGATCTTTCTCTTGAAATTTTAATTTCCTTGCAAATATTTATAGATATTGATATTTACATCAACCTTAAGTTGGCCAACTTTTACATTAATTTAAGTAGAAAATTATTATAAATATTAGACTCTCTTATTTTTTTCTCAAAATTATAATTTTTAACTTAAATTCTACTTAAATTCAAGTAAATTATAACCAAAATTTAAAACACACATCTATGACAAATATGTTTATATATTTATAATTTTATTAATTATAGATGTATTACAACACTCGCAAGGTTTTTTTAAATATAAATCTTATTTTATTTTTTAAAAATAAAATTCTTATTATATCAATTCTAATTTTACATAGCTCTTAAAAAGTCATCACAAATTAAATTGCTCAAAACTAATGCATTTAGAATTCCTCTCTAATTTTTTTTCTAATGTGCTTTTCTAATTATCAAAATAAACTTTGCTTAAGTTATGGGCCCATGGTTTTATGACTCAAGATTTGATATTAGATCCAATTAATAAATAATCCTTCCAAAGCATCAATTTAAACTTTTTTTTATAATTTTTATTAAAAAATATCATTTTCTTTCATCTAAACAAGTACATGGTAGTTTTATGTCTATTCTATCTTATCTTACTTCATTAATGATCTTACAAAGTAAATAGAAGTCTTTTTAGTAAAAAATAATATTAGAACCAAATTTTCTATTACATCCCTATTTTTTATATATCATCTCTAAAGTAATTTTTCTATTATTATTTTTAATAAAATACCTCTGAATTATTTATTTTTAATTATTATATTACTTAATAGTTTTTATTGATACTTATTGGTTATTTATAATTTATTTGTGCAATAATCCATATTATTAACAAACTAGAATTTATGATATTATTTAAGTGCCTGTTGAGGAATTCAAATAGTTAAATTGTTGCAATTTGATTGAAAATGTATAACAAAGAAGAAGTTGCAATCATATCTAATTTTAATTCAAAATAAGAAACTCCCAATATTATATTGTTTTAAAGTAGATTATATTTTTTTCTTGCTTAAGAGGTTTGATTTTTATCAATAAGTTTTAGATAATATTACATTTTGGTTGACAATTTATAAGTTTAAATTTTTCATTTACAACAAGAAGTACTTCTATTAAGAATTTTAACTATTAATTGATTATTGGATGTTTTTTTTTAAAATAAGATGTTACAAAGCATTTTAAACAAAGAAAGTCCCCATTCTATGCTTCCACAATTTTTTCTTTGTGAATTAGTCACTTATTTTTTAAGTTTCTTCATATAACTTGTATCACTAATGCTTTAATATCAATTCAAATGATTTTTTTTCTCCATCATATTATAGGAAAGTATCTGCCACATCTTCTTAAAATTATCAAAATAATCAATTATTGTGATTTTGAACTTAATTTTGTAATGACATTCTATTATTTATGCCAAATACAAAACAATACTTTGGCATTTAGAAACACATTCAAAATGACAATCATTAAAGCAGATTGTAATTTTTTTTTTAATTAATTGGTCTTTATAAAGAAATATTGAAAATACTTCTTTATTTGATTTATAGCATATCTATATTATAATTATTTTTCACCACTTTTAAAATAAAAAATAATAAGAAATATGGATTGGTAGAAAAAAATTTAATCCTATGTAGTAATAATATTTAATACTTATCTAATATATTAATCATTAAAAATAAATAAAAAGATACATAAAATAATAAGCATAATATAATTTATTGAAATATTACTTATTTGTCTTATATATGCAATTTAAAGAATTGACAAAGTATTATAAGTGCTCTTTGACAAACTCCTCAAGAATTTTTTGTATAAAAAAAGTTGTATAAGCTTGATTTTTTATTATTATTATAATTTATTTTATATTTTTTTCAATAATAATATCTAATTGAACTTTAATTAGTATCAAGGACATGAATCAAAACAAGAAGAATCTTGAAACTCTCTTGTGTAACTCAAGAAGAATAAATATTCATTCCAAAAGTATTATTGTATTAAGACTAGAATAGCTATTGCCAAAGACAATAAGAATATAGATTCTTGACATTAGACTAAGAACAAGAAAGATTTTGATAAAATTAAAGAAGACTTCACTCTTGCTTCCATATATACTATCTAATAAAAAACTACATGGCAATATTCTATAGGTCCTCTAACACATATCCAACTTGCAAGACACTTGTCTACCTTACAAGATAAGTTTTTTATACCTACATTATCATGTTAGCTTGTTTTGCACGTTATTAATATGTGTAATACATGGCTAATTTGTTGGCCAAGTGTCTAACCTACCAATCAACTACAAACATGTTTAAAGTCAAATATGCATTTATGAAGCTTCTACAAAGTTTTATCACAAAATATCATCAAAGCTATCTATATTTATCTTCTACTTAATACTTATTATCTATACAAATATCCATATGCATGACATAATTCTCTTTCTAGGACAAGTTCCACAACGAGCAATAATCACATGTTGAAAAAATCTAAGATGCAACAAATTACATTTTCCATATACTTCAATCTTTATTTCCTTCAAAGATAGTTGATAGGCCATCTCAACCATTGATAATGTCTTATCTCTTGACAAAAAGACTACTATGATATTTGATTATTATTGAGGCTTTTATAACTTCTTTTAAATAAAATATTTGAAATACCATTAAGAGTGTTTTCAATCTCTAATAATATCACCAAATATCTTATATCTTTTTTAAGGTTATAATACCAAATACATTGTATCTTACCATCTATTTAAAGAAGAATATATTCTTCTTGAGGATCTTTGTCTTTATTTTGTTGTCTAAGAAGTTGTGACAATTGCAATGTCTCATTCAATAAATTAGCAAATAATAGCTCTTAAATGGAATTTTTTGGTTGTTGATTTTTCATCTTCAATATCAAAAATATGCAAAAACTACAAAACTAAGATAGAAGATAAAATACAATCCTTACTAATTCTTATTATTTTTATAGTATAAAATTGTTTTATTTTTTTATCTTGATTTTGATGGATGTTATTAATAAAGAATCAACTTTTTTTTCTACATTTACAAAATTCTTAACTAACTTCTATGTACATTCATTAATATCATATCCATACGAATATATAAGATATTTTAATCTATTTTAGTGCTACCTTAAGTCTAAGATTTTTTCAATATTAAATTTTTTATTATTATCTACTTCTATAGGAAGAGGTCACATGTGTTTTCTATTTGAAGTATTCATTGTCTTATATGTTTTAAAAAAAATACATAAAATATGGGATGGATTTTCATTGATTATAATAGATATAATTAATAATCAATATGATTGCTTTATTCACAAATAAGAAAAGATCAAAGTCTATAATAATCTCACTTGACATAAGGACAAATAATCTTGATATTGCAATAAAATAACCATACCTTATCACCTACGTTGAATTGTAGTTGTTCTTTAGAATATGCATTTGTATTAATCTTTTGTTGTTCTTGAGTTTCTTTTAATTTTGTCTTTATTGCTCCATATAATTATAATAAATAATTTGTCAAATCTTCCTTCATAAGATTAGCAACTTTTGAAAAGTCAAAAGTATCAAGTCATAGATGATAACCATAATTAGTAAAATTATATATATATATATTAAGTAAAAGATTGTATAAAATTATTATATGCAAATTATATCAATAACAAAAGAATTGTCCAATGATCTTGATGATAGTTGATGGTATACCTTAAATATTGCTCCAAATCTTGATTTAGCTATTTTCTTTGTCCATTATTTTAAAAATAAAAGGCTAAAGATAATTTTATATCCATCCTTAATATCTTTAAAAGAACTTAACCAAAATCTTAATACAAATTGTATCTCTCTATTTGATATAATATCCTTTGGTAATTTATAATTGCAATAGATATTGTTAAAGAAAAGCTTAGTTGTTCCTTTATTTGAAATATATTTTGTACATGGTACAAAATATGCTATTTTTGTGAAACAATCTACAATCACAAATATAGAGACATATGAACTTGAACTTGAAAGATCAATAATAAAATCCATAGAAATAGAAGGCTATGGTTGTTTTGATATAGGCAATAGTTAGAGAAGTCTATACGATCAATGACAAGGAATTTTTGACCTTGAAAAAATGTCACATGAATGTACAAAGTCATTCACATCCTTCTACATTTGTAATCATAAAAAATTTCTAAATATTAGCTCTTAAATCTTATTATATCCAAAATATCATGTTTTTGAAAAATTATGATGAGCTTGAAGAATAAATAAATGTGCTTCTTCTTTTGGAATATATAATCAACCTTCAAAATAAAATAGATTGTTTTTTAAGTTAAACTTGGAAGTATCATGAAACTTAAAAGAAATATTTTTAATATCACAAAAAAAAGAATTAAAGGACATACTTGATTGAATTTTCTTTACAAAGATTGAATTTAAAATCAATGTTGTTTTTATTATTCAAAGATAAAATTGCTCAAGCTTCAAGATGTCTATTCTTTATAGACCAAAAATTACATTTCTTTCTTTTGGTATAAGATAAAAACATCTAAAAAGTACATTTGACAAACTTTATTATTTTTCATATAAATATGTGATCTTAAAATCAAATCTTGATAATGACATGTTCAAACAAGCTTAGCAATAATTCAACATACATACTGACATGAAGTACTCAAGATTCTTGTGATTCATATATACAATGATTGAATTGAAAGCATTTTTCAGATTATAACATCATTCCTAAAAAGAATCTATAATTGCAAAAAGCTTATCATTAAGGATTTTGTGGTTGATCTTTGTTGTTGAAAATTTCTTAGAATAGAAAGCTACTAGATGGAATTTATTAATTGCTCCTATTTATGACAATATTGTACTCAAGGCAAAATTTGATGCATTTTTTTTCATGAAAAATATCTTTAAAAAGTTGATGTGATTCAAGATTGATGCAAAAATAAATTATTTCTTCCGAGCATCAAATAATGCTTTAATTTCTTTACTCCACTCAAGTTTGTATTTATAAATCAAACATGTGAATAAAGTTGTTATTTGAAAAAAGTTCTTAATAAAGATCTAATATTAATTAATAAAGCTCAAAAGGTATTCTACATCTCTTACTATTTTTGAAATCTTCCAATCTATAATAATTAGGACCTTCTTCAGAACCATAATAAGACCTTCATTAGAAATGATGTATCCTAAAAAGTCAACTTGAATAATATAAAATACAAACTTTTTTATCTTAACATATAATCCTACATCTCTAAATTTTTGTAATACATGATGAATATGAAGTTCTTATATTTTTGTATTTATAGAATAGATTAGAATGCTAAATAAAAAATAAAAAAATAAAAAATCATCAAAAAAAATCATTAAAAATGTCATTCATAAGATATTGAAAAGAAGCTAATGCACTTGTGAATTCAAAAGGCATGATAGTATATTTGAAGTGTCCATACCTAGTTCCAAAAGCCATCTTTGATTCATCTCTTTCTTTGATGTGAATCAAGTTATATACTCCTTATAGATCTATTTTTGTGTACATCTTTGTTTGATTTGGTTGATCAAAAAGTTCTAAAATCAAAAATAAGATATACCTTTTCTTGATGGTGATCTTATTAAATCCTTGATAGTCTATGCATATCTACAAAGATCTATTTTTTTCTTTACAAATAAGATAAAAATTCTTACGAGAGTTTTTAAATGACATATGAAGTTCTTAGCAAAGTTCTTATTAATATATTTCTTAAATGCAACCAAATTATTTTATATTTAGCTATATATTGGTCTAAATGGTAGTTGATTTTTTTTTTAAAGATCAATTGAAAAAACTTAGGATTGATGCTCTAAAAGAATATCTGCATTTTTTTTCAAAAACATCTTAAAAAACTTGATTTTGACTAGTAATACCACTTGATATCTTTCTACCATCAAAAATAGGCATGGCATATATAGCAAAAGATAACCTTCCTATTATCACATGTATAAAAGCTTTCACATCTATTAGTAAAGATTTGAATGTACTAGACTTATGTATTTCTATTTGACTAATAAAATTTTAGATTAAACTATAAGAAAAGTCAAGATCACAAAAAAATTGATTTATATGAAGATTATATTTTTTTTAGTATAATAATCTTAAAGTAATTAAGTTAGAAATAAATTTCATGGATACACTATAAAAGAAACCAAAAAAGAATTTGAACAAAAGAATTTCAACAAAAAAGCTAATAAGAACTTGCTTAAATAAGATGAGTATAATATAAATATTAAGAGAGGTGAGCTAGAGGTCCAAGACATGTGTTGTCAAGACTAAGGATCCTCTCAACCTTCACTCCAATATATACTAGGAATTAAAAAGCTTCTTGAGAAGTTTCCATATTTCTTAAAGATGAAATAATTTTGAGAAGCTTCTTGAGAAGTTTTCATATTGTTTAAAGATGAAACAACCTTAGAAAGCTTCTTGATAAGTTTTCATATTGCTTAAAGATGAAACAACCTTAATAAGCTTCTTGAGAAGTTTTCATATTACTTGAAAATGGAGCAACTTTAGGAAGCTTCTCGAGAAATTCTCATGTTGCTTGAAGATGAAGCAACATTAAGAAGCTTCTTGAAAAGCTCTCATATTTTTTGAAGATGAAGCAACCTTAAAAAGCTTCTCAAATAAATTCTTTAATGCTTTTAGAATTTTTTTTAATTTTTTTAAATATTATAAAAACCATCTTAAATATTTTAAAATATTTTAATAATATTCTTAAAATCTTCTTATTGAATGTCTATAATAATAGATCTTATTATATTAAATATTACTATTCTATTATGATCTTTAATTGCTATATCTAAAGGAACAATCTCATAGATAACATCTCCAAAAGACAACAAATGACCATCTATGACTTCTATATGTATGAATTTAGTTTTTTTGACCAAAGATATTTCTTATTATTTGACAAAGTCTTCATCTATAGACAAATTGAGGCTCTTCAATCTAATTAGGCAAAAACTTTGTGATTTTTAGGTCCTAAACACACATCTATTATAAAATAAAGTAAGAGATTTGAAGAGAAAATAAGATCTTTACTAGATATTGCTTATGATTCCACCTGCATAGTTCTTATTGTAGTTGGAAAAACTTATTTTTTAATACATTATCTTTTCTAATAACCATACTCTTTATTTTTTGATTACATTACTTTTTTGAATAATATTGATTAATGTGGCTAGTTTTTCTATAATATAGGTACAAATCTTTTTTAAAATGTAATCATCTTTTTGTTCATTGAGACATTTAATACATACAATATGAATTAACATTGGTTTTGGCCTTCATAAATAAATTTCTCAAGACTTTAAAAGCTATTGATGATCTATTATGTGTATTCTTGCTTGGAAATGCACTAGGTATCTAGCTTAGGAAGATAAGTAGAAATGTAATAATAATCCTACTAAATCAAATAGATTCTAAAATAAACTTTAAATAATCTTTAATAATTTTAATCAAGCTATTATTAATTCAATAATAAATTTTAAAAAAATAAAAAATAAAATATACAATGAAATCATATATTAATTTCAAAAAAAATTTAAAAATACTAAATAAATAAAAAGAAATATTTTAAAAATACTAAAAATAAAAAATTAAAGAAATAATAAATAGTATTTTAAAATATTAAAAATAAAAATCTAAAATAAATCTTAAATAAATTATAAATAAATCCTAATTTTATTTTAATTTAAATTTTAATAAACCTTAATCAAATTTTAGATTGATCCTTAATTAAAATCTAATTGAAATCTAAATCTTAATTAAATCTTAAATCCTGGAGCAACTCTTAGAATCCTAAATAAATCTCAATTAATTATTATAGCTCTTTGAAACCTTGATAAATATTAATTGAACTATAGATCTTAATTATTTTTTTTACTTAGTCTTTGATCATCAAGAAATTAACAAGCACACAAAATTTGAAAAGAATTGGACTTGTCAATTACAAAAAAAGCTTCCAAAGCCTCTCAATTATTAGACACCTTCCTTCTCCAACTTGAATGTTGATCATTCTAGAAAGAGTTCTCCTTACTAAACCATTGAATTGCTCCAAATACAAGGGTTTTTTTACATATTTAAGTCTTAATTGCTTTTACAAATTTTTGCTTCAATTAAATAGGAAAATATTGCTAGATTGAAAAATCCTTCACTTATCCTAAATTTCAATTATCCAAGCCTATAATCTATAAAAACTCTCATACTTTTTAATATAACTATTCAATTGACCTCAATTTTTTCAAACACATTTATAATAAGCACAATGACAAATTATTAAAGTTTTACATGTAAATATGCCATCAAATTCAAAAAATTATGAAATTTATAAACTTATTTATATTTCTCAAAATCTAAACCTCTCAATTATATTACTAACTTTAAAAATTCTTTGAAACCTTAATATTAATAAAAATGACATGAAACTAATTTTTTGAATTTTTATTCAAATTTTTTCTCAAAACATACTCTTTGATTAAAAAAAAAATCCTTGAGTTACCATAGATATATAGTTTTATGCCTTGGGGTCTAATTTTGATCCAAATTCACAATTCATCCTCTCTAAATATCAATTTTTGATAATTTAAGGTAATCTTTGCTTAAACCTATTATTAATTTTTTTAAATATATCTTTATTATTTAATTATTTTATTTACTTTAATTTGAAGTATTTATACTCTTATGAAGTAAATAGAAATATTTTCTATAAAAAGAAGAATTAACACTAAAAACTTTATTACATTCTTATTATTTATCTTTATATTTTTATTAAATCTTTCTATTAAATTCTTTTATAATAACATCCATATTTTTATTTTTCACCACATAGTCGTATTACTACATGACACCAACATTACTTGACTTATTCATCTTCAAACAAATCTATATTTTTGATGCCTTTCAAATTATCAATTATTATATGAAATGGTATAGCTTGAATGACATGTGATAAGAACTTTGTGATTCCAATCTACATTGCAAGTGAGATTTTTGAATTTAGCAACATACATGGTGGCTAACTTTGATTGTTGTCATAAAGATAAGAGCTTGATTTATTACTCTTTCTCAATTACTTTCTCCAAATATGGCCATAAATACTTTTAGGAATGAATTCAAATCACAAAAGAGTTACAAATCCTTTTTTATTAAAGATGCAATTAAAAGAGAACATTTCTAGATAAAAGTGTACTTATAAATATAACTTGAGTAAATCCATCAAAGCATTGGAATGAATGCAATCTAAGATAGAGCTTGACTTTTTGCAGAAATCTTTGAAATTTTGATCTTGTTCCATCAAACTTCTCAAGTATATTAATCCTTGTCTTTTTCATGCTTGTAAAAGCAAAACTTCTTGGATTTGGTTGTGAGACTGATCTACTTGCTTCCTTCAATTGGACAACTTCTTGACATAGACTCTAGATTTCTTCCATAGGCATAAGAATAGTGTTTTGTAGTTGGCATTGGTGATGCATGAAATTTCCATCCTAAGAGTATTGATAAACAAATGAAGATCTATAATAGTTATAAATCTATTTTTACTTCTATCAAGTATAGCACCTATGATTTTCTTTTTTTTCAATTTCAAATAACTTAATAAATCCATAAGTCAAATTAGAAGAAAGAAATTTATAACCTTTAATGTCAAATAAATAAATAATTCTACAAAGAAGGATGATTCACTTTCTTTAAAGAAAAAATTAAGATTAAAAAAATAAAGAATATTAATTTAAAGATGGATAATTTGTAATCTTTGAATACAAAAATAAAAGTGAGATCATCCACTCATTTATAAAATACAAAACAAGAACAATGAGTTCTTCATTTTTTTTCAAATTGTCAAGCATATGAATTAAA
Source organism: Physcomitrium patens (assembly GCF_059467195.1). Classification (NCBI taxonomy): domain Eukaryota; kingdom Viridiplantae; phylum Streptophyta; class Bryopsida; order Funariales; family Funariaceae; genus Physcomitrium; species Physcomitrium patens. The sequence continues at coordinate 14,206,540 of NC_143434.1, read as the reverse complement.
ACAAGAATAATCTTAAAATGCTCTTGTGTAACTCAAGAAGAATAAATATTCACTTCAAAAATATTATTATGTTAAGAATAGAATGGCTATTGCCAAAGATAATAAGAATGTAGATTCTTGAAACTAGACTAAAAACAAGAAAAGAGTTGACAAGAGTGTATATGAAGGCTTCACTCTTGCCTTCATATATACTATTTAATTAAGAGCTATGTAGTGACATTCTATAGGTCCTTCAACACATATCCAACTTACAAGACAAATTTCTAACTTACAAAACAAGTTTCATATATGTGTACTATCTTATTAGTTTGTTCTACTAGCTACTAATACATGCAACATGTGGCTAAGTTATTGGCCAAGTTTCTAATATATCAATCAACTATAAATACATCCAAAGTTAAATATGCATCTATGAATATTTTCAAAGCTTTGCTACAAAATATCATCAAATCTACCTATATTTATCTTCTACCTAGCACTCATTTTTTATGTAAATATCTATATTTGTGACAATTAGTTGCTTATAAAAAAAAACGTTTCTAATATGTTTTTTTAGTTGAAAATATATCATTACATTGTTAAGCAACTAACAAAGTAGAAGGTTTCTACAATGATCTTAGAAACTATACCAACTTTTAACAATGTAGTTTTCAATTTCTTCTTATTTTTATTCATTTTTCTTATTATAAAATAGGTAGCAATGATCTTAAGCAAACTATAGAAGTGATGAGTATTTGCAATTTTAAAAACTCAATATATATGAGACTTACATGTTTTTTATATTATTATATAATTTTATGAAGTATTAAATTTATTAATTAAATAAAATAAAAAATAATATGAATTATATAATTTAATTATAGTATTATTTATTAAATATAAAATTTTATATAAAATTTTATTTTTATCCTAAAAAATCTGAATATATATTACAAAAGAATTATATATAAATAAACAATTTAATAATATCTTTGATTATGAAGTATGTACGAATTATTTAATTAATTTGCATCTTTAACAATTATTATATAAGTTGTGATAACTAAAATTGTAATTTGTATATTTTTAAAATTATAATACTTATATTAGTAATAAAATAATTATCATCATTAACTTTTATTACTAACTATTATTTTAGAATTTTAAGGATCTATGCATTATTTTTAATATAATCATAAGATAATTTATTACAGTAGTTATTTTGTAATATTTATGCAGTTTCCTCCAAGTCTTTTAATACTCATCTATTTTTTTTAAGATATGTCGAGAAATTCAGAGATAATATTAAAGGTAATGGTTTCTAAATCTTTTCAAAAATTTCTATAGTATATCAATATTTTATTAATGACTTTTAATAAAAAGCTTAAGAAGTATCTATTGAAATGAAAGTTTTTTAGACACTTTTTTTTTAGTGGATTGGTTAGCAAGTCATATTATAAAGCTTCTTCAAGAACTACATTAATTGCCTAGTTAACAAAAAAATTATTAACCTTATCTAAAAAGTAACTCCTAATGACTTGGAAACATAATATTATAAGCTTAATCTTGAAAATAATATAAATATAAATCAGATCAAAACCATTTTCAATATTATTACTTCATTGTTTTGGTGATACATTTCTTGTGGCAACTAAGGCTTCTTGTACCTCATTGCTTGTCAATCAATTATTTTAGTATGAGTTAAGTTAATTACTTCTTGTTGCAATTTTTTTATCTTTTTACTTAGAACTATCTTTTCATAGTTGAAGTGTCACATATATATATATATATATATATATATATAAACTTTTATACCATTAATGGGTATTTTTTTATTTTATTTTAAAGTTGATTTTTCATGTAACATGTAGACTTTATCTTAGAATTGAAAATTACTAAAATGCCTCAGTGTATTTTTCATTTGTGAGTGGAGGTTTCTCAAGGAAAAAATTATATATTTCAATAAATCATACATCTGGTACTTAATCTTGTAATTGTTAAACATTGTGACATTCTAAGTTTTGCTGTTTTTTAAGAAGAAGATACAAACCAAAGAATTGAAGGTTTATAATCTGTAAATTTTTTCTTTATATAAAAAATTAAAAAAAAATCCACGATTTCTTTTAGGTTTTATTATACATAAATTTTTCATTTTTTTTGAAATAGCTTTCCAAATATCAAATAAATATACGATTTATACATAAAATATAACCATGATTTTTTTTATTATTGTATAATGTTTTATTATTGAAATCGAATGATTAAACTGATTGTAATTTAAGTGAATCTTCTTAGCTCGATTTACAAGTAGATTTATTCAAAGTGCACACCAAAGTTCATCGGATATTAACAAGATTAGGAGACTGCACATAATTTACTTATTTTTGCAGCTTTGAAATGAGGTTACAAGAGTTTTGATTTCACCATTATGCAAAGGCCTTCATTAGCTATGCAAGTAAAGAAAACTTATAAATATTCAAGTTGAAACGTACAAGACTAGCTTCCTGTTGCCATGTTATTCTCCCATACGTTTTATTTATTCATTTATTTATTTATATTTAAATACTGGCAATAAAGGTAGTATTTCTATGTGGAAAAGGATATCCTTCAATTAAAATTTTCTACAATTGGTATGGACTTTTAAGCCTCATAATCTACCTCATATGGTACAAAAGTGAGATTCTATCTTATGTTCCATAAACAAAGAAATGATTCATTGAAATGAAAGACGGTGCACAGCCGCCCTCTATATTTATATACCTGCATAATTAAGTTAAGAATCGAACAATTCAAAAAGTACAAATTAGATGAGATACTAGGAAAAGCAGGAAAAGATAAAATTAAATCTTAGATAATTGTATTTTAGTGTTTTGATAGACCGTCTAAATTAAAAAAGCGTCTCCAAAATGTCTTCAGATTCAGAGGAATGGGAAACTCATTTCATGTATATATATATATATATATATATATATAAATTTCAAGCATTGGTGAAATATGAAAACTATTTTTTAACACATGAATTCACCATAAATTCTTGTAAGGAATAGAATTTGAATTTAAAGAAAAAAAAGGAGAATAGAAACCATGTTTGACTTCTACTGTATGATTTAACTAATTGGACAAACATGGTTTCCATTCAATTAAAAAAAAATTAAAAAAATTAAAAATTAAAAAAATATCCCACAAAAGCCCATTTTGAGGACTTTTTTTAATGATTACTCTCAAGAAAAAGGAATGATAAGGATGAACATACACCCCATAATTCATTCATCCATTCACTCACCCAATTGCTTCATCCATGTTCTTCATCCAGCCTATTCAGCGCCGCTAAAGGGCAAACAGAAAAACACAACCCAATCTGGCCCTGAGTGATTCATAAATACAGATGTATGAGAGGGGGGAGTTAATGTGGGTTGTATTTTAGAGTAAATATGCTGAAAAACAGCAACCCACATTCTCCTCCTCCTCATGCATCCCACAGTGTACATATGCCTGTGAGCCCATAAAAGGCTCTACCCAATTTTTTCTTGCCTTCTTTCCTACTCAGCTTCCTACCAGATTCTTCTGGATTCTTCCCCATGGGTGAGATGCAGTTGGGGATAACTACAGATCCAGTTTAACCAGGGATGGGGTTGGGAATGGAGCCAACCCATGAAGCCCGGGTATCAATTCCCACACTGGAACTTTCAGGTATCAGAAGAGAATATTTCCTTCCTGAGATGGGGTCTAATGTTAAGGCTCAGAGCTCAAGGCCTTAACATGCAAGGCACCCACCCAGCTCATTCCACTATAGAATCATACTTGCTTTCTGTTTTGTGTCAATTGTTTTTAAATAGACTAAATAATATTATATATACATATAAAATAATTATGCTTGATTGCTTTGTCTGCTCAATCATGAGAGGATGGCCCCACTTCAGGCTCAAGAAGGAGTTTATATGCGATGTTTTTTTTTTTTTTTTTTTTTTTGTTTGTTGTTGTTGTTTTTGCAAGGGCATGGATACTGTTCATTTGCACTCTTGTTTGTAGCCTAGGCTGGCTGTGAGTGAATGAGAATGTAGGCATTGGGGATTTTTTAAAGGGGGTAAGGAATTCTTTTGGGGGCTCTCATGCCAATCCACAATGGAATCAACAGGAGATAGGTTGGCTTTTTCCATGGTCTAGGGTTTGTGATTTGTTGCCCTACCCTTACCTTACATCACTTCAAGTTTGCTAAGTCAGTTTTAGATGCTGGTACTTATTCTCTTCCATGTTAAAGTAAAATCAAATGTAGTATTGTGGTCTGTATTGAAAGGGAAACAGTATGTTTATAAATACTTGTTGTGTAGGTGTGTGTGTCTGTATTTATATGTATGTATATATAAAAGCAAAGGATATTGTAAGACATATAAATACTTGATGTACACAGATCTTGAAAACAGATAAAAAAAAATTATACATATATTTCTCTGGCAGCTGAATTTTCCATTGAATGATCCTAAAAGGGGGTCAATTATAACGCCAACCATTCCATTGACATGAAAGTACTCTTCATTTTTATTTTTATTTTTTGAATTAAATTTTTTTCATGTTCTTTTTTCGAGAATTGTCATGTAACTTACAGTATACACACATATTCATAATTTTTTTGACTTCATTGTTACATGTTTTCTGATGACTACTCACGTTAAATATCAGAATATCTTCTCGAGAAACTCCATTCCTCCACCATTTTTATTGTTAATAATAACTACCCTGCAGACGACCATGATATTTTCGTGGGAAAAAACTTGCCAATTTAAACAACTTTGGTGATATGCTGCATGAGCACTATGTTGCATATATTATTATTACTATTATTATTTGTGGGTTATATTTATTCATAGACACTTTCCTGCCCAAGCAATAAAATTGCCACCTGTCATGAATATGCCAGCTAAGCAAGTGGAGGTAAGGGATCACATTTAACATCTCCTTTTACTTCCTCTTTCTTTTTGCTTCTTCCCTGTATTCTTCCCTTCTTAGCGCTTGCTTTTGCTACTATTGAGGTGCTATTGAATCTTACTGTCTGGTGCCAACAGGGGAGTTTATTTTTTGTAATATGCTGTCTCCTCCATAACATTGCCTCATCCTCCAAGTGGGGCATATCTCTACTAATACCTCCCCAACCCAAAATTGTATGGAAATATCCATTGGCTCTTCAGTTTTCCTTTGCAATTTGGAGTGTGCCCTAAATTTAGACAGAAGGCGCCAAGTAGGACCAGAGGGGTTCCTAACCAGTCGTGCTAGAGTTCTCCACACCATAACTCAAATTAGGGTTCTGGCTTTTGGTGGCCCCTTCCTTTGCTTGGGTACTTTTCTATAAGCAAGTGTGTTGCCCAGCATTGCCACATCACAAGGAATTTGGGTTCATTTAAAATTCTTCTGTTTTTGTTTTTGTTTTGTTTTGTTTTGTTTTTTTTGTTTGTTTGTTTGTTTGTTTGTTTGTTTTGTTTTGTTTTTTTTTTCTGTTTGTTTTGTTTTGTTTTGTTTTTCAAACCTTTGTTTGAAGAAGTAGTGAGTAGATGAATGATGGTCCCAGCTAAAAAATCCTGGTTGTGCCAGGGAGTCCAACTAGGCATACCTGGAGCTTTTTATGACAGAGATCCCCAAAGCTACAGTTCCATTGCTCAAGGCGGTCAAAAGAGATCACCCTCTTTTCTGTATTGAAAAAAACAGTTTTTATGACCTTGGATAGTACATTCACATACCAATGTGCACAAAAAGCTATAAAAGTTTGTTTTGTTATTTTTTTTTGTTTTTCTTCTAGTCTTATTACTTGAGCCACAACAATAGCCTTCACGCCTCCAAAAAAACATACATGCACGCACAAGTCGGTAAAATGGAGTGACATCACTACACAAATATGAAAGAAATATAGCCCACATGCCTCTATAAGAACACACAAACGCACATGCACACGTTTGTCTGTAGAATGGAATGACATCAGTACACAAAAGTATGAAACATTTTTGCTATCACCTCTCCTTCTCAGCTCTTGCCATCCTAGTTTTCAACAGTGGCCAAATTGTGGATGTCCACCCACATTACATTCTCTCCAAGCAGGCCTTCAACCTCCTTTATGCTACATAACTGCTGTACTACTGCTATACACACCCATTGAAGTCATTTTGTGGAGAGGGTGGTCAGATTTCTCACACATTCACACACACACACACACACAATATAATGCTGTGTTGGCCATCCAGGCAAGACTTGATGAAGAGTTTCCACCAGCCACAGGGTGCACAGCGTTGCAAGTGTGAAGAGGGTCTGTGAGGCCCTGAATCATACAAAACTGGAGGTGGGGTGAATTGGGGAAGTGGGGCTCTATTCCTCAGAGAGGCTGACTGAGTGACTGACTGGCTGACTGAATGAGTTGAATGGAGTGGTAAGTACAAATAGTATGGGTGGGGTTGTACTGGCCAGGACACAAGGGTGTCCTCCCTCTTTCCAAAGGGGACTCCTCAGAACTCACTCATGCTTTCCTTACTGACTCCCCTCTCTTTGCCAATCATCATGGCCTGAGCCCATGGCACTAATCCTCAAGGGGCTTTGAGGCTCCCCTCACACCTACTCAGTATGCCAATCCTGACTTTCCATCCTCATTCTCGCTTCCATTGTCCATAAAACCTTCACCCATGATTGAATCAAAGTAGTGCAAGAAATGGATGAGCGGATGAACGATGAGCGGATGAACGGATGAAACTCCCACAACCACTGCATTTTATAGTTTTTGTTTACTTCCATTGAAGTGGAGGAGGAGGAGGAGAAGACTATGTTGTCACTCACATGAAGTGAATGATAATAAATGAATCTTATCACATCTTCAAAGCCCTGCCCTAGCATCCGCCATTTATTTTTCTATTACCAATAAGTTAAATGAAAGAAATAAAAAAATTCTTCCATTGGGAGGCACATTCGGGTGCACAAGGAATGATGTTTTTTTGATGAGTTTTGGAGAGTCGAACAAGTTTATTTAATTTATTAATTAATTTATTCATCTTTCTGCTTCTTCTTCTTCTTCCGTAGTGAGATTAAAGCAATGACACGTGATAAGCCTACATCCACCCCCTAAGGGGAAGGTTGTCCTTCACCGTAACAAAGTGAGCCTTTAGAAGCTGGCCATCGCACGGTTATTGAAAGTACGCAGCAGCCCGCTCTCAATAAGCTCATCCTGTTGAATCTAACACCATAACTACGAGATTTGAACATGATAGGACATGTACTGCACGTGTACATGTTTCAGAGCCTTTGTCGTGGTATATATTATAAAGTTCTGGGTGGGTTGTCTGCACGGACTCATTCATCGGTGAATTGCAGAGACTCCGAGAATTTTTTATAATTTTTTTTTTTGTAATTTTTATACTTTTTTGTTTTTCCATCGTCGCCGGGTGCTTTTGGGTTCTCCGTCATCCGCGTGGTTTTCTTTTTACCAGCGCAGCCTAACATTGCCTTTGTGTCCTACATTCGCGGCCGACAGAGTTTGAATCCGAGCCAAGTCTGATCAGGATTGAGTTTTTGGGTCGCAGAGCGCGGAGAATTTTCCATCGAGGTGAGCTACATCGGGGGGTGATGTCCGAGGGTAAAATTCCTATTATCATTTGGTCATGCTTTGTGGAGAGAGACCCAAAGGGCTACAGAAAAAAGTGTTTTGTTCAGCGAGGATTGGAGTTGCATCGAGGTCAAAAGATAAGCTCAAGGGTCCGCGTTATTTTATTTGTTTTGAGGAATCCGGAATCACGTATCTTATTTTGAGATGTAAGAAATTTGGTTAGCAGAAGTGAAGAGTGCAGGCAGGAGAAGGGAGTAGAATCGAGTGGGGACGATGGAGGTATCGAATCGGGCCATAGCCCATTTTGCAATCGTGCTCGTAGCGCGCGCTCCCTGCTCCCACGAGTGGTGCCGGTAGGGCGGTTGCGTCAGGTGTGGTAAGGTGGAAGAGTCGTCCGCTCTGTGGTGGGTTGTGTGAAAATGAGCAGTTCCGGTAAATTTCATGCAGTACAAACTGGAAAAGCCAATTTTATGTGACACTTGTACAAGAGGAAGGGCCCGAGGTGCGCTAGTTCCTTTTCCTCTGTGGCCCCTATTCTGCTTTGGTAGGTAGTTTTCTCAGGAGGACGCTTATATGGCCTTGGGGCGACTTAGAAGCCACCATTAGCTGCTATAACTCTTGCTCAGTCGTGAGTGAATGTGCTCGCTTACTGCTTTCCCAATCTCCGTTTCCCCTTGTGTGTGTGTGTGAGAGAGAGAGAGAGAGAGAGAGAGAGAGAGAGATCCGAATACCATCTTGTTGTTGTGTCGTCGCCCTGTGTCGAGACGATTGTTTGGTTGTGACCCAGTTCAAGGAAACCGGATGCATTACAGACAGAAACTTGAGCATATGTATTTTCAGTCACCCACAACAGATCTGAATGAACACATGAGATCTTTGTCTCTCTTCTCTAGCAGAGCGTTGTCTAACTTCTTGGAATCTTTCGTTTGCTGTTGTCTGTGCTCCAATCACAGTTGCCATCAAAGACGAGCTGGTGCGTAAGTTGTTGGGTAGGCACACTGGTGCCATCTTTTTGGTTCCGCCTCTTTGGAGTAGACTCTATTTTACCGTCCGATTCTTGCTGTGAACTAAAAGAAGTAGAACTGAAAGAACAATTGTGCCTGCAAAAAAAATTCCGTTATACGGCATTTGCTGAAGGTTGTTCACTTAAGCAGCAATTCTCTAGTGCGACTATGGCTCCATCCAAGAAGCTTGCCAAGTTCCTGAAAAAGGTGCTTCACATCTCCCCACAGATTCACAAGCAATCCATGTCCCGGCACTCCAGTGCTACCTCAAACACATTTGATTCTTCTTCTCTCGGTATCAACTCAGGGCGCTCATGGGGCAGCATGGCAGATATCCACAGCTATGACAGCGATGTGGAATTCTCAAATCCTCCACCTGACGTACCCGCTGGTTGCCTTGCTGTATACGTTGGAAAGGAGCGGAGGAGGTTTGTTATCCCAACATCGTATCTCTCGAATAGCGTCTTTCGAGCGCTGCTGGCGAGGTCTGAAGAAGAGTTCGGGTTCTGTTGCGAAGGAGGATTGCGCATCGCTTGCACTCCTGACGTTTTCGAACACTTGCTGTGGTTTCTGGAGGGTGCTACTGCAGAGTTTGTGGAAGAAACTAACATCATGGGGCAGGATCGCTCTAGATAGATGCAGTTCGGTCTACATATCATTGGGTTACGAGACTTTCTTCCCAGCAGCATGCTGCGGAGTGCTACACGCCGATCGGTATCTTTAGTGGAGTTGAAGCGTCTCCTGCCTTTTTTGTATGCACTGTGAAGAGATCTTTAGGATGTCTTCTCCCAGGGACTCAGCACGGGAGAAACAAAAAAACAAAGCAAAAGGGCTCCTCTTACATGGCGTATGTGCACCACAATCAGAAATTACAAGGAAAATCGGACATCGTAGTATGAAAGTTTTGAAGGCGTGTTTCTTCCAGAGGGTTTGCTGATTACTCAGCAACTTTACTTCTAGCAACCAGTTGAAGCCCGCGTTTCAGGCCTTCAATCTAAAGCCGCAGTCCACGACAATGGAACTTTTAGCACTAGGGAGGAATTTTACCAATCCTCGTTCAGACCGTGTTTTTTTTTGTGCTCCTTCGAGCGTGGACTTAGGCTACACCTGTTGTACACTACAACGAATTCAGAAATCCTGCATCTGAGTTTGAAGTAGTACCGATGGATTTCTGCCGAGTAGCAAGCACATCGGTGCCTTGATTTAATTTTGTCTTCAAACAGGGGTTATTGGAGCTGCCAAACCTTGCAGAGACGCGCCTTTTATTTTTTCTAAGAGTATGTTTTTCTACAAAGAAGTGACTGCTTCGTAGCTAAACAGGATGTAACACTAGTTCCAAGAGTGTTAAATTTGATGGACATGGTTGTGAGTCTTTCATTGCCGTGCTTCATAGTTTTGAGGGTTAATGGGATACTTGGGTTTACGATTAAGATACGTAGCTAGCTAGCTGCCATGAGGATTCTATCCTATCTTTACTGTACAGAGGAATCCCTTCTTTGGGGTTGCAAATTTTTATAAAGTCACCGCATGATGGATTCTCAATCAAGGGGCATGCCTTGTTGCATATAATTGCAGAGTATCAGTCGTTACATTCTGGTGATAATGCCACCAAATCGTTCTCTTTCTCTTGCTCTCTCTTTCTTTGTGTGGCTTGATTCTTCGCATATTCCTCATGTTTCCGAAGCCAAGTCAGTGGTCGCCAACCTGTGTGTGAATACTTCCAGTCTCTCAGCAGTTTTGACTGATTTCTTCCAGACCCATGCTTTTCCTGCACCTTAGGCTTATCACTTGGGTACTCCAAACACTGGCCCTATTGCTAAAGCTTCTGTTTTTGGAGGCATATGCTGAGCGCAAGGGGTGCCCATAGTGACAGTGCGATGGGGATTTGGTTTCACCACTTACTCTTGGAGAAGCACAAAGATTGATCCACACTGAGAAAGTATTTTTACCTCGTCATTGTGCGGGTCACATACCTGAGCAGTCAAAGCCAATCTGTAGGAGCATTATTTGGAGGACAGCATGGGTTATGAGAATGTTGTGAGCAAAAAAAGGGCCAAAAAAGTAATTGCTAATGAAATTGTTTACATTCATTTTCTATCAAGTTAATTTTCTAGTCATCGATCTGGTTTTCTTTGTTCAATTGTCAAGGTAGCCTTTACAAAGCCACTGTTGCTGGAGGTTTAGTGTTCGTTCAACAGGCCCTTTAGGTGTCCTCCACAACAACCAGCAATTTGTGACACTGCTCAACTCCTATGCCAAGATTCTGACTGCTTAGTAGCATTGAGTACTTGAGCAGGGGAAATGATCGGGCTCCGTGAATGAAGTCATGCACATCCCAATATTTTACAGCTCACATGCATGTGATGAAATTGTTACTCTTAGTGGTAGTGGTTGAGGTGGAACATTATACATGTCGCATGAATAAGGACAAGTTGAATGATGTGAAAGCAACCAGCACAAACCATGATAAGAGATCCAGGAAATTTAATCCCAAATTTGTTTAAAAATTTTCGGGGCCAACTGCAGTAAACAAAATCTGCAAGGAGAAAAAACAAGTTGATGACGTGTGCAGACAAAGCCATATTGGTTTTGTTGTAGAATGCAGATAAGGCGCAAGATACTGATCCCACTTGAGTGTCTTCTTAAAAGATAGACCCCCTTTGTCTACTTTGTCTTAGAATATCAATGTCTACAATTGTGGTACTGATGCGTTCCTTAATACCTCGTCCACCTCGGTATATACTCTGAAGTGGTGATCCAGATGTTGAGACATTGAGTTAGTGCTTTCTATTGTAGAAAAAAACACTCGGGAAAGTAAAGAAAAAAACCAGTTTAAAGTTGCGGTGCTCATGCCAGCCCTTCTGGACAATCAACAAGCGTTGAACAAAGAAACGAGGAAGTGGAGAATTCTTGCTGAGTTAGTTCCACCGTGTGGTAGGATGTGCTACTGACGCTATTAAGCCATGCATGTATGTGTAACATGCTCTTAGGTACAGAAAAGAGAGTAAAAAGGGAACCTCCTCCCTCTATTGAGACCATCAGGCCATATGCAAAGCATTCCCGAAATCAAGTAGATTTAGTTTACTAGTCCTAAAGAGGGTCTGTGTTAAACACTGTCCAATATCGTCATTATCATTGATGAACATCTTTGAGGATTCCTGCCATTGCTTTCCAAAGCTTACCACTTAACTTTGAAAGCCGCAATAAATGAAGAGAGAGGAATACTAGGCATCTACGCACTGAGGGTAGGCGTAGATGCCCACAAGCTCGTCGATCTCTATGGAAGAGAATGAAGAATCGTTGGTCTCGATGAGACACAACATGTGCTTAAAGAAATCCACTTCACATGCAATCTCTAACCCTCCCTTGTGCTCGTATCCGAACTCCTCTGCTGACTTGTTGAGCAAGGCCTTGAATACAGGGTGGCTCAAATGCTTGGCTTGAACAACAAATCGGCACCGCTCCTCACCCACGTATACCACTAGGTTTCCTTCAGGCACATCTATAGGGGCAGAGTCGTTGCTATCAGAATCAGAATCGTTGAGATCACTAACTGCAAACCGACCAGATCTTCCGAACGCGCACCCATTTCTGAGGGTGCCTCCCGTCCTCGAAGGGGATTTCGCATCGCTGTGATGGTGCATGGCTTGGTGATTCAGGTTCGAGCTTGAAATGCTCTTCTGCAGCTTATGAAGAGCCTTCTGCATCTTACCAGAAACTCCTCTGCTCGGCATGGTGTTGCTGTGCTGAGCTCTAAGGCCCCGGGCCACTAGAAATTCGCACAGTGTTGAGTAGAGACAATACTACAGTAAAAGAGGGGGGTGGGGATGACCAAAACTATTGCTTGCATAGCTCACGTGATAGCCAACGTTCGTGGAACCCAACGTTGCGGATGAAAACGTGCTGTTGATGCTGGGCCTTCATGAAGGAATACGGACAAGGATGACTTGAAATATGTCCAGTTAAGTGATCATTAATGGATCTGTAACAAAACCGAAGGAAAACTTCAGAACTCTTGTACAAACCGATGATCTGGATTGGAACAGTTCGGACTGTCAGCTCAAGACCCTGCCCCATTACGTCAAATACCGCTGGAGCCAAGCGCCACTTGATACTGGATGAAATGAAAAACAAACAGAATGCGATGGAGCGTCACAAGGCGCCTGTCAGCTGCATATACGATCGCAGATTTGGAAAGCAGTGTTTAATGTTCTAAAAGCCTTCTCTTAAACAGAAGAGGTTGTCTTTTCGAGAATTTAACTGCTAAGTTTAAACAATAGGAAATAGTTTCTTCAAGTAAAAGCGTCTGACGCGTATATCCTATTTGAAGAACCAACTTCAATGTCAACCCATCTTTGCAAGAAACAAGAAAAAGGATTTCCCACACACTAACAAGTAGGAGCGGGTGGAACATGATCATCTAAAAATCTTCCGATGCACACTAGTCTCTCAGGCACAGGGACCCTCTCCAATATTTGTAGACACTCTGAGTCAACGACATAGCATCTTTCAACAACAAACTGCGTCAATTAACAACACTATCAAAAGGTGATCAATAATGTAATGGTTCGCGAAATTTGAGCACCGTCCACAGAAATATTCTCGAAGCAAAGCCACTCTAATCTTCAACAGTTCAATTTCAACGTAAAAGGCACTACTCAGGACAAAAACTAGACTCCAGCAGACATATCTTTGAAAAATTAGGAAAGACCCTTGTCGAAGGTCATCAACGCACCTGAAAGCTCTGCGAATACTGTCTGCCAGGAACACACTAAATGAACTCTCCCGCAACGTTGGATATATGCCCGGCGCCTCGACTGTTAATTCCGACGTCCAAACTCCCAGAACCGTTCAAAATGGAAGTCAACAATAGCATTCTCAATTCTCAAAACCCACACCCTTCGTGCCAAATAGGCCAATTATCGAAAAAATCCCAGCAACCCAAACACTTCTCTTCGCAAATAACAATCCGTCTCCTCGAAGCCGCGTCAGGACATTCCCGCAAAAGTGCACGAAAGCAGAGCTCTTCACTGCAGGCAAGATAACGCAACGAACTCGAGCGTGAAATACCAACAACCAAGGCAGCAAAAACCGAGACGAAACAACGAAGCACCCTGAGCTACCCGCGGCCTTCCATCTCAAGCAACAAATACACGACGGCGGGGGAGGGCGGGAACCAACGCGCAGCTGCCTGAGACTTTTCGCTCTACGATGCAGACCCACACAAGAAAATTTATCTATGCCACCCCCTGCGGCGCAGTAAATTGCCCCTCCTCCGACCGAAGACCTGAGCAGAAACACACGGAAGCCACTGGTGCGGCACACCGGCAGAGTAGCGAGTGTCTTTCACGACGGCGAGAGAGACGGGTGGAGGGCAGACAGCGCGCGTGAAAGGATCAGGGTGGGGGGGGGGGGGGTTAGTGGTGGAGTGCCATGACGGCCCCCATGCGTATGAAGTAACAGACGCTGGGGAATGCTCGAGCGATGGCGCCGCATGCATGCACGCCCACATCGCGGTCTATGCTACCGACCACTCACTCCCCCGCACTGCATCTTCCTCTACGCCTGCATCGCGGTCGCAGGCCTTGCGGGCCTCGACGCCACGACGCTTGCGTCACGGCCGCGGCTGCCCGCGAGCGGGCGTGTCGCGACTGGGGCTACGGGTAGCGCCACGCCCGCAACGCTACTATGTACTGGGAGCTGGAAATTAGTGTGGGCAATAGGACTCGTTTCGCCCACGCCTCCAAACCCCAGTAGTAAGTTGGTTTATCTCTTCCTTGTGGCACGCAAACTCACCCTTGTAAATTATTCATTTTGTGTGTATACATGTGAATGAGATTTAATGTGTGGGGTCTTGATGCATATGGTGGTGTTGGGTACAAAGAGTTTTTGTGTTATGGGGGATGCCACAGAGTTTCTTGTTGTTCTCAATTGGCTTTGTTGATGTTGATGTGTAAAACAATGGACATTGACATGAATTATTTTGGATGTGATGGTTTGCTGTTTCTGGTTGATGCATTGTCTGACATGATGCATGTGCATTACTCTGGAACATAATAATAATTACAATGTTCATTTTTTCATGAACCATGAATGATAAGCACTTCGAGTGTCTAATCTTAATGCCTGTTTGCTAAAAATTTCAATTAAGAAATGTACTTGAGACTCAATGTGTAAAACATGTATGCACATTTTAATTGGAGTTCTGTTTATATCTTACATATTCTTATGACAGTTTTGTTAATTTCCAATTTTGACTTGCTATGAATATTGACATGTTTTTTTGGGCAGACTGATGATTCTGTTAAAAATATATTTAATTGGACATACAGTAACACATGTTGAACGTGTCAATTGATTAATATTTATGCAGGGATTCGAGGGATTTTCTGAAAAATATTTCATAAAGAATAATAATAAAAATAATAATCTAGTGTGGTAGTCCCAGTTTCATTGTGAAGGGGGCTTTCAGATCCAAAAAAAACTTTAACTGCTTCTTGATTAATTAAGACTTTTTTACTTTAAAAAAGTTTTAAAATTAAAAATTTATAAATTGGAAGATTTTTTTAATTTTATATGTGTATATATATATATATATATATATATATTTATTAAAGCTCACAATTATAAGTAACCAAAATTCATGGAAAAATGCATTAATGTTCTACAAAATATATTCAATTGTAGATACTTTTAGAGGGAAAAAAATGCATATGAAAAACCTTATATAATAATAAGAGACAATTGACATAAAATTACTACAAAATTCATTAGATTGCACAATTTGTCCAAAAAGAAGAAGATAAATGGAGTGTATATTTAAAGGAATATTGATAGAAGCACTCAAAACTACATCAATATTGTCCTAACCTAAAAATTAGTAACCACTAATACGAATCTTAAAACAAAACAAAAGACATCAATTATTCATTCGATTTCTATTTTCTTCTTGATATTAGTTTATTTTTCCAAAAGACTCATTAGATGACATCTCCTTTGATTGATGCCCACAATTGAGGAAAAACTGATGGAACTTGTCGGATATCAACTCTGATTGCAGTTCGAGCAGCTTCAAGTTGTTTCACATGTTTCTCTATTTTTGGCTGCACCGTCACGACACCGAGTTTAACTGCGGCAACCGCGATTGGGTGAATCCCAGATCTGATAGAGCTTTTGGGAAATGCAAGGTTGACCTTGCGTGTAGGTCATTCACCCAATACAAATCAAATAGATGCGGGAGCTATGATCCCATCCTACAGGACAGAACCGTAGAATGTTTGCTTGTGGATGAATCAGTATCATTCGTAGCGTTGTACTTTAGACAGTCTTCCAGTTATGATAAAGTAAAGCTCGATCAGATTACTGATCCAAACTCAGCTTCTGACGATCCCTAGTTCGGGGGATCTTCCGATGGCTGTTAGCTTTTAGATCTAGATTTCCAAGCTCCGAAATCCTCACATGAATATGGCTGGGAGTGAATGGCTTGACGGTGAGATACCAACCAGCTTGAAAGTGCTCACTTTGAATGACCTCGTGAACCCCGTTTTCATATGCCTTCCCTTTGGTTTCATCACCAAGCGCGAAGCTTCTATTGCTGATTCAACCAGCGATTGGATATTGGGCACCAGGGGTGGCACCCAGAAGTCCTGCAGAGAAGTTTATTTAGCAACATTCCAAAGGACACTCACGACAATATGGTTCGATGTGGAGCTTCAATTAGCAAGTTATTGATTCCTCGCTGCAGGAAAGCTCCAAGTCTTGCCTGAAACAAGGGAAGAACAGACGGAAAGTGGATAGGGATTACCAACTCAGACGGATCATGTGTGTGGGAAGCTTAAAAATAATGGATGGTTACTCCTTGCAAATATTCATGATTGTTAAGTTCCAATATCGAGCACTTTCATTTGCCGCAGGTTCCGATGTCGAAAGCTGAAAGTTGACCGCAGTAATTCCAAAAGATTCGCGACATTCTAATTTTTCATCCAGCTGGGAGCTATAGTAGAGGCATCCAAGTACTGTACTTATACAGATAATAGTGACAAGGTCAACTTATCCGGTTGATAAAAAAGAAAAAGAAAAAAAGAAAAAGAAAAAAAGAAAAAGAAAAAGAATTCCTCGTCGATTGCAACATAACGCCCTGGAATACTAATAGTTAAAAGTGGCAACTCCTGGAAGTTAGCCTGCCCGACTGAGGCACTGTTAGCACGCTTTACTGCAATTATAGAATGTTGCTCATGTGGGAGCGATGAGCTTCTGGGGGGAAGCTGATGATATGAGGCGACGTCACCGCCATGCTGTCTCCCTGATGTCAACATAGCGGAGCATGCTATATGATGGTCGCATGTTCGGTGTGCTTTCTATCACCTAGTTTCATGTCTTTTTGAGCCTGCTCATTTTTCATGTTTTCGAGGGTCTTCGGCGAGGGCAAGGCATCCAATCTGAAGCTGTCTATGCGGAGGGTATTATTAGTAACAATTCGCTTAGCGACGAGTAATCCTGGTGGTGGTTGTGCATGCATAGGCTCAAAGGTGCTGAGGTCCTATCACTAAACCTGATTCACTGGTTGTGGAATGTCCCATCCCCCAAGCTAAGAGCCCGCTGGCTTGTGGATCTTCCCGGGACGCGAGCCGGGGGTTACACAGGACTCATGCAAGCCATTCCTTCGCAATTGGGTGGAGCGTTTCATGCACTTTACGCAGGTTAACGCTTGCGACTTGAATCCAAAAGAAATTCTTTACACTTGTAACTTAGATTGCAAGTCGACCAAGTTTGACGCATATTCTCAGCTAATGCTGTGTATCGTAAAGTATATAAAAAATAATCACTGAAGTTCGACTTTGGAAAACGGAATTTACAATAGTCGACGGCACAGTTGGGGTATGAGAGACTGAACTGCAACGTGTGTCATGGATTTGTCAGCGATGGCTGAAAATCTCTTTTGTGCCCGAGTCCTCTATCGTGATTTGTAAATATCGCAATTATGAAACGAGAAAAGCAATGCGGACACATGTCATTCTCGAAATTGACAGGGGCTAAAATCGGAAGAATTGTGTGGATCTTGTCCATGTGGGCAGAAAGGGAATCTGACTTTGTGGCTGTTCAAACATACGATAAATTTATCCTTTTATTTTTATCGATTAGCCAAAAGGTCAACTTCCTCGGAGTGAACGCCCACTATTCTCGAGCTGTTCCACTCAAACAGCTTCTACCGCAGTCCACTGATCGTAGGGCTGCAAAAGCCACGCAGCCTCTCGATCGCATCCCAGGCGCATTTAAAGTGACAGTTACTGTGTAGCTGCTTTGGAATGTCACTCAAATAGATTTCAGCACCGTTGGACGGGGCCACCAGGATGGAGTTGGTGGATGATTCCTCCATCTAAAGCCTCATGAATTTTCGCAATTTCCTGCACAAAATATCCACGTAGAGATTATGCAGCAGATTACCAGAGGAAAACCCCCAGGAAAGGCATAGTTCTTATATGTGGCTTCGAATTTAACGTGGAAGTCCCCGATGAGAGAATAATATGAGATTCTCTGGGCTGCGTACAAATACATTCGTGTGAGGGGTTGTTGTTTCTATAGAAACTTCTTTTTTCTGAGATCTATCTCATTGAGCTTCAAGTTCTTTCACGGTTTTCTGTCGTGACCTTGCATGAACTTACTTCGCCAAATAGTTTTATAAAATGTAACACGTGTTTTTTGTTGGATGGGTCACGACGATGGCGCTCCGCAAACTACAGGGGTTAGGGTTTTGCTTTGGAGATGCACTAACACTGATTTCAGCACTGGAATTGTTCGCTCGCAGTGTTTTGCTTTGCTTCTAACTTGCATTCTGCAGCTCACCTCCTTGTTCCAAACTGTGCTAGGAAATTTTTGAGTATAGTCCCCTCTTCCACTGCATAGATTTAACGTCTGTGGGCACTTTTTCTAGACAGGTTTTTAGGGTTAGTAATTAGGGTTTTTGCAAATGGCTCTCTCTTCCATTAATGCTGTTCGTACTAACAACTTGAATGACTCTGTGCCTCCTAGGTACAACTCCCCCATGGTCAACATTGAGCAAGGATCTAGTGGCCTCTCTTCGTAATTAGTGCAAAGTGGTGTCAGTGAACTCTACCAAAGCGACAACCGCAGAATGTCTTCCTGAGGGATTTATGTAAAATTATGCTGGGTTTTTGTTAAAATAGACAAAAAAAACGAGTATATGTACTATAGGAAGTTGTCGTTGCTGAAACACGACACCTTGATGACCATATGGTGGTGGCCACTTTCGTAGGTAGAAAGTTCACTCCGCCTCTCTTTGCACAATGGTTTTCTACTCTAAACATAAGTTTGGGAGGAGGCTTAGTCATGGCTAGCGATAATTCTAGCAAGGGATTTTTTTTGCTTAAAAGCTTCCAGCCTAGACGTCGCACGCCAATTGCTTGTAATGACTCCGTATTAATCAGGTAGTGTCTTCTATATATTTTAGCAATGGATAGCCACCTTCGACCCCACCATACACAAAGGTATACTAGTATCTACTTGGATAACTCTGAAAAAACTTCCTGTGCAATTCATCTATGTTACATCTACAATTGCAGGTAGTCTCGGCAAAGTACTTGCAGCTGATGCATGTATTATTAAGACAAACAAGTATTTAGAAGATACAACACTTAACATCAGCAAGGTTGCATACAAAGAGAATATGGAGTAAGATATCTCTCACTTACAACACCCATTACTTATAGGTGGTAGTTGCTGCCCTAAAAGACAACGTCCACTCTTTGACTTTTACACACATGGTCCTAGGATCCTTTTGGCATCTCACAAGTCTCAAGAGTATCCAATGTCTAATACTAATTACTCTTACGTCTTACACACATGCTCTTAGGATCCTTTGGCATCTCACGAACTTCGAAGGTATCCTATGACACATACTAATGACTCATATTTAGTCTTTGGATATTCCCTTGTTAATACTTTATCCTTTTGACTTTGACTCTTGGTCCATGATTTCGTCATATATCCATTGGATGTCCTTACCATATACCAAGACTTAAACCTTTGACCATTAGGAACTTATCTAAGGTAATATCCTATACAAAGTAACATTTTTTATTTTTATTTTAATACTCCCACTTTGCTATTGGTCAAATGTCTTTTAAGCCTAATGCCTTTTTCAACATGTGGTGTCTATCTTTTACTAATGCCTTTGTCAACAAATCAGCAAGCATGTCCTCCGTTGCACAATACTTCATATTAATCACTCCCATTTCAATCTTCTCTCTTATAAAGTGATGTTGAATGTCAATGTGCTTGGTCCTTGAATGATGCTTTGGATTCTTTACAAATGCAAGACATCCTTGATTATCACACTCCATTGGAGTTGCTTCCATTTGCACATCTCCAATGTCCTCCAAAAGTTGTCTTAACCATATTGCCTCCATTGTACCATGGCTTACTGCCATATACTCCGCATCCATTGTTGACCTTGCAATTGTTGGTTGTCTCTTGTAATTCCATGAAATTGCTCCCATTCCAACAAAGAATACATACCCCATTGCTGACCTTCTATCATTTGCATTTCCAGCCCAATCCGCATCACAATAACCATGCAAACTAATATTATCACTTCCAAGGCATAATTTGAAGTTCAAAGTGCCTTTTTAAGTGCCTCATGATCCTTTCTATGGTTGTCCAATGGATTGGTCCAGCCCTTGACATGTGTTGACTCACAACACTCATCGCATATGCAAGATCTATCCTTATGCCAACCATTGCATATATAAGTGAGCCCACTGCTACCTTGTATGGAACACCTTGCATTTGATCTTCAACTTCAGAAAACTCTTCATCTGTGAGCTTCATCAACTTGAAGTTTGCCTCCAATGGTGTTCCAATAGGCTTACACTCTTCTATGTTGAATCGTTTCAATATTTCTTCAATGTACTTCCTTTGGCTCATTGTAATGGTCTTCTTACCACGATCTCTTACAAACTCCATTCCTAAACAATAGTGAAGCTCTCCCAAATCACTCATTTCATACTCCTTTTCTAACTTTGCCTTCAATCAATCCATCATCTTCAATGTATTAGTTAAGATGATCAAATCATCAACATAGAGGATGACAATCAATATGAATTCATTTGATTGCATCACATATAAGGAATGATCAGCCTCACTCCTTACAAATCCTTCACTCACAAAGAATGTATCAATGCATTGGTACCATGCCCTTGTCAAGGACAAAGACTCGATGAGGAAAAATATACACCAAAAGGCTATCTCGATATAATAAGTCAAAATATAAACAAGTAGGTATATTAAAAGGAAACTGGAATGGCTATTGCCACAAGACAAGAAACTAAAGACTCTTGAACCTGGACTAGAAGCAAGAAAGGAGTTGACAAGAGTGAAGAAGCCTTCACTCTTGTCTCTATATATACTATCTAACTAGGGGCTACGTGGCGACGTTCTATAGGACCTTTAATATGTGTTGACTTTGTAGGACACATGCCTTGACTTACAAGGCAAGTTTTTCTACGTGCGGGCCACATAGTTAGCTTGATCTTCAAGCTAACAACATGTGTGGCACATGGCCAACTTGTTGACCACGTTTCTAATCCAAAAAGTCAATTAAAGACACCTATGAAGTCAAAGCAGCGTCTAGGAAGTTTCTAGGAAGCTTCTATATTAAATATTATAGAATTAACTTACTTTTATCTACTTTTACTTACTTCTACCTATTTCTATATGTAATTATTAGCTTACATGATTATGGCTGTGACATTACCCCCCCTTCTAGAGACGAGTTCCACGAGGAGCGGTCATCATATGTTGAGGAAATCTATGATGCGACGAATTGTATTTGCCACATACTCTGATCTCTGTTCTCTTCGAAGATGATTGATAGGGCCTCTCAACCATCGGTAGTGTCCCATACCAGGGCGGAAAGACCACCCAGTTATTTGATCATTATTGAGGCCTTCATAACTTCCTTCGAATAGAATATTCGGAACACCATCAGGAGTTGTTCCTACCTCTAGCAAAATCACCAAACATCGGGAGTCCCTTCCCAAATCGTGATACCAAACGCGTTGTATCTCACCATCTATTCAAGGAAGAACATGTCGTTCTTGAAGATCTTCATCTCGATTGCGTCGTCTTGAAGGTTGTGACAATCGTAATGTCTCGTCCGGCAGGTCAACAAACGAAGGTTCTTGAGTTGAATCTGCTGGTTGTTGGCTCTCCATCTAATTAGCGTCACAAATGCAAAGAAGTTACAAACAAGGATAGGAAATTGAATGTTATCTTGCCTCAATCTTATCTCTTTTATAAGAGAGATTTTCATCTTGGTTTTGATGGATGTCGTTGATGAAAAACTTTGACTTTAGTTGATGCATTTGCTAGATTCCTGGATGGCTCCCATGTGCGTTCACTAATATCATATCCGCACCAATGAACAAGATATTCCAGCTTATTTCGGCGCCGCCTTGAGTCTAATATCTCTTCCACCTCAAATTCTTCATTATTATCTACTTCTATAGGAGGCGGTGGCATTTGTCTTCTTCTTTGTATATCCACTGTCTTATATGGTTCAAGAAGAGATACGTGGAATACAGGATGGATCTTCATTGACTCTGGTAGATGTAACCGATATGCAACTGGGTTGATCTGTTCAGAAACAGAAAAGGGGCCAAGCCTACGATAGTCCAACTTGTCACAAGGTCGAGTAGTCTTGATATTGCGACGAAGTAGCCATACCTTATCACCCACGTTGATTTGTGGTTGCTCCTTACGATATAGATCTGCGTTTATCTTTTGTCGTTCTTGAGCTTCCTTCAATTGTGTCTTCATTATTGCATGTAACTCTGACAACCGATTTGCCATATCCTCTGCTGCAGGATTATCAACTTTTGAAAAATCAAAAGTATCAAGTCGTGGATGATAGCCATAATTGGCAAAGAAAGGTGTTTGTTGCGTGGAAGAATGTACCGTATTATTATAAGCAAACTCTGCCAATGGCAGAAGGGTTGTCCAATCATCTTGTTGGTAGTTGATAGTACACCTTAAATATTGCTCCAAGACTTGGTTTACGCGCTCTGTTTGTCCATCAGTTTGAGGATGAAAAGCCGAAGATAGTTTTATGTCCACTTTTAAAATCTTGAAAAGGGTCCTCCAAAATCTTGACACAAATTGAGTTCCCCTATCCGATATGATATCTTTAGGTAATCCATGATAGCGATAGATATTATCAATGAAAAGCTTAGCTGTTTCTTCACCTGTGATAGATTTTGTACATGGCACAAAATGTGCCATCTTGGTGAAACGATCTACTATCACAAATATAGAATCATAAGATCTTGAGCTTGGAAGATCTGTGATGAAATCCATAGAAACAGAAGACCATGGTTGTTCTGGTATAGGTAATGGCTGAAGAAGTCCGTAAGGTCGATGACGAGGAATTTTTGATCTTGAACAAATATCACATGATTGTACAAAGTCTTTGACTGACTTCCACATTTGTGGCCACCAAAAATCTCTTGATATGAGTTCCAAAGTCTTATTATATCCAAAGTGCCCTGCTGCTGGAAAGTCATGACGTGCTTGAAGAACACGTAAACGTGCTTCTCTTTCTGGAACATATAGGCGTCCTTCAAAATATAATAGATTATTCTTGAACTCAAACTTAGAAGGATCATGAGACTTGGAAGAATTATTCTCGATATCATAAACAAGAGGGTCTGAGGACATACTGGACTGGATTTGCTTGAGAAAAGTTGAATCAACAGTCAATGTTGATTTCATTGCTCGGAGATGAAATTGCTCCGGTTTCAAGAGGACCGTTCTTTGTTGCTCAAAAGCTGCATCTCCTTCTTTTGGTGCAAAATAAGAACGTCTAGATAGGGCATCGGATAAACCTTGTTGTTTTCCTGGCCGATAAGTGATAATGAACTCGAATCTTGACAAAGACATACTCCAACGAGCTTGACGACGATTCAACACGCGTGCTGACATGAAATACTCGAGGTTCTTGTGATCTGTATACACAGTGACTGGACTAGAAGCGCCTTCTAGATAATGACGCCATTCTTGAAAGGAATCCACGATCGCAAGAAGTTCTTTATCGTGGATCTCATAATTGATCTCGGCTGCTGAGAATTTTCTTGAATGAAAAGCTATCGGATGGAGTTTGTCATCTGTTCCCATTTGTGATAAAATTGCACCCAAGGCAAAATCTGATGCATCTGTTTCCATAAAAAATGCCTTGGAAAAGTCAACACGATATAAGACTGGTGCAGAGACAAACGATGTCTTCAAGGCTTCAAATGCTGCTTCCGCTTCTTGATTCCATTGAAATTTATCTTTACTAGTCAAGCGTGTAAGTGGAGCTGCAACTTGTGAGAAATCTTTGATGAAGATCCGATAGTAATTAGCAAATCCCAAGAAACATTGGACATCTCTTACCGTCCTTGGAATCTTCCAATCCACGATTGTTTGGACTTTCTTAGAATCCATCATGAGACCATCATTTGAAATGATGTATCCTAAAAAGTCAACTTGAGTAGTGTGAAATACACACTTTTCCATCTTGGCGTACAATCCTACATCTCTAAGTTTTTGTAATACTTGACGAACATGTATTTCATGTTCTTCGACGTTCTTGGAATAGATCAGGATATCGTCTAGATAGCAGACGACAAAATTGTCTAAGAATTCACGAAATACATCATTCATGAGATGTTGAAAAGCAGCTGGTGCATTCGTGAGTCCAAAGGGCATGACATTATATTCGAAATGTCCATACCTGGTTCGAAACGCAGTCTTCCATTCATCTCCTTCTTTGATCCGTACTAGATTATATGCTCCTCTTAGATCTATTTTTGTATAGATCTTAGCTTGATTCAACTGGTCAAGGAGTCCTGATATCAAAGGTAATGGATACCTGTTCTTAATTGTGATCTTGTTGAGTCCTCGATAATCAACACACATTCGTAAAGATCCATCTTTTTTCTTTACAAATAGAATTGGAGCTCCTGCTGGAGATTTTGAATGGCGTATGAAATTCTTCGCTAAATTCTCGTCAATATATGTCTTGAGTTCAGCCATCTCATCTTGCGATAAACTGTAAATTGGTCCAAATGGTGGCTGAGTTCCTTCCTTGAGGTCGATTGAACAATCATATGGGCGATGCTCAAGAAGAATATCTGCATTCTTTTTCTCAAAAACGTCTTGATACTCCTGATATTGACTTGGAATGCCACTTGAAGTCTTTACGTTTTCAGAAATAGGTGCAGCATAAATAGCAAAAGTTGATCCTTTTTTTGCTGCGTGTATAAATGCTTTTGCACCAATCAGTACGGGTTTTACTGTACTAGACTTATAATTTTTTACTTGGTTCGTAGAACTATTAATAACGCTTTCGGAAAAGTCAAGTTTACGCGAATTCCAATCTATTCGAGAGTTATATTTTTCTAGCCAGGATAAACCTAAAATAACTGGATTAGACGGGGATTTAATTATGTTAAAAGCTATGTAGCTATCATGACCGTCTATTGTTACTTTTATAGGATGAGTTTCATGAGTGACATCTCCAGAAGACAAGGGACGACCATCTATGACTTCTACATGTACTGGTTTAGGTTTCTGTACAAAGGGTATTTTATGACTTTTAACAAATTGTTCATCTAAAAAACATGCTGAGGCTCCCGAATCTAATAAAGTAGAGGCTTTGTAATTCTTAGGTCCTAAATATAAGTCTATTATAAAACAAGGAGAGGGTTCTGAGGAGAGGATAGGACCTTCATTAGGAATTGTACAAGGTTCCAGCTGCACGGTCCCTATTGTAGCTGGACGAATCCGTTTTCCGACATGTTGTCTTCTTTGACCGTCGTATCCCTCATTTTATAGTTGCGTCGTTTCTTTGGACAATGTTGAGCAGTGTGCTTAGGTTCTCCGCAATATAAACATAATCCTTCTTGACGACGACGAATCTTTTCTTGCTCAGTTAGGGGTTTAAAACGTACCGCGTCAATTTGCATGTCTTCTACTTCTGAATGTACGTTTGGCAAAGATGTTGATGTTGCCATTGAGTAATAACGTTGAGGTTCCCGTGAATGATTCTCAGATCGAAATTCAAAAAGTCAATTATCACATTTTACTGCAAAATCGATTGCTTGACTCAAAGTTTGAGGATCAGGTAAGTTGAGCATCAATTTCTTTACTTCGTATTGCAATCCATAAAGAAATTGACTGATGAGTGCAGCATCATCCCACTTGATGTCAATTGTAAGTTGTCGAAATTGTGAAGCATATACTGTTACTGAGCGATTTCCTTGTCGTAGAATTCGGATCTTATTTGTTGCAACACGAGTTGCATCGTGTTCACCATACATAGATCGAAACTCTGCCAAAAAAGCTTCCAAATTGTCCAATATTGGATTTCGTTGTTCAAGAAAAGACGAAAACCACGATAATGCAGAACCAGAAAGTAGAGTGCCAATAAACCTGACTTGTGATCCTGGAGTTGGATAGCTTTGCGGTTGAAGTTCAATTGCCAATTGTACTTGATTGATGAACCCTCGAAACTTTGATCTCGTACCATCAAATTTCTCAGGTAAGGTAATTCTTGGTTCTCTAGTGCTTATAGGGTGTTGTACAATTGGAGAAGGAACGTGATTTGTTGTAGATGTTGAAGCAGCTCCGATCATCTCTATATCTCCACTTTCTGCTGTTCTTGTTCTTTCCTGTGTTGGTGAATTGAGTTGATGCATCGCAAGCATTAACTCCCTCATTTGCTCTTGCATTTGTGCCATTGCACTCTTCATTTCAACAAGCTCTACCATAATGACACTAAGAAGAAAAATTTGTTTGATATTGCTCAAGACAAAAGAAAAGAAAGACTTGATAACAAAGAAGATACTAAGAACAATATCAGTTTAGAAGTGGGTAATCCGCAAACTTCTAATACGCTTATGTCTTGTCAAGAGAAAGGGGTAATCCACTCTTACTCAAGAAAAAAACAAAGCTCTGATATTGTAAGTGTACTCTTGTCAATCTGTCAAGGACAAAGAGTCGATGAGGAAAAATATACACCAAAAGGCTATCTCGATATAATAAGTCAAAATATAAACAAGTAGGTATATTAAAAGGAAACTGGAATGGCTATTGCCACAAGACAAGAAACTAAAGACTCTTGAACCTGGACTAGAAGCAAGAAAGGAGTTGACAAGAGTGAAGAAGCCTTCACTCTTGTCTCTATATATACTATCTAACTAGGGGCTACGTGGCGACGTTCTATAGGACCTCCAATATGTGTTGACTTTGTAGGACACATGCCTTGACTTACAAGGCAAGTTTTTCTACGTGTGGGCCACATAGTTAGCTTGATCTTCAAGCTAACAACATGTGTGGCACATGGCCAACTTGTTGACCACGTTTCTAATCCAAAAAGTCAATTAAAGACACCTATGAAGTCAAAGCAGCGTCTAGGAAGTTTCTAGGAAGCTTCTATATTAAATATTATAGAATTAACTTACTTTTATCTACTTTTACTTACTTCTACCTATTTCTATATGTAATTATTAGCTTACATGATTATGGCCGTGACAGCCCTTGGTGATTGCTTTAGTCCATACAAGGATTTCTTCAACTTACAAACAAGGTGTTGTTTGCCTTCTTCAATAAATCCTTGAGGTTGATTCATGTAGATATCTTCTTTCAAACTTCCATTCAAGAAAGCCATCTTCACATCCATTTAATGCATCTCCAAATCTATTGCTGCCCCAATTGCCACAATGCTTCTAATAGTCGTGAATTTGGCCACGAGAGCATATGTCTCATTGAAATCTACACCAGCAACTTGTGAGTAGCCTTTGGCAACCAATCTAGACTTGTATCTCACAATATTGCCCATTGCATCCGTTTTGGTTCTAAACACCCACTTACAACCAATTGAAGATCGATTTGGTGGAAGTTGAATCAATTCCCATGTTCCATTGTCCATGAGTGATTTGTATTCTTCTTCCATAGCATTCTCCTACTTCAATGCATCCGTGGACTTCATTGCATCACATAAATTCAACAGATCAGCAAGAAGTGCAATATTGGCATGTTCTTCACTTACTTGAGGAAAGATGTGTTCCTTCCACCATTCACCACATGGTTTTCTTTCTCTCAAAGGATATCTCCTTTCATTTGAAGAAAACCCTTCTTCTTGCATTCCATCCTTCTTCTTCCTCAATGCTTGTCTTTTCTCACTCAAAGGTTGATATTCTTCATCATCATCATCACCTTCAATATCTTCATTGTCTTCATTGTTGGTTCTAGCAATTGAAGGCACACTATGATTTACCTTCTTTGGCACTTGATCTTGACTTCTATTTTCTCCATCCTCATTGTCATCATCATCATCTTCTTCTTCTTTCTTTGCTGAACTTAAAGATATGTCCACAAACACACCTTTACTTCCACTTGGATACTCTTCTAAGTGATCAAAAGCACTCTTATGCTCCAAAAACTCTACATCACGACTTTTGATAATCTTCTTGGTTTCTAAACATATTAGCCTATATGCTTTGGTACCTTCACAATATCCAACAAATACACATTTTGTACCTTTTGCATCAAGTTTGGACCTCATACAATCTGGTACCTTTGTATAAGCAATGCATCCAAAAATCCTCATGTGTGAAACACAAGGTTTCTTCCTATTCCAAGCTTCTTGTGGAGTCATTGATGTAAGTGCACTTGTAGGGCACCTATTCTTTGTGTACACCTATTTATCACAGCTTCCGCCAAATATTCATGCCTAAGGTTTGTGTATGAAGCATACTCCTTGCCATCTCCACAATGGTACGATTTGCTCTTTCAGCAACTCCATTTTGTTGTGGAGTGTAGGGAGTAGAGGTTTGTCTTGCAATACCTTGAATCTTCATGAAGTCATCAAAATGCTTTGACATGTATTCACCTCCATTTTCCGTTCTCAACACTTTGATCTAGCACTCATATTGTTTCTCTACAAGAGCCTTAAATTCCTTAAATTTTGAGAAACGTTCACTCTTAGTTTTAATGATGTAAATCCACACCTTTCTTGAGAAATCATCAATGAATGTAGCAAAGTATCTTGCTCCTCCAATTGATAGTGTCTTCATTGGTCCACAAACATGTGAGTGCACAATCTCCAAGAATTTTGTTGCACGTGTTGCAACTCTACTTGGAAATGAAGCCCTTTGTTGTTTGCCTTGTATACATCTTTTACAAGCAAGTGTCATGGCATTGTGGCTGAATTGACCAAGATCCAAGCCACTTACTATAGATCGGAGCTCCTTCATGCATTTGGCATTCAAATGACTAAGACATTGATGCCAAATTCTAAACTTGTCTTGATCTTGTGAAAAATCAGCAAATGCCGCCACTTCAACTCCATTCACCTTTTTACAATTGATGAAGTAGAGATTTCCATCTCTAAGGCCTTTGGCAACATGTTGGCCATCCAATGTCTTGACAAAACATCCATTCATGTCAAATTGAACCTTACAACCATGTGATACAAGTTTGCTCACCGAAAGAAGGTTCTTCTTCATTTTTGACACATGTAGGACTTCTTTCAATCTGATCTTCTTCATTTGGTCCTTCACAACAATCTTTATTACAATGAAGCCAATTCCAATGGCTTGTACCATGCCATTGTCTCCCAACCATACTTTTGTTGTTGGAATTTCTTCATAAGTGTCAAATGAACACTTGTATGGTATCATGTGCTTAGTAGCACGTGAATCTATAATCCACTTTGACATGGCATCTATGGAGGCTCCTTCCTTTGTCATGAAAGCATACTCATTTCTACCAAAACTATCACTAACATTGTTTGCATTCTCCCTATCTCCTTTCTTGGCCTTATAGCAATTTCTAGCAAAATGACCTGGTTTCTCACAAATATAGCAATTCTTCATATTCCTTTTTAAATTATCACGTTGGTGAGAATAGCTACCTTTGCCATGTGATGAAAATAGAGCCGAATCATCACTTGCAAGCTCCTTTTCTTTCTTCTTGGTCACTTCATCGGCAAGTCTTGACGTGACATAGTTCATGGTAAGCTCCTTCATGTTGATGGACTCCAATGCCACAATGAGGTAGTTGTAGGATTCGGGAAGGCTCATGAGCAATGTCAATACAATGTCCTTATCATCAACTGGTTTGTCAACAACTGCTGGTTGGTTACTAAGTACTTTTACCTTATTAATATGAGCCATGAGGTCATCTCCTTCTTCCATCTTTATTGTCAAAAATTTCTTCTTTGACCAAAGGATGTTGGCAAGGTTTCCACTCTCATAGATATTGCAAAGAGTCTTCCATGCTTTCGCTGGTCCATTGCAAGCTATAACATGTGAAAAATTGGCATCATCAAGATTTGTTGCAATCATCCCAAAAGCCTTCCTTTCACAACGTTTGTACTTCTTCTTCGCTTTGATATCAGCATTGTCACTTAGAGGGTCTTCACTTTCATCAACAATGTCCCAAAGGTCCAATGAAGCCAACAAAAGCTCCATTTTCTTCTTCCAATGGTAAAAGTTGTCACCCCTAAACTTCTCAATCACTCTCAAGCTCTCACCCTCACTTCAAGCCATGTTTAAGGAAGGGATGTATGAAAGAAAATTAAAAAAAGAAGATATAGAACTCTCAAAATCAACAAGAAGGTATTGCTGCGTTAGAAACCCAGAATGCCCTCTTTGTAAGTAAACAAGTGATTTCACTCTTGTATCACTCTCAACTTCACATGTAAGACTTCTCACAAGTCTTACACTCTATTTGAACTTCTTGTATAAGCTTTGCCACTCTTCAAGCACCCCTCTTTTCTCACAAAATACTTCTAACCTCACAAAAAAAAAAATTCTTGTGAAAATAGAACAATCTCTTAAGAAATTAAGTACATGAAAGCACAAAGTTAGAACACCAATGATAAATCTCAGTAAAGAAATATAACACTAGAGTTCTAAAACATCATTATATGGAGTCTAATAAGAACAAAGACTATAAGTACACTTAATAATAAATAAGAGTAAAATTACATTAACAACTAGATGCATAAGAAGGATTAGAAGATAACAAACTCAAAATTCAGCAATAACTATAAGATTTACTCCTTACAACAAGAAAGACTTCAAAGTACTTCAAAATTCAGAAGTAAAGGTGAGTGGACTCATAACCTATTAAAAAAATATAACCTATTAAGTACTTAGAAGATACAACACTTAGCATCAGCAAGGTTGCATACAAAAAGAGTATGGAGTAAGATATCTCTCACTTCCAACACCCATTACTTATAGGTGGTAGTTGCTGCCCTAAAAGACAACGTCCACTCTTTGATTTTTACACACATAGTCCTAGGATCCTTTTGGCATCTCACGAGTCCCAAGAGTATCCTATGTCTAATACTAATTACTCTTACGTCTTACACACATGCTCTTAGGATCCTTTGGCATCTCACGAACTTCGAAGGTATCCTATGACACATACTAATGACTGTCATGGACATACATTAGAAGATTCTTCAAATATTCTTCTAGAATATTCTCTTAAGATTCTCTAAAGATTCTTTTAGAAGGTTCTAGAAGATTCTTAGAATATTCTCTAAAGATTCTCTTAGAAGGTTCTAGAATATTCTGATAGATTCTAGGAAGTTGCTTGAGAAGTTTCCTAATTAGTAGAAGTTGTTGGAGAAGCGTTCTAGTTAGCGGAAGTAGCTCGAGAAGCTTCCTATTCACTAGTATATATAGGAGTCGAGGTTGAAGGGTTCTTCAGTCTCGACAACACATCTCTTGGAGTTCTAGCTCACCTTTCTGGTGTTGTTCTTGTACTCATCTGATTAATCCAGTTCTTCTTGAACTTCTTGTCTAGTTTTATTGTCTGTATTTTGTATCCGTGACAGTTTGTCGAGACTGCATTTTCACTGGTATCAGAGCTAGTTCCTTCTTGTTAGAGAGTGGATTACCCCTCTTCTTAAAGGTGTGCTAGTGTTTTAGAGGTTGCGGATTACCCTCCTCTAAACTGATATCTCTTCTTTCTCAATATTGGAGCCTTATTCTTCTTGGAGAGAGTGGATTATCCCTCATCTTGGAGTCTTAAGGCGTTTTAGAGGTTGCGGAGTACTCTCCTCTGAACCAATATTGTCCTCTTGTCAAAACTCTTTTTTCTTCTTTCTGAAGGTTAGCCGAAGGTTAAGACGTTAATATGGCTGAAAGTTTGGAATCCAAACTAGACGCCATCATAAATTCTCTTGCCTCATTGTCACATAGGACAACAGAGATCGAAGGAGTCATGGTAGGACTCCATAACAATGGAGCATCTAGGATAGCGCCATCTAAAGCATATCAGCCTCAAACTTCTGTGCCAGAAGAAGCAGTTCTACCTCCATTTCAACAAGATCGAGTAGTCCTACAACGAAGGGAGCCTCGAGTTAGTCTTCCGGATAAGTTTGATGGAACTCGTTCCAAGTTTCGAGGTTTTGTCAACCAAATCAGGTTGATAACAATTTTACAGCCCGAACGTTATCCGACGGAGGAAGCGCGTGTTGAGCTTGTTGGAACCTTGCTTATAGCACAAGCTCTGTCTTGGTTTACTCCCTTGTTCGAGAAGCGATCGCCAATCCTCAGCAACTCTGAAACGTTCTTGGAGGCGTTTGCAGAAGCATTTGGCGAGCATGATAAAGTTCGATGGGCTACAACAAAGATCCGATCGCTACGACAAGGAACACGCTCTGCATCAGTCTATGCCTCAGATTTCAGACAATTGGCAAGTGACATTAATTGGAGTGAAGAGGCGTTGGTGAGTCAGTTTTATTGGGGCTTGAAGGATGATGTGAAGGACTTGCTGTTATCTCTTCCTGATCCTCAAACGCTCAACGAAGCTATTAGCCAAGCTGTAAAGTGTGACAACCGCCTATTCCAGCGTCGCCAAGACCAACGTCCAAGATACCAAATGACTCGTTACGACGTGACTATGTCTGCAAATAGCTTAAACTCACATTCGGAGGCAACAGACATGCAAATCGATACGGCGCGTGTCCGATCTCTTACTCCAACAGAGAAGAAACGGCGTATGGAAGAAGGGTTATGTTTGTACTGTGGAGAAGAAGGTCACAAGGTTGGAAATTGCCCAAAGAAGTAAAATTGGCACCCTGTCAAGACTAGAAGTGCGATGATTCCGGAAAACGACGACGCCCAGCCACAGTAGGAACCGTGCGGCTGGACAATCTAATATCACGACAACAATCAGGTTCCTCCTTCTCTGTCCAACCTGCCCGTTGTTTTACAATTCCTTTGTTTTTAGGCCCTCAAAAACAAAAAACTTTAGCTTTATTGGATTCGGGGGCATCTACTTGTTTTTTAGATGAAGAGTTTGCTAAACGCCACAAGATCCGTTTAGTACAGAAGTCCAAACCTGTTCACGTAGAGGTGATAGATGGACGACCCTTATTGTCAGGCAACGTTACCCACGAATCAGAACCTATAGAAGTGGTATTTAAGGACCATAGTAGTCACGTTATTTTTAATATTATTAGAACCCCATCAAGCCCTGTTATCCTTGGTCTTTCTTGGTTAGAAGATCATAATCCGTCCATTGATTGGAGGCTACGAAGGATAACATTTCCTGAAAAAAATAATAATAAACCTGTTGGTAGAACCTACATGAAGAAATCCATGTTTATTGGAGCGAGAGCGTTCCTAAGATCGTCCAAGGAAGGCGCACCATTTGTCATTTATGCAGCTCCAACTAGCGGCGAGAATATCTCAACATCGAATATACCAGAGCAATATAGGGATTTTGAAGACGTGTTTCAGAAGAAGAACGCCGATATACTGCCGGAACATCAACCATATGATTGCGCCATAGACTTAGAGGAAGGAACGCAACCACCTTTTGGTCCAA
Source organism: Physcomitrium patens (assembly GCF_059467195.1). Taxonomy (NCBI): domain Eukaryota; kingdom Viridiplantae; phylum Streptophyta; class Bryopsida; order Funariales; family Funariaceae; genus Physcomitrium; species Physcomitrium patens. The sequence goes on along the minus strand of NC_143434.1, from coordinate 14,173,075 downwards.
TATACAACCTATCGCAGACGGAGTTGGCAGAATTGCGGAAGTATATCGATGAGAATCTAGCCAAGAATTTTATTCGACATTCAAAGTCGCCAGCTGGAGCACCAATCCTATTCGTGAAGAAAAAGGATGGCTCACTGCGGATGTGCGTGGACTACCGAGGACTCAACAAGGTGACCAAGAAAAATCGCTATCCCTTACCTTTGATCTCCGGCCTCTTAGATTAACTTGGACGTGCAAGGATTTTTACAAAGATTGATTTAAGAGGAGCCTACAACCTTGTGCGAATCAAAGAAGGAGATGAATGGAAGACAGCCTTTCGTACAAGGTATGGCCATTTTGAGTACAATGTCATGCCTTTTGGTTTTACCAATGCTCCAGCGGTCTTTCAACATATGATGAATGACATCTTTTGGGAGTACCTCGATGACTTTGTTGTCATCTATCTGGATGATATTTTGATATTTTCCAAGAATGAAGAAGAACATGAGAAGCACGTTTGTTTGGTTCTTGAAAAATTACGCGAACGAGGACTCTACGCCAAGTTGGAGAAGTGTCAATTTCACCAGAATGAGATGGAATTTTTGGACTTCATTGCGACTACAGAGGGCTTGAAGATGGATCCAAAAAAGGTAGAAGCAATTATATCTTGGGAAGTTTCGAAGACGGTTAGAGATGTTCAATGTTTTCTTGGATTTGCTAACTTCTATCGGATCTTCATCAAGAATTATTCTCAAGTTGCTGCACCACTCACGCGTCTAACAAGCAAAGACAAGCTCGAATGGGGATCACAAGCAGCAAAAGCATTTCAAGATCTCAAGACGGCATTCACTACGGCTCCAATCTTGGTACACCCTGACTTTGCAAAGGCTTTCTATTTAGAGACCGATGCTTCAGATTTTGCTTTGGGAGCTGTGCTTTCACAGATGGGCATAGACAAGAAGCTTCACCCAGTTGCGTTCTATTCACGGAAATTCTCTGCTGCTGAGATCAACTACGAGATCCACGACAAAGAGCTGCTTGCTATAGTGGATGCCTTCCAAGAGTGGCGTCACTTCCTCGAAGGAGCTGCACATCCAGTGACTGTTTATACGGACCACAAGAATTTGGAGTACTTCATGACAGCTCGAATTTTGAATCGTCGTCAAGCTCGATGGAATATGTCTCTATCACGATTTGACTTTATTATCACCTACCGCCCTGAAAAACAGCAAGGATTATCTAACGCATTATCGAGGAGATCGTATCTTGCGCCAAAGGCTGGAGATGCAGCGTTTGATCAACAATGTACAACATTGTTGAAACCAGAAAAATTCAGGATTTTTGCTACTGTTGCAACCATCGATGACGGCTTCCTCAGCGAGGTACGTACTGCGACCATTGAGGATTCTATAGCTCTTGACATCAAACAACGTGTCGATAATGACAAGTTTAAGGTGGAGGGAGATCTTCTGTATTTTGAGGAGCGGTTGTATATCCCAAAAGGACCAACTCGACTCCGAGTACTTCAATCTCGCCACGACTTTCCAACTGCGGGACATTTTGGATTCAACAAGACTTTGGAGCTCATTTCACGAGATTTTTGGTGGCTCCAAATGTGGAAGGATGTGAAGGAATTTGTCCTTTCTTGTGATGTTTGTTCAAGATCCAAGATTCCCTCGACATCGTCCGTATGGACTTCTCCAGCCATTACCTATTCCGCACCGACCATGGTCTTCAATTTCTATGGACTTCATTACGGACCTATCGCCATCGAATTCATTTGACAGCATCTTTGTTGTGGTAGATCGATTTACCAAGATGGCACATTTCGTGCCTTGCAAGAAAACATCGTCAAGTGAAGACACCGCAAGACTCTTTCTTAATAACATATATCGTTATCATGGCCTACCAGATGATATCGTGTCGGATCGAGGTACTCAGTTTGTATCCAAGTTTTAGAGGTCCCTCTTTGAGATATTGAAGGTGGATATTAAGCTCTCTTCGGCTTTTCATCCTCAAACTGACGGTCAAACGGAGCGGGTGAATCAAGTTTTGGAGCAATATTTACGATGCAGCATCAACTATCAACAAGATGATTGGACTGCATATCTACCGCTTGCTGAGTTTGCATACAACAACACTGTTCATGCGTCAACTCAACAAACACCATTCTTCTCCAACTACGGATACCACCCCAAGCTCGATTTATTGAGTTCTTCAGCAAATAACAACCCAGCAGCTGAAGGATTTGTGAAGCAACTATCGGAGCTTCAAGCGACGTTGAAGCTTCAATTGCAATCTGCCCAAGAGAGTTACAAGGCATCTGCAGATAAATATCGAAATGAGGCGCCTACTTTTAAAGTTGGAAGTAAAGTATGGCTTCTTCGACGGAATATCAAGACCAAGCGGCCATGTGACAAATTGGACTATCGGAGATTAGGGCCATTTGTTATCGGGAAGCAGATCAATCCGGTGGCATATCGTCTGGAGTTACCAGCTACTATGAAGGTACATCCAGTCTTTCACGTGTCTTTGTTGGAACCTTATCGAGAGTCAGCTTTTCCCCAAAGAGTACAAAGTCCGCCACCAAGTATCGAAATTGAAAACCATGAGGAATACGAGGTGGAAAAGATACTAGATTCACGGCATAATAGAAGAAAATTGGAGTATTTAGTGCATTGGAGTGGATACGACATCAATGAACGAACGTGGGAGCGTGCCGAAAATCTTGCCAATGCGCCAAAAAAGGTACAAGAATTTCATCAACGATATCCTCATAAACCTAAGCCGATTCAACGATAGCTTCTGTCAAGGACAAAGACTCGATGAGGAAAAATATACACCAAAAGGCTATCTCGATATAATAAGTCAAAATATAAACAAGTAGGTATATTAAAAGGAAACTGGAATGGCTATTGCCACAAGACAAGAAACTAAAGACTCTTGAACCTGGACTAGAAGCAAGAAAGGAGTTGACAAGAGTGAAGAGGGCTTCACTCTTGCCTCTATATATACTATCTAAGTAGAAGCCACGTGGCGATGTTCTATAAGACCTCCAATATATGTTGACTTTCTAGGCCACATGCCTTTGCTTGCAAGGCAAGTTTTCTATGGATGGACCACGTAGTTAGCTTGTTCTTTAAGCTTCCAACATGCGTGGCACATGGCTAAGTTGTTGACCAAGTTTCTAACCTAAAAGTCAACTATAGACTCCTATAAAGTCAAAGCAGCGTCTATGAAGCTTCTAAGAAGCTTCTCTAGAAGATATTACACAATTAACCTACTTTTACATACTTTTATCTATTCATATAGGTAATTATATGTTTGTCCGTGACAGCTTCTTGCTGAAGCCTGCTCATCAAGTAGCATAAAAAGGGGGGAGGGCACCTCCAAAACCCATAGTTCGATAGTGTAGAACTTTGTTAGCAACTATAGTTTGCTCTCATCATTTTAGCCTTTGGACATAGATAGTCAAGATACTACACTTGTTATGTCATTTCAAGCGACTAGCTCACGAAGACGACTGCGAGATGAAGAACCGCCTGCACCACGACGACGTCGGAGGATACCGAGCAACAGATCGCTAGTAATTGTATTTGAGGTCGAGCCTGCCTACGACGGTCAGCCAGAAGGTGTGTTTGGAGGACAGTTTGACAATGAAGACACAGAAGTCCACGCTTGGTCAGAGGTTGAAGGTGTTGGTCACTACCGTTGGCTCTAAGGGCCGATGAATCATTTACCTCGCGAACAACAATTGGAATTCATAGCAGATGTGATGCGACAGATTTTTATTTTCTTGCGTTGGTATTGACTGATAACAACATTGCTTCTCGGAGACCTCGAAGTTAGAAGAGGAGGTGATGTCATGGACATACATTGAAAGATTCTTCGAATATTCTTCTAGAATATTCCCTAAAGATTCTTTTAGAAGGTTCTAGAAGATTCTTAGAATATTCCCTAAAGATTCTCTTAGAAGGTTCTAGAATATTCTGATAGATTCTAGGAAGTTGCTTGAGAAGTTTCCTAATTAGTAGAAGTTGTTGGAGAAGCGTCCTAGTTAGCGGAAGTAGCTCGAGAAGCTTCCTATTCAGTAGTATATATAGGAGTCGAGGCTGAAGGGTTCTTCAGTCTCGACAACACATCTCTTGGAGTTCTAGCTCACCTTTCTGGTGTTGTTCTTGTACTCATCTGATTAATCCAGTTCTTCTTGAACTTCTTGTCTAGTTTTCTTGTCTGTATTTTGTATCCGTGACAATGACTCATACTTAGTCTTTGGATATTCCCTTGTTAATACTTTATCCTTTTGATTTTGACTCTTGGTCCATGATTTTGTCCTATATCCATTGGATGCCCTTATAATATACCAAGAGTCAAACCTTTGACCACTAGCAACTTACCTAAGATAACATCTTATACAAGGTAACATTTTCTACTTTTATTTTAACAAGTATTACATTTTATTGCTAAACAATGCTTTTGTGTAGCCCTTGATACAATCAATGGAAAACAAAATTGGAAATTGGAGATCAGGTTAATCAAAGATTAATTACCATCTTGATAAACTATATCCATTTATGAATTAAGAGCAGACTTTGTCTCGAGGTGACCCATAAAATCAGAGATTGTCCACACCAATCTGGATCAACACATCCTACAAGATGAACAATCCCCAGACCGCGATATAAGAGGTCTTTGGTATAAGGTAGGTCCTTCTTCGACGTACGCTAGAAGAAGATTGCACCCATGACATGTACAACTCGACAAAGATGGATTTATATCAATCATCGGCTGTAATCATAATGGGAAGTCATGGACAGTGTCACATGCCAAGCTTCCCCTAGATCCGCTTCCTATGACAGTGACTTTGTCCAACCTTGCAAAAGAAGTTCAATTCAACGCAGACAGTGTAAACATTCATACCCTACCAATGGCATTCGAAGGTCTTGCTATTGCATTGATTGTAGACTTACTACCTCGGGATGAGCCGTTTCATATTATATCTCCTACAAATATTAAATCTAATATTATCTCCTCTGCCAAGGTCTCCCCGATCGGCTCCCTTAATGTTGTTGAATTCAAATCCGCTATACCAGCACTGTCTATAGGCCAGCCTCCACCACCATCGCAAGCTTCCTTTCATCTAACGATAGTTTTTCCATCGATAAGCCTCCATGTCAACGTTATTCAAAATCAAGCTTCCCTTCATCTTGTGATGGTCTCTCCATCTGCAAGCCAACATATCAACGTTACTTAAGATTATATCCCATTGATGGGTCTGACCGCATTCCCAGTACATCTCTGCCCGCTTCAACGACTAGAAGGTAGAGGCTTTAAGCACGCTAAGTACTCCTGCCCAATTCCCATCACCACAACTAATATGCTAGAACTAAGCGAGACTCCCCAGCTTGTACACATAGCAAGCTTTTCTTCAGCTACACAAGCTCAAGCATTCATGTGGCTCTACCACACATTGATTTTAATGCTAATCCTGTTGGTAATAAGGATGTACTTTCAACCTCAACCCCTTTTGAATTTAAGATTGAACTCAATGCATAGTTGGAGCCATAGCCACATACCACCTTGAACAACTAGTGGTATGTCAAATATGCCTCAATGTCCTCTTTCTCCAAGACCTAACAAATATCATAGAAAAACATATTTATTTAGATAAGAAGTATTAGATAGAAGATAAATATAGGTAGATTTTATATTATCTTGTAGCAAAGCTTCTTAGACGAGGTTTAGCATTGATAGACATGTATTTGATTTTATATATATTTGTAGTTGATTGATAAGTTAGAAACTTTGGCAATAAGTTAACCACTTGTTAGACGTGTTGGTAGCTTGTGATACAAGCTAATGATATGGATGTGCATAAAAGAAAATTTTGTTGCAAGTCAAGACATATGTCTTGCAAAGTCAATATATGTTGGAGATTCTATAGAATATTAATATGTAGCTCTTAGTTAGATAGTACATATGGAGATAAGAGTGAAGCCTTCTTTACTCTTGTCAATGTCTTTTTAGTCTTTAGTCTTATTTTAAGACTTTTTAATCTTCTTATCTTTGATAATAGCCATTCTAGTTGAATATTATACTATTTTTGAATGATTCTTTAATCTTTTTGAATAATAAAAAAATGTATTGATTTTTTAGTTTTCTGAGATTTATGTCTTTAAGAATAGATCTTCTTGAGACTCAAGTAGCTCCTTAAATCAAAGAACTATGTGCCAATGATGAATATTAAATCAATTACACTTAATGCTTGAAGATTTAATGATAAGCTTAAAATAGATAAGTCAAAAAATTATATTCAAGAAATAGATGAAAGATTAGACATGATCATAATTTAGGAGCATAAACTTTGGAGAGAAAAAATATATAAATTTAGGAAGTAATTATAGCTCCATTGTGGCCAATGATTAATTGAAGCGATTCTTGGCTATAATATAGATGGTTGAGAGGATCTCAAAAAATACAAAATTTGTAATTTTATATTCAATAAGCTCACTCTACTTGTTAGTAGCAACAATATTATTATGAATAACTAGAGGCTTTCGATCTAATTTAGTGGTCTCTTAAGGAGTGATTTGGATATTTTTAATTTATTTGCCTCAAATTGCTCTAATAATCAAATCATATTTTGGAATAAAATATCATTCTCTTTATTATTGAATTTCTATTAGTAATTTAGTAGTAATTTTAATGTAATAAAAAATAAATTGATAAAACCTCCTATTATAATTGCATTCTGTTAGTGGAGGAAAACCTTGCATGGAAACAATTCAAAAATCAATTTAACCTTGTAAATTTCTTTGAATTCCAAAAAAAACTATGTTTTTTATAGGACAACAAAAAAAGATAGAATTATAATGCATATAGATATAAATTATATCTCAAAAGTATTATTCTTAGCTTGTGGAAGGTTGTATATAATTATAAAATTTTGACAAATTCAACACTCTTTAATCACTTATCAGGTCATATTAAGCTTATTTTAGATAATATAGTGTACAACATGAGATTCTACAAAATGAATATTTCTTATTTAGAGGATTTACATATAAAAGAGATAGTGAGGCATATTTAAAAAGCCGACTGTTGTTCTTCTTCAACCATTTTTTACTATGCTTAGATAATTTATGTAAGAATATAAAGCTTTTACTAAACAAAAAATAGAAGAATTCTTTAGGTAGAAAAAATCCTATTGCTTAGCCCTCTACTTTGTCTAAGTTTTATTACAAGGAGATCCTTATAACCACAAATTACAAAGTTTAGAATCTTGTAATAAAAAATTATTTGTATTAGAAATTTATAAGATTTTGGAAAGATGGATTTGATTGAGACTTCATTGGAAAGTCAAAGGTAATTCTATGATTTTTTTTTTTTTTTTTTTTTTTTTTTCTATAGTTCATAATTTTTTTTATCAAATCTAATATTATAAAATGCTGAAGGAGTGAGGTACTAACATTACAAGATAAGCTGCAATAATAAAAGAGTACAGACATTACTTCTTCATATTATGTTGTTGGGTGCCTTATATGACTATAGAAATAATAGCTGAATGGAAGATCCTAAAGGCTCTTCTAAACCAAATTTCTCCACTTTTAGCTAAGGAGTTAAAAAAACCTATGACAAATGATTACAATCATAATTAATCAAGGTCAATTTATAGTATATAATCAGAGGCTTTATTACTCTTATTTTAAAAATAGGAGATAAATATATCTTTGGTAATTAGAGACCTATTACCTTGTTTAATGTATCATACAAAATCCATGTAAGGATATTACAAAAGTGACTTCAAGTTTTTTTTAGTAGTATTATATTTCATGATCAAAGTGTCTTTTTTTCTAATTGTTTTATATTATATAATATTTCACTAACACACAAGACTTTGATGTGGGCTAAGAAATCTAAATAAAATTCTATTTTCTTAAAGTTGGACTTTTTCAAGGTATATGATAGACTAAATTGGTATTTTCTATTTAACACAATGTCTACTTTGGAATTTCTCTTTGAATTCATGAATATGGTATCTATTATTCTTATTGGTGTTAAAACTATAATTAATATTAATAGCTAAGCCATCTTTAATTTTTTAATAAATTATAAAATTTTCCGAAGCTATTCTATTATATCATATTTCTTATTAGTAGGAGAGGCCTTCAATGCAAAACTTAATAAGCCAATTTAGGAATTTAATTAAAAAAACTAAACTACTTAATTCTATAGCTTAGTAATTCGTTTTCCAATATGAAAATGACACATCCTTCATTGTTAAAGCAGATAAGTCTTTTGTATCTAATCTAATCATAGTTTTTAAAACATTTTATAAAACTTATGGTTTAATTAGTAATTGAGCCAAATCAGGAGTCGTCTTAGTTGAAAAAAGAAGTCCCTCTCTTATCTAGATATTTTTTAATAATGAATTTGGATAAAAGATAGAAATATAATAAAACTTGTTGATACATTATTTGAAATCAACATCTCTATTTTTAATGTGGATGAATTTTTAGTTAATTGCATTTAGAAAAAACTTATGTTTTGAAATATAATTAAGTTGTGCTTAGCCAAGAGATTATTAATTTTTAATTAAATTCTACTTTCAATTCTTTAGTATTTTATTGGAGTATAGGTAAGCTCCAAAATAATTATTAAGAAAATTAAGGGCCTCCTTAGGAATTATTTATAGACTTGATATGAATACAAAATTTATACTCAAGTAGCTTAGAATATATGTAGTCAAAATAAATCTTTAAGAGAGTTAAGTTTTATAAATTTAGATGATGTAATAAATACTTTGTTTAGTAAATGAATTCTTTGTGCTTATAAGCCATGGAACTCTAACCTTCAATTTTTTGTAAAATACAAACTTTCTTCATTCTAACTAGGATACAAAGGCAAGTGGTTAGTCAACTCTTTATGATTCATTGAATAAAATTATTATAATTCTTTTAATTCTAAAATCTAGAACCAAATTATTTAAGCATGAAAAAAGACCATATGCCACCTTGAATATAAATATTAGGGACCATATACAAGATAAGGATTCAAGACAAAGAAATAGAATTAATTTGAGATTGGAACAATAATTGGATACAAGACAAGAAGGTCCTAGTTAGACCACAAGAAGTGAATTGTTGAGACTAAGGATCCCCTCAGCCTTGATTCCTATATATATTAGGTCCTAAAAAGCTTTTTGAGAAGTTTTCATAAAGCTTGAGAATAAAAAAAGCACAAGATCTTTCTTTGAAAACTTCCTAAATCATCTAAAGCCTCCTAGAACTTTCAAAAATATCTTATGATCTTCTAGAATTTTCTTAGAATCTATTAGAATCTTTTAAGAATCTATTAGAATCTTTTAGAATCTTATAGGATCTACAAGAACCTTCTTAAAATTTTCTAAAATCTCTTAGAATCTTCTTGAACCTACTTTAGTTATATGTCTATAACATCTCCTCTTCTTCTAACTTTGAGGTCTCTAAGAAGCAAGGTTGTTGTAAGTCAATATATGTGCAAGAAGTTGAAGATCTGTTACATGGTGTCCACTATATATACCAATTATTTTTTGCAAGGTAAATGATACATAGGCCCTTCTAGTCAGCGATAGTGCCTCAAGCCTTCTATTTATAACCAAGCATGAACTTCAATATCTTTGTTATAGAATTGTCATACAAATATTCCTTCTGGACATCCTTCATAGGTAGATTCTACCTCAAACATAATTATTAGTGACCTATTATTGAGTTTCCTTTGATATCTTCATGGTTCAAGCGGCTCTTTATCTCGGGATTATTTCCACAAGCTACTTGCTTGAGATGGTATGATCGACAAGGTATCTATTTCTTGTCCATCTATATCACATAAAATAGACAAGATCAAAAGAATATAAACAGATTATGGTCATGAATTCAAACTACTGATTTATATTGCTTTAAATATTTGAAAAAACTACCTCTTTAGAGACTACCTCTTCCCTTGCTTTATGAGGCCAAGAACTAAAAATCTTCATCATGAAGCCATGTTACCAAGCTAATGTTCTTCATTTTGCCACTTTTAGTCTAGATGGATGTCATTGATGAAACTTTAGAACCTTCATTTGTGTATTTACAAGATTGCTAGTTGGTTCCCAAGTGCAATCGTTGATATCATATCTGTGCCAATAGACTAGATATTCAAGCCTTCTATGTCTTATCCTTGAATCTAATACCTCTTCTATCTCAAATTCAAAATGATCATTGATTTCAACTATAGGAGGTAGTGGTTGTCTTTGATCTAGTATGTTTGATTGTTTATACTTTTTCAAAAATAAAACATGAAAGATTGAATAAATCTTCATCGATGAAGGTAACTCTAAGCAATAAGTTACGTTATTGATTTGTTTCTGAATTATAAATGGTTCCAATCTTTGGTAGTCTAACTTATCACATGGTTTGTTGGTTTTTATATTGCACCAAAGAAGCCACACTTTATCAACTTGAAATATAGGATTTTTCTTCTTCAATTCATCTGTCAATAGCTTATAATGTTGTTGAGCCCTTTCTAAGTGAGTTTTCTTGATTGCTTGAAGTTCGGCCATCTTCGTAGCAAACTCCTCTGCTACTAGATTTGACGACTTTGAAGACTCTATCATATCCAACTTTGGATGATGACCGTAGTTTGAATAGGATGGCATTTGTTGTATAGATGCATAGATTGTGTTGTTATATGCAAATTCTTCCAACGACAAGTAGGAAATCTAGTTGTCTTCTTAATAATTGATAGTGTATCTCAAATATTGCTGAAGAATTTGGTTGATCTATTCCATTTGGCCATTAATTTGAAGGTGGAAGTTAGAAGAAAGATCAATGTCAACTTTAAGAATCTTGAAGAGTACCTTCCAAAACCTTAATACAAATTATGGCCTACAATTCAATTTAATGTCCTTTGATAATTTGTGGTAATAATAGATATTATCAATAAAGAATCTTACCATCTCTTCACTACTATTTGACTTCTTGAAAAGTATAAAATGTGCCAACTTGATCAATCAATCAACAACTATGAAGATAGTATCAAATGAGCTTGATGGTAGAAGATTTGTAATGAAATCTATTGAGATAGATGACCATGGTTGTCTTGGAGTAAGAAGGGGTTGAAGAAGTCCATACAACATTTGATAATCCTTGTTGGCCCTTCTAGTTGATATATAATGAAAAAGATAAATTGTGATAAAATTACACTTCAACACTATCGTATTATGTGTTGTCTTGCTTAGGAATGCACTAAGCACCTAGCTGTGGAAGGTGAGGTTGTATTTTACAAATATCCAGGAAATCCTAAAAGGTTTCACCTATATGAAAAGAATATAATCAAAATTTTGATTCAAAAGTGCTAAAAAATAATCTTCTTAGTAGCTTCAATCACACATAAACATCAATTACCTTGTTACTTTCATATTTAAGCAATTACGATTTTTCTTGTAAGCTCCAACTTTGATCAATGAGCTTTGACAAGCTGTAACTTCTAATCTAATTGTTTGCTTGATGTAAAATTTTTTATTCAATTTTCAATATAAGTCTTTTATATGCTTAAGAATTTTCAATCCAATCTAATTTATAGATTCTAAAAAAACCTTCAAAAATTGCACTGATATCACTTTGCTACTAACTTGAAAGGTGAACCAAAAGTCCCAGCAGTGATTTCTCTTTTTCCAATAGTTAGCTTCAATTCAAAATTGGTATATAGCTTGATCTTTAAGTCCTTCAATACCATGCCAAATTTCACTTTGATTTGATTAGTAGATCTCTAGATAATATAGAAACCCTATCCAATCCCAAACTACTAACTTTTAATATGTTCTTCTACCAAAATCTAGTTATCTCTCAATTGCACCATTGAATTAGTATAAAATATCACATACACTTAAAACACCTTATTATCCAAGCATTGTCAAAATTTAAACTATAGATGTGACACCAATTTTACGAACTAGTTGAGAGTGCTAGTCTTAATTTAATTGCATAAATCTCAAATTTCCAATACAAACCTTGACTTCCAACAACAATTACTAACTTTCTTCAAATTCTATCAAAAGTAACCTAACATCTTTGGAACAAGCTCTAACCTAGCTCTCAAACCTTAATTTTCGATCTTCAAATAAATCCTTATTTTTTCCTAGGCTCAAAGGTCTGATTTAGTGGCCAAAGGTCAGATTTTGATCCTATCTCACAAATTGTCGATCCCTAGGTATCAATCTAACCTATCATAAGGATTTTTTAGTCCAATCTTATCCTCAATTTAATCCTAGTATTAAATATATTAATTATTTATCTCTTCTAATCTGATTTTATCAATTTATGGTCTTTGTAAGGTAGTAAAAGAGTCTCTATAGCTAGAAGGTAAAATTACTAATTAACCTTCAACCTACTAACTATTAAGATAAAAAAATAACCTAAGAAGCTTTAATATAAGCCATGTTTAAAAACCTTGAATTATTATTGAACCAAGATAATTAGATATTAATTAGTAATTAAATTTTGATTATAGTTTCACTATATAGTTATATTACATCACAACAATGCACTTGGCGATGGTTCAAGACTTGGTCTGACATGAAGTATTCAAGATTCTTATCATCTGCATATATAGTCACCTGATGAGAGGCGCATTTAAAAAAGTGGCACTACTCTTAGAAGGAATCTATGATAGCAAACAACTCTTATTGTAGATTTTATAGTTGATTTTTGCCACTAAAAATTTTCTGGAATGGAATGCAATTAGATGAAGTTTGTCATCTTCTCTATATAGTAATAAGACTGCTTTTAATGCAAAGTCTCAAGCATCAATTTCCATAAAACAGGGCTTCTTGAAATCTAGATGTATTAAAATTAGAGCTATTGTGAAAGCATCTTTTAAGCTTTGAAAAGTTACCTCTGCGTTAAGGCTCTAGTCTAACTTGTCCTTGTATGTCAACTGCATAAGTGGAGCAGAAATCTTGGAGTAATTTCTAACAAAAATCTTATAAAAGTTTGTAAATCAAAGAAAGCATTGGATATTACGTATAATTTTTGACTTTGTCCAATTGATGATTGCTTGTACTTTCTTTAGATCTATAAAAAGGTCTCTGTTGGAAATAATATATCCAACAAATTGGTCTTGAGGTACATGAAATATATACTTCTCTAATTTTGCATATAGCCCAATACTTCATAGCTTTTCCAACAGAAGGTGGACATGTTTTTTGTGGCCTTTTGGATTCTTAGAAAAGATTAGAATATCATCCAAATAGATCACAACAAAGTCATTGAGATGTTCACAAATTATATCATTCATTAAATGTTGAAATATGACTGGTGCATTCGTAAGTCCAAAAGTCAAAATATTGTGTTCAAAATGTCTATATCTGGTGTAAAATGCTATCTTCCATTCATCTCCCTCCTTAATGCATACCAAGTTATATGTGCCTTGTAGATCAATTTTTATAAAGATCTTTGCTTGACTAAGTTGATTAAGAAGTCCGGATATTAATTGTAATGGATATCAATTCTTTATTGTGATTTTATTAAGTCTACAATAATCGACATATATTTATAAAGATCCATCTTTTTTCTTTATAAATAATATCGGAGCACCAGCTGGCAACTTGAAATGTTAAATAAAATTCTTAGCTAGATTTTCATCAATGTACTCTTTTAAAGTTGCAAGATCATTTTGGGATAAATTGTAGATGGGTCCAAACAGTGGTTGAACATCTTCTTGAACATCAATTGTACAATTGTAAGGATAATGCTTTGATAAGATGTTCACATTTATCTTTTCAAACATATTTGTAAAATCCTTATAAGCTTCTGAAATTTTTGTTGTAGCAACTATAGATTTTGATTGTCGATTTGCATAGACAACAAATGTAGTGTCCTATTTGGCTGCTCTCACAAATCTTCTAGCTCCAATAAATAAACGTTGTTTAAGTTTTGGCTTGTCAGATGTTATAAGCTTTTTCATAGATCTGGAAGTTCTATTTTCTACTAAAAGAAATTTTCACTTCCAAGATATACAATCTACCCATGGATTGTATTAATCAAGCCATAAAAGTCTTAAAATGACTGGACTTAATGGTGATCTGTGAAGGTGAATTTTCTCCTCATCCCAAATTATAAGATGGCCTCAATTAAGAATTTCTTGTAATTAGTTGTGAGAAGTAGAAGTAGCAATAAACAAGAATAAAAGAAGGACAACACCAAACAAGTGAAACAAGTGCAATCAAGCAATTATACACTACAAAGTAGTCATAGTTTGTTCACTGGATTTTCATCTAATAAAAGATAAAATTGAAAAATAAAAGATAGAATTTTAGATAGATAATTTTTTTATCTTCCTAATGACATAAAAATCATGTAATTCCAAGTTACTATGAGTAAGTTATGATAGATTAAAGATAGAATGTAAATAATAGAATAGTTAAGTAAAATTTTTTTACCTCAAGGGTAACTTGCTTAAGAAATAAGGAGTTCGAACCTCACCAAAGCTCACAAGTAGTATATATTGGTCTTCTAAAGAGGCCTTGAGGCCTTAGTCTTATCTTCCTACCTATACCCAAGGTATTACAACCCATATGGAAATTATGCATCTTTCTTCCTACAAGAACTACACTAGCTACTGGTCCTTCTATTTTCTACTAGTAAAACTATTCTTTTTTCATTTTTGAATTCACCATGGTGTTCAAAAATATCCAATTAGCGTAGAAACCTTGCATAGTCTTCAAATCTTGTTTCATTTCTTCATAGTGGCTTTCAAGGTGGTAAAACTTAATTTTATGAAGGTTTTAAAATTTTCTCTAAAATTTATAAAAAATCCTAAAAAAATTCTAAAAAAATTCTAAAAAATCATGTAATATTTCTATAATACTAATATCCATAAAGTAATATATTTTTCTATTTTTGTAATTTTTATATTAATAAAATTAATTTAAATCCACTAAAAATCCTATTTTTTACATACATAACTTAAAAGATATGAAGTTCTTTTTCATGCTTCTTTTAACTATTAACTAATCATTGATAGTATTTCTGTAAGTAATATATATAGATATGAGGCCAATTTAGAAATTTTTCTCAATTACTAATCATTAATACTCAATAATGAGTGAAAATACTAAACCAATTAAGATAATTGCCTCCAAGACTTACTAAGATTCTATTTTTATAACTTTTCTTCTAATAAGACTTTTATACTTATAAATACTTCTAAATTATAATAAGTATTTAAATAGTCAAAAAGACTCTCTAACCTTAATATTTATCTCATTAAATGATTCAATACTATATTTTTAACTAATCTATCAATTAAGATCTATTGATGGAACCCACATTTGGTGACCATCTGGGACTATTTGTAAAATTAGAGAGAATCCAACTCTTGCATTTGACACAATCTATAAAAAATATAAGAAATTACAATAAAATAAAATAAAATATAAAAATTTATCAAAAAAGGCATTGTCATCTATTAAAAGAAGTAGAATATAAGTAGAAAACTACTAAAATATTGACATAGACTCAAAAAAGATCAATTATTTGGTTTAGACTCAATATGTCTCCACATGTAGCCACTTTTAGCATCTTAGACCATTACCTACATCTTTGGGATAAGAAGTTTTTTTTTTTTTTTTTTTTTTTTTTTTTTTTTTAATAATCAAAGATCTCCTTCCTTCTCAACTAAGTAGTTTCTATGTATTGAATTATAATCTTTTAATTCCTCTAAGTTTTTCTAAATGCTCTTCCAAAGTTTGAAAAACATCCAATCTTTTGTCAATGGCAATGCGCAAGGATGAGACTTCAAACTCTACAAATCAAATATGAATGTCTTCTTCTTCGTAAGGATTCTCTTCTAACTATTTGAAAAAATCACCCTCATCTTCATATTCATATAATCCAAGGCCAATACATTTGATTGGTGCTATAGTAGAAGTTGAATTGGATTGGATAAAACTACTTTGTTTGGCCTCTTTAGATGTTGGTATTTTTTTTAATAGAGTCAAAGATTGGAGTCTAAAGTGGCTAGATACTATGATTTTTGTACAATTTTTTAAAAGTCCAAAAGTAAAAAAATGCTTAGAAGCCCTCTAATTCGTTACTCCTTTAGATTGCCTCAACCATCGTCTTCCTAACAATAGAGGGTAGCTATCCACTTCTTCACATAGGCATATGATATAAAATGATACCACATAATCTACACCTCCTACTTGCATATGAAGCTCTCGAATTTGACCTAAAGGTTGAGAAGGTCTTTGATCAACTAGTCTCACTTTCATAACTACTTTATGAGTGATTTTTAATCTCAATTTGATCATAGTGGATTTGGACATAATATTAATGCTACTTCCATCATCTACTATGACCTTAGGAATTATTTTATTTACTATTTCTATATCTATCTTAGTAGGTCTATACTCTCTAATGTCTTTTTTTTTTTTTTTTTTTTGAGGTAATATCTCCTTCTAAATCTCCAACTTTAACTCTAGCTATTCCTTCTATATTTTTGGTTTTTTTTTTGTGTAATTATACCTTCTTTGAGGTCTTTTTTGATGGTTGATGCTACTTGAATCAATTGACTTAAAGAAATGTTGGCTCTAGCCTTAGAAAGGTCTTGCCATAAATCATATGGTTTTGTAGGATTGAAGGCTCTAGTAATTGTTGGATGTTTTAACAAGGTATTAGAAGTCCAAGGCCATTCTTTGTCCTTAAATTTATATTCTTCCTCATTAGATTCAATCAAAGAAGATGATTGGTTGTTTTAGTTGTTTAGCTACCTCCTGTGTATTTTTTGTCAATTCTTCAAACTTAAGCAATTCTTCTGAAGTATCTAAAGATATTTCATTATTTTCAAGAGGTACTAAATCCATTGGTTTTTTAGCACTCATACTTCTACTTACAACCAGAGAAGGTAAATATATATTATTCTTAAAAATCTCCTCGTTGTCTAGTTGAACTAAGTTAGATTGAAGAGATCATAAGGTTGATATAGTAGGTACATCAGGTTGAATCACTGTATATCTAACATTTTGAGAAGAATATGGTTGTTGGTTGTTGGTTTTGATTTTGAGTATCAGCTACATATCCATATAATATTCCATGATTGATTCTAACTATTGTTGGAGGATGATGGTTTTGACCATTGCTCGAAGGGTCATAATACATGTTTGATGGATTTTTTGTAACAATAGGATCTGTAAATCTCACTTCTTGTATATTTCGTCTAGTTTGATTATTATAATTTCTTAAAGAAGAAGTTAAAGAATTAACTTGGTTGGATCTTCTACAACAATCTATAGGATGAGAACTTCTACACTTTGAGCATATAATTCCATTTTTAATCCAACATTGACCTACTCGATGTGGTTTTCCACAAGTAGGACAAGGTGTAATATTATTCGTTTGGTTGGAAGGAAGGCTAGGACCTACTTATCTTGAATGGTGAGAAAATCTATAAGATTGGGATTCATTCATTTCTATAAGTGGTTTTTGTAAAAACTATGGACAAAATTGAGCACTGTGATTTGCTTATCTATAGTTTTTACACCATAATCTAGAAGTATGAATTTCCGATTTGTGGTGTATAGATTCTATAGTTGGAGTTTGATTTTTAACAAGGCAAGACATTTGTTCACTAATAGCTTTCATAGTGTTCATCATCTTATTTTTGAATACCTCATTGATTTATCTTACTTCACTTTTAAATTCTTCCAATCTAGTATCACAAAAGGCCTTAGTTTGAACTTGATCATATGGAGGTTTTATAACTTAAGGTATTGGATTGCTAATTGGTAAGGAAAAAAGTAGAAGATTGTGAGTAACTTAAAGCTAGAGGTTGGTGGAATTCTATAGGTCGATGTTGCAAGGGTATAAAAGAGAATATTGATTCTTCTGTCTTTCAAAGCGTAAGATCATTTTTTTTTATGAATAACCTCCACTTTTAAAGTGGCTTCAATGGCTCTTTCTAAATCTTTAGGTCTCTTGTTTAGGATATCCCGAAATATAGAAGGCATGGCAAAACCTTGAATAAAGTAGTACCTTATAGTATCTTCATTTAAAAAATTATCAACATATCAAGTATATACTACTCAAAATTGCCTCACATAAGAAATAATAACTTCTAAAAGACCTTGTCTAAAAGTTGTCAAGGCTCAAAGAGCTTGTTGTTGGCCAATTACGGACATATATTGATAAAGAAATGCTGCTAGAAGTTGTTCCCATTTAGTGAATGCCTCCTCTATATGGGATCTATACTAAGCATACACAAAATCTGTCAAGGTTGTTAGAAACCATATTAAATAGTAGCCATGATTGGTTACTAAATTAGTGATAAGTACTTCTACAAACCTTTCTATATAGGCTACTGGGTCTTCATTGATAGATCAATTAAAACTTGAGAGGTTAGATAGAATTGATGCCTCTTGTAATTCTAAGGGTATTACAATTGGTAATCCCCTAGGTAACATCATTGAGTCGATTTGGATATTAGCTTGAAAATTGTGATTATCTTTATTGGCTATATTAGTCCTTTGAATTGGAAATGGTAAAGGCTCTACTTGAGGCTCTCAAAGATGTTTTCTACCGTTGTTGTGATGTAATACGACTATATAGTGAAATTATAATTAAAATTTAATTTCTAATTAATATCTAATTATCTGAATTCAATTATAATTTGAGGTATCTAAACATGGCTTTTATAAAAGCCTCTTAGGTTATTTTTTTTATCTTAATAGTTAGTAGGTTGAAGGTTAGTTAGTAATTTTACCTTCTAGATTATAGAGACTCTTCTATTACCTTAGAAAGACCATAAATTGATAAAATTAGGTTAGAAGAGGTAAATGGTTGATATGGTTGATACTAGGGTCAAGTTAAAGGTAGAATTGGGCTAAAAAAATCCTTAGGATAAGTTAGATTGATATCCGGGGGTCGACCATTTGTGAGACAGGGTCGAAATCAGACCTTTGGTTACTAAAACGACCACCAAGGGCAAGTTAGAGAATCATTTGAAGATTGGAGGTTAGGATTTGAGAGCTAGCTTGAAGTTATTTTTAGAGACATAAGAATTTTTTTGAGAAGATTTTGGAGGACTTAGAAATTATTATTTGAAGTTAGGATTTGTATCGATGATTTGGATTTTATATAATATAATTAGAGTTAGTAATTTTGACTAGTTCGTGCAATTGGTATGACATCTATAGTTAAAAACTTGACACTATTTGGACTATTAGGTGTGCTAAGTGTATAAAAAATTTTGTAATAATCTAACGGCGTGGTTTAGAGATATCTAGTTTTTAGCACAAGAGGATTTCGGAAGGTGGCAGTTTGAGGTTGGGTAGGTTTTCTATGATATCCAAAGATCTTTTAGTTGGATTAAGGTAAAAATTGGCATGGCATTGAAGGACTTGAAGATCAAGCTACACACCAATTTTGAGACAAAATTAACGATTGGAAAGGGAGAAATCATTGTTGGGATTTTTGCTTCACTTTTCAAGTTGGCAGCCGAGTGACATTAGTGCAATTTTTGGAGGTTTTTTCACAATCTGTAAGTTGTATTGGGCTAAAAATTCTTGAGCATATAGAAGACTTACATTTACAATTGCATGCAAAATTCTACATGAAGTGGACGGTCAGATTGGATGTTATAGCTTGTTAAAGCTCACTAATTAAGATTCGGGCCTATAAGAAAAATATAAATTGCTTAAATATGAAAGTAATAAGGTAATTGGGATTTATGTATGGTTAAGACTACTAAAAAGAGTATTCTAAGCACTTTTGAATTGAAATTCAGATTATATTCTTCTCATATGGACATAACCTATAAGGGTTTCTTAGCTACTTGAAACACAATTTCACCTTCTACAGTTAGGTGCCTAATACATTCCTGAGCAAAACAACACGTAATACGACATAAGTGGTGAACCTGACGTGAAATGTTGGGGTGGAAGGTATTCGATTATATTTGTGGGTATTTGGAATTGATGGTGCAAGAAGGCAAGAAGGTTGAATTTGGACTTTTTGATGGAGCTTTGGGTGGAGCTTTAAGTAGATCTTCAAGCACAACTTCAAATGGAATTTCTACTGGTGAACAAGGTATGTACCTTGTGAGGCCAAATTTCACCACTTAATGAAACCTATGCCACACAATAAGTCCAAGAGGTGGAATTAGAGAGCTTTCAATTGTGTAATTGTTAGATTAATTTAAATCTTTATATTAAACATTCAATTAGTTTTAGGCCTTCCAAGAAATGGTTACCAACATTAAATTAACATGTTAAATGAAATTTATTATACAAACATAGTAAAAATAATTAACTAAATTATTACTATTAATTGACCATAAGAATAAAAATTTAAGTTTGAATTAAAAGTTAAGTTATAAGTTAAGTTAAAAAAATTTAAAGTTAAAAATTAAGTTTAAAAGGTTAAGTTAAAAGTTAAAATTAAAATGTTAAGTTAAAAGTTAAAATTAAAGGTTAAAAAAATTAAAATTTTAATTTTAATTTAAAAGTTAAAGTTAAAAGTTAAAGTTAAAAGTTTAATTGAGAATATTAAAGGTTAAAAGTTAAATTTAAAATTTATTAGCCAAAAAGTGAAATGTGGAGATTACAAGTCATTATGAAGATGATAGTAAAAATAAAGTAAGAGAGGTGAAAGCGAAGGTACCTTGACAACCCATAAGGATTGAAGGCAGCGACCCCCTTCTACTCCAAAATTTCCCAAAATTTGTAATCGGCTTCAATTTGAATGATTCTTAGCTTGTTGCAAGGCCAACTTGAAGATGCTTTTGATCCAACAATCTTTGTTGCAATCTAATGATCCAGTCATGAGAGTTCCTCCTTTGAAGTTTAGTGATCCAAACTGCCATGGTGACCAACCCTCTTCACTTAGAAACTCACTAAAACTTCAGATTGTCTTCAAATTCAACAAAACTTATGCCTTTCAGAGCTTAGCTTATAAAGCTTTATGCTTCCAAAATTTCAAATAAAGCCAATCATCAAGCACTGAGAAATGCCTTTCCAAACTCGATTGATTCAAACTGCAAAGGCAGTCGACTCCTTTAAACTCAAAAATTCTCCAAAACTTCCTTCTTACTCCAAATCAAGCAAGTCTTAATTTTTCGGAAAGCTAACATTAAAAGATACAACTATTTAGAATCTCACATTGAAACAAAAGAAATTGAGTGACTGATTGAAGAAAATCCAAGGCCCTTGAAACCCTTGGGGTATTTGAAAGGCCGAGGAGATATCTACCTCAATGAAACATATTTTAAAACTTAATGACCATCCTTCACAATGAAAATCCATAAATATACAATCACAAGGTTCACAATGAGAATTAAAATCTAAATAAAATTAAGATTAGGATTTTGGCCAAATTTTGGCATGGCTCCGCCCTTCACCCAAAAGAGGAGAGAGAGAAGGCTTGTAAAACCAAGCCTCTCTTATACAATTGAGTGGAGGCTCGTAGAAGGGTGGCTAAATCTCTACCCTTGATTTTAAGATCCCTAATCTAGATCTATGGCCTTCATTCATCTAAGAGCCAATCTCGTTATCAGGGCTGATGGCTCTTGTAAGTGGTCAAGAAAGCATTTTTTTGTAAATCTAATTTCACTATTGTGTTCAAAAAACCTTCTTAAGGTAAGATCGACTACTCACATACTTCAATCCATGCTCAATTATAATTTTCATGGAAGTTTATACTTACAAGGATCTTGGAAATTTTTGTGAAATTCTTCAAAATGAGAATTTCATTGCTTCTCTTGTATTTTAAAGGAGAGGTTGCTGATCTTGTTTTCTTCACTCCACGAGGTAAATCCGGTGCTACCATTGCATTAAAAAGACTCCCATTAAGTAGAAGAATAACCATGCCGCTTGAATTTGTCAAATTTGGAGAAAACAAATATAGATTAATATTATAATATCTTTTATGGAAGCTTCTTAAAAGCTTCATAGATATGATTTTGACTTTATACATGTTTGTAGTTGATTGATAGGTTAGAAACTTAATCAATAACTTAACCACATACCACACATGTTGGTAGTTTGTGGAACAAGGTAACTATATGGTGTATTTATAGATAACTTGTCTTACAAGTTAAGACATGTATTTAGCAAAGTCAATACATGTTAGAGATCCTACAAAAGATTGTTATATAGCTCCTAGTTTGAGACTATATATAGAGGCAAGAGTGAAGGCTTCTTCATTCTTGTCAATGCCTTTTTAGTCTTTAGTCTTGTTTCAAGACTTTCTAATCTTCTTGTTTATAAAAATAGCCATTCTAATTTAATATTATATCATTTTAAAGTGATTTTTTAGTCTTTTTGAGTGACTTAAGAGTATATTGATATTTTTAGTTCTTTAATGTTCATATCTATGATACCACCTTCAAACAGATAGTCAAATAAAATAAGTCAATCAAGTTTTAGAGCAATCTTTACAATGTAGCATCAACTATCAACAAGATGATTAGACCATATATTTATCTTTAGCAAAGTTTGCTTACAATAATATTCTTCATAATTCAATTTAGAAAACATCATTTTATTCCAATTATGATTACTATTTGAAGTGCTATTTTTTAAATATATCAAAGGATAAAAATCAAACAGCTAAAGAACTTGTAAAATAATTTTTACAACTTAAAATAATTTTAAAGCTCTATTTATTAGCAATTTAAGATTCTTATCAAGCATCTTTAAATAAATTTTAAAAAGAATCTCTTACTTTTTAAGTTGGAGATAAAATATGGCTTCTTCAATAAAATATCAAGATTAATTGATCTTGCAATAAGTTGGATTATTAAAGATTAAAAGTAAATCAATCCTATAGCTTATTAATTGGAATTATATATATCTATGAAGGTACATCCAATCTTTTATATCTTTCTCTTAAAGGCTTATTTAGGATCAATTATTGTAGGTAGAATACAACAATCACTACCTTACATTGAAATAGATAATCATGTAGAATATGAGGTGGAAAAGATCCTTGATTCTTTATGAAGAAGAGGTAAGTTGGAGTATTTTATTCATTGGTGCAGCTATGATATCAATGAGCATATATGAGAACTAGCAAAAAATCTAATTAATGCATTGCAAAAGATACATGAATTTCATTGTTGTTATCTTCAAAAAACCTAAACTTATTTTAGCATAACTTTTCTATAAAGCTATTGTTAGGATGTTGTATATAACAAAGAAAGTAGATATGAAACTAATGCTCTTTGTAGAATTCAAAATTAGAAAGAGAAGTGATGTTATAGCGTCAAAGAAGAAGTTTATAAAAATATTTTTAGAATATTTTATTAGATTTTATAAGATTCTATAAGATTATAAAAAATTCTTAAAATATTTTTTTAAAATTTAGATTATTTATAGGATATTTGAATAGATTCTAAAAAGTTTTAAGAGAATTAAGAAAGTTATCTAAGAAGCTTCTTAGGATTGCTTCATCTTCAAGCAACGTGAAAACTTCTCAAGAAGCTTTTTAATACTTAGTATATATTGAAATTAAGGTTGAGGAGATCCTTTGTCTTGACAATACATTGCTTGTAGCTCTAATTCACCTCTTTTTATATTGATCTTGTATTTATTTGATTTAATTAAGTTCTTGTTAGTTTTCTTATTAAAACTCTTCCATTCAACTTCTTGTTTGGTTTTGTGTATAGTATATACATGACATTTACATTCTCTTAAAATATTTGTAAAGTTCACATATTTCAAACTATACTTATGCTATATCAATAAATTTAGGCAGTTTTTAAAGCCACACTCTTTTTTCCAATTCATGATTTGATTTTGTACAAGTTCCATGTCTTCTGTCCCATTCCCATCCCACATCTCCATTCCTATACCCCAATCTCACCACCTCAGCCTTGTCTCAACTCCATACCCACTCTCTCCAATCCAACCCTATTTTTTTCCATCCCGTCTCCTTATTTTTTCTTCTCTCTTTGATCATAGCATTGCCAAAAATTAATATCAAATGCTGTCCATGATCTTTTTTTTTCATTGCAATGTATATATCATTATTTTTTATTTTTTTACTTTTAAATCTTAACTATATTATATAAGGTTAGAAAAAAAAAATCAGTTTTATTTATTTAATACATTTATTTTAATCAAAATGATTTTGGAATCAGCATGTACTTTAAAAATCTCTATTATGCACAGACCTTTGAAGTAAAGCATTTAGTGATTTTTTTTCAAAATCCCACCATATACGCACACCAAAACTCAATAGTAATTTTTAAATTATTAAAAATTAATTATTGTAAGTAATTAGTCACATAGAGATTAAAAAAAAAATCATCCATAATAAAGTTAATAAACTTCAAACAATTACTCATAATGAATGATTCTAATTGAATAAATAGTGACAGAAATGATCTTAGCCTCAACAAAATCAAAAGCACTTCTATTTTATATTGCATAAGTCAATGTTTACTTCCAATAAAAACAATTAAAAATGTATATTTACATATACTTAAACACACATACATATATCATTATTTTTTGGCATTGCTATGACCACAGGGAAAGGGGAAAACAAGGGGATTGAGTTGGATCAGGGAGAGTGGGCACGGGGTGGGGACCGGAGTGGGGGTATGGGAAAGGGGAAATTCACAAAATTCCACATTTGTTGTTGTTTTTCCTTTTTTTATTGTTTTATTGTTTTATGCTTTAACACTAGACGAGAATCAATACAGTTTTACATACACATTATCTTAGTATTGCCTTCATTCTTCTACATAGCTGCACATGTACTGAAAGGGTGTGTTCTTTTTATACATACACTAATACACAACACAAACGTACAGTATTTTTGCAAGCATATCACACAAGTTGATACAATTCCCAAGTGCTACAGATTCCAAGGATCTGAGTAAGCCAACACATCCAACACAAACATGAATACTCAAGTCTGCTTCCGAGAATTGGTATTATTCTGCTGCTTCAAGTTGTATTGGTTTAACGTATAAAAAAAACTAGTCATTGTGTAGCATATAGCCAAGTTACCAGTGTCCTCAAGCGTACCTGATAGCACACACCTGTATGGAAGATGTATAGAGATGAAGTCATCAACCACAGAACACAATGAAATGAAACCAAGACAGCTAAGCACAGCAGGAAAGTGTCATATTCAACAGACAATGCCAACTTGCAACTAGTTGTTTGACCAAGTGCGAACTGGATTTGTGAAAACTTACTGTGCATGATGTATGAAGAAGAGTCAACTTTCAATTTGAAGTGGGGTTAAATTTATCAGCAAAGTAGCAGATCTGATTCAAGGTTAACGATGCAAAGCGTCAACAGAGGTTACTACTGTCAGCAACCAGGATAGTTTCGGCGATCGTGCACATGAGCGATTGACAATTACATCCATCAGTACCATCTAAGAAAACTAGTCAAAAATCAACCCGCACTACTATCTACCTTGTTTCTTTGCAAGAATACATTTTGGGATAAGTGAAGAAATACTACATAGCTGTGATACAGTCTGAAAGCGGACAGCTTGCAAAGTTGGTAACAATTACGATTAAGTCTGATTACATACAATGCGTGCTTCCTTGGCGGACCCGGTTGACAGTGACCTTCGACATAGTTCCGTAGTATGACCGACACATTGGTGAGCGAGTGAAAATGAGTACACTTTTCCTTCTTCGCTGTCATAAAACGCAGTTATTGAAGTTTGATTACTACACGCTAAATTGTGGTGGAATGGAGAGACAAACACACAGGAAGAGAGAAATTCATTATATGGAACAAGCACTAAGGGACTAAGAACTTACCGAATTGATGTGCAACAAAGCAGGTGCTCAGCAAGGATACTAAAATGGTAAATGAAGTACGCTGATATAGAGCAAGTATTGAGCATCGCAGAGGAGCCCCTAGCATTATTGCTAAAATATATGATGCAGTCAAATTGAATAAATAATACTTCACTGAACGTCGCAGTATAAAGACACTGAACCAGTGCTCAGAAGGCAACTGCTAGCATTCTTACCATACATAATAGAAATCAGCTTGTTTTCAGCATTGAATATTCGAGAAAGAAGATTGGACAAGGTTATAAGGTGTCCAATTCAAGATCTGGCATCTCATCCTGGTTTCCTTGACATAAAAAATTGTAGTAATAAACTGGTGGTGCTAGCGGTGACGGAGAGAACAACCATGAAACAAGCCCTGATGAATGTTTGGCTGTTGACATTAGCTCCATCCTTCAAGATTTCTTGCTCAAGGGTGGCTGTCTGTAAGGGAGAAGTCCGTGTAGATAGAAACGACATAGGCAAATTGGTGCAGTGATATAAGTATCATCGGAGGGAGATGAAGAAGAAATAACAGTGATAACTTGCATTCCTAACTCCAAACCCGTGGTCAGGATATCCAAGGAAGGCTGCCCATGTAGTAATCTGGTCCACAATAGCTGAATAGACCTCGTAATTCCGAACATCCTGTAGGGTAAGGGACAGAGCGAACAAATGGGTCCCGAAAGATTCTCTTCTTCCACAACTCTCCTTTGCAGCCATACGGATCTTCCTGAAACATTTCCAGTACTTTCTCCTCCCCCTTAATGGCTGCCTCCTGCGATTCAGGCGTTAAAGGGACACCGAGGAAAGTGAATCGCGACTCTGGGAACCGCAGCGCACGGCGATGGAAGTCGGTGAACCTCCGCTGCTTGAAGTCGTAGCTGACCACGGTGATATTCACGGGATAGTGCCCCGTCAATTCCCTGAATCGGCACATGCTAAACAGAAGATTCTCAAAGCTATCGCGAGCGAACTCTTCTGTAAGAGTACGCCATCGCACGCTCTCGTTGTGGCCAAACCAGTCCTTGGATTCCGCAACGTTCCAGTAGCTCTGGCCTTCGCTTTTGGGTCCCGCATTCTTGCGCGTCTCGCCTCCGCTGAAGAGGAGCAATGAATCTTCAAATTGAGAGGTGACTTCTACGCCCAACTTGATGTGTTCCACGAATGTGCTTGCCTGGCCAGGATGCTTCTGATAGGGCTCCAGAAACCAAGAGTCTTCATCTTCGGGTTTGCCGCATTTCGAGCTCGTGTACACTGCATGCCCGGCGACCATCACAAGACTACGGAGATTTGTGTAGGATGAGTTGTGCTCGGCGAATAGCTGGCTGTTTGCTCTAGCACTCGAAAACTGGGTACCGAAAGCTTGAATGTACATAAAAACAGACACGAACAGGAGGGCACTCACGCAAAGAGAGACAGAGACCACAAAGGACGCCGGGAGCTTGTGATAACGCTTGGCTGCAATCGACGGCAACATCTTCATCTTCTGAAGGAACGTGAGTGATCGCTTCTTGCGTAATCTACGAGAGTATAAACCTGACTCTAAATCAGAGTCACGCCCTCCATCCATCACACTGTTGCACCGCACTTGGCGCAGGCGATTTCCCGTTCGTGTTCATTCTCTCACTCTCCGACACCCTCAAAGATTACCAACTCGACACAAACCCAAACACAAGTTAGCTCAGCTTCGCCGCACTAGCATTGCTCTCCCTGCAAGCCATACCGCCAAACCCTAAAAAGAAATGAATGTCCCTTCCTCCCTCACCCTTCCACGAAAATCAGTCGACGCAAGCATTGAACTGTTCCTGGCAAATCGTCAACCCCATTCCTCAGCTCTCGGCACCAATCATGACAATCCAGATCTTCACCGCATATTTTCCTCACATAGCTCCTGAACCCTAAGGTCTAACACGCAACAGTTCTCCGTCAAAGGTTAGCCAAACAGGACGATTGGATTGCCATTTCCCAGACAGAGATGGTATTCTCCCTCCATCAGAAAGATCTGCGCACGCCAGTAGTAAGATAAAATGTGATGCAAGCACATCTGAAGAAGGGTGATAAAAGCGACGAGGAGTTCACTATCTGAAGGCCAACGCGCATTCAAGTCTGACAACCCACTTGGAGTAAAAGATGTAACAACCAATCATGCTCAAGAGCACCGAAACCTAAAGTACACTTGAGCTGCTTGAAGCAACCAACTTCGTGGTTTTGCCCCGAAACCGATGACCTTCGAGACTGCAACTCAGCGTAGAAGCATCGCGGTCCCCCACCAACAGTTTCGCGTATCGGCAACTACACAAGGCACATTCATAATCGTCAAGGAACCACAGCGGCAGTCATGTATACAGTATCCGTGTGCCGAGGTGAAAATACGTATTCAGGTTCGTATTTAATACAATTAGGAAAACTTTCACGTTGAATACTGTTGTCGTTGCGTGTCTGCCCACTTACCTTTAAAAGCATCTTTCTGATGAACGAAAATTCTGTAGGCCCCATTAATCTCACATTTGATAACAGGTGATCAAACAGGATTGTTCCCTGCCAATTTACAAAGATTTCTCTCGAATCTCTGTTGCGATCAATCTGAGCATTCCATCAGTGGTGCACGGAATCAGGAAATTTCAAGTCGACACGAAACGAAGATTTTAAGCTTCGTAATGTGATGAACTCGATAGCATGGCCAGCCTGAAATTGCCTAAGCAAAATTTTCTGACATTTTGACCTAAAAAAGCATTAATATCCCATAACTCATTCATTGCACAAGACAAAATTAAAGATCTTGTGCATCAATTGTTACACCCATCGTAACAGAGCTTAAGCATCACTGACCAGAAGACAAACCGCTTCACTACCAGGAAACATGAACCACGTAACTACATTCAACCCAATTTAGGTCTTCCAGTTGCTCTACGTTCTGAACATTCGCCGATAAGTTTTTTTTTTTTTTTTTTTTTTTTTTTTTCTGGCTTAGTACGTTGCTACTCATGTTTCTCTAGCCTGGGCATCGTTTCTTGTCGGAGCTCGGTTGACTTCTAATAACTGGGTGTACGAAACCCCTCGCCATTGCATAGGTTTTAGGAAGGACACCATAGTAGCGATTTCTAATAGCCGCCCTGAATGTAAGAGTTCAGGCTCTGAAGCTCCTCGCGGTGCTCGTCCAATACTGCGCGAACCACGTCACCAATAGACACCATACCCTTCATTTTCTTATCCTCCACTACTGGAATGTGCCGAATCCGGTTATCTGCGCAGGCTCAGAGGAAATCCACACACGGAAAATTCCTAGGTAAATGAACCGAGCATTCGGAGCCTAACGCAGGTCAAGGATTGAAAAGAAAACAGTTAATTAATTTCTGCAGAAAAATCTAGTCATCTTCTGTATTTTAAACACACAATCTGAATATACAAATGTAGACTTTAGTCTGCAGAAGAAACATTTTTTTTTTTTTCTAACCGTGAATGCCCAACCGGGAAATCCCTCTATAAATCCGTTACCTCAGCATTCACAGTAGCCAGTACTTTCTAGTCGAGAAAGAGCCACTCAAGCCGTGCAAAGCACAAGCACAACATGACAAGAACATGTCGAACATCACAAAACTGATGGATGCCTACCGGTCATCAGCTCCATGGCACGCAGCACTTTAGTATCCGGACTCACAGTTATGAGCTTGTTCTGCATAAAAAGGAGATATGGATCATCATAATATAGTACAATCATTTCCATCAGCTTCACCCTTTGATCGAACGTGACCAAATTTCGCGAGGTTTTGACTGGCGTAAAAGAAGAGATGTTGCACATTGGTAAAGTGCAATGAGTGCCTGATGATGGAGTTGGCTCAGCAACCTGGCGGAAAGATATGCAACCTAGGGGAAACTAAATTAAAGTTAAATAATTGGTCTTACATTCGACCAACACCCAGCTCATGCCTCGACTTCATTAAACTGATCAATGCATACATTGCTAATTGTCGCTGCAAGAAAGGTTGCGGGCTTGACAGACCTCTCTCAGTAATGATTCCAGCAAGCATTTTCTCCGTGCCCGACTTCACCACCAGCAATGCCTCCACATTGTTTGCAGTCATCTAAGATACCACCCAAATGCCAGGAATGTCACTTTAGCAGATGAACTCAAAGAGTTGATATTCAAATGCCTCTGACTGGACAGATGATGGAACTCTTAGAAAACGGTATTGACAAATTGGAGTTTCGGAGGGAATTGACGCCACGCTCTTGCGCAGAGACCAGTAACTCAAGAACGGCTCACCGACTTGACGGCATCGTATACTGTATCTTCCACACTGCACCACAACCAGGAACCATCGGCCTTTTGACCCTTGTCCTTCAGGACATCGGCAATTGTGGTGCTCTCAAACCTGTGCTCCACCAAGCTCTCCCTAGTCTCAATCTGTCCCGATTCCCTCCGCGTCTGGATGCCAAAACCCAATGCCGATCCCCCCACCCGAACATGCTGAAGAACACTCCCTGACAGAGTCCTCCCTGAGCCTGCGCGAACTTCGCAAGCCTCTGCATCATGACACAACAACCGAAACTCGCCTCTCACACTCCGCTTGCTAAGAAACTCAAACTCATCTGCAACAACACCCAAACAACTCAATACGTCGGTCCCCACACGAGGCCACAAAACCATCACACAAACTTCAAAGACAGTATACCCACACTCTCTCACAAGGCACCAGCTCTCTGTGGTCCTTCACAGCCTCAGCCCCCACCTCCAGGTCCTCGGTAATGTCAAGAGCTACAAACTGCAGACCCAAAAGAAAAGTGGGGAAGTGAGAGTAAGACTGATACCAGAGTCATCAGGTGCGGCAAGGATATCAGAATTCATCAAGAAATCCTAGCGATTCTGCTGGAAACAATATTATTATTAATATGATCAATTGATACACAATATAGTGTGTGTACAAGGACACCAAGAGTCACAACTCTTGGTATAAGGTCAATATAGAGTAGATAGTATTCTATACAAGAGACTAATATAATATACAATATAATTCTCCCAATACTCCCACTAGTACACTAATCTTCATCCTCAAATTGAATTTCATCTATAACAAAAGTTCATCCATTTTGAAAACGGATATGTGTAAGAAATATAGGATTTCGATCTCTTTTTTG
This sequence comes from Physcomitrium patens, assembly GCF_059467195.1. Taxonomy (NCBI): domain Eukaryota; kingdom Viridiplantae; phylum Streptophyta; class Bryopsida; order Funariales; family Funariaceae; genus Physcomitrium; species Physcomitrium patens. The sequence goes on along the minus strand of NC_143434.1, from coordinate 14,142,136 downwards.
ATGTTGCATTGTTGGAAAGTTCTTTCATAGATCTCCCACTACTTCTTCAAATCCGAGAAGGTATGTGTTTTTTTATTGACTTATATTTGCTTGTTGCTTCTTGTTTGTTGTTCACACATTTCTTGTTTTCTTTTTTGTTGTTTCTTGATTGTTCTATTGTTGGAAGATGCGTTGTGAATGTAGGCACAACTGTGAGTTCCTAAGGATGCATCTAGATAGAGTCGACCATAGATGCAATCGCCTTGACAAGAAGTTGTGTAGTAAGCCCATCGGTGGGATCTACAATAAGCAAGGCAACGAGCTCCATAGTGGGTCTTATAGTTGGTGTGATAGTAGACTCTACAACTGGCCATATGGTGGATTTGTAGTTGGCTCTACGATAGGTCCTGTAGTTGGCCCTACAATGGATCCTATAATAGATTGTCTCCCATTCTATGATGTATCAAAATATTTATGTTGTATAAAATTGTATTGTTTGGAGGAGACTAGTAATGCTTGAATGATTGTAGAACAGTTTGCTTGTTTTGTATTTAGAGGAAGTTGATACATGCCTAATTGTGATAGGGATTGTAAATATTTCTTTTTAAGAAGATATTTTGTAAATAAATCTTCTGTCATATGTGTGGTTGACACATATTGCAGTTGGATTTCCTTAGAAATGATCTTCTCTTTAATGAAATGATATTGTGTGTCCACATATTTGCTCCTAGAGTGATATTTGGGATTTTCACTAAGAGCAATGGCACTTTGACTATCTAAATATATGGTAGTTGGTGCATGTTAAGGAAATCCAAGTTCATGTAATAATTTTCTCAACCATATGGCCTCAGTAGTTGCTTTTGTTAAAGCCATGTATCTTGATTCTATAGAAGATAAAGCAACAAATTGTTATTTCTTGTTGCTCCAAGAAATAACTCTTCTAACCAATAAGAAGCAAAATCTAGAGGTAGAGCAACAGATGTTCTTATTACGTGCTCAATCAGCATCAAAATAACCATAGAAAATATCACCTTGAGGTAAGTGTTGATATTTTATTCTAAAGTTTAATATGCCTTTTGTATATTTCATAGTTCTTTTCAAAGTTTGAACATATATATGTCCTCGTTTAGAGAGATATTGTGCTAAACTACTGAGAGTATAAGCATAATCAAGTCTAAAATTAACAATAGCATGTATTAAATTACCAATAATTTGATAATAAGGATAATCATGGAAAGTAATATAGTCTTCATTACTTAAACAAATTCCTAGCTTAATTGGAATACTTAATAGATTGAAATTCAACATATTGAATTCATTAAGTTTATTTGTTAAGTATTTGGCTTGATAGAAGATGATCCATCATGCCATTCTATTTCTTTGTATAGCATTATCTAAAGTGTAATGGATTTCTCCTTCATCGGACATGTCAAATTCTTGCTAGAGAATGTCTTTGACTTGTTAAATTAAAAGAAGCTTGTTGCTGATAAAAATACAGTCATCAACATAAACTATAATTATAATAAAATCCTTATTATTTTCTCTTTTGATGTATATGTTTACATCTGATTTGAGGTGGTGGTATTTGTGAAGGATTAAGTATTGATATAATTATTGATACCATATTCTAGATGATTGCTTAAGACCATATAGGGATTTATTTAACTTACATACCTTGTTAGTATGTATAGAAGATAATTGTTCAAGAATAGTCATATAGATATCTTCTTCTATAAATCCATTTAAAAATATTTTTTTAACATCTAATTGATGTATTTCCAGATTATGTTGAGTGATTAAAGCAAAAAGAACTTTGATAGAATTAAGTTTGACTATACGAGAGTATGTCTCCATATAATCAATACCTTGAAATTGGTTGAAACCTCTTACAACTACCCTTGCTTAATATTTGTGAATACTTCCATCAGCTTTAGTTTTTATTTTTAAAATCCACTTTGAATTGATAGGTTTTTTATTAAGAGGTAAATTCGTCATGTGCAATGTATTTTTTTTGTTTAAGGATGTAATTTCAGCATTGATTGATTTTTGCCATTCTTGAGCATCAATCCTCTCTATTGCTTTTTGAATGGAGTTTGGAGCTTCTATAAGAATAGAGAAAAGGTGGGATTGGTAATATCGATTATATTGTCGTTTATATTCTTTTTTGCCTTATATAGATTCTAACAATCTTGTAGTTGGTTGAATAATTCTTGTTGGTTGAGAACGAGAAAGAAGATTTGAGATTTGCAATATAGAATGGACTTCAACATCTTCAAGAGATAAGATCTCTTGATTATTTAGTAATGATAGTTGAAAGAAGTCTTCCATGACATCAATGTGACAAGGAGGTTGTTCCCACATTTGAAGAAGTACTATGTATTGGTTGGTAATCAAATACATGTGTTTCTTGTAGTGGTAGCATTGATGGAGAAGACATGCCTTCAATAGGATGTATGTTTTGTTCATTGGTCATTATAGTTATTGAAGGATGTTTGAATAATTCTAAATCTAGTAAGAGTTCTTCATTGTCCTTTTGCAAGTATGTGGTTGTTTGTAGATCATGTAGATTCTCATTGAAAAGAACATTACTTGAAATGAAAATTTGTTGATTTTGAATATTCATAAGTCTATAGGCTTTAGATTCTCCACTATAGCCTAGAAAGATAGCCTCTTATGAATGAGAGTCTAATTTTTTTTTTTTTTTTTTTTTTTTTTTTAGGAATGAATACATGAACTTTGCAACCAAATATTTTAAGATAGGATAAATTTGTTTGTTGTTTGTACCATAATTCAAATGGTATTTTGGTAACTTGTACAGATTTTATAGGGTTCTTATTTTGGAGGTAATTTTCTTTTTGGAGTACTTTACTTTAAAATAATTTAGGTAAATTTGAATAGGATAGCATTACAAGTATTGTTACTATTAATATTCTATTTTTTTTCAAAAATACTATTTTATTATGGTATATAAGCTATAGTATATTCTTATTTAATTCCTTCTTTGTTACAAATTTTTTTAAAGTCATTGGATGTATATTCACCTCCATGATCAGATGTTAAGATTTTGATTTTGAAACTTCATTTTTTTTTTTCTACAAAATTTTTGTATAAGGTGAATTTTTCAAATACTTTAGATTTCTGTTTCATCAAATATACTTGGCAATATCTTGTTAGATCATCAATAAATGTGATGAAGTAACTACATCCTGAATGTGTGCCTACTTGCATAGGACCACAAATGTCAAAATGTACAAGTTCTAATAATTGAATAGTTCTTTGTGTACCTTGTGTAGGAAACTTTTTCTTATGTTGTTTACTTTTTGTATGCGGTTGGCATAAGGTAATTTTTCTTTCATCAAAGGAATCAATCCCCTTTGCCATGGTTTGTATTTGTTTGAGTCTTTGAGGATTTATGTGTCTTAAACTTAGGTGCCATAAATCAACTTTATTTAACTGTGTTGTTGCTGGCATAGAAATTTGAGGCTTGTTTAAAATTATTGTTGTACCTAATTCATATAAATTAAGGTTTAATTTGCATATTGCAATGGTTTGACCAAATTTATTTATAAGTATAGTGGTGCTAATTCTTATGCAAATTTATCCTCTTGTCTTATCTAATTTTTTAGCAAAGAATAAATTCTTTGCAAGTCTTAGTAGATATAATACATCAAATATGAACTTCGCATCACCATTTGTAAGTTTGATATTTACATCACCATGTCCTTCTATTATGTATGATGTAGTATCATCTCCTAAGTAGACAACTTGTTTGTCTTCACTTTTGATGTATTTAACAAATCTTTCTAACTCATTGTCACGGACACATAAATACAGACTTGAGATCTAACAAGAAGTTCATGAAGAACTGGCAAGAACTAGATTAATCAGATAAATACAAGAACAACACCAGAGAGGTGAGCTAGAGCTCCAAGAGATGTATTATCGAGACTGAAGAACTCTTCAGCCTTGATTCCAATATATACTCCTATTTAGAAAGCTTCTCAAGCAACTTCTACTAACTAGGAAGCTTCTAGGAGATTCCAAAGACTTGCTTCTAGAAGGTTCTAGAAACTTGTCTCTAAAAGGTTCTAAGGACTATGTCCCTAACATCTTCTACCAGCTAAGAAGCTTCTAGTAGGTTCCAGAGACTTGCTTCTAGAAGGTTCTAGAAACTTGTCTCTAAAAGGTTCTAAGGACTATGTCCCTAACATCACCCCCTCCTTTAGCTTCGAGATCTCTGAGAAGCAATGTTATTGTTAATCAATACCAACGTAAGAAAATGAAGATCTGTCACATAACATCTGCTATGAATTCCAACTGTTTTTTCACGAGGCAAGTGGTTCATTGGCCCTTAAAGCCAACTATAGTGGCCCATGCCTTCGACTTCTGACCAAGCATGAACTTCCGTATCCTCATTGTGAAATTGTCCTGCAAACATGCCTTCTGGCTGACCATCGTAAGGAGGCTCAAACTCAAATACAATCACCAATGATTGATTACTCGGTATCCTCCGTCGTCGTCGTAGTGTAGGTAGTTCTTCATCTCGGGGTCGCCTTCGTGAGCTAGTTGGTTGAGATAATCTGGCTGGCATAGTATCTATCTCTTGGCTATCCATATCAGAAGACCAAACTATGGCTATTGAAAAAATTCTACTTTATCTTGGAGAAAATAACTACATCAAACTACGAATTTTGGTGGTGCTCTCTCCCTTTCTTATATTTTTGGGTGAACAAGCTTCAGAAGTAAGCTATCATCGAACCAGCTTAGGTTTATGAGGATGTTATTGATGAAACTCCTGTACCTTTTGCGGTGCATTGGCGAGATTTTAAGCTGGCTCCCACGTTCGCTCATTAATGTCGTAGCCGCACCAATGAACAAGATACTCCAACTTGCTCCATCTTTGTCGTAAATCCAACACCTTTTCAACTTCGTATTCTTCATGGTTCTCGATTTCAATACTAGGTGGCAGACATTGTACTCTTCCAGGAAAAGACGACTCTTGATAAGGCTCTAACAGAGAAACATGAAAGACTGGATGTACCTTCATAGAAGCCGGTAATTCCAGACCGTATGCCACTGGATTGATTTGCTTCTGGATGACAAATGGTCCCAATCTTCGATAGTTCAACTTATCACATGGTCGCTTGGTCTTGATATTCCGTCGAAGAAGCCATGCCTTATCTCTAATTTTGAAAGTAGGTGCTTGATTCCAAAATCTATCTACAGACGCCTTGTAGGATTCTTGAGCGGATTGTAATTGAAGCTTCAACGTATTTTAAAGCTCTGATAGTTGTTTCGTAAATCCTTCAGCTGTTGGATTGTTATTTATTGACGGACTCAATAAATCAAGCTTCGGATGATACCCATAGTTGAAAAAGAATGGTGTATATTGAGTCGACGCATGGAGGGTGTTGTTATATGCAAACTTAGCTAGCGACAGATATGCGGTCCAATCGTCTTGCTGATAATTGATGCTGCATCGTAAGTATTGTTCCAAGACTTGGTTCACCCGTTCCGTTTGGCCGTCAATTTGAGGATGAAAAGCCGAAGAAAGCTTGATATCCACCTTCAGTATCTCAAAGAGAGATCTCCAAAACTTTGATACGAACTAGGTTCCTCGATTTGATATGATATCATCTCGTAGTCCATGATATCGATACACATTATCGAGAAAGAGCCTTGCTGTGACTTCACTGGACGATGTCTTCTTGCAAGGAACAAAGTGCACCATCTTTGTAAGCCGATCTACCATGACAAAGATGCTGTCAAATGAGTTCGATGATGGCAGGTCCGTGATGAAGTCCATGGAAACTGAAGACCATGGTCGACGTGGAATCGACAATGGCTGTAGGAGTCCATAAGGGCAATGCTGAGGATTCTTGGATCTTGAACAAATGTCGCAAGAGAGGACAAAATCTTTCACATCCTTCCACATTTGGGGCCACCAAAAATTTCAAGAAATAAGCTCCAAGGTCTTGTTGAATCCAAAATGTCCCACAGCTGGAAAATCGTGGCGAGATTGAAGAACTCGGAGTCGTGCTGCTCTTTTTGGAATATACAACCGCTCTTCAAAGTATAAAAGATCTCCCTCCACCTTGAACTTGTCGTCATTGGCAAGCTACTTGATATCAATGGCTATTGAATCTTCAATGGTGACGGCACGTACCTGATTCAGGAAGTCAGCATCAATTGGCACAATAGTAGTATAAAGCCAAAATTGCTCTACTTCAACAACGTAGTACATTATTGATCAAACGCTACTTCTTCAACCTGTGGTACAAAATACAATCTCCTCGATAAGGCATTAAATAGTCCTTGCTGCTTTCCAGGTCGATAAGTGATAACAAAATCGAACGTAGATAGCAACATACTCCATCGAGCTTGACGTCGATTTAGAAATCGAGTCGACATGAAATACTCCAAATTCTTGTGATCTGTGTCACTAGGTGTGTAGCTCCTTCAAGAAAATGATGCCATTCTTGGAAAGAATCTATTATAGTAAGAAGTCCTTATTGTGGATCTCATAATTGATTTCAACAGCATAGAACTTTCGAGAATAGAATGCAATCAGATGGAGCTTCTTGTCTTCTCCCATTTGTGAAAGTACAGCTCCCAAAGTAAAATCCAAAGCATCAGTTTCTAAATAAAAGGCCTATGTAAAGTCTAAATGTACCAAGATTGGAGTTGTAGTAAATACGATTTTTAGATCTTGAAAAGCCTTCTCTGCTAGAAGTCTCCATTCCAGCTTATCCTTGCATGTCAACCAAGTGAGAGGAGTTGCAACTTGAGAATAATTCTTGATAAAGATCCGATAGAAGTTGGCAAAGCCAAGAAAGCATTGTATGTCTCTCACTGTCTTCGGAACCTCCCAAGACACGATTGCTTCCACCTTCTTTGGGTCCGTCTTCAAGCCTTCTATAGTTGCAACGAACTTCAAAAACTCCATCTCTATTTAGTGAAATAAACACTTCTCCAACTTGGCATATAGTCCTCGCTTGCGTAGTTTCTCTAAGACCAAACGAACATGCTTTTCATGCTCTTCCTTGTTTTTGGAGAATATCAGAATATCATCCAAATAGATGACAACAAAATCGTCAAGGTGCCCTCGGAAAATGTCATCCATTATATGTTGAAAGATCGTTGGAGCATTGGTAAGACCAAAAGATAGGACATTATACTCAAAATGGCCATACCTTGTACGGAACGCTGTCTTCCACTCATCTCCTTCTTTGATTCGTACGAGGTTGTAAGCTCCCCTTAGATCAATTTTTGTAAAGATCCTTGCACGTCCAAGTTATTCTAAGAGATCAGAAATCAAGGGTAATGGGTAACGATTCTTCTTTGTTATCTTGTTGAGGCCTCGATAGTCCACGCACATCTGCAATGAGCCATCTTTCTTCTTCACAAATAAGATGGATGTTCCAGTTGACGATTTTGAATGACGGATGAAGTTCTTGGCTAGATTCTCGTCGATGTATTTCCACAATTCTGCCAACTCCCTCTGCGATAGATTGTAGATTGAACCAAAAGGCGATTATGCTCCTTCCTGCAAGTCTATGGCGCAATCATATGGTCTGTGTTTCGATAGCATGTCGGCATTTTTGTTTTGAAACACATCTTTAAAATCCTCATATTGCTCCGGTATACTTGTTGTCGAGATCTTCTCTTTAGTAGTTGGATTCGCATAAATGAAAAACAGTGTGCCTTCCTTAGACGATCTTATAAACGTTCTTGCTCCAATGAATAAGGATTTCTCTATTCGGGGTTTTCTACTAGGCTTGCTCTTGGGTGGTTTTGTGGGAAAGGTCATCTTTCGCAACCTCCAATCTATGGATGGGTTATGCTTTTCCAACCAGGAAAGACCAAGAATAACAGGATTTGATGGAGTTCTAATAATATTGAAAATAATATGACTACTATGGCCCTTAAACGTCACTTCTATAGGTTCTGATTCATGGGTGACACTACCAGACAATAAAGATCGTCCATCTATGATCTCAACGTGAACAGGTTTGGATTTTTGTACTAAAGAGATCTTATGATGCTTTGCAAATTCTTCGTCTAAGAAACAAGCAGATGCTCCTGAATCTAATAATGCTAAGATTCTTAGTTTCTGAGGGCCAATAAGCAAAGGGATTGTAAAAAAAGGGTAGATTGAGCGGAAAGGAAGGAACCTGGTTGTTGTTGCGATATTTCACTGTCCAGCCGCACGGTTCCTATTGTGGCTGGGCATCCTCGTTTTCCTGAATAAACGTGTCCTTAGTCTTGACAATTCGTTGATTTTGCTTCTTGAGGAAGTTTCCAACTTTGTGGCCTTCTTCACCACAATACAAGTATAGACCTTCCTCCATATGCCACTTTTTTTCTTCTAGAGTAAGGAATTTGACACGTATCGCATCAATTTGCATGTCTTCTACCTCTAAATGTAAATTCATGTTGCATGTCGACATAATTGGGGCGTGGCAAATCGTACGTTGTCTTGAACATTGGTCTTGGCGACATTGGAATAGGCGGTTATCGCACTTCACAGCTTGGCTAATAGCTTCGTTGAGTATTTGTCGATCAGGAAGAGTTAACAACAAATCCTTCACATTGTCCCTTAAACCCTAATAGAATTGACTTATCAACGCTTCTTCGTCCCAATTGATGTCGCATGCTAATTGCCTGAAGTCCGATGCATAGACTGATGTAGAGCGCATCCCTTATCGTAGTGACTGGATCTTTATTGTAGTCCATCCAACCTTGTCCTATTCACCAAATGCTTTCGTAAACGCCTCCAAAAAGGTTTCAAAGTTGTTTAGTGTGGACGATCGTTTCTCAAATAAAGGAGCAAACCATAATAGAGCTTGTCTTGTAAGTAAGGTTCCAACAAGCCCAACACGTGACTCCTCCGTTGGATAGCATTCAGGCTGTAAAACTGTTATCAACCTGATTTGGTTGACGAATCCTTGAAACTTGGAATATGTACCATCGAACTTGTCCGGAAGGCTAACTCGAGGCTCCTTATGTTGTAGAAGCAGCGGTGCTTGTCGAACTTGAGGCAAAATTACTTCTCGAAGTATAGAAGTTTGAGGCTGGTGCAACCTAGATTGTCCCATCCCAGATGCTCCATCATTATGAAGCCTTGCCACGACTCCTTCAATCTCTGCAGTTCTTTGCGATAACGTAGCGAGGACATTCATGATAGCATCCAACTTGGACTCCGAACTTTCCGTCATACTAATGTCTTGGTCCCCGACCATTCTAAGAGAAGGACAGAAATGACTCTACAAGAAGACAATATTGGTTTAGAGGAGGGTATTCCACAACCTCTAAAATGCCTTAAGAGCTTCAAGAAAAAGAATAATCCACTCTCTCCAAGAAGAATAAGACTCCAATATTATAACAAAAGAAGTATCAATTTAGAGGAGGGTAATCTGCAACCTCTTAAAATGCTAGTACACTTCCAAACAGAGGGATAATCTACACTCTAACAAAGAAGAAACTAGCTCTGATATCTGAGGTGAGTGCAATCTCGACAAACTGTCACGGAGACAGAAATACAGACTTAAGATCTAACAAGTTCAAGAAGAACTGACAAGAACTAGATTAATCAGATGAGAACAACACCAGAGAGGTGAGCTAGAGCTCCAAGAGATGTGTTGTCGAGACTGAAGAACTCTTCACCCTCGATTCCAATATATATTTCTATTTAATAAGCTTCTCAAGCAACTTCTTTCAACTAGGAAGCTTCTAGAAGGTTCCAAAGACTTGCTTCTAGAAAGTTCTAGAAACTTATCTCTAGAAGGTTCTAAGGACTATGTCTCTAATTTCTTTTATCAACTAAGAAGCTTCTAGAAGGTTCCAGAGACTTGCTTCTAGAAGGTTCCAGAGACTTGCTTCTAGAAGGTTCTAGAAACTTGTCTCTAGAAGGTTCTAAGGATTATGTTCCTAACATTGAGGGAATTGATGCTTGCAATGCATCAACTTAGCTTACCACCACAAAGATCAACAAGAATGGGAGGAAGTGAGGAAATAGAGATGATTAGAGTTGCCTCAACATCTACACCAAATCATGTCCCTCCACCCATAGTAGAGAATCCTTCAAGTATTAGAGAACTAAGAGTTGCCCTACTCGAGAAGTTAAATAGTACAAGATCCAAATTTTGAGGATTTATCAATGAAGTACAACTTATAATTGAGCTTCAACCTCAAAGCTATCCAACTCTAAGATCCTAAGTTAGATTCATTGGTACACTTTTTTCAAGTTTAGCACTATTGTAGTTTTTATCTTTTCTTAAATGACAAGATGCAATATTGGATAATTTGGAGGTATTTTTGGCAAAATTTTGGTCCATATATGGAGAACATGATGAAACTTGTGTTGCAACCAATAAGATGCATATTTTATAACAAGGCAATCAATCTGTAATATTATATGCTTCATAGTTTTGATAACTTATAATTGATATTAAGTGAAATGATGCTGCACTTATTAGCCAATTTTTTTAATGATTATAATATAAAGTAAAGAAATTGATGTTCAAGTTACCTAATCCTCAAACATTGAGTCAAGCAATTGACTTTGTTATGAAGTGTGATAATCAACTTTTTAAATTTTGATTTGAGAGTCATACAAGAAGGCCTCAACATTACTACAATTCGATGGCAACACCAACATTTCCTCAATATATACATTCAAAAGTAGAAGATATGCAAATTGATGTGGTATATTTTAAACTTCTTATTGAGCAAAAAAAGACTAGTCGCCTTCAAGAAGGATTGTGCTTATATTGTGGAGAACCTAAACACACTGCTTAATATTGTCCAAAAAAACAACAAAACCACAAAATGAGGAATATAGTTGTCAAAGAAGATAATGTGTCAGAAAACAAATTTGTCCAGCTACAATAGGAACCATGCGATTGGAATCTTATACAATTTCTAATAAAGGTCTTATTCTCTCTTTAGAACACTCTTCTTATTTTATAATAGATATATATTTAAGACCTAATAATTATAAAGCCTCCACCTTAATAGATGCAAGAGCTTCAACTTTTTTTTTAGATGTAGAATTTGTTAAAAGTCATAAAATATCATTAGTATAAAAAATTAAATGTGTTCATGTAGAAGTCATAGATAGTTGACTATTGTCTTTTGGAGATGTTACTTATGAAACACTTCCTATAGATGTAGCAATAAATTATCATAGTAGTTGCATAATCTTTAATATAATTAGATCTCTCTCTAATCCAATCATTTTAGGTTTATTGTAGTTAGAAAAGTATAATCCTTGCATAGATTGGATTTCTTATATTCTTGACTTCTTTAAAAGTATAATTAAGAGTGAAATTAATCCAATACAAAGTCATAAGTCTAGCACAATAAAGCTTGTGTTTGTAGATGTGAGAGCTTTCTTGCATGGTATAAAAAAAAAGATCACCTTGTGTCATTTATGCCATACCTATTTTTAATGATGCAAAGACTTCAAGTGACATTCCAAGCCAATATCAAGAGTTTTAAGATGTATTCAAGAAAAAGAATACAAATATCTTTCCAAAACATCGTCCCTATGACTGCTCAATTTACAATCTAGTACATATTAAAGAAGGACATGAATAAAAGACTGCATTTCAAATTAGATATAAACATTTTGAATACAACATCATGCCTTTTGGACTTACAAATGCACTGGCAGCTTTTCAACATTTAATGAATGATATTTTTTGAGAGTTTTTAGACAATTTTGTTTTCTATTATCTAAATGACATCTTAATCTATTCTAAGAACACAAATGAATATGAATTTCATATTCATTATATGTTACAAAAATTAAGAAATGTGAGATTCTATGCGAAGATAGAAAAGTGTGTATTCCATACTACTCAAGTCAACTTCTTAGGATACATCATTTCAAATGATGGACTTGTGATGGATCCTAAGAAAGTTAAAACTATTATGGATTGGAAGATTCTAAAAACAATAAGAGATGTCAAATGTTTTTTGGGCTTTTTTAACTATTATCAGATCTTCATGAAAAACTATTCTTGAGTTGCAATCCCACTTGTACATTTGACTTGGAAAGACAAACTTGAGTGGAGCAAAGAAACTAAAGCATCTTTTGAAGCTTTAAAGTCAACCTTTATTTTTACACCAATCTTATATTGCATTGACTTTTCTAAGGCATTTTTTATGAAAACAGACAAATTAGACTTTGCTTTGGATACTGTATTATCACAAATGGGAATAAATGATAAACTTCACCTAGTAGCTTTTCATTCCAAAAAACTTTTAATAGCCAAGATTAACTATGAAATCCATGACAAAGAGCTTTTTGCAATTGTGGATTCATTTCAAGAATGGCATCATCATCTAGAAGGTACTTCCAATTCAATCACCATGTATACAAACCATAAGAATCTCAAATTCTTCATGTCAGTATGTGTTTTAAATCGTCGCAAAGCCCATTATTATATTGTGACACTATTATATGGTAAAAATATGACTAAAAATGATTTTTAAATATTATTACTCTATTATATTAGTTCAATAAGAATTCAAAATATTTTAATATGGCTTTTATAAAAGCCTCTTAGCCTATTTTCTTGTCTTAATAGCAAGTAGATAAAAGTTAGTTAATATTTTTACCTTCTAGGATATAGAAACTTTTTTTTACTACCTTAGAAAGGCCATAAATTGTTAAAATCAAGATAGAAGAGGTAAATGGTTGGTATGGTTGATACTAGGATCAAATTAAGGATAGGATTGGGCTAAAAAATCCTTAGGATAGATTAGATTAATATCCAGGGGTCAACCGTTTGTAAAGTAGGGTCGAAATAAGACCTTTGGTCACTAAAATGATTGCTTAGGACAAATTAGGGATTTATTTGAAGATCAAAGATTAGAGTTTGAGAGTTAGCTTAAAGCTCTTTCTAAAGGCATAAGAATTGTTTTAGTAGAATTTTTGAAAACTTGGCAATTGTTGTTCAAAGTCAAGATTTATATTGGTGATTTGGATTTTATATAATATAACTAAGGCTAATAATTTTGGCTAGTTTGTGCAATTGGTGTAATATCTACAATTCAAAATTAGATACTCTTTGGATTATTAGCTGTGCTAAGTGTATACAATTTTTTGTGATAATCTAACAGTGTAGTTTAGAGATATTTGGATTTTAGCACAAGAGGTTTTTGGAAGTTGGTAGTTTGAGATTAGATAGGGTTTCTGTGATATCAAGAGATCTACTAATTGGATCAAGGTGAATATTGGCATGGTATTGAAGGACTTAAAGATCAAGTTGCACACAAGTTTTGAGTCAAAGTTAACAGTTGGAGAAGGAGAAATCATTGCTAGGATTTTTGCTTCACTTTTCAAATTGGTAGCCAAAAGACATTAGTGTAATTTTTGGAGGTTTTTTCACAATTTGTAGGTTGGATTGGATTGAAAATTCTTAAGCGTATAAAAGACTTATATTGAAAATTGCATGCAAAATTTTATATCAAATGGACAGTCAAATTAAAAGTTACAGCTTGTCAAAGCTCAATGATTAGGGTTAGGACTTACCAGAAAAATCTAAATTGCTTAAATATGAAAGTAATAAGGTAATTGGGATTTATGTATGATTAAGACTACTAAGAAGAGTGTTTTTTAGCACTTTTGAATTGAAATTTGGATTATATTCTTTTCATATATGTGAAAACTATTAGGGTTTCTTGAATACTTGTGAAACACAACCTCACCTTTCACAACTAGGTGCCTGGTGCATTTCTAAACAAGACAACATGTAATACGACACCAGGAATAGCATTGTTGATACAATCTGATAAAATTCTCATAAGAAATCCGATAGGAATACAGAACTAGAAGTCCTACAGCTATCATCTAAAAGTTTGCAAGTTTGACTGATGTGTCAAATTAATATCTAGAATTATGAAGTCTTCTACCTTAATTTGATCCTCAAATAGATAAAACCTAAAACCAAAATCTCTTGTAACAAGTAAAGCTTATAGAGGTATATTCCAACTTATACTCCTAAATGTTTGTTTATTTAATCATTACTTCATTCATATGTTAACTTAGTATTATCTTTTATTTGTCTACCCAGACTAATTGTGGCCTCCCGAAATATCTCTAACATAATAATACAAAAAAACACAATGATGTGCTTATCTCTTCAACATCGACAACAGGCTCATATTTTCTTACATCAACATTACTCTTGACATCAACCGGTACATGCACTAGTATTAATTCAAGCCTTTCACATCGTATTTTGTGTTACCGATGAATCACTTGATAGAAATTACCCCAAGTCCAAATTGACTTTATAAAGAATCAAATCAACTCTGAGGAACCACTGAACTCCTCCTTACCTTCACCTCGATTCATTCAGTAACATATCAACCAAAATATTTTACACAAACTAGCTAGCAACTACAACTAACTGGCACTGATGGTCTGAACTCACTCCAATTACAGAAAGCATTCCTTGGCACACAAGTCAGTCCGAATTAGTTGTGCTCAGGTAAATTTTAAAGCACATTTTGGATTCATTAAAGAACATAGTTCTATTCGAGCTCATTGTGATATGCCTTTAGGGAGCACCAGGAAGTGAGAGCTACGGGCTTTGCACTATCTACAGCCTTTTCAATCAGAATTAATGAAAAGCACAGGTGACTGGACATTCCACCTCACCACTACGTCGATGGGCTACCACATAGTAAACACTGCACTTCGAAATACAATACGTGTCCACGGCTGTTTAAAGCCCTGGACCTCAGCAGGGTTAACGAGGGGAATATATTAGAGTTGGACATTTACATGAAGATTTAAGGCGACAACCACAGACGAAATATGGGATCTGTAAATTCGGAAATTTGTGGCACGGTCATTGAATGATCCTCATTAATATCATAAAACAGTTACAGATTAAGTTTGAGCCTTGGCAGCCAATTTCTCCTTACTCTTCTGGATCTTGAGGACCTTCTTTACAATTTTCTGCTCCTCGACCAGAAAAGCCCGAATAATGCTGCGTCATACAACTTAAATCCTTAGCCAAACATATCACTACAAATTATGCCGACGTACCTACTGGCCAGAGACGACTTAGCCAGACTTCCAACGATTTTGAAAACAATTTAATCAAATGTACTCATCGCCCACAAGTACGCATGATTGCAACCACTAGTCCCAACTAAATCGCTAGATTTAATAAGTTCACTATGAAGAAGAAAAAAGAAAACACAAGACATAGCAGTGGAAAGGCATTCAACCAATACGAAGTAAGACTAATCACATTAACTAGACAACTTCAATCTACAGATGAGTGTGCATGTAACCTTTCTCAAAACAAATTAAATGCTGGACATACCGCTCGCGCACTGCAGAACCAGCCATGGTGCCTCCGTAAGCCCGGTTCACAGTCTTCCTATGCCTGTGAAGGCGAGATGTCTTGTACTCCGTAGGCCTCAAGTGAGGAATCTGTGACGAAGCTTAACTTCAGAAAACTAAAAAAAAGAAAAACAACATGTCTTCACTCATAAGATCAAATCCTACGCAATTTCTCATTTATCAACCAGCGGCCATCCAAGCACAGGCAATAACTTCACTAATTCTCCAACACAATTGCACCGGATTGACGAACCCACTCCAAATTCAAAACCTAACCTACCCAGCCCGTTGCACCTCAAAAAGACCAGAAAATAATACACATACACAGGACACAGTTCTCACCCCGGCAATTCGCTTCCCAGTGACGGGACACTTGGGTCCTCTCGCCCTCTTCGTGGCGGTTTGGAAGACATTCTTGCCACCTACGTACACAACCAGAGAACCCTTCAGCCAATTTTTCTCCACCGATGAGTCGCAACAAGCACAAACTCAGGGGAGATCCAAGGGCAACAATGACCTAAAAGAGTGGCGAGAGCGAGGGGATGAGTGTTCGCACCAGGGGTCTTGACAACACGGGTCTGGTTGGACTTAGTGGCGTAGCAGTGGCGACGCCGATACGTCAGTCGCTGCACCATAGTGACGGACCTTCGCTTTTCACCTCAGGCAGGTCGTGGCGATGGCGATGGCGAACGGGGAGCTCGTCGAGCTGCAAGGCGGAAGGGAAGAGTAATCAGGGTTCCCCGTTCTAGCGTTTATGCCAGTCTTCCGAAAACCCTAACTTCATTCATCCACTTCTGGAGACCCGTTCACACTGCGCCTCTCCTCCCGTTCATGTTTCCCCACAAGGATCGACCTCGTCTTCTTGTTGTGACATTCTGAGGCTTCAGTCTAATATTTGTTTATTTATTTATTTTTATTATTACAATTGTGATTTTTCTTGGAACTCCACCTATCAAATGTTTCCAACGATGAATTTCTATATTTTAAAATATAAGAAAATGTTACTATTCTTTTGTTATTGTTGCTGTGCAAAATTGAGTGGTGTGTGGATCATAGTTAGATAGATATATATATATATATATATATATATATATACTGTTTTTAAATTTTATTTACCGTATCATAATAATGGTATTACAATTAGAGATGTTGAATTGCATTTGAGTGGTCATTTTGTTGTATGAGTTAAAATTGAAATTAAAAACATTGTACTAAAACAAACTAATTTTACATTAAAATAATAATAATAATGATAATAATAATAATAAAATCAATAATGATGAAATGGTATTTTAGACGAAATAATAGGTACGAAGTTGTTTACAGAAATTGTGTATAAATATGTATAATGTAATATTTCTTATAATTTTCAAACCACCATATTATCAAACTCAAGTGCCACAAATAATTTTTATTAGCTTTCATTTATTTATTTAGTTGAATATACAGCATTAAAGTTAATAGTTTTGTAGTTTTATTAGTGTTGATGATGATTTTAGCAAGTTTTTTATTCATCCCACAGAATATAATAAAAGTCGTGTAGCTAGCAATGAAATCCATGGTTTGAAATAAAATGCTCTTTGATATATACATTCAAATTATAGTCCTGTAATTAAAATCAACACCAAATGAAACATACACTGCAATCACTAGTCATTTTGAATAAAACACAGTTACAGTCAAGAAATAGATGTTGTTTCAATTAAATCTTCAGGTGCTTTGCATTTAAATATGAGTTTTGTATAAGTTTCCACATAATCAAGATTACAATCTATTGTAGTTTTATTAATCATTATTTTAAAGCTCAAAAAAATATGAATACATAAAAAAATTAGAATTTGTTTTACTAATTGTTAAGAACAATTTAATTATTATAAAATAAAAAATAAAAAATTTATATTAAAAAATTTATATACATAAAAAAATCCTAATTACAAAAAAAAAAAAAAAAAAAAAAAAAAAAAAAAACAAAAACAAAAACAAAACAAAACAAAACAAAAAAAAAAACAAAAAAAAACAAACAAACAAACAAACAAACAAAATGAGACTTTACAAAATAATAGTAAATGTATAAAATAATTATATTTTTTGTTTTAATAAAATATTATTTAAAATATAATTATTTTAGAGGAATGTTAAATAGACCCATGCTTTTACTAAAGAAACCCACCTTTGATGAAGAAAATGGTAATCATGGTGCATGTGGTTGGTTTTTATTAGTTACAAATTTAATAGTATAGAAATGAATCCTAAGGTTATGATTCTTTTTCATGAATGTTAGGATGGATGGATTGATTTAGTAAAAACTTAGATCTATTTAACACTTCTCTGATTCTATTGCATGTATTTATTGTCTTTTCAAATGTCTCCATTTGTGCATCAATTAAAAATACAAAGTCACTACATTACTTATTTCAATATGGATATCTACATAAATTCCAATAAAAGGTGTCCAAACCTTACAACTAATTGTTGTACATTCCTTTATGATTTTTCTACATCATATGTACAACTTCAAAAAATGAGAATATATAATGTAAAAGCATTGGGTAAATTTAATCTTTAGAAATGATTCAAATCAAATCATAGAAACTAATTATTGAGGCCATAACTTATGATTTTAATTATATATTTATAATTTGTAGAAAAAAATGACTAAAAAGTATTAAAAAAGAGAGAAAGAAAAATTTCTAAATACAAAAAATAATTGCTCATTATTAAGATACAAGAATACTTATAAGCTAAGTAAAATCAAGAAAAAAAACCTATCAAGGCCTTTGTTTTGTTTGTATTTACACCACTTGCAAGATTAAGAACTTGTAATCTCAGCTTTTAATATCTTATTTATCCAAGGTTCTAGAAGAAACTTCTTACAAAAACTTTTCAATTAATGATTTTTTGCGAAACCAATTAGTAAATCTGTTAAAAAATTTGTAAAATTTATTAATGTAGTTATTAATTATTTTTTTACATATTAGTTTAAAATTTTAAAAATTAAATCTTATAAATTTTTTTAATATTTAAATCTTTTACAATAAGATTCTAAAAACTATCCACAAAGATAAAAAATAATCTAAAATTTATATTTAAAACATTGATTTTTTACAATATATTATAAAAAATAGATAAGAATTTGTAATTTAAAAGAGTTGTATGTGTTTAAAATTATTTCTTCATACAATATCTAGCAATCTTTTCAAAGGTGATTTATAGACCTTTAAATTTAATAATAATAGTCAATGCTAATAAAATAATTACTTGTAAATTTAATTTATGTTAGTGCTTTTGTAAGTAATTTTAAAAGTAACTAAAGGATTATTTTAAAATATATTACTTTCTTATTTAAATTTTAAGGTAAATATAATATTATTACTTCAAATATAATACAAATTTTAATAACTCAAATCCTTTGATAAAAGCTTTAATAAATATGATTTGAATTAGTTGAACTAAAAAGCTTTTAATTTAAAATTTAATTACAATTTATACTTAATTGATAAATATTTAAAATTTAGATCTTAATCTAATTTTTTTTTTTTTTAAATCTAACTTATAATCCTTTAATTGTAAAAAGTATGTATTTGTGATTGAATAAAATTATAAATTTAAATTTAATTATTTTGATAAAAAAAAATAATAAATAAATTTTGATAAGAAAAACTCTATATATAAGAAACACAACAAGAGGCTATTACTTTTGAATCCTTTTATTAATTGAAATTGAAAGGTCTTACAAAGTTAACTTATATACTTAAAAAAATTAGTCTAAATTCCATTTAAAAAAAAATAAAATGGAATGCCCTTTTTTCCTACATAGCATAAATAATTTTTTCTCTTAAAACTTCTATTAAATCTATTTTAAAATATTATTTTTAAAAATATATAAAAAATTCTATGATTTATTTTAGAAAAATAATTGTATATATATATATATATATATACTTTTTATAATTTATAATTTGAAATAATTTAATTTATTTTATAGCCTCTTTGAAGTTTATATTATATTTAAAAGTTAAAGCTTCTACAAGAGAGATTTTTTTAATCAATTAAAAATTCTTTGTAAGATATTAAATGATGGCCTTTCAAAATTGACGTTTAGGTATAAAGATTTCCTAGAAAATAATATTTATTGTTTATAGTGGCATAAATAAATGTTTTTTTATAACTTCAAAAAACTTCAATTATTCTTCCAAATATTTTATAACATTCTTTATTTCTACTATCTTAGCTATTAAGATTATCAAAATAAACTGTAAAAATATATAAAATAAATAAATAAATAAAAACAAAAAATATAAAATACATGTATAATTTTATTTTATTTATAACTTTTTTAGAACTTCTAGGATACTATACTTAAAAATAATATTAAAGACTAATAACCAAGTGAGAATTAACAATAAATTTGTTCTTAATGTGATATAAGTAGTTTTGAGTACTTTCAAAAATTCAATTTTTATTTCTCATGGTATCCTTTAATGTGTCAAGGATATGAATCCAACAAATAAAACCTCAATACTCTCTTGTATCACTTGGAAAGAATAAATATTCACTCAAAATTAATAAAATATTGAAACTCAAATGGCTATTGGTAAAGCGAAAAAGACTAACGACTCTTGAAATAAGACTAAGAATTAAAAAGGTGTTGACAAGAGTGAAGAAGGCTTCACTCTTGCCTCTTTATATACTATCTAACTAAGAGCTATATAGTGGTGTTCTATAGGACCTTTAATACATATGTAAGTTGTAAAATATATATCAAATTTAGAAAACAAGTTCTATATATATGCCATAGAACAAACTTTTAACACAAGTGGCCAATAGGTATAATATGTGGTTAATTTTTTGGCCAAGTTTTCAATCTACCAATCACCTATAAATACATATAAAATTAAATTACATCTATAAAGCTTCTTTATAAGATATTATCAAATTTATTTAGTTTTATTTATTTCTATTTAATTACTTTAATCTAATTAAATATATATATATATATATATATATATATATATCTGCAATATAATGACTAATAAAAAATATCCATATATACTTAAAATATATGTGGCATGTATTTGATTTCATTAAAAAATCCAAATATGCATCTTATGTATATATATAGTATAATATTATTACTAGCTATATTTGTAATATAATCATATAAACTAGTGTCATTAAAAAATATTTTGGTTGAATTTGAAAGAAACTAATGAATTAGTATTAAAATTGCATCACATTTTTTTTTATTACTATGTCATTACCACAACATTACTTGAATTGAATTCTACTCAATTAAAACAATCTACAAAGTAAAGTTTAAAACAATCAAGTGAGCTAGAAATCTCTAGAAAAGTTTTGAAAGAACACAATTCTTGACAAGCATTAATCTTATTTCTAGATAGAATTTATTGCACAAGCAATTATAAACCAAATTTATGCCAACTTCATTTTAAACAATATTATCGTGTGGCATGATTTTTAATCTAGAAATATATCAGATATGTAGCTATAGAGAGTTTAACTTTAATTTATCAGATAAGTTCTAATAAATAATATATTCTTATTATAGAAACCAAATAAATACAATAATATCAAAAGATATTCTATTAATAAAATTCTTTTTTATTTAAGAAGTTTATACATAAGGCTTTCTAAAGTATCTAAAAATACTCTAACATCCTTTATTATACCAAATCATAACTAAATCATTTTTTGATAAGCTTGATTTTTAATAAGTTCAAGGAAAATCTATAATTTCCTTACAAAAATCTATCTTTATATTCTGATTTTGTTATAGCTCTATATTTCTATCTTTCACATATATATGAAGTCTTGGCTTCCAAAACCCCCTTTATTTTGCATACAATGCCCAAATTGTTGCAAAACCATTCTAAAATATTTTTTTCTCCCAAAGGATTTTTTTTCTCTAAACTTTAGAAAATCATATCTCTTGATCCAATTATTCATTATTTTTTAAATTTTTAGATGATGTAGAATTTATCCTTAAGATTTATTACAAAAAAATGAATTATAAATGTACTACATATCATCTGGCATCTTAGAAATCCTAGCAAGTGCTCTAAATCCTAATTTACAAGTACACAAATACCATTTTCTCTATATTTAAAATTCCAAGATCAAAATACTACAAAATTTAAATATAAAGTTTAATAATATGATAATATATATTTTTTAAATTTTTTTAGCCAAAATCTTATCAAATTGATAAAGATATAGCTCAAAATACAACTAGATTTATGATTTTTGGAGAAAAATGTTTTAGAAGATATAGCTAAAAACACAAACAATCATAAATCAGGTAACTTATTGCCTTTAAATTTTAAATTCTAACTTCAACTTCTTATTTTTCTTTTATTCTACCTTAAATTTATTAAACAATATATGAAAAGTGTAGTTAAAAAAGTATTATCTAAAATCCCTATTTTTTTTTATCCTTGATTGTTTTTCATAAGCTTTCGTTATATCCAAAAGAGTGAAAGTAGATACAAAATCAACACCTTAATTTTAAGCGCCTATGTTTCTTTCACAAAAACTCCTAACCATCCAAAATTTGCACCAAAACCATAGCCAAAAACCTAAATTCTTTAATCCTAATCTTTTAAGTTCAAATCACCTCAAAAGAGTAATCCTAATTCCTGATAAGACTCCTTGAAGTCCATTGGACATGAATTTTGGCTAATAAGAATGGAGATTTTTATCATCCATCTCCATTCATCCATATAGATATCCTAACTACTTTTTTTGCTACCAAAATCCATCTCCATTTCTTTTTCTTATAAGATCTACATAGTATAGGCCTTAAACACTAAATAAAAGAAACAAAATAAAAATTTAAGAATCACCAATGTCTAATAAAGGTGGCTCTAAATATATAAAACTATTATCAATATAAAATCAATTTAAATGATTGCCTTTTTAAACTAATTACTTCAAAGTAGTAATCTAACCATATTTTGTAACTACCTAAAATCTAATAATGTGGCCCTTAGTACATTATATAGAAAATTACATATTTAATATTTATGTGCATTATTTTTACATAGTAGCCAAATCACAACACAACAATGTATTAATAATGCTACCAATAATATTATCATAAGCTTGAGACAAAATTGGATTATAAAATTTTAAATTTCTTTTTGATTATCTATGTGTTAAAGACATGAACCTCAAAGTACCAAAATATCAATATACTCCTATGCAACTTAAAAAGACTACAAAATCACTCAAAGATGGTATAATATTAAATTAGAATGACTATTGTTAAAGACAAGAAGACTAAAAAGCCTTGAAATAAGACTAAAGATTAGATAGGCATTTACAAGAGTGAAGAAAGCTTTACTCTTGCTTCCATATAAATTCTTAACTAGGAGCTATATCGCAATGTCCGGTAAATCTTCAAAAACATGTTGACTTTGCAAGACATGTATCTTAACTTGCAAGACAAGTTTTTATATATGTGCTACATAGTTAACTTATTTTGCAAGCTATTAATACATGATTAACTTGTTGAAAAAGTTTCTAATCTATCAATCAACTATAAATATATGTAAAGTCATAGCAATGTCTGTGAAGCTTCTAAGAAGCTATTCTAAAAAATATTATAAAATAAATTTATTTTTACTTATTTTTATTTAATCATATAAGTAATTGTTAACATAAATATGTATATCCATAATATTACCTCTTCTTTTAGGAATAAGTTCCATAAGAAGCAAGCATCATATGTTGAAAAATTCTAAGATACAAAAAATTGTGTTTGGTACATACTTTAATCTTTGTTCTCTTTGTAGATGGTTAATAGGTCCTTTCAGCTATTAGTAATATCTCATACCAAGATAAGAAGACCACCCTATTATTTCATTGTTGTTGAGGCCTTTGTAACTTTTTTAAAATAAAACATTTGAAATATTATTAAAAGTTGTTCCAACTTCTAATAAAATTGGAAGTTTCTTCTAAGGTTGTGATATCAAACACATTATATCTTACCATCTATATAAGAAAAAATTATTGTTCTTGATGATCTTCATCTCAATTACATCGTCTCAAAGATTGTGACAATCACAATGTCTCATTTGATAAGTTAACAAGTGATAGCTCTTGAATTAAATTCACTGGTTGTTGATTTTTTATTTCCTCAAATGTATAAAAGTACCAAATAAGAGTAGAAATTAGAATGCTATCTTTCTTCAATTTTTTTTTTTTTTTTTTTTTTTTTTTTTATAACAAAGATTTATTATTCTTCATCTTAATTTTAATAGATGTTGTCAATGAAAAACATCTATCTTCTTTGTTGTATTTACAAAAAAAGATTGTTGACTTCTATGTAAGTTTACTAATATCATCTTTATACCAATGAACAAGATATTCTAACCTATTTTGGCATTGATTTGAATTTAACATTTCTTCTATCTCAAATTTTTGATTACTATCTATTTCTACAAGAAGAGATGGCATTTGTCTTTTTTTAAAGATATTTATTATCTTATATGACTCAAAAAGAGATACATAGAATACAAGATGGATCTTTATAGACTTTATTTGATTTAATCAATAAAAAAAATTAAATTATTGATTAATATGAAAAGATTCAAGCCTATGATAGTCCAACTAATTATAAGGATGATTAGTCTTGATATTGCGACAAAATAGCCATATCTTATTATCTACATTGAATTGTGGTTCTTCCTTGGAATAAGCATTCACGTTAATCTATTATTATTCTTCAGCATCATTTTATTGTGCCTTCATTGTTGCATATAGCTCTTAAAAATAATCCTTCAAATCTTCTACCATAGAATTATCAACTTTTGAAAAGTCAAAAATATTAAATCATAGATGATAACCATAATTGATAAAAAAAAATATTTATTGAGTAGAAGAATATATCAAATTATTATATGTAGATTCTATCAATGAAAAAAGAATTTTTCAATCATTTTGATGATAATTAATGATATACCTCAAATATTTTCAACAATATCTCCTACCTTTGATTTCAAGACTTATTGACCAACTCAATCAAATAAAGATCTATACTAAAATAGAGTTACAAAGAGCATACAACTTAATTCACATCAAAGAAGGAGATGAGTGGAAGACTATTTTTTAAATTAGGTATGGATATTTCAAAACAACAATAGTTGAAAATATTTTTCAAAGGTAGTTGATCTTGTTAAGTCCTTGATAGTCTATGTTTATCTGTAAAGATTTATCTTTTTTCTTTACAAATAAGATAGGAGCTCCTACTAGAGATTTCAAATAGAGTATGAAGTTTTTAACCAAGTCAATGTACTTTAGTGCAGCCAATTCATTTTTTGATAAACTATAGATTGGTCCAAATAGTGGTTGAGTTCCTTCTTATAGATCAATTGTTCAATCATAAGAACAATGCTTTGAAAGAATATCTGTATTTTTTTTTCATAAATATCTTAAAAATCTTAATATTGGCTAAAAATAATACTTAATATTTTTCCACCATTAGAAATGGATGTGGCATATATAACAAAAGATGGCCCTTCTTTTGCTACATACATAAAAACTATTGTACCTACTAGTAAGAATTTGAACATATTAGGCTTATCTATTTCTACTTCATTATCTAGATTTTAAATTAAACTATAAGAAAAATTAAGGTTATGAAAAATCCAATCTACTTGAAGATTATATTTTTTTAACCATAATAATTCTAAAATAATTAGATTGAAAGAAGATCTTATTACATTAAATATTACTTCAATATTATGATCTTTAATTGTTACATCTAAAAGAATGGTTTCATGAATAATGTCTCTAGAAAGAAATAAAAAACCATCTTTG
Organism: Physcomitrium patens; assembly: GCF_059467195.1. Lineage (NCBI taxonomy): Eukaryota > Viridiplantae > Streptophyta > Bryopsida > Funariales > Funariaceae > Physcomitrium > Physcomitrium patens. The sequence continues at coordinate 14,116,947 of NC_143434.1, read as the reverse complement.
ACTTCTATATATGGATTTAATTTTCTTGAGTAAAGACATTGCTTGTTTCTTCACAAAGTCTTTGTCTATAAAATAAGCTGAGGCTCTTGAATCTAATAATGCAAAGACTTTATGATTTCAAGGTCCTGAATATATATCTATTGTAAAATAAAATAAAGAATCTGAAAAGAAAATGTGACCTTTAATAGATGTTGTATATGATTCCAACTGCATGATTTTTATTGTAGTTAAAAAAACTTATTTTCCAACAAATTGTCTTTTTTAGCAATTATACTCCTCTTTTTGTGATTGCATTGTTTTTTTGGACAATGTTAAGTAACTTGCACTTAGCCTCTTCACAATATAAGAGCAGGTTTTTTCAACAACATCAAGTCTTTTCTTGCTCAGTGAGGGATTTAAAATATATTGTATCAATTTGCATTGGTTTTGGCTTTAATAAATAAGTTTTTAAAAATTTAAAAGCTACCATGATTATTTGGCTTATTCTTCTCTAGCCAAGTCTTTGTTCTTGATGCTTTTCAAATAATTGATTGTCACATGCAATGGCTTAATCAATAAATTGTTTCAAAGATTCTGCTTTTGGCATTGTCAATAATAAATCTTTAATATCATCCTTCAATCCATATCAAAATTGATTGATGAAGGCTTTGTCATTTTAATCCATGTTATAAGCAAGGTTTTAGAATTCAGCAACATATATGGTAGCTGACTATGATCCTTGTTGTAAAGATAAGAGCTTGATCAATGCTACTCTTTTTCAATCACTTTCTTTGAATATAGCCATAAATATTTCTAAAAATAAATTCAAATCATAAATGAATTATAAATCTTTATCTATTAATAATATAAATTAAAAGAAATTATTTCTAAATAAAAGTCTATCTATCAATTCAACTTGAATAAATCCATTAAAGTATTAAAAAAGATGCAATTTTAAATAGAATTTGATTTGTTGCAAAAATCCTTGAAATTTTGATCTTGTTATATTAAACTTATGGGGCATATTGATTTGTGTCTCGATCATATTTGTAGAAACAAAACTTCTTAGATTTAATTGTAAGGTCAATTTACTTGCTTTCTTCAAGTGTACAACTTCTTGCTGTAGATTTTGAACTTCTTTTATAGGCATAGGATTAATATTTCCATGGTTGGCACTAGTGATGCATGAAATTTCTACTCTGAAAATATTGAGAAGTTTGTGAAGATCTGTAATAGTTACAGATCTATTCTCACTTCTATCAAATATAGCATCTATAATTTTTCCTTCTATTTCAAATAACTTAACAAATTAATAAGTCAAATTAGAAGAAGATAATCCACAGCCTCTAATACTGAATAAAAATTTCTATAAAGAGAGATAATCTACTTTAAAGAAAAAAAAAATCATATTAGAAAATTAAATAATTTTTTTAGAGGTGGGTAATCTCCAACCTTCAAAATACAACAATAGAAGTGAGATAATCTACTCACTTCTAAAATAAGATAAGAATAATGAATTAATACTCTTCTCAAACTGTTAAGGATATGAATCTCAAAAAATTAAAATATTAATACACTCATATGCCACTTAAAAAGACTAAAAAATCATTTAAAGATAGTATGGTATTAAATTAGAATGGCTATTGCTAAAGATAAGAAGACTAAAAAGTATCTCCTATAAGACCTCCAAAATAAGTTGACTTTGCAAGACACATATCTTAACTTGTAAGGCAAGTTATTTATATGTGTACCACATAGTTAACACATTATTAACTTGTTGACACCTACCAACACATTATTAACTTGTTGACACCTACCAACACATTATTAACTTGTTGACCAAGTTTCTAATCTATCAATCAACTATAAACATATATAAAGTCAAAACAATGTTTATGAAGCTTTTAAGAAGTTTTTTTAGAAAATATTAGAAAATAAATCTACTTTTACTATTTTTACTTAATTATATATGTAATTATTAAAATAAATATGTATGTCCATAACACTATATTTTAAATACTAGGCTATTATTTATTTTAAAATTACAGAAATTATGTCTTTTGATCTTGCACTTTTATTTTTCTCCTCCTTTTTGTATCTTTTTGGAGCATATGTGGTAGGCTAAAAAATTCTATTACAAATCTAAGATTACAGTAAGAAATTCAAAACATTCCATTGTAACTTGCATCTACCACCATTCTACTAGAAACTCCATGCTTATCTATACATATAATGATATGTAAATATATATTAAAATAATGATTTTATTTCATAAATTATATAAACATCATCATTAATAATAAAATTATTTTATATATTAAAATTTCTTCTTAATCATATAGACATGTAATAACTTGATATTTTGATATGTGATACATACATTTAAGCTGAAAAGGACTTTTAGATTTCTTTATATCTACATAATAAAATATTTTGAGATTTATGCTAAATATTTATATGACTCAAAAATATTCCAACTTCAACTTTTTTTTACAAATAATATAATTATTTTGCTTTTTTCAATTGTTAAAACCTTTATTGCATTCAATTTTTAATATATCAAATCATAGTTATTGTATCATATTTTCATATACATAACAATAATTTTTAATCTATTATTTTGGATTAAGTATTTGACTAATAAAATATTGGTAAATTTTACTTGATAAATTTTACTTCATAATTTTTATTTTTATTTTTTGTATACTTATTAGTTATTTTTTTTCTTTTATTTAAACTCTTATTTGGTTTTCAAATTAAATTAGATATAGATCTAATAGAAACATAATAATAATCAAACTTATCTTAAATAATGTGATAAAGATAAATTTTAATAATTAATTTTTTTTTTTTTTTTAAGATAAAAAATTCTAATTATTTTTAAAAAGAGAATATTAATCTGCGATACAAGTGTTTTTTTTCCTTTAAACCCATCGAGATGACAGCAGCAGACATAAACCAAAGCATGTACAATTACATTCAGCTTCAACTGACGTTCTCTTTGACGATTCTCATGGAACACAATCAATCTAGCTTCAGACTTTTAACTATCAACCTATCATTAGAAAAGAAATCAAGCATAATTGTGACCAGGTTTGCCTCCCGTCAGTGTGAAGTTGATGATTCCACTGTAGGCAAGTATGTTTGCTTGCAGTCAAATGTCTACGAAGGTCCAAAAACTTTCAACACTTTTTCAACATTGTAAGTCGAATTTCTGTAAACGCCATATCTATCACAGCAAACTTGAACAAGAGAAATCACAGGTTTGGAAACCTCACATGCATTCCACAAGGTAAGAGTTTTGGGATTCCTCGTGTTTCAGTTGTTCCTGGCCTGGGTACTTCCTACGCAGAGTTCATCAGAATCGAAGACAAAAGAGATGTTACTTTTGATAAATAAATAAATAAATCTAGAATTTGTGAACTAGTACTTCTGACTGAATTTCCTCTCCTCCGAACTTCATGATGCTTGACGACATTAGAGCTGCATCCTTGACAAGGAGATCAGTTGCGCTTACACCTGCTTCTCAAACAAGCAAACGGTGTCAATAACTGATAAACACGAGATAACACTTCGTACATCAAATTATCTATTATTCATCGGAAGCTTTCGGTAACCCACTTGTACCAAGGGCCTTCAGCCATGGGTAATTGGAAGTGAGATGGGCACAACAGACCTAGGTTACCTCTGCGCTCTTAGATGCGAGCGACTCGTATCAATCCATTGGACATGTCACTCCTCTAAAGATTACTGTCACGCAATAACTTCCACCTCACGAACCACTATGGTTTTATTGCAAAGCTCCAATCCACTCAGACTTCAAGAGCACACTGTACATTCGTGAAACCTCCATTGTCGATACTGATCAATACTGATAACTTCGCATGCAGGGAAGCACCCGCAACAACTTACATCCAAACATACCACTAGACCTAAACCCGACGGAAAATTCAAGAACAAAAGCCAAATTCAACTACAGGAGGCATCTGTCATAAACTTAAAACCTGAATCCAGATGTCTGCAAAAATATAACTTAGCTGGTTACCAAGACAAGTGAATTTATTTTTAACTGTAGCAATGACGCAACTCCAGCAAGTTAACTCAGCCATTCAAAATGCTAAATCACCATGCGCCTTGACTAAAAGATCCTTCAAAGCCTTCCAAAAGTCAGCGCGTTTAAGAGTCACATAGTGTTATGAAAGATCATGCATGAGACTGGAGACTCACAAATAGCAAGGTACCACCCTGCTAAAATCTTGGACAGTACTTCTGATCTTGTTGCACAACTATGTGGCGGAGCTAGTTGGAACACTCCAATATTGTCTGTGTCACAATAATATTTTAAGGTACAAATCGATGAACAAGAGCCTAGTCAGATGACGAAGCTTAAGCCACAAATACAAAAAGCCAGTGACAGGCCTTTGGGATATTTCAGGAGGAAAACATTGCACAAGCCACACCTATTTTCTAGAACTGGATTCAAGTGGCAATGCTCTACTGCTACAGAGCTACAACTTAGAGGCCCTGGTTTTAGTTGTTGTGCATTTTTAGTATCATGTAGCTTCAGCTCGGCTATGTTGAATCCTTTCTTTTGCTTTGGTGCATGTTTGAGTGTCCTATTGTTTAATCAATAATTTTGATCAATCAAACTTAGGGTACCTACTTGGCGATGATGTTCCAACCATATTCTAGTCCCATAGTTGTCATTTTGTACATGATTTTGAGTCTTGATGTTGATAGAAGCTATATTGCAAGTTGAGTGTAGGATAGTTGCAATCAAGATGCATGATTGGTTGCAATTAGATTAATTGATACTTTGCTCAATTATTAAAGCATCTTATTACAGTGTATAAGTTTGTAGCTCAATAGTATCTAGTTTTACTAGAATTTAGCAAGACTAAGAATTTTCGATACCACGCTTGTAGCCAATAGGTCATTTTTATTTTACATGAAAATTGGAAAAGAGGCTTACATTTCAATTATGCGTTTATTGCTCCTACTATATTTTCTTTGGGATCTTTATCATATAGAGTAAGCCAATTGCCTCTCATAATTTTATCAGCGCTAGAACTTCCTCAATGATAACTTATATTATTAACCAATCTTTTTTTTACTGTAGCAATATTTATAAATTAAATTTATCAAATTAAATTATGATGAAGCTACTACAAATCCTTAGATTTCATGCTTGTTGTGAGTCCAAATTTCATTACTCAATGAAACTAATGCTGTACAATAAGTTTAAGAGGTGGAATAGAAGAACTCCTAATTGTGTAATTGCTAAGATGATTTAAATCTTAGTATTAACAATTCAATTAACTTTAAGCCTTCTAAGCAATGATTACCAATATAAATAAAAAAAAGATAAAAAAATTAAATGTTAAAAGTAAAAATCAAAAATAAAAGTTAAAAGTAAAAGAAAAAAGAAGATTAAAGATTAAAAGTTAAAAATTAAAATCTAAAAGTTGAAATATGAAAGTTACAAATTATTGTAAAAATAAAAGTAAAAGTAGAACTAAAGAGAGATAAAAGCAAAGGTACCTTGATAACATCCAAGAATTAAAAGTATCAACTCCTTTCTATTCCAAAATTTGCCAAAATTTGTGGTTAAGTCCAAATTGAATAATTTTTCGTTTTTTGGAAATTTAACTTAAAGGTGCTCCTTTTCTAATAAATTTAAATTTAATCTAATACTTTAGCTCCTTCAAAGTTGAGTAACTAAGATTGCTATAGTAGGCAACCTCTCTCCACTTGAAAATTAATAAAAATTAAATTTTTCTTTTAATTCAGTGAAATTCATGCCATTAGAAGCTCAACTTAAAGGTGCTCTTATTTCCAAATTTTCACAATAATCAAATTAGGAAGCATTGAGAAATGCATTTTTAAAGATGGGAGATCTAAACTGCCAAGGCAGCCGACCCTTGCATACTCAAAATTCTACCAAAATTTTGTCCTTACTCCAAATTAAGCGATCCTTATTATGTTGGAAAACTAACACCAAAATCTAAAATTAAAAAAAAATCACATAAAAATTTAAAAAATTAAATGACTGATTGAGGGAAATCCAAGGCTCTTGAACCTTTGGAATATTTGGAAGGCCGAAGGAGCTATCTACCAAAGTGATCTATGTCTTAAATCCCAATGACCATCATTCACTACTTAAGTTCCATGCATATACAACCACAAGTTCACAATTAAATTAAAAATCAAAAACAAAATTAACATTAAGGTTTAGGACCAAAATTCGACATAGCTTTGCCCTTTACCAAAAGAAGAGAGAGAGAGAGGGCTTGGAGAACCAAGCCACTCTTATACAATTGAGTGGTGGATTTTAAAAAGGTGGCCACATTTCCACCCTTGATTTCTAAGGTCCCTAATATAGATCTATGGCCATCATTCATCCAAGAGCCAATTTCGTTACTACGGCTCACGATTCTTGTAAGTAGTCAATAAGGCACCTTTTGATAAATCTAACTTCAACATTGTATTCAAAACACCTTTTTATGCAAAAATCAACTACTCACATGCCTAAATCCATGCTCAATTGTAACTTTTATGAAAGTTTTTACCTACAAAGATCTTAGAAATTCTTGTAAAATCCTTCAAAATGAGAATTTCATTGCTCCACTTGTATTTTTGTCACGGCCATAATCATGTAAGCTAATAATTACATATACAAATAGGTAGAAGTAAGTAAAAGTAGGTAAAAGTAAGTTAATTCTATAATATTTAATATGGAAGCTTCTTAGAAGCTTCTTAGATGCTGCTTTGACTTCATAGGTGTCTTTAATTGACTTTTTGGATTAGAAACGTGGTCAACAAGTTGGCCATGTGCCACACATGTTGTTAGCTTGAAGATCAAGCTAACTATGTGGCCCACATGTAGAAAAACTTGTCTTGTAAGTCAAGGCATGTGTCCTACAAAGTCAACACATATTGGAGGTCCTATAGAACGTCGCCATGTAGCCCCTAGTTAGATAGTATATATAGAGACAAGAGTGAAGGCTTCTTCACTCTTGTCAACTCCTTTCTTGCTTCTAGTCTAGTTTCAAGGGTCTCTAGTTTTCTTGTCTTTTGGCAATAGCCATTCCAGTTTCTATTTCAATATATATACTTGTTTATATATATTTTGTTACCTCTCTTTGAGTGAAGGCTCACTTGTCTGAATTGTTTTTTCATCAAGTTCTTGTCCTTGATAGATTGACAAGAGTACACCTATAATATCAGAGCTTTGTCTAATCTTGATTAAGAGTAGATTACTCCTTTTTTTTGATAAGATATAAGCATATTAGAAGTTGCGGATTACCCTCTTCTAAACTAATATTGTCCTTATCATTTTCTTTGTCCTCAAGTCCTCTCTTCTATTTGTCTTGAGCGATATTAGACATCTTCTCTCTTCTAAGTGTTATCATGGCAAAACTTCTCGAAATGAAGAGTGCAATGGCACAAATGCAAGAGCAATTGAGGGAGTTAATGCTTGCGATACATCAACTCAATTTACCACCACAAGGAGCAACAAGATTGGCAGGAAGTGAAGATATAGAAATGGTTGGAGTTGCTTCAACATCTGTACCAAACCATGCCCTTTCTCCTATGGTGGAACGCCCTTCAAATATTAGAGAACCAAGAATTACCCTACCCGAGAATTTTGATGGCACCAGATCCAAGTTTCGAGGATTTATCAATCAAGTGCAACTTGTGATTGAACTTCAACCCCAAAGCTATCCAACTCCAAGATCACAAGTTAGATTCATTCGTACGCTTCTTTTAGGTTCAGCACTATCATGGTTTTCATCTTTTCTTGAACGACGAGATCCAATATTGGATAATCTAGAGGCTTTTTTGGCAGAATTTCGATCCATGTATGGAGAGCATGATGTAATTCGTGTTGCAACCAATAAGATCTATATTTTACGACAAGGCAATCGATCAGTAATATTATATACTTCACAATTTCAACAACTTGCAACTGATATCAAGTAGGATGATGCTGCACTTATTAGCGAATTTTTCTACGGATTACAATATGAGGTAAAAAAATTAATGCTCAACTTACCTGATCCTCAAACATTGAGTCAAGCAATTGACTTTGCTGTGAAGTGTGACAATCGCTTTTTTGAATTCCGATCTGAGAACCATACAAGTGAACCTCAACGTTACTGTAATTCAATGGCAACACCAACATCTCTTCAACACATACATTCGGAAGTAGAGGATATGCAAATTGATGTAGTACGTTTCAAACCTCTTACTAAGTAAGAAAAGACTCGTCGTCGTGAAGAAGGATTATGTTTATATTGTGGAGAACCAAAGCACACTGCTCAACATTGTCCAAAGAAACGACGCAATCACAAAATGAGGAGTATGGCTGTGAAAGAAGACAATATGTCAGAAAACGAGTTTGTCCAGCTACAATAGGGATCGTGCGGCTGGAACCTTGCACAACATCTAGTAAAGGTCCTATTCTCTCCTCAGAGCTCTCTCCTTGTTTTACATTAAATGTTATTTTAGGACCTAAACATTACAAAGTCTTTGCCTTGTTAGTTTCAAGAGCCTCAGCGTATTTTTTAGATGAAGAATTTACTAAAAGACATAGCATATCTTTAGTAAAGAAAACTAAACTTGTTCATGTAGAAGTCATAGATGGTCGTCTATTGTCTTCTGGAGATATTACTCACGAAATCCTTCCTATAGAAGTAATAATCAATGATCATAATAGTTTTGTAGTATTTAATATTATTAGATCTCCTTCTAATCCAGTCATTTTAGATTTATCGTGGTTAGAAAAATATAACCCTCAAATAGACTGGATTTCTCGAACTCTTACTTTCTCTAAAAGTATAACTAATAGTGTAGTTAATCAAGTAGAGAGTCATAAGTCTAGTTCAATTAAACCCGTATTTATAGGTGCGAAAGCTTTTTTACATACTGCTATGAAAGAATCATCATACATTATTTATGCTACACCCGTTTCTACTGGTGAAAAGACTTCAAGTGGCATTCCAAGCCAATATCAAGAATTTCAAGATGTATTTGAAAAAAAAAATGCGGATACACTCTCGGAACATCATCCCTATGATTGCTCAATTGACCTTCAAGAAGGAACACAACCGCCATTCGGACCAATCTATAGTTTATCACAAAATGAGTTGGCTAAACTCAAGGAATATATTGAAGAAAATCTAGCCAAGAATTTCATACGCCATTCTAAATCTCCACCAGGAGCTCCAATTTTATTTGTGAAGAAAAAAGATGGATCTTTGCGGATGTGTGTTGATTATCGAGGACTCAACAAGATTACCATCAAAAACAGGTATTCACTACCTTTAATATCTGGACTTCTTGATCAACTGAATCAAGCTAAGATCTATACAAAAATAGATCTTCGGAGAGCATACAATCTAGTACGCATCAAAGAAGGAGATGAATGGAAGACTATGTTTCGAACTAGGTATGGACATTTTGAATACAACGTCATGCCTTTTGGACTTGAAAATGCACCAGCAGCTTTTCAACATCTAATGAATGATGTTTTTCGAGAGTTTTTGGACGATTTTGTGGTATGTTATCTAGACGACATCTTGATCTATTCTAAGAATCTAGAAGAACATGAACTTCATGTTCGTCGTGTGTTACAAAAATTAAGAGATGCAGGACTCTATGCCAAGATAGAAAAGTGTATATTCCATACTACTCAAGTTGATTTCTTAGGTTACATCATTTCAAATGATGGACTTATGATGGATCCTAAGAAAGTTCAAACTATTATAGATTGGAAGATCTCAAAAACAGTAAGAGATGTCTAATGTTTTTTGGAATTTGCCAACTACTATCGGATCTTCATGAAAGACTTCTCTCGAGTTGCAGCTCCACTTATACGTTTGACTTGTAAAGACAAACTTCAATGGAATTAAGAAGCGAAAGTTGCTTTTGAATCTTTAAAGACATCGTTTGTTTTTGCACCAATCTTGTATCGTGTTGATTTTTCTAAAGCATTCTTTATGGAAACAGATGCATCGGACTTTGCTCTGGGTGCGGTTTTATCACAAATGGGAACAGATGACAAACTTCATCCAGTAGCCTTTCATTCAAGAAAATTCTCAACAGTAGAAATCAATTATGAGATCCACGATAAAGAACTTCTTACATTTGTGGATTCTTTTCAAGAATGGCATCATTATCTAGAAGGCGCTTCTAGTCCAGTCACCGTATATACGGATCACAAGAACCTCGAATATTTTATGTCAACACGCGTATTAAATTGTCGCCAAGCTCGTTGGAGCATGTCTTTATCAAGATTCAAGTTCAGCATCACTTATCGGCTAGAAAAACAACAAGGTTTATCTATTACCTTGTCTAGACGTTCTTATCTTGCACCAAAAGAAGGAGATGCAGCTTTTGAGCAACAAAGAACGGTTCTCTTGAAGCCGGAGTAATTTCATCTTCGAGCAATAAAATCAACATTGATTGTTGATTTAACTTTTCTTAAGCAAGTCCAGTTAAGTATGTCTTCAGACCCTCTTGTTCGTCATATCAAGAACAATTCTTCTAAATCTCATGATCTATCTAAATTTGAATTCAAAAATAACCTACTCTATTTTGAAGGACGCCTATATGTTCCAGAAGGAGAAGCACGTTTACGTATTCTTCAAGCTCATCACGACTTCCCAACAGTAGGACATTTTGGATATAATAAGACTTTGGAGCTAATATCTAGGGATTTTTGGTGGCCTCAAATGTGGAAAGCACTTAAAGATTTTGTACAATCATGTGATGTTTGTTCAAGATCGAAAACTCCTCGTCATCGACCTTTTGGACTTCTTCAGCCATTATCCATTCCAGAACAACCATGGTCTTCTGTTTCTATGGACTTCATCACGGATCTTCCAATCTCAGGTTCTTATGATTCTATATTCGTGATAGTAGATCGTTTTACCAAGATGGTAAATTTTGTATCATGTTCAAAATCTATCACAGGTGAAAAAATAGCTAAGCTCTTTCTTGACAATATCTATCGCTATCATGGATTACCCAAGGATATTATATCAGATAGGGGAACTCAATTTGTATCAAGATTTTGGCGGACTCTTTTCAAGATTCTTAAAGTAGATATAAAACTATCTTCGGCATTCCATCCTCAAACTGATGGACAAACGGAGCGTGTTAATGAAGTTTTGGAGCAATATTTAAGATGTACCATTAATTACCAACAAGATGATTGGACAACTCTTTTGCCATTAGCAGAGTTTACTTACAATAATACGGTACATTCTTCTATAAAACAAACACCTTTCTTTGCTAATTATGGTTATCATCCACGAATTGATACTTTTGACTTTTCAAAAGTTGATAATCCTGCTACAAAAGATTTGGCAATTCATTTATCAGAGCTACATGCAACGATAAAGGCACAGTTAAAAGAGGCTCAAGAACAACAAAAGGTCAATGCGGATGTCTATCGAAAGGAACAACCATCATTCATCTTGGGTGATAAGATATGGCTACTTCGTCGCAATATCAAGACCACTCATCCTTGTGACAAGTTGGACTATCGAAGGTTGGGACCATTTTCCATTTCTGCACAAATCAATCCAGTTGCATATCGTTTACATCTACAGGAGTCAATAAAAATCCATCCAGTATTCTACATATCTCTTCTTGAACCATACAAGACAATGGACATACCAAGAAGACGACAAGCTCCACCTTCTCCTATAGAAGTGGACAATAATGAAGAGTTTGAAGTAGAAGAAGTCCTAGATTCAAGGCGACGCCGAAATAAATTAGAATATCTTGTCCATTGGCGCAGATATGGTATTAGTGAACGCACATGGGAGCCAATAAAGAATCTTACAAATGCAGCAAAGGCGGTGGAGGCTTTTCATCGACGACATCCATCAAAATCAAGATGAAAACCTTCTTTATAAAAGAAACAACATCTAGGCAAGATAACATTCTATTTTTAATTCTTGTTCGTAGCTTCGTTGTAGTAGTGACGCTCAGGAGATGGAGACCAACAATCAGCGGATTCAACTCAAGAGCCTTCATTTGCTGACCTGCCGGATGAGACATTACGATTGTCACAACCTTCAAGACGACGTAATCGAGATGAAGATCTTCAAGAACGACATATTCTTCCACGAATAGATGGCAAGATACAACACGTTTGATATCACGATTTGGGAAGGGACTCCCGATGTTTGGTGATTGTACTAGAGGTAGGAACAACTCTTGATGGTGTTCCAAATATTCTATTCAAAGGAAGTTACGAAGGCCTCAACAATGATCAAATAACTAGGTGGTCTTTCCTCTTTGGTATGGGACACTATCGATGGTTGAGAGGTCCTATCAATCATCTTCGAAGAGAACAAAGATCAGAGTATGTGGCGAATACAATTCGTCGCATCATAGATTTTCTCAACATATGATGACCGCTCCTCGTGGAACTCGTCTCTAGAAGGGGGGGTAATGTCACGGCCATAATCATGTAAGCTAATAATTACATATACAAATAGGTAGAAGTAAGTAAAAGTAGGTAAAAGTAAGTTAATTCTACAATATTTAATATGGAAGTTTCTTAGAAGCTTCCTAGATACTGCTTTGACTTCATAGGTGTCTTTAATTGACTTTTTGGATTAGAAACGTGGTCAACAAGTTGGCCATGTGCCACACATGTTGTTAGCTTGAAGATCAAGCTAACTATGTGGCCCACACATAGAAAAACTTGCCTTGTAAGTCAAGGCATGTGTCCTACAAAGTCAACACATATTGGAGGTCCTATAGAACGTCGCCACGTAGCCCCTAGTTAGATAGTATATATAGAGACAAGAAAGAAGGCTTCTTCACTCTTATCAACTCCTTTCTTGCTTTTAGTCTAGTTTCAAGGGTCTCTAATTTTCTTGTCTTTTGGCAATAGCCATTCCAGTTTCTATTTCAATATATATACTTGTTTATATATATTTTGTTACCTCTCTTTGAGTGAAGGCTCACTTGTCTGAATTATTTTTTCATCAAGTTCTTGTCCTTGACAATTTTGAAGGAGAGGGTCCTGATCTTGTTTTCTTCAGTCCATAGGATGAATCCGGTACTACTATGCATTAAAAAGACTTCTATTAATTAGAAGAACTACTATGCCGCTTGAATTTATTGAATTGGAGGAAATTTCAAAATTTTCATTGCTAAAATTCACTAAATATTTAAAAAAATTATAATTCTAATTCACTCTAAATCATGTAAAATAATTATAAGTAAATTTATAGGCTTTTAATCAACCCTCATATTAGTAATTAACAACTATAAATTATTAAAACTAAATAAGTTACTATTCTAATTTTCTAATTCAAAGAATTAGGCTATAATTTATACTATCAAAGGTTGTAATCCTAAAAATTCTATAAAATTAAATTCTACTTATATAAATCATAATCTAATATACTCAATTATCATAAAATAAGAAAATATCAAAAATTTAAATTTTAGAGCATAATAGAGAGCTCACACTTATGATATGAAGGAAGGTTTAACAAAAACCTTTAAAAAAAAATGAAACAAAAAAAACATCAAACAAAAAAAGGTACTTCTTCAAATAGAAAGAATTGTATTTCAGACAATTGATACTTTATTAGGATATACTTGATAATAGTAGTGAAATAAGGATAATGGATGGATTAAAGTTTTCGAAAGAATCAAAAGCCTAATGATCTAGTATCAATAAGGAATCTATTGGATGGTAAAATAATATAGACTTAACTTTGAAATATTTGACTAGTAAAATAAATTCTTGAATAAAACTAAATCTTTATTTAATAAAAAAAATTATAGACTATAACCAAATCTTTGTCAAAAAAATACAACAATTGTTCATTCAATCTTTGTTCTCTCATTGGATATATATATTTTTTAAATGATATTAATTATTCTATATATAAATATGGTATCTTTGATTGAAAAAATATAATCAATAAGACAAATATAAACATAAATCAAGAAGGCTCTATACAAGAGAAGTGTCGAGTGAGATGATTGTCACTTCGAATTCTCTCTACTTATAGGTGGTGGTTCATGTCCTATTGAATTGATACATTGGAATATTAAAAGTAATCAGGTGAAAATTTATGGCATAACTTGCAACCCAAGTAATATAGATAATTACTATTATATGAACAATATTAAGCTCACATATACATGAATAATTTAATAAAGAGATTCAAGAATATTTCATCATCACATTATTATAAATTGAGACATAGAGCATTAAAGTTGATCATGTGAAGGTGTATGGCATATCTTACAAGTTAAGTGATGCAAATTATCATCATCATATAAACAAGATTGAGCTTACATATATATGTGCAATGTAATAGAAGATTTGGAGAATATTTCATCATCACATTATTGTGGATTGATATATGGACTATTGAAGTTCATCATATAAAGGTCTATAGTTCATCTCATAATTCAAGTGATATAAATTATCACCATCATATAAACAAGATTGAGTTTGTATATATATATATATATATATATATATATATAGAATATAATAAGAAATTTGAAAAATATTTCATCATTATATTGTTGTGGATTGGCATATTGGAGTGTTAAAGTTGACCATGTGAAGATTAATGGCTTGTTACAAAACTCAAGTAATATAGATTATCATAGTCATATAAAAAAGATTGAGCTCATATATACATTTTCATAGTATAGGAGATTTGGACAATATTTCATAATGATATTGTTGTGAATTAATGCATTGGAACATTGAATTTCATCATTGAAGGTCTATGGCTTAACTTGAAATTCAAAAGATGTAGATAATGAAAGTCATATGAATAAGATTAAGCTTATATATATATATATATATATATATATATATACAAAAAACTTTGACCATTGCTTGAAGGGTCATAATACATATTTGATAAATATTTTGTAACAATAGAATTTACAAATCTAACTCCTTGTATATTTCTTTTGGCTTGATTATTATAATTCCTTGAAAAAAAAGTTGAAAGAATAACTTAGTTAGGTCTTTTTTAACAATCCATATGATAAGAACCTCCACAATCAAAGCATACCACTCCATTTTCAATCCAACATTGACTTACTTGATGTACCTTTCTCCAAGTAGGATAAGGTGACATACTACTTATTTGATTTGAAGGAAAATTATTACTTAATTGTATCAATTGATGAAGAAACTTATATAATTCGAATTGATTTTTTTTGATAGGTTGTTGTTATAAGAATTTTGGATAAAATTATAATGTATGATTTATTTTTCTATAATTTATTGAACACAATTTAGAGGTATGAATTATCAATTTTTGGTATCTAGGCTCTATAATTAGAATTTGATTTTTGACAAGGCAAGACATTTTTTCACTAATGGCCTTCATAATATTCATCATCTCATATTTGAATAGCTCATTGGCTTATCTTATTTTATATTTAAATTCTTCTAATGTCATATTATTAAAGATCTTAGTTTAAACTTGATCATGAAGAACTTCTATAGCAAAAGGCATTGAATTGCTAATTGGCAAGGAAAATATAGAGGATTGTAAGTAGCTAAAAGCTAGAAATTGATGAAATTTTTTAGATCAATGTTGCAAAAGTATAAAGATGGATATTGATTCATTTATCTTTCTAAACATACAATCATTTGTTTATCAATAACCTCCACTTTCAAGGTAGCTTAAATAGCTCCTTCTAAATCTTTAGGCCTCTTATTTAGGATTTCTTGAATTGTAGAAGTTATAGCAAAACCTTGGATAAAGTAGTGCCTTATAGTATCTTTATTTAAAGGATTATCAACATATTGAATATATACTATAAAAAATTACTTTATATAAGAAGTGATGTTTTTTGTAGAATATTGTCTAATATTTGTTAAGGCTAAAAAGGCTTATTGTTGGCCAATTACAAGCTTGTATAGAATATAGAATACTATTAGAAGTTATTTCTATTTAGAAAATACTCTTTCTACATGTGATCTATACTAAGTATATGCAAAAAAATTCAAGGTTGTTGAAAATTATATTAAATATTAATCATAATTAATTATTAAAATAGTAATAAATACCTCTATAAAGTTTTTTACATGGAATGCTTAGTCTTCATTGATAGCTTTACTAAATTTTAGGAGGTTAGGTAGAATTAATATTCTTTATAATCTTAAAGATACTACAATTAATAATCTCATAAAAAATATTATTGGATCAATTTGGATATTAGTTTGGAAGTTGTAATTATTTCTATTGGCTACATTAGTTCTTGGAATTAGAAATGATAAAGATTCTATTTTAGGCTCTAAAAGATACTATCTACTATGTTATTATATTTTGACTATTTTTGCTTAAAAATACTTTTATATTGTATTGTAATTGTTTATAGTATGTAAAAATTAACTAAAACGTATAATATGTTTATAGATATTCATGTATATTAGAGTGATTAGTAAGTTAATTTAAAGAGAGTTGATATAAGAAAATTTATTTTGAGATTATCTATTTTAATTATCATGTTGAAATTATATAAAACTTAGATATTTAGTATAAAATTTAAAGAGAAGATTGGAGCTCAAAAATAAAGATTCAAATTTCTAAAAAGCTTATTTAAAGGGATGAAAGGAAGATATGGATAGATAAAGGCAAGATGTGAAGATCTTCATCCCTATTAATTGAAAGCCATATCCAATAGGCTCTTATGAGGCTATTTGCAACCGTAATAAAGATTTTGGGAACTTCAATAAGGGCATTTGAAAATCAAAAGTAAGAATTGAAAGATTTTGAATTTGGACTACAATTTGTAGGTAAAATTTAGAAGATTTGAAGTTAGTGTGATGAAATTATAGCCATTTGAAATTAAGGTACATTTTAAAGATATATTATTACTCTTTTGAAGATATAAGAAGTTATACAATAAGTTTTGAAAATCAAGAGATGCAATCGCAAAAGAAATTTTATGATCTATATCTTTTATAAAAGAATTGTTATATTTGGAGTTTGTATGAAGGAATTATATAGCGTTGAAGATAGTACATGTAATTCAAAGGTAGTAAGTGAGTTGTTTTATTGATAATAATAGTTGGAACCGTATCTTGAATTTTTGAACAAATATTTGGCTCAAAATTTATAAAAATATATGATAATAGGTTAAAAAGCTACATATAAAAATTTTATGGTATTCAAATACTTAATTTGTAAGTTATGAAGAAAATTATACATACCTATATATATATATATATATATATATATATATATATTTATATATATAAGTAAGAATTTGAAGCTTTTATTAGGATTTTGGTAATATCTCAAGATGCGCATTGAATTTGTAGTTGAGATTTATTGTAGTAGTTGTTTAAAGTACATCAGTACTTCATGTAAAATTTTATTTTTTGTTTGGATAATCCGATTGTAAGTTATGAATTGTCAAAGTTTAGAAAAATTTCACCTTAAGAATATAGAAGGTTTTAGAATATTTTTATCACATTTTAGATGATCTTTAGTACTTAGAGCTTATGTATTGATGTAATTGCTCCTATAGTGACTATTTTTTATATAAAATTGGTGTTTTTTTTATTATTATTTTTTATCTTGAGACTTAGTTGAATTATTAGTGACAATCAAAAGTCTAGCAAATTTTAAGGCAAATTCTTTCTATCCTAATATCGAGTGCCTAGCTATGTAAGGTAAATAGAAATGCAAGAACAACCTTATCAAGTCTACTAGAATCTTAAATAACCTTAAGTAGATCTTAATAATCCTAATCAAACTTTGATCAATCAAAATTAAATTTAAAAGAAGTTATAAAAAAAAAACAAAGAAGTCTCAAACTAATTCCAAAAAAAAATAACAAAAAATCTTAAAGAAATATAAAAATAAAAATTTAAAGAAATTACAATAATCTTAAAAAAATATTAGAAATAAAAACTTTTAAAGAAATAATAAAAAATCCTTAAAAAATACTAAAAATAAAAACTATAATATAACCTTAATTAAAATCCTAATTGAATCTTAACTAAATATTAGATCAAATCTTAGTCTAATTCTAAACCAAATTTTAAGCAAACCTTAGACCAAATCCAAAACCAATCCAAATAAAATTCTAGATTTTAAACAAACTCTTAACAAACTCTATAGCAAATGGAAATTCAATAACTAATAATCAAACCATTGATGTCAATTCAAAATTTATACACTTCTTAATGTCTTAATTAAAAAAAAGTATAAGAAAGATGAAATTAATTATACTTACCAATTGAATGACAGGAGCACTTTTTGTCTATATGAAGAAATAAGGAATATTCCTTAATAGTAATATAATGTGTAATAATATCAAAGTAGAGAGAGTTGCCTCAAGAAAGCATTGAATTCCTAGCTATCATTAATTACTCAATCAAGTCTCAAGATAAGAAAGTACAAAGTTTATATATAATATTATTTTTATAGGAATAATTACATTAATACATAAGCCCTAAGTATCAAAAAATATCTAAAATATGATAAAAATATTTTAAATCTTTATATATCTTTAAGATGATTTTTTTTAAAACTTCAACAACTCATATCTTACAATTGGACTATCCAAAAAAACAAAAAAATTACACAAAATATTGATGTATTTTAAATAAATATTAAAAAAAATTCAATTGAAAATTTATTAAGGATCTTGAGATATTACCAAAATTCTAATAGTAGCTTCAAACCCTTACTTATATATATATATATATATATATATATATATATATATGTATGTGTGTGTAATTTTCTTCTTATCTCACAAATTAAATATTTAAATATTATAAAATTTTCATATATAGATTTTTAACCTAATAATTCATAATTTTAAAAAATATTAGATAAATATTTATCTAAAAACTTAAAATATGGTTCCAACTATTACTATCAATAAAATGACTTACTTATTACTTTTGAATTATATATGTTATCTTTAATGCTCTATAACTTCTTCATAAAAACTTCAAATATAGCAATTCTTTTACAAAAGACATAGGTCTTAAAATCACCCTTAGAGCTACACCTTCCAATCTCCAAAAGTTATTGTATAACTTCTTGTATCTTCAAAAGAGTGATAATATATCCAATAAGATATGTTAACTTCAAATGGCTATAACTTCTTTATCTTAACTCCAAATTCTCTACATTTTTTATAAAAATTATAATTTAAATTTTAAATCTTATAATTTTTAGTTTTTTTAAAAAAAATTCTCCTTTTAAAGTCACCAAAATCCTTATTATGGTCACAAGTAGCCTATTGAAAGCTTATTAGATATAGCCTTTGATTAATAAGAATAAAGATCTTCATCCATTGCCTTCATCCATCTATACCTTGCTTTCATTCCTCCAAATAAGCTTCTTAGTAGTATGGATCTTCATCTTTGAGCTCCTAATTTTATACTAAATATCTAAATTTTTTATTAAATATTTAAATTTTATATAACATAAATATTATAATTTAAATAGATAAATTTTATATTCAATTTTCTTACATCAATTTTCTTTAAATTAACCTACTAACTATTTTAATTCAAAATATAATTTATAAACAAAATATATGTTTTAATTAATTTTTATATACTATAAACAATTACAACACAATATCTATCTTCTTTGAACTTGCACATCCTCTAATACATGCCAAATGCTATTCTTCTTCATTTTCTTGAGATTTCTTTAAATCACTCATAAGTTCCTTTACTTCATGTTTTTGGTTTAAATATTGAAGAAAAGATGCTTCAAGGTCTATTATTTTGAACCGCCCATCCTTTCTTTTGAAGGCCTCCACTTTCTTTTCTACTATTAGAATTTTAATGATAGCTTCATCTAACTCACGTTGTTGTATTGTAAATGCTTATAGTATGTAAAAATTATTTAAAACATATTATATGTTAATAAATCTAGATGTGTGTTAAAGTGGTTAGTTGTCAGGGACAAGAACTCGATGAAAGCTAAAGAGTAAGTGAGACTTTTTTCAAAAAGAAATAGGACAAAATAGAAATATGTATATTAAGAAAGAAACTGGAATGGCTATTGCCAAAATACAAGAAAACTAGAGACCCTTGAAACTAGACTAGAAGCAAGAAAGGAGTTGACAAGAGTGAAGAGGGCTTCACTCTTGCCTCTATATATACTATCTAACTAGAAGCCACGTGGCGATGTTCTATAAGACCTCCAATATATGTTGACTTTCTAGGCCACATGCCTTTGCTTGCAAGGCAAGTTTTCTATGGATGGACCACGTAGTTAGCTTGTTCTTTAAGCTTCCAATATGCGTGGCACATGGCTAACTTGTTGACCAAGTTTCTAACCTAAAAGTCAACTATAGACTCCTATAAAGTCAAAGCAGCGTCTATGAAGCTTCTAAGAAGCTTCTCTAGAAGATATTACACAATTAACCTACTTTTACATACTTTTATCTATTCATATAGGTAATTATATGTATGTCCGTGACATTACCCCCCCTTCTAGGTACGAGTTCCACGAGGAGCGGTGATTATATATTGAGAAAATCTAATATGCGACGAATTGTATTTGCTACATACTCTGATCTTTGTTCTCTTCGAAGATAGTTGATGGGTCCTCTTAGCCATCGATAGTGTCCCATTCCAGGGCGAGAAGACCACCCTGTTATTTGATCACTGTTGAAGCCTTCATAACTTCCTTCAAATAATACATTTGAAACACCATCAGGAGTCGTTCCTATCTCCAATAATATCACCAAACATCGAGAATCTCTTCCAAGGTCGTGATACCAAACGCGTTGTATCTCACCATCTATTCGAGGAAGAACATGTCGTTCTTGAGGGTCTTCATTTCGGTTGCGTCGTCTTGAAGGTTGTGACAATCGCAATGTCTCATCCGGTAAGTCAGCAAACGAAGGTTCTTGAGTTGAATCCGCTGGTTGTTGGCTCTCCATCTAATTAGCGTCACAAAATGCAAAGAAGTTACAAACAAGGATAGGAAATTCAATGTTATCTTGCCTCAATCTTGTCTCTTTTATAAGAGAGGTTTTCATCTTGGTTTTGATGGATGTCGTTGATGAAAAACTTTGACTTTAGCTGATGCATTTGCTAGATTCCTGGATGGCTCCCATGTGCGCTCACTAATATCATATCCGCACCAATGAACAAGATATTCCAGCTTATTTCGGCGCCGCCTTGAGTCTAATATCTCTTCCACCTCAAATTCTTCATTATTATCTACTTCTATAGGAGGCGGTGGCATTTGTCTTCTTCCTTGTATATCCACTTTCTTATATGGTTCAAGAAGAGACACGTGGAATACAAGATGGATCTTCATTGACTCCGGTAGATGTAACCGATATGCAACTGGGTTGATCTGTTCAGAAACAGAAAAGGGGCCAAGCCTACGATAGTCCAATTTGTCACAAGGTCGAGTGGTCTTGATATTGCGACGAAGTAGCCATACCTTATCACCCACGTTGAGTTGTGGTTGCTCTTTACGATATACATCTGCATTTATCTTTTGTCGTTCTTGAGCTTTCTTCAACTGCACCTTCATTATTGCATGTAACTCTGACAACCGATTTGCCATATCTTCTGCTGCAGGATTATCAACTTTTGAAAAATCAAAAGTATCAAGTCGTGGATGATAGCCATAATTGGCAAAGAAAGGTGTTTGTTGCGTGGAGGAATGTACCGTATTATTATAAGCAAACTCTGCCAATGGCAGAAGGTTTGTCCAATCATCTTGTTGGTAGTTGATGGTACACTTTAAATACTGTTCCAAGACTTGGTTTACACGCTCTGTTTGTCCATCAGTTTGAGGATGGAAAGCTGAAGATAGCTTTATGTCCACTTTTAAAATCTTGAAAAAAGTCCTCCAGAATCTCGACACAAATTGAGTTCCCCTATCCGATATGATATCTTTAGGTAATCCATGATAGCGATAGATATTATCAATGAAAAGCTTAGCTGTTTCTTCACCTGTGATAGATTTTGTACATGGCACAAAATGTGCCATCTTGGTGAAACGATCTACTATCACAAATATAGAATCATAAGATCTTGAGTTTGGAAGATCTGTGATGAAATCCATAGAAACAGAAGACCATGGTTGTTCTGGTATAGGTAATGGCTGAAGAAGTCCGTAAGGTCGATGTCGAGGAATTTTTGATCTTGAACAAATATCACATGATTGTACAAAGTCTTTGACTGACTTCCACATTTGTGGCCACCAAAAATCTCTTGATATGAGTTCCAGAGTCTTATTATATCCAAAGTGCCCTGCTGCTGGAAAGTCATGACGTGCTTGAAGAACACGCAAACGTGCTTTTCCTTTTGGAACATATAGGCGTCCTTCAAAATATAATAGATTATTCTTGAACTCAAACTTAGAAGAATCATGAGACTTGGAAGAATTATTCTCGATATCATGAACAAGAGGGTCTGAGGACATACTGGACTGGATTTGCTTGAGAAAAGTTGAATCAACAGTCAATGTTGATTTCACTGCTCGGAGATGAAATTGCTTCGGTTTCAAGAGGACCGTTCTTTGTTGCTCAAAAGCTGCATCTCCTTCTTTTGGTGCAAAATAAGAACGTCTAGACAGGGCATCGGACAAACCTTGTTGTTTTCCTGGCCGATAAGTGATAATGAAGTCGAATCTTGATAAAGACATACTCCAACGAGCTTGACGATGATTCAACACGCATGCTGACATGAAATACTCGAGGTTCTTGTGATCTGTATACACAGTGACTGGACTAGAAGCACCTTCTAGATAATAACGCCATTCTTGAAAGGAATCCACGATTGCAAGAAGTTCTTTATCGTGGATCTCATAATTGATCTCGGCTGCTGAGAATTTTCTTGAATGAAAAGCTATCGGATGAAGTTTGTCATCTGTTCCCATTTGTGATAAAACTGCACCCAAGGCAAAATCCGATGCGTCTGTTTCCATAAAAAATGCCTTGGAAAAATCAACACGATATAAGACTGGTGCAGAGACAAACGATGTCTTCAAGGCTTCAAATGCTGCTTCCGCTTCTTGATTCCATTGGAATTTATCTTTACTAGTCAAGCGTGTAAGTGGAGCTGCAACTCGTGAGAAGTCTTTGATGAAGATCCGATAGTAATTGGCAAATCCTAAGAAACATTGGACATCTCTCACAGTCTTTGGAATCTTCCAATCCATGATTGTTTGGACTTTCTTAGAATCCATCATAAGACCATCATTTGAAATGATGTATCCTAAAAAATCAACTTGAGTAGTGTGAAATACACACTTTTCCATCTTGGCGTACAATCCTGCATCTCTGAGTTTTTGTAATACTTGACAAACATGTATTTCATGTTCTTCAACATTCTTAGAATAAATCAGGATATCGTCTAGGTAGCAGACGACAAAATTGTCTAAGAATTCACGAAATACATCATTCATGAGATGTTGAAAAGCAGCTAGTGCATTCGTGAGTCCAAAAGGCATGATATTATATTCAAAATGCCCGTACCTGGTTCGAAACGCAGTCTTCCATTCATCTCCTTCTTTGATCCGTACTAGATTATATGCTCCTCTTAGATCTATTTTTGTATAGATCTTAGCTTGATTTAACTGGTCAAGGAGTCCTGATATCAAAGGTAATGGATACCTGTTCTTGATTGTGATCTTGTTGAGTCCTCGATAGTCAACACACATTCGTAAAGATCCATCTTTTTTCTTTACGAATAGAATTGGAGCTCCTGCTGGAGATTTTGAATGGCGTATGAAATTCTTCGCTAAATTCTCGTCAATATATGTCTTGAGTTTAGCCAACTCATCTTGCGATAAACTGTAAATTGGTCCAAATGGTGGCTGAGTTCCTTCCTTGAGATCGATTGAACAATCGTATGGGCGATGCTCAGGAAGAATATCTGCATTCTTTTTCTCAAAAACGTCTTGATAATCCTGATATTGACTTGGAATGCCACTTGAAGTCTTTACGCTTTCAGAAATAGGTGCAGCATAAATAGCAAAAGTTGATCCTTCTTTTGCTGCGTGTATAAATGCTTTTGCACCTATAGGTGTGAGTTTTACTATACTAGACTCATGGTTTTTTACTTGGTTAATAGAACTGTTACTAATGCTCTGAGAAAAATCAAGTTTACGAGAAATCTAATCTATTCGAGGATTATACTTTTCTAACCATGATAAGCCTAAAATTACTGGATTAGAGGGAGATCTAATTATATTAAAAATTACGCAACTACTATGACCATTTATTACTACATCTACAGGAAGTGTTTCGTGAGTTACATCTCCAGAAGACAACGGACGACCATCTATGACTTCTACGTGTACAAGTTTAGTTTTTTGTATTAATGATATTCTATGACATCTAGCAAATTCTTCATCTAAAAAACAAGATGAGGCTCCTGAATCTACCAAGGTAGAGGCTTTGTAATTATTAGGTCCTAAACGCACATCTATTATAAAACAAGGAGATGGTTTTGAGGAGAGGATAGGACCTTTATTAGAAGTTGTACAAGATTCCAGCCGCACGGTCCCTATTGTAGCTGGACGTACTCGTTTTCCGACATACTGTCTTCTTTGACAGCCGTACTCCTCATTTTGTAGTTACGTCGCTTCTTTGGACAATGTTGAGCAGTGTGCTTAGGTTCTCCACAATATAAGCACAATCCTTCTTATCGACGACGAGACTTTTCTTGCTCAGTAAGAGGTTTGAAACGTACCGCATCAATTTGCATATCCTCTACTTCCGAAGGTATGTGTTGAGGAGACGTCGGTGTTGCCATTGAATTGTAGTAACGTTGAGGCCCACTTGTGCGACTCTCGGATCGAAATTCAAAAAGTCGATTGTCGCACTTCACAGCAAAGTCAATTGCTTGACTCAATGTTTGAGGATCAAGTAAATTAAGCATCAATTTCTTTACCTCATATTGTAATCCGTAGAGAAATTGACTCACAAGTGCGGCATCATCCCACTTGATATCAGTTGCAAGTTGTCGAAATTGCGAAGCATATAATGTTACTGATCGATTGCCTTGTCGCAAAATACGGATCTTGTTGGTTGCAACACGAATTGCATCATGTTCTCCAAACATGGATCGAAACTCCGCCAAAAAAGCCTCCAGATTATCCAATATTGGATCTCGTCGTTCAAGAAAAGATGAAAACCATGACAATGCTGAATCTGAAAGAAGTGTACCAATGAATCTTACTTGTGACCCTGGAGTTGGATAGCTCTGGGGTTGAAGTTCAATAACTAGTTGGACCTGATTGATGAATCCTCGAAACTTGGATCTGGTACCATCAAACTTCTCAGGCAAGGCAACTCTCGGTTCTCTAACACTCGAAGGGTGTTCCATTCTGGGAGAAGGGACATGGTTTGGTGCAGATGTTGAAGCAGCCCCAATCATCTCTATATCTTCACTTCCTACCATTCTTGTTGCTCCTTGTGGTGGTAAATTGAGTTGATGCATCGCAAGCATTAACTCCCTCAATTGTTCTTGCATCTGTGCCATTGCACTCTTCATTTCAACAAGCTCTGCCATAGTAGCACTTAGAAAAGAGAAGATGTCTAACAACGCTCAAAACAAATAGAAGAGAGGAATTGATAACAAAGAAAATACTAAGAACAATATCAGTTTAAAAGAGGGTAATCCGCAACTTCTAATGCGCTTATGTCTTATCAAGAAAAAGGGGTAATCCACTCTTAATCAAGAAAAGACAAAGCTCTGATATTGTAAGTGTACTCTTGTCAATCTGTCAGGGACAAGAACTCGATGAAAGCTAAAGAGTAAGTGAGACTTTTCTCAAAAAAGAAATAGGACAAAATAGAAATATGTATATTAAGAAAGAAACTGGAATGGCTATTGCCAAAATACAAGAAAACTAGAGACCCTTGAAACTAGACTAGAAGCAAGAAAGGAGTTGACAAGAGTGAAGAGGGCTTCACTCTTGCCTCTATATATACTATCTAACTAGAAGCCACGTGGCGATGTTCTATAAGACCTCCAATATATGTTGTCTTTCTAGGCCACATGCCTTTGCTTGCAAGGCAAGTTTTCTATGGATGGACCACGTAGTTAGCTTGTTCTTTAAGCTTCCAACATGCGTGGCACATGGCTAACTTGTTGACCAAGTTTCTAACCTAAAAGTCAACTATAGACTCCTATAAAGTCAAAGCAGCGTCTATGAAGCTTCTAAGAAGCTTCTCTAGAAGATATTACACAATTAACCTACTTTTACATACTTTTATCTATTCATATAGGTAATTATATGTATGTCCGTGACATTAGTAGATTAAATTAGAAGGAGTTGATATAAGAAACTTTACTTTGTTTTTTTACTTGTTTTGATTTTGGCATTAAAAAAATATATATGACCTAAATGTTTAGTATGAAGCTTTGGGAGAAGGTGGAAGCCTAAGGATGAAAATCTAAACTAGTAAGAGGCTAATTGAGAGGGATAAAAGCAAGGCATGGTCGGATGAAGACAAGGAATAGGAAACTTCATTCCTATTGGTCGAATATCATGCCCAATGGGCTTTGAAGAGGCTGCCTGCGACCTTTACAAGGGTTTTCGGTGACTTCAAAGAGAGAATTTGGAATATAGAAGCCAAAGTTGTAAAGTTTAGGATTTGAGCTACAATTTTTGTACAAAAATTAGAAGATTTGGAGATAGGAAAAAGAAGATATAGCCGTTTGAAGTTAAGGTAATAGTTTAAGACATATGGTTTTGCTTTTGAGGATACGAGGAGTTGTATGGCAGCTTTTGAAGATCAAAAGATGTGGCTAGAATGGAAATTTTAAGGCCTACACTTTATATAAAAGAATTATTTCCTTTAGAGTTCATATGAAGGAGTTATAGGGAGTTGAAGGCAATGCTTCCAAATCAAAGGCAGTAAATGAACGGTTTCATTTATAGTAATGGTTGGAGCCATAACTTGAGTTTTTGGATGAGTTTTTGGTTCAAACTTTTTGGAAAATGTAATATTTTATGTTAAAAATCTATACATATAAATTTCGTAGCATTTAAACTCATATTTTGTAAGATATGAAGAAAATTGCACATACGTATAAAAAGTAAAGGGTTTAAAGCGGTTGTTAGGATTTTCAAGATATCTCAAGATCTACAATGAATTTGTGGTTGAAATTTGTTAAAGAAGTTAATAAAAATACATCAATACCTCATGTAAAATTTGTATTTGTTTGAACGGTCGGATTAGGAGAAATGAGGTGTTGAAGTTTGGAAAAATTTCTATATAAGGATATATAAGGTTTTAGAGGATTTTATCATATTTTGGATGTTGTTGGTTACTTGAGGCTTATGTATTTGGTGTAATTACTCAAAAAGGAAAATTTTATATATAAACTTAGTCTTTCTTATCTCAAAACTTGATTGAATAAATAGTGACAGCCAAGTGCCAGTGCTTTCTTGAAGCAAATTCTCTCTACCCCAACAATGTAAGATATATGAGGCATTATCATAGATTGTAATTACAACATATGATCAAAATTATTTTTTTTATAATTTCTTTATAGTGCTATGCTCATATTTAACACTGCTATTATAAACTAAAATCCAATCTCTAATCTTTATAGGCTTCAGTCTCAACTTATGAATTTTATCAAATATTTTATTTTTTATTTTTTAATCTTACTTCTTTTAACCTCTCAACTGCAATTTGTAGGTCTTTATGTAATGTTTTCAATTCTTGGATCCAAAGCTCTAATAATATTTTTTTATTAATATTATCTTTTTAAAATAAAAACATCCATGTAGAATAGGCTTCTTCAATCAATATTATAGATTTTTTTCCTAACATTATTTCCATGGGCATATAATCAGTGATATTATTGTAAGTAGTTCTATCAATCCATAAAGCAAATCGCAACAATTCAGGCCATTAAATTATTTTATCTTTACATATCTTAACTAATGCATAAATGATAGGAAGATGATCTTTTTCACTCTTCTCATAGACTTCAAGATTATAAGAAGTAATTAACTTCAGTTGCACTTTATATCTATTGAAAAAAAAAATTGCTTTAAGAACATCTAATTTTCCTCTATTAGCTCTCATTTTTCTAATGCTACTATATTTGCTAAAGATTTCTTCTTGTATAAGTCTACATATTTCTTCTATAGTCTTGGTTCTCAAAGTCTTTTCTTCAATATAATTTGATAGCTCTTTTTTTGCAAAAATTAAATATCTCATATTCCAAAGTCTTAATAGTATAGCTATTACATCAATTACTCATTAGAAATATATAGAAGGTGAATGAATAGGATGTAATATATCTCTATATCTAACTTTAGACTATAGTTGATATTTTGTGTATGAGCTTACAAAATCTTTTATATCTTTGTATAAGCCCTTCTACCATTACCTTATTTTGATTTTAATATATATGATCCAAACTCCTCTATGTCTTGTCCAAAGTGTATAATAATTCTCTTAAAATTTTAAGAAAATATTCCCTTAAAATTTTATGTAGGCTATTCAACTTGGTATTACAATGTCTAGAATAATGTACTTAATTATCATTTCAAATAATGATAAACAATCTATTTTCAAAACCATACTTGCTTCAATCAAATAATTCTTCTTAGTCTTTAGAGTGGTAAGAACTCCTTAAAGCTCTTTTTGTAATTTGTAGATAAGTCCTTTGTCTTTTTATAAGAACCTTGGCTCTAAACCCTATAGCAAATCTTTTTTCTTCCACATCATCTTGTCTAATAGCCATTTTCTACCATCTTGTTTAAGTCCTCATAAGTCCTTCTTGAATATATTTCTATAACAACATCTCTATCTATGCTTATAACTAAATTCTCTAGAATTTTTATTCAATCATCCTCTAAAACTATTTCTTCAATTATTCCAATTATAGCTTTAACATTTGATATTTAATTATTTTTAAATTATTTTTTCTTATTTTTTCATCTTTCTTTTATTTATAGAATCTAAATCTTTAATCTTTTTAAAATTAATAAATATATTATTAATCAAATTTAATAATCTAAAATTCATATTTTTTTTATTAAAATTTGTAGATAATTCATTTATATCCATGTATCTCCATTCTATAAGGGTCGTATTTAAAAATCCACAAAGTTATTTTTTGGCTCCAAAAATATCCTCTTTAATTATGCTCTATGCCTCTCATGACTAGGTTTTATATTAATAAATTATACAAGTTTTTTTCCATTCCAACTACAAATCTTGATATAATATGAACCATCATCTAAGACTCTAGTCTCCATTCTACCAACTATAATATAGGATTGACCAAATATTATTGGATATATAATAGAATTTTGTACAAATTTTTTTTGCTGCACTTCTATATCTCTAATCCTTGTCTTTATAACTAAATAAGCTTCATATAAACCATCTTTTTGATTTGTTGTAGCTCTAATTATCCAACCATAATTTATATTAATTGGCTACTTATTCTTCTTGTATATCTGTCTTAATATGATGTTGATTTCATATCTATAATCAACTAAGGCCAAAGTTAGATCTTTAAAGTTCTTTAACTTTACATATGTCTTTGTAGTAGCTCTAGCCTAATAAAAAATTAAATAGCTACTATCTTCTATTCCATTATTATTACATTTAGAACAAGTATTTATACATATTTTTTAAGGATTATTTTTTATCTCTATAAATTTTAAAAATATGCATTCTATTTGGTATTTTTTTATTGCCTCAATATATTTAAATAAAGCCTTGTCCTCTATATCAGTCTTACTTTCAATTTTTAATATTAAAAATTGTACAAATACCTGCCATATCTTTTTTTTCATTCATAATTATTCAAGTATTTAATGCCTCTACGATAATAGCTTTAGGTATCATCTATCTCTTCTTCTTTATTATATTGATAATCAACTCATAGAAATCCTTCTTAGCTATACTAACAATCTCTTTTACAATGAATTCAATTATGACATCTAAGATCATTTCTTCTAAAATACTTTTTATATCTATAGATGTCTCAATGTTAGATTGAAGCTTGTAAGTAGGATTCTTACCTTTATATTTATTTGTGTCATCTTTTTTCTTATCTTTTTCCTCCTCCTACTACTCTTTTGATAATGATGTACCACCAAGATGAGTAGAAAAAGGCATTTTCTCTAATTTTTGCTCTTTAAAAGCTTTTTTGTTCTTTAGAAACCTCTTCTTGTTTTTAGACTCAAAAAAATCTTCTTAATAAATAGCTTTATTTATTTTTTTCAACCATAACATTATATAAACCATCGTCATGTTTGTTTCCACATAAAAATATTTTAATGCTAATAGCATCAATTGAATCATTCTATCAAATTATTTTTTTTAATAGTTTCAGCTTCCTTGATTATGGCTTTTGTAGTTAATAAGGAATTAGCCTTAATTACTTTTTATTCAATTGTAATAGAATAAGATTCAATTTTTATTTTTATTTTTTATATAGTATTATTCTTTGATATTTTCTCTTTCATCAATTTTTTATACTATCTTTATCAAAATTAATCTTCAAAGATTCATTTGATTCTGTGAGTCTTATCCTACCCTCTTTGAAATATACAATACCATTCTCGATTGAAGTCTTGTAATTATCACACTCATTATACTGATGATTTGAATTGTTATACCACATACAACTTTTTACAAATCACTTTGAGCCTTCAATTGTCTTTGATAAGCTTGGTATCTGGAATATAGGATCTATTGATTATAATAGAGGATCTTTAAAAGATCAATTCTAAATTATTAAGATGACGTTGATTAACATGGTTGTTAATGTAATAGGCGGTAGCATAATTAGATTGTAGAAATAGTGGTTATATGCAAGAGTATATGTTATGTTGAATTAATGAGTTTAAGATCTTTTATTGAAATCACAACAACTTCTTACAATGTTGCTTGAGTGGTGGCTACTAATATGCCTTGAGGTTCGTGTAAAGATCTCTTTTAATAAAAAATTGAAGCATCCTTGATATTGTATACAAGTCCTCAATTGATGTCTTCATGGTTAATGCTTTTATGTAAGATCATTGAGTAGGACCCAAGTTATAGTACAAAATTTGGAAGCTACCAAATGCTATATGAAGACATAGCAAAAGGTCAAAAGCTATCAATCAAGAAATTGTGGCAAATCGAAAGTAGTTTACGAGTCAATTAGCAGTAATTCTCTTGAGGCCTTATGACTAAGGTGAAGTCCTTCACGTACAAAAAGAATAAATTAAAAAAGGTTGTATTGCAGCACAACAAAGTATCTATCTTCTCATTCAAAACTTTCGCGATTGTGAAATTGCAAGAAGATTCATAATCTAGTAACTAAGAAAGAGAAAGCCCTATGGGCTAGGACTATTCAAACTAATTGTTACAACTGAAAGGTGGCTAGTGATTTTAAGTTATCAAGGATTCTAGGTTTAAGAATTAATTAGGATTACAATGATTTAAGATTTGTTGGATGAACCAATCTAGATGGAATTTCAATCAAAGATGAATTTTAAAAATTAATAATAAATAATAGATGGAAATTGATTAAATTAGATGATTTTTTGTTTATAGATAAAAATTCATTCATGGTTGAAAAATTATTAGAGGAAGATTTAATTTTGAATGAATTTTTATTAAATAATTAAATAACAAGATAAATTAAAAATAAATAAATAAATAAATATAATAATTTCTTAATTGTATCTGGTATTACTATTGTTGTGTGGCTTATAATATTGATTGTGATTGCTTGAGTGTGAATTTAATTTTTTAAATTAATTAAATTATCATAATAAATAAATAAAATTATATATTTAATTATTCATAAATTAATTAGTAGTTGTTAATTTGATAAGATCACCTACTAAGGTGGTTTTCTTATTTTAAAACTAGTATGTTGTTAAAATTCTTGGATATTAAATAATAATAATAATAATAATAATAATAATCAATAATTATTAGAGTATTTAAATAATTCAAGTGTTGTAAATTAGAATTAGCTTTCAATACGTGGAGGTTTATTTTGATTCACATTTTGGTGCTTTTGATGAAAAAGAGATCTTATAAGTCTTAGGATTGCTTGGAAGACTATTATTTATTTGTTGTATGCTTTTAAATTATTTATCTTATGGTAGTAGAATCTTTTGGTATTATTGTAGATTTTTATGTGTAGGAATTCAAATTAAAAAGAGAGATTGAAAGATTTTAGATTGGAATAGAAGAAAACTTAATTATGAAGTTAGAATTATTTTAAAGATTAGAATTAAATTAAGATTAGATGAGGATCTTCATCAAAGGTGGAACTCATCTTTAAAGTTGATCATTACTTTTTTTTCTTATTAATTCTTTATTGAGAGCCCCTCTCTAGTGGTTAAAGAAATTTAATCACCTTCTCCACATCTAGTATCATCTCTTTTTATCTAATTTTAAATTCCTTATTGGTGGCAATTTTCTAGTAGTAGAGGAATTTAATTATCTTTTCTATATGCTATTCTTTTCATATTCTTAGGTACAATATAGATAAAAAGTCTTTAATGAATATTTTAAGACTTACTTGACATATAAATCAAGAAGATATTAAAAAAAAGAATTAAAAAAAAGAATAAATAGAAGTAGAAGAAAAAAAAAAAAAAAAAAAAAAAAATCAAGTTCAAAGGCTACATTCTAAGATACAGAAAAAGCAAAGAGTAAAGAGTTAGATGATAGAATCTAAGAAGAAGCGGAAGAGGTACTTGTATATTCCTTCTTTTAGGACTTCATAGTAATAGATTAGAATAGAATCTATACTTGTGATCCTACCTTTTTAATCTAATTTGTAATTGATTATGAGAATCATTTAGAATTTTTTGATATTGATCCATTGATAAAGGACAAGATAGCTAATAATGCAATTAGGTGAGTTTTTTTTGAGTTGGATTGATACATACAAAGAACCTTTTCTTTCTAGTATTTTAGGTCATTAACCAAGTAGTAGATAATTTTTTAACTACATTGGTGTAAAAAACAAATAAATAAATAAAACTTGGACTTTTTAGCAGCAACGGAATGCCTTTGCATTTAATTTTTCTTAAGATTTCATCTACAAGGTTTTTTTGTATAATAATCTAAGAAAAAAATGTCTTACTTGAGGTAATACTCATTTAAGTATTCTTTTTTTAGATTATTTTTATTATGTTATCTTTTCATATTGAAAGGAGTATTTAAGTGAAATGTGCATTGATAAACACAAGATAATAAAAATTTAAATCCTATAAGTTATCTGTTTGGCTTGTTTAATTATTTTAGTTTTTAATTTTTAGAGATGACATTAAAAATGTAGCATTTTAATGCACTGTTTGTCTAAGTTCCACAAACCAATATTAGTAAAAATTTTAGAAAATCCAAAGTCCTTAAAAATTATCAATTTTTTTTATCAATCATTATAAGTTTGAGTCCTAAATCCAATTTAAATATGCCTAAAAACTTCTTTGAAGATTTTGAAGACCTTCTTTTAGAAGACCTTGAAGAATTTTTTTTAAAATATTTTAAAATTCTTTAATAGATAATACAAGAAATTTGAATCAAGGAGGTTTTTAGTCACCTCTATCCCAAGAAATAATGGATCCAAATAGAACCAAACAAAAAGAACCACCACCCATATCAATTAATTCTTTGGTTCAACTAAGAAATTACTTATTTGAGTTCTAAAAGGACTTAATATTGTACCTATGTTCTTTAATCTTCTTACCTTTAAAGATACAAGGAATGAAGATATTTTGGCCTACGTAGAGCATTTTATAAAAACACTCACAATGTATTTGATAGCGGATGGCTATTATTACTTAGTGGGGTTTCTAATCACATTAAAAGAAGGAACATGTGAGTAATATTGTAACTACTCTCTTAACACTTTTTTTAGTTTGAATATGATCGAATGTACCTTTTTAGAACAATTCTGGCTTGAAGTAGGACAAAACATAACCTTAATTGTTTTATCTTCTTTTAAACAAAAGAAGGATGAAGACATTATATTATATATTTGGAATTTTAAATTAATAGTCATAAGATTTGTAAGAACTTTGCTCATTAATGATACCTTGAAGCATTTCTTCATTCAAGGATTTTTCAAAAAAGAAACCATTAAAGAAATCTTCTATACATATCCTAAAGATCTTATAGTAGCCAAATATGCAATAAAGGAAGTAGAACAAATCAACAAAGAATATGAAAGACTATGGCATAAGAAAGATCATAATATACCTAGCGTTATATCCATATATGCTAAGAAATCTTATGCATTAAGCTCCAAATTGCACAAATAATTACCATTAATTCCTATAAATTTAAGAGCCTATTCAATACCTTTAAATATTAGACCTCGACCTCCTTTATTAACTTTGACCTATCCTATTGGAAAGAAGACTTACAAAAAGAAATGATGGCATGTCAATTAGAATTCCAAATCCAAATCTTTCAACAAATGAAATTGATGATAGAACAATTAGCTTGATTAGCTAGAAATTCCAACTCCAAATGTGAGTGGTTTTTTTTTTTTCTTTTTAATTAAGTTCAATTTGATTCAATTATAATTTAGATTGAAATTCAATATTAACCAATGTAGGTATATAAACTATAAAATAAATAAATAAATAATATAATATAATAATTATAATTAATCCAATCAAACATAATAAGTCAAATATATAATTTTTATGATTTCTTAAATGTTATAGTCTAATTAATTAATTGCCTTCCAAAGTTTACTTAATCAAGCTTAAATTCTGAGAATTGTGATTAAAAATAAAATAAAATAAAATAAAATAAGTTATAATAATGACTAAAAGTTGAATGAAGAGTATCAAACAACCACAATAAAAAGTTGAAGATAACAAGTAAAAGTTATAAACTAAAATTAAAAATAAAAGGTTCAAATAAAAAGATAAGATTTTTTTTCTTTTATCTTTATAAGATAAAGATGGATGAAAAGATAAAACTTTACCATTAATTATTGGAATAAGGAAAAAGTTCTTAAAAATTATTAAATATTATTAATTAATAATAATAAGATGAATAAAAACTAATATAAAAAATTAAGTAATGAAAGAATGTGATTAGAAGATGATTAGAGGAGAAAAAAAATAATATACCTTGAGTATATCAAGTTGGAGGGAGCCACCTTTTGCCACTCAAAAATTCACCAAATATTCCCCGTTACTCCTATGTATAAGATTTTTGGTGTAAACTAAGTTAATTCTAGCATGCTCTTATCTCTTTAAATCTTAAAGCAATCTGATCTAAAATTCTTGAGATATGGTTTTTTTCCAAATAAAGTCATTTAGATTGCCTTCGCAACACACCATCTTCTACTTAAAAATTCACTATGAGTTGATTAGTAATTCAAAGTCAAAAATTCTAATTTTTTTTCCTAAAACTATACTTAGTAAGGCTTTTTTTCTAAAATAAGAGATTTGATGACAAAACATTACTACATATTAAGCAACAGCCATTACAAAGTACAGTAGTATAAGTTGACATGCAGTAGAAGCAATACAAAGAAGTGTTATATTGTAACGTTTTGAGAATGAGCAAATATTGTATTTTTTTCATACGCTCTATGTATCAATGGCATAATATCAAGGTTGATCTTGATGACCTTGTGATTGATAAATTAGCAAATCTGGCTAAATTCTATAATATCAAGGATTCTCTTCATGCTAGTGTTGTGTGGAGACTGAAAAATTATACGAATGGCATTGTAAGTTCATGAGTGGTATTGAATTGGAGTTTAATATAATAGTAAATAATAGCTCCTTAACATAGCAAAGATCAATAAGGACACAATGATGGTTGTGGTTAGCTCATGGTATAGTTCAATGGTGCAGGGACTCACTTAGAATTAGTAATTGTCTCTTGTCTTTGGTATACAATTGTGCTACGTATTATTTTTTATTTTTTTATTTTTTCTTGATCAATCTATAATTTAGAGCTATTGTTGGTGGCAAGAGTATTTTAATTTCTTGTAGAGGTTCTTCTCACTTATTTGCCATTGATGGTTGTAGAATTGTATTACAATGGATTGATAGATATTATTACCAGTTATTATAATATTTTTTGTTGCAATAATCTTTGTGTAGTAGAAAGCTTTGGATATTGGAGGTGCTTACTTAATCGTATTGGACAAAATAGAATAGAACAATATTGCTAGAGGTTAAGTCAATCACAAACATATCAATACTAATTTTTAAAGAAGAAAAATAAAAGAAAATTCACCTTGAGATTATTATAACATAGTTGACATTAGATTAAGTTGCAAAATGTCATCTTCAATTATAAGCTACATTGGATTTGTTAATTGTAATGGAGTACTTTCAAAAGATCAATTCTAAACTACTAAGAGGAAGTCAATTAACATGATTATTGATGTAGTAGGAGGCACCATAATTAGGTTGTAGAAATAGTAGTCATATTTACAAGTACATATTATGCTAAATTAATAAGTTCAAGATCTTTTATTAGAATCAAAACAACTTCTTATAATACTACTTGAGTGGTGGCTGCTAATATGTCCTTAGGTTCATATAAAGATTTCTTTTAATAAAAAATTGAAGGATCCTTGATATTATGTACAAGCTATCAATTAAAATCTTCATGATCAACACTATCATGCAAGATCATTGGGTAGAATCCAAGTTGTAATACAAACTTAAGAAGATATTGAAGGTTATATGAAGGCATAGCAAAAGGTCAGAAGGCATCAACTAGGTAGTTATGGCAAATTGGAAGTGATTCACAAGTTAACCAGTATCAACTTCTTGAAGGCCTTATGACTAAGGTGAGGTCCTTCCAATGTAACAAGAAAAAGTTGGAAAAGGTTGTATAGTAGTACAACAAAATATACGTCTTGTTATTTAGAACTTCTACAACTGTAAAATTTTAAGAAGATTCACGATCTAGCAATTAAAGAAGAGAGAATGCTATAGGCTAGGAATCTTCAAACTGATTGTTACAATTAAAAGGTGACTAATAATTTGAAGTTGTCAAAGATTCTAAGTCAAAAAGAAGTTACTTAGAATTACATTGAATTAAGATTTATCAAATGAATGAATCTATATGGAATTTTAATCAAAGATGAATTTTAAAACTTGATGATAAATGATGAATAGAACTTTATTGAATTGGATAATTTTTTATTTATGGATGGAAATTTATTTGTAAATGAAAATTCATTTATAGATGAAAATTCATCTTTGATTAAAACTTTTTCTAATAATTTAAAAAAAAATATTAAAAATTTTAATAGGCTTTTAATTATTAGGTATTTATTTTGGTTAACACTAAAAAAATTAAAATTTTATATGAAGTACTGATATACTTTAAACAACTACTAAAACAAATTTAAATTACAAATTTTTTATGGTTCTTAGAATATTTCCAAAATCCTAATCATAGCTTTAAATCCTTGCTTACATATACCTACGTGCAATTTTCTTCTTATCTCAAAAATTAAATATTTAAATATTATAAAATTTTGATATGTAGCTTTTTAATCCAATAATTCAGATCTTTGGAAATTTTGAGCTAAAAATTCATCTAAAAACTTAAGATATGAATCCAATCATTAATATTAATAAAATGACTCACTTACTCCTTTGAATTACATATATTTCCTTCAATATTCTATAATTCCTTCATACAAACTCTAAATATAGAAATTCTTTTATAAAAAACATAGGTCTTAAAATCACCCTTGTGGCCACACCTCTCAATCTCAAAAGGTTATTGTACAACTTCTTGTATCTTCAAAAAAACAATAATATATCTAATATGACACCTTAACTTCAAATGGCTATAATTTCTTCATCCTAACTCCAAACCCTCTAAATTTTTTACACAAATTATAGTATAAACTCTAAATTTTATAACTCTTCTTATTTTCTTTCAAATACTTCTTTTGAAGTTACCAAAATCTTTTTTATGGCTGCAAGTAGCCTACTAAAAGCCTAGTAGATACGGCCTTTGATCAATAGAAATGAAGACCTTCATCCTTTATCTTCATCCATCCATACCTTACTTTCATCCCTCCAAATAAACTTCTTAGTATTTTGAATCTTCATCTTTGAGCTCTTATCTTTTCTAAAATTTTATACTAAATATCTAAATTTTATATAACTTAAATACTATAATCAAAATAGGTAAATTTTAAAATAAATTTTCTTATCTTGATTCTTTAAATCAGTCTATTAATTATTCTAATATACATCAAAACTTATAAATATAATAAATTCTTTAATTAATTTTTATATACTATAAATAATTATAATAAAATAATACTCATAATTTCTATATAATTATCTTTTTGATAGATTGGTATATAGCTTTCCTTAAAAGAAAGAAGCTATTAGTTGGTGGTAGCTTAAAATAAGATGAAATCAATCTTTTGAAATCTTTAATTTAACTTTTTTTTCTTTTAAAAGAAATATAAAAATTTAAATAAAAAAATTATGATTTAAGATTTGGATGTAGGATTTAAGATTTAAGATTTAAGATTTAGAGTAGGATTGAGGATTTAGAATTTTGAAAGGATAGCAAGTTTTTTGGAAGAGTAATATAAGATTATTCAAAGAAGTTTTTTTTTTTTTTTTTTTTTTTTTTTGTAAATATTTAATGAAAGAGATTTACTGATACAAAAGACAAGTAAATTTACAAAGGATTCTTTCTAATAGAATATTATGTATGTTCTAAAATTACATGATAATAGAGCTACTAGT
The DNA here is from genome assembly GCF_059467195.1 of Physcomitrium patens. NCBI lineage: Eukaryota > Viridiplantae > Streptophyta > Bryopsida > Funariales > Funariaceae > Physcomitrium > Physcomitrium patens. The sequence continues at coordinate 14,078,239 of NC_143434.1, read as the reverse complement.
AGCAATCAAAAACTAGGTATTTTTTCAAGGCAAATTCTCTATCTATGATATATTGATGCTTCTATTGAAAGACCCTTAAGGTATTTATTGTTCTAGTTGAAATGGATTTTGAAATATCAAAAGAAGTTGCTTCAAATGACTTTTTTTGAGCATTTGCACAATTCATAGAACAACTATAAGAAGTTTAAAAATGTGGCAAGGATACCACAAAAGCCTTGTAAGCTATTGTAGACAAATTTAAAAGATTTGAAGGAAGAAACATTATCGAATTTCTTAGGATCTACATAAGCAAGATAGAAATACATCAAGTTTTAGAGGTAATGATGATGGCTACTTTTGATCTTGCTATTGTTTCTAAGATTATAGAAAGAGTGAAAGATTTGTACGAAGACTCCATTTCTTTGAGCAAATTTGTCAAACATCTCAAAGATAATTTTTTTGAAGAAGATTCAAAAAGAATGATCAAAAGGTCATTTTTAGAGTAGATTAAACAAAGGTTTAGATATCAAATGGGCCTAAGTGATTTCATTAGGAATTTTCAAAGGAAGTTTAACTAATTATTAAAGTTTGAAAGGCAATTACTAGATACAAGGTAAATTGAGTTATTTTTATAAGAAACAAATGATAATTTAATTTTTTTTTATTTAATAAATAAGATATTTAAAAATGAATTTATTAACAATTAAAAAAAGATGAAAGATGCAAGTGGATTTTTAGTTAAGAAACAAAAGCTTAAGATTTTTTAATTTTATAGCTCCTTTCAACCATTAATAATGTCCCAAAGATCAGAATATGTGGCAAATATAATTTGTCACATCTTAGACTTCCTCAATATATGATCACCACTCTTTGTAAAACTCGCCTCTAAAAAGTAAGGTAATATCACAGATATATATCTACTATAATTGTTACCTAGATAATATGAATTGGTAGAAATAGATAAAAATAGATTAATTTCATAATACTTTTCAGTGTCAAGGACAAAAACTTGATTAAAAAGAAATAAAAAAGTGAGATTTTTCTCAAAGAAAGATAAAAAAAATAGAAATAACTAAATATATATATTAAGAAAGAAATTGGAGTAACTATTGCCAAAAGACAAGAAAACTAGAGACCCTTGAAACTAGACTAAAAGCAAGAAAGGAGTTGATAAGAGTGAAGAAGGCTTCACTCTTGCCTCTATATATACTATCTACCTAGGAGCTACGTGACGACATTCTATAGGACCTCCAAAAACGTGTTGACTTTATATAATATGTATCTTAACTTGCAAGGCAAGTTTTCTATGTGGGCGCTTTATAGTTAGCTTATTGTACAAGCTACCAACATGTATAGTATGTGGTTAACTTGTTGATCAAGTTTCTAACCTACCAATGAAGTATAAATACATGTGAAGTGAAAGCAGCATCTATGAAGCTTCTAGAAAGCTTCTTTAATAGATATTATGAAATTAATCTACTTTTACCTCCTTCTACCTATTCATATTACCTAGGTAATAATTACAATAAATATATGTCCGTAACATTATCCCCTCTTTTAGGGACAAGTTCCATGAGGAGCAGTGATCATATGTCAAGGAAGTCTAAGATGCAACAAATTATATTTGCTACATACTCTGATCTTTATTCTCTTTGAAGATGTTTGATAGGGCCTCTCAACCATCAATAGTATTTCATACTAGGGCAAGAAGACCATCCAGTTATTTGATCGTTGTTGAGTCCTTCATAACTTCTTTCAAATAAAATATTTGGAATACCATTAGAAATTATTCCTATCTCTAGTAAAATCACCAAACATCGGCAGTCCCTTCCAAGGCCGTGATACCAAACGCTTTGTATCTCACCATCTATTTGAAGAAGAACATGTTATTCTTGAGGATCTTCATCTCGATTGCATCATCTTGAAAGTTGTGACAATCATAATGTCTCATCCAACAGATTAGCAAACAAAGGTTCTTCAGTCAAATTTAATGATTGTTGGTTCTCCATCTCATTAGTGTTACAACTACAAAGAAGCTACAAACAAGGATTGAAAGTAGAATGTTATCTTGCCTAGATCTTGTTTCTTTTATAAGGAGAGTTTTCATCTTATTTTTGATGGATGTCATCAATGAAAAGCCTCCACCGCCTTTGCTGCATTTCCAAGATTCTTTACTGGCTCCCATAAGTGTTCACTAATATCATATTTGCACCAATGGATAAGATATTCTAATTTATTTTGATGCCGCCTTGAATCTATCACTTCTTCTACTCAAATTCTTCATTATTATGTACTTCTATAGGAGGAGGTAGAATTTATCTTCTTCTTGATATATCCACTGTCTTGTATGGTTTAAGAAGAGACACGTGGAATACTGGATGGATTTTCATTGACTCTAGTAGGTATAAATGATATGCAATTAGATTGATTTGTGCAGAAATAAGAAATGGTCGAAGTCTACGATAGTCCAACTTGTCACAAGGATGAGTAGTCTTGATATTTCGATACCATATCACCTGCATGGAATGATGGTTGTTCCTTTCAATAGACATCTACATTAATTTTTTATTGTTCTTAAACTTCTTTTAATTGCACCTTCATTGTTGCATGTAGCTCTGACAAATGATTTACCAAATCTTCCATCATAGGATTATCAGCTTTTAAAAAGTCAAAAATATCAAGTCGTAGATAATAACCATAATTGGCAAAGAAAGGTGTTTGTTTTATAGAAGAATGGATCGTATTATTATAAGCAAATTTTACCAATGGAAAAAAAATTGTCCAATCATCTTGTTGATAGTTGATGGTACATCTTAAATACTACTCCAAAACTTGATTAACATGCTCCGTTTTTCCATCGGTTTGAGGATGGAATGCTGAAGATAGTTTTATATCTAGTTTTAGAATCTTGAAAAGAGTCCGCCAAAATATTGATACAAAGTGAGTTCCCCTATCTGATATAATATCTTTGAATAATCTATGATAGCAATAGATGTTGTTAAAAAAGAGCTTAGTTGTTTCTTCACATGTGATAGATTTTGTACATGGTAAAAAATGTACCATTTTAGTAAAACAATCTACTATCACAAATATAGAGTCATAAACACCTGAGATTGAAAGATTTGTGATGAAATCCATAGAAACAGAAGACCATGGTTATTCTAGAATAGGTAATGGTTGAAGAAGTCCTTAAGGTCAATGACGAGCAGTTTTTGATCTTGAACAAATGTCGCATGACTAAAAAAAATCTTTTACACCCTTCCACATTTATAGCCACCAAAAATCTATGGATATTAGTTCCAAAGTTTTATTGTATCCAAAATGTCCTACTGCTAAAAAGTCATGATGAGCTTCAAGAATACGTAATTAAGCTTCACCTTCTGAAACATATAGGTGTCCCTCAAAATATAGTAGATTGTTCTTGAATTCAAACTTAGAAGTATCATGAGACTTTGAAGGATTTTTTTTAATGTCACAAATAAGAAGATCAAAAAACATACTTGAATGAACTTGCTTAATGAAAGTTGAATCAACAATTACTGTTGATTTCATTGCTTAAAGATGAAGATGCTCTGGCTTCAAAAGAATTTTCCATTGTTGATCAAAAGCAACATCTCCTTTCTTTGGTACAAGATAAGATCATTTAGAGAGTACATGTCACAAACCTTGTTATTTTTCTAGTCGATAAGTAATCTTGAATTCAAATCTTGACAAAGATATATTCCAACGAGCTTCATGATGATTCAAAACACTTGCTGACATAAAATATTGAAGGTTTTTGTGATCCGTATACACTGTGATTGGGCTACAAGCACCTTTTAGATAATGGTGCCATTCTTGAAACGAATCCATGATTGCAAGAAGTTCTTTGTCATGGATCTTATAGTTGATCTCAATTATTGAAAATTTTTTGCAATGAAAAGCTATTGGATGAAGTTTATCATTTATTTTCATTTGTAACAATACAACACCCAAAGCAAAGTCTGATGCATCTATTTCTATAAATAATGGCTTAAAAAAATTGATCCAATATAAGATTGGTGTATAAACAAAGGCTATCTTTAAAGCTTCAAATGCTACTTCTACTTCTTGATTCTATTGAAATTTGTCTTTACAAGTCAAACATGTAAATAGAGTTACAACTTGAGAGAAGTCTTTAATGAAGATCCGATAGTAGTTGACAAATCCCAAAAAACATTTGAAATGATATATCCTAAGAAGTTGACTTGAGTAGTGTGAAATACACACTTTTCCAATCTTCGCATAGAATCCTGCATCTTTTAGTTTTTGTAATACATGATGAACATGAAGTTCATGTTCTTATGTGTTCTTGGAATAGATTAAGATGTCCTCTAGGTAACAGATAATAAAATCATCTAAAAACTTCGAAAAGACATCATTCATTAAATATTGGAATGCTACTAGTATATTTGTAAGTCCAAAAGACATGACATTGTGTTCGAAATATCCATACCTTATTTGAAATACAATCTTCCATTCATCTCTTTCTTTGATGCATACCACTTTGTATGTTCTTTGTAGATCTATTTTTGTATAGATGTTACCTTGATTCAATTGATGAAGGAGTCCAAATATCAAAGGTAGCAAATACTTGTTCTTGATGGTGATTTTGTTGAGTCTTTGATAATCGACACACATCCGCAATGATCCATCTTTTTTCTTTATAAATAAAATTGAAGCTCTTGTTGGAGATTTGGAATGGCGTATGAAGGTCTTGGCTAAATTCTCTTCAATATATTCTTTGAATTTAACCAACTTATTTTGTGATAAATTATAGATTGGTCCAAATGACAATTGTATTTCTTCTTAAAGGTCAATTGAGCAGTCATAGGAATGATGTTCTAGAAGAATATCCGCATTCTTCTTCTAAAATACATCTTAAAATCTTGATATTGGCTTAGAATGCCACTTGAAGTCTTTTCATCAGTAGAAACAAGTGCGTATAAATGACACAAGGTGATCCTTTTTTTGTAGCATGCAAGAAAGCTCTTGCATCTATAAATATAGGTTTAATTATATTTATGACTTTCTACCTCATTAACTATGCTCTTAATTATACTTTTAAAAAAATCAAGACTACGAGAAGTCCAATCTATTTTAGGATTATATTTTTCTAGCCATGATAAACTTAAAATGATTGGATTAGAGGAAGATCTAATGATATTAAATATTACAAAGCTACTATGACCATTAATTGCTACTTCTATAAGAAGAATTTCATGAGTAATATCTCCTCAAGTCAACGAACGACCATCTATGACTTCTACATGAACATGTTTAGTTTTCTTCACTACAAGTATGCTATATCTTTTAGCAAATTCTTCATCTAAGAATCATGCTGAGACTCTTAAATCTAACAAGGCAAAGGCTTTGTGATATTTAGGTCCTAAAATAATATTTATTGTAAAACAAGGAGAGGGTTCTGAGGAGAGAATAGGACCTTTATTAGGTGTTGTATAAGGTTCCAACCGCACAATCCCTATTATAATTGGTCAAACTCGTTTTTCGATATACTATCTTCTTTAATAGCCGTACTTCTCATTTTATGGTTGTTTTGCTTCTTTGGACAATGTTGAACAGTATATTTAGGTTCTCTACAATATAAGCACAATCCTTTCTGATGATATAGAGTCTTTTCTTGCTTAATAAGAAGTCTGAAACGTACCGCATCAATTTGCATATCCTCTATTTTTGAATGTATGTATTGAAGAGATGTTGGTATTGCCATTGAATTATAGTAACGTTGAGGTCCATTTGTACGATTTTTAGATCAAAATTCAAAAAGATGATTGTCGCACTTCATAGCAAAGTCAATTGGTTGACTCAATGTTTGAGGATCAAGTAAGTTGAGCATTAATTTTTTTACTTCATATTGTAATCCATAGAAAAATTCACTAATAAGAGCAGCATCATCCTACTTGATATCAGTTGCAAGTTGTAAAAACTGTGAAGTATACAACATTACTGATTGATTTTCTTGTTGCAAAATATGGATCTTATTGGTTGCAACACGAATTGTATCATGTTCTCCAAACATAGATTGAAACTCTGCCAAAAAAGCCTCCAGATTATCCAATATTGCATCTCATCGTTTAAGTAAAGATGAAAACTATGATAATACTAAACCTGAAAGAAGCATACTAATGAATCTAATTTGCGATCTTGGAGTTAGATAGCTTTAGAGTTAAATTTCAATCACAAGTTGTACTTAATTGATAAATCCTCTAAACTTTGATCTAGTGCCATTAAACTTCTCGAATAGGATAATTCTTGGTTTTCTAATATTAAATGGATATTCTATCATAAGACAAGGGATATGATTTAGTAAAAATGTTGAAGCAACTCCAATCATATCTATATCTTCACTTCTTGCCAATCATATTTGTCCTTGTGGTGGTAAATTGAGTTGATGCATTGTAAGCATTAACTCCCTCAATTGTTCTTGCATTTGTACCATTGCACTCTTCATTTTAGCAAGTTCTACTATGATAACACTTAGAAAAGAAAAGATATCTAATATCACTCAAGACAAATAGAAGAAAGGACTTGAGAATAAAAAAATACTAAGAACAATATTAATTTAGAAGAGGATAATCTACAACTTCTAATATACTTATGTTTATTAAGAGAAAGGAATAATCCACTTTTAATCAAGATTAGACAAAGCTCTGATATTGTAAGTGTACTCTTGTTGATCTATCAAGGACAAGAATTTGATAAAAATAAATAAACAAGTAAGACTTTTTTCAAAGAAAGATGACAAAATAGAAATAACTAAATATGTATATTAAGAAAGAAATTGGAGTGACTATTGCCAAAAGACAAGAAAACTAGAGACCCTTGAAACTAGACCAGAAGCAAGAAAGGAATTGATAAGAGTGAAGAAAGCTTCACTCTTGCCTCTATATATACTATCTACCTAGAAACTATATGGCGACGTTCTATAGGACCTCCAAAAACATGTTGACTTTATACAACATGTATCTTAACTTACAAGGCAAGTTTTCTATGTGGGTACCACATAGTTAGCTTGTTCCACAAGCTACCAACTTGTGTAGCATGTGATTAACTTGTTGACTAATTTTTTTACCTATTAATGAAGTATAAATACATGAAAAGTCAAAACAGCATCTATAAAGCTTCTAAAAAGCTTTTCTAAAAGATATTATGAAATTAATCTACTTTTATCTACTTCTAACTATTTATATTATTTAGGTAACAATTACAATAAATATATGTCTATGACATGTAAAGAAACTTCTTCGACGTTGTTTTGACTTTACATATATTTGTAGTTGATTAATAGGTTAGAAACTTAATCAATAAGCTAATCACATGTGACATATATTGGTAGCTTGCGAAATAAGGTAACTTTATAGCATCCATATAAAAAACTTACCTTCTAAGTCAAGATATGTATCATACAAAGTCAACACATTTTTGAAGGTTCTATAGAATGTCGCCATATAGATCCTATGTAGATAGTATATATAAAGACAAAAGTGAAGCCTACTTCATTTTTGTCAATTCTTTTCTTGCTTCTAGTCTAGATTCAAGAATCTCTACTTTCTTTATCTTTTCGAAATAGCTATTTCAATTTCCTTTTAATATACATACTTCTTAATTTCTATTTTGTCACTTTTCTTTTGACATAGATTTCACAGATTTATGCATCTTTTTTCAATTCATGTCCTTGACATAAAATGTAATATAGTAGGATGAATATCTCAAAAAATATAAAGTAAAAAAAATATCACATTAAATATTACATGGATCTAGATTAGGTAATTTTATAAAATTTATTAAGCTAATATCATTAGATGTCAAAATACTATTAAAAGAATCTATTGACTTAAAATATTTTTATACAATAGAAGTTAAAATTGGTAGTTGTTAATATATTTCTTGTCAATTATTGTATGTTATTAATAAAAAAATTATATATCAATATAACTTTGTTTGATTTATATTATTTGATAACTTCAAATAAAGATTTTTTTTATTATAATATAAAGAAATCTTTACAAATAAATGTAATAAAAAAATCTAGGTGAAAAGATCAATTCTTCTTTTGGAATAGATAAAAAATAAGTTTTATCAAATTCTAAGTCTTGATCTAATTTTAAGACCAATTTTACAATAATAAAAGTCTATTTTTATGGTCTAAAAATATATATTTTATAGGCTTTTAAATCAATGTCTAGTCTAAGATTGATTGTCAATATTAACTTGAGACTAATTTTATTCCTATATATTATGAATACTCATAAAAATAATATAATTAAATATTTAAAATACATTAAAATTTGACTTTTTACCTAAATTTTTTTATTTGGTATTATACTATTATTGAAGCTAATAGATATAGAATTGCTTATAAAAACATATGAAGGACTTGAATCTCAAATAAATAAAAATTCAAGATATTCTTGTGTCAATTGGAATGAATAGATATTTACTCAAATAGAACATAATATTAAAACTAGAATAATTATTGCCAAAGACAAAAAGACTAAAAAGTCTTGAAACATGACTAATAATTAGAAAGGTATTGACAAGAGTGAAGAAGGCTTCACTCTTGCCTCCATATATAATATCTCACTAAGAGCTATATTGCAATGTTTTATACGACCTCTGATATATGCTTCATTTGCAAGATAGACATTGTCAGGGTAGAGAGAGTTTGCCTCAAGAAAACGCTGGACTTCTGGCTGTCACTAATTATTCAATCAAGCTTGAAAATAAGAGAAGCCCTAAGTTTATATATAATTTTTCCCTTTTTTGAGTAATTACACCAAATACACAATCCTCAAGTAACCCACAACTTCCAAAATATGATAAAATCTTCTAAAACCTTGTTTATTCTTATGTGGAGATTTTTCCGAACTTCAACACCTCATATCTCCCAATCCGACCGTCAAAACAAACTCAAATTTTACATGAGGTACTGATGTATTCTTATTAACTTCTACAACAATTTTCAACCGCAAATTTGTTGCAGATCTTGAGATATCTTGAAAACCCTAACAGTCGCTTCAAGCCCTTGTCTTTATACAACCACGTGCAATTTTCTTTATATCTCACAAAATATAAGCTCAAATGCCACGAAATTTGTATGTATAGCTTCTTAACACAAAATTTTACATTCTCCAAGAAGTTTGAGCCAAAAATTCGTCCGAAAACTCAAGTTATGGCTCCAACCATTACTACAAACAAAATTGCTTACTTACTACTTTTGATTTGGAAGCGCCTCCTTCAACTCCTTACAACTCCTTCATATGAACTCCAAAAGCAATAATTATTTCATGCAAGATGTAGGCCTTGAAATCGCCGTTCCAATCGCACCTTCCGATCTTCAAAAGCTGCTGTAAAACTCCTCGTATCCTCAAAAGAGTAACAGTATGTCTTAAATTAATAACTTAACTTCAAACGGCTATAACTTTTTCACCCTAATTCCAAATCCTCTAATTTTTGTACACAAATTGTACCCCAAACCCTAAACTTTACAACTCTAGCTTGTTATCTCCCAAGTTCCTCGAAAGAGGAACCCTAATCCCTAATAAGGCCTCGGACAGCCTCCTTGAAGCCCATTGGGCATGGTATTCGACCAATAGGGATGAAGTTTCTCATTCCTTGCTTTCATCCAACCATGCCTTGCTTTCATCCGACCATGCCTTGCTTTCATCCGACCATGCCTTGCTTTCATCCCTCCTAATTAGCCTCCTACTAGTTTAGATTTTCATCCTTAGGCTTCTACCTTCTCCCAAGGCTTCATACTAAACATTTAAGTCCTATATATTTTTTTTTAATGTCAAAATCAAAACAAGTAAAGAAACAAAGTAAAGTTTCTTATAACAACTCCCTTTAATTTAATCTATTAGCCACTCTAACATACATCTAGATTTATTAACATATAATATATTCTAACTAATTTTTATATATTGTAAGCATTTACAATATGACAACGTCTTAACTTATAAGGCAAGTTTTCCATATATACACCACATAATTAGCTTATACCACAAGCTACCAATATTTATGTCACGTGACTAATTTTTTGGCCAAGTTTTTAACCTATCAATCAACTATAAATACATATAAAATCAAAGCCACATCTATCAAGCTTCTAAGAAGCTAGTTTATAAGATATTATCAAATTTATTTACTTTAATTTATTTCTACCTATTTATATTATCTAGGTAATTATTGAAATAAATTTTTTTCATAAGAATTCAATGCATCTATTAAATTTAAGTAGAAAAATTTGAAATTTAAAATGTTATTTTTTTATCATGACTCTAAATTTCTTGAATTTTTTGAAAGTTTTATCTTATATCTATAGAAAATAGATCTATGAATTTTTATTGAAATCTTTTCTAAAAAGTTTAAAGTATTCTAATTTTGTTAAAGTTTGAATAAATAGAGGTAGATAAAAATTTATGAAAATTATTTCTAATGGACTTCGAAATGTAAAAAATAAGACTTTTAAGATAGCTTCACAAGTATGTTTGTTCACTTTACATGTACTACATACTTAAGATATGACTTGAAAATTGAAAATCCATGTAATTAGATTTTTAGCATGAATTTTATTGAAGTTAATATACCTTAATTTGCAATGCCAAAGTTGTGATATTTGAACAACAAAAGAATTAGAAATTTTTGGAAAGATTATTGCAAGAATCTTACAAAAAAAATTTAGAAGGCATTCTTCATTATAATAGATTGTTAAATTGAAGGCACTTTGTGCAACCTTTTCAAAAGCTTAAAAGGAATATTTTTTTATTTCTTAAATAAATCAATGTTTATTCTTGTAAAAAGATTATTTATAATATTCAAGTAAATTATCTTAAATGTACTTACTACAACTATGATATAATAATATTTATGCATAAATCAACTATGACTCTTATAAACTAATTTAATAATCCAAATATCTTGTCAAAATCTTTTATAACTTCTATAACAGCCGTTAATAAGAAATCATAAGAAATAGTCCAATTTTAATTAAATAAATATAATAAAAGTAATTTTTGAGAATTATTTTTGAATTAAAATTAACTTCTAAACCAAGTTTAGAAAAAGAAAAGAAAGTTAATGAAGATAAAAACAAAATACCTTTAACAAACCAAATACTTCTTATTTACACAAGTCTTTGAAATAAATCAAAGATGTTTTAAGGAGCATAAATAATGAGGATCTTTGTTTCTATTTTTAGATTTGGATATAATAGAGAAAATATACTTCTGTCACGTATCACCTTTAGAGAGTTGTAAAAGCACATATTATAAATTTAATAAATTTATAGGCGTATTTAAAAATAAATTAAAAATATATTATTCAAAATTTAAATAAAGATAATTACATGAAAAATAAATGAAAAAATAAAATTATGATTTTTATATAAATATTAATATAAATTTAAATTATATATATATATATATATATATATATATACTTAAATATAAAAAGAATTTAATAACACATGTTTAATTTATATGTAATATTTTTATATATTAACTATTTTAAATATGTATTTATATTAAATAACAACCATAACATGATAACAAAAAATGTATTATGCTTTATATATTTTTTTAAAGTAATTATATATATATAATTTAAATATGTAATCTTGTTTTGATTTTGCAAGAATTTTCATCAGTTTTTCTTGTATACATTTAAGTTTATACTCTCAACAATTAATAAGTAATGATTCAGAACTACTTTAAGTGAATTGAATGATTTATTATTATTAAATATAATATATAAAATATCAAGTTATTCAAAAAATAATGTATATGGTTTTAAAAAAGTCAGATTTCAATAACCAACATGATAATTAGTATAATTAACTACATTTGGTATAATTGGACTATTTTAATGCGATATTATTTAAATGTCAACTGAAGGATTTTATATTAGTAAATTGTTATAAACATTAAGATATTTTTGAATTTTTGAATTTAAAAACATTAATATCATGTTTCATTTATAAAAAATTGTATATCTTATTTGATACTTTAAAAGATAAATACTATATTATATCACAATGGGAGTATTTAAATTTGAATTATTATAAAATGATATTAATAATATTAATAATAATTTCCATTTTTGTGTAAGACATCATACAAATAATTTAAAATAAAAAAAATCTTTAAATGATTTTTTTTGTTCACATATATAATTTACATCAATGTAATTCATTTTTATTCTTTAATGTCTTAATTAAATGAATGGATATTTTATGTCTCGGTTTGGATTAATATCCATTGCTACATAAAAATCCTATGTATAATATATAATGTTTATAACCAATTCTGTACAAATTACATGATTTTGAAGTGAGCATGTTTTTAGTTTTATAATTAAAAAAAAACTTAACAATATATTGTATTATTAGATGAATCTTAGAACTACCAGTTAATCTACTTAACTTTTAATTAAATCGTAAATTAAAATTTATCTATATTTAAGTTTATCTGATGCCAATGTTATGTATTTTATCTACTCAGATTAATCATACATAATGGTACTTTTTTTTTTCTTCACTGCTTCTGATTTTTGTATTGACATCCAAATATTGACATGAAAATAGATTTTAATCTAGGTACAAAATAATGAAAATTTTAGAGATTTTTTATATTTTTAATAAAATTAAACATCAATCTTTAAAAAATGAAAAATATCTAAAAAATAATAATAATAATTAAAACTAATTATTATTTAATAATTAAAACTAATTATAATAATTAAAACTAATTATAATAATTAAAACTAATTATAATAATTAAAACTAATTATAATAATTAAAACTAATTATAATAATTAAAACTAATTATAATAATTAAAACTAATTATTATAATTAATTATGATGCAGAATTAATTAAAAATAAAAAAATAACTTATTCGAATGTTCTTTGCAACTGGTATTCTTTCAACAAAGAATCTTACAACCTTAACACTAGTAAAATTTCCCAATATATTAAAAATTTACAGCGTTGCTATTATTTGGTAATGTGTGAAGATTTTACGCCTGTGCTAAATAATTTACATGAAGATAATTATATCCATTGAGAACACACATGCACAGCTCATGTGGATGAAACGGACGTTGTGAACTAACATACATTCATCGCTCATTCATCTTAAGCTCTAGGGTTCAGGGACTGGTCGCTCGCTTCGGCAGGAGCTACAGAGATAGCGAATTTCATTTTCCAGCGATTATTCTTTAGGAGGTTGTGAATTGATTTCGACGAGATCGGGGGCGATGGCGGATGTGCAGCAGTTGCTGAGCTTGATCATTGGCACTTTGAAGAGCATCGAAGGTCAGTCGCTCGTTTCCAACTCCTCTGAGGTAAGCAACGCTGTGTATTGGGATGTAGCGAGTGCTGCACTTTGTAATTTGGTGTCAAGTCAGGCTTCATCAGTTGAAGGTTGTAATTTAGCTTCAGGGTAGAGGTTTCGAGATCCAGCGGTGAAATCGAATGCCAGGTGTATGTGTTCACGGGGCCAGTCGGGATTTTCTGCATCAGTTCAATGTAGGGAGCCTTGTGGTTCAGTTTAGAGGAAGGTGAAGGGTTTGTAGGGGTGAGACAGAGTTGTGGATGTTAAAGCGGAGGTATTTTTGTTACACACTAGCCTCGCATGGCTCCTCTTGCAACGGCTCACTTGGAGCACGACATTGTTGAGCACTGAAAACCTGTGCTTGAATTTGGAGAACTGGAAGCCGCGTGTGAGTGTATTTGATGGTTGTATGGTCGAATGTTACTGCTAAGATTTTTATGTCGGATTTTCGACGACAGAACCCTAAATCCTTTTCTAATGTTGGGCAGGTGGACGACTGGCTCAAGTTTGCATCTAGTTTTGGCGTGGGGTCTGAGTTTGAGGGAGCTTGTGCTTATGCCAACAGTTACCTTACCTTGCGCACATTCCTCGTTGGTAATGAACTCACCATAGCCGATATTACCGTAGTTGCATACCTAGCAGGGGCAGGGCCGAGATGGGAAAGCTTTCGGAAATCCTCAAAGTTTCCGAACCTCGTACGATGGTACAATTGCATCCTTGCGCAATATGCTGCGATTGCAGATGTCTTGCCTCGGCGTGGCTCTGGAAAGCCTGCTGCAGAGGTTTCAAAACCTAGCTCTACTGCGGCGGCTCCAGATGAGGCAAAGGAGAAGGTCGATGGCTCCTTCGAAGTGGATTTGCCCGGTGCAGAGATGGGCAAAGTATGCACACGGTTTCCACCCGAGCCAAGTGGTTACCTTCACATTGGTCATGCTAAGGCTGCTCTTTTGAACCAGTTTTTCGCGCAAAAGTACAAAGGGCGTCTTATTATTCGGTTCGACGATACAAACCCGGCGAAAGAGAAAGATGAGTTTGTGGAGAGCATTCTGCATGATTTGGAAACATTAGGTGTGAAGGGGGATGTGATTACGTACACATCTGATTATTTTCCACAGCTTATGGAGATGTGTGAGAAGTTGATCAAAGAGGGTAAGGCATATGTGGATGACACGGAGCGAGAGCAAATGCAAACAGAGAGGAAGGCTATGATCGAGTCTAAGTGCCGAAACCAGAGTGTTGAGGAGAATCTGATATTGTGGAAGGAAATGATTGCTGGCTCACCAAGAGGTGTTCAGTGTTGTGTCCGTGCGAAGATGGACATGAGTAACCCTAATGCATCGCTTCGAGACCCAGTTTATTATCGTTGCAATCCAGCTCCTCACCTCCGTGTGGGTTCTAAGTACAAGGTCTATCCCACATACGATTTCGCATGTCCCTACGTGGATAGCATAGAAGGCGTTACTCATGCACTTCGATCGAGTGAATATCATGATCGAAATGACCAGTATTACAGAGTCCTGGAAGATATGCAACTCAGGAAGGTTCATGTATGGGACTTCAGCCGCCTCAATTTCGTTTATACTCTGCTTAGCAAGCGTAAGCTGCAATGGTTTGTGGACAACGGACGAGTGGAGGGTTGGAACGATCCTCGTTTTCCGACAGTTCAAGGCATTATTCGTAGGGGTCTCACAATTGAGGCTCTCAAGCAGTTTATCTTATCTCAGGTACAAATTTTGGTGAATCTCCTTTTAGTTTGTGACAACCACAGTCGTTTATTGATCTGCGAATTTTCTACTATCAGTAACGATTCTCAAGCAAGCTTTCTCGATTGTTTGCATGGCAGGGTGCATCAAAGAATTTGAATCTGATGGAGTGGGACAAGCTCTGGACAATAAACAAGAAGATTATTGACCCTATTTGTCCCAGGCATACAGCTGTTCTTTCGGAGGGGAAGGTTCTGCTTGATCTAAGCAATGGTCCGGAGACTCCTTTTACTCGGGTGATCCTGCGACACAAGAAATATGAACCAGCTGGGAAGAAAGCCTCCGTTTTCACAAAGAGAATTTGGCTTGATCACGCAGATGCTACTGCCGTGTCCGAGGGAGAGGAAGTCACTCTTATGGACTGGGGTAATTGTTTCATTAGGAAAGTTGAACGCGACCAATACGGGCTTGTTACTCGTCTTCAGGGAGAATTGCATGTCGAGGGATCGGTGAAGACCACTAAGCTGAAATTGACGTGGCTTCCTGAGTTTTCAGAGTTGGTTCCCGTGACTCTCGTTGACTTGGATCACCTCATCGTCAAGAAAAAGCTCGAGGAGAATGACGACTTTGTGTCCGTCCTGAACCCTGTAACTCGAATCGAGACTTCAGCATTGGGAGACTCTAACATGCGAAACTTACAGCGTGGGGAAATCATTCAGCTGGAGAGGAAGGGTTATTACATTTGTGACGTGCCGTTTTTGCGGTCGTCTAAACCAATTGTGCTCATTTCAATTCCTGATGGCAGACAACAGAAACCACCAGGTCCACAGTGATGACGTGAGATATAATTACAGTTTGATACCTCTAGGCTCATGTGCATTAGAGGTACAGACCCCATCGCTGTTCTAATGCAGAGCTTTCAAGTGTCTTAATCGCAGCTTTGATTGTCCATTCAAGCTCACGTGTCGTTTGTTGGCTTAGCCATTTAACTGCACCACCACAACAGTTTGTAATATTGAACATAATTACAGAGGCTTGTTTATCCTTGTTCAGCTCTCTTACAAGAGAGATTCCGGCTGATAACACTATGGTGCTTCAATATGGCGGTAGAAAGATCGATTGTGCATCTCATGACACTATCCATGAACTTGTCTATGCTCTCTGTTGCAGCCGCCAGTTACATCAAGTGGTGATCGAGCTCATCAGTACCCAACTGTACGAGTTTGTTTGAGAACACCTCAGGGCAATGAAAATGTCCTGCGGTTGACAACCTTAAAACGATGGTTACCAGGAGAAGCCATCGCGAGGCATGGTTCTGCTGCAGTCAATGTCATTGATCTGACATGCGAGGCTAGTGAGGTAATTCTCAGTCTACCTTGCATAAGCCGCAGGAATTCCTTTATTATTTGATCTGATGCTTATTAGATTGTGTGCCTTGGACGAGGAGACTCCAACAAATGAAATTACACGATTTTGGAATTTGCAAATCAAAAGCAGGAAGTTGTACAAATTTTTGTCTAAATGAGTTTTTAACATATCTACACTTGAGTTGTTTTTAATTAATTTTAGTACTATGTGAGAACAAATGTTGAGGTAGATTTGGGCAGAATTCATGACTTTTCATCCACCATTAATCTAGCAGTGGTATCTATATTTGATATTTTTAAAATTTATATTCAGTCTTCCTTCTATTTTTCTAGGAAGTTGTATTTGTTGGTGGTTCTTATGTTGGCACTCTATCAATGGTATTTCAATTCTCTATTAAAGTTTAGGAGAATTTACTAATAGGGGAACAAAATCAAAATAATTACAAATAGGGGAACATTGTTTTTTGCTTTTTTATCTGTTGACAGTAACCTAGCAAAAAAAATCACCGGTAAATAATGAGTTACACCACTTTTTTGAATAATGCTCCACATCTACTTTTGAAACATCATGTCTACAAAAGATTTGAAGAGTTATCAATTTCAAACTTGAAATAGTTATAGAACCTTCCAAAAAATGATGTGCAATCTCAATTTTTGTGAATGAATTACTATGAAGAAAAGGTTATTTTTGTAATGACCATAACTTTGCCAAACATGGTGAATTCTATATTCCATTGAGATTTACCATAGAGAATATGTAGTAAAATAATTCTTTTATTAGTATTTATTTTGATTTTGTTCCTATAATTTGTATATTCTCCATTTTTTATTTTTTATTTAATTTTGAAGATTATCCAACAGTTATAGTCTACATGATTGCCCATCGCAAAGATTATCTTTCCAAGATTGGAGAAAATATGGATGC
The DNA here is from genome assembly GCF_059467195.1 of Physcomitrium patens. NCBI lineage: Eukaryota > Viridiplantae > Streptophyta > Bryopsida > Funariales > Funariaceae > Physcomitrium > Physcomitrium patens. The sequence continues at coordinate 14,060,893 of NC_143434.1, read as the reverse complement.
AAATTTAAATTGCATACTTTTGTTTAAGGGACTCATAGATCTTTTAGATTATAATAACTTAATTATCAATGATGTGAGTTTTTAGCAAAAAAAAAAGATTTAAAGCATATTTTCCAAAAGGCAAATGAATACTTTAAGGAACTTGATTTACTAGGGTTGCAATGACACACACAATTTCTAGATCGCAATCCAAAAGAATATTTGTGAGAGTATCTCAAAAGTTGTTTGAATGCTTAGCAAGCACAATCATCTAAAAATGTAAGAGTTGTGGGAGAAGGTAGAGGAGAAATAAAAGGAAATTTGTTAAGAAGTCATATTCAATCTTTTAGATAGTATATTGTATTATGGAAAGAAAATTTTGATGGCAAAAAGAGAGCAAACAAAATATAGACTTGTTAATTAAAAAATTATTTTAATTTCCTTTATGTGCATTATGATGTCATTAATTTTTAGTAAAGAAACTAATTGCTATAATTTTGTATTTAATATTTAAGTAATAATATTTAATTTTTTATTTGATTGGCATGCCATTATGAGGAGGGATTGCAATAATATAAGATATGTAGTAGGTACAAATATTGAGATAATTTTTTAAGTCATTGTATATGAATTTAAGAGTTTTTTTATATTTAGAAGCCTACTTTAAAAGGTTGTGGTATAAAAGCCTTACAAAAGATCATCGCTTTGTTTAAAAAAAAAAAAAAAAAAAAAAAAAAAAACTCTTTTAAAGATAATTTAAAGTGAGAAGAAGCTATTTAATAGACCAAATTATGCTAAAAACATGAATTTCAAACAAATAAAAATTCAACAGATACTTATATTATTCAAAAAGAGCGGATATTTATTCAAAACTAATGTGATATTGAAATTGGAATAGCTATTGCCAAATTCAAGAAGACTAAAAAGTCTTAAAATAAGACCAAAGACTAGAAATGCATTGATAAGAGTGAAGAAGGCTTTACACTTGGTTCTATATATATATTGTTTAACTAAGAGCCATATAATAACATTCTATAAGACCTCAAACATGTATTCCATTTGCAAGACATATGTCTTAACTTGCAAGGCAAATTTCCTATATGTACACCTTTATGGTTAGCTTATATTACAAGCTATCAATACATGCAATACATGGCTAACTTTTTGGTCAAATGCTAAACCTTTCAATCACCTATAGAAGCATATACAAATGAAAACATTGTCATACTAAAAAGTAGTATAATATATAAAAATATTATGAGAATTTGGATTTAAGATTTTGAATAGTTGTTCCTCTCTTTTTAAGCTTTCTAGAAAGCTATGACTCACACCAAGTGGAGTTAGTATGAACCAGCAATGCTTTTTTAGATTAAAAAAAATGGCCAGCCACTCTTTAAGTTTTTTTTTTTTTTTTTTTTTTTTTTTTTTTTTTTCTTCCGAGGTTTTTTCAAAGTATATTTCGAATTTGGATTTGAAATTTTGAGGGATTTTTCCTCTCTTTTAAGATTTCCAAAAAGCTCTCACTCACTCCAAGTAGAGCTAATATGAACTAGCGGTGCCTTTTTGAAAAGTAAAAAGAGTCAATTAGTCTTTAGGTTTTTTCTTTAAAGATTTTTCTTTGGAGGTTTTTTAAAAGAGTATTTTGAATTTATATTTGAGATTTTGAGGAGTTTTTTCTCTCTTTGTTAGCTTTCCAAGTTTCTCTTACTTGCTTCAAGAAAAATTAGTATGCTCATGTAATGCATTTTTTAATAAAGACTGAGCTTACCACTTTTCAGGGTTTTTTTTTGGAGTTTTTTTTTAGGATTTTTCTTTGGAGGTTTTATCTAAGTATATTTTGAATTTGGATTTAAAAATTTGAAAAGTTATTTCTATCTTTCTTAGCTTTTTAAATTAATCTTATTTATTTCAAGAAGAATTAGTATGAAGATGTAGTGCGTTTTTGAATAAAGAGAGAGCTAGCTACTTTTCAGAGTTTTTCTTTAGGATTTTTCTTTGGAGTTTTTTTCATAAAATGTTTAGTATTTTTTATTGAGATTTTGAGGCCTTGTTTCTTTCTTTATAAATTTTTTAGAAAGCTCTTAGACACTTTGAGAAGAATTAGTATACAATTATAGTACTTTTTTTGATAAGAATGAGTGAATTGCCTTATATTAATATAAATTTTGGCTTTTTTTTCTCATAGAATATATTATAGAGTATTTTTGGAAGTGAGATTTGATGTAGATATATATAATCTAAGTAGCTCTTTAAAGAACTGCTACATGTTCAAATCCAATGAAGTATAGAGCTATGGTAATCAATTGAATGAAGTAGAAAAGACAACTTCTACATACTATCATGAGTATAAGGTAGTAGAGTTCATTTGAATGAAAGGCATTATTTGACCATATTTAATTGCAGCCATAAATCCTATATTTTCCTAAAAAAAATGCTCACTTTGATAATGTATCTACAAAGCTTTCAAGAAGCTTATATATAAGATATTATTAAATTAATCTACTTTTATCTACTTCTATTTATCCATATTATCTAAGTAATTATTGAAGTATATATGTATGTTCAAGAGAAGCTATTATTTTATTATAGATCTTAATATATTAGCTTATATTTTGATTTTGATAATTATATAAAATATTTTTTAAAAATAAAATATAAATATATGTTTTTAGAATTTTTGGATATATCTTTGTAAATTTTTGTAAAATCCATTTCTTAAAGTAGACCTATAGTAAATTCTAAAGGCTTAGAATATTTATATTATGTAGAAAAAAAATGTATTTTATCTCATCTTTTTATCTTAAGATCTTTGAATTAATTATTTTAGATATCAATCAAATTAAGAAGATCTTTGTATTTAGAAGAGAAGATAAGAAGTGTGAACTTTTGAATCTTTTGATTAGTTACAATTTGAAAGTCTCCAGATTTTTGTCAATTAAAGGGTTTAAAAGTTGTGGTTTCTTACCTTATTCTTTAAGTTACTACTTTATAAAAATTCCCTCAATCAATAATTAATTCACTTAAATTAAAATTATATCTTTAATCTTAAAAGCATAGAAATAAAAAATATAAATATGTATTTTTTTTTGTATAATTACAGCTTATTCCATGTCCAAAATCATAATAATGTTTTTTCCAAAAATATGTTGAAATAGTGAAATATAACCTTCTAAACAAATAATTATCTGTTTATTAAAAAATGATATTATAATTTATTTATTTATAAATTGGATGTGATATCTTCTACAAGTTATTAATTTTTTGCACATAAAAAGATCACACAAGATACAATATTTTTTAAAATAAATAAAAAGACTTTAAGCCCTTAAAATTCATAAATAGGTTTTAAAGACCTAAAAATGTATAGTTGAAATTTATTTATAATAAGATTTATCATGAAGAACTTATTGAAATTAACATCCAATATTAAAATCCAATATAACATCATATTATATTTGGATTAAATCCAATTGACATCTAATATAACATCATGTGATATTTAAGTTCAAATAGATGACATCCAAAATAAAAATTGATTAATATAATTTAAGAGAATTTATAAATAAAAAAATAAATTTAAAAAAAGAAAAAAATAATAATTACAAATAAATGAACTATTTGACTATATTTTTTTGATAATAAATCTCAATGGAGTATAGGTTTAACCATTTTTTTATTAAAACATGGCTATTAAGAATATATATATATATATATATATATATATATTTTGTAGAAGAATTTAATTTGAAATATTGTAACAAATTACTTTAGAAATATAGATGACAGTCAAGGAGATGGAAAAATTAATAAGTGTTAATGTTACTATTTTTAAATAGGTTTTATTTACTTTTTATAGCCATAAATAAAAAATAAAAGTAGATTAGAATTAAATGATATAAATATCTTAAAAAAAGAATTAAATATATTTTTTAGCAAAAATTACCTTAAAATCTATAAAATTAATATTTAGAGATGTTCAATTGTGAATAAGAATTGCATTTAGACCTTTAGGCACAAAGTTGTACACCTACAATGATTTTGGAGTTCTTTTGCTGAGCAAAGAGTAAGATTAGAGAGAAAACTTTAGAAGAGTTGTTTTAAAATTAGTTTAAAGATATTTGAATAAATATTGAGTTTCTGAAAGCTTTTCAAAATGAAAGATGTTTTTAGTGATTTTAGGTTTTAACATTAATAAGTAATTTATATATATGAAGAATTTTTTTAATATTATAGTAAATATATGAATTAAGATTAATATAAATTTAAAAACATGCTTACCTTAAATATATTTTTAAAATCTTAAGTCAATTAAAAGATTAGATTAAAGAATATGGAAGTTTAATTGGATTAGGATTTCAAACATTTGAATCTTAGGATTAGTAAGATATTCTATGATCCTAAAAAATCTACTAATTTAATTGAAGCAAATTTTTTGAATGTATAGTAGATTTAGATTTTTATCTTTTTTTTAAAAAAAATTTAAAGAGCAATTTGATTAGGATTTACTAAGGATTTTATCAAGATTTAGTTAAGGTTTATTTAGTATTTATTTAATATTTTTTTAGGATTTTTTTAGTCTTTTTTTAGGATTTTTATTTTTAATATTTTAAAAGATTATTTTTTTTATTTTAGGTTTTTTATTTTTAATTTTTCTTATTATTCTTTTTATATTTTTAAGCTTTATTTGTGATTTTATTTATAATTATTTTTTAAAATTTCTTTAAGTTTTCTTAAGAATTGATTAAGGTTTTATTTAAAATTATTATAATTTAATTGGGATTTATTTAGGATTTTATTAAAAATTTTAGGACTTTTGTTGTTACGATTTTCAATTTATCTTCCATAACCAAATGTTTCATGCATTCTTAAGTAAGACAATACATTGTACATCATCATGTTTGGTAATTTTTTGATTATTATAAAAAAAAATCTTTATAATAATTCTTTTGTAAAAATTAAAATTACACATTATTTTTAGAAGGTTCTAAACAATAATGACTATTTCAAGTTAAAAATTGGCAGCTCTTTAAAAAAATTCTTTTGTAGACATAAGTTTCAAAGATCAATGTAGAACAATCAATTGTTGAAGTCAAAAAAGTAGTATATCACATTTTTTATCAACAAATCTTTTTACTAAGTTACTTTATATATTATCAAAAGATAAAATAAGCAACAAATAAATAAATAAAAATAAATAATAATTTTTTTCTTATATATAATTATTTCAATTTAATTGATTTATCTATAAATATTTTTGAGATTAGTTTCTTTATTTATAAATTCTCCAAAAAAAATATATATATATATATATATATATATATATATAATTTAATAATATCATAGATTTTTTTTGAAATAAAAGCAAAAGTAAAATAAGTTATCTTATAGAGGATATTACTTTAGGTTAGTTGATAATGGTGAAAGAATTGACTCTTGGTATATAGAAAGGACATCCTATGGATATAGTACGAGGTCAAAGACCAAGAGTCAAAGTCAAGAGTATTAGTGAGAATCTATAAGTATTAGGTGTTGGAAGTGAGAGATATCTTACTCCATACTCTCTTTGTGTACAACCTTCTTGATGCTATGTGTTGTGACTTGAAAGTTCTATTTCTTCAATAGGTTATGGGCCCACTCACCTTTAGTTGTGAGTTTTGAAGTTCTTTGAAGTTTTTTTTTGTTGTTATAAGGAGTAGATCTCATGGGTGTTGCTGATATTAGAGTTTGGTATCTTCTAAATGTTTTTTTGCATCTAATTGTTGATGTAGTTATGCTCTAACTTATTATTAATTATATTCATGGTCTTGGAGATTATTATACACTTTAGAATATTGTTTTACAATACTAGTGGTGTATTTCTTTGCTGACCTACCTCATTGATACACTAACATTGAATTTTCATGTGCTTAAGTTCCTAATAGATCTTATAGTCAAAAGAGGTATTATGAGATATTAGAGGTGATAAAAAAGTGGAAAAGCTTGTAAGAGAAGTTTCGATAGTGTGTAAGATTTGTGGGAAGTCTTATAAGTGGAGTTGAGGATGATCAAAGAATAAAATCACTAGTTTACTCACAAAGAGGGCATTCTGGGAATCTAAGGCAGTAACATCTTTTTGTTGATTTTTAGAGTTCTATCTTCTCTTTTCTTGATTTTCTTTAATACACTTCTTTTTTAGACATGGCTTTAAGTGAAGGTGAGGGTTTGAGAATAATTGAGAAGTTTAGAGGTGATAACTTGTACCATTGAAAGAAGAAAATGGAGCTTTTATTGGCTTCATTGGATGTTTGGAATATTGTTGATAAAAGTGAAGAGCCTCCTAGTAATGATGCTGATGTGAAGGTGAAGAAGGAATACAAGCGATGTGAAAGGAAGGCTTTTGGTAGGATTTCAATAAAACTTGATGATGCCAATTTTTCACATGTAATTGCTTGCAATGGACCAGCGAAAGGATGGGAGTCTCTTTACAACATCTATGAAAGTAGAAAATTTACTAATATTCTATGAATAGGGAAGAAGTTCTTAATGATAAAGATGGAAGAAAGAGATGACTTCATGGCTCATAACAACAAGGTAAAAGCACTTGCAAATCAACTAGCAGTTGTTGACATACCAGTTGATGATAGAGAAATTGTGTTGACATTACTCATGAGCCTTCTTAAGTCCTACAACTACCTCATTGTGGCATTGGAATCTATCAACATAAAGGAGCTTACCATGAATTATGTCACATCAAGACTTACACATGAAGTAACTAAGAGGAAAGAAAAGGAGCTTCAAAGTGATGATTCGGCTCTATTCTCAAGACAAAGAAAATGTAGCTTTCCACACCAACATGATAATTCAAAAAGTAACATAAGGAATTACTATATTTGTAGAATATCACATCATTTTGCTAGAAATTGTTACAAGGCAAAGAGAGGAGATAGAAAAAATACAAATAATACTAGTGATAGTTTTGGTGGAGATGATTATTCTTTCATGGTAAGTGAAGGAGCCTCCATGGCTGCCATGTCTAAGTGGATTATAGATTTGGGTGCCACTAAGCACATGACACTATAAAAATGTTCATTTGACACTTATGAAGCAATTCTAGCAACAAAAGTATGGTTGAGAGATAATAGCATGGTACAAGCCAATGAAATTGGCTCCATTGTGGTGGAGATTGTGGTGAAGGACCAAATCAAAAGGATCAAATTGAAGGAAGTCTTACATGTACCAAAGATGAAAAAGAACCTTCTTTTAGTGAGCAAACTTATATCACATGGTTGCAAAGTTCAATTTGACATGGATGGATATTTTGTGAAGATATTGAGTGAACAACATGTTGCCAAAGGCTTTAGAGATGGCAACCTCTACTTCATCAATTCTAAGAAGGTGAATGAAGTTGAAGTGGTGGCATATGTTGATTTTTCACAAAATCAAGATAGTCAATTCAGCTACAATGCTATGACACTTGCTTATGAAAGTTATATCCAAGGCAAATAACAAAGTACTTCATTTCCAAGTAGAATTGCAACACGTGCAAGCAAATTGTTGGAGATGGTTCATTATGATATTTATGGACCAATGAAGATACCATCAATTGAAAGAGCAATATACTTTGTGACATTTATTGATGATTTCTCAAGAAAGGTGTGAATATATATATATCATTAAAGCCAAGAGTGAGTGTTTCTCAAGGTTTAAAGAATTCAAGGCACTTATAGAAAAGTAATATGAGTGCAAGATGAAAGTGTTGCACATAGACAATGGAAGTGAATACATGTCAAAGCATTTTGATGAATTTTTGAGAAATCGAGGCATTGCAAGACAAACATCTACTCTTTATACTCCACCACAAAATGGAGTTACTGAAAGAGAAAATGGCACCATTGTAGAGATGACAAGGAGTATGTTTCATGCACAAAACCTTCAACATGAATATTGGCTAGAAGTTGTGGTCAATGCACTGTATACAACGAATAAATATCTGATAAGTGCACTCACATTAATGACTCTACAAGAAGCTTGGAGTAGCAAGAAACCTTATGTTTTACACATGAAGATCTTTGGATGCATTGCTTATGCAAAGAAATTAGATTGCATGAGATCCAAACTTGATGCAAAAAGAAAAAAATGTATATTTATTGGATATTGTAAAGGTACCAAAGCATATAGGCTCATGTGTTTAGAAACCAAGAAAATCATTAAAAATTGTGATGTAGAGTTTTTCGAGCACAAGAGTGCTTGTGAGTACTTAAAAATGTGTCCAAGTAGGAGTAATGGTGTGTTTGTGGACACATCTTTAAATCTAGCAATAAAAGAAGAAGAAGATGATGATAATAGCGAAGATGGTAGAATTTCAAATCAAGATGAAGAATCAAAGAAGATAGATTATGAAGTACCTACAATTGCTAAAACCAGCAATGAAAACAATCAAGATGTTGAAGATGATGATGGTGATGAGGAGTACTAACCTTTAAGTGTGAAGAAACAAGTTTTAAGAAAAAAGAAGATTACAAGAGCTATTGGAGTGCATGAAGGTGAATCTTCATCAAGTGAAAGGAGATATCTTTTAAGAGATCGAAAACAACTTAGTGCATGGTGGGAGAACCACATCTTTCTTCAAGTAAATAAAGAACATGCTAATATTGCACTCCTTGCTGATCCATTGAGTTTGTGTGATGCAATGAAGTCCACGAATACTATGAAGTGGAAAAATACCATGGAAGAAGAGTAAAAATCACTCATGGACAATGGAACATCGGAATCGATTCAACTTCTATCAAATTGATCTTCAATTGGTTGTAAGTCGGTGTTTAAAACCAAAAGGGATGCAATGGATAATGTTGTGAGATACAAGGCTAGGTTGGTTGCCAAAGGATATTTACAAGTTGTTGGAATTGATTTCAATGAGACATTTGCTCCCATGGCCAAATTCACCACCATTAGAACTATTATGGTAATTGGGATAGCAATGGACTTGGAGATGCATCAAATGGATGTGAAGATGGCTTTCTTGAATGGAAAGTTGGAAGAAGACATGTACATGGATCAACTTCAAGGATTTGTTGAAGATAGTAAATAAGACCTTGTTTATATGTTGAAGAAATCCTTATATGGGCTCAAACAATCTCCAAGGGCATGGTACTAACATATTCATTCTTTGTGAATGAAAGGTTTGTAAAGAATGAAGCTAATCATTCATTGTATGTGATGTAATCAAATAAATTCATATCGATTATCATCATCTATGTTGATGATTTGATCATCTCAACCAATACTATAAAGATGATGGATTGGTTGAAGGCAAAGTTAGAAAAAGAGTATGAGATGAGTAATTTGAGAGAACTTCACTATTGTTTAAGAGTGGAGTTTGTGAGAGATTGGGCTAAAAAGACCATTACAATGAGCCTAAGTAAGTACATTGAAGAGGTGTTGAAATGATTCAACATGGAGGACTATTTGCCTATTCAAACACCTTTGGAAGCCAATTTGAAGTTGATGAAGGTCATGGAAGAAGAATTTACTGAAGTTGAGGGAAAAATGCAAGGTGTTCCATATAAAGTAGCAATGAACTCATTAATGTATGCAATGGTTGGCACAAAGGTGGATCTTGCATATGTTGTGAGTATTGTGAGTCAATACATGTCAAATGTTAGACCAATCCATTGAGCAACAATCAAAAGGATCATGAAGTACTTAAAACGTGCTTTGAACTTCAAATTATATCTTGGAAGTGATAACATTACTATGTATGGTTATTGTGATGCGTATTGGACTGAAGATGCAAATGATAGAAGGTCAACAATCGGATATGTATTCTTTGTTGAAGTGGGAGCAATTTCATGGAATTGCAAAAGATAACCAACAATTATAAGATCAACAATAAAAGTGGAGTACATGGCAACAAGCTATGGTGCAATGGAAGCAATATGGCTAAGACAAATTTTGGAGGATATTGGAGATGTACAAAAGAAAACAACTCTAATAAAGTGTGACAACCAAGGATAACTTGTATTTACAAAGAATCCAAAGCATCATTCAAGAACCAAGCACATTGACATTCAACATCACTTCATAAGAGATAAGATTGAAATGGAAATGATTGATATGAAATATTGTGCAACAGAAGACATACTTGCTGATTTGTTGATAAAAGAAGTATTAATAAAAGATAGACACCACATATTAACAAAGGCATTAAGATTGAAAGTCTTTTAACCAATAGCAAAGTGGGAATGTTGAAATAAAAATGAAAGTAGAATAAATTACTTTATAGAGGATATTACCTTAGATAAATTACTAATGGTTAAAGAGTTGATTTTTGATATATAAAAAAGGCATCCTATCAATATAGGACGAGGTCAAGGACCAAGAATCAAAGTCAAGAGGATAAAGATTGAACTAAAGAATATCCAGAGACTAAGTAAGAATAATTAGTGTTTGGCATAAGATATCTTTGTAGTTAATAAGATGTCAAAAGATCCAAAGATCATAAGATACCCTCGAGGTACATTAGATACCAAAGGATTCTAAAACCATAGATCATGCATATAAAAATCAATGAGTGAAAATTATCTTATAAAGCAGCAACCACAACCTATAAATATTAGGTGTTGAAAATGAAAAACATCTTACTCTATACTCTTTGTATGTACAACCTTATTGATGCTATGTGTTGTGACTTCAAAGTTCTATTTTTTCAATAATTTTAAACATCATAAAAAAGACAAAAACTTAATAATATAATATATTCTATTTTTAAAATGCTCAAATGTGCTCCAACCATTACTACTAACCTTGTACTTCAAATGTATAATGACTACAAACTTTAATGAAAAATTTAAATTAAAATGACTACTTTTTGAAATTGGTATTTTGACTACTTGAATGCATTGCTAGCACATTAATGCACCAAATATGGGTAATTTCAAACTTCTTACTACACAAAAGAAAGAAATATACTCAACAATGGAACATGATCAGAATCTGGGAAGCCTTGGTTAGTAAACATTTGGCCAGAGTTGGCAATCAATGAAGAACTAACTAGGATTTAAAATACATTGATCCCAACACCATGAATGAGATAAAACCAAGTTCTAACCAGAGTGACAGCAACAAAAAAAATTGAGTGGACAAATTGAGGGGCCTGGAGTGGACTGCAAAGCATTCTCAAATCTCACAAGCTGCTCGCCCTGTATCTGTTTGTAGAGTGTGAGAGAGAGCGAGAGAGAGAGAGAGAGAGAGGTATTTGCACTTTCCATGAATGCCATTCTGTTTCTTCTAACTTTCTCCTATTTGCAATAAAGATGTCTCCAGAATACATGTGCTTGTGCACTCCATGCACAGTGAAGCACCGACAACAAGCACCATGAGGTTGTGTGTGTTTCAATAATTATGTGTGATGACCCACAAACTGACTGGAAGGAATAGTAGTTTCACCTCAGACATGCAGCTCCGGTTGAATGACGAATTGTTGGTGGATGAAGCACGGACAAGCATGCAGAGCAACATCACCAGAGACAAGTTGAATATGTTTCAAGGGGTGCAGCTCAAGGGTGCTCAGACCATCCCATAGCTGCCACCGACAAATAAGTTTCAGACTGCAGCATAAGGACAAGTACTGACTGAAGCCACTGATTTCACGTGCGTGCAGCAATTCATAGGATCAACGACATGATGGATTCATGAGTTAGATCAAGCTTCAGAACCCACACGCTGTCGTGCGTGGTGCATGAATCGACATAGCCTTCGGTACGCATAGCTCTTACAGCAATGGAATGGGAGTACACGATCTGACTCACCTTTGCGGTTCAGTCTGGAACCACTAGAGTAACATGCGTTGAATATGTAGGAGTACAGTTGTTGGTTTAGGTGTTCTGCAGAAATGGCCTCCCGTAAACCTGGTCGATTCCTTGGAGTGAAAAATTACTCAGTTGAGAAGAAAAAGAAAAAGAAAATGAGTACGAGTACAGAAGTACCCATCCCTCCGCCTCTTAATGGGAATGCTCATCAAGCTACAACACGTGAATTTTTGTATGTTACAAATCAGTCTCGAAGTGTCTTCCAATTTTCTAAGCTATTGCACGTAACGAAGACGATATGTTCTGGGGTCTGAAGGATCGAAGGGTTGAGGCTCTGTAAGAAAGTGGACGCCCACTAAATTCTCTGGAACCACGGCATTGAGGTCCAGGTCGAGGCTGGTGAGCAAAAGAGAGCGAGATCCGAATTTGTCATTCGGCCGCCATTGCACTTCACGTGCAGTGCTGAAAGCATCTGACAATGGTGGAAACCGATGCGATGATCCGGGAGGAGGTATAGGGACCTCCAGCCAGCGAATGTTCTGAGGATCGTCCCCTCCAGACCGGGCCACGAGGATCAAAAGCTTCTGGTGTTCGACAAAGTCCCAATCGTAGCGAAAGTTCGTGTTCTGATACACATTGAAGTAGACGAATAGACACAGCAAACCCACTTCAACACGGATGCACTCCCTCGTCGGTAGCTTCAATTCGTAAATTCTAAACTCCACGACTCCGCAGTTAGTGATTTCGTTCTGTAAATTTTGGGTTCCCTGTTCGGATGTGGCACAGAACAATCGGTCGTCGTAAGTCAGCATCTTGTACCTGTCCGCTTGGTGCATGAATATCCCTGTGCGAAGTAGCGTCATAGTACTCCCTGGTCCAGCGACATCGTACCCTACAACCTCGAGATCTCTGGAGATTGTGTAGAAGGTGTCTCCCCAGAATGCCCCGCAAACATGAGCTGCACAATTGATAAGCTCAAGCAACGGTTTGAAGAGGTCGGATCTTGACTCGTAAAGATAAACGACACGTCTTCGCAGAGGAAGGTCTTCCCCAAGAACGTAAACCTTAAAGTCACGAGACGCCTTGTCTACTCGAATGGCAACTTGTCGAGCAACCAGTTTGTGCTCCTTCAAATCGGGCAGAAGCTTCCACTTCTTGGTCAGAGGGTTACAAACAACGATGACATTCCGAATCGGCCGGTTCAGTGCACACACGCAAAGGAGACCGCCGTCCGAGCTGACTGCATTGATTCTATCGCACATGGTCGCTACGAACACTCTGTGAAGGAAAGTGAGATCAAGGCTCAGCCATTTCGTCCCGTTCGAGCTCAGCACTGGAGTTAGACGAAGGTCGTCCACGTAGCGCATCGCCACGAGGAAGGGGCTTTGCGAGGTGGGATGCACGCACGACCTGCGGAAAGAAACCGAGAAGGGCAGCTGGTGCCATTTCTTACAGACAGATCTAAGGCGGAAGATAGCCTCGACGGGAAGACGCGGCACTACGTGCTCCAAAATCTCGGGAGGGATGTGTTGCCACACATCGGAGTCGAGACTCGGCGACGCCATAGCCAAGTACCGAACCCACTAAACCCTTCCAAATTAGCAAAGTGGACAGCACTAAAACTGCTCTACACCTAGACCAATCCTCCCAACCCCTCTGACCCCCCAATGCTTAACTCCAACGACAAATCAACCATCACAAACAGGCTCCTTATCTGACTAAGCCCGCAGGCTCCCTCGAGATGATCCAACAAGCTCAAACAGCAGAACCACTGCAAGTTTCCCTTAAAAATACAAACCAAACAGGATGCACAATCTCCACATCCCGGATTCAGTTTCTTCCCACGAAGACCCCAGCCTTGAGCGCAAAGCCAACCCCATCTTCCTGTCCACGTCTTGTCGAAATTACACCTCGGCCATCAGGCTTCACCCGATTGTCGAATGCCGATAAAGGCAAAACCAAACTGAGCTTGCAGCATATCTAGAAGCTCCTCACACCCAGGACAGCTAAAAAACAACGATATGTGGCTTTCCGTTCCCCTGAGGTAAAATACACACACTTATGACTCAACCGACTGTCTGCAACAGAATGTATCCGAAAGTGGCGTGCCGGGGCTTGCTTTGTCGGTACTGCCGTTTCCGCACCCGAACTTGCGGATTTCTGCTGCTTGCTTTGTGCGTTTTATACGCTGTTGGCACAAACGACAAATTGGGTACAGTTTGGAAAGAATCTCGGAGAAGTATTCATGTTGGAGTCTGTCTGTTGCTTGAACACAATATTGTTTTCAGCTCAATTGAACATCGAGTGTGGATTTCCCTAGCTGCCATGGCTGCATGAGCGTGAAAGATTTGGAGGTGCTTGTATGGATCATTTCAAAATGCTTTTTTTTTTTTTTTTTTTTTTTCTTGACATAAGTTGTAGGGTTTAAATAGATGCATTGAAAGTTCCTCAATCAAATATCAGTTACTTTGTAACAATTCTCTGTTCTTGTAATATGTCCTAAGTGTTTATATTTGAATGTGTTACAAGCTTGACTAGCAAATTATAACATGTTGTACTTGAAACATTTATTGTTGGATTGTATATGTCGGCAATATATCATTTCTAGACAAATTTAATGTGCAAAACATACATATTAGAGGATATAGTTCAGAATACTTTTTTATTTTACTTTTAGATAAGCATATTCCTACGTGTTTATACGATGTTTACAACTCCGTGAAATTAAGTGTTGGATTTTCTTGTTTACCTATGATCAAAACTCTTTAGTAGTATATTTTCATTACCATCTCCCTGTATTTTTAATACTTACACACATTATCTTCACTCTTACAGACAAAAAAAATATAACAAAAATACGTCAAAAACCATTGTGCGCACATCCAAGTTTTGACATTTTCAAGACAAGTCCCAAGAAGCTGCAAGATTCCAATATTATGATGATTTAAATTGGTAACATTCTTCAAAATCCTTTAAGAATTGGTAATCCTTCAAATAAATCTCCAACTTCTATACGTAGAAAACCACTTGCAAAAGTGTTGAGAAGTGAAGATGTGCACACATGATGTATGAAAGGACGCTCGGCACCTCATGTTAAAAGAAATGCAAAAATTATGAGGAATTATCCTTCTCAATCCCAAATTTAGACGGTTGAAACAAAAAAGATGCTATCTTCTCATGGGAGAGCCAGAGAGAGGAAAGAAATAAAATAAAACAAAACAAAGTACACGTTCCCGCATCAAATGAAAAGAACATTCTATCATACGACACGACCATGAACTCAAGAAAAATAATATTCTCACGACTTGCCCAGACTTAAATTGAATACAGACAAATGTGTACAATAGGATTTGAAAACAGGAAATCGCGAAGTGTCCTGTACCTCATCCATGCGATCAATTCCGTAATCCTGTCATCAGGTTAAAAAACGCTCTGGTGAAGGATAACAGTCGGACGCCACCACGGGAAACAACCGACAACAGATCGGCAAGGGCCTTAAAATGGCATAAGATACCAAAAGTGCAGTAGTTCCCGTGGAGCTGCATTAGACTGGAATTGAATGCAGGCAATAGAAATGGACCGAGTGCCTCAAAAAGCGGCGTAGTGGTCCCATGTTCAGACACTACAACTAAAACCCAATCAAGTAGCTCAATAGGTATGAGGGCTTTCAGGTAGAACATTTCTATCTCCTTCCTAAATAAATGTCATCAGTGATTTCTATTTACGGAAAGTAGACATCTACTGTCTGCAGCTCATCATGTATTCTAAACTAACAGAGCTTTGCAAAAGAGGTGGTTAGTGCAAAAAAAACAACCCCTCTTTCATACTTACCCAGGGACTTCCAGGTCCCATCTAAAAGGACAATGTCCACACCCTGTGTCTAGTCTGGTCATTGACAGGTTTCACATAAGAACCTACATGGAGTTCCTTCTCCACACCGGTATGCGGAATATAAGAAACGAGGCTCTAGATACAAGCAAAATGGAGCCCCACCACCTCATCTGCTTCCGAGGACAACCATGCTTCTGTAGCTCATGCAAGGGCTCCTCCGATACAGAGCATCTCGTAGACCTCGTCACCTTCAGTGGTCAGCTTCAAGCTTGTCTTATCATCCATACAAAAAAGGAAGAAACAAATTTTTTAAAAACCCAAAAATAATCAATAAAAAAATGCTCAATTCCCCCCTTTTCTACTTTTTCACTTTTCCCTTCTTTTCCGTTTTCCCATTGCCTTCAGCATTTTCCTTCGCCGCCTATAAACAGAAAGTAGTTTCAACGCTCAGAAGCCGCTTCCTCGGATAAACATGATTTTTTCGGGAACATCTTCTGAAATCGCACGTTACCATCCAATTTGTTCATGACTTCACACAGCCGTTAAAAAAAAATTGCCTCTAACATCCTTGATAACGGCCACATCCTTCACCTGGTGGAAGCCAAAAAAATGCACATCATAAGTCAAGTGTGCCAATAGCTGATGTTTAAGGAATCAAATAGACACACTGCCAGGTTCAATTCATCCACTAGATATACAAACAGCGCAACCTAAAACAAACAAAACAACCTTACAACATAAACCCCCTTTTATGGCAACCAACACGAATGCTTAAAATGCACGACAATCGACACAAATTTAATAAAAAAATTGGAAGAGAATGACGACCTTTGCGAGGAGTGAATTTACACTTTCCACTCCAAAAGATGAAAGGTCGAGCGTCCGGGCATAGCGTTGTTGGTACACTCTGATAAAATTCTCATAAGGAATCTGGTAGGAATACACAACTAGAAGTTCCTGCAGCTGTCGCCTAAAAGTTTGCAGGTTTGTCTGATGTGTCAAATTAACATCTGGAGTTATGAAGTCTTCCACCTTAATTTGATCCTGTAAGTCGCCACACTCTGAATTAGAAACACACGGATAAAACAAAAAATCTCTTGTAACAAGTAAAGCTTATAAGGGTATATTCCAATTTATACTCTCAAACGTTTGTTCGTTTGTTCATTTTATCATTACTTCATTCATATGTTAACTTAGTATTATCTTTTATTTGTCTACCCAGACTAATTGTGGCCTCCCGAAACGTTTCTAACATTATAATACAAAAAAACACAATAATGTGCTTACCTCTTCAACATCGACAACAGGCTCATATTTTCTTGCATCAACATTATTCTTGACATCAACTGGTACAGGAATCCAGTCCGAAGATTGAACTACGATTGTCTCATCCATATTCTCGTCCATATCCATACCAAGCAGATACCTCTTGGCTTCAACAGGTTCAGAAAATGGAACCTTCTCTGTAACCTTATCCACTTCAAGCAAACTAGTTTTGCTCAAAACATCAGTTGCAAACTCTATTTTGGCTACATCCTTCTCAAGTTCCTTGCTAGGAGGCACGGACCCTTCAGGTTCGGAATCTTCACTCGTATCCCTGACATCATCAAGATGAGATCGTCACACATAAGTCAACAAATTCTTCCCAAGGCAACTCTATATGTTCACACCACTCCTCAAAACTTAGTAAGTTACCGCTACGCCAGATTAACGATGGAAAAATTAATTAATGAAACAAAGACAAAGTGAAATATACTAACTTGTCTTTGTCGCCTTTAGGAGCAGAAGCTCGATTGCTGGAAGGTTTGTACTTGTTGGTGACACGGCCCGCTTCCTTCTTCAACACATGCAAGGTCTTATTTGTGCCGTCTCCTTTAATGAGTAAGGCATCCTTCATCTTGTCTATGAGATGAACTAGTCTCTGTGCATTGTATTCAGACAGATAGAGAGGTCGTCCAAAAAGCTTGTTATACTCAGCAGGCACCTTAGAGAGCATCATCTGCCCGCCATTCAGGTTTAGAAGCTGCACAAGCTGCCTCTTCAATCCTGTCAAATCACCTGGCTGAACCCATAAGGGTTGACTTCCGCCAGGGCTGGTGGGCTCTTCAGACTCTCCTGGTTGCATTCCACTGTCAGAAGAAGAAATGCCAGACCTGCCCCTGCTATCCACAAATCCCCCAGAAACTTGATTCCTCAATTGTCCCGAAGAAGCAGAATGTGAGGTGCGATAACCTGAAATCCTTGGTCCTTGAGGTTGCACCTGTCCGGGCATTACATATTGCTGATGCCCATAATCCACAGGTTGTACATTGTATATAGGATTCGTTATACCTCCCCAAGCCAATATATCTTCTCCATACACATCATCGTCAATGCGAGGATCTGATTCTTCTGTGTAAAGGGGTCTCATGTACTCTGGGTAAGAGTCCTGAAACTGACTTACAGGTATTCGATCTACGTCTGTGTAGATACTAGTCGGCACTCGACCCTGGTTGCGATCGTCCACAGGACACAGGTTATTGAACTGTCGACCTTGTCTCTGAGGATTTTGCAATCCTTCCCCACGACACAGACACGGCCAATCGTACACAAAGCGACCAGCACCCCTCAAAGCTGAAGAGACCCCCACTCCATCCGGAATGACGAGAACCACCACATATCCACGCTGACCGAGCTTATGCAAGGCAGGAGCGAAGTCCACATCCCCTGTGATGAGGAAAATGGTTGATGGAGGCGGATTGTCAAGTGCAAATAAGAACATATCCACCAAGATAGCCTTATCAGCAGCATCCTTCTTACCATTCGGCACGTCGATCAAATTAACGCCTGTTCTTTGGCATCCTTCGCGAACCTTCCTTGGAAAGTGATTAAAATCACCATATGCAGAGAACATTGTAACAGCTCCGACATGAGGATGCTCCCGCAAAGCAATCCTGATGTTGCCTGCAACATCCTCAGCGTTTACTTCCCCTGGAACGGGACAATTTTCGATATCCCAAAGAATGGCTACGGGGCATGAAGTAGGTTGCAACGGAGGTGGAGCCCGAAGTTGTTGCTGCATGTTATTTGCTCGATGTTGCTGTTGAGCTCTAGCAATTGCAGCACTGTCCATGCCTGGTGGCTGCCTAGACGGAGTCAAAGACCGTGAATAAGACGCCATTTTATTCCTAAAACTGCGATGGACGATTGAAAATTCACTCCCTTCCAACTGCTCTAATCCCGACCAAGACTATCAATAAATAGGTAACAAAACGACTCAGAAGTTTGGGGCTTTCACTTTAGCCAAATTCTAAGACATAAAAACAACTAAATAAACAACTGACGTCCACCCTAAGCCGATCTTCCAGTTACTTTCTACGTCTCCACTGTACTTAGAAATGCCCGGGAATTCTTATTCAGTAACCTTCGCCTTAGTTATTTGCAGCGCGCATGTCCAGCAATTTGTCATTTGCAAGTACAGGATTACAAAGAACATATCATCTACAGTTCAAGCAACAGAATAAAGATAAGGCTTCCATCTCAAATGTGGCACAAAAATAACGCACACACACACACACACGCACACGCACACACAGTATATTGCCAAAACAAACTATGGACATTAAACTGTTTGGCAACCGGAAAAGTGACTGCGTCCAAAGGTCAAATTTTAATTTCTTGTGTTAATAATTAGACTTCCAGGAAGCCATAATAGGTGACGCCGAAATGAGCCACAAAAAAACGAAAATTGATTCCCATTGCGCATAATTGATCAATTTTAAGGAAGAGGAAGTAGAGGGAATCACATCCACAATAGCACGAAAACAGGTGAACTAAGAAACACCGAATTAATACACGGTAATTTAAGCCAACTGAACCAGACACATAACATACCCTAAAAGATACAGAGCTGTTCGCAACCCACCAAAACTATGCGAGAACACAAACTAGAAAATCCCTACATCTAAACGTCTAGTCGTTTAACTAGCGAGAAATTTTACCAAGAAATACCTCCAGGCAGTGCATCAAAAATATGTCACTTGAACCAAAAAGTAACTGCCAAAATGCCCATGGAAAATCTGCTCTCTCCCTCTTATTGATCGCAATCAAACGCCCCAATTGTCAAGCCACGATAAACCTCTATTCGCCATTATCTTCGCTAGCTACCCGATTTCCATCTAATCAACTTACTAATTCCACAAAATTCCGTCAGCAACGACCATCGGCGCCCTTATCCAACCATAATCACTTTCCCAAGCACATTCACTTAAAATTGGCCCCTAAAATCAGACTTCCGGGAGCAGTGCAAACCGCACCTACCACATTCAGCTTCCTAAGGCGGGTTCGACAAACCCCAGCGTCCACGGCCACGTAAGAAATAGCCTGCAAAACCTCAATCATCCTTGCCATTCTCAATCTCTGGACCACCGCCTACAATGAACTTAACTCTCCTGACCCTCCTGCCCCGACCAGGAGTAGGAGTCTTCACCGCCCTACCGCTTCAATTGGCTACCTCCTACGACCCCCGCATATCAAATCGAAGCGCAGCGAGCAAGCAATCTATCAGACAGCGTACCTGACGCAGTGGATGCGTGGATGCATCGCAAAATCCCCCGTCACCCCAACCAACCGCCCCGACCTCTCTCTCTCTCCGCTGCGCACAATAGCCCCGACCTTAGTCTCCGCATTCCCCATGGCAAAAGTAACACCTCACTCGGGAACCTCGTTCTCTTGCCCCTTGGGAACCTTGTTCCCCTCATGCCCGCGGCTTCAGGCGGTAGCCGTTGGATGGGGCGCGCGCGTCGAGGCCGTCGATGTGGTGGTACTGGTCGTCGTGCCATGGGGATTTATGTCACGCGGTCTCATCCAAGCGGGAATGAATGAACGCACATGTGGGAGAGATTAAACCCCTGGGGACTCTTTCTCTCAATGGATGGATGAATGATACGATGGTGTGTCCTCTCCTAAAGGTTATCTTTGTCCAGTATCCGTTGCCTGTTTCCAGCCCTTTGTTGAGGTGTTTGTTTTTTTCCTTAAATTGCATGATTTAGTTCATCATTTTGCATTCTCTTAGTTTGGTCCTTCGCCACCAGAAAATTGTCCCAAGGTTTATTCACATGTAATTTTGCAGCGCCTGAAAAACACTCCTCCTCTCACACACATTCAGCATTTTATTTTATTTTAATTTATTTTAAAATGTACTGGTAAATATCCAAACATGAAAAAGCATTCTTAACTTGGTTTTTCTAAAAGCCCATTTAGCCTAAACAAAGGATGTGTCTGAGTGATGAAGCATGCACAGGAGAAAGGGAGTGGCA